>NW_027362901.1:0-2400000 GCF_046119375.1 Phyllobates terribilis
GAGCTGGCATCTCACTCTCTTTGAATCTTCTTTATCATGCTAGGATTAGCAGGAAAAAGCAAAAAATTTCAGAATTGCACCTTGCAATGTGGAGATATTACTGTTTGTGCATTTACAATATTCATTGATTTTTGCCATTGAAAAACGTCCAGAAATGTTTGAAGCTACTGACTGAATGAAAGGAGCTGGCATCTCACTCTCTTTGAATCTTCTTTATCATGCTAGGATTAGCAGGAAAAAGCAAAAAATTTCAGAATTGCACCTTGAAATGTGGAGATATTACTGTTTGTGCATTTACAATATTCATTGATTTTTGCCATTGAAAAACGTGAAGAAATGTTTGAAGCTACTGACTGAATGAAAGGAGCTGGCATCTCACTCTCTTTGAATCTTCTTTATCATGCTAGGATTAGCAGGAAAAAGCAAAAAATTTCAGAATTGCACCTTGCAATGTGGAGATATTACTGTTTGTGCATTTACAATATTCATTGATTTTTGCCATTAAAAAACGTCCAGAAATGTTTGAAGCTACTGACTGAATGAAAGGAGCTGGCATCTCACTCTCTTTGAATCTTCTTTATCATGCTAGGATTAGCAGGAAAAAGCAAAAAATTTCAGAATTGCACCTTGAAATGTGGAGATATTACTGTTTGTGCATTTACAATATTCATTGATTTTTGCCATTGAAAAACGTGAAGAAATGTTTGAAGCTACTGACTGAATGAATGGAGCTGGCATCTCACTCTCTTTGAATCTTCTTTATCATGCTAGGATTAGCAGGAAAAAGCAAAAAATTTCAGAATTGCACCTTGCAATGTGGAGATATTACTGTTTGTGCATTTACAATATTCATTGATTTTTGCCATTGAAAAATGTCCAGAAATGTTTAAAGCTACTGACTGAATGAAAAGAGCTGGCATCTCACTCTCTTTGAATCTTCTTTATCATGATAGGATTAGCAGGAAAAAGCAAAAAATTTCAGAATTGCACCTTGCAATGTGGAGATATTACTGTTTGTGCATTTACAATATTCATTGATTTTTGCCATTGAAAAACGTCCAGAAATGTTTGAAGCTACTGACTGAATGAAAGGAGCTGGCATCTCACTCTCTTTGAATCTTCTTTATCATGCTAGGATTAGCAGGAAAAAGCAAAAAATTTCAGAATTGCACCTTGCAATGTGGAGATATTACTGTTTGTGCATTTACAATATTCATTGATTTTTGTGATTGAAAAACATCATGTTATTCATATACCAGAAATGTTTGAAGCTACTGACTGAATGAAAGGAGCTGGCATCTCACTCTCTTTGAATCTTCTTTATCATGCTAGGATTAGCAGGAAAAAGCAAAAAATTTCAGAATTGCACCTTGCAATGTGGAGATATTACTGTTTGTGCATTTACAATATTCATTGATTTTTGCCATTGAAAAACGTCCAGAAATGTTTGAAGCTACTGACTGAATGAAAGGAGCTGACATCTCACTCTCTTTGAATCTTCTTTATCATGCTAGGATTAGCAGGAAAAAGCAAAAAATTTCAGAATTGCACCTTGCAATGTGGAGATATTACTGTTTTTGCATTTACAATATTCATTGATTTTTGCCATTGAAAAACGTCCAGAAATGTTTGAAGCTACTGACTGAATGAAAGGAGCTGGCATCTCACTCTCTTTGAATCTTCTTTATCATGCTAGGATTAGCAGGAAAAAGCAAAAAATTTCAGAATTGCACCTTGCAATGTGGAGATATTACTGTTTGTGCATTTACAATATTCATGATTTTTGCCATTGAAAAACATCATGTTATTCATATACCAGAAATGTTTGAAGCTACTGACTGAATGAAAGGAGCTGGCATCTCACTCTCTTTGAATCTTCTTTATCATGCTAGGATTAGCAGGAAAAACAAAAAATTTCAGAATTGCACCTTGCAATGTGGAGATATTACTGTTTGTGCATTTACAATATTCATTGATTTTTGCCATTGAAAAACATCATGTTATTCATATACCAGAAATGTTTGAAGCTACTGACTGAATGAAATGAGCTGGCATCTCACTCTCTTTGAATCTTCTTTATCATGCTAGGATTAGCAGGAAAAAGCAAAAAATTTCAGAATTGCACCTTGCAATGTGGAGATATTACTGTTTGTGCATTTACAATATTCATTGATTTTTGCCATTGAAAAACATCATGTTATTCATATACCAGAAATGTTTGAAGCTACTGACTGAATGAAAGGAGCTGGCATCTCACTCTCTTTGAATCTTCTTTATCATGCTAGGATTAGAAGGAAAAAGAAAAAAATTTCAGATTTGCACCTTGCAATGTGGAGATATTACTGTTTGCGCATTTACAATATTCATTGATTTTTGCCATTGAAAAACGTCCAGAAATGTTTGAAGCTACTGACTGAATGAAAGGAGCTGGCATCTCACTCTCTTTGAATCTTCTTTATCATGCTAGGATTAGCAGGAAAAAGCAAATAATTTCAGAATTGCACCTTGCAATGTGGAGATATTACTGTTTTTGCATTTACAATATTCATTGATTTTTGCCATTGAAAAACGTCCAGAAATGTTTGAAGCTACTGACTGAATGAAAGGAGCTGGCATCTCACTCTCTTTGAATCTTCTTTATCATGCTAGGATTAGCAGGAAAAAGCAAAAAATTTCAGAATTGCACCTTGCAATGTGGAGATATTACTGTTTGTGCATTTACAATATTCATTGATTTTTGCCATTGAAAAACGTCCAGAAATGTTTGAAGCTACTGACTGAATGAAAGGAGCTGGCATCTCACTCTCTTTGAATCTTCTTTATCATGCTAGGATTAGCAGGAAAAAGCAAAAAATTTCAGAATTGCACCTTGCAATGTGGAGATATTACTGTTTGTGCATTTACAATATTCATTGATTTTTGCCATTGAAAAACGTCCAGAAATGTTTGAAGCTACTGACTGAATGAAAGGAGCTGGCATCTCACTCTCTTTGAATCTTCTTTATCATGCTAGGATTAGCAGGAAAAAGCAAAAAATTTCAGAATTGCACCTTGCAATGTGGAGATATTACTGTTTGTGCATTTACAATATTCATTGATTTTTGCCATTGAAAAACATCCAGAAATGTTTGAAGCTACTGACTGAATGAAAGGAGCTGGCATCTCACTCTCTTTGAATCTTCTTTATCATGCTAGGATTAGCAGGAAAAAGCAAAAAATTTCAGAATTGCACCTTGCAATGTGGAGATATTACTGTTTGTGCATTTACAATATTCATTGATTTTTGCCATTGAAAAACGTCCAGAAATGTTTGAAGCTACTGACTGAATGAAAGGAGCTGGCATCTCACTCTCTTTGAATCTTCTTTATCATGCTAGGATTAGCAGGAAAAAGCAAAAAATTTCAGAATTGCACCTTGCAATGTGGAGATATTACTGTTTGTGCATTTACAATATTCATTGATTTTTGTGATTGAAAAACATCATGTTATTCATATACCAGAAATGTTTGAAGCTACTGACTGAATGAAAGGAGCTGGCATCTCACTCTCTTTGAATCTTCTTTATCATGCTAGGATTAGCAGGAAAAAGCAAAAAATTTCAGAATTGCACCTTGCAATGTGGAGATATTACTGTTTGTGCATTTACAATATTCATTGATTTTTGCCATTGAAAAACGTCCAGAAATGTTTGAAGCTACTGACTGAATGAAAGGAGCTGGCATCTCACTCTCTTTGAATCTTCTTTATCATGCTAGGATTAGCAGGAAAAAGCAAAAAATTTCAGAATTGCACCTTGCAATGTGGAGATATTACTGTTTGTGCATTTACAATATTCATTGATTTTTGTGATTGAAAAACGTCCAGAAATGTTTGAAGCTACTGACTGAATGAAAGGAGCTGGCATCTCACTCTCTTTGAATCTTCTTTATCATGCTAGGATTAGCAGGAAAAAGCAAAAAATTTCAGAATTGCACCTTGCAATGTGGAGATATTACTGTTTGTGCATTTACAATATTCATTGATTTTTGCCATTGAAAAACGTCCAGAAATGTTTGAAGCTACTGACTGAATGAAAGGAGCTGGCATCTCACTCTCTTTGAATCTTCTTTATCATGCTAGGATTAGCAGGAAAAAGCAAAAAATTTCAGAATTGCACCTTGCAATGTGGAGATATTACTGTTTGTGCATTTACAATATTCATTGATTTTTGTGATTGAAAAATATCATGTTATTCATATACCAGAAATGTTTGAAGCTACTGACTGAATGAAAGGAGCTGGCATCTCACTCTCTTTGAATCTTCTTTATCATGCTAGGATTAGCAGGAAAAAGCAAAAAATTTCAGAATTGCACCTTGCAATGTGGAGATATTACTGTTTGTGCATTTACAATATTCATTGATTTTTGCCATTGAAAAACGTCCAGAAATGTTTGAAGCTACTGACTGAATGAAAGGAGCTGGCATCTCACTCTCTTTGAATCTTCTTTATCATGCTAGGATTAGCAGGAAAAAGCAAAAAATTTCAGAATTGCACCTTGCAATGTGGAGATATTACTGTTTGTGCATTTACAATATTCATTGATTTTTGCCATTGAAAAACGTCCAGAAATGTTTGAAGCTACTGACTGAATGAAAGGAGCTGGCATCTCACTCTCTTTGAATCTTCTTTATCATGCTAGGATTAGCAGGAAAAAGCAAAAAATTTCAGAATTGCACCTTGCAATGTGGAGATATTACTGTTTGTGCATTTACAATATTCATTGATTTTTGCCATTGAAAAACATCATGTTATTCATATACCAGAAATGTTTGAAGCTACTGACTGAATGAAAGGAGCTGGCATCTCACTCTCTTTGAATCTTCTTTATCATGCTAGGATTAGCAGGAAAAACAAAAAATTTCAGAATTGCACCTTGCAATGTGGAGATATTACTGTTTGTGCATTTACAATATTCATTGATTTTTGCCATTGAAAAACGTCCAGAAATGTTTGAAGCTACTGACTGAATGAAAGGAGCTGGCATCTCACTCTCTTTGAATCTTCTTTATCATGCTAGGATTAGCAGGAAAAAGCAAAAAATTTCAGAATTGCACCTTGCAATGTGGAGATATTACTGTTTGTGCATTTACAATATTCATTGATTTTTGTGATTGAAAAACGTCCAGAAATGTTTGAAGCTACTGACTGAATGAAAGGAGCTGGCATCTCACTCTCTTTGAATCTTCTTTATCATGCTAGGATTAGCAGGAAAAAGCAAAAAATTTCAGAATTGCACCTTGCAATGTGGAGATATTACTGTTTGTGCATTTACAATATTCATTGATTTTTGCCATTGAAAAACGTCCAGAAATGTTTGAAGCTACTGACTGAATGAAAGGAGCTGGCATCTCACTCTCTTTGAATCTTCTTTATCATGCTAGGATTAGCAGGAAAAAGCAAAAAATTTCAGAATTGCACCTTGCAATGTGGAGATATTACTGTTTGTGCATTTACAATATTCATTGATTTTTGTGATTGAAAAACATCATGTTATTCATATACCAGAAATGTTTGAAGCTACTGACTGAATGAAAGGAGCTGGCATCTCACTCTCTTTGAATCTTCTTTATCATGCTAGGATTAGCAGGAAAAAGCAAAAAATTTCAGAATTGCACCTTGCAATGTGGAGATATTACTGTTTGTGCATTTACAATATTCATTGATTTTTGCCATTGAAAAACGTCCAGAAATGTTTGAAGCTACTGACTGAATGAAAGGAGCTGGCATCTCACTCTCTTTGAATCTTCTTTATCATGCTAGGATTAGCAGGAAAAAGCAAAAAATTTCAGAATTGCACCTTGCAATGTGGAGATATTACTGTTTGTGCATTTACAATATTCATTGATTTTTGCCATTGAAAAACGTCCAGAAATGTTTGAAGCTACTGACTGAATGAAAGGAGCTGGCATCTCACTCTCTTTGAATCTTCTTTATCATGCTAGGATTAGCAGGAAAAAGCAAAAAATTTCAGAATTGCACCTTGCAATGTGGAGATATTACTGTTTGTGCATTTACAATATTCATTGATTTTTGCCATTGAAAAACGTCCAGAAATGTTTGAAGCTACTGACTGAATGAAAGGAGCTGGCATCTCACTCTCTTTGAATCTTCTTTATCATGCTAGGATTAGCAGGAAAAAGCAAAAAATTTCAGAATTGCACCTTGAAATGTGGAGATATTACTGTTTGTGCATTTACAATATTCATTGATTTTTGCCATTGAAAAACGTCCAGAAATGTTTGAAGCTACTGACTGAATGAAAGGAGCTGGCATCTCACTCTCTTTGAATCTTCTTTATCATGCTAGGATTAGCAGGAAAAAGCAAAAAGTTTCAGAATTGCACCTTGCAATGTGGAGATATTACTGTTTGTGCATTTACAATATTCATTGATTTTTGCCATTGAAAAACATCCAGAAATGTTTGAAGCTACTGACTGAATGAAAGGAGCTGGCATCTCACTCTCTTTGAATCTTCTTTATCATGCTAGGATTAGCAGGAAAAAGCAAAAAATTTCAGAATTGCACCTTGCAATGTGGAGATATTACTGTTTGTGCATTTACAATATTCATTGATTTTTGCCATTGAAAAACGTCCAGAAATGTTTGAAGCTACTGACTGAATGAAAGGAGCTGGCATCTCACTCTCTTTGAATCTTCTTTATCATGCTAGGATTAGCAGGAAAAAGCAAAAAATTTCAGAATTGCACCTTGCAATGTGGAGATATTACTGTTTGTGCATTTACAATATTCATTGATTTTTGTGATTGAAAAACATCATGTTATTCATATACCAGAAATGTTTGAAGCTACTGACTG
Organism: Phyllobates terribilis; assembly: GCF_046119375.1. NCBI lineage: Eukaryota > Metazoa > Chordata > Amphibia > Anura > Dendrobatidae > Phyllobates > Phyllobates terribilis. Next base: position 6,859 of record NW_027362901.1, read on the forward strand.
AATGAAAGGAGCTGGCATCTCACTCTCTTTGAATCTTCTTTATCATGCTAGGATTAGCAGGAAAAAGCAAAAAATTTCAGAATTGCACCTTGCAATGTGGAGATATTACTGTTTGTGCATTTACAATATTCATTGATTTTTGCCATTGAAAAACGTCCAGAAATGTTTGAAGCTACTGACTGAATGAAAGGAGCTGGCATCTCACTCTCTTTGAATCTTCTTTATCATGCTAGGATTAGCAGGAAAAAGCAAAAAATGTCAGAATTGCACCTTGCAATGTGGAGATATTACTGTTTGTGCATTTACAATATTCATTGATTTTTGTGATTGAAAAACGTCCAGAAATGTTTGAAGCTACTGACTGAATGAAAGGAGCTGGCATCTCACTCTCTTTGAATCTTCTTTATCATGCTAGGATTAGCAGGAAAAAGCAAAAAATTTCAGAATTGCACCTTGCAATGTGGAGATATTACTGTTTGTGCATTTACAATATTCATTGATTTTTGCCATTGAAAAACATCCAGAAATGTTTGAAGCTACTGACTGAATGAAAGGAGCTGGCATCTCACTCTCTTTGAATCTTCTTTATCATGCTAGGATTAGCAGGAAAAAGCAAAAAATTTCAGAATTGCACCTTGCAATGTGGAGATATTACTGTTTGTGCATTTACAATATTCATTGATTTTTGTGATTGAAAAACATCATGTTATTCATATACCAGAAATGTTTGAAGCTACTGACTGAATGAAAGGAGCTGGCATCTCACTCTCTTTGAATCTTCTTTATCATGCTAGGATTAGCAGGAAAAAGCAAAAAATTTCAGAATTGCACCTTGGAATGTGGAGATATTACTGTTTGTGCATTTACAATATTCATTGATTTTTGCCATTGAAAAACGTCCAGAAATGTTTGAAGCTACTGACTGAATGAAAGGAGCTGGCATCTCACTCTCTTTGAATCTTCTTTATCATGCTAGGATTAGCAGGAAAAAGCAAAAAATTTCAGAATTGCACCTTGCAATGTGGAGATATTACTGTTTGTGCATTTACAATATTCATTGATTTTTGCCATTGAAAAACGTCCAGAAATGTTTGAAGCTACTGACTGAATGAAAGGAGCTGGCATCTCACTCTCTTTGAATCTTCTTTATCATGCTAGGATTAGCAGGAAAAAGCAAAAAATTTCAGAATTGCACCTTGCAATGTGGAGATATTACTGTTTGTGCATTTACAATATTCATTGATTTTTGCCATTGAAAAACATCATGTTATTCATATACCAGAAATGTTTGAAGCTACTGACTGAATGAAAGGAGCTGGCATCTCACTCTCTTTGAATTTTCTTTATCATGCTAGGATTAGCAGGAAAAACAAAAAATTTCAGAATTGCACCTTGCAATGTGGAGATATTACTGTTTGTGCATTTACAATATTCATTGATTTTTGCCATTGAAAAACGTCCAGAAATGTTTGAAGCTACTGACTGAATGAAAGGAGCTGGCATCTCACTCTCTTTGAATCTTCTTTATCATGCTAGGATTAGCAGGAAAAAGCAAAAAATTTCAGAATTGCACCTTGCAATGTGGAGATATTACTGTTTGTGCATTTACAATATTCATTGATTTTTGCCATTGAAAAACGTCCAGAAATGTTTGAAGCTACTGACTGAATGAAAGGAGCTGGCATCTCACTCTCTTTGAATCTTCTTTATCATGCTAGGATTAGCAGGAAAAAGCAAAAAATTTCAGAATTGCACCTTGCAATGTGGAGATATTACTGTTTGTGCATTTACAATATTCATTGATTTTTGCCATTGAAAAACATCATGTTATTCATATACCAGAAATGTTTGAAGCTACTGACTGAATGAAAGGAGCTGGCATCTCACTCTCTTTGAATCTTCTTTATCATGCTAGGATTAGCAGGAAAAACAAAAAATTTCAGAATTGCACCTTGCAATGTGGAGATATTACTGTTTGTGCATTTACAATATTCATTGATTTTTGCCATTGAAAAACGTCCAGAAATGTTTGAAGCTACTGACTGAATGAAAGGAGCTGGCATCTCACTCTCTTTGAATCTTCTTTATCATGCTAGGATTAGCAGGAAAAAGCAAAAAATTTCAGAATTGCACCTTGCAATGTGGAGATATTACTGTTTGTGCATTTACAATATTCATTGATTTTTGCCATTGAAAAACATCATGTTATTCATATACCAGAAATGTTTGAAGCTACTGACTGAATGAAAGGAGCTGGCATCTCACTCTCTTTGAATCTTCTTTATCATGCTAGGATTAGCAGGAAAAAGCAAAAAATTTCAGAATTGCACCTTGCAATGTGGAGATATTACTGTTTGTGCATTTACAATATTCATTGATTTTTGCCATTGAAAAACGTCCAGAAATGTTTGAAGCTACTGACTGAATAAAAGGAGCTGGCATCTCACTCTCTTTGAATCTTCTTTATCATGCTAGGATTAGTAGGAAAAAGGAAAAAATTTCAGAATTGCACCTTGCAATGTGGAGATATTACTGTTTGTGCATTTACAATATTCATTGATTTTTGCCATTGAAAAACATCATGTTATTCATATACCAGAAATGTTTGAAGCTACTGACTGAATGAAAGGAGCTGGCATCTCACTCTCTTTGAATCTTCTTTATCATGCTAGGATTAGCAAGAAAAAGCAAAAAATTTCAGAATTGCACCTTGCAATGTGGAGATATTACTGTTTGTGCATTTACAATATTCATTGATTTTTGCCATTGAAAAACATCAGGTTATTCATATACCAGAAATGTTTGAAGCTACTGACTGAATGAAAGGAGCTGGCATCTCACTCTCTTTGAATCTTCTTTATCATGCTAGGATTAGCAGGAAAAAGCAAAAAATTTCAGAATTGCACCTTGCAATGTGGAGATATTACTGTTTGTGCATTTACAATATTCATTGATTTTTGCCATTGAAAAACATCATGTTATTCATATACCAGAAATGTTTGAAGCTACTGACTGAATGAAAGGAGCTGGCATCTCACTCTCTTTGAATCTTCTTTATCATGCTAGGATTAGAAGGAAAAAGAAAAAAATTTCAGAATTGCACCTTGCAATGTGGAGATATTACTGTTTGCGCATTTACAATATTCATTGATTTTTGCCATTGAAAAACGTCCAGAAATGTTTGAAGCTACTGACTGAATGAAAGGAGCTGGCATCTCACTCTCTTTGAATCTTCTTTATCATGCTAGGATTAGCAGGAAAAAGCAAATAATTTCAGAATTGCACCTTGCAATGTGGAGATATTACTGTTTGTGCATTTACAATATTCATTGATTTTTGCCATTGAAAAACGTCCAGAAATGTTTGAAGCTACTGACTGAATGAAAGGAGCTGGCATCTCACTCTCTTTGAATCTTCTTTATCATGCTAGGATTAGCAGGAAAAAGCAAAAAATTTCAGAATTGCACCTTGCAATGTGGAGATATTACTGTTTGTGCATTTACAATATTCATTGATTTTTGCCATTGAAAAACGTCCAGAAATGTTTGAAGCTACTGACTGAATGAAAGGAGCTGGCATCTCACTCTCTTTGAATCTTCTTTATCATGCTAGGATTAGCAGGAAAAAGCAAAAAATTTCAGAATTGCACCTTGCAATGTGGAGATATTACTGTTTGTGCATTTACAATATTCATTGATTTTTGCCATTGAAAAACGTCCAGAAATGTTTGAAGCTACTGACTGAATGAAAGGAGCTGGCATCTCACTCTCTTTGAATCTTCTTTATCATGCTAGGATTTACAGGAAAAAGCAAAAAATTTCAGAATTGTACCTTGCAATGTGGAGATATTACTGTTTGTGCATTTACAATATTCATTGATTTTTGCCATTGAAAAACGTCCAGAAATGTTTGAAGCTACTGACTGAATGAAAGGAGCTGGCATCTCACTCTCTTTGAATCTTCTTTATCATGCTAGGATTAGCAGGAAAAAGCAAAAAATTTCAGAATTGCACCTTGCAATGTGGAGATATTACTGTTTGTGCATTTACAATATTCATTGATTTTTGTGATTGAAAAACATCATGTTATTCATATACCAGAAATGTTTGAAGCTACTGACTGAATGAAAGGAGCTGGCATCTCACTCTCTTTGAATCTTCTTTATCATGCTAGGATTAGAAGGAAAAAGAAAAAAATTTCAGAATTGCACCTTGCAATGTGGAGATATTACTGTTTGCGCATTTACAATATTCATTGATTTTTGCCATTGAAAAACGTCCAGAAATGTTTGAAGCTACTGACTGAATGAAAGGAGCTGGCATCTCACTCTCTTTGAATCTTCTTTATCATGCTAGGATTAGCAGGAAAAAGCAAATAATTTCAGAATTGCACCTTGCAATGTGGAGATATTACTGTTTGTGCATTTACAATATTCATTGATTTTTGCCATTGAAAAACGTCCAGAAATGTTTGAAGCTACTGACTGAATGAAAGGAGCTGGCATCTCACTCTCTTTGAATCTTCTTTATCATGCTAGGATTAGCAGGAAAAAGCAAAAAATTTCAGAATTGCACCTTGCAATGTGGAGATATTACTGTTTGTGCATTTACAATATTCATTGATTTTTGCCATTGAAAAACGTCCAGAAATGTTTGAAGCTACTGACTGAATGAAAGGAGCTGGCATCTCACTCTCTTTGAATCTTCTTTATCATGCTAGGATTAGCAGGAAAAAGCAAAAAATTTCAGAATTGCACCTTGCAATGTGGAGATATTACTGTTTGTGCATTTACAATATTCATTGATTTTTGCCATTGAAAAACGTCCAGAAATGTTTGAAGCTACTGACTGAATGAAAGGAGCTGGCATTTCACTCTCTTTGAATCTTCTTTATCATGCTAGGATTAGCAGGAAAAAGCAAAAAATTTCAGAATTGCACCTTGCAATGTGGAGATATTACTGTTTGTGCATTTACAATATTCATTGATTTTTGCCATTGAAAAACGTCCAGAAATGTTTGAAGCTACTGACTGAATGAAAGGAGCTGGCATCTCACTCTCTTTGAATCTTCTTTATCATGCTAGGATTAGCAGGAAAAAGCAAAAAATTTCAGAATTGCACCTTGCAATGTGGAGATATTACTGTTTGTGCATTTACAATATTCATTGATTTTTGTGATTGAAAAACATCATGTTATTCATATACCAGAAATGTTTGAAGCTACTGACTGAATGAAAGGAGCTGGCATCTCACTCTCTTTGAATCTTCTTTATCATGCTAGGATTAGCAGGAAAAAGCAAAAAATTTCAGAATTGCACCTTGCAATGTGGAGATATTACTGTTTGTGCATTTACAATATTCATTGATTTTTGCCATTGAAAAACGTCCAGAAATGTTTGAAGCTACTGACTGAATGAAAGGAGCTGGCATCTCACTCTCTTTGAATCTTCTTTATCATGCTAGGATTAGCAGGAAAAAGCAAAAAATTTCAGAATTGCACCTTGCAATGTGGAGATATTACTGTTTGTGCATTTACAATATTCATTGATTTTTGCCATTGAAAAACATCATGTTATTCATATACCAGAAATGTTTGAAGCTACTGACTGAATGAAAAGAGCTGGCATCTCACTCTCTTTGAATCTTCTTTATCATGCTAGGATTAGAAGGAAAAAGCATAAAATTTCAGAATTGCACCTTGCAATGTGGAGATATTACTGTTTGCGCATTTACAATATTCATTGATTTTTGCCATTGAAAAACGTCCAGAAATGTTTGAAGCTACTGACTGAATGAAAGGAGCTGGCATCTCACTCTCTTTGAATCTTCTTTATCATGCTAGGATTAGCAGGAAAAAGAAAATAATTTCAGAATTGCACCTTGCAATGTGGAGATATTACTGTTTGTGCATTTACAATATTCATTGATTTTTGCCATTGAAAAACGTCCAGAAATGTTTGAAGCTACTGACTGAATGAAAGGAGCTGGCATGTCACTCTCTTTGAATCTTCTTTATCATGCTAGGATTAGCAGGAAAAAGCAAAAAATTTCAGAATTGCACCTTGCAATGTGGAGATATTACTGTTTGTGCATTTACAATATTCATTGATTTTTGCCATTGAAAAACGTCCAGAAATGTTTGAAGCTACTGACTGAATGAAAGGAGCTGGCATCTCACTCTCTTTGAATCTTCTTTATCATGCTAGGATTAGCAGGAAAAAGCAAAAAATTTCAGAATTGCACCTTGCAATGTGGAGATATTACTGTTTGTGCATTTACAATATTCATTGATTTTTGCCATTGAAAAACGTCCAGAAATGTTTGAAGCTACTGACTGAATGAAAGGAGCTGGCATCTCACTCTCTTTGAATCTTCTTTATCATGCTAGGATTAGCAGGAAAAAGCAAAAAATTTCAGAATTGCACCTTGAAATGTGGAGATATTACTGTTTGTGCATTTACAATATTCATTGATTTTTGCCATTGAAAAACGTCCAGAAATGTTTGAAGCTACTGACTGAATGAAAGGAGCTGGCATCTCACTCTCTTTGAATCTTCTTTATCATGCTAGGATTAGCAGGAAAAAGCAAAAAATTTCAGAATTGCACCTTGCAATGTGGAGATATTACTGTTTGTGCATTTACAATATTCATTGATTTTTGCCATTGAAAAACGTCCAGAAATGTTTGAAGCTACTGACTGAATGAAAGGAGCTGGCATCTCACTCTCTTTGAATCTTCTTTATCATGCTAGGATTAGCAGGAAAAAGCAAAAAATTTCACAATTGCACCTTGCAATGTGGAGATATTACTGTTTGTGCATTTACAATATTCATTGATTTTTGTGATTGAAAAACATCATGTTATTCATATACCAGAAATGTTTGAAGCTACTGACTGAATGAAAGGAGCTGGCATCTCACTCTCTTTGAATCTTCTTTATCATGCTAGGATTAGCAGGAAAAAGCAAAAAATTTCAGAATTGCACCTTGCAATGTGGAGATATTACTGTTTGTGCATTTACAATATTCATTGATTTTTGCCATTGAAAAACGTCCAGAAATGTTTGAAGCTACTGACTGAATGAAAGGAGCTGGCATCTCACTCTCTTTGAATCTTCTTTATCATGCTAGGATTAGCAGGAAAAAGCAAAAAATTTCAGAATTGCACCTTGCAATGTGGAGATATTACTGTTTGTGCATTTACAATATTCATTGATTTTTGCCATTGAAAAACGTCCAGAAATGTTTGAAGCTACTGACTGAATGAAAGGAGCTGGCATCTCACTCTCTTTGAATCTTCTTTATCATGCTAGGATTAGCAGGAAAAAGCAAACAATTTCAGAATTGCACCTTGCAATGTGGAGATATTACTGTTTGTGCATTTACAATATTCATTGATTTTTGCCATTGAAAAACATCATGTTATTCATATACCAGAAATGTTTGAAGCTACTGACTGAATGAAAGGAGCTGGCATCTCACTCTCTTTGAATCTTCTTTATCATGCTAGGATTAGCAGGAAAAAGCAAAAAATTTCAGAATTGCACCTTGCAATGTGGAGATATTACTGTTTGTGCATTTACAATATTCATTGATTTTTGCCATTGAAAAACATCATGTTATTCATATACCAGAAATGTTTGAAGCTACTGACTGAATGAAAGGATCTGGCATCTCACTCTCTTTGAATCTTCTTTATCATGCTAGGATTAGCAGGAGAAAACAAAAAATTTCAGAATTGCACCTTGCAATGTGGAGATATTACTCTTTGTACATTTACAATATTCATTGATTTTTGCCATTGAAAAACGTCCAGAAATGTTTGAAGCTACTGACTGAATGAAAGGAGCTGGCATCTCACTCTCTTTGAATCTTCCTTATCATGCTAGGATTAGCAGGAAAAAGCAAAAAATTTCAGAATTGCACCTTGCAATGTGGAGATATTACTGTTTGTGCATTTACAATATTCATTGATTTTTGCCATTGAAAAACATCATGTTATTCATATACCAGAAATGTTTGAAGCTACTGACTGAATGAAAGGAGCTGGCATCTCACTCTCTTTGAATCTTCTTTATCATGCTAGGATTAGCAGGAAAAAGCAAAATATTTCAGAATTGCACCTTGCAATGTGGAGATATTACTGTTTGTGCATTTACAATATTCATTGATTTTTGCCATTGAAAAACGTCCAGAAATGTTTGAAGCTACTGACTGAATGAAAGGAGCTGGCATCTCACTCTCTTTGAATCTTCTTTATCATGCTAGGATTAGCAGGAAAAAGCAAAAAATTTCAGAATTGCACCTTGCAATGTGGAGATATTACTGTTTGTGCATTTACAATATTCATTGATTTTTGCCATTGAAAAACATCATGTTATTCATATACCAGAAATGTTTGAAGCTACTGACTGAATGAAAGGAGCTGGCATCTCACTCTCTTTGAATCTTCTTTATCATGCTAGGATTAGCAGGAAAAAGCAAAAAATTTCAGAATTGCACCTTGCAATGTGGAGATATTACTGTTTGTGCATTTACAATATTCATTGATTTTTGCCATTGAAAAACGTCCAGAAATGTTTGAAGCTACTTACTGAATGAAAGGAGGTGGCATCGCACTCTCTTTGAATCTTCTTTATCATGCTAGGATTAGCAGGAAAAAGCAAAAAATTTCAGAATTGCACCTTGCAATGTGGAGATATTACTGTTTGTGCATTTACAATATTCATTGATTTTTGCCATTGAAAAACGTCCAGAAATGTTTGAAGCTACTGACTGAATGAAAGGAGCTGGCATCTCACTCTCTTTGAATCTTCTTTATCATGCTAGGATTAGCAGGAAAAAGCAAAAAATTTCAGAATTGCACCTTGCAATGTGGAGATATTTCTGTTTGTGCATTTACAATATTCATTGATTTTTGCCATTGAAAAACATCATGTTATTCATATACCAGAAATGTTTGAAGCTACTGACTGAATGAAAGGAGCTGGCATCTCACTCTCTTTGAATCTTCTTTATCATGCTAGGATTAGCAGGAAAATGGAAAAAATTTCAGAATTGCACCTTGCAATGTGGAGATATTACTGTTAGTGCATTTACAATATTCATTGATTTTTGCCATTGAAAAACGTCCAGAAATGTTTGAAGCTACTGACTGAATGAAAGGAGCTGGCATCTCACTCTCTTTGAATCTTCTTTATCATGCTAGGATTAGCAGGAAAAAGCAAAAAATTTCAGAATTGCACCTTGCAATGTGGAGATATTACTGTTTGTGCATTTACAATATTCATTGATTTTTGCCATTGAAAAACATCATGTTATTCATATACCAGAAATGTTTGAAGCTACTGACTGAATGAAAGGAGCTGGCATCTCACTCTCTTTGAATCTTCTTTATCATGCTAGGATTAGCAGGAAAAAGCAAAAAATTTCAGAATTGCACCTTGCAATGTGGAGATATTACTGTTTGTGCATTTACAATATTCATTGATTTTTGCCATTGAAAAACGTCCAGAAATGTTTGAAGCTACTGACTGAATGAAAGGAGCTGGCATCTCACTCTCTTTGAATCTTCTTTATCATGCTAGGATTATCAGGAAAAAGCAAAAAATTTCAGAATTGCACCTTGCAATGTGGAGATATTACTGTTTGTGCATTTACAATATTCATTGATTTTTGCCATTGAAAAACGTCCAGAAATGTTTGAAGCTACTGACTGAATGAAAGGAGCTGGCATCTCACTCTCTTTGAATCTTCTTTATCATGCTAGGATTAGCAGGAAAAAGCAAAAAATTTCAGAATTGCACCTTGCAATGTGGAGATATTACTGTTTGTGCATTTACAATATTCATTGATTTTTGCCATTGAAAAACGTCCAGAAATGTTTGAAGCTACTGACTGAATGAAAGGAGGTGGCATCGCACTCTCTTTGAATCTTCTTTATCATGCTAGGATTAGCAGGAAAAAGCAAAAAATTTCAGAATTGCACCTTGCAATGTGGAGATATTACTGTTTGTGCATTTACAATATTCATTGATTTTTGCCATTGAAAAACGTCCAGAAATGTTTGAAGCTACTGACTGAATGAAAGGAGCTGGCATCTCACTCTCTTTGAATCTTCTTTATCATGCTAGGATTAGCAGGAAAAAGCAAAAAATTTCAGAATTGCACCTTGCAATGTGGAGATATTTCTGTTTGTGCATTTACAATATTCATTGATTTTTGCCATTGAAAAACATCATGTTATTCATATACCAGAAATGTTTGAAGCTACTGACTGAATGAAAGGAGCTGGCATCTCACTCTCTTTGAATCTTCTTTATCATGCTAGGATTAGCAGGAAAATGGAAAAAATTTCAGAATTGCACCTTGCAATGTGGAGATATTACTGTTAGTGCATTTACAATATTCATTGATTTTTGCCATTGAAAAACGTCCAGAAATGTTTGAAGCTACTGACTGAATGAAAGGAGCTGGCATCTCACTCTCTTTGAATCTTCTTTATCATGCTAGGATTAGCAGGAAAAAGCAAAAAATTTCAGAATTGCACCTTGCAATGTGGAGATATTACTGTTTGTGCATTTACAATATTCATTGATTTTTGCCATTGAAAAACATCATGTTATTCATATACCAGAAATGTTTGAAGCTACTGACTGAATGAAAGGAGCTGGCATCTCACTCTCTTTGAATCTTCTTTATCATGCTAGGATTAGCAGGAAAAAGCAAAAAATTTCAGAATTGCACCTTGCAATGTGGAGATATTACTGTTTGTGCATTTACAATATTCATTGATTTTTGCCATTGAAAAACGTCCAGAAATGTTTGAAGCTACTGACTGAATGAAAGGAGCTGGCATCTCACTCTCTTTGAATCTTCTTTATCATGCTAGGATTATCAGGAAAAAGCAAAAAATTTCAGAATTGCACCTTGCAATGTGGAGATATTACTGTTTGTGCATTTACAATATTCATTGATTTTTGCCATTGAAAAACGTCCAGAAATGTTTGAAGCTACTGACTGAATGAAAGGAGCTGGCATCTCACTCTCTTTGAATCTTCTTTATCATGCTAGGATTAGCAGGAAAAAGCAAAAAATTTCAGAATTGCACCTTGCAATGTGGAGATATTACTGTTTGTGCATTTACAATATTCATTGATTTTTGCCATTGAAAAACATCATGTTATTCATATACCAGAAATGTTTGAAGCTACTGACTGAATGAAAGGAGCTGGCATCTCACAGTCTTTGAATCTTCTTTATCATGCTAGGATTAGCAGGAAAAACAAAAAATTTCAGAATTGCACCTTGCAATGTGGAGATATTACTGTTTGTGCATTTACAATATTCATTGATTTTTGCCATTGAAAAACGTCCAGAAATGTTTGAAGCTACTGACTGAATGAAAGGAGCTGGCATCTCACTCTCTTTGAATCTTCTTTATCATGCTAGGATTAGCAAGAAAAAGCAAAAAATTTCAGAATTGCACCTTGCAATGTGGAGATATTACTGTTTGTGCATTTACAATATTCATTGATTTTTGCCATTGAAAAACATCATGTTATTCATATACCAGAAATGTTTGAAGCTACTGACTGAATGAAAGGAGCTGGCATCTCACTCTCTTTGAATCTTCTTTATCATGCTAGGATTAGAAGGAAAAAGAAAAAAATTTCAGAATTGCACCTTGCAATGTGGAGATATTACTGTTTGCGCATTTACAATATTCATTGATTTTTGCCATTGAAAAACGTCCAGAAATGTTTGAAGCTACTGACTGAATGAAAGGAGCTGGCATCTCACTCTCTTTGAATCTTCTTTATCATGCTAGGATTAGCAGGAAAAAGCAAATAATTTCAGAATTGCACCTTGCAATGTGGAGATATTACTGTTTGTGCATTTACAATATTCATTAATTTTTGCCATTGAAAAACGTCCAGAAATGTTTGAAGCTACTGACTGAATGAAAGGAGCTGGCATCTCACTCTCTTTGAATCTTCTTTATCATGCTAGGATTAGCAGGAAAAAGCAAAAAATTTCTGAATTGCTCCTTGCAATGTGGAGATATTACTGTTTGTGCATTTACAATATTCATTGATTTTTGCCATTGAAAAACGTCCAGAAATGTTTGAAGCTACTGACTGAATGAAAGGAGCTGGCATCTCACTCTCTTTGAATCTTCTTTATCATGCTAGGATTAGCAGGAAAAAGCAAAAAATTTCAGAATTGCACCTTGCAATTTGGAGATATTACTGTTTGTGCATTTACAATATTCATTGATTTTTGCCATTGAAAAACGTCCAGAAATGTTTGAAGCTACTGACTGAATGAAAGGAGCTGGCATCTCACTCTCTTTGAATCTTCTTTATCATGCTAGGATTAGCAGGAAAAAGCAAAAAATTTCAGAATTGCACCTTGCAATGTGGAGATATTACTGTTTGTGCATTTACAATATTCATTGATTTTTGTGATTGAAAAACATCATGTTATTCATATACCAGAAATGTTTGAAGCTACTGACTGAATGAAAGGAGCTGGCATCTCACTCTCTTTGAATCTTCTTTATCATGCTAGGATTAGCAGGAAAAAGCAAAAAATTTCAGAATTGCACCTTGCAATGTGGAGATATTACTGTTTGTGCATTTACAATATTCATTGATTTTTGCCATTGAAAAACGTCCAGAAATGTTTGAAGCTACTGACTGAATGAAAGGAGCTGGCATCTCACTCTCTTTGAATCTTCTTTATCATGCTAGGATTAGCAGGAAAAAGCAAAAAATTTCAGAATTGCACCTTGCAATGTGGAGATATTACTGTTTGTGCATTTACAATATTCATTGATTTTTGCCATTGAAAAACGTCCAGAAATGTTTGAAGCTACTGACTGAATGAAAGGAGCTGGCATCTCACTCTCTTTGAATCTTCTTTATCATGCTAGGATTATCAGGAAAAAGCAAAAAATTTCAGAATTGCACCTTGCAATGTGGAGATATTACTGTTTGTGCATTTACAATATTCATTGATTTTTGCCATTGAAAAACGTCCAGAAATGTTTGAAGCTACTGACTGAATGAAAGGAGCTGGCATCTCACTCTCTTTGAATCTTCTTTATCATGCTAGGATTAGCAGGAAAAAGCAAAAAATTTCAGAATTGCACCTTGCAATGTGGAGATATTACTGTTTGTGCATTTACAATATTCATTGATTTTTGCCATTGAAAAACATCATGTTATTCATATACCAGAAATGTTTGAAGCTACTGACTGAATGAAAGGAGCTGGCATCTCACAGTCTTTGAATCTTCTTTATCATGCTAGGATTAGCAGGAAAAACAAAAAATTTCAGAATTGCACCTTGCAATGTGGAGATATTACTGTTTGTGCATTTACAATATTCATTGATTTTTGCCATTGAAAAACGTCCAGAAATGTTTGAAGCTACTGACTGAATGAAAGGAGCTGGCATCTCACTCTCTTTGAATCTTCTTTATCATGCTAGGATTAGCAAGAAAAAGCAAAAAATTTCAGAATTGCACCTTGCAATGTGGAGATATTACTGTTTGTGCATTTACAATATTCATTGATTTTTGCCATTGAAAAACATCATGTTATTCATATACCAGAAATGTTTGAAGCTACTGACTGAATGAAAGGAGCTGGCATCTCACTCTCTTTGAATCTTCTTTATCATGCTAGGATTAGAAGGAAAAAGAAAAAAATTTCAGAATTGCACCTTGCAATGTGGAGATATTACTGTTTGCGCATTTACAATATTCATTGATTTTTGCCATTGAAAAACGTCCAGAAATGTTTGAAGCTACTGACTGAATGAAAGGAGCTGGCATCTCACTCTCTTTGAATCTTCTTTATCATGCTAGGATTAGCAGGAAAAAGCAAATAATTTCAGAATTGCACCTTGCAATGTGGAGATATTACTGTTTGTGCATTTACAATATTCATTAATTTTTGCCATTGAAAAACGTCCAGAAATGTTTGAAGCTACTGACTGAATGAAAGGAGCTGGCATCTCACTCTCTTTGAATCTTCTTTATCATGCTAGGATTAGCAGGAAAAAGCAAAAAATTTCTGAATTGCTCCTTGCAATGTGGAGATATTACTGTTTGTGCATTTACAATATTCATTGATTTTTGCCATTGAAAAACGTCCAGAAATGTTTGAAGCTACTGACTGAATGAAAGGAGCTGGCATCTCACTCTCTTTGAATCTTCTTTATCATGCTAGGATTAGCAGGAAAAAGCAAAAAATTTCAGAATTGCACCTTGCAATTTGGAGATATTACTGTTTGTGCATTTACAATATTCATTGATTTTTGCCATTGAAAAACGTCCAGAAATGTTTGAAGCTACTGACTGAATGAAAGGAGCTGGCATCTCACTCTCTTTGAATCTTCTTTATCATGCTAGGATTAGCAGGAAAAAGCAAAAAATTTCAGAATTGCACCTTGCAATGTGGAGATATTACTGTTTGTGCATTTACAATATTCATTGATTTTTGTGATTGAAAAACATCATGTTATTCATATACCAGAAATGTTTGAAGCTACTGACTGAATGAAAGGAGCTGGCATCTCACTCTCTTTGAATCTTCTTTATCATGCTAGGATTAGCAGGAAAAAGCAAAAAATTTCAGAATTGCACCTTGCAATGTGGAGATATTACTGTTTGTGCATTTACAATATTCATTGATTTTTGCCATTGAAAAACGTCCAGAAATGTTTGAAGCTACTGACTGAATGAAAGGAGCTGGCATCTCACTCTCTTTGAATCTTCTTTATCATGCTAGGATTAGCAGGAAAAAGCAAAAAATTTCAGAATTGCACCTTGCAATGTGGAGATATTACTGTTTGTGCATTTACAATATTCATTGATTTTTGCCATTGAAAAACGTCCAGAAATGTTTGAAGCTACTGACTGAATGAAAGGAGCTGGCATCTCACTCTCTTTGAATCTTCTTTATCATGCTAGGATTAGCAGGAAAAAGCAAAAAATTTCAGAATTGCACCTTGCAATGTGGAGATATTACTGTTTGTGCATTTACAATATTCATTGATTTTTGCCATTGAAAAACGTCCAGAAATGTTTGAAGCTACTGACTGAATGAAAGGAGCTGGCATCTCACTCTCTTTGAATCTTCTTTATCATGCTAGGATTAGCAGGAAAAAGCAAAAAATTTCAGAATTGCACCTTGCAATGTGGAGATATTACTGTTTGTGCATTTACAATATTCATTGATTTTTGCCATTGAAAAACGTCCAGAAATGTTTGAAGCTACTGACTGAATGAAAGGAGCTGGCATCTCACTCTCTTTGAATCTTCTTTATCATGCTAGGATTAGCAGGAAAAAGCAAAAAATTTCAGAATTGCACCTTGCAATGTGGAGATATTACTGTTTGTGCATTTACAATATTCATTGATTTTTGCCATTGAAAAACGTCCAGAAATGTTTGAAGCTACTGACTGAATGAAAGGAGCTGGCATCTCACTCTCTTTGAATCTTCTTTATCATGCTAGGATTAGCAGGAAAAAGCAAAAAATTTCAGAATTGCACCTTGCAATGTGGAGATATTACTGTTTGTGCATTTACAATATTCATTGATTTTTGTGATTGAAAAACATCATGTTATTCATATACCAGAAATGTTTGAAGCTACTGACTGAATGAAAGGAGCTGGCATCTCACTCTCTTTGAATCTTCTTTATCATGCTAGGATTAGCAGGAAAAAGCAAAAAATTTCAGAATTGCACCTTGCAATGTGGAGATATTACTGTTTGTGCATTTACAATATTCATTGATTTTTGCCATTGAAAAATGTCCAGAAATGTTTGAAGCTACTGACTGAATGAAAGGAGCTGGCATCTCACTCTCTTTGAATCTTTTTTATCATGCTAGGATTAGCACAAAAAAGCAAAAAATTTCAGAATTGCACCTTGCAATGTGGAGATATTACTGTTTGTGCATTTACAATATTCATTGATTTTTGCCATTGAAAAACGTCCAGAAATGTTTGAAGCTACTGACTGAATGAAAGGAGCTGGCATCTCACTCTCTTTGAATCTTCTTTATCATGCTAGGATTAGCAGGAAAAAGCAAAAAATTTCAGAATTGCACCTTGCAATGTGGAGATATTACTGTTTGTGCATTTACAATATTCATTGATTTTTGCCATTGAAAAACATCATGTTATTCATATACCAGAAATGTTTGAAGCTACTGACTGAATGAAAGGAGCTGGCATCTCACTCTCTTTGAATCTTCTTTATCATGCTAGGATTAGCAGGAAAAAACAAAAAATTTCAGAATTGCACCTTGCAATGTGGAGATATTACTGTTTGTGCATTTACAATATTCATCGATTTTTGCCATTGAAAAACGTCCAGAAATGTTTGAAGCTACTGACTGAATGAAAGGAGCTGGCATCTCACTCTCTTTGAATCTTCTTTATCATGCTAGGATTAGCAGGAAAAAGCAAAAAATTTCAGAATTGCACCTTGCAATGTGGAGATATTACTGTTTGTGCATTTACAATATTCATTGATTTTTGCCATTGAAAAACATCATGTTATTCATATACCAGAAATGTTTGAAGCTACTGACTGAATGAAAGGAGCTGGCATCTCACTCTCTTTGAATCTTCTTTATCATGCTAGGATTAGCAGGAAAAAGCAAAAAATTTCAGAATTGCACCTTGCAATGTGGAGATATTACTGTTTGTGCATTTACAATATTCATTGATTTTTGCCATTGAAAAACGTCCAGAAATGTTTGAAGCTACTGACTGAATGAAAGGAGCTGGCATCTCACTCGCTTTGAATCTTCTTTATCATGCTAGGATTAGCAGGAAAAGGGAAAAAATTTCAGAATTGCACCTTGCAATGTGGAGATATTACTGTTTGTGCATTTCCAATATTCATTGATTTTTGCCATTGAAAAACATCATGTTATTCATATACCAGAAATGTTTGAAGCTACTGACTGAATGAAAGGAGCTGGCATCTCACTCTCTTTGAATCTTCTTTATCATGCTAGGATTAGCAGGAAAAAGCAAAAAATTTCAGAATTGCACCTTGCAATGTGGAGATATTTCTCTTTGTACATTTACAATATTCATTGATTTTTGCCATTGAAAAACGTCCAGAAATGTTGAAGCTACTGACTGAATGAAAGGAGCTGGCATCTCACTCTCTTTGAATCTTCCTTATCATGCTAGGATTAGCAGGAAAAAGCAAAAAATTTCAGAATTGCACCTTGCAATGTGGAGATATTACTGTTTGTGCATTTACAATATTCATTGATTTTTGCCATTGAAAAACATCATGTTATTCATATACCAGAAATGTTTGAAGCTACTGACTGAATGAAAGGAGCTGGCATCTCACTCTCTTTGAATCTTCTTTATCATGCTAGGATTAGCAGGAAAAAGCAAAATATTTCAGAATTGCACCTTGCAATGTGGAGATATTACTGTTTGTGCATTTACAATATTCATTGATTTTTGCCATTGAAAAACGTCCAGAAATGTTTGAAGCTACTGACTGAATGAAAGGAGCTGGCATCTCACTCACTTTGAATCTTCTTTATCATGCTAGGATTAGCAGGAAAAAGCAAAAAATTTCAGAATTGCACCTTGCAATGTGGAGATATTACTGTTTGTGCATTTACAATATTCATTGATTTTTGCCATTGAAAAACATCATGTTATTCATATACCAGAAATGTTTGAAGCTACTGACTGAATGAAAGGATCTGGCATCTCACTCTCTTTGAATCTTCTTTATCATGCTAGGATTAGCAGGAGAAAACAAAAAATTTCAGAATTGCACCTTGCAATGTGGAGATATTACTCTTTGTACATTTACAATATTCATTGATTTTTGCCATTGAAAAACGTCCAGAAATGTTTGAAGCTACTGACTGAATGAAAGGAGCTGGCATCTCACTCTCTTTGAATCTTCCTTATCATGCTAGGATTAGCAGGAAAAAGCAAAAAATTTCAGAATTGCACCTTGCAATGTGGAGATATTACTGTTTGTGCATTTACAATATTCATTGATTTTTGCCATTGAAAAACATCATGTTATTCATATACCAGAAATGTTTGAAGCTACTGACTGAATGAAAGGAGCTGGCATCTCACTCTCTTTGAATCTTCTTTATCATGCTAGGATTAGCAGGAAAAAGCAAAATATTTCAGAATTGCACCTTGCAATGTGGAGATATTACTGTTTGTGCATTTACAATATTCATTGATTTTTGCCATTGAAAAACGTCCAGAAATGTTTGAAGCTACTGACTGAATGAAAGGAGCTGGCATCTCACTCTCTTTGAATCTTCTTTATCATGCTAGGATTAGCAGGAAAAAGCAAAAAATTTCAGAATTGCACCTTGCAATGTGGAGATATTACTGTTTGTGCATTTACAATATTCATTGATTTTTGCCATTGAAAAACATCATGTTATTCATATACCAGAAATGTTTGAAGCTACTGACTGAATGAAAGGAGCTGGCATCTCACTCTCTTTGAATCTTCTTTATCATGCTAGGATTAGCAGGAAAAAGCAAAAAATTTCAGAATTGCACCTTGCAATGTGGAGATATTACTGTTTGTGCATTTACAATATTCATTGATTTTTGCCATTGAAAAACGTCCAGAAATGTTTGAAGCTACTGACTGAATGAAAGGAGGTGGCATCGCACTCTCTTTGAATCTTCTTTATCATGCTAGGATTAGCAGGAAAAAGCAAAAAATTTCAGAATTGCACCTTGCAATGTGGAGATATTACTGTTTGTGCATTTACAATATTCATTGATTTTTGCCATTGAAAAACGTCCAGAAATGTTTGAAGCTACTGACTGAATGAAAGGAGCTGGCATCTCACTCTCTTTGAATCTTCTTTATCATGCTAGGATTAGCAGGAAAAAGCAAAAAATTTCAGAATTGCACCTTGCAATGTGGAGATATTTCTGTTTGTGCATTTACAATATTCATTGATTTTTGCCATTGAAAAACATCATGTTATTCATATACCAGAAATGTTTGAAGCTACTGACTGAATGAAAGGAGCTGGCATCTCACTCTCTTTGAATCTTCTTTATCATGCTAGGATTAGCAGGAAAATGGAAAAAATTTCAGAATTGCACCTTGCAATGTGGAGATATTACTGTTAGTGCATTTACAATATTCATTGATTTTTGCCATTGAAAAACGTCCAGAAATGTTTGAAGCTACTGACTGAATGAAAGGAGCTGGCATCTCACTCTCTTTGAATCTTCTTTATCATGCTAGGATTAGCAGGAAAAAGCAAAAAATTTCAGAATTGCACCTTGCAATGTGGAGATATTACTGTTTGTGCATTTACAATATTCATTGATTTTTGCCATTGAAAAACATCATGTTATTCATATACCAGAAATGTTTGAAGCTACTGACTGAATGAAAGGAGCTGGCATCTCACTCTCTTTGAATCTTCTTTATCATGCTAGGATTAGCAGGAAAAAGCAAAAAATTTCAGAATTGCACCTTGCAATGTGGAGATATTACTGTTTGTGCATTTACAATATTCATTGATTTTTGCCATTGAAAAACGTCCAGAAATGTTTGAAGCTACTGACTGAATGAAAGGAGCTGGCATCTCACTCTCTTTGAATCTTCTTTATCATGCTAGGATTATCAGGAAAAAGCAAAAAATTTCAGAATTGCACCTTGCAATGTGGAGATATTACTGTTTGTGCATTTACAATATTCATTGATTTTTGCCATTGAAAAACGTCCAGAAATGTTTGAAGCTACTGACTGAATGAAAGGAGCTGGCATCTCACTCTCTTTGAATCTTCTTTATCATGCTAGGATTAGCAGGAAAAAGCAAAAAATTTCAGAATTGCACCTTGCAATGTGGAGATATTACTGTTTGTGCATTTACAATATTCATTGATTTTTGCCATTGAAAAACGTCCAGAAATGTTTGAAGCTACTGACTGAATGAAAGGAGGTGGCATCGCACTCTCTTTGAATCTTCTTTATCATGCTAGGATTAGCAGGAAAAAGCAAAAAATTTCAGAATTGCACCTTGCAATGTGGAGATATTACTGTTTGTGCATTTACAATATTCATTGATTTTTGCCATTGAAAAACGTCCAGAAATGTTTGAAGCTACTGACTGAATGAAAGGAGCTGGCATCTCACTCTCTTTGAATCTTCTTTATCATGCTAGGATTAGCAGGAAAAAGCAAAAAATTTCAGAATTGCACCTTGCAATGTGGAGATATTTCTGTTTGTGCATTTACAATATTCATTGATTTTTGCCATTGAAAAACATCATGTTATTCATATACCAGAAATGTTTGAAGCTACTGACTGAATGAAAGGAGCTGGCATCTCACTCTCTTTGAATCTTCTTTATCATGCTAGGATTAGCAGGAAAATGGAAAAAATTTCAGAATTGCACCTTGCAATGTGGAGATATTACTGTTAGTGCATTTACAATATTCATTGATTTTTGCCATTGAAAAACGTCCAGAAATGTTTGAAGCTACTGACTGAATGAAAGGAGCTGGCATCTCACTCTCTTTGAATCTTCTTTATCATGCTAGGATTAGCAGGAAAAAGCAAAAAATTTCAGAATTGCACCTTGCAATGTGGAGATATTACTGTTTGTGCATTTACAATATTCATTGATTTTTGCCATTGAAAAACATCATGTTATTCATATACCAGAAATGTTTGAAGCTACTGACTGAATGAAAGGAGCTGGCATCTCACTCTCTTTGAATCTTCTTTATCATGCTAGGATTAGCAGGAAAAAGCAAAAAATTTCAGAATTGCACCTTGCAATGTGGAGATATTACTGTTTGTGCATTTACAATATTCATTGATTTTTGCCATTGAAAAACGTCCAGAAATGTTTGAAGCTACTGACTGAATGAAAGGAGCTGGCATCTCACTCTCTTTGAATCTTCTTTATCATGCTAGGATTATCAGGAAAAAGCAAAAAATTTCAGAATTGCACCTTGCAATGTGGAGATATTACTGTTTGTGCATTTACAATATTCATTGATTTTTGCCATTGAAAAACGTCCAGAAATGTTTGAAGCTACTGACTGAATGAAAGGAGCTGGCATCTCACTCTCTTTGAATCTTCTTTATCATGCTAGGATTAGCAGGAAAAAGCAAAAAATTTCAGAATTGCACCTTGCAATGTGGAGATATTACTGTTTGTGCATTTACAATATTCATTGATTTTTGCCATTGAAAAACATCATGTTATTCATATACCAGAAATGTTTGAAGCTACTGACTGAATGAAAGGAGCTGGCATCTCACAGTCTTTGAATCTTCTTTATCATGCTAGGATTAGCAGGAAAAACAAAAAATTTCAGAATTGCACCTTGCAATGTGGAGATATTACTGTTTGTGCATTTACAATATTCATTGATTTTTGCCATTGAAAAACGTCCAGAAATGTTTGAAGCTACTGACTGAATGAAAGGAGCTGGCATCTCACTCTCTTTGAATCTTCTTTATCATGCTAGGATTAGCAAGAAAAAGCAAAAAATTTCAGAATTGCACCTTGCAATGTGGAGATATTACTGTTTGTGCATTTACAATATTCATTGATTTTTGCCATTGAAAAACATCATGTTATTCATATACCAGAAATGTTTGAAGCTACTGACTGAATGAAAGGAGCTGGCATCTCACTCTCTTTGAATCTTCTTTATCATGCTAGGATTAGAAGGAAAAAGAAAAAAATTTCAGAATTGCACCTTGCAATGTGGAGATATTACTGTTTGCGCATTTACAATATTCATTGATTTTTGCCATTGAAAAACGTCCAGAAATGTTTGAAGCTACTGACTGAATGAAAGGAGCTGGCATCTCACTCTCTTTGAATCTTCTTTATCATGCTAGGATTAGCAGGAAAAAGCAAATAATTTCAGAATTGCACCTTGCAATGTGGAGATATTACTGTTTGTGCATTTACAATATTCATTAATTTTTGCCATTGAAAAACGTCCAGAAATGTTTGAAGCTACTGACTGAATGAAAGGAGCTGGCATCTCACTCTCTTTGAATCTTCTTTATCATGCTAGGATTAGCAGGAAAAAGCAAAAAATTTCTGAATTGCTCCTTGCAATGTGGAGATATTACTGTTTGTGCATTTACAATATTCATTGATTTTTGCCATTGAAAAACGTCCAGAAATGTTTGAAGCTACTGACTGAATGAAAGGAGCTGGCATCTCACTCTCTTTGAATCTTCTTTATCATGCTAGGATTAGCAGGAAAAAGCAAAAAATTTCAGAATTGCACCTTGCAATTTGGAGATATTACTGTTTGTGCATTTACAATATTCATTGATTTTTGCCATTGAAAAACGTCCAGAAATGTTTGAAGCTACTGACTGAATGAAAGGAGCTGGCATCTCACTCTCTTTGAATCTTCTTTATCATGCTAGGATTAGCAGGAAAAAGCAAAAAATTTCAGAATTGCACCTTGCAATGTGGAGATATTACTGTTTGTGCATTTACAATATTCATTGATTTTTGTGATTGAAAAACATCATGTTATTCATATACCAGAAATGTTTGAAGCTACTGACTGAATGAAAGGAGCTGGCATCTCACTCTCTTTGAATCTTCTTTATCATGCTAGGATTAGCAGGAAAAAGCAAAAAATTTCAGAATTGCACCTTGCAATGTGGAGATATTACTGTTTGTGCATTTACAATATTCATTGATTTTTGCCATTGAAAAACGTCCAGAAATGTTTGAAGCTACTGACTGAATGAAAGGAGCTGGCATCTCACTCTCTTTGAATCTTCTTTATCATGCTAGGATTAGCAGGAAAAAGCAAAAAATTTCAGAATTGCACCTTGCAATGTGGAGATATTACTGTTTGTGCATTTACAATATTCATTGATTTTTGCCATTGAAAAACGTCCAGAAATGTTTGAAGCTACTGACTGAATGAAAGGAGCTGGCATCTCACTCTCTTTGAATCTTCTTTATCATGCTAGGATTAGCAGGAAAAAGCAAAAAATTTCAGAATTGCACCTTGCAATGTGGAGATATTACTGTTTGTGCATTTACAATATTCATTGATTTTTGCCATTGAAAAACGTCCAGAAATGTTTGAAGCTACTGACTGAATGAAAGGAGCTGGCATCTCACTCTCTTTGAATCTTCTTTATCATGCTAGGATTAGCAGGAAAAAGCAAAAAATTTCAGAATTGCACCTTGCAATGTGGAGATATTACTGTTTGTGCATTTACAATATTCATTGATTTTTGCCATTGAAAAACGTCCAGAAATGTTTGAAGCTACTGACTGAATGAAAGGAGCTGGCATCTCACTCTCTTTGAATCTTCTTTATCATGCTAGGATTAGCAGGAAAAAGCAAAAAATTTCAGAATTGCACCTTGCAATGTGGAGATATTACTGTTTGTGCATTTACAATATTCATTGATTTTTGCCATTGAAAAACGTCCAGAAATGTTTGAAGCTACTGACTGAATGAAAGGAGCTGGCATCTCACTCTCTTTGAATCTTCTTTATCATGCTAGGATTAGCAGGAAAAAGCAAAAAATTTCAGAATTGCACCTTGCAATGTGGAGATATTACTGTTTGTGCATTTACAATATTCATTGATTTTTGCCATTGAAAAACGTCCAGAAATGTTTGAAGCTACTGACTGAATGAAAGGAGCTGGCATCTCACTCTCTTTGAATCTTCTTTATCATGCTAGGATTAGCAGGAAAAAGCAAAAAATTTCAGAATTGCACCTTGCAATGTGGAGATATTACTGTTTGTGCATTTACAATATTCATTGATTTTTGTGATTGAAAAACATCATGTTATTCATATACCAGAAATGTTTGAAGCTACTGACTGAATGAAAGGAGCTGGCATCTCACTCTCTTTGAATCTTCTTTATCATGCTAGGATTAGCAGGAAAAAGCAAAAAATTTCAGAATTGCACCTTGCAATGTGGAGATATTACTGTTTGTGCATTTACAATATTCATTGATTTTTGCCATTGAAAAATGTCCAGAAATGTTTGAAGCTACTGACTGAATGAAAGGAGCTGGCATCTCACTCTCTTTGAATCTTTTTTATCATGCTAGGATTAGCACAAAAAAGCAAAACATTTCAGAATTGCACCTTGCAATGTGGAGATATTACTGTTTGTGCATTTACAATATTCATTGATTTTTGCCATTGAAAAACGTCCAGAAATGTTTGAAGCTACTGACTGAATGAAAGGAGCTGGCATCTCACTCTCTTTGAATCTTCTTTATCATGCTAGGATTAGCAGGAAAAAGCAAAAAATTTCAGAATTGCACCTTGCAATGTGGAGATATTACTGTTTGTGCATTTACAATATTCATTGATTTTTGCCATTGAAAAACATCATGTTATTCATATACCAGAAATGTTTGAAGCTACTGACTGAATGAAAGGAGCTGGCATCTCACTCTCTTTGAATCTTCTTTATCATGCTAGGATTAGCAGGAAAAAACAAAAAATTTCAGAATTGCACCTTGCAATGTGGAGATATTACTGTTTGTGCATTTACAATATTCATCGATTTTTGCCATTGAAAAACGTCCAGAAATGTTTGAAGCTACTGACTGAATGAAAGGAGCTGGCATCTCACTCTCTTTGAATCTTCTTTATCATGCTAGGATTAGCAGGAAAAAGCAAAAAATTTCAGAATTGCACCTTGCAATGTGGAGATATTACTGTTTGTGCATTTACAATATTCATTGATTTTTGCCATTGAAAAACATCATGTTATTCATATACCAGAAATGTTTGAAGCTACTGACTGAATGAAAGGAGCTGGCATCTCACTCTCTTTGAATCTTCTTTATCATGCTAGGATTAGCAGGAAAAAGCAAAAAATTTCAGAATTGCACCTTGCAATGTGGAGATATTACTGTTTGTGCATTTACAATATTCATTGATTTTTGCCATTGAAAAACGTCCAGAAATGTTTGAAGCTACTGACTGAATGAAAGGAGCTGGCATCTCACTCGCTTTGAATCTTCTTTATCATGCTAGGATTAGCAGGAAAAGGGAAAAAATTTCAGAATTGCACCTTGCAATGTGGAGATATTACTGTTTGTGCATTTCCAATATTCATTGATTTTTGCCATTGAAAAACATCATGTTATTCATATACCAGAAATGTTTGAAGCTACTGACTGAATGAAAGGAGCTGGCATCTCACTCTCTTTGAATCTTCTTTATCATGCTAGGATTAGCAGGAAAAAGCAAAAAATTTCAGAATTGCACCTTGCAATGTGGAGATATTTCTCTTTGTACATTTACAATATTCATTGATTTTTGCCATTGAAAAACGTCCAGAAATGTTGAAGCTACTGACTGAATGAAAGGAGCTGGCATCTCACTCTCTTTGAATCTTCCTTATCATGCTAGGATTAGCAGGAAAAAGCAAAAAATTTCAGAATTGCACCTTGCAATGTGGAGATATTACTGTTTGTGCATTTACAATATTCATTGATTTTTGCCATTGAAAAACATCATGTTATTCATATACCAGAAATGTTTGAAGCTACTGACTGAATGAAAGGAGCTGGCATCTCACTCTCTTTGAATCTTCTTTATCATGCTAGGATTAGCAGGAAAAAGCAAAATATTTCAGAATTGCACCTTGCAATGTGGAGATATTACTGTTTGTGCATTTACAATATTCATTGATTTTTGCCATTGAAAAACGTCCAGAAATGTTTGAAGCTACTGACTGAATGAAAGGAGCTGGCATCTCACTCTCTTTGAATCTTCTTTATCATGCTAGGATTAGCAGGAAAAAGCAAAAAATTTCAGAATTGCACCTTGCAATGTGGAGATATTACTGTTTGTGCATTTACAATATTCATTGATTTTTGCCATTGAAAAACATCATGTTATTCATATACCAGAAATGTTTGAAGCTACTGACTGAATGAAAGGAGCTGGCATCTCACTCTCTTTGAATCTTCTTTATCATGCTAGGATTAGCAGGAAAAAGCAAAAAATTTCAGAATTGCACCTTGCAATGTGGAGATATTACTGTTTGTGCATTTACAATATTCATTGATTTTTGCCATTGAAAAACGTCCAGAAATGTTTGAAGCTACTGACTGAATGAAAGGAGCTGGCATCTCACTCTCTTTGAATCTTCTTTATCATGCTAGGATTAGCAGGAAAAAGCAAAAAATTTCAGAATTGCACCTTGCAATGTGGAGATATTACTGTTTGTGCATTTACAATATTCATTGATTTTTGTGATTGAAAAACATCATGTTATTCATATACCAGAAATGTTTGAAGCTACTGACTGAATGAAAGGAGCTGGCATCTCACTCTCTTTGAATCTTCTTTATCATGCTAGGATTAGCAGGAAAAAGCAAAAAATTTCAGAATTGCACCTTGCAATGTGGAGATATTACTGTTTGTGCATTTACAATATTCATTGATTTTTGCCATTGAAAAACGTCCAGAAATGTTTGAAGCTACTGACTGAATGAAAGGAGCTGGCATCTCACTCTCTTTGAATCTTCTTTATCATGCTAGGATTAGCAGGAAAAAGCAAAAAATTTCAGAATTGCACCTTGCAATGTGGAGATATTACTGTTTGTGCATTTACAATATTCATTGATTTTTGCCATTGAAAAACGTCCAGAAATGTTTGAAGCTACTGACTGAATGAAAGGAGCTGGCATCTCACTCTCTTTGAATCTTCTTTATCATGCTAGGATTAGCAGGAAAAAGCAAAAAATTTCAGAATTGCACCTTGCAATGTGGAGATATTACTGTTTGTGCATTTACAATATTCATTGATTTTTGCAATTGAAAAACATCATGTTATTCATATACCAGAAATGTTTGAAGCTACTGACTGAATGAAAGGAGCTGGCATCTCACTCTCTTTGAATCTTCTTTATCATGCTAGGATTAGCAAGAAAAAGCAAAAAATTTCAGAATTGCACCTTGCAATGTGGAGATATTACTGTTTGTGCATTTACAATATTCATTGATTTTTGCCATTGAAAAACATCATGTTATTCATATACCAGAAATGTTTGAAGCTACTGACTGAATGAAAGGAGCTGGCATCTCACTCTCTTTGAATCTTCTTTATCATGCTAGGATTAGAAGGAAAAAGAAAAAAATATCAGAATTGCACCTTGCAATGTGGAGATATTACTGTTTGCGCATTTACAATATTCATTGATTTTTGCCATTGAAAAACGTCCAGAAATGTTTGAAGCTACTGACTGAATGAAAGGAGCTGGCATCTCACTCTCTTTGAATCTTCTTTATCATGCTAGGATTAGCAGGAAAAAGCAAATAATTTCAGAATTGCACCTTGCAATGTGGAGATATTACTGTTTGTGCATTTACAATATTCATTAATTTTTGCCATTGAAAAACGTCCAGAAATGTTTGAAGCTACTGACTGAATGAAAGGAGCTGGCATCTCACTCTCTTTGAATCTTCTTTATCATGCTAGGATTAGCAGGAAAAAGCAAAAAATTTCTGAATTGCTCCTTGCAATGTGGAGATATTACTGTTTGTGCATTTACAATATTCATTGATTTTTGCCATTGAAAAACGTCCAGAAATGTTTGAAGCTACTGACTGAATGAAAGGAGCTGGCATCTCACTCTCTTTGAATCTTCTTTATCATGCTAGGATTAGCAGGAAAAAGCAAAAAATTTCAGAATTGCACCTTGCAATTTGGAGATATTACTGTTTGTGCATTTACAATATTCATTGATTTTTGCCATTGAAAAACGTCCAGAAATGTTTGAAGCTACTGACTGAATGAAAGGAGCTGGCATCTCACTCTCTTTGAATCTTCTTTATCATGCTAGGATTAGCAGGAAAAAGCAAAAAATTTCAGAATTGCACCTTGCAATGTGGAGATATTACTGTTTGTGCATTTACAATATTCATTGATTTTTGTGATTGAAAAACATCATGTTATTCATATACCAGAAATGTTTGAAGCTACTGACTGAATGAAAGGAGCTGGCATCTCACTCTCTTTGAATCTTCTTTATCATGCTAGGATTAGCAGGAAAAAGCAAAAAATTTCAGAATTGCACCTTGCAATGTGGAGATATTACTGTTTGTGCATTTACAATATTCATTGATTTTTGCCATTGAAAAACGTCCAGAAATGTTTGAAGCTACTGACTGAATGAAAGGAGCTGGCATCTCACTCTCTTTGAATCTTCTTTATCATGCTAGGATTAGCAGGAAAAAGCAAAAAATTTCAGAATTGCACCTTGCAATGTGGAGATATTACTGTTTGTGCATTTACAATATTCATTGATTTTTGCCATTGAAAAACGTCCAGAAATGTTTGAAGCTACTGACTGAATGAAAGGAGCTGGCATCTCACTCTCTTTGAATCTTCTTTATCATGCTAGGATTAGCAGGAAAAAGCAAAAAATTTCAGAATTGCACCTTGCAATGTGGAGATATTACTGTTTGTGCATTTACAATATTCATTGATTTTTGCCATTGAAAAACGTCCAGAAATGTTTGAAGCTACTGACTGAATGAAAGGAGCTGGCATCTCACTCTCTTTGAATCTTCTTTATCATGCTAGGATTAGCAGGAAAAAGCAAAAAATTTCAGAATTGCACCTTGCAATGTGGAGATATTACTGTTTGTGCATTTACAATATTCATTGATTTTTGCCATTGAAAAACGTCCAGAAATGTTTGAAGCTACTGACTGAATGAAAGGAGCTGGCATCTCACTCTCTTTGAATCTTCTTTATCATGCTAGGATTAGCAGGAAAAAGCAAAAAATTTCAGAATTGCACCTTGCAATGTGGAGATATTACTGTTTGTGCATTTACAATATTCATTGATTTTTGCCATTGAAAAACGTCCAGAAATGTTTGAAGCTACTGACTGAATGAAAGGAGCTGGCATCTCACTCTCTTTGAATCTTCTTTATCATGCTAGGATTAGCAGGAAAAAGCAAAAAATTTCAGAATTGCACCTTGCAATGTGGAGATATTACTGTTTGTGCATTTACAATATTCATTGATTTTTGCCATTGAAAAACGTCCAGAAATGTTTGAAGCTACTGACTGAATGAAAGGAGCTGGCATCTCACTCTCTTTGAATCTTCTTTATCATGCTAGGATTAGCAGGAAAAAGCAAAAAATTTCAGAATTGCACCTTGCAATGTGGAGATATTACTGTTTGTGCATTTACAATATTCATTGATTTTTGTGATTGAAAAACATCATGTTATTCATATACCAGAAATGTTTGAAGCTACTGACTGAATGAAAGGAGCTGGCATCTCACTCTCTTTGAATCTTCTTTATCATGCTAGGATTAGCAGGAAAAAGCAAAAAATTTCAGAATTGCACCTTGCAATGTGGAGATATTAATGTTTGTGCATTTACAATATTCATTGATTTTTGCCATTGAAAAATGTCCAGAAATGTTTGAAGCTACTGACTGAATGAAAGGAGCTGGCATCTCACTCTCTTTGAATCTTTTTTATCATGCTAGGATTAGCACAAAAAAGCAAAAAATTTCAGAATTGCACCTTGCAATGTGGAGATATTACTGTTTGTGCATTTACAATATTCATTGATTTTTGCCATTGAAAAACGTCCAGAAATGTTTGAAGCTACTGACTGAATGAAAGGAGCTGGCATCTCACTCTCTTTGAATCTTCTTTATCATGCTAGGATTAGCAGGAAAAAGCAAAAAATTTCAGAATTGCACCTTGCAATGTGGAGATATTACTGTTTGTGCATTTACAATATTCATTGATTTTTGCCATTGAAAAACATCATGTTATTCATATACCAGAAATGTTTGAAGCTACTGACTGAATGAAAGGAGCTGGCATCTCACTCTCTTTGAATCTTCTTTATCATGCTAGGATTAGCAGGAAAAAACAAAAAATTTCAGAATTGCACCTTGCAATGTGGAGATATTACTGTTTGTGCATTTACAATATTCATCGATTTTTGCCATTGAAAAACGTCCAGAAATGTTTGAAGCTACTGACTGAATGAAAGGAGCTGGCATCTCACTCTCTTTGAATCTTCTTTATCATGCTAGGATTAGCAGGAAAAAGCAAAAAATTTCAGAATTGCACCTTGCAATGTGGAGATATTACTGTTTGTGCATTTACAATATTCATTGATTTTTGCCATTGAAAAACATCATGTTATTCATATACCAGAAATGTTTGAAGCTACTGACTGAATGAAAGGAGCTGGCATCTCACTCTCTTTGAATCTTCTTTATCATGCTAGGATTAGCAGGAAAAAGCAAAAAATTTCAGAATTGCACCTTGCAATGTGGAGATATTACTGTTTGTGCATTTACAATATTCATTGATTTTTGCCATTGAAAAACGTCCAGAAATGTTTGAAGCTACTGACTGAATGAAAGGAGCTGGCATCTCACTCTCTTTGAATCTTCTTTATCATGCTAGGATTAGCAGGAAAAGGGAAAAAATTTCAGAATTGCACCTTGCAATGTGGAGATATTACTGTTTGTGCATTTACAATATTCATTGATTTTTGCCATTGAAAAACATCATGTTATTCATATACCAGAAATGTTTGAAGCTACTGACTGAATGAAAGGAGCTGGCATCTCACTCTCTTTGAATCTTCTTTATCATGCTAGGATTAGCAGGAAAAAGCAAAAAATTTCAGAATTGCACCTTGCAATGTGGAGATATTTCTCTTTGTACATTTACAATATTCATTGATTTTTGCCATTGAAAAACGTCCAGAAATGTTGAAGCTACTGACTGAATGAAAGGAGCTGGCATCTCACTCTCTTTGAATCTTCCTTATCATGCTAGGATTAGCAGGAAAAAGCAAAAAATTTCAGAATTGCACCTTGCAATGTGGAGATATTACTGTTTGTGCATTTACAATATTCATTGATTTTTGCCATTGAAAAACATCATGTTATTCATATACCAGAAATGTTTGAAGCTACTGACTGAATGAAAGGAGCTGGCATCTCACTCTCTTTGAATCTTCTTTATCATGCTAGGATTAGCAGGAAAAAGCAAAATATTTCAGAATTGCACCTTGCAATGTGGAGATATTACTGTTTGTGCATTTACAATATTCATTGATTTTTGCCATTGAAAAACGTCCTGAAATGTTTGAAGCTACTGACTGAATGAAAGGAGCTGGCATCTCACTCTCTTTGAATCTTCTTTATCATGCTAGGATTAGCAGGAAAAAGCAAAAAATTTCAGAATTGCACCTTGCAATGTGGAGATATTACTGTTTGTGCATTTACAATATTCATTGATTTTTGCCATTGAAAAACATCATGTTATTCATATACCAGAAATGTTTGAAGCTACTGACTGAATGAAAGGAGCTGGCATCTCACTCTCTTTGAATCTTCTTTATCATGCTAGGATTAGCAGGAAAAAGCAAAAAATTTCAGAATTGCACCTTGCAATGTGGAGATATTACTGTTTGTGCATTTACAATATTCATTGATTTTTGCCATTGAAAAACGTCCAGAAATGTTTGAAGCTACTGACTGAATGAAAGGAGCTGGCATCTCACTCTCTTTGAATCTTCTTTATCATGCTAGGATTAGCAGGAAAAAGCAAAAAATTTCAGAATTGCACCTTGCAATGTGGAGATATTACTGTTTGTGCATTTACAATATTCATTGATTTTTTTGATTGAAAAACATCATGTTATTCATATACCAGAAATGTTTGAAGCTACTGACTGAATGAAAGGAGCTGGCATCTCACTCTCTTTGAATCTTCTTTATCATGCTAGGATTAGCAGGAAAAAGCAAAAAATTTCAGAATTGCACCTTGCAATGTGGAGATATTACTGTTTGTGCATTTACAATATTCATTGATTTTTGCCATTGAAAAACGTCCAGAAATGTTTGAAGCTACTGACTGAATGAAAGGAGCTGGCATCTCACTCTCTTTGAATCTTCTTTATCATGCTAGGATTAGCAGGAAAAAGCAAAAAATTTCAGAATTGCACCTTGCAATGTGGAGATATTACTGTTTGTGCATTTACAATATTCATTGATTTTTGCCATTGAAAAACGTCCAGAAATGTTTGAAGCTACTGACTGAATGAAAGGAGCTGGCATCTCACTCTCTTTGAATCTTCTTTATCATGCTAGGATTAGCAGGAAAAAGCAAAAAATTTCAGAATTGCACCTTGCAATGTGGAGATATTACTGTTTGTGCATTTACAATATTCATTGATTTTTGCCATTGAAAAACATCATGTTATTCATATACCAGAAATGTTTGAAGCTACTGACTGAATGAAAGGAGCTGGCATCTCACTCTCTTTGAATCTTCTTTATCATGCTAGGATTAGCAGGAAAAAACAAAAAATTTCAGAATTGCACCTTGCATTGTGGAGATATTACTGTTTGTGCATTTACAATATTCATCGATTTTTGCCATTGAAAAACGTCCAGAAATGTTTGAAGCTACTGACTGAATGAAAGGAGCTGGCATCTCACTCTCTTTGAATCTTCTTTATCATGCTAGGATTAGCAGGAAAAAGCAAAACATTTCAGAATTGCACCTTGCAATGTGGAGATATTACTGTTTGTGCATTTACAATATTCATTGATTTTTGCCATTGAAAAACATCATGTTATTCATATACCAGAAATGTTTGAAGCTACTGACTGAATGAAAGGAGCTGGCATCTCACTCTCTTTGAATCTTCTTTATCATGCTAGGATTAGCAGGAAAGAGCAAAAAATTTCAGAATTGCACCTTGCAATGTGGAGATATTACTGTTTGTGCATTTACAATATTCATTGATTTTTGCCATTGAAAAACGTCCAGAAACGTTTGAAGCTACTGACTGAATGAAAGGAGCTGGCATCTCACTCTCTTTGAATCTTCTTTATCATGCTAGGATTAGCAGGAAAAAGCAAAAAATTTCAGAATTGCACCTTGCAATGTGGAGATATTACTGTTTGTGCATTTACAATATTCATTGATTTTTGCCATTGAAAAACATCATGTTATTCATATACCAGAAATGTTTGAAGCTACTGACTGAATGAAAGGAGCTGGCATCTCACTCTCTTTGAATCTTCTTTATCATGCTAGGATTAGCAGGAAAAAGCATAAAATTTCAGAATTGCACCTTGCAATGTGGAGATATTACTGTTTGTGCATTTACAATATTCATTGATTTTTGCCATTGAAAAACGTCCAGAAATGTTTGAAGCTACTGACTGAATGAAAGGAGCTGGCATCTCACTCTCTTTGAATCTTCTTTATCATGCTAGGATTAGCAGGAAAAAGCAAAAAATTTCAGAATTGCACCTTGCAATATGGAGATATTACTGTTTGTGCATTTACAATATTCATTGATTTTTGCCATTGAAAAACGTCCAGAAATGTTTGAAGCTACTGACTGAATGAAAGGAGCTGGCATCTCACTCTCTTTGAATCTTCTTTATCATGCTAGGATTAGCAGGAAAAAGCAAAAAATTTCAGAATTGCACCTTGCAATGTGGAGATATTACTGTTTGTGCATTTACAATATTCATTGATTTTTGCCATTGAAAAACGTCCAGAAATGTTTGAAGCTACTGACTGAATGAAAGGAGCTGGCATCTCACTCTCTTTGAATCTTCTTTATCATGCTAGGATTAGCAGGAAAAAGCAAAAAATTTCAGAATTGCACCTTGCAATGTGGAGATATTACTGTTTGTGCATTTACAATATTCATTGATTTTTGCCATTGAAAAACGTCCAGAAATGTTTGAAGCTACTGACTGAA
This sequence comes from Phyllobates terribilis, assembly GCF_046119375.1. Taxonomy (NCBI): domain Eukaryota; kingdom Metazoa; phylum Chordata; class Amphibia; order Anura; family Dendrobatidae; genus Phyllobates; species Phyllobates terribilis. The sequence continues at coordinate 40,695 of NW_027362901.1, forward strand.
TGAAAGGAGCTGGCATCTCACTATCTTTGAATCTTCTTTATCATGCTAGGATTAGCAGGAAAAAGCAAAAAATTTCAGAATTGCACCTTGCAATGTTGAGATATTTCTGTTTGTGCATTTACAATATTCATTGATTTTTGCCATTGAAAAACATCATGTTATTCATATGCCAGAAATGTTTGAAGCTACTGACTGAATGAAAGGAGCTGGCATCTCACTCTCTTTGAATCTTCTTTATCATGCTAGGATTAGCTGGAAAATGCAAAAAATTTCAGAATTGCACCTTGCAATGTGGAGATATTACTGTTTGTGCATTTACAATATTCATTGATTTTTGCCATTGAAAAACGTCCAGAAATGTTTGAAGCTACTGACTGAATGAAAGGAGCTGGCATCTCACTCTCTTTGAATCTTCTTTATCATGCTAGGATTAGCAGGAAAAAGCAAAAAATTTCAGAATTGCACCTTGCAATGTGGAGATATTACTGTTTGTGCATTTACAATATTCATTGATTTTTGCCATTGAAAAACATCATGTTATTCATATACCAGAAATGTTTGAAGCTACTGACTGAATGAAAGGAGCTGGCATCTCACTCTCTTTGAATCTTCTTTATCATGCTAGGATTAGCAGGAAAAAGCAAAAAATTTCAGAATTGCACCTTGCAATGTGGAGATATTACTGTTTGTGCATTTACAATATTCATTGATTTTTGCCATTGAAAAACGTCCAGAAATGTTTGAAGCTACTGACTGAATGAAAGGAGCTGGCATCTCACTCTCTTTGAATCTTCTTTATCATGCTAGGATTAGCAGGAAAAAGCAAAAAATTTCAGAATTGCACCTTGCAATGTGGAGATATTACTGTTTGTGCATTTACAATATTCATTGATTTTTGTGATTGAAAAACATCATGTTATTCATATACCAGAAATGTTTGAAGCTACTGACTGAATGAAAGGAGCTGGCATCTCACTCTCTTTGAATCTTCTTTATCATGCTAGGATTAGCAGGAAAAAGCAAAAAATTTCAGAATTGCACCTTGCAATGTGGAGATATTACTGTTTGTGCATTTACAATATTCATTGATTTTTGCCATTGAAAAACGTCCAGAAATGTTTGAAGCTACTGACTGAATGAAAGGAGCTGGCATCTCACTCTCTTTGAATCTTCTTTATCATGCTAGGATTAGCAGGAAAAAGCAAAAAATTTCAGAATTGCACCTTGCAATGTGGAGATATTACTGTTTGTGCATTTACAATATTCATTGATTTTTGCCATTGAAAAACGTCCAGAAATGTTTGAAGCTACTGACTGAATGAAAGGAGCTGGCATCTCACTCTCTTTGAATCTTCTTTATCATGCTAGGATTAGCAGGAAAAAGCAAAAAATTTCAGAATTGCACCTTGCAATGTGGAGATATTACTGTTTGTGCATTTACAATATTCATTGATTTTTGCCATTGAAAAACATCATGTTATTCATATACCAGAAATGTTTGAAGCTACTGACTGAATGAAAGGAGCTGGCATCTCACTCTCTTTGAATCTTCTTTATCATGCTAGGATTAGCAGGAAAAAACAAAAAATTTCAGAATTGCACCTTGCAATGTGGAGATATTACTGTTTGTGCATTTACAATATTCATCGATTTTTGCCATTGAAAAACGTCCAGAAATGTTTGAAGCTACTGACTGAATGAAAGGAGCTGGCATCTCACTCTCTTTGAATCTTCTTTATCATGCTAGGATTAGCAGGAAAAAGCAAAAAATTTCAGAATTGCACCTTGCAATGTGGAGATATTACTGTTTGTGCATTTACAATATTCATTGATTTTTGCCATTGAAAAACATCATGTTATTCATATACCAGAAATGTTTGAAGCTACTGACTGAATGAAAGGAGCTGGCATCTCACTCTCTTTGAATCTTCTTTCTCATGCTAGGATTAGCAGGAAAAAGCAAAAAATTTCAGAATTGCACCTTGCAATGTGGAGATATTACTGTTTGTGCATTTACAATATTCATTGATTTTTGCCATTGAAAAACGTCCAGAAATGTTTGAAGCTACTGACTGAATGAAAGGAGCTGGCATCTCACTCTCTTTGAATCTTCTTTATCATGCTAGGATTAGCAGGAAAAAGGAAATAATTTCAGAATTGCACCTTGCAATGTGGAGATATTACTGTTTGTGCATTTACAATATTCATTGATTTTTGCCATTGAAAAACATCATGTTATTCATATACCAGAAATGTTTGAAGCTACTGACTGAATGAAAGGAGCTGGCATCTCACTCTCTTTGAATCTTCTTTATCATGCTAGGATTAGCAGGAAAAAGCAAAAAATTTCAGAATTGCACCTTGCAATGTGGAGATATTACTCTTTGTACATTTACAATATTCATTGATTTTTGCCATTGAAAAACGTCCAGAAATGTTTGAAGCTACTGACTGAATGAAAGGAGCTGGCATCTCACTCTCTTTGAATCTTCCTTATCATGCTAGGATTAGCAGGAAAAAGCAAAAAATTTCAGAATTGCACCTTGCAATGTGGAGATATTACTGTTTGTGCATTTACAATATTCATTGATTTTTGCCATTGAAAAACATCATGTTATTCATATACCAGAAATGTTTGAAGCTACTGACTGAATGAAAGGAGCTGGCATCTCACTCTCTTTGAATCTTCTTTATCATGCTAGGATTAGCAGGAAAAAGCAAAAAATTTCAGAATTGCACCTTGCAATGTGGAGATATTACTGTTTGTGCATTTACAATATTCATTGATTTTTGCCATTGAAAAACGTCCAGAAATGTTTGAAGCTACTGACTGAATGAAAGGAGCTGGCATCTCACTCTCTTTGAATCTTCTTTATCATGCTAGGATTAGCAGGAAAAAGCAAAAAATTTCAGAATTGCACCTTGCAATATGGAGATATTACTGTTTGTGCATTTACAATATTCATTGATTTTTGCCATTGAAAAACGTCCAGAAATGTTTGAAGCTACTGACTGAATGAAAGGAGCTGGCATCTCACTCTCTTTGAATCTTCTTTATCATGCTAGGATTAGCAGGAAAAAGCAAAAATTTCAGAATTGCACCTTGCAATGTGGAGATATTACTGTTTGTGCATTTACAATATTCATTGATTTTTGCCATTGAAAAACGTCCAGAAATGTTTGAAGCTACTGACTGAATGAAAGGAGGTGGCATCTCACTCTCTTTGAATCTTCTTTATCATGCTAGGATTAGCAGGAAAAAGCAAAAAATTTCAGAATTGCACCTTGCAATGTGGAGATATTACTGTTTGTGCATTTACAATATTCATTGATTTTTGCCATTGAAAAACGTCCAGAAATGTTTGAAGCTACTGACTGAATGAAAGGAGCTGGCATCTCACTCTCTTTGAATCTTCTTTATCATGCTAGGATTAGCAGGAAAAAGCAAAAAATTTCAGAATTGCACCTTGCAATGTGGAGATATTTCTGTTTGTGCATTTACAATATTCATTGATTTTTGCCATTGAAAAACATCATGTTATTCATATACCAGAAATGTTTGAAGCTACTGACTGAATGAAAGGAGCTGGCATCTCACTCTCTTTGAATCTTCTTTATCATGCTAGGATTAGCAGGAAAATGCAAAAAATTTCAGAATTGCACCTTGCAATGTGGAGATATTACTGTTTGTGCATTTACAATATTCATTGATTTTTGCCATTGAAAAACGTCCAGAAATGTTTGAAGCTACTGACTGAATGAAAGGAGCTGGCATCTCACTCTCTTTGAATCTTCCTTATCATGCTAGGATTAGCAGGAAAAAGCAAAAAATTTCAGAATTGCACCTTGCAATGTGGAGATATTACTGTTTGTGCATTTACAATATTCATTGATTTTTGCCATTGAAAAACATCATGTTATTCATATACCAGAAATGTTTGAAGCTACTGACTGAATGAAAGGAGCTGGCATCTCACTCTCTTTGAATCTTCTTTATCATGCTAGGATTAGCAGGAAAAAGCAAAATATTTCAGAATTGCACCTTGCAATGTGGAGATATTACTGTTTGTGCATTTACAATATTCATTGATTTTTGCCATTGAAAAACGTCCTGAAATGTTTGAAGCTACTGACTGAATGAAAGGAGCTGGCATCTCACTCTCTTTGAATCTTCTTTATCATGCTAGGATTAGCAGGAAAAAGCAAAAAATTTCAGAATTGCACCTTGCAATGTGGAGATATTACTGTTTGTGCATTTACAATATTCATTGATTTTTGCCATTGAAAAACATCATGTTATTCATATACCAGAAATGTTTGAAGCTACTGACTGAATGAAAGGAGCTGGCATCTCACTCTCTTTGAATCTTCTTTATCATGCTAGGATTAGCAGGAAAAAGCAAAAAATTTCAGAATTGCACCTTGCAATGTGGAGATATTACTGTTTGTGCATTTACAATATTCATTGATTTTTGCCATTGAAAAACGTCCAGAAATGTTTGAAGCTACTGACTGAATGAAAGGAGCTGGCATCTCACTCTCTTTGAATCTTCTTTATCATGCTAGGATTAGCAGGAAAAAGCAAAAAATTTCAGAATTGCACCTTGCAATGTGGAGATATTACTGTTTGTGCATTTACAATATTCATTGATTTTTTTGATTGAAAAACATCATGTTATTCATATACCAGAAATGTTTGAAGCTACTGACTGAATGAAAGGAGCTGGCATCTCACTCTCTTTGAATCTTCTTTATCATGCTAGGATTAGCAGGAAAAAGCAAAAAATTTCAGAATTGCACCTTGCAATGTGGAGATATTACTGTTTGTGCATTTACAATATTCATTGATTTTTGCCATTGAAAAACGTCCAGAAATGTTTGAAGCTACTGACTGAATGAAAGGAGCTGGCATCTCACTCTCTTTGAATCTTCTTTATCATGCTAGGATTAGCAGGAAAAAGCAAAAAATTTCAGAATTGCACCTTGCAATGTGGAGATATTACTGTTTGTGCATTTACAATATTCATTGATTTTTGCCATTGAAAAACGTCCAGAAATGTTTGAAGCTACTGACTGAATGAAAGGAGCTGGCATCTCACTCTCTTTGAATCTTCTTTATCATGCTAGGATTAGCAGGAAAAAGCAAAAAATTTCAGAATTGCACCTTGCAATGTGGAGATATTACTGTTTGTGCATTTACAATATTCATTGATTTTTGCCATTGAAAAACATCATGTTATTCATATACCAGAAATGTTTGAAGCTACTGACTGAATGAAAGGAGCTGGCATCTCACTCTCTTTGAATCTTCTTTATCATGCTAGGATTAGCAGGAAAAAACAAAAAATTTCAGAATTGCACCTTGCATTGTGGAGATATTACTGTTTGTGCATTTACAATATTCATCGATTTTTGCCATTGAAAAACGTCCAGAAATGTTTGAAGCTACTGACTGAATGAAAGGAGCTGGCATCTCACTCTCTTTGAATCTTCTTTATCATGCTAGGATTAGCAGGAAAAAGCAAAACATTTCAGAATTGCACCTTGCAATGTGGAGATATTACTGTTTGTGCATTTACAATATTCATTGATTTTTGCCATTGAAAAACATCATGTTATTCATATACCAGAAATGTTTGAAGCTACTGACTGAATGAAAGGAGCTGGCATCTCACTCTCTTTGAATCTTCTTTATCATGCTAGGATTAGCAGGAAAGAGCAAAAAATTTCAGAATTGCACCTTGCAATGTGGAGATATTACTGTTTGTGCATTTACAATATTCATTGATTTTTGCCATTGAAAAACGTCCAGAAACGTTTGAAGCTACTGACTGAATGAAAGGAGCTGGCATCTCACTCTCTTTGAATCTTCTTTATCATGCTAGGATTAGCAGGAAAAAGCAAAAAATTTCAGAATTGCACCTTGCAATGTGGAGATATTACTGTTTGTGCATTTACAATATTCATTGATTTTTGCCATTGAAAAACATCATGTTATTCATATACCAGAAATGTTTGAAGCTACTGACTGAATGAAAGGAGCTGGCATCTCACTCTCTTTGAATCTTCTTTATCATGCTAGGATTAGCAGGAAAAAGCATAAAATTTCAGAATTGCACCTTGCAATGTGGAGATATTACTGTTTGTGCATTTACAATATTCATTGATTTTTGCCATTGAAAAACGTCCAGAAATGTTTGAAGCTACTGACTGAATGAAAGGAGCTGGCATCTCACTCTCTTTGAATCTTCTTTATCATGCTAGGATTAGCAGGAAAAAGCAAAAAATTTCAGAATTGCACCTTGCAATATGGAGATATTACTGTTTGTGCATTTACAATATTCATTGATTTTTGCCATTGAAAAACGTCCAGAAATGTTTGAAGCTACTGACTGAATGAAAGGAGCTGGCATCTCACTCTCTTTGAATCTTCTTTATCATGCTAGGATTAGCAGGAAAAAGCAAAAAATTTCAGAATTGCACCTTGCAATGTGGAGATATTACTGTTTGTGCATTTACAATATTCATTGATTTTTGCCATTGAAAAACGTCCAGAAATGTTTGAAGCTACTGACTGAATGAAAGGAGCTGGCATCTCACTCTCTTTGAATCTTCTTTATCATGCTAGGATTAGCAGGAAAAAGCAAAAAATTTCAGAATTGCACCTTGCAATGTGGAGATATTACTGTTTGTGCATTTACAATATTCATTGATTTTTGCCATTGAAAAACGTCCAGAAATGTTTGAAGCTACTGACTGAATGAAAGGAGCTGGCATCTCACTATCTTTGAATCTTCTTTATCATGCTAGGATTAGCAGGAAAAAGCAAAAAATTTCAGAATTGCACCTTGCAATGTTGAGATATTTCTGTTTGTGCATTTACAATATTCATTGATTTTTGCCATTGAAAAACATCATGTTATTCATATGCCAGAAATGTTTGAAGCTACTGACTGAATGAAAGGAGCTGGCATCTCACTCTCTTTGAATCTTCTTTATCATGCTAGGATTAGCTGGAAAATGCAAAAAATTTCAGAATTGCACCTTGCAATGTGGAGATATTACTGTTTGTGCATTTACAATATTCATTGATTTTTGCCATTGAAAAACGTCCAGAAATGTTTGAAGCTACTGACTGAATGAAAGGAGCTGGCATCTCACTCTCTTTGAATCTTCTTTATCATGCTAGGATTAGCAGGAAAAAGCAAAAAATTTCAGAATTGCACCTTGCAATGTGGAGATATTACTGTTTGTGCATTTACAATATTCATTGATTTTTGCCATTGAAAAACATCATGTTATTCATATACCAGAAATGTTTGAAGCTACTGACTGAATGAAAGGAGCTGGCATCTCACTCTCTTTGAATCTTCTTTATCATGCTAGGATTAGCAGGAAAAAGCAAAAAATTTCAGAATTGCACCTTGCAATGTGGAGATATTACTGTTTGTGCATTTACAATATTCATTGATTTTTGCCATTGAAAAACGTCCAGAAATGTTTGAAGCTACTGACTGAATGAAAGGAGCTGGCATCTCACTCTCTTTGAATCTTCTTTATCATGCTAGGATTAGCAGGAAAAAGCAAAAAATTTCAGAATTGCACCTTGCAATGTGGAGATATTACTGTTTGTGCATTTACAATATTCATTGATTTTTGTGATTGAAAAACATCATGTTATTCATATACCAGAAATGTTTGAAGCTACTGACTGAATGAAAGGAGCTGGCATCTCACTCTCTTTGAATCTTCTTTATCATGCTAGGATTAGCAGGAAAAAGCAAAAAATTTCAGAATTGCACCTTGCAATGTGGAGATATTACTGTTTGTGCATTTACAATATTCATTGATTTTTGCCATTGAAAAACGTCCAGAAATGTTTGAAGCTACTGACTGAATGAAAGGAGCTGGCATCTCACTCTCTTTGAATCTTCTTTATCATGCTAGGATTAGCAGGAAAAAGCAAAAAATTTCAGAATTGCACCTTGCAATGTGGAGATATTACTGTTTGTGCATTTACAATATTCATTGATTTTTGCCATTGAAAAACGTCCAGAAATGTTTGAAGCTACTGACTGAATGAAAGGAGCTGGCATCTCACTCTCTTTGAATCTTCTTTATCATGCTAGGATTAGCAGGAAAAAGCAAAAAATTTCAGAATTGCACCTTGCAATGTGGAGATATTACTGTTTGTGCATTTACAATATTCATTGATTTTTGCCATTGAAAAACATCATGTTATTCATATACCAGAAATGTTTGAAGCTACTGACTGAATGAAAGGAGCTGGCATCTCACTCTCTTTGAATCTTCTTTATCATGCTAGGATTAGCAGGAAAAAACAAAAAATTTCAGAATTGCACCTTGCAATGTGGAGATATTACTGTTTGTGCATTTACAATATTCATCGATTTTTGCCATTGAAAAACGTCCAGAAATGTTTGAAGCTACTGACTGAATGAAAGGAGCTGGCATCTCACTCTCTTTGAATCTTCTTTATCATGCTAGGATTAGCAGGAAAAAGCAAAAAATTTCAGAATTGCACCTTGCAATGTGGAGATATTACTGTTTGTGCATTTACAATATTCATTGATTTTTGCCATTGAAAAACATCATGTTATTCATATACCAGAAATGTTTGAAGCTACTGACTGAATGAAAGGAGCTGGCATCTCACTCTCTTTGAATCTTCTTTCTCATGCTAGGATTAGCAGGAAAAAGCAAAAAATTTCAGAATTGCACCTTGCAATGTGGAGATATTACTGTTTGTGCATTTACAATATTCATTGATTTTTGCCATTGAAAAACGTCCAGAAATGTTTGAAGCTACTGACTGAATGAAAGGAGCTGGCATCTCACTCTCTTTGAATCTTCTTTATCATGCTAGGATTAGCAGGAAAAAGGAAATAATTTCAGAATTGCACCTTGCAATGTGGAGATATTACTGTTTGTGCATTTACAATATTCATTGATTTTTGCCATTGAAAAACATCATGTTATTCATATACCAGAAATGTTTGAAGCTACTGACTGAATGAAAGGAGCTGGCATCTCACTCTCTTTGAATCTTCTTTATCATGCTAGGATTAGCAGGAAAAAGCAAAAAATTTCAGAATTGCACCTTGCAATGTGGAGATATTACTCTTTGTACATTTACAATATTCATTGATTTTTGCCATTGAAAAACGTCCAGAAATGTTTGAAGCTACTGACTGAATGAAAGGAGCTGGCATCTCACTCTCTTTGAATCTTCCTTATCATGCTAGGATTAGCAGGAAAAAGCAAAAAATTTCAGAATTGCACCTTGCAATGTGGAGATATTACTGTTTGTGCATTTACAATATTCATTGATTTTTGCCATTGAAAAACATCATGTTATTCATATACCAGAAATGTTTGAAGCTACTGACTGAATGAAAGGAGCTGGCATCTCACTCTCTTTGAATCTTCTTTATCATGCTAGGATTAGCAGGAAAAAGCAAAAAATTTCAGAATTGCACCTTGCAATGTGGAGATATTACTGTTTGTGCATTTACAATATTCATTGATTTTTGCCATTGAAAAACGTCCAGAAATGTTTGAAGCTACTGACTGAATGAAAGGAGCTGGCATCTCACTCTCTTTGAATCTTCTTTATCATGCTAGGATTAGCAGGAAAAAGCAAAAAATTTCAGAATTGCACCTTGCAATATGGAGATATTACTGTTTGTGCATTTACAATATTCATTGATTTTTGCCATTGAAAAACGTCCAGAAATGTTTGAAGCTACTGACTGAATGAAAGGAGCTGGCATCTCACTCTCTTTGAATCTTCTTTATCATGCTAGGATTAGCAGGAAAAAGCAAAAAATTTCAGAATTGCACCTTGCAATGTGGAGATATTACTGTTTGTGCATTTACAATATTCATTGATTTTTGCCATTGAAAAACGTCCAGAAATGTTTGAAGCTACTGACTGAATGAAAGGAGGTGGCATCTCACTCTCTTTGAATCTTCTTTATCATGCTAGGATTAGCAGGAAAAAGCAAAAAATTTCAGAATTGCACCTTGCAATGTGGAGATATTACTGTTTGTGCATTTACAATATTCATTGATTTTTGCCATTGAAAAACGTCCAGAAATGTTTGAAGCTACTGACTGAATGAAAGGAGCTGGCATCTCACTCTCTTTGAATCTTCTTTATCATGCTAGGATTAGCAGGAAAAAGCAAAAAATTTCAGAATTGCACCTTGCAATGTGGAGATATTTCTGTTTGTGCATTTACAATATTCATTGATTTTTGCCATTGAAAAACATCATGTTATTCATATACCAGAAATGTTTGAAGCTACTGACTGAATGAAAGGAGCTGGCATCTCACTCTCTTTGAATCTTCTTTATCATGCTAGGATTAGCAGGAAAATGCAAAAAATTTCAGAATTGCACCTTGCAATGTGGAGATATTACTGTTTGTGCATTTACAATATTCATTGATTTTTGCCATTGAAAAACGTCCAGAAATGTTTGAAGCTACTGACTGAATGAAAGGAGCTGGCATCTCACTCTCTTTGAATCTTCTTTATCATGCTAGGATTAGCAGGAAAAAGCAAAAAATTTCAGAATTGCACCTTGCAATGTGGAGATATTACTGTTTGTGCATTTACAATATTCATTGATTTTTGCCATTGAAAAACATCATGTTATTCATATACCAGAAATGTTTGAAGCTACTGACTGAATGAAAGGAGCTGGCATCTCACTCTCTTTGAATCTTCTTTATCATGCTAGGATTAGCAGGAAAAAGCAAAACATTTCAGAATTGCACCTTGCAATGTGGAGATATTACTGTTTGTGCATTTACAATATTCATTGATTTTTGCCATTGAAAAACGTCCAGAAATGTTTGAAGCTACTGACTGAATGAAAGGAGCTGGCATCTCACTCTCTTTGAATCTTCTTTATCATGCTAGGATTAGCAGGAAAAAGCAAAAAATTTCAGAATTGCACCTTGCAATGTGGAGATATTACTGTTTGTGCATTTACAATATTCATTGATTTTTGCCATTGAAAAACATCATGTTATTCATATACCAGAAATGTTTGAAGCTACTGACTGAATGAAAGGAGCTGGCATCTCACTCTCTTTGAATCTTCTTTATCATGCTAGGATTAGCAGGAAAAAGCAAAAAATTTCAGAATTGCACCTTGCAATGTGGAGATATTACTGTTTGTGCATTTACAATATTTATTGATTTTTGCCATTGAAAAACGTCCAGAAATGTTTGAAGCTACTGACTGAATGAAAGGAGCTGGCATCTCACTCTCTTTGAATCTTCTTTATCATGCTAGGATTAGCAGGAAAAAGCAAAAAATTTCAGAATTGCACCTTGCAATGTGGAGATATTACTGTTTGTGCATTTACAATATTCATTGATTTTTGCCATTGAAAAACATCATGTTATTCATATACCAGAAATGTTTGAAGCTACTGACTGAATGAAAGGAGCTGGCATCTCACTCTCTTTGAATCGTCTTTATCATGCTAGGATTAGCAGGAAAAAGCAAAAAATTTCAGAATTGCACCTTGCAATGTGGAGATATTACTGTTTGTGCATTTACAATATTCATTGATTTTTGCCATTGAAAAACATCATGTTATTCATATACCAGAAATGTTTGAAGCTACTGACTGAATGAAAGGAGCTGGCATCTCACTCTCTTTGAATCTTCTTTATCATGCTAGGATTAGCAGGAAAAAACAAAAAATTTCAGAATTGCACCTTGCAATGTGGAGATATTACTGTTTGTGCATTTACAATATTCATCGATTTTTGCCATTGAAAAACGTCCAGAAATGTTTGAAGCTACTGACTGAATGAAAGGAGCTGGCATCTCACTCTCTTTGAATCTTCTTTATCATGCTAGGATTAGCAGGAAAAAGCAAAAAATTTCAGAATTGCACCTTGCAATGTGGAGATATTACTGTTTGTGCATTTACAATATTCATTGATTTTTGCCATTGAAAAACATCATGTTATTCATATACCAGAAATGTTTGAAGCTACTGACTGAATGAAAGGAGCTGGCATCTCACTCTCTTTGAATCTTCTTTCTCATGCTAGGATTAGCAGGAAAAAGCAAAAAATTTCAGAATTGCACCTTGCAATGTGAAGATATTACTGTTTGTGCATTTACAATATTCATTGATTTTTGCCATTGAAAAACGTCCAGAAATGTTTGAAGCTACTGACTGAATGAAAGGAGCTGGCATCTCACTCTCTTTGAATCTTCTTTATCATGCTAGGATTAGCAGGAAAAAGGAAATAATTTCAGAATTGCACCTTGCAATGTGGAGATATTACTGTTTGTGCATTTACAATATTCATTGATTTTTGCCATTGAAAAACATCATGTTATTCATATACCAGAAATGTTTGAAGATACTGACTGAATGAAAGGAGCTGGCATCTCACTCTCTTTGAATCTTCTTTATCATGCTAGGATTAGCAGGAAAAAGCAAAAAATTTCAGAATTGCACCTTGCAATGTGGAGATATTACTGTTTGTGCATTTACAATATTCATTGATTTTTGCCATTGAAAAACGTCCAGAAATGTTTGAAGCTACTGACTGAATGAAAGGAGCTGGCATCTCACTCTCTTTGAATCTTCTTTATCATGCTAGGATTAGCAGGAAAATGCAAAAAAATTCAGAATTGCACCTTGCAATGTGGAGATATTACTGTTTGTGCATTTACAATATTCATTGATTTTTGCCATTGAAAAACGTCCAGAAATGTTTGAAGCTACTGACTGAATGAAAGGAGCTGGCATCTCACTCTCTTTGAATCTTCTTTATCATGCTAGGATTAGCAGGAAAAAGCAAAAAATTTCAGAATTGCACCTTGCAATGTGGAGATATTACTGTTTGTGCATTTACAATATTCATTGATTTTTGCCATTGAAAAACATCATGTTATTCATATACCAGAAATGTTTGAAGCTACTGACTGAATGAAAGGAGCTGGCATCTCACTCTCTTTGAATCTTCTTTATCATGCTAGGATTAGCAGGAAAAAGCAAAAAATTTCAGAATTGCACCTTGCAATGTGGAGATATTACTGTTTGTGCATTTACAATATTCATTGATTTTTGCCATTGAAAAACGTCCAGAAATGTTTGAAGCTACTGACTGAATGAAAGGAGCTGGCATCTCACTCTCTTTGAATCTTCTTTATCATGCTAGGATTAGCAGGAAAAAGCAAAAAATTTCAGAATTGCACCTTGCAATGTGGAGATATTACTGTTTGTGCATTTACAATATTCATTGATTTTTGCCATTGAAAAACATCATGTTATTCATATACCAGAAATGTTTGAAGCTACTGACTGAATGAAAGGAGCTGGCATCTCACTCTCTTTGAATCTTCTTTATCATGCTAGGATTAGCAGGAAAAAGCAAAAAATTTCAGAATTGCACCTTGCAATGTGGAGATATTACTGTTTGTGCATTTACAATATTTATTGATTTTTGCCATTGAAAAACGTCCAGAAATGTTTGAAGCTACTGACTGAATGAAAGGAGCTGGCATCTCACTCTCTTTGAATCTTCTTTATCATGCTAGGATTAGCAGGAAAAAGCAAAAAATTTCAGAATTGCACCTTGCAATGTGGAGATATTACTGTTTGTGCATTTACAATATTCATTGATTTTTGCCATTGAAAAACATCATGTTATTCATATACCAGAAATGTTTGAAGCTACTGACTGAATGAAAGGAGCTGGCATCTCACTCTCTTTGAATCTTCTTTATCATGCTAGGATTAGCAGGAAAAAGCAAAAAATTTCAGAATTGCACCTTGCAATGTGGAGATATTACTGTTTGTGCATTTACATTATTCATTGATTTTTGCCATTGAAAAACGTCCAGAAATGTTTGAAGCTACTGACTGAATGAAAGGAGCTGGCATCTCACTCTCTTTGAATCTTCTTTATCATGCTAGGATTAGCAGGAAAAAGCAAAAAATTTCAGAATTGCACCTTGCAATGTGGAGATATTACTGTTTGTGCATTTACAATATTCATTGATTTTTGCCATTGAAAAACGTTCAGAAATGTTTGAAGCTACTGACTGAATGAAAGGAGCTGGCATCTCACTCTCTTTGAATCTTCTTTATCATGCTAGGATTAGCAGGAAAAAGCAAAAAATTTCAGAATTTCACCTTGCAATGTGGAGATATTACTGTTTGTGCATTTACAATATTCATTGATTTTTGCCATTGAAAAACATCATGTTATTCATATACCAGAAATGTTTGAAGCTACTGACTGAATGAAAGGAGCTGGCATCTCACTCTCTTTGAATCTTCTTTATCATGCTAGGATTAGCAGGAAAAAGCAAAAAATTTCAGAATTGCACCTTGCAATGTGGAGATATTACTGTTTGTGCATTTACAATATTCATTGATTTTTGCCATTGAAAAACGTCCAGAAATGTTTGAAGCTACTGACTGAATGAAAGGAGCTGGCATCTCACTCTCTTTGAATCTTCTTTATCATGCTAGGATTAGCAGGAAAAAGCAAAAATTTTCAGAATTGCACCTTGCAATGTGGAGATATTACTGTTTGTGCATTTACAATATTCATTGATTTTTGCCATTGAAAAACGTCCAGAAATGTTTGAAGCTACTGACTGAATGAAAGGAGCTGGCATCTCACTCTCTTTGAATCTTCTTTATCATGCTAGGATTAGCAGGAAAAAGCAAAAAATTTCAGAATTGCACCTTGCAATGTGGAGATATTACTGTTTGTGCATTTACAATAATCATTGATTTTTGCCATTGAAAAACGTCCAGAAATGTTTGAAGTTACTGACTGAATGAAAGGAGCTGGCATCTCACTCTCTTTGAATCTTCTTTATCATGCTAGGATTAGCAGGAAAAAGCAAAAAATTTCAGAATTGCACCTTGCAATGTGGAGATATTACTGTTTGTGCATTTACAATATTCATTGATTTTTGCCATTGAAAAACGTCCAGAAATGTTTGAAGCTACTGACTGAATGAAAGGAGCTGGCATCTCACTCTCTTTGAATCTTCTTTATCATGCTAGGATTAGCAGGAAAAAGCAAAAAATTTCAGAATTGCACCTTGCAATGTGGAGATATTACTGTTTGTGCATTTACAATATTCATTGATTTTTGCCATTGAAAAACATCATGTTATTCATATACCAGAAATGTTTGAAGCTACTGACTGAATGAAAGGAGCTGGCATCTCACTCTCTTTGAATCTTCTTTATCATGCTAGGATTAGCAGGAAAAAGCAAAAAATTTCAGAATTGCACCTTGCAATGTGGAGATATTACTGTTTGTGCATTTACAATATTCATTGATTTTTGCCATTGAAAAACGTCCAGAAATGTTTGAAGCTACTGACTGAATGAAAGGAGCTGGCATCTCACTCTCTTTGAATCTTCTTTATCATGCTAGGATTAGCAGGAAAAAGCAAAAAAATTTCAGAATTGCACCTTGCAATGTGGAGATATTACTGTTTGTGCATTTACAATATTCATTGATTTTTGCCATTGAAAAACATCATGTTATTCATATACCAGAAATGTTTGAAGCTTCTGACTGAATGAAAGGAGCTGGCATCTCACTGTCTTTGAATCTTCTTTATCATGCTAGGATTAGCAGGAAAAAGCAAACAATTTCAGAATTGCACCTTGCAATGTGGAGATATTACTGTTTGTGCATTTACAATATTCATTGATTTTTGCCATTGAAAAACGTCCAGAAATGTTTGAAGCTACTGACTGAATGAAAGGAGCTGGCATCTCACTCTCTTTGAATCTTCTTTATCATGCTAGGATTAGCAGGAAAAAGCAAAAAATTTCTGAATTGCACCTTGCAATGTGGAGATATTACTCTTTGTGCATTTACAATATTCATTGATTTTTGCCATTGAAAAACACCATGTTATTCATATACCAGAAATGTTTGAAGCTACTGACTGAATGAAAGGAGCTGGCATCTCACTCTCTTTGAATCTTCTTTATCATGCTAGGATTAGCAGGAAAAAGCAAAAAAATTCAGAATTGCACCTTGCAATGTGGAGATATTACTGTTTGTGCATTTACAATATTCATTGATTTTTGCCATTGAAAAACGTCTAGAAATGTTTGAAGCTACTGACTGAATGAAAGGAGCTGGCATCTCACTCTCTTTGAATCTTCGTTATCATGCTAGGATTAGCAGGAAAAAGCAAATAATTTCAGAATTGCACCTTGCAATGTGGAGATATTACTGTTTGTGCATTTACAATATTCATTGATTTTTGCCATTGAAAAACATCATGTTATTCATATACCAGAAATGTTTGAAGCTACTGACTGAATGAAAGGAGCTGGCATCTCACTCTCTTTGAATCTTCGTTATCATGCTAGGATTAGCAGGAAAAAGCAAAAAATTTCAGAATTGCACCTTGCAATGTGGAGATATTACTGTTTGTGCATTTACAATATTCATTGATTTTTGCCATTGAAAAACATCATGTTATTCATATACCAGAAATGTTTGAAGCTACTGACTGAATGAAAGGAGCTGGCATCTCACTCTCTTTGAATCTTCTTTATCATGCTAGGATTAGCAGGAAAAAGCAAAAAATTTCAGAATTGCACCTTGCAATGTGGAGATATTACTGTTTGTGCATTTACAATATTCATTGATTTTTGCCATTGAAAAACGTCCAGAAATGTTTGAAGCTACTGACTGAATGAAAGGAGCTGGCATCTCACTCTCTTTGAATCTTCTTTATCATGCTAGGATTAGCAGGAAAAAGCAAAAAATTTCAGAATTGCACCTTGCAATGTGGAGATATTACTGTTTGTGCATTTACAATATTCATTGATTTTTGCCATTGAAAAACATCATGTTATTCATATACCAGAAATGTTTGAAGCTACTGACTGAATGAAAGGAGCTGGCATCTCACTCTCTTTGAATCTTCTTTATCATGCTAGGATTAGCAGGAAAAAGCAAAAAATTTCAGAATTGCACCTTGCAATGTGGAGATATTACTGTTTGTGCATTTACAATATTCATTTATTTTTGCCATTGAAAAACGTCCAGAAATGTTTGAAGCTACTGACTGAATGAAAGGAGCTGGCATCTCACTCTCTTTGAATCTTCTTTATCATGCTAGGATTAGCAGGAAAAAGCAAAAAATTTCAGAATTGCACCTTGCAATGTGGAGATATTACTGTTTGTGCATTTACAATATTCATTGATTTTTGCCATTGAAAAACATCATGTTATTCATATACCAGAAATGTTTGAAGCTACTGACTGAATGAAAGGAGCTGGCATCTCACTCTCTTTGAATCTTCTTTATCATGCTAGGAATAGCAGGAAAAAGCAAAAAATTTCAGAATTGCACCTTGCAATGTGGAGATATTACTGTTTGTGCATTTACAATATTCATTGATTTTTGCCATTGAAAAACGTCCAGAAATGTTTGAAGCTACTGACTGAATGAAAGGAGCTGGCATCTCACTCTCTTTGAATCTTCTTTATCATGCTAGGATTAGCAGGAAAAAGCAAAAAATTTCAGAATTGCACCTTGCAATGTGGAGATATTACTGTTTGTGCATTTACAATATTCATTGATTTTTGCCATTGAAAAACGTCCAGAAATGTTTGAAGCTACTGACTGAATGAAAGGAGCTGGCATCTCACTCTCTTTGAATCTTCTTTATCATGCTAGGATTAGCAGGAAAAAGCAAAAAATTTCAGAATTGCTCCTTGCAATGTGGAGATATTACTGTTTGTGCATTTACAATATTCATTGATTTTTGCCATTGAAAAACGTCCAGAAATGTTTGAAGCTACTGACTGAATGAAAGGAGCTGGCATCTCACTCTCTTTGAATCTTCTTTATCATGCTAGGATTAGCAGGAAAAAGCAAAAAATTTCAGAATTGCACCTTGCAATGTGGAGATATTACTGTTTGTGCATTTACAATATTCATTGATTTTTGCCATTGAAAAACATCATGTTATTCATATACCAGAAATGTTTGAAGCTACTGACTGAATGAAAGGAGCTGGCATCTCACTCTCTTTGAATCTTCTTTATCATGCTAGGATTAGCAGGAAAAAGCAAAAAATTTCAGAATTGCACCTTGCAATGTGGAGATATTACTGTTTGTGCATTTACAATATTCATTGATTTTTGCCATTGAAAAACGTCCAGAAATGTTTGAAGCTACTGACTGAATGAAAGGAGCTGGCATCTCACTCTCTTTGAATCTTCTTTATCATGCTAGGATTAGCAGGAAAAAGCAAAAAAATTTCAGAATTGCACCTTGCAATGTGGAGATATTACTGTTTGTGCATTTACAATATTCATTGATTTTTGCCATTGAAAAACGTCCAGAAATGTTTGAAGCTACTGACTGAATGAAAGGAGCTGGCATCTCACTCTCTTTGAATCTTCTTTATCATGCTAGGATTAGCAGGAAAAAGCAAAAAATTTCAGAATTGCACCTTGCAATGTGGAGATATTACTGTTTGTGCATTTACAATATTCATTGATTTTTGCCATTGAAAAACATCATGTTATTCATATACCAGAAATGTTTGAAGCTACTGACTGAATGAAAGGAGCTGGCATCTCACTCTCTTTGAATCTTCTTTATCATGCTAGGATTAGCAGGAAAAAGCAAAAAATTTCAGAATTGCACCTTGCAATGTGGAGATATTACTGTTTGTGCATTTACAATATTCATTGATTTTTTCCATTGAAAAACGTCCAGAAATGTTTGAAGCTACTGACTGAATGAAAGGAGCTGGCATCTCACTCTCTTTGAATCTTCTTTATCATGCTAGGATTAGCAGGAAAAAGCAAAAAATTTCAGAATTGCACCTTGCAATGTGGAGATATTACTGTTTGTGCATTTACAATATTCATTGATTTTTGCCATTGAAAAACATCATGTTATTCATATACCAGAAATGTTTGAAGCTACTGACTGAATGAAAGGAGCTGGCATCTCACTCTCTTTGAATCTTCTTTATCATGCTAGGATTAGCAGGAAAAAGCAAAAAATTTGAGAATTGCACCTTGCAATGTGGAGATATTACTGTTTGTGCATTTACAATATTCATTGATTTTTGCTATTGAAAAACGTCCAGAAATGTTTGAAGCTACTGACTGAATGAAAGGAGCTGGCATCTCACTCTCTTTGAATCTTCGTTATCATGCTAGGATTAGCAGGAAAAAGCAAAAAATTTCAGAATTGCACCTTGCAATGTGGAGATATTACTGTTTGTGCATTTACAATATTCATTGATTTTTGCCATTGAAAAACATCATGTTATTCACATACCAGAAATGTTTGAAGCTACTGACTGAATGAAAGGAGCTGGCATCTCACTCTCTTTGAATCTTCTTTATCATGCTAGGATTAGCAGGAAAAAGCAAAAAATTTCAGAATTGCACCTTGCAATGTGGAGATATTACTGTTTGTGCATTTACAATATTCATTGATTTTTGCCATTGAAAAACGTCCAGAAATGTTTGAAGCTACTGACTGAATGAAAGGAGCTGGCATCTCACTCTCTTTGAATCTTCTTTATCATGCTAGGATTAGCAGGAAAAAGCAAAAAATTTCAGAATTGCACCTTGCAATGTGGAGATATTACTGTTTGTGCATTTACAATATTCATTGATTTTTGCCATTGAAAAACATCATGTTATTCATATACCAGAAATGTTTGAAGCTACTGACTGAATGAAAGGAGCTGGCATCTCACTCTCTTTGAATCTTCTTTATCATGCTAGGATTAGCAGGAAAAAGCAAAAAATTTCAGAATTGCACCTTGCAATGTGGAGATATTACTGTTTGTGCATTTACAATATTCATTGATTTTTGCCATTGAAAAACGTCCAGAAATGTTTGAAGCTACTGACTGAATGAAAGGAGGTGGCATCTCACTCTCTTTGAATCTTCTTTATCATGCTAGGATTAGCAGGAAAAAGCAAAAAATTTCAGAATTGCACCTTGCAATGTGGAGATATTACTGTTTGTGCATTTACAATATTCATTGATTTTTGCCATTGAAAAACATCATGTTATTCATATACCAGAAATGTTTGAAGCTACTGACTGAATGAAAGGAGCTGGCATCTCACTCTCTTTGAATCTTCTTTATCATGCTAGGATTAGCAGGAAAAAGCAAAACATTTCAGAATTGCACCTTGCAATGTGGAGATATTACTGTTTGTGCATTTACAATATTCATTGATTTTTGCCATTGAAAAACGTCCAGAAATGTTTGAAGCTACTGACTGAATGAAAGGAGCTGGCATCTCACTCTCTTTGAATCTTCTTTATCATGCTAGGATTAGCAGGAAAAAGCAAAAAATTTCAGAATTGCACCTTGCAATGTGGAGATATTACTGTTTGTGCATTTACAATATTCATTGATTTTTGCCATTGAAAAACATCATGTTATTCATATACCAGAAATGTTTGAAGCTACTGACTGAATGAAAGGAGCTGGCATCTCACTCTCTTTGAATCTTCTTTATCATGCTAGGATTAGCAGGAAAAAGCAAAAAATTTCAGAATTGCACCTTGCAATGTGGAGATATTACTGTTTGTGCATTTACAATATTTATTGATTTTTGCCATTGAAAAACGTCCAGAAATGTTTGAAGCTACTGACTGAATGAAAGGAGCTGGCATCTCACTCTCTTTGAATCTTCTTTATCATGCTAGGATTAGCAGGAAAAAGCAAAAAATTTCAGAATTGCACCTTGCAATGTGGAGATATTACTGTTTGTGCATTTACAATATTCATTGATTTTTGCCATTGAAAAACATCATGTTATTCATATACCAGAAATGTTTGAAGCTACTGACTGAATGAAAGGAGCTGGCATCTCACTCTCTTTGAATCTTCTTTATCATGCTAGGATTAGCAGGAAAAAGCAAAAAATTTCAGAATTGCACCTTGCAATGTGGAGATATTACTGTTTGTGCATTTACAATATTCATTGATTTTTGCCATTGAAAAACATCATGTTATTCATATACCAGAAATGTTTGAAGCTACTGACTGAATGAAAGGAGCTGGCATCTCACTCTCTTTGAATCTTCTTTATCATGCTAGGATTAGCAGGAAAAAACAAAAAATTTCAGAATTGCACCTTGCAATGTGGAGATATTACTGTTTGTGCATTTACAATACTCATCGATTTTTGCCATTGAAAAACGTCCAGAAATGTTTGAAGCTACTGACTGAATGAAAGGAGCTGGCATCTCACTCTCTTTGAATCTTCTTTATCATGCTAGGATTAGCAGGAAAAAGCAAAAAATTTCAGAATTGCACCTTGCAATGTGGAGATATTACTGTTTGTGCATTTACAATATTCATTGATTTTTGCCATTGAAAAACATCATGTTATTCATATACCAGAAATGTTTGAAGCTACTGACTGAATGAAAGGAGCTGGCATCTCACTCTCTTTGTATCTTCTTTCTCATGCTAGGATTAGCAGGAAAAAGCAAAAAATTTCAGAATTGCACCTTGCAATGTGAAGATATTACTGTTTGTGCATTTACAATATTCATTGATTTTTGCCATTGAAAAACGTCCAGAAATGTTTGAAGCTACTGACTGAATGAAAGGAGCTGGCATCTCACTCTCTTTGAATCTTCTTTATCATGCTAGGATTAGCAGGAAAAAGGAAATAATTTCAGAATTGCACCTTGCAATGTGGAGATATTACTGTTTGTGCATTTACAATATTCATTGATTTTTGCCATTGAAAAACATCATGTTATTCATATACCAGAAATGTTTGAAGATACTGACTGAATGAAAGGAGCTGGCATCTCACTCTCTTTGAATCTTCTTTATCATGCTAGGATTAGCAGGAAAAAGCAAAAAATTTCAGAATTGCACCTTGCAATGTGGAGATATTACTGTTTGTGCATTTACAATATTCATTGATTTTTGCCATTGAAAAACGTCCAGAAATGTTTGAAGCTACTGACTGAATGAAAGGAGCTGGCATCTCACTCTCTTTGAATCTTCTTTATCATGCTAGGATTAGCAGGAAAAAGCAAAAAATTTCAGAATTGCACCTTGCAATATGGAGATATTACTGTTTGTGCATTTACAATATTCATTGATTTTTGCCATTGAAAAACGTCCAGAAATGTTTGAAGCTACTGACTGAATGAAAGGAGCTGGCATCTCACTCTCTTTGAATCTTCTTTATCATGCTAGGATTAGCAGGAAAATGCAAAAAAATTCAGAATTGCACCTTGCAATGTGGAGATATTACTGTTTGTGCATTTACAATATTCATTGATTTTTGCCATTGAAAAATGTCCAGAAATGTTTGAAGCTACTGACTGAATGAAAGGAGCTGGCATCTCACTCTCTTTGAATCTTCTTTATCATGCTAGGATTAGCAGGAAAAAGCAAAAAATTTCAGAATTGCACCTTGCAATGTGGAGATATTACTGTTTGTGCATTTACAATATTCATTGATTTTTGCCATTGAAAAACATCATGTTATTCATATACCAGAAATGTTTGAAGCTACTGACTGAATGAAAGGAGCTGGCATCTCACTCTCTTTGAATCTTCTTTATCATGCTAGGATTAGCAGGAAAAAGCAAAAAATTTCAGAATTGCACCTTGCAATGTGGAGATATTACTGTTTGTGCATTTACAATATTCATTGATTTTTGCCATTGAAAAACGTCCAGAAATGTTTGAAGCTACTGACTGAATGAAAGGAGCTGGCATCTCACTCTCTTTGAATCTTCTTTATCATGCTAGGATTAGCAGGAAAAAGCAAAAAATTTCAGAATTGCACCTTGCAATGTGGAGATATTACTGTTTGTGCATTTACAATATTCATTGATTTTTGCCATTGAAAAACATCATGTTATTCATATACCAGAAATGTTTGAAGCTACTGACTGAATGAAAGGAGCTGGCATCTCACTCTCTTTGAATCTTCTTTATCATGCTAGGATTAGCAGGAAAAAGCAAAAAATTTCAGAATTGCACCTTGCAATGTGGAGATATTACTGTTTGTGCATTTACAATATTTATTGATTTTTGCCATTGAAAAACGTCCAGAAATGTTTGAAGCTACTGACTGAATGAAAGGAGCTGGCATCTCACTCTCTTTGAATCTTCTTTATCATGCTAGGATTAGCAGGAAAAAGCAAAAAATTTCAGAATTGCACCTTGCAATGTGGAGATATTACTGTTTGTGCATTTACAATATTCATTGATTTTTGCCATTGAAAAACATCATGTTATTCATATACCAGAAATGTTTGAAGCTACTGACTGAATGAAAGGAGCTGGCATCTCACTCTCTTTGAATCTTCTTTATCATGCTAGGATTAGCAGGAAAAAGCAAAAAATTTCAGAATTGCACCTTGCAATGTGGAGATATTACTGTTTGTGCATTTACATTATTCATTGATTTTTGCCATTGAAAAACGTCCAGAAATGTTTGAAGCTACTGACTGAATGAAAGGAGCTGGCATCTCACTCTCTTTGAATCTTCTTTATCATGCTAGGATTAGCAGGAAAAAGCAAAAAATTTCAGAATTGCACCTTGCAATGTGGAGATATTACTGTTTGTGCATTTACAATATTCATTGATTTTTGCCATTGAAAAACGTTCAGAAATGTTTGAAGCTACTGACTGAATGAAAGGAGCTGGCATCTCACTCTCTTTGAATCTTCTTTATCATGCTAGGATTAGCAGGAAAAAGCAAAAAATTTCAGAATTTCACCTTGCAATGTGGAGATATTACTGTTTGTGCATTTACAATATTCATTGATTTTTGCCATTGAAAAACATCATGTTATTCATATACCAGAAATGTTTGAAGCTACTGACTGAATGAAAGGAGCTGGCATCTCACTCTCTTTGAATCTTCTTTATCATGCTAGGATTAGCAGGAAAAAGCAAAAAATTTCAGAATTGCACCTTGCAATGTGGAGATATTACTGTTTGTGCATTTACAATATTCATTGATTTTTGCCATTGAAAAACGTCCAGAAATGTTTGAAGCTACTGACTGAATGAAAGGAGCTGGCATCTCACTCTCTTTGAATCTTCTTTATCATGCTAGGATTAGCAGGAAAAAGCAAAAATTTTCAGAATTGCACCTTGCAATGTGGAGATATTACTGTTTGTGCATTTACAATATTCATTGATTTTTGCCATTGAAAAACGTCCAGAAATGTTTGAAGCTACTGACTGAATGAAAGGAGCTGGCATCTCACTCTCTTTGAATCTTCTTTATCATGCTAGGATTAGCAGGAAAAAGCAAAAAATTTCAGAATTGCACCTTGCAATGTGGAGATATTACTGTTTGTGCATTTACAATAATCATTGATTTTTGCCATTGAAAAACGTCCAGAAATGTTTGAAGTTACTGACTGAATGAAAGGAGCTGGCATCTCACTCTCTTTGAATCTTCTTTATCATGCTAGGATTAGCAGGAAAAAGCAAAAAATTTCAGAATTGCACCTTGCAATGTGGAGATATTACTGTTTGTGCATTTACAATATTCATTGATTTTTGCCATTGAAAAACGTCCAGAAATGTTTGAAGCTACTGACTGAATGAAAGGAGCTGGCATCTCACTCTCTTTGAATCTTCTTTATCATGCTAGGATTAGCAGGAAAAAGCAAAAAATTTCAGAATTGCACCTTGCAATGTGGAGATATTACTGTTTGTGCATTTACAATATTCATTGATTTTTGCCATTGAAAAACATCATGTTATTCATATACCAGAAATGTTTGAAGCTACTGACTGAATGAAAGGAGCTGGCATCTCACTCTCTTTGAATCTTCTTTATCATGCTAGGATTAGCAGGAAAAAGCAAAAAATTTCAGAATTGCACCTTGCAATGTGGAGATATTACTGTTTGTGCATTTACAATATTCATTGATTTTTGCCATTGAAAAACGTCCAGAAATGTTTGAAGCTACTGACTGAATGAAAGGAGCTGGCATCTCACTCTCTTTGAATCTTCTTCATCATGCTAGGATTAGCAGGAAAAAGCAAAAAAATTTCAGAATTGCACCTTGCAATGTGGAGATATTACTGTTTGTGCATTTACAATATTCATTGATTTTTGCCATTGAAAAACATCATGTTATTCATATACCAGAAATGTTTGAAGCTTCTGACTGAATGAAAGGAGCTGGCATCTCACTGTCTTTGAATCTTCTTTATCATGCTAGGATTAGCAGGAAAAAGCAAACAATTTCAGAATTGCACCTTGCAATGTGGAGATATTACTGTTTGTGCATTTACAATATTCATTGATTTTTGCCATTGAAAAACGTCCAGAAATGTTTGAAGCTACTGACTGAATGAAAGGAGCTGGCATCTCACTCTCTTTGAATCTTCTTTATCATGCTAGGATTAGCAGGAAAAAGCAAAAAATTTCTGAATTGCACCTTGCAATGTGGAGATATTACTCTTCGTGCATTTACAATATTCATTGATTTTTGCCATTGAAAAACACCATGTTATTCATATACCAGAAATGTTTGAAGCTACTGACTGAATGAAAGGAGCTGGCATCTCACTCTCTTTGAATCTTCTTTATCATGCTAGGATTAGCAGGAAAAAGCAAAAAAATTCAGAATTGCACCTTGCAATGTGGAGATATTACTGTTTGTGCATTTACAATATTCATTGATTTTTGCCATTGAAAAACGTCTAGAAATGTTTGAAGCTACTGACTGAATGAAAGGAGCTGGCATCTCACTCTCTTTGAATCTTCGTTATCATGCTAGGATTAGCAGGAAAAAGCAAATAATTTCAGAATTGCACCTTGCAATGTGGAGATATTACTGTTTGTGCATTTACAATATTCATTGATTTTTGCCATTGAAAAACATCATGTTATTCATATACCAGAAATGTTTGAAGCTACTGACTGAATGAAAGGAGCTGGCATCTCACTCTCTTTGAATCTTCGTTATCATGCTAGGATTAGCAGGAAAAAGCAAAAAATTTCAGAATTGCTCCTTGCAATGTGGAGATATTACTGTTTGTGCATTTACAATATTCATTGATTTTTGCCATTGAAAAACGTCCAGAAATGTTTGAAGCTACTGACTGAATGAAAGGAGCTGGCATCTCACTCTCTTTGAATCTTCTTTATCATGCTAGGATTAGCAGGAAAAAGCAAAAAATTTCAGAATTGCACCTTGCAATGTGGAGATATTACTGTTTGTGCATTTACAATATTCATTGATTTTTGCCATTGAAAAACATCATGTTATTCATATACCAGAAATGTTTGAAGCTACTGACTGAATGAAAGGAGCTGGCATCTCACTCTCTTTGAATCTTCTTTATCATGCTAGGATTAGCAGGAAAAAGCAAAAAATTTCAGAATTGCACCTTGCAATGTGGAGATATTACTGTTTGTGCATTTACAATATTCATTGATTTTTGCCATTGAAAAACGTCCAGAAATGTTTGAAGCTACTGACTGAATGAAAGGAGCTGGCATCTCACTCTCTTTGAATCTTCTTTATCATGCTAGGATTAGCAGGAAAAAGCAAAAAAATTTCAGAATTGCACCTTGCAATGTGGAGATATTACTGTTTGTGCATTTACAATATTCATTGATTTTTGCCATTGAAAAACGTCCAGAAATGTTTGAAGCTACTGACTGAATGAAAGGAGCTGGCATCTCACTCTCTTTGAATCTTCTTTATCATGCTAGGATTAGCAGGAAAAAGCAAAAAATTTCAGAATTGCACCTTGCAATGTGGAGATATTACTGTTTGTGCATTTACAATATTCATTGATTTTTGCCATTGAAAAACATCATGTTATTCATATACCAGAAATGTTTGAAGCTACTGACTGAATGAAAGGAGCTGGCATCTCACTCTCTTTGAATCTTCTTTATCATGCTAGGATTAGCAGGAAAAAGCAAAAAATTTCAGAATTGCACCTTGCAATGTGGAGATATTACTGTTTGTGCATTTACAATATTCATTGATTTTTTCCATTGAAAAACGTCCAGAAATGTTTGAAGCTACTGACTGAATGAAAGGAGCTGGCATCTCACTCTCTTTGAATCTTCTTTATCATGCTAGGATTAGCAGGAAAAAGCAAAAAATTTCAGAATTGCACCTTGCAATGTGGAGATATTACTGTTTGTGCATTTACAATATTCATTGATTTTTGCCATTGAAAAACATCATGTTATTCATATACCAGAAATGTTTGAAGCTACTGACTGAATGAAAGGAGCTGGCATCTCACTCTCTTTGAATCTTCTTTATCATGCTAGGATTAGCAGGAAAAAGCAAAAAATTTGAGAATTGCACCTTGCAATGTGGAGATATTACTGTTTGTGCATTTACAATATTCATTGATTTTTGCTATTGAAAAACGTCCAGAAATGTTTGAAGCTACTGACTGAATGAAAGGAGCTGGCATCTCACTCTCTTTGAATCTTCGTTATCATGCTAGGATTAGCAGGAAAAAGCAAAAAATTTCAGAATTGCACCTTGCAATGTGGAGATATTACTGTTTGTGCATTTACAATATTCATTGATTTTTGCCATTGAAAAACATCATGTTATTCATATACCAGAAATGTTTGAAGCTACTGACTGAATGAAAGGAGCTGGCATCTCACTCTCTTTGAATCTTCTTTATCATGCTAGGATTAGCAGGAAAAAGCAAAAAATTTCAGAATTGCACCTTGCAATGTGGAGATATTACTGTTTGTGCATTTACAATATTCATTGATTTTTGCCATTGAAAAACGTCCAGAAATGTTTGAAGCTACTGACTGAATGAAAGGAGCTGGCATCTCACTCTCTTTGAATCTTCTTTATCATGCTAGGATTAGCAGGAAAAAGCAAAAAATTTCAGAATTGCACCTTGCAATGTGGAGATATTACTGTTTGTGCATTTACAATATTCATTGATTTTTGCCATTGAAAAACATCATGTTATTCATATACCAGAAATGTTTGAAGCTACTGACTGAATGAAAGGAGCTGGCATCTCACTCTCTTTGAATCTTCTTTATCATGCTAGGATTAGCAGGAAAAAGCAAAAAATTTCAGAATTGCACCTTGCAATGTGGAGATATTACTGTTTGTGCATTTACAATATTCATTTATTTTTGCCATTGAAAAACGTCCAGAAATGTTTGAAGCTACTGACTGAATGAAAGGAGCTGGCATCTCACTCTCTTTGAATCTTCTTTATCATGCTAGGATTAGCAGGAAAAAGCAAAAAATTTCAGAATTGCACCTTGCAATGTGGAGATATTACTGTTTGTGCATTTACAATATTCATTGATTTTTGCCATTGAAAAACATCATGTTATTCATATACCAGAAATGTTTGAAGCTACTGACTGAATGAAAGGAGCTGGCATCTCACTCTCTTTGAATCTTCTTTATCATGCTAGGAATAGCAGGAAAAAGCAAAAAATTTCAGAATTGCACCTTGCAATGTGGAGATATTACTGTTTGTGCATTTACAATATTCATTGATTTTTGCCATTGAAAAACGTCCAGAAATGTTTGAAGCTACTGACTGAATGAAAGGAGCTGGCATCTCACTCTCTTTGAATCTTCTTTATCATGCTAGGATTAGCAGGAAAAAGCAAAAAATTTCAGAATTGCACCTTGCAATGTGGAGATATTACTGTTTGTGCATTTACAATATTCATTGATTTTTGCCATTGAAAAACGTCCAGAAATGTTTGAAGCTACTGACTGAATGAAAGGAGCTGGCATCTCACTCTCTTTGAATCTTCTTTATCATGCTAGGATTAGCAGGAAAAAGCAAAAAATTTCAGAATTGCTCCTTGCAATGTGGAGATATTACTGTTTGTGCATTTACAATATTCATTGATTTTTGCCATTGAAAAACGTCCAGAAATGTTTGAAGCTACTGACTGAATGAAAGGAGCTGGCATCTCACTCTCTTTGAATCTTCTTTATCATGCTAGGATTAGCAGGAAAAAGCAAAAAATTTCAGAATTGCACCTTGCAATGTGGAGATATTACTGTTTGTGCATTTACAATATTCATTGATTTTTGCCATTGAAAAACATCATGTTATTCATATACCAGAAATGTTTGAAGCTACTGACTGAATGAAAGGAGCTGGCATCTCACTCTCTTTGAATCTTCTTTATCATGCTAGGATTAGCAGGAAAAAGCAAAAAATTTCAGAATTGCACCTTGCAATGTGGAGATATTACTGTTTGTGCATTTACAATATTCATTGATTTTTGCCATTGAAAAACGTCCAGAAATGTTTGAAGCTACTGACTGAATGAAAGGAGCTGGCATCTCACTCTCTTTGAATCTTCTTTATCATGCTAGGATTAGCAGGAAAAAGCAAAAAAATTTCAGAATTGCACCTTGCAATGTGGAGATATTACTGTTTGTGCATTTACAATATTCATTGATTTTTGCCATTGAAAAACGTCCAGAAATGTTTGAAGCTACTGACTGAATGAAAGGAGCTGGCATCTCACTCTCTTTGAATCTTCTTTATCATGCTAGGATTAGCAGGAAAAAGCAAAAAATTTCAGAATTGCACCTTGCAATGTGGAGATATTACTGTTTGTGCATTTACAATATTCATTGATTTTTGCCATTGAAAAACATCATGTTATTCATATACCAGAAATGTTTGAAGCTACTGACTGAATGAAAGGAGCTGGCATCTCACTCTCTTTGAATCTTCTTTATCATGCTAGGATTAGCAGGAAAAAGCAAAAAATTTCAGAATTGCACCTTGCAATGTGGAGATATTACTGTTTGTGCATTTACAATATTCATTGATTTTTTCCATTGAAAAACGTCCAGAAATGTTTGAAGCTACTGACTGAATGAAAGGAGCTGGCATCTCACTCTCTTTGAATCTTCTTTATCATGCTAGGATTAGCAGGAAAAAGCAAAAAATTTCAGAATTGCACCTTGCAATGTGGAGATATTACTGTTTGTGCATTTACAATATTCATTGATTTTTGCCATTGAAAAACATCATGTTATTCATATACCAGAAATGTTTGAAGCTACTGACTGAATGAAAGGAGCTGGCATCTCACTCTCTTTGAATCTTCTTTATCATGCTAGGATTAGCAGGAAAAAGCAAAAAATTTGAGAATTGCACCTTGCAATGTGGAGATATTACTGTTTGTGCATTTACAATATTCATTGATTTTTGCTATTGAAAAACGTCCAGAAATGTTTGAAGCTACTGACTGAATGAAAGGAGCTGGCATCTCACTCTCTTTGAATCTTCTTTATCATGCTAGGATTAGCAGGAAAAAGCAAAAAATTTCAGAATTGCACCTTGCAATGTGGAGATATTACTGTTTGTGCATTTACAATATTCATTGATTTTTGCCATTGAAAAACGTCCAGAAATGTTTGAAGCTACTGACTGAATGAAAGGAGCTGGCATCTCACTCTCTTTGAATCTTCTTTATCATGCTAGGATTAGCAGGAAAAAGCAAAAAATTTCAGAATTGCACCTTGCAATGTGGAGATATTACTGTTTGTGCATTTACAATATTCATTGATTTTTGCCATTGAAAAACGTCCAGAAATGTTTGAAGCTACTGACTGAATGAAAGGAGCTGGCATCTCACTCTCTTTGAATCTTCTTTATCATGCTAGGATTAGCAGGAAAAAGCAAAAAATTTCAGAATTGCACCTTGCAATGTGGAGATATTACTGTTTGTGCATTTACAATATTCATTGATTTTTGCTATTGAAAAACATCATGTTATTCATATACCAGAAATGTTTGAAGCTACTGACTGAATGAAAGGAGCTGGCATCTCACTCTCTTTGAATCTTCTTTATCATGCTAGGATTAGCAGGAAAAAGCAAAAAATTTCAGAATTGCACCTTGCAATGTGGAGATATTACTGTTTGTGCATTTACAATATTCATTGATTTTTGCCATTGAAAAACGTCCAGAAATGTTTGAAGCTACTGACTGAATGAAAGGAGCTGGCATCTCACTCTCTTTGAATCTTCTTTATCATGCTAGGATTAGCAGGAAAAAGCAAAAAATTTCAGAATTGCACCTTGCAATGTGGAGATATTACTGTTTGTGCATTTACAATATTCATTGATTTTTGCCATTGAAAAACATCATGTTATTCATATACCAGAAATGTTTGAAGCTACTGACTGAATGAAAGGAGCTGGCATCTCACTCTCTTTGAATCTTCTTTATCATGCTAGGATTAGCAGGAAAAAGCAAAAAATTTGAGAATTGCACCTTGCAATGTGGAGATATTACTGTTTGTGCATTTACAATATTCATTGATTTTTGCTATTGAAAAACGTCCAGAAATGTTTGAAGCTACTGACTGAATGAAAGGAGCTGGCATCTCACTCTCTTTGAATCTTCTTTATCATGCTAGGATTAGCAGGAAAAAGCAAAAAATTTCAGAATTGCACCTTGCAATGTGGAGATATTACTGTTTGTGCATTTACAATATTCATTGATTTTTGCCATTGAAAAACGTCCAGAAATGTTTGAAGCTACTGACTGAATGAAAGGAGCTGGCATCTCACTCTCTTTGAATCTTCTTTATCATGCTAGGATTAGCAGGAAAAAGCAAAAAATTTCAGAATTGCACCTTGCAATGTGGAGATATTACTGTTTGTGCATTTACAATATTCATTGATTTTTGCCATTGAAAAACGTCCAGAAATGTTTGAAGCTACTGACTGAATGAAAGGAGCTGGCATCTCACTCTCTTTGAATCTTCTTTATCATGCTAGGATTAGCAGGAAAAAGCAAAAAATTTCAGAATTGCACCTTGCAATGTGGAGATATTACTGTTTGTGCATTTACAATATTCATTGATTTTTGCCATTGAAAAACATCATGTTATTCATATACCAGAAATGTTTGAAGCTACTGACTGAATGAAAGGAGCTGGCATCTCACTCTCTTTGAATCTTCTTTATCATGCTAGGATTAGCAGGAAAAAGCAAAAAATTTCAGAATTGCACCTTGCAATGTGGAGATATTACTGTTTGTGCATTTACAATATTCATTGATTTTTGCCATTGAAAAACGTTCAGAAATGTTTGAAGCTACTGACTGAATGAAAGGAGCTGGCATCTCACTCTCTTTGAATCTTCTTTATCATGCTAGGATTAGCAGGAAAAAGCAAAAAATTTCAGAATTGCACCTTGCAATGTGGAGATATTACTGTTTGTGCATTTACAATATTCATTGATTTTTGCCATTGAAAAACGTCCAGAAATGTTTGAAGCTACTGACTGAATGAAAGGAGCTGGCATCTCACTCTCTTTGAATCTTCTTTATCATGCTAGGATTAGCAGGAAAAAGCAAAAAATTTCAGAATTGCACCTTGCAATGTGGAGATATTACTGTTTGTGCATTTACAATATTCATTGATTTTTGCCATTGAAAAACGTCCATAAATGTTTGAAGCTACTGACTGAATGAAAGGAGCTGGCATCTCACTCTCTTTGAATCTTTATCATGCTAGGATTAGCAGGAAAAAGCAAAAAATTTCAGAATTGCACCTTGCAATGTGGAGATATTACTGTTTGTGCATTTACAATATTCATTGATTTTTGCCATTGAAAAACGTCCAGAAATGTTTGAAGCTACTGACTGAATGAAAGGAGCTGGCATCTCACTCTCTTTGAATCTTCTTTATCATGCTAGGATTAGCAGGAAAAATTAAAAAATTTCAGAATTGCATCTTGCAATGTGGAGATATTACTGTTTGTGCATTTACAATATTCATTGATTTTTGCCATTGAAAAACGTCCAGAAATGTTTGAAGCTACTGACTGAATGAAAGGAGCTGGCATCTCACTCTCTTTGAATCTTCTTTATCATGCTAGGATTAGCAGGAAAAAGCAAAAAATTTCAGAATTGCACCTTGCAATGTGGAGATATTACTGTTTGTGCATTTACAATATTCATTGATTTTTGCCATTGAAAAACATCATGTTATTCATATACCAGAAATGTTTGAAGCTACTGACTGAATGAAAGGAGCTGGCATCTCACTCTCTTTGAATCTTCTTTATCATGCTAGGATTAGCAGGAAAAAGCAAAAAATTTCAGAATTGCACCTTGCAATGTGGAGATATTACTGTTTGTGCATTTACAATATTCATTGATTTTTGCCATTGAAAAACTTCCAGAAATGTTTGAAGCTACTGACTGAATGAAAGGAGCTGGCATCTCACTCTCTTTGAATCTTCTTTATCATGCTAGGATTAGCAGGAAAAAGCAAAAAATTTCAGAATTGCACCTTGCAATGTGGAGATATTACTGTTTGTGCATTTACAATATTCATTGATTTTTGCCATTGAAAAACATCATGTTATTCATATACCAGAAATGTTTGAAGCTAATGACTGAATGAAAGGAGCTGGCATCTCACTCTCTTTGAATCTTCTTTATCATGCTAGGATTAGCAGGAAAAAGCAAAAAATTTCAGAATTGCACCTTGCAATGTGGAGATATTACTGTTTGTGCATTTACAATATTCATTGATTTTTGCCATTGAAAAACGTCCAGAAATGTTTGAAGCTACTGACTGAATGAAAGGAGCTGGCATCTCACTCTCTTTGAATCTTCTTTATCATGCTAGGATTAGCAGGAAAAAGCAAAAAATTTCAGAATTGCACCTTGCAATGTGGAGATATTACTGTTTGTGCATTTACAATATTCATTGATTTTTGCCATTGAAAAACATCATGTTATTCATATACCAGAAATGTTTGAAGCTACTGACTGAATGAAAGGAGCTGGCATCTCACTCTCTTTGAATC
The DNA here is from genome assembly GCF_046119375.1 of Phyllobates terribilis. Taxonomy (NCBI): domain Eukaryota; kingdom Metazoa; phylum Chordata; class Amphibia; order Anura; family Dendrobatidae; genus Phyllobates; species Phyllobates terribilis. The sequence goes on from NW_027362901.1 coordinate 74,584, forward strand.
TTCTTTATCATGCTAGGATTAGCAGGAAAAAGCAAAAAATTTCAGAATTGCACCTTGCAATGTGGAGATATTACTGTTTGTGCATTTACAATATTCATTGATTTTTGCCATTGAAAAACGTCCAGAAATGTTTGAAGCTACTGACTGAATGAAAGGAGCTGGCATCTCACTCTCTTTGAATCTTCTTTATCATGCTAGGATTAGCAGGAAAAAGCAAAAAATTTCAGAATTGCACCTTGCAATGTGGAGATATTACTGTTTGTGCATTTACAATATTCATTGATTTTTGCCATTGAAAAACGTCCAGAAATGTTTGAAGCTACTGACTGAATGAAAGGAGCTGGCATCTCACTCTCTTTGAATCTTCTTTATCATGCTAGGATTAGCAGGAAAAAGCAAAAAATTTCAGAATTGCACCTTGCAATGTGGAGATATTACTGTTTGTGCATTTACAATATTCATTGATTTTTGCCATTGAAAAACGTCCAGAAATGTTTGAAGCTACTGACTGAATGAAAGGAGCTGGCATCTCACTCTCTTTGAATCTTCTTTATCATGCTAGGATTAGCAGGAAAAAGCAAAAAATTTCAGAATTGCACCTTGCAATGTGGAGATATTACTGTTTGTGCATTTACAATATTCATTGATTTTTGCCATTGAAAAACGTCCAGAAATGTTTGAAGCTACTGACTGAATGAAAGGAGCTGGCATCTCACTCTCTTTGAACCTTCTTTATCATGCTAGGATTAGCAGGAAAAAGCAAAACATTTCAGAATTGCACCTTGCAATGTGGAGATATTACTGTTTGTGCATTTACAATATTCATTGATTTTTGCCATTGAAAAACGTCCAGAAATGTTTGAAGCTACTGACTGAATGAAAGGAGCTGGCATCTCACTCTCTTTGAATCTTCTTTATCATGCTAGGATTAGCAGGAAAAAGCAAAAAATTTCAGAATTGCACCTTGCAATGTGGAGATATTACTGTTTGTGCATTTACAATATTCATTGATTTTTGCCATTGAAAAACATCATGTTATTCATATAGCAGAAATGTTTGAAGCTACTGACTGAATGAAAGGAGCTGGCATCTCACTCTCTTTGAATCTTCTTTATCATGCTAGGATTAGCAGGAAAAAGCAAAAAATTTCAGAATTGCACCTTGCAATGTGGAGATATTACTGTTTGTGCATTTACAATATTCATTGATTTTTGCCATTGAAAAACGTCCAGAAATGTTTGAAGCTACTGACTGAATGAAAGGAGCTGGCATCTCACTCTCTTTGAATCTTCTTTATCATGCTAGGATTAGCAGGAAAAAGCAAAAAATTTCAGAATTGCACCTTGCAATGTGGAGATATTACTGTTTGTGCATTTACAATATTCATTGATTTTTGCCATTGAAAAACATCATGTTATTCATATACCAGAAATGTTTGAAGCTACTGACTGAATGAAAGGAGCTGGCATCTCACTCTCTTTGAATCTTCTTTATCATGCTAGGATTAGCAGGAAAAAGCAAAAAATTTCAGAATTGCACCTTGCAATGTGGAGATATTACTGTTTGTGCATTTACAATATTCATTGATTTTTGCCATTGAAAAACGTCCAGAAATGTTTGAAGCTACTGACTGAATGAAAGGAGCTGGCATCTCACTCTCTTTGAATCTTCTTTATCATGCTAGGATTAGCAGGAAAAAGCAAAAAATTTCAGAATTGCACCTTGCAATGTGGAGATATTACTGTTTGTGCATTTACAATATTCATTGATTTTTGCCATTGAAAAACATCCAGAAATGTTTGAAGCTACTGACTGAATGAAAGGAGCTGGCATCTCACTCTCTTTGAATCTTCTTTATCATGCTAGGATTAGCAGGAAAAAGCAAAAAATTTCAGAATTGCACCTTGCAATGTGGAGATATTACTGTTTGTGCATTTACAATATTCATTGATTTTTGCCAATGAAAAACGTCCAGAAATGTTTGAAGCTACTGACTGAATGAAAGGAGCTGGAATCTCACTCTCTTTGAATCTTCTTTATCATGCTAGGATTAGCAGGAAAAAGCAAAAAATTTCAGAATTGCACCTTGCAATGTGGACATATTACTGTTTGTGCATTTACAATATTCATTGATTTTTGCCATTGAAAAACATCATGTTATTCATATACCAGAAATGTTTGAAGCTACTGACTGAATGAAAGGAGCTGGCATCTCACTCTCTTTGAATCTTCTTTATCATGCTAGGATTAGCAGGAAAAAGCAAAAAATTTCAGAATTGCACTTGCAATGTGGAGATATTACTGTTTGTGCATTTACAATATTCATTGATTTTTGCCATTGAAAAACGTCCAGAAATGTTTGAAGCTACTGACTGAATGAAAGGAGCTGGCATCTCACTCTCTTTGAATCTTCTTTATCATGCTAGGATTAGCAGGAAAAAGCAAAAAATTTCAGAATTGCACCTTGCAATGTGGAGATATTACTGTTTGTGCATTTACAATACTCATTGATTTTTGCCATTGAAAAACATCATGTTATTCATATACCAGAAATGTTTGAAGCTACTGACTGAATGAAAGGAGCTGGCATCTCACTCTCTTTGAATCTTCTTTATCATGCTAGGATTAGCAGGAAAAAGCAAAAAATTTCAGAATTGCACCTTGCAATGTGGAGATATTACTGTTTGTGCATTTACAATATTCATTGATTTTTGCCATTGAAAAACGTCCAGAAATGTTTGAAGCTACTGACTGAATGAAAGGAGCTGGCATCTCACTCTCTTTGAATCTTCTTTATCATGCTAGGATTAGCAGGAAAAAGCAAAAAATTTCAGAATTGCACCTTGCAATGTGGAGATATTACTGTTTGTGCATTTACAATATTCATTGATTTTTGCCATTGAAAAACGTCCAGAAATGTTTGAAGCTACTGACTGAATGAAAGGAGCTGGCATCTCACTCTCTTTGAATCTTCTTTATCATGCTAGGATTAGCAGGAAAAAGCAAAAAATTTCAGAATTGCACCTTGCAATGTGGAGATATTACTGTTTGTGCATTTACAATATTCATTGATTTTTGCCATTGAAAAACGTCCATAAATGTTTGAAGCTACTGACTGAATGAAAGGAGCTGGCATCTCACTCTCTTTGAATCTTTATCATGCTAGGATTAGCAGGAAAAAGCAAAAAATTTCAGAATTGCACCTTGCAATGTGGAGATATTACTGTTTGTGCATTTACAATATTCATTGATTTTTGCCATTGAAAAACGTCCAGAAATGTTTGAAGCTACTGACTGAATGAAAGGAGCTGGCATCTCACTCTCTTTGAATCTTCTTTATCATGCTAGGATTAGCAGGAAAAAGCAAAAAATTTCAGAATTGCACCTTGCAATGTGGAGATATTACTGTTTGTGCATTTACAATATTCATTGATTTTTGCCATTGAAAAACATCATGTTATTCATATACCAGAAATGTTTGAAGCTACTGACTGAATGAAAGGAGCTGGCATCTCACTCTCTTTGAATCTTCTTTATCATGCTAGGATTAGCAGGAAAAAGCAAAAAATTTCAGAATTGCACCTTGCAATGTGGAGATATTACTGTTTGTGCATTTACAATATTCATTGATTTTTGCCATTGAAAAACGTCCAGAAATGTTTGAAGCTACTGACTGAATGAAAGGAGCTGGCATCTCACTCTCTTTGAATCTTCTTTATCATGCTAGGATTAGCAGGAAAAAGCAAAAAATTTCAGAATTGCACCTTGCAATGTGGAGATATTACTGTTTGTGCATTTACAATATTCATTGATTTTTGCCATTGAAAAACATCCAGAAATGTTTGAAGCTACTGACTGAATGAAAGGAGCTGGCATCTCACTCTCTTTGAATCTTCTTTATCATGCTAGGATTAGCAGGAAAAAGCAAAAAATTTCAGAATTGCACCTTGCAATGTGGAGATATTACTGTTTGTGCATTTACAATATTCATTGATTTTTGCCAATGAAAAACGTCCAGAAATGTTTGAAGCTACTGACTGAATGAAAGGAGCTGGAATCTCACTCTCTTTGAATCTTCTTTATCATGCTAGGATTAGCAGGAAAAAGCAAAAAATTTCAGAATTGCACCTTGCAATGTGGACATATTACTGTTTGTGCATTTACAATATTCATTGATTTTTGCCATTGAAAAACATCATGTTATTCATATACCAGAAATGTTTGAAGCTACTGACTGAATGAAAGGAGCTGGCATCTCACTCTCTTTGAATCTTCTTTATCATGCTAGGATTAGCAGGAAAAAGCAAAAAATTTCAGAATTGCACTTGCAATGTGGAGATATTACTGTTTGTGCATTTACAATATTCATTGATTTTTGCCATTGAAAAACGTCCAGAAATGTTTGAAGCTACTGACTGAATGAAAGGAGCTGGCATCTCACTCTCTTTGAATCTTCTTTATCATGCTAGGATTAGCAGGAAAAAGCAAAAAATTTCAGAATTGCACCTTGCAATGTGGAGATATTACTGTTTGTGCATTTACAATACTCATTGATTTTTGCCATTGAAAAACATCATGTTATTCATATACCAGAAATGTTTGAAGCTACTGACTGAATGAAAGGAGCTGGCATCTCACTCTCTTTGAATCTTCTTTATCATGCTAGGATTAGCAGGAAAAAGCAAAAAATTTCAGAATTGCACCTTGCAATGTGGAGATATTACTGTTTGTGCATTTACAATATTCATTGATTTTTGCCATTGAAAAACGTCCAGAAATGTTTGAAGCTACTGACTGAATGAAAGGAGCTGGCATCTCACTCTCTTTGAATCTTCTTTATCATGCTAGGATTAGCAGGAAAAAGCAAAAAATTTCAGAATTGCACCTTGCAATGTGGAGATATTACTGTTTGTGCATTTACAATATTCATTGATTTTTGCCATTGAAAAACGTCCAGAAATGTTTGAAGCTACTGACTGAATGAAAGGAGCTGGCATCTCACTCTCTTTGAATCTTCTTTATCATGCTAGGATTAGCAGGAAAAAGCAAAAAATTTCAGAATTGCACCTTGCAATGTGGAGATATTACTGTTTGTGCATTTACAATATTCATTGATTTTTGCCATTGAAAAACGTCCATAAATGTTTGAAGCTACTGACTGAATGAAAGGAGCTGGCATCTCACTCTCTTTGAATCTTTATCATGCTAGGATTAGCAGGAAAAAGCAAAAAATTTCAGAATTGCACCTTGCAATGTGGAGATATTACTGTTTGTGCATTTACAATATTCATTGATTTTTGCCATTGAAAAACGTCCAGAAATGTTTGAAGCTACTGACTGAATGAAAGGAGCTGGCATCTCACTCTCTTTGAATCTTCTTTATCATGCTAGGATTAGCAGGAAAAAGCAAAAAATTTCAGAATTGCACCTTGCAATGTGGAGATATTACTGTTTGTGCATTTACAATATTCATTGATTTTTGCCATTGAAAAACGTCCAGAAATGTTTGAAGCTACTGACTGAATGAAAGGAGCTGGCATCTCACTCTCTTTGAATCTTCTTTATCATGCTAGGATTAGCAGGAAAAAGCAAAAAATTTCAGAATTGCACCTTGCAATGTGGAGATATTACTGTTTGTGCATTTACAATATTCATTGATTTTTGCCATTGAAAAACATCATGTTATTCATATACCAGAAATGTTTGAAGCTACTGACTGAATGAAAGGAGCTGGCATCTCACTCTCTTTGAATCTTCTTTATCATGCTAGGATTAGCAGGAAAAAGCAAAAAATTTCAGAATTGCACCTTGCAATCTGGAGATATTACTGTTTGTGCATTTACAATATTCATTGATTTTTGCCATTGAAAAACGTCCAGAAATGTTTGAAGCTACTGACTGAATGAAAGGAGCTGGCATCTCACTCTCTTTGAATCTTCTTTATCATGCTAGGATTAGCAGGAAAAAGCAAAAAATTTCAGAATTGCACCTTGCAATGTGGAGATATTACTGTTTGTGCATTTACAATATTCATTGATTTTTGCCATTGAAAAACATCATGTTATTCATATACCAGAAATGTTTGAAGCTACTGACTGAATGAAAGGAGCTGGCATCTCACTCTCTTTGAATCTTCTTTATCATGCTAGGATTAGCAGGAAAAAGCAAAAAATTTCAGAATTGCACCTTGCAATGTGGAGATATTACTGTTTGTGCATTTACAATATTCATTGATTTTTGCCATTGAAAAACGTCCAGAAATGTTTGAAGCTACTGACTGAATGAAAGGAGCTGGCATCTCACTCTCTTTGAATCTTCTTTATCATGCTAGGATTAGCAGGAAAAAGCAAAAAATTTCAGAATTGCACCTTGCAATGTGGAGATATTACTGTTTGTGCATTTACAATATTCATTGATTTTTGCCATTGAAAAACATCATGTTATTCATATACCAGAAATGTTTGAAGCTACTGACTGAATGAAAGGAGCTGGCATCTCACTCTCTTTGAATCTTCTTTATCATGCTAGGATTAGCAGGAAAAAGCAAAAAATTTCAGAATTGCACCTTGCAATGTGGAGATATTACTGTTTGTGCATTTACAATATTCATTGATTTTTGCCATTGAAAAACGTCCAGAAATGTTTGAAGCTACTGACTGAATGAAAGGAGCTGGCATCTCACTCTCTTTGAATCTTCTTTATCATGCTAGGATTAGCAGGAAAAAGCAAAAAATTTCAGAATTGCACCTTGCAATGTGGAGATATTACTGTTTGTGCATTTACAATATTCATTGATTTTTGCCATTGAAAAACGTCCAGAAATGTTTGAAGCTACTGACTGAATGAAAGGAGCTGGCATCTCACTCTCTTTGAATCTTCTTTATCATGCTAGGATTAGCAGGAAAAGCAAAAAATTTCAGAATTGCACCTTGCAATGTGGAGATATTACTGTTTGTGCATTTACAATATTCATTGATTTTTGCCATTGAAAAACGTCCAGAAATGTTTGAAGCTACTGACTGAATGAAAGGAGCTGGCATCTCACTCTCTTTGAATCTTCTTTATCATGCTAGGATTAGCAGGAAAAAGCAAAAAATTTCAGAATTGCACCTTGCAATGTGGAGATATTACTGTTTGTGCATTTACAATATTCATTGATTTTTGCCATTGAAAAACATCATGTTATTCATATACCAGAAATGTTTGAAGCTACTGACTGAATGAAAGGAGCTGGCATCTCACTCTCTTTGAATCTTCTTTATCATGCTAGGATTAGCAGGAAAAAGCAAAAAATTTCAGAATTGCACCTTGCAATGTGGAGATATTACTGTTTGTGCATTTACAATATTCATTGATTTTTGCCATTGAAAAATGTCCAGAAATGTTTGAAGCTACTGACTGAATGAAAGGAGCTGGCATCTCACTCTCTTTGAATCTTCTTTATCATGCTAGGATTAGCAGGAAAAAGCAAAAAATTTCAGAATTGCACCTTGCAATGTGGAGATATTACTGTTTGTGCATTTACAATATTCATTGATTTTTGCCATTGAAAAACATCATGTTATTCATATACCAGAAATGTTTGAAGCTACTGACTGAATGAAAGGAGCTGGCATCTCACTCTCTTTGAATCTTCTTTATCATGCTAGGATTAGCAGGAAAAAGCAAAAAATTTCAGAATTGCACCTTGCAATGTGGAGATATTACTGTTTGTGCATTTACAATATTCATTGATTTTTGCCATTGAAAAACGTCCAGAAATGTTTGAAGCTACTGACTGAATGAAAGGAGCTGGCATCTCACTCTCTTTGAATCTTCTTTATCATGCTAGGATTAGCAGGAAAAAGCAAAAAATTTCAGAATTGCAAATTGCAATGTGGAGATATTACTGTTTGTGCATTTACAATATTCATTGATTTTTGCCATTGAAAAACGTCCAGAAATGTTTGAAGCTACTGACTGAATGAAAGGAGCTGGCATCTCACTCTCTTTGAATCTTCTTTATCATGCTAGGATTAGCAGGAAAAAGCAAAAAATTTCAGAATTGCACCTTGCAATGTGGAGATATTACTGTTTGTGCATTTACAATATTCATTGATTTTTGCCATTGAAAAACATCATGTTATTCATATACCAGAAATGTTTGAAGCTACTGACTGAATGAAAGGAGCTGGCATCTCACTCTCTTTGAATCTTCTTTATCATGCTAGGATTAGCAGGAAAAAGCAAAAAATTTCAGAATTGCACCTTGCAATGTGGAGATATTACTGTTTGTGCATTTACAATATTCATTGATTTTTGCCATTGAAAAACGTCCAGAAATGTTTGAAGCTACTGACTGAATGAAAGGAGCTGGCATCTCACTCTCTTTGAATCTTCTTTATCATGCTAGGATTAGCAGGAAAAAGCAAAAAATTTCAGAATTGCACCTTGCAATGTGGAGATATTACTGTTTGTGCATTTACAATATTCATTGATTTTTGCCATTGAAAAACATCATGTTATTCATATACCAGAAATGTTTGAAGCTACTGACTGAATGAAAGGAGCTGGCATCTCACTCTCTTTGAATCTTCTTTATCATGCTAGGATTAGCAGGAAAAAGCAAAAAATTTCAGAATTGCACCTTGCAATGTGGAGATATTACTGTTTGTGCATTTACAATATTCATTGATTTTTGCCATTGAAAAACGTCCAGAAATGTTTGAAGCTACTGACTGAATGAAAGGAGCTGGCATCTCACTCTCTTTGAATCTTCTTTATCATGCTAGGATTAGCAGGAAAAAGCAAAAAATTTCAGAATTGCACCTTGCAATGTGGAGATATTACTGTTTGTGCATTTACAATATTCATTGATTTTTGCCATTGAAAAACGTCCATAAATGTTTGAAGCTACTGACTGAATGAAAGGAGCTGGCATCTCACTCTCTTTGAATCTTTATCATGCTAGGATTAGCAGGAAAAAGCAAAAAATTTCAGAATTGCACCTTGCAATGTGGAGATATTACTGTTTGCGCATTTACAATATTCATTGATTTTTGCAATTGAAAAACATCATGTTATTCATATACCAGAAATGTTTGAAGCTACTGACTGAATGAAAGGAGCTGGCATCTCACTCTCTTTGAATCTTCTTTATCATGCTAGGATTAGCAGGAAAAAGCAAAAAATTTCAGAATTGCACCTTGCAATGTGGAGATATTACTGTTTGTGCATTTACAATATTCATTGATTTCTGCCATAGAAAAACGTCCAGAAATGTTTGAAGCTACTGACTGAATGAAAGGAGCTGGCATCTCACTCTCTTTGAATCTTCTTTATCATGCTAGGATTAGCAGGAAAAAGCAAAAAATTTCAGAATTGCACCTTGCAATGTGGAGATATTACCGTTTGTGCATTTACAATATTCATTAATTTTTGCCATTGAAAAACATCATGTTATTCATATACCAGAAATGTTTGAAGCTACTGACTGAATGAAAGGAGCTGGCATCTCACTCTCTTTGAATCTTCTTTATCATGCTAGGATTAGCAGGAAAAAGCAAAAAATTTCAGAATTGCACCTTGCAATGTGGAGATATTACTGTTTGTGCATTTACAATATTCATTGATTTTTGCCATTGAAAAACGTCCAGAAATGTTTGAAGCTACTGACTGAATGAAAGGAGCTGGCATCTCACTCTCTTTGAATCTCCTTTATCATGCTAGGATTAGCAGGAAAAAGAAAAAAATTTCAGAATTGCACCTTGCAATGTGGAGATATTACTGTTTGTGCATTTACAATATTCATTGATTTTTGCCATTGAAAAACGTCCAGAAATGTTTGAAGCTACTGACTGAATGAAAGGAGCTGGCATCTCACTCTCTTTGAATCTTCTTTATCATGCTAGGATTAGCAGGAAAAAGCAAAAAATTTCAGAATTGCACCTTGCAATGTGGAGATATTACTGTTTGTGCATTTACAATATTCATTGATTTTTGCCATTGAAAAACGTCCAGAAATGTTTGAAGCTACTGACTGAATGAAAGGAACTGGCATCTCACTCTCTTTGAATCTTCTTTATCATGCTAGGATTAGCAGGAAAAAGCAAAAAATTTCAGAATTGCACCTTGCAATGTGGAGATATTACTGTTTGTGCATTTACAATATTCATTTATTTTTGCCATTGAAAAACATCATGTTATTCATATACCAGAAATGTTTGAAGCTACTGACTGAATGAAAGGAGCTGGCATCTCACTCTCTTTGAATCTTCTTTATCATGCTAGGATTAGCAGGAAAAATCAAAAAATTTCAGAATTGCACCTTGCAATGTGGAGATATTACTGTTTGTGCATTTACAATATTCATTGATTTTTGCCATTGAAAAACGTCCAGAAATGTTTGAAGCTACTGACTGAATGAAAGGAGCTGGCATCTCACTCTCTTTGAATCTTCTTTATCATGCTAGGATTAGCAGGAAAAAGCAAAAAAATTCAGAATTGCACCTTGCAATGTGGAGATATTACTGTTTGTGCATTTACAATATTCATTGATTTTTGCCATTGAAAAACATCATGTTATTCATATACCAGAAATGTTTGAAGCTACTGACTGAATGAAAGGAGCTGGCATCTCACTCTCTTTGAATCTTCTTTATCATGCTAGGATTAGCAGGAAAAAGCAAAAAATTTCAGAATTGCACCTTGCAATGTGGAGATATTACTGTTTGTGCATTTACAATATTCATTGATTTTTGCCATTGAAAAACGTCCAGAAATGTTTGAAGCTACTGACTGAATGAAAAGAGCTGGCATCTCACTCTCTTTGAATCTTCTTTATCATTCTAGGATTAGCAGGAAAAAGCAAAAAATTTCAGAATTGCACCTTGCAATGTGGAGATATTACTGTTTGTGCATTTACAATATTCATTGATTTTTGCCATTGAAAAACGTCCAGAAATGTTTGAAGCTACTGACTGAATGAAAGGAGCTGGTATCTCACTCTCTTTGAATCTTCTTTATCATGCTAGGATTAGCAGGAAAAAGCAAAAAATTTCAGAATTGCACCTTGCAATGTGGAGATATTACTGTTTGTGCATTTACAATATTCATTGATTTTTGCCATTGAAAAACGTCCATAAATGTTTGAAGCTACTGACTGAATGAAAGGAGCTGGCATCTCACTCTCTTTGAATCTTTATCATGCTAGGATTAGCAGGAAAAAGCAAAAAATTTCAGAATTGCACCTTGCAATGTGGAGATATTACTGTTTGTGCATTTACAATATTCATTGATTTTTGCCATTGAAAAACGTCCAGAAATGTTTGAAGCTACTGATTGAATGAAAGGAGCTGGCATCTCACTCTCTTTGAATCTTCTTTATCATGCTAGGATTAGCAGGAAAAAGCAAAAAATTTCAGAATTGCACCTTGCAATGTGGAGATATTAATGTTTGTGCATTTACAATATTCATTGATTTTTGCCATTGAAAAACGTCCAGAAATGTTTGAAGCTACTGACTGAATGAAAGGAGCTGGCATCTCACTCTCTTTGAATCTTCTTTATCATGCTAGGATTAGCAGGAAAAAGCAAAAAATTTCAGAACTGCACCTTGCAATGTGGAGATATTACTGTTTGTGCATTTACAATATTCATTGATTTTTGCCATTGAAAAACATCATGTTATTCATATACCAGAAATGTTTGAAGATACTGACTGAATGAAAGGAGCTGGCATCTCACTCTCTTTGAATCTTCTTTATCATGCTAGGATTAGCAGGAAAAAGCAAAAAATTTCAGAATTGCACCTTGCAATGTGGAGATATTACTGTTTGTGCATTTACAATATTCATTGATTTTTGCCATTGAAAAACGTCCAGAAATGTTTGAAGCTACTGACTGAATGAAAGGAGCTGGCATCTCACTCTCTTTGAATCTTCTTTATCATGCTAGGATTAGCAGGAAAAAGGAAAAATTTTCAGAATTGCACCTTGCAATGTGGAGATATTACTGTTTGTGCATTTACAATATTCATTGATTTTTGCCATTGAAAAACATCATGTTATTCATATACCAGAAATGTTTGAAGCTACTGACTGAATGAAAGGAGCTGGCATCTCACTCTCTTTGAATCTTCTTTATCATGCTAGGATTAGCAGGAAAAAGCAAAAAATTTCAGAATTGCACCTTGCAATGTGGAGATATTACTGTTTGTGCATTTACAATATTCATTGATTTTTGCCATTGAAAAACGTCCAGAAATGTTTGAAGCTACTGACTGAATGAAAGGAGCTGGCATCTCACTCTCTTTGAATCTTCTTTATCATGCTAGGATTAGCAGGAAAAAGCAAAAAATTTCAGAATTGCACCTTGCAATGTGGAGATATTACTGTTTGTGCATTTACAATATTCATTGATTTTTGCCATTGAAAAACATCATGTTATTCATATACCAGAAATGTTTGAAGCTACTGACTGAATGAAAGGAGCTGGCATCTCACTCTCTTTGAATCTTCTTTATCATGCTAGGATTAGCAGGAAAAAGCAAAAAAATTCAGAATTGCACCTTGCAATGTGGAGATATTACTGTTTGTGCATTTACAATATTCATTGATTTTTGCCATTGAAAAACGTCCAGAAATGTTTGAAGCTACTGACTGAATGAAAGGAGCTGGCATCTCACTCTCTTTGAATCTTCTTTATCATGCTAGGATTAGCAGGAAAAAGCAAAAAATTTCAGAATTGCACCTTGCAATGTGGAGATATTGCTCTTTGTGCATTTACAATATTCATTGATTTTTGCCATTGAAAAACATCATGTTATTCATATACCAGAAATGTTTGAAACTACTGACTGAATGAAAGGAGCTGGCATCTCACTCTATTTGAATCTTCGTTATCATGCTAGGATTAGCAGGAAAAAGCAAAAAATTTCAGAATTGCACCTTGCAATGTGGAGATATTACTGTTTGTGCATTTACAATATTCATTGATTTTTGCCATTGAAAAACATCATGTTATTCATATACCAGAAATGTTTGAAGCTACTGACTGAATGAAAGGAGCTGGCATCTCACTCTCTTTGAATCTTCTTTATCATACTAGGATTAGCAGGAAAAAGCAAAAAAATTCAGAATTGCACCTTGCAATGTGGAGATATTACTGTTTGTGCATTTACAATATTCATTGATTTTTGCCATTGAAAAACGTCCAGAAATGTTTGAAGCTACTGACTGAATGAAAGGAGCTGGCATCTCACTCTCTTTGAATCTTCTTTATCATGCTAGGATTAGCAGGAAAAAGCAAAAAATTTCAGAATTGCACCTTGCAATGTGGAGATATTACTGTTTGTGCATTTACAATATTCATTGATTTTTGCCATTGAAAAACATCATGTTATTCATATACCAGAAATGTTTGAAGCTACTGACTGAATGAAAGGAGCTGGCATCTCACTCTCTTTTAATCTTCTTTAACATGCTAGGATTAGCAGGAAAAAGCTAAAAATTTCAGAATTGCACCTTGCAATGTGGAGATATTACTGTTTGTGCATTTACAATATTCATTGATTTTTGCCATTGAAAAACGTCCAGAAATGTTTGAAGCTACTGACTGAATGAAAGGAGCTGGCATCTCACTCTCTTTGAATCTTCTTTATCATGCTAGGATTAGCAGGAAAAAGCAAAAAATTTCAGAATTGCACCTTGCAATGTGGAGATATTACTGTTTGTGCATTTACAATATTCATTGATTTTTGCCATTGAAAAACATCCAGAAATGTTTGAAGCTACTGACTGAATGAAAGGAGCTGGCATCTCACTCTCTTTGAATCTTCTTTATCATGCTAGGATTAGCAGGAAAAAGCAAAAAATTTCAGAATTGCACCTTGCAATGTGGAGATATTACTGTTTGTGCATTTACAATATTCATTGATTTTTGCCATTGAAAAACGTCCAGAAATGTTTGAAGCTACTGACTGAATGAAAGGAGCTGGCATCTCACTCTCTTTGAATCTTCTTTATCATGCTAGGATTAGCAGGAAAAAGCAAAAAATTTCAGAATTGCACCTTGCAATGTGGAGATATTACTGTTTGTGCATTTACAATATTCATTGATTTTTGCCATTGAAAAACGTCCAGAAATGTTTGAAGCTACTGACTGAATGAAAGGAGCTGGCATCTCACTCTCTTTGAACCTTCTTTATCATGCTAGGATTAGCAGGAAAAAGCAAAAAATTTCAGAATTGCACCTTGCAATGTGGAGATATTACTGTTTGTGCATTTACAATATTCATTGATTTTTGCCATTGAAAAACATCATGTTATTCATATTCCAGAAATGTTTGAAGCTACTGACTGAATGAAAGGAGCTGGCATCTCACTCTCTTTGAATCTTCTTTATCATGCTAGGATTAGCAGGAAAAAGCAAAAAATTTCAGAATTGCACCTTGCAATGTGGAGATATTACTGTTTGTGCATTTACAATATTCATTGATTTTTGCCATTGAAAAAAGTCCAGAAATGTTTGAAGCTACTGACTGAATGAAAGGAGCTGGCATCTCACTCTCTTTGAATCTTCTTTATCATGCTAGGATTAGCAGGAAAAAGCAAAAAATTTCAGAATTGCACCTTGCAATGTGGAGATATTACTGTTTGTGCATTTACAATATTCATTGATTTTTGCCATTGAAAAACATCATGTTATTCATATACCAGAAATGTTTGAAGCTACTGACTGAATGAAAGGAGCTGGCATCTCACTGTCTTTGAATCTTCTTTATCATGCTAGGATTAGCAGGAAAAAGCAAACAATTTCAGAATTGCACCTTGCAATGTGGAGATATTACTGTTTGTGCATTTACAATATTCATTGATTTTTGCCATTGAAAAACGTCCAGAAATGTTTGAAGCTACTGACTGAATGAAAGGAGCTGGCATCTCACTCTCTTTGAATCTTCTTTATCATGCTAGGATTAGCAGGAAAAAGCAAAAAATTTAAGAATTGCACCTTGCAATGTGGAGATATTACTGTTTGTGCATTTACAATATTCATTGATTTTTGCCATTGAAAAACATCATGTTATTCATATACCAGAAATGTTTGAAGCTACTGACTGAATGAAAGGAGCTGGCATCTCACTCTCTTTGAATCTTCTTTATCATGCTAGGATTAGCAGGAAAAAGCAAAACATTTCAGAATTGCACCTTGCAATGTGGAGATATTACTGTTTGTGCATTTACAATATTCATTGATTTTTGCCATTGAAAAACGTCCAGAAATGTTTGAAGCTACTGACTGAATGAAAGGAGCTGGCATCTCAGTCTCTTTGAATCTTCTTTATCATGCTAGGATTAGCAGGGAAAAGCAAAAAATTTCAGAATTGCACCTTGCAATGTGGAGATATTACTGTTTGTGCATTTACAATATTCATTGATTTTTGCCATTGAAAAACGTCCAGAAATGTTTGAAGCTACTGACTGAATGAAAGGAGCTGGCATCTCACTCTCTTTGAATCTTCTTTATCATGCTAGGATTAGCAGGAAAAAGCAAAAAATTTCAGAATTGCACCTTGCAATGTGGAGATATTACTGTTTGTGCATTTACAATATTCATTGATTTTTGCCATTGAAAAACGTCCAGAAATGTTTGAAGCTACTGACTGAATGAAAGGAGCTGGCATCTCACTCTCTTTGAATCTTCTTTATCATGCTAGGATTAGCAGGAAAAAGCAAAAAATTTCAGAATTGCACCTTGCAATGTGGAGATATTAATGTTTGTGCATTTACAATATTCATTGATTTTTGCCATTGAAAAACGTCCAGAAATGTTTGAAGCTACTGACTGAATGAAAGGAGCTGGCATCTCACTCTCTTTGAATCTTCTTTATCATGCTAGGATTAGCAGGAAAAAGCAAAAAATTTCAGAACTGCACCTTGCAATGTGGAGATATTACTGTTTGTGCATTTACAATATTCATTGATTTTTGCCATTGAAAAACATCATGTTATTCATATACCAGAAATGTTTGAAGATACTGACTGAATGAAAGGAGCTGGCATCTCACTCTCTTTGAATCTTCTTTATCATGCTAGGATTAGCAGGAAAAAGCAAAAAATTTCAGAATTGCACCTTGCAATGTGGAGATATTACTGTTTGTGCATTTACAATATTCATTGATTTTTGCCATTGAAAAACGTCCAGAAATGTTTGAAGCTACTGACTGAATGAAAGGAGCTGGCATCTCACTCTCTTTGAATCTTCTTTATCATGCTAGGATTAGCAGGAAAAAGGAAAAATTTTCAGAATTGCACCTTGCAATGTGGAGATATTACTGTTTGTGCATTTACAATATTCATTGATTTTTGCCATTGAAAAACATCATGTTATTCATATACCAGAAATGTTTGAAGCTACTGACTGAATGAAAGGAGCTGGCATCTCACTCTCTTTGAATCTTCTTTATCATGCTAGGATTAGCAGGAAAAAGCAAAAAATTTCAGAATTGCACCTTGCAATGTGGAGATATTACTGTTTGTGCATTTACAATATTCATTGATTTTTGCCATTGAAAAACGTCCAGAAATGTTTGAAGCTACTGACTGAATGAAAGGAGCTGGCATCTCACTCTCTTTGAATCTTCTTTATCATGCTAGGATTAGCAGGAAAAAGCAAAAAATTTCAGAATTGCACCTTGCAATGTGGAGATATTACTGTTTGTGCATTTACAATATTCATTGATTTTTGCCATTGAAAAACATCATGTTATTCATATACCAGAAATGTTTGAAGCTACTGACTGAATGAAAGGAGCTGGCATCTCACTCTCTTTGAATCTTCTTTATCATGCTAGGATTAGCAGGAAAAAGCAAAAAAATTCAGAATTGCACCTTGCAATGTGGAGATATTACTGTTTGTGCATTTACAATATTCATTGATTTTTGCCATTGAAAAACGTCCAGAAATGTTTGAAGCTACTGACTGAATGAAAGGAGCTGGCATCTCACTCTCTTTGAATCTTCTTTATCATGCTAGGATTAGCAGGAAAAAGCAAAAAATTTCAGAATTGCACCTTGCAATGTGGAGATATTGCTCTTTGTGCATTTACAATATTCATTGATTTTTGCCATTGAAAAACATCATGTTATTCATATACCAGAAATGTTTGAAACTACTGACTGAATGAAAGGAGCTGGCATCTCACTCTATTTGAATCTTCGTTATCATGCTAGGATTAGCAGGAAAAAGCAAAAAATTTCAGAATTGCACCTTGCAATGTGGAGATATTACTGTTTGTGCATTTACAATATTCATTGATTTTTGCCATTGAAAAACATCATGTTATTCATATACCAGAAATGTTTGAAGCTACTGACTGAATGAAAGGAGCTGGCATCTCACTCTCTTTGAATCTTCTTTATCATACTAGGATTAGCAGGAAAAAGCAAAAAAATTCAGAATTGCACCTTGCAATGTGGAGATATTACTGTTTGTGCATTTACAATATTCATTGATTTTTGCCATTGAAAAACGTCCAGAAATGTTTGAAGCTACTGACTGAATGAAAGGAGCTGGCATCTCACTCTCTTTGAATCTTCTTTATCATGCTAGGATTAGCAGGAAAAAGCAAAAAATTTCAGAATTGCACCTTGCAATGTGGAGATATTACTGTTTGTGCATTTACAATATTCATTGATTTTTGCCATTGAAAAACATCATGTTATTCATATACCAGAAATGTTTGAAGCTACTGACTGAATGAAAGGAGCTGGCATCTCACTCTCTTTTAATCTTCTTTAACATGCTAGGATTAGCAGGAAAAAGCTAAAAATTTCAGAATTGCACCTTGCAATGTGGAGATATTACTGTTTGTGCATTTACAATATTCATTGATTTTTGCCATTGAAAAACGTCCAGAAATGTTTGAAGCTACTGACTGAATGAAAGGAGCTGGCATCTCACTCTCTTTGAATCTTCTTTATCATGCTAGGATTAGCAGGAAAAAGCAAAAAATTTCAGAATTGCACCTTGCAATGTGGAGATATTACTGTTTGTGCATTTACAATATTCATTGATTTTTGCCATTGAAAAACATCCAGAAATGTTTGAAGCTACTGACTGAATGAAAGGAGCTGGCATCTCACTCTCTTTGAATCTTCTTTATCATGCTAGGATTAGCAGGAAAAAGCAAAAAATTTCAGAATTGCACCTTGCAATGTGGAGATATTACTGTTTGTGCATTTACAATATTCATTGATTTTTGCCATTGAAAAACGTCCAGAAATGTTTGAAGCTACTGACTGAATGAAAGGAGCTGGCATCTCACTCTCTTTGAATCTTCTTTATCATGCTAGGATTAGCAGGAAAAAGCAAAAAATTTCAGAATTGCACCTTGCAATGTGGAGATATTACTGTTTGTGCATTTACAATATTCATTGATTTTTGCCATTGAAAAACGTCCAGAAATGTTTGAAGCTACTGACTGAATGAAAGGAGCTGGCATCTCACTCTCTTTGAACCTTCTTTATCATGCTAGGATTAGCAGGAAAAAGCAAAAAATTTCAGAATTGCACCTTGCAATGTGGAGATATTACTGTTTGTGCATTTACAATATTCATTGATTTTTGCCATTGAAAAACATCATGTTATTCATATTCCAGAAATGTTTGAAGCTACTGACTGAATGAAAGGAGCTGGCATCTCACTCTCTTTGAATCTTCTTTATCATGCTAGGATTAGCAGGAAAAAGCAAAAAATTTCAGAATTGCACCTTGCAATGTGGAGATATTACTGTTTGTGCATTTACAATATTCATTGATTTTTGCCATTGAAAAAAGTCCAGAAATGTTTGAAGCTACTGACTGAATGAAAGGAGCTGGCATCTCACTCTCTTTGAATCTTCTTTATCATGCTAGGATTAGCAGGAAAAAGCAAAAAATTTCAGAATTGCACCTTGCAATGTGGAGATATTACTGTTTGTGCATTTACAATATTCATTGATTTTTGCCATTGAAAAACATCATGTTATTCATATACCAGAAATGTTTGAAGCTACTGACTGAATGAAAGGAGCTGGCATCTCACTGTCTTTGAATCTTCTTTATCATGCTAGGATTAGCAGGAAAAAGCAAACAATTTCAGAATTGCACCTTGCAATGTGGAGATATTACTGTTTGTGCATTTACAATATTCATTGATTTTTGCCATTGAAAAACGTCCAGAAATGTTTGAAGCTACTGACTGAATGAAAGGAGCTGGCATCTCACTCTCTTTGAATCTTCTTTATCATGCTAGGATTAGCAGGAAAAAGCAAAAAATTTAAGAATTGCACCTTGCAATGTGGAGATATTACTGTTTGTGCATTTACAATATTCATTGATTTTTGCCATTGAAAAACATCATGTTATTCATATACCAGAAATGTTTGAAGCTACTGACTGAATGAAAGGAGCTGGCATCTCACTCTCTTTGAATCTTCTTTATCATGCTAGGATTAGCAGGAAAAAGCAAAACATTTCAGAATTGCACCTTGCAATGTGGAGATATTACTGTTTGTGCATTTACAATATTCATTGATTTTTGCCATTGAAAAACGTCCAGAAATGTTTGAAGCTACTGACTGAATGAAAGGAGCTGGCATCTCAGTCTCTTTGAATCTTCTTTATCATGCTAGGATTAGCAGGGAAAAGCAAAAAATTTCAGAATTGCACCTTGCAATGTGGAGATATTACTGTTTGTGCATTTACAATATTCATTGATTTTTGCCATTGAAAAACGTCCAGAAATGTTTGAAGCTACTGACTGAATGAAAGGAGCTGGCATCTCACTCTCTTTGAATCTTCTTTATCATGCTAGGATTAGCAGGAAAAAGCAAAAAATTTCAGAATTGCACCTTGCAATGTGGAGATATTACTGTTTGTGCATTTACAATATTCATTGATTTTTGCCATTGAAAAACGTCCAGAAATGTTTGAAGCTACTGACTGAATGAAAGGAGCTGGCATCTCACTCTCTTTGAATCTTCTTTATCATGCTAGGATTAGCAGGAAAAAGCAAAAAATTTCAGAATTGCACCTTGCAATGTGGAGATATTACTGTTTGTGCATTTACAATATTCATTGATTTTTGCCATTGAAAAACGTCCAGAAATGTTTGAAGCTACTGACTGAATGAAAGGAGCTGGCATATCACTCTCTTTGAATCTTCTTTATCATGCTAGGATTAGCAGGAAAAAGCAAAAAATTTCAGAATTGCACCTTGCAATGTGGAGATATTACTGTTTGTGCATTTACAATATTCATTGATTTTTGCCATTGAAAAACATCATGTTATTCATATACCAGAAATGTTTGAAGCTACTGACTGAATGAAAGGAGCTGGCATCTCACTCTCTTTGAATCTTCTTTATCATGCTAGGATTAGCAGGAAAAAGCAAAAAATTTCAGAATTGCACCTTGCAATGTGGAGATATTACTGTTTGTGCATTTACAATATTCATTGATTTTTGCCATTGAAAAACATCCAGAAATGTTTGAAGCTACTGACTGAATGAAAGGAGCTGGCATCTCACTCTCTTTGAATCTTCTTTATCATGCTAGGATTAGCAGGAAAAAGCAAAAAATTTCAGAATTGCACCTTGCAATGTGGAGATATTACTGTTTGTGCATTTACAATATTCATTGATTTTTGCCACTGAAAAACATCATGTTATTCATATACCAGAAATGTTTGAAGCTACTGACTGAATGAAAGGAGCTGGCATCTCACTCTCTTTGAATCTTCTTTATCATGCTAGGATTAGCAGGAAAAAGCAAAACATTTCAGAATTGCACCTTGCAATGTGGAGATATTACTGTTTGTGCATTTACAATATTCATTGATTTTTGCCATTGAAAAACGTCCAGAAATGTTTGAAGCTACTGACTGAATGAAAGGAGCTGGCAAATCAGTCTCTTTGAATCTTCTTTATCATGCTAGGATTAGCAGGGAAAAGCAAAAAATTTCAGAATTGCACCTTGCAATGTGGAGATATTACTGTTTGTGCATTTACAATATTCATTGATTTTTGCCATTGAAAAACGTCCAGAAATGTTTGAAGCTACTGACTGAATGAAAGGAGCTGGCATCTCACTCTCTTTGAATCTTCTTTATCATGCTAGGATTAGCAGGAAAAAGCAAAAAATTTCAGAATTGCACCTTGCAATGTGGAGATATTACTGTTTGTGCATTTACAATATTCATTGATTTTTGCCATTGAAAAACGTCCAGAAATGTTTGAAGCTACTGACTGAATGAAAGGAGCTGGCATCTCACTCTCTTTGAATCTTCTTTATCATGCTAGGATTAGCAGGAAAAAGCAAAAAATTTCAGAATTGCACCTTGCAATGTGGAGATATTACTGTTTGTGCATTTACAATATTCATTGATTTTTGCCATTGAAAAACGTCCAGAAATGTTTGAAGCTACTGACTGAATGAAAGGAGCTGGCATATCACTCTCTTTGAATCTTCTTTATCATGCTAGGATTAGCAGGAAAAAGCAAAAAATTTCAGAATTGCACCTTGCAATGTGGAGATATTACTGTTTGTGCATTTACAATATTCATTGATTTTTGCCATTGAAAAACATCATGTTATTCATATACCAGAAATGTTTGAAGCTACTGACTGAATGAAAGGAGCTGGCATCTCACTCTCTTTGAATCTTCTTTATCATGCTAGGATTAGCAGGAAAAAGCAAAAAATTTCAGAATTGCACCTTGCAATGTGGAGATATTACTGTTTGTGCATTTACAATATTCATTGATTTTTGCCATTGAAAAACATCCAGAAATGTTTGAAGCTACTGACTGAATGAAAGGAGCTGGCATCTCACTCTCTTTGAATCTTCTTTATCATGCTAGGATTAGCAGGAAAAAGCAAAAAATTTCAGAATTGCACCTTGCAATGTGGAGATATTACTGTTTGTGCATTTACAATATTCATTGATTTTTGCCACTGAAAAACATCATGTTATTCATATACCAGAAATGTTTGAAGCTACTGACTGAATGAAAGGAGCTGGCATCTCACTCTCTTTGAATCTTCTTTATCATGCTAGGATTAGCAGGAAAAAGCAAAAAATTTCAGAATTGCACCTTGCAATGTGGAGATATTACTGTTTGTGCATTTACAATATTCATTGATTTTTGCCATTGAAAAACGTCCAGAAATGTTTGAAGCTACTGACTGAATGAAAGGAGCTGGCATCTCACTCTCTTTGAATCTTCTTTATCATGCTAGGATTAGCAGGAAAAAGCAAAAAATTTCAGAATTGCACCTTGCAATGTGGAGATATTACTGTTTGTGCATTTACAATATTCATTGATTTTTGCCATTGAAAAACATCCAGAAATGTTTGAAGCTACTGACTGAATGAAAGGAGCTGGCATCTCACTCTCTTTGAATCTTCTTTATCATGCTAGGATTAGCAGGAAAAAGCAAAAAATTTCAGAATTGCACCTTGCAATGTGGAGATATTACTGTTTGTGCATTTACAATATTCATTGATTTTTGCCATTGAAAAACGTCCAGAAATGTTTGAAGCTACTGACTGAATGAAAGGAGCTGGCATCTCACTCTCTTTGAATCTTCTTTATCATGCTAGGATTAGCAGGAAAAAGCAAAAAATTTCAGAATTGCACCTTGCAATGTGGAGATATTACTGTTTGTGCATTTACAATATTCATTGATTTTTGCCATTGAAAAACGTCCAGAAATGTTTGAAGCTACTGACTGAATGAAAGGAGCTGGCATCTCACTCTCTTTGAACCTTCTTTATCATGCTAGGATTAGCAGGAAAAAGCAAAAAATTTCAGAATTGCACCTTGCAATGTGGAGATATTACTGTTTGTGCATTTACAATATTCATTGATTTTTGCCATTGAAAAACATCATGTTATTCATATTCCAGAAATGTTTGAAGCTACTGACTGAATGAAAGGAGCTGGCATCTCACTCTCTTTGAATCTTCTTTATCATGCTAGGATTAGCAGGAAAAAGCAAAAAATTTCAGAATTGCACCTTGCAATGTGGAGATATTACTGTTTGTGCATTTACAATATTCATTGATTTTTGCCATTGAAAAAAGTCCAGAAATGTTTGAAGCTACTGACTGAATGAAAGGAGCTGGCATCTCACTCTCTTTGAATCTTCTTTATCATGCTAGGATTAGCAGGAAAAAGCAAAAAATTTCAGAATTGCACCTTGCAATGTGGAGATATTACTGTTTGTGCATTTACAATATTCATTGATTTTTGCCATTGAAAAACATCATGTTATTCATATACCAGAAATGTTTGAAGCTACTGACTGAATGAAAGGAGCTGGCATCTCACTGTCTTTGAATCTTCTTTATCATGCTAGGATTAGCAGGAAAAAGCAAACAATTTCAGAATTGCACCTTGCAATGTGGAGATATTACTGTTTGTGCATTTACAATATTCATTGATTTTTGCCATTGAAAAACGTCCAGAAATGTTTGAAGCTACTGACTGAATGAAAGGAGCTGGCATCTCACTCTCTTTGAATCTTCTTTATCATGCTAGGATTAGCAGGAAAAAGCAAAAAATTTCAGAATTGCACCTTGCAATGTGGAGATATTGCTCTTTGTGCATTTACAATATACATTGATTTTTGCCATTGAAAAACATCATGTTATTCATATACCAGAAATGTTTGAAACTACTGACTGAATGAAAGGAGCTGGCATCTCACTCTATTTGAATCTTCGTTATCATGCTAGGATTAGCAGGAAAAAGCAAAAAATTTCAGAATTGCACCTTGCAATGTGGAGATATTACTGTTTGTGCATTTACAATATTCATTGATTTTTGCCATTGAAAAACATCATGTTATTCATATACCAGAAATGTTTGAAGCTACTGACTGAATGAAAGGAGCTGGCATCTCACTCTCTTTGAATCTTCTTTATCATACTAGGATTAGCAGGAAAAAGCAAAAAATTTCAGAATTGCACCTTGCAATGTGGAGATATTACTGTTTGTGCATTTACAATATTCATTGATTTTTGCCATTGAAAAACGTCCAGAAATGTTTGAAGCTACTGACTGAATGAAAGGAGCTGGCATCTCACTCTCTTTGAATCTTCTTTATCATGCTAGGATTAGCAGGAAAAAGCAAAAATTTCAGAATTGCACCTTGCAATGTGGAGATATTACTGTTTGTGCATTTACAATATTCATTGATTTTTGCCATTGAAAAACATCATGTTATTCATATACCAGAAATGTTTGAAGCTACTGACTGAATGAAAGGAGCTGGCATCTCACTCTCTTTGAATCTTCTTTATCATGCTAGGATTAGCAGGAAAAAGCAAAAAATTTCAGAATTGCACCTTGCAATGTGGAGATATTACTGTTTGTGCATTTACAATATTCATTGATTTTTGCCATTGAAAAACGTCCAGAAATGTTTGAAGCTACTGACTGAATGAAAGGAGCTGGCATCTCAGTCTCTTTGAATCTTCTTTATCATGCTAGGATTAGCAGGGAAAAGCAAAAAATTTCAGAATTGCACCTTGCAATGTGGAGATATTACTGTTTGTGCATTTACAATATTCATTGATTTTTGCCATTGAAAAACGTCCAGAAATGTTTGAAGCTACTGACTGAATGAAAGGAGCTGGCATCTCACTCTCTTTGAATCTTCTTTATCATGCTAGGATTAGCAGGAAAAAGCAAAAAATTTCAGAATTGCACCTTGCAATGTGGAGATATTACTGTTTGTGCATTTACAATATTCATTCATTTTTGCCATTGAAAAACGTCCAGAAATGTTTGAAGCTACTGACTGAATGAAAGGAGCTGGCATCTCACTCTCTTTGAATCTTCTTTATCATGCTAGGATTAGCAGGAAAAAGCAAAAAATTTCAGAATTGCATCTTGCAATGTGGAGATATTACTGTTTGTGCATTTACAATATTCATTGATTTTTGCCATTGAAAAACGTCCAGAAATGTTTGAAGCTACTGACTGAATGAAAGGAGCTGGCATATCACTCTCTTTGAATCTTCTTTATCATGCTAGGATTAGCAGGAAAAAGCAAAAAATTTCAGAATTGCACCTTGCAATGTGGAGATATTACTGTTTGTGCATTTACAATATTCATTGATTTTTGCCATTGAAAAACATCATGTTATTCATATACCAGAAATGTTTGAAGCTACTGACTGAATGAAAGGAGCTGGCATCTCACTCTCTTTGAATCTTCTTTATCATGCTAGGATTAGCAGGAAAAAGCAAAAAATTTCAGAATTGCACCTTGCAATGTGGAGATATTACTGTTTGTGCATTTACAATATTCATTGATTTTTGCCATTGAAAAACATCCAGAAATGTTTGAAGCTACTGACTGAATGAAAGGAGCTGGCATCTCACTCTCTTTGAATCTTCTTTATCATGCTAGGATTAGCAGGAAAAAGCAAAAAATTTCAGAATTGCACCTTGCAATGTGGAGATATTACTGTTTGTGCATTTACAATATTCATTGATTTTTGCCACTGAAAAACATCATGTTATTCATATACCAGAAATGTTTGAAGCTACTGACTGAATGAAAGGAGCTGGCATCTCACTCTCTTTGAATCTTATTTATCATGCTAGGATTAGCAGGAAAAAGCAAAAAATTTCAGAATTGCACCTTGCAATGTGGAGATATTACTGTTTGTGCATTTACAATATTCATTGATTTTTGCCATTGAAAAACGTCCAGAAATGTTTGAAGCTACTGACTGAATGAAAGGAGCTGGCATCTCACTCTCTTTGAATCTTCTTTATCATGCTAGGATTAGCAGGAAAAAGTAAAAAATTTCAGAATTGCACCTTGCAATGTGGAGATATTACTGTTTGTGCATTTACAATATTCATTGATTTTTGCCATTGAAAAACATCATGTTATTCATATACCAGAAATGTTTGAAGCTACTGACTGAATGAAAGGAGCTGGCATCTCACTCTCTTTGAATCTTCTTTATCATGCTAGGATTAGCAGGAAAAAGCAAAAAATTTCAGAATTGCACCTTGCAATGTGGAGATATTACTGTTTGTGCATTTACAATATTCATTGATTTTTGCCATTGAAAAACGTCCAGAAATGTTTGAAGCTACTGACTGAATGAAAGGAGCTGGCATCTCTCTTTGAATCTTCTTTATCATGCTAGGATTAGCAGGAAAAAGCAAAAAATTTCAGAATTGCACCTTGCAATGTGGAGATATTACTGTTTGTGCATTTACAATATTCATTGATTTTTGCCATTGAAAAACATCATGTTATTCATATACCAGAAATGTTTGAAGCTACTGACTGAATGAAAGGAGCTGGCATCTCACTCTCTTTGAATCTTCTTTATCATGCTAGGATTAGCAGGAAAAAGCAAAAAATTTCAGAATTGCACCTTGCAATGTGGAGATATTACTGTTTGTGCATTTACAATATTCATTGATTTTTGCCATTGAAAAACGTCCAGAAATGTTTGAAGCTACTGACTGAATGAAAGGAGCTGGCATCTCACTCTCTTTGAATCTTCTTTATCATGCTAGGATTAGCAGGAAAAAGCAAAAAATTTCAGAATTGCACCTTGCAATGTGGAGATATTACTGTTTGTGCATTTACAATATTCATTGATTTTTGCCATTGAAAAACGTCCAGAAATGTTTGAAGCTACTGACTGAATGAAAGGAGCTGGCATCTCACTCTCTTTGAATCTTCTTTATCATGCTAGGATTAGCAGGAAAAAGCAAAAAATTTCAGAATTGCACCTTGCAATGTGGAGATATTACTGTTTGTGCATTTACAATATTCATTGATTTTTGCCATTGAAAAACATCATGTTATTCATATACCAGAAATGTTTGAAGCTACTGACTGAATGAAAGGAGCTGGCATCTCACTCTCTTTGAATCTTCTTTATCATGCTAGGATTAGCAGGAAAAAGCAAAACATTTCAGAATTGCACCTTGCAATGTGGAGATATTACTGTTTGTGCATTTACAATATTCATTGATTTTTGCCATTGAAAAACATCATGTTATTCATATACCAGAAATGTTTGAAGCTACTGACTGAATGAAAGGAGCTGGCATCTCACTCTCTTTGAATCTTCTTTATCATGCTAGGATTAGCAGGAAAAAGCAAAAAATTTCAGAATTGCACCTTGCAATGTGGAGATATTACTGTTTGTGCATTTACAATATTCATTGATTTTTGCCATTGAAAAACGTCCAGAAATGTTTGAAGCTACTGACTGAATGAAAGGAGCTGGCATCTCACTCTCTTTGAATCTTCTTTATCATGCTAGGATTAGCAGGAAAAAGCAAAAAATTTCAGAATTGCACCTTGCAATGTGGAGATATTACTGTTTGTGCATTTACAATATTCATTGATTTTTGCCATTGAAAAACATCATGTTATTCATATACCAGAAATGTTTGAAGCTACTGACTGAATGAAAGGAGCTGGCATCTCACTCTCTTTGAATCTTCTTTATCATGCTAGGATTAGCAGGAAAAAGCAAAAAATTTCAGAATTGCACCTTGCAATGTGGAGATATTACTGTTTGTGCATTTACAATATTCATTGATTTTTGCCATTGAAAAACGTCCAGAAATGTTTGAAGCTACTGACTGAATGAAAGGAGCTGGCATCTCACTCTCTTTGAATCTTCTTTATCATGCTAGGATTAGCAGGAAAAAGCAAAAAATTTCAGAATTGCACCTTGCAATGTGGAGATATTACTGTTTGTGCATTTACAATATTCATTGATTTTTGCCATTGAAAAACGTCCAGAAATGTTTGAAGCTACTGACTGAATGAAAGGAGCTGGCATCTCACTCTCTTTGAATCTTCTTTATCATGCTAGGATTAGCAGGAAAAAGCAAAAAATTTCAGAATTGCACCTTGCAATGTGGAGATATTACTGTTTGTGCATTTACAATATTCATTGATTTTTGCCATTGAAAAACGTCCATAAATGTTTGAAGCTACTGACTGAATGAAAGGAGCTGGCATCTCACTCTCTTTGAATCTTTATCATGCTAGGATTAGCAGGAAAAAGCAAAAAATTTCAGAATTGCACCTTGCAATGTGGAGATATTACTGTTTGTGCATTTACAATATTCATTGATTTTTGCCATTGAAAAACGTCCAGAAATGTTTGAAGCTACTGACTGAATGAAAGGAGCTGGCATCTCACTCTCTTTGAATCTTCTTTATCATGCTAGGATTAGCAGGAAAAAGCAAAAAATTTCAGAATTGCACCTTGCAATGTGGAGATATTACTGTTTGTGCATTTACAACATTCATTGATTTTTGCCATTGAAAAACATCATGTTATTCATATACCAGAAATGTTTGAAGCTACTGACTGAATGAAAGGAGCTGGCATCTCACTCTCTTTGAATCTTCTTTATCATGCTAGGATTAGCAGGAAAAAGCAAAAAATTTCAGAATTGCACCTTGCAATGTGGAGATATTACTGTTTGTGCATTTACAATATTCATTGATTTTTGCCATTGAAAAAAGTCCAGAAATGTTTGAAGCTACTGACTGAATGAAAGGAGCTGGCATCTCACTCTCTTTGAATCTTCTTTATCATGCTAGCATTAGCAGGAAAAAGCAAAAAATTTCAGAATTGCACCTTGCAATGTGGAGATATTACTGTTTGTGCATTTACAATATTCATTGATTTTTGCCATTGAAAAACGTCCAGAAATGTTTGAAGCTACTGACTGAATGAAAGGAGCTGGCATCTCACTCTCTTTGAATCTTCTTTATCATGCTAGGATTAGCAGGAAAAAGCAAAAAATTTCAGAATTGCACCTTGCAATGTGGAGATATTACTGTTTGTGCATTTACAATATTCATTGATTTTTGCCATTGAAAAACATCATGTTATTCATATACCAGAAATGTTTGAAGCTACTGACTGAATGAAAGGAGCTGGCATCTCACTCTCTTTGAATCTTCTTTATCATGCTAGGATTAGCAGGAAAAAGCAAAAAATTTCAGAATTGCACCTTGCAATGTGGAGATATTACTGTTTGTGCATTTACAATATTCATTGATTTTTGCCATTGAAAAACGTCCAGAAATGTTTGAAGCTACTGACTGAATGAAAGGAGCTGGCATCTCACTCTCTTTGAATCCTCTTTATCATGCTAGGATTAGCAGGAAAAAGCAAAAAATTTCAGAATTGCACCTTGCAATGTGGAGATATTACTGTTTGTGCATTTACAATATTCATTGATTTTTGCCATTGAAAAACATCATGTTATTCATATACCAGAAATGTTTGAAGCTACTGACTGAATGAAAGGAGCTGGCATCTCACTCTCTTTGAATCTTCTTTATCATGCTAGGATTAGCAGGAAAAAGCAAAAAATTTCAGAATTGCACCTTGCAATGTGGAGATATTACTGTTTGTGCATTTACAATATTCATTGATTTTTGCCATTGAAAAACGTCCAGAAATGTTTGAAGCTACTGACTGAATGAAAGGAGCTGGCATCTCACTCTCTTTGAATCTTCTCTACCATGCTAGGATTAGCAGGAAAAAGCAAAAAATTTCAGAATTGCACCTTGCAATGTGGAGATATTACTGTTTGTGCATTTACAATATTCATTGATTTTTGCCATTGACAAACGTCCAGAAATGTTTGAAGCTACTGACTGAATGAAAGGAGCTGGCATCTCACTCTTTTTGAATCTTCTTTATCATGCTAGGATTAGCAGGAAAAAGCAAAAAATTTCAGAATTGCACCTTGCAATGTGGAGATATTACTGTTTGTGCATTTACAATAATCATTGATTTTTGAAATTGAAAAACGTCCAGAAATGTTTGAAGCTACTGACTGAATGAAAGGAGCTGGCATCTCACTCTCTTTGAATCTTCTTTATCATGCTAGGATTAGCAGGAAGATGCAAAAAATTTCAGAATTGCACCTTGCAATGTGGAGATATTACTGTTTGTGCGTTTACAATATTCATTGATTTTTGCCATTGAAAAACGTCCAGAAATGTTTGAAGCTACTGACTGAATGAAAGGAGCTGGCATCTCACTCTCTTTGAATCCTCTTTATCATGCTAGGATTAGCAGGAAAAAGCAAAAAATTTCAGAATTGCACCTTGCAATGTGGAGATATTACTGTTTGTGCATGTACAATATTCATTGATTTTTGCCATTGAAAAACATCATGTTATTCATATACCAGAAATGTTTGAAGCTACTGACTGAATGAAAGGAGCAGGCATCTCACTCTCTTTGAATCTTCTTTATCATGCTTGGATTAGCAGGAAAAAGCAAAAAATTTCAGAATTGCACCTTGCAATGTGGAGATATTACTGTTTGTGCATTTACAATATTCATTGATTTTTGCCATTGAAAAACGTCGAGAAATGTTTGAAGCTACTGACTGAATGAAAGGAGCTGGCATCTCACTCTCTTTGAATCTTCTTTATCATGCTAGGATTAGCAGGAAAAAGCAAAAAATTTCAGAATTGCACCTTGCAATGTGGAGATATTACTGTTTGTGCATTTACAATAATCATTGATTTTTGCCATTGAAAAACGTCCAGAAATGTTTGAAGCTACTGACTGAATGAAAGGAGCTGGCATCTCACTCTCTTTGAATCTTCTTTATCATGCTAGGATTAGCAGGAAGATGCAAAAAATTTCAGAATTGCACCTTGCAATGTGGAGATATTACTGTTTGTGCATTTACAATATTCATTGATTTTTGCCATTGAAAAACGTCCAGAAATGTTTGAAGCTACTGACTGAATGAAAGGAGCTGGCATCTCACTCTCTTTGAACCTTCTTTATCATGCTAGGATTAGCAGGAAAAAGCAAAAAATTTCAGAATTGCACCTTGCAATGTGGAGATATTACTGTTTGTGCATTTACAATATTCATTGATTTTTGCCATTGAAAAACATCATGTTATTCATATACCAGAAATGTTTGAAGCTACTGACTGAATGAAAGGAGCTGGCATCTCACTCTCTTTGAATCTTCTTTATCATGCTAGGATTAGCAGGAAAAAGCAAAAAATTTCAGAATTGCACCTTGCAATGTGGAGATATTACTGTTTGTGCATTTACAATATTCATTGATTTTTGCCATTGAAAAAAGTCCAGAAATGTTTGAAGCTACTGACTGAATGAAAGGAGCTGGCATCTCACTCTCTTTGAATCTTCTTTATCATGCTAGGATTAGCAGGAAAAAGCAAAAAATTTCAGAATTGCACCTTGCAATGTGGAGATATTACTGTTTGTGCATTTACAATATTCATTGATTTTTGCCATTGAAAAACATCATGTTATTCATATACCAGAAATGTTTGAAGCTACTGACTGAATGAAAGGAGCTGGCATCTCACTGTCTTTGAATCTTCTTTATCATGCTAGGATTAGCAGGAAAAAGCAAACAATTTCAGAATTGCACCTTGCAATGTGGAGATATTACTGTTTGTGCATTTACAATATTCATTGATTTTTGCCATTGAAAAACATCCAGAAATGTTTGAAGCTACTGACTGAATGAAAGGAGCTGGCATCTCACTCTCTTTGAATCTTCTTTATCATGCTAGGATTAGCAGGAAAAAGCAAAAAATTTCAGAATTGCACCTTGCAATGTGGAGATATTGCTCTTTGTGCATTTACAATATTCATTGATTTTTGCCATTGAAAAACATCATGTTATTCATATACCAGAAATGTTTGAAACTACTGACTGAATGAAAGGAGCTGGCATCTCACTCTATTTGAGTCTTCGTTATCATGCTAGGATTAGCAGGAAAAAGCAAAAAATTTCAGAATTGCACCTTGCAATGTGGAGATATTACTGTTTGTGCATTTACAATAATCATTGATTTTTGAAATTGAAAAACGTCCAGAAATGTTTGAAGCTACTGACTGAATGAAAGGAGCTGGCATCTCACTCTCTTTGAATCTTCTTTATCATGCTAGGATTAGCAGGAAGATGCAAAAAATTTCAGAATTGCACCTTGCAATGTGGAGATATTACTGTTTGTGCGTTTACAATATTCATTGATTTTTGCCATTGAAAAACGTCCAGAAATGTTTGAAGCTACTGACTGAATGAAAGGAGCTGGCATCTCACTCTCTTTGAATCCTCTTTATCATGCTAGGATTAGCAGGAAAAAGCAAAAAATTTCAGAATTGCACCTTGCAATGTGGAGATATTACTGTTTGTGCATGTACAATATTCATTGATTTTTGCCATTGAAAAACATCATGTTATTCATATACCAGAAATGTTTGAAGCTACTGACTGAATGAAAGGAGCAGGCATCTCACTCTCTTTGAATCTTCTTTATCATGCTTGGATTAGCAGGAAAAAGCAAAAAATTTCAGAATTGCACCTTGCAATGTGGAGATATTACTGTTTGTGCATTTACAATATTCATTGATTTTTGCCATTGAAAAACGTCGAGAAATGTTTGAAGCTACTGACTGAATGAAAGGAGCTGGCATCTCACTCTCTTTGAATCTTCTTTATCATGCTAGGATTAGCAGGAAAAAGCAAAAAATTTCAGAATTGCACCTTGCAATGTGGAGATATTACTGTTTGTGCATTTACAATAATCATTGATTTTTGCCATTGAAAAACGTCCAGAAATGTTTGAAGCTACTGACTGAATGAAAGGAGCTGGCATCTCACTCTCTTTGAATCTTCTTTATCATGCTAGGATTAGCAGGAAGATGCAAAAAATTTCAGAATTGCACCTTGCAATGTGGAGATATTACTGTTTGTGCATTTACAATATTCATTGATTTTTGCCATTGAAAAACGTCCAGAAATGTTTGAAGCTACTGACTGAATGAAAGGAGCTGGCATCTCACTCTCTTTGAACCTTCTTTATCATGCTAGGATTAGCAGGAAAAAGCAAAAAATTTCAGAATTGCACCTTGCAATGTGGAGATATTACTGTTTGTGCATTTACAATATTCATTGATTTTTGCCATTGAAAAACATCATGTTATTCATATACCAGAAATGTTTGAAGCTACTGACTGAATGAAAGGAGCTGGCATCTCACTCTCTTTGAATCTTCTTTATCATGCTAGGATTAGCAGGAAAAAGCAAAAAATTTCAGAATTGCACCTTGCAATGTGGAGATATTACTGTTTGTGCATTTACAATATTCATTGATTTTTGCCATTGAAAAAAGTCCAGAAATGTTTGAAGCTACTGACTGAATGAAAGGAGCTGGCATCTCACTCTCTTTGAATCTTCTTTATCATGCTAGGATTAGCAGGAAAAAGCAAAAAATTTCAGAATTGCACCTTGCAATGTGGAGATATTACTGTTTGTGCATTTACAATATTCATTGATTTTTGCCATTGAAAAACATCATGTTATTCATATACCAGAAATGTTTGAAGCTACTGACTGAATGAAAGGAGCTGGCATCTCACTGTCTTTGAATCTTCTTTATCATGCTAGGATTAGCAGGAAAAAGCAAACAATTTCAGAATTGCACCTTGCAATGTGGAGATATTACTGTTTGTGCATTTACAATATTCATTGATTTTTGCCATTGAAAAACGTCCAGAAATGTTTGAAGCTACTGACTGAATGAAAGGAGCTGGCATCTCACTCTCTTTGAATCTTCTTTATCATGCTAGGATTAGCAGGAAAAAGCAAAAAATTTCAGAATTGCACCTTGCAATGTGGAGATATTGCTCTTTGTGCATTTACAATATTCATTGATTTTTGCCATTGAAAAACATCATGTTATTCATATACCAGAAATGTTTGAAACTACTGACTGAATGAAAGGAGCTGGCATCTCACTCTATTTGAATCTTCGTTATCATGCTAGGATTAGCAGGAAAAAGCAAAAAATTTCAGAATTGCACCATGCAATGTGGAGATATTACTGTTTGTGCATTTACAATATTCATTGATTTTTGCCATTGAAAAACATCATGTTATTCATATGCCAGAAATGTTTGAAGCTACTGACTGAATGAAAGGAGCTGGCATCTCACTCTCTTTGAATCTTCTTTATCATACTAGGATTAGCAGGAAAAAGCAAAAAAATTCAGAATTGCACCTTGCAATGTGGAGATATTACTGTTTGTGCATTTACAATATTCATTGATTTTTGCCATTGAAAAACGTCCAGAAATGTTTGAAGCTACTGACTGAATGAAAGGAGCTGGCATCTCACTCTCTTTGAATCTTCTTTATCATGCTAGGATTAGCAGGAAAAAGCAAAAAATTTCAGAATTGCACCTTGCAATGTGGAGATATTACTGTTTGTGCATTTACAATATTCATTGATTTTTGCCATTGAAAAACATCATGTTATTCATATACCAGAAATGTTTGAAGCTACTGACTGAATGAAAGGAGCTGGCATCTCACTCTCTTTGAATCTTCTTTATCATGCTAGGATTAGCAGGAAAAAGCAAAAAATTTCAGAATTGCACCTTGCAATGTGGAGATATTACTGTTTGTGCATTTACAATATTCATTGATTTTTGCCATTGAAAAACGTCCAGAAATGTTTGAAGCTACTGACTGAATGAAAGGAGCTGGCATCTCACTCTCTTTGAATCTTCTTTATCATGCTAGGATTAGCAGGAAAAAGCAAAAAATTTCAGAATTGCACCTTGCAATGTGGAGATATTACTGTTTGTGCATTTACAATATTCATTGATTTTTGCCATTGAAAAACATCCAGAAATGTTTGAAGCTACTGACTGAATGAAAGGAGCTGGCATCTCACTCTCTTTGAATCTTCTTTATCATGCTAGGATTAGCAGGAAAAAGCAAAAAATTTCAGAATTGCACCTTGCAATGTGGAGATATTACTGTTTGTGCATTTACAATATTCATTGATTTTTGCCATTGAAAAACGTCCAGAAATGTTTGAAGCTACTGACTGAATGAAAGGAGCTGGCATCTCACTCTCTTTGAATCTTCTTTATCATGCTAGGATTAGCAGGAAAAAGCAAAAAATTTCAGAATTGCACCTTGCAATGTGGAGATATTACTGTTTGTGCATTTACAATATTCATTGATTTTTGCCATTGAAAAACGTCCAGAAATGTTTGAAGCTACTGACTGAATGAAAGGAGCTGGCATCTCACTCTCTTTGAATCTTCTTTATCATGCTAGGATTAGCAGGAAAAAGCAAAAAATTTCAGAATTGCACCTTGCAATGTGGAGATATTACTGTTTGTGCATTTACAATATTCATAGATTTTTGCCATTGAAAAACATCATGTTATTCATATACCAGAAATGTTTGAAGCTACTGACTGAATGAAAGGAGCTGGCATCTCACTCTCTTTGAATCTTCTTTATCATGCTAGGATTAGCAGTAAAAAGCAAAAAATTTCAGAATTGCACCTTGCAATGTGGAGATATTACTGTTTGTGCATTTACAATATTCATTGATTTTTGCCATTGAAAAACGTCCAGAAATGTTTGAAGCTACTGACTGAATGAAAGGAGCTGGCATCTCACTCTCTTTGAATCTTCTTTATCATGCTAGGATTAGCAGGAAAAAGCAAAAAATTTCAGAATTGCACCTTGCAATGTGGAGATATTACTGTTTGTGCATTTACAATATTCATTGATTTTTGCCATTGAAAAACATCATGTTATTCATATACCAGAAATGTTTGAAGCTACTGACTGAATGAAAGGAGCTGGCATCTCACTCTCTTTGAATCTTCTTTATCATGCTAGGATTAGCAGGAAAAAGCAAAAAATTTCAGAATTGCACCTTGCAATGTGGAGATATTACTGTTTGTGCATTTACAATATTCATTGATTTTTGCCATTGAAAAACGTCCAGAAATGTTTGAAGCTACTGACTGAATGAAAGGAGCTGGCATCTCACTCTCTTTGAATCTTCTTTATCATGCTAGGATTAGCAGGAAAAAGCAAAAAATTTCAGAATTGCACCATGCAATGTGGAGATATTACTGTTTGAGCATTTACAATATTCATTGATTTTTGCCATTGAAAAACGTCCAGAAATGTTTGAAGCTACTGACTGAATGAAAGGAGCTGGCATCTCAATCTCTTTGAATCTTCTTTATCATGCTAGGATTAGCAGGAAAAAGCAAAAAATTTCAGAATTGCACCTTGCAATGTGGAGATATTACTGTTTGTGCATTTCAATTTTCATTGATTTTTGCCATTGAAAAACGTCCAGAAATGTTTGAAGCTACTGACTGAATGAAAGGAGCTGGCATCTCACTCTCTTTGAATCTTCTTTATCATGCTAGGATTAGCAGGAAAAAGCAAAAAATTTCAGAATTGCACCTTGCAATGTGGAGATATTACTGTTTGTGCATTTACAATATTCATTGATTTTTGCCATTGAAAAACATCATGTTATTCATATACCAGAAATGTTTGAAGCTACTGACTGAATGAAAGGAGCTGGCATCTCACTCTCTTTGAATCTTCTTTATCATGCTAGGATTAGCAGGAAAAAGCAAAAAATTTCAGAATTGCACCTTGCAATGTGGAGATATTACTGTTTGTGCATTTACAATATTCATTGATTTTTGCCATTGAAAAACGTCCAGAAATGTTTGAAGCTACTGACTGAATGAAAGGAGCTGGCATCTCACTCTCTTTGAATCTTCTTTATCATGCTAGGATTAGCAGGAAAAAGCAAAAAATTTCAGAATTGCACCTTGCAATGTGGAGATATTACTGTTTGTGCATTTACAATATTCATTGATTTTTGCCATTGAAAAACATCATGTTATTCATATACCAGAAATGTTTGAAGCTACTGACTGAATGAAAGGAGCTGGCATCTCACTCTCTTTGAATCTTCTTTATCATGCTAGGATTAGCAGGAAAAAGCAAAAAATTTCAGAATTGCACCTTGCAATGTGGAGATATTACTGTTTGTGCATTTACAATATTCATTGATTTTTGCCATTGAAAAACGTCCAGAAATGTTTGAAGCTACTGACTGAATGAAAGGAGCTGGCATCTCAATCTCTTTGAATCTTCTTTATCATGCTAGGATTAGCAGGAAAAAGCAAAAAATTTCAGAATTGCACCTTGCAATGTGGAGATATTACTGTTTGTGCATTTCAATTTTCATTGATTTTTGCCATTGAAAAACGTCCAGAAATGTTTGAAGCTACTGACTGAATGAAAGGAGCTGGCATCTCACTCTCTTTGAATCTTCTTTATCATGCTAGGATTAGCAGGAAAAAGCAAAAAATTTCAGAATTGCACCTTGCAATGTGGAGATATTACTGTTTGTGCATTTACAATATTCATTGATTTTTGCCATTGAAAAACATCATGTTATTCATATACCAGAAATGTTTGAAGCTACTGACTGAATGAAAGGAGCTGGCATCTCACTCTCTTTGAATCTTCTTTATCATGCTAGGATTAGCAGGAAAAAGCAAAAAATTTCAGAATTGCACCTTGCAATGTGGAGATATTACTGTTTGTGCATTTACAATATTCATTGATTTTTGCCATTGAAAAACGTCCAGAAATGTTTGAAGCTACTGACTGAATGAAAGGAGCTGGCATCTCACTCTCTTTGAATCTTCTTTATCATGCTAGGATTAGCAGGAAAAAGCAAAAAATTTCAGAATTGCACCTTGCAATGTGGAGATATTACTGTTTGTGCATTTACAATATTCATTGATTTTTGCCATTGAAAAACATCATGTTATTCATATACCAGAAATGTTTGAAGCTACTGACTGAATGAAAGGAGCTGGCATCTCACTCTCTTTGAATCTTCTTTATCATGCTAGGATTAGCAGGAAAAAGCAAAACATTTCAGAATTGCACCTTGCAATGTGGAGATATTACTGTTTGTGCATTTACAATATTCATTGATTTTTGCCATTGAAAAACGTCCAGAAATGTTTGAAGCTACTGACTGAATGAAAGGAGCTGGCATCTCACTCTCTTTGAATCTTCTTTACCATGCTAGGATTAGCAGGAAAAAGCAAAAAATTTCAGAATTGCACCTTGCAATGTGGAGATATTACTGTTTGTGCATTTACAATATTCATTGATTTTTGCCATTGACAAACGTCCAGAAATGTTTGAAGCTACTGACTGAATGAAAGGAGCTGGCATCTCACTCTCTTTGAATCTTCTTTATCATGCTAGGATTAGCAGGAAAAAGCAAAAAATTTCAGAATTGCACCTTGCAATGTGGAGATATTACTGTTTGTGCATTTACAATAATCATTGATTTTTGAAATTGAAAAACGTCCAGAAATGTTTGAAGCTACTGACTGAATGAAAGGAGCTGGCATCTCACTCTCTTTGAATCTTCTTTATCATGCTAGGATTAGCAGGAAGATGCAAAAAATTTCAGAATTGCACCTTGCAATGTGAAGATATTACTGTTTGTGCGTTTACAATATTCATTGATTTTTGCCATTGAAAAACGTCCAGAAATGTTTGAAGCTACTGACTGAATGAAAGGAGCTGGCATCTCACTCTCTTTGAATCCTCTTTATCGTGCTAGGATTAGCAGGAAAAAGCAAAAAATTTCAGAATTGCACCTTGCAATGTGGAGATATTACTGTTTGTGCATGTACAATATTCATTGATTTTTGCCATTGAAAAACATCATGTTATTCATATACCAGAAATGTTTGAAGCTACTGACTGAATGAAAGGAGCAGGCATCTCACTCTCTTTGAATCTTCTTTATCATGCTTGGATTAGCAGGAAAAAGCAAAAAATTTCAGAATTGCACCTTGCAATGTGGAGATATTACTGTTTGTGCATTTACAATATTCATTGATTTTTGCCATTGAAAAACGTCGAGAAATGTTTGAAGCTACTGACTGAATGAAAGGAGCTGGCATCTCACTCTCTTTGAATCTTCTTTATCATGCTAGGATTAGCAGGAAAAAGCAAAAAATTTCAGAATTGCACCTTGCAATGTGGAGATATTACTGTTTGTGCATTTACAATAATCATTGATTTTTGCCATTGAAAAACGTCCAGAAATGTTTGAAGCTACTGACTGAATGAAAGGAGCTGGCATCTCACTCTCTTTGAATCTTCTTTATCATGCTAGGATTAGCAGGAAGATGCAAAAAATTTCAGAATTGCACCTTGCAATGTGGAGATATTACTGTTTGTGCATTTACAATATTCATTGATTTTTGCCATTGAAAAACGTCCAGAAATGTTTGAAGCTACTGACTGAATGAAAGGAGCTGGCATCTCACTCTCTTTGAACCTTCTTTATCATGCTAGGATTAGCAGGAAAAAGCAAAAAATTTCAGAATTGCACCTTGCAATGTGGAGATATTACTGTTTGTGCATTTACAATATTCATTGATTTTTGCCATTGAAAAACATCATGTTATTCATATACCAGGAATGTTTGAAGCTACTGACTGAATGAAAGGAGCTGGCATCTCACTCTCTTTGAATCTTCTTTATCATGCTAGGATTAGCAGGAAAAAGCAAAAAATTTCAGAATTGCACCTTGCAATGTGGAGATATTACTGTTTGTGCATTTACAATATTCATTGATTTTTGCCATTGAAAAAAGTCCAGAAATGTTTGAAGCTACTGACTGAATGAAAGGAGCTGGCATCTCACTCTCTTTGAATCTTCTTTATCATGCTAGGATTAGCAGGAAAAAGCAAAAAATTTCAGAATTGCACCTTGCAATGTGGAGATATTACTGTTTGTGCATTTACAATATTCATTGATTTTTGCCATTGAAAAACGTCCAGAAATGTTTGAAGCTACTGACTGAATGAAAGGAGCTGGCATCTCACTCTCTTTGAATCTTCTTTACCATGCTAGGATTAGCAGGAAAAAGCAAAAAATTTCAGAATTGCACCTTGCAATGTGGAGATATTACTGTTTGTGCATTTACAATATTCATTGATTTTTGCCATTGACAAACGTCCAGAAATGTTTGAAGCTACTGACTGAATGAAAGGAGCTGGCATCTCACTCTCTTTGAATCTTCTTTATCATGCTAGGATTAGCAGGAAAAAGCAAAAAATTTCAGAATTGCACCTTGCAATGTGGAGATATTACTGTTTGTGCATTTACAATAATCATTGATTTTTGAAATTGAAAAACGTCCAGAAATGTTTGAAGCTACTGACTGAATGAAAGGAGCTGGCATCTCACTCTCTTTGAATCTTCTTTATCATGCTAGGATTAGCAGGAAGATGCAAAAAATTTCAGAATTGCACCTTGCAATGTGAAGATATTACTGTTTGTGCGTTTACAATATTCATTGATTTTTGCCATTGAAAAACGTCCAGAAATGTTTGAAGCTACTGACTGAATGAAAGGAGCTGGCATCTCACTCTCTTTGAATCCTCTTTATCGTGCTAGGATTAGCAGGAAAAAGCAAAAAATTTCAGAATTGCACCTTGCAATGTGGAGATATTACTGTTTGTGCATGTACAATATTCATTGATTTTTGCCATTGAAAAACATCATGTTATTCATATACCAGAAATGTTTGAAGCTACTGACTGAATGAAAGGAGCAGGCATCTCACTCTCTTTGAATCTTCTTTATCATGCTTGGATTAGCAGGAAAAAGCAAAAAATTTCAGAATTGCACCTTGCAATGTGGAGATATTACTGTTTGTGCATTTACAATATTCATTGATTTTTGCCATTGAAAAACGTCGAGAAATGTTTGAAGCTACTGACTGAATGAAAGGAGCTGGCATCTCACTCTCTTTGAATCTTCTTTATCATGCTAGGATTAGCAGGAAAAAGCAAAAAATTTCAGAATTGCACCTTGCAATGTGGAGATATTACTGTTTGTGCATTTACAATAATCATTGATTTTTGCCATTGAAAAACGTCCAGAAATGTTTGAAGCTACTGACTGAATGAAAGGAGCTGGCATCTCACTCTCTTTGAATCTTCTTTATCATGCTAGGATTAGCAGGAAGATGCAAAAAATTTCAGAATTGCACCTTGCAATGTGGAGATATTACTGTTTGTGCATTTACAATATTCATTGATTTTTGCCATTGAAAAACGTCCAGAAATGTTTGAAGCTACTGACTGAATGAAAGGAGCTGGCATCTCACTCTCTTTGAACCTTCTTTATCATGCTAGGATTAGCAGGAAAAAGCAAAAAATTTCAGAATTGCACCTTGCAATGTGGAGATATTACTGTTTGTGCATTTACAATATTCATTGATTTTTGCCATTGAAAAACATCATGTTATTCATATACCAGGAATGTTTGAAGCTACTGACTGAATGAAAGGAGCTGGCATCTCACTCTCTTTGAATCTTCTTTATCATGCTATGATTAGCAGGAAAAAGCAAAAAATTTCAGAATTGCACCTTGCAATGTGGAGATATTACTGTTTGTGCATTTACAATATTCATTGATTTTTGCCATTGAAAAAAGTCCAGAAATGTTTGAAGCTACTGACTGAATGAAAGGAGCTGGCATCTCACTCTCTTTGAATCTTCTTTATCATGCTAGGATTAGCAGGAAAAAGCAAAAAATTTCAGAATTGCACCTTGCAATGTGGAGATATTACTGTTTGTGCATTTACAATATTCATTGATTTTTGCCATTGAAAAACATCATGTTATTCATATACCAGAAATGTTTGAAGCTACTGACTGAATGAAAGGAGCTGGCATCTCACTGTCTTTGAATCTTCTTTATCATGCTAGGATTAGCAGGAAAAAGCAAACAATTTCAGAATTGCACCTTGCAATGTGGAGATATTACTGTTTGTGCATTTACAATATTCATTGATTTTTGCCATTGAAAAACGTCCAGAAATGTTTGAAGCTACTGACTGAATGAAAGGAGCTGGCATCTCACTCTCTTTGAATCTTCTTTATCATGCTAGGATTAGCAGGAAAAAGCAAAAAATTTCAGAATTGCACCTTGCAATGTGGAGATATTGCTCTTTGTGCATTTACAATATTCATTGATTTTTGCCATTGAAAAACATCATGTTATTCATATACCAGAAATGTTTGAAACTACTGACTGAATGAAAGGAGTTGGCATCTCACTCTATTTGAATCTTCGTTATCATGCTAGGATTAGCAGGAAACAGCAAAAAATTTCAGAATTGCACCTTGCAATGTGGAGATATTACTGTTTGTGCATTTACAATATTCATTGATTTTTGCCATTGAAAAACATCATGTTATTCATATACCAGAAATGTTTGAAGCTACTGACAGAATGAAAGGAGCTGGCATCTCACTCTCTTTGAATCTTCTTTATCATACTAGGATTAGCAGGAAAAAGCAAAAAAATTCAGAATTGCACCTTGCAATGTGGAGATATTACTGTTTGTGCATTTACAATATTCATTGATTTTTGCCATTGAAAAACGTCCAGAAATGTTTGAAGCTACTGACTGAATGAAAGGAGCTGGCATCTCACTCTCTTTGAATCTTCTTTATCATGCTAGGATTAGCAGGAAAAAGCAAAAAATTTCAGAATTGCACCTTGCAATGTGGAGATATTACTGTTTGTGCATTTACAATATTCATTGATTTTTGCCATTGAAAAACATCATGTTATTCATATACCAGAAATGTTTGAAGCTACTGACTGAATGAAAGGAGCTGGCATCTCACTCTCTTTGAATCTTCTTTATCATGCTAGGATTAGCAGGAAAAAGCAAAAAATTTCAGAATTGCACCTTGCAATGTGGAGATATTACTGTTTGTGCATTTACAATATTCATTGATTTTTGCCATTGAAAAACGTCCAGAAATGTTTGAAGCTACTGACTGAATGAAAGGAGCTGGCATCTCACTCTCTTTGAATCTTCTTTATCATGCTAGGATTAGCAGGAAAAAGCAAAAAATTTCAGAATTGCACCTTGCAATGTGGAGATATTACTGTTTGTGCATTTACAATATTCATTGATTTTTGCCATTGAAAAACATCCAGAAATGTTTGAAGCTACTGACTGAATGAAAGGAG
The DNA here is from genome assembly GCF_046119375.1 of Phyllobates terribilis. Taxonomy (NCBI): domain Eukaryota; kingdom Metazoa; phylum Chordata; class Amphibia; order Anura; family Dendrobatidae; genus Phyllobates; species Phyllobates terribilis. The sequence continues at coordinate 117,580 of NW_027362901.1, forward strand.
CTGGCATCTCACTCTCTTTGAATCTTCTTTATCATGCTAGGATTAGCAGGAAAAAGCAAAAAATTTCAGAATTGCACCTTGCAATGTGGAGATATTACTGTTTGTGCATTTACAATATTCATTGATTTTTGCCATTGAAAAACGTCCAGAAATGTTTGAAGCTACTGACTGAATGAAAGGAGCTGGCATCTCACTCTCTTTGAATCTTCTTTATCATGCTAGGATTAGCAGGAAAAAGCAAAAAATTTCAGAATTGCACCTTGCAATGTGGAGATATTACTGTTTATGCATTTACAATATTCATTGATTTTTGCCATTGAAAAACGTCCAGAAATGTTTGAAGCTACTGACTGAATGAAAGGAGCTGGCATCTCACTCTCTTTGAATCTTCTTTATCATGCTAGGATTAGCAGGAAAAAGCAAAAAATTTCAGAATTGCACCTTGCAATGTGGAGATATTACTGTTTGTGCATTTACAATATTCATAGATTTTTGCCATTGAAAAACATCATGTTATTCATATACCAGAAATGTTTGAAGCTACTGACTGAATGAAAGGAGCTGGCATCTCACTCTCTTTGAATCTTCTTTATCATGCTAGGATTAGCAGTAAAAAGCAAAAAATTTCAGAATTGCACCTTGCAATGTGGAGATATTACTGTTTGTGCATTTACAATATTCATTGATTTTTGCCATTGAAAAACGTCCAGAAATGTTTGAAGCTACTGACTGAATGAAAGGAGCTGGCATCTCACTCTCTTTGAATCTTCTTTATCATGCTAGGATTAGCAGGAAAAAGCAAAAAATTTCAGAATTGCACCTTGCAATGTGGAGATATTACTGTTTGTGCATTTACAATATTCATTGATTTTTGCCATTGAAAAACATCATGTTATTCATATACCAGAAATGTTTGAAGCTACTGACTGAATGAAAGGAGCTGGCATCTCACTCTCTTTGAATCTTCTTTATCATGCTAGGATTAGCAGGAAAAAGCAAAAAATTTCAGAATTGCACCTTGCAATGTGGAGATATTACTGTTTGTGCATTTACAATATTCATTGATTTTTGCCATTGAAAAACGTCCAGAAATGTTTGAAGCTACTGACTGAATGAAAGGAGCTGGCATCTCACTCTCTTTGAATCTTCTTTATCATGCTAGGATTAGCAGGAAAAAGCAAAAAATTTCAGAATTGCACCATGCAATGTGGAGATATTACTGTTTGAGCATTTACAATATTCATTGATTTTTGCCATTGAAAAACGTCCAGAAATGTTTGAAGCTACTGACTGAATGAAAGGAGCTGGCATCTCACTCTCTTTGAATCTTCTTTATCATGCTAGGATTAGCAGGAAAAAGCAAAAAATTTCAGAATTGCACCTTGCAATGTGGAGATATTACTGTTTGTGCATTTACAATATTCATTGATTTTTGCCATTGAAAAACATCATGTTATTCATATACCAGAAATGTTTGAAGCTACTGACTGAATGAAAGGAGCAGGCATCCCACTCTCTTTGAATCTTCTTTATCATGCTAGGATTAGCAGGAAAAAGCAAAAAATTTCAGAATTGCACCTTGCAATGTGGAGATATTACTGTTTGTGCATTTACAATATTCATTGATTTTTGCCATTGAAAAACGTCCAGAAATGTTTGAAGCTACTGACTGAATGAAAGGAGCTGGCATCTCACTCTCTTTGAATCTTCTTTATCATGCTAGGATTAGCAGGAAAAAGCAAAAAATTTCAGAATTGCACCTTGCAATGTGGAGATATTACTGTTTGTGCATTTACAATATTCATTGATTTTTGCCATTGAAAAACATCATGTTATTCATATACCAGAAATGTTTGAAGCTACTGACTGAATGAAAGGAGCTGGCATCTCACTCTCTTTGAATCTTCTTTATCATGCTAGGATTAGCAGGAAAAAGCAAAAAATTTCAGAATTGCACCTTGCAATGTGGAGATATTACTGTTTGTGCATTTACAATATTCATTGATTTTTGCCATTGAAAAACGTCCAGAAATGTTTGAAGCTACTGACTGAATGAAAGGAGCTGGCATCTCACTCTCTTTGAATCTTCTTTATCATGCTAGGATTAGCAGGAAAAAGCAAAAAATTTCAGAATTGCACCTTGCAATGTGGAGATATTACTGTTTGTGCATTTACAATATTCATTGATTTTTGCCATTGAAAAACATCATGTTATTCATATACCAGAAATGTTTGAAGCTACTGACTGAATGAAAGGAGCTGGCATCTCACTCTCTTTGAATCTTCTTTAACATGCTAGGATTAGCAGGAAAAAGCAAAAAATTTCAGAATTGCACCTTGCAATGTGGAGATATTACTGTTTGTGCATTTACAATATTCATTGATTTTTGCCATTGAAAAACGTCCAGAAATGTTTGAAGCTACTGACTGAATGAAAGGAGCTGGCATCTCACTCTCTTTGAATCTTCTTTATCATGCTAGGATTAGCAGGAAAAAGCAAAAAATTTCAGAATTGCACCTTGCAATGTGGAGATATTACTGTTTGTGCATTTACAATATTCATTGATTTTTGCCATTGAAAAACATCATGTTATTCATATACCAGAAATGTTTGAAACTACTGACTGAATGAAAGGAGCTGGCATCTCACTCTATTTGAATCTTCGTTATCATGCTAGGATTAGCAGGAAACAGCAAAAAATTTCAGAATTGCACCTTGCAATGTGGAGATATTACTGTTTGTGCATTTACAATATTCATTGATTTTTGCCATTGAAAAACATCATGTTATTCATATACCAGAAATGTTTGAAGCTACTGACTGAATGAAAGGAGCTGGCATCTCACTCTCTTTGAATCTTCTTTATCATACTAGGATTAGCAGGAAAAAGCAAAAAAATTCAGAATTGCACCTTGCAATGTGGAGATATTACTGTTTGTGCATTTACAATATTCATTGATTTTTGCCATTGAAAAACGTCCAGAAATGTTTGAAGCTACTGACTGAATGAAAGGAGCTGGCATCTCACTCTCTTTGAATCTTCTTTATCATGCTAGGATTAGCAGGAAAAAGCAAAAAATTTCAGAATTGCACCTTGCAATGTGGAGATATTACTGTTTGTGCATTTACAATATTCATTGATTTTTGCCATTGAAAAACATCATGTTATTCATATACCAGAAATGTTTGAAGCTACTGACTGAATGAAAGGAGCTGGCATCTCACTCTCTTTGAATCTTCTTTATCATGCTAGGATTAGCAGGAAAAAGCAAAAAATTTCAGAATTGCACCTTGCAATGTGGAGATATTACTGTTTGTGCATTTACAATATTCATTGATTTTTGCCATTGAAAAACGTCCAGAAATGTTTGAAGCTACTGACTGAATGAAAGGAGCTGGCATCTCACTCTCTTTGAATCTTCTTTATCATGCTAGGATTAGCAGGAAAAAGCAAAAAATTTCAGAATTGCACCTTGCAATGTGGAGATATTACTGTTTGTGCATTTACAATATTCATTGATTTTTGCCATTGAAAAACATCCAGAAATGTTTGAAGCTACTGACTGAATGAAAGGAGCTGGCATCTCACTCTCTTTGAATCTTCTTTATCATGCTAGGATTAGCAGGAAAAAGCAAAAAATTTCAGAATTGCACCTTGCAATGTGGAGATATTACTGTTTGTGCATTTACAATATTCATTGATTTTTGCCATTGAAAAACGTCCAGAAATGTTTGAAGCTACTGACTGAATGAAAGGAGCTGGCATCTCACTCTCTTTGAATCTTCTTTATCATGCTAGGATTAGCAGGAAAAAGCAAAAAATTTCAGAATTGCACCTTGCAATGTGGAGATATTACTGTTTGTGCATTTACAATATTCATTGATTTTTGCCATTGAAAAACGTCCAGAAATGTTTGAAGCTACTGACTGAATGAAAGGAGCTGGCATCTCACTCTCTTTGAATCTTCTTTATCATGCTAGGATTAGCAGGAAAAAGCAAAAAATTTCAGAATTGCACCTTGCAATGTGGAGATATTACTGTTTGTGCATTTACAATATTCATAGATTTTTGCCATTGAAAAACATCATGTTATTCATATACCAGAAATGTTTGAAGCTACTGACTGAATGAAAGGAGCTGGCATCTCACTCTCTTTGAATCTTCTTTATCATGCTAGGATTAGCAGTAAAAAGCAAAAAATTTCAGAATTGCACCTTGCAATGTGGAGATATTACTGTTTGTGCATTTACAATATTCATTGATTTTTGCCATTGAAAAACGTCCAGAAATGTTTGAAGCTACTGACTGAATGAAAGGAGCTGGCATCTCACTCTCTTTGAATCTTCTTTATCATGCTAGGATTAGCAGGAAAAAGCAAAAAATTTCAGAATTGCACCTTGCAATGTGGAGATATTACTGTTTGTGCATTTACAATATTCATTGATTTTTGCCATTGAAAAACATCATGTTATTCATATACCAGAAATGTTTGAAGCTACTGACTGAATGAAAGGAGCTGGCATCTCACTCTCTTTGAATCTTCTTTATCATGCTAGGATTAGCAGGAAAAAGCAAAAAATTTCAGAATTGCACCTTGCAATGTGGAGATATTACTGTTTGTGCATTTACAATATTCATTGATTTTTGCCATTGAAAAACGTCCAGAAATGTTTGAAGCTACTGACTGAATGAAAGGAGCTGGCATCTCACTCTCTTTGAATCTTCTTTATCATGCTAGGATTAGCAGGAAAAAGCAAAAAATTTCAGAATTGCACCATGCAATGTGGAGATATTACTGTTTGAGCATTTACAATATTCATTGATTTTTGCCATTGAAAAACGTCCAGAAATGTTTGAAGCTACTGACTGAATGAAAGGAGCTGGCATCTCAATCTCTTTGAATCTTCTTTATCATGCTAGGATTAGCAGGAAAAAGCAAAAAATTTCAGAATTGCACCTTGCAATGTGGAGATATTACTGTTTGTGCATTTCAATATTCATTGATTTTTGCCATTGAAAAACGTCCAGAAATGTTTGAAGCTACTGACTGAATGAAAGGAGCTGGCATCTCACTCTCTTTGAATCTTCTTTATCATGCTAGGATTAGCAGGAAAAAGCAAAAAATTTCAGAATTGCACCTTGCAATGTGGAGATATTACTGTTTGTGCATTTACAATATTCATTGATTTTTGCCATTGAAAAACATCATGTTATTCATATACCAGAAATGTTTGAAGCTACTGACTGAATGAAAGGAGCAGGCATCCCACTCTCTCTGAATCTTCTTTATCATGCTAGGATTAGCAGGAAAAAGCAAAAAATTTCAGAATTGCACCTTGCAATGTGGAGATATTACTGTTTGTGCATTTACAATATTCATTGATTTTTGCCATTGAAAAACGTCCAGAAATGTTTGAAGCTACTGACTGAATGAAAGGAGCTGGCATCTCACTCTCTTTGAATCTTCTTTATCATGCTAGGATTAGCAGGAAAAAGCAAAAAATTTCAGAATTGCACCTTGCAATGTGGAGATATTACTGTTTGTGCATTTACAATATTCATTGATTTTTGCCATTGAAAAACATCATGTTATTCATATACCAGAAATGTTTGAAGCTACTGACTGAATGAAAGGAGCTGGCATCTCACTCTCTTTGAATCTTCTTTATCATGCTAGGATTAGCAGGAAAAAGCAAAAAATTTCAGAATTGCACCTTGCAATGTGGAGATATTACTGTTTGTGCATTTACAATATTCATTGATTTTTGCCATTGAAAAACGTCCAGAAATGTTTGAAGCTACTGACTGAATGAAAGGAGCTGGCATCTCACTCTCTTTGAATCTTCTTTATCATGCTAGGATTAGCAGGAAAAAGCAAAAAATTTCAGAATTGCACCTTGCAATGTGGAGATATTACTGTTTGTGCATTTACAATATTCATTGATTTTTGCCATTGAAAAACATCATGTTATTCATATACCAGAAATGTTTGAAGCTACTGACTGAATGAAAGGAGCTGGCATCTCACTCTCTTTGAATCTTCTTTAACATGCTAGGATTAGCAGGAAAAAGCAAAAAATTTCAGAATTGCACCTTGCAATGTGGAGATATTACTGTTTGTGCATTTACAATATTCATTGATTTTTGCCATTGAAAAACGTCCAGAAATGTTTGAAGCTACTGACTGAATGAAAGGAGCTGGCATCTCACTCTCTTTGAATCTTCTTTATCATGCTAGGATTAGCAGGAAAAAGCAAAAAATTTCAGAATTGCACCTTGCAATGTGGAGATATTACTGTTTGTGCATTTACAATATTCATTGATTTTTGCCATTGAAAAACATCCAGAAATGTTTGAAGCTACTGACTGAATGAAAGGAGCTGGCATCTCACTCTCTTTGAATCTTCTTTATCATGGTAGGATTAGCAGGAAAAATCAAAAAATTTCAGAATTGCACCTTGCAATGTGGAGATATTACTGTTTGTGCATTTACAATATTCATTGATTTTTGCCATTGAAAAACGTCCAGAAATGTTTGAAGCTACTGACTGAATGAAAGGAGCTGGCATCTCACTCTCTTTGAACCTTCTTTATCATGCTAGGATTAGCAGGAAAAAGCAAAAAATTTCAGAATTGCACCTTGCAATGTGGAGATATTACTGTTTGTGCATTTACAATATTCATTGATTTTTGCCATTGAAAAACGTCCAGAAATGTTTGAAGCTACTGACTGAATGAAAGGAGCTGGCATCTCACTCTCTTTGAATATTCTTTATCATGCTAGGATTAGCAGGAAAAAGCAAAAAATTTCAGAATTGCACCTTGCAATGTGGAGATATTACTGTTTGTGCATTTACAATATTCATTGATTTTTGCCATTGAAAAACATCATGTTATTCATATACCAGAAATGTTTGAAGCTACTGACTGAATGAAAGGAGCTGGCATCTCACTCTCTTTGAATCTTCTTTATCATGCTAGGATTAGCAGGAAAAAGCAAAAAATTTCAGAATTGCACCTTGCAATGTGGAGATATTACTGTTTGTGCATTTACAATATTCATTGATTTTTGCCATTGAAAAACGTCCAGAAATGTTTGAAGCTACTGACTGAATGAAAGGAGCTGGCATCTCACTCTCTTTGAATCTTCTTTATCATGCTAGGATTAGCAGGAAAAAGCAAAAAATTTCAGAATTGCACCTTGCAATGTGGAGATATTACTGTTTGTGCATTTACAATATTCATTGATTTTTGCCATTGAAAAACATCATGTTATTCATATACCAGAAATGTTTGAAGCTACTGACTGAATGAAAGGAGCTGGCATCTCACTCTCTTTGAATCTTCTTTATCATGCTAGGATTAGCAGGAAAAAGCAAAAAATTTCAGAATTGCACCTTGCAATGTGGAGATATTACTGTTTGTGCATTTACAATATTCATTGATTTTTGCCATTGAAAAACGTCCAGAAATGTTTGAAGCTACTGACTGAATGAAAGGAGCTGGCATCTCACTCTCTTTGAATCTTCTTTATCATGCTAGGATTAGCAGGAAAAAGCAAAAAATTTCAGAATTGCACCTTGCAATGTGGAGATATTACTGTTTGTGCATTTACAATATTCATTGATTTTTGCCATTGAAAAACGTCCAGAAATGTTTGAAGCTACTGACTGAATGAAAGGAGCTGGCATCTCACTCTCTTTGAATCTTCTTTATCATGCTAGGATTAGCAGGAAAAAGCAAAAAATTTCAGAATTGCACCTTGCAATGTGGAGATATTACTGTTTGTGCATTTCAATATTCATTGATTTTTGCCATTGAAAAACGTCCAGAAATGTTTGAAGCTACTGACTGAATGAAAGGAGCTGGCATCTCACTCTCTTTGAATCTTCTTTATCATGCTAGGATTAACAGGAAAAAGCAAAAAATTTCAGAATTGCACCTTGCAATGTGGAGATATTACTGTTTGTGCATTTACAATATTCATTGATTTTTGCCATTGAAAAACATCATGTTATTCATATACCAGAAATGTTTGAAGCTACTGACTGAATGAAAGGAGCTGGCATCTCGCTCTCTTTGAATCTTCTTTATCATGCTAGGATTAGCAGGAAAAAGCAAAAAATTTCAGAATTGCACCTTGCAATGTGGAGATATTACTGTTTGTGCATTTACAATATTCATTGATTTTTGCCATTGAAAAACGTCCAGAAATGTTTGAAGCTACTGACTGAATGAAAGAAGCTGGCATCTCACTCTCTTTGAATCTTCTTTATCATGCTAGGATTAGCAGGAAAAAGCAAAAAATTTCAGAATTGCACCTTGCAATGTGGAGATATTACTGTTTGTGCATTTACAATATTCATTGATTTTTGCCATTGAAAAACATCATGTTATTCATATACCAGAAATGTTTGAAGCTACTGACTGAATGAAAGGAGCTGGCATCTCACTCTCTTTGAATCTTCTTTATCATGCTAGGATTAGCAGGAAAAAGCAAAAAATTTCAGAATTGCACCTTGCAATGTGGAGATATTACTGTTTGTGCCTTTACAATATTCATTGATTTTTGCCATTGAAAAATGTCCAGAAATGTTTGAAGCTACTGACTGAATGAAAGGAGCTGGCATCTCACTCTCTTTGAATCTTCTTTATCATGCTAGGATTAGCAGGAAAAAGCAAAAAATTTCAGAATTGCACCTTGCAATGTGGAGATATTACTGTTTGTGCATTTACAATATTCATTGATTTTTGCCATTGAAAAACGTCCAGAAATGTTTGAAGCTACTGACTGAATGAAAGGAGCTGGCATCTCAATCTCTTTGAATCTTCTTTATCATGCTAGGATTAGCAGGAAAAAGCAAAAAATTTCAGAATTGCACCTTGCAATGTGGAGATATTACTGTTTGTGCATTTCAATATTAATTGGTTTTTGCCATTGAAAAACGTCCAGAAATGTTTGAAGCTACTGACTGAATGAAAGGAGCTGGCATCTCACTCTCTTTGAATCTTCTTTATCATGCTAGGATTAGCAGGAAAAAGCAAAAAATTTCAGAATTGCACCTTGCAATGTGAAGATATTACTGTTTGTGCATTTACAATATTCATTGATTTTTGCCATTGAAAAACATCATGTTATTCATATACCAGAAATGTTTGAAGCTACTGACTGAATGAAAGGAGCTGGCATCTCACTCTCTTTGAATCTTCTTTATCATGCTAGGATTAGCAGGAAAAAGCAAAAAATTTCAGAATTGCACCTTGCAATGTGGAGATATTACTGTTTGTGCATTTACAATATTCATTGATTTTTGCCATTGAAAAACGTCCAGAAATGTTTGAAGCTACTGACTGAATGAAAGGAGCTGGCATCTCACTCTCTTTGAATCTTCTTTATCATGCTAATATTAGCAGGAAAAAGCAAAAAATTTCAGAATTGCACCTTGCAATGTGGAGATATTACTGTTTGTGCATTTACAATATTAATTGATTTTTGCCATTGAAAAACATCATGTTATTCATATACCAGAAATGTTTGAAGCTACTGACTGAATGAAAGGAGCTGGCATCTCACTCTCTTTGAATCTTCTTTATCATGCTAGGATTAGCAGGAAAAAGCAAAAAATTTCAGAATTGCACCTTGCAATGTGGAGATATTACTGTTTGTGCATTTACAATATTCATTGATTTTTGCCATTGAAAAACGTCCAGAAATGTTTGAAGCTACTGACTGAATGAAAGGAGCTGGCATCTCACTCTCTTTGAATCTTCTTTATCATGCTAGGATTAGCAGGAAAAAGCAAAAAATTTCAGAATTGCACCTTGCAATGTGGAGATATTATTGTTTGTGCATTTACAATATTCATTGATTTTTGCCATTGAAAAACATCATGTTATTCATATACCAGAAATGTTTGAAGCTACTGACTGAATGAAAGGAGCTGGCATCTCACTCTCTTTGAATCTTCTTTATCATGCTAGGATTAGCAGGAAAAAGCAAAAAATTTCAGAATTGCACCTTGCAATGTGGAGATATTACTGTTTGTGCATTTACAATATTCATTGATTTTTGCCATTGAAAAACGTCCAGAAATGTTTGAAGCTACTGACTGAATGAAAGGAGCTGGCATCTCACTCTCTTTGAATCTTCTTTATCATGCTAGGATTAGCAGGAAAAAGCAAAAAATTTCAGAATTGCACCTTGCAATGTGGAGATATTACTGTTTGTGCATTTACAATATTCATTGATTTTTGCCATTGAAAAACGTCCAGAAATGTTTGAAGCTACTGACTGAATGAAAGGAGCTGGCATCTCAATCTCTTTGAATCTTCTTTATCATGCTAGGATTAGCAGGAAAAAGCAAAAAATTTCAGAATTGCACCTTGCAATGTGGAGATATTACTGTTTGTGCATTTCAATATTCATTGATTTTTGCCATTGAAAAACGTCCAGAAATGTTTGAAGCTACTGACTGAATGAAAGGAGCTGGCATCTCACTCTCTTTGAATCTTCTTTATCATGCTAGGATTAGCAGGAAAAAGCAAAAAATTTCAGAATTGCACCTTGCAATGTGGAGATATTACTGTTTGTGCATTTACAATATTCATTGATTTTTGCCATTGAAAAACATCATGTTATTCATATACCAGAAATGTTTGAAGCTACTGACTGAATGAAAGGAGCTGGCATCTCACTCTCTTTGAATCTTCTTTATCATGCTAGGATTAGCAGGAAAAAGCAAAAAATTTCAGAATTGCACCTTGCAATGTGGAGATATTACTGTTTGTGCATTTACAATATTCATTGATTTTTGCCATTGAAAAACATCATGTTATTCATATACCAGAAATGTTTGAAGCTACTGACTGAATGAAAGGAGCTGGCATCTCACTCTCTTTGAATCTTCTTTATCATGCTAGGATTAGCAGGAAAAAGCAAAAAATTTCAGAATTGCACCTTGCAATGTGGAGATATTACTGTTTGTGCATTTACAATATTCATTGATTTTTGCCATTGAAAAACGTCCAGAAATGTTTGAAGCTACTGACTGAATGAAAGGAGCTGGCATCTCACTCTCTTTGAATCTTCTTTATCATGCTAGGATTAGCAGGAAAAAGCAAAAAATTTCAGAATTGCACCTTGCAATGTGGAGATATTATTGTTTGTGCATTTACAATATTCATTGATTTTTGCCATTGAAAAACATCATGTTATTCATATACCAGAAATGTTTGAAGCTACTGACTGAATGAAAGGAGCTGGCATCTCACTCTCTTTGAATCTTCTTTATCATGCTAGGATTAGCAGGAAAAAGCAAAAAATTTCAGAATTGCACCTTGCAATGTGGAGATATTACTGTTTGTGCATTTACAATATTCATTGATTTTTGCCATTGAAAAACGTCCAGAAATGTTTGAAGCTACTGACTGAATGAAAGGAGCTGGCATCTCACTCTCTTTGAATCTTCTTTATCATGCTAGGATTAGCAGGAAAAAGCAAAAAATTTCAGAATTGCACCTTGCAATGTGGAGATATTACTGTTTGTGCATTTACAATATTCATTGATTTTTGCCATTGAAAAACGTCCAGAAATGTTTGAAGCTACTGACTGAATGAAAGGAGCTGGCATCTCAATCTCTTTGAATCTTCTTTATCATGCTAGGATTAGCAGGAAAAAGCAAAAAATTTCAGAATTGCACCTTGCAATGTGGAGATATTACTGTTTGTGCATTTCAATATTCATTGATTTTTGCCATTGAAAAACGTCCAGAAATGTTTGAAGCTACTGACTGAATGAAAGGAGCTGGCATCTCACTCTCTTTGAATCTTCTTTATCATGCTAGGATTAGCAGGAAAAAGCAAAAAATTTCAGAATTGCACCTTGCAATGTGGAGATATTACTGTTTGTGCATTTACAATATTCATTGATTTTTGCCATTGAAAAACGTCCAGAAATGTTTGAAGCTACTGACTGAATGAAAGGAGCTGGCATCTCACTCTCTTTGAATCTTCTTTATCATGCTAGGATTAGCAGGAAAAAGCAAAAAATTTCAGAATTGCACCTTGCAATGTGGAGATATTACTGTTTGTGCATTTACAATATTCATTGATTTTTGCCATTGAAAAACATCATGTTATTCATATACCAGAAATGTTTGAAGCTACTGACTGAATGAAAGGAGCTGGCATCTCACTCTCTTTGAATCTTCTTTATCATGCTAGGATTAGCAGGAAAAAGCAAAAAATTTCAGAATTGCACCTTGCAATGTGGAGATATTACTGTTTGTGCATTTACAATATTCATTGATTTTTGCCATTGAAAAACGTCCAGAAATGTTTGAAGCTACTGACTGAATGAAAGGAGCTGGCATCTCACTCTCTTTGAATCTTCTTTATCATGCTAGGATTAGCAGGAAAAAGCAAAAAATTTCAGAATTGCACCTTGCAATGTGGAGATATTATTGTTTGTGCATTTACAATATTCATTGATTTTTGCCATTGAAAAACATCATGTTATTCATATACCAGAAATGTTTGAAGCTACTGACTGAATGAAAGGAGCTGGCATCTCACTCTCTTTGAATCTTCTTTATCATGCTAGGATTAGCAGGAAAAAGCAAAAAATTTCAGAATTGCACCTTGCAATGTGGAGATATTACTGTTTGTGCATTTACAATATTCATTGATTTTTGCCATTGAAAAACGTCCAGAAATGTTTGAAGCTACTGACTGAATGAAAGGAGCTGGCATCTCACTCTCTTTGAATCTTCTTTATCATGCTAGGATTAGCAGGAAAAAGCAAAAAATTTCAGAATTGCACCTTGCAATGTGGAGATATTACTGTTTGTGCATTTACAATATTCATTGATTTTTGCCATTGAAAAACGTCCAGAAATGTTTGAAGCTACTGACTGAATGAAAGGAGCTGGCATCTCACTCTCTTTGAATCTTCTTTATCATGCTAGGATTAGCAGGAAAAAGCAAAAAATTTCAGAATTGCACCTTGCAATGTGGAGATATTACTGTTTGTGCATTTACAATATTCATTGATTTTTGCCATTGAAAAACGTCCAGAAATGTTTGAAGCTACTGACTGAATGAAAGAAGCTGGCATCTCACTCTCTTTGAATCTTCTTTATCATGCTAGGATTAGCAGGAAAAAGCAAAAAATTTCAGAATTGCACCTTGCAATGTGGAGATATTACTGTTTGTGCATTTACAATATTCATTGATTTTTGCCATTGAAAAACATCATGTTATTCATATACCAGAAATGTTTGAAGCTACTGACTGAATGAAAGGAGCTGGCATCTCACTCTCTTTGAATCTTCTTTATCATGCTAGGATTAGCAGGAAAAAGCAAAAAATTTCAGAATTGCACCTTGCAATGTGGAGATATTACTGTTTGTGCATTTACAATATTCATTGATTTTTGCTATTGAAAAATGTCCAGAAATGTTTGAAGCTACTGACTGAATGAAAGGAGCTGGCATCTCACTCTCTTTGAATCTTCTTTATCATGCTAGGATTAGCAGGAAAAAGCAAAAAATTTCAGAATTGCACCTTGCAATGTGGAGATATTACTGTTTGTGCATTTACAATATTCATTGATTTTTGCCATTGAAAAACATCATGTTATTCATATACCAGAAATGTTTGAAGCTACTGACTGAATGAAAGGAGCTGGCATCTCACTCTCTTTGAATCTTCTTTATCATGCTAGGATTAGCAGGAAAAAGCAAAAAATTTCAGAATTGCACCTTGCAATGTGGAGATATTACTGTTTGTGCATTTACAATATTCATTGATTTTTGCCATTGAAAAACGTCCAGAAATGTTTGAAGCTACTGACTGAATGAAAGGAGCTGGCATCTCACTCTCTTTGAATCTTCTTTATCATGCTAGGATTAGCAGGAAAAAGCAAAAAATTTCAGAATTGCACCTTGCAATGTGGAGATATTACTGTTTGTGCATTTACAATATTCATTGATTTTTGCCATTGAAAAACGTCCAGAAATGTTTGAAGCTACTGACTGAATGAAAGGAGCTGGCATCTCACTCTCTTTGAACCTTCTTTATCATGCTAGGATTAGCAGGAAAAAGCAAAAAATTTCAGAATTGCACCTTGCAATGTGGAGATATTACTGTTTGTGCATTTACAATATTCATTGATTTTTGCCATTGAAAAACATCATGTTATTCATATTCCAGAAATGTTTGAAGCTACTGACTGAATGAAAGGAGCTGGCATCTCACTCTCTTTGAATCTTCTTTATCATGCTAGGATTAGCAGGAAAAAGCAAAAAATTTCAGAATTGCACCTTGCAATGTGGAGATATTACTGTTTGTGCATTTACAATATTCATTGATTTTTGCCATTGAAAAAAGTCCAGAAATGTTTGAAGCTACTGACTGAATGAAAGGAGCTGGCATCTCACTCTCTTTGAATCTTCTTTATCATGCTAGGATTAGCAGGAAAAAGCAAAAAATTTCAGAATTGCACCTTGCAATGTGGAGATATTACTGTTTGTGCATTTACAATATTCATTGATTTTTGCCATTGAAAAACATCATGTTATTCATATACCAGAAATGTTTGAAGCTACTGACTGAATGAAAGGAGCTGGCATCTCACTGTCTTTGAATCTTCTTTATCATGCTAGGATTAGCAGGAAAAAGCAAACAATTTCAGAATTGCACCTTGCAATGTGGAGATATTACTGTTTGTGCATTTACAATATTCATTGATTTTTGCCATTGAAAAACGTCCAGAAATGTTTGAAGCTACTGACTGAATGAAAGGAGCTGGCATCTCACTCTCTTTGAATCTTCTTTATCATGCTAGGATTAGCAGGAAAAAGCAAAAAATTTCAGAATTGCACCTTGCAATGTGGAGATATTGCTCTTTGTGCATTTACAATATTCATTGATTTTTGCCATTGAAAAACATCATGTTATTCATATACCAGAAATGTTTGAAACTACTGACTGAATGAAAGGAGCTGGCATCTCACTCTATTTGAATCTTCGTTATCATGCTAGGATTAGCAGGAAAAAGCAAAAAATTTCAGAATTGCACCTTGCAATGTGGAGATATTACTGTTTGTGCATTTACAATATTCATTGATTTTTGCCATTGAAAAATGTCCAGAAATGTTTGAAGCTACTGACTGAATGAAAGGAGCTGGCATCTCACTCTCTTTGAATCTTCTTTATCATGCTAGGATTAGCAGGAAAAAGCAAAAAATTTCAGAATTGCACCTTGCAATGTGGAGATATTACTGTTTGTGCATTTACAATATTCATTGATTTTTGCCATTGAAAAACATCATGTTATTCATATACCAGAAATGTTTGAAGCTACTGACTGAATGAAAGGAGCTGGCATCTCACTCTCTTTGAATCTTCTTTATCATGCTAGGATTAGCAGGAAAAAGCAAAAAATTTCAGAATTGCACCTTGCAATGTGGAGATATTACTGTTTGTGCATTTACAATATTCATTGATTTTTGCCATTGAAAAACGTCCAGAAATGTTTGAAGCTACTAACTGAATGAAAGGAGCTGGCATCTCACTCTCTTTGAATCTTCTTTATCATGCTAGGATTAGCAGGAAAAAGCAAAAAATTTCAGAATTGCACCTTGCAATGTGGAGATATTACTGTTTGTGCATTTACAATATTCATTGATTTTTGCCATTGAAAAACATCATGTTATTCATATACCAGAAATGTTTGAAGCTACTGACTGAATGAAAGGAGCTGGCATCTCACTCTCTTTGAATCTTCTTTATCATGCTAGGATTAGCAGGAAAAAGCAAAAAATTTCAGAATTGCACCTTGCAATGTGGAGATATTACTGTTTGTGCATTTACAATATTCATTGATTTTTGCCATTGAAAAACGTCCAGAAATGTTTGAAGCTACTGACTGAATGAAAGAAGCTGGCATCTCACTCTCTTTGAATCTTCTTTATCATGCTAGGATTAGCAGGAAAAAGCAAAAAATTTCAGAATTGCACCTTGCAATGTGGAGATATTACTGTTTGTGCATTTACAATATTCATTGATTTTTGCCATTGAAAAACATCATGTTATTCATATACCAGAAATGTTTGAAGCTACTGACTGAATGAAAGGAGCTGGCATCTCACTCTCTTTGAATCTTCTTTATCATGCTAGGATTAGCAGGAAAAAGCAAAAAATTTCAGAATTGCACCTTGCAATGTGGAGATATTACTGTTTGTGCATTTACAATATTCATTGATTTTTGCCATTGAAAAATGTCCAGAAATGTTTGAAGCTACTGACTGAATGAAAGGAGCTGGCATCTCACTCTCTTTGAATCTTCTTTATCATGCTAGGATTAGCAGGAAAAAGCAAAAAATTTCAGAATTGCACCTTGCAATGTGGAGATATTACTGTTTGTGCATTTACAATATTCATTGATTTTTGCCATTGAAAAACGTCCAGAAATGTTTGAAGCTACTGACTGAATGAAAGGAGCTGGCATCTCAATCTCTTTGAATCTTCTTTATCATGCTAGGATTAGCAGGAAAAAGCAAAAAATTTCAGAATTGCACCTTGCAATGTGGAGATATTACTGTTTGTGCATTTCAATATTCATTGGTTTTTGCCATTGAAAAACGTCCAGAAATGTTTGAAGCTACTGACTGAATGAAAGGAGCTGGCATCTCACTCTCTTTGAATCTTCTTTATCATGCTAGGATTAGCAGGAAAAAGCAAAAAATTTCAGAATTGCACCTTGCAATGTGGAGATATTACTGTTTGTGCATTTACAATATTCATTGATTTTTGCCATTGAAAAACATCATGTTATTCATATACCAGAAATGTTTGAAGCTACTGACTGAATGAAAGGAGCTGGCATCTCACTCTCTTTGAATCTTCTTTATCATGCTAGGATTAGCAGGAAAAAGCAAAAAATTTCAGAATTGCACCTTGCAATGTGGAGATATTACTGTTTGTGCATTTACAATATTCATTGATTTTTGCCATTGAAAAACGTCCAGAAATGTTTGAAGCTACTGACTGAATGAAAGGAGCTGGCATCTCACTCTCTTTGAATCTTCTTTATCATGCTAGGATTAGCAGGAAAAAGCAAAAAATTTCAGAATTGCACCTTGCAATGTGGAGATATTACTGTTTGTGCATTTACAATATTCATTGATTTTTGCCATTGAAAAACATCATGTTATTCATATACCAGAAATGTTTGAAGCTACTGACTGAATGAAAGGAGCTGGCATCTCACTCTCTTTGAATCTTCTTTATCATGCTAGGATTAGCAGGAAAAAGCAAAAAATTTCAGAATTGCACCTTGCAATGTGGAGATATTACTGTTTGTGCATTTACAATATTCATTGATTTTTGCCATTGAAAAACGTCCAGAAATGTTTGAAGCTACTGACTGAATGAAAGGAGCTGGCATCTCACTCTCTTTGAATCTTCTTTATCATGCTAGGATTAGCAGGAAAAAGCAAAAAATTTCAGAATTGCACCTTGCAATGTGGAGATATTATTGTTTGTGCATTTACAATATTCATTGATTTTTGCCATTGAAAAACATCATGTTATTCATATACCAGAAATGTTTGAAGCTACTGACTGAATGAAAGGAGCTGGCATCTCACTCTCTTTGAATCTTCTTTATCATGCTAGGATTAGCAGGAAAAAGCAAAAAATTTCAGAATTGCACCTTGCAATGTGGAGATATTACTGTTTGTGCATTTACAATATTCATTGATTTTTGCCATTGAAAAACGTCCAGAAATGTTTGAAGCTACTGACTGAATGAAAGGAGCTGGCATCTCACTCTCTTTGAATCTTCTTTATCATGCTAGGATTAGCAGGAAAAAGCAAAAAATTTCAGAATTGCACCTTGCAATGTGGAGATATTACTGTTTGTGCATTTACAATATTCATTGATTTTTGCCATTGAAAAACGTCCAGAAATGTTTGAAGCTACTGACTGAATGAAAGGAGCTGGCATCTCAATCTCTTTGAATCTTCTTTATCATGCTAGGATTAGCAGGAAAAAGCAAAAAATTTCAGAATTGCACCTTGCAATGTGGAGATATTACTGTTTGTGCATTTCAATATTCATTGATTTTTGCCATTGAAAAACGTCCAGAAATGTTTGAAGCTACTGACTGAATGAAAGGAGCTGGCATCTCACTCTCTTTGAATCTTCTTTATCATGCTAGGATTAGCAGGAAAAAGCAAAAAATTTCAGAATTGCACCTTGCAATGTGGAGATATTACTGTTTGTGCATTTACAATATTCATTGATTTTTGCCATTGAAAAACATCATGTTATTCATATACCAGAAATGTTTGAAGCTACTGACTGAATGAAAGGAGCTGGCATCTCACTCTCTTTGAATCTTCTTTATCATGCTAGGATTAGCAGGAAAAAGCAAAAAATTTCAGAATTGCACCTTGCAATGTGGAGATATTACTGTTTGTGCATTTACAATATTCATTGATTTTTGCCATTGAAAAACGTCCAGAAATGTTTGAAGCTACTGACTGAATGAAAGGAGCTGGCATCTCACTCTCTTTGAATCTTCTTTATCATGCTAGGATTAGCAGGAAAAAGCAAAAAATTTCAGAATTGCACCTTGCAATGTGGAGATATTACTGTTTGTGCATTTACAATATTCATTGATTTTTGCCATTGAAAAACATCATGTTATTCATATACCAGAAATGTTTGAAGCTACTGACTGAATGAAAGGAGCTGGCATCTCACTCTCTTTGAATCTTCTTTATCATGCTAGGATTAGCAGGAAAAAGCAAAAAATTTCAGAATTGCACCTTGCAATGTGGAGATATTACTGTTTGTGCATTTACAATATTCATTGATTTTTGCCATTGAAAAACGTCCAGAAATGTTTGAAGCTACTGACTGAATGAAAGGAGCTGGCATCTCACTCTCTTTGAATCTTCTTTATCATGCTAGGATTAGCAGGAAAAAGCAAAAAATTTCAGAATTGCACCTTGCAATGTGGAGATATTATTGTTTGTGCATTTACAATATTCATTGATTTTTGCCATTGAAAAACATCATGTTATTCATATACCAGAAATGTTTGAAGCTACTGACTGAATGAAAGGAGCTGGCATCTCACTCTCTTTGAATCTTCTTTATCATGCTAGGATTAGCAGGAAAAAGCAAAAAATTTCAGAATTGCACCTTGCAATGTGGAGATATTACTGTTTGTGCATTTACAATATTCATTGATTTTTGCCATTGAAAAACGTCCAGAAATGTTTGAAGCTACTGACTGAATGAAAGGAGCTGGCATCTCACTCTCTTTGAATCTTCTTTATCATGCTAGGATTAGCAGGAAAAAGCAAAAAATTTCAGAATTGCACCTTGCAATGTGGAGATATTACTGTTTGTGCATTTACAATATTCATTGATTTTTGCCATTGAAAAACGTCCAGAAATGTTTGAAGCTACTGACTGAATGAAAGGAGCTGGCATCTCAATCTCTTTGAATCTTCTTTATCATGCTAGGATTAGCAGGAAAAAGCAAAAAATTTCAGAATTGCACCTTGCAATGTGGAGATATTACTGTTTGTGCATTTCAATATTCATTGATTTTTGCCATTGAAAAACGTCCAGAAATGTTTGAAGCTACTGACTGAATGAAAGGAGCTGGCATCTCACTCTCTTTGAATCTTCTTTATCATGCTAGGATTAGCAGGAAAAAGCAAAAAATTTCAGAATTGCACCTTGCAATGTGGAGATATTACTGTTTGTGCATTTACAATATTCATTGATTTTTGCCATTGAAAAACATCATGTTATTCATATACCAGAAATGTTTGAAGCTACTGACTGAATGAAAGGAGCTGGCATCTCACTCTCTTTGAATCTTCTTTATCATGCTAGGATTAGCAGGAAAAAGCAAAAAATTTCAGAATTGCACCTTGCAATGTGGAGATATTACTGTTTGTGCATTTACAATATTCATTGATTTTTGCCATTGAAAAACGTCCAGAAATGTTTGAAGCTACTGACTGAATGAAAGGAGCTGGCATCTCACTCTCTTTGAATCTTCTTTATCATGCTAGGATTAGCAGGAAAAAGCAAAAAATTTCAGAATTGCACCTTGCAATGTGGAGATATTACTGTTTGTGCATTTACAATATTCATTGATTTTTGCCATTGAAAAACATCATGTTATTCATATACCAGAAATGTTTGAAGCTACTGACTGAATGAAAGGAGCTGGCATCTCACTCTCTTTGAATCTTCTTTATCATGCTAGGATTAGCAGGAAAAAGCAAAAAATTTCAGAATTGCACCTTGCAATGTGGAGATATTACTGTTTGTGCATTTACAATATTCATTGATTTTTGCCATTGAAAAACGTCCAGAAATGTTTGAAGCTACTGACTGAATGAAAGGAGCTGGCATCTCACTCTCTTTGAATCTTCTTTATCATGCTAGGATTAGCAGGAAAAAGCAAAAAATTTCAGAATTGCACCTTGCAATGTGGAGATATTATTGTTTGTGCATTTACAATATTCATTGATTTTTGCCATTGAAAAACATCATGTTATTCATATACCAGAAATGTTTGAAGCTACTGACTGAATGAAAGGAGCTGGCATCTCACTCTCTTTGAATCTTCTTTATCATGCTAGGATTAGCAGGAAAAAGAAAAAAATTTCAGAATTGCACCTTGCAATGTGGAGATATTACTGTTTGTGCATTTACAATATTCATTGATTTTTGCCATTGAAAAACGTCCAGAAATGTTTGAAGCTACTGACTGAATGAAAGGAGCTGGCATCTCACTCTCTTTGAATCTTCTTTATCATGCTAGGATTAGCAGGAAAAAGCAAAAAATTTCAGAATTGCACCTTGCAATGTGGAGATATTACTGTTTGTGCATTTACAATATTCATTGATTTTTGCCATTGAAAAACATCATGTTATTCATATACCAGAAATGTTTGAAGCTACTGACTGAATGAAAGGAGCTGGCATCTCACTCTCTTTGAATCTTCTTTATCATGCTAGGATTAGCAGGAAAAAGCAAAAAATTTCAGAATTGCACCTTGCAATGTGGAGATATTACTGTTTGTGCATTTACAATATTCATTGATTTTTGCCATTGAAAAACGTCCAGAAATGTTTGAAGCTACTGACTGAATGAAAGGAGCTGGCATCTCACTCTCTTTGAATCTTCTTTATCATGCTAGGATTAGCAGGAAAAAGCAAAAAATTTCAGAATTGCACCTTGCAATGTGGAGATATTACTGTTTGTGCATTTACAATATTCATTGATTTTTGCCATTGAAAAACGTCCAGAAATGTTTGAAGCTACTGACTGAATGAAAGGAGCTGGCATCTCACTCTCTTTGAACCTTCTTTATCATGCTAGGATTAGCAGGAAAAAGCAAAAAATTTCAGAATTGCACCTTGCAATGTGGAGATATTACTGTTTGTGCATTTACAATATTCATTGATTTTTGCCATTGAAAAACATCATGTTATTCATATTCCAGAAATGTTTGAAGCTACTGACTGAATGAAAGGAGCTGGCATCTCACTCTCTTTGAATCTTCTTTATCATGCTAGGATTAGCAGGAAAAAGCAAAAAATTTCAGAATTGCACCTTGCAATGTGGAGATATTACTGTTTGTGCATTTACAATATTCATTGATTTTTGCCATTGAAAAAAGTCCAGAAATGTTTGAAGCTACTGACTGAATGAAAGGAGCTGGCATCTCACTCTCTTTGAATCTTCTTTATCATGCTAGGATTAGCAGGAAAAAGCAAAAAATTTCAGAATTGCACCTTGCAATGTGGAGATATTACTGTTTGTGCATTTACAATATTCATTGATTTTTGCCATTGAAAAACATCATGTTATTCATATACCAGAAATGTTTGAAGCTACTGACTGAATGAAAGGAGCTGGCATCTCACTGTCTTTGAATCTTCTTTATCATGCTAGGATTAGCAGGAAAAAGCAAACAATTTCAGAATTGCACCTTGCAATGTGGAGATATTACTGTTTGTGCATTTACAATATTCATTGATTTTTGCCATTGAAAAACGTCCAGAAATGTTTGAAGCTACTGACTGAATGAAAGGAGCTGGCATCTCACTCTCTTTGAATCTTCTTTATCATGCTAGGATTAGCAGGAAAAAGCAAAAAATTTCAGAATTGCACCTTGCAATGTGGAGATATTGCTCTTTGTGCATTTACAATATTCATTGATTTTTGCCATTGAAAAACATCATGTTATTCATATACCAGAAATGTTTGAAACTACTGACTGAATGAAAGGAGCTGGCATCTCACTCTATTTGAATCTTCGTTATCATGCTAGGATTAGCAGGAAAAAGCAAAAAATTTCAGAATTGCACCTTGCAATGTGGAGATATTACTGTTTGTGCATTTACAATATTCATTGATTTTTGCCATTGAAAAATGTCCAGAAATGTTTGAAGCTACTGACTGAATGAAAGGAGCTGGCATCTCACTCTCTTTGAATCTTCTTTATCATGCTAGGATTAGCAGGAAAAAGCAAAAAATTTCAGAATTGCACCTTGCAATGTGGAGATATTACTGTTTGTGCATTTACAATATTCATTGATTTTTGCCATTGAAAAACATCATGTTATTCATATACCAGAAATGTTTGAAGCTACTGACTGAATGAAAGGAGCTGGCATCTCACTCTCTTTGAATCTTCTTTATCATGCTAGGATTAGCAGGAAAAAGCAAAAAATTTCAGAATTGCACCTTGCAATGTGGAGATATTACTGTTTGTGCATTTACAATATTCATTGATTTTTGCCATTGAAAAACGTCCAGAAATGTTTGAAGCTACTGACTGAATGAAAGGAGCTGGCATCTCACTCTCTTTGAATCTTCTTTATCATGCTAGGATTAGCAGGAAAAAGCAAAAAATTTCAGAATTGCACCTTGCAATGTGGAGATATTACTGTTTGTGCATTTACAATATTCATTGATTTTTGCCATTGAAAAACGTCCAGAAATGTTTGAAGCTACTGACTGAATGAAAGGAGCTGGCATCTCACTCTCTTTGAATCTTCTTTATCATGCTAGGATTAGCAGGAAAAAGCAAAAAATTTCAGAATTGCACCTTGCAATGTGGAGATATTACTGTTTGTGCATTTACAATATTCATTGATTTTTGCCATTGAAAAAAGTCCAGAAATGTTTGAAGCTACTGACTGAATGAAAGGAGCTGGCATCTCACTCTCTTTGAATCTTCTTTATCATGCTAGGATTAGCAGGAAAAAGCAAAAAATTTCAGAATTGCACCTTGCAATGTGGAGATATTACTGTTTGTGCATTTACAATATTCATTGATTTTTGCCATTGAAAAACATCATGTTATTCATATACCAGAAATGTTTGAAGCTACTGACTGAATGAAAGGAGCTGGCATCTCACTGTCTTTGAATCTTCTTTATCATGCTAGGATTAGCAGGAAAAAGCAAACAATTTCAGAATTGCACCTTGCAATGTGGAGATATTACTGTTTGTGCATTTACAATATTCATTGATTTTTGCCATTGAAAAACGTCCAGAAATGTTTGAAGCTACTGACTGAATGAAAGGAGCTGGCATCTCACTCTCTTTGAATCTTCTTTATCATGCTAGGATTAGCAGGAAAAAGCAAAAAATTTCAGAATTGCACCTTGCAATGTGGAGATATTGCTCTTTGTGCATTTACAATATTCATTGATTTTTGCCATTGAAAAACATCATGTTATTCATATACCAGAAATGTTTGAAACTACTGACTGAATGAAAGGAGCTGGCATCTCACTCTATTTGAATCTTCGTTATCATGCTAGGATTAGCAGGAAAAAGCAAAAAATTTCAGAATTGCACCTTGCAATGTGGAGATATTACTGTTTGTGCATTTACAATATTCATTGATTTTTGCCATTGAAAAATGTCCAGAAATGTTTGAAGCTACTGACTGAATGAAAGGAGCTGGCATCTCACTCTCTTTGAATCTTCTTTATCATGCTAGGATTAGCAGGAAAAAGCAAAAAATTTCAGAATTGCACCTTGCAATGTGGAGATATTACTGTTTGTGCATTTACAATATTCATTGATTTTTGCCATTGAAAAACATCATGTTATTCATATACCAGAAATGTTTGAAGCTACTGACTGAATGAAAGGAGCTGGCATCTCACTCTCTTTGAATCTTCTTTATCATGCTAGGATTAGCAGGAAAAAGCAAAAAATTTCAGAATTGCACCTTGCAATGTGGAGATATTACTGTTTGTGCATTTACAATATTCATTGATTTTTGCCATTGAAAAACGTCCAGAAATGTTTGAAGCTACTGACTGAATGAAAGGAGCTGGCATCTCACTCTCTTTGAATCTTCTTTATCATGCTAGGATTAGCAGGAAAAAGCAAAAAATTTCAGAATTGCACCTTGCAATGTGGAGATATTACTGTTTGTGCATTTACAATATTCATTGATTTTTGCCATTGAAAAACGTCCAGAAATGTTTGAAGCTACTGACTGAATGAAAGGAGCTGGCATCTCACTCTCTTTGAATCTTCTTTATCATGCTAGGATTAGCAGGAAAAAGCAAAAAATTTCAGAATTGCACCTTGCAATGTGGAGATATTATTGTTTGTGCATTTACAATATTCATTGATTTTTGCCATTGAAAAACGTCCAGAAATGTTTGAAGCTGCTGACTGAATGAAAGAAGCTGGCATCTCACTCTCTTTGAATCTTCTTTATCATGCTAGGATTAGCAGGAAAAAGCAAAAAATTTCAGAATTGCACCTTGCAATGTGGAGATATTACTGTTTGTGCATTTACAATATTCATTGATTTTTGCCATTGAAAAACATCATGTTATTCATATACCAGAAATGTTTGAAGCTACTGACTGAATCAAAGGAGCTGGCATCTCACTCTCTTTGAATCTTCTTTATCATGCTAGGATTAGCAGGAAAAAGCAAAAAATTTCAGAATTGCACCTTGCAATGTGGAGATATTACTGTTTGTGCATTTACAATATTCATTGATTTTTGCCATTGAAAAATGTCCAGAAATGTTTGAAGCTACTGACTGAATGAAAGGAGCTGGCATCTCACTCTCTTTGAATCTTCTTTATCATGCTAGGATTAGCAGGAAAAAGCAAAAAATTTCAGAATTGCACCTTGCAATGTGGAGATATTACTGTTTGTGCATTTCAATATTCATTGATTTTTGCCATTGAAAAATGTCCAGAAATGTTTGAAGCTACTGACTGAATGAAAGGAGCTGGCATCTCACTCTCTTTGAATCTTCTTTATCATGCTAGGATTAGCAGGAAAAAGCAAAAAATTTCAGAATTGCACCTTGCAATGTGGAGATATTACTGTTTGTGCATTTACAATATTCATTGATTTTTGCCATTGAAAAACATCATGTTATTCATATACCAGAAATGTTTGAAGCTACTGACTGAATGAAAGGAGCTGGCATCTCACTCTCTTTGAATCTTCTTTATCATG
Organism: Phyllobates terribilis; assembly: GCF_046119375.1. Classification (NCBI taxonomy): domain Eukaryota; kingdom Metazoa; phylum Chordata; class Amphibia; order Anura; family Dendrobatidae; genus Phyllobates; species Phyllobates terribilis. The sequence continues at coordinate 143,139 of NW_027362901.1, forward strand.
CTAGGATTAGCAGGAAAAAGCAAAAAATTTCAGAATTGCACCTTGCAATGTGGAGATATTACTGTTTGTGCATTTACAATATTCATTGATTTTTGCCATTGAAAAACATCATGTTATTCATATACCAGAAATGTTTGAAGCTACTGACTGAATGAAAGGAGCTGGCATCTCACTGTCTTTGAATCTTCTTTATCATGCTAGGATTAGCAGGAAAAAGCAAACAATTTCAGAATTGCACCTTGCAATGTGGAGATATTACTGTTTGTGCATTTACAATATTCATTGATTTTTGCCATTGAAAAACGTCCAGAAATGTTTGAAGCTACTGACTGAATGAAAGGAGCTGGCATCTCACTCTCTTTGAATCTTCTTTATCATGCTAGGATTAGCAGGAAAAAGCAAAAAATTTCAGAATTGCACCTTGCAATGTGGAGATATTGCTCTTTGTGCATTTACAATATTCATTGATTTTTGCCATTGAAAAACATCATGTTATTCATATACCAGAAATGTTTGAAACTACTGACTGAATGAAAGGAGCTGGCATCTCACTCTATTTGAATCTTCGTTATCATGCTAGGATTAGCAGGAAAAAGCAAAAAATTTCAGAATTGCACCTTGCAATGTGGAGATATTACTGTTTGTGCATTTACAATATTCATTGATTTTTGCCATTGAAAAATGTCCAGAAATGTTTGAAGCTACTGACTGAATGAAAGGAGCTGGCATCTCACTCTCTTTGAATCTTCTTTATCATGCTAGGATTAGCAGGAAAAAGCAAAAAATTTCAGAATTGCACCTTGCAATGTGGAGATATTACTGTTTGTGCATTTACAATATTCATTGATTTTTGCCATTGAAAAACATCATGTTATTCATATACCAGAAATGTTTGAAGCTACTGACTGAATGAAAGGAGCTGGCATCTCACTCTCTTTGAATCTTCTTTATCATGCTAGGATTAGCAGGAAAAAGCAAAAAATTTCAGAATTGCACCTTGCAATGTGGAGATATTACTGTTTGTGCATTTACAATATTCATTGATTTTTGCCATTGAAAAACGTCCAGAAATGTTTGAAGCTACTGACTGAATGAAAGGAGCTGGCATCTCACTCTCTTTGAATCTTCTTTATCATGCTAGGATTAGCAGGAAAAAGCAAAAAATTTCAGAATTGCACCTTGCAATGTGGAGATATTACTGTTTGTGCATTTACAATATTCATTGATTTTTGCCATTGAAAAACGTCCAGAAATGTTTGAAGCTACTGACTGAATGAAAGGAGCTGGCATCTCACTCTCTTTGAATCTTCTTTATCATGCTAGGATTAGCAGGAAAAAGCAAAAAATTTCAGAATTGCACCTTGCAATGTGGAGATATTACTGTTTGTGCATTTACAATATTCATTGATTTTTGCCATTGAAAAACGTCCAGAAATGTTTGAAGCTACTGACTGAATGAAAGAAGCTGGCATCTCACTCTCTTTGAATCTTCTTTATCATGCTAGGATTAGCAGGAAAAAGCAAAAAATTTCAGAATTGCACCTTGCAATGTGGAGATATTACTGTTTGTGCATTTACAATATTCATTGATTTTTGCCATTGAAAAACATCATGTTATTCATATACCAGAAATGTTTGAAGCTACTGACTGAATGAAAGGAGCTGGCATCTCACTCTCTTTGAATCTTCTTTATCATGCTAGGATTAGCAGGAAAAAGCAAAAAATTTCAGAATTGCACCTTGCAATGTGGAGATATTACTGTTTGTGCATTTACAATATTCATTGATTTTTGCCATTGAAAAATGTCCAGAAATGTTTGAAGCTACTGACTGAATGAAAGGAGCTGGCATCTCACTCTCTTTGAATCTTCTTTATCATGCTAGGATTAGCAGGAAAAAGCAAAAAATTTCAGAATTGCACCTTGCAATGTGGAGATATTACTGTTTGTGCATTTCAATATTCATTGATTTTTGCCATTGAAAAATGTCCAGAAATGTTTGAAGCTACTGACTGAATGAAAGGAGCTGGCATCTCACTCTCTTTGAATCTTCTTTATCATGCTAGGATTAGCAGGAAAAAGCAAAAAATTTCAGAATTGCACCTTGCAATGTGGAGATATTACTGTTTGTGCATTTACAATATTCATTGATTTTTGCCATTGAAAAACATCATGTTATTCATATACCAGAAATGTTTGAAGCTACTGACTGAATGAAAGGAGCTGGCATCTCACTCTCTTTGAATCTTCTTTATCATGCTAGGATTAGCAGGAAAAAGCAAAAAATTTCAGAATTGCACCTTGCAATGTGGAGATATTACTGTTTGTGCATTTACAATATTCATTGATTTTTGCCATTGAAAAACGTCCAGAAATGTTTGAAGCTACTGACTGAATGAAAGGAGCTGGCATCTCACTCTCTTTGAATCTTCTTTATCATGCTAGGATTAGCAGGAAAAAGCAAAAAATTTCAGAATTGCACCTTGCAATGTGGAGATATTACTGTTTGTGCATTTACAATATTCATTGATTTTTGCCATTGAAAAACATCATGTTATTCATATACCAGAAATGTTTGAAGCTACTGACTGAATGAAAGGAGCTGGCATCTCACTCTCTTTGAATCTTCTTTATCATGCTAGGATTAGCAGGAAAAAGCAAAAAATTTCAGAATTGCACCTTGCCATGTGGAGATATTACTGTTTGTGCATTTACAATATTCATTGATTTTTGCCATTGAAAAACGTCCAGAAATGTTTGAAGCTACTGACTGAATGAAAGGAGCTGGCATCTCACTCTCTTTGAATCTTCTTTATCATGCTAGGATTAGCAGGAAAAAGCAAAAAATTTCAGAATTGCACCTTGCAATGTGGAGATATTATTGTTTGTGCATTTACAATATTCATTGATTTTTCCATTGAAAAACATCATGTTATTCATATACCAGAAATGTTTGAAGCTACTGACTGAATGAAAGGAGCTGGCATCTCACTCTCTTTGAATCTTCTTTATCATGCTAGGATTAGCAGGAAAAAGCAAAAAATTTCAGAATTGCACCTTGCAATGTGGAGATATTACTGTTTGTGCATTTACAATATTCATTGATTTTTGCCATTGAAAAACGTCCAGAAATGTTTGAAGCTACTGACTGAATGAAAGGAGCTGGCATCTCACTCTCTTTGAATCTTCTTTATCATGCTAGGATTAGCAGGAAAAAGCAAAAAATTTCAGAATTGCACCTTGCAATGTGGAGATATTACTGTTTGTGCATTTACAATATTCATTGATTTTTGCCATTGAAAAACGTCCAGAAATGTTTGAAGCTACTGACTGAATGAAAGGAGCTGGCATCTCACTCTCTTTGAATCTTCTTTATCATGCTAGGATTAGCAGGAAAAAGCAAAAAATTTCAGAATTGCACCTTGCAATGTGGAGATATTACTGTTTGTGCATTTACAATATTCATTGATTTTTGCCATTGAAAAACGTCCAGAAATGTTTGAAGCTACTGACTGAATGAAAGGAGCTGGCATCTCACTCTCTTTGAATCTTCTTTATCATGCTAGGATTAGCAGGAAAAAGCAAAAAATTTCAGAATTGCACCTTGCAATGTGGAGATATTACTGTTTATGCATTTACAATATTCATTGATTTTTGCCATTGAAAAACGTCCAGAAATGTTTGAAGCTACTGACTGAATGAAAGGAGCTGGCATCTCACTCTCTTTGAATCTTCTTTATCATGCTAGGATTAGCAGGAAAAAGCAAAAAATTTCAGAATTGCACCTTGCAATGTGGAGATATTACTGTTTGTGCATTTACAATATTCATTGATTTTTGCCATTGAAAAACATCATGTTATTCATATACCAGAAATGTTTGAAGTTACTGACTGAATGAAAGGAGCTGGCATCTCACTCTCTTTGAATCTTCTTTATCATGCTAGGATTAGCAGGAAAAAGCAAAAACTTTCAGAATTGCACCTTGCAATGTGGAGATATTACTGCTTGTGCATTTACAATATTCATTGATTTTTGCCATTGAAAAACGTCCAGAAATGTTTGAAGCTACTGACTGAATGAAAGGAGCTGGCATCTCACTCTCTTTGAATCTTCTTTATCATGCTAGGATTAGCAGGAAAAAGCAAAAAATTTCAGAATTGCACCTTGCAATGTGGAGATATTACTGTTTGTGCATTTACAATATTCATTGATTTTTGCCATTGAAAAACATCATGTTATTCATATACCAGAAATGTTTGAAGCTACTGACTGAATGAAAGGAGCTGGCATCTCACTCTCTTTGAATCTTCTTTATCATGCTAGGATTAGCAGGAAAAAGCAAAAAATTTCAGAATTGCACCTTGCAATGTGGAGATATTACTGTTTGTGCATTTACAATATTCATTGATTTTTGCCATTGAAAAACGTCCAGAAATGTTTGAAGCTACTGACTGAATGAAAGGAGCTGGCATCTCACTCTCTTTGAATCTTCTTTATCATGCTAGGATTAGCAGGAAAAAGCAAAAAATTTCAGAATTGCACCTTGCAATGTGGAGAAATTACTGTTTGTGCATTTACAATATTCATTGATTTTTGCCATTGAAAAACATCATGTTATTCATATACCAGAAATGTTTGAAGCTACTGACTGAATGAAAGGAGCTGGCATCTCACTCTCTTTGAATCTTCTTTATCATGCTAGGATTAGCAGGAAAAAGCAAAAAATTTCAGAATTGCACCTTGCAATGTGGAGATATTACTGTTTGTGCATTTACAATATTCATTGATTTTTGCCATTGAAAAACATCATGTTATTCATATACCAGAAATGTTTGAAGATACTGACTGAATGAAAGGAGCTGGCATCTCACTCTCTTTGAATCTTCTTTATCATGCTAGGATTAGCAGGAAAAAGCAAAAAATTTCAGAATTGCACCTTGCAATGTGGAGATATTACTGTTTGTGCATTTACAATATTCATTGATTTTTGCCATTGAAAAACATCATGTTATTCATATACCAGAAATGTTTGAAGCTACTGACTGAATGAAAGGAGCTGGCATCTCACTCTCTTTGAATCTTCTTTATCATGCTAGGATTAGCAGGAAAAAGCAAAAAATTTCAGAATTGCACCTTGCAATGTGGAGATATTACTGTTTGTGCATTTACAATATTCATTGATTTTTGCCATTGAAAAACGTCCAGAAATGTTTGAAGCTACTGACTGAATGAAAGGAGCTGGCATCTCACTCTCTTTGAATCTTCTTTATCATGCTAGGATTAGCAGGAAAAAGCAAAAAATTTCAGAATTGCACCTTGCAATGTGGAGAAATTACTGTTTGTGCATTTACAATATTCATTGATTTTTGCCATTGAAAAACATCATGTTATTCATATACCAGAAATGTTTGAAGCTACTGACTGAATGAAAGGAGCTGGCATCTCACTCTCTTTGAATCTTCTTTATCATGCTAGGATTAGCAGGAAAAAGCAAAAAATTTCAGAATTGCACCTTGCAATGTGGAGATATTACTGTTTGTGCATTTACAATATTCATTGATTTTTGCCATTGAAAAACATCATGTTATTCATATACCAGAAATGTTTGAAGATACTGACTGAATGAAAGGAGCTGGCATCTCACTCTCTTTGAATCTTCTTTATCATGCTAGGATTAGCAGGAAAAAGCAAAAAATTTCAGAATTGCACCTTGCAATGTGGAGATATTACTGTTTGTGCATTTACAATATTCATTGATTTTTGCCATTGAAAAACATCATGTTATTCATATACCAGAAATGTTTGAAGCTACTGACTGAATGAAAGGAGCTGGCATCTCACTCTCTTTGAATCTTCTTTATCATGCTAGGATTAGCAGGAAAAAGCAAAAAATTTCAGAATTGCACCTTGCAATGTGGAGATATTACTGTTTGTGCATTTACAATATTCATTGATTTTTGCCATTGAAAAACGTCCAGAAATGTTTGAAGCTACTGACTGAATGAAAGGAGCTGGCATCTCACTCTCTTTGAATCTTCTTTATCATGCTAGGATTAGCAGGAAAAAGCAAAAAATTTCAGAATTGCACCTTGCAATGTGGAGATATTACTGTTTGTGCATTTACAATATTCATTGATTTTTGCCATTGAAAAACATCATGTTATTCATATACCAGAAATGTTTGAAGCTACTGACTGAATGAAAGGAGCTGGCATCTCACTCTCTTTGAATCTTCTTTATCATGCTAGGATTAGCAGGAAAAAGCAAAAAATTTCAGAATTGCACCTTGCAATGTGGAGATATTACTGTTTGTGCATTTACAATATTCATTGATTTTTGCCATTGAAAAACGTCCAGAAATGTTTGAAGCTACTGACTGAATGAGAGGAGCTGGCATCTCACTCTCTTTGAATCTTCTTTATCATGCTAGGATTAGCAGGAAAAAGCAAAAAATTTCAGAATTGCAACTTGCAATGTGGAGATATTACTGTTTGTGCATTTACAATATTCATTGATTTTTGCCATTGAAAAACGTCCAGAAATGTTTGAAGCTACTGACTGAATGAAAGGAGCTGGCATCTCACTCTCTTTGAATCTTCTTTATCATGCTAGGATTAGCAGGAAAAAGCAAAAAATTTCAGAATTGCACCTTGCAATGTGGAGATATTACTGTTTGTGCATTTACAATATTCATTGATTTTTGCCATTGAAAAACATCATGTTATTCATATACCAGAAATGTTTGAAGCTAGTGACTGAATGAAAGGAGCTGGCATCTCACTCTCTTTGAATCTTCTTTATCATGCTAGGATTAGCAGGAAAAAGCAAAAAATTTCAGAATTGCACCTTGCAATGTGGAGATATTACTGTTTGTGCATTTACAATATTCATTGATTTTTGCCATTGAAAAACATCATGTTATTCATATACCAGAAATGTTTGAAGCTACTGACTGAATGAAAGGAGCTGGCATCTCACTCTCTTTGAATCTTCTTTATCATGCTAGGATTAGCAGGAAAAAGCAAAAAATTTCAGAATTGCACCTTGCAATGTGGAGATATTACTGTTTGTGCATTTACAATATTCATTGATTTTTGCCATTGAAAAACGTCCAGAAATGTTTGAAGCTACTGACTGAATGAAAGGAGCTGGCATCTCACTCTCTTTGAATCTTCTTTATCATGCTAGGATTAGCAGGAAAAAGCAAAAAATTTCAGAATTGCACCTTGCAATGTGGAGATATTACTGTTTGTGCATTTACAATATTCATTGATTTTTGCCATTGAAAAACATCATGTTATTCATATACCAGAAATGTTTGAAGCTACTGACTGAATGAAAGGAGCTGGCATCTCACTCTCTTTGAATCTTCTTTATCATGCTAGGATTAGCAGGAAAAAGCAAAAAATTTCAGAATTGCACCTTGCCATGTGGAGATATTACTGTTTGTGCATTTACAATATTCATTGATTTTTGCCATTGAAAAACGTCCAGAAATGTTTGAAGCTACTGACTGAATGAAAGGAGCTGGCATCTCACTCTCTTTGAATCTTCTTTATCATGCTAGGATTAGCAGGAAAAAGCAAAAAATTTCAGAATTGCACCTTGCAATGTGGAGATATTATTGTTTGTGCATTTACAATATTCATTGATTTTTCCATTGAAAAACATCATGTTATTCATATACCAGAAATGTTTGAAGCTACTGACTGAATGAAAGGAGCTGGCATCTCACTCTCTTTGAATCTTCTTTATCATGCTAGGATTAGCAGGAAAAAGCAAAAAATTTCAGAATTGCACCTTGCAATGTGGAGATATTACTGTTTGTGCATTTACAATATTCATTGATTTTTGCCATTGAAAAACGTCCAGAAATGTTTGAAGCTACTGACTGAATGAAAGGAGCTGGCATCTCACTCTCTTTGAATCTTCTTTATCATGCTAGGATTAGCAGGAAAAAGCAAAAAATTTCAGAATTGCACCTTGCAATGTGGAGATATTACTGTTTGTGCATTTACAATATTCATTGATTTTTGCCATTGAAAAACGTCCAGAAATGTTTGAAGCTACTGACTGAATGAAAGGAGCTGGCATCTCACTCTCTTTGAATCTTCTTTATCATGCTAGGATTAGCAGGAAAAAGCAAAAAATTTCAGAATTGCACCTTGCAATGTGGAGATATTACTGTTTGTGCATTTACAATATTCATTGATTTTTGCCATTGAAAAACGTCCAGAAATGTTTGAAGCTAGTGACTGAATGAAAGGAGCTGGCATCTCACTCTCTTTGAATCTTCTTTATCATGCTAGGATTAGCAGGAAAAAGCAAAAAATTTCAGAATTGCACCTTGCAATGTGGAGATATTACTGTTTGTGCATTTACAATATTCATTGATTTTTGCCATTGAAAAACATCATGTTATTCATATACCAGAAATGTTTGAAGCTACTGACTGAATGAAAGGAGCTGGCATCTCACTCTCTTTGAATCTTCTTTATCATGCTAGGATTAGCAGGAAAAAGCAAAAAATTTCAGAATTGCACCTTGCAATGTGGAGATATTACTGTTTGTGCATTTACAATATTCATTGATTTTTGCCATTGAAAAACGTCCAGAAATGTTTGAAGCTACTGACTGAATGAAAGGAGCTGGCATCTCACTCTCTTTGAATCTTCTTTATCATGCTAGGATTAGCAGGAAAAAGCAAAAAATTTCAGAATTGCACCTTGCAATGTGGAGATATTACTGTTTGTGCATTTACAATATTCATTGATTTTTGCCATTGAAAAACATCATGTTATTCATATACCAGAAATGTTTGAAGCTACTGACTGAATGAAAGGAGCTGGCATCTCACTCTCTTTGAATCTTCTTTATCATGCTAGGATTAGCAGGAAAAAGCAAAAAATTTCAGAATTGCACCTTGCCATGTGGAGATATTACTGTTTGTGCATTTACAATATTCATTGATTTTTGCCATTGAAAAACGTCCAGAAATGTTTGAAGCTACTGACTGAATGAAAGGAGCTGGCATCTCACTCTCTTTGAATCTTCTTTATCATGCTAGGATTAGCAGGAAAAAGCAAAAAATTTCAGAATTGCACCTTGCAATGTGGAGATATTATTGTTTGTGCATTTACAATATTCATTGATTTTTCCATTGAAAAACATCATGTTATTCATATACCAGAAATGTTTGAAGCTACTGACTGAATGAAAGGAGCTGGCATCTCACTCTCTTTGAATCTTCTTTATCATGCTAGGATTAGCAGGAAAAAGCAAAAAATTTCAGAATTGCACCTTGCAATGTGGAGATATTACTGTTTGTGCATTTACAATATTCATTGATTTTTGCCATTGAAAAACGTCCAGAAATGTTTGAAGCTACTGACTGAATGAAAGGAGCTGGCATCTCACTCTCTTTGAATCTTCTTTATCATGCTAGGATTAGCAGGAAAAAGCAAAAAATTTCAGAATTGCACCTTGCAATGTGGAGATATTACTGTTTGTGCATTTACAATATTCATTGATTTTTGCCATTGAAAAACGTCCAGAAATGTTTGAAGCTACTGACTGAATGAAAGGAGCTGGCATCTCACTCTCTTTGAATCTTCTTTATCATGCTAGGATTAGCAGGAAAAAGCAAAAAATTTCAGAATTGCACCTTGCAATGTGGAGATATTACTGTTTGTGCATTTACAATATTCATTGATTTTTGCCATTGAAAAACGTCCAGAAATGTTTGAAGCTACTGACTGAATGAAAGGAGCTGGCATCTCACTCTCTTTGAATCTTCTTTATCATGCTAGGATTAGCAGGAAAAAGCAAAAAATTTCAGAATTGCACCTTGCAATGTGGAGATATTACTGTTTATGCATTTACAATATTCATTGATTTTTGCCATTGAAAAACGTCCAGAAATGTTTGAAGCTACTGACTGAATGAAAGGAGCTGGCATCTCACTCTCTTTGAATCTTCTTTATCATGCTAGGATTAGCAGGAAAAAGCAAAAAATTTCAGAATTGCACCTTGCAATGTGGAGATATTACTGTTTGTGCATTTACAATATTCATTGATTTTTGCCATTGAAAAACATCATGTTATTCATATACCAGAAATGTTTGAAGTTACTGACTGAATGAAAGGAGCTGGCATCTCACTCTCTTTGAATCTTCTTTATCATGCTAGGATTAGCAGGAAAAAGCAAAAACTTTCAGAATTGCACCTTGCAATGTGGAGATATTACTGCTTGTGCATTTACAATATTCATTGATTTTTGCCATTGAAAAACGTCCAGAAATGTTTGAAGCTACTGACTGAATGAAAGGAGCTGGCATCTCACTCTCTTTGAATCTTCTTTATCATGCTAGGATTAGCAGGAAAAAGCAAAAAATTTCAGAATTGCACCTTGCAATGTGGAGATATTACTGTTTGTGCATTTACAATATTCATTGATTTTTGCCATTGAAAAACATCATGTTATTCATATACCAGAAATGTTTGAAGCTACTGACTGAATGAAAGGAGCTGGCATCTCACTCTCTTTGAATCTTCTTTATCATGCTAGGATTAGCAGGAAAAAGCAAAAAATTTCAGAATTGCACCTTGCAATGTGGAGATATTACTGTTTGTGCATTTACAATATTCATTGATTTTTGCCATTGAAAAACGTCCAGAAATGTTTGAAGCTACTGACTGAATGAAAGGAGCTGGCATCTCACTCTCTTTGAATCTTCTTTATCATGCTAGGATTAGCAGGAAAAAGCAAAAAATTTCAGAATTGCACCTTGCAATGTGGAGAAATTACTGTTTGTGCATTTACAATATTCATTGATTTTTGCCATTGAAAAACATCATGTTATTCATATACCAGAAATGTTTGAAGCTACTGACTGAATGAAAGGAGCTGGCATCTCACTCTCTTTGAATCTTCTTTATCATGCTAGGATTAGCAGGAAAAAGCAAAAAATTTCAGAATTGCACCTTGCAATGTGGAGATATTACTGTTTGTGCATTTACAATATTCATTGATTTTTGCCATTGAAAAACATCATGTTATTCATATACCAGAAATGTTTGAAGATACTGACTGAATGAAAGGAGCTGGCATCTCACTCTCTTTGAATCTTCTTTATCATGCTAGGATTAGCAGGAAAAAGCAAAAAATTTCAGAATTGCACCTTGCAATGTGGAGATATTACTGTTTGTGCATTTACAATATTCATTGATTTTTGCCATTGAAAAACATCATGTTATTCATATACCAGAAATGTTTGAAGCTACTGACTGAATGAAAGGAGCTGGCATCTCACTCTCTTTGAATCTTCTTTATCATGCTAGGATTAGCAGGAAAAAGCAAAAAATTTCAGAATTGCACCTTGCAATGTGGAGATATTACTGTTTGTGCATTTACAATATTCATTGATTTTTGCCATTGAAAAACGTCCAGAAATGTTTGAAGCTACTGACTGAATGAAAGGAGCTGGCATCTCACTCTCTTTGAATCTTCTTTATCATGCTAGGATTAGCAGGAAAAAGCAAAAAATTTCAGAATTGCACCTTGCAATGTGGAGATATTACTGTTTGTGCATTTACAATATTCATTGATTTTTGCCATTGAAAAACATCATGTTATTCATATACCAGAAATGTTTGAAGCTACTGACTGAATGAAAGGAGCTGGCATCTCACTCTCTTTGAATCTTCTTTATCATGCTAGGATTAGCAGGAAAAAGCAAAAAATTTCAGAATTGCACCTTGCAATGTGGAGATATTACTGTTTGTGCATTTACAATATTCATTGATTTTTGCCATTGAAAAACGTCCAGAAATGTTTGAAGCTACTGACTGAATGAGAGGAGCTGGCATCTCACTCTCTTTGAATCTTCTTTATCATGCTAGGATTAGCAGGAAAAAGCAAAAAATTTCAGAATTGCAACTTGCAATGTGGAGATATTACTGTTTGTGCATTTACAATATTCATTGATTTTTGCCATTGAAAAACGTCCAGAAATGTTTGAAGCTACTGACTGAATGAAAGGAGCTGGCATCTCACTCTCTTTGAATCTTCTTTATCATGCTAGGATTAGCAGGAAAAAGCAAAAAATTTCAGAATTGCACCTTGCAATGTGGAGATATTACTGTTTGTGCATTTACAATATTCATTGATTTTTGCCATTGAAAAACATCATGTTATTCATATACCAGAAATGTTTGAAGCTAGTGACTGAATGAAAGGAGCTGGCATCTCACTCTCTTTGAATCTTCTTTATCATGCTAGGATTAGCAGGAAAAAGCAAAAAATTTCAGAATTGCACCTTGCAATGTGGAGATATTACTGTTTGTGCATTTACAATATTCATTGATTTTTGCCATTGAAAAACGTCCAGAAATGTTTGAAGCTACTGACTGAATGAAAGGAGCTGGCATCGCACTCTCTTTGAATCTTCTTTATCATGCTAGGATTAGCAGGAAAAAGCAAAAAATTTCAGAATTGCACCTTGCAATGTGGAGATATTTTTGTTTGTGCATTTACAATATTCATTGATTTTTGCCATTGAAAAACATCATGTTATTCATATACCAGAAATGTTTGAAGCTACTGACTGAATGAAAGGAGCTGGCATCTCACTCTCTTTGAATCTTCTTTATCATGTTAGGATTAGCAGGAAAAAGCAAAAAATTTCAGAATTGCACCTTGCAATGTGGAGATATTACTGTTTGTGCATTTACAATATTCATTGATTTTTGCCATTGAAAAACGTCCAGAAATGTTTGAAGCTACTGACTGAATGAAAGGAGCTGGCATCTCACTCTCTTTGAATCTTCTTTATCATGCTAGGATTAGCAGGAAAAAGCAAAAAATTTCAGAATTGCACCTTGCAATGTGGAGATATTACTGTTTGTGCATTTACAATATTCATTGATTTTTGCCATTGAAAAACGTCCAGAAATGTTTGAAGCTACTGACTGAATGAAAGGAGCTGGCATCTCACTCTCTTTGAATCTTCTTTATCATGCTAGGATTAGCAGGAAAAAGCAAAAAATTTCAGAATTGCACCTTGCAATGTGGAGATATTACTGTTTGTGCATTTACAATATTCATTGATTTTTGCCATTGAAAAACGTCCAGAAATGTTTGAAGCTACTGACTGAATGAAAGGAGCTGGCATCTCACTCTCTTTGAATCTTCTTTATCATGCTAGGATTAGCAGGAAAAAGCAAAAAATTTCAGAATTGCACCTTGCAATGTGGAGATATTACTGTTTGTGCATTTACAATATTCATTGATTTTTGCCATTGAAAAACGTCCAGAAATGTTTGAAGCTACTGACTGAATGAAAGGAGCTGGCATCTCACTCTCTTTGAATCTTCTTTATCATGCTAGGATTAGCAGGAAAAAGCAAAAAATTTCAGAATTGCACCTTGCAATGTGGAGATATTACTGTTTGTGCATTTACAATATTCATTGATTTTTGCCATTGAAAAACATCATGTTATTCATATACCAGAAATGTTTGAAGCTACTGACTGAATGAAAGGAGCTGGCATCTCACTCTCTTTGAATCTTCTTTATCATGCTAGGATTAGCAGGAAAAAGCAAAAAATTTCAGAATTGCACCTTGCAATGTGGAGATATTACTGTTTGTGCATTTACAATATTCATTGATTTTTGCCATTGAAAAACGTCCAGAAATGTTTGAAGCTACTGACTGAATGAAAGGAGCTGGCATCTCACTCTCTTTGAATCTTCTTTATCATGCTAGGATTAGCAGGAAAAAGCAAAAAATTTCAGAATTGCACCTTGCAATGTGGAGATATTACTGTTTGTGCATTTACAATATTCATTGATTTTTGCCATTGAAAAACATCATGTTATTCATATACCAGAAATGTTTGAAGCTACTGACTGAATGAAAGGAGCTGGCATCTCACTCTCTTTGAATCTTCTTTATCATGCTAGGATTAGCAGGAAAAAGCAAAAAATTTCAGAATTGCACCTTGCAATGTGGAGATATTACTGTTTGTGCATTTACAATATTCATTGATTTTTGCCATTGAAAAACGTCCAGAAATGTTTGAAGCTACTGACTGAATGAAAGGAGCTGGCATCTCACTCTCTTTGAATCTTCTTTATCATGCTAGGATTAGCAGGAAAAAGCAAAAAATTTCAGAATTGCACCTTGCAATGTGGAGATATTACTGTTTGTGCATTTACAATATTCATTGATTTTTGCCATTGAAAAACGTCCAGAAATGTTTGAAGCTACTGACTGAATGAAAGGAGGTGGCATCTCACTCTCTTTGAATCTTCTTTATCATGCTTGGATTAGCAGGAAAAAGCAAAAAATTTCAGAATTGCACCTTGCAATGTGGAGATATTACTGTTTGTGCATTTACAATATTCATTGATTTTTGCCATTGAAAAACATCATGTTATTCATATACCAGAAATGTTTGAAGCTACTGACTGAATGAAAGGAGCTGGCATCTCACTCTCTTTGAATCTTCTTTATCATGCTAGGATTAGCAGGAAAAAGCAAAAAAATTCAGAATTGCACCTTGCAATGTGGAGATATTACTGTTTGTGCATTTACAATATTCATTGATTTTTGCCATTGAAAAACGTCCAGAAATGTTTGAAGCTACTGACTGAATGAAAGGAGCTGGCATCTCACTCTCTTTGAATCTTCTTTATCATGCTAGGATTAGCAGGAAAAAGCAAAAAATTTCAGAATTGCACCTTGCAATGTGGAGATATTATTGTTTGTGCATTTACAATATTCATTGATTTTTGCCATTGAAAAACATTATGTTATTCATATACCAGAAATGTTTGAAGCTACTGACTGAATGAAAGGAGCTGGCATCTCACTCTCTTTGAATCTTCTTTATCATGCTAGGATTAGCAGGAAAAAGCAAAAAATTTCAGAATTGCACCTTGCAATGTGGAGATATTACTGTTTGTGCATTTACAATATTCATTGATTTTTGCCATTGAAAAACGTCCAGAAATGTTTGAAGCTACTGACTGAATGAAAGGAGCTGGCATCTCACTCTCTTTGAATCTTCTTTATCATGCTAGGATTAGCAGGAAAAAGCAAAAAATTTCAGAATTGCACCTTGCAATGTGGAGATATTACTGTTTGTGCATTTACAATATTCATTGATTTTTGCCATTGAAAAACGTCCAGAAATGTTTGAAGCTACTGACTGAATGAAAGGAGCTGGCATCTCACTCTCTTTGAATCTTCTTTATCATGCTAGGATTAGCAGGAAAAAGCAAAAAATTTCAGAATTGCACCTTGCAATGTGGAGATATTACTGTTTGTGCATTTACAATATTCATTGATTTTTGCCATTGAAAAACGTCCAGAAATGTTTGAAGCTACTGACTGTATGAAAGGAGCTGGCATCTCACTCTCTTTGAATCTTCTTTATCATGCTAGGATTAGCAGGAAAAAGCAAAAAATTTCAGAATTGCACCTTGCAATGTGGAGATATTACTGTTTGTGCATTTACAATATTCATTGATTTTTGCCATTGAAAAACGTCCAGAAATGTTTGAAGCTACTGACTGAATGAAAGGAGCTGGCATCTCACTCTCTTTGAATCTTCTTTATCATGCTAGGATTAGCAGGAAAAAGCAAAAAATTTCAGAATTGCACCTTGCAATGTGGAGATATTACTGTTTGTGCATTTACAATATTCATTGATTTTTGCCATTGAAAAACATCATGTTATTCATATACCAGAAATGTTTGAAGCTACTGACTGAATGAAAGGAGCTGGCATCTCACTCTCTTTGAATCTTCTTTATCATGCTAGGATTAGCAGGAAAAAGCAAAAAATTTCAGAATTGCACCTTGCAATGTGGAGATATTACTGTTTGTGCATTTACAATATTCATTGATTTTTGCCATTGAAAAACGTCCAGAAATGTTTGAAGCTACTGACTGAATGAAAGGAGCTGGCATCTCACTCTCTTTGAATCTTCTTTATCATGCTAGGATTAGCAGGAAAAAGCAAAAAATTTCAGAATTGCACCTTGCAATGTGGAGATATTACTGTTTGTGCATTTACAATATTCATTGATTTTTGCCATTGAAAAACATCATGTTATTCATATACCAGATATGTTTGAAGCTACTGACTGAATGAAAGGAGCTGGCATCTCACTCTCTTTGAATCTTCTTTATCATGCTACGATTAGCAGGAAAAAGCAAAAAATTTCAGAATTGCACCTTGCAATGTGGAGATATTACTGTTTGTGCATTTACAATATTCATTGATTTTTGCCATTGAAAAACGTCCAGAAATGTTTGAAGCTACTGACTGAATGAAAGGAGCTGGCATCTCACTCTCTTTGAATCTTCTTTATCATGCTAGGATTAGCAGGAAAAAGCAAAAAATTTCAGAATTGCACCTTGCAATGTGGAGATATTACTGTTTGTGCATTTACAATATTCATTGATTTTTGCCATTGAAAAACGTCCAGAAATGTTTGAAGCTACTGACTGAATGAAAGGAGCTGGCATCTCACTCTCTTTGAATCTTCTTTATCATGCTAGGATTAGCAGGAAAAAGCAAAAAATTTCAGAATTGCACCTTGCAATGTGGAGATATTACTGTTTGTGCATTTACAATATTCATTGATTTTTGCCATTGAAAAACGTCCAGAAATGTTTGAAGCTACTGACTGAATGAAAGGAGCTGGCATCTCACTCTCTTTGAATCTTCTTTATCATGCTAGGATTAGCAGGAAAAAGCAAAAAATTTCAGAATTGCACCTTGCAATGTGGAGATATTACTGTTTATGCATTTACAATATTCATTAATTTTTGCCATTGAAAAACGTCCAGAAATGTTTGAAGCTACTGACTGAATGAAAGGAGCTGGCATCTCACTCTCTTTGAATCTTCTTTATCATGCTAGGATTAGCAGGAAAAAGCAAAAAATTTCAGAATTGCACCTTGCAATGTGGAGATATTACTGTTTGTGCATTTACAATATTCATTGATTTTTGCCATTGAAAAACATCATGTTATTCATATACCAGATATGTTTGAAGCTACTGACTGAATGAAAGGAGCTGGCATCTCACTCTCTTTGAATCTTCTTTATCATGGTACGATTAGCAGGAAAAAGCAAAAAATTTCAGAATTGCACCTTGCAATGTGGAGATATTACTGTTTGTGCATTTACAATATTCATTGATTTTTGCCATTGAAAAACGTCCAGAAATGTTTGAAGCTACTGACTGAATGAAAGGAGCTGGCATCTCACTCTCTTTGAATCTTCTTTATCATGCTAGGATTAGCAGGAAAAAGCAAAAAATTTCAGAATTGCACCTTGCAATGTGGAGATATTACTGTTTGTGCATTTACAATATTCATTGATTTTTGCCATTGAAAAACGTCCAGAAATGTTTGAAGCTACTGACTGAATGAAAGGAGCTGGCATCTCACTCTCTTTGAATCTTCTTTATCATGCTAGGATTAGCAGGAAAAAACAAAAAATTTCAGAATTGCACCTTGCAATGTCAAGATATTACTGTTTGTGCATTTACAATATTCATTGATTTTTGCCATTGAAAAACGTCCAGAAATGTTTGAAGCTACTGACTGAATGAAAGGAGCTGGCATCTCACTCTCTTTGAATCTTCTTTATCATGCTAGGATTAGCAGGAAAAAGCAAAAAATTTCAGAATTGCACCTTGCAATGTGGAGAAATTACTGTTTATGCATTTACAATATTCATTGATTTTTGCCATTGAAAAACGTCCAGAAATGTTTGAATCTACTGACTGAATGAAAGGAGCTGGCATCTCACTCTCTTTGAATCTTCTTTATCATGCTAGGATTAGCAGGAAAAAGCAAAAAATTTCAGAATTGCACCTTGCAATGTGGAGATATTACTGTTTGTGCATTTACAATATTCATTGATTTTTGCCATTGAAAAACATCATGTTATTCATATACCAGAAATGTTTGAAGTTACTGACTGAATGAAAGGAGCTGGCATCTCACTCTCTTTGAATCTTCTTTATCATGCTAGGATTAGCAGGAAAAAGCAAAAAATTTCAGAATTGCACCTTGCAATGTGGAGATATTACTGCTTGTGCATTTACAATATTCATTGATTTTTGCCATTGAAAAACGTCCAGAAATGTTTGAAGCTACTGACTGAATGAAAGGAGCTGGCATCTCACTCTCTTTGAATCTTCTTTATCATGCTAGGATTAGCAGGAAAAAGCAAAAAATTTCAGAATTGCACCTTGCAATGTGGAGATATTACTGTTTGTGCATTTACAATATTCATTGATTTTTGCCATTGAAAAACATCATGTTATTCATATACCAGAAATGTTTGAAGCTACTGACTGAATGAAAGGAGCTGGCATCTCACTCTCTTTGAATCTTCTTTATCATGCTAGGATTAGCAGGAAAAAGCAAAAAATTTCAGAATTGCACCTTGCAATGTGGAGATATTACTGTTTGTGCATTTACAATATTCATTGATTTTTGCCATTGAAAAACGTCCAGAAATGTTTGAAGCTACTGACTGAATGAAAGGAGCTGGCATCTCACTCTCTTTGAATCTTCTTTATCATGCTAGGATTAGCAGGAAAAAGCAAAAAATTTCAGAATTGCACCTTGCAATGTGGAGATATTACTGTTTGTGCATTTACAATATTCATTGATTTTTGCCATTGAAAAACATCATGTTATTCATATACCAGAAATGTTTGAAGCTACTGACTGAATGAAAGGAGCTGGCATCTCACTCTCTTTGAATCTTCTTTATCATGCTAGGATTAGCAGGAAAAAGCAAAAAATTTCAGAATTGCACCTTGCAATGTGGAGATATTACTGTTTGTGCATTTACAATATTCATTGATTTTTGCCATTGAAAAACATCATGTTATTCATATACCAGAAATGTTTGAAGATACTGACTGAATGAAAGGAGCTGGCATCTCACTCTCTTTGAATCTTCTTTATCATGCTAGGATTAGCAGGAAAAAGCAAAAAATTTCAGAATTGCACCTTGCAATGTGGAGATATTACTGTTTGTGCATTTACAATATTCATTGATTTTTGCCATTGAAAAACATCATGTTATTCATATACCAGAAATGTTTGAAGCTACTGACTGAATGAAAGGAGCTGGCATCTCACTCTCTTTGAATCTTCTTTATCATGCTAGGATTAGCAGGAAAAAGCAAAAAATTTCAGAATTGCACGTTGCAATGTGGAGATATTACTGTTTGTGCATTTACAATATTCATTGATTTTTGCCATTGAAAAACGTCCAGAAATGTTTGAAGCTACTGACTGAATGAAAGGAGCTGGCATCTCACTCTCTTTGAATCTTCTTTATCATGCTAGGATTAGCAGGAAAAAGCAAAAAATTTCAGAATTGCACCTTGCAATGTGGAGATATTACTGTTTGTGCATTTACAATATTCATTGATTTTTGCCATTGAAAAACGTCCAGAAATGTTTGAAGCTACTGACTGAATGAAAGGAGCTGGCATCTCACTCTCTTTGAACCTTCTTTATCATGCTAGGATTAGCAGGAAAAAGCAAAAAATTTCAGAATTGCACCTTGCAATGTGGAGATATTACTGTTTGTGCATTTACAATATTCATTGATTTTTGCCATTGAAAAACATCATGTTATTCATATTCCAGAAATGTTTGAAGCTACTGACTGAATGAAAGGAGCTGGCATCTCACTCTCTTTGAATCTTCTTTATCATGCTAGGATTAGCAGGAAAAAGCAAAAAATTTCAGAATTGCACCTTGCAATGTGGAGATATTACTGTTTGTGCATTTACAATATTCATTGATTTTTGCCATTGAAAAAAGTCCAGAAATGTTTGAAGCTACTGACTGAATGAAAGGAGCTGGCATCTCACTCTCTTTGAATCTTCTTTATCATGCTAGGATTAGCAGGAAAAAGCAAAAAATTTCAGAATTGCACCTTGCAATGTGGAGATATTACTGTTTGTGCATTTACAATATTCATTGATTTTTGCCATTGAAAAACATCATGTTATTCATATACCAGAAATGTTTGAAGCTACTGACTGAATGAAAGGAGCTGGCATCTCACTGTCTTTGAATCTTCTTTATCATGCTAGGATTAGCAGGAAAAAGCAAACAATTTCAGAATTGCACCTTGCAATGTGGAGATATTACTGTTTGTGCATTTACAATATTCATTGATTTTTGCCATTGAAAAACGTCCAGAAATGTTTGAAGCTACTGACTGAATGAAAGGAGCTGGCATCTCACTCTCTTTGAATCTTCTTTATCATGCTAGGATTAGCAGGAAAAAGCAAAAAATTTCAGAATTGCACCTTGCAATGTGGAGATATTGCTCTTTGTGCATTTACAATATTCATTGATTTTTGCCATTGAAAAACATCATGTTATTCATATACCAGAAATGTTTGAAACTACTGACTGAATGAAAGGAGCTGGCATCTCACTCTATTTGAATCTTCGTTATCATGCTAGGATTAGCAGGAAAAAGCAAAAAATTTCAGAATTGCACCTTGCAATGTGGAGATATTACTGTTTGTGCATTTACAATATTCATTGATTTTTGCCATTGAAAAATGTCCAGAAATGTTTGAAGCTACTGACTGAATGAAAGGAGCTGGCATCTCACTCTCTTTGAATCTTCTTTATCATGCTAGGATTAGCAGGAAAAAGCAAAAAATTTCAGAATTGCACCTTGCAATGTGGAGATATTACTGTTTGTGCATTTACAATATTCATTGATTTTTGCCATTGAAAAACATCATGTTATTCATATACCAGAAATGTTTGAAGCTACTGACTGAATGAAAGGAGCTGGCATCTCACTCTCTTTGAATCTTCTTTATCATGCTAGGATTAGCAGGAAAAAGCAAAAAATTTCAGAATTGCACCTTGCAATGTGGAGATATTACTGCTTGTGCATTTACAATATTCATTGATTTTTGCCATTGAAAAACGTCCAGAAATGTTTGAAGCTACTGACTGAATGAAAGGAGCTGGCATCTCACTCTCTTTGAATCTTCTTTATCATGCTAGGATTAGCAGGAAAAAGCAAAAAATTTCAGAATTGCACCTTGCAATGTGGAGATATTACTGTTTGTGCATTTACAATATTCATTGATTTTTGCCATTGAAAAACATCATGTTATTCATATACCAGAAATGTTTGAAGCTACTGACTGAATGAAAGGAGCTGGCATCTCACTCTCTTTGAATCTTCTTTATCATGCTAGGATTAGCAGGAAAAAGCAAAAAATTTCAGAATTGCACCTTGCAATGTGGAGATATTACTGTTTGTGCATTTACAATATTCATTGATTTTTGCCATTGAAAAACGTCCAGAAATGTTTGAAGCTACTGACTGAATGAAAGGAGCTGGCATCTCACTCTCTTTGAATCTTCTTTATCATGCTAGGATTAGCAGGAAAAAGCAAAAAATTTCAGAATTGCACCTTGCAATGTGGAGATATTACTGTTTGTGCATTTACAATATTCATTGATTTTTGCCATTGAAAAACATCATGTTATTCATATACCAGAAATGTTTGAAGCTACTGACTGAATGAAAGGAGCTGGCATCTCACTCTCTTTGAATCTTCTTTATCATGCTAGGATTAGCAGGAAAAAGCAAAAAATTTCAGAATTGCACCTTGCAATGTGGAGATATTACTGTTTGTGCATTTACAATATTCATTGATTTTTGCCATTGAAAAACATCATGTTATTCATATACCAGAAATGTTTGAAGATACTGACTGAATGAAAGGAGCTGGCATCTCACTCTCTTTGAATCTTCTTTATCATGCTAGGATTAGCAGGAAAAAGCAAAAAATTTCAGAATTGCACCTTGCAATGTGGAGATATTACTGTTTGTGCATTTACAATATTCATTGATTTTTGCCATTGAAAAACATCATGTTATTCATATACCAGAAATGTTTGAAGCTACTGACTGAATGAAAGGAGCTGGCATCTCACTCTCTTTGAATCTTCTTTATCATGCTAGGATTAGCAGGAAAAAGCAAAAAATTTCAGAATTGCACGTTGCAATGTGGAGATATTACTGTTTGTGCATTTACAATATTCATTGATTTTTGCCATTGAAAAACGTCCAGAAATGTTTGAAGCTACTGACTGAATGAAAGGAGCTGGCATCTCACTCTCTTTGAATCTTCTTTATCATGCTAGGATTAGCAGGAAAAAGCAAAAAATTTCAGAATTGCACCTTGCAATGTGGAGATATTACTGTTTGTGCATTTACAATATTCATTGATTTTTGCCATTGAAAAACGTCCAGAAATGTTTGAAGCTACTGACTGAATGAAAGGAGCTGGCATCTCACTCTCTTTGAACCTTCTTTATCATGCCAGGATTAGCAGGAAAAAGCAAAAAATTTCAGAATTGCACCTTGCAATGTGGAGATATTACTGTTTGTGCATTTACAATATTCATTGATTTTTGCCATTGAAAAACATCATGTTATTCATATTCCAGAAATGTTTGAAGCTACTGACTGAATGAAAGGAGCTGGCATCTCACTCTCTTTGAATCTTCTTTATCATGCTAGGATTAGCAGGAAAAAGCAAAAAATTTCAGAATTGCACCTTGCAATGTGGAGATATTACTGTTTGTGCATTTACAATATTCATTGATTTTTGCCATTGAAAAAAGTCCAGAAATGTTTGAAGCTACTGACTGAATGAAAGGAGCTGGCATCTCACTCTCTTTGAATCTTCTTTATCATGCTAGGATTAGCAGGAAAAAGCAAAAAATTTCAGAATTGCACCTTGCAATGTGGAGATATTACTGTTTGTGCATTTACAATATTCATTGATTTTTGCCATTGAAAAACATCATGTTATTCATATACCAGAAATGTTTGAAGCTACTGACTGAATGAAAGGAGCTGGCATCTCACTGTCTTTGAATCTTCTTTATCATGCTAGGATTAGCAGGAAAAAGCAAACAATTTCAGAATTGCACCTTGCAATGTGGAGATATTACTGTTTGTGCATTTACAATATTCATTGATTTTTGCCATTGAAAAACGTCCAGAAATGTTTGAAGCTACTGACTGAATGAAAGGAGCTGGCATCTCACTCTCTTTGAATCTTCTTTATCATGCTAGGATTAGCAGGAAAAAGCAAAAAATTTCAGAATTGCACCTTGCAATGTGGAGATATTGCTCTTTGTGCATTTACAATATTCATTGATTTTTGCCATTGAAAAACATCATGTTATTCATATACCAGAAATGTTTGAAACTACTGACTGAATGAAAGGAGCTGGCATCTCACTCTATTTGAATCTTCGTTATCATGCTAGGATTAGCAGGAAAAAGCAAAAAATTTCAGAATTGCACCTTGCAATGTGGAGATATTACTGTTTGTGCATTTACAATATTCATTGATTTTTGCCATTGAAAAATGTCCAGAAATGTTTGAAGCTACTGACTGAATGAAAGGAGCTGGCATCTCACTCTCTTTGAATCTTCTTTATCATGCTAGGATTAGCAGGAAAAAGCAAAAAATTTCAGAATTGCACCTTGCAATGTGGAGATATTACTGTTTGTGCATTTACAATATTCATTGATTTTTGCCATTGAAAAACATCATGTTATTCATATACCAGAAATGTTTGAAGCTACTGACTGAATGAAAGGAGCTGGCATCTCACTCTCTTTGAATCTTCTTTATCATGCTAGGATTAGCAGGAAAAAGCAAAAAATTTCAGAATTGCACCTTGCAATGTGGAGATATTACTGTTTGTGCATTTACAATATTCATTGATTTTTGCCATTGAAAAACGTCCAGAAATGTTTGAAGCTACTGACTGAATGAAAGGAGCTGGCATCTCACTCTCTTTGAATCTTCTTTATCATGCTAGGATTAGCAGGAAAAAGCAAAAAATTTCAGAATTGCACCTTGCAATGTGGAGATATTACTGTTTGTGCATTTACAATATTCATTGATTTTTGCCATTGAAAAACGTCCAGAAATGTTTGAAGCTACTGACTGAATGAAAGGAGCTGGCATCTCACTCTCTTTGAATCTTCTTTATCATGCTAGGATTAGCAGGAAAAAGCAAAAAATTTCAGAATTGCACCTTGCAATGTGGAGATATTACTGTTTGTGCATTTACAATATTCATTGATTTTTGCCATTGAAAAAAGTCCAGAAATGTTTGAAGCTACTGACTGAATGAAAGGAGCTGGCATCTCACTCTCTTTGAATCTTCTTTATCATGCTAGGATTAGCAGGAAAAAGCAAAAAATTTCAGAATTGCACCTTGCAATGTGGAGATATTACTGTTTGTGCATTTACAATATTCATTGATTTTTGCCATTGAAAAACATCATGTTATTCATATACCAGAAATGTTTGAAGCTACTGACTGAATGAAAGGAGCTGGCATCTCACTGTCTTTGAATCTTCTTTATCATGCTAGGATTAGCAGGAAAAAGCAAACAATTTCAGAATTGCACCTTGCAATGTGGAGATATTACTGTTTGTGCATTTACAATATTCATTGATTTTTGCCATTGAAAAACGTCCAGAAATGTTTGAAGCTACTGACTGAATGAAAGGAGCTGGCATCTCACTCTCTTTGAATCTTCTTTATCATGCTAGGATTAGCAGGAAAAAGCAAAAAATTTCAGAATTGCACCTTGCAATGTGGAGATATTGCTCTTTGTGCATTTACAATATTCATTGATTTTTGCCATTGAAAAACATCATGTTATTCATATACCAGAAATGTTTGAAACTACTGACTGAATGAAAGGAGCTGGCATCTCACTCTATTTGAATCTTCGTTATCATGCTAGGATTAGCAGGAAAAAGCAAAAAATTTCAGAATTGCACCTTGCAATGTGGAGATATTACTGTTTGTGCATTTACAATATTCATTGATTTTTGCCATTGAAAAATGTCCAGAAATGTTTGAAGCTACTGACTGAATGAAAGGAGCTGGCATCTCACTCTCTTTGAATCTTCTTTATCATGCTAGGATTAGCAGGAAAAAGCAAAAAATTTCAGAATTGCACCTTGCAATGTGGAGATATTACTGTTTGTGCATTTACAATATTCATTGATTTTTGCCATTGAAAAACATCATGTTATTCATATACCAGAAATGTTTGAAGCTACTGACTGAATGAAAGGAGCTGGCATCTCACTCTCTTTGAATCTTCTTTATCATGCTAGGATTAGCAGGAAAAAGCAAAAAATTTCAGAATTGCACCTTGCAATGTGGAGATATTACTGTTTGTGCATTTACAATATTCATTGATTTTTGCCATTGAAAAACGTCCAGAAATGTTTGAAGCTACTGACTGAATGAAAGGAGCTGGCATCTCACTATCTTTGAATCTTCTTTATCATGCTAGGATTAGCAGGAAAAAGCAAAAAATTTCAGAATTGCACCTTGCAATGTGGAGATATTACTGTTTGTGCATTTACAATATTCATTGATTTTTGCCATTGAAAAACATCCAGAAATGTTTGAAGCTACTGACTGAATGAAAGGAGCTGGCATCTCACTCTCTTTGAATCTTCTTTATCATGCTAGGATTAGCAGGAAAAAGCAAAAAATTTCAGAATTGCACCTTGCAATGTGGAGATATTACTGTTTGTGCATTTACAATATTCATTGATTTTTGCCATTGAAAAACGTCCAGAAATGTTTGAAGCTACTGACTGAATGAAAGAAGCTGGCATCTCACTCTCTTTGAATCTTCTTTATCATGCTAGGATTAGCAGGAAAAAGCAAAAAATTTCAGAATTGCACCTTGCAATGTGGAGATATTACTGTTTGTGCATTTACAATATTCATTGATTTTTGCCATTGAAAAACATCATGTTATTCATATACCAGAAATGTTTGAAGCTACTGACTGAATGAAAGGAGCTGGCATCTCACTCTCTTTGAATCTTCTTTATCATGCTAGGATTAGCAGGAAAAAGCAAAAAATTTCAGAATTGCACCTTGCAATGTGGAGATATTACTGTTTGTGCATTTACAATATTCATTGATTTTTGCCATTGAAAAATGTCCAGAAATGTTTGAAGCTACTGACTGAATGAAAGGAGCTGGCATCTCACTCTCTTTGAATCTTCTTTATCATGCTAGGATTAGCAGGAAAAAGCAAAAAATTTCAGAATTGCACCTTGCAATGTGGAGATATTACTGTTTGTGCATTTCAATATTCATTGATTTTTGCCATTGAAAAACGTCCAGAAATGTTTGAAGCTACTGACTGAATGAAAGGAGCTGGCATCTCACTCTCTTTGAATCTTCTTTATCATGCTAGGATTAGCAGGAAAAAGCAAAAAATTTCAGAATTGCACCTTGCAATGTGGAGATATTACTGTTTGTGCATTTACAATATTCATTGATTTTTGCCATTGAAAAACATCATGTTATTCATATACCAGAAATGTTTGAAGCTACTGACTGAATGAAAGGAGCTGGCATCTCACTCTCTTTGAATCTTCTTTATCATGCTAGGATTAGCAGGAAAAAGCAAAAAATTTCAGAATTGCACCTTGCAATGTGGAGATATTACTGTTTGTGCATTTACAATATTCATTGATTTTTGCCATTGAAAAACGTCCAGAAATGTTTGAAGCTACTGACTGAATGAAAGGAGCTGGCATCTCACTCTCTTTGAATCTTCTTTATCATGCTAGGATTAGCAGGAAAAAGCAAAAAATTTCAGAATTGCACCTTGCAATGTGGAGATATTACTGTTTGTGCATTTACAATATTCATTGATTTTTGCCATTGAAAAACATCATGTTATTCATATACCAGAAATGTTTGAAGCTACTGACTGAATGAAAGGAGCTGGCATCTCACTCTCTTTGAATCTTCTTTATCATGCTAGGATTAGCAGGAAAAAGCAAAAAATTTCAGAATTGCACCTTGCAATGTGGAGATATTACTGTTTGTGCATTTACAATATTCATTGATTTTTGCCATTGAAAAACGTCCAGAAATGTTTGAAGCTACTGACTGAATGAAAGGAGCTGGCATCTCACTCTCTTTGAATCTTCTTTATCATGCTAGGATTAGCAGGAAAAAGCAAAAAATTTCAGAATTGCACCTTGCAATGTGGAGATATTACTGTTTGTGCATTTACAATATTCATTGATTTTTGCCATTGAAAAACGTCCAGAAATGTTTGAAGCTACTGACTGAATGAAAGGAGCTGGCATCTCACTATCTTTGAATCTTCTTTATCATGCTAGGATTAGCAGGAAAAAGCAAAAAATTTCAGAATTGCACCTTGCAATGTGGAGATATTACTGTTTGTGCATTTACAATATTCATTGATTTTTGCCATTGAAAAACGTCCAGAAATGTTTGAAGCTACTGACTGAATGAAAGGAGCTGGCATCTCACTCTCTTTGAATCTTCTTTATCATGCTAGGATTAGCAGGAAAAAGCAAAAAATTTCAGAATTGCACCTTGCAATGTGGAGATATTACTGTTTATGCATTTACAATATTCATTGATTTTTGCCATTGAAAAACGTCCAGAAATGTTTGAAGCTACTGACTGAATGAAAGGAGCTGGCATCTCACTCTCTTTGAATCTTCTTTATCATGCTAGGATTAGCAGGAAAAAGCAAAAAATTTCAGAATTGCACCTTGCAATGTGGAGATATTACTGTTTGTGCATTTACAATATTCATTGATTTTTGCCATTGAAAAACATCATGTTATTCATATACCAGAAATGTTTGAAGTTACTGACTGAATGAAAGGAGCTGGCATCTCACTCTCTTTGAATCTTCTTTATCATGCTAGGATTAGCAGGAAAAAGCAAAAACTTTCAGAATTGCACCTTGCAATGTGGAGATATTACTGCTTGTGCATTTACAATATTCATTGATTTTTGCCATTGAAAAACGTCCAGAAATGTTTGAAGCTACTGACTGAATGAAAGGAGCTGGCATCTCACTCTCTTTGAATCTTCTTTATCATGCTAGGATTAGCAGGAAAAAGCAAAAAATTTCAGAATTGCACCTTGCAATGTGGAGATATTACTGTTTGTGCATTTACAATATTCATTGATTTTTGCCATTGAAAAACATCATGTTATTCATATACCAGAAATGTTTGAAGCTACTGACTGAATGAAAGGAGCTGGCATCTCACTCTCTTTGAATCTTCTTTATCATGCTAGGATTAGCAGGAAAAAGCAAAAAATTTCAGAATTGCACCTTGCAATGTGGAGATATTACTGTTTGTGCATTTACAATATTCATTGATTTTTGCCATTGAAAAACGTCCAGAAATGTTTGAAGCTACTGACTGAATGAAAGGAGCTGGCATCTCACTATCTTTGAATCTTCTTTATCATGCTAGGATTAGCAGGAAAAAGCAAAAAATTTCAGAATTGCACCTTGCAATGTGGAGATATTACTGTTTGTGCATTTACAATATTCATTGATTTTTGCCATTGAAAAACATCCAGAAATGTTTGAAGCTACTGACTGAATGAAAGGAGCTGGCATCTCACTCTCTTTGAATCTTCTTTATCATGCTAGGATTAGCAGGAAAAAGCAAAAAATTTCAGAATTGCACCTTGCAATGTGGAGATATTACTGTTTGTGCATTTACAATATTCATTGATTTTTGCCATTGAAAAACGTCCAGAAATGTTTGAAGCTACTGACTGAATGAAAGAAGCTGGCATCTCACTCTCTTTGAATCTTCTTTATCATGCTAGGATTAGCAGGAAAAAGCAAAAAATTTCAGAATTGCACCTTGCAATGTGGAGATATTACTGTTTGTGCATTTACAATATTCATTGATTTTTGCCATTGAAAAACGTCCAGAAATGTTTGAAGCTACTGACTGAATGAAAGGAGCTGGCATCTCACTCTCTTTGAATCTTCTTTATCATGCTAGGATTAGCAGGAAAAAGCAAAAAATTTCAGAATTGCACCTTGCAATGTGGAGAAATTACTGTTTGTGCATTTACAATATTCATTGATTTTTGCCATTGAAAAACATCATGTTATTCATATACCAGAAATGTTTGAAGCTACTGACTGAATGAAAGGAGCTGGCATCTCACTCTCTTTGAATCTTCTTTATCATGCTAGGATTAGCAGGAAAAAGCAAAAAATTTCAGAATTGCACCTTGCAATGTGGAGATATTACTGTTTGTGCATTTACAATATTCATTGATTTTTGCCATTGAAAAACATCATGTTATTCATATACCAGAAATGTTTGAAGATACTGACTGAATGAAAGGAGCTGGCATCTCACTCTCTTTGAATCTTCTTTATCATGCTAGGATTAGCAGGAAAAAGCAAAAAATTTCAGAATTGCACCTTGCAATGTGGAGATATTACTGTTTGTGCATTTACAATATTCATTGATTTTTGCCATTGAAAAACATCATGTTATTCATATACCAGAAATGTTTGAAGCTACTGACTGAATGAAAGGAGCTGGCATCTCACTCTCTTTGAATCTTCTTTATCATGCTAGGATTAGCAGGAAAAAGCAAAAAATTTCAGAATTGCACCTTGCAATGTGGAGATATTACTGTTTGTGCATTTACAATATTCATTGATTTTTGCCATTGAAAAACGTCCAGAAATGTTTGAAGCTACTGACTGAATGAAAGGAGCTGGCATCTCACTCTCTTTGAATCTTCTTTATCATGCTAGGATTAGCAGGAAAAAGCAAAAAATTTCAGAATTGCACCTTGCAATGTGGAGATATTACTGTTTGTGCATTTACAATATTCATTGATTTTTGCCATTGAAAAACATCATGTTATTCATATACCAGAAATGTTTGAAGCTACTGACTGAATGAAAGGAGCTGGCATCTCACTCTCTTTGAATCTTCTTTATCATGCTAGGATTAGCAGGAAAAAGCAAAAAATTTCAGAATTGCACCTTGCAATGTGGAGATATTACTGTTTGTGCATTTACAATATTCATTGATTTTTGCCATTGAAAAACGTCCAGAAATGTTTGAAGCTACTGACTGAATGAGAGGAGCTGGCATCTCACTCTCTTTGAATCTTCTTTATCATGCTAGGATTAGCAGGAAAAAGCAAAAAATTTCAGAATTGCACCTTGCAATGTGGAGATATTACTGTTTGTGCATTTACAATATTCATTGATTTTTGCCATTGAAAAACGTCCAGAAATGTTTGAAGCTACTGACTGAATGAAAGGAGCTGGCATCTCACTCTCTTTGAATCTTCTTTATCATGCTAGGATTAGCAGGAAAAAGCAAAAAATTTCAGAATTGCACCTTGCAATGTGGAGATATTACTGTTTGTGCATTTACAATATTCATTGATTTTTGCCATTGAAAAACATCATGTTATTCATATACCAGAAATGTTTGAAGCTAGTGACTGAATGAAAGGAGCTGGCATCTCACTCTCTTTGAATCTTCTTTATCATGCTAGGATTAGCAGGAAAAAGCAAAAAATTTCAGAATTGCACCTTGCAATGTGGAGATATTACTGTTTGTGCATTTACAATATTCATTGATTTTTGCCATTGAAAAACGTCCAGAAATGTTTGAAGCTACTGACTGAATGAAAGGAGCTGGCATCGCACTCTCTTTGAATCTTCTTTATCATGCTAGGATTAGCAGGAAAAAGCAAAAAATTTCAGAATTGCACCTTGCAATGTGGAGATATTATTGTTTGTGCATTTACAATATTCATTGATTTTTGCCATTGAAAAACATCATGTTATTCATATACCAGAAATGTTTGAAGCTACTGACTGAATGAAAGGAGCTGGCATCTCACTCTCTTTGAATCTTCTTTATCATGCTAGGATTAGCAGGAAAAAGCAAAAAATTTCAGAATTGCACCTTGCAATGTGGAGATATTACTGTTTGTGCATTTACAATATTCATTGATTTTTGCCATTGAAAAACGTCCAGAAATGTTTGAAGCTACTGACTGAATGAAAGGAGCTGGCATCTCACTCTCTTTGAATCTTCTTTATCATGCTAGGATTAGCAGGAAAAAGCAAAAAATTTCAGAATTGCACCTTGCAATGTGGAGATATTACTGTTTATGCATTTACAATATTCATTGATTTTTGCCATTGAAAAACGTCCAGAAATGTTTGAAGCTACTGACTGAATGAAAGGAGCTGGCATCTCACTCTCTTTGAATCTTCTTTATCATGCTAGGATTAGCAGGAAAAAGCAAAAAATTTCAGAATTGCACCTTGCAATGTGGAGATATTACTGTTTGTGCATTTACAAT
Organism: Phyllobates terribilis; assembly: GCF_046119375.1. Classification (NCBI taxonomy): domain Eukaryota; kingdom Metazoa; phylum Chordata; class Amphibia; order Anura; family Dendrobatidae; genus Phyllobates; species Phyllobates terribilis. The sequence continues at coordinate 174,461 of NW_027362901.1, forward strand.
ATTCATTGATTTTTGCCATTGAAAAACATCATGTTATTCATATACCAGAAATGTTTGAAGTTACTGACTGAATGAAAGGAGCTGGCATCTCACTCTCTTTGAATCTTCTTTATCATGCTAGGATTAGCAGGAAAAAGCAAAAACTTTCAGAATTGCACCTTGCAATGTGGAGATATTACTGCTTGTGCATTTACAATATTCATTGATTTTTGCCATTGAAAAACGTCCAGAAATGTTTGAAGCTACTGACTGAATGAAAGGAGCTGGCATCTCACTCTCTTTGAATCTTCTTTATCATGCTAGGATTAGCAGGAAAAAGCAAAAAATTTCAGAATTGCACCTTGCAATGTGGAGATATTACTGTTTGTGCATTTACAATATTCATTGATTTTTGCCATTGAAAAACATCATGTTATTCATATACCAGAAATGTTTGAAGCTACTGACTGAATGAAAGGAGCTGGCATCTCACTCTCTTTGAATCTTCTTTATCATGCTAGGATTAGCAGGAAAAAGCAAAAAATTTCAGAATTGCACCTTGCAATGTGGAGAAATTACTGTTTGTGCATTTACAATATTCATTGATTTTTGCCATTGAAAAACATCATGTTATTCATATACCAGAAATGTTTGAAGCTACTGACTGAATGAAAGGAGCTGGCATCTCACTCTCTTTGAATCTTCTTTATCATGCTAGGATTAGCAGGAAAAAGCAAAAAATTTCAGAATTGCACCTTGCAATGTGGAGATATTACTGTTTGTGCATTTACAATATTCATTGATTTTTGCCATTGAAAAACGTCCAGAAATGTTTGAAGCTACTGACTGAATGAAAGGAGCTGGCATCTCACTCTCTTTGAATCTTCTTTATCATGCTAGGATTAGCAGGAAAAAGCAAAAAATTTCAGAATTGCACCTTGCAATGTGGAGATATTACTGTTTGTGCATTTACAATATTCATTGATTTTTGCCCTTGAAAAACGTCCAGAAATGTTTGAAGCTACTGACTGAATGAAAGGAGCTGGCATCTCACTATCTTTGAATCTTCTTTATCATGCTAGGATTAGCAGGAAAAAGCAAAAAATTTCAGAATTGCACCTTGCAATGTGGAGATATTACTGTTTGTGCATTTACAATATTCATTGATTTTTGCCATTGAAAAACGTCCAGAAATGTTTGAAGCTACTGACTGAATGAAAGGAGCTGGCATCTCACTCTCTTTGAATCTTCTTTATCATGCTAGGATTAGCAGGAAAAAGCAAAAAATTTCAGAATTGCACCTTGCAATGTGGAGATATTACTGTTTATGCATTTACAATATTCATTGATTTTTGCCATTGAAAAACGTCCAGAAATGTTTGAAGCTACTGACTGAATGAAAGGAGCTGGCATCTCACTCTCTTTGAATCTTCTTTATCATGCTAGGATTAGCAGGAAAAAGCAAAAAATTTCAGAATTGCACCTTGCAATGTGGAGATATTACTGTTTGTGCATTTACAATATTCATTGATTTTTGCCATTGAAAAACATCATGTTATTCATATACCAGAAATGTTTGAAGTTACTGACTGAATGAAAGGAGCTGGCATCTCACTCTCTTTGAATCTTCTTTATCATGCTAGGATTAGCAGGAAAAAGCAAAAACTTTCAGAATTGCACCTTGCAATGTGGAGATATTACTGCTTGTGCATTTACAATATTCATTGATTTTTGCCATTGAAAAACGTCCAGAAATGTTTGAAGCTACTGACTGAATGAAAGGAGCTGGCATCTCACTCTCTTTGAATCTTCTTTATCATGCTAGGATTAGCAGGAAAAAGCAAAAAATTTCAGAATTGCACCTTGCAATGTGGAGATATTACTGTTTGTGCATTTACAATATTCATTGATTTTTGCCATTGAAAAACGTCCAGAAATGTTTGAAGCTACTGACTGAATGAGAGGAGCTGGCATCTCACTCTCTTTGAATCTTCTTTATCATGCTAGGATTAGCAGGAAAAAGCAAAAAATTTCAGAATTGCACCTTGCAATGTGGAGATATTACTGTTTGTGCATTTACAATATTCATTGATTTTTGCCATTGAAAAACGTCCAGAAATGTTTGAAGCTACTGACTGAATGAGAGGAGCTGGCATCTCACTCTCTTTGAATCTTCTTTATCATGCTAGGATTATCAGGAAAAAGCAAAAAATTTCAGAATTGCACCTTGCAATGTGGAGATATTACTGTTTGTGCATTTACAATATTCATTGATTTTTGCCATTGAAAAACGTCCAGAAATGTTTGAAGCTACTGACTGAATGAAAGGAGCTGGCATCTCACTCTCTTTGAATCTTCTTTATCATGCTAGGATTAGCAGGAAAAAGCAAAAAATTTCAGAATTGCACCTTGCAATGTGGAGATATTACTGTTTGTGCATTTACAATATTCATTGATTTTTGCCATTGAAAAACATCATGTTATTCATATACCAGAAATGTTTGAAGCTACTGACTGAATGAAAGGAGCTGGCATCTCACTCTCTTTGAATCTTCTTTATCATGCTAGGATTAGCAGGAAAAAGCAAAAAATTTCAGAATTGCACCTTGCAATGTGGAGATATTACTGTTTGTGCATTTACAATATTCATTGATTTTTGCCATTGAAAAACGTCCAGAAATGTTTGAAGCTACTGACTGAATGAGAGGAGCTGGCATCTCACTCTCTTTGAATCTTCTTTATCATGCTAGGATTAGCAGGAAAAAGCAAAAAATTTCAGAATTGCACCTTGCAATGTGGAGATATTACTGTTTGTGCATTTACAATATTCATTGATTTTTGCCATTGAAAAACGTCCAGAAATGTTTGAAGCTACTGACTGAATGAAAGGAGCTGGCATCTCACTCTCTTTGAATCTTCTTTATCATGCTAGGATTAGCAGGAAAAAGCAAAAAATTTCAGAATTGCACCTTGCAATGTGGAGATATTACTGTTTGTGCATTTACAATATTCATTGATTTTTGCCATTGAAAAACATCATGTTATTCATATACCAGAAATGTTTGAAGCTAGTGACTGAATGAAAGGAGCTGGCATCTCACTCTCTTTGAATCTTCTTTATCATGCTAGGATTAGCAGGAAAAAGCAAAAAATTTCAGAATTGCACCTTGCAATGTGGAGATATTACTGTTTGTGCATTTACAATATTCATTGATTTTTGCCATTGAAAAACGTCCAGAAATGTTTGAAGCTACTGACTGAATGAAAGGAGCTGGCATCGCACTCTCTTTGAATCTTCTTTATCATGCTAGGATTAGCAGGAAAAAGCAAAAAATTTCAGAATTGCACCTTGCAATGTGGAGATATTATTGTTTGTGCATTTACAATATTCATTGATTTTTGCCATTGAAAAACATCATGTTATTCATATACCAGAAATGTTTGAAGCTACTGACTGAATGAAAGGAGCTGGCATCTCACTCTCTTTGAATCTTCTTTATCATGCTAGGATTAGCAGGAAAAAGCAAAAAATTTCAGAATTGCACCTTGCAATGTGGAGATATTACTGTTTGTGCATTTACAATATTCATTGATTTTTGCCATTGAAAAACGTCCAGAAATGTTTGAAGCTACTGACTGAATGAAAGGAGCTGGCATCTCACTCTCTTTGAATCTTCTTTATCATGCTAGGATTAGCAGGAAAAAGCAAAAAATTTCAGAATTGCACCTTGCAATGTGGAGATATTACTGTTTGTGCATTTACAATATTCATTGATTTTTGCCATTGAAAAACGTCCAGAAATGTTTGAAGCTACTGACTGAATGAAAGGAGCTGGCATCTCACTCTCTTTGAATCTTCTTTATCATGCTAGGATTAGCAGGAAAAAGCAAAAAATTTCAGAATTGCACCTTGCAATGTGGAGAAATTACTGTTTGTGCATTTACAATATTCATTGATTTTTGCCATTGAAAAACGTCCAGAAATGTTTGAAGCTACTGACTGAATGAAAGGAGCTGGCATCTCACTCTCTTTGAATCTTCTTTATCATGCTAGGATTAGCAGGAAAAAGCAAAAAATTTCAGAATTGCACCTTGCAATGTGGAGATATTACTGTTTGTGCATTTACAATATTCATTGATTTTTGCCATTGAAAAACGTCCAGAAATGTTTGAAGCTACTGACTGAATGAGAGGAGCTGGCATCTCACTCTCTTTGAATCTTCTTTATCATGCTAGGATTAGCAGGAAAAAGCAAAAAATTTCAGAATTGCACCTTGCAATGTGGAGATATTACTGTTTGTGCATTTACAATATTCATTGATTTTTGCCATTGAAAAACATCATGTTATTCATATACCAGAAATGTTTGAAGCTACTGACTGAATGAAAGGAGCTGGCATCTCACTCTCTTTGAATCTTCTTTATCATGCTAGGATTAGCAGGAAAAAGCAAAAAATTTCAGAATTGCACCTTGCAATGTGGAGATATTACTGTTTGTGCATTTACAATATTCATTGATTTTTGCCATTGAAAAACATCATGTTATTCATATACCAGAAATGTTTGAAGCTACTGACTGAATGAAAGGAGCTGGCATCTCACTCTCTTTGAATCTTCTTTATCATGCTAGGATTAGCAGGAAAAAGCAAAAAATTTCAGAATTGCACCTTGCAATGTGGAGATATTACTGTTTGTGCATTTACAATATTCATTGATTTTTGCCATTGAAAAACGTCCAGAAATGTTTGAAGCTACTGACTGAATGAAAGGAGCTGGCATCTCACTCTCTTTGAATCTTCTTTATCATGCTAGGATTAGCAGGAAAAAGCAAAAAATTTCAGAATTGCACCTTGCAATGTGGAGATATTACTGTTTGTGCATTTACAATATTCATTGATTTTTGCCATTGAAAAACGTCCAGAAATGTTTGAAGCTACTGACTGAATGAAAGGAGCTGGCATCTCACTCTCTTTGAATCTTCTTTATCATGCTAGGATTAGCAGGAAAAAGCAAAAAATTTCAGAATTGCACCTTGCAATGTGGAGAAATTACTGTTTGTGCATTTACAATATTCATTGATTTTTGCCATTGAAAAACGTCCAGAAATGTTTGAAGCTACTGACTGAATGAAAGGAGCTGGCATCTCACTCTCTTTGAATCTTCTTTATCATGCTAGGATTAGCAGGAAAAAGCAAAAAATTTCAGAATTGCACCTTGCAATGTGGAGATATTACTGTTTGTGCATTTACAATATTCATTGATTTTTGCCATTGAAAAACGTCCAGAAATGTTTGAAGCTACTGACTGAATGAGAGGAGCTGGCATCTCACTCTCTTTGAATCTTCTTTATCATGCTAGGATTAGCAGGAAAAAGCAAAAAATTTCAGAATTGCACCTTGCAATGTGGAGATATTACTGTTTGTGCATTTACAATATTCATTGATTTTTGCCATTGAAAAACATCATGTTATTCATATACCAGAAATGTTTGAAGCTACTGACTGAATGAAAGGAGCTGGCATCTCACTCTCTTTGAATCTTCTTTATCATGCTAGGATTAGCAGGAAAAAGCAAAAAATTTCAGAATTGCACCTTGCAATGTGGAGATATTACTGTTTGTGCATTTACAATATTCATTGATTTTTGCCATTGAAAAACATCATGTTATTCATATACCAGAAATGTTTGAAGCTACTGACTGAATGAAAGGAGCTGGCATCTCACTCTCTTTGAATCTTCTTTATCATGCTAGGATTAGCAGGAAAAAGCAAAAAATTTCAGAATTGCACCTTGCAATGTGGAGATATTACTGTTTGTGCATTTACAATATTCATTGATTTTTGCCATTGAAAAACGTCCAGAAATGTTTGAAGCTACTGACTGAATGAAAGGAGCTGGCATCTCACTCTCTTTGAATCTTCTTTATCATGCTAGGATTAGCAGGAAAAAGCAAAAAATTTCAGAATTGCACCTTGCAATGTGGAGATATTACTGTTTGTGCATTTACAATATTCATTGATTTTTGCCATTGAAAAACATCATGTTATTCATATACCAGAAATGTTTGAAGCTACTGACTGAATGAAAGGAGCTGGCATCTCACTCTCTTTGAATCTTCTTTATCATGCTAGGATTAGCAGGAAAAAGCAAAAAATTTCAGAATTGCACCTTGCAATGTGGAGATATTACTGTTTGTGCATTTACAATATTCATTGATTTTTGCCATTGAAAAACGTCCAGAAATGTTTGAAGCTACTGACTGAATGAAAGGAGCTGGCATCTCACTCTCTTTGAATCTTCTTTATCATGCTAGGATTAGCAGGAAAAAGCAAAAAATTTCAGAATTGCACCTTGCAATGTGGAGATATTACTGTTTGTGCATTTACAATATTCATTGATTTTTGCCATTGAAAAACGTCCAGAAATGTTTGAAGCTACTGACTGAATGAAAGGAGCTGGCATCTCACTCTCTTTGAATCTTCTTTATCATGCTAGGATTAGCAGGAAAAAGCAAAATATTTCAGAATTGCACCTTGCAATGTGGAGATATTACTGTTTGTGCATTTACAATATTCATTGATTTTTGCCATTGAAAAACATCATGTTATTCATATACCAGAAATGTTTGAAGCTACTGACTGAATGAAAGGAGCTGGCATCTCACTCTCTTTGAATCTTCTTTATCATGCTAGGATTAGCAGGAAAAAGCAAAAAAATTCAGAATTGCACCTTGCAATGTGGAGATATTACTGTTTGTGCATTTACAATATTCATTGATTTTTGCCATTGAAAAACGTCCAGAAATGTTTGAAGCTACTGACTGAATGAAAGGAGCTGGCATCTCACTCTCTTTGAATCTTCTTTATCATGCTAGGATTAGCAGGAAAAAGCAAAAAATTTCAGAATTGCACCTTGCAATGTGGAGATATTATTGTTTGTGCATTTACAATATTCATTGATTTTTGCCATTGAAAAACATTATGTTATTCATATACCAGAAATGTTTGAAGCTACTGACTGAATGAAAGGAGCTGGCATCTCACTCTCTTTGAATCTTCTTTATCATGCTAGGATTAGCAGGAAAAAGCAAAAAATTTCAGAATTGCACCTTGCAATGTGGAGATATTACTGTTTGTGCATTTACAATATTCATTGATTTTTGCCATTGAAAAACGTCCAGAAATGTTTGAAGCTACTGACTGAATGAAAGGAGCTGGCATCTCACTCTCTTTGAATCTTCTTTATCATGCTAGGATTAGCAGGAAAAAGCAAAAAATTTCAGAATTGCACCTTGCAATGTGGAGATATTACTGTTTGTGCATTTACAATATTCATTGATTTTTGCCATTGAAAAACGTCCAGAAATGTTCGAAGCTACTGACTGAATGAAAGGAGCTGGCATCTCACTCTCTTTGAATCTTCTTTATCATGCTAGGATTAGCAGGAAAAAGCAAAAAATTTCAGAATTGCACCTTGCAATGTGGAGATATTACTGTTTGTGCATTTACAATATTCATTGATTTTTGCCATTGAAAAACGTCCAGAAATGTTTGAAGCTACTGACTGTATGAAAGGAGCTGGCATCTCACTCTCTTTGAATCTTCTTTATCATGCTAGGATTAGCAGGAAAAAGCAAAAAATTTCAGAATTGCACCTTGCAATGTGGAGATATTACTGTTTGTGCATTTACAATATTCATTGATTTTTGCCATTGAAAAACGTCCAGAAATGTTTGAAGCTACTGACTGAATGAAAGGAGCTGGCATCTCACTCTCTTTGAATCTTCTTTATCATGCTAGGATTAGCAGGAAAAAGCAAAAAATTTCAGAATTGCACCTTGCAATGTGGAGATATTACTGTTTGTGCATTTACAATATTCATTGATTTTTGCCATTGAAAAACATCATGTTATTCATATACCAGAAATGTTTGAAGCTACTGACTGAATGAAAGGAGCTGGCATCTCACTCTCTTTGAATCTTCTTTATCATGCTAGGATTAGCAGGAAAAAGCAAAAAATTTCAGAATTGCACCTTGCAATGTGGAGATATTACTGTTTGTGCATTTACAATATTCATTGATTTTTGCCATTGAAAAACATCATGTTATTCATATACCAGATATGTTTGAAGCTACTGACTGAATGAAAGGAGCTGGCATCTCACTCTCTTTGAATCTTCTTTATCATGCTACGATTAGCAGGAAAAAGCAAAAAATTTCAGAATTGCACCTTGCAATGTGGAGATATTACTGTTTGTGCATTTACAATATTCATTGATTTTTGCCATTGAAAAACGTCCAGAAATGTTTGAAGCTACTGACTGAATGAAAGGAGCTGGCATCTCACTCTCTTTGAATCTTCTTTATCATGCTAGGATTAGCAGGAAAAAGCAAAAAATTTCAGAATTGCACCTTGCAATGTGGAGATATTACTGTTTGTGCATTTACAATATTCATTGATTTTTGCCATTGAAAAACGTCCAGAAATGTTTAAAGCTACTGACTGAATGAAAGGAGCTGGCATCTCACTCTCTTTGAATCTTCTTTATCATGCTAGGATTAGCAGGAAAAAGCAAAAAATTTCAGAATTGCACCTTGCAATGTGGAGATATTACTGTTTGTGCATTTACAATATTCATTGATTTTTGCCATTGAAAAACGTCCAGAAATGTTTGAAGCTACTGACTGAATGAAAGGAGCTGGCATCTCACTCTCTTTGAATCTTCTTTATCATGCTAGGATTAGCAGGAAAAAGCAAAAAATTTCAGAATTGCACCTTGCAATGTGGAGATATTACTGTTTATGCATTTACAATATTCATTGATTTTTGCCATTGAAAAACGTCCAGAAATGTTTGAAGCTACTGACTGAATGAAAGGAGCTGGCATCTCACTCTCTTTGAATCTTCTTTATCATGCTAGGATTAGCAGGAAAAAGCAAAAAATTTCAGAATTGCACCTTGCAATGTGGAGATATTACTGTTTGTGCATTTACAATATTCATTGATTTTTGCCATTGAAAAACATCATGTTATTCATATACCAGATATGTTTGAAGCTACTGACTGAATGAAAGGAGCTGGCATCTCACTCTCTTTGAATCTTCTTTATCATGCTACGATTAGCAGGAAAAAGCAAAAAATTTCAGAATTGCACCTTGCAATGTGGAGATATTACTGTTTGTGCATTTACAATATTCATTGATTTTTGCCATTGAAAAACGTCCAGAAATGTTTGAAGCTACTGACTGAATGAAAGGAGCTGGCATCTCACTCTCTTTGAATCTTCTTTATCATGCTAGGATTAGCAGGAAAAAGCAAAAAATTTCAGAATTGCACCTTGCAATGTGGAGATATTACTGTTTGTGCATTTACAATATTCATTGATTTTTGCCATTGAAAAACGTCCAGAAATGTTTGAAGCTACTGACTGAATGAAAGGAGCTGGCATCTCACTCTCTTTGAATCTTCTTTATCATGCTAGGATTAGCAGGAAAAAACAAAAAATTTCAGAATTGCACCTTGCAATGTGGAGATATTACTGTTTGTGCATTTACAATATTCATTGATTTTTGCCATTGAAAAACGTCCAGAAATGTTTGAAGCTACTGACTGAATGAAAGGAGCTGGCATCTCACTCTCTTTGAATCTTCTTTATCATGCTAGGATTAGCAGGAAAAAGCAAAAAATTTCAGAATTGCACCTTGCAATGTGGAGATATTACTGTTTATGCATTTACAATATTCATTGATTTTTGCCATTGAAAAACGTCCAGAAATGTTTGAATCTACTGACTGAATGAAAGGAGCTGGCATCTCACTCTCTTTGAATCTTCTTTATCATGCTAGGATTAGCAGGAAAAAGCAAAAAATTTCAGAATTGCACCTTGCAATGTGGAGATATTACTGTTTGTGCATTTACAATATTCATTGATTTTTGCCATTGAAAAACATCATGTTATTCATATACCAGAAATGTTTGAAGTTACTGACTGAATGAAAGGAGGTGGCATCTCACTCTCTTTGAATCTTCTTTATCATGCTAGGATTAGCAGGAAAAAGCAAAAAATTTCAGAATTGCACCTTGCAATGTGGAGATATTACTGCTTGTGCATTTACAATATTCATTGATTTTTGCCATTGAAAAACGTCCAGAAATGTTTGAAGCTACTGACTGAATGAAAGGAGCTGGCATCTCACTCTCTTTGAATCTTCTTTATCATGCTAGGATTAGCAGGAAAAAGCAAAAAATTTCAGAATTGCACCTTGCAATGTGGAGATATTACTGTTTGTGCATTTACAATATTCATTGATTTTTGCCATTGAAAAACATCATGTTATTCATATACCAGAAATGTTTGAAGCTACTGACTGAATGAAAGGAGCTGGCATCTCACTCTCTTTGAATCTTCTTTATCATGCTAGGATTAGCAGGAAAAAGCAAAAAATTTCAGAATTGCACCTTGCAATGTGGAGATATTACTGTTTGTGCATTTACAATATTCATTGATTTTTGCCATTGAAAAACGTCCAGAAATGTTTGAAGCTACTGACTGAATGAAAGGAGCTGGCATCTCACTCTCTTTGAATCTTCTTTATCATGCTAGGATTAGCAGGAAAAAGCAAAAAATTTCAGAATTGCACCTTGCAATGTGGAGATATTACTGTTTGTGCATTTACAATATTCATTGATTTTTGCCATTGAAAAACATCATGTTATTCATATACCAGAAATGTTTGAAGCTACTGACTGAATGAAAGGAGCTGGCATCTCACTCTCTTTGAATCTTCTTTATCATGCTAGGATTAGCAGGAAAAAGCAAAAAATTTCAGAATTGCACCTTGCAATGTGGAGATATTACTGTTTGTGCATTTACAATATTCATTGATTTTTGCCATTGAAAAACATCATGTTATTCATATACCAGAAATGTTTGAAGATACTGACTGAATGAAAGGAGCTGGCATCTCACTCTCTTTGAATCTTCTTTATCATGCTAGGATTAGCAGGAAAAAGCAAAAAATTTCAGAATTGCACCTTGCAATGTGGAGATATTACTGTTTGTGCATTTACAATATTCATTGATTTTTGCCATTGAAAAACATCATGTTATTCATATACCAGAAATGTTTGAAGCTACTGACTGAATGAAAGGAGCTGGCATCTCACTCTCTTTGAATCTTCTTATCATGCTAGGATTAGCAGGAAAAAGCAAAAAATTTCAGAATTGCACCTTGCAATGTGGAGATATTACTGTTTGTGCATTTACAATATTCATTGATTTTTGCCATTGAAAAACGTCCAGAAATGTTTGAAGCTACTGACTGAATGAAAGGAGCTGGCATCTCACTCTCTTTGAATCTTCTTTATCATGCTAGGATTAGCAGGAAAAAGCAAAAAATTTCAGAATTGCACCTTGCAATGTGGAGATATTACTGTTTGTGCATTTACAATATTCATTGATTTTTGCCATTGAAAAACATCATGTTATTCATATACCAGAAATGTTTGAAGCTACTGACTGAATGAAAGGAGCTGGCATCTCACTCTCTTTGAATCTTCTTTATCATGCTAGGATTAGCAGGAAAAAGCAAAAAATTTCAGAATTGCACCTTGCAATGTGGAGATATTGCTGTTTGTGCATTTACAATATTCATTGATTTTTGCCATTGAAAAACGTCCAGAAATGTTTGAAGCTACTGACTGAATGAAAGGAGCTGGCATCTCACTCTCTTTGAATCTTCTTTATCATGCTAGGATTAGCAGGAAAAAGCAAAAAATTTCAGAATTGCACCTTGCAATGTGGAGATATTACTGTTTGTGCATGTACAATATTCATTGATTTTTGCCATTGAAAAACGTCCAGAAATGTTTGAAGCTACTGACTGAATGAAAGGAGCTGGCATCTCACTCTCTTTGAATCTTCTTTATCATGCTAGGATTAGCAGGAAAAAGCAAAAAATTTCAGAATTGCACCTTGCAATGTGGAGATATTACTGTTTGTGCATTTACAATATTCATTGATTTTTGCCATTGAAAAACGTCCAGAAATGTTTGAAGCTACTGACTGAATGAAAGGAGCTGGCATCTCAATCTCTTTGAATCTTCTTTATCATGCTAGGATTAGCAAGAAAAAGCAAAAAATTTCAGAATTGCACCTTGCAATGTGGAGATATTATTGTTTGTGCATTTACAATATTCATTGATTTTTGCCATTAAAAAACGTCCAGAAATGCTTGAAGCTACTGACTGAATGAAAGGAGCTGGCATCTCACTCTCTTTGAATCTTCTTTATCATGCTACGATTAGCAAGAAAAAGCCAAAAATTTCAGAATTGCACCTTGCAATGTGGAGATATTACTGTTTGTGCATTTACAATATTCATTGATTTTTGCCATTGAAAAACATCATGTTATTCATATACCAGAAATGTTTGAAGCTACTGACTGAATGAAAGGAGCTGGCATCTCACTCTCTTTGAATCTTCTTTATCATGCTAGGATTAGCAGGAAAAAGCAAAAAATTTCAGAATTGCACCTTGCAATGTGGAGATATTACTGTTTGTGCATTTACAATATTCATTGATTTTTGCCATTGAAAAACATCATGTTATTCATATACCAGAAATGTTTGAAGCTACTGACTGAATGAAAGGAGCTGGCATCTCACTCTCTTTGAATCTTCTTTATCATGCTAGGATTAGCAGGAAAAAGCAAAAAATTTCAGAATTGCACCTTGAAATGTGGAGATATTACTGTTTGTGCATTTACAATATTCATTGATGTTTGCCATTGAAAAACGTCCAGAAATGTTTGAAGCTACTGACTGAATGAAAGGAGCTGGCATCTCACTCTCTTTGAATCTTCTTTATCATGCTAGGATTAGCAGGAAAAAGCAAAAAATTTCAGAATTGCACCTTGCAATGTGGAGATATTACTGTTTGTGCATTTACAATATTCATTGATTTTTGCCATTGAAAAACGTCCAGAAATGTTTGAAGCTACTGACTGAATGAAAGGAGCTGGCATCTCACTCTCTTTGAATCTTCTTTATCATGCTAGGATTAGCAGGAAAAAGCAAAAAATTTCAGAATTGCACCTTGCAATGTGGAGATATTACTGTTTGTGCATTTACAATATTCATTGATTTTTGCCATTGAAAAACGTCCAGAAATGTTTGAAGCTACTGACTGAATGAAAGGAGCTGGCATCTCACTCTCTTTGAATCTTCTTTATCATGCTAGGATTAGCAGGAAAAAGCAAAAAATTTCAGAATTGCACCTTGCAATATGGAGATATTACTGTTTGTGCATTTACAATATTCATTGATTTTTGCCATTGAAAAACGTCCAGAAATGTTTGAAGCTACTGACTGAATGAAAGGAGCTGGCATCTCACTCTCTTTGAATCTTCCTTATCATGCTAGGATTAGCAGGAAAAAGCAAAAAATTTCAGAATTGCACCTTGCAATGTGGAGATATTACTGTTTGTGCATTTACAATATTCATTGATTTTTGCCATTGAAAAACATCATGTTATTCATATACCAGAAATGTTTGAAGCTACTGACTGAATGAAAGGAGCTGGCATCTCACTCTCTTTGAATCTTCTTTATCATGCTAGGATTAGCAGGAAAAAGCAAAAAATTTCAGAATTGCACCTTGCAATGTGGAGATATTACTGTTTGTGCATTTACAATATTCATTGATTTTTGCCATTGAAAAACATCATGTTATTCATATACCAGAAATGTTTGAAGCTACTGACTGAATGAAAGGAGCTGGCATCTCACTCTCTTTGAATCTTCTTTATCATGCTAGGATTAGCAGGAAAAAGCAAAAAATTTCAGAATTGCACCTTGCAATGTGGAGATATTACAGTTTGTGCATTTACAATATTCATTGATTTTTGCCATTGAAAAACGTCCAGAAATGTTTGAAGCTACTGACTGAATGAAAGGAGCTGGCATCTCACTCTCTTTGAATCTTCTTTATCATGCTAGGATTAGCAGGAAAAAGCAAAAAATTTCAGAATTGCACCTTGCAATGTGGAGATATTACTGTTTGTGCATTTACAATATTCATTGATTTTTGCCATTGAAAAACGTCCAGAAATGTTTGAAGCTACTGACTGAATGAAAGGAGCTGGCATCTCACTCTCTTTGAATCTTCTTTATCATGCTAGGATTAGCAAGAAAAAGCAAAAAATTTCAGAATTGCACCTTGCAATGTGGAGATATTACTGTTTGTGCATTTACAATATTCATTGATTTTTGCCATTGAAAAACATCATGTTATTCATATACCAGAAATGTTTGAAGCTACTGACTGAATGAAAGGAGCTGGCATCTCACTCTCTTTGAATCTTCTTTATCATGCTAGGATTAGCAGGAAAAAGCAAAAAATTTCAGAATTGCACCTTGCAATGTGGAGATATTACTGTTTGTGCATTTACAATATTCATTGATTTTTGCCATTGAAAAACATCATGTTATTCATATACCAGAAATGTTTGAAGCTACTGACTGAATGAAAGGAGCTGGCATCTCACTCTCTTTGAATCTTCTTTATCATGCTAGGATTAGCAGGAAAAAGCAAAAAATTTCAGAATTGCACCTTGAAATGTGGAGATATTACTGTTTGTGCATTTACAATATTCATTGATGTTTGCCATTGAAAAACGTCCAGAAATGTTTGAAGCTACTGACTGAATGAAAGGAGCTGGCATCTCACTCTCTTTGAATCTTCTTTATCATGCTAGGATTAGCAGGAAAAAGCAAAAAATTTCAGAATTGCACCTTGCAATGTGGAGATATTACTGTTTGTGCATTTACAATATTCATTGATTTTTGCCATTGAAAAACGTCCAGAAATGTTTGAAGCTACTGACTGAATGAAAGGAGCTGGCATCTCACTCTCTTTGAATCTTCTTTATCATGCTAGGATTAGCAGGAAAAAGCAAAAAATTTCAGAATTGCACCTTGCAATGTGGAGATATTACTGTTTGTGCATTTACAATATTCATTGATTTTTGCCATTGAAAAACGTCCAGAAATGTTTGAAGCTACTGACTGAATGAAAGGAGCTGGCATCTCACTCTCTTTGAATCTTCTTTATCATGCTAGGATTAGCAGGAAAAAGCAAAAAATTTCAGAATTGCACCTTGCAATGTGGAGATATTACTGTTTGTGCATTTACAATATTCATTGATTTTTGCCATTGAAAAACGTCCAGAAATGTTTGAAGCTACTGACTGAATGAAAGGAGCTGGCATCTCACTCTCTTTGAATCTTCCTTATCATGCTAGGATTAGCAGGAAAAAGCAAAAAATTTCAGAATTGCACCTTGCAATGTGGAGATATTACTGTTTGTGCATTTACAATATTCATTGATTTTTGCCATTGAAAAACATCATGTTATTCATACACCAGAAATGTTTGAAGCTACTGACTGAATGAAAGGAGCTGGCATCTCACTCTCTTTGAATCTTCTTTATCATGCTAGGATTAGCAGGAAAAAGCAAAAAATTTCAGAATTGCACCTTGCAATGTGGAGATATTACTGTTTGTGCATTTACAATATTCATTGATTTTTGCCATTGAAAAACATCATGTTATTCATATACCAGAAATGTTTGAAGCTACTGACTGAATGAAAGGAGCTGGCATCTCACTCTCTTTGAATCTTCTTTATCATGCTAGGATTAGCAGGAAAAAGCAAAAAATTTCAGAATTGCACCTTGCAATGTGGAGATATTACAGTTTGTGCATTTACAATATTCATTGATTTTTGCCATTGAAAAACGTCCAGAAATGTTTGAAGCTACTGACTGAATGAAAGGAGCTGGCATCTCACTCTCTTTGAATCTTCTTTATCATGCTAGGATTAGCAGGAAAAAGCAAAAAATTTCAGAATTGCACCTTGCAATGTGGAGATATTACTGTTTGTGCATTTACAATATTCATTGATTTTTGCCATTGAAAAACGTCCAGAAATGTTTGAAGCTACTGACTGAATGAAAGGAGCTGGCATCTCACTCTCTTTGAATCTTCTTTATCATGCTAGGATTAGCAAGAAAAAGCAAAAAATTTCAGAATTGCACCTTGCAATGTGGAGATATTACTGTTTGTGCATTTACAATATTCATTGATTTTTGCCATTGAAAAACATCATGTTATTCATATACCAGAAATGTTTGAAGCTACTGACTGAATGAAAGGAGCTGGCATCTCACTCTCTTTGAATCTTCTTTATCATGCTAGGATTAGCAGGAAAAAGCAAAAAATTTCAGAATTGCACCTTGCAATGTGGAGATATTACTGTTTGTGCATTTACAATATTCATTGATTTTTGCCATTGAAAAACGTCCAGAAATGTTTGAAGCTACTGACTGAATGAAAGGAGCTGGCATCTCACTCTCTTTGAATCTTCTTTATCATGCTAGGATTAGCAGGAAAAAGCAAAAAATTTCAGAATTGCACCTTGCAATATGGAGATATTACTGTTTGTGCATTTACAATATTCATTGATTTTTGCCATTGAAAAACGTCCAGAAATGTTTGAAGCTACTGACTGAATGAAAGGAGCTGGCATCTCACTCTCTTTGAATCTTCCTTATCATGCTAGGATTAGCAGGAAAAAGCAAAAAATTTCAGAATTGCACCTTGCAATGTGGAGATATTACTGTTTGTGCATTTACAATATTCATTGATTTTTGCCATTGAAAAACATCATGTTATTCATATACCAGAAATGTTTGAAGCTACTGACTGAATGAAAGGAGCTGGCATCTCACTCTCTTTGAATCTTCTTTATCATGCTAGGATTAGCAGGAAAAAGCAAAAAATTTCAGAATTGCACCTTGCAATGTGGAGATATTACTGTTTGTGCATTTACAATATTCATTGATTTTTGCCATTGAAAAACATCATGTTATTCATATACCAGAAATGTTTGAAGCTACTGACTGAATGAAAGGAGCTGGCATCTCACTCTCTTTGAATCTTCTTTATCATGCTAGGATTAGCAGGAAAAAGCAAAAAATTTCAGAATTGCACCTTGCAATGTGGAGATATTACAGTTTGTGCATTTACAATATTCATTGATTTTTGCCATTGAAAAACGTCCAGAAATGTTTGAAGCTACTGACTGAATGAAAGGAGCTGGCATCTCACTCTCTTTGAATCTTCTTTATCATGCTAGGATTAGCAGGAAAAAGCAAAAAATTTCAGAATTGCACCTTGCAATGTGGAGATATTACTGTTTGTGCATTTACAATATTCATTGATTTTTGCCATTGAAAAACGTCCAGAAATGTTTGAAGCTACTGACTGAATGAAAGGAGCTGGCATCTCACTCTCTTTGAATCTTCTTTATCATGCTAGGATTAGCAAGAAAAAGCAAAAAATTTCAGAATTGCACCTTGCAATGTGGAGATATTACTGTTTGTGCATTTACAATATTCATTGATTTTTGCCATTGAAAAACATCATGTTATTCATATACCAGAAATGTTTGAAGCTACTGACTGAATGAAAGGAGCTGGCATCTCACTCTCTTTGAATCTTCTTTATCATGCTAGGATTAGCAGGAAAAAGCAAAAAATTTCAGAATTGCACCTTGCAATGTGGAGATATTACTGTTTGTGCATTTACAATATTCATTGATTTTTGCCATTGAAAAACATCATGTTATTCATATACCAGAAATGTTTGAAGCTACTGACTGAATGAAAGGAGCTGGCATCTCACTCTCTTTGAATCTTCTTTATCATGCTAGGATTAGCAGGAAAAAGCAAAAAATTTCAGAATTGCACCTTGAAATGTGGAGATATTACTGTTTGTGCATTTACAATATTCATTGATGTTTGCCATTGAAAAACGTCCAGAAATGTTTGAAGCTACTGACTGAATGAAAGGAGCTGGCATCTCACTCTCTTTGAATCTTCTTTATCATGCTAGGATTAGCAGGAAAAAGCAAAAAATTTCAGAATTGCACCTTGCAATGTGGAGATATTACTGTTTGTGCATTTACAATATTCATTGATTTTTGCCATTGAAAAACGTCCAGAAATGTTTGAAGCTACTGACTGAATGAAAGGAGCTGGCATCTCACTCTCTTTGAATCTTCTTTATCATGCTAGGATTAGCAGGAAAAAGCAAAAAATTTCAGAATTGCACCTTGCAATGTGGAGATATTACTGTTTGTGCATTTACAATATTCATTGATTTTTGCCATTGAAAAACGTCCAGAAATGTTTGAAGCTACTGACTGAATGAAAGGAGCTGGCATCTCACTCTCTTTGAATCTTCTTTATCATGCTAGGATTAGCAGGAAAAAGCAAAAAATTTCAGAATTGCACCTTGCAATGTGGAGATATTACTGTTTGTGCATTTACAATATTCATTGATTTTTGCCATTGAAAAACGTCCAGAAATGTTTGAAGCTACTGACTGAATGAAAGGAGCTGGCATCTCACTCTCTTTGAATCTTCCTTATCATGCTAGGATTAGCAGGAAAAAGCAAAAAATTTCAGAATTGCACCTTGCAATGTGGAGATATTACTGTTTGTGCATTTACAATATTCATTGATTTTTGCCATTGAAAAACATCATGTTATTCATATACCAGAAATGTTTGAAGCTACTGACTGAATGAAAGGAGCTGGCATCTCACTCTCTTTGAATCTTCTTTATCATGCTAGGATTAGCAGGAAAAAGCAAAAAATTTCAGAATTGCACCTTGCAATGTGGAGATATTACTGTTTGTGCATTTACAATATTCATTGATTTTTGCCATTGAAAAACATCATGTTATTCATATACCAGAAATGTTTGAAGCTACTGACTGAATGAAAGGAGCTGGCATCTCACTCTCTTTGAATCTTCTTTATCATGCTAGGATTAGCAGGAAAAAGCAAAAAATTTCAGAATTGCACCTTGCAATGTGGAGATATTACAGTTTGTGCATTTACAATATTCATTGATTTTTGCCATTGAAAAACGTCCAGAAATGTTTGAAGCTACTGACTGAATGAAAGGAGCTGGCATCTCACTCTCTTTGAATCTTCTTTATCATGCTAGGATTAGCAGGAAAAAGCAAAAAATTTCAGAATTGCACCTTGCAATGTGGAGATATTACTGTTTGTGCATTTACAATATTCATTGATTTTTGCCATTGAAAAACGTCCAGAAATGTTTGAAGCTACTGACTGAATGAAAGGAGCTGGCATCTCACTCTCTTTGAATCTTCTTTATCATGCTAGGATTAGCAAGAAAAAGCAAAAAATTTCAGAATTGCACCTTGCAATGTGGAGATATTACTGTTTGTGCATTTACAATATTCATTGATTTTTGCCATTGAAAAACATCATGTTATTCATATACCAGAAATGTTTGAAGCTACTGACTGAATGAAAGGAGCTGGCATCTCACTCTCTTTGAATCTTCTTTATCATGCTAGGATTAGCAGGAAAAAGCAAAAAATTTCAGAATTGCACCTTGCAATGTGGAGATATTACTGTTTGTGCATTTACAATATTCATTGATTTTTGCCATTGAAAAACATCATGTTATTCATATACCAGAAATGTTTGAAGCTACTGACTGAATGAAAGGAGCTGGCATCTCACTCTCTTTGAATCTTCTTTATCATGCTAGGATTAGCAGGAAAAAGCAAAAAATTTCAGAATTGCACCTTGCAATGTGGAGATATTACTGTTTGTGCATTTACAATATTCATTGATTTTTGCCATTGAAAAACGTCCAGAAATGTTTGAAGCTACTGACTGAATGAAAGGAGCTGGCATCTCACTCTCTTTGAATCTTCTTTATCATGCTAGGATTAGCAAGAAAAAGCAAAAAATTTCAGAATTGCACCTTGCAATGTGGAGATATTACTGTTTGTGCATTTACAATATTCATTGATTTTTGCCATTGAAAAACATCATGTTATTCATATACCAGAAATGTTTGAAGCTACTGACTGAATGAAAGGAGCTGGCATCTCACTCTCTTTGAATCTTCTTTATCATGCTAGGATTAGCAGGAAAAAGCAAAAAATTTCAGAATTGCACCTTGCAATGTGGAGATATTACTGTTTGTGCATTTACAATATTCATTGATTTTTGCCATTGAAAAACATCATGTTATTCATATACCAGAAATGTTTGAAGCTACTGACTGAATGAAAGGAGCTGGCATCTCACTCTCTTTGAATCTTCTTTATCATGCTAGGATTAGCAGGAAAAAGCAAAAAATTTCAGAATTGCACCTTGCAATGTGGAGATATTACAGTTTGTGCATTTACAATATTCATTGATTTTTGCCATTGAAAAACGTCCAGAAATGTTTGAAGCTACTGACTGAATGAAAGGAGCTGGCATCTCACTCTCTTTGAATCTTCTTTATCATGCTAGAATTAGCAGGAAAAAGCAAAACATTTCAGAATTGCACCTTGCAATGTGGAGATATTACTGTTTGTGCATTTACAATATTCATTGATTTTTGCCATTGAAAAACGTCCAGAAATGTTTGAAGCTACTGACTGAATGAAAGGAGCTGGCATCTCACTCTCTTTGAATCTTCTTTATCATGCTAGGATTAGCAAGAAAAAGCAAAAAATTTCAGAATTGCACCTTGCAATGTGGAGATATTACTGTTTGTGCATTTACAATATTCATTGATTTTTGCCATTGAAAAACATCATGTTATTCATATACCAGAAATGTTTGAAGCTACTGACTGAATGAAAGGAGCTGGCATCTCACTCTCTTTGAATCTTCTTTATCATGCTAGGATTAGCAGGAAAAAGCAAAAAATTTCAGAATTGCACCTTGCAATGTGGAGATATTACTGTTTGTGCATTTACAATATTCATTGATTTTTGCCATTGAAAAACATCATGTTATTCATATACCAGAAATGTTTGAAGCTACTGACTGAATGAAAGGAGCTGGCATCTCACTCTCTTTGAATCTTCTTTATCATGCTAGGATTAGCAGGAAAAAGCAAAAAATTTCAGAATTGCACCTTGCAATGTGGAGATATTACTGTTTGTGCATTTACAATATTCATTGATTTTTGCCATTGAAAAACGTCCAGAAATGTTTGAAGCTACTGACTGAATGAAAGGAGCTGGCATCTCACTCTCTTTGAATCTTCTTTATCATGCTAGGATTAGCAGGAAAAAGCAAAAAAATTCAGAATTGCACCTTGCAATGTGGAGATATTACTGTTTGTGCATTTACAATATTCATTGATTTTTGCCATTGAAAAACGTCCAGAAATGTTTGAAGCTACTGACTGAATGAAAGGAGCTGGCATCTCACTCTCTTTGAATCTTCTTTATCATGCTAGGATTAGCAAGAAAAAGCAAAAAATTTCAGAATTGCACCTTGCAATGTGGAGATATTACTGTTTGTGCATTTACAATATTCATTGATTTTTGCCATTGAAAAACATCATGTTATTCATATACCAGAAATGTTTGAAGCTACTGACTGAATGAAAGGAGCTGGCATCTCACTCTCTTTGAATCTTCTTTATCATGCTAGAATTAGCAGGAAAAAGCAAAAAATTTCAGAATTGCACCTTGCAATGTGGAGATATTACTGTTTGTGCATTTACAATATTCATTGATTTTTGCCATTGAAAAACGTCCAGAAATGTTTGAAGCTACTGACTGAATGAAAGGAGTTGGCATCTCACTCTCTTTGAATCTTCTTTATCATGCTAGGATTAGCAGGAAAAAGCAAAAAATTTCAGAATTGCACCTTGCAATGTGGAGATATTACTGTTTGTGCATTTACAATATTCATTGATTTTTGCCATTGAAAAACATCCAGAAATGTTTGAAGCTACTGACTGAATGAAAGGAGCTGGCATCTCACTCTCTTTGAATCTTCTTTATCATGCTAGGATTAGCAGGAAAAAGCAAAAAATTTCAGAATTGCACCTTGCAATGTGGAGATATTACTGTTTGTGCATTTACAATATTCATTGATTTTTGCCATTGAAAAACGTCCAGAAATGTTTGAAGCTACTGACTGAATGAAAGGAGCTGGCATCTCACTCTCTTTGAATCTTCTTTATCATGCTAGGATTAGCAGGAAAAAGCAAAAAATTTCATAATTGCACCTTGCAATGTGGAGATATTACTGTTTGTGCATTTACAATATTCATTGATTTTTGCCATTGAAAAACGTCCAGAAATGTTTGAAGCTACTGACTGAATGAATGGAGCTGGCATCTCACTCTCTTTGAATCTTCTTTATCATGCTAGGATTAGCAGGAAAAAGCAAAAAATTTCAGAATTGCACCTTGCAATGTGGAGATATTACTGTTTGTGCATTTACAATATTCATTGATTTTTGCCATTGAAAAACGTCCAGAAATGTTTGAAGCTACTGACTGAATGAAAGGAGCTGGCATCTCACTCTCTTTGAATCTTCTTTATCATGCTAGGATTAGCAGGAAAAAGCAAAAAATTTCAGAATTGCACCTTGCAATGTGGAGATATTACTGTTTGTGCATTTACAATATTCATTGATTTTTGCCATTGAAAAACATCATGTTATTCATATACCAGAAATGTTTGAAGCTACTGACTGAATGAAAGGAGCTGGCATCTCACTCTCTTTGAATCTTCTTTATCATGCTAGGATTAGCAGGAAAAAGCAAAAAATTTCAGAATTGCACCTTGCAATGTGGAGATATTACTGTTTGTGCATTTACAATATTCATTGATTTTTGCCATTGAAAAACGTCCAGAAATGTTTGAAGCTACTGACTGAATGAAAGGAGCTGGCATCTCACTCTCATTGAATCTTCCTTATCATGCTAGGATTAGCAGGAAAAAGCAAAAAATTTCAGAATTGCACCTTGCAATGTGGAGATATTACTGTTTGTGCATTTAAAATATTCATTGATTTTTGCCATTGAAAAACATAATGTTATTCATATACCAGAAATGTTTGAAGCTGCTGACTGAATGAAAGGAGCTGGCATCTCACTCTCTTTGAATCTTCTTTATCATGCTAGGATTAGCAGGAAAAAGCAAAAAATTTCAGAATTGCACCTTGCAATGTGGAGATATTACTGTTTGTGCATTTACAATATTCATTGATTTTTGCCATTGAAAAACGTCCAGAAATGTTTGAAGCTACTGACTGAATGAAAGGAGCTGGCATCTCACTCTCTTTGAATCTTCTTTATCATGCTAGGATTAGCAGGAGAAAGCAAAAAATTTCAGAATTGCACCTTGCAATGTGGAGATATTACTGTTTGTGCATTTACAATATTCATTGATTTTTGCCATTGAAAAACATCATGTTATTCATATACCAGAAATGTTTGAAGCTACTGACTGAATGAAAGGAGCTGGCATCTCACTCTCTTTCAATCTTCTTTATCATGCTAGGATTAGCAGGAAAAAGCAAAAAATTTCAGAATTGCACCTTGCAATGTGGAGATATTACTGTTTGTGCATTTACAATATTCATTGATTTTTGCCATTGAAAAACGTCCAGAAATGTTTGAAGCTACTGACTGAATGAAAGGAGCTGGCATCTCACTCTCTTTGAATCTTCTTTATCATGCTAGGATTAGCAGGAAAAAGCAAAAAATTTCAGAATTGCACCTTGCAATGTGGAGATATTACTGTTTGTGCATTTACAATATTCATTGATTTTTGCCATTGAAAAACGTCCAGAAATGTTTGAAGCTACTGACTGAATGAAAGGAGCTGGCATCTCACTCTCTTTGAATCTTCTTTATCATGCTAGGATTAGCAGGAAAAAGCAAAAAATTTCAGAATTGCACCTTGCAATGTGGAGATATTACTGTTTGTGCATTTACAATATTCATTGATTTTTGCCATTGAAAAACATCATGTTATTCATATACCAGAAATGTTTGAAGCTACTGACTGAATGAAAGGAGCTGGCATCTCACTCTCTTTGAATCTTCTTTATCATGCTAGGATTAGCAGGAAAAAGCAAAAAATTTCAGAATTGCACCTTGCAATGTGGAGATATTACAGTTTGTGCATTTACAATATTCATTGATTTTTGCCATTGAAAAACGTCCAGAAATGTTTGAAGCTACTGACTGAATGAAAGGAGCTGGCATCTCACTCTCTTTGAATCTTCTTTATCATGCTAGGATTAGCAGGAAAAAGCAAAAAATTTCAGAATTGCACCTTGCAATGTGGAGATATTACTGTTTGTGCATTTACAATATTCATTGATTTTTGCCATTGAAAAACGTCCAGAAATGTTTGAAGCTACTGACTGAATGAAAGGAGCTGGCATCTCACTCTCTTTGAATCTTCTTTATCATGCTAGGATTAGCAAGAAAAAGCAAAAAATTTCAGAATTGCACCTTGCAATGTGGAGATATTACTGTTTGTGCATTTACAATATTCATTGATTTTTGCCATTGAAAAACATCATGTTATTCATATACCAGAAATGTTTGAAGCTACTGACTGAATGAAAGGAGCTGGCATCTCACTCTCTTTGAATCTTCTTTATCATGCTAGGATTAGCAGGAAAAAGCAAAAAATTTCAGAATTGCACCTTGCAATGTGGAGATATTACTGTTTGTGCATTTAAAATATTCATTGATTTTTGCCATTGAAAAACATCATGTTATTCATATACCAGAAATGTTTGAAGCTACTGACTGAATGAAAGGAGCTGGCATCTCACTCTCTTTGAATCTTCTTTATCATGCTAGGATTAGCAGGAAAAAGCAAAAAATTTCAGAATTGCACCTTGCAATGTGGAGATATTACTGTTTGTGCATTTACAATATTCATTGATTTTTGCCATTGAAAAACGTCCAGAAATGTTTGAAGCTACTGACTGAATGAAAGGAGCTGGCATCTCACTCTCTTTGAATCTTCTTTATCATGCTAGGATTAGCAGGAAAAAGCAAAAAATTTCAGAATTGCACCTTGCAATGTGGAGATATTACTGTTTGTGCATTTACAATATTCATTGATTTTTGCCATTGAAAAACGTCCAGAAATGTTTGAAGCTACTGACTGAATGAAAGGAGCTGGCATCTCACTCTCTTTGAATCTTCTTTATCATGCTAGGATTAGCAAGAAAAAGCAAAAAATTTCAGAATTGCACCTTGCAATGTGGAGATATTACTGTTTGTGCATTTACAATATTCATTGATTTTTGCCATTGAAAAACATCATGTTATTCATATACCAGAAATGTTTGAAGCTACTGACTGAATGAAAGGAGCTGGCATCTCACTCTCTTTGAATCTTCTTTATCATGCTAGAATTAGCAGGAAAAAGCAAAAAATTTCAGAATTGCACCTTGCAATGTGGAGATATTACTGTTTGTGCATTTACAATATTCATTGATTTTTGCCATTGAAAAACATCATGTTATTCATATACCAGAAATGTTTGAAGCTACTGACTGAATGAAACGAGCTGGCATCTCACTCTCTTTGAATATTCTTTATCATGCTAGGATTAGCAGGAAAAAGCAAAAAAATTCAGAATTGCACCTTGCAATGTGGAGATATTACTGTTTGTGCATTTACAATATTCATTGATTTTTGCCATTGAAAAACGTCCAGAAATGTTTGAAGCTACTGACTGAATGAAAGGAGTTGGCATCTCACTCTCTTTGAATCTTCTTTATCATGCTAGGATTAGCAGGAAAAAGCAAAAAATTTCAGAATTGCACCTTGCAATGTGGAGATATTACTGTTTGTTCATTTACAATATTCATTGATTTTTGCCATTGAAAAACGTCCAGAAATGTTTGAAGCTACTGACTGAATGAAAGGAGCTGGCATCTCACTCTCTTTGAATCTTCTTTATCATGCTAGGATTAGCAGGAAAAAGCAAAAAATTTCAGAATTGCACCTTGCAATGTGGAGATATTACTGTTTGTGCATTTACAATATTCATTGATTTTTGCCATTGAAAAACGTCCAGAAATGTTTGAAGCTACTGACTGAATGAAAGGAGCTGGCATGTCACTCTCTTTGAATCTTCTTTATCATGCTAGGATTAGCAGGAAAAAGCAAAAAATTTCAGAATTGCACCTTGCAATGTGGAGATATTACTGTTTGTGCATTTACAATATTCATTGATTTTTGCCATTGAAAATCGTCCAGAAATGTTTGAAGCTACTGACTGAATGAAAGGAGCTGGCATCTCACTCTCTTTGAATCTTCTTTATCATGCTAGGATTAGCAGGAAAAAGCAAAAAATTTCAGAATTGCACCTTGCAATGTGGAGATATTACTGTTTGTGCATTTACAATATTCATTGATTTTTGCCATTGAAAAAAATCCAGAAATGTTTGAAGCTACTGACTGAATGAAAGGAGCTGGCATCTCACTCTCTTTGAATCTTCTTTATCATGCTAGGATTAGCAAGAAAAAGCAAAAAATTTCAGAATTGCACCTTGCAATGTGGAGATATTACTGTTTGTGCATTTACAATATTCATTGATTTTTGCCATTGAAAAACATCATGTTATTCATATACCAGAAATGTTTGAAGCTACTGACTGAATGAAAGGAGCTGGCATCTCACTCTCTTTGAATCTTCTTTATCATGCTAGAATTAGCAGGAAAAAGCAAAAAATTTCAGAATTGCACCTTGCAATGTGGAGATATTACTGTTTGTGCATTTACAATATTCATTGATTTTTGCCATTGAAAAACATCATGTTATTCATATACCAGAAATGTTTGAAGCTACTGACTGAATGAAAGGAGCTGGCATCTCACTCTCTTTGAATCTTCTTTATCATGCTAGGATTAGCAGGAAAAAGCAAAAAATTTCAGAATTGCACCTTGCAATGTGGAGATATTACTGTTTGTGCATTTACAATATTCATTGATTTTTGCCATTGAAAAACGTCCAGAAATGTTTGAAGCTACTGACTGAATGAAAGGAGCTGGCATCTCACTCTCTTTGAATCTTCTTTATCATGCTAGGATTAGCAGGAAAAAGCAAAAAATTTCAGAATTGCACCTTGCAATGTGGAGATATTACTGTTTGTGCATTTACAATATTCATTGATTTTTGCCATTGAAAAACGTCCAGAAATGTTTGAAGCTACTGACTGAATGAAAGGAGCTGGCATCTCACTCTCTTTGAATCTTCTTTATCATGCTAGGATTAGCAGGAAAAAGCAAAAAATTTCATAATTGCACCTTGCAATGTGGAGATATTACTGTTTGTGCATTTACAATATTCATTGATTTTTGCCATTGAAAAACGTCCAGAAATGTTTGAAGCTACTGACTGAATGAAATGAGCTGGCATCTCACTCTCATTGAATCTTCCTTATCATGCTAGGATTAGCAGGAAAAAGCAAAAAATTTCAGAATTGCACCTTGCAATGTGGAGATATTACTGTTTGTGCATTTAAAGTATTCATTGATTTTTGCCATTGAAAAACATAATGTTATTCATATACCAGAAATGTTTGAAGCTACTGACTGAATGAAAGGAGCTGGCATCTCACTCTCTTTGAATCTTCTTTATCATGCTAGGATTAGCAGGAAAAAGCAAAAAATTTCAGAATTGCACCTTGCAATGTGGAGATATTACTGTTTGTGCATTTACAATATTCATTGATTTTTGCCATTGAAAAATGTCCAGAAATGTTTGAAGCTACTGACTGAATGAAAGGAGCTGGCATCTCACTCTCTTTGAATCTTCTTTATCATGCTAGGATTAGCAGGAGAAAGCAAAAAATTTCAGAATTGCACCTTGCAATGTGGAGATATTACTGTTTGTGCATTTACAATATTCATTGATTTTTGCCATTGAAAAACATCATGTTATTCATATACCAGAAATGTTTGAAGCTACTGACTGAATGAAAGGAGCTGGCATCTCACTCTCTTTCAATCTTCTTTATCATGCTAGGATTAGCAGGAAAAAGCAAAAAATTTCAGAATTGCACCTTGCAATGTGGAGATATTACTGTTTGTGCATTTACAAAATTCATTGATTTTTGCCATTGAAAAACGTCCAGAAATGTTTGAAGCTACTGACTGAATGAAAGGAGCTGGCATCTCACTCTCTTTGAATCTTCTTTATCATGCTAGGATTAGCAGGAAAAAGCAAAAAATTTCAGAATTGCACCTTGCAATGTGGAGATATTACTGTTTGTGCATTTACAATATTCATTGATTTTTGCCATTGAAAAACGTCCAGAAATGTTTGAAGCTACTGACTGAATGAAAGGAGCTGGCATCTCACTCTCTTTGAATCTTCTTTATCCTGCTAGGATTAGCAGGAAAAAGCAAAAAATTTCAGAATTGCACCTTGCAATGTGGAGATATTACTGTTTGTGCATTTACAATATTCATTGATTTTTGCCATTGAAAAACGTCCAGAAATGTTTGAAGCTACTGACTGAATGAAAGGAGCTGGCATCTCACTCTCTTTGAATCTTCTTTATCATGCTAGGATTAGCAGGAAAAAGCAAAAAATTTCAGAATTGCACCTTGCAATGTGGAGACATTACTGTTTGTGCATTTACAATATTCATTGATTTTTGCCATTGAAAAACGTCCAGAAATGTTTGAAGCTACTGACTGAATGAAAGGAGCTGGCATCTCACTCTCTTTGAATCTTCTTTATCATGCTAGGATTAGCAGGAAAAAGCAAAAAATTTCAGAATTGCACCTTGCAATGTGGAGATATTACTGTTTGTGCATTTACAATATTCATTGATTTTTGCCATTGAAAAACATCCAGAAATGTTTGAAGCTACTGACTGAATGAAAAGAGCTGGCATCTCACTCTCTTTGAATCTTCTTTATCATGCTAGGATTAGCAGGAAAAAGCAAAAAATTTCAGAATTGCACCTTGCAATGTGGAGATATTACTGTTTGTGCATTTACAATATTCATTGATTTTTGCCATTGAAAAACGTCCAGAAATGTTTGAAGCTACTGACTGAATGAAAGGAGCTGGCATCTCACTCTCTTTGAATCTTCTTTATCATGCTAGGATTAGCAAGAAAAAGCAAAAAATTTCAGAATTGCACCTTGCAATGTGGAGATATTACTGTTTGTGCATTTACAATATTCATTGATTTTTGCCATTGAAAAACGTCCAGAAATGTTTGAAGCTACTGACTGAATGAAAGGAGCTGGCATCTCACTCTCTTTGAATCTTCTTTATCATGCTAGGATTAGCAGGAAAAAGCAAAAAATTTCAGAATTGCACCTTGCAATGTGGAGATATTACTGTTTGTGCATTTACAATATTCATTGATTTTTGCCATTGAAAAACGTCCAGAAATGTTTGAAGCTACTGACTGAATGAAAGGAGCTGGCATCTCACTCTCTTTGAATTCTTCTTTATCATGCTAGGATTAGCAAGAAAAAGCAAAAAATTTCAGAATTGCACCTTGCAATGTGGAGATATTACTTTTTGTGCATTTACAATATTCATTGATTTTTGCCATTGAAAAACATCATGTTATTCATATACCAGAAATGTTTGAAGCTACTGACTGAATGAAAGGAGCTGGCATCTCACTCTCTTTGAATCTTCTTTATCATGCTAGGATTAGCAGGAAAAAGCAAAAAATTTCAGAATTGCACCTTGCAATGTGGAGATATTACTGTTTGTGCATTTACAATATTCATTGATTTTTGCCATTGAAAAACATCATGTTATTCATATACCAGAAATGTTTGAAGCTACTGACTGAATGAAAGGAGCTGGCATCTC
Organism: Phyllobates terribilis; assembly: GCF_046119375.1. Taxonomy (NCBI): domain Eukaryota; kingdom Metazoa; phylum Chordata; class Amphibia; order Anura; family Dendrobatidae; genus Phyllobates; species Phyllobates terribilis. The sequence goes on from NW_027362901.1 coordinate 204,178, forward strand.
ACTCTCTTTGAATCTTCTTTATCATGCTAGGATTAGCAGGAAAAAGCAAAAAATTTTCAGAATTGCACCTTGCAATGTGGAGATATTACTGTTTGTGCATTTACAATATTCATTGATTTTTGCCATTGAAAAACGTCCAGAAATGTTTGAAGCTACTGACTGAATGAAAGGAGCTGGCATCTCACTCTCTTTGAATCTTCTTTATCATGCTAGGATTAGCAGGAAAAAGCAAAACATTTCAGAATTGCACCTTGCAATGTGGAGATAATACTGTTTGTGCATTTACAATATTCATTGATTTTTGCCATTGAAAAACGTCCAGAAATGTTTGAAGCTACTGACTGAATGAAAGGAGCTGGCATCTCACTCTCTTTGAATCTTCTTTATCATGCTAGGATTAGCAGGAAAAAGCAAAAAATTTCAGAATTGCACCTTGCAATGTGGAGATATTACTGTTTGTGCATTTACAATATTCATTGATTTTTGCCATTGAAAAACATCATGTTATTCATATACCAGAAATGTTTGAAGCTACTGACTGAATGAAAGGAGCTGGCATCTCACTCTCTTTGAATCTTCTTTATCATGCTAGAATTAGCAGGAAAAAGCAAAAAATTTCAGAATTGCACCTTGCAATGTGGAGATATTACTGTTTGTGCATTTACAATATTCATTGATTTTTGCCATTGAAAAACATCATGTTATTCATATACCAGAAATGTTTGAAGCTACTGACTGAATGAAAGGAGCTGGCATCTCACTGACTTTGAATCTTCTTTATCATGCTAGGATTAGCAGGAAAAAGCAAAAAATTTCAGAATTGCACCTTGCAATGTGGAGATATTACTGTTTGTGCATTTACAATATTCATTGATTTTTGCCATTGAAAAACGTCCAGAAATGTTTGAAGCTACTGACTGAATGAAAGGAGCTGGCATCTCACTCTCTTTGAATCTTCTTTATCATGCTAGGATTAGCAGGAAAAAGGAAAAAATTTCAGAATTGCACCTTGCAATGTGGAGATATTACTGTTTGTGCATTTACAATATTCATTGATTTTTGCCATTGAAAAACGTCCAGAAATGTTTGAAGCTACTGACTGAATGAAAGGAGCTGGCATCTCACTCTCTTTGAATCTTCTTTATCATGCTAGGATTAGCAGGAAAAAGCAAAAAAATTCAGAATTGCACCTTGCAATGTGGAGATATTACTGTTTGTGCATTTACAATATTCATTGATTTTTGCCATTGAAAAACGTCCAGAAATGTTTGAAGCTACTGACTGAATGAATGGAGCTGGCATCTCACTCTCTTTGAATCTTCTTTATCATGCTAGGATTAGCAGGAAAAAGCAAAAAATTTCAGAATTGCACCTTGCAATGTGGAGATATTACTGTTTGTGCATTTACAATATTCATTGATTTTTGCCATTGAAAAACGTCCAGAAATGTTTGAAGCTACTGACTGAATGAAAGGAGCTGGCATCTCACTCTCTTTGAATCTTCTTTATCATGCTAGGATTAGCAGGAAAAAGCAAAAAATTTCAGAATTGCACCTTGCAATGTGGAGATATTACTGTTTGTGCATTTACAATATTCATTGATTTTTGCCATTGAAAAACATCATGTTATTCATATACCAGAAATGTTTGAAGCTACTGACTGAATGAAAGGAGCTGGCATCTCACTCTCTTTGAATCTTCTTTATCATGCTAGGATTAGCAGGAAAAAGCAAAAAATTTCAGAATTGCACCTTGCAATGTGGAGATATTACTGTTTGTGCATTTACAATATTCATTGATTTTTGCCATTGAAAAACGTCCAGAAATGTTTGAAGCTACTGACTGAATGAAAGGAGCTGGCATCTCACTCTCTTTGAATCTTCCTTATCATGCTAGGATTAGCAGGAAAAAGCAAAAAATTTCAGAATTGCACCTTGCAATGTGGAGATATTACTGTTTGTGCATTTAAAATATTCATTGATTTTTGCCATTGAAAAACATAATGTTATTCATATACCAGAAATGTTTGAAGCTACTGACTGAATGAAAGGAGATGGCATCTCACTCTCTTTGAATCTTCTTTATCATGCTAGGATTAGCAGGAAAAAGCAAAAAATTTCAGAATTGCACCTTGCAATGTGGAGATATTACTGTTTGTGCATTTACAATATTCATTGATTTTTGCCATTGAAAAACGTCCAGAAATGTTTGAAGCTACTGACTGAATGAAAGGAGCTGGCATCTCACTCTCTTTGAATCTTCTTTATCATGCTAGGATTAGCAGGAGAAAGCAAAAAATTTCAGAATTGCACCTTGCAATGTGGAGATATTACTGTTTGTGCATTTACAATATTCATTGATTTTTGCCTTTGAAAAACATCATGTTATTCATATACCAGAAATGTTTGAAGCTACTGACTGAATGAAAGGAGCTGGCATCTCACTCTCTTTGAATCTTCTTTATCATGCTAGGATTAGCAGGAAAAAGCAAAAAATTTCAGAATTGCACCTTGCAATGTGGAGATATTACTGTTTGTGCATTTACAATATTCATTGATTTTTGCCATTGAAAAACGTCCAGAAATGTTTGAAGCTACTGACTGAATGAAAGGAGCTGGCATCTCACTCTCTTTGAATCTTCTTTATCATGCTAGGATTAGCAGGAAAAAGCAAAAAATTTCAGAATTGCACCTTGCAATGTGGAGATATTACTGTTTGTGCATTTACAATATTCATTGATTTTTGCCATTGAAAAACATCATGTTATTCATATACCAGAAATGTTTGAAGCTACTGACTGAATGAAAGGAGCTGGCATCTCACTCTCTTTGAATCTTCTTTATCATGCTAGGATTAGCAGGAAAAAGCAAAAAATTTCAGAATTGCACCTTGCAATGTGGAGATATTACTGTTTGTGCATTTACAATATTCATTGATTTTTGCCATTGAAAAACGTCCAGAAATGTTTGAAGCTACTGACTGAATGAAAGGAGCTGGCATCTCACTCTCTTTGAATCTTCCTTATCATGCTAGGATTAGCAGGAAAAAGCAAAAAATTTCAGAATTGCACCTTGCAATGTGGAGATATTACTGTTTGTGCATTTAAAATATTCATTGATTTTTGCCATTGAAAAACATAATGTTATTCATATACCAGAAATGTTTGAAGCTACTGACTGAATGAAAGGAGATGGCATCTCACTCTCTTTGAATCTTCTTTATCATGCTAGGATTAGCAGGAAAAAGCAAAAAATTTCAGAATTGCACCTTGCAATGTGGAGATATTACTGTTTGTGCATTTACAATATTCATTGATTTTTGCCATTGAAAAACGTCCAGAAATGTTTGAAGCTACTGACTGAATGAAAGGAGCTGGCATCTCACTCTCTTTGAATCTTCTTTATCATGCTAGGATTAGCAGGAGAAAGCAAAAAATTTCAGAATTGCACCTTGCAATGTGGAGATATTACTGTTTGTGCATTTGCAATATTCATTGATTTTTGCCTTTGAAAAACATCATGTTATTCATATACCAGAAATGTTTGAAGCTACTGACTGAATGAAAGGAGCTGGCATCTCACTCTCTTTGAATCTTCTTTATCATGCTAGGATTAGCAGGAAAAAGCAAAAAATTTCAGAATTGCACCTTGCAATGTGGAGATATTACTGTTTGTGCATTTACAATATTCATTGATTTTTGCCATTGAAAAACGTCCAGAAATGTTTGAAGCTACTGACTGAATGAAAGGAGCTGGCATCTCACTCTCTTTGAATCTTCTTTATCATGCTAGGATTAGCAGGAAAAAGCAAAAAACTTCAGAATTGCACCTTGCAATGTGGAGATATTACTGTTTGTGCATTTACAATATTCATTGATTTTTGCCATTGAAAAACGTCCAGAAATGTTTGAAGCTACTGACTGAATGAAAGGAGCTGGCATCTCACTCTCTTTGAATCTTCTTTATCATGCTAGGATTAGCAGGAAAAAGCAAAAAATTTCAGAATTGCACCTTGCAATGTGGAGATATTACTGTTTGTGCATTTACAATATTCATTGATTTTTGCCATTGAAAAACGTCCAGAAATGTTTGAAGCTACTGACTGAATGAAAGGAGCTGGCATCTCACTCTCTTTGAATCTTCTTTATCATGCTAGGATTAGTAGGAAAAAGCAAAAAATTTCAGAATTGCACCTTGCAATGTGGAGATATTACTGTTTGTGCATTTACAATATTCATTGATTTTTGCCATTGAAAAACATCCAGAAATGTTTGAAGCTACTGACTGAATGAAAAGAGCTGGCATCTCACTCTCTTTGAATCTTCTTTATCATGCTAGGATTAGCAGGAAAAAGCAAAAAATTTCAGAATTGCACCTTGCAATGTGGAGATATTACTGTTTGTGCATTTACAATATTCATTGATTTTTGCCATTGAAAAACGTCCAGAAATGTTTGAAGCTACTGACTGAATGAAAGGAGCTGGCATCTCACTCTCTTTGAATCTTCTTTATCATGCTAGGATTAGCAAGAAAAAGCAAAAAATTTCAGAATTGCACCTTGCAATGTGGAGATATTACTGTTTGTGCATTTACAATATTCATTGATTTTTGCCATTGAAAAACGTCCAGAAATGTTTGAAGCTACTGACTGAATGAAAGGAGCTGGCATCTCACTCTCTTTGAATCTTCTTTATCATGCTAGGATTAGCAGGAAAAAGCAAAAAATTTCAGAATTGCACCTTGCAATGTGGAGATATTACTGTTTGTGCATTTACAATATTCATTGATTTTTGCCATTGAAAAACGTCCAGAAATGTTTGAAGCTACTGACTGAATGAAAGGAGCTGGCATCTCACTCTCTTTGAATTCTTCTTTATCATGCTAGGATTAGCAAGAAAAAGCAAAAAATTTCAGAATTGCACCTTGCAATGTGGAGATATTACTGTTTGTGCATTTACAATATTCATTGATTTTTGCCATTGAAAAACGTCCAGAAATGTTTGAAGCTACTGACTGAATGAAAGGAGCTGGCATCTCACTCTCTTTGAATCTTCTTTATCATGCTAGGATTAGCAGGAAAAAGCAAAAAATTTCAGAATTGCACCTTGCAATGTGGAGATAATACTGTTTGTGCATTTACAATATTCATTGATTTTTGCCATTGAAAAACGTCCAGAAATGTTTGAAGCTACTGACTGAATGAAAGGAGCTGGCATCTCACTCTCTTTGAATCTTCTTTATCATGCTAGGATTAGCAGGAAAAAGCAAAAAGTTTCAGAATTGCACCTTGCAATGTGGAGATATTACTGTTTGTGCATTTACAATATTCATTGATTTTTGCCATTGAAAAACATCATGTTATTCATATACCAGAAATGTTTGAAGCTACTGACTGAATGAAAGGAGCTGGCATCTCACTCTCTTTGAATCTTCTTTATCATGCTAGAATTAGCAGGAAAAAGCAAAAAATTTCAGAATTGCACCTTGCAATGTGGAGATATTACTGTTTGTGCATTTACAAAATTCATTGATTTTTGCCATTGAAAAACATCATGTTATTCATATACCAGAAATGTTTGAAGCTACTGACTGAATGAAAGGAGCTGGCATCTCACTGACTTTGAATCTTCTTTATCATGCTAGGATTAGCAGGAAAAAGCAAAAAATTTCAGAATTGCACCTTGCAATGTGGAGATATTACTGTTTGTGCATTTACAATATTCATTGATTTTTGCCATTGAAAAACGTCCAGAAATGTTTGAAGCTACTGACTGAATGAAAGGAGCTGGCATCTCACTCTCTTTGAATCTTCTTTATCATGCTAGGATTAGCAGGAAAAAGCAAAAAATTTCAGAATTGCACCTTGCAATGTGGAGATATTACTGTTTGTGCATTTACAATATTCATTGATTTTTGCCATTGAAAAACGTCCAGAAATGTTTGAAGCTACTGACTGAATGAAAGGAGCTGGCATCTCACTCTCTTTGAATCTTCTTTATCATGCTAGGATTAGCAGGAAAAAGCAAAAAAATTCAGAATTGCACCTTGCAATGTGGAGATATTACTGTTTGTGCATTTACAATATTCATTGATTTTTGCCATTGAAAAACGTCCAGAAATGTTTGAAGCTACTGACTGAATGAATGGAGCTGGCATCTCACTCTCTTTGAATCTTCTTTATCATGCTAGGATTAGCAGGAAAAAGCAAAAAATTTCAGAATTGCACCTTGCAATGTGGAGATATTACTGTTTGTGCATTTACAATATTCATTGATTTTTGCCATTGAAAAACGTCCAGAAATGTTTGAAGCTACTGACTGAATGAAAGGAGCTGGCATCTCACTCTCTTTGAATCTTCTTTATCATGCTAGGATTAGCAGGAAAAAGCAAAAAATTTCAGAATTACACCTTGCAATGTGGAGATATTACTGTTTGTGCATTTACAATATTCATTGATTTTTGCCATTGAAAAACATCATGTTATTCATATACCAGAAATGTTTGAAGCTACTGACTGAATGAAAGGAGCTGGCATCTCACTCTCTTTGAATCTTCTTTATCATGCTAGGATTAGCAGGAAAAAGCAAAAAATTTCAGAATTGCACCTTGCAATGTGGAGATATTACTGTTTGTGCATTTACAATATTCATTGATTTTTGCCATTGAAAAACGTCCAGAAATGTTTGAAGCTACTGACTGAATGAAAGGAGCTGGCATCTCACTCTCTTTGAATCTTCCTTATCATGCTAGGATTAGCAGGAAAATGCAAAAAATTTCAGAATTGCACCTTGCAATGTGGAGATATTACTGTTTGTGCATTTAAAATATTCATTGATTTTTGCCATTGAAAAACATAATGTTATTCATATACCAGAAATGTTTGAAGCTACTGACTGAATGAAAGGAGATGGCATCTCACTCTCTTTGAATCTTCTTTATCATGCTAGGATTAGCAGGAAAAAGCAAAAAATTTCAGAATTGCACCTTGCAATGTGGAGATATTACTGTTTGTGCATTTACAATATTCATTGATTTTTGCCATTGAAAAACGTCCAGAAATGTTTGAAGCTACTGACTGAATGAAAGGAGCTGGCATCTCACTCTCTTTGAATCTTCTTTATCATGCTAGGATTAGCAGGAGAAAGCAAAAAATTTCAGAATTGCACCTTGCAATGTGGAGATATTACTGTTTGTGCATTTACAATATTCATTGATTTTTGCCATTGAAAAACATCATGTTATTCATATACCAGAAATGTTTGAAGCTACTGACTGAATGAAAGGAGCTGGCATCTCACTCTCTTTGAATCTTCTTTATCATGCTAGGATTAGCAGGAAAAAGCAAAAAATTTCAGAATTGCACCTTGCAATGTGGAGATATTACTGTTTGTGCATTTACAATATTCATTGATTTTTGCCATTGAAAAACGTCCAGAAATGTTTGAAGCTACTGACTGAATGAAAGGAGCTGGCATCTCACTCTCTTTGAATCTTCTTTATCATGCTAGGATTAGCAGGAAGAAGCAAAAAATTTCAGAATTGCACCTTGCAATGTGGAGATATTACTGTTTGTGCATTTACAATATTCATTGATTTTTGCCATTGAAAAACGTCCAGAAATGTTTGAAGCTACTGACTGAATGAAAGGAGCTGGCATCTCACTCTCTTTGAATCTTCTTTATCATGCTAGGATTAGCAGGAAAAAGCAAAAAATTTCAGAATTGCACCTTGCAATGTGGAGATATTACTGTTTGTGCATTTACAATATTCATTGATTTTTGCCATTGAAAAACGTCCAGAAATGTTTGAAGCTACTGACTGAATGAAAGGAGCTGGCATCTCACTCTCTTTGAATCTTCTTTATCATGCTAGGATTAGCAGGAAAAAGCAAAAAATTTCAGAATTGCACCTTGCAATGTGGAGATATTACTGTTTGTGCATTTACAATATTCATTGATTTTTGCCATTGAAAAACGTCCAGAAATGTTTGAAGCTACTGACTGAATGAAAGGAGCTGGCATCTCACTCTCTTTGAATCTTCTTTATCATGCTAGGATTAGCAGGAAAAAGCAAAAAATTTCAGAATTGCACCTTGCAATGTGGAGATATTACTGTTTGTGCATTTACAATATTCATTGATTTTTGCCATTGAAAAACATCCAGAAATGTTTGAAGCTACTGACTGAATGAAAAGAGCTGGCATCTCACTCTCTTTGAATCTTCTTTATCATGCTAGGATTAGCAGGAAAAAGCAAAAAATTTCAGAATTGCACCTTGCAATGTGGAGATATTACTGTTTGTGCATTTACAATATTCATTGATTTTTGCCATTGAAAAACGTCCAGAAATGTTTGAAGCTACTGACTGAATGAAAGGAGCTGGCATCTCACTCTCTTTGAATCTTCTTTATCATGCTAGGATTAGCAAGAAAAAGCAAAAAATTTCAGAATTGCACCTTGCAATGTGGAGATATTACTGTTTGTGCATTTACAATATTCATTGATTTTTGCCATTGAAAAACGTCCAGAAATGTTTGAAGCTACTGACTGAATGAAAGGAGCTGGCATCTCACTCTCTTTGAATCTTCTTTATCATGCTAGGATTAGCAGGAAAAAGCAAAAAATTTCAGAATTGCACCTTGCAATGTGGAGATATTACTGTTTGTGCATTTACAATATTCATTGATTTTTGCCATTGAAAAACGTCCAGAAATGTTTGAAGCTACTGACTGAATGAAAGGAGCTGGCATCTCACTCTCTTTGAATTCTTCTTTATCATGCTAGGATTAGCAAGAAAAAGCAAAAAATTTCAGAATTGCACCTTGCAATGTGGAGATATTACTGTTTGTGCATTTACAATATTCATTGATTTTTGCCATTGAAAAACATCATGTTATTCATATACCAGAAATGTTTGAAGCTACTGACTGAATGAAAGGAGCTGGCATCTCACTCTCTTTGAATCTTCTTTATCATGCTAGGATTAGCAGGAAAAAGCAAAAAATTTCAGAATTGCACCTTGCAATGTGGAGATATTACTGTTTGTGCATTTACAATATTCATTGATTTTTGCCATTGAAAAACATCATGTTATTCATATACCAGAAATGTTTGAAGCTACTGACTGAATGAAAGGAGCTGGCATCTCACTCTCTTTGAATCTTCTTTATCATGCTAGGATTAGCAGGAAAAAGCAAAAAATTTCAGAATTGCACCTTGCAATGTGGAGATATTACTGTTTGTGCATTTACAATATTCATTGATTTTTGCCATTGAAAAACGTCCAGAAATGTTTGAAGCTACTGACTGAATGAAAGGAGCTGGCATCTCACTCTCTTTGAATCTTCTTTATCATGCTAGGATTAGCAGGAAAAAGCAAAAAATTTCAGAATTGCACCTTGCAATGTGGAGATATTACTGTTTGTGCATTTACAATATTCATTGATTTTTGCCATTGAAAAACGTCCAGAAATGTTTGAAGCTACTGACTGAATGAAAGGAGCTGGCATCTCACTCTCTTTGAATCTTCTTTATCATGCTAGGATTAGCAGGAAAAAGCAAAAAATTTCAGAATTGTACCTTGCAATGTGGAGATAATACTATTTGTGCATTTACAATATTCATTGATTTTTGCCATTGAAAAACGTCCAGAAATGTTTGAAGCTACTGACTGAATGAAAGGAGCTGGCATCTCACTCTCTTTGAATCTTCTTTATCATGCTAGGATTAGCAGGAAAAAGCAAAAAATTTCAGAATTGCACCTTGCAATGTGGAGATATTACTGTTTGTGCATTTACAATATTCATTTATTTTTGCCATTGAAAAACGTCCAGAAATGTTTGAAGCTACTGACTGAATGAAAGGAGCTGGCATCTCACTCTCTTTGAATCTTCTTTATCATGCTAGGATTAGCAAGAAAAAGCAAAAAATTTCAGAATTGCACCTTGCAATGTGGAGATGTTACTGTTTGTGCATTTACAATATTCATTGATTTTTGCCATTGAAAAACATCATGTTATTCATATACCAGAAATGTTTGAAGCTACTGACTGAATGAAAGGAGCTGGCATCTCACTCTCTTTGAATCTTCTTTATCATGCTAGGATTAGCAGGAAAAAGCAAAAAATTTCAGAATTGCACCTTGCAATGTGGAGATAATACTGTTTGTGCATTTACAATATTCATTGATTTTTGCCATTGAAAAATGTCCAGAAATGTTTGAAGCTACTGACTGAATGAAAGGAGCTGGCATCTCACTCTCTTTGAATCTTCTTTATCATGCTAGGATTAGCAGGAAAAAGCAAAAAATTTCAGAATTGCACCTTGCAATGTGGAGATATTACTGTTTGTGCATTTACAATATTCATTGATTTTTGCCATTGAAAAAAATCCAGAAATGTTTGAAGCTACTGACTGAATGAAAGGAGCTGGCATCTCACTCTCTTTGAATCTTCTTTATCATGCTAGGATTAGCAAGAAAAAGCAAAAAATTTTAGAATTGCACCTTGCAATGTGGAGATATTACTGTTTGTGCATTTACAATATTCATTGATTTTTGCCATTGAAAAACATCATGTTATTCATATACCAGAAATGTTTGAAGCTACTGACTGAATGAAAGGAGCTGGCATCTCACTCTCTTTGAATCTTCTTTATCATGCTAGAATTAGCAGGAAAAAGCAAAAAATTTCAGAATTGCACCTTGCAATGTGGAGATATTACTGTTTGTGCATTTACAATATTCATTGATTTTTGCCATTGAAAAACATCATGTTATTCATATACCAGAAATGTTTGAAGCTACTGACTGAATGAAAGGAGCTGGCATCTCACTGACTTTGAATCTTCTTTATCATGCTAGGATTAGCAGGAAAAAGCAAAAAATTTCAGAATTGCACCTTGCAATGTGGAGATATTACTGTTTGTGCATTTACAATATTCATTGATTTTTGCCATTGAAAAACGTCCAGAAATGTTTGAAGCTACTGACTGAATGAAAGGAGCTGGCATCTCACTCTCTTTGAATCTTCTTTATCATGCTAGGATTAGCAGGAAAAAGCAAAAAATTTCAGAATTGCACCTTGCAATGTGGAGATATTACTGTTTGTGCATTTACAATATTCATTGATTTTTGCCATTGAAAAACGTCCAGAAATGTTTGAAGCTACTGACTGAATGAAAGGAGCTGGCATCTCACTCTCTTTGAATCTTATTTATCATGCTAGGATTAGCAGGAAAAAGCAAAAAAATTCAGAATTGCACCTTGCAATGTGGAGATATTACTGTTTGTGCATTTACAATATTCATTGATTTTTGCCATTGAAAAACGTCCAGAAATGTTTGAAGCTACTGACTGAATGAATGGAGCTGGCATCTCACTCTCTTTGAATCTTCTTTATCATGCTAGGATTAGCAGGAAAAAGCAAAAAATTTCAGAATTGCACCTTGCAATGTGGAGATATTACTGTTTGTGCATTTACAATATTCATTGATTTTTGCCATTGAAAAACGTCCAGAAATGTTTGAAGCTACTGACTGAATGAAAGGAGCTGGCATCTCACTCTCTTTGAATCTTCTTTATCATGCTAGGATTAGCAGGAAAAAGCAAAAAATTTCAGAATTGCACCTTGCAATGTGGAGATATTACTGTTTGTGCATTTACAATATTCATTGATTTTTGCCATTGAAAAACATCATGTTATTCATATACCAGAAATGTTTGAAGGTACTGACTGAATGAAAGGAGCTGGCATCTCACTCTCTTTGAATCTTCTTTATCATGCTAGGATTAGCAGGAAAAATCAAAAAATTTCAGAATTGCACCTTGCAATGTGGAGATATTACTGTTTGTGCATTTACAATATTCATTGATTTTTGCCATTGAAAAACGTCCAGAAATGTTTGAAGCTACTGACTGAATGAAAGGAGCTGGCATCTCACTCTCTTTGAATCTTCCTTATCATGCTAGGATTAGCAGGAAAAAGCAAAAAATTTCAGAATTGCACCTTGCAATGTGGAGATATTACTGTTTGTGCATTTAAAATATTCATTGATTTTTGCCATTGAAAAACATAATGTTATTCATATACCAGAAATATTTGAAGCTACTGACTGAATGAAAGGAGATGGCATCTCACTCTCTTTGAATCTTCTTTATCATGCTAGGATTAGCAGGAAAAAGCAAAAAATTTCAGAATTGCACCTTGCAATGTGGAGATATTACTGTTTGTGCATTTACAATATTCATTGATTTTTGCCATTGAAAAACGTCCAGAAATGTTTGAAGCTACTGACTGAATGAAAGGAGCTGGCATCTCACTCTCTTTGAATCTTCTTTATCATGCTAGGATTAGCAGGAGAAAGCAAAAAATTTCAGAATTGCACCTTGCAATGTGGAGATATTACTGTTTGTGCATTTACAATATTCATTGATTTTTGCCATTGAAAAACATCATGTTATTCATATACCAGAAATGTTTGAAGCTACTGACTGAATGAAAGGAGCTGGCATCTCACTCTCTTTGAATCTTCTTTATCATGCTAGGATTAGCAGGAAAAAGCAAAAAATTTCAGAATTGCACCTTGCAATGTGGAGATATTACTGTTTGTGCATTTACAATATTCATTGATTTTTGCCATTGAAAAACGTCCAGAAATGTTTGAAGCTACTGACTGAATGAAAGGAGCTGGCATCTCACTCTCTTTGAATCTTCTTTATCATGCTAGGATTAGCAGGAAAAAGCAAAAAATTTCAGAATTGCACCTTGCAATGTGGAGATATTACTGTTTGTGCATTTACAATATTCATTGATTTTTGCCATTGAAAAACGTCCAGAAATGTTTGAAGCTACTGACTGAATGAAAGGAGCTGGCATCTCACTCTCTTTGAATCTTCTTTATCATGCTAGGATTAGCAGGAAAAAGCAAAAAATTTCAGAATTGCACCTTGCAATGTGGAGATATTACTGTTTGTGCATTTACAATATTCATTGATTTTTGCCATTGAAAAACGTCCAGAAATGTTTGAAGCTACTGACTGAATGAAAGGAGCTGGCATCTCACTCTCTTTGAATCTTCTTTATCATGCTAGGATTAGCAGGAAAAAGCAAAAAATTTCAGAATTGCACCTTGCAATGTGGAGATATTACTGTTTGTGCATTTACAATATTCATTGATTTTTGCCATTGAAAAATGTCCAGAAATGTTTGAAGCTACTGACTGAATGAAAGGAGCTGGCATCTCACTCTCTTTGAATCTTCTTTATCATGCTAGGATTAGCAGGAAAAAGCAAAAAATTTCAGAATTGCACCTTGCAATGTGGAGATATTACTGTTTGTGCATTTACAATATTCATTGATTTTTGCCATTGAAAAACATCCAGAAATGTTTGAAGCTACTGACTGAATGAAAAGAGCTGGCATCTCACTCTCTTTGAATCTTCTTTATCATGCTAGGATTAGCAGGAAAAAGCAAAAAATTTCAGAATTGCACCTTGCAATGTGGAGATATTACTGTTTGTGCATTTACAATATTCATTGATTTTTGCCATTGAAAAACGTCCAGAAATGTTTGAAGCTACTGACTGAATGAAAGGAGCTGGCATCTCACTCTCTTTGAATCTTCTTTATCATGCTAGGATTAGCAAGAAAAAGCAAAAAATTTCAGAATTGCACCTTGCAATGTGGAGATATTACTGTTTGTGCATTTACAATATTCATTGATTTTTGCCATTGAAAAACGTCCAGAAATGTTTGAAGCTACTGACTGAATGAAAGGAGCTGGCATCTCACTCTCTTTGAATCTTCTTTATCATGCTAGGATTAGCAGGAAAAAGCAAAAAATTTCAGAATTGCACCTTGCAATGTGGAGATATTACTGTTTGTGCATTTACAATATTCATTGATTTTTGCCATTGAAAAACGTCCAGAAATGTTTGAAGCTACTGACTGAATGAAAGGAGCTGGCATCTCATTCTCTTTGAATTCTTCTTTATCATGCTAGGATTAGCAAGAAAAAGCAAAAAATTTCAGAATTGCACCTTGCAATGTGGAGATATTACTGTTTGTGCATTTACAATATTCATTGATTTTTGCCATTGAAAAACATCATGTTATTCATATACCAGAAATGTTTGAAGCTACTGACTGAATGAAAGGAGCTGGCATCTCACTCTCTTTGAATCTTCTTTATCATGCTAGGATTAGCAGGAAAAAGCAAAAAATTTCAGAATTGCACCTTGCAATGTGGAGATATTACTGTTTGTGCATTTACAATATTCATTGATTTTTGCCATTGAAAAACATCATGTTATTCATATACCAGAAATGTTTGAAGCTACTGACTGAATGAAAGGAGCTGGCATCTCACTCTCTTTGAATCTTCTTTATCATGCTAGGATTAGCAGGAAAAAGCAAAAAATTTCAGAATTGCACCTTGCAATGTGGAGATATTACTGTTTGTGCATTTACAATATTCATTGATTTTTGCCATTGAAAAACGTCCAGAAATGTTTGAAGCTACTGACTGAATGAAAGGAGCTGGCATCTCACTCTCTTTGAATCTTTTTTATCATGCTAGGATTAGCAGGAAAAAGCAAAAAATTTCAGAATTGCACCTTGCAATGTGGAGATATTACTGTTTGTGCATTTACAATATTCATTGATTTTTGCCATTGAAAAACGTCCAGAAATGTTTGAAGCTACTGACTGAATGAAAGGAGCTGGCATCTCACTCTCTTTGAATCTTCTTTATCATGCTAGGATTAGCAGGAAAAAGCAAAAAATTTCAGAATTGCACCTTGCAATGTGGAGATAATACTGTTTGTGCATTTACAATATTCATTGATTTTTGCCATTGAAAAACGTCCAGAAATGTTTGAAGCTACTGACTGAATGAAAGGAGCTGGCATCTCACTCTCTTTGAATCTTCTTTATCATGCTAGGATTAGCAGGAAAAAGCAAAAAATTTCAGAATTGCACCTTGCAATGTGGAGATATTACTGTTTGTGCATTTACAATATTCATTTATTTTTGCCATTGAAAAACGTCCAGAAATGTTTGAAGCTACTGACTGAATGAAAGGAGCTGGCATCTCACTCTCTTTGAATCTTCTTTATCATGCTAGGATTAGCAAGAAAAAGCAAAAAATTTCAGAATTGCACCTTGCAATGTGGAGATATTACTGTTTGTGCATTTACAATATTCATTGATTTTTGCCATTGAAAAACATCATGTTATTCATATACCAGAAATGTTTGAAGCTACTGACTGAATGAAAGGAGCTGGCATCTCACTCTCTTTGAATCTTCTTTATCATGCTAGGATTATCAGGAAAAAGCAAAAAATTTCAGAATTGCACCTTGCAATGTGGAGATATTACTGTTTGTGCATTTACAATATTCATTGATTTTTGCCATTGAAAAACATCATGTTATTCATATAATAGAAATGTTTGAAGCTACTGACTGAATGAAAGGAGCTGGCATATCACTCTCTTTGAATCTTCTTTATCATGCTAGGATTAGCAGGAAAAAGCAAAAAATTTCAGAATTGCACCTTGCAATGTGGAGATATTACTGTTTGTGCATTTACAATATTCATTGATTTTTGCCATTGAAAAACGTCCAGAAATGTTTGAAGCTACTGACTGAATGAAAGGAGCTGGCATCTCACTCTCTTTGAATCTTCTTTATCATGCTAGGATTAGCAGGAAAAAGCAAAAAATTTCAGAATTGCACCTTGCAATGTGGAGATATTACTGTTTGTGCATTTACAATATTCATTGATTTTTGCCATTGAAAAACGTCCAGAAATGTTTGAAGCTACTGACTGAATGAAAGGAGCTGGCATCTCACTCTCTTTGAATCTTCTTTATCATGCTAGGATTAGCAGGAAAAAGCAAAAAATTTCAGAATTGCACCTTGCAATGTGGAGATATTACTGTTTGTGCATTTACAATATTCATTGATTTTTGCCATTGAAAAACGTCCAGAAATGTTTGAAGCTACTGACTGAATGAAAGGAGCTGGCATCTCACTCTCTTTGAATCTTTTTTATCATGCTAGGATTAGCAGGAAAAAGCAAAACATTTCAGAATTGCACCTTGCAATGTGGAGATATTACTGTTTGTGCATTTACAATATTCATTGATTTTTGCCATTGAAAAACGTCCAGAAATGTTTGAAGCTACTGACTGAATGAAAGGAGCTGGCATCTCACTCTCTTTGAATCTTCTTTATCATGCTAGGATTAGCAGGAAAAAGCAAAAAATTTCAGAATTGCACCTTGCAATGTGGAGATATTACTGTTTGTGCATTTACAATATTCATTGATTTTTGCCATTGAAAAACATCATGTTATTCATATACCAGAAATGTTTGAAGCTACTGACTGAATGAAAGGAGCTGGCATCTCACTCTCTTTGAATCTTCTTTATCATGCTAGGATTAGCAGGAAAAAGCAAAAAATTTCAGAATTGCACCTTGCAATGTGGAGATATTACTGTTTGTGCATTTACAATATTCATTGATTTTTGCCATTGAAAAACGTCCAGAAATGTTTGAAGCTACTGACTGAATGAAAGGAGCTGGCATCTCACTCTCTTTGAATCTTCTTTATCATGCTAGGATTAGCAGGAAAAAGCAAAAAATTTCAGAATTGCACCTTGCAATGTGGAGATATTACTGTTTGTGCATTTACAATATTCATTGATTTTTGCCATTGAAAAACGTCCAGAAATGTTTGAAGCTACTGACTGAATGAAAGGAGCTAGCATCTCACTCTCTTTGAATCTTCTTTATCATGCTAGGATTAGCAGGAAAAAGCAAAAAATTTCAGAATTGCACCTTGCAATGTGGAGATATTACTGTTTGTGCATTTACAATATTCATTGATTTTTGCCATTGAAAAACATCATGTTATTCATATACCAGAAATGTTTGAAGCTACTGACTGAATGAAAGAAGCTGGCATCTCACTCTCTTTGAATCTTCTTTATCATGCTAGGATTAGCAGGAAAAAGCAAAAAATTTCAGAATTGCACCTTGCAATGTGGAGATATTACTGTTTGTGCATTTACAATATTCATTGATTTTTGCCATTGAAAAACGTCCAGAAATGTTTGAAGCTACTGACTGAATGAAAGGAGCTGGCATCTCACTCTCTTTGAATCTTCTTTATCATGCTAGGATTAGCAGGAAAAAGCAAAAAATTTCAGAATTGCACCTTGCAATGTGGAGATATTACTGTTTGTGCATTTACAATATTCATTGATTTTTGCCATTGAAAAACATCATGTTATTCATATACCAGAATTGTTTGAAGCTACTGACTGAATGAAAGAAGCTGGCATCTCACTCTCTTTGAATCTTCTTTATCATGCTAGGATTAGCAGGAAAAAGCAAAAAATTTCAGAATTGCACCTTGCAATGTGGAGATATTACTGTTTGTGCATTTACAATATTCATTGATTTTTGCCATTGAAAAACGTCCAGAAATGTTTGAAGCTACTGACTGAATGAAAGGAGCTGGCATCTCACTCTCTTTGAATCTTCTTTATCATGCTAGGATTAGCAGGAAAAAGCAAAAAATTTCAGAATTGCACCTTGCAATGTGGAGATATTACTGTTTGTGCATTTACAATATTCATTGATTTTTGCCATTGAAAAACGTCCAGAAATGTTTGAAGCTACTGACTGAATGAAAGGAGCTGGCATCTCACTCTCTTTGAATCTTCTTTATCATGCTAGGATTAGCAGGAAAAAACAAAAAATTTCAGAATTGCACCTTGCAATGTGGAGATATTACTGTTTGTGCATTTACAATATTCATTGATTTTTGCCATTGAAAAACGTCCAGAAATGTTTGAAGCTACTGACTGAATGAAAGGAGCTGGCATCTCACTCTCTTTGAATCTTCTTTATCATGCTAGGATTAGCAGGAAAAAGCAAAAAATTTCAGAATTGCACCTTGCAATGTGGAGATATTACTGTTTGTGCATTTACAATATTCATTGATTTTTGCCATTGAAAAACATCATGTTATTCATATACCAGAAATGTTTGAAGCTACTGACTGAATGAAAGGAGCTGGCATCTCACTCTCTTTGAATCTTCTTTATCATGCTAGGATTAGCAGGAAAAAGCAAAAAATTTCAGAATTGCACCTTGCAATGTGGAGATATTACTGTTTGTGCATTTACAATATTCATTGATTTTTGCCATTGAAAAACATCATGTTATTCATATACCAGAAATGTTTGAAGCTACTGACTGAATGAAAGGAGCTGGCATCTCACTCTCTTTGAATCTTCTTTAACATGCTAGGATTAGCAGGAAAAAGCAAAAAATTTCAGAATTGCACCTTGCAATGTGGAGATATTACTGTTTGTGCATTTACAATATTCATTGATTTTTGCCATTGAAAAACGTCCAGAAATGTTTGAAGCTACTGACTGAATGAAAGGAGCTGGCATCTCACTCTCTTTGAATCTTCTTTATCATGCTAGGATTAGCAGGAAAAAGCAAAAAATTTCAGAATTGCACCTTGCAATGTGGAGATATTATTGTTTGTGCATTTACAATATTCATTGATTTTTGCCATTGAAAAACATCATGTTATTCATATACCAGAAATGTTTGAAGCTACTGACTGAATGAAAGGAGCTAGCATCTCACTCTCTTTGAATCTTCTTTATCATGCTAGGATTAGCAGGAAAAAGCAAAAAATTTCAGAATTGCACCTTGCAATGTGGAGATATTACTGTTTGTGCATTTACAATATTCATTGATTTTTGCCATCGAAAAACGTCCAGAAATGTTTGAAGCTACTGACTGAATGAAAGGAGCTGGCATCTCACTCTCTTTGAATCTTCTTTATCATGCTAGGATTAGCAGGAAAAAGCAAAAAATTTCAGAATTGCACCTTGCAATGTGGAGATATTACTGTTTGTGCATTTACAATATTCATTGATTTTTGCCATTGAAAAACATCCAGAAATGTTTGAAGCTACTGACTGAATGAAAGGAGCTGGCATTTCACTCTCTTTGAATCTTCTTTATCATGCTAGGATTAGCAGGAAAAAGCAAAAAATTTCAGAATTGCACCTTGCAATGTGGAGATATTACTGTTTGTGCATTTACAATATTCATTGATTTTTGCCATTGAAAAACATCATGTTATTCATATACCAGAAATGTTTGAAGCTACTGACTGAATGAAAGGAGCTGGAATCTCACTCTCTTTGAATCTTCTTTATCATGCTAGGATTAGCAGGAAAAAGCAAAAAATTTCAGAATTGCACCTTGCAATGTGGTGGTATTACTGTTTGTGCATTTACAATATTCATTGATTTTTGCCATTGAAAAACGTCCAGAAATGTTTGAAGCTACTGACTGAATGAAAGGAGCTGGCATCTCACTCTCTTTGAATCTTCTTTATCATGCTAGGATTAGCAGGAAAAAGCAAAAAATTTCAGAATTGCACCTTGCAATGTGGAGATATTACTGTTTGTGCATTTACAATATTCATTGATTTTTGCCATTGAAAAACATCATGTTATTCATATACCAGAAATGTTTGAAGCTACTGACTGAATGAAAGGAGCTGGCATCTCACTCTCTTTGAATCTTCTTTATCATGCTAGGATTAGCAGGAAAAAGCAAAAAATTTCAGAATTGCACCTTGCAATGTGGAGATATTACTGTTTGTGCATTTACAATATTCATTGATTTTTGCCATTGAAAAACGTCCAGAAATGTTTGAAGCTACTGACTGAATGAAAGGAGCTGGCATCTCACTCTCTTTGAATCTTCATTATCATGCTATGATTAGCAGGAAAAAGCAAAAAATTTCAGAATTGCACCTTGCAATGTGGAGATATTACTGTTTGTGCATTTACAATATTCATTGATTTTTGCCATTGAAAAACATCATGTTATTCATATACCAGAAATGTTTGAAGCTACTGACTGAATGAAAGGAGCTGGCATCTCACTCTCTTTGAATCTTCTTAATCATGCTAGGATTAGCAGGAAAAAGCAAAAAATTTCAGAATTGCACCTTGCAATGTGGAGATATTACTGTTTGTGCATTTACAATATTCATTGATTTTTGCCATTGAAAAACGTCCAGAAATGTTTGAAGCTACTGACTGAATGAAAGGAGCTGGCATCTCACTCTCTTTGAATCTTCTTTATCATGCTAGGATTAGCAGGAAAAAGCATAAAATTTCAGAATTGCACCTTGCAATGTGGAGATATTACTGTTTGTGCATTTACAATATTCATTGATTTTTGCCATTGAAAAACGTCCAGAAATGTTTGAAGCTACTGACTGAATGAAAGGAGCTGGCATCTCACTCTCTTTGAATCTTCTTTATCATGCTAGGATTAGCAGGAAAAAGCAAAAAATTTCAGTATTGCACCTTGCAATGTGGAGATATTACTGTTTGTGCATTTACAATATTCATTGATTTTTGCCATTGAAAAACGTCCAGAAATGTTTGAAGCTACTGACTGAATGAAAGGAGGTAGCATCTCACTCTCTTTGAATCTTCTTTATCATGCTAGGATTAGCAGGAAAAAGCAAAAAATTTCAGAATTGCACCTTGCAATGTGGAGATATTACTGTTTGTGCATTTACAATATTCATTGATTTTTGCCATTGAAAAACATCATGTTATTCATATACCAGAAATGTTTGAAGCTACTGACTGAATGAAAGGAGCTGGCATCTCACTCTCTTTGAACCTTCTTTATCATGCTAGGATTAGCAGGAAAAAGCAAAAAATTTCAGAATTGCACCTTGCAATGTGGAGATATTACTGTTTGTGCATTTACAATATTCATTGATTTTTGCCATTGAAAAACGTCCAGAAATGTTTGAAGCTACTGACTGAATGAAAGGAGCTGGCATCTCACTCTCTTTGAATCTTCATTATCATGCTATGATTAGCAGGAAAAAGCAAAAAATTTCAGAATTGCACCTTGCAATGTGGAGATATTACTGTTTGTGCATTTACAATATTCATTGATTTTTGCCATTGAAAAACATCATGTTATTCATATACCAGAAATGTTTGAAGCTACTGACTGAATGAAAGGAGCTGGCATCTCACTCTCTTTGAATCTTCTTAATCATGCTAGGATTAGCAGGAAAAAGCAAAAAATTTCAGAATTGCACCTTGCAATGTGGAGATATTACTGTTTGTGCATTTACAATATTCATTGATTTTTGCCATTGAAAAACGTCCAGAAATGTTTGAAGCTACTGACTGAATGAAAGGAGCTGGCATCTCACTCTCTTTGAATCTTCTTTATCATGCTAGGATTAGCAGGAAAAAGCATAAAATTTCAGAATTGCACCTTGCAATGTGGAGATATTACTGTTTGTGCATTTACAATATTCATTGATTTTTGCCATTGAAAAACGTCCAGAAATGTTTGAAGCTACTGACTGAATGAAAGGAGCTGGCATCTCACTCTCTTTGAATCTTCTTTATCATGCTAGGATTAGCAGGAAAAAGCAAAAAATTTCAGTATTGCACCTTGCAATGTGGAGATATTACTGTTTGTGCATTTACAATATTCATTGATTTTTGCCATTGAAAAACGTCCAGAAATGTTTGAAGCTACTGACTGAATGAAAGGAGGTAGCATCTCACTCTCTTTGAATCTTCTTTATCATGCTAGGATTAGCAGGAAAAAGCAAAAAATTTCAGAATTGCACCTTGCAATGTGGAGATATTACTGTTTGTGCATTTACAATATTCATTGATTTTTGCCATTGAAAAACGTCCAGAAATGTTTGAAGCTACTGACTGAGTGAAAGGAGCTGGCATCTCACTCTCTTTGAATCTTCATTATCATGCTATGATTAGCAGGAAAAAGCAAAAAATTTCAGAATTGCACCTTGCAATGTGGAGATATTACTGTTTGTGCATTTACAATATTCATTGATTTTTGCCATTGAAAAACATCATGTTATTCATATACCAGAAATGTTTGAAGCTACTGACTGAATGAAAGGAGCTGGCATCTCACTCTCTTTGAATCTTCTTAATCATGCTAGGATTAGCAGGAAAAAGCAAAAAATTTCAGAATTGCACCTTGCAATGTGGAGATATTACTGTTTGTGCATTTACAATATTCATTGATTTTTGCCATTGAAAAACGTCCAGAAATGTTTGAAGCTACTGACTGAATGAAAGGAGCTGGCATCTCACTCTCTTTGAATCTTCTTTATCATGCTAGGATTAGCAGGAAAAAGCATAAAATTTCAGAAATGCACCTTGCAATGTGGAGATATTACTGTTTGTGCATTTACAATATTCATTGATTTTTGCCATTGAAAAACGTCCAGAAATGTTTGAAGCTACTGACTGAATGAAAGGAGCTGGCATCTCACTCTCTTTGAATCTTCTTTATCATGCTAGGATTAGCAGGAAAAAGCAAAAAATTTCAGTATTGCACCTTGCAATGTGGAGATATTACTGTTTGTGCATTTACAATATTCATTGATTTTTGCCATTGAAAAACGTCCAGAAATGTTTGAAGCTACTGACTGAATGAAAGGAGGTAGCATCTCACTCTCTTTGAATCTTCTTTATCATGCTAGGATTAGCAGGAAAAAGCAAAAAATTTCAGAATTGCACCTTGCAATGTGGAGATATTACTGTTTGTGCATTTACAATATTCATTGATTTTTGCCATTGAAAACCATCATGTTATTCATATACGAGAAATGTTTGAAGCTACTGACTGAATGAAAGGAGTTGGCATCTCACTCTCTTTGAATCTTCTTTATCATGCTAGGATTAGCAGGAAAAAGCAAAAAATTTCAGAATTGCACCTTGCAATGTGGAGATA
This sequence comes from Phyllobates terribilis, assembly GCF_046119375.1. Taxonomy (NCBI): domain Eukaryota; kingdom Metazoa; phylum Chordata; class Amphibia; order Anura; family Dendrobatidae; genus Phyllobates; species Phyllobates terribilis. Next base: position 227,040 of record NW_027362901.1, read on the forward strand.
TTACTGTTTGTGCATTTACAATATTCATTGATTTTTGCCATTGAAAAATGTCCAGAAATGTTTGAAGCTACTGACTGAATGAAAGGAGCTGGCATCTCACTCTCTTTGAATCTTCTTTATCATGCTAGGATTAGCAGGAAAAAGCAAAAAATTTCAGAATTGCACCTTGCAATGTGGAGATATTACTGTTTGTGCATTTACTATATTCATTGATTTTTGCCATTGAAAAACATCATGTTATTCATATACCAGAAATGTTTGAAGCTACTGACTGAATGAAAGGAGCTGGAATCTCACTCTCTTTGAATCTTCTTTATCATGCTAGGATTAGCAGGAAAAAGCAAAAAATTTCAGAATTGCACCTTGCAATGTGGAGAAATTACTGTTTGTGCATTTACAATATTCATTGATTTTTGCCATTGAAAAACGTCCAGAAATGTTTGAAGCTACTGACTGAATGAAAGGAGCTGGCATCTCACTCTCTTTGAATCTTCTTTATCATGCTAGGTTTAACAGGAAAAAGCAAAAAATTTCAGAATTGCACCTTGCAATGTGGAGATATTACTGTTTGTGCATTTACAATATTCATTGATTTTTGCCATTGAAAAACGTCCAGAAATGTTTGAAGCTACTGACTGAATGAAAGGAGCTGACATCTCACTCTCTTTGAATCTTCTTTATCATGCTAGGATTAGCAGGAAAAAGCAAAAAATTTCAGAATTGCACCTTGCAATGTGGAGATATTACTGTTTGTGCATTTACAATATTCATTGATTTTTGCCATTGAAAAACGTCCAGAAATGTTTGAAGCTACTGACTGAATGAAAGGAGCTGGCATCTCACTCTCTTTGAATCTTCTTTATCATGCTAGGATTAGCAGGAAAAAGCAAAAAATTTCAGAATTGCACCTTGCAATGTGGAGATATTACTATTTGTGCATTTACAATATTCATTGATTTTTGCCATTGAAAAACGTCCAGAAATGTTTGAAGCTACTGACTGAATGAAAGGAGCTGGCATCTCACTCTCTTTGAATCTTCTTTATCATGCTAGGATTAGCAGGAAAAAGCAAAAAATTTCAGAATTGCACCTTGCAATGTGGAGATATTACTGTTTGTGCATTTACAATATTCATTGATTTTTGCCATTGAAAAACATCATGTTATTCATATACCAGAAATGTTTGAAGCTACTGACTAAATGAAAGGAGCTGGCATCTCACTCTCTTTGAATCTTCTTTATCATGCTAGGATTAGCAGGAAAAAGCAAAAAATTTCAGAATTGCACCTTGCAATGTGGAGATATTACTGTTTGTGCATTTACAATATTCATTGATTTTTGCCATTGAAAAACGTCCAGAAATGTTTGAAGCTACTGACTGAATGAAAGGAGCTGGCATCTCACTCTCTTTGAATCTTCTTTATCATGCTAGGATTAGCAGGAAAAAGCAAAAAATTTCAGAATTGCACCTTGCAATGTGGAGATATTACAGTTTGTGCATTTACAATATTCATTGATTTTTGCCATTGAAAAACATCATGTTATTCATATACCAGAAATGTTTGAAGCTACTGACTGAATGAAAGGAGCTGGCATCTCACTCTCTTTGAATCTTCTTTATCATGCTAGGATTAGCAGGAAAAAGCAAAAAATTTCAGAATTGCACCTTGCAATGTGGAGATATTACTGTTTGTGCATTTACAATATTCATTGATTTTTGCCATTGAAAAACGTCCAGAAATGTTTGAAGCTACTGACTGAAGAAAGGAGCTGGCATCTCACTCTCTTTGAATCTTCATTATCATGCTAGGATTAGCAGGAAAAAGCAAAAAATTTCAGAATTGCACCTTGCAATGTGGAGATATTACTGTTTGTGCATTTACAATATTCATTGATTTTTGCCATTGAAAAACATCATGTTATTCATATACCAGAAATGTTTGAAGCTACTGACTGAATGAAAGGAGCTGGCATCTCACTCTCTTTGAATCTTCTTTATCATGCTAGGATTAGCAGGAAAAAGCAAAAAATTTCAGAATTGCACCTTGCAATGTGGAGATATTACTGTTTGTGCATTTACAATATTCATTGATTTTTGCCATTGAAAAACGTCCAGAAATGTTTGAAGCTACTGACTGAATGAAAGGAGCTGGCATCTCACTCTCTTTGAATCTTCATTATCATGCTAGGATTAGCAGGAAAAAGCAAAAAATTTCAGAATTGCACCTTGCAATGTGGAGATATTACTGTTTGTGCATTTACAATATTCATTGATTTTTGCCATTGAAAAACGTCCAGAAATGTTTGAAGCTACTGACTGAATGAAAGGAGCTGGCATCTCACTCTCTTTGAATCTTCTTTATCATGCTAGGATTAGCAGGAAAAAGCATAAAATTTCAGAATTGCACCTTGCAATGTGGAGATATTACTTTTTGTGCATTTACAATATTCATTGATTTTTGCCATTGAAAAACGTCCAGAAATGTTTGAAGCTACTGACTGAATGAAAGGAGCTGGCATCTCACTCTCTTTGAATCTTCTTTATCATGCTAGGATTAGCAGGAAAAAGCAAAAAATTTCAGTATTGCACCTTGCAATGTGGAGATATTACTGTTTGTGCATTTACAATATTCATTGATTTTTGCCATTGAAAAACGTCCAGAAATGTTTGAAGCTACTGACTGAATGAAAGGAGCTGGCATCTCACTCTCTTTGAATCTTCTTTATCATGCTAGGATTAGCAGGAAAAAGCATAAAATTTCAGAATTGCACCTTGCAATGTGGAGATATTACTGTTTGTGCATTTACAATATTCATTGATTTTTGCCATTGAAAAACGTCCAGAAATGTTTGAAGCTACTGACTGAATGAAAGGAGCTGGCATCTCACTCTCTTTGAATCTTCTTTATCATGCTAGGATTAGCAGGAAAAAGCAAAAAATTTCAGTATTGCACCTTGCAATGTGGAGATATTACTGTTTGTGCATTTACAATATTCATTGATTTTTGCCATTGAAAAACGTCCAGAAATGTTTGAAGCTACTGACTGAATGAAAGGAGGTAGCATCTCACTCTCTTTGAATCTTCTTTATCATGCTAGGATTAGCTGGAAAAAGCAAAAAATTTCAGAATTGCACCTTGCAATGTGGAGATATTACTGTTTGTGCATTTACAATATTCATTGATTTTTGCCATTGAAAAACGTCCAGAAATGTTTGAAGCTACTGACTGAATGAAAGGAGCTGGCATCTCACTCTCTTTGAATCTTCTTTATCATGCTAGGATTAGCAGGAAAAAGCAAAAAATTTCAGAATTGCACCTTGCAATGTGGAGATATTACTGTTTGTGCATTTACAATATTCATTGATTTTTGCCATTGAAAAACATCATGTTATTCATATACCAGAAATGTTTGAAGCTACTGACTGAATGAAAGGAGCTGGCATCTCACTCTCTTTGAATCTTCTTTATCATGCTAGGTTTAGCAGGAAAAAGCAAAAAATTTCAGAATTGCACCTTGCAATGTGGAGATATTAATGTTTGTGCATTTACAATATTCATTGATTTTTGCCATTGAAAAACGTCCAGAAATGTTTGAAGCTACTGACTGAATGAAAGGAGCTGGCATCTCACTCTCTTTGAATCTTCTTTATCATGCTAGGATTAGCAGGAAAAAGAAAAAAATTTCAGAATTGCACCTTGCAATGTGGAGATATTACTGTTTGTGCATTTACAATATTCATTGATTTTTGCCATTGAAAACCATCATGTTATTCATATACCAGAAATGTTTGAAGCTACTGACTGAATGAAAGGAGCTGGCATCTCACTCTCTTTGAATCTTCTTTATCATGCTAGGATTAGCAGGAAAAAGCAAAAAATTTCAGAATTGCACCTTGCAATGTGGAGATATTACTGTTTGTGCATTTACAATATTCATTGATTTTTGCCATTGAAAAATGTCCAGAAATGTTTGAAGCTACTGACTGAATGAAAGGAGCTGGCATCTCACTCTCTTTGAATCTTCTTTATCATGCTAGGATTAGCAGGAAAAAGCAAAAAATTTCAGAATTGCACCTTGCAATGTGGAGATATTACTGTTTGTGCATTTACTATATTCATTGATTTTTGCCATTGAAAAACATCATGTTATTCATATACCAGAAATGTTTGAAGCTACTGACTGAATGAAAGGAGCTGGAATCTCACTCTCTTTGAATCTTCTTTATCATGCTAGGATTAGCAGGAAAAAGCAAAAAATTTCAGAATTGCACCTTGCAATGTGGAGAAATTACTGTTTGTGCATTTACAATATTCATTGATTTTTGCCATTGAAAAACGTCCAGAAATGTTTGAAGCTACTGACTGAATGAAAGGAGCTGGCATCTCACTCTCTTTGAATCTTCTTTATCATGCTAGGATTAGCAGGAAAAAGCAAAAAATTTCAGAATTGCACCTTGCAATGTGGAGATATTACTGTTTGTGCATTTACAATATTCATTGATTTTTGCCATTGAAAAACGTCCAGAAATGTTTGAAGCTACTGACTGAATGAAAGGAGCTGACATCTCACTCTCTTTGAATCTTCTTTATCATGCTAGGATTAGCAGGAAAAAGCAAAAAATTTCAGAATTGCACCTTGCAATGTGGAGATATTACTGTTTGTGCATTTACAATATTCATTGATTTTTGCCATTGAAAAACGTCCAGAAATGTTTGAAGCTACTGACTGAATGAAAGGAGCTGGCATCTCACTCTCTTTGAATCTTCTTTATCATGCTAGGATTAGCAGGAAAAAGCAAAAAATTTCAGAATTGCACCTTGCAATGTGGAGATATTACTATTTGTGCATTTACAATATTCATTGATTTTTGCCATTGAAAAACGTCCAGAAATGTTTGAAGCTACTGACTGAATGAAAGGAGCTGGCATCTCACTCTCTTTGAATCTTCTTTATCATGCTAGGATTAGCAGGAAAAAGCAAAAAAATTCAGAATTGCACCTTGCAATGTGGAGATATTACTGTTTGTGCATTTACAATATTCATTGATTTTTGCCATTGAAAAACATCATGTTATTCATATACCAGAAATGTTTGAAGCTACTGACTAAATGAAAGGAGCTGGCATCTCACTCTCTTTGAATCTTCTTTATCATGCTAGGATTAGCAGGAAAAAGCAAAAAATTTCAGAATTGCACCTTGCAATGTGGAGATATTACTGTTTGTGCATTTACAATATTCATTGATTTTTGCCATTGAAAAACGTCCAGAAATGTTTGAAGCTACTGACTGAATGAAAGGAGCTGGCATCTCACTCTCTTTGAATCTTCTTTATCATGCTAGGATTAGCAGGAAAAAGCAAAAAATTTCAGAATTGCACCTTGCAATGTGGAGATATTACAGTTTGTGCATTTACAATATTCATTGATTTTTGCCATTGAAAAACATCATGTTATTCATATACCAGAAATGTTTGAAGCTACTGACTGAATGAAAGGAGCTGGCATCTCACTCTCTTTGAATCTTCTTTATCATGCTAGGATTAGCAGGAAAAAGCAAAAAATTTCAGAATTGCACCTTGCAATGTGGAGATATTACTGTTTGTGCATTTAAAATATTCATTGATTTTTGCCATTGAAAAACGTCCAGAAATGTTTGAAGCTACTGACTGAATGAAAGGAGCTGGCATCTCACTCTCTTTGAATCTTCTTTATCATGCTAGGATTAGCAGGAAAAAGCAAAAAATTTCAGAATTGCACCTTGCAATGTGGAGATATTACAGTTTGTGCATTTACAATATTCATTGATTTTTGCCATTGAAAAACATCATGTTATTCATATACCAGAAATGTTTGAAGCTACTGACTGAATGAAAGGAGCTGGCATCTCACTCTCTTTGAATCTTCTTTATCATGCTAGGATTAGCAGGAAAAAGCAAAAAATTTCAGAATTGCACCTTGCAATGTGGAGATATTACTGTTTGTGCATTTACAATATTCATTGATTTTTGCCATTGAAAAACGTCCAGAAATGTTTGAAGCTACTGACTGAATGAAAGGAGCTGGCATCTCACTCTCTTTGAATCTTCTTTATCATGCTAGGATTAGCAGGAAAAAGCAAAAAATTTCAGAATTGCACCTTGCAATGTGGAGATATTACTGTTTGTGCATTTACAATATTCATTGATTTTTGCCATTGAAAAACATCATGTTATTCATATACCAGAAATGTTTGAAGCTACTGACTGAATGAAAGGAGCTGGCATCTCACTCTCTTTGAATCTTCTTTATCATGCTAGGATTAGCAGGAAAAAGCAAAAAATTTCAGAATTGCACCTTGCAATGTGGAGATATTACTGTTTGTGCATTTACAATATTCATTGATTTTTGCCATTGAAAAACGTCCAGAAATGTTTGAAGCTACTGACTGAATGAAAGGAGCTGGCATCTCACTCTCTTTGAATCTTCTTTATCATGCTAGGATTAGCAGGAAAAAGCAAAAAATTTCAGAATTGCACCTTGCAATGTGGAGATATTACTGTTTGTGCATTTACAATATTCATTGATTTTTGCCATTGAAAAACATCATGTTATTCATATACCAGAAATGTTTGAAGCTACTGACTGATTGAAAGGAGCTGGCATCTCACTCTCTTTGAATCTTCTTTATCATGCTAGGATTAGCAGGAAAAAGCAAAAAATTTCAGAATTGCACCTTGCAATGTGGAGATATTACTGTTTGTGCATTTACAATATTCATTGATTTTTGCCATTGAAAAACGTCCAGAAATGTTTGAAGCTACTGACTGAATGAAAGGAGCTGGCATCTCACTCTCTTTGAATCTTCTTTATCATGTTAGGATTAGCAGGAAAAAGCAAAAAATTTCAGAATTGCACCTTGCAATGTGGAGATATTACTGTTTGTGCATTTACAATATTCATTGATTTTTGTTATTGAAAAACGTCCAGAAATGTTTGAAGCTACTGACTGAATGAAAGGAGCTGGCATCTCACTCTCTTTGAATCTTCTTTATCATGCTAGGATTAGCAGGAAAAAGCAAAAAATTTCAGAATTGCACCTTGCAATGTGGAGATATTACTGTTTGTGCATTTACAATATTCATTGATTTTTGCCATTGAAAAACGTCCAGAAATGTTTGAAGCTACTGACTGAATGAAAGGAGCTGGCATCTCACTCTCTTTGAATCTTTTTTATCATGCTAGGATTAGCAGGAAAAAGCAAAAAATTTCAGAATTGCACCGTGCAATGTGGAGATATTACTGTTTGTGCATTTACAATATTCATTGATTTTTGCCATTGAAAAACGTCGAGAAATGTTTGAAGCTACTGACTGAATGAAAGGAGCTGGCATCTCACTCTCTTTGAATCTTCTTTATCATGATAGGATTAGCAGGAAAAAGAAAAAAATTTCAGAATTGCACCTTGCAATGTGGAGATATTACTGTTTGTGCATTTACAATATTCATTGATTTTTGCCATTGAAAAACGTCCAGAAATGTTTGAAGCTACTGACTGAATGAAAGGAGCTGGCATATCACTCTCTTTGAATCTTCTTTATCATGCTAGGATTAGCAGGAAAAAGCAAAAAATTTCAGAATTGCACCTTGCAATGTGGAGATATTACTGTTTGTGCATTTACAATATTCATTGATTTTTGCCATTGAAAAACATCATGTTATTCATATACCAGAAATGTTTGAAGCTACTGACTGAATGAAAGGAGCTGGCATCTCACTCTCTTTGAATCTTCTTTATCATGCTAGGATTAGCAGGAAAAAGCAAAAAATTTCAGAATTGCACCTTGCAATGTGGAGATATTACTGTTTGTGCATTTACAATATTCATTGATTTTTGCCTTTGAAAAACGTCCAGAAATGTTTGAAGCTACTGACTGAATCAAAGGAGCTGGCATCTCACTCTCTTTGAATCTTCTTTATCATGCTAGGATTAGCAGGAAAAAGCAAAAAATTTCAGAATTGCACCTAGCAATGTGGAGATATTACTGTTTGTGCATTTACAATATTCATTGATTTTTGCCATTGAAAAACATCATGTTATTCATATACCAGAAATGTTTGAAGCTACTGACTGAATGAAAGGAGCTGGCATCTTACTCTCTTTGAATCTTCTTTATCATGCTAGGATTAGCAAGAAAAAGCAAAAAATTTCAGAATTGCACCTTGCAATGTGGAGATATTACTGTTTGTGCATTTACAATATTCATTGATTTTTGCCATTGAAAAATGTCCAGAAATGTTTGAAGCTACTGACTGAATGAAAGGAGCTGGCATCTCACTCTCTTTGAATCTTCTTTATCATGCTAGGATTAGCAGGAAAAAGCATAAAATTTCAGAATTGCACCTTGCAATGTGGAGATATTACTGTTTGTGCATTTACAATATTCATTGATTTTTGCCATTGAAAAACGTCCAGAAATGTTTGAAGCTACTGACTGAATGAAAGGAGCTGGCATCTCACTCTCTTTGAATCTTCTTTATCATGCTAGGATTAGCAGGAAAAAGCAAAAAATTTCAGTATTGCACCTTGCAATGTGGAGATATTACTGTTTGTGCATTTACAATATTCATTGATTTTTGCCATTGAAAAACGTCCAGAAATGTTTGAAGCTACTGACTGAATGAAAGGAGGTAGCATCTCACTCTCTTTGAATCTTCTTTATCATGCTAGGATTAGCAGGAAAAAGCAAAAAATTTCAGAATTGCACCTTGCAATGTGGAGATATTACTGATTGTGCATTTACAATATTCATTGATTTTTGCCATTGAAAAACGTCCAGAAATGTTTGAAGCTACTGACTGAATGAAAGGAGCTGGCATCTCACTCTCTTTGAATCTTCTTTATCATGCTAGGATTAGCAGGAAAAAGCAAAAAATTTCAGAATTGCACCTTGCAATGTGGAGATATTACTGTTTGTGCATTTACAATATTCATTGATTTTTGCCATTGAAAAACATCATGTTATTCATATACCAGAAATGTTTGAAGCTACTGACTGAATGAAAGGAGCTGGCATCTCACTTTCTTTGAATCTTCTTTATCATGCTAGGATTAGCAGGAAAAAGCAAAAAATTTCAGAATTGCACCTTGCAATGTGGAGATATTACTGTTTGTGCATTTACAATATTCATTGATTTTTGCCATTGAAAATCGTCCAGAAATGTTTGAAGCTACTGACTGAATGAAAGTAGCTGGCATCTCACTCTCTTTGAATCTTCTTTATCATGCTAGGATTAGCAGGAAAAAGCAAAAAATTTCAGAATTGCACCTTGCAATGTGGAGATATTACTGTTTGTGCATTTACAATATTCATTGATTTTTGCCATTGAAAACCATCATGTTATTCATATACCAGAAATGTTTGAAGCTACTGACTGAATGAAAGGAGCTGGCATCTCACTCTCTTTGAATCTTCTTTATCATGCTAGGATTAGCAGGAAAAAGCAAACAATTTCAGAATTGCACCTTGCAATGTGGAGATATTACTGTTTGTGCATTTACAATATTCATTGATTTTTGCCATTGAAAAATGTCCAGAAATGTTTGAAGCTACTGACTGAATGAAAGGAGCTGGCATCTCACTCTCTTTGAATCTTCTTTATCATGCTAGGATTAGCAGGAAAAAGCAAAAAATTTCAGAATTGCACCTTGCAATGTGGAGATATTACTGTTTGTGCATTTACTATATTCATTGATTTTTGCCATTGAAAAACATCATGTTATTCATATACCAGAAATGTTTGAAGCTACTGACTGAATGAAAGGAGCTGGAATCTCACTCTCTTTGAATCTTCTTTATCATGCTAGGATTAGCAGGAAAAAGCAAAAAATTTCAGAATTGCACCTTGCAATGTGGAGAAATTACTGTTTGTGCATTTACAATATTCATTGATTTTTGCCATTGAAAAACGTCCAGAAATGTTTGAAGCTACTGACTGAATGAAAGGAGCTGGCATCTCACTCTCTTTGAATCTTCTTTATCATGCTAGGATTAGCAGGAAAAAGCAAAAAATTTCAGAATTTCACCTTGCAATGTGGAGATATTACTGTTTGTGCATTTACAATATTCATTGATTTTTGCAATTGAAAAACGTCCAGAAATGTTTGAAGCTACTGACTGAATGAAAGGAGCTGACATCTCACTCTCTTTGAATCTTCTTTATCATGCTAGGATTAGCAGGAAAAAGCAAAAAATTTCAGAATTGCACCTTGCAATGTGGAGATATTACTGTTTGTGCATTTACAATATTCATTGATTTTTGCCATTGAAAAACGTCCAGAAATGTTTGAAGCTACTGACTGAATGAAAGGAGCTGGCATCTCACTCTCTTTGAATCTTCTTTATCATGCTAGGATTAGCAGGAAAAAGCAAAAAATTTCAGAATTGCACCTTGCAATGTGGAGATATTACTATTTGTGCATTTACAATATTCATTGATTTTTGCCTTTGAAAAACGTCCAGAAATGTTTGAAGCTACTGACTGAATGAAAGGAGCTGGCATCTCACTCTCTTTGAATCTTCTTTATCATGCTAGGATTAGCAGGAAAAAGCAAAAAATTTCAGAATTGCACCTTGCAATGTGGAGATATTACTGTTTGTGCATTTACAATATTCATTGATTTTTGCCATTGAAAAAGTCCAGAAATGTTTGAAGCTACTGACTGAATGAAAGGAGCTGGCATCTCACTCTCTTTGAATCTTCTTTATCATGCTAGGATTAGCAGGAAAAAGCAAAAAATTTCAGAATTGCACCTTGCAATGTGGAGATATTACAGTTTGTGCATTTACAATATTCATTGATTTTTGCCATTGAAAAACATCATGTTATTCATATACCAGAAATGTTTGAAGCTACTGACTGAATGAAAGGAGCTGGCATCTCACTCTCTTTGAATCTTCTTTATCATGCTAGGATTAGCAGGAAAAACCAAAAAATTTCAGAATTGCACCTTGCAATGTGGAGATATTATTGTTTGTGCATTTACAATATTCATTGATTTTTGCCATTGAAAAACGTCCAGAAATGTTTGAAGCTACTGACTGAATGAAAGGAGCTGGCATCTCACTCTCTTTGAATCTTCATTATCATGCTAGGATTAGCAGGAAAAAGCAAAAAATTTCAGAATTGCACCTTGCAATGTGGAGATATTACTGTTTGTGCATTTACAATATTCATTGATTTTTGCCATTGAAAAACATCATGTTATTCATATACCAGAAATGTTTGAAGCTACTGACTGAATAAAAGGAGCTGGCATCTCACTCTCTTTGAATCTTCTTAATCATGCTAGGATTAGCAGGAAAAAGCAAAAAATTTCAGAATTGCACCTTGCAATGTGGAGATATTACTGTTTGTGCATTTACAATATTCATTGATTTTTGCCATTGAAAAACGTCCAGAAATGTTTGAAGCTACTGACTGAATGAAAGGAGCTGGCATCTCACTCTCTTTGAATCTTCTTTATCATGCTAGGATTAGCAGGAAAAAGCATAAAATTTCAGAATTGCACCTTGCAATGTGGAGATATTACTGTTTGTGCATTTACAATATTCATTGATTTTTGCCATTGAAAAATGTCCAGAAATGTTTGAAGCTACTGACTGAATGAAAGGAGCTGGCATCTCACTCTCTTTGAATCTTCTTTATCATGCTAGGATTAGCAGGAAAAAGCAAAAAATTTCAGTATTGCACCTTGCAATGTGGAGATATTACTGTTTGTGCATTTACAATATTCATTGATTTTTGCCATTGAAAAACGTCCAGAAATGTTTGAAGCTACTGACTGAATGAAAGGAGGTAGCATCTCACTCTCTTTGAATCTTCTTTATCATGCTAGGATTAGCAGGAAAAAGCAAAAAATTTCAGAATTGCACCTTGCAATGTGGAGATATTACTGTTTGTGCATTTACAATATTCATTGATTTTTGCCATTGAAAAACGTCCAGAAATGTTTGAAGCTACTGACTGAATGAAAGGAGCTGGCATCTCACTCTCTTTGAATCTTCTTTATCATGCTAGGATTAGCAGGAAAAAGCAAAAAATTTCAGAATTGCACCTTGCAATGTGGAGATATTACTGTTTGTGCATTTACAATATTCATTGATTTTTGCCATTGAAAAACATCATGTTATTCATATACCAGAAATGTTTGAAGCTACTGACTGAATGAAAGGAGCTGGCATCTCACTCTCTTTGAATCTTCTTTATCATGCTAGGATTAGCAGGAAAAAGCAAAAAAATTCAGAATTGCACCTTGCAATGTGGAGATATTAATGTTTGTGCATTTACAATATTCATTGATTTTTGCCATTGAAAAACGTCCAGAAATGTTTGAAGCTACTGACTGAATGAAAGGAGCTGGCATCTCACTCTCTTTGAATCTTCTTTATCATGCTAGGATTAGCAGGAAAAAGCAAAAAATTTCAGAATTGCACCTTGCAATGTGGAGATATTACTGTTTGTGCATTTACAATATTCATTGATTTTTGCCATTGAAAACCATCATGTTATTCATATACCAGAAATGTTTGAAGCTACTGACTGAATGAAAGGAGCTGGCATCTCACTCTCTTTGAATCTTCTTTATCATGCTAGGATTAGCAGGAAAAAGCAAAAAATTTCAGAATTGCACCTTGCAATGTGGAGATATTACTGTTTGTGCATTTACAATATTCATTGATTTTTGCCATTGAAAAATGTCCAGAAATGTTTGAAGCTACTGACTGAATGAAAGGAGCTGGCATCTCACTCTCTTTGAATCTTCTTTATCATGCTAGGATTAGCAGGAAAAAGCGAAAAATTTCAGAACTGCACCTTGCAATGTGGAGATATTACTGTTTGTGCATTTACTATATTCATTGATTTTTGCCATTGAAAAACATCATGTTATTCATATACCAGAAATGTTTGAAGCTACTGACTGAATGAAAGGAGCTGGAATCTCACTCTCTTTGAATCTTCTTTATCATGCTAGGATTAGCAGGAAAAAGCAAAAAATTTCAGAATTGCACCTTGCATTGTGGAGAAATTACTGTTTGTGCATTTACAATATTCATTGATTTTTGTCATTGAAAAACGTCCAGAAATGTTTGAAGCTACTGACTGAATGAAAGGAGCTGGCATCTCACTCTCTTTGAATCTTCTTTATCATGCTAGGATTAGCAGGAAAAAGCAAAAAAATTCAGAATTGCACCTTGCAATGTGGAGATATTACTGTTTGTGCATTTACAATATTCATTGATTTTTGCCATTGAAAAACGTCCAGAAATGTTTGAAGCTACTGACTGAATGAAAGGAGCTGACATCTCACTCTCTTTAAATCTTCTTTATCATGCTAGGATTAGCAGGAAAAAGCAAAAAATTTCAGAATTGCACCTTGCAATGTGGAGATATTACTGTTTGTGCATTTACAATATTCATTGATTTTTGCCATTGAAAAACGTCCAGAAATGTTTGAAGCTACTGACTGAATGAAAGGAGCTGGCATCTCACTCTCTTTGAATCTTCTTTATCATGCTAAGATTAGCAGGAAAAAGCAAAAAATTTCAGAATTGCACCTTGCAATGTGGAGATATTACTATTTGTGCATTTACAATATTCATTGATTTTTGCCATTGAAAAACGTCCAGAAATGTTTGAAGCTACTGACTGAATGAAAGGAGCTGGCATCTCACTCTCTTTGAATCTTCTTTATCATGCTAGGATTAGCAGGAAAAAGCAAAAAATTTCAGAATTGCACCTTGCAATGTGGAGATATTACAGTTTGTGCATTTACAATATTCATTGATTTTTGCCATTGAAAAACATCATGTTATTCATATACCAGAAATGTTTGAAGCTACTGACTGAATGAAAGGAGCTGGCATCTCACTCTCTTTGAATCTTCTTTATCATGCTAGGATTAGCAGGAAAAAGCAAAAAATTTCAGAATTGCACCTTGCAATGTGGAGATATTACTGTTTGTGCATTTACAATATTCATTGATTTTTGCCATTGAAAATCGTCCAGAAATGTTTGAAGCTACTGACTGAATGAAAGTAGCTGGCATCTCACTCTCTTTGAATCTTCTTTATCATGCTAGGATTAGCAGGAAAAAGCAAAAAATTTCAGAATTGCACCTTGCAATGTGGAGATATTACTGTTTGTGCATTTACAATATTCATTGATTTTTGCCATTGAAAACCATCATGTTATTCATATACCAGAAATGTTTGAAGCTACTGACTGAATGAAAGGAGCTGGCATCTCACTCTCTTTGAATCTTCTTTATCATGCTAGGATTAGCAGGAAAAAGCAAACAATTTCAGAATTGCACCTTGCAATGTGGAGATATTACTGTTTGTGCATTTACAATATTCATTGATTTTTGCCATTGAAAAATGTCCAGAAATGTTTGAAGCTACTGACTGAATGAAAGGAGCTGGCATCTCACTCTCTTTGAATCTTCTTTATCATGCTAGGATTAGCAGGAAAAAGCAAAAAATTTCAGAATTGCACCTTGCAATGTGGAGATATTACTGTTTGTGCATTTACTATATTCATTGATTTTTGCCATTGAAAAACATCATGTTATTCATATACCAGAAATGTTTGAAGCTACTGACTGAATGAAAGGAGCTGGAATCTCACTCTCTTTGAATCTTCTTTATCATGCTAGGATTAGCAGGAAAAAGCAAAAAATTTCAGAATTGCACCTTGCAATGTGGAGAAATTACTGTTTGTGCATTTACAATATTCATTGATTTTTGCCATTGAAAAACGTCCAGAAATGTTTGAAGCTACTGACTGAATGAAAGGAGTTGGCATCTCACTCTCTTTGAATCTTCTTTATCATGCTAGGATTAGCAGGAAAAAGCAAAAAATTTCAGAATTGCACCTTGCAATGTGGAGATATTACTGTTTGTGCATTTACAATATTCATTGATTTTTGCCATTGAAAAACGTCCAGAAATGTTTGAAGCTACTGACTGAATGAAAGGAGCTGACATCTCACTCTCTTTGAATCTTCTTTATCATGCTAGGATTAGCAGGAAAAAGCAAAAAATTTCAGAATTGCACCTTGCAATGTGGAGATATTACTGTTTGTGCATTTACAATATTCATTGATTTTTGCCATTGAAAAACGTCCAGAAATGTTTGAAGCTACTGACTGAATGAAAGGAGCTGGCATCTCACTCTCTTTGAATCTTCTTTATCATGCTAGGATTAGCAGGAAAAAGCAAAAAATTTCAGAATTGCACCTTGCAATGTGGAGATATTACTATTTGTGCATTTACAATATTCATTGATTTTTGCCTTTGAAAAACGTCCAGAAATGTTTGAAGCTACTGACTGAATGAAAGGAGCTGGCATCTCACTCTCTTTGAATCTTCTTTATCATGCTAGGATTAGCAGGAAAAAGCAAAAAATTTCAGAATTGCACCTTGCAATGTGGAGATATTACTGTTTGTGCATTTACAATATTCATTGATTTTTGCCATTGAAAAACGTCCAGAAATGTTTGAAGCTACTGACTGAATGAAAGGAGCTGGCATCTCACTCTCTTTGAATCTTCTTTATCATGCTAGGATTAGCAGGAAAAAGCAAAAAATTTCAGAATTGCACCTTGCAATGTGGAGATATTACAGTTTGTGCATTTACAATATTCATTGATTTTTGCCATTGAAAAACATCATGTTATTCATATACCAGAAATGTTTGAAGCTACTGACTGAATGAAAGGAGCTGGCATCTCACTCTCTTTGAATCTTCTTTATCATGCTAGGATTAGCAGGAAAAACCAAAAAATTTCAGAATTGCACCTTGCAATGTGGAGATATTATTGTTTGTGCATTTACAATATTCATTGATTTTTGCCATTGAAAAACGTCCAGAAATGTTTGAAGCTACTGACTGAATGAAAGGAGCTGGCATCTCACTCTCTTTGAATCTTCATTATCATGCTAGGATTAGCAGGAAAAAGCAAAAAATTTCAGAATTGCACCTTGCAATGTGGAGATATTACTGTTTGTGCATTTACAATATTCATTGATTTTTGCCATTGAAAAACATCATGTTATTCATATACCAGAAATGTTTGAAGCTACTGACTGAATAAAAGGAGCTGGCATCTCACTCTCTTTGAATCTTCTTAATCATGCTAGGATTAGCAGGAAAAAGCAAAAAATTTCAGAATTGCACCTTGCAATGTGGAGATATTACTGTTTGTGCATTTACAATATTCATTGATTTTTGCCATTGAAAAACGTCCAGAAATGTTTGAAGCTACTGACTGAATGAAAGGAGCTGGCATCTCACTCTCTTTGAATCTTCTTTATCATGCTAGGATTAGCAGGAAAAAGCATAAAATTTCAGAATTGCACCTTGCAATGTGGAGATATTACTGTTTGTGCATTTACAATATTCATTGATTTTTGCCATTGAAAAATGTCCAGAAATGTTTGAAGCTACTGACTGAATGAAAGGAGCTGGCATCTCACTCTCTTTGAATCTTCTTTATCATGCTAGGATTAGCAGGAAAAAGCAAAAAATTTCAGTATTGCACCTTGCAATGTGGAGATATTACTGTTTGTGCATTTACAATATTCATTGATTTTTGCCATTGAAAAACGTCCAGAAATGTTTGAAGCTACTGACTGAATGAAAGGAGGTAGCATCTCACTCTCTTTGAATCTTCTTTATCATGCTAGGATTAGCAGGAAAAAGCAAAAAATTTCAGAATTGCACCTTGCAATGTGGAGATATTACTGTTTGTGCATTTACAATATTCATTGATTTTTGCCATTGAAAAACGTCCAGAAATGTTTGAAGCTACTGACTGAATGAAAGGAGCTGGCATCTCACTCTCTTTGAATCTTCTTTATCATGCTAGGATTAGCAGGAAAAAGCAAAAAATTTCAGAATTGCACCTTGCAATGTGGAGATATTACTGTTTGTGCATTTACAATATTCATTGATTTTTGCCATTGAAAAACATCATGTTATTCATATACCAGAAATGTTTGAAGCTACTGACTGAATGAAAGGAGCTGGCATCTCACTCTCTTTGAATCTTCTTTATCATGCTAGGATTAGCAGGAAAAAGCAAAAAAATTCAGAATTGCACCTTGCAATGTGGAGATATTAATGTTTGTGCATTTACAATATTCATTGATTTTTGCCATTGAAAAACGTCCAGAAATGTTTGAAGCTACTGACTGAATGAAAGGAGCTGGCATCTCACTCTCTTTGAATCTTCTTTATCATGCTAGGATTAGCAGGAAAAAGCAAAAAATTTCAGAATTGCACCTTGCAATGTGGAGATATTACTGTTTGTGCATTTACAATATTCATTGATTTTTGCCATTGAAAACCATCATGTTATTCATATACCAGAAATGTTTGAAGCTACTGACTGAATGAAAGGAGCTGGCATCTCACTCTCTTTGAATCTTCTTTATCATGCTAGGATTAGCAGGAAAAAGCAAAAAATTTCAGAATTGCACCTTGCAATGTGGAGATATTACTGTTTGTGCATTTACAATATTCATTGATTTTTGCCATTGAAAAATGTCCAGAAATGTTTGAAGCTACTGACTGAATGAAAGGAGCTGGCATCTCACTCTCTTTGAATCTTCTTTATCATGCTAGGATTAGCAGGAAAAAGCGAAAAATTTCAGAACTGCACCTTGCAATGTGGAGATATTACTGTTTGTGCATTTACTATATTCATTGATTTTTGCCATTGAAAAACATCATGTTATTCATATACCAGAAATGTTTGAAGCTACTGACTGAATGAAAGGAGCTGGAATCTCACTCTCTTTGAATCTTCTTTATCATGCTAGGATTAGCAGGAAAAAGCAAAAAATTTCAGAATTGCACCTTGCATTGTGGAGAAATTACTGTTTGTGCATTTACAATATTCATTGATTTTTGTCATTGAAAAACGTCCAGAAATGTTTGAAGCTACTGACTGAATGAAAGGAGCTGGCATCTCACTCTCTTTGAATCTTCTTTATCATGCTAGGATTAGCAGGAAAAAGCAAAAAAATTCAGAATTGCACCTTGCAATGTGGAGATATTACTGTTTGTGCATTTACAATATTCATTGATTTTTGCCATTGAAAAACGTCCAGAAATGTTTGAAGCTACTGACTGAATGAAAGGAGCTGACATCTCACTCTCTTTAAATCTTCTTTATCATGCTAGGATTAGCAGGAAAAAGCAAAAAATTTCAGAATTGCACCTTGCAATGTGGAGATATTACTGTTTGTGCATTTACAATATTCATTGATTTTTGCCATTGAAAAACGTCCAGAAATGTTTGAAGCTACTGACTGAATGAAAGGAGCTGGCATCTCACTCTCTTTGAATGTTCTTTATCATGCTAGGATTAGCAGGAAAAAGCAAAAAATTTCAGAATTGCACCTTGCAATGTGGAGATATTACTATTTGTGCATTTACAATATTCATTGATTTTTGCCATTGAAAAACGTCCAGAAATGTTTGAAGCTACTGACTGAATGAAAGGAGCTGGCATCTCACTCTCTTTGAATCTTCTTTATCATGCTAGGATTAGCAGGAAAAAGCAAAAAATTTCAGAATTGCACCTTGCAATGTGGAGATATTACAGTTTGTGCATTTACAATATTCATTGATTTTTGCCATTGAAAAACATCATGTTATTCATATACCAGAAATGTTTGAAGCTACTGACTGAATGAAAGGAGCTGGCATCTCACTCTCTTTGAATCTTCTTTATCATGCTAGGATTAGCAGGAAAAAGCAAAAAATTTCAGAATTGCACCTTGCAATGTGGAGATATTACTGTTTGTGCATTTACAATATTCATTGATTTTTGCCATTGAAAAACATCCAGAAATGTTTGAAGCTACTGACTGAATGAAAGGAGCTGGCATCTCACTCTCTTTGAATCTTCTTTATCATGCTAGGATTAGCAGGAAAAAGCAAAAAATTTCAGAATTGCACCTTGCAATGTGGAGATATTACTGTTTGTGCATTTACAATATTCATTGATTTTTGCCATTGAAAAACATCATGTTATTCATATACCAGAAATGTTTGAAGCTACTGACTGAATGAAAGGAGCTGGCATCTCACTCTCTTTGAATCTTCTTTATCATGCTAGGATTAACAGGAAAAAGCAAAAAATTTCAGAATTGCACCTTGCAATGTGGAGATATTACTGTTTGTGCATTTACAATATTCATTGATTTTTGCCATTGAAAAACGTCCAGAAATGTTTGAAGCTACTGACTGAATGAAAGGAGCTGGCATCTCACTCTCTTTGAATCTTCTTTATCATGCTAAGATTAGCAGGAAAAAGCAAAAAATTTCAGAATTGCACCTTGCAATGTGGAGATATTACTGTTTGTGCATTTACAATATTCATTGATTTTTGCCATTGAAAAACATCATGTTATTCATATACCAGAAATGTTTGAAGCTACTGACTGATTGAAAGGAGCTTGCATCTCACTCTCTTTGAATCTTCTTTATCATGCTAGGATTAGCAGGAAAAAGCAAAAAATTTCAGAATTGCACCTTGCAATGTGGAGATATTACTGTTTGTGCATTTACAATATTCATTGATTTTTGCCATTGAAAAACGTCCAGAAATGTTTGAAGCTACTGACTGAATGAAAGGAGCTGGCATCTCACTCTCTTTGAATCTTCTTTATCATGCTAGGATTAGCAGGAAAAAGCAAAAAATTTCAGAATTGCACCTTGCAATGTGGAGATATTACTGTTTGTGCATTTACAATATTCATTGATTTTTGCCATTGAAAAATGTCCAGAAATGTTTGAAGCTACTGACTGAATGAAAGGAGCTGGCATCTCACTCTCTTTGAATCTTCTTTATCATGCTAGGATTAGCAGGAAAAAGCAAAAAATTTCAGAATTGCACCTTGCAATGTGGAGATATTACTGTTTGTGCATTTACAATATTCATTGATTTTTGCCATTGAAAAACATCATGTTATTCATATACCAGAAATGTTTGAAGCTACTGACTGAATGAAAGGAGCTGGCATCTCACTCTCTTTGAATCTTCTTTATCATGCTAGGATTAGCAGGAAAAAGCAAAAAATTTCAGAATTGCACCTTGCAATGTGGAGATATTACTGTTTGTGCATTTACAATATTCATTGATTTTTGCCATTGAAAAACGTCCAGAAATGTTTGAAGCTACTGACTGAATGAAAGGAGCTGGAATCTCACTCTCTTTGAATCTTCTTTATCATGTTAGGATTAGCAGGAAAAAGCAAAAAATTTCAGAATTGCACCTTGCAATGTGGAGATATTACTGTTTGTGCATTTACAATATTCCTTGATTTTTGCCATTGAAAAACATCCAGAAATGTTTGAAGCTACTGACTGAATGAAAGGAGCTGGCATCTCACTCTCTTTGAATCTTCTTTATCATGCTAGGATTAGCAGGAAAAAGCAAAAAATTTCAGAATTGCACCTTGCAATGTGGAGATATTACTGTTTGTGCATTTACAATATTCATTGATTTTTGCCATTGAAAAACGTCCAGAAATGTTTGAAGCTACTGACTGAATGAAAGGAGCTGGCATCTCACTCTCTTTGAATCTTCTTTATCATGCTAGGATTAGCAGGAAAAAGCAAAAAATTTCAGAATTGCACCGTGCAATGTGGAGATATTACTGTTTGTGCATTTACAATATTCATTGATTTTTGCCATTGAAAAACGTCCAGAAATGTTTGAAGCTACTGACTGAATGAAAGGAGCTGGCATCCCACTCTCTTTGAATCTTCTTTATCATGCTAGGATTAGCAGGAAAAAGCAAAAAATTTCAGAATTGCACCTTGCAATGTGGAGATATTACTGTTTGTGCATTTACAATATTCATTGATTTTTGCCATTGAAAAACGTCCAGAAATGTTTGAAGCTACTGACTGAATGAAAGGAGCTGGCATATCACTCTCTTTGAATCTTCTTTATCATGCTAGGATTAGCAGGAAAAAGCAAAAAATTTCAGAATTGCACCTTGCAATGTGGAGATATTACTGTTTGTGCATTTACAATATTCATTGATTTTTGCCATTGAAAAACGTCCAGAAATGTTTGAAGCTACTGACTGAATGAAAGGAGCTGGCATCTCACTCTCTTTGAATCTTCTTTATCATGCTAGGATTAGCAGGAAAAAGCAAAAAATTTCAGAATTGCACCTTGCAATGTGGAGATATTACTGTTTGTGCATTTACAATATTCATTGATTTTTGCCATTGAAAAATGTCCAGAAATGTTTGAAGCTACTGACTGAATGAAAGGAGCTGGCATCTCACTCTCTTTGAATCTTCTTTATCATGCTAGGATTAGCAGGAAAAAGCAAAAAATTTCAGAATTGCACCTTGCAATGTGGAGATATTACTGTTTGTGCATTTACAATATTCATTGATTTTTGCCATTGAAAAACATCATGTTATTCATATACCAGAAATGTTTGAAGCTACTGACTGAATGAAAGGAGCTGGCATCTCACTCTCTTTGAATCTTCTTTATCATGCTAGGATTAGCAGGAAAAAGCAAAAAATTTCAGAATTGCACCTTGCAATGTGGAGATATTACTGTTTGTGCATTTACAATATTCATTGATTTTTGCCATTGAAAAACGTTCAGAAATGTTTGAAGCTACTGACTGAATGAAAGGAGCTGGAATCTCACTCTCTTTGAATCTTCTTTATCATGTTAGGATTAGCAGGAAAAAGCAAAAAATTTCAGAATTGCACCTTGCAATGTGGAGATATTACTGTTTGTGCATTTACAATATTCCTTGATTTTTGCCATTGAAAAACGTCCAGAAATGTTTGAAGCTACTGACTGAATGAAAGGAGCTGGCATCTCACTCTCTTTGAATCTTCTTTATCATGCTAGGATTAGCAGGAAAAAGCAAAAAATTTCAGAATTGCACCTTGCAATGTGGAGATATTACTGTTTGTGCATTTACAATATTCATTGATTTTTGCCATTGAAAAACGTCCAGAAATGTTTGAAGCTACTGACTGAATGAAAGGAGCTGGCATCTCACTCTCTTTGAATCTTCTTTATCATGCTAGGATTAGCAGGAAAAAGCAAAAAATTTCAGAATTGCACCGTGCAATGTGGAGATATTACTGTTTGTGCATTTACAATATTCATTGATTTTTGCCATTGAAAAACGTCCAGAAATGTTTGAAGCTACTGACTGAATGAAAGGAGCTGGCATCCCACTCTCTTTGAATCTTCTTTATCATGCTAGGATTAGCAGGAAAAAGCAAAAAATTTCAGAATTGCACCTTGCAATGTGGAGATATTACTGTTTGTGCATTTACAATATTCATTGATTTTTGCCATTGAAAAACGTCCAGAAATGTTTGAAGCTACTGACTGAATGAAAGGAGCTGGCATATCACTCTCTTTGAATCTTCTTTATCATGCTAGGATTAGCAGGAAAAAGCAAAAAATTTCAGAATTGCACCTTGCAATGTGGAGATATTACTGTTTGTGCATTTACAATATTCATTGATTTTTGCCTTTGAAAAACATCATGTTATTCATATACCAGAAATGTTTGAAGCTACTGACTGAATGAAAGGAGCTGGCATCTCACTCTCTTTGAATCTTCTTTATCATGCTAGGATTAGCAGGAAAAAGCAAAAAATTTCAGAATTGCACCTTGCAATGTGGAGATATTACTGTTTGTGCATTTACAATATTCATTGATTTTTGCCATTGAAAAACGTCCAGAAATGTTTGAAGCTACTGACTGAATGAAAGGAGCTGGCATCTCACTCTCTTTGAATCTTCTTTATCATGCTAGGATTAGCAGGAAAAAGCAAAAAATTTCAGAATTGCACCGTGCAATGTGGAGATATTACTGTTTGTGCATTTACAATATTCATTGATTTTTGCCATTGAAAAACGTCCAGAAATGTTTGAAGCTACTGACTGAATGAAAGGAGCTGGCATCTCACTCTCTTTGAATCTTCTTTATCATGCTAGGATTAGCAGGAAAAAGCAAAAAATTTCAGAATTGCACCTTGCAATGTGGAGATATTACTGTTTGTGCATTTACAATATTCATTGATTTTTGCCATTGAAAAACGTCCAGAAATGTTTGAAGCTACTGACTGAATGAAAGGAGCTGGCATATCACTCTCTTTGAATCTTCTTTATCATGCTAGGATTAGCAGGAAAAAGCAAAAAATTTCAGAATTGCACCTTGCAATGTGGAGATATTACTGTTTGTGCATTTACAATATTCATTGATTTTTGCCTTTGAAAAACATCATGTTATTCATATACCAGAAATGTTTGAAGCTACTGACTGAATGAAAGGAGCTGGCATCTCACTCTCTTTGAATCTTCTTTATCATGCTAGGATTAGCAGGAAAAAGCAAAAAATTTCAGAATTGCACCTTGCAATGTGGAGATATTACTGTTTGTGCATTTACAATATTCATTGATTTTTGCCATTGAAAAACGTCCAGAAATGTTTGAAGCTACTGACTGAATCAAAGGAGCTGGCATCTCACTCTCTTTTAATCTTCTTTATCATGCTAGGATTAGCAGGAAAAAGCAAAAAATTTCAGAATTGCACCTAGCAATGTGGAGATATTACTGTTTGTGCATTTACAATATTCATTGATTTTTGCCATTGAAAAACATCATGTTATTCATATACCAGAAATGTTTGAAGCTACTGACTGAATGAAAGGAGCTGGCATCTTACTCTCTTTGAATCTTCTTTATCATGCTAGGATTAGCAAGAAAAAGCAAAAAATTTCAGAATTGCACCTTGCAATGTGGAGATATTACTGTTTGTGCATTTACAATATTCATTGATTTTTGCCATTGAAAAACGTCCAGAAATGTTTGAAGCTATTGACTGAATGAAAGGAGCTGGCATCTCACTCTCTTTGAATCTTCTTTATCATGCTAGGATTAGCAGGAAAAAGCAAAAAATTTCAGAATTGCACCTTGCAATGTGGAGATATTACTGTTTGTGCATTTACAATATTCATTGATTTTTGCCATTGAAAAACATCATGTTATTCATATACCAGAAAGGTTTGAAGCTACTGACTGAATGAAAGGAGCTGGCATCTCACTCTCTTTGAAACTTCTTTATCATGCTAGGATTAGCAGGAAAAAGTAAAAAATTTCAGAATTGCACCTTGCAATGTGGAGATATTACTGTTTGTGCATTTACAATATTCATTGATTTTTGCCATTGAAAAACGTCCAGAAATGTTTGAAGCTACTGACTGAATGAAAGGAGCTGGCATCTCACTCTCTTTGAATCTTCTTTATCATGCTAGGATTAGCAGGAAAAAGCAAAAAATTTCAGAATTGCACCTTGCAATGTGGAGATATTACTGTTTGTGCATTTACAATATTCATTGATTTTTGCCTTTGAAAAACATCATGTTATTCATATACCAGAAATGTTTGAAGCTACTGACTGAATGAAAGGAGCTGGCATCTCACTCTCTTTGAATCTTCTTTATCATGCTAGGATTAGCAGGAAAAAGCAAAAAATTTCAGAATTGCACCTTGCAATGTGGAGATATTACTGTTTGTGCATTTACAATATTCATTGATTTTTGCCATTGAAAAACGTCCAGAAATGTTTGAAGCTACTGACTGAATCAAAGGAG
The DNA here is from genome assembly GCF_046119375.1 of Phyllobates terribilis. Lineage (NCBI taxonomy): Eukaryota > Metazoa > Chordata > Amphibia > Anura > Dendrobatidae > Phyllobates > Phyllobates terribilis. The sequence goes on from NW_027362901.1 coordinate 251,750, forward strand.
CTGGCATCTCACTCTATTTGAATCTTTTTTATCATGCTAGGATTAGCAGGAAAAAGCAAAAAATTTCAGAATTGCACCTAGCAATGTGGAGATATTACTGTTTGTGCATTTACAATATTCATTGATTTTTGCCATTGAAAAACATCATGTTATTCATATACCAGAAATGTTTGAAGCTACTGACTGAATGAAAGGAGCTGGCATCTTACTCTCTTTGAATCTTCTTTATCATGCTAGGATTAGCAAGAAAAAGCAAAAAATTTCAGAATTGCACCTTGCAATGTGGAGATATTACTGTTTGTGCATTTACAATATTCATTGATTTTTGCCATTGAAAAACGTCCAGAAATGTTTGAAGCTATTGACTGAATGAAAGGAGCTGGCATCTCACTCTCTTTGAATCTTCTTTATCATGCTAGGATTAGCAGGAAAAAGCAAAAAATTTCAGAATTGCACCTTGCAATGTGGAGATATTACTGTTTGTGCATTTACAATATTCATTGATTTTTGCCATTGAAAAACATCATGTTATTCATATACCAGAAATGTTTGAAGCTACTGACTGAATGAAAGGAGCTGGCATCTCACTCTCTTTGAAACTTCTTTATCATGCTAGGATTAGCAGGAAAAAGCAAAAAATTTCAGAATTGCACCTTGCAATGTGGAGATATTACTGTTTGTGCATTTACAATATTCATTGATTTTTGCCATTGAAAAACGTCCAGAAATGTTTGAAGCTACTGACTGAATGAAAGGAGCTGGCATCTCACTCTCTTTGAATCTTCTTTATCATGCTAGGATTAGCAGGAAAAAGCAAAAAATTTCAGAATTGCACCTTGCAATGTGGAGATATTACTGTTTGTGCATTTACAATATTCATTGATTTTTGCCATTGAAAAACATCATGTTATTCATATACCAGAAATGTTTGAAGCTACTGACTGAATGAAAGGAGCTGGCATCTCACTCTCTTTGAATCTTCTTTATCATGCTAGGATTAGCAGGAAAAAGCAAAAAATTTCAGAATTGCACCTTGCAATGTGGAGATATTACTGTTTGTGCATTTACAATATTCATTGATTTTTGCCATTGAAAAACGTCCAGAAATGTTTGAAGCTACTGACTGAATCAAAGGAGCTGGCATCTCACTCTCTTTGAATCTTCTTTATCATGCTAGGATTAGCAGGAAAAAGCAAAAAATTTCAGAATTGCACCTAGCAATGTGGAGATATTACTGTTTGTGCATTTACAATATTCATTGATTTTTGCCATTGAAAAACATCATGTTATTAATATACCAGAAATGTTTGAAGCTACTGACTGAATGAAAGGAGCTGGCATCTCACTCTCTTTGAAACATCTTTATCATGCTAGGATTAGCAGGAAAAAGCAAAAAATTTCAGAATTGCACCTTGCAATGTGGAGATATTACTGTTTGTGCATTTACAATATTCATTGATTTTTGCCATTGAAAAACGTCCAGAAATGTTTGAAGCTACTGACTGAATGAAAGGAGCTGGCATCTCACTCTCTTTGAATCTTCTTTATCATGCTAGGATTAGCAGGAAAAAGCAAAAAATTTCAGAATTGCACCTTGCAATGTGGAGATATTACTGTTTGTGCATTTACAATATTCATTGATTTTTGCCATTGAAAAACATCATGTTATTCATATACCAGAAATGTTTGAAGCTACTGACTGAATGAAAGGAGCTGGCATCTCACTCTCTTTGAATCTTCTTTATCATGCTAGGATTAGCAAGAAAAAGCAAAAAATTTCAGAATTGCACCTTGCAATGTGGAGATATTACTGTTTGTGCATTTACAATATTCATTGATTTTTGCCATTGAAAAACGTCCAGAAATGTTTGAAGCTATTGACTGAATGAAAGGAGCTGGCATCTCACTCTCTTTGAATCTTCTTTATCATGCTAGGATTAGCAGGAAAAAGCAAAAAATTTCAGAATTGCACCTTGCAATGTGGAGATATTACTGTTTGTGCATTTACAATATTCATTGATTTTTGCCATTGAAAAACATCATGTTATTCATATACCAGAAATGTTTGAAGCTACTGACTGAATGAAAGGAGCTGGCATCTCACTCTCTTTGAATCTTCTTTATCATGCTAGGATTAGCAGGAAAAAGCAAAAAATTTCAGAATTGCACCTTGCAATGTGGAGATATTACTGTTTGTGCATTTACAATATTCATTGATTTTTGCCATTGAAAAACGTCCAGAAATGTTTGAAGCTACTGACTGAATGAAAGGAGCTGGCATCTCACTCTCTTTGAATCTTCTTTATCATGCTAGGATTAGCAGGAAAAAGCAAAAAATTTCAGAATTGCACCTTGCAATGTGGAGATATTACTGTTTGTGCATTTACAATATTCATTGATTTTTGCCATTGAAAAACATCATGTTATTCATATACCAGAAATGTTTGAAGCTACTGACTGAATGAAAGGAGCTGGCATCTCACTCTCTTTGAATCTTCTTTATCATGCTAGGATTAGCAAGAAAAAGCAAAAAATTTCAGAATTGCACCTTGCAATGTGGAGATATTACTGTTTGTGCATTTACAATATTCATTGATTTTTGCCATTGAAAAACGTCCAGAAATGTTTGAAGCTATTGACTGAATGAAAGGAGCTGGCATCTCACTCTCTTTGAATCTTCTTTATCATGCTAGGATTAGCAGGAAAAAGCAAAAAATTTCAGAATTGCACCTTGCAATGTGGAGATATTACTGTTTGTGCATTTACAATATTCATTGATTTTTGCCATTGAAAAACATCATGTTATTCATATACCAGAAATGTTTGAAGCTACTGACTGAATGAAAGGAGCTGGCATCTCACTCTCTTTGAATCTTCTTTATCATGCTAGGATTAGCAGGAAAAAGCAAAAAATTTCAGAATTGCACCTTGCAATGTGGAGATATTACTGTTTGTGCATTTACAATATTCATTGATTTTTGCCATTGAAAAACGTCCAGAAATGTTTGAAGCTACTGACTGAATGAAAGGAGCTGGCATCTCACTCTCTTTGAATCTTCTTTATCATGCTAGGATTAGCAGGAAAAAGCAAAAAATTTCAGAATTGCACCTTGCAATGTGGAGATATTACTGTTTGTGCATTTACAATATTCATTGATTTTTGCCATTGAAAAACGTCCAGAAATGTTTGAAGCTACTGACTGAATGAAAGGAGCTGGCATCTCACTCTCTTTGAATCTTCTTTATCATGCTAGGATTAGCAGGAAAAAGCAAAAAATTTCAGAATTGCACCTTGCAATGTGGAGATATTACTGTTTGTGCATTTACAATATTCATTGATTTTTGCCATTGAAAAACATCATGTTATTCATATACCAGAAATGTTTGAAGCTACTGACTGAATGAAAGGAGCTGGCATCTCACTCTCTTTGAATCTTCTTTATCATGCTAGGATTAGCAGGAAAAAGCAAAAAATTTCAGAATTGCACCTTGCAATGTGGAGATATTACTGTTTGTGCATTTACAATATTCATTGATTTTTGCCATTGAAAAACGTCCAGAAATGTTTGAAGCTACTGACTGAATCAAAGGAGCTGGCATCTCACTCTCTTTGAATCTTCTTTATCATGCTAGGATTAGCAGGAAAAAGCAAAAAATTTCAGAATTGCACCTTGCAATGTGGAGATATTACTGTTTGTGCATTTACAATATTCATTGATTTTTGCCATTGAAAAACATCATGTTATTCATATACCAGAAATGTTTGAAGCTACTGACTGAATGAAAGGAGCTGGCATCTCACTCTCTTTGAATCTTCTTTATCATGCTAGGATTAGCAGGAAAAAGCAAAAAATTTCAGAATTGCACCTTGCAATGTGGAGATATTACTGTTTGTGCATTTACAATATTCATTGATTTTTGCCATTGAAAAACGTCCAGAAATGTTTGAAGCTACTGACTGAATGAAAGGAGCTGGCATCTCACTCTCTTTGAATCTTCTTTATCATGCTAGGATTAGCAGGAAAAAGCAAAAAATTTCAGAATTGCACCTTGCAATGTGGAGATATTACTGTTTGTGCATTTACAATATTCATTGATTTTTGCCATTGAAAAACATCATGTTATTCATATACCAGAAATGTTTGAAGCTACTGACTGAATGAAAGGAGCTGGCATCTCACTCTCTTTGAATCTTCTTTATCATGCTAGGATTAGCAGGAAAAAGCAAAAAATTTCAGAATTGCACCTTGCAATGTGGAGATATTACTGTTTGTGCATTTACAATATTCATTGATTTTTGCCATTGAAAAACGTCCAGAAATGTTTGAAGCTACTGACTGAATGAAAGGAGCTGGCATCTCACTCTCTTTGAATCTTCTTTATCATGCTAGGATTAGCAGGAAAAAGCAAAAAATTTCAGAATTGCACCTTGCAATGTGGAGATATTACTGTTTGTGCATTTACAATATTCATTGATTTTTGCCATTGAAAAACATCATGTTATTCATATACCAGAAATGTTTGAAGCTACTGACTGAATGAAAGGAGCTGGCATCTTACTCTCTTTGAATCTTCTTTATCATGCTAGGATTAGCAATTAAAAGCAAAAAATTTCAGAATTGCACCTTGCAATGTGGAGATATTACTGTTTGTGCATTTACAATATTCATTGATTTTTGCCATTGAAAAACGTCCAGAAATGTTTGAAGCTACTGACTGAATCAAAGGAGCTGGCATCTCACTCTCTTTGAATCTTCTTTATCATGCTAGGATTAGCAGGAAAAAGCAAAAAATTTCAGAATTGCACCTAGCAATGTGGAGATATTACTGTTTGTGCATTTACAATATTCATTGATTTTTGCCATTGAAAAACATCATGTTATTCATATACCAGAAATGTTTGAAGCTACTGACTGAATGAAAGGAGCTGGCATCTTACTCTCTTTGAATCTTCTTTATCATGCTAGGATTAGCAAGAAAAAGCAAAAAATTTCAGAATTGCACCTTGCAATGTGGAGATATTACTGTTTGTGCATTTACAATATTCATTGATTTTTGCCATTGAAAAACGTCCAGAAATGTTTGAAGCTATTGACTGAATGAAAGGAGCTGGCATCTCACTCTCTTTGAATCTTCTTTATCATGCTAGGATTAGCAGGAAAAAGCAAAAAATTTCAGAATTGCACCTTGCAATGTGGAGATATTACTGTTTGTGCATTTACAATATTCATTGATTTTTGCCATTGAAAAACATCATGTTATTCATATACCAGAAATGTTTCAAGCTACTGACTGAATGAAAGGAGCTGGCATCTCACTCTCTTTGAATCTTCTTTATCATGCTAGGATTAGCAGGAAAAAGCAAAAAATTTCAGAATTGCACCTTGCAATGTGGAGATATTACTGTTTGTGCATTTACAATATTCATTGATTTTTGCCATTGAAAAACATCATGTTATTCATATACCAGAAATGTTTGAAGCTACTGACTGATTGAAAGGAGCTTGCATCTCACTCTCTTTGAATCTTCTTTATCATGCTAGGATTAGCAGGAAAAAGCAAAAAATTTCAGAATTGCACCTTGCAATGTGGAGATATTACTGTTTGTGCATTTACAATATTCATTGATTTTTGCCATTGAAAAACGTCCAGAAATGTTTGAAGCTACTGACTGAATGAAAGGAGCTGGCATCTCACTCTCTTTGAATCTTCTTTATCATGCTAGGATTAGCAGGAAAAAGCAAAAAATTTCAGAATTGCACCTTGCAATGTGGAGATATTACTGTTTGTGCATTTACAATATTCATTGATTTTTGCCATTGAAAAACGTCCAGAAATGTTTGAAGCTACTGACTGAATGAAAGGAGCTGGCATCTCACTCTCTTTGAATCTTCTTTATCATGCTAGGATTAGCAGGAAAAAGCAAAAAATTTCAGAATTGCACCTTGCAATGTGGAGATATTACTGTTTGTGCATTTACAATATTCATTGATTTTTGCCATTGAAAAACATCATGTTATTCATATACCAGAAATGTTTGAAGCTACTGACTGAATGAAAGGAGCTGGCATCTCACTCTCTTTGAATCTTCTTTATCATGCTAGGATTAGCAGGAAAAAGCAAAAAATTTCAGAATTGCACCTTGCAATGTGGAGATATTACTGTTTGTGCATTTACAATATTCATTGATTTTTGCCATTGAAAAACGTCCAGAAATGTTTGAAGCTACTGACTGAATGAAAGGAGCTGGAATCTCACTCTCTTTGAATCTTCTTTATCATGTTAGGATTAGCAGGAAAAAGCAAAAAATTTCAGAATTGCACCTTGCAATGTGGAGATATTACTGTTTGTGCATTTACAATATTCCTTGATTTTTGCCATTGAAAAACGTCCAGAAATGTTTGAAGCTACTGACTGAATGAAAGGAGCTGGCATCTCACTCTCTTTGAATCTTCTTTATCATGCTAGGATTAGCAGGAAAAAGCAAAAAATTTCAGAATTGCACCTTGCAATGTGGAGATATTACTGTTTGTGCATTTACAATATTCATTGATTTTTGCCATTGAAAAACGTCCAGAAATGTTTGAAGCTACTGACTGAATGAAAGGAGCTGGCATCTCACTCTCTTTGAATCTTCTTTATCATGCTAGGATTAGCAGGAAAAAGCAAAAAATTTCAGAATTGCACCGTGCAATGTGGAGATATTACTGTTTGTGCATTTACAATATTTATTGATTTTTGCCATTGAAAAACGTCCAGAAATGTTTGAAGCTACTGACTGAATGAAAGGAGCTGGCATCTCACTCTCTTTGAATCTTCTTTATCATGCTAGGATTAGCAGGAAAAAGCAAAAAATTTCAGAATTGCACCTTGCAATGTGGAGATATTACTGTTTGTGCATTTACAATATTCATTGATTTTTGCCATTGAAAAACGTCCAGAAATGTTTGAAGCTACTGACTGAATGAAAGGAGCTGGCATATCACTCTCTTTGAATCTTCTTTATCATGCTAGGATTAGCAGGAAAAAGCAAAAAATTTCAGAATTGCACCTTGCAATGTGGAGATATTACTGTTTGTGCATTTACAATATTCATTGATTTTTGCCTTTGAAAAACATCATGTTATTCATATACCAGAAATGTTTGAAGCTACTGACTGAATGAAAGGAGCTGGCATCTCACTCTCTTTGAATATTCTTTATCATGCTAGGATTAGCAGGAAAAAGCAAAAAATTTCAGAATTGCACCTTGCAATGTGGAGATATTACTGTTTGTGCATTTACAATATTCATTGATTTTTGCCATTGAAAAACGTCCAGAAATGTTTGAAGCTACTGACTGAATCAAAGGAGCTGGCATCTCACTCTCTTTGAATCTTCTTTATCATGCTAGGATTAGCAGGAAAAAGCAAAAAATTTCAGAATTGCACCTAGCAATGTGGAGATATTACTGTTTGTGCATTTACAATATTCATTGATTTTTGCCATTGAAAAACATCATGTTATTCATATACCAGAAATGTTTGAAGCTACTGACTGAATGAAAGGAGCTGGCATCTTACTCTCTTTGAATCTTCTTTATCATGCTAGGATTAGCAAGAAAAAGCAAAAAATTTCAGAATTGCACCTTGCAATGTGGAGATATTACTGTTTGTGCATTTACAATATTCATTGATTTTTGCCATTGAAAAACGTCCAGAAATGTTTGAAGCTATTGACTGAATGAAAGGAGCTGGCATCTCACTCTCTTTGAATCTTCTTTATCATTCTAGGATTAGCAGGAAAAAGCAAAAAATTTCAGAATTGCACCTTGCAATGTGGAGATATTACTGTTTGTGCATTTACAATATTCATTGATTTTTGCCATTGAAAAACATCATGTTATTCATATACCAGAAATGTTTGAAGCTACTGACTGAATGAAAGGAGCTGGCATCTCACTCTCTTTGAAACTTCTTTATCATGCTAGGATTAGCAGGAAAAAGCAAAAAATTTCAGAATTGCACCTTGCAATGTGGAGATATTACTCTTTGTGCATTTACAATATTCATTGATTTTTGCCATTGAAAAACGTCCAGAAATGTTTGAAGCTACTGACTGAATGAAAGGAGCTGGCATCTCACTCTCTTTGAATCTTCTTTATCATGCTAGGATTAGCAGGAAAAAGCAAAAAATTTCAGAATTGCACCTTGCAATGTGGAGATATTACTGTTTGTGCATTTACAATATTCATTGATTTTTGCCATTGAAAAACATCATGTTATTCATATACCAGAAATGTTTGAAGCTACTGACTGAATGAAAGGAGCTGGCATCTCACTCTCTTTGAATCTTCTTTATCATGCTAGGATTAGCAGGAAAAAGCAAAAAATTTCAGAATTGCACCTTGCAATGTGGAGATATTACTGTTTGTGCATTTACAATATTCATTGATTTTTGCCATTGAAAAACGTCCAGAAATGTTTGAAGCTACTGACTGAATCAAAGGAGCTGGCATCTCACTCTGTTTGAATCTTCTTTATCATGCTAGGATTAGCAGGAAAAAGCAAAAAATTTCAGAATTGCACCTAGCAATGTGGAGATATTACTGTTTGTGCATTTACAATATTCATTGATTTTTGCCATTGAAAAACATCATGTTATTCATATACCAGAAATGTTTGAAGCTACTGACTGAATGAAAGGAGCTGGCATCTCACTCTCTTTGAAACATCTTTATCATGCTAGGATTAGCAGGAAAAAGCAAAAAATTTCAGAATTGCACCTTGCAATGTGGAGATATTACTGTTTGTGCATTTACAATATTCATTGATTTTTGCCATTGAAAAACGTCCAGAAATGTTTGAAGCTACTGACTGAATGAAAGGAGCTGGCATCTCACTCTCTTTGAATCTTCTTTATCATGCTAGGATTAGCAGGAAAAAGCAAAAAATTTCAGAATTGCACCTTGCAATGTGGAGATATTACTGTTTGTGCATTTACAATATTCATTGATTTTTGCCATTGAAAAACATCATGTTATTCATATACCAGAAATGTTTGAAGCTACTGACTGAATGAAAGGAGCTGGCATCTCACTCTCTTTGAATCTTCTTTATCATGCTAGGATTAGCAGGAAAAAGCAAAAAATTTCAGAATTGCACCTTGCAATGTGGAGATATTACTGTTTGTGCATTTACAATATTCATTGATTTTTGCCATTGAAAAACGTCCAGAAATGTTTGAAGCTACTGACTGAATCAAAGGAGCTGGCATCTCACTCTCTTTGAATCTTCTTTATCATGCTAGGATTAGCAGGAAAAAGCAAAAAATTTCAGAATTGCACCTAGCAATGTGGAGATATTACTGTTTGTGCATTTACAATATTCATTGATTTTTGCCATTGAAAAACATCATGTTATTCATATACCAGAAATGTTTGAAGCTACTGACTGAATGAAAGGAGCTGGCATCTTACTCTCTTTGAATTTTCTTTATCATGCTAGGATTAGCAAGAAAAAGCAAAAAATTTCAGAATTGCACCTTGCAATGTGGAGATATTACTGTTTGTGCATTTACAATATTCATTGATTTTTGCCATTGAAAAACGTCCAGAAATGTTTGAAGCTATTGACTGAATGAAAGGAGCTGGCATCTCACTCTCTTTGAATCTTCTTTATCATGCTAGGATTAGCAGGAAAAAGCAAAAAATTTCAGAATTGCACCTTGCAATGTGGAGATATTACTGTTTGTGCATTTACAATATTCATTGATTTTTGCCATTGAAAAACATCATGTTATTCATATACCAGAAATGTTTGAAGCTACTGACTGAATGAAAGGAGCTGGCATCTCACTCTCTTTGAATCTTCTTTATCATGCTAGGATTAGCAGGAAAAAGCAAAAAATTTCAGAATTGCACCTTGCAATGTGGAGATATTACTGTTTGTGCATTTACAATATTCATTGATTTTTGCCATTGAAAAACATCATGTTATTCATATACCAGAAATGTTTGAAGCTACTGACTGAATGAAAGGAGCTGGCATCTCACTCTCTTTGAATCTTCTTTATCATGCTAGGATTAGCAGGAAAAAGCAAAAAATTTCAGAATTGCACCTTGCAATGTGGAGATATTACTGTTTGTGCATTTACAATATTCATTGATTTTTGCCATTGAAAAACGTCCAGAAATGTTTGAAGCTACTGACTGAATCAAAGGAGCTGGCATCTCACTCTCTTTGAATCTTCTTTATCATGCTAGGATTAGCAGGAAAAAGCAAAAAATTTCAGAATTGCACCTTGCAATGTGGAGATATTACTGTTTGTGCATTTACAATATTCATTGATTTTTGCCATTGAAAAACATCATGTTATTCATATACCAGAAATGTTTGAAGCTACTGACTGAATGAAAGGAGCTGGCATCTCACTCTCTTTGAATCTTCTTTATCATGCTAGGATTAGCAGTAAAAAGCAAAAAATTTCAGAATTGCACCTTGCAATGTGGAGATATTACTGTTTGTGCATTTACAATATTCATTGATTTTTGCCATTGAAAAACGTCCAGAAATGTTTGAAGCTACTGACTGAATGAAAGGAGCTGGCATCTCACTCACTTTGAATCTTCTTTATCATGCTAGGATTAGCAGGAAAAAGCAAAAAATTTCAGAATTGCACCTTGCAATGTGGAGATATTACTGTTTGTGCATTTACAATATTCATTGATTTTTGCCATTGAAAAACATCATGTTATTCATATACCAGAAATGTTTGAAGCTACTGACTGAATGAAAGGAGCTGGCATCTCACTCTCTTTGAATCTTCTTTATCATGCTAGGATTAGCAATTAAAAGCAAAAAATTTCAGAATTGCACCTTGCAATGTGGAGATATTACTGTTTGTGCATTTACAATATTCATTGATTTTTGCCATTGAAAAACGTCCAGAAATGTTTGAAGCTACTGACTGAATCAAAGGAGCTGGCATCTCACTCTCTTTGAATCTTCTTTATCATGCTAGGATTAGCAGGAAAAAGCAAAAAATTTCAGAATTGCACCTAGCAATGTGGAGATATTACTGTTTGTGCATTTACAATATTCATTGATTTTTGCCATTGAAAAACATCATGTTATTCATATACCAGAAATGTTTGAAGCTACTGACTGAATGAAAGGAGCTGGCATCTTACTCTCTTTGAATCTTCTTTATCATGCTAGGATTAGCAAGAAAAAGCAAAAAATTTCAGAATTGCACCTTGCAATGTGGAGATATTACTGTTTGTGCATTTACAATATTCATTGATTTTTGCCATTGAAAAACGTCCAGAAATGTTTGAAGCTATTGACTGAATGAAAGGAGCTGGCATCTCACTCTCTTTGAATCTTCTTTATCATGCTAGGATTAGCAGGAAAAAGCAAAAAATTTCAGAATTGCACCTTGCAATGTGGAGATATTACTGTTTGTGCATTTACAATATTCATTGATTTTTGCCATTGAAAAACATCATGTTATTCATATACCAGAAATGTTTGAAGCTACTGACTGAATGAAAGGAGCTGGCATCTCACTCTCTTTGAATCTTCTTTATCATGCTAGGATTAGCAGGAAAAAGCAAAAAATTTCAGAATTGCACCATGCAATGTGGAGATATTACTGTTTGTGCATTTACAATATTCATTGATTTTTGCCATTGAAAAACGTCCAGAAATGTTTGAAGCTACTGACTGAATGAAAGGAGCTGGCATCTCACTCTCTTTGAATCTTCTTTATCATGCTAGGATTAGCAGGAAAAAGCAAAAAATTTCAGAATTGCACCTAGCAATGTGGAGATATTACTGTTTGTGCATTTACAATATTCATTGATTTTTGCTATTGAAAAACATCATGTTATTCATATACCAGAAATGTTTGAAGCTACTGACTGAATGAAAGGAGCTGGCATCTCACTCTCTTTGAATCTTCTTTATCATGCTAGGATTAGCAGGAAAAAGCAAAAAATTTCAGAATTGCACCTTGCAATGTGGAGATATTACTGTTTGTGCATTTACAATATTCATTGATTTTTGCCATTGAAAAACGTCCAGAAATGTTTGAAGCTACTGACTGAATGAAAGGAGCTGGCATCTCACTCTCTTTGAATCTTCTTTATCATGCTGGGATTAGCAGGAAAAAGCAAAAAATTTCAGAATTGCACCTTGCAATGTGGAGATATTACTGTTTGTGCATTTACAATATTCATTGATTTTTGCCATTGAAAAACATCATGTTATTCATATACCAGAAATGTTTGAAGCTACTGACTGAATGAAAGGAGCTGGCATCTTACTCTCTTTGAATCTTCTTTATCATGCTAGGATTAGCAAGAAAAAGCAAAAAATTTCAGAATTGCACCTTGCAATGTGGAGATATTACTGTTTGTGCATTTACAATATTCATTGATTTTTGCCATTGAAAAACGTCCAGAAATGTTTGAAGCTATTGACTGAATGAAAGGAGATGGCATCTCACTCTCTTTGAATCTTCTTTATCATGCTAGGATTAGCAGGAAAAAGCAAAAAATTTCAGAATTGCACCTTGCAATGTGGAGATATTACTGTTTGTGCATTTACAATATTCATTGATTTTTGCCATTGAAAAACATCATGTTATTCATATACCAGAAATGTTTGAAGCTACTGACTGAATGAAAGGAGCTGGCATCTCACTCTCTTTGAATCTTCTTTATCATGCTAGGATTAGCAGGAAAAAGCAAAAAATTTCAGAATTGCACCTTGCAATGTGGAGATATTACTGTTTGTGCATTTACAATATTCATTGATTTTTGCCATTGAAAAACGTCCAGAAATGTTTGAAGCTACTGACTGAATGAAAGGAGCGGGCATCTCACTCTCTTTGAATCTTCTTTATCATGCTAGGATTAGCAGGAAAAAGCATAAAATTTCAGAATTGCACCTTGCAATGTGGAGATATTACTGTTTGTGCATTTAAAATATTCATTGATTTTTGCCATTGAAAAACGTCCAGAAATGTTTGAAGTTACTGACTGAATGAAAGGAGCTGGCATCTCACTCTCTTTGAATCTTCTTTATCATTCTAGGATTAGCAGGAAAAAGCAAAAAAATTCAGAATTGCACCTTGCAATGTGGAGATATTACTGTTTGTGCATTTACAATATTCATTGATTTTTGCCATTGAAAAACGTCCAGAAATGTTTGAAGCTACTGACTGAATGAAAGGAGCTGGCATCTCACTCTCTTTGAATCTTCTTTATCATGCTAGGATTAGCAGGAAAAAGCAAAAAATTTCAGAATTGCACCTTGCAATGTGGAGATATTACTGTTTGTGCATTTACAATATTCATTGATTTTTGCCATTGAAAAACATCCAGAAATGTTTGAAGCTACTGACTGAATGAAAGGAGCTGGCATCTTACTCTCTTTGAATCTTCTTTATCATGCTAGGATTAGCAAGAAAAATCAAAAAATTTCAGAATTGCACCTTGCAATGTGGAGATATTACTGTTTGTGCATTTACAATATTCATTGATTTTTGCCATTGAAAAACGTCCAGAAATGTTTGAAGCTATTGACTGAATGAAAGGAGCTGGCATCTCACTCTCTTTGAATCTTCTTTATCATGCTAGGATTAGCAGGAAAAAGCAAAAAATTTCAGAATTGCACCTTGCAATGTGGAGATATTACTGTTTGTGCATTTACAATATTCATTGATTTTTGCCATTGAAAAACATCATGTTATTCATATACCAGAAATGTTTGAAGCTACTGACTGAATGAAAGGAGCTGGCATCTCACTCTCTTTGAATCTTCTTTATAATGCTAGGATTAGCAGGAAAAAGCAAAAAATTTCAGAATTGCACCTTGCAATGTGGAGATATTACTGTTTGTGCATTTACAATATTCATTGATTTTTGCCATTGAAAAACGTCCAGAAATGTTTGAAGCTACTGACTGAATGAAAGGAGCGGGCATCTCACTCTCTTTGAATCTTCTTTATCATGCTAGGATTAGCAGGAAAAAGCATAAAATTTCAGAATTGCACCTTGCAATGTGGAGATATTACTGTTTGTGCATTTACAATATTCATTGATTTTTGCCATTGAAAAACGTCCAGAAATGTTTGAAGTTACTGACTGAATGAAAGGAGCTGGCATCTCACTCTCTTTGAATCTTCTTTATCATGCTAGGTTTAGCAGGAAAAAGCAAAAAAATTCAGAATTGCACCTTGCAATGTGGAGATATTACTGTTTGTGCATTTACAATATTCATTGATTTTTGCCATTGAAAAACATCCAGAAATGTTTGAAGCTACTGACTGAATGAAAGGAGCTGGCATCTCACTCTCTTTGAATCTTCTTTATCATGCTAGGATTAGCAGGAAAAAGCAAAAAATTTCAGAATTGCACCTTGCAATGTGGAGATATTACTGTTTGTGCATTTACAATATTCATTGATTTTTGCCATTGAAAAACATCATGTTATTCATATACCAGAAATGTTTGAAGCTACTGACTGAATGAAAGGAGCTGGCATCTCACTCTCTTTGAATCTTCTTTATCATGCTAGGATTAGCAGGAAAAAACAAAAAATTTCAGAATTGCACCTTGCAATGTGGAGATATTACTGTTTGTGCATTTACAATATTCATTGATTTTTGCCATTGAAAAACGTCCAGAAATGTTTGAAGCTACTGACTGAATGAAAGGAGCTGGCATCTCACTCTCTTTGAATCTTCTTTATCATGCTAGGATTAGCAGGAAAAAGCAAAAAATTTCAGAATTGCACCTTGCAATGTGGAGATATTACTGTTTGTGCATTTACAATATTCATTGATTTTTGCCATTGAAAAACATGTTATTCATATACCAGAAATGTTTGAAGCTACTGACTGAATGAAAGGAGCTGGCATCTCACTCTCGTTGAATCTTCTTTATCATGCTAGGATTAGCAGGAAAAAGCAAAAAATTTCAGAATTGCACCTTGCAATGTGGAGATATTACTGTTTGTGCATTTACAAAATTCATTGATTTTTGCCATTGAAAAATGTCCAGAAATGTTTGAAGGTACTGACTGAATGAAAGGAGCTGGCATCTCACTCTCTTTGAATCTTCTTTATCATGCTAGGATTAGCAGGAAAAAGCAAAAAATTTCAGAATTGCACCTTGCAATGTGGAGATATTACTGTTTGTGCATTTACAATATTCATTGATTTTTGCCATTGAAAAACATCATGTTATTCATATACCAGAAATGTTTGAAGCTACTGACTGAATGAAAGGAGCTGGCATCTCACTCTCTTTGAATCTTCTTTATCATGCTAGGATTAGCAGGAAAAAGCAAAAAATTTCAGAATTGCACCTTGCAATGTGGAGATATTACTGTTTGTGCATTTACAATATTCATTGATTTTTGCCATTGAAAAACGTCCAGAAATGTTTGAAGCTACTGACTGAATGAAAGGAGCTGGCATCTCACTCTCTTTGAATCTTCTTTATCATGCTAGGATTAGCAGGAAAAAGCAAAAAATTTCAGAATTGCACCTTGCAATGTGGAGATATTACTGTTTGTGCATTTACAATATTCATTGATTTTTGCCATTGAAAAACGTCCAGAAATGTTTGAAGCTATTGACTGAATGAAAGGAGCTGGCATCTCACTCTCTTTGAATCTTCTTTATCATGCTAGGATTAGCAGGAAAAAGCAAAATATTTCAGAATTGCACCTTGCAATGTGGAGATATTACTGTTTGTGCATTTACAATATTCATTGATTTTTGCCATTGAAAAACATCATGTTATTCATATACCAGAAATGTTTGAAGCTACTGACTGAATGAAAGGAGCTGGCATCTCACTCTCTTTGAATCTTCTTTATCATGCTAGGATTAGCAGGAAAAAGCAAAAAATTTCAGAATTGCACCTTGCAATGTGGAGATATTACTGTTTGTGCATTTACAATATTCATTGATTTTTGCCATTGAAAAACGTCCAGAAATGTTTGAAGCTACTGACTGAATGAAAGGAGCGGGCATCTCACTCTCTTTAAATCTTATTTATCATGCTAGGATTAGCAGGAAAAAGCATAAAATTTCAGAATTGCACCTTGCAATGTGGAGATATTACTGTTTGTGCATTTACAATATTCATTGATTTTTGCCATTGAAAAACGTCCAGAAATGTTTGAAGCTACTGACTGAATGAAAGGAGCTGGCATCTCACTCTCTTTGAATCTTCTTTATCATGCTAGGATTAGCAGGAAAAAGCAAAAAATTTCAGAATTGCACCTTGCAATGTGGAGATATTACTGTTTGTGCATTTACAATATTCATTGATTTTTGCCATTGAAAAACATCATGTTATTCATATACCAGAAATGTTTGAAGCTACTGACTGAATGAAAGGAGCTGGCATCTCACTCTCTTTGAATCTTCTTTATCATGCTAGGATTAGCAGGAAAAAACAAAAAATTTCAGAATTGCACCTTGCAATGTGGAGATATTACTGTTTGTGCATTTACAATATTCATTGATTTTTGCCATTGAAAAACGTCCAGAAATGTTTGAAGCTACTGACTGAATGAAAGGAGCTGGCATCTCACTCTCTTTGAATCTTCTTTATCATGCTAGGATTAGCAGGAAAAAGCAAAAAATTTCAGAATTGCACCTTGCAATGTGGAGATATTACTGTTTGTGCATTTACAATATTCATTGATTTTTGCCATTGAAAAACATGTTATTCATATACCAGAAATGTTTGAAGCTACTGACTGAATGAAAGGAGCTGGCATCTCACTCTCGTTGAATCTTCTTTATCATGCTAGGATTAGCAGGAAAAAGCAAAAAATTTCAGAATTGCACCTTGCAATGTGGAGATATTACTGTTTGTGCATTTACAATATTCATTGATTTTTGCCATTGAAAAATGTCCAGAAATGTTTGAAGGTACTGACTGAATGAAAGGAGCTGGCATCTCACTCTCTTTGAATCTTCTTTATCATGCTAGGATTAGCAGGAAAAAGCAAAAAAATTCAGAATTGCACCTTGCAATGTGGAGATATTACTGTTTGTGCATTTACAATATTCATTGATTTTTGCCATTGAAAAACGTCCAGAAATGTTTGAAGCTACTGACTGAATGAAAGGAGCTGGCATCTCACTCTCTTTGAATCTTCTTTATCATGCTAGGATTAGCAGGAAAAAGCAAAAAATTTCAGAATTGCACCTTGCAATGTGGAGATATTACTGTTTGTGCATTTACAATATTCATTGATTTTTGCCATTGAAAAACATCATGTTATTCATATACCAGAAATGTTTGAAGCTACTGACTGAATGAAAGGAGCTGGCATCTCACTCTCTTTGAATCTTCTTTATCATGCTAGGATTAGCAGGAAAAAACAAAAAATTTCAGAATTGCACCTTGCAATGTGGAGATATTACTGTTTG
The DNA here is from genome assembly GCF_046119375.1 of Phyllobates terribilis. Taxonomy (NCBI): domain Eukaryota; kingdom Metazoa; phylum Chordata; class Amphibia; order Anura; family Dendrobatidae; genus Phyllobates; species Phyllobates terribilis. Next base: position 269,192 of record NW_027362901.1, read on the forward strand.
TGCATTTACAATATTCATTGATTTTTGCCATTGAAAAACGTCCAGAAATGTTTGAAGCTACTGACTGAATGAAAGGAGCTGGCATCTCACTCTCTTTGAATCTTCTTTATCATGCTAGGATTAGCAGGAAAAAGCAAAAAATTTCAGAATTGCACCTTGCAATGTGGAGATATTACTGTTTGTGCATTTACAATATTCATTGATTTTTGCCATTGAAAAACATGTTATTCATATACCAGAAATGTTTGAAGCTACTGACTGAATGAAAGGAGCTGGCATCTCACTCTCGTTGAATCTTCTTTATCATGCTAGGATTAGCAGGAAAAAGCAAAAAATTTCAGAATTGCACCTTGCAATGTGGAGATATTACTGTTTGTGCATTTACAAAATTCATTGATTTTTGCCATTGAAAAATGTCCAGAAATGTTTGAAGGTACTGACTGAATGAAAGGAGCTGGCATCTCACTCTCTTTGAATCTTCTTTATCATGCTAGGATTAGCAGGAAAAAGCAAAAAATTTCAGAATTGCACCTTGCAATGTGGAGATATTACTGTTTGTGCATTTACAATATTCATTGATTTTTGCCATTGAAAAACATCATGTTATTCATATACCAGAAATGTTTGAAGCTACTGACTGAATGAAAGGAGCTGGCATCTCACTCTCTTTGAATCTTCTTTATCATGCTAGGATTAGCAGGAAAAAGCAAAAAATTTCAGAATTGCACCTTGCAATGTGGAGATATTACTGTTTGTGCATTTACAATATTCATTGATTTTTGCCATTGAAAAACGTCCAGAAATGTTTGAAGCTACTGACTGAATGAAAGGAGCTGGCATCTCACTCTCTTTGAATCTTCTTTATCATGCTAGGATTAGCAGGAAAAAGCAAAAAATTTCAGAATTGCACCTTGCAATGTGGAGATATTACTGTTTGTGCATTTACAATATTCATTGATTTTTGCCATTGAAAAACGTCCAGAAATGTTTGAAGCTATTGACTGAATGAAAGGAGCTGGCATCTCACTCTCTTTGAATCTTCTTTATCATGCTAGGATTAGCAGGAAAAAGCAAAAAATTTCAGAATTGCACCTTGCAATGTGGAGATATTACTGTTTGTGCATTTACAATATTCATTGATTTTTGCCATTGAAAAACATCATGTTATTCATATACCAGAAATGTTTGAAGCTACTGACTGAATGAAAGGAGCTGGCATCTCACTCTCTTTGAATCTTCTTTATCATGCTAGGATTAGCAGGAAAAAGCAAAAAATTTCAGAATTGCACCTTGCAATGTGGAGATATTACTGTTTGTGCATTTACAATATTCATTGATTTTTGCCATTGAAAAACGTCCAGAAATGTTTGAAGCTACTGACTGAATGAAAGGAGCGGGCATCTCACTCTCTTTAAATCTTATTTATCATGCTAGGATTAGCAGGAAAAAGCATAAAATTTCAGAATTGCACCTTGCAATGTGGAGATATTACTGTTTGTGCATTTACAATATTCATTGATTTTTGCCATTGAAAAACGTCCAGAAATGTTTGAAGCTACTGACTGAATGAAAGGAGCTGGCATCTCACTCTCTTTGAATCTTCTTTATCATGCTAGGATTAGCAGGAAAAAGCAAAAAATTTCAGAATTGCACCTTGCAATGTGGAGATATTACTGTTTGTGCATTTACAATATTCATTGATTTTTGCCATTGAAAAACATCATGTTATTCATATACCAGAAATGTTTGAAGCTACTGACTGAATGAAAGGAGCTGGCATCTCACTCTCTTTGAATCTTCTTTATCATGCTAGGATTAGCAGGAAAAAACAAAAAATTTCAGAATTGCACCTTGCAATGTGGAGATATTACTGTTTGTGCATTTACAATATTCATTGATTTTTGCCATTGAAAAACGTCCAGAAATGTTTGAAGCTACTGACTGAATGAAAGGAGCTGGCATCTCACTCTCTTTGAATCTTCTTTATCATGCTAGGATTAGCAGGAAAAAGCAAAAAATTTCAGAATTGCACCTTGCAATGTGGAGATATTACTGTTTGTGCATTTACAATATTCATTGATTTTTGCCATTGAAAAACATGTTATTCATATACCAGAAATGTTTGAAGCTACTGACTGAATGAAAGGAGCTGGCATCTCACTCTCGTTGAATCTTCTTTATCATGCTAGGATTAGCAGGAAAAAGCAAAAAATTTCAGAATTGCACCTTGCAATGTGGAGATATTACTGTTTGTGCATTTACAATATTCATTGATTTTTGCCATTGAAAAATGTCCAGAAATGTTTGAAGGTACTGACTGAATGAAAGGAGCTGGCATCTCACTCTCTTTGAATCTTCTTTATCATGCTAGGATTAGCAGGAAAAAGCAAAAAATTTCAGAATTGCACCTTGCAATGTGGAGATATTACTGTTTGTGCATTTACAATATTCATTGATTTTTGCCATTGAAAAACATCATGTTATTCATATACCAGAAATGTTTGAAGCTACTGACTGAATGAAAGGAGCTGGCATCTCACTCTCTTTGAATCTTCTTTATCATGATAGGATTATCAGGAAAAAGCAAAAAATTTCAGAATTGCACCTTGCAATGTGGAGATATTACTGTTTGTGCATTTACAATATTCATTGATTTTTGCCATTGAAAAACGTCCAGAAATGTTTGAAGCTACTGACTGAATGAAAGGAGCTGGCATCTCACTCTCTTTGAATCTTCTTTATCATGCTAGGATTAGCAGGAAAAAGCAAAAAATTTCAGAATTGCACCTTGCAATGTGGAGATATTACTGTTTGTGCATTTACAATATTCATTGATTTTTGCCATTGAAAAACGTCCAGAAATGTTTGAAGCTACTGACTGAATGAAAGGAGCTGTCATCTCACTCTCTTTGAATCTTCTTTATCATGCTAGGATTAGCAGGAAAAAGCAAAAAATTTCAGAATTGCACCTTGCAATGTGGAGATATTACTGTTTGTGCATTTACAATATTCATTGATTTTTGCCATTGAAAAACGTCCAGAAATGTTTGAAGCTACTGACTGAATGAAAGGAGCTGGCATCTCACTCTCTTTGAATCTTCTTTATCATGCTAGGATTAGCAGGAAAAAGCAAAAAATTTCAGAATTGCACCTTGCAATGTGGAGATATTACTGTTTGTGCATTTACAATATTCATTGATTTTTGCCATTGAAAAACGTCCAGAAATGTTTGAAGCTACTGACTGAATGAAAGGAGCTGGCATCTCACTCTCTTTGAATCTTCTTTATCATGCTAGGATTAGCAGGAAAAAGCAAAAAATTTCAGAATTGCACCTTGCAATGTGGAGATATTACTGTTTGTGCATTTACAATATTCATTGATTTTTGCCATTGAAAAACGTCCAGAAATGTTTGAAGCTACTGACTGAATGAAAGGAGCTGGCATCTCACTCTCTTTGAATCTTCTTTATCATGCTAGGATTAGCAGGAAAAGGCAAAAAATTTCAGAATTGCACCTTGCAATGTGGAGATATTACTGTTTGTGCATTTACAATATTCATTGATTTTTGCCATTGAAAAACATCATGTTATTCATATACCAGAAATGTTTGAAGCTACTGACTGAATGAAAGGAGCTGGCATCTCACTCTCTTTGAATCTTCTTTATCATGCTAGGATTAGCAGGAAAAAGCAAAAAATTTCAGAATTGCACCTTGCAATGTGGAGATATTACTGTTTGTGCATTTACAATATTCATTGATTTTTGCCATTGAAAAACGTCCAGAAATGTTTGAAGCTACAGACTGAATGAAAGGAGCTGGCATCTCACTCTCTTTGAATCTTCTTTATCATGCTAGGATTAGCAGGAAAAAGCAAAAAATTTCAGAATTGCACCTTGCAATGTGGAGATATTACTGTTTGTGCATTTACAATATTCATTGATTTTTGCCATTGAAAAACGTCCAGAAATGTTTGAAGCTACTGACTGAATGAAAGGAGCTGGCATCTCACTCTCTTTGAATCTTCTTTATCATGCTAGGATTAGCAGGAAAAAGCAAAAAATTTCAGAATTGCACCTTGCAATGTGGAGATATTACTGTTTGTGCATTTACAATATTCATTGATTTTTGCCATTGAAAAACGTCCAGAAATGTTTGAAGCTACTGACTGAATGAAAGGAGCTGGCATCTCACTCTCTTTGAATCTTCTTTATCATGCTAGGATTAGCAGGAAAAAGCAAAAAAATTTCAGAATTGCACCTTGCAATGTGGAGATATTACTGTTTGTGCATTTACAATATTCATTGATTTTTGCCATTGAAAATCGTCCAGAAATGTTTGAAGCTACTGACTGAATGAAAGGAGCTGGCATCTCACTCTCTTTGCATCTTCTTTATCATGCTAGGATTAGCAGGAAAAAGCAAAAAATTTCAGAATTGCACCTTGCAATGTGGAGATATTACTGTTTGTGCATTTACAATATTCATTGATTTTTGCCATTGAAAAACATCATGTTATTCATATACCAGAAATGTTTGAAGCTACTGACTGAATGAAAGGAGCTGGCATCTCATTCTCTTTGAATCTTCTTTATCATGCTAGGATTAGCAGGAAAAAGCAAAAAATTTCAGAATTGCACCTTGCAATGTGGAGATATTACTGTTTGTGCATTTACAATATTCATTGATTTTTGCCATTGAAAAACGTCCAGAAATGTTTGAAGCTACTGACTGAATGAAAGGAGCTGGCATCTCACTCTCTTTGAATCTTCTTTATCATGCTAGGATTAGCAGGAAAAAGCAAAAAATTTCAGAATTGCACCTTGCAATGTGGAGATATTACTGTTTGTGCATTTACAATATTCATTGATTTTTGCCATTGAAAATCGTCCAGAAATGTTTGAAGCTACTGACTGAATGAAAGGAGCTGGCATCTCACTCTCTTTGCATCTTCTTTATCATGCTAGGATTAGCAGGAAAAAGCAAAAAATTTCAGAATTGCACCTTGCAATGTGGAGATATTACTGTTTGTGCATTTACAATATTCATTGATTTTTGCCATTGAAAAACACCATGTTATTCATATACCAGAAATGTTTGAAGCTACTGACTGAATGAAAGGAGCTGGCATCTCACTCTCTTTGAATCTTCTTTATCATGCTAGGATTAGCAGGAAAAAGCAAAAAATTTCAGAATTGCACCTTGCAATGTGGAGATATTACTGTTTGTGCATTTACAATATTCATTGATTTTTGCCATTGAAAAACATCATGTTATTCATATACCAGAAATGTTTGAAGCTACTGACTGAATGAAAGGAGCTGGCATCTCACTCTCTTTGAATCTTCTTTATCATGCTAGGATTAGCAGGAAAAAGCAAAAAATTTCAGAATTGCACCTTGCAATGTGGAGATATTACTGTTTGTGCATTTACAATATTCATTGATTTTTGCCATTGAAAAACATCATGTTATTCATATACCAGAAATGTTTGAAGCTACTGACTGAATGAAAGGAGCTGGCATCTCACTCTCTTTGAATCTTCTTTATCATGATAGGATTATCAGGAAAAAGCAAAAAATTTCAGAATTGCACCTTGCAATGTGGAGATATTACTGTTTGTGCATTTAAATATTCATTGATTTTTGCCATTGAAAAACGTCCAGAAATGTTTGAAGCTACTGACTGAATGAAAGGAGCTGGCACCTCACTCTCTTTGAATCTTCTTTATCATGCTAGGATTAGCAGGAAAAAGCAAAAAATTTCAGAATTGCACCTTGCAATGTGGAGATATTACTGTTTGTGCATTTACAATATTCATTGATTTTTGCCATTGAAAAACATCATGTTATTCATATACCAGAAATGTTTGAAGCTACTGACTGAATGAAAGGAGCTGGCATCTCATTCTCTTTGAATCTTCTTTATCATGCTAGGATTAGCAGGAAAAAGCAAAAAATTTCAGAATTGCACCTTGCAATGTGGAGATATTACTGTTTGTGCATTTACAATATTCATTGATTTTTGCCATTGAAAAACGTCCAGAAATGTTTGAAGCTACTGACTGAATGAAAGGAGCTGGCATCTCACTCTCTTTGAATCTTCTTTATCATGCTAGGATTAGCAGGAAAAAGCAAAAAATTTCAGAATTGCACCTTGCAATGTGGAGATATTACTGTTTGTGCATTTACAATATTCATTGATTTTTGCCATTGAAAATCGTCCAGAAATGTTTGAAGCTACTGACTGAATGAAAGGAGCTGGCATCTCACTCTCTTTGCATCTTCTTTATCATGCTAGGATTAGCAGGAAAAAGCAAAAAATTTCAGAATTGCACCTTGCAATGTGGAGATATTACTGTTTGTGCATTTACAATATTCATTGATTTTTGCCATTGAAAAACATCATGTTATTCATATACCAGAAATGTTTGAAGCTACTGACTGAATGAAAGGAGCTGGCATCTCACTCTCTTTGAATCTTCTTTATCATGCTAGGATTAGCAGGAAAAAGCAAAAAATTTCAGAATTGCACCTTGCAATGTGGAGATATTACTGTTTGTGCATTTACAATATTCATTGATTTTTGCCATTGAAAAACATCCAGAAATGTTTGAAGCTACTGACTGAATGAAAGGAGCTGGCATCTCACTCTCTTTGAATCTTCTTTATCATGCTAGGATTAGCAGGAAAAAGCAAAAAATTTCAGAAATGCACCTTGCAATGTGGAGATATTACTGTTTGTGCATTTACAATATTCATTGATTTTTGCCATTGAAAAACGTCCAGAAATGTTTGAAGCTACTGACTGAATGAAAGGAGCTGGCATCTCACTCTCTTTGAATCTTCTTTATCATGCTAGGATTAGCAGGAAAAAGCAAAAAATTTCAGAATTGCACCTTGCAATGTGGAGATATTACTGTTTGTGCATTTACAATATTCATTGATTTTTGCCATTGAAAAACGTCCAGAAATGTTTGAAGCTACTGACTGAATGAAAGGAGCTGGCATCTCACTCTCTTTGAATCTTCTTTATCATGCTAGGATTAGCAGGAAAAAGCAAAAAATTTCAGAATTGCACCTTGCAATGTGGAGATATTACTGTTTGTGCATTTACAATATTCATTGATTTTTGCCATTGAAAAACGTCCAGAAATGTTTGAAGCTACTGACTGAATGAAAGGAGCTGGCATCTCACTCTCTTTGAATCTTCTTTATCATGCTAGGATTAGCAGGAAAAAGCAAAAAATTTCAGAACTGCACCTTGCAATGTGGAGATATTACTGTTTGTGCATTTACAATATTCATTGATTTTTGCCATTGAAAAACATCATGTTATTCATATACCAGAAATGTTTGAAGCTACTGACTGAATGAAAGGAGCTGGCATCTCACTCTCTTTGAATCTTCTTTATCATGCTAGGATTAGCAGGAAAAAGCAAAAAATTTCAGAATTGCACCTTGCAATGTGGAGATATTACTGTTTGTGCATTTACAATATTCATTGATTTTTGCCATTGAAAATCGTCCAGAAATGTTTGAAGCTACTGACTGAATGAAAGGAGCTGGCATCTCACTCTCTTTGCATCTTCTTTATCATGCTAGGATTAGCAGGAAAAAGCAAAAAATTTCAGAATTGCACCTTGCAATGTGGAGATATTACTGTTTGTGCATTTACAATATTCATTGATTTTTGCCATTGAAAAACATCATGTTATTCATATACCAGAAATGTTTGAAGCTACTGACTGAATGAAAGGAGCTGGCATCTCACTCTCCTTGAATCTTCTTTATCATGCTAGGATTAGCAGGAAAAAGCAAAAAATTTCAGAATTGCACCTTGCAATGTGGAGATATTACTGTTTGTGCATTTACAATATTCATTGATTTTTGCCATTGAAAATCGTCCAGAAATGTTTGAAGCTACTGACTGAATGAAAGGAGCTGGCATCTCACTCTCTTTGCATCTTCTTTATCATGCTAGGATTAGCAGGAAAAAGCAAAAAATTTCAGAATTGCACCTTGCAATGTGGAGATATTACTGTTTGTGCATTTACAATATTCATTGATTTTTGCCATTGAAAAACATCATGTTATTCATATACCAGAAATGTTTGAAGCTACTGACTGAATGAAAGGAGCTGGCATCTCACTCTCTTTGAATCTTCTTTATCATGCTAGGATTAGCAGGAAAAAGCAAAAAATTTCAGAATTGCACCTTGCAATGTGGAGATATTACTGTTTGTGCTTTTACAATATTCATTGATTTTTGCCATTGAAAAACATCCAGAAATGTTTGAAGCTACTGACTGAATGAAAGGAGCTGGCATCTCACTCTCTTTGAATCTTCTTTATCATGCTAGGATTAGCAGGAAAAAGCAAAAAATTTCAGAAATGCACCTTGCAATGTGGAGATATTACTGTTTGTGCATTTACAATATTCATTGATTTTTGCCATTGAAAAACGTCCAGAAATGTTTGAAGCTACTGACTGAATGAAAGGAGCTGGCATCTCACTCTCTTTGAACCTTCTTTATCATGCTAGGATTAGCAGGAAAAAGCAAAAAATTTCAGAATTGCACCTTGCAATGTGGAGATATTACTGTTTGTGCATTTACAATATTCATTGATTTTTGCCATTGAAAAACGTCCAGAAATGTTTGAAGCTACTGACTGAATGAAAGGAGCTGGCATCTCACTCTCTTTGAATCTTCTTTATCATGCTAGGATTAGCAGGAAAAAGCAAAAAATTTCAGAATTGCACCTTGCAATGTGGAGATATTACTGTTTGTGCATTTACAATATTCATTGATTTTTGCCATTGAAAAACGTCCAGAAATGTTTGAAGCTACTGACTGAATGAAAGGAGCTGGCATCTCACTCTCTTTGAATCTTCTTTATCATGCTAGGATTAGCAGGAAAAAGCAAAAAATTTCAGAACTGCACCTTGCAATGTGGAGATATTACTGTTTGTGCATTTACAATATTCATTGATTTTTGCCATTGAAAAACATCATGTTATTCATATACCAGAAATGTTTGAAGCTACTGACTGAATGAAAGGAGCTGGCATCTCACTCTCTTTGAATCTTCTTTATCATGCTAGGATTAGCAGGAAAAAGCAAAAAATTTCAGAATTGCACCTTGCAATGTGGAGATATTACTGTTTGTGCATTTACAATATTCATTGATTTTTGCCATTGAAAAACGTCCAGAAATGTTTGAAGCTACTGACTGAATGAAAGGAGCTGGCATCTCACTCTCTTTGAATCTTCTTTATCATGCTAGGATTAGCAGGAAAAAGCAAAAAATTTCAGAATTGCACCTTGCAATGTGGAGATATTACTGTTTGTGCATTTACAATATTCATTGATTTTTGCCATTGAAAATCGTCCAGAAATGTTTGAAGCTACTGACTGAATGAAAGGAGCTGGCATCTCACTCTCTTTGCATCTTCTTTATCATGCTAGGATTAGCAGGAAAAAGCAAAAAATTTCAGAATTGCACCTTGCAATGTGGAGATATTACTGTTTGTGCATTTACAATATTCATTGATTTTTGCAATTGAAAAACATCATGTTATTCATATACCAGAAATGTTTGAAGCTACTGACTGAATGAAAGGAGCTGGCATCTCACTCTCTTTAAATCTTCTTTATCATGCTAGGATTAGCAGGAAAAAGCAAAAAATTTCAGAATTGCACCTTGCAATGTGGAGATATTACTGTTTGTGCATTTACAATATTCATTGATTTTTGCCATTGAAAAATGTCCAGAAATGTTTGAAGCTACTGACTGAATGAAAGGAGCTGGCATCTCACTCTCTTTGAATCTTCTTTATCATGCTAGGATTAGCAGGAAAAAGCAAAAAATTTCAGAATTGCACCTTGCAATGTGGAGATATTACTGTTTGTGCATTTACAATATTCATTGATTTTTGCCATTGAAAAACGTCCAGAAATGTTTGAAGCTACTGACTGAATGAAAGGAGCTGGCATCTCACTCTCTTTGAATCTTCTTTATCATGCTAGGATTAGCAGGAAAAAGCAAAAAATGTCAGAATTGCACCTTGCAATGTGGAGATTTTACTGTTTGTGCATTTACAATATTCATTGATTTTTGCCATTGAAAAACATCCAGAAATGTTTGAAGCTACTGACTGAATGAAAGGAGCTGGCATCTCACTCTCTTTGAATCTTCTTTATCATGCTAGGATTAGCAGGAAAAAGCAAAAAATTTCAGAAATGCACCTTGCAATGTGGAGATATTACTGTTTGTGCATTTACAATATTCATTGATTTTTGCCATTGAAAAACGTCCAGAAATGTTTGAAGCTACTGACTGAATGAAAGGAGCTGGCATCTCACTCTCTTTGAATCTTCTTTATCATGCTAGGATTAGCAGGAAAAAGCAAAAAATTTCAGAATTGCACCTTGCAATGTGGAGATATTACTGTTTGTGCATTTACAATATTCATTGATTTTTGCCATTGAAAAACGTCCAGAAATGTTTGAAGCTACTGACTGAATGAAAGGAGCTGGCATCTCACTCTCTTTGAATCTTCTTTATCATGCTAGGATTAGCAGGAAAAAGCAAAAAATTTCAGAATTGCACCTTGCAATGTGGAGATATTACTGTTTGTGCATTTACAATATTCATTGATTTTTGCCATTGAAAAACGTCCAGAAATGTTTGAAGCTACTGACTGAATGAAAGGAGCTGGCATCTCACTCTCTTTGAATCTTCTTTATCATGCTAGGATTAGCAGGAAAAAGCAAAAAATTTCAGAATTGCACCTTGCAATGTGGAGATATTACTGTTTGTGCATTTACAATATTCATTGATTTTTGCCATTGAAAAACGTCCAGAAATGTTTGAAGCTACTGACTGAATGAAAGGAGCTGGCATCTCACTCTCTTTGAATCTTCTTTATCATGCTAGGATTAGCAGGAAAAAGCAAAAAATTTCAGAACTGCACCTTGCAATGTGGAGATATTACTGTTTGTGCATTTACAATATTCATTGATTTTTGCCATTGAAAAACATCATGTTATTCATATACCAGAAATGTTTGAAGCTACTGACTGAATGAAAGGAGCTGGCATCTCACTCTCTTTGAATCTTCTTTATCATGCTAGGATTAGCAGGAAAAAGCAAAAAATTTCAGAATTGCACCTTGCAATGTGGAGATATTACTGTTTGTGCATTTACAATATTCATTGATTTTTGCCATTGAAAATCGTCCAGAAATGTTTGAAGCTACTGACTGAATGAAAGGAGCTGGCATCTCACTCTCTTTGCATCTTCTTTATCATGCTAGGATTAGCAGGAAAAAGCAAAAAATTTCAGAATTGCACCTTGCAATGTGGAGATATTACTGTTTGTGCATTTACAATATTCATTGATTTTTGCCATTGAAAAACATCATGTTATTCATATACCAGAAATGTTTGAAGCTACTGACTGAATGAAAGGAGCTGGCATCTCACTCTCTTTGAATCTTCTTTATCATGCTAGGATTAGCAGGAAAAAGCAAAAAATTTCAGAATTGCACCTTGCAATGTGGAGATATTACTGTTTGTGCATTTACAATATTCATTGATTTTTGCCATTGAAAAATGTCCAGAAATGTTTGAAGCTACTGACTGAATGAAAGGAGCTGGCATCTCACTCTCTTTGAATCTTCTTTATCATGCTAGGATTAGCAGGAAAAAGCAAAAAATTTCAGAATTGCACCTTGCAATGTGGAGATATTACTGTTTGTGCATTTACAATATTCATTGATTTTTGCCATTGAAAAACGTCCAGAAATGTTTGAAGCTACTGACTGAATGAAAGGAGCTGGCATCTCACTCTCTTTGAATCTTCTTTATCATGCTAGGATTAGCAGGAAAAAGCAAAAAATTTCAGAAATGCACCTTGCAATGTGGAGATATTACTGTTTGTGCATTTACAATATTCATTGATTTTTGCCATTGAAAAACGTCCAGAAATGTTTGAAGCTACTGACTGAATGAAAGGAGCTGGCATCTCACTCTCTTTGAATCTTCTTTATCATGCTAGGATTAGCAGGAAAAAGCAAAAAATTTCAGAATTGCACCTTGCAATGTGGAGATATTACTGTTTGTGCATTTACAATATTCATTGATTTTTGCCATTGAAAAACGTCCAGAAATGTTTGAAGCTACTGACTGAATGAAAGGAGCTGGCATCTCACTCTCTTTGAATCTTCTTTATCATGCTAGGATTAGCAGGAAAAAGCAAAAAATTTCAGAATTGCACCTTGCAATGTGGAGATATTACTGTTTGTGCATTTACAATATTCATTGATTTTTGCCATTGAAAAACGTCCAGAAATGTTTGAAGCTACTGACTGAATGAAAGGAGCAGGCATCTCACTCTCTTTGAATCTTCTTTATCATGCTAGGATTAGCAGGAAAAAGCAAAAAATTTCAGAACTGCACCTTGCAATGTGGAGATATTACTGTTTGTGCATTTACAATATTCATTGATTTTTGCCATTGAAAAACATCATGTTATTCATATACCAGAAATGTTTGAAGCTACTGACTGAATGAAAGGAGCTGGCATCTCACTCTCTTTGAATCTTCTTTATCATGCTAGGATTAGCAGGAAAAAGCAAAAAATTTCAGAATTGCACCTTGCAATGTGGAGATATTACTGTTTGTGCATTTACAATATTCATTGATTTTTGCCATTGAAAAACGTCCAGAAATGTTTGAAGCTACTGACTGAATGAAAGGAGCTGGCATCTCACTCTCTTTGAATCTTCTTTATCATGCTAGGATTAGCAGGAAAAAGCAAAAAATTTCAGAATTGCACCTTGCAATGTGGAGATATTACTGTTTGTGCATTTACAATATTCATTGATTTTTGCTATTGAAAAACATCATGTTATTCATATACCAGAAATGTTTGAAGCTACTGACTGAATGAAAGGAGCTGGCATCTTACTCTCTTTGAATCTTCTTTATCATGCTAGGATTAGCAAGAAAAAGCAAAAAAATTCAGAATTGCACCTTGTAATGTGGAGATATTACTGTTTGTGCATTTACAATATTCATTGATTTTTGCCATTGAAAAACGTCCAGAAATGTTTGAAGATATTGACTGAATGAAAGGAGCTGGCATCTCACTCTCTTTGAATCTTCTTTATCATGCTAGGATTAGCAGGAAAAAGTAAAAAATTTCAGAATTGCACCTTGCAATGTGGAGATATTACTGTTTGTGCATTTACAATATTCATTGATTTTTGCCTTTGAAAAACATCATGTTATTCATATACCAGAAATGTTTGAAGCTACTGACTGAATGAAAGGAGCTGGCATCTCACTCTCTTTGAATCTTCTTTATCATGCTAGGATTAGCAGGAAAAAGCAAAAAATTTCAGAATTGCACCTTGCAATGTGGAGATATTACTGTTTGTGCATTTACAATATTCATTGATTTTTGCCATTGAAAAACGTCCAGAAATGTTTGAAGCTACTGACTGAATGAAAGGAGCGGGCATCTCACTCTCTTTGAATCTTCTTTATCATGCTAGGATTAGCAGGAAAAAGGAAAAAATTTCAGAATTGCACCTTGCAATGTGGAGATATTACTGTTTGTGCATTTACAATATTCATTGATTTTTGCCATTGAAAAACGTCCAGAAATGTTTGAAGCTACTGACTGAATGAAAGGAGCTGGCATCTCACTCTCTTTGAATCTTCTTTATCATGCTAGGATTAGCAGGAAAAAGCAAAACATTTCAGAATTGCACCTTGCAATGTGGAGATATTACTATTTGTGCATTTACAATATTCATTGATTTTTGCCATTGAAAAACATCATGTTATTCATATACCAGAAATGTTTGAAGCTACTGACTGAATGAAAGGAGCTGGCATCTCACTCTCTTTGAATCTTCTTTATCATGCTAGGATTAGCAGGAAAAAGCAAAAAATTTCAGAATTGCACCTTGCAATGTGGAGATATTACTGTTTGTGCATATACAATATTCATTGATTTTTGTCATTGAAAAACGTCCAGAAATGTTTGAAGCTACTGACTGAATGAAAGGAGCTGGCATCTCACTCTCTTTGAATCTTCTTTATCATGCTAGGATTAGCAGGAAAAAGCAAAAAATTTCAGAATTGCACCTTGCAATGTGGAGATATTACTGTTTGTGCATTTACAATATTCATTGATTTTTGCTATTGAAAAACATCATGTTATTCATATACCAGAAATGTTTGAAGCTACTGACTGAATGAAAGGAGCTGGCATCTTACTCTCTTTGAATCTTCTTTATCATGCTAGGATTAGCAAGAAAAAGCAAAAAAATTCAGAATTGCACCTTGTAATGTGGAGATATTACTGTTTGTGCATTTACAATATTCATTGATTTTTGCCATTGAAAAACGTCCAGAAATGTTTGAAGATATTGACTGAATGAAAGGAGCTGGCATCTCACTCTCTTTGAATCTTCTTTATCATGCTAGGATTAGCAGGAAAAAGTAAAAAATTTCAGAATTGCACCTTGCAATGTGGAGATATTACTGTTTGTGCATTTACAATATTCATTGATTTTTGCCTTTGAAAAACATCATGTTATTCATATACCAGAAATGTTTGAAGCTACTGACTGAATGAAAGGAGCTGGCATCTCACTCTCTTTGAATCTTCTTTATCATGCTAGGATTAGCAGGAAAAAGCAAAAAATTTCAGAATTGCACCTTGCAATGTGGAGATATTACTGTTTGTGCATTTACAATATTCATTGATTTTTGCCATTGAAAAACGTCCAGAAATGTTTGAAGCTACTGACTGAATGAAAGGAGCGGGCATCTCACTCTCTTTGAATCTTCTTTATCATGCTAGGATTAGCAGGAAAAAGGAAAAAATTTCAGAATTGCACCTTGCAATGTGGAGATATTACTGTTTGTGCATTTACAATATTCATTGATTTTTGCCATTGAAAAACGTCCAGAAATGTTTGAAGCTACTGACTGAATGAAAGGAGCTGGCATCTCACTCTCTTTGAATCTTCTTTATCATGCTAGGATTAGCAGGAAAAAGCAAAACATTTCAGAATTGCACCTTGCAATGTGGAGATATTACTATTTGTGCATTTACAATATTCATTGATTTTTGCCATTGAAAAACATCATGTTATTCATATACCAGAAATGTTTGAAGCTACTGACTGAATGAAAGGAGCTGGCATCTCACTCTCTTTGAATCTTCTTTATCATGCTAGGATTAGCAGGAAAAAGCAAAAAATTTCAGAATTGCACCTTGCAATGTGGAGATATTACTGTTTGTGCATATACAATATTCATTGATTTTTGCCATTGAAAAACGTCCAGAAATGTTTGAAGCTACTGACTGAATGAAAGGAGCTGGCATCTCACTCTCTTTGAATCTTCTTTATCATGCTAGGATTAGCAGGAAAAAGCAAAAAATTTCAGAATTGCACCTTGCAATGTGGAGATATTACTGTTTGTGCATTTACAATATTCATTGATTTTTGCCATTGAAAAACATCATGTTATTCATATACCAGAAATGTTTGAAGCTACTGACTGAATGAAAGGAGCTGGCATCTCACTCTCTTTGAATCTTCTTTATCATGCTAGGATTAGCAGGAAAAAGCAAAAAATTTCAGAATTGCACCTTGCAATGTGGAGATATTACTGTTTGTGCATATACAATATTCATTGATTTTTGCCATTGAAAAACGTCCAGAAATGTTTGAAGCTACTGACTGAATGAAAGGAGCTGGCATCTCACTCTCTTTGAATCTTCTTTATCATGCTAGGATTAGCAGGAAAAAGCAAAAAATTTCAGAATTGCACCTTGCAATGTGGAGATAGTACTGTTTGTGCATTTACAATATTCATTGATTTTTGCCATTGTAAAACATCATGTTATTCATATACCAGAAATGTTTGAAGCTACTGACTGAATGAAAGGAGCTGGCATCTCACTCTCTTTGAATCTTCTTTATCATGCTAGGATTAGCAGGAAAAAGCAAAAAATTTCAGAATTGCACCTTGCAATGTGGAGATATTACTGTTTGTGCATTTACAATATTCATTGATTTTTGCCATTGAAAAACGTCCAGAAATGTTTGATGCTACTGACTGAATGAAAGGAGCTGGCATCTCACTCTCTTTGAATCTTCTTTATCATGCTAGGATTAGCAGGAAAAAGCAAAAAATTTCAGAATTGCACCTTGCAATGTGGAGATATTACTGTTTGTGCATTTACAATATTCATTGATTTTTGCCATTGAAAAACATCATGTTGTTCATATACCAGAAATGTTTGAAGCTACTGACTGAATGAAAGGAGCTGGCATCTCATTCTCTTTGAATCTTCTTTATCATGCTAGGATTTGCAGGAAAAAGCAAAAAATTTCAGAATTGCACCTTGAAATGTGGAGATATTACTGTTTGTGCATTTACAATATTCATTGATTTTTGCCATTGAAAAACGTCCAGAAATGTTTGAAGCTACTGACTGAATGAAAGGAGCTGGCATCTCACTCTCTTTGAATCTTCTTTATCATGCTAGGATTAGCAGGAAAAAGCAAAAAATTTCAGAATTGCACCTTGCAATGTGGAGATATTACTGTTTGTGCATTTACAATATTCATTGATTTTTGCCATTGAAAAACATCATGTTATTCATATACCAGAAATGTTTGAAGCTACTGACTGAATGAAAGGAGCTGGCATCTCACTCTCTTTGAATCTTCTTTATCATGCTAGGATTAGCAGGAAAAAGCAAAAAATTTCAGAATTGCACCTTGCAATGTGGAGATATTACTGTTTGTGCATTTACAATATTCATTGATTTTTGCCATTGAAAAACGTCCAGAAATGTTGGCAGCTACTGACTGAATGAAAGGAGCAGGCATCTCACTCTCTTTGAATCTTCTTTATCATGCTAGGATTAGCAGGAAAAAGCAAAAAATTTCAGAATTGCACCTTGCAATGTGGAGATATTACTGTTTGTGCATTTACAATATTCATTGATTTTTGCCATTGAAAAACATCATGTTATTCATATACCAGAAATGTTTGAAGCTACTGACTGAATGAAAGGAGCTGGCATCTCACTCTCTTTGAATCTTCTTTATCATGCTAGGATTAGCAGGAAAAAGCAAAAAATTTCCGAATTGCACCTTGCAATGTGGAGATATTACTGTTTGTGCATTTACAATATTCATTGATTTTTGCCATTGAAAAACGTCCAGAAATGTTTGAAGCTACTGACTGAATGAAAGGAGCTGGCATCTCACTCTCTTTGAATCTTCTTTATCATGCTAGGATTAGCAGGAAAAGGAAAAAATTTCAGAATTGCACCTTGCAATGTGGAGATATTACTGTTTGTGCATTTACAATACTCATTGATTTTTGCCATTGAAAAACATCATGTTATTCATATACCAGAAATGTTTGAAGCTACTGACTGAATGAAAGGAGCTGGCATCTCACACTCTTTGAATCTTCTTTATCATGCTAGGATTAGCAGGAAAAAGCAAAAAATTTCAGAATTGCACCTTGCAATGTGGAGATATTACTGTTTGCGCATTTACAATATTCATTGATTTTTGCCATTGAAAAACGTCCAGAAATGTTTGAAGCTACTGACTGAATGAAAGGAGCTGGCATCTCACTCTCTTTGAATCTTCTTTATCATGCTAGGATTAGCAGGAAAAAGCAAAAAATTTCAGAATTGCACCTTGCAATGTGGAGATATTACTGTTTGTGCATTTACAATATTCATTGATTTTTGCCATTGAAAAACGTCCAGAAATGTTTGAAGCTACTGACTGAATGAAAGGAGCTGGCATCTCACTCTCTTTGAATCTTCTTTATCATGCTAGGATTAGCAGGAAAAAGCAAAAAATTTCAGAATTGCACCTTGCAATGTGGAGATATTACTGTTTGTGCATTTACAATATTCATTGATTTTTGCCATTGAAAAACGTCCAGAAATGTTTGAAGCTACTGACTGAATGAAAGGAGCTGGCATCTCACTCTCTTTGAATCTTCTTTATCATGCTAGGATTAGCAGGAAAAAGCAAAAAATTTCAGAATTGCACCTTGCAATGTGGAGATATTACTGTTTGTGCATTTACAATATTCATTGATTTTTGCCATTGAAAAACGTCCAGAAATGTTTGAAGCTACAGACTGAATGAAAGGAGCTGGCATCTCACTCTCTTTGAATCTTCTTTATCATGCTAGGATTAGCAGGAAAAAGCAAAAAATTTCAGAATTGCACCTTGCAATGTGGAGATATTACTGTTTGTGCATTTACAATATTCATTGATTTTTGCCATTGAAAAACGTCCAGAAATGTTTGAAGCTACTGACTGAATGAAAGGAGCTGGCATCTCACTCTCTTTGAATCTTCTTTATCATGCTAGGATTAGCAGGAAAAAGCAAAAAATTTCAGAATTGCACCTTGCAATGTGGAGATATTACTGTTTGTGCATTTACAATATTCATTGATTTTTGCCATTGAAAAACGTCCAGAAATGTTTGAAGCTACTGACTGAATGAAAGGAGCTGGCATCGCACTCTCTTTGAATCTTCTTTATCATGCTAGGATTAGCAGGAAAAAGCAAAAAATTTCAGAATTGCACCTTGCAATGTGGAGATATTACTGTTTGTGCATTTACAATATTCATTGATTTTTGCCATTGAAAAACGTCCAGAAATGTTTGAAGCTACTGACTGAATGAAAGGAGCTGGCATCTCACTCTCTTTGAATCTTCTTTATCATGCTAGGATTAGCAGGAAAAAGCAAAAAATTTCAGAATTGCACCTTGCAATGTGGAGATATTACTGTTTGTGCATTTACAATATTCATTGATTTTTGCCATTGAAAAACGTCCAGAAATGTTTGAAGCTACTGACTGAATGAAAGGAGCTGGCATCTCACTCTCTTTGAATCTTCTTTATCATGCTAGGATTAGCAGAAAAAAGCAAAAAATTTCCGAATTGCCCCTTGCAATGTGGAGATATTACTGTTTGTGCATTTACAATATTCATTGATTTTTGCCATTGAAAAACATCATGTTATTCATATACCAGAAATGTTTGAAGCTACTGACTGAATGAAAGGAGCTGGCATCTCACTCTCTTTGAATCTTCTTTATCATGCTAGGATTAGCAGGAAAAAGCAAAAAATTTCAGAATTGCACCTTGCAATGTGGAGATATTACTGTTTGTGCATTTACAATATTCATTGATTTTTGCCATTGAAAAACGCCCAGAAATGTTTGAAGCTACTGACTGAATGAAAGGAGCTGGCATCTCACTCTCTTTGTTTTACCGTATTTTTTATTTTTCATTAACAACATATTGACAAAGTAATTGACAGTAGCATAATTCTAGATACAAGGGGAAGAATCAGGGATGACTGGAACGCGGGAAAGGGGAAAGACCGAAGGGAGGGGAGGGAAAAGGGGAAACAAACGAGGTTAGGAAAACAGGGGGTAGAAGAGATTGATTCGTCAAATAATACTATAATCAGTAAAAGGAGTGATAAAGCAATCTAACAAACACAAAGCAATTTCAACGCACATTGCCATGTTAACAAAAAAAACAAACAAAGTGAATGAACAGTCTGTAAGACATATTAAGAACTACCAGTATTATAGGCGGGACGGGGGAATTTATTTGACCAGATATCCCATTTCTTAGAAAATTTGAAAAGGTTATCGTTGATAGAGGCAAATCTGAATTCGTATATTCTATGTTGGTTCATCCTATCTACTAACTCCTCCAAAGTAGGAACAGACGATTTTCTCTAATGAAAAGATAGAGCATTTTTGCAAACCGAAAATATATGGATCATGATAGCTCTCTCATAAGACTTATATGTTTCCAATTCTAATGATAGTAGAGCTGTTTGAGGGGTCAAAATTAAAGGTCTGCCCAGAAGGTCATTAATCAGGGAGGAAATCTGAGCCCACATATTGCGAATCTTAGGGCAGCTCCAAAAGATATGCAAAAGATCTCCTTTAATGCCACAATCCCTCCAACAAAGGGGAGAATTACTGGACCTTATGTGATGGAGCCTGATTGGGGTATAATACCACCTTGTCAAAACCTTAAAGTAGGCCTCTTGTAGAGGCATGGAAATATTGGAGGCTTGAGTAAAAAGTACAGCATTCTCCCATTGGTCGAGAGGGAAGTTGAGTTTCAGGTCTTTTTCCCATCGTAACATGTAGATATTTTTTTTGAAGGATAGGTCATTGTTGAAGCTGCTGTAAATGTATCTCAAGCTCCAGAAAATTTTGTGGGATGGATTACACAGCAGGTTCGCCGAGGTTTTGGAAACAAGGAGTTTACCAGCCAGAAATTCTAGAATAATACTTTTAAGGTGGGAGTATAAGAAAAAATCAGAGGAAGGGAGACTAAATTTTTTTTTGAGGATTTGGAAAGGAGAAAAAGTAGAAACCTCATAAAGGTCTCCAATTTTCCTTAATCCTCTACTATTCCAGTGATCCGGAATGCAGGAGTTATGCAAGGCAGCAACAAAACTAATTGGAAAGTTTTTAACAAGAGAGAGTTTGTCTACATTGGAATCTCTAGAAAGATTCCCTCTCTTTCTCTTAGCAATTTTCTTCCAAGCTTCAATAGTCGCTTGAAAGATAGTGTGAGAAGGATCATGAGTGCACTTTTTAAAGAGATGTTTAAACAGCAAATCACGGGGAGGGGAGTCGCCGTTAAGGAAGGTCTCCAAAGTTAGCCAGGCCGGGGGATTTGTAGAGTTAAACCAATTTCTACTCTGCTTGATAAGGTTAGCACAATAATAGGCAGATATGTTAGGGAGACTCAGGCCTCCATTGCTTTTGTTTTTATATAAGATCTCGGCAGATATCCTCGCACGTTTTTTGTCCCAGATGTAGGAGTTGATCTGGTTTTGAATTTTTTGGATAAAACAATGGGGAATATTTAAAGGCAAATTACGAAAGAAATATAAGATTTTGGGAAGGACAAACATTTTAACGGAGAGAACTCTACCCCACCACGACAAATCCTTTTTCAGGAGATCCATCAAATCTCCTCGAACGACGTCATTAATTAGGTCTAAATTGGCAGAGAGTGTTGAATCGATAGATTTACCAACTACAATCCCCAAATAGGTCAGATTGTCCTTGGCTGAACCAAAGGAAAATTTTGATTGTAAAGCTTCTCTCGTTTGATGGTCCAAATTGATGTTTAAAAGTTTTGATTTTTTTCTATTGATCTTAAAGTAAGAAATCCGGGAGAATGAATCCAGAACTTCCAAGACCTTATTGACCGAATTTATTGGATCCAGCAAGGAAAGCATGACGTCATCCACGAAGAGACTAATTTTGAATTCCCGGGAAGGGGCAGAGATCCCCTTAATGTCAATGCTTTCTCTAATCTTCTGTGCCAAAGGCTCCATAGCCAAAACGAAAAGTAGGTGGGAAAGAGGGCAACCCTGTCTAGTCCCGTTTGTAATAGGGATTGGGTGGGAAAGATAATTGTTGACATAAATTTTAGCTTGAGGATTAGAATAGAGGGCCAAAATTGAAGAAAGAAAATTATTATTAAAACCAAATTTAATAAGAGTATGTTTTAGATATAGCCAATTTAGTCTATCGAATGCTTTTTCAGCATCTAATGCGAGCAAGGAGGTTGGGACTCTAGCTGTATTAATCAATCTCAAAATATTCAAAATTCTTCTAGTGCCATCAGTAGCTTGTCTCCCACCAACGAAGCCAATTTGGTCATCGTTGATGAGATTTGGGAGGATAGTTGAAAGACGATTGGCCAGAATTTTCGAATAAATTTTTATATCGGTGTTGATTAATGAAATAGGTCTATAATTCTTGACATTATCTCTCTCATCTTTTGACTTGGGAATCAAAGTGATAGTGGCCTCCAACATTTCTTGGGGGAAGGAGCAACTTGAAGATGCCAAATTAAAAATTTTAGTAAGAGGAGGGGAAAGAAGTTCACAAAAGGTCTTATAGTATTCATTGATGAACCCATCTGGACCCGGGGCCTTGAAAGATTTAAGTTGCTTAATTGTGTTCATGGTTTCAAGGGTAGTAAAAGGTTCATTCAATGACTCAAGGTCCAGAGGGCTCAGTTTGGGTAATTTAATTGAAGAAAGAAAATTATTGATTACTTCTGAGTGAGGTTGAGAGATTAGGGGATCGGATTTAATATTATAGAGATTCTCATAAAATTCTGCGAACCGATTAGCTATATCTTTTGGATGATAAAGCAATGATCCGTTAACGTTTTTTATTTTATCAATTCTATTGTTCGCTCTTTTTTGTTTAACCAATCGGGCAATAAAACGGGTAGGTTTGTTAAGGGCGGCATAATGATTAAACTTTGATTTTTGTATGATCGAGTCGTAGGAAGAAAAGATTTCAGATTTTAGGTCAATCCTTAGATTTAATAGCTCCTTTTGAATTGTTGGGGAAGGGGAAGGAAGGTTAATCTGCGCTAGTTCTTTTTCTTTGATTAGTTTTTGAAGGGAATTTATTTTTGCTCTTTTTCTTTTTTTTTCGACGAGGATATCTGTATTAGTACACCCTGAAGCACAGCTTTGTGAGCACACCAACTAGAGAAGGGGTTAGACAGATCCGGGGTGTCATTTTCTTTAAAATAATTTGAAATTGCATTTTCAATAGTTTTTTTATTCTTGGGATTATGAATAAGGGAAGATTTGCACTTCCAAAGAAATCCGTTTCTTAAAAGAGGGCCAATGTGGAGTTCACACGTTATAGGGGCATGATCCGATAGAGACCTGAGTCCTATGGAGATATTTGAGAATTTAGATAAAGAGAAGACGTCGGTTAATATTAGGTCAATTCTGGAGGCCGTTTGATGTGCATCTGAAAAGTGAGAGAACTCTTTGGAAGTAGTATTGAAACATCTGAATATGTCGAAAAGTTCATTTCTATGAAGCCAATTGTTTAGTGTAGCATATAGGTGACGACTAGGAGAAGAAGAGTCAATTAACCCATCCGGTACCATATTAATATCCCCCAAAAGGATCAATTCACCTCTCCTAACCTCCTCCACTTTCCTTAAAACTTTATTTAAAAAGGAAATTTGCTTCTTATTTGGGGCATATACGTTTGCAATTGTACACTCATGATTGTTCAATTTGCAGATCAGTATGTGATATCTGCCATTGACATCACAATGCTGATCTAATAGTTCAAATGGAACCGAATTTTTAATCAATGTTGCTACGCCAGCTTTTTTCCGTTCGCTGACGGATTCAAAAATATGGGGGTATTCTTTATGAGAAAATTTAGGATGTTTCCCCTCAGCGAACCTGGTCTCTTGTAGACACGCCACATCCGCTCCAAGATGAACCAATTCCTTCCAAAGGGAGAATCTTTTGCTGGGGCTATTCAGACCTCTTACATTGTATGAGACAACCTTAATAGGCATAGACCAGGGAAACAGTCAAAATGTATCAAAAGAAGAGAAAAAAAAAGCAGAAATCAGTTGATCCTGCAGACCACCCCAAGCGGTAAAACCACCAACAATCAAAACTGGGAGATGGTATTTTAATAAGTTGAAAATGTGTTACAGACCACAATTCAAAGGAGAAAATTTGTCAAACAAACAGCAACAATGACAGTCACTAGGTATTCAAGATACCAGGAAATAGGAAATAGAAAAATGAATCAAAAACTTCCTGAGGGAACCTTTACCTGAAAAGTTCTCCCTCGGTTTTGGGGGAAAAAAAAAGTGTGTGGACACTACCTGAGGGCATAATATAAAGAAGATTAATATGAGTCTCGAAACTCCAGAGCCAACCAGGACTCAAAAAAAAGACAAAATTAACGTTTTAGGATTTAACTAAGTCAGACAATGATTGCTACACTATAAATTTTCACAATTAGGTTAAGTAATTAGTAACCCACATATTATGTGATATAAGGAATAAAGTTTTAGAGAGGATCCAGTAATAACTTTCCCTCATCTCAGCGGTTAGGAGCTTTCGAATCTTTCAGGGGAATGTCTTTTATAAATTCAAAGAATTTGGGGCCCTCATCTGGAACTGAGAGAGTAAAAGTTTTACCCTTAAAAAAAATCAGCAGTTTCACTGGGAAACCCCACCTATACGGAATACCCATATCTCTCAACCTGTCAGTGGTCAATTTGTAGGCCCTTCTCGCATCCATAGTCTCCCTAGAAAAATCTGAGAAGATTTTTAGGTGCGAAAAGGGTTCAGGAAATTTCTTTTCCTCTCTAATAAAACTTAAAATTCTCTCCTTAGTGGAGAAAAAATGCAATCTTATTATCGTGTCTCTAGGTAAATCAGGAGAAATAGACGGCGGGCGAAATAAGCGATGTGCCCTGTCTATAATAAGATCCTGTTCAGACAAAGAAGGGATGGATTTGTGAAGTAAGTCTTTAACATAAGAGAGAAGGTCAGAGGGGGAGACACTTTCAGAGATGCCCCTAATTTTCAGGTTATTTCTTCTGCTTCTGTCTTCTAGGTCAGCCACTTTTAATCTAAGTCTATGAAGCTCAGATTTAATCTCAAGATTTTCTGAGGAAACTTTATCTATTTTTCCTTCTACCATATTAAGTCTCTTGGTGTTTTCCTCTAATTTAACACCAAAGGCGCTTAAAGTAGACTTCATGGAATCAACCTGTCTATCAAATCCCAACTTCATGTTGTTATCAATCCTTTTGGTCAGGTTGTCCAAAAATGAGGTAAGGTCAAAATTTTCTGGATTTTGAGAAGTGGGCAATTTTAACGGAACACTGATCATAGAATCAGGAGATAAAGGAGATGGATCTTTTTTTAAACGTCTCCTTTCTGGGCTTGGGTTAGGGGAAGTGTCCGAGGAATCATCCTCTGAACTAGCTGCAAGGGGGGAAAATTTATTGCCCCAATCACCAGGATCTCTTCTTTTGGAGGAAACGGACAAATCCATATCCTCCTCTTTCTTATCTCTGGCTGTTGTAGCGGAGGCAGGTTTAGAAATAGAAACCCTTTGTTGTTTTGGGGAAGTTACAGTTTTAGAAGAATCTTTGGTGGGGGTACACATTTTAGAAGTTGGATTATCTTCAGGGTTTCTATGGGGTGATCTGGACTTAAGTGGGCTATTAGTGTTAACAGAATCTTCTGAGGGGTTAGAAAAGGAGAAACGCTGGGAGGTCTTCCCTCTTACCATATTAGTTTTAAGGGGAATCTCTAGAGATTTTTGTGAATTTTTTTGTTTGTTGCCATTATAGACATCAACTCTGTAAAGTATATATGCAAGTGTATACACTGTTATATCCAAATGTAACTTTAAAGTGAAACCAGTGGAGTAGCTGACCGAAAATATCAGGGGTCCGCAATCAAATAATGCTGAATAGTAAATTTAGTAGACCGTCAAATATATCCTAGAATACACCAAAGGGGTATCAATAATCAACAATTGGAACTAATGGCTAGAATAAGTTTACAGTGCCCAAGATTATTCCAGCAGACGGCTGGTGTATACACAAAGAATATATAACCTGAAAAATAGAAAATTGCAGAAATATGTCCTTCTTCTCAGTATTTTAAATAGCAGACAGTTATAATACAAGTCAAGGGGGTATATGATTATCCAGCCAATGTGACAACAGACAAGACACCTTTAACCATGCATAATTCACAATCAGCAGATTTAAAAAGAGAAAAAGAGAGAGAGGAAAAAAAAAATATATATATATATATATATATATATATATATAATCAGTCAGTACTCAAAAATCGCCGAGTGTCAGTTTTCCAAAGTTAAAACAATCAGGTGTACCAAAGACATCAGAGAATTTCGCCAGGAGAAAATGTAGAATTATTAGGACAAATGGTAATCAGTGCAGAGTCAATAGTTCCAAAGGTAGTAGTAACGTTCAAATTACTTTTATATCCAGGAGAACAAGCAGGTAAATTGTAGGTACTGTCCCTTTAAGGAAATAATATCTAAAAAGGGAGATTTATAAGAAGATCCTCCAGAGGGTTAATATGAAGCTTTGCAAACCAGATCTTATAAAGATCTGTAAAATTCTGTGGGCAGCAGTTTTTATGTGCACTATCTGGTGTTTTAATGGACTGCTTATAAGTACTGATATCAGATCAGCACCATGGACAGCAGAGCAGAGCAATGTTGCAGAAGGAGGCGGGAATTTTAAATGTGCCGGTGGTGATTAGGTGCTGGGGACACGGAGCACAGCTGAGCTGCTGCAGAAGTGGAGGAGTGAGTTATAGGAGCCTGCAGGGCTCAGATACCGGTGGCAGACAAGGTTCTGCAGTGCTGCAGCAGGTAGGGGAATCAACCCACGGGGGTCTGCGGGGCCGGACACCAGAGTCACACAGACAGCAGAGCGGCACAGTGGGGAAGAGTGATGCGGGCTGTGAGTACCGGCGGCTCCTGTTATTTGGGATTAGAGACACCAGAGCGGCCCCCCAGCAGCAGGAGGGGGAAACCGCCGCCGCTACAACAGCCCCGGGGTTGTGGAGATGCGGGCTGTGAGCACCGGCGGTGCCCGTCAGAGTAAGAGGGAGAGGAGCAGAGCGGGTCCGTTGCAGAGGAGGGGGCACCGCCACTACGGGAACAGCCCCAGGATGCAGGTAACAGCCGCACAGGAGAGGAAGGAGCCCGGCCGCAGATACCAGCGGTGGCAGTCAGCAGAAGGGAGAAGGGGACAGAGCGGCGCCGCAGCAAGAGGGAGAAACACAACTGCCACCAGAGCAGCGCCGGGATTTTAGAGGACGGGTCCCCAGAGGTGTGGTAAGAGCCCCGGCGTCAGCCTGGGTTTAGCTAACCTTAGTTTGAAGTATACAGTCCCGCTCCGTCTCCCGGCCTCAGCGTCGTTCAGGCTTGGGGTCCCGGTCCTCAGCTGGTGTCAGGAGTCTTGTCCCCGGAGTCCCGTAGAGGCAAGGAGGCTTGGTCCAGAGGAGCAGTGCCACTTCTTTAAGGTGCAGGGTCCCGCGGTCCCGGTCTAGTCTTCTGTGTGGTGTGGTCACTCAAAGTCCCTGGGGTCCGTGATCCTCCATACACAGCACCGGAAGGCAGTATCGTTTCAGGAGACCTGTCACCGGTCGCAGCTGTTAGCGGGGTGGCTTAAAGGCAGGGACAGCTTACAGGCTAAAAGTCTGGTGCAGTGAAGTAACTTTTCGGGGGTGCAGGGTCTCGCTGGTCCGGTCAGACCTTCTTAGGGGTCGCGTCACTCAAAGTCCCTGGGGTCCACGATCTTCCACACACAGCGCCGGGCGGTAGTATCTCTGCAGGAGTCCTGTCACCGGTCGCAGCTGTCAGCTGGGTGACCTGTAGGCAGGGACAGTTAGCAGGCTGGCGATCCGGTGTAGAGGAGCAGCTTTTCAGGGGTGCAGGGTCCCGCGGGTCCGTTCAGGTCTCAGACCTTGTTTCTTTTCTGGACAGACAGCATAAGCTGACGTACAGAGCCGGTTCGTCCCGCAGCCACCGGCACCTCACAGCAGCGGAGCCACGCGACTTGCCGACAGGAAAAGAGGAGCTTGCCAGCACGGGGGGGTCAACTCCAGGGCACGACTATGTGCCCCCACGGTTTCAAGGTGAGTCTCTTCTTATGATGCAGGGGACCGATTACCCGATAGAGGAAACCTGCAGATGATATCCGATGTCTGATCCTCCTCAGTGGGGCTTTTCTAGGTGCCGGGTCAGTGAAAATTTTCTCTACATACGGCGATCAGCTGGTTTATTAGGCTCTGGTGCCGCCGGCTTCAGGATATAAGGATATAAGTCCTGCACAGTCCGCTCAGTAGCACCCGATAAGCAGTGTTCTGAGGTCCGGAGGTAGGGAGCAGTGAAGGTCCCTTTGCAGAGACACATAGACCTGCAAGCCTGCAGGCCTATGTCACAATACCCACGACTGGAATGAAATCAAGGACGTACCTCACTGCTTCCACATGATATATCTCCCGGAATACCGAGTCAAGGAAAGTCCTTTAAATATCCAGATGATCCTTAGGCTTTAGGAAGTCCGTCCATACAAAATTGAGTAAATAAATCTTCTCAAGGTGCTTTTATCGTCGCTTTGTAATTATAGCCCTCAGGGAGCTCAGAACTATGCTGCCATCTTGGTCTGTGCCTAAGCCACGCCCCCCATCTCACTCTCTTTCAATCTTCTTTATCATGCTAGGATTAGCAGGAAAAAGCAAAAAATTTCAGAATTGCACCTTGCAATGTGGAGAGATTACTGTTTGTGCATTTACAATATTCATTGATTTTTGCCATTGAAAAACGTCCAGAAATGTTTGAAGCTACTGACTGAATGAAAGGAGCTGGCATCTCACTCTCTTTGAATCTTCTTTATCATGCTAGGATTAGCAGGAAAAAGCAAAAAATTTCAGAATTGCACCTTGCAATGTGGAGATATTACTGTTTGTGCATTTACAATATTCATTGATTTTTGCCATTGAAAAACGTCCAGAAATGTTTGAAGCTACTGACTGAATGAAAGGAGCTGGCATCTCACTCTCTTTGAATCTTCTTTATCATGCTAGGATTAGCAAGAAAAAGCAAAAAATTTCAGAATTGCACCTTGCAATGTGGAGATATTACTGTTTGTGCATTTACAATATTCATTGATTTTTGCCATTGAAAAACATCATGTTATTCATATACCAGAAATGTTTGAAGCTACTGACTGAATGAAAGGAGCTGGCATCTCACTCTCTTTGAATCTTCTTTATCATGCTAGGATTAGCAGGAAAAAGCAAAAAATTTCAGAATTGCACCTTGCAATGTGGAGATATTACTGTTTGTGCATTTACAATATTCATTGATTTTTGCCATTGAAAAACATCATGTTATTCATATACCAGAAATGTTTGAAGCTACTGACTGAATGAAAGGAGCTGGCATCTCACTCTCTTTGAATCTTCTTTATCATGCTAGGATTAGCAGGAAAAAGCAAAAAATTTCAGAATTGCACCTTGCAATGTGGAGATACTACTGTTTGTGCATTTACAATATTCATTGATTTTTGCCATTGAAAAACGTCCAGAAATGTTTGAAGCTACTGACTGAATGAAAGGAGCTGGCATCTCACTCTCTTTGAATCTTCTTTATCATGCTAGGATTAGCAGGAAAAAGCAAAAAATTTCAGAATTGCACCTTGCAATGTGGAGATATTACTGTTTGTGCATTTACAATATTCATTGATTTTTGCCATTGAAAAACGTCCAGAAATGTTTGAAGCTACTGACTGAATGAAAGGAGCTGGCATCTCACTCTCTTTGAATTTTCTTTATCATGCTAGGATTAGCAGGAAAAAGCAAAAAATTTCAGAATTTCACCTTGCAATGTGGAGATATTACTGTTTGTGCATTTACAATATTCATTGATTTTTGCCATTGAAAAACGTCCAGAAATGTTTGAAGCTACTGACTGAATGAAAGGAGCTGGCATCTCACTCTCTTTGAATCTTCTTTATCATGCTAGGATTAGCAGGAAAAAGCAAAAAATTTCAGAATTGCACCTTGCAATGTGGAGATATTACTGTTTGTGCATTTACAGTATTCATTGATTTTTGCCATTGAAAAACGTCCAGAAATGTTTGAAGCTACTGACTGAATGAAAGGAGCTGGCATCTCACTCTCTTTGAATCTTCTTTATCATGCTAGGATTAGCAAGAAAAAGCAAAAAATTTCAGAATTGCACCTTGCAATGTGGAGATATTACTGTTTGTGCATTTACAATATTCATTGATTTTTGCCATTGAAAAACGTCCAGAAATGTTTGAAGCTACTGACTGAATGAAAGGAGCTGGCATCTCACTCTCTTTGAATCTTCTTTATCATGCTAGGATTAGCAGGAAAAAGCAAAAAATTTCAGAATTGCACCTTGCAATGTGGAGATATTACTGTTTGTGCATTTACAATATTCATTGATTTTTGCCATTGAAAAACGTCCAGAAATGTTTGAAGCTACTGACTGAATGAAAGGAGCTGGCATCTCACTCTCTTTGAATCTTCTTTATCATGCTAGGATTAGCAGGAAAAAGCAAAAAATTTCAGAATTGCACCTTGCAATGTGGAGATATTACTGTTTGTGCATTTACAATATTCATTGATTTTTGCCATTGAAAAACGTCCAGAAATGTTTGAAGCTACTGACTGAATGAAAGGAGCTGGCATCTCACTCTCTTTGAATCTTCTTTATCATGCTAGGATTAGCAGGAAAAAGCAAAAAATTTCAGAATTGCACCTTGCAATGTGGAGATATTACTGTTTGTGCATTTACAATATTCATTGATTTTTGCCATTGAAAAACGTCCAGAAATGTTTGAAGCTACTGACTGAATGAAAGGAGCTGGCATCTCACTCTCTTTGAATCTTCTTTATCATGCTAGGATTAGCAAGAAAAAGCAAAAAATTTCAGAATTGCACCTTGCAATGTGGAGATATTACTGTTTGTGCATTTACAATATTCATTGATTTTTGCCATTGAAAAACGTCCAGAAATGTTTGAAGCTACTGACTGAATGAAAGGAGCTGGCATCTCACTCTCTTTGAATCTTCTTTATCATGCTAGGATTAGCAGGAAAAAGTAAAAAATTTCAGAATTGCACCTTGCAATGTGGAGATATTATTGTTTGTGCATTTACAATATTCATTGATTTTTGCCATTGAAAAACGTCCAGAAATGTTTGAAGCTACCGACTGAATGAAAGGAGCTGGCATCTCA
This sequence comes from Phyllobates terribilis, assembly GCF_046119375.1. Classification (NCBI taxonomy): domain Eukaryota; kingdom Metazoa; phylum Chordata; class Amphibia; order Anura; family Dendrobatidae; genus Phyllobates; species Phyllobates terribilis. Next base: position 299,934 of record NW_027362901.1, read on the forward strand.
CTCTCTTTGAATCTTCTTTATCATGCTAGGATTAGCAGGAAAAAGCAAAAAATTTCAGAATTGCACCTTGCAATGTGGAGATATTACTGTTTGTGCATTTACAATATTCATTGATTTTTGCCATTGAAAAACATCCAGAAATGTTTGAAGCTACTGACTGAATGAAAGGAGCTGGCATCTCACTCTCTTTGAATCTTCTTTATCATGCTAGGATTAGCAAGAAAAAGCAAAAAATTTCAGAATTGCACCTTGCAATGTGGAGATATTACTGTTTGTGCATTTACAATATTCATTGATTTTTGCCATTGAAAAACATCTTGTTATTCATATACCAGAAATGTTTGAAGCTACTGACTGAATGAAAGGAGCTGGCATCTCACTCTCTTTGAATCTTCTTTATCATGCTAGGATTAGCAGGAAAAAGCAAAAAATTTCAGAATTGCACCTTGCAATGTGGAGATATTACTGTTTGTGCATTTACAATATTCATTGATTTTTGCAATTGAAAAACGTCCAGAAATGTTTGAAGCTACTGACTGAATGAAAGGAGCTGGCATCTCACTCTCTTTGAATCTTCTTTATCATGCTAGGATTAGCAGGAAAAAGCAAAAAATTTCAGAATTGCACCTTGCAATGTGGAGATATTACTGTTTGTGCATTTACAATATTCATTGATTTTTGCCATTGAAAAACGTCCAGAAATGTTTGAAGCTACTGACTGAATGAAAGGAGCTGGCATCTCACTCTCTTTGAATCTTCTTTATCATGCTAGGATTAGCAGGAAAAAGCAAAAAATTTCAGAATTGCACCTTGCAATGTGGAGATATTACTGTTTGTGCATTTACAATATTCATTGATTTTTGATATTGAAAAACGTCCAGAAATGTTTGAAGCTACTGACTGAATGAAAGGAGCTGGCATCTCACTCTCTTTGAATCTTCTTTATCATGCTAGGATTAGCAAGAAAAAGCAAAAAATTTCAGAATTGCACCTTGCAATGTGGAGATATTACTGTTTGTGCATTTACAATATTCATTGATTTTTGCCATTGAAAAACGTCCAGAAATGTTTGAAGCTACTGACTGAATGAAAGGAGCTGGCATCTCACTCTCTTTGAATCTTCTTTATCATGCTAGGATTAGCAGGAAAAAGTAAAAAATTTCAGAATTTCACCTTGCAATGTGGAGATATTATTGTTTGTGCATTTACAATATTCATTGATTTTTGCCATTGAAAAACGTCCAGAAATGTTTGAAGCTACTGACTGAATGAAAGGAGCTGGCATCTCACTCTCTTTGAATCTTCTTTATCATGCTAGGATTAGCAGGAAAAAGCAAAAAATTTCAGAATTGCACCTTGCAATGTGGAGATATTACTGTTTGTGCATTTACAATATTCATTGATTTTTGCCATTGAAAAACGTCCAGAAATGTTTGAAGCTACTGACTGAATGAAAGGAGCTGGCATCTCACTCTCTTTGAATCTTCTTTATCATGCTAGGATTAGCAAGAAAAAGCAAAAAATTTCAGAATTGCACCTTGCAATGTGGAGATATTACTGTTTGTGCATTTACAATATTCATTGATTTTTGCCATTGAAAAACATCTTGTTATTCATATACTAGAAATGTTTGAAGTTACTGACTGAATGAAAGGAGCTGGCATCTCACTCTCTTTGAATCTTCTTTATCATGCTAGGATTAGCAGGAAAAAGCAAAAAATTTCAGAATTGCACCTTGCAATGTGGAGATATTACTGTTTGTGCATTTACAATATTCATTGATTTTTGCCATTGAAAAACGTCCAGAAATATTTGAAGCTACTGACTGAATGAAAGGAGCTGGCATCTCACTCCCTTTGAATCTTCTTTATCATGCTAGGATTAGCAGGAAAAAGCAAAAAATTTCAGAATTGCACCTTGCAATGTGGAGATATTACTGTTTGTGCATTTACAATATTCATTGATTTTTGCCATTGAAAAACGTCCAGAAATGTTTGAAGCTACTGACTGAATGAAAGGAGCTGGCATCTCACTCTCTTTGAATCTTCTTTATCATGCTAGGATTAGCAGGAAAAAGCAACAAATTTCAGAATTGCACTTTGCAATGTGGAGATATTACTGTTTGTGCATTTACAATATTCATTGATTTTTGCCATTGAAAAACATCATGTTATTCATGTACCAGAAATGTTTGAAGCTACTGACTGAATGAAAGGAGCTGGTATCTCACTCTCTTTGAATCTTCTTTATCATGCTAGGATTAGCAGGAAAAAGCAAAAAATTTCAGAATTGCACCTTGCAATGTGGAGATATTACTGTTTGTGCATTTACAATATTCATTGATTTTTGCCATTGAAAAACGTCCAGAAATGTTTGAAGCTACTGACTGAATGAAAGGAGCTGGCATCTCACTCTCTTTGAATCTTCTTTATCATGCTAGGATTAGCAGGAAAAAGCAAAAAATTTCAGAATTGCACCTTGCAATGTGGAGATATTACAGTTTGTGCATTTACAATATTCATTGACTTTTGCCATTGAAAAACGTCCAGAAATGTTTGAAGCTACTGACTGAATGAAAGGAGCTGGCATCTCACTCTCTTTGAATCTTCTTTATCATGCTAGGATTAGCAGGAAAAAGCAAACAATTTCAGAATTGCACCTTGCAATGTGGAGATATTACTGTTTGTGCATTTACAATATTCATTGATTTTTGCCATTGAAAAACGTCCAGAAATGTTTGAAGCTACTGACTGAATGAAAGGAGCTGGCATCTCACTCTCTTTGAATCTTCTTTATCATGCTAGGATTAGCAGGAAAAAGCAAAAAATTTCAGAATTGCACCTTGCAATGTGGAGATATTACTGTTTTTGCATTTACAATATTCATTGATTTTTGCCATTGAAAAACGTCCAGAAATGTTTGAAGCTACTGACTGAATGAAAGGAGCTGGCATCTCACTCTCTTTGAATCTTCTTTATCATGCTAGGATTAGCAGGAAAAAGCAAAAAATTTCAGAATTGCACCTTGCAATGTGGAGATATTACTGTTTGTGCATTTACAATATTCATTGATTTTTGCCATTGAAAAACGTCCAGAAATGTTTGAAGCTACTGACTGAATGAATGGAGCTGGCATCTCACTCTCTTTGAATCTTCTTTATCATGCTAGGATTAGCAAGAAAAAGCAAAAAATTTCAGAATTGCACCTTGCAATGTGGAGATATTACTGTTTGTGCATTTACAATATTCATTGATTTTTGCCATTGAAAAACGTCCAGAAATGTTTGAAGCTACTGACTGAATGAAAGGAGCTGGCATCTCACTCTCTTTGAATCTTCTTTATCATGCTAGGATTAGCAGGAAAAAGTAAAAAATTTCAGAATTGCACCTTGCAATGTGGAGATATTATTGTTTGTGCATTTACAATATTCATTGATTTTTGCCATTGAAAAACGTCCAGAAATGTTTGAAGCTACTGACTGAATGAAAGGAGCTGGCATCTCACTCTCTTTGAATCTTCTTTATCATGCTAGGATTAGCAGGAAAAAGCAAAAAATTTCAGAATTGCACCTTGCAATGTGGAGATATTACTGTTTGTGCATTTACAATATTCATTGATTTTTGCCATTGAAAAACGTCCAGAAATGTTTGAAGCTACTGACTGAATGAAAGGAGCTGGCATCTCACTCTCTTTGAATCTTCTTTATCATGCTAGGATTAGCAAGAAAAAGCAAAAAATTTCAGAATTGCACCTTGCAATGTGGAGATATTACTGTTTGTGCATTTACAATATTCATTGATTTTTGCCATTGAAAAACATCATGTTATTCATATACCAGAAATGTTTGAAGCTACTGACTGAATGAAAGGAGCTGGCATCTCACTCTCTTTGAATCTTCTTTATCATGCTAGGATTAGCAGGAAAAAGCAAAAAATTTCAGAATTGCACCTTGCAATGTGGAGATATTACTGTTTGTGCATTTACAATATTCATTGATTTTTGCCATTGAAAAACGTCCAGAAATGTTTGAAGCTACTGACTGAATGAAAGGAGCTGGCATCTCACTCTCTTTGAATCTTCTTTATCATGCTAGGATTAGCAGGAAAAAGCAAAAAATTTCAGAATTGCACCTTGCAATGTGGAGATATTACTGTTTGTGCATTTACAATATTCATTGATTTTTGCCATTGAAAAACGTCCAGAAATGTTTGAAGCTACTGACTGAATGAAAGGAGCTGGCATCTCACTCTCTTTGAATCTTCTTTATCATGCTAGGATTAGCAGGAAAAAGCAAAAAATTTCAGAATTGCACCTTGCAATGTGGAGATATTACTGTTTGTGCATTTACAATATTCATTGATTTTTGCCATTGAAAAACGTCCAGAAATGTTTGAAGCTACTGACTGAATGAATGGAGCTGGCATCTCACTCTCTTTGAATCTTCTTTATCATGCTAGGATTAGCAAGAAAAAGCAAAAAATTTCAGAATTGCACCTTGCAATGTGGAGATATTACTGTTTGTGCATTTACAATATTCATTGATTTTTGCCATTGAAAAACGTCCAGAAATGTTTGAAGCTACTGACTGAATGAAAGGAGCTGGCATCTCACTCTCTTTGAATCTTCTTTATCATGCTAGGATTAGCAGGAAAAAGTAAAAAATTTCAGAATTGCACCTTGCAATGTGGAGATATTATTGTTTGTGCATTTACAATATTCATTGATTTTTGCCATTGAAAAACGTCCAGAAATGTTTGAAGCTACTGACTGAATGAAAGGAGCTGGCATCTCACTCTCTTTGAATCTTCTTTATCATGCTAGGATTAGCGGGAAAAAGCAAAAAATTTCAGAATTGCACCTTGCAATGTGGAGATATTACTGTTTGTGCATTTACAATATTCATTGATTTTTGCCATTGAAAAACGTCCAGAAATGTTTGAAGCTACTGACTGAATGAAAGGAGCTGGCATCTCACTCTCTTTGAATCTTCTTTATCATGCTAGGATTAGCAAGAAAAAGCAAAAAATTTCAGAATTGCACCTTGCAATGTGGAGATATTACTGTTTGTGCATTTACAATATTCATTGATTTTTGCCATTGAAAAACATCATGTTATTCATATACCAGAAATGTTTGAAGCTACTGACTGAATGAAAGGAGCTGGCATCTCACTCTCTTTGAATCTTCTTTATCATGCTAGGATTAGCAGGAAAAAGCAAAAAATTTCAGAATTGCACCTTGCAATGTGGAGATATTACTGTTTGTGCATTTACAATATTCATTGATTTTTGCCATTGAAAAACGTCCAGAAATGTTTGAAGCTACTGACTGAATGAAAGGAGCTGGCATCTCACTCTCTTTGAATCTTCTTTATCATGCTAGGATTAGCAGGAAAAAGCAAAAAATTTCAGAATTGCACCTTGCAATGTGGAGATATTACTGTTTGTGCATTTACAATATTCATTGATTTTTGCCATTGAAAAACGTCCAGAAATGTTTGAAGCTACTGACTGAATGAAAGGAGCTGGCATCTCACTCTCTTTGAATTTTCTTTATCATGCCAGGATTAGCAGGAAAAAGCAAAAAATTTCAGAATTGCACCTTGCAATGTGGAGATATTACTGTTTGTGCATTTACAATATTCATTGATTTTTGCCATTGAAAAACGTCAAGAAATGTTTGAAGCTACTGACTGAATGAAAGGAGCTGGCATCTCACTCTCTTTGAATCTTCTTTATCATGCTAGGATTAGCAGGAAAAAGCAAAAAATTTCAGAATTGCACCTTGCAATGTGGAGATATTACTGTTTGTGCATTTACAATATTCATTGATTTTTGCCATTGAAAAACGTCCAGAAATGTTTGAAGCTACTGACTGAATGAAAGGAGCTGGCATCTCACTCTCTTTGAATCTTCTTTATCATGCTAGGATTAGCAGGAAAAAGCAAAAAATTTCAGAATTGCACCTTGCAATGTGGAGATATTACTGTTTGTGCATTTACAATATTCATTGATTTTTGCCATTGAAAAACGTCCAGAAATGTTTGAAGCTACTGACTGAATGAAAGGAGCTGGCATCTCACTCTCTTTGAATCTTCTTTATCATGCTAGGATTAGCAGGAAAAAGCAAAAAATTTCAGAATTGCACCTTGCAATGTGGAGATATTACTGTTTGTGCATTTACAATATTCATTGATTTTTGCCATTGAAAAATGTCCAGAAATGTTTGAAGCTACTGACTGAATGAAAGGAGCTGGCATCTCACTCTCTTTGAATCTTCTTCATCATGCTAGGCTTAGCAGGAAAAAGCAAAAAATTTCAGAATTGCACCTTGCAATGTGGAGATATTACTGTTTGTGCATTTACAATATTCATTGATTTTTGCCATTGAAAAACGTCCAGAAATGTTTGAAGCTACTGACTGAATGAAAGGAGCTGGCATCTCACTCTCTTTGAATCTTCTTTATCATGCTAGGATTAGCAAGAAAAAGCAAAAAATTTCAGAATTGCACCTTGCAATGTGGAGATATTACTGTTTGTGCATTTACAATATTCATTGATTTTTGCCATTGAAAAACATCATGTTATTCATATACCAGAAATGTTTGAAGCTACTGACTGAATGAAAGGAGCTGGCATCTCACTCTCTTTGAATCTTCTTTATCATGCTAGGATTAGCAGGAAAAAGCAAAAAATTTCAGAATTGCACCTTGCAATGTGGAGATATTACTGTTTGTGCATTTACAATATTCATTGATTTTTGCCATTGAAAAACGTCCAGAAATATTTGAAGCTACTGACTGAATGAAAGGAGCTGGCATCTCACTCTCTTTGAATCTTCTTTATCATGCTAGGATTAGCAGGAAAAAGCAAAAAATTTCAGAATTGCACCTTGCAATGTGGAGATATTACTGTTTGTGCATTTACAATATTCATTGATTTTTGCCATTGAAAAACGTCCAGAAATGTTTGAAGCTACTGACTGAATGAAAGGAGCTGGCATCTCACTCTCTTTGAATCTTCTTTATCATGCTAGGATTAGCAGGAAAAAGCAAAAAATTTCAGAATTGCACCTTGCAATGTGGAGATATTACTGTTTGTGCATTTACAATATTCATTGATTTTTGCCATTGAAAAACGTCCAGAAATGTTTGAAGCTACTGACTGAATGAAAGGAGCTGGCATCTCACTCTCTTTGAATTTTCTTTATCATGCCAGGATTAGCAGGAAAAAGCAAAAAATTTCAGAATTGCACCTTGCAATGTGGAGATATTACTGTTTGTGCATTTACAATATTCATTGATTTTTGCCATTGAAAAACGTCCAGAAATGTTTGAAGCTACTGACTGAATGAAAGGAGCTGGCATCTCACTCTCTTTGAATCTTCTTTATCATGCTAGGATTAGCAAGAAAAAGCAAAAAATTTCAGAATTGCACCTTGCAATGTTGAGATATTACTGTTTGTGCATTTACAATATTCATTGATTTTTGCCATTGAAAAACATCCAGAAATGTTTGAAGCTACTGACTGAATGAAAGGAGCTGGCATCTCACTCTCTTTGAATCTTCTTTATCATGCTAGGCTTAGCAGGAAAAAGTAAAAAAATTTCAGAATTGCACCTTGCAATGTGGAGATATTATTGTTTGTGCATTTACAATATTCATTGATTTTTGCCATTGAAAAACGTCCAGAAATGTTTGAAGCTACTGACTGAATGAAAGGAGCTGGCATCTCACTCTCTTTGAATCTTCTTTATCATGCTAGGATTAGCAGGAAAAAGCAAAAAATTTCAGAATTGCACCTTGCAATGTGGAGATATTACTGTTTGTGCATTTACAATATTCATTGATTTTTGCCATTGAAAAACGTCCAGAAATGTTTGAAGCTACTGACTGAATGAAAGGAGCTGGCATCTCACTCTCTTTGAATCTTCTTTATCATGCTAGGATTAGCAAGAAAAAGCAAAAAATTTCAGAATTGCACCTTGCAATGTGGAGATATTACTGTTTGTGCATTTACAATATTCATTGATTTTTGCCATTGAAAAACATCATGTTATTCTTATACCAGAAATGTTTGAAGCTACTGACTGAATGAAAGGAGCTGGCATCTCACTCTCTTTGAATCTTATTTATCATGCTAGGATTAGCAGGAAAAAGCAAAAAATTTCAGAATTGCACCTTGCAATGTGGAGATATTACTGTGTGTGCATTTACAATATTCATTGATTTTTGCCATTGAAAAACATCATGTTATTCATATACCAGAAATGTTTGAAGTTACTGACTGAATGAAAGGAGCTGGCATCTCACTCTCTTTGAATCTTCTTTATCATGCTAGGATTAGCAGGAAAAAGCAAAACATTTCAGAATTGCACCTTGCAATGTGGAGATATTACTGTTTGTGCATTTACAATATTCATTGATTTTTGCCATTGAAAAACGTCCAGAAATGTTTGAAGCTACTGACTGAATGAAAGGAGCTGGCATCTCACTCTCTTTGAATCTTCTTTATCATGCTAGGATTAGCAGGAAAAAGCAAAAAATTTCAGAATTGCACCTTGCAATGTGGAGATATTACTGTTTGTGCATTTACAATATTCATTGATTTTTGCCATTGAAAAACGTCCAGAAATGTTTGAAGCTACTGACTGAATGAAAGGAGCTGGCATCTCACTCTCTTTGAATCTTCTTTATCATGCTAGGATTAGCAGGAAAAAGCAAAAAATTTCAGAATTGCACCTTGCAATGTGGAGATATTACTGTTTGTGCATTTACAATATTCATTGATTTTTGCCATTGAAAAACGTCCAGAAATGTTTGAAGCTACTGACTGAATGAAAGGAGCTGGCATCTCACTCTCTTTGAATTTTCTTTATCATGCCAGGATTAGCAGGAAAAAGCAAAAAATTTCAGAATTGCACCTTGCAATGTGGAGATATTACTGTTTGTGCATTTACAATATTCATTGATTTTTGCCATTGAAAAACGTCCAGAAATGTTTGAAGCTACTGACTGAATGAAAGGAGCTGGCATCTCACTCTCTTTGAATCTTCTTTATCATGCTAGGATTAGCAAGAAAAAGCAAAAAATTTCAGAATTGCACCTTGCAATGTTGAGATATTACTGTTTGTGCATTTACAATATTCATTGATTTTTGCCATTGAAAAACATCCAGAAATGTTTGAAGCTACTGACTGAATGAAAGGAGCTGGCATCTCACTCTCTTTGAATCTTCTTTATCATGCTAGGCTTAGCAGGAAAAAGTAAAAAAATTTCAGAATTGCACCTTGCAATGTGGAGATATTATTGTTTGTGCATTTACAATATTCATTGATTTTTGCCATTGAAAAACGTCCAGAAATGTTTGAAGCTACTGACTGAATGAAAGGAGCTGGCATCTCACTCTCTTTGAATCTTCTTTATCATGCTAGGATTAGCAGGAAAAAGCAAAAAATTTCAGAATTGCACCTTGCAATGTGGAGATATTACTGTTTGTGCATTTACAATATTCATTGATTTTTGCCATTGAAAAACGTCCAGAAATGTTTGAAGCTACTGACTGAATGAAAGGAGCTGGCATCTCACTCTCTTTGAATCTTCTTTATCATGCTAGGATTAGCAAGAAAAAGCAAAAAATTTCAGAATTGCACCTTGCAATGTGGAGATATTACTGTTTGTGCATTTACAATATTCATTGATTTTTGCCATTGAAAAACATCATGTTATTCTTATACCAGAAATGTTTGAAGCTACTGACTGAATGAAAGGAGCTGGCATCTCACTCTCTTTGAATCTTATTTATCATGCTAGGATTAGCAGGAAAAAGCAAAAAATTTCAGAATTGCACCTTGCAATGTGGAGATATTACTGTGTGTGCATTTACAATATTCATTGATTTTTGCCATTGAAAAACATCATGTTATTCATATACCAGAAATGTTTGAAGTTACTGACTGAATGAAAGGAGCTGGCATCTCACTCTCTTTGAATCTTCTTTATCATGCTAGGATTAGCAGGAAAAAGCAAAACATTTCAGAATTGCACCTTGCAATGTGGAGATATTACTGTTTGTGCATTTACAATATTCATTGATTTTTGCCATTGAAAAACGTCCAGAAATGTTTGAAGCTACTGACTGAATGAAAGGAGCTGGCATCTCAATCTCTTTGAATCTTCTTTATCATGCTAGGATTAGCAAGAAAAAGCAAAAAATTTCAGAATTGCACCTTGCAATGTGGAGATATTACTGTTTGTGCATTTACAATATTCATTGATTTTTGCCATTGAAAAACATCATGTTATTCATATACCAGAAATGTTTGAAGCTACTGACTGAATGAAAGGAGCTGGCATCTCACTCTCTTTGAATCTTCTTTATCATGCTAGGATTAGCAGGAAAAAGCAAAAAATTTCAGAATTGCACCTTGCAATGTGGAGATATTACTGTTTGTGCATTTACAATATTCATTGATTTTTGCCATTGAAAAACGTCCAGAAATGTTTGAAGCTACTGACTGAATGAAAGGAGCTGGCATCTCACTCTCTTTGAATCTTCTTTATCATGCTAGGATTAGCAGGAAAAAGCAAAAAATTTCAGAATTGCACCTTGCAATGTGGAGATATTACTGTTTGTGCATTTACAATATTCATTGATTTTTGCCATTGAAAAACGTCCAGAAATGTTTGAAGCTACTGACTGAATGAAAGGAGCTGGCATCTCACTCTCTTTGAATTTTCTTTATCATGCCAGGATTAGCAGGAAAAAGCAAAAAATTTCAGAATTGCACCTTGCAATGTGGAGATATTACTGTTTGTGCATTTACAATATTCATTGATTTTTGCCATTGAAAAACGTCAAGAAATGTTTGAAGCTACTGACTGAATGAAAGGAGCTGGCATCTCACTCTCTTTGAATCTTCTTTATCATGCTAGGATTAGCAGGAAAAAGCAAAAAATTTCAGAATTGCACCTTGCAATGTGGAGATATTACTGTTTGTGCATTTACAATATTCATTGATTTTTGCCATTGAAAAACGTCCAGAAATGTTTGAAGCTACTGACTGAATGAAAGGAGCTGGCATCTCACTCTCTTTGAATCTTCTTTATCATGCTAGGATTAGCAGGAAAAAGCAAAAAATTTCAGAATTGCACCTTGCAATGTGGAGATATTACTGTTTGTGCATTTACAATATTCATTGATTTTTGCCATTGAAAAACGTCCAGAAATGTTTGAAGCTACTGACTGAATGAAAGGAGCTGGCATCTCACTCTCTTTGAATCTTCTTTATCATGCTAGGATTAGCAGGAAAAAGCAAAAAATTTCAGAATTGCACCTTGCAATGTGGAGATATTACTGTTTGTGCATTTACAATATTCATTGATTTTTGCCATTGAAAAATGTCCAGAAATGTTTGAAGCTACTGACTGAATGAAAGGAGCTGGCATCTCACTCTCTTTGAATCTTCTTTATCATGCTAGGATTAGCAAGAAAAAGCAAAAAATTTCAGAATTGCACCTTGCAATGTGGAGATATTACTGTTTGTGCATTTACAATATTCATTGATTTTTGCCATTGAAAAACATCATGTTATTCATATACCAGAAATGTTTGAAGCTACTGACTGAATGAAAGGAGCTGGCATCTCACTCTCTTTGAATCTTCTTTATCATGCTAGGATTAGCAGGAAAAAGCAAAAAATTTCAGAATTGCACCTTGCAATGTGGAGATATTACTGTTTGTGCATTTACAATATTCATTGATTTTTGCCATTGAAAAACGTCCAGAAATATTTGAAGCTACTGACTGAATGAAAGGAGCTGGCATCTCACTCTCTTTGAATCTTCTTTATCATGCTAGGATTAGCAGGAAAAAGCAAAAAATTTCAGAATTGCACCTTGCAATGTGGAGATATTACTGTTTGTGCATTTACAATATTCATTGATTTTTGCCATTGAAAAACGTCCAGAAATGTTTGAAGCTACTGACTGAATGAAAGGAGCTGGCATCTCACTCTCTTTGAATCTTCTTTATCATGCTAGGATTAGCAGGAAAAGGCAAAAAATTTCAGAATTGCACCTTGCAATGTGGAGATATTACTGTTTGTGCATTTACAATATTCATTGATTTTTGCCATTGAAAAACGTCCAGAAATGTTTGAAGCTACTGACTGAATGAAAGGAGCTGGCATCTCACTCTCTTTGAATTTTCTTTATCATGCCAGGATTAGCAGGAAAAAGCAAAAAATTTCAGAATTGCACCTTGCAATGTGGAGATATTACTGTTTGTGCATTTACAATATTCATTGATTTTTGCCATTGAAAAACGTCCAGAAATGTTTGAAGCTACTGACTGAATGAAAGGAGCTGGCATCTCACTCTCTTTGAATCTTCTTTATCATGCTAGGATTAGCAGGAAAAAGCAAAAAATTTCAGAATTGCACCTTGCAATGTGGAGATATTACTGTTTGTGCATTTACAATATTCATTGATTTTTGCCATTGAAAAACGTCCAGAAATGTTTGAAGCTACTGACTGAATGAAAGGAGCTGGCATCTCACTCTCTTTGAATCTTCTTTATCATGCTAGGATTAGCAGGAAAAAGCAAAAAATTTCAGAATTGCACCTTGCAATGTGGAGATATTACTGTTTGTGCATTTACAATATTCATTGATTTTTGCCATTGAAAAACATCCAGAAATGTTTGAAGCTACTGACTGAATGAAAGGAGCTGGCATCTCACTCTCTTTGAATCTTCTTTATCATGCTAGGATTAGCAAGAAAAAGCAAAAAATTTCAGAATTGCACCTTGCAATGTTGAGATATTACTGTTTGTGCATTTACAATATTCATTGATTTTTGCCATTGAAAAACATCCAGAAATGTTTGAAGCTACTGACTGAATGAAAGGAGCTGGCATCTCACTCTCTTTGAATCTTCTTTATCATGCTAGGCTTAGCAGGAAAAAGTAAAAAAATTTCAGAATTGCACCTTGCAATGTGGAGATATTATTGTTTGTGCATTTACAATATTCATTGATTTTTGCCATTGAAAAACGTCCAGAAATGTTTGAAGCTACTGACTGAATGAAAGGAGCTGGCATCTCACTCTCTTTGAATCTTCTTTATCATGCTAGGATTAGCAGGAAAAAGCAAAAAATTTCAGAATTGCACCTTGCAATGTGGAGATATTACTGTTTGTGCATTTACAATATTCATTGATTTTTGCCATTGAAAAACGTCCAGAAATGTTTGAAGCTACTGACTGAATGAAAGGAGCTGGCATCTCACTCTCTTTGAATCTTCTTTATCATGCTAGGATTAGCAAGAAAAAGCAAAAAATTTCAGAATTGCACCTTGCAATGTGGAGATATTACTGTTTGTGCATTTACAATATTCATTGATTTTTGCCATTGAAAAACATCATGTTATTCTTATACCAGAAATGTTTGAAGCTACTGACTGAATGAAAGGAGCTGGCATCTCACTCTCTTTGAATCTTATTTATCATGCTAGGATTAGCAGGAAAAAGCAAAAAATTTCAGAATTGCACCTTGCAATGTGGAGATATTACTGTGTGTGCATTTACAATATTCATTGATTTTTGCCATTGAAAAACATCATGTTATTCATATACCAGAAATGTTTGAAGTTACTGACTGAATGAAAGGAGCTGGCATCTCACTCTCTTTGAATCTTCTTTATCATGCTAGGATTAGCAGGAAAAAGCAAAACATTTCAGAATTGCACCTTGCAATGTGGAGATATTACTGTTTGTGCATTTACAATATTCATTGATTTTTGCCATTGAAAAACATCCAGAAATGTTTGAAGCTACTGACTGAATGAAAGGAGCTGGCATCTCACTCTCTTTGAATCTTCTTTATCATGCTAGGATTAGCAGGAAAAAGCAAAAAATTTCAGAATTGCACCTTGCAATGTGGAGATATTACTGTTTGTGCATTTACAATATTCATTGATTTTTGCCATTGAAAAACGTCCAGAAATGTTTGAAGCTACTGACTGAATGAAAGGAGCTGGCATCTCACTCTCTTTGAATCTTCTTTATCATGCTAGGATTAGCAGGAAAAAACAAAAAATTTCAGAATTGCACCTTGCAATGTGGAGATATTACTGTTTGTGCATTTACAATATTCATTGATTTTTGCCATTGAAAAACGTCCAGAAATGTTTGAAGCTACTGACTGAATGAAAGGAGCTGGCATCTCACTCTCTTTGAATCTTCTTTATCATGCTAGGATTAGCAGGAAAAAGCAAAAAATTTCAGAATTGCACCTTGCAATGTGGAGATATTACTGTTTGTGCATTTACAATATTCATTAATTTTTGCCATTGAAAAACGTCCAGAAATGTTTGAAGCTACTGACTGAATGAAAGGAGCTGGCATCTCACTCTCTTTGAATCTTCTTTATCATGCTAGGATTAGCAGGAAAAAGCAAAAAATTTCAGAATTGCACCTTGCAATGTGGAGATATTACTGTTTGTGCATTTACAATATTCATTGATTTTTGCCATTGAAAAACGTCCAGAAATGTTTGAAGCTACTGACTGAATGAAAGGAGCTGGCATCTCACTCTCTTTGAATCTTCTTTATCATGCTAGGATTAGCAGGAAAAAGCAAAAAATTTCAGAATTGCACCTTGCAATGTGGAGATATTACTGTTTGTGCATTTACAATATTCATTGCTTTTTGCCATTGAAAAACATCATGTTATTCATATACCAGAAATGTTTGAAGCTACTGACTGAATGAAAGGAGCTGGCATCTCACTCTCTTTGAATCTTCTTTATCATGCTAGGATTAGCAGGAAAAAGCAAAAAATTTCAGAATTGCACCTTGCAATGTGGAGATATTACTGTTTGTGCATTTACAATATTCATTGATTTTTGCCATTGAAAAACGTCCAGAAATGTTTGAAGTTACTGACTGAATGAAAGGAGCTGGCATCTCACTCTCTTTGAATCTTCTTTATCATGCTAGGATTAGCAGGAAAAAGCAAAAAATTTCAGAATTGCACCTTGCAATGTGGAGATATTACTGTTTGTGCATTTACAATATTCATTAATTTTTGCCATTGAAAAACGTCCAGAAATGTTTGAAGCTACTGACTGAATGAAAGGAGCTGGCATCTCACTCTCTTTGAATCTTCTTTATCATGCTAGGATTAGCAGGAAAAAGCAAAAAATTTCAGAATTGCACCTTGCAATGTGGAGATATTACTGTTTGTGCATTTACAATATTCATTGATTTTTGCCATTGAAAAACATCATGTTATTCATATACCAGAAATGTTTGAAGCTACTGACTGAATGAAAGGAGCTGGCATCTCACTCTCTTTGAATCTTCTTTATCATGCTAGGATTAGCAGGAAAAAGCAAAAAATTTCAGAATTGCACCTTGCAATGTGGAGATATTACTGTTTGTGCATTTACAATATTCATTGATTTTTGCCATTGAAAAACGTCCAGAAATGTTTGAAGCTACTGACTGAATGAAAGGAGCTGGCATCTCACTCTCTTTGAATTTTCTTTATCATGCCAGGATTAGCAGGAAAAAGCAAAAAATTTCAGAATTGCACCTTGCAATGTGGAGATATTACTGTTTGTGCATTTACAATATTCATTGATTTTTGCCATTGAAAAACGTCCAGAAATGTTTGAAGCTACTGACTGAATGAAAGGAGCTGGCATCTCACTCTCTTTGAATCTTCTTTATCATGCTAGGATTAGCAGGAAAAAGCAAAAAATTTCAGAATTGCACCTTGCAATGTGGAGATATTACTGTTTGTGCATTTACAATATTCATTGATTTTTGCCATTGAAAAACGTCCAGAAATGTTTGAAGCTACTGACTGAATGAAAGGAGCTGGCATCTCACTCTCTTTGAATCTTCTTTATCATGCTAGGATTAGCAGGAAAAAGCAAAAAATTTCAGAATTTCACCTTGCAATGTGGAGATATTACTGTTTGTGCATTTACAATATTCATTGATTTTTGCCATTGAAAAACGTCCAGAAATGTTTGAAGCTACTGACTGAATGAAAGGAGCTGGCATCTCACTCTCTTTGAATCTTCTTTACCATGCTAGGATTAGCAAGAAAAAGCAAAAAATTTCAGAATTGCACCTTGCAATGTGGAGATATTACTGTTTGTGCATTTACAATATTCATTGATTTTTGCCATTGAAAAACATCCAGAAATGTTTGAAGCTACTGACTGAATGAAAGGAGCTGGCATCTCACTCTCTTTGAATCTTCTTTATCATGCTAGGCTTAGCAGGAAAAAGTAAAAAAATTTCAGAATTGCACCTTGCAATGTGGAGATATTATTGTTTGTGCATTTACAATATTCATTGATTTTTGCCATTGAAAAACGTCCAGAAATGTTTGAAGCTACTGACTGAATGAAAAGAGCTGGCATCTCACTCTCATTGAATCTTCTTTATCATGCTAGGATTAGCAGGAAAAAGCAAAAAATTTCAGAATTGCACCTTGCAATGTGGAGATATTACTGTTTGTGCATTTACAATATTCATTGATTTTTGCCATTGAAAAACGTCCAGAAATGTTTGAAGCTACTGACTGAATGAAAGGAGCTGGCATCTCACTCTCTTTGAATCTTCTTTATCATGCTAGGATTAGCAAGAAAAAGCAAAAAATTTCAGAATTGCACCTTGCAATGTGGAGATATTACTGTTTGTGCATTTACAATATTCATTGATTTTTGCCATTGAAAAACATCATGTTATTCTTATACCAGAAATGTTTGAAGCTACTGACTGAATCAAAGGAGCTGGCATCTCACTCTCTTTGAATCTTCTTTATCATGCTAGGATTCGCAGGAAAAAGCAAAAAATTTCAGAATTGCACCTTGCAATGTGGAGATATTACTGTTTGTGCATTTACAATATTCATTGATTTTTGCCATTGAAAAACATCATGTTATTCATATACCAGAAATGTTTGAAGTTACTGACTGAATGAAAGGAGCTGGCATCTCACTCTCTTTGAATCTTCTTTATCATGCTAGGATTAGCAGGAAAAAGCAAAACATTTCAGAATTGCACCTTGCAATGTGGAGATATTACTGTTTGTGCATTTACAATATTCATTGATTTTTGCCATTGAAAAACGTCCAGAAATGTTTGAAGCTACTGACTGAATGAAAGGAGCTGGCATCTCACTCTCTTTGAATCTTCTTTATCATGCTAGCATTAGCAGGAAAAAGCAAAAAATTTCAGAATTGCACCTTGCAATGTGGAGATATTACTGTTTGTGCATTTACAATATTCATTGATTTTTGCCATTGAAAAACGTCCAGAAATGTTTGAAGCTACTGACTGAATGAAAGGAGCTGGCATCTCACTCTCTTTGAATCTTCTTTATCATGCTAGGATTAGCAGGAAAAAGCAAAAAATTTCAGAATTGCACCTTGCAATGTGGAGATATTACTGTTTGTGCATTTACAATATTCATTGATTTTTGCCATTGAAAAATGTCCAGAAATGTTTGAAGCTACTGACTGAATGAAAGGAGCTGGCATCTCACTCTCTTTGAATCTTCTTCATCATGCTAGGATTAGCAGGAAAAAGCAAAAAATTTCAGAATTGCACCTTGCAATGTGGAGATATTACTGTTTGTGCATTTACAATATTCATTGATTTTTGCCATTGAAAAACGTCCAGAAATGTTTGAAGCTACTGACTGAATGAAAGGAGCTGGCATCTCACTCTCTTTGAATCTTCTTTATCATGCTAGGATTAGCAAGAAAAAGCAAAAAATTTCAGAATTGCACCTTGCAATGTGGAGATATTACTGTTTGTGCATTTACAATATTCATTGATTTTTGCCATTGAAAAACATCATGTTATTCATATACCAGAAATGTTTGAAGCTACTGACTGAATGAAAGGAGCTGGCATCTCACTCTCTTTGAATCTTCTTTATCATGCTAGGATTAGCAGGAAAAAGCAAAAAATTTCAGAATTGCACCTTGCAATGTGGAGATATTACTGTTTGTGCATTTACAATATTCATTGATTTTTGCCATTGAAAAACGTCCAGAAATATTTGAAGCTACTGACTGAATGAAAGGAGCTGGCATCTCACTCTCTTTGAATCTTCTTTATCATGCTAGGATTAGCAGGAAAAAGCAAAAAATTTCAGAATTGCACCTTGCAATGTGGAGATATTACTGTTTGTGCATTTACAATATTCATTGATTTTTGCCATTGAAAAACGTCCAGAAATGTTTGAAGCTACTGACTGAATGAAAGGAGCTGGCATCTCACTCTCTTTGAATCTTCTTTATCATGCTAGGATTAGCAGGAAAAAGCAAAAAATTTCAGAATTGCACCTTGCAATGTGGAGATATTACTGTTTGTGCATTTACAATATTCATTGATTTTTGCCATTGAAAAACGTCCAGAAATGTTTGAAGCTACTGACTGAATGAAAGGAGCTGGCATCTCACTCTCTTTGAATTTTCTTTATCATGCCAGGATTAGCAGGAAAAAGCAAAAAATTTCAGAATTGCACCTTGCAATGTGGAGATATTACTGTTTGTGCATTTACAATATTCATTGATTTTTGCCATTGAAAAACGTCCAGAAATGTTTGAAGCTACTGACTGAATGAAAGGAGCTGGCATCTCACTCTCTTTGAATCTTCTTTATCATGCTAGGATTAGCAGGAAAAAGCAAAAAATTTCAGAATTGCACCTTGCAATGTGGAGATATTACTGTTTGTGCATTTACAATATTCATTGATTTTTGCCATTGAAAAACGTCCAGAAATGTTTGAAGCTACTGACTGAATGAAAGGAGCTGGCATCTCACTCTCTTTGAATCTTCTTTATCATGCTAGGATTAGCAGGAAAAAGCAAAAAATTTCAGAATTGCACCTTGCAATGTGGAGATATTACTGTTTGTGCATTTACAATATTCATTGATTTTTGCCATTGAAAAACGTCCAGAAATGTTTGAAGCTACTGACTGAATGAAAGGAGCTGGCATCTCACTCTCTTTGAATCTTCTTTATCATGCTAGGATTAGCAAGAAAAAGCAAAAAATTTCAGAATTGCACCTTGCAATGTTGAGATATTACTGTTTGTGCATTTACAATATTCATTGATTTTTGCCATTGAAAAACATCCAGAAATGTTTGAAGCTACTGACTGAATGAAAGGAGCTGGCATCTCACTCTCTTTGAATCTTCTTTATCATGCTAGGCTTAGCAGGAAAAAGTAAAAAAATTTCAGAATTGCACCTTGCAATGTGGAGATATTATTGTTTGTGCATTTACAATATTCATTGATTTTTGCCATTGAAAAACGTCCAGAAATGTTTGAAGCTACTGACTGAATGAAAGGAGCTGGCATCTCACTCTCTTTGAATCTTCTTTATCATGCTAGGATTAGCAGGAAAAAGCAAAAAATTTCAGAATTGCACCTTGCAATGTGGAGATATTACTGTTTGTGCATTTACAATATTCATTGATTTTTGCCATTGAAAAACGTCCAGAAATGTTTGAAGCTACTGACTGAATGAAAGGAGCTGGCATCTCACTCTCTTTGAATCTTCTTTATCATGCTAGGATTAGCAAGAAAAAGCAAAAAATTTCAGAATTGCACCTTGCAATGTGGAGATATTACTGTTTGTGCATTTACAATATTCATTGATTTTTGCCATTGAAAAACATCATGTTATTCTTATACCAGAAATGTTTGAAGCTACTGACTGAATGAAAGGAGCTGGCATCTCACTCTCTTTGAATCTTATTTATCATGCTAGGATTAGCAGGAAAAAGCAAAAAATTTCAGAATTGCACCTTGCAATGTGGAGATATTACTGTGTGTGCATTTACAATATTCATTGATTTTTGCCATTGAAAAACATCATGTTATTCATATACCAGAAATGTTTGAAGTTACTGACTGAATGAAAGGAGCTGGCATCTCACTCTCTTTGAATCTTCTTTATCATGCTAGGATTAGCAGGAAAAAGCAAAACATTTCAGAATTGCACCTTGCAATGTGGAGATATTACTGTTTGTGCATTTACAATATTCATTGATTTTTGCCATTGAAAAACATCCAGAAATGTTTGAAGCTACTGACTGAATGAAAGGAGCTGGCATCTCACTCTCTTTGAATCTTCTTTATCATGCTAGGATTAGCAGGAAAAAGCAAAAAATTTCAGAATTGCACCTTGCAATGTGGAGATATTACTGTTTGTGCATTTACAATATTCATTGATTTTTGCCATTGAAAAACGTCCAGAAATGTTTGAAGCTACTGACTGAATGAAAGGAGCTGGCATCTCACTCTCTTTGAATCTTATTTATCATGCTAGGATTAGCAGGAAAAAGCAAAAAATTTCAGAATTGCACCTTGCAATGTGGAGATATTACTGTGTGTGCATTTACAATATTCATTGATTTTTGCCATTGAAAAACATCATGTTATTCATATACCAGAAATGTTTGAAGTTACTGACTGAATGAAAGGAGCTGGCATCTCACTCTCTTTGAATCTTCTTTATCATGCTAGGATTAGCAGGAAAAAGCAAAACATTTCAGAATTGCACCTTGCAATGTGGAGATATTACTGTTTGTGCATTTACAATATTCATTGATTTTTGCCATTGAAAAACATCCAGAAATGTTTGAAGCTACTGACTGAATGAAAGGAGCTGGCATCTCACTCTCTTTGAATCTTCTTTATCATGCTAGGATTAGCAGGAAAAAGCAAAAAATTTCAGAATTGCACCTTGCAATGTGGAGATATTACTGTTTGTGCATTTACAATATTCATTGATTTTTGCCATTGAAAAACGTCCAGAAATGTTTGAAGCTACTGACTGAATGAAAGGAGCTGGCATCTCACTCTCTTTGAATCTTCTTTATCATGCTAGGATTAGCAGGAAAAAGCAAAAAATTTCAGAATTGCACCTTGCAATGTGGAGATATTACTGTTTGTGCATTTACAATATTCATTGATTTTTGCCATTGAAAAACATCATGTTATTCATATACCAGAAATGTTTGAAGTTACTGACTGAATGAAAGGAGCTGGCATCTCACTCTCTTTGAATCTTCTTTATCATGCTAGGATTAGCAGGAAAAAGCAAAACATTTCAGAATTGCACCTTGCAATGTGGAGATATTACTGTTTGTGCATTTACAATATTCATTGATTTTTGCCATTGAAAAACGTCCAGAAATGTTTGAAGCTACTGACTGAATGAAAGGAGCTGGCATCTCACTCTCTTTGAATCTTCTTTATCATGCTAGGATTAGCAGGAAAAAGCAAAAAATTTCAGAATTGCACCTTGCAATGTGGAGATATTACTGTTTGTGCATTTACAATATTCATTGATTTTTGCCATTGAAAAACGTCCAGAAATGTTTGAAGCTACTGACTGAATGAAAGGAGCTGGCATCTCACTCTCTTTGAATCTTCTTTATCATGCTAGGATTAGCAGGAAAAAGCAAAAAATTTCAGAATTGCACCTTGCAATGTGGAGATATTACTGTTTGTGCATTTACAATATTCATTGATTTTTGCCATTGAAAAATGTCCAGAAATGTTTGAAGCTACTGACTGAATGAAAGGAGCTGGCATCTCACTCTCTTTGAATCTTCTTCATCATGCTAGGATTAGCAGGAAAAAGCAAAAAATTTCAGAATTGCACCTTGCAATGTGGAGATATTACTGTTTGTGCATTTACAATATTCATTGATTTTTGCCATTGAAAAACGTCCAGAAATGTTTGAAGCTACTGACTGAATGAAAGGAGCTGGCATCTCACTCTCTTTGAATCTTCTTTATCATGCTAGGATTAGCAAGAAAAAGCAAAAAATTTCAGAATTGCACCTTGCAATGTGGAGATATTACTGTTTGTGCATTTACAATATTCATTGATTTTTGCCATTGAAAAACATCATGTTATTCATATACCAGAAATGTTTGAAGCTACTGACTGAATGAAAGGAGCTGGCATCTCACTCTCTTTGAATCTTCTTTATCATGCTAGGATTAGCAGGAAAAAGCAAAAAATTTCAGAATTGCACCTTGCAATGTGGAGATATTACTGTTTGTGCATTTACAATATTCATTGATTTTTGCCATTGAAAAACGTCCAGAAATATTTGAAGCTACTGACTGAATGAAAGGAGCTGGCATCTCACTCTCTTTGAATCTTCTTTATCATGCTAGGATTAGCAGGAAAAAGCAAAAAATTTCAGAATTGCACCTTGCAATGTGGAGATATTACTGTTTGTGCATTTACAATATTCATTGATTTTTGCCATTGAAAAACGTCCAGAAATGTTTGAAGCTACTGACTGAATGAAAGGAGCTGGCATCTCACTCTCTTTGAATCTTCTTTATCATGCTAGGATTAGCAGGAAAAAGCAAAAAATTTCAGAATTGCACCTTGCAATGTGGAGATATTACTGTTTGTGCATTTACAATATTCATTGATTTTTGCCATTGAAAAACGTCCAGAAATGTTTGAAGCTACTGACTGAATGAAAGGAGCTGGCATCTCACTCTCTTTGAATTTTCTTTATCATGCCAGGATTAGCAGGAAAAAGCAAAAAATTTCAGAATTGCACCTTGCAATGTGGAGATATTACTGTTTGTGCATTTACAATATTCATTGATTTTTGCCATTGAAAAACGTCCAGAAATGTTTGAAGCTACTGACTGAATGAAAGGAGCTGGCATCTCACTCTCTTTGAATCTTCTTTATCATGCTAGGATTAGCAGGAAAAAGCAAAAAATTTCAGAATTGCACCTTGCAATGTGGAGATATTACTGTTTGTGCATTTACAATATTCATTGATTTTTGCCATTGAAAAACGTCCAGAAATGTTTGAAGCTACTGACTGAATGAAAGGAGCTGGCATCTCACTCTCTTTGAATCTTCTTTATCATGCTAGGATTAGCAGGAAAAAGCAAAAAATTTCAGAATTGCACCTTGCAATGTGGAGATATTACTGTTTGTGCATTTACAATATTCATTGATTTTTGCCATTGAAAAACGTCCAGAAATGTTTGAAGCTACTGACTGAATGAAAGGAGCTGGCATCTCACTCTCTTTGAATCTTCTTTATCATGCTAGGATTAGCAAGAAAAAGCAAAAAATTTCAGAATTGCACCTTGCAATGTTGAGATATTACTGTTTGTGCATTTACAATATTCATTGATTTTTGCCATTGAAAAACATCCAGAAATGTTTGAAGCTACTGACTGAATGAAAGGAGCTGGCATCTCACTCTCTTTGAATCTTCTTTATCATGCTAGGCTTAGCAGGAAAAAGTAAAAAAATTTCAGAATTGCACCTTGCAATGTGGAGATATTATTGTTTGTGCATTTACAATATTCATTGATTTTTGCCATTGAAAAACGTCCAGAAATGTTTGAAGCTACTGACTGAATGAAAGGAGCTGGCATCTCACTCTCTTTGAATCTTCTTTATCATGCTAGGATTAGCAGGAAAAAGCAAAAAATTTCAGAATTGCACCTTGCAATGTGGAGATATTACTGTTTGTGCATTTACAATATTCATTGATTTTTGCCATTGAAAAACGTCCAGAAATGTTTGAAGCTACTGACTGAATGAAAGGAGCTGGCATCTCACTCTCTTTGAATCTTCTTTATCATGCTAGGATTAGCAAGAAAAAGCAAAAAATTTCAGAATTGCACCTTGCAATGTGGAGATATTACTGTTTGTGCATTTACAATATTCATTGATTTTTGCCATTGAAAAACATCATGTTATTCTTATACCAGAAATGTTTGAAGCTACTGACTGAATGAAAGGAGCTGGCATCTCACTCTCTTTGAATCTTATTTATCATGCTAGGATTAGCAGGAAAAAGCAAAAAATTTCAGAATTGCACCTTGCAATGTGGAGATATTACTGTGTGTGCATTTACAATATTCATTGATTTTTGCCATTGAAAAACATCATGTTATTCATATACCAGAAATGTTTGAAGTTACTGACTGAATGAAAGGAGCTGGCATCTCACTCTCTTTGAATCTTCTTTATCATGCTAGGATTAGCAGGAAAAAGCAAAAAATTTCAGAATTGCACCTTGCAATGTGGAGATATTACTGTTTGTGCATTTACAATATTCATTGATTTTTGCCATTGAAAAACGTCCAGAAATGTTTGAAGCTACTGACTGAATGAAAGGAGCTGGCATCTCACTCTCTTTGAATCTTCTTTATCATGCTAGGATTAGCAGGAAAAAGCAAAAAATTTCAGAATTGCACCTTGCAATGTGGAGATATTACTGTTTGTGCATTTACAATATTCATTAATTTTTGCCATTGAAAAACGTCCAGAAATGTTTGAAGCTACTGACTGAATGAAAGGAGCTGGCATCTCACTCTCTTTGAATCTTCTTTATCATGCTAGGATTAGCAGGAAAAAGCAAAAAATTTCAGAATTGCACCTTGCAATGTGGAGATATTACTGTTTGTGCATTTACAATATTCATTGATTTTTGCCATTGAAAAACGTCCAGAAATGTTTGAAGCTACTGACTGAATGCAAGGAGCTGGCATCTCACTCTCTTTGAATCTTCTTTATCATGCTAGGATTAGCAGGAAAAAGCAAAAAATTTCAGAATTGCACCTTGCAATGTGGAGATATTACTGTTTGTGCATTTACAATATTCATTGCTTTTTGCCATTGAAAAACATCATGTTATTCATATACCAGAAATGTTTGAAGCTACTGACTGAATGAAAGGAGCTGGCATCTCACTCTCTTTGAATCTTCTTTATCATACTAGGATTAGCAGGAAAAAGCAAAAAATTTCAGAATTGCACCTTGCAATGTGGAGATATTACTGTTTGTGCATTTACAATATTCATTGATTTTTGCCATTGAAAAACGTCCAGAAATGTTTGAAGTTACTGACTGAATGAAAGGAGCTGGCATCTCACTCTCTTTGAATCTTCTTTATCATGCTAGGATTAGCAGGAAAAAGCAAAAAATTTCAGAATTGCACCTTGCAATGTGGAGATATTACTGTTTGTGCATTTACAATATTCATTAATTTTTGCCATTGAAAAACGTCCAGAAATGTTTGAAGCTACTGACTGAATGAAAGGAGCTGGCATCTCACTCTCTTTGAATCTTCTTTATCATGCTAGGATTAGCAGGAAAAAGCAAAAAATTTCAGAATTGCACCTTGCAATGTGGAGATATTACTGTTTGTGCATTTACAATATTCATTGATTTTTGCCATTGAAAAACGTCCAGAAATGTTTGAAGCTACTGACTGAATGAAAGGAGCTGGCATCTCACTCTCTTTGAATCTTCTTTATCATGCTAGGATTAGCAGGAAAAAGCAAAAAATTTCAGAATTGCACCTTGCAATGTGGAGATATTACTGTTTGTGCATTTACAATATTCATTGCTTTTTGCCATTGAAAAACATCATGTTATTCATATACCAGAAATGTTTGAAGCTACTGACTGAATGAAAGGAGCTGGCATCTCACTCTCTTTGAATCTTCTTTATCATGCTAGGATTAGCAGGAAAAAACAAAAAATTTCAGAATTGCACCTTGCAATGTGGAGATATTACTGTTTGTGCATTTACAATATTCATTGATTTTTGCCATTGAAAAACGTCCAGAAATGTTTGAAGCTACTGACTGAATGAAAGGAGCTGGCATCTCAATCTCTTTGAATCTTCTTTATCATGCTAGGATTAGCAGGAAAAAGCAAAAAATTTCAGAATTGCACCTTGCAATGTGGAGATATTACTGTTTGTGCATTTACAATATTCATTGATTTTTGCCATTGAAAAACATCATGTTATTCATATACCAGAAATGTTTGAAGCTACTGACTGAATGAAAGGAGCTGGCATCTCACTCTCTTTGAATCTTCTTTATCATGCTAGGATTAGCAGGAAAAAGCAAAAAATTTCAGAATTGCACCTTGCAATGTGGAGATATTACTGTTTGTGCATTTACAATATTCATTGATTTTTGCCATTGAAAAACGTCTAGAAATGTTTGAAGCTACTGACTGAATGAAAGGAGCTGGCATCTCAATCTCTTTGAATCTTCTTTATCATGCTAGGATTAGCAGGAAAAAGCAAAAAATTTCAGAATTGCACCTTGCAATGTGGAGATATTACTGTTTGTGCATTTACAATATTCATTGATTTTTGCCATTGAAAAACATCATGTTATTCATATACCAGAAATGTTTGAAGCTACTGACTGAATGAAAGGAGCTGGCATCTCACTCTCTTTGAATCTTCTTTATCATGCTAGGATTAGCAGGAAAAAGCAAAAAATTTCAGAATTGCACCTTGCAATGTGGAGATATTACTGTTTGTGCATTTACAATATTCATTGATTTTTGCCATTGAAAAACGTCCAGAAATGTTTGAAGCTACTGACTGAATGAAAGGAGCTGGCATCTCACTCTCTTTGAATCTTCTTTATCATGCTAGGATTAGCAGGAAAAAGCAAAAAATTTCAGAATTGCACCTTGCAATGTGGAGATATTACTGTTTGTGCATTTACAATATTCATTGATTTTTGCCATTGAAAAACGTCCAGAAATGTTTGAAGCTACTGACTGAATGAAAGGAGCTGGCATCTCACTCTCTTTGAATCTTCTTTATCATGCTAGGATTAGCAGGAAAAAGCAAAAAATTTCAGAATTGCACCTTGCAATGTGGAGATATTACTGTTTGTGCATTTACAATATTCATTGATTTTTGCCATTGAAAAACGTCCAGAAATGTTTGAAGTTACTGACTGAATGAAAGGAGCTGGCATCTCACTCTCTTTGAATCTTCTTTATCATGCTAGGATTAGCAGGAAAAAGCAAAAAATTTCAGAATTGCACCTTGCAATGTGGAGATATTACTGTTTGTGCATTTACAATATTCATTAATTTTTGCCATTGAAAAACGTCCAGAAATGTTTGAAGCTACTGACTGAATGAAAGGAGCTGGCATCTCACTCTCTTTGAATCTTCTTTATCATGCTAGGATTAGCAGGAAAAAGCAAAAAATTTCAGAATTGCACCTTGCAATGTGGAGATATTACTGTTTGTGCATTTACAATATTCATTGATTTTTGCCATTGAAAAACGTCCAGAAATGTTTGAAGCTACTGACTGAATGAAAGGAGCTGGCATCTCACTCTCTTTGAATCTTCTTTATCATGCTAGGATTAGCAGGAAAAAGCAAAAAATTTCAGAATTGCACCTTGCAATGTGGAGATATTACTGTTTGTGCATTTACAATATTCATTGCTTTTTGCCATTGAAAAACATCATGTTATTCATATACCAGAAATGTTTGAAGCTACTGACTGAATGAAAGGAGCTGGCATCTCACTCTCTTTGAATCTTCTTTATCATGCTAGGATTAGCAGGAAAAAACAAAAAATTTCAGAATTGCACCTTGCAATGTGGAGATATTACTGTTTGTGCATTTACAATATTCATTGATTTTTGCCATTGAAAAACGTCCAGAAATGTTTGAAGCTACTGACTGAATGAAAGGAGCTGGCATCTCAATCTCTTTGAATCTTCTTTATCATGCTAGGATTAGCAGGAAAAAGCAAAAAATTTCAGAATTGCACCTTGCAATGTGGAGATATTACTGTTTGTGCATTTACAATATTCATTGATTTTTGCCATTGAAAAACATCATGTTATTCATATACCAGAAATGTTTGAAGCTACTGACTGAATGAAAGGAGCTGGCATCTCACTCTCTTTGAATCTTCTTTATCATGCTAGGATTAGCAGGAAAAAGCAAAAAATTTCAGAATTGCACCTTGCAATGTGGAGATATTACTGTTTGTGCATTTACAATATTCATTGATTTTTGCCATTGAAAAACGTCCAGAAATGTTTGAAGCTACTGACTGAATGAAAGGAGCTGGCATCTCAATCTCTTTGAATCTTCTTTATCATGCTAGGATTAGCAGGAAAAAGCAAAAAATTTCAGAATTGCACCTTGCAATGTGGAGATATTACTGTTTGTGCATTTACAATATTCATTGATTTTTGCCATTGAAAAACATCATGTTATTCATATACCAGAAATGTTTGAAGCTACTGACTGAATGAAAGGAGCTGGCATCTCACTCTCTTTGAATCTTCTTTATCATGCTAGGTTTAGCAGGAAAAAGCAAAAAATTTCAGAATTGCACCTTGCAATGTGGAGATATTACTGTTTGTGCATTTACAATATTCATTGATTTTTGCCATTGAAAAACGTCCAGAAATGTTTGAAGCTACTGACTGAATGAAAGGAGCTGGCATCTCACTCTCTTTGAATCTTCTTTATCATGCTAGGATTAGCAGGAAAAAGCAAAAAATTTCAGAATTTCACCTTGCAATGTGGAGATATTACTGTTTGTGCATTTACAATATTCATTGATTTTTGCCATTGAAAAACGTCCAGAAATGTTTGAAGCTACTGACTGAATGAAAGAAGCTGGCATCTCACTCTCTTTGAATCTTCTTTATCATGCTAGGATTAGCAGGAAAAAGCAAAAAATTTCAGAATTGCACCTTGCAATGTGGAGATATTACTGTTTGTGCATTTACAATATTCATTGATTTTTGCCATTGAAAAACGTCCAGAAATGTTTGAAGCTACTGACTGAATGAAAGGAGCTGGCATCTCACTCTCTTTGAAACTTCTTTATCATGCTAGGATTAGCAGGAAAAAGCAAAAAATTTCAGAATTGCACCTTGCAATGTGGAGATATTACTGTTTGTGCATTTACAATATTCATTGATTTTTGCCATTGAAAAACGTCCAGAAATGTTTGAAGCTACTGACTGAATGAAAGGAGCTGGCATCTCACTCTCTTTGAATCTTCATTATCATGCTAGGATTAGCAGGAAAAAGCAAAAAATTTCAGAATTGCACCTTGCAATGTGGAGATATTACTGTTTGTGCATTTACAATATTCATTGATTTTTGCCATTGAAAAACATCATGTTATTCATATACCAGAAATGTTTGAAGCTACTGACTGAATGAAAGGAGCTGGCATCTCACTCTCTTTGAATCTTCTTTATCATGCTAGGATTAGCAGGAAAAAGCAAAAAATTTCAGAATTGCACCTTGCAATGTGGAGATATTACTGTTTGTGCATTTACACTATTCATTGATTTTTGCCATTGAAAAATGTCCAGAAATGTTTGAAGCTACTGACTGAATGAAAGGAGCTGGCATCTCACTCTCTTTGAATCTTCTTTATCATGCTAGGATTAGCAGGAAAAAGCAAAAAATTTCAGAATTGCACCTTGCAATGTGGAGATATTACTGTTTGTGCATTTACAATATTCATTGATTTTTGCCATTGAAAAACGTCCAGAAATGTTTGAAGCTACTGAATGAATGAAAGGAGCTGGCATTTCACTCTCTTTGAATCTTCTTTATCATGCTAGGATTAGCAGGAAAAAGCAAAAAATTTCAGAATTGCACCGTGCAATGTGGAGATATTACTGTTTGTGCATTTACAATATTCATTGATTTTTGCCATTGAAAAACATCATGTTATTCATATACCAGAAATGTTTGAAGCTACTGACTGAATGAAAGGAGCTGGCATCTCACTCTCTTTGTATCTTCTTTATCATGCTAGGATTAGCAGGAAAAAACAAAAATTTCAGAATTGCACCTTGCAATGTGGAGATATTACTGTTTGTGCATTTACAATATTCATTGATTTTTGCCATTGAAAAACGTCCAGAAATGTTTGAAGCTACTGACTGAATGAAAGGAGCTGGCATCTCACTCTCTTTGAATCTTCTTTATCATGCTAGGATTAGCAGGAAAAAGCAAAAAATTTCAGAATTGCACCTTGCAATGTGGAGATATTACTGTTTGTGCATTTACAATATTCATTGATTTTTGCCATTGAAAAACATCATGTTATTCATATACCAGAAATGTTTGAAGCTACTGACTGAATGAAAGGAGCTGGCATCTCACTCTCTTTGAATCTTGTTTATCATGATAGGATTAGCAGGAAAAAGCAAAAAATTTCAGAATTGCACCTTGCAATGTGGAGATATTACTGTTTGTGCATTTACAATATTCATTGATTTTTGCCATTGAAAAACGTCCAGAAATGTTTGAAGCTACTGACTGAATGAAAGGAGCTGGCATCTCACTCTCTTTGAATCTTCTTTATCATGCTAGGATTAGCAGGAAAAAGCAAAAAATTTCAGAATTGCACCTTGCAATGTGGAGATATTACTGTTTGTGCATTTACAATATTCATTGATTTTTGCCATTGAAAAACGTCCAGAAATGTTTGAAGCTACTGACTGAATGAAAGGAGCTGGCATCTCACTCTCTTTGAATCTTCTTTATCATGCTAGGATTAGCAGGAAAAAGCAAAAAATTTCAGAATTGCACCTTGCAATGTGGAGATATTACTGTTTGTGCATTTACAATATTCATTGATTTTTGCCATTGAAAAACATCATGTTATTCATATACCAGAAATGTTTGAAGCTACTGACTGAATGAAAGGAGCTGGCATCTCACTCTCTTTGAATCTTCTTTATCATGCTAGGATTAGCAGGAAAAAGCAAAACATTTCAGAATTGCACCTTGCAATGTGGAGATATTACTGTTTGTGCATTTACAATATTCATTGATTTTTGCCATTGAAAAACGTCCAGAAATGTTTGAAGCTACTGACTGAATGAAAGGAGCTGGCATCTCACTCTCTTTGAATCTTCTTTATCATGCTAGGATTAGCAGGAAAAAGCAAAAAATTTCAGAATTGCACCTTGCAATGTGGAGATATTACTGTTTGTGCATTTACAATATTCATTGATTTTTGCCATTGAAAAACGTCCAGAAATGTTTGAAGCTACTGACTGAATGAAAGGAGCTGGCATCTCACTCTCTTTGAATCTTCTTTATCATGCTAGGATTAGCAGGAAAAAGCAAAAAATTTCAGAATTGCACCTTGCAATGTGGAGATATTACTGTTTGTGCATTTACAATATTCATTGATTTTTGCCATTGAAAAACGTCCAGAAATGTTTGAAGCTACTGACTGAATGAAAGGAGCTGGCATCTCACTCTCTTTGAATCTTCTTTATCATGCTATAATTAGCAGGAAAAAGCAAAAAATTTCAGAATTGTACCTTGCAATGTGGAGATATTACTGTTTGTGCATTTACAATATTCATTGATTTTTGCCATTGAAAAACATCATGTTATTCATATACCAGAAATGTTTGAAGCTACTGACTGAATGAAAGGAGCTGGCATCTCACTCTCTTTGAATCTTCTTTATCATGCTAGGATTAGCAGGAAAAAGCAAAAAATTTCAGAATTGCACCTTGCAATGTGTTGATATTACTGTTTGTGCATTTACAATATTCATTGATTTTTGCCATTGAAAAACGTCCAGAAATGTTTGAAGCTACTGACTGAATGAAAGGAGCTGGCATCTCACTCTCTTTGAATCTTCTTTATCATGCTAGGATTAGCAGGAAAAAGCAAAAAATTTCAGAATTGCACCTTGCAATGTGGAGATTTTACTGTTTGTGCATTTACAATATTCATTGATTTTTGTCATTGAAAAACATCATGTTATTCATATACCAGAAATGTTTGAAGCTACTGACTGAATGTAAGGAGCTGGCATCTCACTCTCTTTGAATCTTCTTTATCATGCTAGGATTAGCAGGAAAAAGCAAAAAATTTCAGAATTGCACCTTGCAATGTGGAGATATTACTGTTTGTGCATTTACAATATTCATTGATTTTTGCCATTGAAAAACGTCCAGAAATGTTTGAAGCTACTAACTGAATGAAAGGAGCTGGCATCTCACTCTCTTTGAATCTTCTTTATCATGCTAGGATTAGCAGGAAAAAGCAAAAAATTTCAGAATTGCACCTTGCAATGTGGAGATATTACTGTTTGTGCATTTACAATATTCATTGATTTTTGCCATTGAAAAACGTCCAGAAATGTTTGAAGCTACTGACTGAATGAAAGGAGCTGGCATCTCACTCTCTTTGAATCTTCTTTATCATGCTAGGATTAGCAGGAAAAAGCAAAAAATTTCAGAATTGCACCTTGCAATGTGGAGATATTACTGTTTGTGCATTTACAATATTCATTGATTTTTGCCATTGAAAAACATCATGTTATTCATATACCAGAAATGTTTGAAGCTACTGACTGAATGAAAGGAGCTGGCATCTCACTCTCTTTGAATCTTCTTTATCATTCTAGGATTAGCAGGAAAAAGCAAAAAATTTCAGAATTGCACCTTGCAATGTGGAGATATTACTGTTTGTGCATTTACAATATTCATTGATTTTTGCCATTGAAAAACGTCCAGAAATGTTTGAAGCTACTGACTGAATGAAAGGAGCTGGCATCTCACTCTCTTTGAATCTTCTTTATCATGCTAGGATTAGCAGGAAAAATCAAAAAATTTCAGAATTGCACCTTGCAATGTGGAGATAT
Source organism: Phyllobates terribilis (assembly GCF_046119375.1). NCBI lineage: Eukaryota > Metazoa > Chordata > Amphibia > Anura > Dendrobatidae > Phyllobates > Phyllobates terribilis. The sequence continues at coordinate 332,473 of NW_027362901.1, forward strand.
TACTGTTTGTTCATTTACAATATTCATTGATTTTTGCCATTGAAAAACCTAATGTTATTCATATAACAGAAATGTTTGAAGCTACTGACTGAATGAAAGGAGCTGGCATCTCACTCTCTTTGAATCTTCTTTATCATGCTAGGATTAGCAGGAAAAAGCAAAAAATTTCAGAATTGCACCTTGCAATGTGGAGATATTACTGTTTGTGCATTTACAATATTCATTGATTTTTGCCATTGAAAAACATCATGTTATTCATATACCAGAAATGTTTGAAGCTACTGACTGAATGAAAGGAGCTGGCATCTCACTCTCTTTGAATCTTCTCTATCATGCTAGGATTAGCAGGAAAAAGCAAAAAATTTCAGAATTGCACCTTGCAATGTGGAGATATTACTGTTTGTGCATTTACAATATTCATTGATTTTTGCCATTGAAAAACGTCCAGAAATGTTTGAAGCTACTGACTGAATGAAAGGAGCTGGCATCTCACTCTCTTTGAATCTTCTTTATCATGCTAGGATTAGCAGGAAAAAGCAAAAAATTTCAGAATTGCACCTTGCAATGTGGAGATATTACTGTTTGTGCATTTACAATATTCATTGATTTTTGCCATTGAAAAACGTCCAGAAATGTTTGAAGCTACTGACTGAATGAAAGGAGCTGGCATCTCACTCTCTTTGAATCTTCTTTATCATGCTAGGATTAGCAGGAAAAAGCAAAAAATTTCAGAATTGCACCTTGCAATGTGGAGATATTACTGTTTGTGCATTTACAATATTCATTGATTTTTGCCATTGATAAACGTCCAGAAATGTTTGAAGCTACTGACTGAATGAAAGGAGCTGGCATCTCACTCTCTTTGAATCTTCTTTATCATGCTAGGATTAGCAGGAAAAAGCAAAAAATTTCAGAATTGCACCTTGCAATGTGGAGATATTACTGTTTGTGCATTTACAATATTCATTGATTTTTGCCATTGAAAAACGTCCAGAAATGTTTGAAGCTACTGACTGAATGAAAGGAGCTGGCATCTCACTCTCTTTGAGTCTTCTTTATCATGCTAGGATTAGCAGGAAAAAGCAAAATATTTCAAAATTGCACCTTGCAATGTGGAGATATTACTGTTTGTGCATTTACAATATTCATTGATTTTTGCCATTGAAAAACATCATGTTATTCATATACCAGAAATGTTTGAAGCTACTGACTGAATGTAAGGAGCTGGCATCTCACTCTCTTTGAATCTTCTTTATCATGCTAGGATTAGCAGGAAAAAACAAAAAATTTCAGAATTGCACCTTGCAATGTGGAGATATTACTGTTTGTGCAATTACAATATTCATTGATTTTTGCCATTGAAAAACATCATGTTATTCATAAACCAGAAATGTTTGAAGCTACTGACTGAATGAAAGGAGCTGGCATCTCACTCTCTTTGAATCTTCTTTATCATGCTAGGATTAGCAGGAAAAAGCAAAAAATTTCAGAATTGCACCTTGCAATGTGGAGATATTACTGTTTGTGCATTTAGAATATTCATTGATTTTTGCCATTGAAAAACGTCCAGAAATGTTTGAAGCCACTGACTGAATGAAAGGAGCTGGCATCTCACTCTCTTTGAATCTTCTTTATCATGCTAGGATTAGCAGGAAAAAGCAAAAAATTTCAGAATTGCACCTTGCAATGTGGAGATATTACTGTTTGTGCATTTACAATATTCATTGATTTTTGCCATTGAAAAACATCATGTTATTCATATACCAGAAATGTTTGAAGCTACTGACTGAATGAAAGGAGCTGGCATCTCACTCTCTTTGAATCTTCTTTATCATGCTAGGATTAGCAGGAAAAAGCAAAAAAATTCAGAATTGCACCTTGCAATGTGGAGATATTACTGTTTGTGCATTTACAATATTCATTGATTTTTGCCATTGAAAAACGTCCAGAAATGTTTGAAGCTACTGACTGAATGAAAGGAGCTGGCATCTCACTCTCTTTGAATCTTCTTTATCATGCTAGGATTAGCAGGAAAAAGCAAAAAATTTCAGAATTGCACCTTGCAATGTGGAGATATTACTGTTTGTGCATTTACAATATTCATTGATTTTTGCCATTGAAAAACGTCCAGAAATGTTTGAAGCTACTGACTGAATGAAAGGAGCTGGCATCTCACTCTCTTTGAATCTTCTTTATCATGCTAGGATTAGCAGGAAAAAGCAAAAAATTTCAGAATTGCACCTTGCAATGTGGAGATATTACTGTTTGTGCATTTACAATATTCATTGATTTTTGCCATTGAAAAACATCATGTTATTCATATACCAGAAATGTTTGAAGCTACTGACTGAATGAAAGGAGCTGGCATCTCACTCTCTTTGAATCTTCTTTATCATGCTAGGATTAGCAGGAAAAAGCAAAAAATTTCAGAATTGCACCTTGCAATGTGGAAATATTACTGTTTGTGTATTTACAATATTCATTGATTTTTGCCATTGAAAAACATCATGTTATTCATATACCAGAAATGTTTGAAGCTACTGACTGAATGAAAGGAGCTGGCATCTCACTCTCTTTGAATCTTCTTTATCATGCTAGGATTAGCAGGAAAAAGCAAAAAATTTCAGAATTGCACGTTGCAATGTGGAGATATTACTGTTTGTGCATTTACAATATTCATTGATTTTTGCCATTGAAAAACGTCCAGAAATGTTTGAAGCTACTGACTGAATGAAAGGAGCTGGCATCTCACTCTCTTTGAATCTTCTTTATCATGCTAGGATTAGCAGGAAAAAGCAAAAAATTTCAGAATTGCACCTTGCAATGTGGAGATATTACTGTTTGTGCATTTACAATATTCATTGATTTTTGCCATTGAAAAACATCATGTTATTCATATACCAGAAATGTTTGAAGCTACTGACTGAATGAAAGGAGCTGGCATCTCACTCTCTTTGAATCTTCTTTATCATGCTAGGATTAGCAGGAAAAAGCAAAAAATTTCAGAATTGCACCTTGCAATGTGGAGATATTACTGTTTGTGCATTTACAATATTCATTGATTTTTGCCATTGAAAAACGTCCAGAAATGTTTGAAGCTACTGACTGAATGAAAGGAGATGGCATCTCACTCTCTTTGAATCTTCTTTATCATGCTAGGATTAGCAGGAAAAAGCAAAAAAATTCAGAATTGCACCTTGCAATGTGGAGATATTACTGTTTGTGCATTTACAATATTCATTGACTTTTGCCATTGAAAAACGTCCAGAAATGTTTGAAGCTACTGACTGAATGAAAGGAGCTGGCATCTCACTCTCTTTGAATCTTCTTTATCATGCTAGGATTAGCAGGAAAAAGCAAAAAATTTCAGAATTGCACCTTGCAATGTGGAGATATTACTGTTTGTGCATTTACAATATTCATTGATTTTTGCCATTGAAAAACGTCCAGAAATGTTTGAAGCTACTGACTGAATGAAAGGAGCTGGCATCTCACTCTCTTTGAATCTTCTTTATCATGCTAGGATTAGCAGGAAAAAGGAAAAAATTTCAGAATTGCACCTTGCAATGTGGAGATATTACTGTTTGTGCATTTACAATATTCATTGATTTTTGCCATTGAAAAACATCATGTTATTCATATACCAGAACTGTTTGAAGCTACTGACTGAATGAAAGGAGCTGGCATCTCACTCTCTTTGAATCTTCTTTATCATGCTAGGATTAGCAGGAAAAAGCAAAAAATTTCAGAATTGCACCTTGCAATGTGGAGATATTACTGTTTGTGCATTTACAATATTCATTGATTTTTGCCATTGAAAAACGTCCAGAAATGTTTGAAGCTACTGACTGAATGAAAGGAGCTGGCATCTCACTCTCTTTGAATCTTCTTTATCATGCTAGGATTAGCAGGAAAAAGCAAAAAATTTCAGAATTGCACCTTGCAATGTGGAGATATTACTGTTTCTGCATTTACAATATTCATTGATTTTTGCCATTGAAAAACGTCCAGAAATGTTTGAAGCTACTGACTGAATGAAAGGAGCTGGCATCTCACTCTCTTTGAATCTTCTTTATCATGCTAGGATTAGCAGGAAAAAGCAAAAAATTTCAGAATTGCACCTTGCAATGTGGAGATATTACTGTTTGTGCATTTACAATATTCATTGATTTTTGCCATTGAAAAACGTCCAGAAATGTTTGAAGCTACTGACTGAATGAAAGGAGCTGGCATCTCACTCTCTTTGAATCTTCTTTATCATGCTAGGATTAGCAAGAAAAAGCAAAAAATTTCAGAATTGTACCTTGCAATGTGGAGATATTACTGTTTGTGCATTTACAATATTCATTGATTTTTGCCATTGAAAAACGTCCAGAAATGTTTGAAGCTACTGACTGAATTAAAGGAGCTGGCATCTCACTCTCTTTGAATCTTCTTTATCATGCTAGGATTAGCAGGAAAAAGTAAAAAATTTCAGAATTGCACCTTGCAATGTGGAGATATTATTGTTTGTGCATTTACAATATTCATTGATTTTTGCCATTGAAAAACGTCCAGAAATGTTTGAAGCTACTGACTGAATGAAAGGAGCTGGCATCTCACTCTCTTTGAATCTTCTTTATCATGCTAGGATTAGCAGGAAAAAGCAAAAAATTTCAGAATTGCACCTTGCAATGTGGAGATATTACTGTTTGTGCATTTACAATATTCATTGATTTTTGCCATTGAAAAACGTCCAGAAATGTTTGAAGCTACTGACTGAATGAAAGGAGCTGGCATCTCACTCTCTTTGAATCTTCTTTATCATGCTAGGATTAGCAGGAAAAAGCAAAAAATTTCAGAATTGCACCTTGCAATGTGGAGATATTACTGTTTGTGCATTTACAATATTCATTGATTTTTGCCATTGAAAAACATCATGTTATTCATGTACCAGAAATGTTTGAAGCTACTGACTGAATGAAAGGAGCTGGCATCTCACTCTCTTTGAATCTTCTTTATCATGCTAGGATTAGCAGGAAAAAGCAAAAAATTTCAGAATTGCACCTTGCAATGTGGAGATATTACTGTTTGTGCATTTACAATATTCATTGATTTTTGCCATTGAAAAACGTCCAGAAATGTTTGAAGCTACTGACTGAATGAAAGGAGCTGGCATCTCACTCTATTTGAATCTTCTTTATCATGCTAGGATTAGCAGGAAAAAGCAAAAAATTTCAGAATTGCACCTTGCAATGTGGAGATATTACTGTTTGTGCATTTACAATATTCATTGACTTTTGCCATTGAAAAACGTCCAGAAATGTTTGAAGCTACTGACTGAATGAAAGGAGCTGGCATCTCACTCTCTTTGAATCTTCTTTATCATGCTAGGATTAGCAGGAAAAAGCAAACAATTTCAGAATTGCACCTTGCAATGTGGAGATATTACTGTTTGTGCATTTACAATATTCATTGATTTTTGCCATTGAAAAACGTCCAGAAATGTTTGAAGCTACTGACTGAATGAAAGGAGCTGGCATCTCACTCTCTTTGAATCTTCTTTATCATGCTAGGATTAGCAGGAAAAAGCAAAAAATTTCAGAATTGCACCTTGCAATGTGGAGATATTACTGTTTGTGCATTTACAATATTCATTGATTTTTGCCATTGAAAAACATCATGTTATTCATATACCAGAAATGTTTGAAGCTACTGACTGAATGAAAGGAGCTGGCATCTCACTCTCTTTGAATCTTCTTTATCATGCTAGGATTAGCAGGAAAAAGCAAAAAATTTCAGAATTGCACCTTGCAATGTGGAGATATTACTGTTTGTGCATTTACAATATTCATTGATTTTTGCCATTGAAAAACGTCCAGAAATGTTTGAAGCTACTGACTGAATGAAAGGAGCTGGCATCTCACTCTCTTTGAATCTTCTTTATCATGCTAGGATTAGCAGGAAAAAGCAAAAAATTTCAGAATTGCACCTTGCAATGTGGAGATATTACTGTTTGTGCATTTACAATATTCATTGATTTTTGCCATTGAAAAACGTCCAGAAATGTTTGAAGCTACTGACTGAATGAAAGGAGCTGGCATCTCACTCTCTTTGAATCTTCTTTATCATGCTAGGATTAGCAGGAAAAAGCAAAAAATTTCAGAATTGCACCTTGCAATGTGGAGATATTACTGTTTGTGCATTTACAATATTCATTGATTTTTGCCATTGAAAAACGTCCAGAAATGTTTGAAGCTACTGACTGAATGAATGGAGCTGGCATCTCACTCTCTTTGAATCTTCTTTATCATGCTAGGATTAGCAAGAAAAAGCAAAAAATTTCAGAATTGCACCTTGCAATGTGGAGATATTACTGTTTGTGCATTTACAATATTCATTGATTTTTGCCATTGAAAAACGTCCAGAAATGTTTGAAGCTACTGACTGAATGAAAGGAGCTGGCATCTCACTCTCTTTGAATCTTCTTTATCATGCTAGGATTAGCAGGAAAAAGTAAAAAATTTCAGAATTGCACCTTGCAATGTGGAGATATTATTGTTTGTGCATTTACAATATTCATTGATTTTTGCCATTGAAAAACGTCCAGAAATGTTTGAAGCTACTGACTGAATGAAAGGAGCTGGCATCTCACTCTCTTTGAATCTTCTTTATCATGCTAGGATTAGCAGGAAAAAGCAAAAAATTTCAGAATTGCACCTTGCAATGTGGAGATATTACTGTTTGTGCATTTACAATATTCATTGATTTTTGCCATTGAAAAACATCATGTTATTCATATACCAGAAATGTTTGAAGCTACTGACTGAATGAAAGGAGCTGGCATCTCACTCTCTTTGAATCTTCTTTATCATGCTAGGATTAGCAGGAAAAAGCAAAAAATTTCAGAATTGCACCTTGCAATGTGGAGATATTACTGTTTGTGCATTTACAATATTCATTGATTTTTGCCATTGAAAAACGTCCAGAAATGTTTGAAGCTACTGACTGAATGAAAGGAGCTGGCATCTCACTCTCTTTGAATCTTCTTTATCATGCTAGGATTAGCAGGAAAAAGCAAAAAATTTCAGAGTTGCACCTTGCAATGTGGAGATATTACTGTTTGTGCATTTACAATATTCATTGATTTTTGCCATTGAAAAACGTCCAGAAATGTTTGAAGCTACTGACTGAATGAAAGGAGCTGGCATCTCACTCTCTTTGAATTTTCTTTATCATGCCAGGATTAGCAGGAAAAAGCAAAAAATTTCAGAATTGCACCTTGCAATGTGGAGATATTACTGTTTGTGCATTTACAATATTCATTGATTTTTGCCATTGAAAAACGTCCAGAAATGTTTGAAGCTACTGACTGAATGAAAGGAGCTGGCATCTCACTCTCTTTGAATCTTCTTTATCATGCTAGGATTAGCAGGAAAAAGCAAAAAATTTCAGAATTGCACCTTGCAATGTGGAGATATTACTGTTTGTGCATTTACAATATTCATTGATTTTTGCCATTGAAAAACGTCCAGAAATGTTTGAAGCTACTGACTGAATGAAAGGAGCTGGCATCTCACTCTCTTTGAATCTTCTTTATCATGCTAGGATTAGCAAGAAAAAGCAAAAAATTTCAGAATTGCACCTTGCAATGTGGAGATATTACTGTTTGTGCATTTACAATATTCATTGATTTTTGCCATTGAAAAACATCCAGAAATGTTTGAAGCTACTGACTGAATGAAAGGAGCTGGCATCTCACTCTCTTTGAATCTTCTTTATCATGCTAGGCTTAGCAGGAAAAAGTAAAAAAATTTCAGAATTGCACCTTGCAATGTGGAGATATTATTGTTTGTGCATTTACAATATTCATTGATTTTTGCCATTGAAAAACGTCCAGAAATGTTTGAAGCTACTGACTGAATGAAAGGAGCTGGCATCTCACTCTCTTTGAATCTTCTTTATCATGCTAGGATTAGCAGGAAAAAGCAAAAAATTTCAGAATTGCACCTTGCAATGTGGAGATATTACTGTTTGTGCATTTACAATATTCATTGATTTTTGCCATTGAAAAACGTCCAGAAATGTTTGAAGCTACTGACTGAATGAAAGGAGCTGGCATCTCACTCTCTTTGAATCTTCTTTATCATGCTAGGATTAGCAAGAAAAAGCAAAAAATTTCAGAATTGCACCTTGCAATGTGGAGATATTACTGTTTGTGCATTTACAATATTCATTGATTTTTGCCATTGAAAAACATCATGTTATTCTTATACCAGAAATGTTTGAAGCTACTGACTGAATGAAAGGAGCTGGCATCTCACTCTCTTTGAATCTTCTTTATCATGCTAGGATTACCAGGAAAAAGCAAAAAATTTCTGAATTGCACCTTGCAATGTGGAGTTATTACTGTTTGTGCATTTACAATATTCATTGATTTTTGCCATTGAAAAACATCATGTTATTCATATACCAGAAATGTTTGAAGTTACTGACTGAATGAAAGGAGCTGGCATCTCACTCTCTTTGAATCTTCTTTATCATGCTAGGATTAGCAGGAAAAAGCAAAACATTTCAGAATTGCACCTTGCAATGTGGAGATATTACTGTTTGTGCATTTACAATATTCATTGATTTTTGCCTTTGAAAAACGTCCAGAAATGTTTGAAGCTACTGACTGAATGAAAGGAGCTGGCATCTCACTCTCTTTGAATCTTCTTTATCATGCTAGGATTAGCAGGAAAAAGCAAAAAATTTCAGAATTGCACCTTGCAATGTGGAGATATTACTGTTTGTGCATTTACAATATTCATTGATTTTTGCCATTGAAAAACGTCCAGAAATGTTTGAAGCTACTGACTGAATGAAAGGAGCTGGCATCTCACTCTCTTTGAATCTTCTTTATCATGCTAGGATTAGCAAGAAAAAGCAAAAAATTTCAGAATTGCACCTTGCAATGTGGAGATATTACTGTTTGTGCATTTACAATATTCATTGATTTTTGCCATTGAAAAACATCATGTTATTCATATACCAGAAATGTTTGAAGCTACTGACTGAATGAAAGGAGCTGGCATCTCACTCTCTTTGAATCTTCTTTATCATGCTAGGATTAGCAGGAAAAAGCAAAAAATTTCAGAATTGCACCTTGCAATGTGGAGATATTACTGTTTGTGCATTTACAATATTCATTGATTTTTGCCATTGAAAAACGTCCAGAAATATTTGAAGCTACTGACTGAATGAAAGGAGCTGGCATCTCACTCTCTTTGAATCTTCTTTATCATGCTAGGATTAGCAGGAAAAAGCAAAAAATTTCAGAATTGCACCTTGCAATGTGGAGATATTACTGTTTGTGCATTTACAATATTCATTGATTTTTGCCATTGAAAAACGTCCAGAAATGTTTGAAGCTACTGACTGAATGAAAGGAGCTGGCATCTCACTCTCTTTGAATCTTCTTTATCATGCTAGGATTAGCAGGAAAAAGCAAAAAATTTCAGAATTGCACCTTGCAATGTGGAGATATTACTGTTTGTGCATTTACAATATTCATTGATTTTTGCCATTGAAAAACGTCCAGAAATGTTTGAAGCTACTGACTGAATGAAAGGAGCTGGCATCTCACTCTCTTTGAATTTTCTTTATCATGCCAGGATTAGCAGGAAAAAGCAAAAAATTTCAGAATTGCACCTTGCAATGTGGAGATATTACTGTTTGTGCATTTACAATATTCATTGATTTTTGCCATTGAAAAACGTCCAGAAATGTTTGAAGCTACTGACTGAATGAAAGGAGCTGGCATCTCACTCTCTTTGAATCTTCTTTATCATGCTAGGATTAGCAGGAAAAAGCAAAAAATTTCAGAATTGCACCTTGCAATGTGGAGATACTACTGTTTGTGCATTTACAATATTCATTGATTTTTGCCATTGAAAAACGTCCAGAAATGTTTGAAGCTACTGACTGAATGAAAGGAGCTGGCATCTCACTCTCTTTGAATCTTCTTTATCATGCTAGGATTAGCAAGAAAAAGCAAAAAATTTCAGAATTGCACCTTGCAATGTGGAGATATTACTGTTTGTGCATTTACAATATTCATTGATTTTTGCCATTGAAAAACATCATGTTATTCATATACCAGAAATGTTTGAAGCTACTGACTGAATGAAAGGAGCTGGCATCTCACTCTCTTTGAATCTTCTTTATCATGCTAGGATTAGCAGGAAAAAGCAAAAAATTTCAGAATTGCACCTTGCAATGTGGAGATATTACTGTTTGTGCATTTACAATATTCATTGATTTTTGCCATTGAAAAACGTCTAGAAATATTTGAAGCCACTGACTGAATGAAAGGAGCTGGCATCTCACTCTCTTTGAATCTTCTTTATCATGCTAGGATTAGCAGGAAAAAGCAAAAAATTTCAGAATTGCACCTTGCAATGTGGAGATATTACTGTTTGTGCATTTACAATATTCATTGATTTTTGCCATTGAAAAACGTCCAGAAATGTTTGAAGCTACTGACTGAATGAAAGGAGCTGGCATCTCACTCTCTTTGAATCTTCTTTATCATGCTAGGATTAGCAGGAAAAAGCAAAAAATTTCAGAATTGCACCTTGCAATGTGGAGATATTACTGTTTGTGCATTTACAATATTCATTGATTTTTGCCATTGAAAAACGTCCAGAAATGTTTGAAGCTACTGACTGAATGAAAGGAGCTGGCATCTCACTCTCTTTGAATTTTCTTTATCATGCCAGGATTAGCAGGAAAAAGCAAAAAATTTCAGAATTGCACCTTGCAATGTGGAGATATTACTGTTTGTGCATTTACAATATTCATTGATTTTTGCCATTGAAAAACGTCCAGAAATGTTTGAAGCTACTGACTGAATGAAAGGAGCTGGCATCTCACTCTCTTTGAATCTTCTTTATCATGCTAGGATTAGCAGGAAAAAGCAAAAAATTTCAGAATTGCACCTTGCAATGTGGAGATATTACTGTTTGTGCATTTACAATATTCATTGATTTTTGCCATTGAAAAACGTCCAGAAATGTTTGAAGCTACTGACTGAATGAAAGGAGCTGGCATCTCACTCTCTTTGAATCTTCTTTATCATGCTAGGATTAGCAGGAAAAAGCAAAAAATTTCAGAATTGCACCTTGCAATGTGGAGATATTACTGTTTGTGCATTTACAATATTCATTGATTTTTGCCATTGAAAAACGTCCAGAAATGTTTGAAGCTACTGACTGAATGAAAGGAGCTGGCATCTCACTCTCTTTGAATCTTCTTTATCATGCTAGGATTAGCAAGAAAAAGCAAAAAATTTCAGAATTGCACCTTGCAATGTTGAGATATTACTGTTTGTGCATTTACAATATTCATTGATTTTTGCCATTGAAAAACATCCAGAAATGTTTGAAGCTACTGACTGAATGAAAGGAGCTGGCATCTCACTCTCTTTGAATCTTCTTTATCATGCTAGGCTTAGCAGGAAAAAGTAAAAAAAATTCAGAATTGCACCTTGCAATGTGGAGATATTATTGTTTGTGCATTTACAATATTCATTGATTTTTGCCATTGAAAAACGTCCAGAAATGTTTGAAGCTACTGACTGAATGAAAGGAGCTGGCATCTCACTCTCTTTGAATCTTCTTTATCATGCTAGGATTAGCAGGAAAAAGCAAAAAATTTCAGAATTGCACCTTGCAATGTGGAGATATTACTGTTTGTGCATTTACAATATTCATTGATTTTTGCCATTGAAAAACGTACAGAAATGTTTGAAGCTACTGACTGAATGAAAGGAGCTGGCATCTCACTCTCTTTGAATCTTCTTTATCATGCTAGGATTAGCAAGAAAAAGCAAAAAATTTCAGAATTGCACCTTGCAATGTGGAGATATTACTGTTTGTGCATTTACAATATTCATTGATTTTTGCCATTGAAAAACATCATGTTATTCATATACCAGAAATGTTTGAAGTTACTGACTGAATGAAAGGAGCTGGCATCTCACTCTCTTTGAATCTTCTTTATCATGCTAGGATTAGCAGGAAAAAGCAAAACATTTCAGAATTGCACCTTGCAATGTGGAGATATTACTGTTTGTGCATTTACAATATTCATTGATTTTTGCCATTGAAAAACGTCCAGAAATGTTTGAAGCTACTGACTGAATGAAAGGAGCTGGCATCTCACTCTCTTTGAATCTTCTTTATCATGCTAGGATTAGCAGGAAAAAGCAAAAAATTTCAGAATTGCACCTTGCAATGTGGAGATATTACTGTTTGTGCATTTACAATATTCATTGATTTTTGCCATTGAAAAACGTCCAGAAATGTTTGAAGCTACTGACTGAATGAAAGGAGCTGGCATCTCACTCTCTTTGAATCTTCTTTATCATGCTAGGATTAGCAGGAAAAAGCAAAAAATTTCAGAATTGCACCTTGCAATGTGGAGATATTACTGTTTGTGCATTTACAATATTCATTGATTTTTGCCATTGAAAAACGTCCAGAAATGTTTGAAGCTACTGACTGAATGAAAGGAGCTGGCATCTCACTCTCTTTGAATCTTTTTTATCATGCTAGGATTAGCAGGAAAAAGCAAAAAATTTCAGAATTGCACCTTGCAATGTGGAGATATTACTGTTTGTGCATTTACAATATTCATTGATTTTTGCCATTGAAAAACGTCCAGAAATTTTTGAAGTTACTGACTGAATGAAAGGAGCTGGCATCTCACTCTCTTTGAATCTTCTTTATCATGCTAGGATTAGCAGGAAAAAGCAAAAAATTTCAGAATTGCACCTTGCAATGTGGAGATATTACTGTTTGTGCATTTACAATATTCATTAATTTTTGCCATTGAAAAACGTCCAGAAATGTTTGAAGCTACTGACTGAATGAAAGGAGCTGGCATCTCACTCTCTTTGAATCTTCTTTATCATGCTAGGATTAGCAGGAAAAAGCAAAAAATTTCAGAATTGCACCTTGCAATGTGGAGATATTACTGTTTGTGCATTTACAATATTCATTGATTTTTGCCATTGAAAAACGTCCAGAAATGTTTGAAGCTACTGACTGAATGAAAGGAGCTGGCATCTCACTCACTTTGAATCTTCTTTATCATGCTAGGATTAGCAGGAAAAAGCAAAAAATTTCAGAATTGCACCTTGCAATGTGGAGATATTACTGTTTGTGCATTTACAATATTCATTGCTTTTTGCCATTGAAAAACATCATGTTATTCATATACCAGAAATGTTTGAAGCTACTGACTGAATGAAAGGAGCTGGCATCTCACTCTCTTTGAATCTTCTTTATCATGCTAGGATTAGCAGGAAAAAACAAAAAATTTCAGAATTGCACCTTGCAATGTGGAGATATTACTGTTTGTGCATTTACAATATTCATTGATTTTTGCCATTGAAAAACGTCCAGAAATGTTTGAAGCTACTGACTGAATGAAAGGAGCTGGCATCTCACTCTCTTTGAATCTTCTTTATCATGCTAGGATTAGCAGGAAAAAGCAAAAAATTTCAGAATTGTACCTTGCAATGTGGAGATATTACTGTTTGTGCATTTACAATATTCATTGATTTTTGCCATTGAAAAACATCATGTTATTCATATACCAGAAATGTTTGAAGCTACTGACTGAATGAAAGGAGCTGGCATCTCACGCTCTTTGAATCTTCTTTATCATGCTAGGATTAGCAGGAAAAAGCAAAAAATTTCAGAATTGCACCTTGCAATGTGGAGATATTACTGTTTGTGCATTTACAATATTCATTGATTTTTGCCATTGAAAAACGTCCAGAAATGTTTGAAGCTACTGACTGAATGAAAGGAGCTGGCATCTCACTCTCTTTGAATCTTCTTTATCATGCTAGGATTAGCAGGAAAAAGCAAAAAATTTCAGAATTGCACCTTGCAATGTGGAGATATTACTGTTTGTGCATTTACAATATTCATTGATTTTTGCCATTGAAAAACGTCCAGAAATGTTTGAAGCTACTGACTGAATGAAAGGAGCTGGCATCTCACTCTCTTTGAATCTTCTTTATCATGCTAGGATTAGCAGGAAAAAGCAAAAAATTTCAGAATTGCACCTTGCAATGTGGAGATATTACTGTTTGTGCATTTACAATATTCATTGATTTTTGCCATTGAAAAACGTCCAGAAATGTTTGAAGCTACTGACTGAATGAAAGGAGCTGGCATCTCACTCTCTTTGAATCTTTTTTATCATGCTAGGATTAGCAGGAAAAAGCAAAAAATTTCAGAATTGCACCTTGCAATGTGGAGATATTACTGTTTGTGCATTTACAATATTCATTGATTTTTGCCATTGAAAAACGTCCAGAAATTTTTGAAGTTACTGACTGAATGAAAGGAGCTGGCATCTCACTCTCTTTGAATCTTCTTTATCATGCTAGGATTAGCAGGAAAAAGCAAAAAATTTCAGAATTGCACCTTGCAATGTGGAGATATTACTGTTTGTGCATTTACAATATTCATTAATTTTTGCCATTGAAAAACGTCCAGAAATGTTTGAAGCTACTGACTGAATGAAAGGAGCTGGCATCTCACTCTCTTTGAATCTTCTTTATCATGCTAGGATTAGCAGGAAAAAGCAAAAAATTTCAGAATTGCACCTTGCAATGTGGAGATATTACTGTTTGTGCATTTACAATATTCATTGATTTTTGCCATTGAAAAACGTCCAGAAATGTTTGAAGCTACTGACTGAATGAAAGGAGCTGGCATCTCACTCACTTTGAATCTTCTTTATCATGCTAGGATTAGCAGGAAAAAGCAAAAAATTTCAGAATTGCACCTTGCAATGTGGAGATATTACTGTTTGTGCATTTACAATATTCATTGCTTTTTGCCATTGAAAAACATCATGTTATTCATATACCAGAAATGTTTGAAGCTACTGACTGAATGAAAGGAGCTGGCATCTCACTCTCTTTGAATCTTCTTTATCATGCTAGGATTAGCAGGAAAAAACAAAAAATTTCAGAATTGCACCTTGCAATGTGGAGATATTACTGTTTGTGCATTTACAATATTCATTGATTTTTGCCATTGAAAAACGTCCAGAAATGTTTGAAGCTACTGACTGAATGAAAGGAGCTGGCATCTCACTCTCTTTGAATCTTCTTTATCATGCTAGGATTAGCAGGAAAAAGCAAAAAATTTCAGAATTGTACCTTGCAATGTGGAGATATTACTGTTTGTGCATTTACAATATTCATTGATTTTTGCCATTGAAAAACATCATGTTATTCATATACCAGAAATGTTTGAAGCTACTGACTGAATGAAAGGAGCTGGCATCTCACGCTCTTTGAATCTTCTTTATCATGCTAGGATTAGCAGGAAAAAGCAAAAAATTACAGAATTGCACCTTGCAATGTGGAGATATTACTGTTTGTGCATTTACAATATTCATTGATTTTTGCCATTGAAAAACGTCCAGAAATGTTTGAAGCTACTGACTGAATGAAAGGAGCTGGCATCTCACTCTCTTTGAATCTTCTTTATCATGCTAGGATTAGCAGGAAAAAGCAAAAAATTTCAGAATTGCACCTTGCAATGTGGAGATATTACTGTTTGTGCATTTACAATATTCATTGATTTTTGCCATTGAAAAACATCATGTTATTCATATACCAGAAATGTTTGAAGCTACTGACTGAATGAAAGGAGCTGGCATCTCACTCTCTTTGAATCTTCTTTATCATGCTAGGATTAGCAGGAAAAAGCAAAAAATTTCAGAATTGCACCTTGCAATGTGGAGATATTACTGTTTGTGCATTTACAATATTCATTGATTTTTGCCATTGAAAAACGTCCAGAAATGTTTGAAGCTACTGACTGAATGAAAGGAGCTGGCATCTCACTCTCTTTGAATCTTCTTTATCATGCTAGGATTAGCAGGAAAAAGCAAAAAATTTCAGAATTGCACCTTGCAATGTGGAGATATTACTGTTTGTGCATTTACAATATTCATTGATTTTTGCCATTGAAAAACATCATGTTATTCATATACCAGAAATGTTTGAAGCTACTGACTGAATGAAAGGAGCTGGCATCTCACTCTCTTTGAATCTTCTTTATCATGCTAGGATTAGCAGGAAAAAGCAAAAAATTTCAGAATTGCACTTTGCAATGTGGAGATATTACTGTTTGTGCATTTACAATATTCATTGATTTTTGCCATTGAAAAACGTCCAGAAATGTTTGAAGCTACTGACTGAATGAAAAGAGCTGGCATCTCACTCTCTTTGAATCTTCTTTATCATGCTAGGATTAGCAGGAAAAAGCAAAAAATTTCAGAATTGCACCTTGCAATGTGGAGATATTACTGTTTGTGCATTTACAATATTCATTGATTTTTGCCATTGAAAAACGTCCAGAAATGTTTGAAGCTACTGACTGAATGAAAGGAGCTGGCATCTCACTCTCTTTGAATCTTCTTTATCATGCTAGGATTAGCAGGAAAAAGCAAAAAGTTTCAGAATTGCACCTTGCAATGTGGAGATATTACTGTTTGTGCATTTACAATATTCATTGATTTTTGCCATTGAAAAACGTCCAGAAATGTTTGAAGCTACTGACTGAATGAAAGGAGCTGGCATCTCACTCTCTTTGAATCTTCTTTATCATGCTAGGATTAGCAGGAAAAAGCAAAAAATTTCAGAATTGCACCTTGCAATGTGGAGATATTACTGTTTGTGCATTTACAATATTCATTGATTTTTGCCATTGAAAAACGTCCAGAAATGTTTGAAGCTACTGACTGAATGAAAGGAGCTGGCATCTCACTCTCTTTGAATCTTCTTTATCATGCTAGGATTAGCAAGAAAAAGCAAAAAATTTCAGAATTGCACCTTGCAATGTGGAGATATTACTGTTTGTGCATTTACAATATTCATTGATTTTTGCCATTGAAAAACATCATGTTATTCATATACCAGAAATGTTTGAAGTTACTGACTGAATGAAAGGAGCTGGCATCTCACTCTCTTTGAATCTTCTTTATCATGCTAGGATTAGCAGGAAAAAGCAAAACATTTCAGAATTGCACCTTGCAATGTGGAGATATTACTGTTTGTGCATTTACAATATTCATTGATTTTTGCCATTGAAAAACGTCCAGAAATGTTTGAAGCTACTGACTGAATGAAAGGAGCTGGCATCTCACTCTCTTTGAATCTTCTTTATCATGCTAGGATTAGCAGGAAAAAGCAAAAAATTTCAGAATTGCACCTTGCAATGTGGAGATATTACTGTTTGTGCATTTACAATATTCATTGATTTTTGCCATTGAAAAACGTCCAGAAATGTTTGAAGCTACTGACTGAATGAAAGGAGCTGGCATCTCACTCTCTTTGAATCTTCTTTATCATGCTAGGATTAGCAGGAAAAAGCAAAAAATTTCAGAATTGCACCTTGCAATGTGGAGATATTACTGTTTGTGCATTTACAATATTCATTGATTTTTGCCATTGAAAAACGTCCAGAAATGTTTGAAGCTACTGACTGAATGAAAGGAGCTGGCATCTCACTCTCTTTGAATCTTTTTTATCATGCTAGGATTAGCAGGAAAAAGCAAAAAATTTCAGAATTGCACCTTGCAATGTGGAGATATTACTGTTTGTGCATTTACAATATTCATTGATTTTTGCCATTGAAAAACGTCCAGAAATTTTTGAAGTTACTGACTGAATGAAAGGAGCTGGCATCTCACTCTCTTTGAATCTTCTTTATCATGCTAGGATTAGCAGGAAAAAGCAAAAAATTTCAGAATTGCACCTTGCAATGTGGAGATATTACTGTTTGTGCATTTACAATATTCATTAATTTTTGCCATTGAAAAACGTCCAGAAATGTTTGAAGCTACTGACTGAATGAAAGGAGCTGGCATCTCACTCTCTTTGAATCTTCTTTATAATGCTAGGATTAGCAGGAAAAAGCAAAAAATTTCAGAATTGCACCTTGCAATGTGGAGATATTACTGTTTGTGCATTTACAATATTCATTGATTTTTGCCATTGAAAAACGTCCAGAAATGTTTGAAGCTACTGACTGAATGAAAGGAGCTGGCATCTCACTCACTTTGAATCTTCTTTATCATGCTAGGATTAGCAGGAAAAAGCAAAAAATTTCAGAATTGCACCTTGCAATGTGGAGATATTACTGTTTGTGCATTTACAATATTCATTGCTTTTTGCCATTGAAAAACATCATGTTATTCATATACCAGAAATGTTTGAAGCTACTGACTGAATGAAAGGAGCTGGCATCTCACTCTCTTTGAATCTTCTTTATCATGCTAGGATTAGCAGGAAAAAACAAAAAATTTCAGAATTGCACCTTGCAATGTGGAGATATTACTGTTTGTGCATTTACAATATTCATTGATTTTTGCCATTGAAAAACGTCCAGAAATGTTTGAAGCTACTGACTGAATGAAAGGAGCTGGCATCTCACTCTCTTTGAATCTTCTTTATCATGCTAGGATTAGCAGGAAAAAGCAAAAAATTTCAGAATTGTACCTTGCAATGTGGAGATATTACTGTTTGTGCATTTACAATATTCATTGATTTTTGCCATTGAAAAACATCATGTTATTCATATACCAGAAATGTTTGAAGCTACTGACTGAATGAAAGGAGCTGGCATCTCACTCTCTTTGAATCTTCTTTATCATGCTAGGATTAGCAGGAAAAAGCAAAAAATTTCAGAATTGCACCTTGCAATGTGGAGATATTACTGTTTGTGCATTTACAATATTCATTGATTTTTGCCATTGAAAAACGTCCAGAAATGTTTGAAGCTACTGACTGAATGAAAGGAGCTGGCATCTCACTCTCTTTGAATCTTCTTTATCATGCTAGGATTAGCAGGAAAAAGCAAAAAATTTCAGAATTGCACCTTGCAATGTGGAGATATTACTGTTTGTGCATTTACAATATTCATTGATTTTTGCCATTGAAAAACATCATGTTATTCATATACCAGAAATGTTTGAAGCTACTGACTGAATGAAAGGAGCTGGCATCTCACTCTCTTTGAATCTTCTTTATCATGCTAGGATTAGCAGGAAAAAGCAAAAAATTTCAGAATTGCACCTTGCAATGTGGAGATATTACTGTTTGTGCATTTACAATATTCATTGATTTTTGCCATTGAAAAACGTCCAGAAATGTTTGAAGCTACTGACTGAATGAAAGGAGCTGGCATCTCACTCTCTATGAATCTTCTTTATCATGCTAGGATTAGCAGGAAAAAGCAAAAAATTTCAGAATTGCACCTTGCAATGTGGAGATATTACTGTTTGTGCATTTACAATATTCATTGATTTTTGCCATTGAAAAACATCATGTTATTCATATACCAGAAATGTTTGAAGCTACTGACTGAATGAAAGGAGCTGGCATCTCACTCTCTTTGAATCTTCTTTATCATGCTAGGATTAGCAGGAAAAAGCAAAAAATTTCAGAATTGCACCTTGCAATGTGGAGATATTACTGTTTGTGCATTTACAATATTCATTGATTTTTGCCATTGAAAAACGTCCAGAAATGTTTGAAGCTACTGACTGAATGAAAAGAGCTGGCATCTCACTCTCTTTGAATCTTCTTTATCATGCTAGGATTAGCAGGAAAAAGCAAAAAATTTCAGAATTGCACCTTGCAATGTGGAGATATTACTGTTTGTGCATTTACAATATTCATTGATTTTTGCCATTGAAAAACGTCCAGAAATGTTTGAAGCTACTGACTGAATGAAAGGAGCTGGCATCTCACTCTCTTTGAATCTTCTTTATCATGCTAGGATTAGCAGGAAAAAGCAAAAAGTTTCAGAATTGCACCTTGCAATGTGGAGATATTACTGTTTGTGCATTTACAATATTCATTGATTTTTGCCATTGAAAAACGTCCAGAAATGTTTGAAGCTACTGACTGAATGAAAGGAGCTGGCATCTCACTCTCTTTGAATCTTCTTTATCATGCTAGGATTAGCAGGAAAAAGCAAAAAATTTCAGAATTGCACCTTGCAATGTGGAGATATTACTGTTTGTGCATTTACAATATTCATTGATTTTTGCCATTGAAAAACGTCCAGAAATGTTTGAAGCTACTGACTGAATGAAAGGAGCTGGCATCTCACTCTCTTTGAATCTTCATTATCATGCTAGGATTAGCAGGAAAAAGCAAAAAATTTCAGAATTGCACCTTGCAATGTGGAGATATTACTGTTTGTGCATTTACAATATTCATTGATTTTTGCCATTGAAAAACATCATGTTATTCATATACCAGAAATGTTTGAAGCTACTGACTGAATGAAAGGAGCTGGCATCTCACTCTCTTTGAATCTTCTTTATCATGCTAGGATTAGCAGGAAAAAGCAAAAAATTTCAGAATTGCACCTTGCAATGTGGAGATATTACTGTTTGTGCATTTACACTATTCATTGATTTTTGCCATTGAAAAATGTCCAGAAATGTTTGAAGCTACTGACTGAATGAAAGGAGCTGGCATCTCACTCTCTTTGAATCTTCTTTATCATGCTAGGATTAGCAGGAAAAAGCAAAAAATTTCAGAATTGCACCTTGCAATGTGGAGATATTACTGTTTGTGCATTTACAATATTCATTGATTTTTGCCATTGAAAAACATCATGTTATTCATATACCAGAAATGTTTGAAGCTACTGACTGAATGAAAGGAGCTGGCATCTCACTCTCTTTGAATCTTCTTTATCATGCTAGGATTAGCAGGAAAAAGCAAAAAATTTCAGAATTGCACCTTGCAATGTGGAGATATTACTGTTTGTGCATTTACAATATTCATTGATTTTTGCCATTGAAAAACGTCCAGAAATGTTTGAAGCTACTGACTGAATGAAAGGAGCTGGCATCTCACTCTCTTTGAATCTTCTTTATCATGCTAGGATTAGCAGGAAAAAGCAAAAAATTTCAGAATTGCACCTTGCAATGTGGAGATATTACTGTTTGTGCATTTACAATATTCATTGATTTTTGCCATTGAAAAACATCATGTTATTCATATACCAGAAATGTTTGAAGCTACTGACTGAATGAAAGGAGCTGGCATCTCACTCTCTTTGAATCTTCTTTATCATGCTAGGATTAGCAGGAAAAAGCAAAAAATTTCAGAATTGCACCTTGCAATGTGGAGATATTACTGTTTGTGCATTTACAATATTCATTGATTTTTGCCATTGAAAAACGTCCAGAAATGTTTGAAGCTACTGACTGAATGAAAGGAGCTGGCATCTCACTCTCTATGAATCTTCTTTATCATGCTAGGATTAGCAGGAAAAAGCAAAAAATTTCAGAATTGCACCTTGCAATGTGGAGATATTACTGTTTGTGCATTTACAATATTCATTGATTTTTGCCATTGAAAAACATCATGTTATTCATATACCAGAAATGTTTGAAGCTACTGACTGAATGAAAGGAGCTGGCATCTCACTCTCTTTGAATCTTCTTTATCATGCTAGGATTAGCAGGAAAAAGCAAAAAATTTCAGAATTGCACCTTGCAATGTGGAGATATTACTGTTTGTGCATTTACAATATTCATTGATTTTTGCCATTGAAAAACGTCCAGAAATGTTTGAAGCTACTGACTGAATGAAAAGAGCTGGCATCTCACTCTCTTTGAATCTTCTTTATCATGCTAGGATTAGCAGGAAAAAGCAAAAAATTTCAGAATTGCACCTTGCAATGTGGAGATATTACTGTTTGTGCATTTACAATATTCATTGATTTTTGCCATTGAAAAACGTCCAGAAATGTTTGAAGCTACTGACTGAATGAAAGGAGCTGGCATCTCACTCTCTTTGAATCTTCTTTATCATGCTAGGATTAGCAGGAAAAAGCAAAAAGTTTCAGAATTGCACCTTGCAATGTGGAGATATTACTGTTTGTGCATTTACAATATTCATTGATTTTTGCCATTGAAAAACGTCCAGAAATGTTTGAAGCTACTGACTGAATGAAAGGAGCTGGCATCTCACTCTCTTTGAATCTTCTTTATCATGCTAGGATTAGCAGGAAAAAGCAAAAAATTTCAGAATTGCACCTTGCAATGTGGAGATATTACTGTTTGTGCATTTACAATATTCATTGATTTTTGCCATTGAAAAACGTCCAGAAATGTTTGAAGCTACTGACTGAATGAAAGGAGCTGGCATCTCACTCTCTTTGAATCTTCATTATCATGCTAGGATTAGCAGGAAAAAGCAAAAAATTTCAGAATTGCACCTTGCAATGTGGAGATATTACTGTTTGTGCATTTACAATATTCATTGATTTTTGCCATTGAAAAACATCATGTTATTCATATACCAGAAATGTTTGAAGCTACTGACTGAATGAAAGGAGCTGGCATCTCACTCTCTTTGAATCTTCTTTATCATGCTAGGATTAGCAGGAAAAAGCAAAAAATTTCAGAATTGCACCTTGCAATGTGGAGATATTACTGTTTGTGCATTTACACTATTCATTGATTTTTGCCATTGAAAAATGTCCAGAAATGTTTGAAGCTACTGACTGAATGAAAGGAGCTGGCATCTCACTCTCTTTGAATCTTCTTTATCATGCTAGGATTAGCAGGAAAAAGCAAAAAATTTCAGAATTGCACCTTGCAATGTGGAGATATTACTGTTTGTGCATTTACAATATTCATTGATTTTTGCCATTGAAAAACGTCCAGAAATGTTTGAAGCTACTGAATGAATGAAAGGAGCTGGCATCTCACTCTCTTTGAATCTTCTTTATCATGCTAGGATTAGCAGGAAAAAGCAAAAAATTTCAGAATTGCACCTTGCAATGTGGAGATATTACTGTTTGTGCATTTACAATATTCATTGATTTTTGCCATTGAAAAACATCATGTTATTCATATACCAGAAATGTTTGAAGCTACTGACTGAATGAAAGGAGCTGGCATCTCACTCTCTTTGAATCTTCTTTATCATGCTAGGATTAGCAGGAAAAAACAAAAAATTTCAGAATTGCACCTTGCAATGTGGAGATATTACTGTTTGTGCATTTACAATATTCATTGATTTTTGCCATTGAAAAACGTCCAGAAATGTTTGAAGCTACTGACTGAATGAAAGGAGCTGGCATATCACTCTCTTTGAATCTTCTTTATCATGCTAGGATTAGCAGGAAAAAACAAAAAATTTCAGAATTGCACCTTGCAATGTGGAGATATTACTGTTTGTGCATTTACAATATTCATTGATTTTTGCCATTGAAAAACATCATGTTATTCATATACCAGAAATGTTTGAAGCTACTGACTGAATGAAAGGAGCTGGCATCTCACTCTCTTTGAATCTTCTTTATCATGCTAGGATTAGCAGGAAAAAGCAAAAAATTTCAGAATTGCACCTTGCAATGTGGAGATATTACTGTTTGTGCATTTACAATATTCATTGATTTTTGCCATTGAAAAACGTCCAGAAATGTTTGAAGCTACTGACTGAATGAAAGGAGCTGGCATCTCACTCTCTTTGAATCTTCATTATCATGCTAGGATTAGCAGGAAAAAGCAAAAAATTTCAGAATTGCACCTTGCAATGTGGAGATATTACTGTTTGTGCATTTACAATATTCATTGATTTTTGCCATTGAAAAACATCATGTTATTCATATACCAGAAATGTTTGAAGCTACTGACTGAATGAAAGGAGCTGGCATCTCACTCTCTTTGAATCTTCTTTATCATGCTAGGATTAGCAGGAAAAAGCAAAAAATTTCAGAATTGCACCTTGCAATGTGGAGATATTACTGTTTGTGCATTTACACTATTCATTGATTTTTGCCATTGAAAAATGTCCAGAAATGTTTGAAGCTACTGACTGAATGAAAGGAGCTGGCATCTCACTCTCTTTGAATCTTCTTTATCATGCTAGGATTAGCAGGAAAAAGCAAAAAATTTCAGAATTGCACCTTGCAATGTGGAGATATTACTGTTTGTGCATTTACAATATTCATTGATTTTTGCCATTGAAAAACGTCCAGAAATGTTTGAAGCTACTGAATGAATGAAAGGAGCTGGCATCTCACTCTCTTTGAATCTTCTTTATCATGCTAGGATTAGCAGGAAAAAGCAAAAAATTTCAGAATTGCACCTTGCAATGTGGAGATATTACTGTTTGTGCATTTACAATATTCATTGATTTTTGCCATTGAAAAACATCATGTTATTCATATACCAGAAATGTTTGAAGCTACTGACTGAATGAAAGGAGCTGGCATCTCACTCTCTTTGAATCTTCTTTATCATGCTAGGATTAGCAGGAAAAAACAAAAAATTTCAGAATTGCACCTTGCAATGTGGAGATATTACTGTTTGTGCATTTACAATATTCATTGATTTTTGCCATTGAAAAACGTCCAGAAATGTTTGAAGCTACTGACTGAATGAAAGGAGCTGGCATATCACTCTCTTTGAATCTTCTTTATCATGCTAGGATTAGCAGGAAAAAACAAAAAATTTCAGAATTGCACCTTGCAATGTGGAGATATTACTGTTTGTGCATTTACAATATTCATTGATTTTTGCCATTGAAAAACATCATGTTATTCATATACCAGAAATGTTTGAAGCTACTGACTGAATGAAAGGAGCTGGCATCTCACTCTCTTTGAATCTTCTTTATCATGCTAGGATTAGCAGGAAAAAGCAAAAAATTTCAGAATTGCACCTTGCAATGTGGAGATATTACTGTTTGTGCATTTACAATATTCATTGATTTTTGCCATTGAAAAACGTCCAGAAATGTTTGAAGCTACTGACTGAATGAAAGGAGCTGGCATCTCACTCTCTTTGAATCTTCTTTATCATGCTAGGATTAGCAGGAAAAAGCAAAAAATTTCAGAATTGCACCTTGCAATGTGGAGATATTACTGTTTGTGCATTTACAATATTCATTGATTTTTGCCATTGAAAAACGTCCAGAAATGTTTGAAGCTACTGAATGAATGAAAGGAGCTGGCATCTCACTCTCTTTGAATCTTCTTTATCATGCTAGGATTAGCAGGAAAAAGCAAAAAATTTCAGAATTGCACCTTGCAATGTGGAGATATTACTGTTTGTGCATTTACAATATTCATTGATTTTTGCCATTGAAAAACATCATGTTATTCATATACCAGAAATGTTTGAAGCTACTGACTGAATGAAAGGAGCTGGCATCTCACTCTCTTTGAATCTTCTTTATCATGCTAGGATTAGCAGGAAAAAACAAAAAATTTCAGAATTGCACCTTGCAATGTGGAGATATTACTGTTTGTGCATTTACAATATTCATTGATTTTTGCCATTGAAAAACGTACAGAAATGTTTGAAGCTACTGACTGAATGAAAGGAGCTGGCATATCACTCTCTTTGAATCTTCTTTATCATGCTAGGATTAGCAGGAAAAAACAAAAAATTTCAGAATTGCACCTTGCAATGTGGAGATATTACTGTTTGTGCATTTACAATATTCATTGATTTTTGCCATTGAAAAACATCATGTTATTCATATACCAGAAATGTTTGAAGCTACTGACTGAATGAAAGGAGCTGGCATCTCACTCTCTTTGAATCTTCTTTATCATGCTAGGATTAGCAGGAAAAAGCAAAAAATTTCAGAATTGCACCTTGCAATGTGGAGATATTACTGTTTGTGCATTTACAATATTCATTGATTTTTGCCATTGAAAAACGTCCAGAAATGTTTGAAGCTACTGACTGAATGAAAGGAGCTGGCATCTCACTCTCTTTGAATCTTCTTTATCATGCTAGGATTAGCAGGAAAAAGCAAAAAATTTCAGAATTGCACCTTGCAATGTGGAGATATTACTGTTTGTGCATTTACAATATTCATTGATTTTTGCCATTGAAAAACGTCCAGAAATGTTTGAAGCTACTGACTGAATGAAAGGAGCTGGCATCTCACTCTCTTTGAATCTTCTTTATCATGCTAGGATTAGCAGGAAAAAGCAAAAAATTTCAGAATTGCACCTTGCAATGTGGAGATATTACTGTTTGTGCATTTACAATATTCATTGATTTTTGCCATTGAAAAACATCATGTTATTCATATACCAGAAATGTTTGAAGCTACTGACTGAATGAAAGGAGCTCTCATCTCACTCTCTTTGAATCTTCTTTATCATGCTAGGATTAGCAGGAAAAAGCAAAACATTTCAGAATTGCACCTTGCAATGTGGAGATATTACTGTTTGTGCATTTACAATATTCATTGATTTTTGCCATTGAAAAACATCATGTTATTCATATACCAGAAATGTTTGAAGCTACTGACTGAATGAAAGGAGCTGGCATCTCACTCTCTTTGAATCTTCTTTATCATGCTGGGATTAGCAGGAAAAAACAAAAAATTTCAGAATTGCACCTTGCAATGTGGAGATATTACTGTTTGTGCATTTACAATATTCATTGATTTTTGCCATTGAAAAACGTCCAGAAATGTTTGAAGCTACTGACTGAATGAAAGGAGCTGGCATCTCACTCTCTTTGAATCTTCTTTATCATGCTAGGATTAGCAGGAAAAAGCAAAAAATTTCAGAATTGCACCTTGCAATGTGGAGATATTACTGTTTGTGCATTTACAATATTCATTGATTTTTGCCATTGAAAAACGTCCAGAAATGTTTGAAGCTACTGAATGAATGAAAGGAGCTGGCATCTCACTCTCTTTGAATCTTCTTTATCATGCTAGGATTAGCAGGAAAAAGCAAAAAATTTCAGAATTGCACCTTGCAATGTGGAGATATTACTGTTTGTGCATTTACAATATTCATTGATTTTTGCCATTGAAAAACATCATGTTATTCATATACCAGAAATGTTTGAAGCTACTGACTGAATGAAAGGAGCTGGCATCTCACTCTCTTTGAATCTTCTTTATCATGCTAGGATTAGCAGGAAAAAACAAAAAATTTCAGAATTGCACCTTGCAATGTGGAGATATTACTGTTTGTGCATTTACAATATTCATTGATTTTTGCCATTGAAAAACGTCCAGAAATGTTTGAAGCTACTGACTGAATGAAAGGAGCTGGCATATCACTCTCTTTGAATCTTCTTTATCATGCTAGGATTAGCAGGAAAAAACAAAAAATTTCAGAATTGCACCTTGCAATGTGGAGATATTACTGTTTGTGCATTTACAATATTCATTGATTTTTGCCATTGAAAAACATCATGTTATTCATATACCAGAAATGTTTGAAGCTACTGACTGAATGAAAGGAGCTGGCATCTCACTCTCTTTGAATCTTCTTTATCATGCTAGGATTAGCAGGAAAAAGCAAAAAATTTCAGAATTGCACCTTGCAATGTGGAGATATTACTGTTTGTGCATTTACAATATTCATTGATTTTTGCCATTGAAAAACGTCCAGAAATGTTTGAAGCTACTGACTGAATGAAAGGAGCTGGCATCTCACTCTCTTTGAATCTTCTTTATCATGCTAGGATTAGCAGGAAAAAGCAAAAAATTTCAGAATTGCACCTTGCAATGTGGAGATATTACTGTTTGTGCATTTACAATATTCATTGATTTTTGCCATTGAAAAACGTCCAGAAATGTTTGAAGCTACTGACTGAATGAAAGGAGCTGGCATCTCACTCTCTTTGAATCTTCTTTATCATGCTAGGATTAGCAGGAAAAAGCAAAAAATTTCAGAATTGCACCTTGCAATGTGGAGATATTACTGTTTGTGCATTTACAATATTCATTGATTTTTGCCATTGAAAAACATCATGTTATTCATATACCAGAAATGTTTGAAGCTACTGACTGAATGAAAGGAGCTGGCATCTCACTCTCTTTGAATCTTCTTTATCATGCTAGGATTAGCAGGAAAAAGCAAAACATTTCAGAATTGCACCTTGCAATGTGGAGATATTACTGTTTGTGCATTTACAATATTCATTGATTTTTGACATTGAAAAACATCATGTTATTCATATACCAGAAATGTTTGAAGCTACTGACTGAATGAAAGGAGCTGGCATCTCACTCTCTTTGAATCTTCTTTATCATGCTAGGATTAGCAGGAAAAAACAAAAAATTTCAGAATTGCACCTTGCAATGTGGAGATATTACTGTTTGTGCATTTACAATATTCATTGATTTTTGCCATTGAAAAACGTCCAGAAATGTTTGAAGCTACTGACTGAATGAAAGGAGCTGGCATATCACTCTCTTTGAATCTTCTTTATCATGCTAGGATTAGCAGGAAAAAGCAAAAAATTTCAGAATTGCACCTTGCAATGTGGAGATATTACTGTTTGTGCATTTACAATATTCATTGATTTTTGCCATTGAAAAACATCATGTTATTCATATACCAGAAATGTTTGAAGCTACTGACTGAATGAAAGGAGCTGGCATCTCACTCTCTTTGAATCTTCTTTATCATGCTAGGATTAGCAGGAAAAAGCAAAACATTTCAGAATTGCACCTTGCAATGTGGAGATATTACTGTTTGTGCATTTACAATATTCATTGATTTTTGCCATTGAAAAACGTCCAGAAATGTTTGAAGCTACTGACTGAATGAAAGGAGCTGGCATCTCACTCTCTTTGAATCTTCTTTATCATGCTAGGATTAGCAGGAAAAAGCAAAAAATTTCAGAATTGCACCTTGCAATGTGGAGATATTACTGTTTGTGCATTTACAATATTCATTGATTTTTGCCATTGAAAAACGTCCAGAAATGTTTGAAGCTACTGACTGAATGAAAGGAGCTGGCATCTCACTCTCTTTGAATCTTCTTTATCATGCTAGGATTAGCAGGAAAAAGCAAAAAATTTCAGAATTGCACCTTGCAATGTGGAGATATTACTGTTTGTGCATTTACAATATTCATTGATTTTTGCCATTGAAAAACGTCAAGAAATGTTTGAAGCTACTGACTGAATGAAAGGAGCTGGCATCTCACTCTCTTTGAATCTTCTTTATCATGCTAGGATTAGCAGGAAAAAGCAAAAAATTTCAGAATTGCACCTTGCAATGTGGAGATATTACTGTTTGTGCATTTACAATATTCATTGATTTTTGCCATTGAAAAACGTCCAGAAATGTTTGAAGTTACTGACTGAATGAAAGGAGCTGGCATCTCACTCTCTTTGAATCTTCTTTATCATGCTAGGATTAGCAGGAAAAAGCAAAAAATTTCAGAATTGCACCTTGCAATGTGGAGATATTACTGTTTGTGCATTTACAATATTCATTAATTTTTGCCATTGAAAAACGTCCAGAAATGTTTGAAGCTACTGACTGAATGAAAGGAGCTGGCATCTCACTCTCTTTGAATCTTCTTTATCATGCTAGGATTAGCAGGAAAAAGCAAAAAATTTCAGAATTGCACCTTGCAATGTGGAGATATTACTGTTTGTGCATTTACAATATTCATTGATTTTTGACATTGAAAAACGTCCAGAAATGTTTGAAGCTACTGACTGAATGAAAGGAGCTGGCATGTCACTCTCTTTGAATCTTCTTTATCATGCTAGGATTAGCAGGAAAAAGCAAAACATTTCAGAATTGCACCTTGCAATGTGGAGATATTACTGTTTGTGCATTTACAATATTCATTGCTTTTTGCCATTGAAAAACATCATGTTATTCATATACCAGAAATGTTTGAAGCTACTGACTGAATGAAAGGAGCTGGCATCTCACTCTCTTTGAATCTTCTTTATCATGCTAGGATTAGCAGGAAAAAACAAAAAATTTCAGATTTGCACCTTGCAATGTGGAGATATTACTGTTTGTGCATTTACAATATTCATTGATTTTTGCCATTGAAAAACGTCCAGAAATGTTTGAAGCTACTGACTGAATGAAAGGAGCTGGCATCTCACTCTCTTTGAATCTTCTTTATCATGCTAGGATTAGCAGGAAAAAGCAAAAAATTTCAGAATTGCACCTTGCAATGTGGAGATATTACTGTTTGTGCATTTACAATATTCATTGATTTTTGCCATTGAAAAACATCATGTTATTCATATACCAGAAATGTTTGAAGCTACTGACTGAATGAAAGGAGCTGGCATCTCACTCTCTTTGAATCTTCTTTATCATGCTAGGATTAGCAGGAAAAAGCAAAAAATTTCAGAATTGCACCTTGCAATGTGGAGATATTACTGTTTGTGCATTTACAATATTCATTGATTTTTGCCATTGAAAAACATCATGTTATTCATATACCAGAAATGTTTGAAGCTACTGACTGAATGAAAGGAGCTGGCATCTCACTCTCTTTGAATCTTCTTTATCATGCTAGGATTAGCAGGAAAAAGCAAAAAATTTCAGAATTGCACCTTGCAATGTGGAGATATTACTGTTTGTGCATTTACAATATTCATTGATTTTTGCCATTGAAAAACGTCCAGAAATGTTTGAAGCTACTGACTGAATGAAAGGAGCTGGCATCTCACTCTCTTTGAATCTTCTTTATCATGCTAGGATTAGCAGGAAAAAGCAAAAAATTTCAGAATTGCACCTTGCAATGTGGAGATATTACTGTTTGTGCATTTACAATATTCATTGATTTTTGCCATTGAAAAACATCATGTTATTCATATACCAGAAATGTTTGAAGCTACTGACTGAATGAAAGGAGCTGGCATCTCACTCTCTTTGAATCTTCTTTATCATGCTAGGATTAGCAGGAAAAAGCAAAAAATTTCAGAATTGCACCTTGCAATGTGGAGATATTACTGTTTGTGCATTTACAATATTCATTGATTTTTGCCATTGAAAAACATCATGTTATTCATATACCAGAAATGTTTGAAGCTACTGACTGAATGAAAGGAGCTGGCATCTCACTCTCTTTGAATCTTCTTTATCATGCTAGGATTAGCAGGAAAAAGCAAAAAATTTCAGAATTGCACCTTGCAATGTGGAGATATTACTGTTTGTGCATTTACAATATTCATTGATTTTTGCCATTGAAAAACGTCCAGAAATGTTTGAAGCTACTGACTGAATGAAAGGAGCTGGCATCTCACTCTCTTTGAATCTTCTTTATCATGCTAGGATTAGCAGGAAAAAGCAAAAAATTTCAGAATTGCACCTTGCAATGTGGAGATATTACTGTTTGTGCATTTACAATATTCATTGATTTTTGCCATTGAAAAACATCATGTTATTCATATACCAGAAATGTTTGAAGCTACTGACTGAATGAAAGGAGCTGGCATCTCACTCTCTTTGAATCTTCTTTATCATGCTAGGATTAGCAGGAAAAAGCAAAAAATTTCAGAATTGCACCTTGCAATGTGGAGATATTACTGTTTGTGCATTTACAATATTCATTGATTTTTGCCATTGAAAAACGTCCAGAAATGTTTGAAGCTACTGACTGAATGAAAGGAGCTGGCATCTCACTCTCTTTGAATCTTCTTTATCATGCTAGGATTAGCAGGAAAAAGCAAAAAATTTCAGAATTGCACCTTGCAATGTGGAGATATTACTGTTTGTGCATTTACAATATTCATTGATTTTTGCCATTGAAAAACGTCCAGAAATGTTTGAAGCTACTGACTGAATGAAAGGAGCTGGCATCTCACTCTCTTTGAATCTTCTTTATCATGCTAGGATTAGCAGGAAAAAGCAAAAAATTTCAGAATTGCACCTTGCAATGTGGAGATATTACTGTTTGTGCATTTACAATATTCATTGATTTTTGCCATTGAAAAACGTCCAGAAATGTTTGAAGCTACTGACTGAATGAAAGGAGCTGGCATCTCACTCTCTTTGAATCTTCTTTATCATGCTAGGATTAGCAGGAAAAAGCAAAAAATTTCAGAATTACACCTTGCAATGTGGAGATATTACTGTTTGTGCATTTACAATATTCATTGATTTTTGCCATTGAAAAACATCCAGAAATGTTTGAAGCTACTGACTGAATGAAAGGAGCTGGCATCTCACTCTCTTTGAATCTTCTTTATCATGCTAGGATTAGCAGGAAAAAGCAAAAAATTTCAGAATTGCACCTTGCAATGTGGAGATATTACTGTTTGTGCATTTACAATATTCATTGATTTTTGCCATTGAAAAACATCATGTTATTCATATACCAGAAATGTTTGAAGCTACTGACTGAATGAAAGGAGCTGGCATCTCACTCTCTTTGAATCTTCTTTATCATGCTAGGATTAGCAGGAAAAAGCAAAAAATTTCAGATTTGCTCCTTGCAATGTGGAGATATTACTGTTTGTGCATTTACACTATTCATTGATTTTTGCCATTGAAAAATGTCCAGAAATGTTTGAAGCTACTGACTGAATGAAAGGAGCTGGCATCTCAATCTCTTTGAATCTTCTTTATCATGCTAGGATTAGCAGGAAAAAGCAAAAAATTTCAGAATTGCACCTTGCAATGTGGAGATATTACTGTTTGTGCATTTACAATATTCATTGATTTTTGCCATTGAAAAACATCCAGAAATGTTTGAAGCTACTGACTGAATGAAAGGAGCTGGCATCTCACTCTCTTTGAATCTTCTTTATCATGCTAGGATTAGCAGGAAAAAGCAAAAAATTTCAGAATTGCACCTTGCAATGTGGAGATATTACTGTTTGTGCATTTACAATATTCATTGATTTTTGCCATTGAAAAACATCATGTTATTCATATACCAGAAATGTTTGAAGCTACTGACTGAATGAAAGGAGCTGGCATCTCACTCTCTTTGAATCTTCTTTATCATGCTAGGATTAGCAGGAAAAAGCAAAAAATTTCAGAATTGCACCTTGCAATGTGGAGATATTACTGTTTGTGCATTTACACTATTCATTGATTTTTGCCATTGAAAAATGTCCAGAAATGTTTGAAGCTACTGACTGAATGAAAGGAGCTGGCATCTCAATCTCTTTGAATCTTCTTTATCATGCTAGGATTAGCAGGAAAAAGCAAAAAATTTCAGAATTGCACCTTGCAATGTGGAGATATTACTGTTTGTGCATTTACAATATTCATTGATTTTTGCCATTGAAAAACGTCCAGAAATGTTTGAAGCTACTGAATGAATGAAAGGAGCTGGCATCTCACTCTCTTTGAATCTTCTTTATCATGCTAGGATTAGCAGGAAAAAGCAAAAAATTTCAGAATTGCACCTTGCAATGTGGAGATATTACTGTTTGTGCATTTACAATATTCATTGATTTTTGCCATTGAAAAACATCATGTTATTCATATACCAGAAATGTTTGAAGCTACTGACTGAATGAAAGGAGCTGGCATCTCACTCTCTTTGAATCTTCTTTATCATGCTAGGATTAGCAGGAAAAAGCAAAAAATTTCAGAATTGCACCTTGCAATGTGGAGATATTACTGTTTGTGCATTTACAATATTCATTGATTTTTGCCATTGAAAAACATCATGTTATTCATATACCAGAAATGTTTGAAGCTACTGACTGAATGAAAGGAGCTGGCATCTCACTCTCTTTGAATCTTCTTTATCATGCTAGGATTAGCAGGAAAAAGCAAAAAATTTCAGAATTGCACCTTGCAATGTGGAGATATTACTGTTTGTGCATTTACAATATTCATTGATTTTTGCCATTGAAAAACGTCCAGAAATGTTTGAAGCTACTGACTGAATGAAAGGAGCTGGCATCTCACTCTCTTTGAATCTTCTTTATCATGCTAGGATTAGCAGGAAAAAGCAAAAAATTTCAGAATTGTACCTTGCAATGTGGAGATATTACTGCTTGTGCATTTACAATATTCATTGATTTTTGCCATTGAAAAACATCATGTTATTCATATACCAGAAATGTTTGAAGCCACTGACTGAATGAAAGGAGCTGGCATCTCACTCTCTTTGAATCTTCTTTATCATGCTAGGATTAGCAGGAAAAAGCAAAAAAATTCAGAATTGCACCTTGCAATGTGGAGATATTACTGTTTGTGCATTTACAATATTCATTGATTTTTGCCATTGAAAAACGTCCAGAAATGTTTGAAGCTACTGACTGAATGAAAGGAGCTGGCATCTCACTCTCTTTGAATCTTCTTTATCATGCTAGGATTAGCAGGAAAAAGCAAAAAATTTCAGAATTGCACCTTGCAATGTGGAGATATTACTGTTTGTGCATTTACAATATTCATTGATTTTTGCCATTGAAAAACATCATGTTATTCATATACCAGAAATGTTTGAAGCTACTGACTGAATGAAAGGAGCTGGCATCTCACTCTCTTTGAATCTTCTTTATCATGCTAGGATTAGCAGGAAAAAGCAAAAAATTTCAGAATTGCACCTTGCAATGTGGAGATATTACTGTTTGTGCATTTACAATATTCATTGATTTTTGCCATTGAAAAACGTCCAGAAATGTTTGAAGCTACTGACTGAATGAAAGGAGCTGGCATCTCACTCTCTTTGAATCTTCTTTATCATGCTAGGATTAGCAGGAAAAAGCAAAAAATTTCAGAATTGCACCTTGCAATGTGGAGATATTACTGTTTGTGCATTTACAATATTCATTGATTTTTGCCATTGAAAAACGTCCAGAAATGTTTGAAGCTACTGACTGAATGAAAGGAGCTGGCATCTCACTCTCTTTGAATCTTCTTTATCATGCTAGGATTAGCAGGAAAAAGCAAAAAATTTCAGAATTGCACCTTGCAATGTGGAGATATTACTGTTTGTGCATTTACAATATTCATTGATTTTTGCCATTGAAAAACGTCCAGAAATGTTTGAAGCTACTGACTGAATGAAAGGAGCTGGCATCTCACTCTCTTTGAATCTTCTTTATCATGCTAGGATTAGTAGGAAAAAGCAAAAAATTTCAGAATTGCACCTTGCAATGTGGAGATATTACTGTTTGTGCATTTACAATATTCATTGATTTTTGCCATTGAAAAACGTCCAGAAATGTTTGAAGCTACTGACTGAATGAAAGGAGCTGGCATCTCACTCTCTTTGAATCTTCTTTATCATGCTAGGATTAGCAGGAAAAAGCAAAAAATTTCAGAATTGCACCTTGCAATGTGGAGATATTACTGTTTGTGCATTTACAATATTCATTGATTTTTGCCATTGAAAAACATCATTTTATTCATATACCAGAAATGTTTGAAGCTACTGACTGAATGAAAGGAGCTGGCATCTCACTCTCTTTGAATCTTCTTTATCATGCTAGGATTAGCAGGAAAAAGCAAAAAAATTCAGAATTGCACCTTGCAATGTGGAGATATTACTGTTTGTGCATTTACAATATTCATTGATTTTTGCCATTGAAAAATGTCCAGAAATGTTTGAAGCTACTGACTGAATGAAAGGAGCTGGCATCTCACTCTCTTTGAATCTTCTTTATCATGCTAGGATTAGCAGGAAAAAGCAAAAAATTTCAGAATTGCACCTTGCAATGTGGAGATATTACTGTTTGTGCATTTACAATATTCATTGATTTTTGCCATTGAAAAACATCATGTTATTCATATACCAGAAATGTTTGAAGCTACTGACTGAATGAAAGGAGCTGGCATCTCACTCTCTTTGAATCTTCTTTATCATGCTAGGATTAGCAGGAAAAAGCAAAAAATTTCAGAATTGCACCTTGCAATGTGGAGATATTACTGTTTGTGCATTTACAATATTCATTGATTTTTGCCATTGAAAAACGTCCAGAAATGTTTGAAGCTACTGACTGAATGAAAGGAGCTGGCATTTCACTCTCTTTGAATCTTCTTTATCATGCTAGGATTAGCAGGAAAAAGCAAAACATTTCAGAATTGCACCTTGCAATGTGGAGATATTACTGTTTGTGCATTTACAATATTCATTGATTTTTGCCATTGAAAAACATCATGTTATTCATATACCAGAAATGTTTGAAGCTACTGACTGAATGAAAGGAGCTGGCATCTCACTCTCTTTGAATCTTCTTTATCATGCTAGGATTAGCAGGAAAAAGCAAAAAATTTCAGAATTGCACCTTGCAATGTGGAGATATTACTGTTTGTGCATTTACAATATTCATTGATTTTTGCCATTGAAAAACATCATGTTATTCATATACCAGAAATGTTTGAAGCTACTGACTGAATGAAAGGAGCTGGCATCTCACTCTCTTTGAATCTTCTTTATCATGCTAGGATTAGCAGGAAAAAGCAAAAAATTGCAGAATTGCACCTTGCAATGTGGAGATATTACTGTTTTTGCATTTACAATATTCATTGATTTTTGCCATTGAAAAACGTCCAGAAATGTTTGAAGCTACTGACTGAATGAAAGGAGCTGGCATCTCACTCTCTTTGAATCTTCTTTATCATGCTAGGATTAGCAGGAAAAAGCAAAAAATTTCAGAATTGCACCTTGCAATGTGGAGATATTACTGTTTGTGCATTTACAATATTCATTGATTTTTGCCATTGAAAAACGTCCAGAAATGTTTGAAGCTACTGACTGAATGAAAGGAGCTGGCATCTCACTCTCTTTGAATCTTCTTTATCATGCTAGGATTAGCAGGAAAAAGCAAAAAATTTCAGAATTGCACCTTGCAATGTGGAGATATTACTGTTTGTGCATTTACAATATTCATTGATTTTTGCCATTGAAAAACGTCCAGAAATGTTTGAAGCTACTGACTGAATGAAAGGAGCTGGCATCTCACTCTCTTTGAATCTTCTTTATCATGCTAGGATTAGTAGGAAAAAGCAAAAAATTTCAGAATTGCACCTTGCAATGTGGAGATATTACTGTTTGTGCATTTACAATATTCATTGATTTTTGCCATTGAAAAACGTCCAGAAATGTTTGAAGCTACTGACTGAATGAAAGGAGCTGGCATCTCACTCTCTTTGAATCTTCTTTATCATGCTAGGATTAGCAGGAAAAAGCAAAAAATTTCAGAATTGCACCTTGCAATGTGGAGATATTACTGTTTGTGCATTTACAATATTCATTGATTTTTGCCATTGAAAACATCATTTTATTCATATACCAGAAATGTTTGAAGCTACTGACTGAATGAAAGGAGCTGGCATCTCACTCTCTTTGAATCTTCTTTATCATGCTAGGATTAGCAGGAAAAAGCAAAAAAATTCAGAATTGCACCTTGCAATGTGGAGATATTACTGTTTGTGCATTTACAATATTCATTGATTTTTGCCATTGAAAAATGTCCAGAAATGTTTGAAGCTACTGACTGAATGAAAGGAGCTGGCATCTCACTCTCTTTGAATCTTCTTTATCATGCTAGGATTAGCAGGAAAAAGCAAAAAATTTCAGAATTGCACCTTGCAATGTGGAGATATTACTGTTTGTGCATTTACAATATTCATTGATTTTTGCCATTGAAAAACATCATGTTATTCATATACCAGAAATGTTTGAAGCTACTGACTGAATGAAAGGAGCTGGCATCTCACTCTCTTTGAATCTTCTTTATCATGCTAGGATTAGCAGGAAAAAGCAAAAAATTTCAGAATTGCACCTTGCAATGTGGAGATATTACTGTTTGTGCATTTACAATATTCATTGATTTTTGCCATTGAAAAACATCATGTTATTCATATACCAGAAATGTTTGAAGCTACTGACTGAATGAAAGGAGCTGGCATCTCACTCTCTTTGAATCTTCTTTATCATGCTAGGATTAGCAGGAAAAAGCAAAAAATTGCAGAATTGCACCTTGCAATGTGGAGATATTACTGTTTGTGCATTTACAATATTCATTGATTTTTGCCATTGAAAAACATCATGTTATTCATATACCAGAAATGTTTGAAGCTACTGACTGAATGAAAGGAGCTGGCATCTCACTCTCTTTGAATCTTCTTTATCATGCTAGGATTAGCAGGAAAAAGCAAAAAATTTCAGAATTGCACCTTGCAATGTGGAGATATTACTGTTTGTGCATTTACAATATTCATTGATTTTTGCCATTGAAAAACGTCCAGAAATGTTTGAAGCTACTGACTGAATGAAAGGAGCTGGCATCTCACTCTCTTTGAATCTTCTTTATCATGCTAGGATTAGCAGGAAAAAGCAAAAAATTTCAGAATTGCACCTTGCAATGTGGAGATATTACTGTTTGTGCATTTACAATATTCATTGATTTTTGCCATTGAAAAACGTCCAGAAATGTTTGAAGCTACTGACTGAATGAAAGGAGCTGGCATCTCACTCTCTTTGAATCTTCTTTATCATGCTAGGATTAGTAGGAAAAAGCAAAAAATTTCAGAATTGCACCTTGCAATGTGGAGATATTACTGTTTGTGCATTTACAATATTCATTGATTTTTGCCATTGAAAAACGTCCAGAAATGTTTGAAGCTACTGACTGAATGAAAGGAGCTGGCATCTCACTCTCTTTGAATCTTCTTTATCATGCTAGGATTAGCAGGAAAAAGCAAAAAATTTCAGAATTGCACCTTGCAATGTGGAGATATTACTGTTTGTGCATTTACAATATTCATTGATTTTTGCCATTGAAAACATCATTTTATTCATATACCAGAAATGTTTGAAGCTACTGACTGAATGAAAGGAGCTGGCATCTCACTCTCTTTGAATCTTCTTTATCATGCTAGGATTAGCAGGAAAAAGCAAAAAAATTCAGAATTGCACCTTGCAATGTGGAGATATTACTGTTTGTGCATTTACAATATTCATTGATTTTTGCCATTGAAAAATGTCCAGAAATGTTTGAAGCTACTGACTGAATGAAAGGAGCTGGCATCTCACTCTCTTTGAATCTTCTTTATCATGCTAGGATTAGCAGGAAAAAGCAAAAAATTTCAGAATTGCACCTTGCAATGTGGAGATATTACTGTTTGTGCATTTACAATATTCATTGATTTTTGCCATTGAAAAACATCATGTTATTCATATACCAGAAATGTTTGAAGCTACTGACTGAATGAAAGGAGCTGGCATCTCACTCTCTTTGAATCTTCTTTATCATGCTAGGATTAGCAGGAAAAAGCAAAAAATTTCAGAATTGCACCTTGCAATGTGGAGATATTACTGTTTGTGCATTTACAATATTCATTGATTTTTGCCATTGAAAAACGTCCAGAAATGTTTGAAGCTACTGACTGAATGAAAGGAGCTGGCATCTCACTCTCTTTGAATCTTCTTTATCATGCTAGGATTAGCAGGAAAAAGCAAAACATTTCAGATTTGCACCTTGCAATGTGGAGATATTACTGTTTGTGCATTTACAATATTCATTGATTTTTGCCATTGAAAAACATCATGTTATTCATATACCAGAAATGTTTGAAGCTACTGACTGAATGAAAGGAGCTGGCATCTCACTCTCTTTGAATCTTCTTTATCATGCTAGGATTAGCAGGAAAAAGCAAAAAATTTCAGAATTGCACCTTGCAATGTGGAGATATTACTGTTTGTGCATTTACAATATTCATTGATTTTTGCCATTGAAAACATCATTTTATTCATATACCAGAAATGTTTGAAGCTACTGACTGAATGAAAGGAGCTGGCATCTCACTCTCTTTGAATCTTCTTTATCATGCTAGGATTAGCAGGAAAAAGCAAAAAAATTCAGAATTGCACCTTGCAATGTGGAGATATTACTGTTTGTGCATTTACAATATTCATTGATTTTTGCCATTGAAAAATGTCCAGAAATGTTTGAAGCTACTGACTGAATGAAAGGAGCTGGCATCTCACTCTCTTTGAATCTTCTTTATCATGCTAGGATTAGCAGGAAAAAGCAAAAAATTTCAGAATTGCACCTTGCAATGTGGAGATATTACTGTTTGTGCATTTACAATATTCATTGATTTTTGCCATTGAAAAACATCATGTTATTCATATACCAGAAATGTTTGAAGCTACTGACTGAATGAAAGGAGCTGGCATCTCACTCTCTTTGAATCTTCTTTATCATGCTAGGATTAGCAGGAAAAAGCAAAAAATTTCAGAATTGCACCTTGCAATGTGGAGATATTACTGTTTGTGCATTTACAATATTCATTGATTTTTGCCATTGAAAAACGTCCAGAAATGTTTGAAGCTACTGACTGAATGAAAGGAGCTGGCATCTCACTCTCTTTGAATCTTCTTTATCATGCTAGGATTAGCAGGAAAAAGCAAAACATTTCAGATTTGCACCTTGCAATGTGGAGATATTACTGTTTGTGCATTTACAATATTCATTGATTTTTGCCATTGAAAAACATCATGTTATTCATATACCAGAAATGTTTGAAGCTACTGACTGAATGAAAGGAGCTGGCATCTCA
Organism: Phyllobates terribilis; assembly: GCF_046119375.1. Taxonomy (NCBI): domain Eukaryota; kingdom Metazoa; phylum Chordata; class Amphibia; order Anura; family Dendrobatidae; genus Phyllobates; species Phyllobates terribilis. Next base: position 372,795 of record NW_027362901.1, read on the forward strand.
CTCTCTTTGAATCTTCTTTATCATGCTAGGATTAGCAGGAAAAAGCAAAAAATTTCAGAATTGCACCTTGCAATGTGGAGATATTACTGTTTGTGCATTTACAATATTCATTGATTTTTGCCATTGAAAAACGTCCAGAAATGTTTGAAGCTACTGACTGAATGAAAGGAGCTGGCATCTCACTCTCTTTGAATCTTCTTTATCATGCTAGGATTAGCAGGAAAAAGCAAAAAATTTCAGAATTGCACCTTGCAATGTGGAGATATTACTGTTTGTGCATTTACAATATTCATTGATTTTTGCCATTGAAAAACGTCCAGAAATGTTTGAAGCTACTGACTGAATGAAAGGAGCTGGCATCTCACTCTCTTTGAATCTTCTTTATCATGCTAGGATTAGCAGGAAAAAGCAAAAAATTTCAGAATTGCACCTTGCAATGTGGAGATATTACTGTTTATGCATTTACAATATTCATTGATTTTTGCCATTGAAAAACGTCCAGAAATGTTTGAAGCTACTGACTGAATGAAAGGAGCTGGCATCTCACTCTCTTTGAATCTTCTTTATCATGCTAGGATTAGCAGGAAAAAGCAAAAAATTTCAGAATTGCACCTTGCAATGTGGAGATATTACTGTTTGTGCATTTACAATATTCATTGATTTTTGCCATTGAAAAACATCCAGAAATGTTTGAAGCTACTGACTGAATGAAAGGAGCTGGCATCTCACTCTCTTTGAATCTTCTTTATCATGCTAGGATTAGCAGGAAAAAGTAAAAAATTTCAGAATTGCACCTTGCAATGTGGAGATATTATTGTTTGTGCATTTACAATATTCATTGATTTTTGCCATTGAAAAACGTCCAGAAATGTTTGAAGCTACTGACTGAATGAAAGGAGCTGGCATCTCACTCTCTTTGAATCTTCTTTATCATGCTAGGATTAGCAGGAAAAAGCAAAAAATTTCAGAATTGCACCTTGCAATGTGGAGATATTACTGTTTGTGCATTTACAATATTCATTGATTTTTGCCATTGAAAAACGTCCAGAAATGTTTGAAGCTACTGACTGAATGAAAGGACCTGGCATCTCACTCTCTTTGAATCTTCTTTATCATGCTAGGATTAGCAAGAAAAAGCAAAAAATTTCAGAATTGCACCTTGCAATGTGGAGATATTACTGTTTGTGCATTTACAATATTCATTGATTTTTGCCATTGAAAAACATCATGTTATTCATATACCAGAAATGTTTGAAGCTACTGACTGAATGAAAGGAGCTGGCATCTCACTCTCTTTGAATCTTCTTTATCATGCTAGGATTAGCAGGAAAAAGCAAAAAATTTCAGAATTGCACCTTGCAATGTGGAGATATTACTGTTTGTGCATTTACAATATTCATTGATTTTTGCCATTGAAAAACGTCCAGAAATATTTGAAGCTACTGACTGAATGAAAGGAGCTGGCATCTCACTCTCTTTGAATCTTCTTTATCATGCTAGGATTAGCAGGAAAAAGCAAAAAATTTCAGAATTGCACCTTGCAATGTGGAGATATTACTGTTTGTGCATTTACAATATTCATTGATTTTTGCCATTGAAAAACGTCCAGAAATGTTTGAAGCTACTGACTGAATGAAAGGAGCTGGCATCTCACTCTCTTTGAATCTTCTTTACCATGCTAGGATTAGCAGGAAAAAGCAAAAAATTTCAGAATTGCACCTTGCAATGTGGAGATATTACTGTTTGTGCATTCACAATATTCATTGATTTTTGCCATTGAAAAACGTCCAGAAATGTTTGAAGCTACTGACTGAATGAAAGGACCTGGCATCTCACTCTCTTTGAATCTTCTTTATCATGCTAGGATTAGCAAGAAAAAGCAAAAAATTTCAGAATTGCACCTTGCAATGTGGAGATATTACTGTTTGTGCATTTACAATATTCATTGATTTTTGCCATTGAAAAATGTCCAGAAATGTTTGAAGCTACTGACTGAATGAAAGGAGCTGGCATCTCACTCTCTTTGAATCTTCTTTATCATGCTAGGATTAGCAGGAAAAAGCAAAAAATTTCAGAATTGCACCTTGCAATGTGGAGATATTACTGTTTGTGCATTTACAATATTCATTGATTTTTGCCATTGAAAAACATCATGTTATTCATATACCAGAAATGTTTGAAGCTACTGACTGAATGAAAGGAGCTGGCATCTCACTCTCTTTGAATCTTCTTTATCATGCTAGGATTAGCAGGAAAAAGCAAAAAATTTCAGAATTGCACCTTGCAATGTGGAGATATTACTGTTTGTGCATTTACAATATTCATTGATTTTTGCCATTGAAAAACGTCCAGAAATGTTTGAAGCTACTGACTGAATGAAAGGAGCTGGCATTTCACTCTCTTTGAATCTTCTTTATCATGCTAGGATTAGCAGGAAAAAGCAAAACATTTCAGAATTGCACCTTGCAATGTGGAGATATTACTGTTTGTGCATTTACAATATTCATTGATTTTTGCCATTGAAAAACATCATGTTATTCATATACCAGAAATGTTTGAAGCTACTGACTGAATGAAAGGAGCTGGCATCTCACTCTCTTTGAATCTTCTTTATCATGCTAGGATTAGCAGGAAAAAGCAAAAAATTTCAGAATTGCACCTTGCAATGTGGAGATATTACTGTTTGTGCATTTACAATATTCATTGATTTTTGCCATTGAAAAACATCATGTTATTCATATACCAGAAATGTTTGAAGCTACTGACTGAATGAAAGGAGCTGGCATCTCACTCTCTTTGAATCTTCTTTATCATGCTAGGATTAGCAGGAAAAAGCAAAAAATTGCAGAATTGCACCTTGCAATGTGGAGATATTACTGTTTGTGCATTTACAATATTCATTGATTTTTGCCATTGAAAAACGTCCAGAAATGTTTGAAGCTACTGACTGAATGAAAGGAGCTGGCATCTCACTCTCTTTGAATCTTCTTTATCATGCTAGGATTAGCAGGAAAAAGCAAAAAATTTCAGAATTGCACCTTGCAATGTGGAGATATTACTGTTTGTGCATTTACAATATTCATTGATTTTTGCCATTGAAAAACGTCCAGAAATGTTTGAAGCTACTGACTGAATGAAAGGAGCTGGCATCTCACTCTCTTTGAATCTTCTTTATCATGCTAGGATTAGCAGGAAAAAGCAAAAAATTTCAGAATTGCACCTTGCAATGTGGAGATATTACTGTTTGTGCATTTACAATATTCATTGATTTTTGCCATTGAAAAACGTCCAGAAATGTTTGAAGCTACTGACTGAATGAAAGGAGCTGGCATCTCACTCTCTTTGAATCTTCTTTATCATGCTAGGATTAGTAGGAAAAAGCAAAAAATTTCAGAATTGCACCTTGCAATGTGGAGATATTACTGTTTGTGCATTTACAATATTCATTGATTTTTGCCATTGAAAAACGTCCAGAAATGTTTGAAGCTACTGACTGAATGAAAGGAGCTGGCATCTCACTCTCTTTGAATCTTCTTTATCATGCTAGGATTAGCAGGAAAAAGCAAAAAATTTCAGAATTGCACCTTGCAATGTGGAGATATTACTGTTTGTGCATTTACAATATTCATTGATTTTTGCCATTGAAAACATCATTTTATTCATATACCAGAAATGTTTGAAGCTACTGACTGAATGAAAGGAGCTGGCATCTCACTCTCTTTGAATCTTCTTTATCATGCTAGGATTAGCAGGAAAAAGCAAAAAAATTCAGAATTGCACCTTGCAATGTGGAGATATTACTGTTTGTGCATTTACAATATTCATTGATTTTTGCCATTGAAAAATGTCCAGAAATGTTTGAAGCTACTGACTGAATGAAAGGAGCTGGCATCTCACTCTCTTTGAATCTTCTTTATCATGCTAGGATTAGCAGGAAAAAGCAAAAAATTTCAGAATTGCACCTTGCAATGTGGAGATATTACTGTTTGTGCATTTACAATATTCATTGATTTTTGCCATTGAAAAACATCATGTTATTCATATACCAGAAATGTTTGAAGCTACTGACTGAATGAAAGGAGCTGGCATCTCACTCTCTTTGAATCTTCTTTATCATGCTAGGATTAGCAGGAAAAAGCAAAAAATTTCAGAATTGCACCTTGCAATGTGGAGATATTACTGTTTGTGCATTTACAATATTCATTGATTTTTGCCATTGAAAAACGTCCAGAAATGTTTGAAGCTACTGACTGAATGAAAGGAGCTGGCATCTCACTCTCTTTGAATCTTCTTTATCATGCTAGGATTAGCAGGAAAAAGCAAAACATTTCAGATTTGCACCTTGCAATGTGGAGATATTACTGTTTGTGCATTTACAATATTCATTGATTTTTGCCATTGAAAAACATCATGTTATTCATATACCAGAAATGTTTGAAGCTACTGACTGAATGAAAGGAGCTGGCATCTCACTCTCTTTGAATCTTCTTTATCATGCTAGGATTAGCAGGAAAAAGCAAAAAATTTCAGAATTGCACCTTGCAATGTGGAGATATTACTGTTTGTGCATTTACAATATTCATTGATTTTTGCCATTGAAAAACGTCCAGAAATGTTTGAAGCTACTGACTGAATGAAAGGAGCTGGCATCTCACTCTCTTTGAATCTTCTTTATCATGCTAGGATTAGCAGGAAAAAGCAAAAAATTTCAGAATTGCACCTTGCAATGTGGAGATATTACTGTTTGTGCATTTACAATATTCATTGATTTTTGCCATTGAAAAACGTCCAGAAATGTTTGAAGCTACTGACTGAATGAAAGGAGCTGGCATCTCACTCTCTTTGAATCTTCTTTATCATGCTAGGATTAGCAGGAAAAAGCAAAAAATTTCAGAATTGCACCTTGCAATGTGGAGATATTACTGTTTATGCATTTACAATATTCATTGATTTTTGCCATTGAAAAACGTCCAGAAATGTTTGAAGCTACTGACTGAATGAAAGGAGCTGGCATCTCACTCTCTTTGAATCTTCTTTATCATGCTAGGATTAGCAGGAAAAAGCAAAAAATTTCAGAATTGCACCTTGCAATGTGGAGATATTACTGTTTGTGCATTTACAATATTCATTGATTTTTGCCATTGAAAAACATCCAGAAATGTTTGAAGCTACTGACTGAATGAAAGGAGCTGGCATCTCACTCTCTTTGAATCTTCTTTATCATGCTAGGATTAGCAGGAAAAAGTAAAAAATTTCAGAATTGCACCTTGCAATGTGGAGATATTATTGTTTGTGCATTTACAATATTCATTGATTTTTGCCATTGAAAAACGTCCAGAAATGTTTGAAGCTACTGACTGAATGAAAGGAGCTGGCATCTCACTCTCTTTGAATCTTCTTTATCATGCTAGGATTAGCAGGAAAAAGCAAAAAATTTCAGAATTGCACCTTGCAATGTGGAGATATTACTGTTTGTGCATTTACAATATTCATTGATTTTTGCCATTGAAAAACGTCCAGAAATGTTTGAAGCTACTGACTGAATGAAAGGACCTGGCATCTCACTCTCTTTGAATCTTCTTTATCATGCTAGGATTAGCAAGAAAAAGCAAAAAATTTCAGAATTGCACCTTGCAATGTGGAGATATTACTGTTTGTGCATTTACAATATTCATTGATTTTTGCCATTGAAAAACATCATGTTATTCATATACCAGAAATGTTTGAAGCTACTGACTGAATGAAAGGAGCTGGCATCTCACTCTCTTTGAATCTTCTTTATCATGCTAGGATTAGCAGGAAAAAGCAAAAAATTTCAGAATTGCACCTTGCAATGTGGAGATATTACTGTTTGTGCATTTACAATATTCATTGATTTTTGCCATTGAAAAACGTCCAGAAATATTTGAAGCTACTGACTGAATGAAAGGAGCTGGCATCTCACTCTCTTTGAATCTTCTTTATCATGCTAGGATTAGCAGGAAAAAGCAAAAAATTTCAGAATTGCACCTTGCAATGTGGAGATATTACTGTTTGTGCATTTACAATATTCATTGATTTTTGCCATTGAAAAACGTCCAGAAATGTTTGAAGCTACTGACTGAATGAAAGGAGCTGGCATCTCACTCTCTTTGAATCTTCTTTACCATGCTAGGATTAGCAGGAAAAAGCAAAAAATTTCAGAATTGCACCTTGCAATGTGGAGATATTACTGTTTGTGCATTCACAATATTCATTGATTTTTGCCATTGAAAAACGTCCAGAAATGTTTGAAGCTACTGACTGAATGAAAGGACCTGGCATCTCACTCTCTTTGAATCTTCTTTATCATGCTAGGATTAGCAAGAAAAAGCAAAAAATTTCAGAATTGCACCTTGCAATGTGGAGATATTACTGTTTGTGCATTTACAATATTCATTGATTTTTGCCATTGAAAAACATCATGTTATTCATATACCAGAAATGTTTGAAGCTACTGACTGAATGAAAGGAGCTGGCATCTCACTCTCTTTGAATCTTCTTTATCATGCTAGGATTAGCAGGAAAAAGCAAAAAATTTCAGAATTGCACCTTGCAATGTGGAGATATTACTGTTTGTGCATTTACAATATTCATTGATTTTTGCCATTGAAAAACGTCCAGAAATATTTGAAGCTACTGACTGAATGAAAGGAGCTGGCATCTCACTCTCTTTGAATCTTCTTTATCATGCTAGGATCAGCAGGAAAAAGCAAAAAATTTCAGAATTGCACCTTGCAATGTGGAGATATTACTGTTTGTGCATTTACAATATTCATTGATTTTTGCCATTGAAAAACGTCCAGAAATGTTTGAAGCTACTGACTGAATGAAAGGAGCTGGCATCTCACTCTCTTTGAATCTTCTTTACCATGCTAGGATTAGCAGGAAAAAGCAAAAAATTTCAGAATTGCACCTTGCAATGTGGAGATATTACTGTTTGTGCATTCACAATATTCATTGATTTTTGCCATTGAAAAACGTCCAGAAATGTTTGAAGCTACTGACTGAATGAAAGGAGCTGGCATCTCACTCTCTTTGAATCTTCTTTATCATGCTAGGATTAGCAAGAAAAAGCAAAAAATTTCAGAATTGCACCTTGCAATGTGGAGATATTACTGTTTGTGCATTTACAATATTCATTGATTTTTGCCATTGAAAAACATCATGTTATTCATATACCAGAAATGTTTGAAGCTACTGACTGAATGAAAGGAGCTGGCATCTCACTCTCTTTGAATATTCTTTATCATGCTAGGATTAGCAGGAAAAAGCAAAAAATTTCAGAATTGCACCTTGCAATGTGGAGATATTACTCTTTGTGCATTTACAATATTCATTGATTTTTGCCATTGAAAAACATCATGTTATTCATATACCAGAAATGTTTGAAGCTACTGACTGAATGAAAGGAGCTGGCATCTCACTCTCTTTGAATCTTCTTTATCATGCTAGGATTAGCAGGAAAAAGCAAAAAATTTCAGAATTGCACCTTGCAATGTGGAGATATTACTGTTTGTGCATTTACAATATTCATTGATTTTTGCCATTGAAAAACGTCCAGAAATGTTTGAAGCTACTGACTGAATGAAAGGAGCTGGCATCTCACTCTCTTTGAATCTTCTTTATCATGCTAGGATTAGCAGGAAAAAGCAAAAAATTTCAGAATTGCACCTTGCAATGTGGAGATATTACTGTTTGTGCATTTACAATATTCATTGATTTTTGCCATTGAAAAACGTCCAGAAATGTTTGAAGCTACTGACTGAATGAAAAGAGCTGGCATCTCACTCTCTTTGAATCTTCCTTATCATGCTAGGATTAGCAGGAAAAAGCAAAAAATTTCAGAATTGCACCTTGCAATGTGGAGATATTACTGTTTGTGCATTTACAATATTCATTGATTTTTGCCATTGAAAAACGTCCAGAAATGTTTGAAGCTACTGACTGAATGAAAGTAGCTGGCATCTCACTCTCTTTGAATCTTCTTTATCATGCTAGGATTAGCAGGAAAAAGCAAAAAATTTCAGAATTGCACCTTGCAATGTGGAGATATTACTGTTTGTGCATTTACAATATTCATTAATTTTTGCCATTGAAAAACGTCCAGAAATGTTTGAAGCTACTGACTGAATGAAAGGAGCTGGCATCTCACTCTCTTTGAATCTTCTTTATCATGCTAGGATTAGCAGGAAAAAGCAAAAAATTTCAGAATTGCACCTTGCAATGTGGAGATATTACTGTTTGTGCATTTACAATATTCATTGATTTTTGCCATTGAAAAACGTCCAGAAATGTTTGAAGCTACTGACTGAATGAAAGGAGCTGGCATCTCACTCTCTTTGAATCTTCTTTATCATGCTAGGATTAGCAGGAAAAAGCAAAAAATTTCAGAATTGCACCTTGCAATGTGGAGATATTACTTTTTGTGCATTTACAATATTCATTGATTTTTGCCATTGAAAAACATCATGTTATTCATATACCAGAAATGTTTGAAGCTACTGACTAAATGAAAGGAGCTGGCATCTCACTCTCTTTGAATCTTCTTTATCATGCTAGGATTAGCAGGAAAAAACAAAAAATTTCAGAATTGCACCTTGCAATGTGGAGATATTACTGTTTGTGCATTTACAATATTCATTGATTTTTGCCATTGAAAAACGTCCAGAAATGTTTGAAGCTACTGACTGAATGAAAGGAGCTGGCATCTCACTCTCTTTGAATCTTCTTTATCATGCTAGGATTAGCAGGAAAAAGCAAAAAATTTCAGAATTGCACCTTGCAATGTGGAGATATTACTGTTTGTGCATTTACAATATTCATTGATTTTTGCCATTGAAAAACATCATGTTATTCATATACCAGAAATGTTTGAAGCTACTGACTGAATGAAAGGAGCTGGCATCTCACTCTCTTTGAATCTTCTTTATCATGCTAGGATTAGCAGGAAAAAGCAAAAAATTTCAGAATTGCACCTTGCAATGTGGAGATATTACTGTTTGTGCATTTACAATATTCATTGATTTTAGCCATTGAAAAACGTCCAGAAATGTTTGAAGCTACTGACTGAATGAAAGGAGCTCGCATCTCACTCTCTTTGAATCTTCTTTATCATGCTAGGATTAGCAGGAAAAAGCAAAAAATTTCAGAATTGCACCTTGCAATGTGGAGATATTACTGTTTGTGCATTTACAATATTCATTGATTTTTGCCATTGAAAAACGTCCAGAAATGTTTGAAGCTACTGACTGAATGAAAGGAGCTGGCATCTCACTCTCTTTGAATCTTCTTTATCATGCTAGGATTAGCAGGAAAAAGCAAAAAATTTCAGAATTGCACCTTGCAATGTGGAGATATTACTGTTTGTGCATTTACAATATTCATTGATTTTTGCCATTGAAAAACATCCAGAAATGTTTGAAGCTACTGACTGAATGAAAGGAGCTGGCATCTCACTCTCTTTGAATCTTCTTTATCATGCTAGGATTAGCAGGAAAAAGTAAAAAATTTCAGAATTGCACCTTGCAATGTGGAGATATTATTGTTTGTGCATTTACAATATTCATTGATTTTTGCCATTGAAAAACGTCCAGAAATGTTTGAAGCTACTGACTGAATGAAAGGAGCTGGCATCTCACTCTCTTTGAATCTTCTTTATCATGCTAGGATTAGCAGGAAAAAGCAAAAAATTTCAGAATTGCACCTTGCAATGTGGAGATATTACTGTTTGTGCATTTACAATATTCATTGATTTTTGCCATTGAAAAACGTCCAGAAATGTTTGAAGCTACTGACTGAATGAAAGGAGCTGGCATCTCACTCTCTTTGAATCTTCTTTATCATGCTAGGATTAGCAGGAAAAAGCAAAAAATTTCAGAATTGCACCTTGCAATGTGGAGATATTACTGTTTGTGCATTTACAATATTCATTGATTTTTGCCATTGAAAAACATCATGTTATTCATATACCAGAAATGTTTGAAGCTACTGACTGAATGAAAGGAGCTGGCATCTCACTCTCTTTGAATCTTCTTTATCATGCTAGGATTAGCAGGAAAAAGCAAAAAATTTCAGAATTGCACCTTGCAATGTGGAGATATTACTGTTTGTGCATTTACAATATTCATTGATTTTAGCCATTGAAAAACGTCCAGAAATGTTTGAAGCTACTGACTGAATGAAAGGAGCTCGCATCTCACTCTCTTTGAATCTTCTTTATCATGCTAGGATTAGCAGGAAAAAGCAAAAAATTTCAGAATTGCACCTTGCAATGTGGAGATATTACTGTTTGTGCATTTACAATATTCATTGATTTTTGCCATTGAAAAACGTCCAGAAATGTTTGAAGCTACTGACTGAATGAAAGGAGCTGGCATCTCACTCTCTTTGAATCTTCTTTATCATGCTAGGATTAGCAGGAAAAAGCAAAAAATTTCAGAATTGCACCTTGCAATGTGGAGATATTACTGTTTGTGCATTTACAATATTCATTGATTTTTGCCATTGAAAAACATCCAGAAATGTTTGAAGCTACTGACTGAATGAAAGGAGCTGGCATCTCACTCTCTTTGAATCTTCTTTATCATGCTAGGATTAGCAGGAAAAAGTAAAAAATTTCAGAATTGCACCTTGCAATGTGGAGATATTATTGTTTGTGCATTTACAATATTCATTGATTTTTGCCATTGAAAAACGTCCAGAAATGTTTGAAGCTACTGACTGAATGAAAGGAGCTGGCATCTCACTCTCTTTGAATCTTCTTTATCATGCTAGGATTAGCAGGAAAAAGCAAAAAATTTCAGAATTGCACCTTGCAATGTGGAGATATTACTGTTTGTGCATTTACAATATTCATTGATTTTTGCCATTGAAAAACGTCCAGAAATGTTTGAAGCTACTGACTGAATGAAAGGACCTGGCATCTCACTCTCTTTGAATCTTCTTTATCATGCTAGGATTAGCAAGAAAAAGCAAAAAATTTCAGAATTGCACCTTGCAATGTGGAGATATTACTGTTTGTGCATTTACAATATTCATTGATTTTTGCCATTGAAAAACATCATGTTATTCATATACCAGAAATGTTTGAAGCTACTGACTGAATGAAAGGAGCTGGCATCTCACTCTCTTTGAATCTTCTTTATCATGCTAGGATTAGCAGGAAAAAGCAAAAAATTTCAGAATTGCACCTTGCAATGTGGAGATATTACTGTTTGTGCATTTACAATATTCATTGATTTTTGCCATTGAAAAACGTCCAGAAATATTTGAAGCTACTGACTGAATGAAAGGAGCTGGCATCTCACTCTCTTTGAATCTTCTTTATCATGCTAGGATTAGCAGGAAAAAGCAAAAAATTTCAGAATTGCACCTTGCAATGTGGAGATATTACTGTTTGTGCATTTACAATATTCATTGATTTTTGCCATTGAAAAACGTCCAGAAATGTTTGAAGCTACTGACTGAATGAAAGGAGCTGGCATCTCACTCTCTTTGAATCTTCTTTACCATGCTAGGATTAGCAGGAAAAAGCAAAAAATTTCAGAATTGCACCTTGCAATGTGGAGATATTACTGTTTGTGCATTCACAATATTCATTGATTTTTGCCATTGAAAAACGTCCAGAAATGTTTGAAGCTACTGACTGAATGAAAGGACCTGGCATCTCACTCTCTTTGAATCTTCTTTATCATGCTAGGATTAGCAAGAAAAAGCAAAAAATTTCAGAATTGCACCTTGCAATGTGGAGATATTACTGTTTGTGCATTTACAATATTCATTGATTTTTGCCATTGAAAAACATCATGTTATTCATATACCAGAAATGTTTGAAGCTACTGACTGAATGAAAGGAGCTGGCATCTCACTCTCTTTGAATCTTCTTTATCATGCTAGGATTAGCAGGAAAAAGCAAAAAATTTCAGAATTGCACCTTGCAATGTGGAGATATTACTGTTTGTGCATTTACAATATTCATTGATTTTTGCCATTGAAAAACGTCCAGAAATATTTGAAGCTACTGACTGAATGAAAGGAGCTGGCATCTCACTCTCTTTGAATCTTCTTTATCATGCTAGGATTAGCAGGAAAAAGCAAAAAATGTCAGAATTGCACCTTGCAATGTGGAGATATTACTGTTTGTGCATTTACAATATTCATTGATATTTGCCATTGAAAAACGTCCAGAAATGTTTGAAGCTACTGACTGAATGAAAGGAGCTGGCATCTCACTCTCTTTGAATCTTCTTTACCATGCTAGGATTAGCAGGAAAAAGCAAAAAATTTCAGAATTGCACCTTGCAATGTGGAGATATTACTGTTTGTGCATTCACAATATTCATTGATTTTTGCCATTGAAAAACGTCCAGAAATGTTTGAAGCTACTGACTGAATGAAAGGAGCTGGCATCTCACTCTCTTTGAATCTTCTTTATCATGCTAGGATTAGCAAGAAAAAGCAAAAAATTTCAGAATTGCACCTTGCAATGTGGAGATATTACTGTTTGTGCATTTACAATATTCATTGATTTTTGCCATTGAAAAACATCATGTTATTCATATACCAGAAATGTTTGAAGCTACTGACTGAATGAAAGGAGCTGGCATCTCACTCTCTTTGAATCTTCTTTATCATGCTAGGATTAGCAGGAAAAAGCAAAAAATTTCAGAATTGCACCTTGCAATGTGGAGATATTACTCTTTGTGCATTTACAATATTCATTGATTTTTGCCATTGAAAAACATCATGTTATTCATATACCAGAAATGTTTGAAGCTACTGACTGAATGAAAGGAGCTGGCATCTCACTCTCTTTGAATCTTCTTTATCATGCTAGGATTAGCAGGAAAAAGCAAAAAATTTCAGAATTGCACCTTGCAATGTGGAGATATTACTGTTTGTGCATTTACAATATTCATTGATTTTTGCCATTGAAAAACGTCCAGAAATGTTTGAAGCTACTGACTGAATGAAAGGAGCTGGCATCTCACTCTCTTTGAATCTTCTTTATCATGCTAGGATTAGCAGGAAAAAGCAAAAAATTTCAGAATTGCACCTTGCAATGTGGAGATATTACTGTTTGTGCATTTACAATATTCATTGATTTTTGCCATTGAAAAACGTCCAGAAATGTTTGAAGCTACAGACTGAATGAAAAGAGCTGGCATCTCACTCTCTTTGAATCTTCCTTATCATGCTAGGATTAGCAGGAAAAAGCAAAAAATTTCAGAATTGCACCTTGCAATGTGGAGATATTACTGTTTGTGCATTTACAATATTCATTGATTTTTGCCATTGAAAAACGTCCAGAAATGTTTGAAGCTACTGACTGAATGAAAGTAGCTGGCATCTCACTCTCTTTGAATCTTCTTTATCATGCTAGGATTAGCAGGAAAAAGCAAAAAATTTCAGAATTGCACCTTGCAATGTGGAGATATTACTGTTTGTGCATTTACAATATTCATTAATTTTTGCCATTGAAAAACGTCCAGAAATGTTTGAAGCTACTGACTGAATGAAAGGAGCTGGCATCTCACTCTCTTTGAATCTTCTTTATCATGCTAGGATTAGCAGGAAAAAGCAAAAAATTTCAGAATTGCACCTTGCAATGTGGAGATATTACTGTTTGTGCATTTACAATATTCATTGATTTTTGCCATTGAAAAACGTCCAGAAATGTTTGAAGCTACTGACTGAATGAAAGGAGCTGGCATCTCACTCTCTTTGAATCTTCTTTATCATGCTAGGATTAGCAGGAAAAAGCAAAAAATTTCAGAATTGCACCTTGCAATGTGGAGATATTACTTTTTGTGCATTTACAATATTCATTGATTTTTGCCATTGAAAAACATCATGTTATTCATATACCAGAAATGTTTGAAGCTACTGACTAAATGAAAGGAGCTGGCATCTCACTCTCTTTGAATCTTCTTTATCATGCTAGGATTAGCAGGAAAAAACAAAAAATTTCAGAATTGCACCTTGCAATGTGGAGATATTACTGTTTGTGCATTTACAATATTCATTGATTTTTGCCATTGAAAAACGTCCAGAAATGTTTGAAGCTACTGACTGAATGAAAGGAGCTGGCATCTCACTCTCTTTGAATCTTCTTTATCATGCTAGGATTAGCAGGAAAAAGCAAAAAATTTCAGAATTGCACCTTGCAATGTGGAGATATTACTGTTTGTGCATTTACAATATTCATTGATTTTTGCCATTGAAAAACATCATGTTATTCATATACCAGAAATGTTTGAAGCTACTGACTGAATGAAAGGAGCTGGCATCTCACTCTCTTTGAATCTTCTTTATCATGCTAGGATTAGCAGGAAAAAGCAAAAAATTTCAGAATTGCACCTTGCAATGTGGAGATATTACTGTTTGTGCATTTACAATATTCATTGATTTTAGCCATTGAAAAACGTCCAGAAATGTTTGAAGCTACTGACTGAATGAAAGGAGCTCGCATCTCACTCTCTTTGAATCTTCTTTATCATGCTAGGATTAGCAGGAAAAAGCAAAAAATTTCAGAATTGCACCTTGCAATGTGGAGATATTACTGTTTGTGCATTTACAATATTCATTGATTTTTGCCATTGAAAAACATCATGTTATTCATATACCAGAAATGTTTGAAGCTACTGACTGAATGAAAGGAGCTGGCATCTCACTCTCTTTGAATCTTCTTTATCATGCTAGGATTAGCAGGAAAAAGCAAAAAATTTCAGAATTGCACCTTGCAATGTGGAGATATTACTGTTTGTGCATTTACAATATTCATTGATTTTTGCCATTGAAAAACGTCCAGAAATGTTTGAAGCTACTGACTGAATGAAAGGAGCTGGCATCTCACTCTCTTTGAATCTTCTTTATCATGCTAGGATTAGCAGGAAAAAGCAAAAAATTTCAGAATTGCACCTTGCAATGTGGAGATATTACTCTTTGTGCATTTACAATATTCATTGATTTTTGCCATTGAAAAACATCATGTTATTCATATACCAGAAATGTTTGAAGCTACTGACTGAATGAAAGGAGCTGGCATCTCACTCTCTTTGAATCTTCTTTATCATGCTAGGATTAGCAGGAAAAAGCAAAAAATTTCAGAATTGCACCTTGCAATGTGGAGATATTACTGTTTGTGCATTTACAATATTCATTGATTTTTGCCATTGAAAAACGTCCAGAAATGTTTGAAGCTACTGACTGAATGAAAGGAGCTGGCATCTCACTCTCTTTGAATCTTCTTTATCATGCTAGGATTAGCAGGAAAAAGCAAAAAATTTCAGAATTGCACCTTGCAATGTGGAGATATTACTGTTTGTGCATTTACAATATTCATTGATTTTTGCCATTGAAAAACGTCCAGAAATGTTTGAAGCTACTGACTGAATGAAAGGAGCTGGCATCTCACTCTCTTTGAATCTTCTTTATCATGCTAGGATTAGCAGGAAAAAGCAAAAAATTTCAGAATTGCACCTTGCAATGTGGAGATATTACTGTTTGTGCATTTACAATATTCATTGATTTTTGCCATTGAAAAACGTCCAGAAATGTTTGAAGCTACTGACTGAATGAAAGGAGCTGGCATCTCACTCTCTTTGAATCTTCTTTATCATGCTAGGATTAGCAGGAAAAAGCAAAAAATTTCAGAATTGCACCTTGCAATGTGGAGATATTACTGTTTGTGCATTTACAATATTCATTGATTTTTGCCATTGAAAAACGTCCAGAAATGTTTGAAGCTACTGACTGAATGAAAGGAGCTGGCATCTCACTCTCTTTGAATCTTCTTTATCATGCTAGGATTAGCAGGAAAAAGCAAAAAATTTCAGAATTGCACCTTGCAATGTGGAGATATTACTGTTTGTGCATTTACAATATTCATTGATTTTTGCCATTGAAAAACGTCCAGAAATGTTTGAAGCTACTGAATGAATGAAAGGAGCTGGCATCTCACTCTCTTTGAATCTTCTTTATCATGCTAGGATTAGCAGGAAAAAGCAAAAAATTTCAGAATTGCACCTTGCAATGTGGAGATATTACTGTTTGTGCATTTACAATATTCATTGATTTTTGCCATTGAAAAACATCATGTTATTCATATACCAGAAATGTTTGTAGCTACTGACTGAATGAAAGGAGCTGGCATCTCACTCTCTTTGAATCTTCTTTATCATGCTAGGATTAGCAGGAAAAAACAAAAAATTTCAGAATTGCACCTTGCAATGTGGAGATATTACTGTTTGTGCATTTACAATATTCATTGATTTTTGCCATTGAAAAACGTCCAGAAATGTTTGAAGCTACTGACTGAATGAAAGGAGCTGGCATCTCACTATCTTTGAATCTTCTTTATCATGCTAGGATTAGCAGGAAAAAGCAAAAAATTTAAGAATTGCACCTTGCAATGTGGAGATATTACTGTTTGTGCATTTACAATATTCATTGATTTTTGCCATTGAAAAACGTCCAGAAATGTTTGAAGCTACTGACTGAATGAAAGGAGCTGGCATCTCACTCTCTTTGAATCTTCTTTATCATGCTAGGATTAGCAGGAAAAAGCAAAAAATTTCAGAATTGCACCTTGCAATGTGGAGATATTACTGTTTGTGCATTTACAATATTCATTGATTTTTGCCATTGAAAAACGTCCAGAAATGTTTGAAGCTACTGACTGAATGAAAGTAGCTGGCATCTCACTCTCTTTGAATCTTCTTTATCATGCTAGGATTAGCAGGAAAAAGCAAAAAATTTCAGAATTGCACCTTGCAATGTGGAGATATTACTGTTTGTGCATTTACAATATTCATTAATTTTTGCCATTGAAAAACGTCCAGAAATGTTTGAAGCTACTGACTGAATGAAAGGAGCTGGCATCTCACTCTCTTTGAATCTTCTTTATCATGCTAGGATTAGCAGGAAAAAGCAAAAAATTTCAGAATTGCACCTTGCAATGTGGAGATATTACTGTTTGTGCATTTACAATATTCATTGATTTTTGCCATTGAAAAACGTCCAGAAATGTTTGAAGCTACTGACAGAATGAAAGGAGCTGGCATCTCACTCTCTTTGAATCTTCTTTATCATGCTAGGATTAGCAGGAAAAAGCAAAAAATTTCAGAATTGCACCTTGCAATGTGGAGATATTACTGTTTGTGTATTTACAATATTCATTGATTTTTGCCATTGAAAAACGTCCAGAAATGTTTGAAGCTACTGACTGAATGAAAGGAGCTGGCATCTCACTCTCTTTGAATCTTCTTTATCATGCTAGGATTAGCAAGAAAAAGCAAACAATTTCAGAATTGCACCTTGCAATGTGGAGATATTACTGTTTGTGCATTTACAATATTCATTGATTTTTGCCATTGAAAAACATCATGTTATTCATATACAAGAAATGTTTGAAGCTACTGACTGAATGAAAGGAGCTGGCATCTCACTCTCTTTGAATCTTCTTTATCATGCTAGGATTAGCAGGAAAAAGCAAAAAATTTCAGAATTGCACCTTGCAATGTGGAGATATTACTGTTTGTGCATTTACAATATTCATTGATTTTTGAAATTGAAAAACATCATGTTATTCATATACCAGAAATGTTTGAAGCTACTGACTGAATGAAAGGAGCTGGCATCTCACTCTCTTTGAATCTTCTTTATCATGCTAGGATTAGCAGGAAAAAGCAAAAAATTTCAGAATTGCACCTTGCAATGTGGAGATATTACTGTTTGTGCATTTACAATATTCATTGATTTTTGCCATTGAAAAACATCCAGAAATGTTTGAAGCTACTGACTGAATGAAAGGAGCTGGCATATCTCTCTCGTAATCTTCTTTATCATGCTAGGATTAGCAGGAAAAAGCAAAAAATTTCAGAATTGCACCTTGCAATGTGGAGATATTACTGTTTGTGCATTTACAATATTCATTGATTTTTGCCATTGAAAAACGTCCAGAAATGTTTGAAGCTACTGACTGAATGAAAGGAGCTGGCATCTCACTCTCTTTCAATCTTCTTTATCATGCTAGGATTAGCAGGAAAAAGCAAAAAATTTCAGAATTGCACCTTGCAATGTGGAGATATTACTGTTTGTGCATTTACAATATTCATTGATTTTTGCCATTGAAAAACGTCCAGAAATGTTTGAAGCTACTGACTGAATGAAAGTAGCTGGCATCTCACTCTCTTTGAATCTTCTTTATCATGCTAGGATTAGCAGGAAAAAGCAAAAAATTTCAGAATTGCACCTTGCAATGTGGAGATATTACTGTTTGTGCATTTACAATATTCATTAATTTTTGCCATTGAAAAACGTCCAGAAATGTTTGAAGCTACTGACTGAATGAAAGGAGCTGGCATCTCACTCTCTTTGAATCTTCTTTATCATGCTAGGATTAGCAGGAAAAAGCAAAAAATTTCAGAATTGCACCTTGCAATGTGGAGATATTACTGTTTGTGCATTTACAATATTCATTGATTTTTGCCATTGAAAAACGTCCAGAAATGTTTGAAGCTACTGACTGAATGAAAGGAGCTGGCATCTCACTCTCTTTGAATCTTCTTTATCATGCTAGGATTAGCAGGAAAAAGCAAAAAATTTCAGAATTGCACCTTGCAATGTGGAGATATTACTGTTTGTGCATTTACAATATTCATTGATTTTTGCCATTGAAAAACATCATGTTATTCATATACCAGAAATGTTTGAAGCTACTGACTGAATGAAAGGAGCTGGCATCTCACTCTCTTTGAATCTTCTTTATCATGCTAGGATTAGCAGGAAAAAACAAAAAATTTCAGAATTGCACCTTGCAATGTGGAGATATTACTGTTTGTGCATTTACAATATTCATTGATTTTTGCCATTGAAAAACATCCAGAAATGTTTGAAGCTACTGACTGAATGAAAGGAGCTGGCTTCTCACTCTCTTTGAATCTCCTTTATCATGCTAGGATTAGCAGGAAAAAGCAAAAAATTTCAGAATTGCACCTTGCAATGTGGAGATATTACTGTTTGTGCATTTACAATATTCATTGATTTTTGCCATTGAAAAACATCATGTTATTCATATACCAGAAATGTTTGAAGCTACTGACTGAATGAAAGGAGCTGGCATCTCACTCTCTTTGAATCTTCTTTATCATGCTAGGATTAGCAGGAAAAAGCAAAAAATTTCAGAATTGCACCTTGCAATGTGGAGATATTACTGTTTGTGCATTTACAATATTCATTGATTTTTGCCATTGAAAAACGTCCAGAAATGTTTGAAGCTACTGACTGAATGAAAGGAGCTGGCATCTCACTCTCTTTGAATCTTCTTTATCATGCTAGGATTAGCAGGAAAAAGCAAAAAATTTCAGAATTGCACCTTGCAATGTGGAGATATTACTGTTTGTGCATTTACAATATTCATTGATTTTTGTCATTGAAAAACATCATGTTATTCATATACCAGAAATGTTTGAAGCTACTGACTGAATGAAAGGAGCTGGCATCTCACTCTCTTTGAATCTTCTTTATCATGCTAGGATTAGCAGGAAAAAGCAAAAAATTTCAGAATTGCACCTTGCAATGTGGAGATATTACTGTTTGTGCATTTACAATATTCATTGATTTTTGCCATTGAAAAACGTCCAGAAATGTTTGAAGCTACTGACTGAATGAAAGGAGCTGGCATCTCACTCTCTTTGAATCTTCTTTATCATGCTAGGATTAGCAGGAAAAAGCAAAAAATTTCAGAATTGCACCTTGCAATGTGGAGATATTACTGTTTGTGCATTTACAATATTCAATGATTTTTGCCATTGAAAAACATCATGTTATTCATATACCAGAAATGTTTGAAGCTACTGACTGAATGAAAAGAGCTGGCATCTCACTCTCTTTGAATCTTCTTTATCATGCTAGGATTAGCAGGAAAAAGCAAAAAATTTCAGAATTGCACCTTGCAATGTGGAGATATTACTGTTTGTGCATTTACAATATTCATTGATTTTTGCCATTGAAAAACGTCCAGAAATGTTTGAAGCTACTGACTGAATGAAAGGATCTGGCATCTCACTCTCTTTGAATCTTCTTTATCATGCTAGGATTAGCAGGAAAAAGCAAAAAATTTCAGAATTGCACCTTGCAATGTGGAGATATTACTGTTTGTGCATTTACAATATTCATTGATTTTTGCCATTGAAAAACGTCCAGAAATGTTTGAAGCTACTGACTGAATGAAAGGAGCTGGCATCTCACTCTCTTTGAATCTTCTTTATCATGCTAGGATTAGCAGGAAAAAGCAAAAAATTTCAGAATTGCACCTTGCAATGTGGAGATATTACTGTTTGTGCATTTACAATATTCATTGATTTTTGCCATTGAAAAACGTCCAGAAATGTTTGAAGCTACTGACTGAATGAAAGGAGCTGGCATCTCACTCTCTTTGAATCTTCTTTATCATGCTAGGATTAGCAGGAAAAAGCAAAAAATTTCAGAATTGCACCTTGCAATGTGGAGATATTACTGTTTGTGCATTTACAATATTCATTGATTTTTGCCATTGAAAAACGTCCAGAAATGTTTGAAGCTACTGAATGAATGAAAGGAGCTGGCATCTCACTCTCTTTGAATCTTCTTTATCATGCTAGGATTAGCAGGAAAAAGCAAAAAATTTCAGAATTGCACCTTGCAATGTGGAGATATTACTGTTTGTGCATTTACAATATTCATTGATTTTTGCCATTGAAAAACATCATGTTATTCATATACCAGAAATGTTTGAAGCTACTGACTGAATGAAAGGAGCTGGCATCTCACTCTCTTTGAATCTTCTTTATCATGCTAGGATTAGCAGGAAAAAACAAAAAATTTCAGAATTGCACCTTGCAATGTGGAGATATTACTGTTTGTGCATTTACAATATTCATTGATTTTTGCCATTGAAAAACGTCCAGAAATGTTTGAAGCTACTGACTGATTGAAAGGAGCTGGCATCTCACTCTCTTTGAATCTTCTTTATCATGCTAGGATTAGCAGGAAAAAGCAAAAAATTTCAGAATTGCACCTTGCAATGTGGAGATATTACTGTTTGTGCATTTACAATATTCATTGATTTTTGCCATTGAAAAACATCATGTTATTCATATACCAGAAATGTTTGAAGCTACTGACTGAATGAAAGGAGCTGGCATCTCACTCTCTTTGAATCTTCTTTATCATGCTAGGATTAGCAGGAAAAAGCAAAAAATTTCAGAATTGCACCTTGCAATGTGGAGATATTACTGTTTGTGCATTTACAATATTCATTGATTTTTGCCATTGAAAAACGTCCAGAAATGTTTGAAGCTACTGACTGAATGAAAGGAGCTGGCATCTCACTCTCTTTGAATCTTCTTTACCATGCTAGGATTAGTAGGAAAAAGCAAAAAATTTCAGAATTGCACCTTGCAATGTGGAGATATTACTGTTTGTGCATTTACAATATTCATTGATTTTTGCCATTGAAAAACATCCAGAAATGTTTGAAGCTACTGACTGAATGAAAGGAGCTGGCATCTCACTCTCTTTGAATCTTCTTTATCATGCTAGGATTAGCAGGAAAAAGCAAAAAATTTCAGAATTGCACCTTGCAATGTGGAGATATTACTGTTTGTGCATTTACAATATTCATTGATTTTTGCCATTGAAAAACGTCCAGAAATGTTTGAAGCTACTGACTGAATGAAAGGAGCTGGCATCTCACTCTCTTTGAATCTTCTTTATCATGCTAGGATTAGCAAGAAAAAGCAAAAAATTTCAGAATTGCACCTTGCAATGTGGAGATATTACTGTTTGTGCATTTACAATATTCATTGATTTTTGCCATTGAAAAACATCATGTTATTCATATACAAGAAATGTTTGAAGCTACTGACTGAATGAAAGGAGCTGGCATCTCACTCTCTTTGAATCTTCTTTATCATGCTAGGATTAGCAGGAAAAAGCAAAAAATTTCAGAATTGCACCTTGCAATGTGGAGATATTACTGTTTGTGCATTTACAATATTCATTGATTTTTGAAATTGAAAAACATCATGTTATTCATATACCAGAAATGTTTGAAGCTACTGACTGAATGAAAGGAGCTGGCATCTCACTCTCTTTGAATCTTCTTTATCATGCTAGGATTAGCAGGAAAAAGCAAAAAATTTCAGAATTGCACCTTGCAATGTGGAGATATTACTGTTTGTGCATTTACAATATTCATTGATTTTTGCCATTGAAAAACGTCCAGAAATGTTTGAAGCTACTGACTGAATGAAAGGAGCTGGCATCTCACTCTCTTTGAATCTTCTTTATCATGCTAGGATTAGCAGGAAAAAGCAAAAAATTTCAGAATTGCACCTTGCAATGTGGAGATATTACTGTTTGTGCATTTACAATATTCATTGATTTTTGCCATTGAAAAACATCCAGAAATGTTTGAAGCTACTGACTGAATGAAAGGAGCTGGCATATCACTCTCGTAATCTTCTTTATCATGCTAGGATTAGCAGGAAAAAGCAAAAAATTTCAGAATTGCACCTTGCAATGTGGAGATATTACTGTTTGTGCATTTACAATATTCATTGATTTTTGCCATTGAAAAATGTCCAGAAATGTTTGAAGCTACTGACTGAATGAAAGGAGCTGGCATCTCACTCTCTTTGAATCTTCTTTATCATGCTAGGATTAGCAGGAAAAAGCAAAACATTTCAGAATTGCACCTTGCAATGTGGAGATATTACTGTTTGTGCATTTACAATATTCATTGATTTTTGCCATTGAAAAACGTCCAGAAATGTTTGAAGCTACTGACTGAATGAAAGTAGCTGGCATCTCATTCTCTTTGAATCTTCTTTATCATGCTAGGATTAGCAGGAAAAAGCAAAAAATTTCAGAATTGCACCTTGCAATGTGGAGATATTACTGTTTGTGCATTTACAATATTCATTAATTTTTGCCATTGAAAAACGTCCAGAAATGTTTGAAGCTACTGACTGAATGAAAGGAGCTGGCATCTCACTCTCTTTGAATCTTCTTTATCATGCTAGGATTAGCAGGAAAAAGCAAAAAATTTCAGAATTGCACCTTGCAATGTGGAGATATTACTGTTTGTGCATTTACAATATTCATTGATTTTTGCCATTGAAAAACGTCCAGAAATGTTTGAAGCTACTGACTGAATGAAAGGAGCTGGCATCTCACTCTCTTTGAATCTTCTTTATCATGCTAGGATTAGCAGGAAAAAGCAAAAAATTTCAGAATTGCACCTTGCAATGTGGAGATATTACTGTTTGTGCATTTACAATATTCATTGATTTTTGCCATTGAAAAACATCATGTTATTCATGTACCAGAAATGTTTGAAGCTACTGACTGAATGAAAGGAGCTGGCATCTCACTCTCTTTGAATCTTCTTTATCATGCTAGGATTAGCAGGAAAAAACAAAAAATTTCAGAATTGCACCTTGCAATGTGGAGATATTACTGTTTGTGCATTTACAATATTCATTGATTTTTGCCATTGAAAAACGTCCAGAAATGTTTGAAGCTACTGACTGAATGAAAGGAGCTGGCATCTCACTCTCTTTGAATCTTCTTTATCATGCTAGGATTAGCAGGAAAAAGCAAAAAATTTCAGAATTGCACCTTGCAATGTGGAGATATTACTGTTTGTGCATTTACAATATTCATTGATTTTTGTCATTGAAAAACATCATGTTATTCATATACCAGAAATGTTTGAAGCTACTGACTGAATGAAAGGAGCTGGCATCTCACTCTCTTTGAATCTTCTTTATCATGCTAGGATTAGCAGGAAAAAGCAAAAAATTTCAGAATTGCACCTTGCAATGTGGAGATATTACTGTTTGTGCATTTACAATATTCATTGATTTTTGCCATTGAAAAACGTCCAGAAATGTTTGAAGCTACTGACTGAATGAAAGGAGCTGGCATCTCACTCTCTTTGAATCTTCTTTATCATGCTAGGATTAGCAGGAAAAAGCAAAAAATTTCAGAATTGCACCTTGCAATGTGGAGATATTACTGTTTGTGCATTTACAATATTCATTGATTTTTGCCATTGAAAAACGTCCAGAAATGTTTGAAGCTACTGACTGAATGAAAGGAGCTGGCATCTCACTCTCTTTGAATCTTCTTTATCATGCTAGGATTAGCAGGAAAAAGCAAAAAATTTCAGAATTGCACCTTGCAATGTGGAGATATTACTGTTTGTGCATTTACAATATTCATTGATTTTTGCCATTGAAAAACGTCCAGAAATGTTTGAAGCTACTGACTGAATGAAAGGAGCTGGCATCTCACTCTCTTTGAATCTTCTTTATCATGCTAGGATTAGCAGGAAAAAGCAAAAAATTTCAGAATTGCACCTTGCAATGTGGAGATATTACTGTTTGTGCATTTACAATATTCAATGATTTTTGCCATTGAAAAACATCATGTTATTCATATACCAGAAATGTTTGAAGCTACTGACTGAATGAAAAGAGCTGGCATCTCACTCTCTTTGAATCTTCTTTATCATGCTAGGATTAGCAGGAAAAAGCAAAAAATTTCAGAATTGCACCTTGCAATGTGGAGATATTACTGTTTGTGCATTTACAATATTCATTGATTTTTGCCATTGAAAAACGTCCAGAAATGTTTGAAGCTACTGACTGAATGAAAGGATCTGGCATCTCACTCTCTTTGAATCTTCTTTATCATGCTAGGATTAGCAGGAAAAAGCAAAAAATTTCAGAATTGCACCTTGCAATGTGGAGATATTACTGTTTGTGCATTTACAATATTCATTGATTTTTGCCATTGAAAAACGTCCAGAAATGTTTGAAGCTACTGACTGAATGAAAGGAGCTGGCATCTCACTCTCTTTGAATCTTCTTTATCATGCTAGGATTAGCAGGAAAAAGCAAAAAATTTCAGAATTGCACCTTGCAATGTGGAGATATTACTGTTTGTGCATTTACAATATTCATTGATTTTTGCCATTGAAAAACGTCCAGAAATGTTTGAAGCTACTGACTGAATGAAAGGAGCTGGCATCTCACTCTCTTTGAATCTTCTTTATCATGCTAGGATTAGCAGGAAAAAGCAAAAAATTTCAGAATTGCACCTTGCAATGTGGAGATATTACTGTTTGTGCATTTACAATATTCATTGATTTTTGCCATTGAAAAACGTCCAGAAATGTTTGAAGCTACTGAATGAATGAAAGGAGCTGGCATCTCACTCTCTTTGAATCTTCTTTATCATGCTAGGATTAGCAGGAAAAAGCAAAAAATTTCAGAATTGCACCTTGCAATGTGGAGATATTACTGTTTGTGCATTTACAATATTCATTGATTTTTGCCATTGAAAAACATCATGTTATTCATATACCAGAAATGTTTGAAGCTACTGACTGAATGAAAGGAGCTGGCATCTCACTCTCTTTGAATCTTCTTTATCATGCTAGGATTAGCAGGAAAAAACAAAAAATTTCAGAATTGCACCTTGCAATGTGGAGATATTACTGTTTGTGCATTTACAATATTCATTGATTTTTGCCATTGAAAAACGTCCAGAAATGTTTGAAGCTACTGACTGATTGAAAGGAGCTGGCATCTCACTCTCTTTGAATCTTCTTTATCATGCTAGGATTAGCAGGAAAAAGCAAAAAATTTCAGAATTGCACCTTGCAATGTGGAGATATTACTGTTTGTGCATTTACAATATTCATTGATTTTTGCCATTGAAAAACATCATGTTATTCATATACCAGAAATGTTTGAAGCTACTGACTGAATGAAAGGAGCTGGCATCTCACTCTCTTTGAATCTTCTTTATCATGCTAGGATTAGCAGGAAAAAGCAAAAAATTTCAGAATTGCACCTTGCAATGTGGAGATATTACTGTTTGTGCATTTACAATATTCATTGATTTTTGCCATTGAAAAACGTCCAGAAATGTTTGAAGCTACTGACTGAATGAAAGGAGCTGGCATCTCACTCTCTTTGAATCTTCTTTACCATGCTAGGATTAGCAGGAAAAAGCAAAAAATTTCAGAATTGCACCTTGCAATGTGGAGATATTACTGTTTGTGCATTTACAATATTCATTGATTTTTGCCATTGAAAAACATCCAGAAATGTTTGAAGCTACTGACTGAATGAAAGGAGCTGGCATCTCACTCTCTTTGAATCTTCTTTATCATGCTAGGATTAGCAGGAAAAAGCAAAAAATTTCAGAATTGCACCTTGCAATGTGGAGATATTACTGTTTGTGCATTTACAATATTCATTGATTTTTGCCATTGAAAAACGTCCAGAAATGTTTGAAGCTACTGACTGAATGAAAGGAGCTGGCATCTCACTCTCTTTGAATCTTCTTTATCATGCTAGGATTAGCAAGAAAAAGCAAAAAATTTCAGAATTGCACCTTGCAATGTGGAGATATTACTGTTTGTGCATTTACAATATTCATTGATTTTTGCCATTGAAAAACATCATGTTATTCATATACAAGAAATGTTTGAAGCTACTGACTGAATGAAAGGAGCTGGCATCTCACTCTCTTTGAATCTTCTTTATCATGCTAGGATTAGCAGGAAAAAGCAAAAAATTTCAGAATTGCACCTTGCAATGTGGAGATATTACTGTTTGTGCATTTACAATATTCATTGATTTTTGAAATTGAAAAACATCATGTTATTCATATACCAGAAATGTTTGAAGCTACTGACTGAATGAAAGGAGCTGGCATCTCACTCTCTTTGAATCTTCTTTATCATGCTAGGATTAGCAGGAAAAAGCAAAAAATTTCAGAATTGCACCTTGCAATGTGGAGATATTACTGTTTGTGCATTTACAATATTCATTGATTTTTGCCATTGAAAAACGTCCAGAAATGTTTGAAGCTACTGACTGAATGAAAGGAGCTGGCATCTCACTCTCTTTGAATCTTCTTTATCATGCTAGGATTAGCAGGAAAAAGCAAAAAATTTCAGAATTGCACCTTGCAATGTGGAGATATTACTGTTTGTGCATTTACAATATTCATTGATTTTTGCCATTGAAAAACATCCAGAAATGTTTGAAGCTACTGACTGAATGAAAGGAGCTGGCATATCACTCTCGTAATCTTCTTTATCATGCTAGGATTAGCAGGAAAAAGCAAAAAATTTCAGAATTGCACCTTGCAATGTGGAGATATTACTGTTTGTGCATTTACAATATTCATTGATTTTTGCCATTGAAAAACGTCCAGAAATGTTTGAAGCTACTGACTGAATGAAAGGAGCTGGCATCTCACTCTCTTTGAATCTTCTTTATCATGCTAGGATTAGCAGGAAAAAGCAAAAAATTTCAGAATTGCACCTTGCAATGTGGAGATATTACTGTTTGTGCATTTACAATATTCATTGATTTTTGCCATTGAAAAACGTCCAGAAATGTTTGAAGCTACTGACTGAATGAAAGTAGCTGGCATCTCATTCTCTTTGAATCTTCTTTATCATGCTAGGATTAGCAGGAAAAAGCAAAAAATTTCAGAATTGCACCTTGCAATGTGGAGATATTACTGTTTGTGCATTTACAATATTCATTAATTTTTGCCATTGAAAAACGTCCAGAAATGTTTGAAGCTACTGACTGAATGAAAGGAGCTGGCATCTCACTCTCTTTGAATCTTCTTTATCATGCTAGGATTAGCAGGAAAAAGCAAAAAAATTCAGAATTGCACCTTGCAATGTGGAGATATTACTGTTTGTGCATTTACAATATTCATTGATTTTTGCCATTGAAAAACGTCCAGAAATGTTTGAAGCTACTGACTGAATGAAAGGAGCTGGCATCTCACTCTCTTTGAATCTTCTTTATCATGCTAGGATTAGCAGGAAAAAGCAAAAAATTTCAGAATTGCACCTTGCAATGTGGAGATATTACTGTTTGTGCATTTACAATATTCATTGATTTTTGCCATTGAAAAACATCATGTTATTCATATACCAGAAATGTTTGAAGCTACTGACTGAATGAAAGGAGCTGGCATCTCACTCTCTTTGAATCTTCTTTATCATGCTAGGATTAGCAGGAAAAAACAAAAAATTTCAGAATTGCACCTTGCAATGTGGCGATATTACTGTTTGTGCATTTACAATATTCATTGATTTTTGCCATTGAAAAACGTCCAGAAATGTTTGAAGCTACTGACTGAATGAAAGGAGCTGGCATCTCACTCTCTTTGAATCTTCTTTATCATGCTAGGATTAGCAGGAAAAAGCAAAAAATTTCAGAATTGCACCTTGCAATGTGGAGATATTACTGTTTGTGCATTTACAATATTCATTGATTTTTGTCATTGAAAAACATCATGTTATTCATATACCAGAAATGTTTGAAGCTACTGACTGAATGAAAGGAGCTGGCATCTCACTCTCTTTGAATCTTCTTTATCATGCTAGGATTAGCAGGAAAAAGCAAAAAATTTCAGAATTGCACCTTGCAATGTGGAGATATTACTGTTTGTGCATTTACAATATTCATTGATTTTTGCCATTGAAAAACGTCCAGAAATGTTTGAAGCTACTGACTGAATGAAAGGAGCTGGCATCTCACTCTCTTTGAATCTTCTTTATCATGCTAGGATTAGCAGGAAAAAGCAAAAAATTTCAGAATTGCACCTTGCAATGTGGAGATATTACTGTTTGTGCATTTACAATATTCATTGATTTTTGCCATTGAAAAACATCATGTTATTCATATACCAGAAATGTTTGAAGCTACTGACTGAATGAAAGGAGCTGGCATCTCACTCTCTTTGAATCTTCTTTATCATGCTAGGATTAGCAGGAAAAAGCAAAAAATTTCAGAATTGCACCTTGCAATGTGGAGATATTACTGTTTGTGCATTTACAATATTCATTGATTTTTGCCATTGAAAAACGTCCAGAAATGTTTGAAGCTACTGACTGAATGAAAGGAGCTGGCATCTCACTCTCTTTGAATCTTCTTTATCATGCTAGGATTAGCCGGAAAAAGCAAAAAATTTCAGAATTGCACCTTGCAATGTGGAGATATTACTGTTTGTGCATTTACAATATTCATTGATTTTTGCCATTGAAAAACGTCCAGAAATGTTTGAAGCTACTGACTGAATGAAAGGAGCTGGCATCTCACTCTCTTTGAATCTTCTTTATCATGCTAGGATTAGCAGGAAAAAGCAAAAAATTTCAGAATTGCACCTTGCAATGTGGAGATATTACTGTTTGTGCATTTACAATATTCATTGATTTTTGCCATTGAAAAACGTCCAGAAATGTTTGAAGCTACTGACTGAATGAAAGGAGCTGGCATCTCACTCTCTTTGAATCTTCTTTATCATGCTAGGATTAGCAGGAAAAAGCAAAAAATTTCAGAATTGCACCTTGCAATGTGGAGATATTACTGTTTGTGCATTTACAATATTCATTGATTTTTGCCATTGAAAAACGTCCAGAAATGTTTGAAGCTACTGACTGAATGAAAGGAGCTGGCATCTCACTCTCTTTGAATCTTCTTTATCATGCTAGGATTAGCAGGAAAAAGCAAAAAATTTCAGAATTGCACCTTGCAATGTGGAGATATTACTGTTTGTGCATTTACAATATTCATTGATTTTTGCCATTGAAAAACATCATGTTATTCATATACCAGAAATGTTTGAAGCTACTGACTGAATGAAAGGAGCTGGCATCTCACTCTCTTTGAATCTTCTTTATCATGCTAGGATTAGCAGGAAAAAGCAAAAAATTTCAGAATTGCACCTTGCAATGTGGAGATATTACTGTTTGTGCATTTACAATATTCATTGATTTTTGCCATTGAAAAACGTCCAGAAATGTTTGAAGCTACTGACTGAATGAAAGGAGCTGGCATCTCACTCTCTTTGAATCTTCTTTATCATGCTAGGATTAGCAGGAAAAAGCAAAAAATTTCAGAATTGCACCTTGCAATGTGGAGATATTACTGTTTGTGCATTTACAATATTCATTGATTTTTGCCATTGAAAAACGTCCAGAAATGTTTGAAGCTACTGAATGAATGAAAGGAGCTGGCATCTCACTCTCTTTGAATCTTCTTTATCATGCTAGGATTAGCAGGAAAAAGCAAAAAATTTCAGAATTGCACCTTGCAATGTGGAGATATTACTGTTTGTGCATTTACAATATTCATTGATTTTTGCCATTGAAAAACATCATGTTATTCATATACCAGAAATGTTTGAAGCTACTGACTGAATGAAAGGAGCTGGCATCTCACTCTCTTTGAATCTTCTTTATCATGCTAGGATTAGCAGGAAAAAACAAAAAATTTCAGAATTGCACCTTGCAATGTGGAGATATTACTGTTTGTGCATTTACAATATTCATTGATTTTTGCCATTGAAAAACGTCCAGAAATGTTTGAAGCTACTGACTGAATGAAAGGAGCTGGCATCTCACTCTCTTTGAATCTTCTTTATCATGCTAGGATTAGCAGGAAAAAGCAAAAAATTTCAGAATTGCACCTTGCAATGTGGAGATATTACTGTTTGTGCATTTACAATATTCATTGATTTTTGCCATTGAAAAACATCATGTTATTCATATACCAGAAATGTTTGAAGCTACTGACTGAATGAAAGGAGCTGGCATCTCACTCTCTTTGAATCTTCTTTATCATGCTAGGATTAGCAGGAAAAAGCAAAAAATTTCAGAATTGCACCTTGCAATGTGGAGATATTACTGTTTGTGCATTTACAATATTCATTGATTTTTGCCATTGAAAAACGTCCAGAAATGTTTGAAGCTACTGACTGAATGAAAGGAGCTGGCATCTCACTCTCTTTGAATCTTCTTTATCATGCTAGGATTAGCAGGAAAAAGCAAAAAATTTCAGAATTGCACCTTGCAATGTGGAGATATTACTGTTTGTGCATTTACAATATTCATTGATTTTTGCCATTGAAAAACATCCAGAAATGTTTGAAGCTACTGACTGAATGAAAGGAGCTGGCATCTCACTCTCTTTGAATCTTCTTTATCATGCTAGGATTAGCAGGAAAAAGCAAAAAATTTCAGAATTGCACCTTGCAATGTGGAGATATTACTGTTTGTGCATTTACAATATTCATTGATTTTTGCCATTGAAAAACGTCCAGAAATGTTTGAAGCTACTGACTGAATGAAAGGAGCTGGCATCTCACTCTCTTTGAATCTTCTTTATCATGCTAGGATTAGCAGGAAAAAGCAAAAAATTTCAGAATTGCACCTTGCAATGTGGAGATATTACTGTTTGTGCATTTACAATATTCATTGATTTTTGCCATTGAAAAACGTCCAGAAATGTTTGAAGCTACTGACTGAATGAAAGTAGCTGACATCTCACTCTCTTTGAATCTTCTTTATCATGCTAGGATTAGCAGGAAAAAGCAAAAAATTTCAGAATTGCACCTTGCAATGTGGAGATATTACTGTTTGTGCATTTACAATATTCATTAATTTTTGCCATTGAAAAACGTCCAGAAATGTTTGAAGCTACTGACTGAATGAAAGGAGCTGGCATCTCACTCTCTTTGAATCTTCTTTATCATGCTAGGATTAGCAGGAAAAAGCAAAAAATTTCAGAATTGCACCTTGCAATGTGGAGATATTACTGTTTGTGCATTTACAATATTCATTGATTTTTGCCATTGAAAAACGTCCAGAAATGTTTGAAGCTACTGACTGAATGAAAGGAGCTGGCATCTCACTCTCTTTGAATCTTCTTTATCATGCTAGGATTAGCAGGAAAAAGCAAAAAATTTCAGAATTGCACCTTGCAATGTGGAGATATTACTGTTTGTGCATTTACAATATTCATTGATTTTTGCCATTGAAAAACATCATGTTATTCATATACCAGAAATGTTTGAAGCTACTGACTGAATGAAAGGAGCTGGCATCTCACTCTCTTTGAATCTTCTTTATCATGCTAGGATTAGCAGGAAAAAACAAAAAATTTCAGAATTGCACCTTGCAATGTGGAGATATTACTGTTTGTGCATTTACAATATTCATTGATTTTTGCCATTGAAAAACGTCCAGAAATGTTTGAAGCTACTGACTGAATGAAAGGAGCTGGCATCTCACTCTCTTTGAATCTTCTTTATCATGCTAGGATTAGCAGGAAAAAGCAAAAAATTTCAGAATTGCACCTTGCAATGTGGAGATATTACTGTTTGTGCATTTACAATATTCATTGATTTTTGCCATTGAAAAACATCATGTTATTCATATACCAGAAATGTTTGAAGCTACTGACTGAATGAAAGGAGCTGGCATCTCACTCTCTTTGAATCTTCTTTATCATGCTAGGATTAGCAGGAAAAAGCAAAAAATTTCAGAATTGCACCTTGCAATGTGGAGATATTACTGTTTGTGCATTTACAATATTCATTGATTTTTGCCATTGAAAAACGTCCAGAAATGTTTGAAGCTACTGACTGAATGAAAGGAGCTGGCATCTCACTCTCTTTGAATCTTCTTTATCATGCTAGGATTAGCAGGAAAAAGCAAAAAATTTCAGAATTGCACCTTGCAATGTGGAGATATTACTGTTTGTGCATTTACAATATTCATTGATTTTTGCCATTGAAAAACGTCCAGAAATGTTTGAAGCTACTGACTGAATGAAAGGAGCTGGCATCTCACTCTCTTTGAATCTTCTTTATCATGCTAGGATTAGCAGGAAAAAGCAAAAAATTTCAGAATTGCACCTTGCAATGTGGAGATATTACTGTTTGTGCATTTACAATATTCATTGATTTTTGCCATTGAAAAACGTCCAGAAATGTTTGAAGCTACTGACTGAATGAAAGGAGCTGGCATCTCACTCTCTTTGAATCTTCTTTATCATGCTAGGATTAGCAGGAAAAAGCAAAAAATTTCAGAATTGCACCTTGCAATGTTGAGATATTACTGTTTGTGCATTTACAATATTCATTGATTTTTGCCATTGAAAAACGTCCAGAAATGTTTGAAGCTACTGACTGAATGAAAGGAGCTGGCATCTCACTCTCTTTGAATCTTCTTTATCATGCTAGGATTAGCAGGAAAAAGCAAAAAATTTCAGAATTGCACCTTGCAATGTGGAGATATTACTGTTTGTGCATTTACAATATTCATTGATTTTTGCCATTGAAAAACGTCCAGAAATGTTTGAAGCTACTGACTGAATGAAAGGAGCTGGCATCTCACTCTCTTTGAATCTTCTTTATCATGCTAGGATTAGCAGGAAAAAGCAAAAAATTTCAGAATTGCACCTTGCAATGTGGAGATATTACTGTTTGTGCATTTACAATATTCATTGATTTTTGCCATTGAAAATCATCATGTTATTCATATACCAGAAATGTTTGAAGCTACTGACTGAATGAAAGGAGCTGGCATCTCACTCTCTTTGAATCTTCTTTATCATGCTAGGATTAGCAGGAAAAAACAAAAAATTTTAGAATTGCACCTTGCAATGTGGAGATATTACTCTTTGTGCACTTACAATATTCATTGATTTTTGCCATTGAAAAACGTCCAGAAATGTTTGAAGCTACTGACTGAATGAAAGGAGCTGGCATCTCACTCTCTTTGAATCTTCTTTATCATGCTAGGATTAGCAGGAAAAAGCAAAAAATTTCAGAATTGCACCTTGCAATGTGGAGATATTACTGTTTGTGCATTTACAATATTCATTGATTTTTGCCATTG
Organism: Phyllobates terribilis; assembly: GCF_046119375.1. Classification (NCBI taxonomy): domain Eukaryota; kingdom Metazoa; phylum Chordata; class Amphibia; order Anura; family Dendrobatidae; genus Phyllobates; species Phyllobates terribilis. Next base: position 406,591 of record NW_027362901.1, read on the forward strand.
AAAAACATCATGTTGTTCATATACCAGAAATGTTTGAAGCTACTGACTGAATGAAAGGAGCTGGCATCTCACTCTCTTTGAATCTTCTTTATCATGCTAGGATTAGCAGGAAAAAGCAAAAAATTTCAGAATTGCACCTTGCAATGTGGAGATATTACTGTTTGTGCATTTACAATATTCATTGATTTTTGCCATTGAAAAACGTCCAGAAATGTTTGAAGCTACTGACTGAATGAAAGGAGCTGGCATCTCACTCTCTTTGAATCTTCTTTATCATGCTAGGATTAGCAGGAAAAAGCAAAAAATTTCAGAATTGCACCTTGCAATGTGGAGATATTACTGTTTGTGCATTTACAATATTCATTGATTTTTGCCATTGAAAAACGTCCAGAAATGTTTGAAGCTACTGACTGAATGAAAGGAGCTGGCATCTCACTCTCTTTGAATCTTCTTTATCATGCTAGGATTAGCAGGAAAAAGGAAAAAATTTCAGAATTGCACCTTGCAATGTGGAGATATTACTGTTTGTGCATTTACAATATTCATTGATTTTTGCCATTGAAAAACATCATGTTATTCATATACCAGAAATGTTTGAAGCTACTGACTGAATGAAAGGAGCTGGCATCTCACTCTCTTTGAATCTTCTTTATCATGCTAGGATTAGCAGGAAAAAGCAAAAAATTTCAGAATTGCACCTTGCAATGTGGAGATATTACTGTTTGTGCATTTACAATATTCATTGATTTTTGCCATTGAAAAACGTCCAGAAATGTTTGAAGCTACTGACTGAATGAAAGGAGCTGGCATCTCACTCTCTTTGAATCTTCTTTATCATGCTAGGATTAGCAGGAAAAAGCAAAAAATTTCAGAATTGCACCTTGCAATGTGGAGATATTACTGTTTGTGCATTTACAATATTCATTGATTTTTGCCATTGAAAAACGTCCAGAAATGTTTGAAGCTACTGACTGAATGAAAGGAGCTGGCATCTCACTCTCTTTGAATCTTCTTTATCATGCTAGGATTAGCAGGAAAAAGCAAAAAAATTCAGAATTGCACCTTGCAATGTGGAGATATTACTGTTTGTGCATTTACAATATTCATTGATTTTTGCCATTGAAAAACGTCCAGAAATGTTTGAAGCTACTGACTGAATGAAAGGAGCTGGCATCTCACTCTCTTTGAATCTTCTTTATCATGCTAGGATTAGCAGGAAAAAGCAAAAAATTTCAGAATTGCACCTTGCAATGTGGAGATATTACTGTTTGTGCATTTACAATATTCATTGATTTTTGCCATTGAAAAATGTTCAGAAATGTTTGAAGCTACTGACTGAATGAAAGGAGCTGGCATCTCACTCTCTTTGAATCTTCTTTATCATGCTAGGATTAGCAGGAAAAAGCAAAAAATTTCAGAATTGCACCTTGCAATGTGGAGATATTACTGTTTGTGCATTTACAATATTCATTGATTTTTGCCATTGAAAAACATCATTTTATTCATATACCAGAAATGTTTGAAGCTACTGACTGAATGAAAGGAGCTGGCATCTCACTCTCTTTGAATCTTCTTTATCATGCTAGGATTAGCAGGAAAAAGCAAAAAAATTCAGAATTGCACCTTGCAATGTGGAGATATTACTGTTTGTGCATTTACAATATTCATTGATTTTTGCCATTGAAAAACGTCCAGAAATGTTTGAAGCTACTGAATGAATGAAAGGAGCTGGCATCTCACTCTCTTTGAATCTTCTTTATCATGTTAGGATTAGCAGGAAAAAGCAAAAAATTTCAGAATTGCACCTTGCAATGTGGAGATATTACTGTTTGTGCATTTACAATATTCATTGATTTTTGCCATTGAAAAACGTCCAGAAATGTTTGAAGCTACTGACTGAATGAAAGGAGCTGGCATCTCACTCTCTTTGAATCTTCTTAATCATGCTAGGATTAGCAGGAAAAAGCAAAAAATTTCAGAATTGCACCTTGCAATGTGGAGATATTACTGTTTGTGCATTTACAATATTCATTGATTTTTGCCATTGAAAAACATCATGTTATTCATATACCAGAAATGTTTGAAGCTACTGACTGAATGAAAGGAGCTGGCATCTCACTCTCTTTGAATCTTCTTTATCATGCTAGGATTAGCAGGAAAAAGCAAAAAATTTCAGAATTGCACCTTGCAATGTGGAGATATTACTGTTTGTGCATTTACAATATTCATTGATTTTTGCCATTGAAAAACGTCCAGAAATGTTTGAAGCTACTGACTGAATGAAAGGAGCTGGCATCTCACTCTCTTTGAATCTTCTTTATCATGCTAGGATTAGCAGGAAAAAGCAAAAAATTTCAGAATTGCACCTTGCAATGTGGAGATATTACTGTTTGTGCATTTACAATATTCATTGATTTTTGCCATTGAAAAATATCATGTTATTCATATACCAGAAATGTTTGAAGCTACTGACTGAATGAAAGGAGCTGGCATCTCACTCTCTTTGAATCTTCTTTATCATGCTAGGATTAGCAGGAAAAAGCAAAAAATTTCAGAATTGCACCTTGCAATGTGGAGATATTACTGTTTGTGCATTTACAATATTCATTGATTTTTGCCATTGAAAAACGTCCAGAAATGTTTGAAGCTACTGACTGAATGAAAGGAGCTGGCATCTCACTCTCTTTGAATCTTCTTTATCATGCTAGGATTAGCAGGAAAAAGGAAAAAATTTCAGAATTGCACCTTGCAATGTGGAGATATTACTGTTTGTGCATTTACAATATTCATTGATTTTTGCCATTGAAAAACATCATGTTATTCATATACCAGAAATGTTTGAAGCTACTGACTGAATGAAAGGAGCTGGCATCTCACTCTCTTTGAATCTTCTTTATCATGCTAGGATTAGCAGGAAAAAGGAAAAAAATTTCAGAATTGCACCTTGCAATGTGGAGATATTACTGTTTGTGCATTTACAATATTCATTGATTTTTGCCATTGAAAAACGTCCAGAAATGTTTGAAGCTACTGACTGAATGAAAGGAGCTGGCATCTCACTCTCTTTGAATCTTCTTTATCATGCTAGGATTAGCAGGAAAAAGCAAAAAATTTCAGAATTGCACCTTGCAATGTGGAGATATTACTGTTTGTGCATTTACAATATTCATTGATTTTTGCCATTGAAAAACGTCCAGAAATGTTTGAAGCTACTGACTGAATGAAAGGAGCTGGCATCTCACTCTCTTTGAATCTTCTTTATCATGCTAGGATTAGCAGGAAAAAGCAAAAAATTTCAGAATTGCACCTTGCAATGTGGAGATATTACTGTTTGTGCATTTACAATATTCATTGATTTTTGCCATTGAAAAACGTCCAGAAATGTTTGAAGCTACTGACTGAATGAAAGGAGCTGGCATCTCACTCTCTTTGAATCTTCTTTATCATGCTAGGATTAGCAGGAAAAAGCAAAAAATTTCAGAATTGCACCTTGCAATGTGGAGATATTACTGTTTGTGCATTTACAATATTCATTGATTTTTGCCATTGAAAAACGTTCAGAAATGTTTGAAGCTACTGACTGAATGAAAGGAGCTGGCATCTCACTCTCTTTGAATCTTCTTTATCATGCTAGGATTAGCAGGAAAAAGCAAAAAATTTCAGAATTGCACCTTGCAATGTGGAGATATTACTGTTTGTGCATTTACAATATTCATTGATTTTTGCGATTGAAAAACATCATTTTATTCATATACCAGAAATGTTTGAAGCTACTGACTGAATGAAAGGAGCTGGCATCTCACTCTCTTTGAATCTTCTTTATCATGCTAGGATTAGCAGGAAAAAGCAAAAAAATTCAGAATTGCACCTTGCAATGTAGAGATATTACTGTTTGTGCATTTACAATATTCATTGATTTTTGCCATTGAAAAATGTCCAGAAATGTTTGAAGCTACTGACTGAATGAAAGGAGCTGGCATCTCACTCTCTTTGAATCTTCTTTATCATGCTAGGATTAGCAGGAAAAAGCAAAAAATTTCAGAATTGCACCTTGCAATGTGGAGATATTACTGTTTGTGCATTTACAATATTCATTGATTTTTGCCATTGAAAAACATCATGTTATTCATATACCAGAAATGTTTGAAGCTACTGACTGAATGAAAGGAGCTGGCATCTCACTCTCTTTGAATCTTCTTTATCATGCTAGGATTAGCAAGAAAAAGCAAAAAATTTCAGAATTGCACCTTGCAATGTGGAGATATTACTGTTTGTGCATTTACAATATTCATTGATTTTTGCCATTGAAAAACGTCATGTTATTCATATACCAGAAATGTTTGAAGCTACTGACTGAATGAAAGGAGCTGGCATCTCACTCTCTTTAAATCTTTCTTTATCATGCTAGGATTAGCAGGAAAAAGCAAAAAATTTCAGAATTGCACCTTGCAATGTGGAGATATTACTGTTTGTGCATTTACAATATTCATTGATTTTTGCCATTGAAAAACGTCCAGAAATGTTTGAAGCTACTGACTGAATGAAAGGAGCTGGCATCTCACTCTCTTTGAATCTTCTTTATCATGCTAGGATTAGCAGGAAAAAGCAAAAAATTTCAGAATTGCACCTTGCAATGTGGAGATATTACTGTTTGTGCATTTACAATATTCATTGATTTTTGCCATTGAAAAACGTCCAGAAATGTTTGAAGCTACTGACTGAATGAAAGGAGCTGGCATCTCACTCTCTTTGAATCTTCTTTATCATGCTAGGATTAGCAGGAAAAAGCTAAAATTTTCAGAATTGCACCTTGCAATGTGGAGATATTACTGTTTGTGCATTTACAATATTCATTGATTTTTGCCATTGAAAAACGTCCAGAAATGTTTGAAGCTACTGACTGAATGAAAGGAGCTGGCATCTCACTCTCTTTGAATCTTCTTTATCATGCTAGGATTAGCAGGAAAAAGGAAAAAAATTTCAGAATTGCACCTTGCAATGTGGAGATATTACTGTTTGTGCATTTACAATATTCATTGATTTTTGCCATTGAAAAACGTCCAGAAATGTTTGAAGCTACTGACTGAATGAAAGGAGCTGGCATCTCACTCTCTTTGAATCTTCTTTATCATGCTAGGATTAGCAGGAAAAAGCAAAAAATTTCAGAATTGCACCTTGCAATGTGGAGATATTACTGTTTGTGCATTTACAATATTCATTGATTTTTGCCATTGAAAAACGTCCAGAAATGTTTGAAGCTACTGACTGAATGAAAGGAGCTGGCATCTCACTCTCTTTGAATCTTCTTTATCATGCTAGGATTAGCAGGAAAAAGCAAAAAATTTCAGAATTGCACCTTGCAATGTGGAGATATTACTGTTTGTGCATTTACAATATTCATTGATTTTTGCCATTGAAAAACGTCCAGAAATGTTTGAAGCTACTGACTGAATGAAAGGAGCTGGCATCTCACTCTCTTTGAATCTTCTTTATCATGCTAGGATTAGCAGGAAAAAGCAAAAAATTTCAGAATTGCACCTTGCAATGTGGAGATATTACTGTTTGTGCATTTACAATATTCATTGATTTTTGCCATTGAAAAACGTTCAGAAATGTTTGAAGCTACTGACTGAATGAAAGGAGCTGGCATCTCACTCTCTTTGAATCTTCTTTATCATGCTAGGATTAGCAGGAAAAAGCAAAAAATTTCAGAATTGCACCTTGCAATGTGGAGATATTACTGTTTGTGCATTTACAATATTCATTGATTTTTGCGATTGAAAAACATCATTTTATTCATATACCAGAAATGTTTGAAGCTACTGACTGAATGAAAGGAGCTGGCATCTCACTCTCTTTGAATCTTCTTTATCATGCTAGGATTAGCAGGAAAAAGCAAAAAAATTCAGAATTGCACCTTGCAATGTAGAGATATTACTGTTTGTGCATTTACAATATTCATTGATTTTTGCCATTGAAAAATGTCCAGAAATGTTTGAAGCTACTGACTGAATGAAAGGAGCTGGCATCTCACTCTCTTTGAATCTTCTTTATCATGCTAGGATTAGCAGGAAAAAGCAAAAAATTTCAGAATTGCACCTTGCAATGTGGAGATATTACTGTTTGTGCATTTACAATATTCATTGATTTTTGCCATTGAAAAACATCATGTTATTCATATACCAGAAATGTTTGAAGCTACTGACTGAATGAAAGGAGCTGGCATCTCACTCTCTTTGAATCTTCTTTATCATGCTAGGATTAGCAAGAAAAAGCAAAAAATTTCAGAATTGCACCTTGCAATGTGGAGATATTACTGTTTGTGCATTTACAATATTCATTGATTTTTGCCATTGAAAAACGTCATGTTATTCATATACCAGAAATGTTTGAAGCTACTGACTGAATGAAAGGAGCTGGCATCTCACTCTCTTTAAATCTTTCTTTATCATGCTAGGATTAGCAGGAAAAAGCAAAAAATTTCAGAATTGCACCTTGCAATGTGGAGATATTACTGTTTGTGCATTTACAATATTCATTGATTTTTGCCATTGAAAAACGTCCAGAAATGTTTGAAGCTACTGACTGAATGAAAGGAGCTGGCATCTCACTCTCTTTGAATCTTCTTTATCATGCTAGGATTAGCAGGAAAAAGCAAAAAATTTCAGAATTGCACCTTGCAATGTGGAGATATTACTGTTTGTGCATTTACAATATTCATTGATTTTTGCCATTGAAAAACGTCCAGAAATGTTTGAAGCTACTGACTGAATGAAAGGAGCTGGCATCTCACTCTCTTTGAATCTTCTTTATCATGCTAGGATTAGCAGGAAAAAGCTAAAATTTTCAGAATTGCACCTTGCAATGTGGAGATATTACTGTTTGTGCATTTACAATATTCATTGATTTTTGCCATTGAAAAACGTCCAGAAATGTTTGAAGCTACTGACTGAATGAAAGGAGCTGGCATCTCACTCTCTTTGAATCTTCTTTATCATGCTAGGATTAGCAGGAAAAAGCAAAAAATTTCAGAATTGCACCTTGCAATGTGGAGATATTACTGTTTGTGCATTTACAATATTCATTGATTTTTGCCATTGAAAAACATCCAGAAATGTTTGAAGCTACTGACTGAATGAAAGGAGCTGGCATCTCACTCTCTTTGAATCTTCTTTATCATGCTAGGATTAGCAGGAAAAAGCAAAAAATTTCAGAATTGCACCTTGCAATGTGGAGATATTACTGTTTGTGCATTTACAATATTCATTGATTTTTGCCATTGAAAAACGTCCAGAAATGTTTGAAGCTACTGACTGAATGAAAGGAGCTGGCATCTCACTCTCTTTGAATCTTCTTTATCATGCTAGGATTAGCAGGAAAAAGCAAAAAATTTCAGACTTGCACCTTGCAATGTGGAGATATTACTGTTTGTGCATTTACAATATTCATTGATTTTTGCCATTGAAAAACGTCCAGAAATGTTTGAAGCTACTGACTGAATGAAAGGAGCTGGCATCTCACTCTCTTTGAATCTTCTTTATCATGCTAGGATTAGCAGGAAAAAGCAAAAAATTTCAGAATTGCACCTTGCAATGTGGAGATATTACTGTTTGTGCATTTACAATATTCATTGATTTTTGCCATTGAAAAACATCATGTTATTCATATACCAGAAATGTTTGAAGCTACTGACTGAATGAAAGGAGCTGGCATCTCACTCTCTTTGAATCTTCTTTATCATGCTAGGATTAGCAGGAAAAAGCAAAAAATTTCAGAATTGCACCTTGCAATGTGGAGATATTACTGTTTGTGCATTTACAATATTCATTGATTTTTGCCATTGAAAAACGTCCAGAAATGTTTGAAGCTACTGACTGAATGAAAGGAGCTGGCATCTCACTCTCTTTGAATCTTCTTTATCATGCTAGGATTAGCAGGAAAAAGCAAAAAATTTCAGAATTGCACCTTGCAATGTGGAGATATTACTGTTTGTGCATTTACAATATTCATTGATTTTTGCCATTGAAAAACGTCCAGAAATGTTTGAAGCTACTGACTGAATGAAAGGAGCTGGCATCTCACTCTCTTTGAATCTTCTTTATCATGCTAGGATTAGCAGGAAAAAGCAAAAAATTTCAGAATTGCACCTTGCAATGTGGAGATATTACTGTTTGTGCATTTACAATATTCATTGATTTTTGCCATTGAAAAACATCATGTTATTCATATACCAGAAATGTTTGAAGCTACTGACTGAATGAAAGGAGCTGGCATCTCACTCTCTTTGAATCTTCTTTATCATGCTAGGATTAGCAGGAAAAAGCAAAAAATTTCAGAATTGCACCTTGCAATGTGGAGATATTACTGTTTGTGCATTTACAATATTCATTGATTTTTGCCATTGAAAAACGTCCAGAAATGTTTGAAGCTACTGACTGAATGAAAGGAGCTGGCATCTCACTCTCTTTGAATCTTCTTTATCATGCTAGGATTAGCAGGAAAAAGCAAAAAATTTCAGAATTGCACCTTGCAATGTGGAGATATTACTGTTTGTGCATTTACAATATTCATTGATTTTTGCCATTGAAAAACGTCCAGAAATGTTTGAAGCTACTGACTGAATGAAAGGAGCTGGCATCTCACTCTCTTTGAATCTTCTTTATCATGCTAGGATTAGCAGGAAAAAGCAAAAAATTTCAGAATTGCACCTTGCAATGTGGAGATATTACTGTTTGTGCATTTACAATATTCATTGATTTTTGCCATTGAAAAACGTCCAGAAATGTTTGAAGCTACTGACTGAATGAAAGGAGCTGGCATCTCACTCTCTTTGAATCTTCTTTATCATGCTAGGATTAGCAGGAAAAAGCAAAAAATTTCAGAATTGCACCTTGCAATGTGGAGATATTACTGTTTGTGCATTTACAATATTCATTGATTTTTGCCATTGAAAAACGTCCAGAAATGTTTGAAGCTACTGACTGAATGAAAGGAGCTGGCATCTCACTCTCTTTGAATCTTCTTTATCATGCTAGGATTAGCAGGAAAAAGCAAAAAATTTCAGAATTGCACCTTGCAATGTGGAGATATTACTGTTTGTGCATTTACAATATTCATTGATTTTTGCCATTGAAAAACGTTCAGAAATGTTTGAAGCTACTGACTGAATGAAAGGAGCTGGCATCTCACTCTCTTTGAATCTTCTTTATCATGCTAGGATTAGCAGGAAAAAGCAAAAAATTTCAGAATTGCACCTTGCAATGTGGAGATATTACTGTTTGTGCATTTACAATATTCATTGATTTTTGCGATTGAAAAACATCATTTTATTCATATACCAGAAATGTTTGAAGCTACTGACTGAATGAAAGGAGCTGGCATCTCACTCTCTTTGAATCTTCTTTATCATGCTAGGATTAGCAGGAAAAAGCAAAAAAATTCAGAATTGCACCTTGCAATGTAGAGATATTACTGTTTGTGCATTTACAATATTCATTGATTTTTGCCATTGAAAAATGTCCAGAAATGTTTGAAGCTACTGACTGAATGAAAGGAGCTGGCATCTCACTCTCTTTGAATCTTCTTTATCATGCTAGGATTAGCAGGAAAAAGCAAAAAATTTCAGAATTGCACCTTGCAATGTGGAGATATTACTGTTTGTGCATTTACAATATTCATTGATTTTTGCCATTGAAAAACATCATGTTATTCATATACCAGAAATGTTTGAAGCTACTGACTGAATGAAAGGAGCTGGCATCTCACTCTCTTTGAATCTTCTTTATCATGCTAGGATTAGCAAGAAAAAGCAAAAAATTTCAGAATTGCACCTTGCAATGTGGAGATATTACTGTTTGTGCATTTACAATATTCATTGATTTTTGCCATTGAAAAACGTCATGTTATTCATATACCAGAAATGTTTGAAGCTACTGACTGAATGAAAGGAGCTGGCATCTCACTCTCTTTAAATCTTTCTTTATCATGCTAGGATTAGCAGGAAAAAGCAAAAAATTTCAGAATTGCACCTTGCAATGTGGAGATATTACTGTTTGTGCATTTACAATATTCATTGATTTTTGCCATTGAAAAACGTCCAGAAATGTTTGAAGCTACTGACTGAATGAAAGGAGCTGGCATCTCACTCTCTTTGAATCTTCTTTATCATGCTAGGATTAGCAGGAAAAAGCAAAAAATTTCAGAATTGCACCTTGCAATGTGGAGATATTACTGTTTGTGCATTTACAATATTCATTGATTTTTGCCATTGAAAAACGTCCAGAAATGTTTGAAGCTACTGACTGAATGAAAGGAGCTGGCATCTCACTCTCTTTGAATCTTCTTTATCATGCTAGGATTAGCAGGAAAAAGCTAAAATTTTCAGAATTGCACCTTGCAATGTGGAGATATTACTGTTTGTGCATTTACAATATTCATTGATTTTTGCCATTGAAAAACGTCCAGAAATGTTTGAAGCTACTGACTGAATGAAAGGAGCTGGCATCTCACTCTCTTTGAATCTTCTTTATCATGCTAGGATTAGCAGGAAAAAGCAAAAAATTTCAGAATTGCACCTTGCAATGTGGAGATATTACTGTTTGTGCATTTACAATATTCATTGATTTTTGCCATTGAAAAACATCCAGAAATGTTTGAAGCTACTGACTGAATGAAAGGAGCTGGCATCTCACTCTCTTTGAATCTTCTTTATCATGCTAGGATTAGCAGGAAAAAGCAAAAAATTTCAGAATTGCACCTTGCAATGTGGAGATATTACTGTTTGTGCATTTACAATATTCATTGATTTTTGCCATTGAAAAACGTCCAGAAATGTTTGAAGCTACTGACTGAATGAAAGGAGCTGGCATCTCACTCTCTTTGAATCTTCTTTATCATGCTAGGATTAGCAGGAAAAAGCAAAAAATTTCAGACTTGCACCTTGCAATGTGGAGATATTACTGTTTGTGCATTTACAATATTCATTGATTTTTGCCATTGAAAAACGTCCAGAAATGTTTGAAGCTACTGACTGAATGAAAGGAGCTGGCATCTCACTCTCTTTGAATCTTCTTTATCATGCTAGGATTAGCAGGAAAAAGCAAAAAATTTCAGAATTGCACCTTGCAATGTGGAGATATTACTGTTTGTGCATTTACAATATTCATTGATTTTTGCCATTGAAAAACATCATGTTATTCATATACCAGAAATGTTTGAAGCTACTGACTGAATGAAAGGAGCTGGCATCTCACTCTCTTTGAATCTTCTTTATCATGCTAGGATTAGCAGGAAAAAGCAAAAAATTTCAGAATTGCACCTTGCAATGTGGAGATATTACTGTTTGTGCATTTACAATATTCATTGATTTTTGCCATTGAAAAACGTCCAGAAATGTTTGAAGCTACTGACTGAATGAAAGGAGCTGGCATCTCACTCTCTTTGAATCTTCTTTATCATGCTAGGATTAGCAGGAAAAAGCAAAAAATTTCAGAATTGCACCTTGCAATGTGGAGATATTACTGTTTGTGCATTTACAATATTCATTGATTTTTGCCATTGAAAAACGTCCAGAAATGTTTGAAGCTACTGACTGAATGAAAGGAGCTGGCATCTCACTCTCTTTGAATCTTCTTTATCATGCTAGGATTAGCAGGAAAAAGCAAAAAATTTCAGAATTGCACCTTGCAATGTGGAGATATTACTGTTTGTGCATTTACAATATTCATTGATTTTTGCCATTGAAAAACATCATGTTATTCATATACCAGAAATGTTTGAAGCTACTGACTGAATGAAAGGAGCTGGCATCTCACTCTCTTTGAATCTTCTTTATCATGCTAGGATTAGCAGGAAAAAGCAAAAAATTTCAGAATTGCACCTTGCAATGTGGAGATATTACTGTTTGTGCATTTACAATATTCATTGATTTTTGCCATTGAAAAACGTCCAGAAATGTTTGAAGCTACTGACTGAATGAAAGGAGCTGGCATCTCGCTCTCTTTGAATCTTCTTTATTATGCTAGGATTAGCAGGAAAAAGCAAAAAATTTCAGAATTGCACCTTGCAATGTGGAGATATTACTGTTTGTGCATTTACAATATTCATTGATTTTTGCCATTGAAAAACGTCCAGAAATGTTTGAAGCTACTGACTGAATGAAAGGAGCTGGCATCTCACTCTCTTTGAATCTTCTTTATCATGCTAGGATTAGCAGGAAAAAGCAAAAAATTTCAGAATTGCACCTTGCAATGTGGAGATATTACTGTTTGTGCAGTTACAATATTCATTGATTTTTGCCATTGAAAAACATCATGTTATTCATATACCAGAAATGTTTGAAGCTACTGACTGAATGAAAGGAGCTGGCATCTCACTCTCTTTGAATCTTCTTTATCATGCTAGGATTAGCAGGAAAAAGCCAAAAATTTCAGAATTGCACCTTGCAATGTGGAGATATTACTGTTTGTGCATTTACAATATTCATTGATTTTTGCCATTGAAAAACGTCCAGAAATGTTTGAAGCTACTGACTGAATGAAAGGAGCTGGCATCTCACTCTCTTTGAATCTTCTTTATCATGCTAGGATTAGCAGGAAAAAGCAAAAAATTTCAGAATTGCACCTTGCAATGTGGAGATATTACTGTTTGTGCATTTACAATATTCATTGATTTTTGCCATTGAAAAACATCATGTTATTCATATACCAGAAATGTTTGAAGCTACTGACTGAATGAAAGGAGCTGGCATCTCACTCTCTTTGAATCTTCTTTATCATGCTAGGATTAGCAGGAAAAAGCAAAAAATTTCAGAATTGCACCTTGCAATGTGGAGATATTACTGTTTGTGCATTTACAATATTCATTGATTTTTGCCATTGAAAAACGTCCAGAAATGTTTGAAGCTACTGACTGAATGAAAGGAGCTGGCATCTCACTCTCTTTGAATCTTCTTTATCATGCTAGGATTAGCAGGAAAAAGCAAAAAATTTCAGAATTGCACCTTGCAATGTGGAGATATTACTGTTTGTGCATTTACAATATTCATTGATTTTTGCCATTGAAAAACGTCCAGAAATGTTTGAAGCTACTGACTGAATGAAAGGAGCTGGCATCTCACTCTCTTTGAATCTTTCTTTATCATGCTAGGATTAGCAGGAAAAAGCAAAAAATTTCAGAATTGCACCTTGCAATGTGGAGATATTACTGTTTGTGCATTTACAATATTCATTGATTTTTGCCATTGAAAAACGTCCAGAAATGTTTGAAGCTACTGACTGAATGAAAGGAGCTGGCATCTCACTCTCTTTGAATCTTCTTTATCATGCTAGGATTAGCAGGAAAAAGCAAAAAATTTCAGAATTGCACCTTGCAATGTGGAGATATTACTGTTTGTGCATTTACAATATTAATTGATTTTTGCCATTGAAAAACATCATGTTATTCATATACCAGAAATGTTTGTAGCTACTGACTGAATGAAAGGAGCTGGCATCTCACTCTCTTTGAATCTTCTTTATCATGCTAGGATTAGCAGGAAAAAGCAAAAAATTTCAGAATTGCACCTTGCAATGTGGAGATATTACTGTTTGTGCATTTACAATATTCATTGATTTTTGCCATTGAAAAACGTCCAGAAATGTTTGAAGCTACTGACTGAATGAAAGGAGCTGGCATCTCACTCTCTTTGAATCTTCTTTATCATGCTAGGATTAGCAGGAAAAAGCAAAAAATTTCAGAATTGCACCTTGCAATGTGGAGATATTACTGTTTGTGCATTTACAATATTCATTGATTTTTGCCATTGAAAAACATCATGTTATTCATATACCAGAAATGTTTGAAGCTACTGACTGAATGAAAGGAGCTGGCATCTCACTCTCTTTGAATCTTCTTTATCATGCTAGGATTAGCAGGAAAAAGCAAAAAATTTCAGAATTGCACCTTGCAATGTGGAGATATTACTGTTTGTGCATTTACAATATTCATTGATTTTTGCCATTGAAAAACATCATGTTATTCATATACCAGAAATGTTTGAAGCTACTGACTGAATGAAAGGAGCTGGCATCTCACTCTCTTTGAATCTTCTTTATCATGCTAGGATTAGCAGGAAAAAGCAAAAAATTTCAGAATTGCACCTTGCAATGTGGAGATATTACTGTTTGTGCATTTACAATATTCATTGATTTTTGCCATTGAAAAACATCATGTTATTCATATACCAGAAATGTTTGAAGCTACTGACTGAATGAAAGGAGCTGGCATCTCACTCTCTTTGAATCTTCTTTATCATGCTAGGATTAGCAGGAAAAAGCAAAAAATTTCAGAATTGCACCTTGCAATGTGGAGATATTACTGTTTGTGCATTTACAATATTCATTGATTTTTGCCATTGAAAAACGTCCAGAAATGTTTGAAGCTACTGACTGAATGAAAGGAGCTGGCATCTCGCTCTCTTTGAATCTTCTTTATTATGCTAGGATTAGCAGGAAAAAGCAAAAAATTTCAGAATTGCACCTTGCAATGTGGAGATATTACTGTTTGTGCATTTACAATATTCATTGATTTTTGCCATTGAAAAACGTCCAGAAATGTTTGAAGCTACTGACTGAATGAAAGGAGCTGGCATCTCACTCTCTTTGAATCTTCTTTATCATGCTAGGATTAGCAGGAAAAAGCAAAAAATTTCAGAATTGCACCTTGCAATGTGGAGATATTACTGTTTGTGCATTTACAATATTCATTGATTTTTGCCATTGAAAAACATCATGTTATTCATATACCAGAAATGTTTGAAGCTACTGACTGAATGAAAGGAGCTGGCATCTCACTCTCTTTGAATCTTCTTTATCATGCTAGGATTAGCAGGAAAAAGCCAAAAATTTCAGAATTGCACCTTGCAATGTGGAGATATTACTGTTTGTGCATTTACAATATTCATTGATTTTTGCCATTGAAAAACGTCCAGAAATGTTTGAAGCTACTGACTGAATGAAAGGAGCTGGCATCTCACTCTCTTTGAATCTTCTTTATCATGCTAGGATTAGCAGGAAAAAGCAAAAAATTTCAGAATTGCACCTTGCAATGTGGAGATATTACTGTTTGTGCATTTACAATATTCATTGATTTTTGCCATTGAAAAACATCATGTTATTCATATACCAGAAATGTTTGAAGCTACTGACTGAATGAAAGGAGCTGGCATCTCACTCTCTTTGAATCTTCTTTATCATGCTAGGATTAGCAGGAAAAAGCAAAAAATTTCAGAATTGCACCTTGCAATGTGGAGATATTACTGTTTGTGCATTTACAATATTCATTGATTTTTGCCATTGAAAAACGTCCAGAAATGTTTGAAGCTACTGACTGAATGAAAGGAGCTGGCATCTCACTCTCTTTGAATCTTCTTTATCATGCTAGGATTAGCAGGAAAAAGCAAAAAATTTCAGAATTGCACCTTGCAATGTGGAGATATTACTGTTTGTGCATTTACAATATTCATTGATTTTTGCCATTGAAAAACGTCCAGAAATGTTTGAAGCTACTGACTGAATGAAAGGAGCTGGCATCTCACTCTCTTTGAATCTTTCTTTATCATGCTAGGATTAGCAGGAAAAAGCAAAAAATTTCAGAATTGCACCTTGCAATGTGGAGATATTACTGTTTGTGCATTTACAATATTCATTGATTTTTGCCATTGAAAAACGTCCAGAAATGTTTGAAGCTACTGACTGAATGAAAGGAGCTGGCATCTCACTCTCTTTGAATCTTCTTTATCATGCTAGGATTAGCAGGAAAAAGCAAAAAATTTCAGAATTGCACCTTGCAATGTGGAGATATTACTGTTTGTGCATTTACAATATTCATTGATTTTTGCCATTGAAAAACGTCCAGAAATGTTTGAAGCTACTGACTGAATGAAAGGAGCTGGCATCTCACTCTCTTTGAATCTTCTTTATCATGCTAGGATTAGCAGGAAAAAGCAAAAAATTTCAGAATTGCACCTTGCAATGTGGAGATATTACTGTTTGTGCATTTACAATATTCATTGATTTTTGCCATTGAAAAACATCATGTTATTCATATACCAGAAATGTTTGAAGCTACTGACTGAATGAAAGGAGCTGGCATCTCACTCTCTTTGAATCTTCTTTATCATGCTAGGATTAGCAGGAAAAAGCAAAAAATTTCAGAATTGCACCTTGCAATGTGGAGATATTACTGTTTGTGCATTTACAATATTCATTGATTTTTGCCATTGAAAAACGTCCAGAAATGTTTGAAGCTACTGACTGAATGAAAGGAGCTGGCATCTCACTCTCTTTGAATCTTCTTTATCATGCTAGGATTAGCAGGAAAAAGCAAAAAATTTCAGAATTGCACCTTGCAATGTGGAGATATTACTGTTTGTGCATTTACAATATTAATTGATTTTTGCCATTGAAAAACATCATGTTATTCATATACCAGAAATGTTTGTAGCTACTGACTGAATGAAAGGAGCTGGCATCTCACTCTCTTTGAATCTTCTTTATCATGCTAGGATTAGCAGGAAAAAGCAAAAAATTTCAGAATTGCACCTTGCAATGTGGAGATATTACTGTTTGTGCATTTACAATATTCATTGATTTTTGCCATTGAAAAACGTCCAGAAATGTTTGAAGCTACTGACTGAATGAAAGGAGCTGGCATCTCACTCTCTTTGAATCTTCTTTATCATGCTAGGATTAGCAGGAAAAAGCAAAAAATTTCAGAATTGCACCTTGCAATGTGGAGATATTACTGTTTGTGCATTTACAATATTCATTGATTTTTGCCATTGAAAAACATCATGTTATTCATATACCAGAAATGTTTGAAGCTACTGACTGAATGAAAGGAGCTGGCATCTCACTCTCTTTGAATCTTCTTTATCATGCTAGGATTAGCAGGAAAAAGCAAAAAATTTCAGAATTGCACCTTGCAATGTGGAGATATTACTGTTTGTGCATTTACAATATTCATTGATTTTTGCCATTGAAAAACATCATGTTATTCATATACCAGAAATGTTTGAAGCTACTGACTGAATGAAAGGAGCTGGCATCTCACTCTCTTTGAATCTTCTTTATCATGCTAGGATTAGCAGGAAAAAGCAAAAAATTTCAGAATTGCACCTTGCAATGTGGAGATATTACTGTTTGTGCATTTACAATATTCATTGATTTTTGCCATTGAAAAACATCATGTTATTCATATACCAGAAATGTTTTAAGTTACTGACTGAATGAAAGGAGCTGGCATCTCACTCTCTTTGAATCTTCTTTATCATGCTAGGATTAGCAGGAAAAAGCAAAAAATTTCAGAATTGCACCTTGCAATGTGGAGATATTACTGTTTGTGCATTTACAATATTCATTGATTTTTGCCATTGAAAAACGTCCAGAAATGTTTGAAGCTACTGACTGAATGAAAGGAGCTGGCATCTCACTCTCTTTGAATCTTCTTTATCATGCTAGGATTAGCAGGAAAAAGAAAAAAATTTCAGAATTGCATCTTGCAATGTGGAGATATTACTGTTTGTGCATTTACAATATTCATTGATTTTTGCCATTGAAAAACATCATGTTATTCATATACCAGAAATGTTTGAAGCTACTGACTGAATGAAAGGAGCTGGCATCTCACTCTCTTTGAATCTTCTTTATCATGCTAGGATTAGCAGGAAAAAGCAAAAAATTTCAGAATTGCACCTTGCAATGTGGAGATATTACTGTTTGTGCATTTACAATATTCATTGATTTTTGCCATTGAAAAACATCATGTTATTCATATACCAGAAATGTTTGAAGCTACTGACTGAATGAAAGGAGCTGGCATCTCACTCTCTTTGAATCTTCTTTATCATGCTAGGATTAGCAGGAAAAAGCAAAAAATTACAGAATTGCACCTTGCAATGTGGAGATATTACTGTTTGTGCATTTACAATATTCATTGATTTTTGCCATTGAAAAACATCATGTTATTCATATACCAGAAATGTTTGAAGCTACTGACTGAATGAAAGGAGCTGGCATCTCACTCTCTTTGAATCTTCTTTATCATGATAGGATTAGCAGGAAAAAGCAAAAAATTTCAGAATTGCACCTTGCAATGTGGAGATATTACTGTTTGTGCATTTACAATATTCATTGATTTTTGCCATTGAAAAACATCATGTTATTCATATACCAGAAATGTTTGAAGCTACTGACTGAATGAAAGGAGCTGGCATCTCACTCTCTTTGAATCTTCTTTATCATGCTAAGATTAGCAGGAAAAAGCAAAAAATTTCAGAATTGCACCTAGCAATGTGGAGATATTACTGTTTGTGCATTTACAATATTCATTGATTTTTGCCATTGAAAAACGTCCAGAAATGTTTGAAGCTACTGACTGAATGAAAGGAGCTGGCATCTCACTCTCTTTGAATCTTCTTTATCATGCTAGGATTAGCAGGAAAAAGCAAAAAATTTCAGAATTGCACCTTGCAATGTGGAGATATTACTGTTTGTGCATTTACAATATTCATTGATTTTTGCCATTGAAAAACGTCCAGAAATGTTTGAAGCTACTGACTGAATGAAAGGAGCTGGCATCTCACTCTCTTTGAATCTTCTTTATCATGCTAGGATTAGCAGGAAAAAGCAAAAAATTTCAGAATTGCACCTTGCAATGTGGAGATATAACTGTTTGTGCATTTACAATATTCATTGATTTTTGCCATTGAAAAACATCATGTTATTCATATACCAGAAATGTTTGAAGCTACTGACTGAATGAAAGGAGCTGGCATCTCACTCTCTTTGAATCTTCTTTATCATGCTAGGATTAGCAGGAAAAAGCAAAAAATTTCAGAATTGCACCTTGCAATGTGGAGATATTACTGTTTGTGCATTTACAATATTCATTGATTTTTGCCATTGAAAAACGTCCAGAAATGTTTGAAGCTACTGACTGAATGAAAGGAGCTGGCATCTCACTCTCTTTGAATCTTCTTTATCATGCTAGGATTAGCAGGAAAAAGCAAAAAATTTCAGAATTGCACCTTGCAATGTGGAGATATAACTGTTTGTGCATTTACAATATTCATTGATTTTTGCCATTGAAAAACATCATGTTATTCATATACCAGAAATGTTTGAAGCTACTGACTGAATGAAAGGAGCTGGCATCTCACTCTCTTTGAATCTTCTTTATCATGCTAGGATTAGCAGGAAAAAGCAAAAAATTTCAGAATTGCACCTTGCAATGTGGAGATATTACTGTTTGTGCATTTACAATATTCATTGATTTTTGCCATTGAAAAACATCATGTTATTCATATACCAGAAAAGTTTGAAGCTACTGACTGAATGAAAGGAGCTGGCATCTCACTCTCTTTGAATCTTCTTTATCATGCTAGGATTAGCAGGAAAAAGCAAAAAATTTCAGAATTGCACCTTGCAATGTGGAGATATTACTGTTTGTGCATTTACAATATTCATTGATTTTTGCCATTGAAAAACGTCCAGAAATGTTTGAAGCTACTGACTGAATGAAAGGAGCTGGCATCTCACTCTCTTGAATCTTCTTTATCATGCTAGGATTAGCAGGAAAAAGCAAAAAATTTCAGAATTGCACCTTGCAATGTGGAGATATTACTGTTTGTGCATTTACAATATTCATTGATTTTTGCCATTGAAAAACATCATGTTATTCATATACCAGAAATGTTTGAAGCTACTGACTGAATGAAAGGAGCTGGCATCTCACTCTCTTTGAATCTTCTTTATCATGCTAGGATTAGCAGGAAAAAGCAAAAAATTTCAGAATTGCACCTTGCAATGTGGAGATATTACTGTTTGTGCATTTACAATATTCATTGATTTTTGCCATTGAAAAACGTCCAGAAATGTTTGAAGCTACTGACTGAATGAAAGGAGCTGGCATCTCACTCTCTTTGAATCTTCTTTATCATGCTAGGATTAGCAGGAAAAAGCAAAAAATTTCAGAATTGCACCTTGCAATGTGGAGATATTACTGTTTGTGCATTTACAATATTCATTGATTTTTGCCATTGAAAAACGTCCAGAAATGTTTGAAGCTACTGACTGAATGAAAGGAGCTGGCATCTCACTCTCTTTGAATCTTCTTTATCATGCTAGGATTAGCAGGAAAAAGCAAAAAATTTCAGAATTGCTCCTTGCAATGTGGAGATATTACTGTTTGTGCATTTACAATATTCATTGATTTTTGCCATTGAAAAACGTCCAGAAATGTTTGAAGCTACTGACTGAATGAAAGGAGCTGGCATCTCACTCTCTTTGAATCTTCTTTATCATGCTAGGATTAGCAGGAAAAAGCAAAAAATTTCAGAATTGCACCTTGCAATGTGGAGATATTACTGTTTGTGCATTTACAATATTCATTGATTTTTGCCATTGAAAAACGTCCAGAAATGTTTGAAGCTACTGACTGAATGAAAGGAGCTGGCATCTCACTCTCTTTGAATCTTCTTGATCATGCTAGGATTAGCAGGAAAAAGCAAAAAATTTCAGAATTGCACTTTGCAATGTGGAGATATTACTGTTTGTGCATTTACAATATTCATTGATTTTTGCCATTGAAAAACGTCCAGAAATGTTTGAAGCTACTGACTGAATGAAAGGAGCTGGCATCTCACTCTCTTTGAATCTTCTTTATCATGCTAGGATTAGCAGGAAAAAGCAAAAAATTTCAGAATTACACCTTGCAATGTGGAGATATTACTGTTTGTGCATTTACAATATTCATTGATTTTTGCCATTGAAAAACGTCCAGAAATGTTTGAAGCTACTGACTGAATGAAAGGAGCTGGCATCTCACTCTCTTTGAATCTTCTTTATCATGCTAGGATTAGCAGGAAAAAGCAAAAAATTTCAGAATTGCACCTTGCAATGTGGAGATATTACTGTTTGTGCATTTACAAAATTCATTGATTTTTGCCATTGAAAAACGTCCAGAAATGTTTGAAGCTACTGACTGAATGAAAGGAGCTGGCATCTCACTCTCTTTGAATCTTCTTTATCATGCTAGGATTAGCAGGAAAAAGCAAAAAATTTCAGAATTGCACCTTGCAATGTGGAGATATTACTGTTTGTGCATTTACAATATTCATTGATTTTTGCCATTGAAAAACGTCCAGAAATGTTTGAAGCTACTGACTGAATGAAAGGAGCTGGCATCTCACTCTCTTTGAATCTTCTTTATCATGCTAGGATTAGCAGGAAAAAGCAAAAAATTTCAGAATTGCACCTTGCAATGTGGAGATATTACTGTTTGTGCATTTACAATATTCATTGATTTTTGCCATTGAAAAACATCATGTTATTCATATACCAGAAATGTTTGAAGCTACTGACTGAATGAAAGGAGCTGGCATCTCACTCTCTTTGAATCTTCTTTATCATGCTAGGATTAGCAGGAAAAAACAAAAAATTTCAGAACTGCACCTTGCAATGTGGAGATATTACTGTTTGTGCATTTACAATATTCATTGATTTTTGCCATTGAAAAACGTCCAGAAATGTTTGAAGCTACTGACTGAATGAAAGGAGCTGGCATCTCACTGACTTTGAATCTTCTTTATCATGCTAGGATTAGCAGGAAAAAGCAAAAAATTTCAGAATTGCACCTTGCAATGTGGAGATATTACTGTTTGTGCATTTACAATATTCATTGATTTTTGCCATTGAAAAACATCATGTTATTCATATACCAGAAATGTTTGAAGCTACTGACTGAATGAAAGGAGCTGGCATCTCACTCTCTTTGAATCTTCTTTATCATGCTAGGATTAGCAGGAAAAAGCAAAAAATTTCAGAATTGCACCTTGCAATGTGGAGATATTACTGTTTGTGCATTTACAATATTCATTGATTTTTGCCATTGAAAAACGTCCAGAAATGTTTGAAGCTACTGACTGAATGAAAGGAGCTGGCATCTCACTCTCTTTGAATCTTCTTTATCATGCTAGGATTAGCAGGAAAAAGCAAAAAATTTCAGAATTGCACCTTGCAATGTGGAGATATTACTGTTTGTGCATTTACAATATTCATTGATTTTTGCCATTGAAAAACGTCCAGAAATGTTTGAAGCTACTGACTGAATGAAAGGAGCTGGCATCTCACTCTCTTTGAATCTTCTTTATCATGCTAGGATTAGCAGGAAAAAGCAAAAAATTTCAGAATTGCACCTTGCAATGTGGAGATATTACTGTTTGTGCATTTACAATATTCATTGATTTTTGCCATTGAAAAACGTCCAGAAATGTTTGAAGCTACTGACTGAATGAAAGGAGCTGGCATCTCACTCTCTTTGAATCTTCTTTATCATGCTAGGATTAGCAGGAAAAAGCAAAAAATTTCAGAATTGCACCTTGCAATGTGGAGATATTACTGTTTGTGCATTTACAATATTCAATGATTTTTGCCATTGAAAAATGTCCAGAAATGTTTGAAGCTACTGACTGAATGAAAGGAGCTGGCATTTCACTCTCTTTGAATCTTCTTTATCATGCTAGGATTAGCAGGAAAAAGCAAAAAATTTCAGAATTGCACCTTGCAATGTGGAGATATTACTGTTTGTGCATTTACAATATTCATTGATTTTTGCCATTGAAAAACATCATGTTATTCATATACCAGAAATGTTTGAAGCTACTGACCGAATGAAAGGAGCTGGCATCTCACTCTCTTTGAATCTTCTTTATCATGCTAGGATTAGCAGGAAAAAGCAAAAAATTTCAGAATTGCACCTTGCAATGTGGAGATATTACTGTTTGTGCATTTACAATATTCATTGATTTTTGCCATTGAAAAACGTCCAGAAATGTTTGAAGCTACTGACTGAATGAAAGGAGCTGGCATCTCACTCTCTTTGAATCTTCTTTATCATGCTAGGATTAGCAGGAAAAAGCAAAAAATTTCAGAATTGCACTTTGCAATGTGGAGATATTACTGTTTGTGCATTTACAATATTCATTGATTTTTGCCATTGAAAAACGTCCAGAAATGTTTGAAGCTACTGACTGAATGAAAGGAGCTGGCATCTCACTCTCTTTGAATCTTCTTTATCATGCTAGGATTAGCAGGAAAAAGCAAAAAATTTCAGAATT
Source organism: Phyllobates terribilis (assembly GCF_046119375.1). NCBI lineage: Eukaryota > Metazoa > Chordata > Amphibia > Anura > Dendrobatidae > Phyllobates > Phyllobates terribilis. Next base: position 429,746 of record NW_027362901.1, read on the forward strand.
ACTCCTTGCAATGTGGAGATATTACTGTTTGTGCATTTACAATATTCATTGATTTTTGCCATTGAAAAACGTCCAGAAATGTTTGAAGCTACTGACTGAATGAAAGGAGCTGGCATCTCACTCTCTTTGAATCTTCTTTACCATGCTAGGATTAGCAGGAAAAAGCAAAAAATTTCAGAATTGCACCTTGCAATGTGGAGATAATACTGTTTGTGCATTTACAAAATTCATTGATTTTTGCCATTGAAAAACATCCAGAAATGTTTGAAGCTACTGACTGAATGAAAGGAGCTGGCATCTCACTCTCTTTGAATCTTCTTTATCATGCTAGGATTAGCAGGAAAAAGCAAAAAATTTCAGAATTGCACCTTGCAATGTGGAGATATTACTGTTTGTGCATTTACAATATTCATTGATTTTTGCCATTGAAAAACATCATGTTATTCATATACCAGAAATGTTTGAAGCTACTGACTGAATGAAAGGAGCTGGCATCTCACTCTCTTTGAATCTTCTTTATCATGCTAGGATTAGCAGGAAAAAGCAAAAAATTTCAGAATTGCTCCTTGCAATGTGGAGATATTACTGTTTGTGCATTTACAATATTCATTGATTTTTGCCATTGAAAAACGTCCAGAAATGTTTGAAGCTACTGACTGAATGAAAGGAGCTGGCATCTCACTCTCTTTGAATCTTCTTTATCATGCTAGGATTAGCAGGAAAAAGCAAAAAATTTCAGAATTGCACCTTGCAATGTGGAGATATTACTGTTTGTGCATTTACAATATTCATTGATTTTTGCCATTGAAAAACGTCCAGAAATGTTTGAAGCTACTGACTGAATGAAAGGAGCTGGCATCTCACTCTCTTTGAATCTTCTTGATCATGCTAGGATTAGCAGGAAAAAGCAAAAAATTTCAGAATTGCACTTTGCAATGTGGAGATATTACTGTTTGTGCATTTACAATATTCATTGATTTTTGCCATTGAAAAACGTCCAGAAATGTTTGAAGCTACTGACTGAATGAAAGGAGCTGGCATCTCACTCTCTTTGAATCTTCTTTATCATGCTAGGATTAGCAGGAAAAAGCAAAAAATTTCAGAATTACACCTTGCAATGTGGAGATATTACTGTTTGTGCATTTACAATATTCATTGATTTTTGCCATTGAAAAACGTCCAGAAATGTTTGAAGCTACTGACTGAATGAAAGGAGCTGGCATCTCACTCTCTTTGAATCTTCTTTATCATGCTAGGATTAGCAGGAAAAAGCAAAAAATTTCAGAATTGCACCTTGCAATGTGGAGATATTACTGTTTGTGCATTTACAAAATTCATTGATTTTTGCCATTGAAAAACGTCCAGAAATGTTTGAAGCTACTGACTGAATGAAAGGAGCTGGCATCTCACTCTCTTTGAATCTTCTTTATCATGCTAGGATTAGCAGGAAAAAGCAAAAAATTTCAGAATTGCACCTTGCAATGTGGAGATATTACTGTTTGTGCATTTACAATATTCATTGATTTTTGCCATTGAAAAACGTCCAGAAATGTTTGAAGCTACTGACTGAATGAAAGGAGCTGGCATCTCACTCTCTTTGAATCTTCTTTATCATGCTAGGATTAGCAGGAAAAAGCAAAAAATTTCAGAATTGCACCTTGCAATGTGGAGATATTACTGTTTGTGCATTTACAATATTCATTGATTTTTGCCATTGAAAAACATCATGTTATTCATATACCAGAAATGTTTGAAGCTACTGACTGAATGAAAGGAGCTGGCATCTCACTCTCTTTGAATCTTCTTTATCATGCTAGGATTAGCAGGAAAAAACAAAAAATTTCAGAACTGCACCTTGCAATGTGGAGATATTACTGTTTGTGCATTTACAATATTCATTGATTTTTGCCATTGAAAAACGTCCAGAAATGTTTGAAGCTACTGACTGAATGAAAGGAGCTGGCATCTCACTGACTTTGAATCTTCTTTATCATGCTAGGATTAGCAGGAAAAAGCAAAAAATTTCAGAATTGCACCTTGCAATGTGGAGATATTACTGTTTGTGCATTTACAATATTCATTGATTTTTGCCATTGAAAAACATCATGTTATTCATATACCAGAAATGTTTGAAGCTACTGACTGAATGAAAGGAGCTGGCATCTCACTCTCTTTGAATCTTCTTTATCATGCTAGGATTAGCAGGAAAAAGCAAAAAATTTCAGAATTGCACCTTGCAATGTGGAGATATTACTGTTTGTGCATTTACAATATTCATTGATTTTTGCCATTGAAAAACGTCCAGAAATGTTTGAAGCTACTGACTGAATGAAAGGAGCTGGCATCTCACTCTCTTTGAATCTTCTTTATCATGCTAGGATTAGCAGGAAAAAGCAAAAAATTTCAGAATTGCACCTTGCAATGTGGAGATATTACTGTTTGTGCATTTACAATATTCATTGATTTTTGCCATTGAAAAACGTCCAGAAATGTTTGAAGCTACTGACTGAATGAAAGGAGCTGGCATCTCACTCTCTTTGAATCTTCTTTATCATGCTAGGATTAGCAGGAAAAAGCAAAAAATTTCAGAATTGCACCTTGCAATGTGGAGATATTACTGTTTGTGCATTTACAATATTCATTGATTTTTGCCATTGAAAAACGTCCAGAAATGTTTGAAGCTACTGACTGAATGAAAGGAGCTGGCATCTCACTCTCTTTGAATCTTCTTTATCATGCTAGGATTAGCAGGAAAAAGCAAAAAATTTCAGAATTGCACCTTGCAATGTGGAGATATTACTGTTTGTGCATTTACAATATTCAATGATTTTTGCCATTGAAAAATGTCCAGAAATGTTTGAAGCTACTGACTGAATGAAAGGAGCTGGCATTTCACTCTCTTTGAATCTTCTTTATCATGCTAGGATTAGCAGGAAAAAGCAAAAAATTTCAGAATTGCACCTTGCAATGTGGAGATATTACTGTTTGTGCATTTACAATATTCATTGATTTTTGCCATTGAAAAACATCATGTTATTCATATACCAGAAATGTTTGAAGCTACTGACCGAATGAAAGGAGCTGGCATCTCACTCTCTTTGAATCTTCTTTATCATGCTAGGATTAGCAGGAAAAAGCAAAAAATTTCAGAATTGCACCTTGCAATGTGGAGATATTACTGTTTGTGCATTTACAATATTCATTGATTTTTGCCATTGAAAAACGTCCAGAAATGTTTGAAGCTACTGACTGAATGAAAGGAGCTGGCATCTCACTCTCTTTGAATCTTCTTTATCATGCTAGGATTAGCAGGAAAAAGCAAAAAATTTCAGAATTGCACTTTGCAATGTGGAGATATTACTGTTTGTGCATTTACAATATTCATTGATTTTTGCCATTGAAAAACGTCCAGAAATGTTTGAAGCTACTGACTGAATGAAAGGAGCTGGCATCTCACTCTCTTTGAATCTTCTTTATCATGCTAGGATTAGCAGGAAAAAGCAAAAAATTTCAGAATTACTCCTTGCAATGTGGAGATATTACTGTTTGTGCATTTACAATATTCATTGATTTTTGCCATTGAAAAACGTCCAGAAATGTTTGAAGCTACTGACTGAATGAAAGGAGCTGGCATCTCACTCTCTTTGAATCTTCTTTACCATGCTAGGATTAGCAGGAAAAAGCAAAAAATTTCAGAATTGCACCTTGCAATGTGGAGATAATACTGTTTGTGCATTTACAAAATTCATTGATTTTTGCCATTGAAAAACATCCAGAAATGTTTGAAGCTACTGACTGAATGAAAGGAGCTGGCATCTCACTCTCTTTGAATCTTCTTTATCATGCTAGGATTAGCAGGAAAAAGCAAAAAATTTCAGAATTGCACCTTGCAATGTGGAGATATTACTGTTTGTGCATTTACAATATTCATTGATTTTTGCCATTGAAAAACATCATGTTATTCATATACCAGAAATGTTTGAAGCTACTGACTGAATGAAAGGAGCTGGCATCTCACTCTCTTTGAATCTTCTTTATCATGCTAGGATTAGCAGGAAAAAAGAAAAAATTTCAGAACTGCACCTTGCAATGTGGAGATATTACTGTTTGTGCATTTACAATATTCATTGATTTTTGCCATTGAAAAACGTCCAGAAATGTTTGAAGCTACTGACTGAATGAAAGGAGCTGGCATCTCACTCTCTTTGAATCTTCTTTATCATGCTAGGATTAGCAGGAAAAAGCAAAAAATTTCAGAATTGCACCTTGCAATGTGGAGATATTACTGTTTGTGCATTTACAATATTCATTGATTTTTGCCATTGAAAAACATCATGTTATTCATATACCAGAAATGTTTGAAGCTACTGACTGAATGAAAGGAGCTGGCATCTCACTCTCTTTGAATCTTCTTTATCATGCTAGGATTAGCAGGAAAAAACAAAAAATTTCAGAACTGCACCTTGCAATGTGGAGATATTACTGTTTGTGCATTTACAATATTCATTGATTTTTGCCATTGAAAAACGTCCAGAAATGTTTGAAGCTACTGACTGAATGAAAGGAGCTGGCATCTCACTCTCTTTGAATCTTCTTTATCATGCTAGGATTAGCAGGAAAAAGCAAAAAATTTCAGAATTGCACCTTGCAATGTGGAGATATTACTGTTTGTGCATTTACAATATTCATTGATTTTTGCCATTGAAAAACATCATGTTATTCATATACCAGAAATGTTTGAAGCTACTGACTGAATGAAAGGAGCTGGCATCTCACTCTCTTTGAATCTTCTTTATCATGCTAGGATTAGCAGGAAAAAGCAAAAAATTTCAGAATTGCACCTTGCAATGTGGAGATATTACTGTTTGTGCATTTACAATATTCATTGATTTTTGCCATTGAAAAACGTCCAGAAATGTTTGAAGCTACTGACTGAATGAAAGGAGCTGGCATCTCACTCTCTTTGAATCTTCTTTATCATGCTAGGATTAGCAGGAAAAAGCAAAAAATTTCAGAATTGCACCGTGCAATGTGGAGATATTACTGTTTGTGCATTTACAATATTCATTGATTTTTGCCATTGAAAAACGTCCAGAAATGTTTGAAGCTACTGACTGAATGAAAGGAGCTGGCATCTCACTCTCTTTGAATCTTCTTTATCATGCTAGGATTAGCAGGAAAAAGCAAAAAATTTCAGAATTGCACCTTGCAATGTGGAGATATTACTGTTTGTGCATTTACAATATTCATTGATTTTTGCCATTGAAAAACGTCCAGAAATGTTTGAAGCTACTGACTGAATGAAAGGAGCTGGCATCTCACTCTCTTTGAATCTTCTTTATCATGCTAGGATTAGCAGGAAAAAGCAAAAAATTTCAGAATTGCACCTTGCAATGTGGAGATATTACTGTTTGTGCATTTACAATATTCAATGATTTTTGCCATTGAAAAATGTCCAGAAATGTTTGAAGCTACTGACTGAATGAAAGGAGCTGGCATTTCACTCTCTTTGAATCTTCTTTATCATGCTAGGATTAGCAGGAAAAAGCAAAAAATTTCAGAATTGCACCTTGCAATGTGGAGATATTACTGTTTGTGCATTTACAATATTCATTGATTTTTGACATTGAAAAACATCATGTTATTCATATACCAGAAATGTTTGAAGCTACTGACTGAATGAAAGGAGCTGGCATCTCACTCTCTTTGAATCTTCTTTATCATGCTAGGATTAGCAGGAAAAAGCAAAAAATTTCAGAATTGCACCTTGCAATGTGGAGATATTACTGTTTGTGCATTTACAATATTCATTGATTTTTGCCATTGAAAAACGTCCAGAAATGTTTGAAGCTACTGACTGAATGAAAGGAGCTGGCATCTCACTCTCTTTGAATCTTCTTTATCATGCTAGGATTAGCAGGAAAAAGCAAAAAATTTCAGAATTGCACTTTGCAATGTGGAGATATTACTGTTTGTGCATTTACAATATTCATTGATTTTTGCCATTGAAAAACGTCCAGAAATGTTTGAAGCTACTGACTGAATGAAAGGAGCTGGCATCTCACTCTCTTTGAATCTTCTTTATCATGCTAGGATTAGCAGGAAAAAGCAAAAAATTTCAGAATTACTCCTTGCAATGTGGAGATATTACTGTTTGTGCATTTACAATATTCATTGATTTTTGCCATTGAAAAACGTCCAGAAATGTTTGAAGCTACTGACTGAATGAAAGGAGCTGGCATCTCACTCTCTTTGAATCTTCTTTACCATGCTAGGATTAGCAGGAAAAAGCAAAAAATTTCAGAATTGCACCTTGCAATGTGGAGATAATACTGTTTGTGCATTTACAAAATTCATTGATTTTTGCCATTGAAAAACGTCCAGAAATGTTTGAAGCTACTGACTGAATGAAAGGAGCTGGCATCTCACTCTCTTTGAATCTTCTTTATCATGCTAGGATTAGCAGGAAAAAGCAAAAAATTTCAGAATTGCACCTTGCAATGTGGAGATATTACTGTTTGTGCATTTACAATATTCATTGATTTTTGCCATTGAAAAACGTCCAGAAATGTTTGAAGCTACTGACTGAATGAAAGGAGCTGGCATCTCACTCTCTTTGAATCTTCTTTATCATGCTAGGATTAGCAGGAAAAAGCAAAAAATTTCAGAATTGCACCTTGCAATGTGGAGATATTACTGTTTGTGCATTTACAATATTCATTGATTTTTGCCATTGAAAAACATCATGTTATTCATATACCAGAAATGTTTGAAGCTACTGACTGAATGAAAGGAGCTGGCATCTCACTCTCTTTGAATCTTCTTTATCATGCTAGGATTAGCAGGAAAAAAGAAAAAATTTCAGAACTGCACCTTGCAATGTGGAGATATTACTGTTTGTGCATTTACAATATTCATTGATTTTTGCCATTGAAAAACGTCCAGAAATGTTTGAAGCTACTGACTGAATGAAAGGAGCTGGCATCTCACTCTCTTTGAATCTTCTTTATCATGCTAGGATTAGCAGGAAAAAGCAAAAAATTTCAGAATTGCACCTTGCAATGTGGAGATATTACTCTTTGTGCATTTACAATATTCATTGATTTTTGCCATTGAAAAACATCATGTTATTCATATACCAGAAATGTTTGAAGCTACTGACTGAATGAAAGGAGCTGGCATCTCACTCTCTTTGAATCTTCTTTATCATGCTAGGATTAGCAGGAAAAAGCAAAAAATTTCAGAATTGCACCTTGCAATGTGGAGATATTACTGTTTGTGCATTTACAATATTCATTGATTTTTGCCATTGAAAAACGTCCAGAAATGTTTGAAGCTACTGACTGAATGAAAGGAGCTGGCATCTCACTCTCTTTGAATCTTCTTTATCATGCTAGGATTAGCAGGAAAAAGCAAAAAATTTCAGAATTGCACCTTGCAATGTGGAGATATTACTGTTTGTGCATTTACAATATTCATTGATTTTTGCCATTGAAAAACATCATGTTATTCATATACCAGAAATGTTTGAAGCTACTGACTGAATGAAAGGAGCTGGCATCTCACTCTCTTTGAATCTTCTTTATCATGCTAGGTTAGCAGGAAAAAGCAAAAAATTTCAGAATTGCACCTTGCAATGTGGAGATATTACTGTTTGTGCATTTACAATATTCATTGATTTTTGCCATTGAAAAACGTCCAGAAATGTTTGAAGCTACTGACTGAATGAAAGGAGCTGGCATCTCACTCTCTTTGAATCTTCCTTATCATGCTAGGATTAGCAGGAAAAAGCAAAAAAATTCAGAATTGCACCTTGCAATGTGGAGATATTACTGTTTGTGCATTTACAATATTCATTGATTTTTGCCATTGAAAAACATCATGTTATTCATATACCAGAAATGTTTGAAGCTACTGACTGAATGAAAGGAGCTGGCATCTCACTCTCTTTGAGTCTTCTTTATCATGCTAGGATTAGCAGGAAAAAGCAAAAAATTTCAGAATTGCACCTTGCAATGTGGAGATATTACTGTTTGTGCATTTACAATATTCATTGATTTTTGCCATTGAAAAACGTCCAGAAATGTTTGAAGCTACTGACTGAATGAAAGGAGCTGGCATCTCACTCTCTTTGAATCTTCTTTATCATGCTAGAATTATCAGGAAAAAGCAAAAAAATTCAGAATTGCACCTTGCAATGTGGAGATATTACTGTTTGTGCATTTACAATATTCATTGATTTTTGCCATTGAAAAACGTCCAGAAATGTTTGAAGCTACTGACTGAATGAAAGGAGCTGGCATCTCACTCTCTTTGAATCTTCTTTATCATGCTAGGATTAGCAGGAAAAAGCAAAAAATTTCAGAATTGCACCTTGCAATGTGGAGATATTACTGTTTGTGCATTTACAATATTCATTGATTTTTGCCATTGAAAAACGTCCAGAAATGTTTGAAGCTACTGACTGAATGAAAGGAGCTGGCATCTCACTCTCTTTGAATCTTCTTTATCATGCTAGGATTAGCAGGAAAAAGCAAAAAATTTCAGAATTGCACCTTGCAATGTGGAGATATTACTGTTTGTGCATTTACAATATTCAATGATTTTTGCCATTGAAAAATGTCCAGAAATGTTTGAAGCTACTGACTGAATGAAAGGAGCTGGCATCTCACTCTCTTTGAATCTTCTTTATCATGCTAGGATTAGCAGGAAAAAGCAAAAAATTTCAGAATTGCACCTTGCAATGTGGAGATATTACTGTTTGTGCATTTACAATATTCATTGATTTTTGCCATTGAAAAACATCATGTTATTCATATACCAGAAATGTTTGAAGCTACTGACTGAATGAAAGGAGCTGGCATCTCACTCTCTTTGAATCTTCTTTATCATGCTAGGATTAGCAGGAAAAAGCAAAAAATTTCAGAATTGCACCTTGCAATGTGGAGATATTACTGTTTGTGCATTTACAATATTCATTGATTTTTGCCATTGAAAAACATCCAGAAATATTTGAAGCTACTGACTGAATGAAAGGAGCTGGCATCTCACTCTCTTTGAATCTTCTTTATCATGCTAGGATTAGCAGGAAAAAGCAAAAAATTTCAGAATTACACCTTGCAATGTGTAGATATTACTGTTTGTGCATTTACAATATTCATTGATTTTTGCCATTGAAAAACGTCCAGAAATGTTTGAAGCTACTGACTGAATGAAAGGAGCTGGCATCTCACTCTCTTTGAATCTTCTTTATCATGCTAGGATTAGCAGGAAAAAGCAAAAAATTTCAGAATTGCACCTTGCAATGTGGAGATATTACTGTTTGTGCATTGACAAAATTCATTGATTTTTGCCATTGAAAAACGTCCAGAAATGTTTGAAGCTACTGACTGAATGAAAGGAGCTGGCATCTCACTCTCTTTGAATCTTCTTTATCATGCTAGGATTAGCAGGAAAAAGCAAAAAATTTCAGAATTGCACCTTGCAATGTGGAGATATTACTGTTTGTGCATTTACAATATTCATTGATTTTTGCCATTGAAAAACGTCCAGAAATGTTTGAAGCTACTGACTGAATGAAAGGAGCTGGCATCTCACTCTCTTTGAATCTTCTTTATCATGCTAGGATTAGCAGGAAAAAGCAAAAAATTTCAGAATTGCACCTTGCAATGTGGAGATATTACTGTTTGTGCATTTACAATATTCATTGATTTTTGCCATTGAAAAACATCATGTTATTCATATACCAGAAATGTTTGAAGCTACTGACTGAATGAAAGGAGCTGGCATCTCACTCTCTTTGAATCTTCTTTATCATGCTAGGATTAGCAGGAAAAAACAAAAAATTTCAGAACTGCACCTTGCAATGTGGAGATATTACTGTTTGTGCATTTACAATATTCATTGATTTTTGCCATTGAAAAACGTCCAGAAATGTTTGAAGCTACTGACTGAATGAAAGGAGCTGGCATCTCACTCTCTTTGAATCTTCTTTATCATGCTAGGATTAGCAGGAAAAAGCAAAAAATTTCAGAATTGCACCTTGCAATGTGGAGATATTACTGTTTGTGCATTTACAATATTCATTGATTTTTGCCATTGAAAAACATCATGTTATTCATATACCAGAAATGTTTGAAGCTACTGACTGAATGAAAGGAGCTGGCATCTCACTCTCTTTGAATCTTCTTTATCATGCTAGGATTAGCAGGAAAAAGCAAAAAATTTCAGAATTGCACCTTGCAATGTGGAGATATTACTGTTTGTGCATTTACAATATTCATTGATTTTTGCCATTGAAAAACGTCCAGAAATGTTTGAAGCTACTGACTGAATGAAAGGAGCTGGCATCTAACTCTCTTTGAATCTTCTTTATCATGCTAGGATTAGCAGGAAAAAGCAAAAAATTTCAGAATTGCACCTTGCAATGTGGAGATATTACTGTTTGTGCATTTACAATATTCATTGATTTTTGCCATTGAAAAACAACATGTTATTCATATACCAGAAATGTTTGAAGCTACTGACTGAATGAAAGGAGCTGGCATCTCACTCTCTTTGAATCTTCTTTATCATGCTAGGTTAGCAGGAAAAAGCAAAAAATTTCAGAATTGCACCTTGCAATGTGGAGATATTACTGTTTGTGCATTTACAATATTCATTGATTTTTGCCATTGAAAAACGTCCAGAAATGTTTGAAGCTACTGACTGAATGAAAGGAGCTGGCATCTCACTCTCTTTGAATCTTCCTTATCATGCTAGGATTAGCAGGAAAAAGCAAAAACATTCAGAATTGCACCTTGCAATGTGGAGATATGACTGTTTGTGCATTTACAATATTCATTGATTTTTGCCATTGAAAAACATCATGTTATTCATATACCAGAAATGTTTGAAGCTACTGACTGAATGAAAGGAGCTGGCATCTCACTCTCTTTGAATCTTCTTTATCATGCTAGGATTAGCAGGAAAAAGCAAAAAATTTCAGAATTGCACCTTGCAATGTGGAGATATTACTGTTTGTGCATTTACAATATTCATTGATTTTTGCCATTGAAAACATCATGTTATTCATATACCAGAAATGTTTGAAGCTACTGACTGAATGAAAGGAGCTGGCATCTCACTCTCTTTGAGTCTTCTTTATCATGCTAGGATTAGCAGGAAAAAGCAAAAAATTTCAGAATTGCACCTTGCAATGTGGAGATATTACTGTTTGTGCATTTACAATATTCATTGATTTTTGCCATTGAAAAACGTCCAGAAATGTTTGAAGCTACTGACTGAATGAAAGGAGCTGGCATCTCACTCTCTTTGAATCTTCTTTATCATGCTAGGATTAGCAGGAAAAAGCAAAAAAATTCAGAATTGCACCTTGCAATGTGGAGATATTACTGTTTGTGCATTTACAATATTCATTGATTTTTGCCATTGAAAAACGTCCAGAAATGTTTGAAGCTACTGACTGAATGAAAGGAGCTGGCATCTCACTCTCTTTGAATCTTCTTTATCATGCTAGGATTAGCAGGAAAAAGCAAAAAATTTCAGAATTGCACCTTGCAATGTGGAGATATTACTGTTTGTGCATTTACAATATTCATTGATTTTTGCCATTGAAAAACGTCCAGAAATGTTTGAAGCTACTGACTGAATGAAAGGAGCTGGCATCTCACTCTCTTTGAATCTTCTTTATCATGCTAGGATTAGCAGGAAAAAGCAAAAAATTTCAGAATTGCACCTTGCAATGTGGAGATATTACTGTTTGTGCATTTACAATATTCAATGATTTTTGCCATTGAAAAATGTCCAGAAATGTTTGAAGCTACTGACTGAATGAAAGGAGCTGGCATTTCACTCTCTTTGAATCTTCTTTATCATGCTAGGATTAGCAGGAAAAAGCAAAAAATTTCAGAATTGCACCTTGCAATGTGGAGATATTACTGTTTGTGCATTTACAATATTCATTGATTTTTGCCATTGAAAAACATCATGTTATTCATATACCAGAAATGTTTGAAGCTACTGACTGAATGAAAGGAGCTGGCATCTCACTCTCTTTGAATCTTCTTTATCATGCTAGGATTAGCAGGAAAAAGCAAAAAATTTCAGAATTGCACCTTGCAATGTGGAGATATTACTGTTTGTGCATTTACAATATTCATTGATTTTTGCCATTGAAAAACGTCCAGAAATATTTGAAGCTACTGACTGAATGAAAGGAGCTGGCATCTCACTCTCTTTGAATCTTCTTTATCATGCTAGGATTAGCAGGAAATAGCAAAAAATTTCAGAATTGCACCTTGCAATGTGGAGATATTACTGTTTGTGCATTTACAATATTCATTGATTTTTGCCATTGAAAAACGTCCAGAAATGTTTGAAGCTACTGACTGAATGAAAGGAGCTGGCATCTCACTATCTTTGAATCTTCTTTATCATGCTAGGATTAGCAGGAAAAAGCAAAAAATTTCAGAATTGCACCTTGCAATGTGGAGATATTACTGTTTGTGCATTTACAATATTCATTGATTTTTGCCATTGAAAAACGTCCAGAAATGTTTGAAGCTACTGACTGAATGAAAGGAGCTGGCATCTCACTCTCTTTGAATCTTCTTTATCATGCTAGGTTTAGCAGGAAAAAGCAAAAAATGTCAGAATTGCACCTTGCAATGTGGAGATATTACTGTTTGTGCATTTACAATATTCATTGATTTTTGCCATTGAAAAACGTCCAGAAATGTTTGAAGCTACTGACTGAATGAAAGGAGCTGGCATCTCACTCTCTTTGAATCTTCCTTATCATGCTAGGATTAGCAGGAAAAAGGAAAAAAAATTCAGAATTGCACCTTGCAATGTGGAGATATTACTGTTTGTGCATTTACAATATTCATTGATTTTTGCCATTGAAAAACATCATGTTATTCATATACCAGAAATGTTTGAAGCTACCCACTGAATGAAAGGAGCTGGCATCTCACTCTCTTTGAATCTTCTTTATCATGCTAGGATTAGCAGGAAAAAGCAAAAAATTTCAGAATTGCACCTTGCAATGTGGAGATATTACTGTTTGTGCATTTACAATATTCATTGATTTTTGCCATTGAAAAACGTCCAGAAATGTTTGAAGCTACTGACTGAATGAAAGGAGCTGGCATCTCACTCTCTTTGAATCTTCTTTATCATGCTAGGATTAGCAGGAAAAAGCAAAAAATTTCAGAATTGCACCTTGCAATGTGGAGATATTACTGTTTGTGAATTTACAATATTCATTTATTTTTGCCATTGAAAACATCATGTTATTCATATACCAGAAATGTTTGAAGCTACTGACTGAATGAAAGGAGCTGGCATCTCACTCTCTTTGAGTCTTCTTTATCATGCTAGGATTAGCAGGAAAAAGCAAAAAATTTCAGAATTGCACCTTGCAATGTGGAGATATTACTGTTTGTGCATTTATAATATTCATTGATTTTTGCCATTGAAAAACGTCCAGAAATGTTTGAAGCTACTGACTGAATGAAAGGAGCTGGCATCTCACTCTCTTTGAATCTTCTTTATCATGCTAGGATTAGCAGGAAAAAGCAAAAAAATTCAGAATTGCACCTTGCAATGTGGAGATATTACTGTTTGTGCATTTACAATATTCATTGATTTTTGCCATTGAAAAACGTCCAGAAATGTTTGAAGCTACTGACTGAATGAAAGGAGCTGGCATCTCACTCTCTTTGAATCTTCTTTATCATGCTAGGATTAGCAGGAAAAAGCAAAAAATTTCAGAATTGCACCTTGCAATGTGGAGATATTACTGTTTGTGCATTTACAATATTCAATGATTTTTGCCATTGAAAAACGTCCAGAAATGTTTGAAGCTACTGACTGAATGAAAGGAGCTGGCATCTCACTCTCTTTGAATCTTCTTTATCATGCTAGGATTAGCAGGAAAAAGCAAAAAATTTCAGAATTGCACCTTGCAATGTGGAGATATTACTGTTTGTGCATTTACAATATTCAATGATTTTTGCCATTGAAAAATGTCCAGAAATGTTTGAAGCTACTGACTGAATGAAAGGAGCTGGCATTTCACTCTCTTTGAATCTTCTTTATCATGCTAGGATTAGCAGGAAAAAGCAAAAAATTTCAGAATTGCACCTTGCAATGTGGAGATATTACTGTTTGTGCATTTACAATATTCATTGATTTTTGCCATTGAAAAACATCATGTTATTCATATACCAGAAATGTTTGAAGCTACTGACTGAATGAAAGGAGCTGGCATCTCACTCTCTTTGAATCTTCTTTATCATGCTAGGATTAGCAGGAAAAAGCAAAAAATTTCAGAATTGCACCTTGCAATGTGGAGATATTACTGTTTGTGCATTTACAATATTCATTGATTTTTGCCATTGAAAAACGTCCAGAAATATTTGAAGCTACTGACTGAATGAAAGGAGCTGGCATCTCACTCTCTTTGAATCTTCTTTATCATGCTAGGATTAGCAGGAAAAAGCAAAAAATTTCAGAATTGCACCTTGCAATGTGGAGATATTACTGTTTGTGCATTTACAATATTCATTGATTTTTGCCATTGAAAAACATCATGTTATTCATATACCAGAAATGTTTGAAGCTACTGACTGAATGAAAGGAGCTGGCATCTCACTCTCTTTGAATCTTCTTTATCATGCTAGGATTAGCAGGAAAAAGCAAAAAAATTCAGAATTGCACCTTGCAATGTGGAGATATTACTGTTTGTGCATTTACAATATTCATTGATTTTTGCCATTGAAAAACGTCCAGAAATGTTTGAAGCTGCTGACTGAATGAAAGGATCTGGCATCTCACTCTCTTTGAATCTTCTTTATCATGCTAGGATTAGCAGGAAAAAGCAAAAAATTTCAGAATTGCACCTTGCAATGTGGAGATATTACTGTTTGTGCATTTACAATATTCATTGATTTTTGCCATTGAAAAACGTCCAGAAATGTTTGAAGCTGCTGACTGAATGAAAGGATCTGGCATCTCACTCTCTTTGAATCTTCTTTATCATGCTAGGATTAGCAGGAAAAAGCAAAAAATTTCAGAATTGCACCTTGCAATGTGGAGATATTACTGTTTGTGCATTTACAATATTCATTGATTTTTGCCATTGAAAAACGTCCAGAAATGTTTGAAGCTACTGACTGAATGAAAGGAGCTTGCATCTCACTCTCTTTGAATCTTCTTTATCATGCTAGGATTAGCAGGAAAAAGCAAAAAATTTCAGAATTGCACCTTGCAATGTGGAGATATTACTGTTTGTGCATTTACAATATTCATTGATTTTTGCCATTGAAAAACATCATGTTATTCATATACCAGAAATGTTTGAAGCTACTGACTGAATGAAAGGAGCTGGCATCTCACTCTCTTTGAATCTTCTTTATCATGCTAGGATTAGCAGGAAAAAGCAAAAAATTTCAGAATTGCACCTTGCAATGTGGAGATATTACTGTTTGTGCATTTACAATATTCATTGATTTTTGCCATTGAAAAAGGTCCAGAAATGTTTGAAGCTTCTGACTGAATGAAAGGAGCTGGCATCTCACTCTCTTTGAATCTTCTTTATCATGCTAGGATTAGCAGGAAAAAGCAAAAAATTTCAGAATTGCACCTTGCAAGGTGGAGATATTACTGTTTGTGCATTTACAATATTCATTGATTTTTGCCATTGAAAACATCATGTTATTCATATACCAGAAATGTTTGAAGCTACTGACTGAATGAAAGGAGCTGGCATCTCACTCTCTTTGAGTCTTCTTTATCATGCTAGGATTAGCAGGAAAAAGCAAAAAATTTCAGAATTGCACCTTGCAATGTGGAGATATTACTGTTTGTGCATTTACAATATTCATTGATTTTTGCCATTGAAAAACGTCCAGAAATGTTTGAAGCTACTGACTGAATGAAAGGAGCTGGCATCTCACTCTCTTTGAATCTTCTTTATCATGCTAGGATTAGCAGGAAAAAGCAAAAAAATTCAGAATTGCACCTTGCAATGTGGAGATATTACTGTTTGTGCATTTACAATATTCATTGATTTTTGCCATTGAAAAACGTCCAGAAATGTTTGAAGCTACTGACTGAATGAAAGGAGCTGGCATCTCACTCTCTTTGAATCTTCTTTATCATGCTAGGATTAGCAGGAAAAAGCAAAAAATTTCAGAATTGCACCTTGCAATGTGGAGATATTACTGTTTGTGCATTTACAATATTCATTGATTTTTGCCATTGAAAAACGTCCAGAAATGTTTGAAGCTACTGACTGAATGAAAGGAGCTGGCATCTCACTCTCTTTGAATCTTCTTTATCATGCTAGGATTAGCAGGAAAAAGCAAAAAATTTCAGAATTGCACCTTGCAATGTGGAGATATTACTGTTTGTGCATTTACAATATTCAATGATTTTTGCCATTGAAAAACGTCCAGAAATGTTTGAAGCTACTGACTGAATGAAAGGAGCTGGCATTTCACTCTCTTTGAATCTTCTTTATCATGCTAGGATTAGCAGGAAAAAGCAAAAAATTTCAGAATTGCACCTTGCAATGTGGAGATATTACTGTTTGTGCATTTACAATATTCATTGATTTTTGCCATTGAAAAACATCATGTTATTCATATACCAGAAATGTTTGAAGCTACTGACTGAATGAAAGGAGCTGGCATCTCACTCTCTTTGAATCTTCTTTATCATGCTAGGATTAGCAGGAAAAAGCAAAAAATTTCAGAATTGCACCTTGCAATGTGGAGATATTACTGTTTGTGCATTTACAATATTCATTGATTTTTGCCATTGAAAAACGTCCAGAAATATTTGAAGCTACTGACTGAATGAAAGGAGCTGGCATCTCACTCTCTTTGAATCTTGTTTATCATGCTAGGATTAGCAGGAAAAAGCAAAAAATTTCAGAATTGCACCTTGCAATGTGGAGATATTACTGTTTGTGCATTTACAATATTCATTGATTTTTGCCATTGAAAAACATCATGTTATTCATATACCAGAAATGTTTGAAGCTACTGACTGAATGAAAGGAGCTGGCATCTCACTCTCTTTGAATCTTCTTTATCATGCTAGGATTAGCAGGAAAAAGCAAAAAATTTCAGAATTGCACCTTGCAATGTGGAGATATTACTGTTTGTGCATTTACAATATTCATTGATTTTTGCCATTGAAAAACGTCCAGAAATGTTTGAAGCTACTGACTGAATGAAAGGAGCTGGCATCTCACTCTCTTTGAATCTTCTTTATCATGCTAGGATTAGCAGGAAAAAGCAAAAAATTTCAGAATTGCACCTTGCAATGTGGAGATATTACTGTTTGTGCATTTACAATATTCATTGATTTTTGCCATTGAAAAACGTCCAGAAATGTTTGAAGCTACTGACTGAATGAAAGGAGCTGGCATTTCACTCTCTTTGAATCTTCTTTATCATGCTAGGATTAGCAGGAAAAAGCAAAAAATTTCAGAATTGCAACTTGCAATGTGGAGATATTACTGTTTGTGCATTTACAATATTCATTGATTTTTGCCATTGAAAAACGTCCAGAAATGTTTGAAGCTACTGACTGAATGAAAGGAGCTGGCATCTCACTCTCTTTGAATCTTCTTTATCATGCTAGGATTAGCAGGAAAAAGCAAAAAATTTCAGAATTGCACCTTGCAATGTGGAGATATTACTGTTTGTGCATTTACAATATTCATTGATTTTTGCCATTGAAAAACGTCCAGAAATGTTTGAAGCTACTGACTGAATGAAAGGAGCTGGCATCTCACTCTCTTTGAATCTTCTTTATCATGCTAGGATTAGCAGGAAAAAGCAAAAAATTTCAGAATTGCACCTTGCAATGTGGAGATATTACTGTTTGTGCATTTACAATATTCATTGATTTCTGCCATTGAAAAAGGTCCAGAAATGTTTGAAGCTACTGACTGAATGAAAGGAGCTGGCATCTCACTCTCTTTGAGTCTTCTTTATCATGCTAGGATTAGCAGGAAAAAGCAAAAAATTTCAGAATTGCACCTTGCAAGGTGGAGATATTACTGTTTGTGCATTTACAATATTCATTGATTTTTGACATTGAAAAACATCATGTTATTCATATACCAGAAATGTTTGAAGCTACTGACTGAATGAAAGGAGCTGGCATCTCACTCTCTTTGAATCTTCTTTATCATGCTAGGATTAGCAGGAAAAAGCAAAAAATTTCAGAATTGCACCTTGCAATGTGGAGATATTACTGTTTGTGCATTTATAATATTCATTGATTTTTGCCATTGAAAAACGTCCAGAAATGTTTGAAGCTACTGACTGAATGAAAGGAGCTGGCATCTCACTCTCTTTGAATCTTCTTTATCATGCTAGGATTAGCAGGAAAAAGCAAAAAATTTCAGAATTGCACCTTGCAATGTGGAGATATTACTGTTTGTGCATTTACTATATTCATTGATTTTTGCCATTGAAAAACATCATGTTATTCATATACCAGAAATGTTTGAAGCTACTGACTGAATGAAAGGAGCTGGCATCTCACTCTCTTTGAATCTTCTTTATCATGCTAGGATTAGCAGGAAAAAGCAAAAAATTTCAGAATTGCACCTTGCAATGTGGAGATATTACTGTTTGTGCATTTACAATATTCATTGATTTTTGCCATTGAAAAACATCATGTTATTCATATACCAGAAATGTTTGAACCTACTGACTGAATGAAAGGAGCTGGCTTCTCACTCTCTTTGAATCTTCTTTATCATGCTAGGATTAGGAGGAAAAAGCAAAAAATTTCAGAATTGCACCTTGCAATGTGGAGATATTACTGTTTGTGCATTTACAATATTCATTGATTTTTGCCATTGAAAAACGTCCAGAAATGTTTGAAGCTACTGACTGAATGAAAGGAGCTGGCATCTCACTCTCTTTGAATCTTCCTTATCATGCTAGGATTAGCAGGAAAAAGCAAAAAATTTCAGAATTGCACCTTGCAATGTGGAGATATTACTGTTTGTGCATTTACAATATTCATTGATTTTTGCCATTGAAAAACATCATGTTATTCATATACCAGAAATGTTTGAAGCTACTGACTGAATGAAAGGAGCTGGCATCTCACTCTCTTTGAATATTCTTTATCATGCTAGGATTAGCAGGAAAAAGCAAAAAAATTCAGAATTGCACCTTGCAATGTGGAGATATTACTGTTTGTGCATTTACAATATTCATTGATTTTTGCCATTGAAAAACGTCCAGAAATGTTTGAAGCTACTGACTGAATGAAAGGAGCGGGCATCTCACTCTCTTTTAATCTTCTTTATCATGCTAGGATTAGCAGGAAAAAGCAAAAAATTTCAGAATTGCACCTTGCAATGTGGAGATATTACTGTTTGTGCATTTACAATATTCATTGATTTTTGCCATTGAAAAACGTCCAGAAATGTTTGAAGCTACTGACTGAATGAAAGGAGCTGGCATCTCACTCTCTTTGAATCTTCTTTATCATGCTAGGATTAGCAGGAAAAAGCAAAAAATTTCAGAATTGCACCTTGCAATGTGGAGATATTACTGTTTGTGCATTTACAATATTCAATGATTTTTGCCATTGAAAAACGTCCAGAAATGTTTGAAGCTACTGACTGAATGAAAGGAGCTGGCATTTCACTCTCTTTGAATCTTCTTTATCATGCTAGGATTAGCAGGAAAAAGCAAAAAATTTCAGAATTGCACCTTGCAATGTGGAGATATTACTGTTTGTGCATTTACAATATTCATTGATTTTTGCCATTGAAAAACATCATGTTATTCATATACCAGAAATGTTTGAAGCTACTGACTGAATGAAAGGAGCTGGCATCTCACTCTCTTTGAATCTTCTTTATCATGCTAGGATTAGCAGGAAAAAGCAAAAAATTTCAGAATTGCACCTTGCAATGTGGAGATATTACTGTTTGTGCATTTACAATATTCATTGATTTTTGCCATTGAAAAACGTCCAGAAATATTTGAAGCTACTGACTGAATGAAAGGAGCTGGCATCTCACTCTCTTTGAATCTTCTTTATCATGCTAGGATTAGCAGGAAAAAGCAAAAAATTTCAGAATTGCACCTTGCAATGTGGAGATATTACTGTTTGTGCATTTACAATATTCATTGATTTTTGCCATTGAAAAACATCATGTTATTCATATACCAGAAATGTTTGAAGCTACTGACTGAATGAAAGGAGCTGGCATCTCACTCTCTTTGAATCTTCTTTATCATGCTAGGATGAGCAGGAAAAAGCAAAAAATTTCAGAATTGCACCTTGCAATGTGGAGATATTACTGTTTGTGCATTTACAATATTCATTGATTTTTGCCATTGAAAAACGTCCAGAAATGTTTGAAGCTACTGACTGAATGAAAGGAGCTGGCATCTCACTCTCTTTGAATCTTCTTTATCATGCTAGGATTAGCAGGAAAAAGCAAAAAATTTCAGAATTGCACCTTGCAATGTGGAGATATTACTGTTTGTGCATTTACAATATTCATTGATTTTTGCCATTGAAAAACGTCCAGAAATGTTTGAAGCTACTGACTGAATGAAAGGAGCTGGCATCTCACTCTCTTTGAATCTTCTTTATCATGCTAGGATTAGCAGGAAAAAGCAAAAAATTTCAGAATTGCACCTTGCAATGTGGAGATATTACTGTTTGTGCATTTACAATATTCATTGATTTTTGCCATTGAAAAACGTCCAGAAATGTTTGAAGCTACTGACTGAATGAAAGGAGCTGGCATCTCACTCTCTTTGAATCTTCTTTATCATGCTAGGATTAGTAGGAAAAAGCAAAAAATTTCAGAATTGCACCTTGCAATGTGGAGATATTACTGTTTGTGCATTTACAATATTCATTGATTTTTGACATTGAAAAACATCATGTTATTCATATACCAGAAATGTTTGAAGCTACTGACTGAATGAAAGGAGCTGGCATCTCACTCTCTTTGAATCTTCTTTATCATGCTAGGATTAGCAGGAAAAAGCAAAAAATTTCAGAATTGCACCTTGCAAGGTGGAGATATTACTGTTTGTGCATTTACAATATTCATTGATTTTTGACATTGAAAAACATCATGTTATTCATATACCAGAAATGTTTGAAGCTACTGACTGAATGAAAGGAGCTGGCATCTCACTCTCTTTGAATCTTCTTTATCATGCTAGGATTAGCAGGAAAAAGCAAAAAATTTCAGAATTGCACCTTGCAATGTGGAGATATTACTGTTTGTGCATTTATAATATTCATTGATTTTTGCCATTGAAAAACGTCCAGAAATGTTTGAAGCTACTGACTGAATGAAAGGAGCTGGCATCTCACTCTCTTTGAATCTTCTTTATCATGCTAGGATTAGCAGGAAAAAGCAAAAAATTTCAGAATTGCACCTTGCAATGTGGAGATATTACTGTTTGTGCATTTACTATATTCATTGATTTTTGCCATTGAAAAATATCATGTTATTCATATACCAGAAATGTTTGAAGCTACTGACTGAATGAAAGGAGCTGGCATCTCACTCTCTTTGAATCTTCTTTATCATGCTAGGATTAGCAGGAAAAAGCAAAAAATTTCAGAATTGCACCTTGCAATGTGGAGATATTACTGTTTGTGCATTTACAATATTCATTGATTTTTGCCATTGAAAAACATCATGTTATTCATATACCAGAAATGTTTGAACCTACTGACTGAATGAAAGGAGCTGGCTTCTCACTCTCTTTGAATCTTCTTTATCATGCTAGGATTAGGAGGAAAAAGCAAAAAATTTCAGAATTGCACCTTGCAATGTGGAGATATTACTGTTTGTGCATTTACAATATTCATTGATTTTTGCCATTGAAAAACGTCCAGAAATGTTTGAAGCTACTGACTGAATGAAAGGAGCTGGCATCTCACTCTCTTTGAATCTTCCTTATCATGCTAGGATTAGCAGGAAAAAGCAAAAAATTTCAGAATTGCACCTTGCAATGTGGAGATATTACTGTTTGTGCATTTACAATATTCATTGATTTTTGCCATTGAAAAACATCATGTTATTCATATACCAGAAATGTTTGAAGCTACTGACTGAATGAAAGGAGCTGGCATCTCACTCTCTTTGAATCTTCTTTATCATGCTAGGATTAGCAGGAAAAAGCAAAAAAATTCAGAATTGCACCTTGCAATGTGGAGATATTACTGTTTGTGCATTTACAATATTCATTGATTTTTGCCATTGAAAAATGTCCAGAAATGTTTGAAGCTACTGACTGAATGAAAGGAGCGGGCATCTCACTCTCTTTTAATCTTCTTTATCATGCTAGGATTAGCAGGAAAAAGCAAAAAATTTCAGAATTGCACCTTGCAATGTGGAGATATTACTGTTTGTGCATTTACAATATTCATTGATTTTTGCCATTGAAAAACGTCCAGAAATGTTTGAAGCTACTGACTGAATGAAAGGAGCTGGCATCTCACTCTCTTTGAATCTTCTTTATCATGCTAGGATTAGCAGGAAAAAGCAAAAAATTTCAGAATTGCACCTTGCAATGTGGAGATATTACTGTTTGTGCATTTACAATATTCAATGATTTTTGCCATTGAAAAACGTCCAGAAATGTTTGAAGCTACTGACTGAATGAAAGGAGCTGGCATTTCACTCTCTTTGAATCTTCTTTATCATGCTAGGATTAGCAGGAAAAAGCAAAAAATTTCAGAATTGCACCTTGCAATGTGGAGATATTACTGTTTGTGCATTTACAATATTCATTGATTTTTGCCATTGAAAAACATCATGTTATTCATATACCAGAAATGTTTGAAGCTACTGACTGAATGAAAGGAGCTGGCATCTCACTCTCTTTGAATCTTCTTTATCATGCTAGGATTAGCAGGAAAAAGCAAAAAATTTCAGAATTGCACCTTGCAATGTGGAGATATTACTGTTTGTGCATTTACAATATTCATTGATTTTTGCCATTGAAAAACGTCCAGAAATATTTGAAGCTACTGACTGAATGAAAGGAGCTGGCATCTCACTCTCTTTGAATCTTCTTTATCATGCTAGGATTAGCAGGAAAAAGCAAAAAATTTCAGAATTGCACCTTGCAATGTGGAGATATTACTGTTTGTGCATTTACAATATTCATTGATTTTTGCCATTGAAAAACATCATGTTATTCATATACCAGAAATGTTTGAAGCTACTGACTGAAAGAAAGGAGCTGGCATCTCACTCTCTTTGAATCTTCTTTATCATGCTAGGATTAGCAGGAAAAAGCAAAAAATTTCAGAATTGCACCTTGCAATGTGGAGATATTACTGTTTGTGCATTTACAATATTCATTGATCTTTGCCATTGAAAAACGTCCAGAAATGTTTGAAGCTACTGACTGAATGAAAGGAGCTGGCATCTCACTCTCTTTGAATCTTCTTTATCATGCTAGGATTAGCAGGAAAAAGCAAAAAATTTCAGAATTGCACCTTGCAATGTGGAGATATTACTGTTTGTGCATTTACAATATTCATTGATTTTTGCCATTGAAAAACGTCCAGAAATGTTTGAAGCTACTGACTGAATGAAAGGAGCTGGCATCTCACTCTCTTTGAATCTTCTTTATCATGCTAGGATTAGCAGGAAAAAGCAAAAAATTTCAGAATTGCACCTTGCAATGTGGAGATATTACTGTTTGTGCATTTACAATATTCATTGATTTTTGCCATTGAAAAACGTCCAGAAATGTTTGAAGCTACTGACTGAATGAAAGGAGCTGGCATCTCACTCTCTTTGAATCTTCTTTATCATGCTAGGATTAGTAGGAAAAAGCAAAAAATTTCAGAATTGCACCTTGCAATGTGGAGATATTACTGTTTGTGCATTTACAATATTCATTGATTTTTGCCATTGAAAAACATCATGTTATTCATATACCAGAAATGTTTGAAGCTACTGACTGAATGAAAGGAGCTGGCATCTCACTCTCTTTGAATCTTCTTTATCATGCTAGGATTAGCAGGAAAAAGCAAAAAATTTCAGAATTGCACCTTGCAATGTGGAGATATTACTGTTTGTGCATTTACAATATTCATTGATTTTTGCCATTGAAAAACGTCCAGAAATGTTTGAAGCTACTGACTGAATGAAAGGAGCTGGCATCTCACTCTCTTTGAATCTTCTTTATCATGCTAGGATTAGCAGGAAAAAGCAAAAAATTTCAGAATTGCACCTTGCAATGT
Source organism: Phyllobates terribilis (assembly GCF_046119375.1). Taxonomy (NCBI): domain Eukaryota; kingdom Metazoa; phylum Chordata; class Amphibia; order Anura; family Dendrobatidae; genus Phyllobates; species Phyllobates terribilis. The sequence continues at coordinate 454,031 of NW_027362901.1, forward strand.
GGAGATATTACTGTTTGTGCATTTACAATATTCATTGATTTTTGCCATTGAAAAACGTCCAGAAATGTTTGAAGCTACTGACTGAATGAAAGGAGCTGGCATCTCACTCTCTTTGAATCTTCTTTATCATGCTAGGATTAGCAGGAAAAAGCAAAAAATTTCAGAATTGCACCTTGCAATGTGGAGATATTACTGTTTGTGCATTTACAATATTCATTGATTTTTGCCATTGAAAAACGTCCAGAAATGTTTGAAGCTACTGACTGAATGAAAGGAGCTGGCATCTCACTCTCTTTGAATCTTCTTTATCATGCTAGGATTAGCAGGAAAAAGCAAAAAATTTCAGAATTGCACCTTGCAATGTGGAGATATTACTGTTTGTGCATTTACAATATTCATTGATTTTTGCCATTGAAAAACATCATGTTATTCATATACCAGAAATGTTTGAAGCTACTGACTGAATGAAAGGAGCTGGCATCTCACTCTCTTTGAATCTTCTTTATCATGCTAGGATTAGCAGGAAAAAGCAAAAAATTTCAGAATTGCACCTTGCAATGTGGAGATATTACTGTTTGTGCATTTACAATATTCATTGATTTCTGCCATTGAAAAAGGTCCAGAAATGTTTGAAGCTACTGACTGAATGAAAGAAGCTGGCATCTCACTCTCTTTGAATCTTCTTTATCATGCTAGGATTAGCAGGAAAAAGCAAAAAATTTCAGAATTGCACCTTGCAAGGTGGAGATATTACTGTTTGTGCATTTACAATATTCATTGATTTTTGCCATTGAAAAACATCATGTTATTCATATACCAGAAATGTTTGAAGCTACTGACTGAATGAAAGGAGCTGGCATCTCACTCTCTTTGAATCTTCTTTATCATGCTAGGATTAGCAGGAAAAAGCAAAAAATTTCAGAATTGCACCTTGCAATGTGGAGATATTACTGTTTGTGCATTTACAATATTCATTGATTTTTGCCATTGAAAAACGTCCAGAAATGTTTGAAGCTACTGACTGAATGAAAGGAGCTGGCATCTCACTCTCTTTGAATCTTCTTTATCATGCTAGGATTAGCAGGAAAAAGCAAAAAATTTCAGAATTGCACCTTGCAATGTGGAGATATTACTGTTTGTGCATTTACAATATTCATTGATTTTTGCCATTGAAAAACGTCCAGAAATGTTTGAAGCTACTGACTGAATGAAAGGAGCTGGCATCTCACTCTCTTTGAATCTTCTTTATCATGCTAGGATTAGCAGGAAAAAGCAAAAAATTTCAGAATTGCACCTTGCAATGTGGAGATATTACTGTTTGTGCATTTACAATATTCATTGATTTTTGCCATTGAAAAACGTCCAGAAATGTTTGAAGCTACTGACTGAATGAAAGGAGCTGGCATCTCACTCTCTTTGAATCTTCTTTATCATGCTAGGATTAGCAGGAAAAAGCAAAAAATTTCAGAATTGCACCTTGCAATGTGGAGATATTACTGTTTGTGCATTTACAATATTCATTGATTTTTGCCATTGAAAAACATCATGTTATTCATATACCAGAAATGTTTGAAGCTACTGACTGAATGAAAGGAGCTGGCATCTCACTCTCTTTGAATCTTCTTTATCATGCTAGGATTAGCAGGAAAAAGCAAAAAATTTCAGAATTGCACCTTGCAATGTGGAGATATTACTGTTTGTGCATTTACAATATTCATTGATTTCTGCCATTGAAAAAGGTCCAGAAATGTTTGAAGCTACTGACTGAATGAAAGAAGCTGGCATCTCACTCTCTTTGAATCTTCTTTATCATGCTAGGATTAGCAGGAAAAAGCAAAAAATTTCAGAATTGCACCTTGCAAGGTGGAGATATTACTGTTTGTGCATTTACAATATTCATTGATTTTTGACATTGAAAAACATCATGTTATTCATATACCAGAAATGTTTGAAGCTACTGACTGAATGAAAGGAGCTGGCATCTCACTCTCTTTGAATCTTCTTTATCATGCTAGGATTAGCAGGAAAAAGCAAAAAATTTCAGAATTGCACCTTGCAATGTGGAGATATTACTGTTTGTGCATTTATAATATTCATTGATTTTTGCCATTGAAAAACGTCCAGAAATGTTTGAAGCTACTGACTGAATGAAAGGAGCTGGCATCTCACTCTCTTTGAATCTTCTTTATCATGCTAGGATTAGCAGGAAAAAGCAAAAAATTTCAGAATTGCACCTTGCAATGTGGAGATATTACTGTTTGTGCATTTACTATATTCATTGATTTTTGCCATTGAAAAACATCATGTTATTCATATACCAGAAATGTTTGAAGCTACTGACTGAATGAAAGGAGCTGGCATCTCACTCTCTTTGAATCTTCTTTATCATGCTAGGATTAGCAGGAAAAAGCAAAAAAATTCAGAATTGCACCTTGCAATGTGGAGATATTACTGTTTGTGCATTTACAATATTCATTGATTTTTGCCATTGAAAAACGTCCAGAAATGTTTGAAGCTACTGACTGAATGAAAGGAGCTGGCATCTCACTCTCTTTGAATCTTCTTTATCATGCTAGGATTAGCAGGAAAAAGCAAAAAATTTCAGAATTGCACCTTGCAATGTGGAGATATTACTGTTTGTGCATTTACTATATTCATTGATTTTTGCCATTGAAAAACATCATGTTATTCATATACCAGAAATGTTTGAAGCTACTGACTGAATGAAAGGAGCTGGCATCTCACTCTCTTTGAATCTTCTTTATCATGCTAGGATTAGCAGGAAAAAGCAAAAAATTTCAGAATTGCACCTTGCAATGTGGAGATATTACTGTTTGTGCATTTACAATATTCATTGATTTTTGCCATTGAAAAACATCATGTTATTCATATACCAGAAATGTTTGAAGCTACTGACTGAATGAAAGGAGCTGGCATCTCACTCTCTTTGAATCTTCTTTATCATGCTAGGATTAGCAGGAAAAAGCAAAAAATTTCAGAATTGCACCTTGCAATGTGGAGATATTACTGTTTGTGCATTTACAATATTCATTGATTTTTGCCATTGAAAAACGTCCAGAAATGTTTGAAGCTACTGACTGAATGAAAGGAGCTGGCATCTCACTCTCTTTGAATCTTCCTTATCATGCTAGGATTAGCAGGAAAAAGCAAAAAATTTCAGAATTGCACCTTGCAATGTGGAGATATTACTGTTTGTGCATTTACAATATTCATTGATTTTTGCCATTGAAAAACATCATGTTATTCATATACCAGAAATGTTTGAAGCTACTGACTGAATGAAAGGAGCTGGCATCTCACTCTCTTTGAATCTTCTTTATCATGCTAGGATTAGCAGGAAAAAGCAAAAAAATTCAGAATTGCACCTTGCAATGTGGAGATATTACTGTTTGTGCATTTACAATATTCATTGATTTTTGCCATTGAAAAACGTCCAGAAATGTTTGAAGCTACTGACTGAATGAAAGGAGCGGGCATCTCACTCTCTTTGAATCTTCTTTATCATGCTAGGATTAGCAGGAAAAAGCAAAAAATTTCAGAATTGCACCTTGAAATGTGGAGATATTACTGTTTGTGCATTTACAATATTCATTGATTTTTGCCATTGAAAAACATCATGTTATTCATACAGTACAGACCAAAAGTTTGGACACACCTTCTCATTTAAAGATTTTTCTGTATTTTCATGACTATGAAAATTGTACATTCACACTGAAAGCATCAAAACTATGAATTAACACATGTGGAATTATATACTTAACAAAAAAGTGTGAAACAACTGAAAATATGTCTTATATTCTAGGTTCTTCAAAGTAGCCACCTTTTGCTTTGATGACTGCTTTGCACACTCTTGGCATTCTCTTGATGAGCTTCAAGAGGTAGTCACCGGAAATGGTTTTCACTTCACAGGTGTGCCCTGTCAGGTTTAATAAGTGGGATTTCTTGCCTTATGAATGGGATTGGGACCATCAGTTGTGTTGTGCAGAAGTCTGGTGGATACACAGCTGGTAGTCCTACTGAATAGACTGTTAGAATTTGTATTATGGCAAGAAACAAGCAGCTAAGTAAAGAAAAACCAGTGGCCATCATTAATTTAAGAAATGAAGATCAGTCAGTCCGAAAAATTGGGAAAACTTTGAAAGTGTCCCCAAGTGCAGTTGCAAAAACCATCAAGCGCTACAAAGAAACTGGCTCACATGAGGACCGCCCCAGGAAAGGAAGACCAAGAGTCACCTCTGCTTCTGAGGATAAGTTTATCCGAGTCACCAGCCTCAGAAATCGCAGGTTAACAGCAGCTCAGATTAGAGACCAGGTCAATGCCACAAAGAGTTCTAGCAGCAGACACATCTCTTCAACAACTGTTAAGAGGAGACTTTGTGCAGCAGGCCTTCATGGTAAAATAGCTGCTAGGAAACCACTGCTAAGGAAAGGCAACAAGCAGAAGAGACTTGTTTGGGCTAAAGAACACAAGGAATGGATATTAGACCAGTGGAAATCTGTGCTTTGGTCTGTTGAGTCCAAATTTGAGATCTTTGGTTCCAACCACCTTGTCTTTGTGCGTCGCAGAAAAGGTGAACGGATGGACTCTACATGCCTGGTTCCCACCGTGAAGCATGGAGGAGGAGGTGTGATGGTGTGGGGGTGCTTTGCTGGTTACACTGTTGGGGATATATTAAAAATTGAAGGCATACTGAACCAGCATGGCTACCACAGCATCTTGCAGCGGCATGCTATTCCATCCGGTTTGTGTTTAGTTGGACCATCATTTATTTTTCAACAGGACAGTGACCCCAAACACACGTCCAGGCTGTGTAAGGGCTATTTGACCAAGAAGGAGAGTGATGGGGTGCTACGCCAGATGACCTGGCCTCCACAGTCACCAGCCCTTAGCCCAATCGAGATGGTTTGGGGTGAGCTGGACCGCAGAGTGAAGGCAAAAGGGCCAACAAGTGCTAAGCATCTCTGGAAAATCCTTCAAGATTGTTGGAAGACCATTTCCGGTGACTACCTCTTGAAGCTCATCAAGAGAATGCCAAGAGTGTGCAAAGCAGTCATCAAAGCAAAAGGTGGCTACTTTAAAGAAGCTAGAATATAAGACATATTTTCAGTTGTTTCACACTCTTTTGTTAAGTATATAATTCCACATGTGTTAATTCATAGTTTTGATGCCTTCAGTGTGAATGTACAATTTTCATAGTCATGAAAATACAGAAAAATCTTTAAATGAGAAGGTGTGTCCAAACTTTTGGTCTGTACTGTATACCAGAAATGTTTGAAGCTACTGACTGAATGAAAGGAGCTGGCATCTCACTCTCTTTGAATCTTCTTTATCATGCTAGGATTAGCAGGAAAAAGCAAAAAATTTCAGAATTGCACCTTGCAATGTGGAGATATTACTGTTTGTGCATTTACAATATTCATTGATTTTTGCCATTGAAAAACATCATGTTATTCATATACCAGAAATGTTTGAAGCTACTGACTGAATGAAAGGAGCTGGCATCTCACTCTCTTTGAATCTTCTTTATCATGCTAGGATTAGCAGGAAAAAGCAAAAAATTTCAGAATTGCACCTTGCAATGTGGAGATATTACTGTTTGTGCATTTACAATATTCATTGATTTTTGCCATTGAAAAACGTCCAGAAATGTTTGAAGCTACTGACTGAATGAAAGGAGCTGGCATCTCACTCTCTTTGAATCTTCTTTATCATGCTAGGATTAGCAGGAAAAAGCAAAAAATTTCAGAATTGCACCTTGCAATGTGGAGATATTACTGTTTGTGCATTTACAATATTCATTGATTTTTGCCATTGAAAAACGTCTAGAAATGTTTGAAGCTACTGACTGAATGAAAGGAGCTGGCATCTCACTCTCTTTGAATCTTCTTTATCATGCTAGGATTAGCAGGAAAAAGCAAAAAATTTCAGAATTGCACCTTGCAATGTGGAGATATTACTGTTTGTGCATTTACAATATTCATTGATTTTTGCCATTGAAAACCGTCCAGAAATGTTTGAAGCTACTGACTGAATGAAAGGAGCTGGCATCTCACTCTCTTTGAATCTTCTTTATCATGCTAGGATTAGCAGGAAAAAGCAAAAAATTTCAGAATTGCACCTTGCAATGTGGAGATATTACTGTTTGTGCATTTACAATATTCATTGATTTTTGCCATTGAAAAACATCATGTTATTCATATACCAGAAATGTTTGAAGCTACTGACTGAATGAAAGGAGCTGGCATCTCACTCTCTTTGAATCTTCTTTATCATGCTAGGATTAGCAGGAAAAAGCAAAAAATTTCAGAATTGCACCTTGCAATGTGGAGATATTACTGTTTGTGCATTTACAATATTCATTGATTTCTGCCATTGAAAAAGGTCCAGAAATGTTTGAAGCTACTGACTGAATGAAAGGAGCTGGCATCTCACTCTCTTTGAATCTTCTTTATCATGCTAGGATTAGCAGGAAAAAGCAAAAAATTTCAGAATTGCACCTTGCAAGGTGGAGATATTACTGTTTGTGCATTTATAATATTCATTGATTTTTGACATTGAAAAACATCATGTTATTCATATACCAGAAATGTTTGAAGCTACTGACTGAATGAAAGGAGCTGGCATCTCACTCTCTTTGAATCTTCTTTATCATGCTAGGATTAGCAGGAAAAAGCAAAAAAATTCAGAATTGCACCTTGCAATGTGGAGATATTACTGTTTGTGCATTTACAATATTCATTGATTTTTGCCATTGAAAAACGTCCAGAAATGTTTGAAGCTACTGACTGAATGAAAGGAGCTGGCATCTCACTCTCTTTGAATCTTCTTTATCATGCTAGGATTAGCAGGAAAAAGCAAAAAATTTCAGAATTGCACCTTGCAATGTGGAGATATTACTGTTTGTGCATTTACTATATTCATTGATTTTTGCCATTGAAAAACATCATGTTATTCATATACCAGAAATGTTTGAAGCTACTGACTGAATGAAAGGAGCTGGCATCTCACTCTCTTTGAATCTTCTTTATCATGCTAGGATTAGCAGGAAAAAGCAAAAAATTTCAGAATTGCACCTTGCAATGTGGAGATATTACTGTTTGTGCATTTACAATATTCATTGATTTTTGCCATTGAAAAACATCATGTTATTCATATACCAGAAATGTTTGAAGCTACTGACTGAATGAAAGGAGCTGGCATCTCACTCTCTTTGAATCTTCTTTATCATGCTAGGATTAGCAGGAAAAAGCAAAAAATTTCAGAATTGCACCTTGCAATGTGGAGATATTACTGTTTGTGCATTTACAATATTCATTGATTTTTGCCATTGAAAAACGTCCAGAAATGTTTGAAGCTACTGACTGAATGAAAGGAGCTGGCATCTCACTCTCTTTGAATCTTCCTTATCATGCTAGGATTAGCAGGAAAAAGCAAAAAATTTCAGAATTGCACCTTGCAATGTGGAGATATTACTGTTTGTGCATTTACAATATTCATTGATTTTTGCCATTGAAAAACATCATGTTATTCATATACCAGAAATGTTTGAAGCTACTGACTGAATGAAAGGAGCTGGCATCTCACTCTCTTTGAATCTTCTTTATCATGCTAGGATTAGCAGGAAAAAGCAAAAAATTTCAGAATTGCACCTTGCAATGTGGAGATATTACTGTTTGTGCATTTACAATATTCATTGATTTTTGCCATTGAAAAACGTCCAGAAATGTTTGAAGCTACTGACTGAATGAAAGGAGCGGGCATCTCACTCTCTTTGAATCTTCTTTATCATGCTAGGATTAGCAGGAAAAAGCAAAAAATTTCAGAATTGCACCTTGAAATGTGGAGATATTACTGTTTGTGCATTTACAATATTCATTGATTTTTGCCATTGAAAAACATCATGTTATTCATACAGTACAGACCAAAAGTTTGGACACACCTTCTCATTTAAAGATTTTTCTGTATTTTCATGACTATGAAAATTGTACATTCACACTGAAAGCATCAAAACTATGAATTAACACATGTGGAATTATATACTTAACAAAAAAGTGTGAAACAACTGAAAATATGTCTTATATTCTAGGTTCTTCAAAGTAGCCACCTTTTGCTTTGATGACTGCTTTGCACACTCTTGGCATTCTCTTGATGAGCTTCAAGAGGTAGTCACCGGAAATGGTTTTCACTTCACAGGTGTGCCCTGTCAGGTTTAATAAGTGGGATTTCTTGCCTTATGAATGGGATTGGGACCATCAGTTGTGTTGTGCAGAAGTCTGGTGGATACACAGCTGGTAGTCCTACTGAATAGACTGTTAGAATTTGTATTATGGCAAGAAACAAGCAGCTAAGTAAAGAAAAACCAGTGGCCATCATTAATTTAAGAAATGATGATCAGTCAGTCCGAAAAATTGGGAAAACTTTGAAAGTGTCCCCAAGTGCAGTTGCAAAAACCATCAAGCGCTACAAAGAAACTGGCTCACATGAGGACCGCCCCAGGAAAGGAAGACCAAGAGTCACCTCTGCTTCTGAGGATAAGTTTATCCGAGTCACCAGCCTCAGAAATCGCAGGTTAACAGCAGCTCAGATTAGAGACCAGGTCAATGCCACAAAGAGTTCTAGCAGCAGACACATCTCTTCAACAACTGTTAAGAGGAGACTTTGTGCAGCAGGCCTTCATGGTAAAATAGCTGCTAGGAAACCACTGCTAAGGACAGGCAACAAGCAGAAGAGACTTGTTTGGGCTAAAGAACACAAGGAATGGACAATAGACCAGTGGAAATCTGTGCTTTGGTCTGTTGAGTCCAAATTTGAGATCTTTGGTTCCAACCACCTTGTCTTTGTGCGTCGCAGAAAAGGTGAACGGATGGACTCTACATGCCTGGTTCCCACCGTGAAGCATGGAGGACGAGGTGTGATGGTGTGGGGGTGCTTTGCTGGTTACACTGTTGGGGATATATTAAAAATTGAAGGCATACTGAACCAGCATGGCTACCACAGCATCTTGCAGCGGCATGCTATTCCATCCGGTTTGTGTTTAGTTGGACCATCATTTATTTTTCAACAGGACAGTGACCCCAAACACACGTCCAGGCTGTGTAAGGGCTATTTGACCAAGAAGGAGAGTGATGGGGTGCTACGCCAGATGACCTGGCCTCCACAGTCACCAGCCTTGAGCCCAATCGAGATGGTTTGGGGTGAGCTGGACCGCAGAGTGAAGGCAAAAGGGCCAACAAGTGCTAAGCATCTCTGGAAAATCCTTCAAGATTGTTGGAAGACCATTTCCGGTGACTACCTCTTGAAGCTCATCAAGAGAATGCCAAGAGTGTGCAAAGCAGTCATCAAAGCAAAATTTGGCTACTTTAAAGAAGCTAGAATATAAGACATATTTTCAGTTGTTTCACACTCTTTTGTTAAGTATATAATTCCACATGTGTTAATTCATAGTTTTGATGCCTTCAGTGTGAATGTACAATTTTCATAGTCATGAAAATACAGAAAAATCTTTAAATGAGAAGGTGTGTCCAAACTTTTGGTCTGTACTGTATACCAGAAATGTTTGAAGCTACTGACTGAATGAAAGGAGCTGGCATCTCACTCTCTTTGAGTCTTCTTTATCATGCTAGGATTAGCAGGAAAAAGCAAAAAATTTCAGAATTGCACCTTGCAATGTGGAGATATTACTGTTTGTGCATTTACAATATTCATTGATTTTTGCCATTGAAAAACGTCCAGAAATGTTTGAAGCTACTGACTGAATGAAAGGAGCTGGCATCTCACTCTCTTTGAATCTTCTTTATCATGCTAGGATTAGCAGGAAAAAGCAAAAAATTTCAGAATTGCACCTTGCAATGTGGAGATATTACTGTTTGTGCATTTACAATATTCATTGATTTTTGCCATTGAAAAACGTCCAGAAATGTTTGAAGCTACTGACTGAATGAAAGGAGCTGGCATCTCACTCTCTTTGAATCTTCTTTATCATGCTAGGATTAGCAGGAAAAAGCAAAAAATTTCAGAATTGCACCTTGCAATGTGGAGATATTACTGTTTGTGCATTTACAATATTCATTGATTTTTGCCATTGAAAAACGTCCAGAAATGTTTGAAGCTACTGACTGAATGAAAGGAGCTGGCATCTCACTCTCTTTGAATCTTCTTTATCATGCTAGGATTAGCAGGAAAAAGCAAAAAATTTCAGAATTGCACCTTGCAATGTGGAGATATTACTGTTTGTGCATTTACAATATTCATTGATTTTTGCCATTGAAAAACGTCCAGAAATGTTTGAAGCTACTGACTGAATGAAAGGAGCTGGCATTTCACTCTCTTTGAATCTTCTTTATCATGCTAGGATTAGCAGGAAAAAGCAAAAAAATTCAGAATTGCACCTTGCAATCTGGAGATATTACTGTTTGTGCATTTACAATATTCATTGATTTTTGCCATTGAAAAACATCATGTTATTCATATACCAGAAACGTTTGAAGCTACTGACTGAATGAAAGGAGCTGGCATCTCACTCTCTTTGAATCTTCTTTATCATGCTAGGATTAGCAGGAAAAAGCAAAAAATTTCAGAATTGCACCTTGCAATGTGGAGATATTACTGTTTGTGCATTTACAATATTCATTGATTTTTGCCATTGAAAAACGTCCAGAAATGTTTGAAGCTACTGACTGAATGAAAGGAGCTGGCATCTCACTCTCTTTGAATCTTCTTTATCATGCTAGGATTAGCAGGAAAAAGCAAAAAAATTCAGAATTGCACCTTGCAATGTGGAGATATTACTGTTTGTGCATTTACAATATTCATTGATTTTTGCCTTTGAAAAACATCATGTTATTCATATACCAGAAATGTTTGAAGCTACTGACTGAATGAAAGGAGCTGGCATCTCACTCTCTTTGAATCTTCTTTATCATGCTAGGATTAGCAGGAAAAAGCAAAAAATTTCAGAATTGCACCTTGCAATGTGGAGATATTACTGTTTGTGCATTTACAATATTCATTGATTTTTGCCATTGAAAAACGTCCAGAAATAATTGAAGCTACTGACTGAATGAAAGGAGCTGGCATCTCACTCTCTTTGAATCTTCTTTATCATGCTAGGATTAGCAGGAAAAAGCAAAAAATTTCAGAATTGCACCTTGCAATGTGGAGATATTACTGTTTGTGCATTTACAATATTCATTGATTTTTGCCATTGAAAAACATCATGTTATTCATATACCAGAAATGTTTGAAGCTACTGACTGAATGAAAGGAGCTGGCATCTCACTCTCTTTGAATCTTCTTTATCATGCTAGGATTAGCAGGAAAAAGCAAAAAATTTCAGAATTGCACCTTGCAATGTGGAGATATTACTGTTTGTGCATTTACAATATTCATTGATTTTTGCCATTGAAAAACGTCCAGAAATGTTTGAAGCTACTGACTGAATGAAAGGAGCTGGCATCTCACTCTCTTTGAATCTTCTTTATCATGCTAGGATTAGCAGGAAAAAGCAAAAAATTTCAGAATTGCACCTTGCAATGTGGAGATATTACTGTTTGTGCATTTACAATATTCATTGATTTTTGCCATTGAAAAACGTCCAGAAATGTTTGAAGCTACTGACTGAATGAAAGGAGCTGGCATCTCACTCTCTTTGAATCTTCTTTATCATGCTAGGATTAGCAGGAAAAAGCAAAAAATTTCAGAATTCCACCTTGCAATGTGGAGATATTACTGTTTGTGCATTTACAATATTCATTGATTTTTGCCATTGAAAAACATCATGTTATTCATATACCAGAAATGTTTGAAGCTACTGACTGAATGAAAGGAGCTGGCATCTCACTCTCTTTGAATCTTCTTTATCATGCTAGGATTAGCAGGAAAAAGCAAAAAATTTCAGAATTGCACCTTGCAATGTGGAGATATTACTGTTTGTGCATTTACAATATTCATTGATTTTTGCCATTGAAAAACGTCCAGAAATGTTTGAAGCTACTGACTGAATGAAAGGAGCTGGCATCTCACTCTCTTTGAATCTTCTTTATCATGCTAGGATTAGCAGGAAAAAGCAAAAAATTTCAGAATTGCACCTTGCAATGTGGAGATATTACTGTTTGTGCATTTACAATATTCATTGATTTTTGCCATTGAAAAACATCATGTTATTCATATACCAGAAATGTTTGAAGCTACTGACTAGAGATGAGCGTTGTTCGACTAGAACTGTTCGCCAATCTCAAATTCGATCTGTTTTGGGCGGTGTTCGAGTTGTTCGACGAACCCGAACGATTTGCAAAAAATTCGGCTGTTCGAGGTTATGTTCGATAACTGTTCGTGCACCAAAAGCGTGTCCTGCATGTCTGAGGCTATTTAGAGCACCAATCATGCAGGGATTGTCTGCCACTCACTGTAATGCCACAGCCATGGTGGTTGTGGCATTACAGTGATTGCCCAAATCGATGGGAACAGTGCCAACAGTGAAACATGAAAAGCCGGCAATTCAGCAGCGGCATACACCGGTACCCGACAATTTAGAACCGAAAGAATAGAGCTTCACACATAGATTAGATAGATATAAACATGTCAGTCACATATATATGAAGTACAGGGACAGTGTTGCTTACTGTACTTGTCATTTAGCGTAAAGGATTTATCAAAAAAAATAATAGTGTTTTCATGCACCGTCTCTTTAAAAAAGCCGGCCGGCAATTCAGCAGCGGTACCCGACAATTTAGAATAGAAGGAATAGAGAATCACACATAGATTAGATAGATAGAAACATGTCAGTCACATATATATGAAGTACATTGACAGTGTTGATTACTGTACTTGTCATTTAGTGTAAAGGATTTATCAAAAAAAATATTAGTGTTTTCATGCACCGTCTCTTTAAAAAAGCCGGCCGGCAATTCAGCATCTGTACCCGACAATTTATAAGAGACAGAATAGAGCTTCACACATAGATTAGATAGATAGAAACATGTCAGTCACATATATATGAAGTACAGTGATAGTGTTGGTTACTGTACTTGTCATTTAGTATTAAAATAAAGGATTTATTATTAAAAAAATTGGCGTGGGGTTCCCCTTAATTTTAGGCTCTAGCGGAGGTTAAGCAGACAGCTGGGGCAGATGTTTGAAGCCTGGGAAGGGGGTAATACCCACGGAGCTTCCCAGGCTACTAATATCAGCCCCCAGCTGAATACATAGCCTTTACTAGCTATTAAAATGGGGGACCCCCCCAAAAAAATGACGTGGGGTCCCCCCTAATTTAATAGCTAGCAAAGGCTAGGCAGACAGCTGGGGGCTGATATTAATAGCCCAGGAAGGGAGCCATGAATATTGGCCCCCTCCCAGGCTAGAAACACCAGCCGTCAGCCGCCCCAGAAATGGCGCATTCATAGGATGCGCCAATTCTGGCACTTAGCCTCGCTCTTCCACGCTGCCCTGGTGCGGTGGCAGGGGGTAATAGGGTTGGGGTTGATGTCAGCTTATAATGCCAGCTGACATCAAGCCCAGGTTAGTAATGGAGAGGCGTCTATAAGACACCCCCATTAATAACCCCATAGTCAAAGTTAAAAAAAACACAAACACCCAGAATAAAGTCCTTTAAATGAAATAAAGACACAATTCTTTATTGTTCTAAATTAAACCATACTTACCGACACGCCCATTCCAGCTGAAGCCAACGATCTCCTGTAATAAAAATAAAATAATAAAGCAACCTCATCCTTACCTTTCCATGGTTCCCAGGACGGGTCCAGCTCTGCTACATCGAGATGACAGGCTGGACCGCAGCAGAACACTGCCATCCAGCCTGTCATGCCGCAGACACTGAGAAGAGCAGGCTTGCTTGCGCTCCACATTGTCTCTCTGTGATGGCAAAAAGATGAGCCGAGGTCATGTCCAATGAACTCGGCTCACCTCATGCACGTCACTGACAGCGTGGGAGAATTCTCACGCTGAAGCGTTGAGTGCAGGAGAATTTTCCCACGCTGTCAGTGACGTGCATGAGGTGAGCTGAGTTCATTGGACATGACCTCGGCTCATCTTTATGCCGTCACAGAGAGACAATGTGGAGCGCAAGCAAGCCTGCTCTTCTCAGTGTCTGCGGCATGACAGGCTGGATGGCAGCGTTCTTCTGCGGTCCAGCCTGTCATCTCGATGTAGCAGAGCTGAAGCTGTCGTGGGAACCATGGAAAGGTAAGGATGAGGTTGGTTTATTATTTTTCTTTTATTGCAGGAGATCGTTGGCTTCAGCTGGAATGGGCGTGATGGTAAGTATAGTTTAATTTAGAACAATAAAGAATTGTGTGTTTATTTCAATTAAAGGACTTTATTCTGGGTGTTGTGTTTTTTTTAAATACTTTACTAGAAATTCATGGCGGTCATGTCTAATACTGGTGTGACCCCATGAATTTTGGGCTTGGGGCCAGCTGATAATACCAAGCTGGCCCTAACCCCTTTATTACCCAGTGAGCCACCGCACCAGGGCCCTGGATGAGTTGGGTACAGCGCCAGAAGATGGCGCTTCTATGAACGCGCCATTTTCCGGGGTGGCTGCGGACTGCAATTTGCAGCGGGGGGGCCCAGAAAGCTTGGGCCTCCCTGCGCTGCAGATTCCAGCCCCCAGCTGCCTAGTTGTACCTGGCTGGACACAAAAATAGGGCGAAGCCCCACGTATTTTTTTTTTAATTATTTCATGAAATTCATGAAATAATTAAGAAAAAAAGGCCTTCCCTATATTGTTGTGTCCGGCCAGGTACAAATAGGCAGCTGGTGGTTGGGGGCAGCCCATTCCTGCCTGCTGTACCTGGCTGGACACAAATATAGTGCGAAGCCCCACTTCAATTTTTTTTAATTATTTCATGAAATTCATGAAATAATTAAGAAAAAAAGGCCTTCCCTATATTGTTGTGTCCGGCCAGGTACAAATTTTCAGCTGGTGGTTGGGGGCAGCCCGTTCCTGCCTGCTGTACCTGGCTGGACACAAATATAGTGCGAAGCCCCACTTCAATTTTTTTAAATTATTTCAGGAAATTCATGAAATAATTAAAAAAAAAATTGACGTGGGGCTTCGCACTATATTTGTGTCCAGTTAGGTGCAGCAGGCAGGAACGGGCTGCCCCCAACCACCAGCTGCCTATTTGTACCTGGCCGGACACAACAATATAGGGAAGCCCTTTTTTTCTTAATTATTTCATGAAATAATTTAAAGAAAATTGACGTGGGGCTTCGCCCTGTTTTTGTGTCCAGCCAGGTACAACTATGCAGCTGGGGGCTGGAATCCGCAGCGCAGGGAGGCCCAAGCTTTCTGGGCCACACCCGCTGCAAATTGCAGTCCGCAGCCACCCCGGAAAATGGCGCGTTCATAGAAGCGCCATCTTCTGGCGCTGTACCCAACTCATCCAGGGCCCTGATGCGGTGGCTCACTGGGTAATAAAGGGGTTAGGGCCAGCTTGGCATTATCAGCTGGCCCTAAGCCCAAAATTCATGGGGTCACGCCAATATTAGACATGACCACCATGAATTTCTAGTAAAGTATTTAAAAAAAACGCAACACCCAGAAAAAAGTCCTTTAATTGAAATAAACACACAATTCTTTATTGTTCTAAATTAAACCATACTTACCGTCACGCCCATTCCAGCTGAAGCCAACGATCTCCTGAAATAAAAGAAAAATAATAAAGCAACATCATCCTTACCTTTCCATGGTTCCCATGACAGCTTCAGCTCTGCTACATCGAGATGACAGGCTGGACCGCAGCAGAACGCTGCCATCCAGCCTGTCATCCCGCAGACACTGAGAAGCGCAGGCTTGCTTGCGCTCCACAGTGTCTATCTGTGAGGACATCCAGATGAGCCGAGTCAATGTCCAATGAACTCGGCTCACCTCATGCACGTCACTGACAGCGTGGGAAAATTCTCCTGCACTCAGCGCTTCAGCGTAGGAGAATTCTCACACTGAAGCGCTGAGTGCAGGAGAATTCTCCCACGCTGTCAGTGACGTGCAGGAGGTGAGCTGAGTTCATTGGACATGAGCTCACCTTATGCACGTCACTGACAGCGTGGGAAAATTCTCCTGCACTCAGCACTTCAGCGTGGGAGAATTCTCACGCTGAAGCGCTGAGTGCAGGAGAATTCTCCCACGCTGTCAGTGACGTGCAGGAGGTGAGCTGAGTTCATTGGACATGAGCTCACCTTATGCACGTCACTGACAGCGTGGGAGAATTCTCCTGCACTCAGCGCTTCAGCATGAGAATTTTCCCACGCTGTCAGTGACGTGCATGAGGTGCGCCGAGTTCATTGGACATGAACTCGTCTCATCTTTATGCCGTCACAGCCAGACACTGCAGAGCGCAAGCAAGCCTGCGCTTCTCAGTGTCTGCGGGATGACAGGCTGGATGGCAGCTTTCTGCTGCGGTCCAGCCTGTCATCTCGATGTAGCAGAGCTGAAGCTGTCGTGGGAACCATGGAAAGGTAAGGATGAGGTTGCTTTATTATTTTTCTTTTATTGCAGGAGATCGTTGGCTTCAGCTGGAATGGGCGTGACGGTAAGTATGGTTTAATTTAGAACAATAAAGAATTGTGTCTTTATTTCAATTAAAGGACTTTATTCTGGGTGTTTGTGTTTTCTTTTAACTTTGACTATGGGGTTAGTAATGGGGGTGTCTTATAGACGCCTCTCCATTACTAACCTGGGCTTGATGTCAGCTGGCATTATAAGCTGACATCAACCCCAGCCCTATTACCCCCTGCCACCGCACCAGGGCAGCGTGGAAGAGCGAGGCTAAGAGCCAGAATTGGCGCATCCTATGGATGCGCCATTTCTGGGGCGGCTGACGGCTGGTGTTTCTAGCCTGGGAGGGGGCCAATATTCATGGCACCCTTCCTGGGCTATTAATATCAGCCCCCAGCTGTCTGCCTAGCCTTTGCTAGCTATTAAATTAGGGGGGACCCCACGTCATTTTTTTGGGGGGGTCCCCATTTTAATAGCTAGTAAAGGCAATGTATTCAGCTGGGGGCTCATATTAGTAGCCTGGGAAGCTCCGTGGGTATTACTCCCTTCCCAGGCTTCAAACATCTGCCCCAGCTGTCTGCTTAACCTCCGCTAGAGCCTAAAATTAAGGGGAACCCCACGCCAATTTTTTTTAATAATAAATCCTTTATTTTAATACTAAATGACAAGTACAGTAACCAACACTATCACTGTACTTCATATATATGTGACTGACATGTTTCTATCTATCTAATCTATGTGTGAAGCTCTATTCTGTCTGTTATAAATTGTCGGGTACCGCTGCTGAATTGCCGGCCGGCTTTTTTAAAGAGACGGTGCATGAAAACACTATTATATTTTTTAATAAATCCTTTACACTAAATGACAAGTACAGTAAGCAACATTGTCATTGTACTTCATATATATGTGACTGACATGTTTCTATCTATCTAATCTATGTGTGAAGCTCTATTCTGTCTGTTATAAATTGTCGGGTACCGCTGCTGAATTGCCGGCTGGCTTTTTTAAAGAGACAGTGCATGAAAACACTATTATATTTTTTAATAAATCCTTTACACTAAATGACAAGTACAGTAAGCAACACTGTCCCTGTACTTCATATATATGTGACTGACATGTTTCTATCTATCTAATCTATGTGTGAAGCTCTATTCCTTCTTGTCTAAATTGTCGGGTACCGGTGTATGCCGCTGCTGAATTGCCGGCCGGCTTTTTTAAAGAAAGCGTCTTCTGAGCAGTTTGTCAGCTTTTGGACACCTTTGAAGGTGTTTTCTATGTGTTTCTATGTGTTTTTGTTTGCCTGCCATTGGTTTTAATGGTGTTCGACGGTGTTCTAAGGTGTTCGACGAACAGTTCGACGAACAGTTCCTCGAACATCCCGGTGTTCGACGAACCGAACCGAACCCGAACACTACGGGGGTGGCTCAACACTACTACTGACTGAATGAAAGGAGCTGGCATCTCACTCTCTTTGAATCTTCTTTATCATGCTAGAATTAGCAGGAAAAAGCAAAAAATTTCAGAATTGCACCTTGCAATGTGGAGATATTACTGTTTGTGCATTTACAATATTCATTGATTTTTGCCATTGAAAAACGTCCAGAAATGTTTGAAGCTACTGACTGAATGAAAGGAGCTGGCATCTCACTCTCTTTGAATCTTCTTTATCATGCTAGGATTAGCAGGAAAAAGCAAAAAATTTCAGAATTGCACCTTGCAATGTGGAGATATTACTGTTTGTGCATTTACAATATTCATTGATTTTTGCCATTGAAAAATGTCCAGAAATGTTTGAAGCTACTGACTGAATGAAAGGAGCTGGCATCTCACTCTCTTTGAATCTTCTTTATCATGCTAGGATTAGCAGGAAAAAGCAAAAAATTTCAGAATTGCACCTTGCAATGTGGAGATATTACTGTTTGTGCATTTACAATATTCATTGATTTTTGCCATTGAAAAACATCATGTTATTCATTTACCAGAAATGTTTGAAGCTACTGACTGAATGAAAGGAGCTGGCATCTCAATCTCTTTGAATCTTCTTTATCATGCTAGGATTAGCAGGAAAAAGCAAAAAATTTCAGAATTGCACCTTGCAATGTGGAGATATTACTGTTTGTGCATTTACAATATTCATTGATTTTTGCCATTGAAAAACGTCCAGAAATGTTTGAAGCTACTGACTGAATGAAAGGAGCTGGCATCTCACTCTCTTTGAATCTTCTTTATCAAGCTAGGATTAGCAGGAAAAAGCAAAAAATTTCAGAATTGCACCTTGCAATGTGGAGATATTACTGTTTGTGCATTTACAATATTCATCGATTTTTGCCATTGAAAAACGTCCAGAAATGTTTGAAGCTACTGACTGAATGAAAGGAGCTGGCATCTCACTCTCTTTGAATCTTTTTTATCATGCTAGGATTAGCAGGAAAAAGCAAAAAATTTCAGAATTGCACCTTGCAATGTGGAGTTATTACTGTTTGTGCATTTACAATATTCATTGATTTTTGCCATTGAAAAACATCATGTTATTCATATACCAGAAATGTTTGAAGCTACTGACTGAATGAAAGGAGCTGGCATCTCACTCTCTTTGAATCTTCTTTATCATGCTAGGATTAGCAGGAAAAAGCAAAAAATTTCAGAATTGCACCTTGCAATGTGGAGATATTACTGTTTGTGCATTTACAATATTCATTGATTTTTGCCATTGAAAAACGTCCAGAAATGTTTGAAGCTACTGACTGAATGAAAGGAGCTGGCATCTCACTCTCTTTGAATCTTCTTTATCATGCTAGGATTAGCAGGAAAAAGCAAAAAATTTCAGAATTGCACCTTGCAATGTGGAGATATTACTGTTTGTGCATTTACAATATTCATTGATTTTTGCCATTGAAAAACGTCAAGAAATGTTTGAAGCTACTGACTGAATGAAAGGAGCTGGCATCTCACTCTCTTTGAATCTTCTTTATCATGCTAGGATTAGCAGGAAAAAGCAAAAAATTTCAGAATTGCACCTTGCAATGTGGAGATATTACTGTTTGTGCATTTACAATATTCATTGATTTTTGCCATTGAAAAACATCATGTTATTCATATACCAGAAATGTTTGAAGCTACTGACTGAATGAAAGGAGCTGGCATCTCACTCTCTTTGAATCTTTTTTATCATGCTAGGATTAGCAGGAAAAAGCAAAAAATTTCAGAATTGCACCTTGCAATGTGGAGATATTACTGTTTGTGCATTTACAATATTCATTGATTTTTGCCATTGAAAAACATCATGTTATTCATATACCAGAAATGTTTGAAGCTACTGACTGAATGAAAGGAGCTGGCATCTCACTCTCTTTGAATCTTCTTTATCATGCTAGGATTAGCAGGAAAAAGCAAAAAATTTCAGAATTGCACCTTGCAATGTGGAGATATTACTGTTTGTGCATTTACAATATTCATTGATTTTTGCCATTGAAAAACGTCCAGAAATGTTTGAAGCTACTGACTGAATGAAAGGAGCTGGCATCTCACTCTCTTTGAATCTTCTTTATCATGCTAGGATTAGCAGGAAAAAGCAAAAAATTTCAGAATTGCACCTTGCAATGTGGAGATATTACTGTTTGTGCATTTACAATATTCATTGATTTTTGCCATTGAAAAACGTCCAGAAATGTTTGAAGCTACTGACTGAATGAAAGGAGCTGGCATCTCACTCTCTTTGAAACTTCTTTATCATGCTAGGATTAGCAGGAAAAAGCAAAAAATTTCAGAATTGCACCTTGCAATGTGGAGATATTACTGTTTGTGCATTTACAATATTCATTGATTTTTGCCATTGAAAAACATCATGTTATTCATATACCAGAAATGTTTGAAGCTACTGACTGAATGAAAGGAGCTGGCATCTCACTCTCTTTGAATCTTCTTTATCATGCTAGGATTAGCAGGAAAAAACAAAAAATTTCAGAACTGCACCTTGCAATGTGGAGATATTACTGTTTGTGCATTTACAATATTCATTGATTTTTGCCATTGAAAAACGTCCAGAAATGTTTGAAGCTACTGACTGAATGAAAGGAGCTGGCATCTCACTCTCTTTGAATCTTCTTTATCATGCTAGGATTAGCAGGAAAAAGCAAAAAATTTCAGAATTGCACCTTGCAATGTGGAGATATTACTGTTTGTGCATTTACAATATTCATTGATTTTTGCCATTGAAAAACATCATGTTATTCATATACCAGAAATGTTTGAAGCTACTGACTGAATGAAAGGAGCTGGCATCTCACTCTCTTTGAATCTTCTTTATCATGCTAGGATTAGCAGGAAAAAGCAAAAAATTTCAGAATTGCACCTTGCAATGTGGAGATATTACTGTTTGTGCATTTACAATATTCATTGATTTTTGCCATTGAAAAACGTCCAGAAATGTTTGAAGCTACTGACTGAATGAAAGGAGCTGGCATCTCACTCTCTTTGAATCTTCTTTATCATGCTAGGATTAGCAGGAAAAAGCAAAAAATTTCAGAATTGCACCTTGCAATGTGGAGATATTACTGTTTGTGCATTTACAATATTCATTGATTTTTGCCATTGAAAAACATCATGTTATTCATATACCAGAAATGTTTGAAGCTACTGACTGAATGAAAGGAGCTGGCATCTCACTCTCTTTGAATCTTCTTTATCATGCTAGGATTAGCAGGAAAAAGCAAAAAATTTCATAATTGCACCTTGCAATGTGGAGATATTACTGTTTGTGCATTTACAATATTCATTGATTTTTGCCATTGAAAAACGTCCAGAAATGTTTGAAGCTACTGACTGAATGAAAGGAGCTGGCATCTCACTCTCTTTGAATCTTCCTTATCATGCTAGGATTAGCAGGAAAAAGCAAAAAATTTCAGAATTGCACCTTGCAATGTGGAGATATTACTGTTTGTGCATTTACAATATTCATTGATTTTTGCCATTGAAAAACATCATGTTATTCATATACCAGAAATGTTTGAAGCTACTGACTGAATGAAAGGAGCTGGCATCTCACTCTCTTTGAATCTTCTTTATCATGCTAGGATTAGCAGGAAAAAGCAAAAAATTTCAGAATTGCACCTTGCAATGTGGAGATATTACTGTTTGTGCATTTACAATATTCATTGATTTTTGCCATTGAAAAACGTCCAGAAATGTTTGAAGCTACTGACTGAATGAAAGGAGCTGGCATCTCACTCTCTTTGAATCTTCTTTATCATGCTAGGATTAGCAGGAAAAAGCAAAAAATTTCAGAATTGCACCTTGCAATGTGGAGATATTACTGTTTGTGCATTTACAATATTCATTGATTTTTGCCATTGAAAAACATCATGTTATTCATATACCAGAAATGTTTGAAGCTACTGACTGAATGAAAGGAGCTGGCATCTCACTCTCTTTGAATCTTCTTTATCATGCTAGGATTAGCAGGAAAAAGCAAAAAATTTCAGAATTGCACCTTGCAATGTGGAGATATTACTGTTTGTGCATTTACAATATTCATTGATTTTTGCCATTGAAAAACGTCCAGAAATGTTTGAAGCTACTGACTGAATGAAAGGAGCTGGCATCTCACTCTCTTTGAATCTTCTTTATCATGCTAGGATTAGCAGGAAAAAGCAAAAAATTTCAGAATTGCACCTTGCAATGTGGAGATATTACTGTTTGTGCATTTACAATATTCATTGATTTTTGCCATTGAAAAACGTCCAGAAATGTTTGAAGCTACTGACTGAATGAAAGGAGCTGGCATCTCACTCTCTTTGAATCTTCTTTATCATGCTAGGATTAGCAGGAAAAAGCAAAAAATTTCAGAATTGCACCTTGCAATGTGGAGATATTACTGTTTGTGCATTTACAATATTCATTGATTTTTGCCATTGAAAAACATGATGTTATTCATATACCAGAAATGTTTAAAGCTACTGACTGAATGAAAGGAGCTGGCATCTCACTCTCTTTGAATCTTCTTTATCATGCTAGGATTAGCAGGAAAAAGCAAAAAATTTCAGAATTGCACCTTGCAATGTGGAGATATTACTGTTTGTGCATTTACAATATTCATTGATTTTTGCCATTGAAAAACGTCCAGAAATTTTTGAAGCTACTGACTGAATGAAAGGAGCTGGCATCTCACTCTCTTTGAATCTTCTTTATCATGCTAGGATTAGCAGGAAAAAGCAAAAAATTTCAGAATTGCACCTTGCAATGTGGAGATATTACTGTTTGTGCATTTACAATATTCATTGATTTTTGCCATTGAAAAACATCATGTTATTCATATACCAGAAATGTTTGAAGCTACTGACTGAATGAAAGGAGCTGGCATCTCACTCTCTTTGAATCTTCTTTATCATACTAGGATTAGCAGGAAAAAGCAAAAAATTTCAGAATTGCACCTTGCAATGTGGAGATATTACTGTTTGTGCATTTACAATATTCATTGATTTTTGCCATTGAAAAACGTCCAGAAATGTTTGAAGCTACTGACTGAATGAAAGGAGCTGGCATCTCACTCTCTTTGAATCTTCTTTATCATGCTAGGATTAGCAGGAAAAAGCAAAAAATTTCAGAATTGCACCTTGCAATGTGGAGATATTACTGTTTGTGCATTTACAATATTCATTGATTTTTGCCATTGAAAAACATCATGTTATTCATATACCAGAAATGTTTGAAGCTACTGACTGAATGAAAGGAGCTGGCATCTCACTCTCTTTGAATCTTCTTTATCATGCTAGGATTAGCAGGAAAAAGCAAAAAATTTCAGAATTGCACCTTGCAATGTGGAGATATTACTGTTTGTGCATTTACAATATTCATTGATTTTTGCCATT
This sequence comes from Phyllobates terribilis, assembly GCF_046119375.1. NCBI lineage: Eukaryota > Metazoa > Chordata > Amphibia > Anura > Dendrobatidae > Phyllobates > Phyllobates terribilis. Next base: position 477,435 of record NW_027362901.1, read on the forward strand.
GAAAAACGTCCAGAAATTTTTGAAGCTACTGACTGAATGAAAGGAGCTGGCATCTCACTCTCTTTGAATCTTCTTTATCATGCTAGGATTAGCAGGAAAAAGCAAAAAATTTCAGAATTGCACCTTGCAATGTGGAGATATTACTGTTTGTGCATTTACAATATTCATTGATTTTTGCCATTGAAAAACATCATGTTATTCATATACCAGAAATGTTTGAAGCTACTGACTGAATGAAAGGAGCTGGCATCTCACTCTCTTTGAATCTTCTTTATCATGCTAGGATTAGCAGGAAAAAGCAAAAAATTTCAGAATTGCACCTTGCAATGTGGAGATATTACTGTTTGTGCATTTACAATATTCATTGATTTTTGCCATTGAAAAACGTCCAGAAATGTTTGAAGCTACTGACTGAATGAAAGGAGCTGGCATCTCACTCTCTTTGAATCTTCTTTATCATGCTAGGATTAGCAGGAAAAAGCAAAAAATTTCAGAATTCCACCTTGCAATGTGGAGATATTACTGTTTGTGTATTTACAATATTCATTGATTTTTGCCATTGAAATACATCATGTTATTCATATACCAGAAATGTTTGAAGCTACTGACTGAATGAAAGGAGCTGGCATCTCACTCTCTTTGAATCTTCTTTATCATGCTAGGATTAGCAGGAAAAAGAAAAAAATTTCAGAATTGCACCTTGCAATGTGGAGATATTACTGTTTGTGCATTTACAATATTCATTGATTTTTGCCATTGAAAAACGTCCAGAAATGTTTGAAGCTACTGACTGAATGAAAGGAGCTGGCATCTCACTCTCTTTGAATCTTCTTTATCATGCTAGGATTAGCAGGAAAAAGCAAAAAATTTCAGAATTGCACCTTGCAATGTGGAGATATTACTGTTTGTGCATTTACAATATTCATTGATTTTTGCCATTGAAAAACATCTTGTTATCCATATACCAGAAATGTTTGAAGCTAATGACTGAATGAAAGGAGCTGGCATCTCACTCTCTTTGAATCTTCTTTATCATGCTAGGATTAGCAGGAAAAAGAAAAAAATATCAGAATTGCACCTTGCAATGTGGAGATATTACTGTTTGTGCATTTACAATATTCATTGATTTTTGCCATTGAAAAACGTCCAGAAATGTTTGAAGCTACTGACTGAATGAAAGGAGCTGGCATCTCACTCTCTTTGAATCTTCTTTATCATGCTAGGATTAGCAGGAAAAAGCAAAAAATTTCAGAATTGCACCTTGCAATGTGGAGATATTACTGTTTGTGCATTTACAATATTCATTGATTTTTGCCATTGAAAAACGTCCAGAAATGTTTGAAGCTACTGACTGAATGAAAGGAGCTGGCATCTCACTCTCTTTGAATCTTCTTTATCATGCTAGGATTAGCAGGAAAAAGCAAAAAATTTCAGAATTGCACCTTGCAATGTGGAGATATTACTGTTTGTGCATTTACAATATTCATTGATTTTTGCCATTGAAAAACGTCCAGAAATGTTTGAAGCTACTGACTGAATGAAAGGAGCTGGCATCTCACTCTCTTTGAATCTTCTTTATCATGCTAGGATTAGCAGGAAAAAGCAAAAAATTTCAGAATTGCACCTTGCAATGTGGAGATATTACTGTTTGTGCATTTACAATATTCATTGATTTTTGCCATTGAAAAACATCATGTTATTCATATACCAGAAATGTTTGAAGCTACTGACTGAATGAAAGGAGCTGGCATCTCACTCTCTTTGAATCTTCTTTATCATGCTAGGATTAGCAGGAAAAAGCAAAAAATTTCAGAATTGCACCTTGCAATGTGGAGATATTACTGTTTGTGCATTTACAATATTCATTGATTTTTGCCATTGAAAAACGTCCAGAAATGTTTGAAGCTACTGACTGAATGAAAGGAGCTGGCATCTCACTCTCTTTGAATCTTCTTTATCATGCTAGGATTAGCAGGAAAAAGCAAAAAATTTCAGAATTGCACCTTGCAATGTGGAGATATTACTGTTTGTGCATTTACAATATTCATTGATTTTTGCCATTGAAAAACATCATGTTATTCATATACCAGAAATGTTTGAAGCTACTGACTGAATGAAAGGAGCTGGCATCTCACTCTCTTTGAATCTTCTTTATCATGCTAGGATTAGCAGGAAAAAGCAAAAAATTTCATAATTGCACCTTGCAATGTGGAGATATTACTGTTTGTGCATTTACAATATTCATTGATTTTTGCCATTGAAAAACGTCCAGAAATGTTTGAAGCTACTGACTGAATGAAAGGAGCTGGCATCTCACTCTCTTTGAATCTTCCTTATCATGCTAGGATTAGCAGGAAAAAGCAAAAAATTTCAGAATTGCACCTTGCAATGTGGAGATATTACTGTTTGTGCATTTACAATATTCATTGATTTTTGCCATTGAAAAACATCATGTTATTCATATACCAGAAATGTTTGAAGCTACTGACTGAATGAAAGGAGCTGGCATCTCACTCTCTTTGAATCTTCTTTATCATGCTAGGATTAGCAGGAAAAAGCAAAAAATTTCAGAATTGCACCTTGCAATGTGGAGATATTACTGTTTGTGCATTTACAATATTCATTGATTTTTGCCATTGAAAAACGTCCAGAAATGTTTGAAGCTACTGACTGAATGAAAGGAGCTGGCATCTCACTCTCTTTGAATCTTCTTTATCATGCTAGGATTAGCAGGAAAAAGCAAAAAATTTCAGAATTGCACCTTGCAATGTGGAGATATTACTGTTTGTGCATTTACAATATTCATTGATTTTTGCCATTGAAAAACATCATGTTATTCATATACCAGAAATGTTTGAAGCTACTGACTGAATGAAAGGAGCTGGCATCTCACTCTCTTTGAATCTTCTTTATCATGCTAGGATTAGCAGGAAAAAGCAAAAAATTTCAGAATTGCACCTTGCAATGTGGAGATATTACTGTTTGTGCATTTACAATATTCATTGATTTTTGCCATTGAAAAACGTCCAGAAATGTTTGAAGCTACTGACTGAATGAAAGGAGCTGGCATCTCACTCTCTTTGAATCTTCTTTATCATGCTAGGATTAGCAGGAAAAAGCAAAAAATTTCAGAATTGCACCTTGCAATGTGGAGATATTACTGTTTGTGCATTTACAATATTCATTGATTTTTGCCATTGAAAAACGTCCAGAAATGTTTGAAGCTACTGACTGAATGAAAGGAGCTGGCATCTCACTCTCTTTGAATCTTCTTTATCATGCTAGGATTAGCAGGAAAAAGCAAAAAATTTCAGAATTGCACCTTGCAATGTGGAGATATTACTGTTTGTGCATTTACAATATTCATTGATTTTTGCCATTGAAAAACATGATGTTATTCATATACCAGAAATGTTTAAAGCTACTGACTGAATGAAAGGAGCTGGCATCTCACTCTCTTTGAATCTTCTTTATCATGCTAGGATTAGCAGGAAAAAGCAAAAAATTTCAGAATTGCACCTTGCAATGTGGAGATATTACTGTTTGTGCATTTACAATATTCATTGATTTTTGCCATTGAAAAACGTCCAGAAATTTTTGAAGCTACTGACTGAATGAAAGGAGCTGGCATCTCACTCTCTTTGAATCTTCTTTATCATGCTAGGATTAGCAGGAAAAAGCAAAAAATTTCAGAATTGCACCTTGCAATGTGGAGATATTACTGTTTGTGCATTTACAATATTCATTGATTTTTGCCATTGAAAAACATCATGTTATTCATATACCAGAAATGTTTGAAGCTACTGACTGAATGAAAGGAGCTGGCATCTCACTCTCTTTGAATCTTCTTTATCATACTAGGATTAGCAGGAAAAAGCAAAAAATTTCAGAATTGCACCTTGCAATGTGGAGATATTACTGTTTGTGCATTTACAATATTCATTGATTTTTGCCATTGAAAAACGTCCAGAAATGTTTGAAGCTACTGACTGAATGAAAGGAGCTGGCATCTCACTCTCTTTGAATCTTCTTTATCATGCTAGGATTAGCAGGAAAAAGCAAAAAATTTCAGAATTGCACCTTGCAATGTGGAGATATTACTGTTTGTGCATTTACAATATTCATTGATTTTTGCCATTGAAAAACATCATGTTATTCATATACCAGAAATGTTTGAAGCTACTGACTGAATGAAAGGAGCTGGCATCTCACTCTCTTTGAATCTTCTTTATCATGCTAGGATTAGCAGGAAAAAGCAAAAAATTTCAGAATTGCACCTTGCAATGTGGAGATATTACTGTTTGTGCATTTACAATATTCATTGATTTTTGCCATTGAAAAACGTCCAGAAATTTTTGAAGCTACTGACTGAATGAAAGGAGCTGGCATCTCACTCTCTTTGAATCTTCTTTATCATGCTAGGATTAGCAGGAAAAAGCAAAAAATTTCAGAATTGCACCTTGCAATGTGGAGATATTACTGTTTGTGCATTTACAATATTCATTGATTTTTGCCATTGAAAAACATCATGTTATTCATATACCAGAAATGTTTGAAGCTACTGACTGAATGAAAGGAGCTGGCATCTCACTCTCTTTGAATCTTCTTTATCATGCTAGGATTAGCAGGAAAAAGCAAAAAATTTCAGAATTGCACCTTGCAATGTGGAGATATTACTGTTTGTGCATTTACAATATTCATTGATTTTTGCCATTGAAAAACGTCCAGAAATGTTTGAAGCTACTGACTGAATGAAAGGAGCTGGCATCTCACTCTCTTTGAATCTTCTTTATCATGCTAGGATTAGCAGGAAAAAGCAAAAAATTTCAGAATTCCACCTTGCAATGTGGAGATATTACTGTTTGTGTATTTACAATATTCATTGATTTTTGCCATTGAAATACATCATGTTATTCATATACCAGAAATGTTTGAAGCTACTGACTGAATGAAAGGAGCTGGCATCTCACTCTCTTTGAATCTTCTTTATCATGCTAGGATTAGCAGGAAAAAGAAAAAAATTTCAGAATTGCACCTTGCAATGTGGAGATATTACTGTTTGTGCATTTACAATATTCATTGATTTTTGCCATTGAAAAACGTCCAGAAATGTTTGAAGCTACTGACTGAATGAAAGGAGCTGGCATCTCACTCTCTTTGAATCTTCTTTATCATGCTAGGATTAGCAGGAAAAAGCAAAAAATTTCAGAATTGCACCTTGCAATGTGGAGATATTACTGTTTGTGCATTTACAATATTCATTGATTTTTGCCATTGAAAAACATCTTGTTATCCATATACCAGAAATGTTTGAAGCTAATGACTGAATGAAAGGAGCTGGCATCTCACTCTCTTTGAATCTTCTTTATCATGCTAGGATTAGCAGGAAAAAGAAAAAAATATCAGAATTGCACCTTGCAATGTGGAGATATTACTGTTTGTGCATTTACAATATTCATTGATTTTTGCCATTGAAAAACGTCCAGAAATGTTTGAAGCTACTGACTGAATGAAAGGAGCTGGCATCTCACTCTCTTTGAATCTTCTTTATCATGCTAGGATTAGCAGGAAAAAGCAAAAAATTTCAGAATTGCACCTTGCAATGTGGAGATATTACTGTTTGTGCATTTACAATATTCATTGATTTTTGCCATTGAAAAACGTCCAGAAATGTTTGAAGCTACTGACTGAATGAAAGGAGCTGGCATCTCACTCTCTTTGAATCTTCTTTATCATGCTAGGATTAGCAGGAAAAAGCAAAAAATTTCAGAATTGCACCTTGCAATGTGGAGATATTACTGTTTGTGCATTTACAATATTCATTGATTTTTGCCATTGAAAAACGTCCAGAAATGTTTGAAGCTACTGACTGAATGAAAGGAGCTGGCATCTCACTCTCTTTGAATCTTCTTTATCATGCTAGGATTAGCAGGAAAAAGCAAAAAATTTCAGAATTGCACCTTGCAATGTGGAGATATTACTGTTTGTGCATTTACAATATTCATTGATTTTTGCCATTGAAAAACATCATGTTATTCATATACCAGAAATGTTTGAAGCTATTGACTGAATGAAAGGAGCTGGCATCTCACTCTCTTTGAATCTTCTTTATCATGCTAGGATTAGCAGGAAAAAGCAAAAAATTTCAGAATTGCACCTTGCAATGTGGAGATATTACTGTTTGTGCATTTACAATATTCATTGATTTTTGCCATTGAAAAATGTCCAGAAATGTTTGAAGCTACTGACTGAATGAAAGGAGCTGGCATCTCACTCTCTTTGAATCTTCTTTATCATGCTAGGATTAGCAGGAAAAAGCAAAAAATTTCAGAATTGCACCTTGCAATGTGGAGATATTACTGTTTGTGCATTTACAATATTCATTGATTTTTGCCATTGAAAAACATCATGTTATTCATATACCAGAAATGTTTGAAGCTACTGACTGAATGAAAGGAGCTGGCATCTCACTCTCTTTGAATCTTCTTTATCATGCTAGGATTAGCAGGAAAAAGCAAAAAATTTCAGAATTGCACCTTGCAATGTGGAGATATTACTGTTTGTGCATTTACAATATTCATTGATTTTTGCCATTGAAAAACATCATGTTATTCATATACCAGAAATGTTTGAAGCTACTGACTGAATGAAAGGAGCTGGCATCTCACTCTCTTTGAATCTTCTTTATCATGCTAGGATTAGCAGGAAAAAGCAAAAAATTTCAGAATTGCACCTTGCAATGTGGAGATATTACTGTTTGTGCATTTACAATATTCATTGATTTTTGTCATTGAAAAACGTCCAGAAATGTTTGAAGCTACTGACTGAATGAAAGGAGCTGGCATCTCACTCTCTTTGAATCTTCTTTATCATGCTAGGATTAGCAGGAAAAAGCAAAAAATTTCAGAATTGCACCTTGCAATGTGGAGATATTACTGTTTGTGCATTTACAATATTCATTGATTTTTGCCATTGAAAAACGTCCAGAAATGTTTGAAGCTACTGACTGAATGAAAGGAGCTGGCATCTCACTCTCTTTGAATCTTCTTTATCATGCTAGGATTAGCAGGAAAAAGCAAAAAATTTCAGAATTGCACCTTGCAATGTGGAGATATTACTGTTTGTGCATTTACAATATTCATTGATTTTTGCCATTGAAAAACATCATGTTATTCATGTACCAGAAATGTTTGAAGCTACTGACTGAATGAAAGGAGCTGGCATCTCACTCTCTTTTAATCTTCTTTATCATGCTAGGATTAGCAGGAAAAAGCAGAAAATTTCAGAATTGCACCTTGCAATGTGGAGATATTACTGTTTGTGCATTTACAATATTCATTGATTTTTGACATTGAAAAACGTCCAGAAATGTTTGAAGCTACTGACTGAATGAAAGGAGCTGGCATCTCACTCTCTTTGAATCTTCTTTATCATGCTAGGATTAGCAGGAAAAAGCAAAAAAATTCAGAATTGCAAATTGCAATGTGGAGATATTACTGTTTGTGCATTTACAATATTCATTGATTTTTGCCATTGAAAAACGTCCAGAAATGTTTGAAGCTACTGACTGAATGAAAGGAGCTGGCATCTCACTCTCTTTGAATCTTCTTTATCATGCTAGGATTAGCAGGAAAAAGCAAAAAATTTCAGAATTGCACCTTGCAATGTGGAGATATTACTGTTTGTGCATTTACAATATTCAATGATTTTTGCCATTGAAAAACGTCCAGAAATGTTTGAAGCTACTGACTGAATGAAAGGAGCTGGCATCTCACTCTCTTTGAATCTTTCTTTATCATGCTAGGATTAGCAGGAAAAAGCCAAAAATTTCAGAATTGCACCTTGCAATGTGGAGATATTACTGTTTGTGCATTTACAATATTCATTGATTTTTGCCATTGAAAGACGTCCAGAAATGTTTGAAGCTACTGACTGAATGAAAGGAGCTGGCATCTCACTCTCTTTGAATCTTCTTTATCATGCTAGGATTAGCAGGAAAAAGCAAAAAATTTCAGAATTGCACCTTGCAATGTGGAGATATTACTGTTTGTGCATTTACAATATTCATTGATTTTTGCCATTGAAAAACGTCCAGAAATGTTTGAAGCTACAGACTGAATGAAAGGAGCTGGCATTCACTCTCTTTGAATCTTCTTTATCATGCTAGGATTAGCAGGAAAAAGCAAAAAATTTCAGAATTGCACCTTGCAATGTGGAGATATTACTGTTTGTGCATTTACAATATTCATTGATTTTTGCCATTGAAAAACATGATGTTATTCATATACCAGAAATGTTTAAAGCTACTGACTGAATGAAAGGAGCTGGCATCTCACTCTCTTTGAATCTTCTTTATCATGCTAGGATTAGCAGGAAAAAGCAAAAAATTTCAGAATTGCACCTTGCAATGTGGAGATATTACTGTTTGTGCATTTACAATATTCATTGATTTTTGCCATTGAAAAACGTCCAGAAATTTTTGAAGCTACTGACTGAATGAAAGGAGCTGGCATCTCACTCTCTTTGAATCTTCTTTATCATGCTAGGATTAGCAGGAAAAAGCAAAAAATTTCAGAATTGCACCTTGCAATGTGGAGATATTACTGTTTGTGCATTTACAATATTCATTGATTTTTGCCATTGAAAAACATCATGTTATTCATATACCAGAAATGTTTGAAGCTACTGACTGAATGAAAGGAGCTGGCATCTCACTCTCTTTGAATCTTCTTTATCATACTAGGATTAGCAGGAAAAAGCAAAAAATTTCAGAATTGCACCTTGCAATGTGGAGATATTACTGTTTGTGCATTTACAATATTCATTGATTTTTGCCATTGAAAAACGTCCAGAAATGTTTGAAGCTACTGACTGAATGAAAGGAGCTGGCATCTCACTCTCTTTGAATCTTCTTTATCATGCTAGGATTAGCAGGAAAAAGCAAAAAATTTCAGAATTGCACCTTGCAATGTGGAGATATTACTGTTTGTGCATTTACAATATTCATTGATTTTTGCCATTGAAAAACATCATGTTATTCATATACCAGAAATGTTTGAAGCTACTGACTGAATGAAAGGAGCTGGCATCTCACTCTCTTTGAATCTTCTTTATCATGCTAGGATTAGCAGGAAAAAGCAAAAAATTTCAGAATTGCACCTTGCAATGTGGAGATATTACTGTTTGTGCATTTACAATATTCATTGATTTTTGCCATTGAAAAACGTCCAGAAATTTTTGAAGCTACTGACTGAATGAAAGGAGCTGGCATCTCACTCTCTTTGAATCTTCTTTATCATGCTAGGATTAGCAGGAAAAAGCAAAAAATTTCAGAATTGCACCTTGCAATGTGGAGATATTACTGTTTGTGCATTTACAATATTCATTGATTTTTGCCATTGAAAAACATCATGTTATTCATATACCAGAAATGTTTGAAGCTACTGACTGAATGAAAGGAGCTGGCATCTCACTCTCTTTGAATCTTCTTTATCATGCTAGGATTAGCAGGAAAAAGCAAAAAATTTCAGAATTGCACCTTGCAATGTGGAGATATTACTGTTTGTGCATTTACAATATTCATTGATTTTTGCCATTGAAAAACGTCCAGAAATTTTTGAAGCTACTGACTGAATGAAAGGAGCTGGCATCTCACTCTCTTTGAATCTTCTTTATCATGCTAGGATTAGCAGGAAAAAGCAAAAAATTTCAGAATTGCACCTTGCAATGTGGAGATATTACTGTTTGTGCATTTACAATATTCATTGATTTTTGCCATTGAAAAACGTCCAGAAATTTTTGAAGCTACTGACTGAATGAAAGGAGCTGGCATCTCACTCTCTTTGAATCTTCTTTATCATGCTAGGATTAGCAGGAAAAAGCAAAAAATTTCAGAATTGCACCTTGCAATGTGGAGATATTACTGTTTGTGCATTTACAATATTCATTGATTTTTGCCATTGAAAAACATCATGTTATTCATATACCAGAAATGTTTGAAGCTACTGACTGAATGAAAGGAGCTGGCATCTCACTCTCTTTGAATCTTCTTTATCATGCTAGGATTAGCAGGAAAAAGCAAAAAATTTCAGAATTGCACCTTGCAATGTGGAGATATTACTGTTTGTGCATTTACAATATTCATTGATTTTTGCCATTGAAAAACGTCCAGAAATTTTTGAAGCTACTGACTGAATGAAAGGAGCTGGCATCTCACTCTCTTTGAATCTTCTTTATCATGCTAGGATTAGCAGGAAAAAGCAAAAAATTTCAGAATTGCACCTTGCAATGTGGAGATATTACTGTTTGTGCATTTACAATATTCATTGATTTTTGCCATTGAAAAACATCATGTTATTCATATACCAGAAATGTTTGAAGCTACTGACTGAATGAAAGGAGCTGGCATCTCACTCTCTTTGAATCTTCTTTATCATGCTAGGATTAGCAGGAAAAAGCAAAAAATTTCAGAATTGCACCTTGCAATGTGGAGATATTACTGTTTGTGCATTTACAATATTCATTGATTTTTGCCATTGAAAAACGTCCAGAAATGTTTGAAGCTACTGACTGAATGAAAGGAGCTGGCATCTCACTCTCTTTGAATCTTCTTTATCATGCTAGGATTAGCAGGAAAAAGCAAAAAATTTCAGAATTCCACCTTGCAATGTGGAGATATTACTGTTTGTGTATTTACAATATTCATTGATTTTTGCCATTGAAATACATCATGTTATTCATATACCAGAAATGTTTGAAGCTACTGACTGAATGAAAGGAGCTGGCATCTCACTCTCTTTGAATCTTCTTTATCATGCTAGGATTAGCAGGAAAAAGAAAAAAATTTCAGAATTGCACCTTGCAATGTGGAGATATTACTGTTTGTGCATTTACAATATTCATTGATTTTTGCCATTGAAAAACGTCCAGAAATGTTTGAAGCTACTGACTGAATGAAAGGAGCTGGCATCTCACTCTCTTTGAATCTTCTTTATCATGCTAGGATTAGCAGGAAAAAGCAAAAAATTTCAGAATTGCACCTTGCAATGTGGAGATATTACTGTTTGTGCATTTACAATATTCATTGATTTTTGCCATTGAAAAACATCTTGTTATCCATATACCAGAAATGTTTGAAGCTAATGACTGAATGAAAGGAGCTGGCATCTCACTCTCTTTGAATCTTCTTTATCATGCTAGGATTAGCAGGAAAAAGAAAAAAATATCAGAATTGCACCTTGCAATGTGGAGATATTACTGTTTGTGCATTTACAATATTCATTGATTTTTGCCATTGAAAAACGTCCAGAAATGTTTGAAGCTACTGACTGAATGAAAGGAGCTGGCATCTCACTCTCTTTGAATCTTCTTTATCATGCTAGGATTAGCAGGAAAAAGCAAAAAATTTCAGAATTGCACCTTGCAATGTGGAGATATTACTGTTTGTGCATTTACAATATTCATTGATTTTTGCCATTGAAAAACGTCCAGAAATGTTTGAAGCTACTGACTGAATGAAAGGAGCTGGCATCTCACTCTCTTTGAATCTTCTTTATCATGCTAGGATTAGCAGGAAAAAGCAAAAAATTTCAGAATTGCACCTTGCAATGTGGAGATATTACTGTTTGTGCATTTACAATATTCATTGATTTTTGCCATTGAAAAACGTCCAGAAATGTTTGAAGCTACTGACTGAATGAAAGGAGCTGGCATCTCACTCTCTTTGAATCTTCTTTATCATGCTAGGATTAGCAGGAAAAAGCAAAAAATTTCAGAATTGCACCTTGCAATGTGGAGATATTACTGTTTGTGCATTTACAATATTCATTGATTTTTGCCATTGAAAAACATCATGTTATTCATATACCAGAAATGTTTGAAGCTATTGACTGAATGAAAGGAGCTGGCATCTCACTCTCTTTGAATCTTCTTTATCATGCTAGGATTAGCAGGAAAAAGCAAAAAATTTCAGAATTGCACCTTGCAATGTGGAGATATTACTGTTTGTGCATTTACAATATTCATTGATTTTTGCCATTGAAAAATGTCCAGAAATGTTTGAAGCTACTGACTGAATGAAAGGAGCTGGCATCTCACTCTCTTTGAATCTTCTTTATCATGCTAGGATTAGCAGGAAAAAGCAAAAAATTTCAGAATTGCACCTTGCAATGTGGAGATATTACTGTTTGTGCATTTACAATATTCATTGATTTTTGCCATTGAAAAACATCATGTTATTCATATACCAGAAATGTTTGAAGCTACTGACTGAATGAAAGGAGCTGGCATCTCACTCTCTTTGAATCTTCTTTATCATGCTAGGATTAGCAGGAAAAAGCAAAAAATTTCAGAATTGCACCTTGCAATGTGGAGATATTACTGTTTGTGCATTTACAATATTCATTGATTTTTGCCATTGAAAAACATCATGTTATTCATATACCAGAAATGTTTGAAGCTACTGACTGAATGAAAGGAGCTGGCATCTCACTCTCTTTGAATCTTCTTTATCATGCTAGGATTAGCAGGAAAAAGCAAAAAATTTCAGAATTGCACCTTGCAATGTGGAGATATTACTGTTTGTGCATTTACAATATTCATTGATTTTTGTCATTGAAAAACGTCCAGAAATGTTTGAAGCTACTGACTGAATGAAAGGAGCTGGCATCTCACTCTCTTTGAATCTTCTTTATCATGCTAGGATTAGCAGGAAAAAGCAAAAAATTTCAGAATTGCACCTTGCAATGTGGAGATATTACTGTTTGTGCATTTACAATATTCATTGATTTTTGCCATTGAAAAACGTCCAGAAATGTTTGAAGCTACTGACTGAATGAAAGGAGCTGGCATCTCACTCTCTTTGAATCTTCTTTATCATGCTAGGATTAGCAGGAAAAAGCAAAAAATTTCAGAATTGCACCTTGCAATGTGGAGATATTACTGTTTGTGCATTTACAATATTCATTGATTTTTGCCATTGAAAAACATCATGTTATTCATGTACCAGAAATGTTTGAAGCTACTGACTGAATGAAAGGAGCTGGCATCTCACTCTCTTTTAATCTTCTTTATCATGCTAGGATTAGCAGGAAAAAGCAGAAAATTTCAGAATTGCACCTTGCAATGTGGAGATATTACTGTTTGTGCATTTACAATATTCATTGATTTTTGACATTGAAAAACGTCCAGAAATGTTTGAAGCTACTGACTGAATGAAAGGAGCTGGCATCTCACTCTCTTTGAATCTTCTTTATCATGCTAGGATTAGCAGGAAAAAGCAAAAAAATTCAGAATTGCACCTTGCAATGTGGAGATATTACTGTTTGTGCATTTACAATATTCATTGATTTTTGCCATTGAAAAACGTCCAGAAATGTTTGAAGCTACTGACTGAATGAAAGGAGCTGGCATCTCACTCTCTTTGAATCTTCTTTATCATGCTAGGATTAGCAGGAAAAAGCAAAAAATTTCAGAATTGCACCTTGCAATGTGGAGATATTACTGTTTGTGCATTTACAATATTCATTGATTTTTGCCATTGAAAAACGTCCAGAAATGTTTGAAGCTACTGACTGAATGAAAGGAGCTGACATCTCACTCTCTTTGAATCTTTCTTTATCATGCTAGGATTAGCAGGAAAAAGCCAAAAATTTCAGAATTGCACCTTGCAATGTGGAGATATTACTGTTTGTGCATTTACAATATTCATTGATTTTTGCCATTGAAAGACGTCCAGAAATGTTTGAAGCTACTGACTGAATGAAAGGAGCTGGCATCTCACTCTCTTTGAATCTTCTTTATCATGCTAGGATTAGCAGGAAAAAGCAAAAAATTTCAGAATTGCACCTTGCAATGTGGAGATATTACTGTTTGTGCATTTACAATATTCATTGATTTTTGCCATTGAAAAACGTCCAGAAATGTTTGAAGCTACAGACTGAATGAAAGGAGCTGGCATTCACTCTCTTTGAATCTTCTTTATCATGCTAGGATTAGCAGGAAAAAGCAAAAAATTTCAGAATTGCACCTTGCAATGTGGAGATATTACTGTTTGTGCATTTACAATATTCATTGATTTTTGCCATTGAAAAACATCATGTTATTCATATACCAGAAATGTTTGAAGCTACTGACTGAATGAAAGGATCTGGCATCTCACTCTCTTTGAATCTTCTTTATCATGCTAGGAATAGCAGGAAAAAGCAAAAAATTTCAGAATTGCACCTTGCAATGTGGAGATATTACTGTTTGTGCATTTACAATATTCATTGATTTTGCCATTGAAAAACGTCCAGAAATGTTTGAAGCTACTGACTGAATGAAAGGAGCTGGCATCTCACTCTCTTTGAATCTTCTTTATCATGCTAGGATTAGCAGGAAAAAGCAAAAAATTTCAGAATTGCACCTTGCAATGTGGAGATATTACTGTTTGTGCATTTACAATATTCATTGATTTTTGCCATTGAAAAACATCATGTTATTCATATACCAGAAATGTTTGAAGCTACTGACTGAATGAAAGGAGCCGGCATCTCACTCTCTTTTAATCTTCTTTATCATGCTAGGATTAGCAGGAAAAAGCAAAAAATTTCAGAATTGCACCTTGCAATGTGGAGATATTACTGTTTGTGCATTTACAATATTCATTGATTTTTGACATTGAAAAACGTCCAGAAATGTTTGAAGCTACTGACTGAATGAAAGGAGCTGGCATCTCACTCTCTTTGAATCTTCTTTATCATGCTAGGATTAGCAGGAAAAAGCAAAAAATTTCAGAATTGCACCTTGCAATGTGGAGATATTACTGTTTGTGCATTTACAATATTCATTGATTTTTGCCATTGAAAAACATCATGTTATTCATATACCAGAAATGTTTGAAGCTACTGACTGAATGAAAGGAGCTGGCATCTCACTCTCTTTGAATCTTCTTTATCATGCTAGGATTAGCAGGAAAAAGCAAAAAATTTCAGAATTGCACCTTGCAATGTGGAGATATTACTGTTTGTGCATTTACAATATTCATTGATTTTTGCCATTGAAAAACGTCCAGAAATGTTTGAAGCTACAGACTGAATGAAAGGAGCTGGCATCTCACTCTCTTTGAATCTTCTTTATCATGCTAGGATTAGCAGGAAAAAGCAAAAAATTTCAGAATTGCACCTTGCAATGTGGAGATATTACTGTTTGTGCATTTACAATATTCATTGATTTTTGCCATTGAAAAACGTCCAGAAATGTTTGAAGCTACAGACTGAATGAAAGGAGCTGGCATCTCACTCTCTTTGAATCTTCTTTATCATGCTAGGATTAGCAGGAAAAAGCAAAAAATTTCAGAATTGCACCTTGCAATGTGGAGATATTACTGTTTGTGCATTTACAATATTCATTGATTTTTGCCATTGAAAAACATCATGTTATTCATATACCAGAAATGTTTAAGCTACTGACTGAATGAAAGGAGCTGGCATCTCACTCTCTTTGAATCTTCTTTATCATGCTAGGATTAGCAGGAAAAAGCAAAAAATTTCAGAATTGCACCTTGCAATGTGGAGATATTACTGTTTGTGCATTTACAATATTCATTGATTTTTGCCATTGAAAAACATCATGTTATTCATATACCAGAAATGTTTGAAGCTACTGACTGAATGAAAGGAGCTGGCATCTCACTCTCTTTTAATCTTCTTTATCATGCTAGGATTAGCAGGAAAAAGCAAAAAAATTTCAGAATTGCACCTTGCAATGTGGAGATATTACTGTTTGTGCATTTACAATAATCATTGATTTTTGACATTGAAAAACGTCCAGAAATGTTTGAAGCTACTGACTGAATGAAAGGAGCTGGCATCTCACTCTCTTTGAATCTTCTTTATCATGCTAGGATTAGCAGGAAAAAGCAAAAAATTTCAGAATTGCACCTTGCAATGTGGAGATATTACTGTTTGTGCATTTACAATATTCATTGATTTTTGCCATTGAAAAACATCATGTTATTCATATACAAGAAATGTTTGAAGCAACTGACTGAATGAAAGGAGCTGGCATCTCACTCTCTTTGAATCTTCTTTATCATGCTAGGATTAGCAGGAAAAAGCAAAAAATTTCAGAATTGCACCTTGCAATGTGGAGATATTACTGTTTGTGCATTTACAATATTCATTGATTTTTGCCATTGAAAAACGTCCAGAAATGTTTGAAGCTACTGACTGAATGAAAGGAGCTGGCATCTCACTCTCTTTGAATCTTCTTTATCATGCTAGGATTAGCAGGAAAAAGCAAAAAATTTCAGAATTGCACCTTGCAATGTGGAGATATTACTGTTTGTGCATTTACAATATTCATTGATTTTTGCCATTGAAAAACGTCCAGAAATGTTTGAAGCTACTGACTGAATGAAAGGAGCTGGCATCTCACTCTCTTTGAATCTTTCTTTATCATGCTAGGATTAGCAGGAAAAAGCAAAAAATTTCAGAATTGCACCTTGCAATGTGGAGATATTACTGTTTGTGCATTTACAATATTCATTGATTTTTGCCATTGAAAAACGTCCAGAAATGTTTGAAGCTACTGACTGAATGAAAGGAGCTGGCATCTCACTCTCTTTGAATCTTCTTTATCATGCTAGGATTAGCAGGAAAAAGCAAAAAATTTCAGAATTGCACCTTGCAATGTGGAGATATTACTGTTTGTGCATTTACAATATTCATTGATTTTTGCCATTGAAAAACGTCCAGAAATGTTTGAAGCTACAGACTGAATGAAAGGAGCTGGCATCTCACTCTCTTTGAATCTTCTTTATCATGCTAGGATTAGCAGGAAAAAGCAAAAAATTTCAGAATTGCACCTTGCAATGTGGAGATATTACTGTTTGTGCATTTACAATATTCATTGATTTTTGCCATTGAAAAACGTCCAGAAATGTTTGAAGCTACTGACTGAATGAAAGGAGCTGGCATCTCACTCTCTTTGAATCTTCTTTATCATGCTAGGATTAGCAGGAAAAAGCAAAAAATTTCAGAATTGCACATTGCAATGTGGAGATATTACTGTTTGTGCATTTACAATATTCATTGATTTTTGCCATTGAAAAACATCATGTTATTCATATACCAGAAATGTTTGAAGCTACTGACTGAATGAAAGGAGCTGGCATCTCACTCTCTTTGAATCTTCTTTATCATGCTAGGATTAGCAGGAAAAAGCAAAAAATTTCAGAATTGCACCTTGCAATGTGGAGATATTACTGTTTGTGCATTTACAATATTCATTGATTTTTGCCATTGAAAAACATCATGTTATTCCTATACCAGAAATGTTTGAAGCTACTGACTGAATGAAAGGAGGTGGCATCTCACTCTCTTTGAATCTTCTTTATCATGCTAGGATTAGCAGGAAAAAGCAAAAAATTTCAGAATTGCACCTTGCAATGTGGAGATTTTACTGTTTGTGCATTTACAATATTCATTGATTTTTGCCATTGAAAAACATCATGTTATTCATATACCACAAATGTTTGAAGCTACTGACTGAATGAAAGGAGCTGGCATCTCACTCTCTTTGAATCTTCTTTATCATGCTAGGATTAGCAGGAAAAAGCAAAAAATTTCAGAATTGCACCTTGCAATGTGGAGATATTACTGTTTGTGCATTTACAATATTCATTGATTTTTGCCATTGAAAAACGTCCAGAAATGTTTGAAGCTACTGACTGAATGAAAGGAGCTGGCATCTCACTCTCTTTGAATCTTCTTTATCATGCTAGGATTAGCAGGAAAAAGCAAAAAATTTCAGAATTGCACCTTGCAATGTGGAGATATTACTGTTTGTGCATTTACAATATTCATTGATTTTTGCCATTGAAAAACGTCCAGAAATGTTTGAAGCTACTGACTGAATGAAAGGAGCTGGCATCTCACTCTCTTTGAATCTTTCTTTATCATGCTAGGATTAGCAGGAAAAAGCAAAAAAATTCAGAATTGCACCTTGCAATGTGGAGATATTACTGTTTGTGCATTTACAATATTCATTGATTTTTGCCATTGAAAAACATCCAGAAATGTTTGAAGCTACTGACTGAATGAAAGGAGCTGGCATCTCACTCTCTTTGAATCTTCTTTAGCATGCTAGGATTAGCAGGAAAAAGCAAAAAATTTCAGAATTGCACCTTGCAATGTGGAGATATTACTGTTTGTGCATTTACAATATTCATTGATTTTTGCCATTGAAAAACGTCCAGAAATGTTTGAAGCTACAGACTGAATGAAAGGAGCTGGCATCTCACTCTCTTTGAATCTTCTTTATCATGCTAGGATTAGCAGGAAAAAGCAAAAAATTTCAGAATTGCACCTTGCAATGTGGAGATATTACTGTTTGTGCATTTACAATATTCATTGATTTTTGCCATTGAAAAACATCATGTTATTCATATACCAGAAATGTTTGAAGCTACTGACTGAATGAAAGGAGCTGGCATCTCACTCTCTTTGAATCTTCTTTATCATGCTAGGATTAGCAGGAAAAAGCAAAAAATTTCAGAATTGCACCTTGCAATGTGGAGATATTACTGTTTGTGCATTTACAATATTCATTGATTTTTGCCATTGAAAAACGTCCAGAAATGTTTGAAGCTACTGACTGAATGAAAGGAGCTGGCATCTCACTCTCTTTGAATCTTCTTTATCATGCTAGGATTAGCAGGAAAAAGCAAAAAATTTCAGAATTGCACCTTGCAATGTGGAGATATTACTGTTTGTGCATTTACAATATTCATTGATTTTTGCCATTGAAAAACATCATGTTATTCATATACCAGAAATGTTTGAAGCTACTGACTGAATGAAAGGAGCTGGCATCTCACTCTCTTTGAATCTTCTTTATCATGCTAGGATTAGCAGGAAAAAGCAAAAAATTTCAGAATTGCACCTTGCAATGTGGAGATATTACTGTTTGTGCATTTACAATATTCATTGATTTTTGCCATTGAAAAACATCATGTTATTCATATACCAGAAATGTTTGAAGCTACTGACTGAATGAAAGGAGCTGGCATCTCACTCTCTTTGAATCTTCTTTATCATGCTAGGATTAGCAGGAAAAAGCAAAAAATTTCAGAATTGCACCTTGCAATGTGGAGATATTACTGTTTGTGCATTTACAATATTCATTGATTTTTGCCATTGAAAAACATCATGTTATTCATATACCAGAAATGTTTGAAGCTACTGACTGAATGAAAGGAGCTGGCATCTCACTCTCTTTGAATCTTCATTATCATGCTAGGATTAGCAGGAAAAAGCAAAAAATTTCAGAATTGCACCTTGCAATGTGGAGATATTACTGTTTGTGCATTTACAATATTCATTGATTTTTGCCATTGAAAAACGTCCAGAAATGTTTGAAGCTACTGACTGAATGAAAGGAGCTGGCATCTCACTCTCTTTGAATCTTCTTTATCATGCTAGGATTAGCAGGAAAAAGTAAAAAATTTCAGAATTGCACATTGCAATGTGGAGATATTACTGTTTGTGCATTTACAATATTCATTGATTTTTGCCATTGAAAAACATCATGTTATTCATATACCAGAAATGTTTGAAGCTACTGACTGAATGAAAGGAGCTGGCATCTCACTCTCTTTGAATCTTCTTTATCATGCTAGGATTAGCAGGAAAAAGCAAAAAATTTCAGAATTGCACCTTGCAATGTGGAGATATTACTGTTTGTGCATTTACAATATTCATTGATTTTTGCCATTGAAAAACATCATGTTATTCCTATACCAGAAATGTTTGAAGCTACTGACTGAATGAAAGGAGCTGGCATCTCACTCTCTTTGAATCTTCTTTATCATGCTAGGATTAGCAGGAAAAAGCAAAAAATTTCAGAATTGCACCTTGCAATGTGGAGATTTTACTGTTTGTGCATTTACAATATTCATTGATTTTTGCCATTGAAAAACATCATGTTATTCATATACCACAAATGTTTGAAGCTACTGACTGAATGAAAGGAGCTGGCATCTCACTCTCTTTGAATCTTCTTTATCATGCTAGGATTAGCAGGAAAAAGCAAAAAATTTCAGAATTGCACCTTGCAATGTGGAGATATTACTGTTTGTGCATTTACAATATTCATTGATTTTTGCCATTGAAAAACGTCCAGAAATGTTTGAAGCTACTGACTGAATGAAAGGAGCTGGCATCTCACTCTCTTTGAATCTTCTTTATCATGCTAGGATTAGCAGGAAAAAGCAAAAAATTTCAGAATTGCACCTTGCAATGTGGAGATATTACTGTTTGTGCATTTACAATATTCATTGATTTTTGCCATTGAAAAACGTCCAGAAATGTTTGAAGCTACTGACTGAATGAAAGGAGCTGGCATCTCACTCTCTTTGAATCTTTCTTTATCATGCTAGGATTAGCAGGAAAAAGCAAAAAAATTCAGAATTGCACCTTGCAATGTGGAGATATTACTGTTTGTGCATTTACAATATTCATTGATTTTTGCCATTGAAAAACATCCAGAAATGTTTGAAGCTACTGACTGAATGAAAGGAGCTGGCATCTCACTCTCTTTGAATCTTCTTTAGCATGCTAGGATTAGCAGGAAAAAGCAAAAAATTTCAGAATTGCACCTTGCAATGTGGAGATATTACTGTTTGTGCATTTACAATATTCATTGATTTTTGCCATTGAAAAACGTCCAGAAATGTTTGAAGCTACAGACTGAATGAAAGGAGCTGGCATCTCACTCTCTTTGAATCTTCTTTATCATGCTAGGATTAGCAGGAAAAAGCAAAAAATTTCAGAATTGCACCTTGCAATGTGGAGATATTACTGTTTGTGCATTTACAATATTCATTGATTTTTGCCATTGAAAAACATCATGTTATTCATATACCAGAAATGTTTGAAGCTACTGACTGAATGAAAGGATCTGGCATCTCACTCTCTTTGAATCTTCTTTATCATGCTAGGAATAGCAGGAAAAAGCAAAAAATTTCAGAATTGCACCTTGCAATGTGGAGATATTACTGTTTGTGCATTTACAATATTCATTGATTTTGCCATTGAAAAACGTCCAGAAATGTTTGAAGCTACTGACTGAATGAAAGGAGCTGGCATCTCACTCTCTTTGAATCTTATTTATCATGCTAGGATTAGCAGGAAAAAGCAAAAAATTTCAGAATTGCACCTTGCAATGTGGAGATATTACTGTTTGTGCATTTACAATATTCATTGATTTTTGCCATTGAAAAACATCATGTTATTCATATACCAGAAATGTTTGAAGCTACTGACTGAATGAAAGGAGCCGGCATCTCACTCTCTTTTAATCTTCTTTATCATGCTAGGATTAGCAGGAAAAAGCAAAAAATTTCAGAATTGCACCTTGCAATGTGGAGATATTACTGTTTGTGCATTTACAATATTCATTGATTTTTGACATTGAAAAACGTCCAGAAATGTTTGAAGCTACTGACTGAATGAAAGGAGCTGGCATCTCACTCTCTTTGAATATTCTTTATCATGCTAGGATTAGCAGGAAAAAGCAAAAAATTTCAGAATTGCACCTTGCAATGTGGAGATATTACTGTTTGTGCATTTACAATATTCATTGATTTTTGCCATTGAAAAACATCATGTTATTCATATACCAGAAATGTTTGAAGCTACTGACTGAATGAAAGGAGCTGGCATCTCACTCTCTTTGAATCTTCTTTATCATGCTAGGATTAGCAGGAAAAAGCAAAAAATTTCAGAATTGCACCTTGCAATGTGGAGATATTACTGTTTGTGCATTTACAATATTCATTGATTTTTGCCATTGAAAAACGTCCAGAAATGTTTGAAGCTACAGACTGAATGAAAGGAGCTGGCATCTCACTCTCTTTGAATCTTCTTTATCATGCTAGGATTAGCAGGAAAAAGCAAAAAATTTCAGAATTGCACCTTGCAATGTGGAGATATTACTGTTTGTGCATTTACAATATTCATTGATTTTTGCCATTGAAAAACGTCCAGAAATGTTTGAAGCTACAGACTGAATGAAAGGAGCTGGCATCTCACTCTCTTTGAATCTTCTTTATCATGCTAGGATTAGCAGGAAAAAGCAAAAAATTTCAGAATTGCACCTTGCAATGTGGAGATATTACTGTTTGTGCATTTACAATATTCATTGATTTTTGCCATTGAAAAACATCATGTTATTCATATACCAGAAATGTTTAAGCTACTGACTGAATGAAAGGAGCTGGCATCTCACTCTCTTTGAATCTTCTTTATCATGCTAGGATTAGCAGGAAAAAGCAAAAAATTTCAGAATTGCACCTTGCAATGTGGAGATATTACTGTTTGTGCATTTACAATATTCATTGATTTTTGCCATTGAAAAACGTCCAGAAATGTTTGAAGCTACTGACTGAATGAAAGGAGCTGGCATCTCACTCTCTTTGAATCTTCTTTATCATGCTAGGATTAGCAGGAAAAAGCAAAAAATTTCAGAATTGCACCTTGCAATGTGGAGATATTACTGTTTGTGCATTTACAATATTCATTGATTTTTGCCATTGAAAAACATCATGTTATTCATATACCAGAAATGTTTGAAGCTACTGACTGAATGAAAGGAGCTGGCATCTCACTCTCTTTTAATCTTCTTTATCATGCTAGGATTAGCAGGAAAAAGCAAAAAAATTTCAGAATTGCACCTTGCAATGTGGAGATATTACTGTTTGTGCATTTACAATAATCATTGATTTTTGACATTGAAAAACGTCCAGAAATGTTTGAAGCTACTGACTGAATGAAAGGAGCTGGCATCTCACTCTCTTTGAATCTTCTTTATCATGCTAGGATTAGCAGGAAAAAGCAAAAAATTTCAGAATTGCACCTTGCAATGTGGAGATATTACTGTTTGTGCATTTACAATATTCATTGATTTTTGCCATTGAAAAACATCATGTTATTCATATACAAGAAATGTTTGAAGCAACTGACTGAATGAAAGGAGCTGGCATCTCACTCTCTTTGAATCTTCTTTATCATGCTAGGATTAGCAGGAAAAAGCAAAAAATTTCAGAATTGCACCTTGCAATGTGGAGATATTACTGTTTGTGCATTTACAATATTCATTGATTTTTGCCATTGAAAAACGTCCAGAAATGTTTGAAGCTACTGACTGAATGAAAGGAGCTGGCATCTCACTCTCTTTGAATCTTCTTTATCATGCTAGGATTAGCAGGAAAAAGCAAAAAATTTCAGAATTGCACCTTGCAATGTGGAGATATTACTGTTTGTGCATTTACAATATTCATTGATTTTTGCCATTGAAAAACGTCCAGAAATGTTTGAAGCTACTGACTGAATGAAAGGAGCTGGCATCTCACTCTCTTTGAATCTTTCTTTATCATGCTAGGATTAGCAGGAAAAAGCAAAAAATTTCAGAATTGCACCTTGCAATGTGGAGATATTACTGTTTGTGCATTTACAATATTCATTGATTTTTGCCATTGAAAAACGTCCAGAAATGTTTGAAGCTACTGACTGAATGAAAGGAGCTGGCATCTCACTCTCTTTGAATCTTCTTTATCATGCTAGGATTAGCAGGAAAAAGCAAAAAATTTCAGAATTGCACCTTGCAATGTGGAGATATTACTGTTTGTGCATTTACAATATTCATTGATTTTTGCCATTGAAAAACGTCCAGAAATGTTTGAAGCTACAGACTGAATGAAAGGAGCTGGCATCTCACTCTCTTTGAATCTTCTTTATCATGCTAGGATTAGCAGGAAAAAGCAAAAAATTTCAGAATTGCACCTTGCAATGTGGAGATATTACTGTTTGTGCATTTACAATATTCATTGATTTTTGCCATTGAAAAACGTCCAGAAATGTTTGAAGC
The DNA here is from genome assembly GCF_046119375.1 of Phyllobates terribilis. Lineage (NCBI taxonomy): Eukaryota > Metazoa > Chordata > Amphibia > Anura > Dendrobatidae > Phyllobates > Phyllobates terribilis. The sequence goes on from NW_027362901.1 coordinate 501,342, forward strand.
TACTGACTGAATGAAAGGAGCTGGCATCTCACTCTCTTTGAATCTTCTTTATCATGCTAGGATTAGCAGGAAAAAGCAAAAAATTTCAGAATTGCACCTTGCAATGTGGAGATATTACTGTTTGTGCATTTACAATATTCATTGATTTTTGCCATTGAAAAACATCATGTTATTCCTATACCAGAAATGTTTGAAGCTACTGACTGAATGAAAGGAGCTGGCATCTCACTCTCTTTGAATCTTCTTTATCATGCTAGGATTAGCAGGAAAAAGCAAAAAATTTCAGAATTGCACCTTGCAATGTGGAGATTTTACTGTTTGTGCATTTACAATATTCATTGATTTTTGCCATTGAAAAACATCATGTTATTCATATACCACAAATGTTTGAAGCTACTGACTGAATGAAAGGAGCTGGCATCTCACTCTCTTTGAATCTTCTTTATCATGCTAGGATTAGCAGGAAAAAGCAAAAAATTTCAGAATTGCACCTTGCAATGTGGAGATATTACTGTTTGTGCATTTACAATATTCATTGATTTTTGCCATTGAAAAACGTCCAGAAATGTTTGAAGCTACTGACTGAATGAAAGGAGCTGGCATCTCACTCTCTTTGAATCTTCTTTATCATGCTAGGATTAGCAGGAAAAAGCAAAAAATTTCAGAATTGCACCTTGCAATGTGGAGATATTACTGTTTGTGCATTTACAATATTCATTGATTTTTGCCATTGAAAAACATCATGTTATTCCTATACCAGAAATGTTTGAAGCTACTGACTGAATGAAAGGAGCTGGCATCTCACTCTCTTTGAATCTTCTTTATCATGCTAGGATTAGCAGGAAAAAGCAAAAAATTTCAGAATTGCACCTTGCAATGTGGAGATTTTACTGTTTGTGCATTTACAATATTCATTGATTTTTGCCATTGAAAAACATCATGTTATTCATATACCACAAATGTTTGAAGCTACTGACTGAATGAAAGGAGCTGGCATCTCACTCTCTTTGAATCTTCTTTATCATGCTAGGATTAGCAGGAAAAAGCAAAAAATTTCAGAATTGCACCTTGCAATGTGGAGATATTACTGTTTGTGCATTTACAATATTCATTGATTTTTGCCATTGAAAAACGTCCAGAAATGTTTGAAGCTACTGACTGAATGAAAGGAGCTGGCATCTCACTCTCTTTGAATCTTCTTTATCATGCTAGGATTAGCAGGAAAAAGCAAAAAATTTCAGAATTGCACCTTGCAATGTGGAGATATTACTGTTTGTGCATTTACAATATTCATTGATTTTTGCCATTGAAAAACGTCCAGAAATGTTTGAAGCTACTGACTGAATGAAAGGAGCTGGCATCTCACTCTCTTTGAATCTTTCTTTATCATGCTAGGATTAGCAGGAAAAAGCAAAAAAATTCAGAATTGCACCTTGCAATGTGGAGATATTACTGTTTGTGCATTTACAATATTCATTGATTTTTGCCATTGAAAAACATCCAGAAATGTTTGAAGCTACTGACTGAATGAAAGGAGCTGGCATCTCACTCTCTTTGAATCTTCTTTAGCATGCTAGGATTAGCAGGAAAAAGCAAAAAATTTCAGAATTGCACCTTGCAATGTGGAGATATTACTGTTTGTGCATTTACAATATTCATTGATTTTTGCCATTGAAAAACGTCCAGAAATGTTTGAAGCTACAGACTGAATGAAAGGAGCTGGCATCTCACTCTCTTTGAATCTTCTTTATCATGCTAGGATTAGCAGGAAAAAGCAAAAAATTTCAGAATTGCACCTTGCAATGTGGAGATATTACTGTTTGTGCATTTACAATATTCATTGATTTTTGCCATTGAAAAACATCATGTTATTCATATACCAGAAATGTTTGAAGCTACTGACTGAATGAAAGGAGCTGGCATCTCACTCTCTTTGAATCTTCTTTATCATGCTAGGATTAGCAGGAAAAAGCAAAAAATTTCAGAATTGCACCTTGCAATGTGGAGATATTACTGTTTGTGCATTTACAATATTCATTGATTTTTGCCATTGAAAAACGTCCAGAAATGTTTGAAGCTACTGACTGAATGAAAGGAGCTGGCATCTCACTCTCTTTGAATCTTCTTTATCATGCTAGGATTAGCAGGAAAAAGCAAAAAATTTCAGAATTGCACCTTGCAATGTGGAGATATTACTGTTTGTGCATTTACAATATTCATTGATTTTTGCCATTGAAAAACATCATGTTATTCATATACCAGAAATGTTTGAAGCTACTGACTGAATGAAAGGAGCTGGCATCTCACTCTCTTTGAATCTTCTTTATCATGCTAGGATTAGCAGGAAAAAGCAAAAAATTTCAGAATTGCACCTTGCAATGTGGAGATATTACTGTTTGTGCATTTACAATATTCATTGATTTTTGCCATTGAAAAACATCATGTTATTCATATACCAGAAATGTTTGAAGCTACTGACTGAATGAAAGGAGCTGGCATCTCACTCTCTTTGAATCTTCTTTATCATGCTAGGATTAGCAGGAAAAAGCAAAAAATTTCAGAATTGCACCTTGCAATGTGGAGATATTACTGTTTGTGCATTTACAATATTCATTGATTTTTGCCATTGAAAAACATCATGTTATTCATATACCAGAAATGTTTGAAGCTACTGACTGAATGAAAGGAGCTGGCATCTCACTCTCTTTGAATCTTCATTATCATGCTAGGATTAGCAGGAAAAAGCAAAAAATTTCAGAATTGCACCTTGCAATGTGGAGATATTACTGTTTGTGCATTTACAATATTCATTGATTTTTGCCATTGAAAAACGTCCAGAAATGTTTGAAGCTACTGACTGAATGAAAGGAGCTGGCATCTCACTCTCTTTGAATCTTCTTTATCATGCTAGGATTAGCAGGAAAAAGCAAAAAATTTCAGAATTGCACCTTGCAATGTGGAGATATTACTGTTTGTGCATTTACAATATTCATTGATTTTTGCCATTGAAAAACATCATGTTATTCATATACCAGAAATGTTTGAAGCTACTGACTGAATGAAAGGAGCTGGCATCTCACTCTCTTTGAATCTTCTTTATCATGCTAGGATTAGCAGGAAAAAGCAAAAAATTTCAGAATTGCACCTTGCAATGTGGAGATATTACTGTTTGTGCATTTACAATATTCATTGATTTTTGCCATTGAAAAACATCATGTTATTCCTATACCAGAAATGTTTGAAGCTACTGACTGAATGAAAGGAGCTGGCATCTCACTCTCTTTGAATCTTCTTTATCATGCTAGGATTAGCAGGAAAAAGCAAAAAATTTCAGAATTGCACCTTGCAATGTGGAGATTTTACTGTTTGTGCATTTACAATATTCATTGATTTTTGCCATTGAAAAACATCATGTTATTCATATACCACAAATGTTTGAAGCTACTGACTGAATGAAAGGAGCTGGCATCTCACTCTCTTTGAATCTTCTTTATCATGCTAGGATTAGCAGGAAAAAGCAAAAAATTTCAGAATTGCACCTTGCAATGTGGAGATATTACTGTTTGTGCATTTACAATATTCATTGATTTTTGCCATTGAAAAACGTCCAGAAATGTTTGAAGCTACTGACTGAATGAAAGGAGCTGGCATCTCACTCTCTTTGAATCTTCTTTATCATGCTAGGATTAGCAGGAAAAAGCAAAAAATTTCAGAATTGCACCTTGCAATGTGGAGATATTACTGTTTGTGCATTTACAATATTCATTGATTTTTGCCATTGAAAAACGTCCAGAAATGTTTGAAGCTACTGACTGAATGAAAGGAGCTGGCATCTCACTCTCTTTGAATCTTTCTTTATCATGCTAGGATTAGCAGGAAAAAGCAAAAAAATTCAGAATTGCACCTTGCAATGTGGAGATATTACTGTTTGTGCATTTACAATATTCATTGATTTTTGCCATTGAAAAACATCCAGAAATGTTTGAAGCTACTGACTGAATGAAAGGAGCTGGCATCTCACTCTCTTTGAATCTTCTTTAGCATGCTAGGATTAGCAGGAAAAAGCAAAAAATTTCAGAATTGCACCTTGCAATGTGGAGATATTACTGTTTGTGCATTTACAATATTCATTGATTTTTGCCATTGAAAAACGTCCAGAAATGTTTGAAGCTACAGACTGAATGAAAGGAGCTGGCATCTCACTCTCTTTGAATCTTCTTTATCATGCTAGGATTAGCAGGAAAAAGCAAAAAATTTCAGAATTGCACCTTGCAATGTGGAGATATTACTGTTTGTGCATTTACAATATTCATTGATTTTTGCAATTGAAAAACATCATGTTATTCATATACCAGAAATGTTTGAAGCTACTGACTGAATGAAAGGAGCTGGCATCTCACTCTCTTTGAATCTTCTTTATCATGCTAGGATTAGCAGGAAAAAGCAAAAAATTTCAGAATTGCACCTTGCAATGTGGAGATATTACTGTTTGTGCATTTACAATATTCATTGATTTTTGCCATTGAAAAACGTCCAGAAATGTTTGAAGCTACTGACTGAATGAAAGGAGCTGGCATCTCACTCTCTTTGAATCTTCTTTATCATGCTAGGATTAGCAGGAAAAAGCAAAAAATTTCAGAATTGCATCTTGCAATGTGGAGATAATACTGTTTGTGCATTTACAATATTCATTGATTTTTGCAATTGAAAAACATCATGTTATTCATATACCAGAAATGTTTGAAGCTACTGACTGAATGAAAGGAGCTGGCATCTCACTCTCTTTGAATCTTCTTTATCATGCTAGGATTAGCAGGAAAAAGCAAAAAATTTCAGAATTGCACCTTGCAATGTGGAGATATTACTGTTTGTGCATTTACAATATTCATTGATTTTTGCCATTGAAAAACATCATGTTATTCATATACCAGAAATGTTTGAAGCTACTGACTGAATGAAAGGAGCTGGCATCTCACTCTCTTTGAATCTTCTTTATCATGCTAGGATTAGCAGGAAAAAGCAAAAAATTTCAGAATTGCACCTTGCAATGTGGAGATATTACTGTTTGTGCATTTACAATATTCATTGATTTTTGCCATTGAAAAACATCATGTTATTCATATACCAGAAATGTTTGAAGCTACTGACTGAATGAAAGGAGCTGGCATCTCACTCTCTTTGAATCTTCATTATCATGCTAGGATTAGCAGGAAAAAGCAAAAAATTTCAGAATTGCACCTTGCAATGTGGAGATATTACTGTTTGTGCATTTACAATATTCATTGATTTTTGCCATTGAAAAACGTCCAGAAATGTTTGAAGCTACTGACTGAATGAAAGGAGCTGGCATCTCACTCTCTTTGAATCTTCTTTATCATGCTAGGATTAGCAGGAAAAAGCAAAAAATTTCAGAATTGCACCTTGCAATGTGGAGATATTACTGTTTGTGCATTTACAATATTCATTGATTTTTGCCATTGAAAAACGTCCAGAAATGTTTGAAGCTACTGACTGAATGAAAGGAGCTGGCATCTCACTCTCTTTGAATCTTCTTTATCATGCTAGGATTAGCAGGAAAAAGCAAAAAATTTCAGAATTGCACCTTGCAATGTGGAGATATTACTGTTTGTGCATTTACAATATTCATTGATTTTTGCCATTGAAAAACGTCCAGAAATGTTTGAAGCTACTGACTGAATGAAAGGAGCTGGCATCTCACTCTCTTTGAATCTTCTTTATCATGCTAGGATTAGCAGGAAAAAGCAAAAAATTTCAGAATTGCACCTTGCAATGTGGAGATATTACTGTTTGTGCATTTACAATATTCATTGATTTTTGCCATTGAAAAACGTCCAGAAATGTTTGAAGCTACTGACTGAATGAAAGGAGCTGGCATCTCACTCTCTTTGAATCTTCTTTATCATGCTAGGATTAGCAAGAAAAAGCAAAAAATTTCAGAATTGCACCTTGCAATGTGGAGATATTACTGTTTGTGCATTTACAATATTCATTGATTTTTGCCATTGAAAAACATCATGTTATTCATATACCTGAAATGTTTGAAGCTACTGACTAAATGAAAGGAGCTGGCATCTCACTCTCTTTGAATCTTCTTTATCATGCTAGGATTAGCAGGAAAAAGCAAACAATTTCAGAATTGCACCTTGCAATGTGGAGATATTACTGTTTGTGCATTTACAATATTCATTGATTTTTGCCATTGAAAAACATCATGTTATTCATATACAAGAAATGTTTGAAGCTACTGACTGAATGAAAGGAGCTGGCATCTCACTCTCTTTGAATCTTCTTTATCATGCTAGGATTAGCAGGAAAAAGCAAAAAATTTCAGAATTGCACCTTGCAATGTGGAGATATTACTGTTTGTGCATTTACAATATTCATTGATTTTTGCCATTGAAAAACGTCCAGAAATGTTTGAAGCTACTGACTGAATGAAAGGAGCTGGCATCCCACTCTCTTTGAATATTCTTTATCATGCTAGGATTAGCAGGAAAAAGCAAAAAATTTCAGAATTGCACCTTGCAATGTGGAGATATTACTGTTTGTGCATTTACAATATTCATTGATTTTTGCCATTGAAAAACGTCCAGAAATGTTTGAAGCTACTGACTGAATGAAAGGAGCTGGCATCTCACTCTCTTTGAATCTTCTTTATCATGCTAGGATTAGCAGGAAAAAGCAAAAAATTTCAGAATTACACCTTACAATGTGGAGATATTACTGTTTGTGCATTTACAATATTCATTGATTTTTGCCATTGAAAAACGTCCAGAAATGTTTGAAGCTACTGACTGAATGAAAGGAGCTGGCATCTCACTCTCTTTGAATCTTCTTTATCATGCTAGGATTAGCAGGAAAAAGCAAAAAATTTCAGAATTGCACCTTGCAATGTGGAGATATTACTGTTTGTGGATTTACAATATTCATTGATTTTTGCCATTGAAAAACGTCCAGAAATGTTTGAAGCTACTGACTGAATGAAAGGAGCTGGCATCTCACTCTCTTTGAATCTTCTTTATCATGCTAGGATTAGCAGGAAAAAGCAAAAAATTTCAGAATTGCACCTTGCAATGTGGAGATATTACTGGTTGTGCATTTACAATATTCATTGATTTTTGCCATTGAAAAACGTCCAGAAATGTTTGAAGCTACTTACTGAATGAAAGGAGCTGGCATCTCACTCTCTTTGAATCTTCTTTATCATGCTAGGATTAGCAGGAAAAAGCAAAAAATTTCAGAATTGCACCTTGCAATGTGGAGATATTACTGTTTGTGCATTTACAATATTCATTGATTTTTGCCATTGAAAAACGTCCAGAAATGTTTGAAGCTACTGACTGAATGAAAGGAGCTGGCATCTCACTCTCTTTGAATCTTCTTCATCATGCTAGGATTAGCAGGAAGAAGCAAAAAATTTCAGAATTGCACCTTGCAATGTGGAGATATTACTGTTTGTGCATTTACAATATTCATTGATTTTTGCCATTGAAAAACATCATGTTATTCCTATACCAGAAATGTTTGAAGCTACTGACTGAATGAAAGGAGCTGGCATCTCACTCTCTTTGAATCTTCTTTATCATGCTAGGATTAGCAGAAAAAAGCAAAAAATTTCAGAATTGCACCTTGCAGTGTCGAGATATTACTGTTTGTGCATTTACAATATTCATTGATTTTTGCCATTGAAAAACATCATGTTATTCATATACCAGAAATGTTTGAAGCTACTGACTGAATGAAAGGAGCTGGCATCTCACTCTCTTTGAATCTTCTTTATCATGCTAGGATTAGCAGGAAAAAGCAAAAAATTTCAGAATTGCACCTTGCAATGTGGAGATATTACTGTTTGTGCATTTACAATATTCATTGATTTTTGCCATTGAAAAACGTCCAGAAATGTTTGAAGCTACTGACTGAATGAAAGGAGCTGGCATCTCACTCTCTTTGAATCTTCTTTATCATGCTAGGATTAGCAGGAAAAAGCAAAAAATTTCAGAATTGCACCTTGCAATGTGGAGATATTACTGTTTGTGCATTTACAATATTCATTGATTTTTGCCATTGAAAAACATCATGTTATTCATATACAAGAAATGTTTGAAGCTACTGACTGAATGAAAGGAGCTGGCATCTCACTCTCTTTGAATCTTCTTTATCATGCTAGGATTAGCAGGAAAAAGCAAAAAATTTCAGAATTGCACCTTGCAATGTGGAGATATTACTGTTTGTGCATTTACAATATTCATTGATTTTTGCCATTGAAAAACGTCCAGAAATGTTTGAAGCTACTGACTGAATGAAAGGAGCTGGCATCTCACTCTCTTTGAATATTCTTTATCATGCTAGGATTAGCAGAAAAAAGCAAAAAATTTCAGAATTGCACCTTGCAGTGTCGAGATATTACTGTTTGTGCATTTACAATATTCATTGATTTTTGCCATTGAAAACATCATGTTATTCATATACCAGAAATGTTTGAAGCTACTGACTGAATGAAAGGAGCTGGCATCTCACTCTCTTTGAATCTTCTTTATCATGCTAGGATTAGCAGGAAAAAGCAAAAAATTTCAGAATTGCACCTTGCAATGTGGAGATATTACTGTTTGTGCATTTACAATATTCATTGATTTTTGCCATTGAAAAACGTCCAGAAATGTTTGAAGCTACTGACTGAATGAAAGGAGCTGGCATCTCACTCTCTTTGAATCTTCTTTATCATGCTAGGATTAGCAGGAAAAAGCAAAAAATTTCAGAATTGCACCTTGCAATGTGGAGATATTACTGTTTGTGCATTTACAATATTCATTGATTTTTGCCATTGAAAAACATCATGTTATTCATATACAAGAAATGTTTGAAGCTACTGACTGAATGAAAGGAGCTGGCATCTCACTCTCTTTGAATCTTCTTTATCATGCTAGGATTAGCAGGAAAAAGCAAAAAATTTCAGAATTGCACCTTGCAATGTGGAGATATTACTGTTTGTGCATTTACAATATTCATTGATTTTTGCCATTGAAAAACGTCCAGAAATGTTTGAAGCTACTGACTGAATGAAAGGAGCTGGCATCTCACTCTCTTTGAATATTCTTTATCATGCTAGGATTAGCAGGAAAAAGCAAAAAATTTCAGAATTGCACCTTGCAATGTGGAGATATTACTGTTTGTGCATTTACAATATTCATTGATTTTTGCCATTGAAAAACGTCCAGAAATGTTTGAAGCTACTGACTGAATGAAAGGAGCTGGCATCTCACTCTCTTTGAATCTTCTTTATCATGCTAGGATTAGCAGGAAAAAGCAAAAAATTTCAGAATTGCACCTTACAATGTGGAGATATTACTGTTTGTGCATTTACAATATTCATTGATTTTTGCCATTGAAAAACGTCCAGAAATGTTTGAAGCTACTGACTGAATGAAAGGAGCTGGCATCTCACTCTCTTTGAATCTTCTTTATCATGCTAGGATTAGCAGGAAAAAGCAAAAAATTTCAGAATTGCACCTTGCAATGTGGAGATATTACTGTTTGTGGATTTACAATATTCATTGATTTTTGCCATTGAAAAACGTCCAGAAATGTTTGAAGCTACTGACTGAATGAAAGGAGCTGGCATCTCACTCTCTTTGAATCTTCTTTATCATGCTAGGATTAGCAGGAAAAAGCAAAAAATTTCAGAATTGCACCTTGCAATGTGGAGATATTACTGTTTGTGCATTTACAATATTCATTGATTTTTGCCATTGAAAAACGTCCAGAAATGTTTGAAGCTACTTACTGAATGAAAGGAGCTGGCATCTCACTCTCTTTGAATCTTCTTTATCATGCTAGGATTAGCAGGAAAAAGCAAAAAATTTCAGAATTGCACCTTGCAATGTGGAGATATTACTGTTTGTGCATTTACAATATTCATTGATTTTTGCCATTGAAAAACGTCCAGAAATGTTTGAAGCTACTGACTGAATGAAAGGAGCTGGCATCTCACTCTCTTTGAATCTTCTTTATCATGCTAGGATTAGCAGGAAGAAGCAAAAAATTTCAGAATTGCACCTTGCAATGTGGAGATATTACTGTTTGTGCATTTACAATATTCATTGATTTTTGCCATTGAAAAACATCATGTTATTCCTATACCAGAAATGTTTGAAGCTACTGACTGAATGAAAGGAGCTGGCATCTCACTCTCTTTGAATCTTCTTTATCATGCTAGGATTAGCAGGAAAAAGCAAAAAATTTCAGAATTGCACCTTGCAGTGTGGAGATATTACTGTTTGTGCATTTACAATATTCATTGATTTTTGCCATTGAAAAACATCATGTTATTCATATACCAGAAATGTTTGAAGCTACTGACTGAATGAAAGGAGCTGGCATCTCACTCTCTTTGAATCTTCTTTATCATGCTAGGATTAGCAGGAAAAAGCAAAAAATTTCAGAATTGCACCTTGCAATGTGGTGATATTACTGTTTGTGCATTTACAATATTCATTGATTTTTGCCATTGAAAAACGTCCAGAAATGTTTGAAGCTACTGACTGAATGAAAGGAGCTGGCATCTCACTCTCTTTGAATCTTCTTTATCATGCTAGGATTAGCAGGAAAAAGCAAAAAATTTCAGAATTGCACCTTGCAATGTGGAGATATTACTGTTTGTGCATTTACAATATTCATTGATTTTTGCCATTGAAAAACGTCCAGAAATGTTTGAAGCTACTGACTGAATGAAAGGAGCTGGCATCTCACTCTCTTTGAATCTTCTTTATCATGCTAGGATTAGCAGGAAAAAGCAAAAAATTTCAGAATTGCACCTTGCAATGTGGAGATATTACTGTTTGTGCATTTACAATATTCATTGATTTTTGCCATTGAAAAACGTCCAGAAATGTTTGAAGCTACTGACTGAATGAAAGGAGCTGGCATCTCACTCTCTTTGAATCTTCTTTATCATGCTAGGATTAGCAGGAAAAAGCAAAAAATTTCAGAATTGCACCTTGCAATGTGGAGATATTACTGTTTGTGCATTTACAATATTCATTGATTTTTGCCATTGAAAAACGTCCAGAAATGTTTGAAGCTACTGACTGAATGAAAGGAGCTGGCATCTCACTCTCTTTGAATCTTCTTTATCATGCTAGGATTAGCAGGAAAAAGCAAAAAATTTCAGAATTGCACCTTGCAATGTGGAGATATTACTGTTTGTGCATTTACAATATTCATTGATTTTTGCCATTGAAAAACGTCCAGAAATGTTTGAAGCTACTGACTGAATGAAAGGAGATGGCATCTCACTCTCTTTGAATCTTCTTTATCATGCTAGGATTAGCAAGAAAAAGCAAAAAATTTCAGAATTGCACCTTGCAATGTGGAGATATTACTGTTTGTGCATTTACAATATTCATTGATTTTTGCCATTGAAAAACGTCCAGAAATGTTTGAAGCTACTGACTGAATGAAAGGAGCTGGCATCTCACTCTCTTTGAATCTTCTTTATCATGCTAGGATTAGCAGGAAAAAGCAAAAAATTTCAGAATTGCACCTTGCAATGTGGAGATATTATTGTTTGTGCATTTACAATATTCATTGATTTTTGCCATTGAAAAACGTCCAGAAATGTTTGAAGCTACTGACTGAATGAAAGGAGCTGGCATCTCACTCTCTTTGAATCTTCTTTATCATGCTAGGATTAGCAGGAAAAAGCAAAAAATTTCAGAATTGCACATTGCAATGTAGAGATATTACTGTTTGTGCATTTACAATGTTCATTGATTTTTGCCATTGAAAAACGTCCAGAAATGTTTGAAGCTACTGACTGAATGAAAGTAGCTGGCATCTCACTCTCTTTGAATCTTCTTTATCATGCTAGGATTAGCAAGAAAAAGTAAAAAATTTCAGAATTGCACCTTGCAATGTGGAGATATTACTGTTTGTGCATTTACAATATTCATTGATTTTTGCCATTGAAAAACATCATGTTATTCATATACCTGAAATGTTTGAAGCTACTGACTAAATGAAAGGAGCTGGCATCTCACTCTCTTTGAATCTTCTTTATCATGCTAGGATTAGCAGGAAAAAGCAAAAAATTTCAGAATTGCACCTTGCAATGTGGAGATATTACTGTTTGTGCATTTACAATATTCATTGATTTTTGCCATTGAAAAACATCATGTTATTCATATACAAGAAATGTTTGAAGCTACTGACTGAATGAAAGGAGCTGGCATCTCACTCTCTTTGAATATTCTTTATCATGCTAGGATTAGCAGGAAAAAGCAAAAAATTTCAGAATTGCACCTTGCAATGTGGAGATATTACTGTTTGTGCATTTACAATATTCATTGATTTTTGCCATTGAAAAACGTCCAGAAATGTTTGAAGCTACTGACTGAATGAAAGGAGCTGGCATCTCACTCTCTTTGAATATTCTTTATCATGCTAGGATTAGCAGGAAAAAGCAAAAAATTTCAGAATTGCACCTTGCAATGTGGAGATATTACTGTTTGTGCATTTACAATATTCATTGATTTTTGCCATTGAAAAACGTCCAGAAATGTTTGAAGCTACTGACTGAATGAAAGGAGCTGGCATCTCACTCTCTTTGAATATTCTTTATCATGCTAGGATTAGCAGGAAAAAGCAAAAAATTTCAGAATTGCACCTTGCAATGTGGAGATATTACTGTTTGTGCATTTACAATATTCATTGATTTTTGCCATTGAAAAACGTCCAGAAATGTTTGAAGCTACTGACTGAATGAAAGGAGCTGGCATCTCACTCTCTTTGAATCTTCTTTATCATGCTAGGATTAGCAGGAAAAAGCAAAAAATTTCAGAATTGCACCTTGCAATGTGGAGATATTACTGTTTGTGCATTTACAATATTCATTGATTTTTGCCATTGAAAAACGTCCAGAAATGTTTGAAGCTACTGACTGAATGAAAGGAGCTGGCATCTCACTCTCTTTGAATCTTCTTTATCATGCTAGGATTAGCAGGAAAAAGCAAAAAATTTCAGAATTGCACCTTGCAATGTGGAGATATTACTGTTTGTGCATTTACAATATTCATTGATTTTTGCCATTGAAAAACGTCCAGAAATGTTTGAAGCTACTGACTGAATGAAAGGAGCTGGCATCTCAGTCTCTTTGAATCTTCTTTATCATGCTAGGATTAGCAGGAAAAAGCAAAAAATTTCAGAATTGCACCTTGCAATGTGGAGATATTACTGTTTGTGCATTTACAATATTCATTGATTTTTGCCATTGAAAAACGTCCAGAAATGTTTGAAGCTACTTACTGAATGAAAGGAGCTGGCATCTCACTCTCTTTGAATCTTCTTTATCATGCTAGGATTAGCAGGAAAAAGCAAAAAATTTCAGAATTGCACCTTGCAATGTGGAGATATTACTGTTTGTGCATTTACAATATTCATTGATTTTTGCCATTGAAAAACGTCCAGAAATGTTTGAAGCTACTGACTGAATGAAAGGAGCTGGCATCTCACTCTCTTTGAATCTTCTTTATCATGCTAGGATTAGCAGGAAGAAGCAAAAAATTTCAGAATTGCACCTTGCAATGTGGAGATATTACTGTTTGTGCATTTACAATATTCATTGATTTTTGCCATTGAAAAACATCATGTTATTCCTATACCAGAAATGTTTGAAGCTACTGACTGAATGAAAGGAGCTGGCATCTCACTCTCTTTGAATCTTCTTTATCATGCTAGGATTAGCAGGAAAAAGCAAAAAATTTCAGAATTGCACCTTGCAGTGTGGAGATATTACTGTTTGTGCATTTACAATATTCATTGATTTTTGCCATTGAAAAACATCATGTTATTCATATACCAGAAATGTTTGAAGCTACTGACTGAATGAAAGGAGCTGGCATCTCACTCTCTTTGAATCTTCTTTATCATGCTAGGATTAGCAGGAAAAAGCAAAAAATTTCAGAATTGCACCTTGCAATGTGGAGATATTACTGTTTGTGCATTTACAATATTCATTGATTTTTGCCATTGAAAAACGTCCAGAAATGTTTGAAGCTACTGACTGAATGAAAGGAGCTGGCATCTCACTCTCTTTGAATCTTCTTTATCATGCTAGGATTAGCAGGAAAAAGCAAAAAATTTCAGAATTGCACCTTGCAATGTGGAGATATTACTGTTTGTGCATTTACAATATTCATTGATTTTTGCCATTGAAAAACGTCCAGAAATGTTTGAAGCTACTGACTGAATGAAAGGAGCTGGCATCTCACTCTCTTTGAATCTTTCTTTATCATGCTAGGATTAGCAGGAAAAAGCAAAAAATTTCAGAATTGCACCTTGCAATGTGGAGATATTACTGTTTGTGCATTTACAATATTCATTGATTTTTGCCATTGAAAAACGTCCAGAAATGTTTGAAGCTACTGACTGAATGAAAGGAGCTGGCATCTCACTCTCTTTGAATCTTCTTTATCATGCTAGGATTAGCAGGAAAAAGCAAAAAATTTCAGAATTGCACCTTGCAATGTGGAGATATTACTGTTTGTGCATTTACAATATTCATTGATTTTTGCCATTGAAAAACGTCCAGAAATGTTTGAAGCTACAGACTGAATGAAAGGAGCTGGCATCTCACTCTCTTTGAATCTTCTTTATCATGCTAGGATTAGCAGGAAAAAGCAAAAAATTTCAGAATTGCACCTTGCAATGTGGAGATATTACTGTTTGTGCATTTACAATATTCATTGATTTTTGCCATTGAAAAACATCATGTTATTCATATACCAGAAATGTTTGAAGCTACTGACTGAATGAAAGGAGCTGGCATCTCACTCTCTTTGAATCTTCTTTATCATGCTAGGATTAGCAGGAAAAAGCAAAAAATTTCAGAATTGCACCTTGCAATGTGGAGATATTACTGTTTGTGCATTTACAATATTCATTGATTTTTGCCATTGAAAAACGTCCAGAAATGTTTGAAGCTACTGACTGAATGAAAGGAGCAGGCATCTCACTCTCTTTGAATCTTCTTTATCATGCTAGGATTAGCAGGATAAAGCAAAAAATTTCAGAATTGCACCTTGCAATGTGGAGATATTACTGTTTGTGCATTTACAATATTCATTGATTTTTGCCATTGAAAAACGTCCAGAAATGTTTGAAGCTACTGACTGAATGAAAGGAGCTGGCATCTCACTCTCTTTGAATCTTTCTTTATCATGCTAGGATTAGCAGGAAAAAGCAAAAAATTTCAGAATTGCACCTTGCAATGTGGAGATATTACTGTTTGTGCATTTACAATATCCATTGATTTTTGCCATTGAAAAACGTCCAGAAATGTTTGAAGCTACTGACTGAATGAAAGGAGCTGGCATCTCACTCTCTTTGAATCTTCTTTATCATGCTAGGATTAGCAGGAAAAAGCAAAAAATTTCAGAATTGCACCTTGCAATGTGGAGATATTACTGTTTGTGCATTTACAATATTCATTGATTTTTGCCATTGAAAAACGTCCAGAAATGTTTGAAGCTACAGACTGAATGAAAGGAGCTGGCATCTCACTCTCTTTGAATCTTCTTTATCATGCTAGGATTAGCAGGAAAAAGCAAAAAATTTCAGAATTGCACCTTGCAATGTGGAGATATTACTGTTTGTGCATTTACAATATTCATTGATTTTTGCCATTGAAAAACATCATGTTATTCATATACCAGAAATGTTTGAAGCTACTGACTGAATGAAAGGAGCTGGCATCTCACTCTCTTTGAATCTTCTTTATCATGCTAGGATTAGCAGGAAAAAGCAAAAAATTTCAGAATTGCACCTTGCAATGTGGAGATATTACTGTTTGTGCATTTACAATAATCATTGATTTTTGCCATTGAAAAACATCATGTTATTCATATACCAGAAATGTTTGAAGCTACTGACTGAATGAAAGGAGCTGGCATCTCACTCTCTTTGAATCTTCTTTATCATGCTAGGATTAGCAGGAAAAAGCAAAAAATTTCAGAATTGCACCTTGCAATGTGGAGATATTACTGTTTGTGCATTTACAATATTCATTGATTTTTGCCATTGAAAAACATCATGTTATTCATATACCAGAAATGTTTGAAGCTACTGACTGAATGAAAGGAGCTGGCATCTCACTCTCTTTGAATCTTCTTTATCATGCTAGGATTAGCAGGAAAAAGCAAAAAATTTCAGAATTGCACCTTGCAATGTGGAGATATTACTGTTTGTGCATTTACAATATTCATTGATTTTTGCCATTGAAAAACATCATGTTATTCATATACCAGAAATGTTTGAAGCTACTGACTGAATGAAAGGAGCTGGCATCTCACTCTCTTTGAATCTTCTTTATCATGCTAGGATTAGCAGGAAAAAGCAAAAAATTTCAGAATTGCACCTTGCAATGTGGAGATATTACTGTTTGTGCATTTACAATATTCATTGATTTTTGCCATTGAAAAACGTCCAGAAATGTTTGAAGCTACTGACTGAATGAAATGAGCTGGCATCTCACTCTCTTTGAATCTTCTTTATCATGCTAGGATTAGCAGGAAAAAGCAAAAAATTTCAGAATTGCACCTTGCAATGTGGAGATATTACTGTTTGTGCATTTACAATATTCATTGATTTTTGCCATTGAAAAACGTCCAGAAATGTTTGAAGCTACTGACTGAATGAAAGGAGCTGGCATCTCACTCTCTTTGAATCTTCTTTATCATGCTAGGATTAGCAGGAAAAAGCAAAAAATTTCAGAATTGCACCTTGCAATGTGGAGATATTACTGTTTGTGCATTTACAATATTCATTGATTTTTGCCATTGAAAAACGTCCAGAAATGTTTGAAGCTACTGACTGAATGAAAGGAGCTGGCATCTCACTCTCTTTGAATCTTCTTTATCATGCTAGGATTAGCAAGAAAAAGCAAAAAATTTCAGAATTGCACCTTGCAATGTGGAGATATTACTGTTTGTGCATTTACAATATTCATTGATTTTTGCCATTGAAAAACGTCCAGAAATGTTTGAAGCTACTGACTGAATGAAAGGAGCTGGCATCTCACTCTCTTTGAATCTTCTTTATCATGCTAGGATTAGCAGGAAAAAGCAAAAAATTTCAGAATTGCACCTTGCAATGTGGAGATATTATTGTTTGTGCATTTACAATATTCATTGATTTTTGCCATTGAAAAACGTCCAGAAATGTTTGAAGCTACTGACTGAAAGAAAGGAGCTGGCATCTCACTCTCTTTGAATCTTCTTTATCATGCTAGGATTAGCAGGAAAAAGCAAAAAATTTCAGAATTGCACCTTGCAATGTAGAGATATTACTGTTTGTGCATTTACAATATTCATTGATTTTTGCCATTGAAAAACGTCCAGAAATGTTTGAAGCTACTGACTGAATGAAAGGAGCTGGCATCTCACTCTCTTTGAATCTTCTTTATCATGCTAGGATTAGCAGGAAAAAGCAAAAAATTTCAGAATTGCACCTTGCAATGTGGAGATATTACTGTTTGTGCATTTACAATATTCATTGATTTTTGCCATTGAAAAACGTCCAGAAATGTTTGAAGCTACTGACTGAATGAAAGGAGCTGGCATCTCACTCTCTTTGAATCTTCTTTATCATGCTAGGATTAGCAGGAAAAAGCAAAAAATTTCAGAATTGCACCTTGCAATGTGGAGATATTACTGTTTGTGCATTTACAATATTCATTGATTTTTGCCATTGAAAAACATCATGTTATTCATATACCTGAAATGTTTGAAGCTACTGACTAAATGAAAGGAGCTGGCATCTCACTCTCTTTGAATCTTCTTTATCATGCTAGGATTAGCAGGAAAAAGCAAAAAATTTCAGAATTGCACCTTGCAATGTGGAGATATTACTGTTTGTGCATTTACAATATTCATTGATTTTTGCCATTGAAAAACATCATGTTATTCATATACAAGAAATGTTTGAAGCTACTGACTGAATGAAAGGAGCTGGCATCTCACTCTCTTTGAATCTTCTTTATCATGCTAGGATTAGCAGGAAAAAGCAAAAAATTTCAGAATTGCACCTTGCAATGTGGAGATATTACTGTTTGTGCATTTACAATATTCATTGATTTTTGCCATTGAAAAACGTCCAGAAATGTTTGAAGCTACTGACTGAATGAAAGGAGCTGGCATCTCACTCTCTTTGAATATTCTTTATCATGCTAGGATTAGCAGGAAAAAGCAAAAAATTTCAGAATTGCACCTTGCAATGTGGAGATATTACTGTTTGTGCATTTACAATATTCATTGATTTTTGCCATTGAAAAACGTCCAGAAATGTTTGAAGCTACTGACTGAATGAAAGGAGCTGGCATCTCACTCTCTTTGAATCTTCTTTATCATGCTAGGATTAGCAGGAAAAATCAAAAAAATTCGGAATTGCACCTTGCAATGTGGAGATATTACTGTTTGTGCATTTACAATATTCATTGATTTTTGCCATTGAAAAACATCATGTTATTCATATACCAGAAATGTTTGTAGCTACTGACTGAATGAAAGGAGCTGGCATCTCGCTCTCTTTGAATCTTCTTTATCATGCTAGGATTAGCAGGAAAAAGCAAAAAATTTCAGAATTGCACCTTGCAATGTGGAGATATTACTGTTTGTGCATTTACAATATTCATTGATTTTTGCCATTGAAAAACGTCCAGAAATGTTTGAAGCTACTGACTGAATGAAAGGAGCTGGCATCTCACTCTCTTTGAATCTTCTTTATCATGCTAGGATTAGCAGGAAAAAGCAAAAAATTTCAGAATTGCACCTTGCAATGTGGAGATATTAATGTTTGTGCATTTACAATATTCATTGATTTATGCCATTGAAAAACGTCCAGAAATGTTTGAAGCTACTGGCTGAATGAAAGGAGCTGGCATCTCACTCTCTTTGAATCTTCTTTATCATGCTAGGATTAGCAGGAAAAAGCAAAAAATTTCAGAATTGCACCTTGCAATGTGGAGATATTACTGTTTGTGCATTTACAATATTCATTGATTTTTGCCATTGAAAAACGTCCAGAAATGTTTGAAGCTACTGACTGAATGAAAGGAGCTGGCATCTCACTCTCTTTGAATCTTTCTTTATCATGCTAGGATTAGCAGGAAAAAGCAAAAAATTTCAGAATTGCACCTTGCAATGTGGAGATATTACTGTTTGTGCATTTACAATATTCATTGATTTTTGCCATTGAAAAACGTCCAGAAATGTTTGAAGCTACTGACTGAATGAAAGGAGCTGGCATCTCACTCTCTTTGAATCTTCTTTATCATGCTAGGATTAGCAGGAAAAAGCAAAAAATTTCAGAATTGCACCTTGCAATGTGGAGATATTACTGTTTGTGCATTTACAATATTCATTGATTTTTGCCATTGAAAAACGTCCAGAAATGTTTGAAGCTACAGACTGAATGAAAGGAGCTGGCATCTCACTCTCTTTGAATCTTCTTTATCATGCTAGGATTAGCAGGAAAAAGCAAAAAATTTCAGAATTGCACCTTGCAATGTGGAGATATTACTGTTTGTGCATTTACAATAATCATTGATTTTTGCCATTGAAAAACATCATGTTATTCATATACCAGAAATGTTTGAAGCTACTGACTGAATGAAAGGAGCTGGCATCTCACTCTCTTTGAATCTTCTTTATCATGCTAGGATTAGCAGGAAAAAGCAAAAAATTTCAGAATTGCACCTTGCAATGTGGAGATATTACTGTTTGTGCATTTACAATATTCATTGATTTTTGCCATTGAAAAACATCATGTTATTCATATACCAGAAATGTTTGAAGCTACTGACTGAATGAAAGGAGCTGGCATCTCACTCTCTTTGAATCTTCTTTATCATGCTAGGATTAGCAGGAAAAAGCAAAAAATTTCAGAATTGCACCTTGCAATGTGGAGATATTACTGTTTGTGCATTTACAATATTCATTGATTTTTGCCATTGAAAAACATCATGTTATTCATATACCAGAAATGTTTGAAGCTACTGACTGAATGAAAGGAGCTGGCATCTCACTCTCTTTGAATCTTCTTTATCATGCTAGGATTAGCAGGAAAAAGCAAAAAATTTCAGAATTGCACCTTGCAATGTGGAGATATTACTGTTTGTGCATTTACAATATTCATTGATTTTTGCCATTGAAAAACGTCCAGAAATGTTTGAAGCTACTGACTGAATGAAATGAGCTGGCATCTCACTCTCTTTGAATCTTCTTTATCATGCTAGGATTAGCAGGTTTCAGAATTGCACCTTGCAATGTGGAGATATTACTGTTTGTGCATTTACAATATTCATTGATTTTTGCCATTGAAAAACGTCCAGAAATGTTTGAAGCTACTGACTGAATGAAAGGAGCTGGCATCTCACTCTCTTTGAATCTTCTTTATCATGCTAGGATTAGCAGGAAAAAGCAAAAAATTTCAGAATTGCACCTTGCAATGTGGAGATATTACTGTTTGTGCATTTACAATATTCATTGATTTTTGCCATTGAAAAACGTCCAGAAATGTTTGAAGCTACTGACTGAATGAAAGGAGCTGGCATCTCACTCTCTTTGAATCTTCTTTATCATGCTAGGATTAGCAGGAAAAAGCAAAAAATTTCAGAATTGCACCTTGCAATGTGGAGATATTACTGTTTGTGCATTTACAATATTCATTGATTTTTGCCATTGAAAAACGTCCAGAAATGTTTGAAGCTACAGACTGAATGAAAGGAGCTGGCATCTCACTCTCTTTGAATCTTCTTTATCATGCTAGGATTAGCAGGAAAAAGCAAAAAATTTCAGAATTGCACCTTGCAATGTGGAGATATTACTGTTTGTGCATTTACAATATTCATTGATTTTTGCCATTGAAAAACATCATGTTATTCATATACCAGAAATGTTTGAAGCTACTGACTGAATGAAAGGAGCTGGCATCTCACTCTCTTTGAATCTTCTTTATCATGCTAGGATTAGCAGGAAAAAGCAAAAAATTTCAGAATTGCACCTTGCAATGTGGAGATATTACTGTTTGTGCATTTACAATAATCATTGATTTTTGCCATTGAAAAACATCATGTTATTCATATACCAGAAATGTTTGAAGCTACTGACTGAATGAAAGGAGCTGGCATCTCACTCTCTTTGAATCTTCTTTATCATGCTAGGATTAGCAGGAAAAAGCAAAAAATTTCAGAATTGCACCTTGCAATGTGGAGATATTACTGTTTGTGCATTTACAATATTCATTGATTTTTGCCATTGAAAAACATCATGTTATTCATATACCAGAAATGTTTGAAGCTACTGACTGAATGAAAGGAGCTGGCATCTCACTCTCTTTGAATCTTCTTTATCATGCTAGGATTAGCAGGAAAAAGCAAAACATTTCAGAATTGCACCTTGCAATGTGGAGATATTACTGTTTGTGCATTTACAATATTCATTGATTTTTGCCATTGAAAAACATCATGTTATTCATATACCAGAAATGTTTGAAGCTACTGACTGAATGAAAGGAGCTGGCATCTCACTCTCTTTGAATCTTCTTTATCATGCTAGGATTAGCAGGAAAAAGCAAAAAATTTCAGAATTGCACCTTGCAATGTGGAGATATTACTGTTTGTGCATTTACAATATTCATTGATTTTTGCCATTGAAAAACGTCCAGAAATGTTTGAAGCTACTGACTGAATGAAATGAGCTGGCATCTCACTCTCTTTGAATCTTCTTTATCATGCTAGGATTAGCAGGAAAAAGCAAAAAATTTCAGAATTGCACCTTGCAATGTGGAGATATTACTGTTTGTGCATTTACAATATTCATTGATTTTTGCCATTGAAAAACGTCCAGAAATGTTTGAAGCTACTGACTGAATGAAAGGAGCTGGCATCTCACTCTCTTTGAATCTTCTTTATCATGCTAGGATTAGCAGGAAAAAGCAAAAAATTTCAGAATTGCACCTTGCAATGTGGAGATATTACTGTTTGTGCATTTACAATATTCATTGATTTTTGCCATTGAAAAACGTCCAGAAATGTTTGAAGCTACTGACTGAATGAAAGGAGCTGGCATCTCACTCTCTTTGAATCTTCTTTATCATGCTAGGATTAGCAGGAAAAAGCAAAAAATTTCAGAATTGCACCTTGCAATGTGGAGATATTACTGTTTGTGCATTTACAATATTCATTGATTTTTGCCATTGAAAAACGTCCAGAAATGTTTGAAGCTACTGACTGAATGAAAGGAGCTGGCATCTCACTCTCTTTGAATCTTCTTTATCATGCTAGGATTAGCAAGAAAAAGCAAAAAATTTCAGAATTGCACCTTGCAATGTGGAGATATTACTGTTTGTGCATTTACAATATTCATTGATTTTTGCCATTGAAAAACGTCCAGAAATGTTTGAAGCTACTGACTGAATGAAAGGAGCTGGCATCTCACTCTCTTTGAATCTTCTTTATCATGCTAGGATTAGCAGGAAAAAGCAAAAAATTTCAGAATTGCACCTTGCAATGTGGAGATATTATTGTTTGTGCATTTACAATATTCATTGATTTTTGCCATTGAAAAACGTCCAGAAATGTTTGAAGCTACTGACTGAAAGAAAGGAGCTGGCATCTCACTCTCTTTGAATCTTCTTTATCATGCTAGGATTAGCAGGAAAAAGCAAAAAATTTCAGAATTGCACCTTGCAATGTAGAGATATTACTGTTTGTGCATTTACAATATTCATTGATTTTTGCCATTGAAAAACGTCCAGAAATGTTTGAAGCTACTGACTGAATGAAAGGAGCTGGCATCTCACTCTCTTTGAATCTTCTTTATCATGCTAGGATTAGCAGGAAAAAGCAAAAAATTTCAGAATTGCACCTTGCAATGTGGAGATATTACTGTTTGTGCATTTACAATATTCATTGATTTTTGCCATTGAAAAACGTCCAGAAATGTTTGAAGCTACTGACTGAATGAAAGGAGCTGGCATCTCACTCTCTTTGAATCTTCTTTATCATGCTAGGATTAGCAGGAAAAAGCAAAAAATTTCAGAATTGCACCTTGCAATGTGGAGATATTACTGTTTGTGCATTTACAATATTCATTGATTTTTGCCATTGAAAAACATCATGTTATTCATATACAAGAAATGTTTGAAGCTACTGACTGAATGAAAGGAGCTGGCATCTCACTCTCTTTGAATCTTCTTTATCATGCTAGGATTAGCAGGAAAAAGCAAAAAATTTCAGAATTGCACCTTGCAATGTGGAGATATTACTGTTTGTGCATTTACAATATTCATTGATTTTTGCCATTGAAAAACGTCCAGAAATGTTTGAAGCTACTGACTGAATGAAAGGAGCTGGCATCTCACTCTCTTTGAATATTCTTTATCATGCTAGGATTAGCAGGAAAAAGCAAAAAATTTCAGAATTGCACCTTGCAATGTGGAGATATTACTGTTTGTGCATTTACAATATTCATTGATTTTTGCCATTGAAAAACGTCCAGAAATGTTTGAAGCTACTGACTGAATGAAAGGAGCTGGCATCTCACTCTCTTTGAATCTTCTTTATCATGCTAGGATTAGCAGGAAAAAGCAAAACATTTCAGAATTGCACCTTGCAATGTGGAGATATTACTGTTTGTGCATTTACAATATTCATTGATTTTTGCCATTGAAAAACGTCCAGAAATGTTTGAAGCTACTGACTGAATGAAAGGAGCTGGCATCTCACTCTCTTTGAATCTTCTTTATCATGCTAGGATTAGCAGGAAAAAGCAAAAAATTTCAGAATTGCACCTTGCAATGTGGAGATATTACTGTTTGTGCATTTACAATATTCATTGATTTTTGCCATTGAAAAACGTCCAGAAATGTTTGAAGCTACTTACTGAATGAAAGGAGCTGGCATCTCACTCTCTTTGAATCTTCTTTATCATGCTAGGATTAGCAGGAAAAAGCAAAAAATTTCAGAATTGCACCTTGCAATGTGGAGATATTACTGTTTGTGCATTTACAATATTCATTGATTTTTGCCATTGAAAAACGTCCAGAAATGTTTGAAGCTACTGACTGAATGAAAGGAGCTGGCATCTCACTCTCTTTGAATCTTCTTTATCATGCTAGGATTAGCAGGAAAAATCAAAAAAATTCGGAATTGCACCTTGCAATGTGGAGATATTACTGTTTGTGCATTTACAATATTCATTGATTTTTGCCATTGAAAAACATCATGTTATTCATATACCAGAAATGTTTGAAGCTACTGACTGAATGAAAGGAGCTGGCATCTCACTCTCTTTGAATCTTCTTTATCATGCTAGGATTAGCAGGAAAAAGCAAAAAATTTCAGAATTGCACCTTGCAATGTGGAGATATTACTGTTTGTGCATTTACAATATTCATTGATTTTTGCCATTGAAAAACGTCCAGAAATGTTTGAAGCTACTGACTGAATGAAAGGAGCTGGCATCTCACTCTCTTTGAATCTTCTTTATCATGCTAGGATTAGCAGGAAAAAGCAAAAAATTTCAGAATTGCACCTTGCAATGTGGAGATATTAATGTTTGTGCATTTACAATATTCATTGATTTTTGCCATTGAAAAACGTCCAGAAATGTTTGAAGCTACTGGCTGAATGAAAGGAGCTGGCATCTCACTCTCTTTGAATCTTCTTTATCATGCTAGGATTAGCAGGAAAAAGCAAAAAATTTCAGAATTGCACCTTGCAATGTGGAGATATTACTGTTTGTGCATTTACAATATTCATTGATTTTTGCCATTGAAAAACATCATGTTATTCATATACCAGAAATGTTTGAAGCTACTGACTGAATGAAAGGAGCTGGCATCTCACTCTCTTTGAATCTTCTTTATCATGCTAGGATTAGCAGGAAAAAGCAAAAAATTTCAGAATTGCACCTTGCAATGTGGAGATATTACTGTTTGTGCATTTACAATATTCATTGATTTTTGCCATTGAAAAACGTCCAGAAATGTTTGAAGCTACTGACTGAATGAAAGGAGCTGGCATCTTACTCTCTTTGAATCTTCTTTATCATGCTAGGATTAGCAGGAAAAAGCAAAAAATTTCAGAATTGCACCTTGCAATGTGGAGATATTACTGTTTGTGCATTTACAATATTCATTGATTTTTGCCATTGAAAAACGTCCAGAAATGTTTGAAGCTACTGACTGAATGAAAGGAGCTGGCATCTCACTCTCTTTGAATCTTCTTTATCATGCTAGAATTAGCAGGAAAAAGCAAAAAATTTCAGAATTGCACCTTGCAATGTGGAGATATTACTGTTTGTGCATTTACAATATTCATTGATTTTTGCCATTGAAAAACGTCCAGAAATGTTTGAAGCTACTGACTGAATGAAAGGAGCTGGCATCTCACTCTCTTTGAATCTTCTTTATCATGCTAGGATTAGCAAGAAAAAGCAAAAAATTTCAGAATTGCACCTTGCAATGTGGAGATATTACTGTTTGTGCATTTACAATATTCATTGATTTTTGCCATTGAAAAACGTCCAGAAATGTTTGAAGCTACTGACTGAATGAAAGGAGCTGGCATCTCACTCTCTTTGAATCTTCTTTATCATGCTAGGATTAGCAGGAAAAAGCAAAAAATTTCAGAATTGCACCTTGCAATGTGGAGATATTATTGTTTGGGCATTTACAATATTCATTGATTTTTGCCATTGAAAAACGTCCAGAAATGTTTGAAGCTACTGACTGAATGAAAGGAGCTGGCATCTCACTCTCTTTGAATCTTCTTTATCATGCTAGGATTAGCAGGAAAAAGCAAAAAATTTCAGAATTGCACCTTGCAATGTAGAGATATTACTGTTTGTGCATTTACAATATTCATTGATTTTTGCCATTGAAAAACGTCCAGAAATGCTTGAAGCTACTGACTGAATTTAAGTAGCTGGCATCTCACTCTCTTTGAATCTTCTTTATCATGCTAGGATTAGCAAGAAAAAGTAAAAAATTTCAGAATTGCACCTTGCAATGTGGAGATATTACTGTTTGTGCATTTACAATATTCATTGATTTTTGACATTGAAAAACATCATGTTATTCATATACCTGAAATGTTTGAAGCTACTGACTAAATGAAAGGAGCTGGCATCTCACTCTCTTTGAATCTTCTTTATCATGCTAGGATTAGCAGGAAAAAGCAAAAAATTTCAGAATTGCACCTTGCAATGTGGAGATATTACTGTTTGTGCATTTACAATATTCATTGATTTTTGCCATTGAAAAACGTCCAGAAATGTTTGAAGCTACTGACTGAATGAAAGGAGCTGGCATCTCACTCTCTTTGAATCTTCTTTATCATGCTAGGATTAGCAGGAAAAAGCAAAAAATTTCAGAATTGCACCTTGCAATGTGGAGATATTACTGTTTGTGCATTTACAATATTCATTGAATTTTGCCATTGAAAAACGTCCAGAAATGTTTGAAGCTACTGACTGAATGAAAGGAGCTGGCATCTCACTCTCTTTGAATCTTCTTTATCATGCTAGGATTAGCAGGAAAAAGCAAAAAATTTCAGAATTGCACCTTGCAATGTGGAGATATTACTGTTTGTGCATTTACAATATTCATTGATTTTTGCCATTGAAAAACGTCCAGAAATGTTTGAAGCTACTGACTGAATGAAAGGAGCTGGCATCTCACTCTCTTTGAATCTTCTTTATCATGCTAGGATTAGCAAGAAAAAGCAAAAAATTTCAGAATTGCACCTTGCAATGTGGAGATATTACTGTTTGTGCATTTACAATATTCATTGATTTTTGCCATTGAAAAACGTCCAGAAATGTTTGAAGCTACTGACTGAATGAAAGGAGCTGGCATCTCACTCTCTTTGAATCTTCTTTATCATGCTAGGATTAGCAGGAAAAAGCAAAAAATTTCAGAATTGCACCTTGCAATGTGGAGATATTATTGTTTGTGCATTTACAATATTCATTGATTTTTGCCATTGAAAAACGTCCAGAAATGTTTGAAGCTACTGACTGAAAGAAAGGAGCTGGCATCTCACTCTCTTTGAATCTTCTTTATCATGCTAGGATTAGCAGGAAAAAGCAAAAAATTTCAGAATTGCACCTTGCAATGAAGAGATATTACTGTTTGTGCATTTACAATATTCATTGATTTTTGCCATTGAAAAACGTCCAGAAATGTTTGAAGCTACTGACTGAATGAAAGGAGCTGGCATCTCACTCTCTTTGAATCTTCTTTATCATGCTAGGATTAGCAGGAAAAAGCAAAAAATTTCAGAATTGCACCTTGCAATGTGGAGATATTACTGTTTGTGCATTTACAATATTCATTGATTTTTGCCATTGAAAAACATCATGTTATTCATATACCTGAAATGTTTGAAGCTACTGACTAAATGAAAGGAGCTGGCATCTCACTCTCTTTGAATCTTCTTTATCATGCTAGGATTAGCAGGAAAAAGCAAAAAATTTCAGAATTGCACCTTGCAATGTGGAGATATTACTGTTTGTGCATTTACAATATTCATTGATTTTTGCCATTGAAAAACATCATGTTATTCATATACCTGAAATGTTTGAAGCTACTGACTAAATGAAAGGAGCTGGCATCTCACTCTCTTTGAATCTTCTTTATCATGCTAGGATTAGCAGGAAAAAGCAAAAAATTTCAGAATTGCACCTTGCAATGTGGAGATATTACTGTTTGTGCATTTACAATATTCATTGATTTTTGCCATTGAAAAACGTCCAGAAATGTTTGAAGCTACTGACTGAATGAAAGGAGCTGGCATCTCACTCTCTTTGAATCTTCTTTATCATGCTAGGATTAGCAGGAAAAAGCAAAAAATTTCAGAATTGCACCTTGCAATGTGGAGATATTACTGTTTGTGCATTTACAATATTCATTGAATTTTGCCATTGAAAAACGTCCAGAAATGTTTGAAGCTACTGACTGAATGAAAGGAGCTGGCATCTCACTCTCTTTGAATCTTCTTTATCATGCTAGGATTAGCAGGAAAAAGCAAAAAATTTCAGAATTGCACCTTGCAATGTGGAGATATTACTGTTTGTGCATTTACAATATTCATTGATTTTTGCCATTGAAAAACGTCCAGAAATGTTTGAAGCTACTGACTGAATGAAAGGAGCTGGCATCTCACTCTCTTTGAATCTTCTTTATCATGCTAGGATTAGCAAGAAAAAGCAAAAAATTTCAGAATTGCACCTTGCAATGTGGAGATATTACTGTTTGTGCATTTACAATATTCATTGATTTTTGCCATTGAAAAACGTCCAGAAATGTTTGAAGCTACTGACTGAATGAAAGGAGCTGGCATCTCACTCTCTTTGAATCTTCTTTATCATGCTAGGATTAGCAGGAAAAAGCAAAAAATTTCAGAATTGCACCTTGCAATGTGGAGATATTATTGTTTGTGCATTTACAATATTCATTGATTTTTGCCATTGAAAAACGTCCAGAAATGTTTGAAGCTACTGACTGAAAGAAAGGAGCTGGCATCTCACTCTCTTTGAATCTTCTTTATCATGCTAGGATTAGCAGGAAAAAGCAAAAAATTTCAGAATTGCACCTTGCAATGAAGAGATATTACTGTTTGTGCATTTACAATATTCATTGATTTTTGCCATTGAAAAACGTCCAGAAATGTTTGAAGCTACTGACTGAATGAAAGGAGCTGGCATCTCACTCTCTTTGAATCTTCTTTATCATGCTAGGATTAGCAGGAAAAAGCAAAAAATTTCAGAATTGCACCTTGCAATGTGGAGATATTACTGTTTGTGCATTTACAATATTCATTGATTTTTGCCATTGAAAAACATCATGTTATTCATATACCTGAAATGTTTGAAGCTACTGACTAAATGAAAGGAGCTGGCATCTCACTCTCTTTGAATCTTCTTTATCATGCTAGGATTAGCAGGAAAAAGCAAAAAATTTCAGAATTGCACCTTGCAATGTGGAGATATTACTGTTTGTGCATTTACAATATTCATTGATTTTTGCCATTGAAAAACATCATGTTATTCATATACAAGAAATGTTTGAAGCTACTGACTGAATGAAAGGAGCTGGCATCTCACTCTCTTTGAATCTTCTTTATCATGCTAGGATTAGCAGGAAAAAGCAAAAAATTTCAGAATTGCACCTTGCAATGTGGAGATATTACTGTTTGTGCATTTACAATATTCATTGATTTTTGCCATTGAAAAACGTCCAGAAATGTTTGAAGCTACTGACTGAATGAAAGGAGCTGGCATCTCACTCTCTTTGAATATTCTTTATCATGCTAGGATTAGCAGGAAAAAGCAAAAAATTTCAGAATTGCACCTTGCAATGTGGAGATATTACTGTTTGTGCATTTACAATATTCATTGATTTTTGCCATTGAAAAACGTCCAGAAATGTTTGAAGCTACTGACTGAATGAAAGGAGCTGGCATCTCACTCTCTTTGAATCTTCTTTATCATGCTAGGATTAGCAGGAAAAAGCAAAAAATTTCAGAATTGCACCTTGCAATGTGGAGATATTACTGTTTGTGCATTTACAATATTCATTGATTTTTGCCATTGAAAAACGTCCAGAAATGTTTGAAGCTACTGACTGAATGAAAGGAGCTGGCATCTCACTCTCTTTGAATCTTCTTTATCATGCTAGAATTAGCAGGAAAAAGCAAAAAAATTCAGAATTGCACCTTGCAATGTGGAGATATTACTGTTTGTGCATTTACAATATTCATTGATTTTTGCCATTGAAAAACGTCCAGAAATGTTTGAAGCTACTGACTGAATGAAAGGAGCTGGCATCTCACTCTCTTTGAATCTTCTTTATCATGCTAGGATTAGCAAGAAAAAGCAAAAAATTTCAGAATTGCACCTTGCAATGTGGAGATATTACTGTTTGTGCATTTACAATATTCATTGATTTTTGCCATTGAAAAACGTCCAGAAATGTTTGAAGCTACTGACTGAATGAAAGGAGCTGGCATCTCACTCTCTTTGAATCTTCTTTATCATGCTAGGATTAGCAGGAAAAAGCAAAAAATTTCAGAATTGCACCTTGCAATGTGGAGATATTATTGTTTGTGCATTTACAATATTCATTGATTTTTGCCATTGAAAAACGTCCAGAAATGTTTGAAGCTACTGACTGAATGAAAGGAGCTGGCATCTCACTCTCTTTGAATCTTCTTTATCATGCTAGGATTAGCAGGAAAAAGCAAAAAATTTCAGAATTGCACCTTGCAATGTAGAGATATTACTGTTTGTGCATTTACAATATTCATTGATTTTTGCCATTGAAAAACGTCCAGAAATGCTTGAAGCTACTGACTGAATTTAAGTAGCTGGCATCTCACTCTCTTTGAATCTTCTTTATCATGCTAGGATTAGCAAGAAAAAGTAAAAAATTTCAGAATTGCACCTTGCAATGTGGAGATATTACTGTTTGTGCATTTACAATATTCATTGATTTTTGACATTGAAAAACATCATGTTATTCATATACCTGAAATGTTTGAAGCTACTGACTAAATGAAAGGAGCTGGCATCTCACTCTCTTTGAATCTTCTTTATCATGCTAGGATTAGCAGGAAAAAGCAAAAAATTTCAGAATTGCACCTTACAATGTGGAGATATTACTGTTTGTGCATTTACAATATTCATTGATTTTTGCCATTGAAAAACATCATGTTCTTCATATACAAGAAATGTTTGAAGCTACTGACTGAATGAAAGGAGCTGGCATCTCACTCTCTTTGAATCTTCTTTATCATGCTAGGATTAGCAGGAAAAAGCAAAAAATTTCAGAATTGCACCTTGCAATGTGGAGATCTTACTGTTTGTGCATTTACAATATTCATTGATTTTTGCCATTGAAAAACGTCCAGAAATGTTTGAAGCTACTGACTGAATGAAAGGAGCTGGCATCTCACTCTCTTTGAATCTTCTTTATCATGCTAGGATTAGCAGGAAAAAGCAAAAAATTTCAGAATTGCAACTTGCAATGTGGAGATATTACTGTTTGTGCATTTACAATATTCATTGAATTTTGCCATTGAAAAACGTCCAGAAATGTTTGAAGCTACTGACTGAATGAAAGGAGCTGGCATCTCACTCTCTTTGAATCTTCTTTATCATGCTAGGATTAGCAGGAAAAAGCAAAAAATTTCAGAATTGCACCTTGCAATGTGGAGATATTACTGTTTGTGCATTTACAATATTCATTGATTTTTGCCATTGAAAAACATCCAGAAATGTTTGAAGCTACTGACTGAATGAAAGGAGCTGGCATCTCACTCTCTTTGAATCTTCTTTATCATGCTAGGATTAGCAAGAAAAAGCAAAAAATTTCAGAATTGCACCTTGCAATGTGGAGATATTACTGTTTGTGCATTTACAATATTCATTGATTTTTGCCATTGAAAAACGTCCAGAAATGTTTGAAGCTACTGACTGAATGAAAGGAGCTGGCATCTCACTCTCTTTGAATCTTCTTTATCATGCTAGGATTAGCAGGAAAAAGCAAAAAATTTCAGATTTGCACCTTGCAATGTGGAGATATTATTGTTTGTGCATTTACAATATTCATTGATTTTTGCCATTGAAAAACGTCCAGAAATGTTTGAAGCTACTGACTGAAAGAAAGGAGCTGGCATCTCACTCTCTTTGAATCTTCTTTATCATGCTAGGATTAGCAGGAAAAAGCAAAAAATTTCAGAATTGCACCTTGCAATGAAGAGATATTACTGTTTGTGCATTTACAATATTCATTGATTTTTGCCATTGAAAAACGTCCAGAAATGTTTGAAGCTACTGACTGAATGAAAGGAGCTGGCATCTCACTCTCTTTGAATCTTCTTTATCATGCTAGGATTAGCAGGAAAAAGCAAAAAATTTCAGAATTGCACCTTGCAATGTGGAGATATTACTGTTTGTGCATTTACAATATTCATTGATTTTTGCCATTGAAAAACATCATGTTATTCATATACCTGAAATGTTTGAAGCTACTGACTAAATGAAAGGAGCTGGCATCTCACTCTCTTTGAATCTTCTTTATCATGCTAGGATTAGCAGGAAAAAGCAAAAAATTTCAGAATTGCACCTTGCAATGTGGAGATATTACTGTTTGTGCATTTACAATATTCATTGATTTTTGCCATTGAAAAACATCATGTTATTCATATACAAGAAATGTTTGAAGCTACTGACTGAATGAAAGGAGCTGGCATCTCACTCTCTTTGAATCTTCTTTATCATGCTAGGATTAGCAGGAAAAAGCAAAAAATTTCAGAATTGCACCTTGCAATGTGGAGATATTACTGTTTGTGCATTTACAATATTCATTGATTTTTGCCATTGAAAAACGTCCAGAAATGTTTGAAGCTACTGACTGAATGAAAGGAGCTGGCATCTCACTCTCTTTGAATCTTCTTTATCATGCTAGGATTAGCAGGAAAAAGCAAAACATTTCAGAATTGCACCTTGCAATGTGGAGATATTACTGTTTGTGCATTTACAATATTCATTGATTTTTGCCATTGAAAAACGTCCAGAAATGTTTGAAGCTACTGACTGAATGAAAGGAGCTGGCATCTCACTCTCTTTGAATCTTCTTTATCATGCTAGGATTAGCAGGAAAAAGCAAAAAATTTCAGAATTGCACCTTGCAATGTGGAGATATTACTGTTTGTGCATTTACAATATTCATTGATTTTTGCCATTGAAAAACGTCCAGAAATGTTTGAAGCTACTTACTGAATGAAAGGAGCTGGCATCTCACTCTCTTTGAATCTTCTTTATCATGCTAGGATTAGCAGGAAAAAGCAAAAAATTTCAGACTTGCACCTTGCAATGTGGAGATATTACTGTTTGTGCATTTACAATATTCATTGATTTTTGCCATTGAAAAACGTCCAGAAATGTTTGAAGCTACTGACTGAATGAAAGGAGCTGCATCTCACTCTCTTTGAATCTTCTTTATCATGCTAGGATTAGCAGGAAAAATCAAAAAAATTCAGAATTGCACCTTGCAATGTGGAGATATTACTGTTTGTGCATTTACAATATTCATTGATTTTTGCCATTGAAAAACATCATGTTATTCATATACCAGAAATGTTTGAAGCTACTGACTGAATGAAAGGAGCTGGCATCTCACTCTCTTTGAGTCTTCTTTATCATGCTAGGATTAGCAGGAAAAAGCAAAAAATTTCAGAATTGCACCTTGCAATGTGGAGATATTACTGTTTGTGCATTTACAATATTCATTGATTTTTGCCATTGAAAAACGTCCAGAAATGTTTGAAGCTACTGACTGAATGAAAGGAGCTGGCATCTCACTCTCTTTGAATCTTCTTTATCATGCTAGGATTAGCAGGAAAAAGCAAAAAATTTCAGAATTGCACCTTGCAATGTGGAGATATTACTGTTTGTGCATTTACAATATTCATTGATTTTTGCCATTGAAAAACGTCCAGAAATGTTTGAAGCTACTGACTGAATGAAAGGAGCTGGCATCTCACTCTCTTTGAATCTTCTTTATCATGCTAGGATTAGCAGGAAAAATCAAAAAAATTCAGAATTGCACCTTGCAATGTGGAGATATTACTGTTTGTGCATTTACAATATTCATTGATTTTTGCCATTGAAAAACATCATGTTATTCATATACCAGAAATGTTTGAAGCTACTGACTGAATGAAAGGAGCTGGCATCTCACTCTCTTTGAATCTTCTTTATCATGCTAGGATTAGCAGGAAAAAGCAAAAAATTTCAGAATTGCACCTTGCAATGTGGAGATATTACTGTTTGTGCATTTACAATATTCATTGATTTTTGCCATTGAAAAACGTCCAGAAATGTTTGAAGCTACTGACTGAATGAAAGGAGCTGGCATCTCACTCTCTTTGAATCTTCTTTATCATGCTAGGATTAGCAGGAAAAAGCAAAAAATTTCAGAATTGCACCTTGCAATGTGGAGATATTAATGTTTGTGCATTTACAATATTCATTGATTTTTGCCATTGAAAAACGTCCAGAAATGTTTGAAGCTACTGGCTGAATGAAAGGAGCTGGCATCTCACTCTCTTTGAATCTTCTTTATCATGCTAGGATTAGCAGGAAAAAGCAAAAAATTTCAGAATTGCACCTTGCAATGTGGAGATATTACTGTTTGTGCATTTACAATATTCATTGATTTTTGCCATTGAAAAACATCATGTTATTCATATACCAGAAATGTTTGAAGCTACTGACTGAATGAAAGGAGCTGGCATCTCACTCTCTTTGAATCTTCTTTATCATGCTAGGATTAGCAGGAAAAAGCAAAAAATTTCAGAATTGCACCTTGCAATGTGGAGATATTACTGTTTGTGCATTTACAATATTCATTGATTTTTGCCATTGAAAAACGTCCAGAAATGTTTGAAGCTACTGACTGAATGAAAGGAGCTGGCATCTCACTCTCTTTGAATCTTCTTTATCATGCTAGGATTAGCAGGAAAAAGCAAAAAATTTCAGAATTGCACCTTGCAATGTGGAGATATTACTGTTTGTGCATTTACAATATTCATTGATTTTTGCCATTGAAAAACGTCCAGAAATGTTTGAAGCTACTGACTGAATGAAAGGAGCTGGCATCTCACTCTCTTTGAATCTTCTTTATCATGCTAGAATTAGCAGGAAAAAGCAAAAAAATTCAGAATTGCACCTTGCAATGTGGAGATATTACTGTTTGTGCATTTACAATATTCATTGATTTTTGCCATTGAAAAACGTCCAGAAATGTTTGAAGCTACTGACTGAATGAAAGGAGCTGGCATCTCACTCTCTTTGAATCTTCTTTATCATGCTAGGATTAGCAAGAAAAAGCAAAAAATTTCAGAATTGCACCTTGCAATGTGGAGATATTACTGTTTGTGCATTTACAATATTCATTGATTTTTGCCATTGAAAAACGTCCAGAAATGTTTGAAGCTACTGACTGAATGAAAGAAGCTGGCATCTCACTCTCTTTGAATCTTCTTTATCATGCTAGGATTAGCAGGAAAAAGCAAAAAATTTCAGAATTGCACCTTGCAATGTGGAGATATTATTGTTTGTGCATTTACAATATTCATTGATTTTTGCCATTGAAAAACGTCCAGAAATGTTTGAAGCTACTGACTGAATGAAAGGAGCTGGCATCTCACTCTCTTTGAATCTTCTTTATCATGCTAGGATTAGCAGGAAAAAGCAAAAAATTTCAGAATTGCACCTTGCAATGTAGAGATATTACTGTTTGTGCATTTACAATATTCATTGATTTTTGCCATTGAAAAACGTCCAGAAATGCTTGAAGCTACTGACTGAATTTAAGTAGCTGGCATCTCACTCTCTTTGAATCTTCTTTATCATGCTAGGATTAGCAAGAAAAAGTAAAAAATTTCAGAATTTCACCTTGCAATGTGGAGATATTACTGTTTGTGCATTTACAATATTCATTGATTTTTGACATTGAAAAACATCATGTTATTCATATACCTGAAATGTTTGAAGCTACTGACTAAATGAAAGGAGCTGGCATCTCACTCTCTTTGAATCTTCTTTATCATGCTAGGATTAGCAGGAAAAAGCAAAAAATTTCAGAATTGCACCTTGCAATGTGGAGATATTACTGTTTGTGCATTTACAATATTCATTGATTTTTGCCATTGAAAAACATCATGTTATTCATATACAAGAAATGTTTGAAGCTACTGACTGAATGAAAGGAGCTGGCATCTCACTCTCTTTGAATCTTCTTTATCATGCTAGGATTAGCAGGAAAAAGCAAAAAATTTCAGAATTGCACCTTGCAATGTGGAGATATTACTGTTTGTGCATTTACAATATTCATTGATTTTTGCCATTGAAAAACGTCCAGAAATGTTTGAAGCTACTGACTGAATGAAAGGAGCTGGCATCTCACTCTCTTTGAATCTTCTTTATCATGCTAGGATTAGCAGGAAAAAGCAAAAAATTTCAGAATTGCACCTTGCAATGTGGAGATATTACTGTTTGTGCATTTACAATATTCATTGAATTTTGCCATTGAAAAACGTCCAGAAATGTTTGAAGCTACTGACTGAATGAAAGGAGCTGGCATCTCACTCTCTTTGAATCTTCTTTATCATGCTAGGATTAGCAGGAAAAAGCAAAAAATTTCAGAATTGCACCTTGCAATGTGGAGATATTACTGTTTGTGCATTTACAATATTCATTGATTTTTGCCATTGAAAAACGTCCAGAAATGTTTGAAGCTACTGACTGAATGAAAGGAGCTGGCATCTCACTCTCTTTGAATCTTCTTTATCATGCTAGGATTAGCAAGAAAAAGCAAAAAATTTCAGAATTGCACCTTGCAATGTGGAGATATTACTGTTTGTGCATTTACAATATTCATTGATTTTTGCCAGTGAAAAACGTCCAGAAATGTTTGAAGCTACTGACTGAATGAAAGGAGCTGGCATCTCACTCTCTTTGAATCTTCTTTATCATGCTAGGATTAGCAGGAAAAAGCAAAAAATTTCAGATTTGCACCTTGCAATGTGGAGATATTATTGTTTGTGCATTTACAATATTCATTGAATTTTGCCATTGAAAAACGTCCAGAAATGTTTGAAGCTACTGACTGAAAGAAAGGAGCTGGCATCTCACTCTCTTTGAATCTTCTTTATCATGCTAGGATTAGCAGGAAAAAGCAAAAAATTTCAGAATTGCACCTTGCAATGAAGAGATATTACTGTTTGTGCATTTACAATATTCATTGATTTTTGCCATTGAAAAACGTCCAGAAATGTTTGAAGCTACTTACTGAATGAAAGGAGCTGGCATCTCACTCTCTTTGAATCTTCTTTATCATGCTAGGATTAGCAGGAAAAAGCAAAAAATTTCAGAATTGCACCTTGCAATGTGGAGATATTACTGTTTGTGCATTTACAATATTCATTGATTTTTGCCATTGAAAAACGTCCAGAAATGTTTGAAGCTACTGACTGAATGAAAGGAGCTGCATCTCACTCTCTTTGAATCTTCTTTATCATGCTAGGATTAGCAGGAAAAATCAAAAAAATTCAGAATTGCACCTTGCAATGTGGAGATATTACTGTTTGTGCATTTACAATATTCATTGATTTTTGCCATTGAAAAACATCATGTTATTCATATACCAGAAATGTTTGAAGCTACTGACTGAATGAAAGGAGCTGGCATCTCACTCTCTTTGAATCTTCTTTATCATGCTAGGATTAGCAGGAAAAAGCAAAAAATTTCAGAATTGCACCTTGCAATGTGGAGATATTACTGTTTGTGCATTTACAATATTCATTGATTTTTGCCATTGAAAAACGTCCAGAAATGTTTGAAGCTACTGACTGAATGAAAGGAGCTGGCATCTCACTCTCTTTGAATCTTCTTTATCATGCTAGGATTAGCAGGAAAAAGCAAAAAATTTCAGAATTGCACCTTGCAATGTGGAGATATTAATGTTTGTGCATTTACAATATTCATTGATTTTTGCCATTGAAAAACGTCCAGAAATGTTTGAAGCTACTGGCTGAATGAAAGGAGCTGGCATCTCACTCTCTTTGAATCTTCTTTATCATGCTAGGATTAGCAGGAAAAAGCAAAAAATTTCAGAATTGCACCTTGCAATGTGGAGATATTACTGTTTGTGCATTTACAATATTCATTGATTTTTGCCATTGAAAAACATCATGTTATTCATATACCAGAAATGTTTGAAGCTACTGACTGAATGAAAGGAGCTGGCATCTCACTCTCTTTGAATCTTCTTTATCATGCTAGGATTAGCAGGAAAAAACAAAAAATTTCAGAATTGCACCTTGCAATGTGGAGATATTACTGTTTGTGCATTTACAATATTCATTGATTTTTGCCATTGAAAAACGTCCAGAAATGTTTGAAGCTACTGACTGAATGAAAGTAGCTGGCATCTCACTCTCTTTGAATCTTCTTTATCATGCTAGGATTAGCAGGAAAAAGCAAAAAATTTCAGAATTGCACCTTGCAATGTGGAGATATTACTGTTTGTGCATTTACAATATTCATTGATTTTTGCCATTGAAAAACGTCCAGAAATGTTTGAAGCTACTGACTGAATGAAAGGAGCTGGCATCTCACTCTCTTTGAATCTTCTTTATCATGCTAGGATTAGCAAGAAAAAGCAAAAAATTTCAGAATTGCACCTTGCAATGTGGAGATATTACTGTTTGTGCATTTACAATATTCATTGATTTTTGCCATTGAAAAACGTCCAGAAATGTTTGAAGCTACTGACTGAATGAAAGGAGCTGGCATCTCACTCTCTTTGAATCTTCTTTATCATGCTAGGATTAGCAGGAAAAAGCAAAAAATTTCAGAATTGCACCTTGCAATGTGGAGATATTATTGTTTGTGCATTTACAATATTCATTGATTTTTGCCATTGAAAAACGTCCAGAAATGTTTGAAGCTACTGACTGAATGAAAGGAGCTGGCATCTCACTCTCTTTGAATCTTCTTTATCATGCTAGGATTAGCAGGAAAAAGCAAAAAATTTCAGAATTGCACCTTGCAATGTAGAGATATTACTGTTTGTGCATTTACAATATTCATTGATTTTTGCCATTGAAAAACGTCCAGAAATGCTTGAAGCTACTGACTGAATTTAAGTAGCTGGCATCTCACTCTCTTTGAATCTTCTTTATCATGCTAGGATTAGCAAGAAAAAGTAAAAAATTTCAGAATTGCACCTTGCAATGTGGAGATATTACTGTTTGTGCATTTACAATATTCATTGATTTTTGCCATTGAAAAACATCATGTTATTCATATACCTGAAATGTTTGAAGCTACTGACTAAATGAAAGGAGCTGGCATCTCACTCTCTTTGAATCTTCTTTATCATGCTAGGATTAGCAGGAAAAAGCAAAAAATTTCAGAATTGCACCTTGCAATGTGGAGATATTACTGTTTGTGCATTTACAATATTCATTGATTTTTGCCATTGAAAAACGTCCAGAAATGTTTGAAGCTACTGACTGAATGAAAGGAGCTGGCATCTCACTCTCTTTGAATATTCTTTATCATGCTAGGATTAGCAGGAAAAAGCAAAAAATTTCAGAATTGCACCTTGCAATGTGGAGATATTACTGTTTGTGCATTTACAATATTCATTGATTTTTGCCATTGAAAAACGTCCAGAAATGTTTGAAGCTACTGACTGAATGAAAGGAGCTGGCATCTCACTCTCTTTGAATCTTCTTTATCATGCTAGGATTAGCAGGAAAAAGCAAGAAATTTCAGAATTGCACCTTGCAATGTGGAGATATTACTGTTTGTGCATTTACAATATTCATTGATTTTTGCCATTGAAAAACATCATGTTATTCATATA
Source organism: Phyllobates terribilis (assembly GCF_046119375.1). Taxonomy (NCBI): domain Eukaryota; kingdom Metazoa; phylum Chordata; class Amphibia; order Anura; family Dendrobatidae; genus Phyllobates; species Phyllobates terribilis. The sequence continues at coordinate 540,858 of NW_027362901.1, forward strand.
CCAGAAATGTTTGAAGCTACTGACTGAATGAAAGGAGCTGGCATCTCACTCTCTTTGAATCTTCTTTATCATGCTAGGATTAGCAGGAAAAAGCAAAAAATTTCAGAATTGCACCTTGCAATGTGGAGATATTACTGTTTGTGCATTTACAATATTCATTGATTTTTGCCATTGAAAAACGTCCAGAAATGTTTGAAGCTACTGACTGAATGAAAGTAGCTGGCATCTCACTCTCTTTGAATCTTCTTTATCATGCTAGGATTAGCAGGAAAAAGCAAAAAATTTCAGAATTGCACCTTGCAATGTGGAGATATTACTGTTTGTGCATTTCCAATATTCATTGATTTTTGCCATTGAAAAACATCATGTTATTCATATACCAGAAATGTTTGAAGCTACTGACTGAATGAAAGGAGCTGGCATCTCACTCTCTTTGAATCTTCTTTATCATGCTAGGATTAGCAGGAAAAAGCAAAAAATTTCAGAATTGCACCTTGCAATGTGGAGATATTACTGTTTGTGCATTTACAATATTCATTGATTTTTGCCATTGAAAAACGTCCAGAAATGTTTGAAGCTACTGACTGAATGAAAGGAGCTGGCATCTCACTCTCTTTGAATCTTCTTTATCATGCTAGGATTAGCAGGAAAAAGCAAAAAATTTCAGAATTGCACCTTGCAATGTGGAGATATTACTGTTTGTGCATTTACAATATTCATTGATTTTTGCCATTGAAAAACATCATGTTATTCATATACCAGAAATGTTTGAAGCTACTGACTGAATGAAAGGAGCTGGCATCTCACTCTCTTTGAATCTTCTTTATCATGCTAGGATTAGCAGGAAAAAGCAAAAAATTTCAGAATTGCACCTTGCAATGTGGAGATATTACTGTTTGTGCATTTACAATATTCATTGATTTTTGCCATTGAAAAACGTCCAGAAATGTTTGAAGCTACTGACTGAATGAAAGGAGCTGGCATCTCACTCTCTTTGAATCTTCCTTATCATGCTAGGATTAGCAGGAAAAAGCAAAAAATTTCAGAATTGCACCTTGCAATGTGGAGATATTACTGTTTGTGCATTTACAATATTCATTGATTTTTGCCATTGAAAAACATCATGTTATTCATATACCAGAAATGTTTGAAGCTACTGACTGAACGAAAGGAGCTGGCATCTCACTCTCTTTGAATCTTCTTTATCATGCTAGGATTGGCAGGAAAAAGCAAAAAATTTCAGAATTGCACCTTGCAATGTGGAGATATTACTGTTTGTGCATTTACAATATTCATTGATTTTTGCCATTGAAAAACGTCCAGAAATGTTTGAAGCTACTGACTGAATGAAAGGAGCTGGCATCTCACTCTCTTTGAATCTTCTTTATCATGCTAGGATTAGCAGGAAAAAGCAAAAAATTTCAGAATTGCACCTTGCAATGTGGAGATATTACTGTTTGTGCATTTACAATATTCATTGATTTTTGCCATTGAAAAACATCATGTTATTCATATATCAGAAATGTTTGAAGCTACTGACTGAATGAAAGGAGCTGGCATCTCACTCTCTTTGAGTCTTCTTTATCATGCTAGGATTAGCAGGAAAAAGCAAAAAATTTCAGAATTGCACCTTGCAATGTGGAGATATTACTGTTTGTGCATTTAAAATATTCATTGATTTTTGCCATTGAAAAACGTCCAGAAATGTTTGAAGCTACTGACTGAATGAAAGGAGCTGGCATCTCACTCTCTTTGAATCTTCTTTATCATGCTAGGATTAGCAGGAAAAAGCAAAAAATTTCAGAATTGCACCTTGCAATGTGGAGATATTACTGTTTGTGCATTTACAATATTCATTGATTTTTGCCATTGAAAAACGTCCAAAAATGTTTGAAGCTACTGACTGAATGAAAGGAGCTGGCATCTCACTCTCTTTGAATCTTCTTTATCATGCTAGGATTAGCAGGAAAAAGTAAACAATTTCAGAATTGCACCTTGCAATGTGGAGATATTACTGTTTGTGCATTTACAATATTCATTGATTTTTGCCATTGAAAAACGTCCAGAAATGTTTGAAGCTACTGACTGAATGAAAGGAGCTGGCATCTTACTCTCTTTGAATCTGCTTTATCATGCTAGGATTAGCAGGAAAAAGCAAAAAATTTCAGAATTGCACCTTGCAATGTGGAGATATTACTGTTTGTGCATTTACAATATTCATTGATTTTTGCCATTGAAAAACATCATGTTATTCATATACCAGAAATGTTTGAAGCTACTGACTGAATGAAAGGAGCTGGCATCTGACTCTCTTTGAATCTTCTTTATCATGCTAGGATTAGCAGGAAAAAGCAAAAAATTTCAGAATTGCACCTTGCAATGTGGAGGTATTACTGTTTGTGCATTTACAATATTCATTGATTTTTGCCTTTGAAAAACGTCCAGAAATGTTTGAAGCTACTGACTGAATGAAAGGAGCTGGCATCTCACTCTCTTTGAATCTTCTTTATCATGCTAGGATTAGCAGGAAAAAGCAAAAAATTTCAGAATTGCACCTTGCAATGTGGAGATATTACTGTTTGTGCATTTACAATATTCATTGATTTTTGCCATTGAAAAACATCATGTTATTCATATACCAGAAATGTTTGAAGCTACTGACTGAATGAAAGGAGCTGGCATCTCACTCTCTTTGAATCTTCTTTATCATGCTAGGATTAGCAGGAAAAAGCAAAAAATTTCAGAATTGCACCTTGCAATGTGGAGATATTACTGTTTGTGCATTTACAATATTCATTGATTTTTGCCATTGAAAAACGTCCAGAAATGTTTGAAGCTACTGACTGAATGAAAGGAGCTGGCATCTCACTCTCTTTGAATCTTCTTTATCATGCTAGGATTAGCAGGAAAAAGCAAAAAATTTCAGAATTGCACCTTGCAATGTGGAGATATTACTGTTTGTGCATTTACAATATTCATTGATTTTTGCCATTGAAAAACATCATGTTATTCATATACCAGAAATGTTTGAAGCTACTGACTGAATGAAAGGAGCTGGCATCTCACTCTCTTTGAATCTTCTTTATCATGCTAGGATTAGCAGGAAAAAGCAAAAAATTTCAGAATTGCACCTTGCAATGTGGAGATATTACTGTTTGTGCATTTACAATATTCATTGATTTTTGCCATTGAAAAACGTCCAGAAATGTTTGAAGCTACTGACTGAATGAAAGGAGCTGGCATCTCACTCTCTTTGAATCTTCCTTATCATGCTAGGATTAGCAGGAAAAAGCAAAAAATTTCAGAATTGCACCTTGCAATGTGGAGATATTACTGTTTGTGCATTTACAATATTCATTGATTTTTGCCATTGAAAAACATCATGTTATTCATATACCAGAAATGTTTGAAGCTACTGACTGAATGAAAGGAGCTGGCATCTCACTCTCTTTGAATCTTCTCTATCATGCTAGGATTGGCAGGAAAAAGCAAAAAATTTCAGAATTGCACCTTGCAATGTGGAGATATTACTGTTTGTGCATTTACAATATTCATTGATTTTTGCCATTGAAAAACGTCCAGAAATGTTTGAAGCTACTGACTGAATGAAAGGAGCTGGCATCTCACTCTCTTTGAATCTTCTTTATCATGCTAGGATTAGCAGGAAAAAGCAAAAAATTTCAGAATTGCACCTTGCAATGTGGAGATATTACTGTTTGTGCATTTACAATATTCACTGATTTTTGCCATTGAAAAACATCATGTTATTCATATACCAGAAATGTTTGAAGCTACTGACTGAATGAAAGGAGCTGGCATCTCACTCTCTTTGAGTCTTCTTTATCATGCTAGGATTAGCAGGAAAAAGCAAAAAATTTCAGAATTGCACCTTGCAATGTGGAGATATTACTGTTTGTGCATTTAAAATATTCATTGATTTTTGCCATTGAAAAACATCCAGAAATGTTTGAAGCTACTGACTGAATGAAAGGAGCTGGCATCTCACTCTCTTTGAATCTTCTTTATCATGCTAGGATTAGCAGGAAAAAGCAAAAAATTTCAGAATTGCACCTTGCAATGTGGAGATATTACTGTTTGTGCATTTACAATATTCATTGATTTTTGCCATTGAAAAACGTCCAAAAATGTTTGAAGCTACTGACTGAATGAAAGGAGCTGGCATCTCACTCTCTTTGAATCTTCTTTATCATGCTAGGATTAGCAGGAAAAAGTAAACAATTTCAGAATTGCACCTTGCAATGTGGAGATATTACTGTTTGTGCATTTACAATATTCATTGATTTTTGCCATTGAAAAATGTCCAGAAATGTTTGAAGCTACTGACTGAATGAAAGGAGCTGGCAGCTTACTCTCTTTGAATCTGCTTTATCATGCTAGGATTAGCAGGAAAAAGCAAAAAATTTCAGAATTGCACCTTGCAATGTGGAGATATTACTGTTTGTGCATTTACAATATTCATTGATTTTTGCCATTGAAAAACAGCATGTTATTCATATACCAGAAATGTTTGAAGCTACTGACTGAATGAAAGGAGCTGGCATCTGACTCTCTTTGAATCTTCTTTATCATGCTAGGATTAGCAGGAAAAAGCAAAAAATTTCAGAATTGCACCTTGCAATGTGGAGGTATTACTGTTTGTGCATTTACAATATTCATTGATTTTTGCCTTTGAAAAACGTCCAGAAATGTTTGAAGCTACTGACTGAATGAAAGGAGCTGGCATCTCACTCTCTTTGAATCTTCTTTATCATGCTAGGATTAGCAGGAAAAAGCAAAAAATTTCAGAATTGCATCTTGCAATGTGGAGATATTACTGTTTGTGCATTTACAATATTCATTGATTTTTGCCATTGAAAAACATCATGTTATTCATATACCAGAAATGTTTGAAGCTACTGACTGAATGAAAGGAGCTGGCATCTCACTCTCTTTGAATCTTCTTTATCATGCTAGGATTAGCAGGAAAAAGCAAAAAATTTCAGAATTGCACCTTGCAATGTGGAGATATTACTGTTTGTGCATTTACAATATTCATTGATTTTTGCCATTGAAAAACGTCCAGAAATGTTTGAGTCTACTGACTGAATGAAAGAAGCTGGCATCTCACTCTCTTTGAATCTTCTTTATCATGCTAGGATTAGCAGGAAAAAGCAAAAAATTTCAGAATTGCACCTTGCAATGTGGAGATATTACTCTTTGTGCATTTACAATATTCATTGATTTTTGCCATTGAAAAACGTCCAGAAATGTTTGAAGCTACTGACTGAATGAAAGGAGCTGGTATCTCACTCTCTTTGAATCTTCTTTATCATGCTAGGATTAGCAGGAAAAAGCAAAAAATTTCAGAATTGCACCTTGCAATGTGGAGATATTACTGTTTGTGCATTTACAATATTCATTGATTTTTGCCATTGAAAAACGTCCAGAAATGTTTGAAGCTACTGACTGAATGAAAGGAGCTGGCATCTCAATCTCTTTGAATCTTCTTTATCATGCTAGGATTAGCAGGAAAAAGCAAAAAAATTCAGAATTGCACCTTGCAATGTGGAGATATTACTGTTTGTGCATTTACAATATTCATTGATTTTTGCCATTGAAAAACGTTCAGAAATGTTTGAAGCTACTGACTGAATGAAAGGAGCTGGCATCTGACTCTCTTTGAATCTTCTTTATCATGCTAGGATTAGCAGGAAAAAGCAAAAAATTTCAGAATTGCACCTTGCAATGTGGAGGTATTCCTGTTTGTGCATTTACAATATTCATTGATTTTTGCCTTTGAAAAACGTCCAGAAATGTTTGAAGCTACTGACTGAATGAAAGGAGCTGGCATCTCACTCTCTTTGAATCTTCTTTATCATGCTAGGATTAGCAGGAAAAAGCAAAAAATTTCAGAATTGCACCTTGCAATGTGGAGATATTACTGTTTGTGCATTTACAATATTCATTGATTTTTGCCATTGAAAAACATCATGTTATTCATATACCAGAAATGTTTGAAGCTACTGACTGAATGAAAGGAGCTGGCATCTCACTCTCTTTGAATCTTCTTTATCATGCTAGGATTAGCAGGAAAAAGCAAAAAATTTCAGAATTGCACCTTGCAATGTGGAGATATTACTGTTTGTGCATTTACAATATTCATTGATTTTTGCCATTGAAAAACGTCCAGAAATGTTTGAAGCTACTGACTGAATGAAAGAAGCTGGCATCTCACTCTCTTTGAATCTTCTTTATCATGCTAGGATTAGCAGGAAAAAGCAAAAAATTTCAGAATTGCACCTTGCAATGTGGAGATATTACTGTTTGTGCATTTACAATATTCATTGATTTTTGCCATTGAAAAACGTCCAGAAATGTTTGAAGCTACTGACTGAATGAAAGGAGCTGGCATCTCACTCTCTTTGAATCTTCTTTATCATGCTAGGATTAGCAGGAAAAAGCAAAAAATTTCAGAATTGCACCTTGCAATGTGGAGATATTACTGTTTGTGCATTTACAATATTCATTGATTTTTGCCATTGAAAAACATCATGTTATTCATATACCAGAAATGTTTGAAGCTACTGACTGAATGAAAGGAGCTGGCATCTCACTCTCTTTGAATCTTCTTTATCATGCTAGGATTAGCAGGAAAAAGCAAAAAATTTCCGAATTGCACCTTGTAATGTGGAGATATTATTGTTTGTGCATTTACAATATTCATAGATTTTTGCCATTGAAAAACGTCCAGAAATGTTTGAAGCTACTGACTGAATGAAAGGAGCTGGCATCTCACTTTCTTTGAATCTTCTTTATCATGCTAGGATTAGCAGGAAAAAGCAAAAAATTTCAGAATTGCACCTTGCAATGTGGAGATATTACTGTTTGTGCATTTACAATATTCATTGATTTTTGCCATTGAAAAACATCATGTTATTCATATACCAGAAATGTTTGAAGCTGCTGACTGAATGAAAGGAGCTGGCATCTCACTCTCTTTGAATCTTCTTTATCATGCTAGGATTAGCAGGAAAAAGCAAAAAATTTCAGAATTGCACCTTGCAATGTGGAGATATTACTGTTTGTGCATTTACTATATTCATTGATTTTTGCCATTGAAAAACATCATGTTATTCATATACCAGAAATGTTTGAAGCTACTGACTGAATGAAAGGAGCTGGCATCTCACTCTCTTTGAATCTTCTTTATCATGCTAGGATTAGCAGGAAAAAGCAAAAAATTTCAGAATTGCACCTTGCAATGTGTAGATATTACTGTTTGTGCATTTACAATATTCATTGATTTTTGCCATTGAGAAACGTCCAGAAATGTTTGAAGCTACTGACTGAATGAAAGGAGCTGGCATCTCACTCTCTTTGAATCTTCTTTATCATGCTAGGATTAGCAGGAAAAAGCACAAAAATTCAGAATTGCACCTTGCAATGTGGAGATATTACTGTTTGTGCATTTACAATATTCATTGATTTTTGCCATTGAAAAACATCATGTTATTCATATACCAGAAATGTTTGAAGCTACTGACTGAATGAAAGGAGCTGGCATCTCACTCTATTTGAATCTTCTTTATCATGCTAGGATTAGCAGGAAAAAGCAAAAAATTTCAGAATTGCACCTTGCAATGTGGAGATATTACTGTTTGTGCATTTACAATATTCATTGATTTTTGCCATTGAAAAACGTCCAGAAATGTTTGAAGCTACTGACTGAATGAAAGAAGCTGGCATCTCACTCTCTTTGAATCTTCTTTATCATGCTAGGATTAGCAGGAAAAAGCAGAAAATTTCAGAATTGCACCTTGCAATGTGGAGATATTACTCTTTGTGCATTTACAATATTCATTGATTTTTGCCATTGAAAAACGTCCAGAAATGTTTGAAGCTACTGACTGAATGAAAGGAGCTGGCATCTCACTCTCTTTGAATCTTCTTTATCATGCTAGGATTAGCAGGAAAAAGCAAAAAATTTCAGAATTGCACCTTGCAATGTGGAGATATTACTGTTTGTGCATTTACAATATTCATTGATTTTTGCCATTGAAAAACGTCCAGAAATGTTTGAAGCTACTGACTGAATGAAAGGAGCTGGCATCTCAATCTCTTTGAATCTTCTTTATCATGCTAGGATTAGCAGGAAAAAGCAAAAAAATTCAGAATTGCACCTTGCAATGTGGAGATATTACTGTTTGTGCATTTACAATATTCATTGATTTTTGCCATTGAAAAACGTTCAGAAATGTTTGAAGCTACTGACTGAATGAAAGGAGCTGGCATCTCACTCTCTTTGAATCTTCTTTATCATGCTAGGATTAGCAGGAAAAAGCAAAAAATTTCAGAATTGCACCTTGCAATGTGGAGGTATTACTGTTTGTGCATTTACAATATTCATTGATTTTTGCCTTTGAAAAACGTCCAGAAATGTTTGAAGCTACTGACTGAATGAAAGGAGCTGGCATCTCACTCTCTTTGAATCTTCTTTATCATGCTAGGATTAGCAGGAAAAAGCAAAAAATTTCAGAATTGCACCTTGCAATGTGGAGATATTACTGTTTGTGCATTTACAATATTCATTGATTTTTGCCATTGAAAAACATCATGTTATTCATATACCAGAAATGTTTGAAGCTACTGACTGAATGAAAGGAGCTGGCATCTCACTCTCTTTGAATCTTCTTTATCATGCTAGGATTAACAGGAAAAAGCAAAAAATTTCAGAATTGCACCTTGCAATGTGGAGATATTACTGTTTGTGCATTTACAATATTCATTGATTTTTGCCATTGAAAAACGTCCAGAAATGTTTGAAGCTACTGACTGAATGAAAGAAGCTGGCATCTCACTCTCTTTGAATCTTCTTTATCATGCTAGGATTAGCAGGAAAAAGCAAAAAATTTCAGAATTGCACCTTGCAATGTGGAGATATTACTGTTTGTGCATTTACAATATTCATTGATTTTTGCCATTGAAAAACGTCCAGAAATGTTTGAAGCTACTGACTGAATGAAAGGAGCTGGCATCTCACTCTCTTTGAATCTTCTTTATCATGCTAGGATTAGCAGGAAAAAGCAAAAAATTTCAGAATTGCACCTTGCAATGTGGAGATATTACTGTTTGTGCATTTACAATATTCATTGATTTTTGCCATTGAAAAACGTCCAGAAATGTTTGAAGCTACTGACTGAATGAAAGGAGCTGGCATCTCAATCTCTTTGAATCTTCTTTATCATGCTAGGATTAGCAGGAAAAAGCAAAAAATTTCAGAATTGCACCTTGCAATGTGGAGATATTACTGTTTGTGCATTTACAATATTCATTGATTTTTGCCATTGAAAAACATCATGTTATTCATATACCAGAAATGTTTGAAGCTACTGACTGAATGAAAGGAGCTGGCATCTCACTCTCTTTGAATCTTCTTTATCATGCTAGGATTAGCAGGAAAAAGCAAAAAATTTCCGAATTGCACCTTGTAATGTGGAGATATTATTGTTTGTGCATTTACAATATTCATAGATTTTTGCCATTGAAAAACGTCCAGAAATGTTTGAAGCTACTGACTGAATGAAAGGAGCTGGCATCTCACTTTCTTTGAATCTTCTTTATCATGCTAGGATTAGCAGGAAAAAGCAAAAAATTTCAGAATTGCACCTTGCAATGTGGAGATATTACTGTTTGTGCATTTACAATATTCATTGATTTTTGCCATTGAAAAACATCATGTTATTCATATACCAGAAATGTTTGAAGCTGCTGACTGAATGAAAGGAGCTGGCATCTCACTCTCTTTGAATCTTCTTTATCATGCTAGGATTAGCAGGAAAAAGCAAAAAATTTCAGAATTGCACCTTGCAATGTGGAGATATTACTGTTTGTGCATTTACTATATTCATTGATTTTTGCCATTGAAAAACATCATGTTATTCATATACCAGAAATGTTTGAAGCTACTGACTGAATGAAAGGAGCTGGCATCTCACTCTCTTTGAATCTTCTTTATCATGCTAGGATTAGCAGGAAAAAGCAAAAAATTTCAGAATTGCACCTTGCAATGTGGAGATATTACTGTTTGTGCATTTACAATATTCATTGATTTTTGCCATTGAAAAACGTCCAGAAATGTTTGAAGCTACTGACTGAATGAAAGGAGCTGGCATCTCACTCTCTTTGAATCTTCTTTATCATGCTAGGATTAGCAGGAAAAAGCACAAAAATTCAGAATTGCACCTTTCAATGTGGAGATATTACTGTTTGTGCATTTACAATATTCATTGATTTTTGCCATTGAAAAACGTCCAGAAATGTTTGAAGCTACTGACTGAATGAAAGGAGCTGGCATCTCACTCTCTTTAAATCTTCTTTATCATGCTAGGATTAGCAGGAAAAAGCAAAAAATTTCAGAATTGCACCTTGCAATGTGGAGATATTACTGTTTGTGCATTTACAATATTCATTGATTTTTGCCATTGAAAAACGTCCAGAAATGTTTGAAGCTACTGACTGAATGAAAGGAGCTGGCATCTCACTCTCTTTGAATCTTCTTTATCATGCTAGGATTAGCAGGAAAAAGCAAAAAATTTCAGAATTGCACCTTGCAATGTGGAGATATTACTATTTGTGCATTTACAATATTCATTGATTTTTGCCATTGAAAAACGTCCAGAAATGTTTGAAGCTACTGACTGAATGAAAGGAGCTGGCATCTCACTCTCTTTGAATCTTCTTTATCATGCTAGGATTAGCAGGAAAAAGCAAAAAATTTCAGAATTTCACCTTGCAATGTGGAGATATTACTGTTTGTGCATTTACAATATTCATTGATTTTTACCATTGAAAAACATCATGTTATTCATATACCAGAAATGTTTGAAGCTACTGACTGAATGAAAGGAGCTGGCATCTCACTCTCTTTGAATCTTCTTTATCATGCTAGGATTAGCAGGAAAAAGCAAAAAATTTAAGAATTGCACGTTGCAATGTGGAGATATTACTGTTTGTGCATTTACAATATTCATTGATTTTTGCCATTGAAAAACGTCCAGAAATGTTTGAAGCTACTGACTGAATGAAAGGAGCTGGCATCTCACTCTCTTTGAATCTTCTTTATCATGCTAGGATTAGCAGGAAAAAGCAAAAAATTTCAGAATTGCACCTTGCAATGTGGAGATATTACTGTTTGTGCATTTACAATATTCATTGATTTTTGCCATTGAAAAACATCATGTTATTCAAATACCAGAAATGTTTGAAGCTACTGACTGAATGAAAGGAGCTGGCATCTCACTCTCTTTGAATCTTCTTTATCATGCTAGGATTAGCAGGAAAAAGCAAAAAATTTCAGAATTGCACCTTGCAATGTGGAGATATTACTGTTTGTGCATTTACAATATTCATTGATTTTTGCCATTGAAAAACGTCCAGAAATGTTTGAAGCTACTGACTGAATGAAAGGAGCTGGCATCTCACTCTCTTTGAATCTTCTTTATCATGCTAGGATTAGCAGGAAAAAGCAAAAAATTTCAGAATTGCACCTTGCAATGTGGAGATATTAGTGTTTGTGCATTTACAATATTCATTGATTTTTGCCATTGAAAAACATCATGTTATTCATATACCAGAAATGTTTGAAGCTACTGAGTGAATGAAAGGAGCTGGCATCTCACTCTCTTTGAATCTTCTTTATCATGCTAGGATTAGCAGGAAAAAGCAAAAAATTTCAGAATTGCACCTTGCAATGTGGAGATATTACTGTTTGTGCATTTACAATATTCATTGATTTTTGCCATTGAAAAACGTCCAGAAATGTTTGAAGCTACTGACTGAATGAAAGGAGCTGGCATCTCACTCTCTTTGAATCTTCTTTATCATGCTAGGATTAGCAGGAAAAAGCAAAAAATTTCAGAATTGCACCTTGCAATGTGGAGATATTACTGTTTGTGCATTTACATTATTCATTGATTTTTGCCATTGAAAAACATCATGTTATTCAAATACCAGAAATGTTTGAAGCTACTGACTGAATGAAAGGAGCTGGCATCTCACTCTCTTTGAATCTTCTTTATCATGCTAGGATTAGCAGGAAAAAGCAAAAAATTTCAGAATTGCACCTTGCAATGTGGAGATATTACTGTTTGTGCATTTACAATATTCATTGATTTTTGCCATTGAAAAACGTCCAGAAATGTTTGAAGCTACTGACTGAATGAAAGGAGCTGGCATCTCAATCTCTTTGAATCTTCTTTATCATGCTAGGATTAGCAGGAAAAAGCAAAAAATTTCAGAATTGCACCTTGCAATGTGGAGATATTACTGTTTGTGCATTTACAATATTCATTGATTTTTGCCATTGAAAAACATCATGTTATTCATATACCAGAAATGTTTGAAGCTACTGACTGAATGAAAGGAGCTGGCATCTCACTCTCTTTGAATCTTCTTTATCATGCTAGAATTAGCAGGAAAAAGCAAAAAATTTCAGAATTGCACCTTGCAATGTGGAGATATTACTGTTTGTGCATTTACAATATTCATTGATTTTTGCCATTGAAAAACGTCCAGAAATGTTTGAAGCTACTGACTGAATGAAAGGAGCTGGCATCTCACTCTCTTTGAATCTTCTTTATCATGCTAGGATTAGCAGGAAAAAGCAAAAAATTTCAGAATTGCACCTTGCAATGTGGAGATATTACTATTTGTGCATTTACAATATTCATTGATTTTTGCCATTGAAAAACGTCCAGAAATGTTTGAAGCTACTGACTGAATGAAAGGAGCTGGCATCTCACTCTCTTTGAATCTTCTTTATCATGCTAGGAATAGCAGGAAAAAGCAAAAAATTTCAGAATTTCACCTTGCAATGTGGAGATATTACTGTTTGTGCATTTACAATATTCATTGATTTTTACCATTGAAAAACATCATGTTATTCATATACCAGAAATGTTTGAAGCTACTGACTGAATGAAAGGAGCTGGCATCTCACTCTCTTTGAATCTTCTTTATCATGCTAGGATTAGCAGGAAAAAGCAAAAAATTTAAGAATTGCACGTTGCAATGTGGAGATATTACTGTTTGTGCATTTACAATATTCATTGATTTTTGCCATTGAAAAACGTCCAGAAATGTTTGAAGCTACTGACTGAATGAAAGGAGCTGGCATCTCACTCTCTTTGAATCTTCTTTATCATGCTAGGATTAGCAGGAAAAAGCAAAAAATTTCAGAATTGCACCTTGCAATGTGGAGATATTACTGTTTGTGCATTTACAATATTCATTGATTTTTGCCATTGAAAAACATCATGTTATTCAAATACCAGAAATGTTTGAAGCTACTGACTGAATGAAAGGAGCTGGCATCTCACTCTCTTTGAATCTTCTTTATCATGCTAGGATTAGCAGGAAAAAGCAAAAAATTTCAGAATTGCACCTTGCAATGTGGAGATATTACTGTTTGTGCATTTACAATATTCATTGATTTTTGCCATTGAAAAACGTCCAGAAATGTTTGAAGCTACTGACTGAATGAAAGGAGCTGGCATCTCACTCTCTTTGAATCTTCTTTATCATGCTAGGATTAGCAGGAAAAAGCAAAAAATTTCAGAATTGCACCTTGCAATGTGGAGATATTACTGTTTGTGCATTTACAATATTCATAGATTTTTGCCATTGAAAAACATCATGTTATTCATATACCAGAAATGTTTGAAGCTACTGACTGAATGAAAGGAGCTGGCATCTCACTCTCTTTGAATCTTCTTTATCATGCTAGGATTAGCAGGAAAAAGCAAAAAATTTCAGAATTGCACCTTGCAATGTGGAGATATTACTGTTTGTGCATTTACAATATTCATTGATTTTTGCCATTGAAAAACGTCCAGAAATGTTTGAAGCTACTGACTGAATGAAAGGAGCTGGCATCTCACTCTCTTTGAATCTTCTTTATCATGCTAGGATTAGCAGGAAAAAGCAAAAAATTTCAGAATTGCACCTTGCAATGTGGAGATATTACTGTTTGTGCATTTACAATATTCATTGATTTTTGCCATTGAAAAACATCATGTTATTCAAATACCAGAAATGTTTGAAGCTACTGACTGAATGAAAGGAGCTGGCATCTCACTCTCTTTGAATCTTCTTTATCATGCTAGGATTAGCAGGAAAAAGCAAAAAATTTCAGAATTGCACCTTGCAATGTGGAGATATTACTGTTTGTGCATTTACAATATTCATTGATTTTTGCCATTGAAAAACGTCCAGAAATGTTTGAAGCTACTGACTGAATGAAAGGAGCTGGCATCTCACTCTCTTTGAATCTTCTTTACCATGCTAGGATTAGCAGGAAAAAGCAAAAAATTTCAGAATTGCACCTTGCAATGTGGAGATATTACTGTTTGTGCATTTACAATATTCATTGATTTTTGCCATTGAAAAACATCATGTTATTCATATACCAGAAATGTTTGAAGCTACTGACTGAATGAAAGGAGCTGGCATCTCACTCTCTTTGAATCTTCTTTATCATGCTAGAATTAGCAGGAAAAAGCAAAAAATTTCAGAATTGCACCTTGCAATGTGGAGATATTACTGTTTGTGCATTTACAATATTCATTGATTTTTGCCATTGAAAAACGTCCAGAAATGTTTGAAGCTACTGACTGAATGAAAGGAGCTGGCATCTCACTCTCTTTGAATCTTCTTTATCATGCTAGGATTAGCAGGAAAAAGCAAAAAATTTCAGAATTGCACCTTGCAATGTGGAGATATTACTGTTTGTGCATTTACAATATTCATTGATTTTTGCCATTGAAAAACGTCCAGAAATGTTTGAAGCTACTGACTGAATGAAAGGAGCTGGCATCTCACTCTCTTTGCATCTTCTTTATCATGCTAGGATTAGCAGGAAAAAGAAAAAAATTTCAGAATTGCACCTTGCAATGTGGAGATATTACTGTTTGTGCATTTACAATATTCATTGATTTTTGCCATTGAAAAACATCATGTTATTCGTATACCAGAAATGTTTGAAGCTACTGACTGAATGAAAGGAGCTGGCATCTCACTCTCTTTGAATCTTCTTTATCATGCTAGGATTAGCAGGAAAAAGCAAAAAATTTCAGAATTGCACCTTGCAATGTGGAGATATTACTGTTTGTGCATTTACAATATTCATTGATTTTTGCCATTGAAAAATGTCCAGAAATGTTTGAAGCTACTGACTGAATGAAAGATGCTGGCATCTCACTCTCTTTGAATCTTCTTTATCATGCTAGGATTAGCAGGAAAAAGCAAAAAATTTCAGAATTGCACCTTGCAATGAGGAGATATTACTGTTTGTGCATTTACAATATTCATTGATTTTTGCCATTGAAAAACGTCCAGAAATGTTTGAAGCTACTGACTGAATGAAAGGAGCTGGCATCTCACTCTCTTTGAATCTTCTTTATCATGCTAGGATTAGCAGGAAAAAGCAAAAAATTTCAGAATTGCACCTTGCAATGTGGAGATATTACTGTTTGTGCATTTACAATATTCATTGATTTTTGCCATTGAAAAACGTCCAGAAATGTTTGAAGCTACTGACTGAATGAAAGGAGCTGGCATCTCACTCTCTTTGAATCTTCTTTATCATGCTAGGATTAGCAGGAAAAAGCAAAAAATTTCAGAATTGCACCTTGCAATGTGGAGATATTACTGTTTGTGCATTTACAATATTCATTGATTTTTGCCATTGAAAAACGTCCAGAAATGTTTGAAGCTACTGACTGAATGAAAGGAGCTGGCATCTCACTCTCTTTGAATCTTCTTTATCATGCTAGGATTAGCAGGAAAAAGCAAAAAATTTCAGAATTGCACCTTGCAATGTGGAGATATTACTGTTTGTGCATTTACAATATTCATTGATTTTTGCCATTGAAAAACGTCCAGAAATGTTTGAAGCTACTGACTGAATGAAAGGAGCTGGCATCTCACTCTCTTTGAATCTTCTTTATCATGCTAGGATTAGCAGGAAAAAGCAAAAAATTTCAGAATTGCACCTTGCAATGTGGAGTTATTACTATTTGTGCATTTACAATATTCATTGATTTTTGCCATTGAAAAACGTCCAGAAATGTTTGAAGCTACTGACTGATTGAAAGGAGCTGGCATCTCACTCTCTTTGAATCTTCTTTATCATGCTAGGATTAGCAGGAAAAAGCAAAAATTTCAGAATTGCACCTTGCAATGTGGAGATATTACTGTTTGTGCATTTACAATATTCATTGATTTTTGCCATTGAAAAACATCATGTTATTCATGTACCAGAAATGTTTGAAGCTACTGACTGAATGAAAGGAGCTGGCATCTCACTCTCTTTGAATCTTCTTTATCATGCTAGGATTAGCAGGAAAAAGCAAAAAATTTCAGAATTGCACCTTGCAATGTGGAGATATTACTGTTTGTGCATTTACAATATTCATTGATTTTTGCCATTGAAAAACATCATGTTATTCGTATACCAGAAATGTTTGAAGCTACTGACTGAATGAAAGGAGCTGGCATCTCACTCTCTTTGAATCTTCTTTATCATGCTAGGATTAGCAGGAAAAAGCAAAAAATTTCAGAATTGCACCTTGCAATGTGGAGATATTACTGTTTGTGCATTTACAATATTCATTGATTTTTGCCATTGAAAAATGTCCAGAAATGTTTGAAGCTACTGACTTAATGAAAGGAGCTGGCATCTCACTCTCTTTGAATCTTCTTTACATGCTAGGATTAGCAGGAAAAAGCAAAAAATTTCAGAATTGCACCTTGCAATGAGGAGATATTACTGTTTGTGCATTTACAATATTCATTGATTTTTACCATTGAAAAACATCATGTTATTCATATACCAGAAATGTTTGAAGCTACTGACTGAATGAAAGGAGCTGGCATCTCACTCTCTTTGAATCTTCTTTATCATGCTAGGATTAGCAGGAAAAAGCAAAAAATTTAAGAATTGCACGTTGCAATGTGGAGATATTACTGTTTGTGCATTTACAATATTCATTGATTTTTGCCATTGAAAAACGTCCAGAAATGTTTGAAGCTACTGACTGAATGAAAGGAGCTGGCATCTCACTCTCTTTGAATCTTCTTTATCATGCTAGGATTAGCGGGAAAAAGCAAAAAATTTCAGAATTGCACCTTGCAATGTGGAGATATTACTGTTTGTGCATTTACAATATTCATTGATTTTTGCCATTGAAAAACATCATGTTATTCAAATACCAGAAATGTTTGAAGCTACTGACTGAATGAAAGGAGCTGGCATCTCACTCTCTTTGAATCTTCTTTATCATGCTAGGATTAGCAGGAAAAAGCAAAAAATTTCAGAATTGCACCTTGCAATGTGGAGATATTACTGTTTGTGCATTTACAATATTCATTGATTTTTGCCATTGAAAAACGTCCAGAAATGTTTGAAGCTACTGACTGAATGAAAGGAGCTGGCATCTCACTCTCTTTGAATCTTCTTTATCATGCTAGGATTAGCAGGAAAAAGCAAAAAATTTCAGAATTGCACCTTGCAATGTGGAGATATTACTGTTTGTGCATTTACAATATTCATTGATTTTTGCCATTGAAAAACATCATGTTATTCATATACCAGAAATGTTTGAAGCTACTGACTGAATGAAAGGAGCTGGCATCTCACTCTCTTTGAATCTTCTTTATCATGCTAGGATTAGCAGGAAAAAGCAAAAAATTTCAGAATTGCACCTTGCAATGTGGAGATATTACTGTTTGTGCATTTACAATATTCATTGATTTTTGCCATTGAAAAACGTCCAGAAATGTTTGAAGCTACTGACTGAATGAAAGGAGCTGGCATCTCACTCTCTTTGAATCTTCTTTATCATGCTAGGATTAGCAGGAAAAAGCAAAAAATTTCAGAATTGCACCTTGCAATGTGGAGATATTACTGTTTGTGCATTTACAATATTCATTGATTTTTGCCATTGAAAAACATCATGTTATTCAAATACCAGAAATGTTTGAAGCTACTGACTGAATGAAAGGAGCTGGCATCTCACTCTCTTTGAATCTTCTTTATCATGCTAGGATTAGCAGGAAAAATCAAAAAATTTCAGAATTGCACCTTGCAATGTGGAGATATTACTGTTTGTGCATTTACAATATTCATTGATTTTTGCCATTGAAAAACGTCCAGAAATGTTTGAAGCTACTGACTGAATGAAAGGAGCTGGCATCTCACTCTCTTTGAATCTTCTTTATCATGCTAGGATTAGCAGGAAAAAGCAAAAAATTTCAGAATTGCACCTTGCAATGTGGAGATATTACTGTTTGTGCATTTACAATATTCATTGATTTTTGCCATTGAAAAACATCATGTTATTCATATACCAGAAATGTTTGAAGCTACTGACTGAATGAAAGGAGCTGGCATCTCACTCTCTTTGAATCTTCTTTATCATGCTAGGATTAGCAGGAAAAAGCAAAATATTTCAGAATTGCACCTTGCAATGTGGAGATATTACTGTTTGTGCATTTACAATATTCATTGATTTTTGCCATTGAAAAACGTCCAGAAATGTTTGAAGCTACTGACTGAATGAAAGGAGCTGGCATCTCACTCTCTTTGAATCTTCTTTATCATGCTAGGATTAGCAGGAAAAAGCAAAAAATTTCAGAATTGCACCTTGCAATGTGGAGATATTACTGTTTGTGCATTTACAATATTCATTGATTTTTGCCATTGAAAAACATCATGTTATTCATATACCAGAAATGTTTGAAGCTACTGACTGAATGAAAGGAGCTGGCATCTCACTCTCTTTGAATCTTCTTTATCATGCTAGAATTAGCAGGAAAAAGCAAAAAATTTCAGAATTGCACCTTGCAATGTGGAGATATTACTGTTTGTGCATTTACAATATTCATTGATTTTTGCCATTGAAAAACGTCCAGAAATGTTTGAAGCTACTGACTGAATGAAAGGAGCTGGCATCTCACTCTCTTTGAATCTTCTTTATCATGCTAGGATTAGCAGGAAAAAGCAAAAAATTTCAGAATTGCACCTTGCAATGTGGAGATATTACTGTTTGTGCATTTACAATATTCATTGATTTTTGCCATTGAAAAACGTCCAGAAATGTTTGAAGCTACTGACTGAATGAAAGGAGCTGGCATCTCACTCTCTTTGCATCTTCTTTATCATGCTAGGATTAGCAGGAAAATGAAAAAAATTTCAGAATTGCACCTTGCAATGTGGAGATATTACTGTTTGTGCATTTACAATATTCATTGATTTTTGCCATTGAAAAACATCATGTTATTCGTATACCAGAAATGTTTGAAGCTACTGACTGAATGAAAGGAGCTGGCATCTCACTCTCTTTGAATCTTCTTTATCATGCTAGGATTAGCAGGAAAAAGCAAAAAATTTCAGAATTGCACCTTGCAATGTGGAGATATTACTGTTTGTGCATTTACAATATTCATTGATTTTTGCCATTGAAAAATGTCCAGAAATGTTTGAAGCTACTGACTGAATGAAAGATGCTGGCATCTCACTCTCTTTGAATCTTCTTTATCATGCTAGGATTAGCAGGAAAAAGCAAAAAATTTCAGAATTGCACCTTGCAATGAGGAGATATTACTGTTTGTGCATTTACAATATTCATTGATTTTTGCCATTGAAAAACGTCCAGAAATGTTTGAAGCTACTGACTGAATGAAAGGAGCTGGCATCTCACTCTCTTTGAATCTTCTTTATCATGCTAGGATTAGCAGGAAAAAGCAAAAAATTTCAGAATTGCACCTTGCAATGTGGAGATATTACTGTTTGTGCATTTACAATATTCATTGATTTTTGCCATTGAAAAACGTCCAGAAATGTTTGAAGCTACTGACTGAATGAAAGGAGCTGGCATCTCACTCTCTTTGAATCTTCTTTATCATGCTAGGATTAGCAGGAAAAAGCAAAAAATTTCAGAATTGCACCTTGCAATGTGGAGATATTACTGTTTGTGCATTTACAATATTCATTGATTTTTGCCATTGAAAAACGTCCAGAAATGTTTGAAGCTACTGACTGAATGAAAGGAGCTGGCATCTCACTCTCTTTGAATCTTCTTTATCATGCTAGGATTAGCAGGAAAAAGCAAAAAATTTCAGAATTGCACCTTGCAATGTGGAGATATTACTGTTTGTGCATTTACAATATTCATTGATTTTTGCCATTGAAAAACGTCCAGAAATGTTTGAAGCTACTGACTGAATGAAAGGAGCTGGCATCTCACTCTCTTTGAATCTTCTTTATCATGCTAGGATTAGCAGGAAAAAGCAAAAAATTTCAGAATTGCACCTTGCAATGTGGAGTTATTACTATTTGTGCATTTACAATATTCATTGATTTTTGCCATTGAAAAACGTCCAGAAATGTTTGAAGCTACTGACTGATTGAAAGGAGCTGGCATCTCACTCTCTTTGAATCTTCTTTATCATGCTAGGATTAGCAGGAAAAAGCAAAAATTTCAGAATTGCACCTTGCAATGTGGAGATATTACTGTTTGTGCATTTACAATATTCATTGATTTTTGCCATTGAAAAACATCATGTTATTCATGTACCAGAAATGTTTGAAGCTACTGACTGAATGAAAGGAGCTGGCATCTCACTCTCTTTGAATCTTCTTTATCATGCTAGGATTAGCAGGAAAAAGCAAAAAATTTCAGAATTGCACCTTGCAATGTGGAGATATTACTGTTTGTGCATTTACAATATTCATTGATTTTTGCCATTGAAAAACATCATGTTATTCGTATACCAGAAATGTTTGAAGCTACTGACTGAATGAAAGGAGCTGGCATCTCACTCTCTTTGAATCTTCTTTATCATGCTAGGATTAGCAGGAAAAAGCAAAAAATTTCAGAATTGCACCTTGCAATGTGGAGATATTACTGTTTGTGCATTTACAATATTCATTGATTTTTGCCATTGAAAAATGTCCAGAAATGTTTGAAGCTACTGACTGAATGAAAGGAGCTGGCATCTCACTCTCTTTGAATCTTCTTTACATGCTAGGATTAGCAGGAAAAAGCAAAAAATTTCAGAATTGCACCTTGCAATGAGGAGATATTACTGTTTGTGCATTTACAATATTCATTGATTTTTGCCATTGAAAAACATCATGTTATTCATATACCAGAAATGTTTGAAGCTACTGACTGAATGAAAGGAGCTGGCATCTCACTCTCTTTGAATCTTCTTTATCATGCTAGGATTAGCAGGAAAAAGCAAAAAATTTCAGAATTGCACCTTGCAATGTGGAGATATTCCTTTTTGTGCATTTACAATATTCATTGATTTTTGCCATTGAAAAACGTCCAGAAAAGTTTGAAGCTACTGACTGAATGAAAGGAGCTGGCATTTCACTCTCTTTGAATCTTCTTTATCATGCTAGGTGTAACATACCTGGCGGCGTCCTTGCATGGTGGTCCATCTCCCACTGTGCAAGAGAGCGCACTTGATCTCCTGTCCAGAATGTCTCTCTGGCTTCCCTCCATGCTGTCTGTTTGTGTCTGTTTCTGCTGCTTAAGGGCGGCGCCCGATCACTTCCTGCTTTTTGTACCTGCTGTGGGTCACGCCCCTTGTGCGTCCTCAGCCTATTGCTGTCTGTCACTTGGTATATAGCTCAGCAGCTCCCTTCTATCCCTGCCTGAGCATAGTGTTTTCCTTCAGTGTGTGCTTGCACTCTGAAGGTGCCAGGTCCCGTCTCTTGTCTCCTGCTTTTTGTATCAGTTCCCGTGTCTGAACTGAGTCCTGTATGTCTCCTGCTTTGCGGTATCAGCTCCCGTGTCTGAACTGTGTCCTGTATGTCTTCTGCTTTGCGGTATCAGCTCCCGTGTCTGAACTGAGTCCTGTATTTCTCCTGCTTTGCGGTTTCAGCTCCCGTGTCTGAACTGAGTCCTGTATGTCTCCTGCTTTTCGGTATTAGTTCCCGTGTCTGAACTGAGTCCTTTCTGTGTTCTCTTGTCTGTCCTGTCTGAACACGCTCCTAGCCTGTTCCTCCTGCCTTCTAGGGGCCGATTACCTAGACCCGCTCCTGTATCTTGTCTGTCCTGTCTGAACACGCTCCTTGCCTGTTCGTCCCGCCTCTCTGGGGGCAGTATTCCCAGACCCGCTCCTGTATCCCGCTGCAGTGTCGGTCTCCTCCGTACACTCAGTTCCAGTCTGAACTCTCTCCTATCCTTTACCTGTTTTTGCCTCTATGTCCGTTCCCTTCCTTTTTCTGCAGAGTCTGAACTCGTACCTAACTCCTGCCAGTTGTCTCTGTACTCCCGTTTGTGAGTTTGTGGTCCACTCGCTACTTCACTGCAAGTACCCTGTGGGTGTCTGGCTCTGTCTTTCCCTTCCTGTCTGTTCCGTGTGAACAGAGCCCTGTCCTCCCTGCTCAGCCTTGTCTGCACTCTAGCCGTGCTTGCCTGTACCCCTTTGCCTGTATTGTTCCTGTGTCCCGGTGTGTACTGGGTCCTATCCCGCCTGTGTTCCTACCTGCTAGTGCCTCCCTGTCTGCACTCTAGCTGTGCTTGCCTTTACCCCCCTGCCTGCATACCCGCCTGCCTGCATACCAGTC
This sequence comes from Phyllobates terribilis, assembly GCF_046119375.1. Classification (NCBI taxonomy): domain Eukaryota; kingdom Metazoa; phylum Chordata; class Amphibia; order Anura; family Dendrobatidae; genus Phyllobates; species Phyllobates terribilis. The sequence continues at coordinate 563,497 of NW_027362901.1, forward strand.
GTGCCTGCCTATACCCACCAGTCTGTGTGCCAGCCTACCAGCCTGTTCCTGTATTCCCCTGTGTGGGTCAACAGCCGTGTCCGGGGTCTGTCCTGGAGTAGCACCTGGTCCCTCTGCTCGGTTCCTCCTTGGTGCACTGGCGTCGTATGCCGTCGTGCGACCCTGGTCGGATCGGGTGAATACTTAGTCACGCCCCTCCAGGCATTCACTCTCCGGCACGGTCCAGTGGAATCACTACCAATCACACGCACATGCCGCTTAGCCCGGGCGTGTGCATAACAGCATGCTCAGGCCATGGTTCCCGTTGAGCCCCACGGCCTTCGCCCTCTGAGAAGTTTTCCAGCGAATATATGCATTAAAATAAATAAATAAATTTTTTTTCTCTTAGCTGAGTTCCAGGCGAATTACGCACCGTCCAGATGGATCTATCAGCTCTCGTTCCTGCGGATCCGCCACGTTACTATGGGGATCCAAGACAGTGTCGTGCATTTGTGGAGCAATGCATGCTACACTTTAAGGCCTACCCTCTTTATTTTCCTTCAGATTGGGCTAAAGTGGCCTTTATGATGTCTTACCTGGCGGGTGATGCCTTGGAATGGATCAACCCCCTATATGAAACACAGGATCCGATCCTCCGGGACCTAATGGCCTTCCTGGTGGCCTTTCTAATGGTCTTCGATGATCCTAACCCGGAGGCTCCTGCTGAAGCTTCACTTCCCAATATCCCGGAGCAGCCCCAATGGGTAATGTGTGTGGGTAGCGCAATAGTCCTCCAGCCCAATGAGACTACTGCCCACCCAGAATCCTCACAGGGTGACTACGCTTTCCGGAATACTTCTCTCAACCTCAAGAGGCAGTCCAGACGTGCTAGACTTAGAGGCAAGCCGTCACGCCAGGGTCTGTCCTCCCTGAGACCTCCTGACCCCAACCTTGAAGTCCCTACTGAAGCTTCATCTCCCTGTATCCCGGAGAAACCCCAATGGGTAATGTGCGTGGGTAGTGCACCAGTTCTCCTGCCCGAAGAGACTTCTGCCCATCCAGACTCCACACAGGAGAACTTCCTGCACCCGGCATCAGTTGCTTCTCTCTCTTTAACCGGTGTGCATGTCCAAGGATGCTCCAAAGCTGTGGTTACCTCAGAGTCTGTGCACCTCTACTACCTGGCGGAGGATCCCCTGTTGCCTCCAGAATCCTCCGGGATACCTCTCGATGACAAATGGAGAGAGACTACTCTACACCCGGTACTCAATACTTTGTCCGCTTCGTCCTGTGAGCCTGACAATGGGTACCCCAAAGTGGTAGTTACCCCCGAGTCTCTACACCCCTCCGACCAGGCGGAGGATCTCCAGTTGTCTCCTGAACCCTTCGGGGTGCTACCTGGTAGCGAAAGGACAGAGACTCTCCTATACTCTGTACCTGATACCCCGCTCGCTTCGTCCAGTGAGTCCAACCTAGTGTACTCCGAAGCAGAGGTTACTCCTGAGTCTCTACACCCCTCCGACCAGGCGGAGGACCTCCAGTTGTGTTCAGAACCCTTCGGGGTGCCACCTGGTGGTGAATGGACAGAGACTTTCCTATACTCGGTACCTGATACCTCGCTCGCTTCGTCCAGTAAGTCCAACCTAGTGTACTCCGAAGCAGAGGTTACTCCTGAGTCTCTACACCCCTCCGACCAGGCGGAGGACCTCCAGTTGTGTTCAGAACCCTTCGGGGTGCCACCTGGTGGTGAATGGATAGAGACTTTCCTATACTCGGTACCCGATACCTCGCCTGCTTCCTCCAGTGAGTCCGACCTAGTGTACTCTGAAGCAGTTGTTTTCTCTGAGCCTCTGCACTCTTCTGACCCGGCGGAGGACCTCCAGTTGTTTCCTGAATCCTCCGAGATACCACCAGATAACAAAGAGACAGTGACTTTTCCTCATTATGTACCTGATAACCCGTCTATTTCTTCCTGTGAGCTTGACAAGATGTACCTCGAAGCAGAGATTACCCTTAAGTCTCTGTCCCCCTCCAACCCAGTGAACGACTGGTCCTCGAATTCCCTGCGGAAGATTCTGGCAGGCCTGAAGAAGAGGGGGCGTAAGGGGGGAGGTACTGTAACATACCTGGCGGCATCCTTGCATGGTGGTCCATCTCCCACTGTGCAAGAGAGCGCACTTGATCTCCTGTCCAGAATGTCTCTCTGGCTTCCCTCCATGCTGTCTGTTTGTGTCTGTTTCTGCTGCTTAAGGGCGGCGCCCGATCACTTCCTGCTTTTTGTACCTGCTGTGGGTCACGCCCCTTGTGCGTCCTCAGCCTATTGCTGTCTGTCACTTGGTATATAGCTCAGCAGCTCCCTTCTATCCCTGCCTGAGCATAGTGTTTTCCTTCAGTGTGTGCTTGCACTCTGAAGGTGCCAGGTCCCGTCTCTTGTCTCCTGCTTTTTGTATCAGTTCCCGTGTCTGAACTGAGTCCTGTATGTCTCCTGCTTTGCGGTATCAGCTCCCGTGTCTGAACTGTGTCCTGTATGTCTTCTGCTTTGCGGTATCAGCTCCCGTGTCTGAACTGAGTCCTGTATTTCTCCTGCTTTGCGGTTTCAGCTCCCGTGTCTGAACTGAGTCCTGTATGTCTCCTGCTTTTCGGTATTAGTTCCCGTGTCTGAACTGAGTCCTTTCTGTGTTCTCTTGTCTGTCCTGTCTGAACACGCTCCTAGCCTGTTCCTCCTGCCTTCTAGGGGCCGATTACCTAGACCCGCTCCTGTATCTTGTCTGTCCTGTCTGAACACGCTCCTTGCCTGTTCGTCCCGCCTCTCTGGGGGCAGTATTCCCAGACCCGCTCCTGTATCCCGCTGCAGTGTCGGTCTCCTCCGTACACTCAGTTCCAGTCTGAACTCTCTCCTATCCTTTACCTGTTTTTGCCTCTATGTCCGTTCCCTTCCTTTTTCTGCAGAGTCTGAACTCGTACCTAACTCCTGCCAGTTGTCTCTGTACTCCCGTTTGTGAGTTTGTGGTCCACTCGCTACTTCACTGCAAGTACCCTGTGGGTGTCTGGCTCTGTCTTTCCCTTCCTGTCTGTTCCGTGTGAACAGAGCCCTGTCCTCCCTGCTCAGCCTTGTCTGCACTCTAGCCGTGCTTGCCTGTACCCCTTTGCCTGTATTGTTCCTGTGTCCCGGTGTGTACTGGGTCCTATCCCGCCTGTGTTCCTACCTGCTAGTGCCTCCCTGTCTGCACTCTAGCTGTGCTTGCCTTTACCCCCCTGCCTGCATACCCGCCTGCCTGCATACCAGTCGTGCCTGCCTATACCCACCAGTCTGTGTGCCAGCCTACCAGCCTGTTCCTGTATTCCCCTGTGTGGGTCAACAGCCGTGTCCGGGGTCTGTCCTGGAGTAGCACCTGGTCCCTCTGCTCGGTTCCTCCTTGGTGCACTGGCGTCGTATGCCGTCGTGCGACCCTGGTCGGATCGGGTGAATACTTAGTCACGCCCCTCCAGGCATTCACTCTCCGGCACGGTCCAGTGGAATCACTACCAATCACACGCACACGCCGCTTAGCCCGGGCGTGTGCATAACACTAGGATTAGCAGGAAAAAGCAAAAAATTTCAGAATTGCACCTTGCAATGTGGAGATATTACTGTTTGTGCATTTACAATATTCATTGATTTTTGCCATTGAAAAACATCATGTTATTCATGTACCAGAAATGTTTGAAGCTACTGACTGAATGAAAGGAGCTGGCATCTCACTCTCTTTGAATCTTCTTTATCATGCTAGGATTAGCAGGAAAAAGCAAAAAATTTCAGAATTGCACCTTGCAATGTGGAGATATTACTGTTTGTGCATTTACAATATTCATTGATTTTTGCCATTGAAAAACGTCCAGAATTGTTTGAAGCTACTGACTGAATGAAAGGAGCTGGCATCTCACTCTCTTTGAATCTTCTTTATCATGCTAGGATTAGCAGGAAAAAACAAAAAATTTCAGAATTGCACCTTGCAATGTGGAGATATTACTGTTTGTGCATTTACAATATTCATTGATTTTTGCCATTGAAAAACGTCCAGAAATGTTTGAAGCTACTGACTGAATGAAAGGAGCTGGCATATCACTCTCTTTGAATCTTCTTTATCATGCTAGGATTAGCAGGAAAAAGCAAAAAATTTCAGAATTGCACCTTGCAATGTGGAGATATTACTGTTTGTGCATTTACAATATTCATTGATTTTTGCCATTGAAAAACATGTTATTCATATACCAGAAATGTTTGAAGCTACTGACTGAATGAAAGGAGCTGGCATCTCACTCTCTTTGAATCTTCTTTATCATGCTAGGATTAGCAGGAAAAAGCAAAAAAATTCAGAATTGCACCTTGCAATGTGGAGATATTACTGTTTGTGCATTTACAATATTCATTGATTTTTGCCATTGAAAAACGTCCAGAAATGTTTGAAGCTACTGACTGAATGAAAGGAGCTGGCATCTCACTCTCTTTGAATCTTCTTTATCATGCTAGGATTAGCAGGAAAAAGCAAAAAATTTCAGAATTGCACCTTGCAATGTGGAGATATTACTGTTTGTGCATTTACAATATTCATTGATTTTTGCCATTGCAAAACATCATGTTATTCATATACCAGAAATGTTTGAAGCTACTGACTGAATGAAAGGAGCTGGCATCTCACTCTCTTTGAATCTTCTTTATCATGCTAGGATTAGCAGGAAAAAGCAAAAAATTTCAGAATTGCACCTTGCAATGTGGAGATATTACTGTTTGTGCATTTACAATATTCATTGATTTTTGCCATTGAGAAACGTCCAGAAATGTTTGAAGCTACAGACTGAATGAAAGGAGCTGGCATCTCACTCTCTTTGAATCTTCTTTATCATGCTAGGATTAGCAGGAAAAAGCAAAAAATTTCAGAATTGCACCTTGCAATGTGGAGATATTACTGTTTGTGCATTTACAATATTCATTGATTTTTGCCATTGAAAAACATCATGTTATTCATATACCAGAAATGTTTGAAGCTACTGACTGAATGAAAGGAGCTGGCATCTCACTCTCTTTGAATCTTCTTTATCATGCCAGGATTAGCAGGAAAAAGCAAAAAATTTCAGAATTGCACCTTGCTATGTGGAGATATTACTGTTTGTGCATTTACAATGTTCATTGATTTTTGCCATTGAAAAACGTCCAGAAATGTTTGAAGCTACTGACTGAATGAAAGGAGCTGGCATCTCACTCTCTTTGAATCTTCTTTATCATGCTAGGATTAGCAGGAAAAAGCAAAAAATTTCAAAATTGCACCTTGCAATGTGGAGATATTACTGTTTGTGCATTTACAATATTCATTGATTTTTGCCATTGAAAAACATCATGTTATTCATATACCTGAAATGTTTGAAGCTACTGACTGAATGAAAGGAGCTGGCATCTCACTCTCTTTGAATTTTCTTTATCATGCTAGGATTAGCAGGAAAAAGCAAAAAATTTCAGAATTGCACCTTGCAATGTGGAGATATTACTGTTTGTGCATTTACAATATTCATTGATTTTTGCCATTGAAAAACATCCAGAAATGTTTGAAGCTACTGACTGAATGAAAGGAGCTGGCATCTCACTCTCTTTGAATCTTCTTTATCATGCTAGGATTAGCAGGAAAAAGCAAAAAATTTCAGAATTGCACCTTGCAATGTGGAGATATTACTGTTTGTGCATTTACAATATTCATTGATTTTTGCCATTGAAAAACGTCCAGAAATGTTTGAAGCTACTGACTGAATGAAAGGAGCTGGCATCTCACTCTCTTTGCATCTTCTTTATCATGCTAGGATTAGCAGGAAAAAGCAAAAAATTTCAGAATTGCACCTTGCAATGTGGAGATATTACTGTTTGTGCATTTACAATATTCATTGATTTTTGCCATTGAAAAACATCATGTTATTCATATACCAGAAATGTTTGAAGCTACTGACTGAATGAAAGGAGCTGGCATCTTACTCTCTTTGAATCTTCTTTATCATGCTAGGATTAGCAGGAAAAAGCAAAAAATTTCAGAATTGCACCTTGCAATGTGGAGATATGACTGTTTGTGCATTTACAATATTCATTGATTTTTGCCATTGAAAAACGTCCAGAAATCTTTGAAGCTACTGACTGAATGAAAGGAGCTGGCATCTCACTCTCTTTGAATCTTCTTTATCATGCTAGGATTAGCAGGAAAAAGCAAAACATTTCAGAATTGCACCTTGCAATGTGGAGATATTACTGTTTGTGCATTTACAATATTCATTGATTTTTGCCATTGAAAAACGTCCAGAAATGTTTGAAGCTACTGACTGAATGAAAGGAGCTGGCATCTCACTCTCTTTGAATCTTCTTTATCATGCTAGGATTAGCAGGAAAGAGCAAAAAATTTCAGAATTTCACCTTGCAATGTGGAGATATTACTGTTTGTGCATTTACAATATTCATTGATTTTTGCCATTGAAAAACGTCCAGAAATGTTTGAAGCTACTGACTGAATGAAAGGAGCTGGCATCTCACTCTCTTTGAATCTTCTTTATCATGCTAGGATTAGCAGGAAAAAGCAAAAAATTTCAGAATTGCACCTTGCAATGTGGAGATATTACTGTTTGTGCATTTACAATATTCATTGATTTTTGCCATTGAAAAACATCATGTTATTCATATACCAGAAATATTTGAAGCTACTGACTGAATGAAAGGAGCTGGCATCTCACTCTCTTTGAATCTTCTTTATCATGCTAGGATTAGCAGGAAAAAGCAAAAAATTTCAGAATTGCACCTTGCAATGTGGAGATATTACTGTTTGTGCATTTACAATATTCATTGATTTTTGCCATTGAGAAACGTCCAGAAATGTTTGAAGCTACAGACTGAATGAAAGGAGCTGGCATCTCACTCTCTTTGAATCTTCTTTATCATGCTAGGATTAGCAGGAAAAAGCAAAAAATTTCAGAATTGCACCTTGCAATGTGGAGATATTACTGTTTGTGCATTTACAATATTCATTGATTTTTGCCATTGAAAAACATCATGTTATTCATATACCAGAAATGTTTGAAGCTACTGACTGAATGAAAGGAGCTGGCATCTCACTCTCTTTGAATCTTCTTTATCATGCTAGGATTAGCAGGAAAAAGCAAAAAATTTCAGAATTGCACCTTGCAATGTGGAGATATTACTGTTTGTGCATTTACAATATTCATTGATTTTTGCCATTGAAAAATGTCCAGAAATGTTTGAAGCTACTGACTGAATGAAAGGAGCTGGCATCTCACTCTCTTTCAATCTTCTTTATCATGCTAGGATTAGCAGGAAAAAGCAAAAAATTTCAGAATTGCACCTTGCAATGTGGAGATATTACTGTTTGTGCATTTACAATATTCATTGATTTTTGCCATTGAAAAACATCATGTTATTCATATACCAGAAATGTTTGAAGCTACTGACTGAATGAAAGGAGCTGGCATCTTACTCTCTTTGAATCTTCTTTATCATGCTAGGATTAGCAGGAAAAAGCAAAAAATTTCAGAATTGCACCTTGCAATGTGGAGATATGACTGTTTGTGCATTTACAATATTCATTGATTTTTGCCATTGAAAAACGTCCAGAAATGTTTGAAGCTACTGACTGAATGAAAGGAGCTGGCATCTCACTCTCTTTGAATCTTCTTTATCATGCTAGGATTAGCAGGAAAAAGCAAAACATTTCAGAATTGCACCTTGCAATGTGGAGATATTACTGTTTGTGCATTTACAATATTCATTGATTTTTGCCATTGAAAAACGTCCAGAAATGTTTGAAGCTACTGACTGAATGAAAGGAGCTGGCATCTCACTCTCTTTGAATCTTCTTTATCATGCTAGGATTAGCAGGAAAAAGCAAAAAATTTCAGAATTGCACCTTGCAATGTGGAGATATTACTGTTTGTGCATTTACAATATTCATTGATTTTTGCCATTGAAAAACGTCCAGAAATGTTTGAAGCTACTGACTGAATGAAAGGAGCTGGCATCTCACTCTCTTTGAATCTTCTTTATCATGCTAGGATTAGCAGGAAAAAGCAAAAAATTTCAGAATTGCACCTTGCAATGTGGAGATATTACTGTTTGTGCATTTACAATATTCATTGATTTTTGCCATTGAAAAACGTCCAGAAATGTTTGAAGCTACTGACTGAATGAAAGGAGCTGGCATCTCACTCTCTTTGAATCTTCTTTATCATGCTAGGATTAGCAGGAAAAAGCAAAAAATTTCAGAATTGCACCTTGCAATGTGGAGATATTACTGTTTGTGCATTTACAATATTCATTGATTTTTGCCATTGAAAAACGTCCAGAAATGATTGAAGCTACTGACTGAATGAAAGGAGCTGGCATCTCACTCTCTTTGAATCTACTTTATCATGCTAGGATTAGCAGGAAAAAGCAAAAAATTTCAGAATTGCACCTTGCAATGTGGAGATATTACTGTTTGTGCATTTACAATATTCATTGATTTTTGCCATTGAAAAACATCATGTTATTCATATACCAGAAATGTTTGAAGCTACTGACTGAATGAATGGAGCTGGCATCTTACTCTCTTTGAATCTTCTTTATCATGCTAGGATTAGCAAGAAAAAGCAAAAAATTTCAGAATTGCACCTTGCAATGTGGAGATATTACTGTTTGTGCATTTACAATATTCATTGATTTTTGCCATTGAAAAACGTCCAGAAATGTTTGAAGCTATTGACTGAATGAAAGGAGCTGGCATCTCACTCTCTTTGAATCTTCTTTATCATGCTAGGATTAGCAGGAAAAAGCAAAAAATTTCAGAATTGCACCTTGCAATGTGGAGATATTACTGTTTGTGCATTTACAATATTCATTGATTTTTGCCATTGAAAAACATCATGTTATTCATATACCAGAAATGTTTGAAGCTACTGACTGAATGAAAGGAGTTGGCATCTCACTCTCTTTGAATCTTCTTTATCATGCTAGGATTAGCAGGAAAAAGCAAAAAATTTCAGAATTGCACCTTGCAATGTGGAGATATTACTGTTTGTGCATTTACAATATTCATTGATTTTTGCCATTGAAAAACGTCCAGAAATGTTTGAAGCTACTGACTGAATGAAAGGAGCGGGCATCTCACTCTCTTTGAATCTTCTTTATCATGCTAGGATTAGCAGGAAAAAACATAAAATTTCAGAATTGCACCTTGCAATGTGGAGATATTACTGTTTGTGCATTTACAATATTCATTGATTTTTGCCATTGAAAAACGTCCAGAAATGTTTGAAGCTACTGACTGAATGAAAAGAGCTGGCATCTCACTCTCTTTGAATCTTCTTTATCATGCTAGGATTAGCAGGAAAAAGCAAAAAATTTCAGAATTGCACCTTGCAATGTGGAGATATTACTGTTTGTGCATTTACAATATTCATTGATTTTTGCCATTGAAAAACGTCCAGAAATGTTTGAAGCTACTGACTGAATGACAGGAGCTGGCATCTCACTCTCTTTGAATCTTCTTTATCATGCTAGGATTAGCAGGAAAAAGCAAAAAATTTCAGAATTGCACCTTGCAATGTGGAGATATTACTGTTTGTGCATTTACAATATTCATTGATTTTTGCCATTGAAAAACGTCCAGAAATGTTTGAAGCTACTGACTGAATGAAAGGAGCTGGCATCTCACTCTCTTTGAATCTTCTTTATCATGCTAGGATTAGCAGGAAAAAGCAAAAAATTTCAGAATTGCACCTTGCAATGTGGAGATATTACTGTTTGTGCATTTACAATATTCATTGATTTTTGCCATTGGAAAACATCATGTTATTCATATACCAGAAATGTTTGAAGCTACTGACTGAATCAAAGGAGCTGGCATCTCACTCTCTTTGAATCTTCTTTATCATGGTAGGATTAGCAGGAAAAAACAAAAAAATTCAGAATTGCACCTTGCAATGTGGAGATATTACTGTTTGTGCATTTACAATATTCATTGATTTTTGCCATTGAAAAACGTCCAGAAATGTTTGAAGCTACTGACTGAATGAAAGGAGCTGGCATCTCACTCTCTTTGAAACTTCTTTATCATGCTAGGATTAGCAGGAAAAAGCAAAAAATTTCAGAATTGCACCTCGCAATGTGGAGATATTACTGTTTGTGCATTTACAATATTCATTGATTTTTGCCATTGAAAAACATGTTATTCATATACCAGAAATGTTTGAAGCTACTGACTGAATGAAAGGAGCTGGCATCTCACTCTCTTTGAATCTTCTTTATCATGCTAGGATTAGCAGGAAAAAGCAAAAAATTTCAGAATTGCACCTTGCAATGTGGAGATATTACTGTTTGTGCATTTACAATATTCATTGATTTTTGCCATTGAAAAACGTCCAGAAATGTTTGAAGCTACTGACTGAATGAAAGGAGCTGGCATCTCACTCTCTTTGAATCTTCTTTATCATGCTAGGATTAGCAGGAAAAAGCAAAAAATTTCAGAATTGCACCTTGCAATGTGGAGATATTATTGTTTGTGCATTTACAATATTCATTGATTTTTGCCATTGAAAAACATCATGTTATTCATATACCAGAAATGTTTGAAGCTACTGACTGAATGAAAGGAGCTGACATCTCAGTCTCTTTGAATCTTCTTTATCATGCTAGGATCAGCAGGAAAAAGCAAAAAAATTCAGAATTGCACCTTGCAATGTGGAGATATTACTGTTTGTGCATTTACAATATTCATTGATTTTTGCCATTGAAAAACGTCCAGAAATGTTTGAAGCTACAGACTGAATGAAAGGAGCTGGCATCTCACTCTCTTTGAATCTTCTTTATCATGCTAGGATTAGCAGGAAAAAGCAAAAAATTTCAGAATTGCACCTTGCAATGTGGAGATATTACTGTTTGTGCATTTACAATATTCATTGATTTTTGCCATTGAAAAACATCATGTTATTCATATACCAGAAATGTTTGAAGCTACTGACTGAATGAAAGGAGCTGGCATCTCACTCTCTTTGAATCTTCTTTATCATGCTAGGATTAGCAGGAAAAAGCAAAACATTTCAGAATTGCACCTTGCAATGTGGAGATATTACTGTTTGTGCATTTACAATATTCATTGATTTTTGCCATTGAAAAACGTCCAGAAATGTTTGAAGCTACTGACTGAATGAAAGGAGCTGGCATCTCACTCTCTTTGAATCTTCTTTATCATGCTAGGATTAGCAGGAAAAAGCAAAAAATTTCAGAATTGCACCTTGCAATGTGGAGATATTACTGTTTGTGCATTTACAATATTCATTGATTTTTGCCATTGAAAAACGTCCAGAAATGTTTGAAGCTACTGACTGAATGAAAGGAGCTGGCATCTCACTCTCTTTGAATCTTCTTTATCATGCTAGGATTAGCAGGAAAAAGCAAAAAATTTCAGAATTGTACCTTGCAATGTGGAGATATTACTGTTTGTGCATTTACAATATTCATTGATTTTTGCCATTGAAAAACATCATGTTATTCATATACCAGAAATGTTTGAAGCTACTGACTGAATGAAAGGAGCTGGCATCTCACTATCTTTGAATCTTCTTTATCATGCTAGGATTAGCAGGAAAAAGCAAAAAATTTCAGAATTGCACCTTGCAATGTGGAGATATTACTGTTTGTGCATTTACAATATTCATTGATCTTTGCCATTGAGAAACGTCCAGAAATGTTTGAAGCTACAGACTGAATGAAAGGAGCTGGCATCTCACTCTCTTTGAATCTTCTTTATCATGCTAGGACTAGCAGGAAAAAGCAAAAAATTTCAGAATTGCACCTTGCAATGTGGAGATATTACTGTTTGTGCATTTACAATATTCATTGATTTTTGCCATTGAAAAACATCATGTTATTCATATACCAGAAATGTTTGAAGCTACTGACTGAATGAAAGGAGCTGGCATCTCACTCTCTTTGAATCTTCTTTATCATGCTAGGATTAGCAGGAAAAAGCAAAAAATTTCAGAATTGCACCTTGCAATGTGGAGATATTACTGTTTGTGCATTTACAATATTCATTGATTTTTGCCATTGAAAAACGTCCAGAAATGTTTGAAGCTACTGACTGAATGAAAGGAGCTGGCATCTCACTCTCTTTGAATCTTCTTTATCATGCTAGGATTAGCAGGAAAAAGCAAAAAATTTCAGAATTGCACCTTGCAATGTGGAGATATTACTGTTTGTGCATTTACAATATTCATTGATTTTTGCCATTGAAAAACATCTTGTTATTCATATACCAGAAATGTTTGAAGCTACTGACTGAATGAAAGGAGCTGGCATCTCACTCTCTTTGAATCTTCTTTATCATGCTAGGATTAGCAGGAAAAAGCAAAAAATTTCAGAATTGCACCTTGCAATGTGGAGATATTACTGTTTGTGCATTTACAATATTCATTGATTTTTGCCATTGAGAAACGTCCAGAAATGTTTGAAGCTACAGACTGAATGAAAGGAGCTGGCATCTCACTCTCTTTGAATCTTCTTTATCATGCTAGGATTAGCAGGAAAAAGCAAAAAATTTCAGAATTGCACCTTGCAATGTGGAGATATTACTGTTTGTGCATTTACAATATTCATTGATTTTTGCCATTGAAAAACATCATGTTATTCATATACCAGAAATGTTTGAAGCTACTGACTGAATGAAAGGAGCTGGCATCTCACTCTCTTTGAATCTTTTTTATCATGCTAGGATTAGCAGGAAAAAGCAAAAAATTTCAGAATTGCACCTTGCAATGTGGAGATATTACTGTTTGTGCATTTACAATATTCATTGATTTTTGCCATTGAAAAACGTCCAGAAATGTTTGAAGCTACTGACTGAATGAAAGGAGCTGGCATCTCACTCTCTTTGAATCTTCTTTATCATGCTAGGATTAGCAGGAAAAAGCAAAAAATTTCAGAATTGCACCTTGCAATGTGGAGATATTACTGTTTGTGCATTTACAATATTCATTCATTTTTGCCATTGAAAAACATCCAGAAATGTTTGAAGCTACTGACTGAATGAAAGGAGCTGGCATCTCACTCTCTTTGAATCTTCTTTATCATGCTAGGATTAGCAGGAAAAAGCAAAAAATTTCAGAATTGCACCTTGCAATGTGGAGATATTACTGTTTGTGCATTTACAATATTCATTGATTTTTGCCATTGAAAAACATCATGTTATTCATATACCAGAAATGTTTGAAGCTACTGACTGAATGAAAGGAGCTGGCATCTCACTCTCTTTGAATCTTCTTTATCATGCTAGGATTAGCAGGAAAAAGCAAAAAATTTCAGAATTGCACCTTGCAATGTGGAGATATTACTGTTTGTGCATTTACAATATTCATTGATTTTTGCCATTGAGAAACGTCCAGAAATGTTTGAAGCTACAGACTGAATGAAAGGAGCTGGCATCTCACTCTCTTTGAATCTTCTTTATCATGCTAGGATTAGCAGGAAAAAGCAAAAAATTTCAGAATTGCACCTTGCAATGTGGAGATATTACTGTTTGTGCATTTACAATATTCATTGATTTTTGCCATTGAAAAACATCATGTTATTCATATACCAGAAATGTTTGAAGCTACTGACTGAATGAAAGGAGCTGGCATCTCACTCTCTTTGAATCTTCTTTATCATGCTAGGATTAGCAGGAAAAAGCAAAAAATTTCAGAATTGCACCTTGCAATGTGGAGATATTACTGTTTGTGCATTTACAATATTCATTGATTTTTGCCATTGAAAAACGTCCAGAAATGTTTGAAGCTACTGACTGAATGAAAGGAGCTGGCATCTCACTCTCTTTGAATCTTCTTTATCATGCTAGGATTAGCAGGAAAAAGCAAAAAATTTCAGAATTGCACCTTGCAATGTGGAGATATTACTGTTTGTGCATTTACAATATTCATTGATTTTTGCCATTGAAAAACATCATGTTATTCATATACCTGAAATGTTTGAAGCTACTGACTGAATGAAAGGAGCTGGCATCTCACTCTCTTTGAATCTTCTTTATCATGCTAGGATTAGCAGGAAAAAGCAAAAAATTTCAGAATTGCACCTTGCAATGTGGAGATATTACTGTTTGTGCATTTACAATATTCATTGATTTTTGCCATTGAAAAACATCCAGAAATGTTTGAAGCTACTGACTGAATGAAAGGAGCTGGCATCTCACTCTCTTTGAATCTTCTTTATCATGCTAGGATTAGCAGGAAAAAGCTAAAAATTTCAGAATTGCACCTTGCAATGTGGAGATATTACTGTTTGTGCATTTACAATATTCATTGATTTTTGCCATTGAAAAACATCCAGAAATGTTTGAAGCTACTGACTGAATGAAAGGAGCTGGCATCTCACTCTCTTTCAATCTTCTTTATCATGCTAGGATTAGCAGGAAAAAGCAAAAAATTTCAGAATTGCACCTTGCAATGTGGAGATATTACTGTTTGTGCATTTACAATATTCATTGATTTTTGCCATTGAAAAACATCATGTTATTCATATACCAGAAATGTTTGAAGCTACTGACTGAATGAAAGGAGCTGGCATCTTACTCTCTTTGAATCTTCTTTATCATGCTAGGATTAGCAGGAAAAAGCAAAAAATTTCAGAATTGCACCTTGCAATGTGGAGATATGACTGTTTGTGCATTTACAATATTCATTGATTTTTGCCATTGAAAAACGTCCAGAAATGTTTGAAGCTACTGACTGAATGAAAGGAGCTGGCATCTCACTCTCTTTGAATCTTCTTTATCATGCTAGGATTAGCAGGAAAAAGCAAAACATTTCAGAATTGCACCTTGCAATGTGGAGATATTACTGTTTGTGCATTTACAATATTCATTGATTTTTGCCATTGAAAAACGTCCAGAAATGTTTGAAGCTACTGACTGAATGAAAGGAGCTGGCATCTCACTCTCTTTGAATCTTCTTTATCATGCTAGGATTAGCAGGAAAAAGCAAAAAATTTCAGAATTGCACCTTGCAATGTGGAGATATTACTGTTTGTGCATTTACAATATTCATTGATTTTTGCCATTGAAAAACGTCCAGAAATGTTTGAAGCTACTGACTGAATGAAAGGAGCTGGCATCTCACTCTCTTTGAATCTTCTTTATCATGCTAGGATTAGCAGGAAAAAGCAAAAAATTTCAGAATTGCACCTTGCAATGTGGAGATATTACTGTTTGTGCATTTACAATATTCATTGATTTTTGCCATTGAAAAACGTCCAGAAATGTTTGAAGCTACTGACTGAATGAAAGGAGCTGGCATCTCACTCTCTTTGAATCTTCTTTATCATGCTAGGATTAGCAGGAAAAAGCAAAAAATTTCAGAATTGCACCTTGCAATGTGGAGATATTACTGTTTGTGCATTTACAATATTCATTGATTTTTGCCATTGAAAAACGTCCAGAAATGATTGAAGCTACTGACTGAATGAAAGGAGCTGGCATCTCACTCTCTTTGAATATACTTTATCATGCTAGGATTAGCAGGAAAAAGCAAAAAATTTCAGAATTGCACCTTGCAATGTGGAGATATTACTGTTTTTGCATTTACAATATTCATTGATTTTTGCCATTGAAAAACGTCCAGAAATGTTTGAAGCTACTGACTGAATGAAAGTAGCTGGCATCTCACTCTCTTTGAATCTTCTTTATCATGCTAGGATTAGCAGGAAAAAGCAAAAAATTTCAAAATTGCACCTTGCAATGTGGAGATATTACTGTTTGTGCATTTACAATATTCATTGATTTTTGCCATTGAAAAACATCATGTTATTCATATACCAGAAATGTTTGAAGCTACTGACTGAATGAAAGGAGCTGGCATCTTACTCTCTTTGAATCTTCTTTATCATGCTAGGATTAGCAAGAAAAAGCAAAAAATTTCAGAATTGCACCTTGCAATGTGGAGATATTACTGTTTGTGCATTTACAATATTCATTGATTTTTGCCATTGAAAAACGTCCAGAAATGTTTGAAGCTATTGACTGAATGAAAGGAGCTGGCATCTCACTCTCTTTGAATCTTCTTTATCATGCTAGGATTAGCAGGAAAAAGCAAAAAATTTCAGAATTGCACCTTGCAATGTGGAGATATTACTGTTTGTGCATTTACAATATTCATTGATTTTTGCCATTGAAAAACATCATGTTATTCATATACCAGAAATGTTTGAAGCTACTGACTGAATGAAAGGAGTTGGCATCTCACTCTCTTTGAATCTTCTTTATCATGCTAGGATTAGCAGGAAAAAGCAAAAAATTTCAGAATTGCACCTTGCAATGTGGAGATATTACTGTTTGTGCATTTGCAATATTCATTGATTTTTGCCATTGAAAAACGTCCAGAAATGTTTGAAGCTACTGACTGAATGAAAGGAGCGGGCATCTCACTCTCTTTGAATCTTCTTTATCATGCTAGGATTAGCAGGAAAAAGCATAAAATTTCAGAATTGCACCTTGCAATGTGGAGATATTACTGTTTGTGCATTTACAATATTCATTGATTTTTGCCATTGAAAAACGTCCAGAAATGTTTGAAGCTACTGACTGAATGAAAGGAGCTGGCATCTCACTCTCTTTGAATCTTCTTTATCATGCTAGGATTAGCAGGAAAAAGCAAAAAATTTCAGAATTGCACCTTGCAATGTGGAGATATTACTGTTTGTGCATTTACAATATTCATTGATTTTTGCCATTGGAAAACATCATGTTATTCATATACCAAAAATGTTTGAAGCTACTGACTGAATCAAAGGAGCTGGCATCTCACTCTCTTTGAATCTTCTTTATCATGGTAGGATTAGCAGGAAAAAACAAAAAAATTCAGAATTGCACCTTGCAATGTGGAGATATTACTGTTTGTGCATTTACAATATTCATTGATTTTTGCCATTGAAAAACGTCCAGAAATGTTTGAAGCTACTGACTGAATGAAAGGAGCTGGCATCTCACTCTCTTTGAATCTTCTTTATCATGCTAGGATTAGCAGGAAAAAGCAAAAAATTTCAGAATTGCACCTTGCAATGTGGAGATATTACTGTTTGTGCATTTACAATATTCATTGATTTTTGCCATTGAAAAACGTCCAGAAATGTTTGAAGCTACTGACTGAATGAAAGGAGCTGGCATCTCACTCTCTTTGAATCTTCTTTATCATGCTAGGATTAGCAGGAAAAAGCAAAAAATTTCAGAATTGCACCTTGCAATGTGGAGATATTACTGTTTGTGCATTTACAATATTCATTGATTTTTGCCATTGAAAAACGTCCAGAAATGTTTGAAGCTACTGACTGAATGAAAGGAGCTGGCATCTCACTCTCTTTGAATCTTCTTTATCATGCTAGGATTAGCAGGAAAAAGCAAAAAATTTCAGAATTGCACCTTGCAATGTGGAGATATTACTGTTTGTGCATTTACAATATTCATTGATTTTTGCCATTGAAAAACGTCCAGAAATGATTGAAGCTACTGACTGAATGAAAGGAGCTGGCATCTCACTCTCTTTGAATCTACTTTATCATGCTAGGATTAGCAGGAAAAAGCAAAAAATTTCAGAATTGCACCTTGCAATGTGGAGATATTACTGTTTTTGCATTTACAATATTCATTGATTTTTGCCATTGAAAAACGTCCAGAAATGTTTGAAGCTACTGACTGAATGAAAGTAGCTGGCATCTCACTCTCTTTGAATCTTCTTTATCATGCTAGGATTAGCAGGAAAAAGCAAAAAATTTCAAAATTGCACCTTGCAATGTGGAGATATTACTGTTTGTGCATTTACAATATTCATTGATTTTTGCCATTGAAAAACATCATGTTATTCATATACCAGAAATGTTTGAAGCTACTGACTGAATGAAAGGAGCTGGCATCTTACTCTCTTTGAATCTTCTTTATCATGCTAGGATTAGCAAGAAAAAGCAAAAAATTTCAGAATTGCACCTTGCAATGTGGAGATATTACTGTTTGTGCATTTACAATATTCATTGATTTTTGCCATTGAAAAACGTCCAGAAATGTTTGAAGCTATTGACTGAATGAAAGGAGCTGGCATCTCACTCTCTTTGAATCTTCTTTATCATGCTAGGATTAGCAGGAAAAAGCAAAAAATTTCAGAATTGCACCTTGCAATGTGGAGATATTACTGTTTGTGCATTTACAATATTCATTGATTTTTGCCATTGAAAAACATCATGTTATTCATATACCAGAAATGTTTGAAGCTACTGACTGAATGAAAGGAGTTGGCATCTCACTCTCTTTGAATCTTCTTTATCATGCTAGGATTAGCAGGAAAAAGCAAAAAATTTCAGAATTGCACCTTGCAATGTGGAGATATTACTGTTTGTGCATTTGCAATATTCATTGATTTTTGCCATTGAAAAACGTCCAGAAATGTTTGAAGCTACTGACTGAATGAAAGGAGCGGGCATCTCACTCTCTTTGAATCTTCTTTATCATGCTAGGATTAGCAGGAAAAAGCATAAAATTTCAGAATTGCACCTTGCAATGTGGAGATATTACTGTTTGTGCATTTACAATATTCATTGATTTTTGCCATTGAAAAACGTCCAGAAATGTTTGAAGCTACTGACTGAATGAAAGGAGCTGGCATCTCACTCTCTTTGAATCTTCTTTATCATGCTAGGATTAGCAGGAAAAAGCAAAAAATTTCAGAATTGCACCTTGCAATGTGGAGATATTACTGTTTGTGCATTTACAATATTCATTGATTTTTGCCATTGGAAAACATCATGTTATTCATATACCAAAAATGTTTGAAGCTACTGACTGAATCAAAGGAGCTGGCATCTCACTCTCTTTGAATCTTCTTTATCATGGTAGGATTAGCAGGAAAAAACAAAAAAATTCAGAATTGCACCTTGCAATGTGGAGATATTACTGTTTGTGCATTTACAATATTCATTGATTTTTGCCATTGAAAAACGTCCAGAAATGTTTGAAGCTACTGACTGAATGAAAGGAGCTGGCATCTCACTCTCTTTGAATCTTCTTTATCATGCTAGGATTAGCAGGAAAAAGCAAAAAATTTCAGAATTGCACCTTGCAATGTGGAGATATTACTGTTTGTGCATTTACAATATTCATTGATTTTTGCCATTGAAAAACATCATGTTATTCATATACCAGAAATGTTTGAAGCTACTGACTGAATGAAAGGAGCTGACATCTCACTCTTTTGAATCCTCTTTATCATGCTAGGATCAGCAGGAAGAAGCAAAAAATTTCAGAATTGCACCTTGCAATGTGGAGATATTACTGTTTGTGCATTTACAATATTCATTGATTTTTGCCATTGAAAAACGTCCAGAAATGTTTGAAGCTACAGACTGAATGAAAGGAGCTGGCATCTCACTCTCTTTGAATCTTCTTTATCATGCTAGGATTAGCAGGAAAAAGCAAAAAATTTCAGAATTGCACCTTGCAATGTGGAGATATTACTGTTTGTGCATTTACAATATTCATTGATTTTTGCCATTGAAAAACATCATGTTATTCATATACCAGAAATGTTTGAAGCTACTGACTGAATGAAAGGAGCTGGCATCTCACTCTCTTTGAATCTTCTTTATCATGCTAGGATTAGCAGGAAAAAGAAAAAAATTTCAGAATTGCACCTTGCAATGTGGAGATATTACTGTTTGTGCATTTACAATATTCATTGATTTTTGCCATTGAAAAACGTCCAGAAATGTTTGAAGCTACTGACTGAATGAAAGGAGCTGGCATCTCACTCTCTTTGAATCTTCTTTTTCATGCTAGGATTAGCAGGAAAAAGCAAAAAATTTCAGAATTGCACCTTGCAATGTGGAGATATTACTGTTTGTGCATTTACAATATTCATTGATTTTTGCCATTGAAAAACGTCCAGAAATGTTTGAAGCTACTGACTGAATGAAAGGAGCTGGCATCTCACTCTCTTTGAATCTTCTTTATCATGCTAGGAT
Source organism: Phyllobates terribilis (assembly GCF_046119375.1). Classification (NCBI taxonomy): domain Eukaryota; kingdom Metazoa; phylum Chordata; class Amphibia; order Anura; family Dendrobatidae; genus Phyllobates; species Phyllobates terribilis. Next base: position 583,526 of record NW_027362901.1, read on the forward strand.
TAGCAGGAAAAAGCAAAAAATTTCAGAATTGCACCTTGCAATGTGGAGATATTACTGTTTGTGCATTTACAATATTCATTGATTTTTGCCATTGAAAAACGTCCAGAAATGTTTGAAGCTACTGACTGAATGAAAGGAGCTGGCATCTCACTCTCTTTGAATCTTCTTTATCATGCTAGGATTAGCAGGAAAAAGCAAAAAATTTCAGAATTGCACCTTGCAATGTGGAGATATTACTGTTTGTGCATTTACAATATTCATTGATTTTTGCCATTGAAAAACGTAAAGAAATGTTTGAAGCTACTGACTGAATGAAAGGAGCTGGCATCTCACTCTCTTTCAATCTTCTTTATCATGCTAGGATTAGCAGGAAAAAGCAAAAAATTTCAGAATTGCACCTTGCAATGTGGAGATATTACTGTTTGTGCATTTACAATATTCATTGATTTTTGCCATTGAAAAACATCATGTTATTCATATACCAGAAATGTTTGAAGCTACTGACTGAATGAAAGGAGCTGGCATCTCACTCTCTTTGAATCTTCTTTATCATGCTAGGATTAGCAGGAAAAAGCAAAACATTTCAGAATTGCACCTTGCAATGTGGAGATATTACTGTTTGTGCATTTACAATATTCATTGATTTTTGCCATTGAAAAACGTCCAGAAATGTTTGAAGCTACTGACTGAATGAAAGGAGCTGGCATCTCACTCTCTTTGAATCTTCTTTATCATGCTAGGATTAGCAGGAAAAAGCAAAAAATTTCAGAATTGCACCTTGCAATGTGGAGATATTACTGTTTGTGCATTTACAATATTCATTGATTTTTGCCATTGAAAAACGTCCAGAAATGTTTGAAGCTACTGACTGAATGAAAGGAGCTGGCATCTCACTCTCTTTGAATCTTCTTTATCATGCTAGGATTAGCAGGAAAAAGCAAAAAATTTCAGAATTGCAACTTGCAATGTGGAGATATTACTGTTTGTGCATTTACAATATTCATTGATTTTTGCCATTGAAAAACATCATGTTATTCATATACCAGAAATGTTTGAAGCTACTGACTGAATGAAAGGAGCTGGCATCTCACTCTCTTTGAATCTTCTTTATCATGCTAGGATTAGCAGGAAAAAGCAAAAAATTTCAGAATTGCACCTTGCAATGTGGAGATATTACTGTTTGTGCATCTACAATATTCATTGATTTTTGCCATTGAGAAACGTCCAGAAATGTTTGAAGCTACAGACTGAATGAAAGGAGCTGGCATCTCACTCTCTTTGAATCTTCTTTATCATGCTAGGATTAGCAGGAAAAAGCAAAAAATTTCAGAATTGCACCTTGCAATGTGGAGATATTACTGTTTGTGCATTTACAATATTCATTGATTTTTGCCATTGAAAAACATCATGTTATTCATATACCAGAAATGTTTGAAGCTACTGACTGAATGAAAGGAGCTGGCATCTCCCTCTCTTTGAATCTTCTTTATCATGCTAGGATTAGCAGGAAAAAGCAAAAAATTTCAGAATTGCACCTTGCAATGTGGAGATATTACTGTTTGTGCATTTACAATATTCATTGATTTTTGCCATTGAAAAACGTCCAGAAATGTTTGAAGCTACTGACTGAATGAAAGGAGCTGGCATCTCACTCTCTTTGAATCTTCTTTATCATGCTAGGATTAGCAGGAAAAAGCAAAAAATTTCAGAATTGCACCTTGCAATGTGGAGATATTACTGTTTGTGCATTTACAATATTCATTGATTTTTGCCATTGAAAAACATCCAGAAAAGTTTGAAGCTACTGACTGAATGAAAGGAGCTGGCATCTCACTCTCTTTGAATCTTCTTTATCATGCTAGGATTAGCAGGAAAAAGCAAAAAATTTCAGAATTGCACCTTGCAATGTGGAGATATTACTGTTTGTGCATTTACAATATTCATTGATTTTTGCCATTGAAAAACGTCCAGAAATGTTTGAAGCTACTGACTGAATGAAAGGAGCTGGCATCTCACTCTCTTTGCATCTTCTTTATCATGCTAGGATTAGCAGGAAAAAGCAAAAAATTTCAGAATTGCACCTTGCAATGTGGAGATATTACTGTTTGTGCATTTACAATATTCATTGATTTTTGCCATTGAAAAACATCATGTTATTCATATACCAGAAATGTTTGAAGCTACTGACTGAATGAAAGGAGCTGGCATCTCACTCTCTTTGAATCTTCTTTATCATGCTAGGATTAGCAGGAAAAAGCAAAAAATTTCAGAATTGCACCTTGCAATGTGGAGATATTACTGTTTGTGCATTTACAATATTCATTGATTTTTGCCATTGAAAAATGTCCAGAAATGTTTGAAGCTACTGACTGAATGAAAGGAGCTGGCATCTCACTCTCTTTGAATCTTCTTTATCATGCTAGGATTAGCAGGAAAAAGCAAAAAATTTCAGAATTGCACCTTGCAATGTGGAGATATTACTGTTTGTGCATTTACAATATTCATTGATTTTTGCCATTGAAAAACATCATGTTATTCATATACCAGAAATGTTTGAAGCTACTGACTGAATGAAAGGAGCTGGCATCTTACTCTCTTTGAATCTTCTTTATCATGCTAGGATTAGCAGGAAAAAGCAAAAAATTTCAGAATTGCACCTTGCAATGTGGAGATATGACTGTTTGTGCATTTACAATATTCATTGATTTTTGCCATTGAAAAACGTCCAGAAATGTTTGAAGCTACTGACTGAATGAAAGGAGCTGGCATCTCACTCTCTTTGAATCTTCTTTATCATGCTAGGATTAGCAGGAGAAGCAAAACATTTCAGAATTGCACCTTGCAATGTGGAGATATTACTGTTTGTGCATTTACAATATTCATTGATTTTTGCCATTGAAAAACGTCCAGAAATGTTTGAAGCTACTGACTGAATGAAAGGAGCTGGCATCTCACTCTCTTTGAATCTTCTTTATTATGCTAGGATTAGCAGGAAAAAGCAAAAAATTTCAGAATTGCACCTTGCAATGTGGAGATATTACTGTTTGTGCATTTACAATATTCATTGATTTTTGCCATTGAAAAACGTCCAGAAATGTTTGAAGCTACTGACTGAATGAAAGGAGCTGGCATCTCACTCTCTTTGAATCTTCTTTATCATGCTAGGATTAGCAGGAAAAAGCAAAAAATTTCAGAATTGCACCTTGCAATGTGGAGATATTACTGTTTGTGCATTTACAATATTCATTGATTTTTGCCATTGAAAAACATCCAGAAATGATTGAAGCTACTGACTGAATGAAAGGAGCTGGCATCTCACTCTCTTTGAATCTACTTTATCATGCTAGGATTAGCAGGAAAAAGCAAAAAATTTCAGAATTGCACCTTGCAATGTGGAGATATTACTGTTTGTGCATTTACAATATTCATTGATTTTTGCCATTGAAAAACGTCCAGAAATGTTTGAAGCTACTGACTGAATGAAAGTAGCTGGCATCTCACTCTCTTTGAATCTTCTTTATCATGCTAGGATTAGCAGGAAAAAGCAAAAAATTTCAGAATTGCACCTTGCAATGTGGAGATATTACTGTTTGTGCATTTACAATATTCATTGATTTTTGCCATTGAAAAACATCATGTTATTTATATACCAGAAATGTTTGAAGCTACTGACTGAATGAAAGGAGCTGGCATCTTACTCTCTTTGAATCTTCTTTATCATGCTAGGATTAGCAAGAAAAAGCAAAAAATTTCAGAATTGCACCTTGCAATGTGGAGATATTACTGTTTGTGCATTTACAATATTCATTGATTTTTGCCATTGAAAAACGTCCAGAAATGTTTGAAGCTATTGACTGAATGAAAGGAGCTGGCATCTCACTCTCTTTGAATCTTCTTTATCATGCTAGGATTAGCAGGAAAAAGCAAAAAATTTCAGAATTGCACCTTGCAATGTGGAGATATTACTGTTTGTGCATTTACAATATTCATTGATTTTTGCCATTGAAAAACATCATGTTATTCATATACCAGAAATGTTTGAAGCTACTGACTGAATGAAAGGAGTTGGCATCTCACTCTCTTTGAATCTTCTTTACCATGCTAGGATTAGCAGGAAAAAGCAAAAAATTTCAGAATTGCACGTTGCAATGTGGAGATATTACTGTTTGTGCATTTACAATATTCATTGATTTTTGCCATTGAAAAACGTCCAGAAATGTTTGAAGCTACTGACTGAATGAAAGGATCGGGCATCTCACTCTCTTTGAATCTTCTTTATCATGCTAGGATTAGCAGGAAAAAGCATAAAATTTCAGAATTGCACCTTGCAATGTGGAGATATTACTGTTTGTGCATTTACAATATTCATTGATTTTTGCCATTGAAAAACGTCCAGAAATGTTTGAAGCTACTGACTGAATGAAAGGAGCTGGCATCTCACTCTCTTTGAATCTTCTTTATCATGCTAGGATTAGCAGGAAAAAGCAAAAAATTTCAGAATTGCACCTTGCAATGTGGAGATATTACTGTTTGTGCATTTACAATATTCATTGATTTTTGCCATTGAAAAACGTCCAGAAATGTTTGAAGCTACTGACTGAATGACAGGAGCTGGCATCTCACTCTCTTTGAATCTTCTTTATCATGCTAGGATTAGCAGGATAAAGCAAAAAATTTCAGAATTGCACCTTGCAATGTGGAGATATTACTGTTTGTGCATTTACAATATTCATTGATTTTTGCCATTGAAAAACGTCCAGAAATGTTTGAAGCTACTGACTGAATGAAAGGAGCTGGCATCTCACTCTCTTTGAATCTTCTTTATCATGCTAGGATTAGCAGGAAAAAGCAAAAAATTTCAGAATTGCACCTTGCAATGTGGAGATATTACTGTTTGTGCATTTACAATATTCATTGATTTTTGCCATTGGAAAACATCATGTTATTCATATACCAGAAATGTTTGAAGCTACTGACTGAATCAAAGGAGCTGGCATCTCACTCTCTTTGAATCTTCTTTATCATGGTAGGATTAGCAGGAAAAAACAAAAAAATTCAGAATTGCACCTTGCAATGTGGAGATATTACTGTTTGTGCATTTACAATATTCATTGATTTTTGCCATTGAAAAACGTCCAGAAATGTTTGAAGCTACAGACTGAATGAAAGGAGCTGGCATCTCACTCTCTTTGAATCTTCTTTATCATGCTAGGATTAGCAGGAAAAAGCAAAAAATTTCAGAATTGCACCTTGCAATGTGGAGATATTACTGTTTGTGCATTTACAATATTCATTGATTTTTGCCATTGAAAAACATCATGTTATTCATATACCAGAAATGTTTGAAGCTACTGACTGAATGAAAGGAGCTGGCATCTCACTCTCTTTGAATCTTCTTTATCATGCTAGGATTAGCAGGAAAAAGCAAAAAATTTCAGAATTGCACCTTGCAATGTGGAGATATTACTGTTTGTGCATTTACAATATTCATTGATTTTTGCCATTGAAAAACGTCCAGAAATGTTTGAAGCTACTGACTGAATGAAAGGAGCTGGCATCTCACTCTCTTTGAATCTTCTTTATCATGCTAGGATTAGCAGGAAAAAGCAAAAAATTTCAGAATTGCACCTTGCAATGTGGAGATATTACTGTTTGTGCATTTACAATATTCATTGATTTTTGCCATTGAAAAACGTCCAGAAATGTTTGAAGCTACTGACTGAATGAAAGGAGCTGGCATCTCACTCTCTTTGAATCTTCTTTATCATGCTAGGATTAGCAGGAAAAAGCAAAAAATTTCAGAATTGCACCTTGCAATGTGGAGATATTACTGTTTGTGCATTTACAATATTCATTGATTTTTGCCATTGAAAAACGTCCAGAAATGTTTGAAGCTACTGACTGAATGAAAGGAGCTGGCATCTCACTCTCTTTGAATCTTCTTTATCATGCTAGGATTAGCAGGAAAAAGCAAAAAATTTCAGAATTGCACCTTGCAATGTGGAGATATTACTGTTTGTGCATTTACAATATTCATTGATTTTTGCCATTGAAAAACGTCCAGAAATGTTTGAAGCTGCTGACTGAATGAAAGGAGCTGGCATCTCACTCTCTTTGAATCTTCTTTATCATGCTAGGATTAGCAGGAAAAAGCAAAAAATTTCAGAATTGCACCTTGCAATGTGGAGATATTACTGTTTGTGCATTTACAATATTCATTGATTTTTGCCATTGAAAAACGTCCAGAAATGTTTGAAGCTACTGACTGAATGAAAGGAGCTGGCATCTCACTCTCTTTGAATCTTCTTTATCATGCTAGGATTAGCAGGAAAAAGCAAAAAATTTCAGAATTGCACCTTGCAATGTGGAGATATTACTGTTTGTGCATTTACAATATTCATTGATTTTTGCCATTGAAAAACGTCCAGAAATGTTTGAAGCTACTGACTGAATGAAAGGAGCTGGCACCTCACTCTCTTTGAATCTTCTTTATCATGCTAGGATTAGCAGGAAAAAGCAAAAAATTTCAGAATTGCACCTTGCAATGTGGAGATATTACTGTTTGTGCATTTACAATATTCATTGATTTTTGCCATTGAAAAACGTCCAGACATGATTGAAGCTACTGACTGAATGAAAGGAGCTGGCATCTCACTCTCTTTGAATCTACTTTATCATGCTAGGAATAGCAGGAAAAAGCAAAAAATTTCAGAATTGCACCTTGCAATGTGGAGATATTACTGTTTGTGCATTTACAATATTCATTGATTTTTGCCATTGAAAAACGTCCAGAAATGTTTGAAGCTATTGACTGAATGAAAGGAGCTGGCATCTCACTCTCTTTGAATCTTCTTTATCATGCTAGGATTAGCAGGAAAAAGCAAAAAATTTCAGAATTGCACCTTGCAATGTGGAGATATTACTGTTTGTGCATTTACAATAGTCATTGATTTTTGCCATTGAAAAACATCATGTTATTCATATACCAGAAATGTTTGAAGCTACTGACTGAATGAAAGGAGTTGGCATCTCACTCTCTTTGAATCTTCTTTATCATGCTAGGATTAGCAGGAAAAAGCAAAAAATTTCAGAATTGCACCTTGCAATGTGGAGATATTACTGTTTGTGCATTTACAATATTCATTGATTTTTGCCATTGAAAAACGTCCAGAAATGTTTGAAGCTACTGACTGAATGAAAGGATCGGGCATCTCACTCTCTTTGAATCTTCTTTATCATGCTAGGATTAGCAGGAAAAAGCATAAAATTTCAGAATTGCACCTTGCAATGTGGAGATATTACTGTTTGTGCATTTACAATATTCATTGATTTTTGCCATTGAAAAACGTCCAGAAATGTTTGAAGCTACTGACTGAATGAAAGGAGCTGGCATCTCACTCTCTTTGAATCTTCTTTATCATGCTAGGATTAGCAGGAAAAAGCAAAAAATTTCAGAATTGCACCTTGCAATGTGGAGATATTACTGTTTGTGCATTTACAATATTCATTGATTTTTGCCATTGAAAAACGTCCAGAAATGTTTGAAGCTACTGACTGAATGACAGCAGCTGGCATCTCACTCTCTTTGAATCTTCTTTATCATGCTAGGATTAGCAGGAAAAAGCAAAAAATTTCAGAATTGCACCTTGCAATGTGGAGATATTACTGTTTGTGCATTTACAATATTCATTGATTTTTGCCATTGAAAAACGTCCAGAAATGTTTGAAGCTACTGACTGAATGAAAGGAGCTGGCATCTCACTCTCTTTGAATCTTCTTTATCATGCTAGGATTAGCAGGAAAAAGCAAAAAATTTCAGAATTGCACCTTGCAATGTGGAGATATTACTGTTTGTGCATTTACAATATTCATTGATTTTTGCCATTGGAAAACATCATGTTATTCATATACCAGAAATGTTTGAAGCTACTGACTGAATCAAAGGAGCTGGCATCTCACTCTCTTTGAATCTTCTTTATCATGGTAGGATTAGCAGGAAAAAACAAAAAAATTCAGAATTGCACCTTGCAATGTGGAGATATTACTGTTTATGCATTTACAATATTCATTGATTTTTGCCATTGAAAAACGTCCAGAAATGTTTGAAGCTACTGACTGAATGAAAGGAGCTGGCATCTCACTCTCTTTGAAACTTCTTTATCATGCTAGGATTAGCAGGAAAAAGCAAAAAATTTCAGAATTGCACCTCGCAATGTGGAGATATTACTGTTTGTGCATTTACAATATTCATTGATTTTTGCCATTGAAAAACATGTTATTCATATACCAGAAATGTTTGAAGCTACTGACTGAATGAAAGGAGCTGGCATCTCACTCTCTTTGAATCTTCTTTATCATGCTAGGATTAGCAGGAAAAAGCAAAAAATTTCAGAATTGCACCTTGCAATGTGGAGATATTACTGTTTGTGCATTTACAATATTCATTGATTTTTGCCATTGAAAAACGTCCAGAAATGTTTGAAGCTACTGACTGAATGAAAGGAGCTGGCATCTCACTCTCTTTGAATCTTCTTTATCATGCTAGGATTAGCAGGAAAAAGCAAAAAATTTCAGAATTGCACCTTGCAATGTGGAGATATTACTGTTTGTGCATTTACAATATTCATTGATTTTTGCCATTGAAAAACATCATGTTATTCATATACCAGAAATGTTTGAAGCTACTGACTGAATGAAAGGAGCTGACATCTCACTCTCTTTGAATCTTCTTTATCATGCTAGGATCAGCAGGAAAAAGCAAAAAATTTCAGAATTGCACCTTGCAATGTGGAGATATTACTGTTTGTGCATTTACAATATTCATTGATTTTTGCCATTGAAAAACGTCCAGAAATGTTTGAAGCTACAGACTGAATGAAAGGAGCTGGCATCTCACTCTCTTTGAATCTTCTTTATCATGCTAGGATTAGCAGGAAAAAGCAAAAAATTTCAGAATTGCACCTTGCAATGTGGAGATATTACTGTTTGTGCATTTACAATATTCATTGATTTTTGCCATTGAAAAACATCATGTTATTCATATACCAGAAATGTTTGAAGCTACTGACTGAATGAAAGGAGCTGGCATCTCACTCTCTTTGAATCTTCTTTATCATGCTAGGATTAGCAGGAAAAAGAAAAAAATTTCAGAATTGCACCTTGCAATGTGGAGATATTACTGTTTGTGCATTTACAATATTCATTGATTTTTGCCATTGAAAAACGTCCAGAAATGTTTGAAGCTACTGACTGAATGACAGCAGCTGGCATCTCACTCTCTTTGAATCTTCTTTATCATGCTAGGATTAGCAGGAAAAAGCAAAAAATTTCAGAATTGCACCTTGCAATGTGGAGATATTACTGTTTGTGCATTTACAATATTCATTGATTTTTGCCATTGAAAAACATCCAGAAATGATTGAAGCTACTGACTGAATGAAAGGAGCTGGCATCTCACTCTCTTTGAATCTACTTTATCATGCTAGGATTAGCAGGAAAAAGCAAAAAATTTCAGAATTGCACCTTGCAATGTGGAGATATTACTGTTTGTGCATTTACAATATTCATTGATTTTTGCCATTGAAAAACGTCCAGAAATGTTTGAAGCTACTGACTGAATGAAAGTAGCTGGCATCTCACTCTCTTTGAATCTTCTTTATCATGCTAGGATTAGCAGGAAAAAGCAAAAAATTTCAGAATTGCACCTTGCAATGTGGAGATATTACTGTTTGTGCATTTACAATATTCATTGATTTTTGCCATTGAAAAACATCATGTTATTTATATACCAGAAATGTTTGAAGCTACTGACTGAATGAAAGGAGCTGGCATCTTACTCTCTTTGAATCTTCTTTATCATGCTAGGATTAGCAAGAAAAAGCAAAAAATTTCAGAATTGCACCTTGCAATGTGGAGATATTACTGTTTGTGCATTTACAATATTCATTGATTTTTGCCATTGAAAAACGTCCAGAAATGTTTGAAGCTATTGACTGAATGAAAGGAGCTGGCATCTCACTCTCTTTGAATCTTCTTTATCATGCTAGGATTAGCAGGAAAAAGCAAAAAATTTCAGAATTGCACCTTGCAATGTGGAGATATTACTGTTTGTGCATTTACAATATTCATTGATTTTTGCCATTGAAAAACATCATGTTATTCATATACCAGAAATGTTTGAAGCTACTGACTGAATGAAAGGAGTTGGCATCTCACTCTCTTTGAATCTTCTTTACCATGCTAGGATTAGCAGGAAAAAGCAAAAAATTTCAGAATTGCACGTTGCAATGTGGAGATATTACTGTTTGTGCATTTACAATATTCATTGATTTTTGCCATTGAAAAACGTCCAGAAATGTTTGAAGCTACTGACTGAATGAAAGGATCGGGCATCTCACTCTCTTTGAATCTTCTTTATCATGCTAGGATTAGCAGGAAAAAGCATAAAATTTCAGAATTGCACCTTGCAATGTGGAGATATTACTGTTTGTGCATTTACAATATTCATTGATTTTTGCCATTGAAAAACGTCCAGAAATGTTTGAAGCTACTGACTGAATGAAAGGAGCTGGCATCTCACTCTCTTTGAATCTTCTTTATCATGCTAGGATTAGCAGGAAAAAGCAAAAAATTTCAGAATTGCACCTTGCAATGTGGAGATATTACTGTTTGTGCATTTACAATATTCATTGATTTTTGCCATTGAAAAACGTCCAGAAATGTTTGAAGCTACTGACTGAATGACAGGAGCTGGCATCTCACTCTCTTTGAATCTTCTTTATCATGCTAGGATTAGCAGGATAAAGCAAAAAATTTCAGAATTGCACCTTGCAATGTGGAGATATTACTGTTTGTGCATTTACAATATTCATTGATTTTTGCCATTGAAAAACGTCCAGAAATGTTTGAAGCTACTGACTGAATGAAAGGAGCTGGCATCTCACTCTCTTTGAATCTTCTTTATCATGCTAGGATTAGCAGGAAAAAGCAAAAAATTTCAGAATTGCACCTTGCAATGTGGAGATATTACTGTTTGTGCATTTACAATATTCATTGATTTTTGCCATTGGAAAACATCATGTTATTCATATACCAGAAATGTTTGAAGCTACTGACTGAATCAAAGGAGCTGGCATCTCACTCTCTTTGAATCTTCTTTATCATGGTAGGATTAGCAGGAAAAAACAAAAAAATTCAGAATTGCACCTTGCAATGTGGAGATATTACTGTTTGTGCATTTACAATATTCATTGATTTTTGCCATTGAAAAACGTCCAGAAATGTTTGAAGCTACAGACTGAATGAAAGGAGCTGGCATCTCACTCTCTTTGAATCTTCTTTATCATGCTAGGATTAGCAGGAAAAAGCAAAAAATTTCAGAATTGCACCTTGCAATGTGGAGATATTACTGTTTGTGCATTTACAATATTCATTGATTTTTGCCATTGAAAAACATCATGTTATTCATATACCAGAAATGTTTGAAGCTACTGACTGAATGAAAGGAGCTGGCATCTCACTCTCTTTGAATCTTCTTTATCATGCTAGGATTAGCAGGAAAAAGCAAAAAATTTCAGAATTGCACCTTGCAATGTGGAGATATTACTGTTTGTGCATTTACAATATTCATTGATTTTTGCCATTGAAAAACGTCCAGAAATGTTTGAAGCTACTGACTGAATGAAAGGAGCTGGCATCTCACTCTCTTTGAATCTTCTTTATCATGCTAGGATTAGCAGGAAAAAGCAAAAAATTTCAGAATTGCACCTTGCAATGTGGAGATATTACTGTTTGTGCATTTACAATATTCATTGATTTTTGCCATTGAAAAACGTCCAGAAATGTTTGAAGCTACTGACTGAATGAAAGGAGCTGGCATCTCACTCTCTTTGAATCTTCTTTATCATGCTAGGATTAGCAGGAAAAAGCAAAAAATTTCAGAATTGCACCTTGCAATGTGGAGATATTACTGTTTGTGCATTTACAATATTCATTGATTTTTGCCATTGAAAAACGTCCAGAAATGTTTGAAGCTACTGACTGAATGAAAGGAGCTGGCATCTCACTCTCTTTGAATCTTCTTTATCATGCTAGGATTAGCAGGAAAAAGCAAAAAATTTCAGAATTGCACCTTGCAATGTGGAGATATTACTGTTTGTGCATTTACAATATTCATTGATTTTTGCCATTGAAAAACGTCCAGAAATGTTTGAAGCTACTGACTGAATGAAAGGAGCTGGCATCTCACTCTCTTTGAATCTTCTTTATCATGCTAGGATTAGCAGGAAAAAGCAAAAAATTTCAGAATTGCACCTTGCAATGTGGAGATATTACTGTTTGTGCATTTACAATATTCATTGATTTTTGCCATTGAAAAACGTCCAGAAATGTTTGAAGCTACTGACTGAATGAAAGGAGCTGGCATCTCACTCTCTTTGAATCTTCTTTATCATGCTAGGATTAGCAGGAAAAAGCAAAAAATTTCAGAATTGCACCTTGCAATGTGGAGATATTACTGTTTGTGCATTTACAATATTCATTGATTTTTGCCATTGAAAAACGTCCAGAAATGTTTGAAGCTACTGACTGAATGAAAGGAGCTGGCACCTCACTCTCTTTGAATCTTCTTTATCATGCTAGGATTAGCAGGAAAAAGCAAAAAATTTCAGAATTGCACCTTGCAATGTGGAGATATTACTGTTTGTGCATTTACAATATTCATTGATTTTTGCCATTGAAAAACGTCCAGACATGATTGAAGCTACTGACTGAATGAAAGGAGCTGGCATCTCACTCTCTTTGAATCTACTTTATCATGCTAGGAATAGCAGGAAAAAGCAAAAAATTTCAGAATTGCACCTTGCAATGTGGAGATATTACTGTTTGTGCATTTACAATATTCATTGATTTTTGCCATTGAAAAACGTCCAGAAATGTTTGAAGCTATTGACTGAATGAAAGGAGCTGGCATCTCACTCTCTTTGAATCTTCTTTATCATGCTAGGATTAGCAGGAAAAAGCAAAAAATTTCAGAATTGCACCTTGCAATGTGGAGATATTACTGTTTGTGCATTTACAATAGTCATTGATTTTTGCCATTGAAAAACATCATGTTATTCATATACCAGAAATGTTTGAAGCTACTGACTGAATGAAAGGAGTTGGCATCTCACTCTCTTTGAATATTCTTTATCATGCTAGGATTAGCAGGAAAAAGCAAAAAATTTCAGAATTGCACCTTGCAATGTGGAGATATTACTGTTTGTGCATTTACAATATTCATTGATTTTTGCCATTGAAAAACGTCCAGAAATGTTTGAAGCTACTGACTGAATGAAAGGATCGGGCATCTCACTCTCTTTGAATCTTCTTTATCATGCTAGGATTAGCAGGAAAAAGCATAAAATTTCAGAATTGCACCTTGCAATGTGGAGATATTACTGTTTGTGCATTTACAATATTCATTGATTTTTGCCATTGAAAAACGTCCAGAAATGTTTGAAGCTACTGACTGAATGAAAGGAGCTGGCATCTCACTCTCTTTGAATCTTCTTTATCATGCTAGGATTAGCAGGAAAAAGCAAAAAATTTCAGAATTGCACCTTGCAATGTGGAGATATTACTGTTTGTGCATTTACAATATTCATTGATTTTTGCCATTGAAAAACGTCCAGAAATGTTTGAAGCTACTGACTGAATGACAGCAGCTGGCATCTCACTCTCTTTGAATCTTCTTTATCATGCTAGGATTAGCAGGAAAAAGCAAAAAATTTCAGAATTGCACCTTGCAATGTGGAGATATTACTGTTTGTGCATTTACAATATTCATTGATTTTTGCCATTGAAAAACGTCCAGAAATGTTTGAAGCTACTGACTGAATGAAAGGAGCTGGCATCTCACTCTCTTTGAATCTTCTTTATCATGCTAGGATTAGCAGGAAAAAGCAAAAAATTTCAGAATTGCACCTTGCAATGTGGAGATATTACTGTTTGTGCATTTACAATATTCATTGATTTTTGCCATTGGAAAACATCATGTTATTCATATACCAGAAATGTTTGAAGCTACTGACTGAATCAAAGGAGCTGGCATCTCACTCTCTTTGAATCTTCTTTATCATGGTAGGATTAGCAGGAAAAAACAAAAAAATTCAGAATTGCACCTTGCAATGTGGAGATATTACTGTTTATGCATTTACAATATTCATTGATTTTTGCCATTGAAAAACGTCCAGAAATGTTTGAAGCTACTGACTGAATGAAAGGAGCTGGCATCTCACTCTCTTTGAAACTTCTTTATCATGCTAGGATTAGCAGGAAAAAGCAAAAAATTTCAGAATTGCACCTCGCAATGTGGAGATATTACTGTTTGTGCATTTACAATATTCATTGATTTTTGCCATTGAAAAACATGTTATTCATATACCAGAAATGTTTGAAGCTACTGACTGAATGAAAGGAGCTGGCATCTCACTCTCTTTGAATCTTCTTTATCATGCTAGGATTAGCAGGAAAAAGCAAAAAATTTCAGAATTGCACCTTGCAATGTGGAGATATTACTGTTTGTGCATTTACAATATTCATTGATTTTTGCCATTGAAAAACGTCCAGAAATGTTTGAAGCTACTGACTGAATGAAAGGAGCTGGCATCTCACTCTCTTTGAATCTTCTTTATCATGCTAGGATTAGCAGGAAAAAGCAAAAAATTTCAGAATTGCACCTTGCAATGTGGAGATATTACTGTTTGTGCATTTACAATATTCATTGATTTTTGCCATTGAAAAACATCATGTTATTCATATACCAGAAATGTTTGAAGCTACTGACTGAATGAAAGGAGCTGACATCTCACTCTCTTTGAATCTTCTTTATCATGCTAGGATCAGCAGGAAAAAGCAAAAAATTTCAGAATTGCACCTTGCAATGTGGAGATATTACTGTTTGTGCATTTACAATATTCATTGATTTTTGCCATTGAAAAACGTCCAGAAATGTTTGAAGCTACAGACTGAATGAAAGGAGCTGGCATCTCACTCTCTTTGAATCTTCTTTATCATGCTAGGATTAGCAGGAAAAAGCAAAAAATTTCAGAATTGCACCTTGCAATGTGGAGATATTACTGTTTGTGCATTTACAATATTCATTGATTTTTGCCATTGAAAAACATCATGTTATTCATATACCAGAAATGTTTGAAGCTACTGACTGAATGAAAGGAGCTGGCATCTCACTCTCTTTGAATCTTCTTTATCATGCTAGGATTAGCAGGAAAAAGAAAAAAAATTCAGAATTGCACCTTGCAATGTGGAGATATTACTGTTTGTGCATTTACAATATTCATTGATTTTTGCCATTGAAAAACGTCCAGAAATGTTTGAAGCTACTGACTGAATGACAGCAGCTGGCATCTCACTCTCTTTGAATCTTCTTTATCATGCTAGGATTAGCAGGAAAAAGCAAAAAATTTCAGAATTGCACCTTGCAATGTGGAGATATTACTGTTTGTGCATTTACAATATTCATTGATTTTTGCCATTGGAAAACATCATGTTATTCATATACCAGAAATGTTTGAAGCTACTGACTGAATCAAAGGAGCTGGCATCTCACTCTCTTTGAATCTTCTTTATCATGGTAGGATTAGCAGGAAAAAACAAAAAAATTCAGAATTGCACCTTGCAATGTGGAGATATTACTGTTTATGCATTTACAATATTCATTGATTTTTGCCATTGAAAAACATCCAGAAATGTTTGAAGCTACTGACTGAATGAAAGGAGCTGGCATCTCACTCTCTTTGAAACTTCTTTATCATGCTAGGATTAGCAGGAAAAAGCAAAAAATTTCAGAATTGCACCTCGCAATGTGGAGATATTACTGTTTGTGCATTTACAATATTCATTGATTTTTGCCATTGAAAAACATGTTATTCATATACCAGAAATGTTTGAAGCTACTGACTGAATGAAAGGAGCTGGCATCTCACTCTCTTTGAATCTTCTTTATCATGCTAGGATTAGCAGGAAAAAGCAAAAAATTTCAGAATTGCACCTTGCAATGTGGAGATATTACTGTTTGTGCATTTACAATATTCATTGATTTTTGCCATTGAAAAACGTCCAGAAATGTTTGAAGCTACTGACTGAATGAAAGGAGCTGGCATCTCACTCTCTTTGAATCTTCTTTATCATGCTAGGATTAGCAGGAAAAAGCAAAAAATTTCAGAATTGCACCTTGCAATGTGGAGATATTACTGTTTGTGCATTTACAATATTCATTGATTTTTGCCATTGAAAAACATCATGTTATTCATATACCAGAAATGTTTGAAGCTACTGACTGAATGAAAGGAGCTGACATCTCACTCTCTTTGAATCTTCTTTATCATGCTAGGATCAGCAGGAAAAAGCAAAAAATTTCAGAATTGCACCTTGCAATGTGGAGATATTACTGTTTGTGCATTTACAATATTCATTGATTTTTGCCATTGAAAAACGTCCAGAAATGTTTGAAGCTACAGACTGAATGAAAGGAGCTGGCATCTCACTCTCTTTGAATCTTCTTTATCATGCTAGGATTAGCAGGAAAAAGCAAAAAATTTCAGAATTGCACCTTGCAATGTGGAGATATTACTGTTTGTGCATTTACAATATTCATTGATTTTTGCCATTGAAAAACATCATGTTATTCATATACCAGAAATGTTTGAAGCTACTGACTGAATGAAAGGAGCTGGCATCTCACTCTCTTTGAATCTTCTTTATCATGCTAGGATTAGCAGGAAAAAGAAAAAAATTTCAGAATTGCACCTTGCAATGTGGAGATATTACTGTTTGTGCATTTACAATATTCATTGATTTTTGCCATTGAAAAACGTCCAGAAATGTTTGAAGCTACTGACTGAATGAAAGGAGCTGGCATCTCACTCTCTTTGAATCTTCTATATCATGCTAGGATTAGCAGGAAAAAGCAAAAAATTTCAGAATTGCACCTTGCAATGTGGAGATATTACTGTTTGTGCATTTACAATATTCATTGATTTTTGCCATTGAAAAACGTCCAGAAATGTTTGAAGCTACTGACTGAATGAAAGGAGCTGGCATCTCACTCTCTTTGAATCTTCTTTATCATGCTAGGATTAGCAGGAAAAAGCAAAAAATTTCAGAATTGCACCTTGCAATGTGGAGATATTACTGTTTGTGCATTTACAATATTCATTGATTTTTGCCATTGAAAAACGTCCAGAAATGTTTGAAGCTACTGACTGAATGAAAGGAGCTGGCATCTCACTCTCTTTGAATCTTCTTTATAATGCTAGGATTAGCAGGAAAAAGCAAAAAATTTCAGAATTGCACCTTGCAATGTGGAGATATTGCTGTTTGTGCATTTACAATATTCATTGATTTTTGCCATTGAAAAACATCATGTTATTCATATACCAGAAATGTTTGAAGCTACTGACTGAATGAAAGGAGCTGGCATCTCACTCTCTTTGAATCTTCTTTATCATGCTAGGATTAGCAGGAAAAAGCAAAAAATTTCAGAATTGCACCTTGCAATGAGGAGATATTACTGTTTGTGCATTTACAATATTCATTGATTTTTGCCATTGAAAAACGTCCAGAAATGTTTGAAGCTACTGACTGAATGAAAGGAGCTGGCATCTCACTCTCTTTGAATCTTCTTTATCATGCTAGGATTAGCAGGAAAAAGCAAAAAAATTCAGAATTGCACCTTGCAATGTGGAGATATTACTGTTTGTGCATTTACAAAATTCATTGATTTTTGCCATTGAAAAACATCATGTTATTCATATACCAGAAATGTTTGAAGCTACTGACTGAATGAAAGGAGCTGGCATCTCACTCTCTTTGAATCTTCTTTATCATGCTAGGATTAGCAGGAAAAAGCAAAAAAATTTCAGAATTACACCTTGCAATGTGGAGATATTACTGTTTATGCATTTACAATATTCATTGATTTTTGCCATTGAAAAACGTCCAGAAATGTTTGAAGCTACTGACTGAATGAAAGGAGCTGGCATCTCACTCTCTTTGAAACTTCTTTATCATGCTAGGATTAGCAGGAAAAAGCAAAAAATTTCAGAATTGCACCTCGCAATGTGGAGATATTACTGTTTGTGCATTTACAATATTCATTGATTTTTGCCATTGAAAAACATGTTATTCATATACCAGAAATGTTTGAAGCTACTGACTGAATGAAAGGAGCTGGCATCTCACTCTCTTTGAAACTTCTTTATCATGCTAGGATTAGCAGGAAAAAGCAAAAAATTTCAGAATTGCACCTCGCAATGTGGAGATATTACTGTTTGTGCATTTACAA
Source organism: Phyllobates terribilis (assembly GCF_046119375.1). Lineage (NCBI taxonomy): Eukaryota > Metazoa > Chordata > Amphibia > Anura > Dendrobatidae > Phyllobates > Phyllobates terribilis. The sequence continues at coordinate 601,872 of NW_027362901.1, forward strand.
TATTCATTGATTTTTGCCATTGAAAAACATGTTATTCATATACCAGAAATGTTTGAAGCTACTGACTGAATGAAAGGAGCTGGCATCTCACTCTCTTTGAATCTTCTTTATCATGCTAGGATTAGCAGGAAAAAGCAAAAAATTTCAGAATTGCACCTTGCAATGTGGAGATATTACTGTTTGTGCATTTACAATATTCATTGATTTTTGCCATTGAAAAACGTCCAGAAATGTTTGAAGCTACTGACTGAATGAAAGGAGCTGGCATCTCACTCTCTTTGAATCTTCTTTATCATGCTAGGATTAGCAGGAAAAAGCAAAAAATTTCAGAATTGCACCTTGCAATGTGGAGATATTACTGTTTGTGCATTTACAATATTCATTGATTTTTGCCATTGAAAAACATCATGTTATTCATATACCAGAAATGTTTGAAGCTACTGACTGAATGAAAGGAGCTGACATCTCACTCTCTTTGAATCTTCTTTATCATGCTAGGATCAGCAGGAAAAAGCAAAAAATTTCAGAATTGCACCTTGCAATGTGGAGATATTACTGTTTGTGCATTTACAATATTCATTGATTTTTGCCATTGAAAAACGTCCAGAAATGTTTGAAGCTACAGACTGAATGAAAGGAGCTGGCATCTCACTCTCTTTGAATCTTCTTTATCATGCTAGGATTAGCAGGAAAAAGCAAAAAATTTCAGAATTGCACCTTGCAATGTGGAGATATTACTGTTTGTGCATTTACAATATTCATTGATTTTTGCCATTGAAAAACATCATGTTATTCATATACCAGAAATGTTTGAAGCTACTGACTGAATGAAAGGAGCTGGCATCTCACTCTCTTTGAATCTTCTTTATCATGCTAGGATTAGCAGGAAAAAGAAAAAAATTTCAGAATTGCACCTTGCAATGTGGAGATATTACTGTTTGTGCATTTACAATATTCATTGATTTTTGCCATTGAAAAACGTCCAGAAATGTTTGAAGCTACTGACTGAATGAAAGGAGCTGGCATCTCACTCTCTTTGAATCTTCTATATCATGCTAGGATTAGCAGGAAAAAGCAAAAAATTTCAGAATTGCACCTTGCAATGTGGAGATATTACTGTTTGTGCATTTACAATATTCATTGATTTTTGCCATTGAAAAACGTCCAGAAATGTTTGAAGCTACTGACTGAATGAAAGGAGCTGGCATCTCACTCTCTTTGAATCTTCTTTATCATGCTAGGATTAGCAGGAAAAAGCAAAAAATTTCAGAATTGCACCTTGCAATGTGGAGATATTACTGTTTGTGCATTTACAATATTCATTGATTTTTGCCATTGAAAAACGTCCAGAAATGTTTGAAGCTACTGACTGAATGAAAGGAGCTGGCATCTCACTCTCTTTGAATCTTCTTTATAATGCTAGGATTAGCAGGAAAAAGCAAAAAATTTCAGAATTGCACCTTGCAATGTGGAGATATTGCTGTTTGTGCATTTACAATATTCATTGATTTTTGCCATTGAAAAACATCATGTTATTCATATACCAGAAATGTTTGAAGCTACTGACTGAATGAAAGGAGCTGGCATCTCACTCTCTTTGAATCTTCTTTATCATGCTAGGATTAGCAGGAAAAAGCAAAAAATTTCAGAATTGCACCTTGCAATGAGGAGATATTACTGTTTGTGCATTTACAATATTCATTGATTTTTGCCATTGAAAAACGTCCAGAAATGTTTGAAGCTACTGACTGAATGAAAGGAGCTGGCATCTCACTCTCTTTGAATCTTCTTTATCATGCTAGGATTAGCAGGAAAAAGCAAAAAAATTCAGAATTGCACCTTGCAATGTGGAGATATTACTGTTTGTGCATTTACAAAATTCATTGATTTTTGCCATTGAAAAACATCATGTTATTCATATACCAGAAATGTTTGAAGCTACTGACTGAATGAAAGGAGCTGGCATCTCACTCTCTTTGAATCTTCTTTATCATGCTAGGATTAGCAGGAAAAAGCAAAAAAATTTCAGAATTACACCTTGCAATGTGGAGATATTACTGTTTGTGCATTTACAATATTCATTGATTTTTGCCATTGAAAAACGTCCAGAAATGTTTGAAGCTACTGACTGAATGAAAGGAGCTGGCATCTCACTCTCTTTGAATCTTCTTTATCATGCTAGGATTAGCAGGAAAAAGCAAAAAATTTCAGAATTGCACCTTGCAATGTGGAGATATTACTGTTTGTGCATTTACAATATTCATTGATTTTTGCCATTGAAAAACATCATGTTATTCATATACCAGAAATGTTTGAAGCTACTGACTGAATGAAAGGAGCTGGCATCTCACTCTCTTTGAATCTTCTTTATCATGCTAGGATTAGCAGGAAAAAGAAAAAAATTTCAGAATTGCACCTTGCAATGTGGAGATATTACTGTTTGTGCATTTACAATATTCATTGATTTTTGCCATTGAAAAACGTCCAGAAATGTTTGAAGCTACTGACTGAATGAAAGGAGCTGGCATCTCACTCTCTTTGAATCTTCTTTATCATGCTAGGATTAGCAGGAAAAAGCAAAAAATTTCAGAATTGCACCTTGCAATGTGGAGATATTACTGTTTGTGCATTTACAATATTCATTGATTTTTGCCATTGAAAAACGTCCAGAAATGTTTGAAGCTACTGACTGAATGAAAGGAGCTGGCATCTCACTCTCTTTGAATCTTCTTTATCATGCTAGGATTAGCAGGAAAAAGCAAAAAATTTCAGAATTGCACCTTGCAATGTGGAGATATTACTGTTTGTGCATTTACAATATTCATTGATTTTTGCCATTGAAAAACGTCCAGAAATGTTTGAAGCTACTGACTGAATGAAAGGAGCTGGCATCTCACTCTCTTTGAATCTTCTTTATCATGCTAGGATTAGCAGGAAAAAGCAAAAAATTTCAGAATTGCACCTTGCAATGAGGAGATATTACTGTTTGTGCATTTACAATATTCATTGATTTTTGCCATTGAAAAACGTCCAGAAATGTTTGAAGCTACTGACTGAATGAAAGGAGCTGGCATCTCACTCTCTTTGAATCTTCTTTATCATGCTAGGATTAGCAGGAAAAAGCAAAAAATTTCAGAATTGCACCTTGCAATGTGGAGATATTACTGTTTGTGCATTTACAATATTCATTGATTTTTGCCATTGAAAAACATCATGTTATTCATATACCAGAAATGTTTGAAGCTACTGACTGAATGAAAGGAGCTGGCATCTCACTCTCTTTGAATCTTCTTTATCATGCTAGGATTAGCAGGAAAAAGCAAAAAATTTCAGAATTGCACCTTGCAATGAGGAGATATTACTGTTTGTGCATTTACAATATTCATTGATTTTTGCCATTGAAAAACGTCCAGAAATGTTTGAAGCTACTGACTGAATGAAAGGAGCTGGCATCTCACTCTCTTTGAATCTTCTTTATCATGCTAGGATTAGCAGGAAAAAGCAAAAAAATTCAGAATTGCACCTTGCAATGTGGAGATATTACTGTTTGTGCATTTACAAAATTCATTGATTTTTGCCATTGAAAAACATCATGTTATTCATATACCAGAAATGTTTGAAGCTACTGACTGAATGAAAGGAGCTGGCATCTCACTCTCTTTGAGTCTTCTTTATCATGCTAGGATTAGCAGGAAAAAGCAAAAAAATTTCAGAATTACACCTTGCAATGTGGAGATATTACTGTTTGTGCATTTACAATATTCATTGATTTTTGCCATTGAAAAACGTCCAGAAATGTTTGAAGCTACTGACTGAATGAAAGGAGCTGGCATCTCACTCTCTTTGAATCTTCTTTATCATGCTAGGATTAGCAGGAAAAAGCAAAAAATTTCAGAATTGCACCTTGCAATGTGGAGATATTACTGTTTGTGCATTTACAATATTCATTGATTTTTGCCATTGAAAAACATCATGTTATTCATATACCAGAAATGTTTGAAGCTACTGACTGAATGAAAGGAGCTGGCATCTCACTCTCTTTGAATCTTCTTTATCATGCTAGGATTAGCAGGAAAAAGAAAAAAATTTCAGAATTGCACCTTGCAATGTGGAGATATTACTGTTTGTGCATTTACAATATTCATTGATTTTTGCCATTGAAAAACGTCCAGAAATGTTTGAAGCTACTGACTGAATGAAAGGAGCTGGCATCTCACTCTCTTTGAATCTTCTATATCATGCTAGGATTAGCAGGAAAAAGCAAAAAATTTCAGAATTGCACCTTGCAATGTGGAGATATTACTGTTTGTGCATTTACAATATTCATTGATTTTTGCCATTGAAAAACGTCCAGAAATGTTTGAAGCTACTGACTGAATGAAAGGAGCTGGCATCTCACTCTCTTTGAATCTTCTTTATAATGCTAGGATTAGCAGGAAAAAGCAAAAAATTTCAGAATTGCACCTTGCAATGTGGAGATATTGCTGTTTGTGCATTTACAATATTCATTGATTTTTGCCATTGAAAAACATCATGTTATTCATATACCAGAAATGTTTGAAGCTACTGACTGAATGAAAGGAGCTGGCATCTCACTCTCTTTGAATCTTCTTTATCATGCTAGGATTAGCAGGAAAAAGCAAAAAATTTCAGAATTGCACCTTGCAATGAGGAGATATTACTGTTTGTGCATTTACAATATTCATTGATTTTTGCCATTGAAAAACGTCCAGAAATGTTTGAAGCTACTGACTGAATGAAAGGAGCTGGCATCTCACTCTCTTTGAATCTTCTTTATCATGCTAGGATTAGCAGGAAAAAGCAAAAAAATTCAGAATTGCACCTTGCAATGTGGAGATATTACTGTTTGTGCATTTACAAAATTCATTGATTTTTGCCATTGAAAAACATCATGTTATTCATATACCAGAAATGTTTGAAGCTACTGACTGAATGAAAGGAGCTGGCATCTCACTCTCTTTGAATCTTCTTTATCATGCTAGGATTAGCAGGAAAAAGCAAAAAAATTTCAGAATTACACCTTGCAATGTGGAGATATTACTGTTTGTGCATTTACAATATTCATTGATTTTTGCCATTGAAAAACGTCCAGAAATGTTTGAAGCTACTGACTGAATGAAAGGAGCTGGCATCTCACTCTCTTTGAATCTTCTTTATCATGCTAGGATTAGCAGGAAAAAGCAAAAAATTTCAGAATTGCACCTTGCAATGTGGAGATATTACTGTTTGTGCATTTACAATATTCATTGATTTTTGCCATTGAAAAACATCATGTTATTCATATACCAGAAATGTTTGAAGCTACTGACTGAATGAAAGGAGCTGGCATCTCACTCTCTTTGAATCTTCTTTATCATGCTAGGATTAGCAGGAAAAAGAAAAAAATTTCAGAATTGCACCTTGCAATGTGGAGATATTACTGTTTGTGCATTTACAATATTCATTGATTTTTGCCATTGAAAAACGTCCAGAAATGTTTGAAGCTACTGACTGAATGAAAGGAGCTGGCATCTCACTCTCTTTGAATCTTCTTTATCATGCTAGGATTAGCAGGAAAAAGCAAAAAATTTCAGAATTGCACCTTGCAATGTGGAGATATTACTGTTTGTGCATTTACAATATTCATTGATTTTTGCCATTGAAAAACGTCCAGAAATGTTTGAAGCTACTGACTGAATGAAAGGAGCTGGCATCTCACTCTCTTTGAATCTTCTTTATCATGCTAGGATTAGCAGGAAAAAGCAAAAAATTTCAGAATTGCACCTTGCAATGTGGAGATATTGCTGTTTGTGCATTTACAATATTCATTGATTTTTGCCATTGAAAAACGTCCAGAAATGTTTGAAGCTACTGACTGAATGAAAGGAGCTGGCATCTCACTCTCTTTGAATCTTCTTTATCATGCTAGGATTAGCAGGAAAAAGCAAAAAATTTCAGAATTGCACCTTGCAATGAGGAGATATTACTGTTTGTGCATTTACAATATTCATTGATTTTTGCCATTGAAAAACGTCCAGAAATGTTTGAAGCTACTGACTGAATGAAAGGAGCTGGCATCTCACTCTCTTTGAATCTTCTTTATCATGCTAGGATTAGCAGGAAAAAGCAAAAAATTTCAGAATTGCACCTTGCAATGTGGAGATATTACTGTTTGTGCATTTACAATATTCATTGATTTTTGCCATTGAAAAACATCATGTTATTCATATACCAGAAATGTTTGAAGCTACTGACTGAATGAAAGGAGCTGGCATCTCACTCTCTTTGAATCTTCTTTATCATGCTAGGATTAGCAGGAAAAAGCAAAAAATTTCAGAATTGCACCTTGCAATGAGGAGATATTACTGTTTGTGCATTTACAATATTCATTGATTTTTGCCATTGAAAAACGTCCAGAAATGTTTGAAGCTACTGACTGAATGAAAGGAGCTGGCATCTCACTCTCTTTGAATCTTCTTTATCATGCTAGGATTAGCAGGAAAAAGCAAAAAAATTCAGAATTGCACCTTGCAATGTGGAGATATTACTGTTTGTGCATTTACAAAATTCATTGATTTTTGCCATTGAAAAACATCATGTTATTCATATACCAGAAATGTTTGAAGCTACTGACTGAATGAAAGGAGCTGGCATCTCACTCTCTTTGAGTCTTCTTTATCATGCTAGGATTAGCAGGAAAAAGCAAAAAAATTTCAGAATTACACCTTGCAATGTGGAGATATTACTGTTTGTACATTTACAATATTCATTGATTTTTGCCATTGAAAAACGTCCAGAAATGTTTGAAGCTACTGACTGAATGAAAGGAGCTGGCATCTCACTCTCTTTGAATCTTCTTTATCATGCTAGGATTAGCAGGAAAAAGCAAAAAATTTCAGAATTGCACCTTGCAATGTGGAGATATTACTGTTTGTGCATTTACAATATTCATTGATTTTTGCCATTGAAAAACATCATGTTATTCATATACCAGAAATGTTTGAAGCTACTGACTGAATGAAAGGAGCTGGCATCTCACTCTCTTTGAATCTTCTTTATCATGCTAGGATTAGCAGGAAAAAGCAAAAAATTTCAGAATTGCACCTTGCAATGTGGAGATATTACTGTTTGTGCATTTACAATATTCATTGATTTTTGCCATTGAAAAACGTCCAGAAATGTTTGAAGCTACTGACTGAATGAAAGGAGCTGGCATCTCACTCTCTTTGAATCTTCTTTATCATGCTAGGATTAGCAGGAAAAAGCAAAAAATTTCAGAATTGCACCTTGCAATGTGGAGATATTACTGTTTGTGCATTTACAAAATTCATTGATTTTTGCCATTGAAAAACATCATGTTATTCATATACCAGAAATGTTTGAAGCTACTGACTGAATGAAAGGAGCTGGCATCTCACTCTCTTTGAATCTTCTTTATCATGCTAGGATTAGCAGGAAAAAGCAAAAAAATTTCAGAATTACACCTTGCAATGTGGAGATATTACTGTTTGTGCATTTACAATATTCATTGATTTTTGCCATTGAAAAACGTCCAGAAATGTTTGAAGCTACTGACTGAATGAAAGGAGCTGGCATCTCACTCTCTTTGAATCTTCTTTATCATGCTAGGATTAGCAGGAAAAAGCAAAAAATTTCAGAATTGCACCTTGCAATGTGGAGATATTACTGTTTGTGCATTTACAATATTCATTGATTTTTGCCATTGAAAAACATCATGTTATTCATATACCAGAAATGTTTGAAGCTACTGACTGAATGAAAGGAGCTGGCATCTCACTCTCTTTGAATCTTCTTTATCATGCTAGGATTAGCAGGAAAAAGAAAAAAATTTCAGAATTGCACCTTGCAATGTGGAGATATTACTGTTTGTGCATTTACAATATTCATTGATTTTTGCCATTGAAAAACGTCCAGAAATGTTTGAAGCTACTGACTGAATGAAAGGAGCTGGCATCTCACTCTCTTTGAATCTTCTTTATCATGCTAGGATTAGCAGGAAAAAGCAAAAAATTTCAGAATTGCACCTTGCAATGAGGAGATATTACTGTTTGTGCATTTACAATATTCATTGATTTTTGCCATTGAAAAACGTCCAGAAATGTTTGAAGCTACTGACTGAATGAAAGGAGCTGGCATCTCACTCTCTTTGAATCTTCTTTATCATGCTAGGATTAGCAGGAAAAAGCAAAAAATTTCAGAATTGCACCTTGCAATGTGGAGATATTACTGTTTGTGCATTTACAATATTCATTGATTTTTGCCATTGAAAAACGTCCAGAAATGTTTGAAGCTACTGACTGAATGAAAGGAGCTGGCATCTCACTCTCTTTGAATCTTCTTTATCATGCTAGGATTAGCAGGAAAAAGCAAAAAATTTCAGAATTGCACCTTGCAATGTGGAGATATTACTGTTTGTGCATTTACAATATTCATTGATTTTTGCCATTGAAAAACATCATGTTATTCATATACCAGAAATGTTTGAAGCTACTGACTGAATGAAAGGAGCTGGCATCTCACTCTCTTTGAATCTTCTTTATCATGCTAGGATTAGCAGGAAAAAGCAAAAAATTTCAGAATTGCACCTTGCAATGTGGAGATATTACTGTTTGTGCATTTACAATATTCATTGATTTTTGCCATTGAAAAACGTCCAGAAATGTTTGAAGCTACTGACTGAATGAAAGGAGCTGGCATCTCACTCTCTTTGAATCTTCTTTATCATGCTAGGATTAGCAGGAAAAAGCAAAAAAATTCAGAATTGCACCTTGCAATGTGGAGATATTACTGTTTGTGCATTTACAAAATTCATTGATTTTTGCCATTGAAAAACATCATGTTATTCATATACCAGAAATGTTTGAAGCTACTGACTGAATGAAAGGAGCTGGCATCTCACTCTCTTTGAGTCTTCTTTATCATGCTAGGATTAGCAGGAAAAAGCAAAAAAATTTCAGAATTACACCTTGCAATGTGGAGATATTACTGTTTGTGCATTTACAATATTCATTGATTTTTGCCATTGAAAAACGTCCAGAAATGTTTGAAGCTACTGACTGAATGAAAGGAGCTGGCATCTCACTCTCTTTGAATCTTCTTTATCATGCTAGGATTAGCAGGAAAAAGCAAAAAATTTCAGAATTGCACCTTGCAATGTGGAGATATTACTGTTTGTGCATTTACAATATTCATTGATTTTTGCCATTGAAAAACATCATGTTATTCATATACCAGAAATGTTTGAAGCTACTGACTGAATGAAAGGAGCTGGCATCTCACTCTCTTTGAATCTTCTTTATCATGCTAGGATTAGCAGGAAAAAGCAAAAAATTTCAGAATTGCACCTTGCAATGTGGAGATATTACTGTTTGTGCATTTACAATATTCATTGATTTTTGCCATTGAAAAACGTCCAGAAATGTTTGAAGCTACTGACTGAATGAAAGGAGCTGGCATCTCACTCTCTTTGAATCTTCTTTATCATGCTAGGATTAGCAGGAAAAAGCAAAAAATTTCAGAATTGCACCTTGCAATGTGGAGATATTACTGTTTGTGCATTTACAATATTCATTGATTTTTGCCATTGAAAAACGTCCAGAAATGTTTGAAGCTACTGACTGAATGAAAGGAGCTGGCATCTCACTCTCTTTGAATCTTCTTTATCATGCTAGGATTAGCAGGAAAAAGCAAAAAATTTCAGAATTGCACCTTGCAATGTGGAGATATTACTGTTTGTGCATTTACAATATTCATTGATTTTTGCCATTGAAAAACGTCCAGAAATGTTTGAAGCTACTGACTGAATGAAAGGAGCTGGCATCTCACTCTCTTTGAATCTTCTTTATCATGCTAGGATTAGCAGGAAAAAGCAAAAAAATTCAGAATTGCACCTTGCAATGTGGAGATATTACTGTTTTTGCATTTACAATATTCATTGATTTTTGCCATTGAAAAACGTCCAGAAATGTTTGAAGCTACTGACTGAATGAAAGGAGCTGGCATCTCACTCTTTGAATCTTCTTTATCATGCTAGGATTAGCAGGAAAAAGCAAAAAATTTCAGAATTGCACCTTGCAATGTGGAGATATTACTGTTTGTGCATTTACAATATTCATTGATTTTTGCCATTGAAAAACGTCCAGAAATGTTTGAAGCTACTGACTGAATGAAAGGAGCTGGCATCTCACTCTCTTTGAATCTCCTTTATCATGCTAGGATTAGCAGGAAAAAGCAAAAAATTTCAGAATTGCACCTTGCAATGTGGAGATATTACTGTTTGTGCATTTACAATATTCATTGATTTTTGCCATTGAAAAACATCATGTTATTCATATACCAGAAATGTTTGAAGCTACTGACTGAATGAAAGGAGCTGGCATCTCACTCTCTTTGAATCTTCTTTATCATGCTAGGATTAGCAGGAAAAAGAAAAATTTCAGAATTGCACCTTGCAATGTGGAGATATTGCTGTTTGTGCATTTACAATATTCATTGATTTTTGCCATTGAAAAACATCCAGAAATGTTTGAAGCTACTGACTGAATGAAAGGAGCTGGCATCTCACTCTCTTTGAATCTTCTTTATCATGCTAGGATTAGCAGGAAAAAGCAAAACATTTCAGAATTGCACCTTGCAATGTGGAGATATTACTGTTTGTGCATTTACAATATTCATTGATTTTTGCCATTGAAAAACATCATGTTATTCATATACCAGAAATGTTTGAAGCTACTGACTGAATGAAAGGAGCTGGCATCTCACTCTCTTTGAATCTTCTTTATCATGCTAGGATTAGCAGGAAAAAGCAAAAAATTTCAGAATTGCACCTTGCAATGTGGAGATATTACTGTTTGTGCATTTACAATATTCATTGATTTTTGCCATTGAAAAACGTCCAGAAATGTTTGAAGCTACTGACTGAATGAAAGGAGCTGGCATCTCACTCTCTTTGTATCTTCTTTATCATGCTAGGATTAGCAGGAAAAAGCAAAAAATTTCAGAATTGCACCTTGCAATGTGGAGATATTACTGTTTGTGCATTTACAATATTCATTGATTTTTGCCATTGAAAAACATCATGTTATTCATATACCAGAAATGTTTGAAGCTACTGACTGAATGAAAGGAGCTGGCATCTCACTCTCTTTGAATCTTCTTTATCATGCTAGTATTAGCAGGAAAAAGCAAAAAATTTCAGAATTGCACCTTGCAATGTGGAGATATTACTGTTTGTGCATTTACAATATTCATTGATTTTTGCCATTGAAAAACGTCCAGAAATGTTTGAAGCTACTGACTGAATGAAAGGAGCTGGCATCTCACTCTCTTTGAATCTTCTTTATCATGCTAGGATTAGCAGGAAAAAGCAAAAAATTTCAGAATTGCACCTTGCAATGTGGAGATATTACTGTTTGTGCATTTACAATATTCATTGATTTTTGCCATTGAAAAACATCATGTTATTCATATACCAGAAATGTTTGAAGCTACTGACTGAATGAAAGGAGCTGGCATCTCACTCTCTTTGAATCTTCTTTATCATGCTAGGATTAGCAGGAAAAAGAAAAATTTCAGAATTGCACCTTGCAATGTGGAGATATTGCTGTTTGTGCATTTACAATATTCATTGATTTTTGCCATTGAAAAACATCCAGAAATGTTTGAAGCTACTGACTGAATGAAAGGAGCTGGCATCTCACTCTCTTTGAATCTTCTTTATCATGCTAGGATTAGCAGGAAAAAGCAAAAAATTTCAGAATTGCACCTTGCAATGTGGAGATATTACTGTTTGTGCATTTACAATATTCATTGATTTTTGCCATTGAAAAACATCATGTTATTCATATACCAGAAATGTTTGAAGCTACTGACTGAATGAAAGGAGCTGGCATCTCACTCTCTTTGAATCTTCTTTATCATGCTAGGATTAGCAGGAAAAAGCAAAAAATTTCAGAATTGCACCTTGCAATGTGGAGATATTACTGTTTGTGCATTTACAATATTCATTGATTTTTGCCATTGAAAAACGTCCAGAAATGTTTGAAGCTACTGACTGAATGAAAGGAGCTGGCATCTCACTCTCTTTGTATCTTCTTTATCATGCTAGGATTAGCAGGAAAAAGCAAAAAATTTCAGAATTGCACCTTGCAATGTGGAGATATTACTGTTTGTGCATTTACAATATTCATTGATTTTTGCCATTGAAAAACATCATGTTATTCATATACCAGAAATGTTTGAAGCTACTGACTGAATGAAAGGAGCTGGCATCTCACTCTCTTTGAATCTTCTTTATCATGCTAGGATTAGCAGGAAAAAGCAAAAAATTTCAGAATTGCACCTTGCAATGTGGACATATTACTGTTTGTGCATTTACAATATTCATTGATTTTTGCCATTGAAAAACGTCCAGAAATGTTTGAAGCTACTGACTGAATGAAAGGAGCTGGCATCTCACTCTCTTTGAATCTTCTTTATCATGCTAGGATTAGCAGGAAAAAGCAAAAAATTTCAGAATTGCACCTTGCAATGTGGAGATATTACTGTTTGTGCATTTACAATATTCCTTGATTTTTGCCATTGAAAAACGTCCAGAAATGTTTGAAGCTACTGACTGAATGAAAGGAGCTGGCATCTCACTCTCTTTGAATCTTCTTTATCATGCTAGGATTAGCAGGAAAAAGCAAAAAATTTCAGAATTGCACCTTGCAATGTGGAGATATTACTGTTTGTGCATTTACAATATTCATTGATTTTTGCCATTGAAAAACGTCCAGAAATGTTTGAAGCTACTGACTGAATGAAAGGAGCTGGCATCTCACTCTCTTTGAATCTTCTGTATCATGCTAGGATTAGCAGGAAAAAGCAAAAAATTTCAGAATTGCACCTTGCAATGTGGAGATATTACTGTTTGTGCATTTACAATATTCATTGATTTTTGCCATTGAAAAACGTCCAGAAATGTTTGAAGCTACTGACTGAATGAAAGGAGCTGGCATCTTACTCTCTTTGAATCTTCTTTATCATGCTAGGATTAGCAGGAAAAGGCAAAAAATTTCAGAATTGCACCTTGCAATGTGGAGATATTACTGTTTGTGCATTTACAATATTCATTGATTTTTGCCATTGAAAAACATCCAGAAATGTTTGAAGCTACTGACTGAATGAAAGGAGCTGGCATCTCACTCTCTTTGAATCTTCTTTATCATGCTAGGATTAGCAGGAAAAAGCAAAAAATTTCAGAATTGCACCTTGCAATGTGGAGATATTACTGTTTGTGCATTTACAATATTCATTGATTTTTGCCATTGAAAAACGTCCAGAAATGTTTGAAGCTACTGACTGAATGAAAGGAGCTGGCATCTCACTCTCTTTGAATCTTCTTTATCATGCTAGGATTAGCAGTAAAAAGCAAAAAATTTCAGAATTGCACCTTGCAATGTGGAGATATTACTGTTTGTGCATTTACAATATTCATTGATTTTTGCCATTGAAAAACATCATGTTATTCATATACCAGAAATGTTTGAAGCTACTGACTGAATGAAAGGAGCTGGCATCTCACTCTCTTTGAATCTTCTTTATCATGCTAGGATTAGCAGGAAAAAGCAAAAAATTTCAGAATTGCACCTTGCAATGTGGAGATATTACTGTTTGTGCATTTACAATATCCATTGATTTTTGCCATTGAAAAACGTCCAGAAATGTTTGAAGCTACTGACTGAATGAAAGGAGCTGGCATCTCACTCTCTTTGAATCTTCTTTATCATGCTAGGATTAGCAGGAAAAAGCAAAAAATTTCAGAATTGCACCTTGCAATGTGGAGATATTACTGTTTGTGCATTTACAATATTCATTGATTTTTGCCATTGAAAAACGTCCAGAAATGTTTGAAGCTACTGACTGAATGAAAGGAGCTGGCATCTCACTCTCTTTGAATCTTCTTTATCATGCTAGGATTAGCAGGAAAAAGCAAAAAATTTCAGAATTGCACCTTGCAATGTGGAGATATTACTGTTTGTGCATTTACAATATTCATTGATTTTTGCCATTGAAAAACGTCCAGAAATGTTTGAAGCTACTGACTGAATGAAAGGAGCTGGCATCTCACTCTCTTTGAATCTTCTTTATCATGCTAGGATTAGCAGGAAAAAGCAAAAAATTTCAGAATTGCACCTTGCAATGTGGAGATATTACTGTTTGTGCATTTACAATATTCATTGATTTTTGCCATTGAAAAACATCATGTTATTCATATACCAGAAATGTTTGAAGCTACTGACTGAATGAAAGGAGCTGGCATCTCACTCTCTTTGAATCTTCTTTATCATGCTAGGATTAGCAGGAAAAAGCAAAAAATTTCAGAATTGCACCTTGCAATGTGGAGATATTACTGTTTGTGCATTTACAATATTCATTGATTTTTGCCATTGAAAAACGTCCAGAAATGTTTGAAGCTACTGACTGAATGAAAGGAGCTGGCATCTCACTCTCTTTGAATCTTCTTTATCATGCTAGGATTAGCAGGAAAAAGCAAAAAATTTCAGAATTGCACCTTGCAATGTGGAGATATTACTGTTTGTGCATTTACAATATTCATTGATTTTTGCCATTGAAAAACGTCCAGAAATGTTTGAAGCTACTGACTGAATGAAAGGAGCTGGCATCTCACTCTCTTTGAATCTTCTTTATCATGCTAGGATTAGCAGGAAAAAGCAAAAAATTTCAGAATTGCACCTTGCAATGTGGAGATATTACTGTTTGTGCATTTACAATATTCATTGATTTTTGCCATTGAAAAACATCATGTTATTCATATACCAGAAATGTTTGAAGCTACTGACTGAATGAAAGGAGCTGGCATCTCACTCTCTTTGAATCTTCTTTATCATGCTAGGATTAGCAGGAAAAAGCAAAAAATTTCAGAATTGCACCTTGCAATGTGGAGATATTGCTGTTTGTGCATTTACAATATTCATTGATTTTTGCCATTGAAAAACATCCAGAAATGTTTGAAGCTACTGACTGAATGAAAGGAGCTGGCATCTCACTCTCTTTGAATCTTCTTTATCATGCTAGGATTAGCAGGAAAAAGCAAAAAATTTCAGAATTGCACCTTGCAATGTGGAGATATTACTGTTTGTGCATTTACAATATTCATTGATTTTTGCCATTGAAAAACATCATGTTATTCATATACCAGAAATGTTTGAAGCTACTGACTGAATGAAAGGAGCTGGCATCTCACTCTCTTTGAATCTTCTTTATCATGCTAGGATTAGCAGGAAAAAGCAAAAAATTTCAGAATTGCACCTTGCAATGTGGAGATATTACTGTTTGTGCATTTACAATATTCATTGATTTTTGCCATTGAAAAACGTCCAGAAATGTTTGAAGCTACTGACTGAATGAAAGGAGCTGGCATCTCACTCTCTTTGAATCTTCTTTATCATGCTAGGATTAGCAGGAAAAAGCAAAAAATTTCAGAATTGCACCTTGCAATGTGGAGATATTACTGTTTGTGCATTTACAATATTCCTTGATTTTTGCCATTGAAAAACGTCCAGAAATGTTTGAAGCTACTGACTGAATGAAAGGAGCTGGCATCTCACTCTCTTTGAATCTTCTTTATCATGCTAGGATTAGCAGGAAAAAGCAAAAAATTTCAGAATTGCACCTTGCAATGTGGAGATATTACTGTTTGTGCATTTACAATATTCATTGATTTTTGCCATTGAAAAACGTCCAGAAATGTTTGAAGCTACTGACTGAATGAAAGGAGCTGGCATCTCACTCTCTTTGAATCTTCTGTATCATGCTAGGATTAGCAGGAAAAAGCAAAAAATTTCAGAATTGCACCTTGCAATGTGGAGATATTACTGTTTGTGCATTTACAATATTCATTGATTTTTGCCATTGAAAAACGTCCAGAAATGTTTGAAGCTACTGACTGAATGAAAGGAGCTGGCATCTTACTCTCTTTGAATCTTCTTTATCATGCTAGGATTAGCAGGAAAAGGCAAAAAATTTCAGAATTGCACCTTGCAATGTGGAGATATTACTGTTTGTGCATTTACAATATTCATTGATTTTTGCCATTGAAAAACATCCAGAAATGTTTGAAGCTACTGACTGAATGAAAGGAGCTGGCATCTCACTCTCTTTGAATCTTCTTTGTCATGCTAGGATTAGCAGGAAAAAGCAAAAAATTTCAGAATTGCACCTTGCAATGTGGAGATATTACTGTTTGTGCATTTACAATATTCATTGATTTTTGCCATTGAAAAACGTCCAGAAATGTTTGAAGCTACTGACTGAATGAAAGGAGCTGGCATCTCACTCTCTTTGAATCTTCTTTATCATGCTAGGATTAGCAGTAAAAAGCAAAAAATTTCAGAATTGCACCTTGCAATGTGGAGATATTACTGTTTGTGCATTTACAATATTCATTGATTTTTGCCATTGAAAAACATCATGTTATTCATATACCAGAAATGTTTGAAGCTACTGACTGAATGAAAGGAGCTGGCATCTCACTCTCTTTGAATCTTCTTTATCATGCTAGGATTAGCAGGAAAAAGCAAAAAATTTCAGAATTGCACCTTGCAATGTGGAGATATTACTGTTTGTGCATTTACAATATCCATTGATTTTTGCCATTGAAAAACGTCCAGAAATGTTTGAAGCTACTGACTGAATGAAAGGAGCTGGCATCTCACTCTCTTTGAATCTTCTTTATCATGCTAGGATTAGCAGGAAAAAGCAAAAAATTTCAGAATTGCACCTTGCAATGTGGAGATATTACTGTTTGTGCATTTACAATATTCATTGATTTTTGCCATTGAAAAACGTCCAGAAATGTTTGAAGCTACTGACTGAATGAAAGGAGCTGGCATCTCACTCTCTTTGAATCTTCTTTATCATGCTAGGATTAGCAGGAAAAAGCTAAAAATTTCAGAATTGCACCTTGCAATGTGGAGATATTACTGTTTGTGCATTTACAATATTCATTGATTTTTGCCATTGAAAAACGTCCAGAAATGTTTGAAGCTACTGACTGAATGAAAGGAGCTGGCATCTCACTCTCTTTGAATCTTCTTTATCATGCTAGGATTAGCAGGAAAAAGGAAAAAATTTCAGAATTGCACCTTGCAATGTGGAGATATTACTGTTTGTGCATATACAATATTCATTGATTTTTGCCATTGAAAAACGTCCAGAAATGTTTGAAGCTACTGACTGAATGAAAGGAGCTGGCATCTCACTCTCTTTGAATCTTCTTTATCATGCTAGGATTAGCAGGAAAAAGCAAAAAATTTCAGAATTGCACCTTGCAATGTGGAGATATTACTGTTTGTGCATTTACAATATTCATTGATTTTTGCCATTGAAAAACGTCCAGAAATGTTTGAAGCTACTGACTGAATGAAAGGAGCTGGCATCTCACTCTCTTTGAATCTTCTTTATCATGCTAGGATTAGCAGGAAAAAGCAAAAAATTTCAGAATTGCACCTTGCAATGTGGAGATATTACTGTTTGTGCATTTACAATATTCATTGATTTTTGCCATTGAAAAACATCATGTTATTCATATACCAGAAATGTTTGAAGCTACTGACTGAATGAAAGGAGCTGGCATCTCACTCTCTTTGAATCTTCTTTATCATGCTAGGATTAGCAGGAAAAAGCAAAAAATTTCAGAATTGCACCTTGCAATGTGGAGATATTACTGTTTGTGCATTTACAATATTCATTGATTTTTGCCATTGAAAAACGTCCAGAAATGTTTGAAGCTACTGACTGAATGAAAGGAGCTGGCATCTCACTCTCTTTGAATCTTCTTTATCATGCTAGGATTAGCAGGAAAAAGCAAAAAATTTCAGAATTGCACCTTGCAATGTGGAGATATTACTGTTTGTGCATTTACAATATTCATTGATTTTTGCCATTGAAAAACGTCCAGAAATGTTTGAAGCTACTGACTGAATGAAAGGAGCTGGCATCTCACTCTCTTTGAATCTTCTTTATCATGCTAGGATTAGCAGGAAAAAGCAAAAAATTTCAGAATTGCACCTTGCAATGTGGAGATATTACTGTTTGTGCATTTACAATATTCATTGATTTTTGCCATTGAAAAACATCATGTTATTCATATACCAGAAATGTTTGAAGCTACTGACTGAATGAAAGGAGCTGGCATCTCACTCTCTTTGAATCTTCTTTATCATGCTAGGATTAGCAGGAAAAAGCAAAAAATTTCAGAATTGCACCTTGCAATGTGGAGATATTGCTGTTTGTGCATTTACAATATTCATTGATTTTTGCCATTGAAAAACATCCAGAAATGTTTGAAGCTACTGACTGAATGAAAGGAGCTGGCATCTCACTCTCTTTGAATCTTCTTTATCATGCTAGGATTAGCAGGAAAAAGCAAAAAATTTCAGAATTGCACCTTGCAATGTGGAGATATTGCTGTTTGTGCATTTACAATATTCATTGATTTTTGCCATTGAAAAACATCATGTTATTCATATACCAGAAATGTTTGAAGCTACTGACTGAATGAAAGGAGCTGGCATCTCACTCTCTTTGAATCTTCTTTATCATGCTAGGATTAGCAGGAAAAAGCAAAAAATTTCAGAATTGCACCTTGCAATGTGGAGATATTACTGTTTGTGCATTTACAATATTCATTGATTTTTGCCATTGAAAAACGTCCAGAAATGTTTGAAGCTACTGACTGAATGAAAGGAGCTGGCATCTCACTCTCTTTGTATCTTCTTTATCATGCTAGGATTAGCAGGAAAAAGCAAAAAATTTCAGAATTGCACCTTGCAATGTGGAGATATTACTGTTTGTGCATTTACAATATTCATTGATTTTTGCCATTGAAAAACATCATGTTATTCATATACCAGAAATGTTTGAAGCTACTGACTGAATTAAAGGAGCTGGCATCTCACTCTCTTTGAATCTTCTTTATCATGCTAGGATTAGCAGGAAAAAGCAAAAAATTTCAGAATTGCACCTTGCAATGTGGAGATATTACTGTTTGTGCATTTACAATATTCATTGATTTTTGCCATTGAAAAACGTCCAGAAATGTTTGAAGCTACTGACTGAATGAAAGGAGCTGGCATCTCACTCTCTTTGAATCTTCTTTATCATGCTAGGATTAGCAGGAAAAAGCAAAAAATTTCAGAATTGCACCTTGCAATGTGGAGATATTACTGTTTGTGCATTTACAATATTCATTGATTTTTGCCATTGAAAAACGTCCAGAAATGTTTGAAGCTACTGACTGAATGAAAGGAGCTGGCATCTCACTCTCTTTGAATCTTCTTTATCATGCTAGGATTAGCAGGAAAAAGCAAAAAATTTCAGAATTGCACCTTGCAATGTGGAGATATTACTGTTTGTGCATTTACAATATTCATTGATTTTTGCCATTGAAAAACGTCCAGAAATGTTTGAAGCTACTGACTGAATGAAAGGAGCTGGCATCTCACTCTCTTTGAATCTTCTTTATCATGCTAGGATTAGCAGGAAAAAGCAAAAAATTTCAGAATTGCACCTTGCAATGTGGAGATATTACTGTTTGTGCATTTACAATATTCATTGATTTTTGCCATTGAAAAACGTCCAGAAATGTTTGAAGCTACTGACTGAATGAAAGGAGCTGGCATCTCACTCTCTTTGAATCTTCTTTATCATGCTAGGATTAGCAGGAAAAAGCAAAAAATTTCAGAATTGCACCTTGCAATGTGGAGATATTACTGTTTGTGCATTTACAATATTCATTGATTTTTGCCATTGAAAAACGTCCAGAAATGTTTGAAGCTACTGACTGAATGAAAGGAGCTGGCATCTCACTCTCTTTGAATCTTCTTTATCATGCTAGGATTAGCAGGAAAAAGCAAAAAATTTCAGAATTGCACCTTGCAATGTGGAGATATTACTGTTTGTGCATTTACAATATTCATTGATTTTTGCCATTGAAAAACGTCCAGAAATGTTTGAAGCTACTGACTGAATGAAAGGAGCTGGCATCTCACTCTCTTTGAATCTTCTTTATCATGCTAGGATTAGCAGGAAAAAGCAAAAAATTTCAGAATTGCACCTTGCAATGTGGAGATATTACTGTTTGTGCATTTACAATATTCATTGATTTTTGCCATTGAAAAACATCATGTTATTCATATACCAGAAATGTTTGAAGCTACTGACTGAATGAAAGGAGCTGGCATCTCACTCTCTTTGAATCTTCTTTATCATGCTAGGATTAGCAGGAAAAAGCAAAAAATTTCAGAATTGCACCTTGCAATGTGGAGATATTACTGTTTGTGCATTTACAATATTCATTGATTTTTGCCATTGAAAAACGTCCAGAAATGTTTGAAGCTACTGACTGAATGAAAGGAGCTGGCATCTCACTCTCTTTGAATCTTCTTTATCATGCTAGGATTAGCAGGAAAAAGCAAAAAATTTCAGAATTGCACCTTGCAATGTGGAGATATTACTGTTTGTGCATTTACAATATTCATTGATTTTTGCCATTGAAAAACATCATGTTATTCATATACCAGAAATGTTTGAAGCTACTGACTGAATGAAAGGAGCTGGCATCTCACTCTCTTTGAATCTTCTTTATCATGCTAGGATTAGCAGGAAAAAGCAAAAAATTTCAGAATTGCACCTTGCAATGTGGAGATATTACTGTTTGTGCATTTACAATATTCATTGATTTTTGCCATTGAAAAACGTCCAGAAATGTTTGAAGCTACTGACTGAATGAAAGGAGCTGGCATCTCACTCTCTTTGAATCTTCTTTATCATGCTAGGATTAGCAGGAAAAAGCAAAAAATTTCAGAATTGCACCTTGCAATGTGGAGATATTACTGTTTGTGCATTTACAATATTCATTGATTTTTGCCATTGAAAAACATCATGTTATTCATATACCAGAAATGTTTGAAGCTACTGACTGAATGAAAGGAGCTGGCATCTCACTCTCTTTGAATCTTCTTTATCATGCTAGGATTAGCAGGAAAAAGCAAGACATTTCAGAATTGCACCTTGCAATGTGGAGATATTACTGTTTGTGCATTTACAATATTCATTGATTTTTGCCATTGAAAAACGTCCAGAAATGTTTGAAGCTACTGACTGAATGAAAGGAGCTGGCATCTCACTCTCTTTGAATCTTCTTTACCATGCTAGGATTAGCAGGAAAAAGCAAAAAATTTCAGAATTGCACCTTGCAATGTGGAGATATTACTGTTTGTGCATTTACAATATTCATTGATTTTTGCCATTGAAAAACATCATGTTATTCATATACCAGAAATGTTTGAAGCTACTGACTGAATGAAAGGAGCTGGCATCTCACTCTCTTTGAATCTTCTTTATCATGCTAGGATTAGCAGGAAAAAGCAAAAAATTTCAGAATTGCACCTTGCAATGTGGAGATATTACTGTTTGTGCATTTACAATATTCATTGATTTTTGCCATTGAAAAACGTCCAGAAATGTTTGAAGCTACTGACTGAATGAAAGGAGCTGGCATCTCACTCTCTTTGAATCTTCTTTATCATGCTAGGATTAGCAGGAAAAAGCAAAAATTTCAGAATTGCACCTTGCAATGTGGAGATATTACTGTTTGTGCATTTACAATATTCATTGATTTTTGCCATTGAAAAACATCATGTTATTCATATACCAGAAATGTTTGAAGCTACTGACTGAATGAAAGGAGCTGGCATCTCACTCTCTTTGAATCTTCTTTATCATGCTAGGATTAGCAGGAAAAAGCAAAAAATTTCAGAATTGCACCTTGCAATGTGGAGATATTACTGTTTGTGCATTTACAATATTCATTGATTTTTGCCATTGAAAAACGTCCAGAAATGTTTGAAGCTACTGACTGAATGAAAGGAGCTGGCATCTCACTCTCTTTGAATCTTCTTTATCATGCTAGGATTAGCAGGAAAAAGCAAAAAATTTCAGAATTGCACCTTGCAATGTGGAGATATTACTGTTTGTGCATTTACAATATTCATTGATTTTTGCCATTGAAAAACGTCCAGAAATGTTTGAAGCTACTGACTGAATGAAAGGAGCTGGCATCTCACTCTCTTTGAATCTTCTTTATCATGCTAGGATTAGCAGGAAAAAGCAAAAAATTTCAGAATTGCACCTTGCAATGTGGAGATATTACTGTTTGTGCATTTACAATATTCATTGATTTTTGCCATTGAAAAACATCATGTTATTCATATACCAGAAATGTTTGAAGCTACTGACTGAATGAAAGGAGCTGGCATCTCACTCTCTTTGAATCTTCTTTATCATGCTAGGATTAGCAGGAAAAAGCAAAAAATTTCAGAATTGCACCTTGCAATGTGGAGATATTACTGTTTGTGCATTTACAATATTCATTGATTTTTGCCATTGAAAAACGTCCAGAAATGTTTGAAGCTACTGACTGAATGAAAGGAGCTGGCATCTCACTCTCTTTGAATCTTCTTTATCATGCTAGGATTAGCAGGAAAAAGCAAAAAATTTCAGAATTGCACCTTGCAATGTGGAGATATTACTGTTTGTGCATTTACAATATTCATTGATTTTTGCCATTGAAAAACATCATGTTATTCATATACCAGAAATGTTTGAAGCTACTGACTGAATGAAAGGAGCTGGCATCTCACTCTCTTTGAATCTTCTTTATCATGCTAGGATTAGCAGGAAAAAGCGAAAAATTTCAGAATTGCACCTTGCAATGTGGAGATATTACTGTTTGTGCATTTACAATATTCATTGATTTTTGCCATTGAAAAACGTCCAGAAATGTTTGAAGCTACTGACTGAATGAAAGGAGCTGGCATCTCACTCTCTTTGAATCTTCTTTATCATGCTAGGATTAGCAGGAAAAAGCAAAAAATTTCAGAATTGCACCTTGCAATGTGGAGATATTACTGTTTGTGCATTTACAATATTCATTGATTTTTGCCATTGAAAAACATCATGTTATTCATATACCAGAAATGTTTGAAGCTACTGACTGAATGAAAGGAGCTGGCATCTCACTCTCTTTGAATCTTCTTTATCATGCTAGGATTAGCAGGAAAAAGCAAGACATTTCAGAATTGCACCTTGCAATGTGGAGATATTACTGTTTGGGCATTTACAATATTCATTGATTTTTGCCATTGAAAAACGTCCAGAAATGTTTGAAGCTACTGACTGAATGAAAGGAGCTGGCATCTCACTCTCTTTGAATCTTCTTTACCATGCTAGGATTAGCAGGAAAAAGCAAAAAATTTCAGAATTGCACCTTGCAATGTGGAGATATTACTGTTTGTGCATTTACAATATTCATTGATTTTTGCCATTGAAAAACATCATGTTATTCATATACCAGAAATGTTTGAAGCTACTGACTGAATGAAAGGAGCTGGCATCTCACTCTCTTTGAATCTTCTTTATCATGCTAGGATTAGCAGGAAAAAGCAAAAAATTTCAGAATTGCACCTTGCAATGTGGAGATATTACTGTTTGTGCATTTACAATATTCATTGATTTTTGCCATTGAAAAACGTCCAGAAATGTTTGAAGCTACTGACTGAATGAAAGGAGCTGGCATCTCACTCTCTTTGAATCTTCTTTATCATGCTAGGATTAGCAGGAAAAAGCAAAAATTTCAGAATTGCACCTTGCAATGTGGAGATATTACTGTTTGTGCATTTACAATATTCATTGATTTTTGCCATTGAAAAACATCATGTTATTCATATACCAGAAATGTTTGAAGCTACTGACTGAATGAAAGGAGCTGGCATCTCACTCTCTTTGAATCTTCTTTATCATGCTAGGATTAGCAGGAAAAAGCAAAAAATTTCAGAATTGCACCTTGCAATGTGGAGATATTACTGTTTGTGCATTTACAATATTCATTGATTTTTGCCATTGAAAAACATCATGTTATTCATATACCAGAAATGTTTGAAGCTACTGACTGAATTAAAGGAGCTGGCATCTCACTCTCTTTGAATCTTCTTTATCATGCTAGGATTAGCAGGAAAAAGCAAAAAATTTCAGAATTGCACCTTGCAATGTGGAGATATTACTGTTTGTGCATTTACAATATTCATTGATTTTTGCCATTGAAAAACGTCCAGAAATGTTTGAAGCTACTGACTGAATGAAAGGAGCTGGCATCTCACTCTCTTTGAATCTTCTTTATCATGCTAGGATTAGCAGGAAAAAGCAAAAAATTTCAGAATTGCACCTTGCAATGTGGAGATATTACTGTTTGTGCATTTACAATATTCATTGATTTTTGCCATTGAAAAACGTCCAGAAATGTTTGAAGCTACTGACTGAATGAAAGGAGCTGGCATCTCACTCTCTTTGAATCTTCTTTATCATGCTAGGATTAGCAGGAAAAAGCAAAAAATTTCAGAATTGCACCTTGCAATGTGGAGATATTACTGTTTGTGCATTTACAATATTCATTGATTTTTGCCATTGAAAAACGTCCAGAAATGTTTGAAGCTACTGACTGAATGAAAGGAGCTGGCATCTCACTCTCTTTGAATCTTCTTTATCATGCTAGGATTAGCAGGAAAAAGCAAAAAATTTCAGAATTGCACCTTGCAATGTGGAGATATTACTGTTTGTGCATTTACAATATTCATTGATTTTTGCCATTGAAAAACGTCCAGAAATGTTTGAAGCTACTGACTGAATGAAAGGAGCTGGCATCTCACTCTCTTTGAATCTTCTTTATCATGCTAGGATTAGCAGGAAAAAGCAAAAAATTTCAGAATTGCACCTTGCAATGTGGAGATATTACTGTTTGTGCATTTACAATATTCATTGATTTTTGCCATTGAAAAACGTCCAGAAATGTTTGAAGCTACTGACTGAATGAAAGGAGCTGGCATCTCACTCTCTTTGAATCTTCTTTATCATGCTAGGATTAGCAGGAAAAAGCAAAAAATTTCAGAATTGCACCTTGCAATGTGGAGATATTACTGTTTGTGCATTTACAATATTCATTGATTTTTGCCATTGAAAAACGTCCAGAAATGTTTGAAGCTACTGACTGAATGAAAGGAGCTGGCATCTCACTCTCTTTGAATCTTCTTTATCATGCTAGGATTAGCAGGAAAAAGCAAAAAATTTCAGAATTGCACCTTGCAATGTGGAGATATTACTGTTTGTGCATTTACAATATTCATTGATTTTTGCCATTGAAAAACATCATGTTATTCATATACCAGAAATGTTTGAAGCTACTGACTGAATGAAAGGAGCTGGCATCTCACTCTCTTTGAATCTTCTTTATCATGCTAGGATTAGCAGGAAAAAGCAAAAAATTTCAGAATTGCACCTTGCAATGTGGAGATATTACTGTTTGTGCATTTACAATATTCATTGATTTTTGCCATTGAAAAACGTCCAGAAATGTTTGAAGCTACTGACTGAATGAAAGGAGCTGGCATCTCACTCTCTTTGAATCTTCTTTATCATGCTAGGATTAGCAGGAAAAAGCAAAAAATTTCAGAATTGCACCTTGCAATGTGGAGATATTACTGTTTGTGCATTTACAATATTCATTGATTTTTGCCATTGAAAAACATCATGTTATTCATATACCAGAAATGTTTGAAGCTACTGACTGAATGAAAGGAGCTGGCATCTCACTCTCTTTGAATCTTCTTTATCATGCTAGGATTAGCAGGAAAAAGCAAAAAATTTCAGAATTGCACCTTGCAATGTGGAGATATTACTGTTTGTGCATTTACAATATTCATTGATTTTTGCCATTGAAAAACGTCCAGAAATGTTTGAAGCTACTGACTGAATGAAAGGAGCTGGCATCTCACTCTCTTTGAATCTTCTTTATCATGCTAGGATTAGCAGGAAAAAGCAAAAAATTTCAGAATTGCACCTTGCAATGTGGAGATATTACTGTTTGTGCATTTACAATATTCATTGATTTTTGCCATTGAAAAACATCATGTTATTCATATACCAGAAATGTTTGAAGCTACTGACTGAATGAAAGGAGCTGGCATCTCACTCTCTTTGAATCTTCTTTATCATGCTAGGATTAGCAGGAAAAAGCAAGACATTTCAGAATTGCACCTTGCAATGTGGAGATATTACTGTTTGTGCATTTACAATATTCATTGATTTTTGCCATTGAAAAACGTCCAGAAATGTTTGAAGCTACTGACTGAATGAAAGGAGCTGGCATCTCACTCTCTTTGAATCTTCTTTACCATGCTAGGATTAGCAGGAAAAAGCAAAAAATTTCAGAATTGCACCTTGCAATGTGGAGATATTACTGTTTGTGCATTTACAATATTCATTGATTTTTGCCATTGAAAAACATCATGTTATTCATATACCAGAAATGTTTGAAGCTACTGACTGAATGAAAGGAGCTGGCATCTCACTCTCTTTGAATCTTCTTTATCATGCTAGGATTAGCAGGAAAAAGCAAAAAATTTCAGAATTGCACCTTGCAATGTGGAGATATTACTGTTTGTGCATTTACAATATTCATTGATTTTTGCCATTGAAAAACGTCCAGAAATGTTTGAAGCTACTGACTGAATGAAAGGAGCTGGCATCTCACTCTCTTTGAATCTTCTTTATCATGCTAGGATTAGCAGGAAAAAGCAAAAATTTCAGAATTGCACCTTGCAATGTGGAGATATTACTGTTTGTGCATTTACAATATTCATTGATTTTTGCCATTGAAAAACATCATGTTATTCATATACCAGAAATGTTTGAAGCTACTGACTGAATGAAAGGAGCTGGCATCTCACTCTCTTTGAATCTTCTTTATCATGCTAGGATTAGCAGGAAAAAGCAAAAAATTTCAGAATTGCACCTTGCAATGTGGAGATATTACTGTTTGTGCATTTACAATATTCATTGATTTTTGCCATTGAAAAACGTCCAGAAATGTTTGAAGCTACTGACTGAATGAAAGGAGCTGGCATCTCACTCTCTTTGAATCTTCTTTATCATGCTAGGATTAGCAGGAAAAAGCAAAAAATTTCAGAATTGCACCTTGCAATGTGGAGATATTACTGTTTGTGCATTTACAATATTCATTGATTTTTGCCATTGAAAAACGTCCAGAAATGTTTGAAGCTACTGACTGAATGAAAGGAGCTGGCATCTCACTCTCTTTGAATCTTCTTTATCATGCTAGGATTAGCAGGAAAAAGCAAAAAATTTCAGAATTGCACCTTGCAATGTGGAGATATTACTGTTTGTGCATTTACAATATTCATTGATTTTTGCCATTGAAAAACATCATGTTATTCATATACCAGAAATGTTTGAAGCTACTGACTGAATGAAAGGAGCTGGCATCTCACTCTCTTTGAATCTTCTTTATCATGCTAGGATTAGCAGGAAAAAGCAAAAAATTTCAGAATTGCACCTTGCAATGTGGAGATATTACTGTTTGTGCATTTACAATATTCATTGATTTTTGCCATTGAAAAACGTCCAGAAATGTTTGAAGCTACTGACTGAATGAAAGGAGCTGGCATCTCACTCTCTTTGAATCTTCTTTATCATGCTAGGATTAGCAGGAAAAAGCAAAAAATTTCAGAATTGCACCTTGCAATGTGGAGATATTACTGTTTGTGCATTTACAATATTCATTGATTTTTGCCATTGAAAAACATCATGTTATTCATATACCAGAAATGTTTGAAGCTACTGACTGAATGAAAGGAGCTGGCATCTCACTCTCTTTGAATCTTCTTTATCATGCTAGGATTAGCAGGAAAAAGCAAGACATTTCAGAATTGCACCTTGCAATGTGGAGATATTACTGTTTGGGCATTTACAATATTCATTGATTTTTGCCATTGAAAAACGTCCAGAAATGTTTGAAGCTACTGACTGAATGAAAGGAGCTGGCATCTCACTCTCTTTGAATCTTCTTTACCATGCTAGGATTAGCAGGAAAAAGCAAAAAATTTCAGAATTGCACCTTGCAATGTGGAGATATTACTGTTTGTGCATTTACAATATTCATTGATTTTTGCCATTGAAAAACATCATGTTATTCATATACCAGAAATGTTTGAAGCTACTGACTGAATGAAAGGAGCTGGCATCTCACTCTCTTTGAATCTTCTTTATCATGCTAGGATTAGCAGGAAAAAGCAAAAAATTTCAGAATTGCACCTTGCAATGTGGAGATATTACTGTTTGTGCATTTACAATATTCATTGATTTTTGCCATTGAAAAACGTCCAGAAATGTTTGAAGCTACTGACTGAATGAAAGGAGCTGGCATCTCACTCTCTTTGAATCTTCTTTATCATGCTAGGATTAGCAGGAAAAAGCAAAAATTTCAGAATTGCACCTTGCAATGTGGAGATATTACTGTTTGTGCATTTACAATATTCATTGATTTTTGCCATTGAAAAACATCATGTTATTCATATACCAGAAATGTTTGAAGCTACTGACTGAATGAAAGGAGCTGGCATCTCACTCTCTTTGAATCTTCTTTATCATGCTAGGATTAGCAGGAAAAAGCAAAAAATTTCAGAATTGCACCTTGCAATGTGGAGATATTACTGTTTGTGCATTTACAATATTCATTGATTTTTGCCATTGAAAAACATCATGTTATTCATATACCAGAAATGTTTGAAGCTACTGACTGAATGAAAGGAGCTGGCATCTCACTCTCTTTGAATCTTCTTTATCATGCTAGGATTAGCAGGAAAAAGCAAAAAATTTCAGAATTGCACCTTGCAATGTGGAGATATTACTGTTTGTGCATTTACAATATTCATTGATTTTTGCCATTGAAAAACGTCCAGAAATGTTTGAAGCTACTGACTGAATGAAAGGAGCTGGCATCTCACTCTCTTTGTATCTTCTTTATCATGCTAGGATTAGCAGGAAAAAGCAAAAAATTTCAGAATTGCACCTTGCAATGTGGAGATATTACTGTTTGTGCATTTACAATATTCATTGATTTTTGCCATTGAAAAACATCATGTTATTCATATACCAGAAATGTTTGAAGCTACTGACTGAATGAAAGGAGCTGGCATCTCACTCTCTTTGAATCTTCTTTATCATGCTAGGATTAGCAGGAAAAAGCAAAAAATTTCAGAATTGCACCTTGCAATGTGGAGATATTACTGTTTGTGCATTTACAATATTCATTGATTTTTGCCATTGAAAAACGTCCAGAAATGTTTGAAGCTACTGACTGAATGAAAGGAGCTGGCATCTCACTCTCTTTGAGTCTTCTTTATCATGCTAGGATTAGCAGGAAAAAGCAAAAAATTTCAGAATTGCACCTTGCAATGTGGAGATATTACTGTTTGTGCATTTACAATATTCATTGATTTTTGCCATTGAAAAACGTCCAGAAATGTTTGAAGCTACTGACTGAATGAAAGGAGCTGGCATCTCACTCACTTTGAATCTTCTTTATCATGCTAGGATTAGCAGGAAAAAGCAAAAAATTTCAGAATTGCACCTTGCAATGTGGAGATATTACTGTTTGTGCACTTACAATATTCATTGATTTTTGCCATTGAAAAACGTCCAGAAATGTTTGAAGCTACTGACTGAATGAAAGGAGCTGGCATCTCACTCTCTTTGAATCTTCTTTATCATGCTAGGTTAGCAGGAAAAAGCAAAAAATTTCAGAATTGCACCTTGCAATGTGGAGATATTACTGTTTGTGCATTTACAATATTCATTGATTTTTGCCATTGAAAAACGTCCAGAAATGTTTGAAGCTACTGACTGAATGAAAGGAGCTGGCATCTCACTCTCTTTGAATCTTCTTTATCATGCTAGGATTAGCAGGAAAAAGCAAAAAATTTCAGAATTGCACCTTGCAATGTGGAGATATTACTGTTTGTGCATTTACAATATTCATTGATTTTTGCCATTGAAAAACGTCCTGAAATGTTGAAGCTACTGACTGAATGAAAGGAGCTGGCATCTCACTCTCTTTGAATCTTCTTTATCATGCTAGGATTAGCAGGAAAAAGCAAAACATTTCAGAATTGCACCTTGCAATGTGGAGATATTACTGTTTGTGCATTTACAATATTCATTGATTTTTGCCATTGAAAAACATCATGTTATTCATATACCAGAAATGTTTGAAGCTACTGACTGAATGAAAGGAGCTGGCATCTCACTCTCTTTGAATCTTCTTTATCATGCTAGGATTAGCAGGAAAAAGCAAAAAATTTCAGAATTGCACCTTGCAATGTGGAGATATTACTGTTTGTGCATTTACAATATTCATTGATTTTTGCCATTGAAAAACGTCCAGAAATGTTTGAAGCTACTGACTGAATGAAAGGAGCTGGCATCTCACTCTCTTTGAATCTTCTTTATCATGCTAGGATTAGCAGGAAAAAGCAAAAATTTCAGAATTGCACCTTGCAATGTGGAGATATTACTGTTTGTGCATTTACAATATTCATTGATTTTTGCCATTGAAAAACATCATGTTATTCATATACCAGAAATGTTTGAAGCTACTGACTGAATGAAAGGAGCTGGCATCTCACTCTCTTTGAATCTTCTTTATCATGCTAGGATTAGCAGGAAAAAGCAAAAAATTTCAGAATTGCACCTTGCAATGTGGAGATATTACTGTTTGTGCATTTACAATATTCATTGATTTTTGCCATTGAAAAACATCATGTTATTCATATACCAGAAATGTTTGAAGCTACTGACTGAATGAAAGGAGCTGGCATCTCACTCTCTTTGAATCTTCTTTATCATGCTAGGATTAGCAGGAAAAAGCAAAAAATTTCAGAATTGCACCTTGCAATGTGGAGATATTACTGTTTGTGCATTTACAATATTCATTGATTTTTGCCATTGAAAAACGTCCAGAAATGTTTGAAGCTACTGACTGAATGAAAGGAGCTGGCATCTCACTCTCTTTGTATCTTCTTTATCATGCTAGGATTAGCAGGAAAAAGCAAAAAATTTCAGAATTGCACCTTGCAATGTGGAGATATTACTGTTTGTGCATTTACAATATTCATTGATTTTTGCCATTGAAAAACATCATGTTATTCATATACCAGAAATGTTTGAAGCTACTGACTGAATGAAAGGAGCTGGCATCTCACTCTCTTTGAATCTTCTTTATCATGCTAGGATTAGCAGGAAAAAGCAAAAAATTTCAGAATTGCACCTTGCAATGTGGAGATATTACTGTTTGTGCATTTACAATATTCATTGATTTTTGCCATTGAAAAACGTCCAGAAATGTTTGAAGCTACTGACTGAATGAAAGGAGCTGGCATCTCACTCTCTTTGAATCTTCTTTATCATGCTAGGATTAGCAGGAAAAAGCAAAAAATTTCAGAATTGCACCTTGCAATGTGGAGATATTACTGTTTGTGCATTTACAATATTCATTGATTTTTGCCATTGAAAAACGTCCAGAAATGTTTGAAGCTACTGACTGAATGAAAGGAGCTGGCATCTCACTCTCTTTGAATCTTCTTTATCATGCTAGGATTAGCAGGAAAAAGCAAAAAATTTCAGAATTGCACCTTGCAATGTGGAGATATTACTGTTTGTGCACTTACAATATTCATTGATTTTTGCCATTGAAAAACGTCCAGAAATGTTTGAAGCTACTGACTGAATGAAAGGAGCTGGCATCTCACTCTCTTTGAATCTTCTTTATCATGCTAGGTTAGCAGGAAAAAGCAAAAAATTTCAGAATTGCACCTTGCAATGTGGAGATATTACTGTTTGTGCATTTACAATATTCATTGATTTTTGCCATTGAAAAACGTCCAGAAATGTTTGAAGCTACTGACTGAATGAAAGGAGCTGGCATCTCACTCTCTTTGAATCTTCTTTATCATGCTAGGATTAGCAGGAAAAAGCAAAAAATTTCAGAATTGCACCTTGCAATGTGGAGATATTACTGTTTGTGCATTTACAATATTCATTGATTTTTGCCATTGAAAAACGTCCTGAAATGTTGAAGCTACTGACTGAATGAAAGGAGCTGGCATCTCACTCTCTTTGAATCTTCTTTATCATGCTAGGATTAGCAGGAAAAAGCAAAACATTTCAGAATTGCACCTTGCAATGTGGAGATATTACTGTTTGTGCATTTACAATATTCATTGATTTTTGCCATTGAAAAACATCATGTTATTCATATACCAGAAATGTTTGAAGCTACTGACTGAATGAAAGGAGCTGGCATCTCACTCTCTTTGAATCTTCTTTATCATGCTAGGATTAGCAGGAAAAAGCAAAAAATTTCAGAATTGCACCTTGCAATGTGGAGATATTACTGTTTGTGCATTTACAATATTCATTGATTTTTGCCATTGAAAAACGTCCAGAAATGTTTGAAGCTACTCACTAAATGAAAGGAGCTGGCAGCTCACTCTCTTTGAATCTTCTTTATCATGCTAGGATTAGCAGGAAAAAGCAAAAAATTTCAGAATTGCACCTTGCAATGTGGAGATATTACTGTTTGTGCATTTACAATATTCATTGATTTTTGCCATTGAAAAACGTCCAGAAATGTTTGAAGCTACTCACTAAATGAAAGGAGCTGGCAGCTCACTCTCTTTGAATCTTCTTTATCATGCTAGGATTAGCAGGAAAAAGCAAAAAATTTCAGAATTGCACCTTGCAATGTGGAGATATTACTGTTTGTGCATTTACAATATTCATTGATTTTTGCCATTGAAAAACGTCCAGAAATGTTTGAAGCTACTGACTGAATGAAAGGAGCTGGCATCTCACTCTCTTTGAATCTTCTTTATCATGCTAGGATTAGCAGGAAAAAGCAAAAAATTTCAGAATTGCACCTTGCAATGTGGAGATATTACTGTTTGTGCACTTACAATATTCATTGATTTTTGCCATTGAAAAACGTCCAGAAATGTTTGAAGCTACTGACTGAATGAAAGGAGCTGGCATCTCACTCTCTTTGAATCTTCTTTATCATGCTAGGTTAGCAGGAAAAAGCAAAAAATTTCAGAATTGCACCTTGCAATGTGGAGATATTACTGTTTGTGCATTTACAATATTCATTGATTTTTGCCATTGAAAAACGTCCAGAAATGTTTGAAGCTACTGACTGAATGAAAGGAGCTGGCATCTCACTCTCTTTGAATCTTCTTTATCATGCTAGGATTAGCAGGAAAAAGCAAAAAATTTCAGAATTGCACCTTGCAATGTGGAGATATTACTGTTTGTGCATTTACAATATTCATTGATTTTTGCCATTGAAAAACGTCCTGAAATGTTGAAGCTACTGACTGAATGAAAGGAGCTGGCATCTCACTCTCTTTGAATCTTCTTTATCATGCTAGGATTAGCAGGAAAAAGCAAAACATTTCAGAATTGCACCTTGCAATGTGGAGATATTACTGTTTGTGCATTTACAATATTCATTGATTTTTGCCATTGAAAAACATCATGTTATTCATATACCAGAAATGTTTGAAGCTACTGACTGAATGAAAGGAGCTGGCATCTCACTCTCTTTGAATCTTCTTTATCATGCTAGGATTAGCAGGAAAAAGCAAAAAATTTCAGAATTGCACCTTGCAATGTGGAGATATTACTGTTTGTGCATTTACAATATTCATTGATTTTTGCCATTGAAAAACGTCCAGAAATGTTTGAAGCTACTCACTAAATGAAAGGAGCTGGCAGCTCACTCTCTTTGATTCTTCTTTATCATGCTAGGATTAGCAGGAAAAAGCAAAAAATTTCAGAATTGCACCTTGCAATGTGGAGATATTACTGTTTGTGCATTTACAATATTCATTGATTTTTGCCATTGAAAAACATCATGTTATTCATATACCAGAAATGTTTGAAGCTACTGACTGAATGAAAGGAGCTGGCATCTCACTCTCTTTGAATCTTCTTTATCATGCTAGGATTAGCAGGAAAAAGCAAAAAATTTCAGAATTGCACCTTGCAATGTGGAGATATTACTGTTTGTGCATTTACAATATTCATTGATTTTTGCCATTGAAAAACGTCCAGAAATGTTTGAAGCTACTGACTGAATGAAAGGAGCTGGCATCTCACTCTCTTTGAATCTTCTTTATCATGCTAGGATTAGCAGGAAAAAGCAAAAAATTTCAGAATTGCACCTTGCAATGTGGAGATATTACTGTTTGTGCATTTACAATATTCATTGATTTTTGCCATTGAAAAACATCATGTTATTCATATACCAGAAATGTTTGAAGCTACTGACTGAATGAAAGGAGCTGGCATCTCACTCTCTTTGAATCTTCTTTATCATGCTAGGATTAGCAGGAAAAAGCAAAAAATTTCAGAATTGCACCTTGCAATGTGGAGATATTACTGTTTGTGCATTTACAATATTCATTGATTTTTGCCATTGAAAAACGTCCAGAAATGTTTGAAGCTACTGACTGAATGAAAGGAGCTGGCATCTCACTCTCTTTGAATCTTCTTTACCATGCTAGGATTAGCAGGAAAAAGCAAAAAATTTCAGAATTGCACCTTGCAATGTGGAGATATTACTGTTTGTGCATTTACAATATTCATTGATTTTTGCCATTGAAAAACATCATGTTATTCATATACCAGAAATGTTTGAAGCTACTGACTGAATGAAAGGAGCTGGCATCTCACTCTCTTTGAATCTTCTTTATCATGCTAGGATTAGCAGGAAAAAGCAAAAAATTTCAGAATTGCACCTTGCAATGTGGAGATATTACTGTTTGTGCATTTACAATATTCATTGATTTTTGCCATTGAAAAACGTCCAGAAATGTTTGAAGCTACTGACTGAATGAAAGGAGCTGGCATCTCACTCTCTTTGAATCTTCTTTATCATGCTAGGATTAGCAGGAAAAAGCAAAAAATTTCAGAATTGCACCTTGCAATGTGGAGATATTACTGTTTGTGCATTTACAATATTCATTGATTTTTGCCATTGAAAAACATCATGTTATTCATATACCAGAAATGTTTGAAGCTACTGACTGAATGAAAGGAGCTGGCATCTCACTCTCTTTGAATCTTCTTTATCATGCTAGGATTAGCAGGAAAAAGCAAAAAATTTCAGAATTGCACCTTGCAATGTGGAGATATTACTGTTTGTGCATTTACAATATTCATTGATTTTTGCCATTGAAAAACATCATGTTATGCATATACCAGAAATGTTTGAAGCTACTGACTGAATGAAAGGAGCTGGCATCTCACTCTCTTTGAATCTTCTTTATCATGCTAGGATTAGCAGGAAAAAGCAAAAAATTTCAGAATTGCACCTTGCAATGTGGAGATATTACTGTATGTGCATTTACAATATTCATTGATTTTTGCCATTGAAAAACGTCCAGAAATGTTTGAAGCTACTGACTGAATGAAAGGAGCTGGCATCTCACTCTCTTTGTATCTTCTTTATCATGCTAGGATTAGCAGGAAAAAGCAAAAAATTTCAGAATTGCACCTTGCAATGTGGAGATATTACTGTTTGTGCATTTACAATATTCATTGATTTTTGCCATTGAAAAACATCATGTTATTCATATACCAGAAATGTTTGAAGCTACTGACTGAATGAAAGGAGCTGGCATCTCACTCTCTTTGAATCTTCTTTATCATGCTAGGATTAGCAGGAAAAAGCAAAAGATTTCAGAATTGCACCTTGCAATGTGGAGATATTACTGTTTGTGCATTTACAATATTCATTGATTTTTGCCATTGAAAAACGTCCAGAAATGTTTGAAGCTACTGACTGAATGAAAGGAGCTGGCATCTCACTCTCTTTGAATCTTCTTTATCATGCTAGGATTAGCAGGAAAAAGCAAAAAATTTCAGAATTGCACCTTGCAATGTGGAGATATTACTGTTTGTGCATTTACAATATTCATTGATTTTTGCCATTGAAAAACGTCCAGAAATGTTTGAAGCTACTGACTGAATGAAAGGAGCTGGCATCTCACTCTCTTTGAATCTTCTTTATCATGCTAGGATTAGCAGGAAAAAGCAAAAAATTTCAGAATTTCACCTTGCAATGTGGAGATATTACTGTTTGTGCATTTACAATATTCATTGATTTTTGCCATTGAAAAACGTCCAGAAATGTTTGAAGCTACTGACTGAATGAAAGGAGCTGGCATCTCACTCTCTTTGAATCTTCTTTATCATGCTAGGTTAGCAGGAAAAAGCAAAAAATTTCAGAATTGCACCTTGCAATGTGGAGATATTACTGTTTGTGCATTTACAATATTCATTGATTTTTGCCATTGAAAAATGTCCAGAAATGTTTGAAGCTACTGACTGAATGAAAGGAGCTGGCATCTCACTCTCTTTGAATCTTCTTTATCATGCTAGGATTAGCAGGAAAAAGCAAAAAATTTCAGAATTGCACCTTGCAATGTGGAGATATTACTGTTTGTGCATTTATAATATTCATTGATTTTTGCCATTGAAAAACGTCCAGAAATGTTTGAAGCTACTGACTGAATGAAAGGAGCTGGCATCTCACTCTCTTTGAATCTTCTTTATCATGCTAGGATTAGCAGGAAAAAGCAAAACATTTCAGAATTGCACCTTGCAATGTGGAGATATTACTGTTTGTGCATTTACAATATTCATTGATTTTTGCCATTGAAAAACATCATGTTATTCATATACCAGAAATGTTTGAAGCTACTGACTGAATGAAAGGAGCTGGCATCTCACTCTCTTTGAATCTTCTTTATCATGCTAGGATTAGCAGGAAAAAGCAAAAAATTTCAGAATTGCACCTTGCAATGTGGAGATATTACTGTTTGTGCATTTACAATATTCATTGATTTTTGCCATTGAAAAACGTCCAGAAATGTTTGAAGCTACTCACTAAATGAAAGGAGCTGGCATCTCACTCTCTTTGAATCTTCTTTATCATGCTAGGATTAGCAGGAAAAAGCAAAAAATTTCAGAATTGCACCTTGCAATGTGGAGATATTACTGTTTGTGCATTTACAATATTCATTGATTTTTGCCATTGAAAAACATCATGTTATTCATATACCAGAAATGTTTGAAGCTACTGACTGAATGAAAGGAGCTGGCATCTCACTCTCTTTGAATCTTCTTTATCATGCTAGTATTAGCAGGAAAAAGGAAAAAATTTCATAATTGCACCTTGCAATGTGGAGATATTACTGTTTGTGCATTTACAATATTCATTGATTTTTGCCATTGAAAAACGTCCAGAAATGTTTGAAGCTACTGACTGAATGAAAGGAGCTGGCATCTCACTCTCTTTGAATCTTCTTTATCATGCTAGGATTAGCAGGAAAAAGCAAAAAATTTCAGAATTGCACGTTGCAATGTGGAGATATTACTGTTTGTGCATTTACAATATTCATTGATTTTTGCCATTGAAAAACATCATGTTATTCATATACCAGAAATGTTTGAAGCTACTGACTGAATGAAAGGAGCTTGCATCTCACTCTCTTTGAATCTTCTTTATCATGCTAGGATTAGCAGGAAAAAGCAAAAAATTTCAGAATTGCACCTTGCAATGTGGAGATATTACTGTTTGTGCATTAACAATATTCATTGATTTTTGCCATTGAAAAACGTCCAGAAATGTTTGAAGCTACTGACTGAATGAAAGGACCTGGCATCTCACTCTCTTTGAATCTTCTTTATCATGCTAGGATTAGCAGGAAAAAGCAAAAAATTTCAGAATTGCACCTTGCAATGTGGAGATATTACTGTTTGTGCATTTACAATATTCATTGATTTTTGCCATTGAAAAACATCATGTTATTCATATACCAGAAATGTTTGAAGCTACTGACTGAATGAAAGGAGCTGGCATCTCACTCTCTTTGAATCTTCTTTATCATGGTAGGATTAGCAGGAAAAAGCAAAAAATTTCAGAATTGCACCTTGCAATGTGGAGATATTACTGTTTGTGCATTTACAATATTCATTGATTTTTGCCATTGAAAAACGTCCAGAAATGTTTGAAGCTACTGACTGAATGAAAGGAGCTGGCATCTCACTCTCTTTGAATCTTCTTTATCATGCTAGGATTAGCAGGAAAAAGCAAAAAATTTCAGAATTGCACCTTGCAATGTGGAGATATTACTGTTTGTGCATTTACAATATTCATTGATTTTTGCCATTGAAAAACATCATGTTATTCATATACCAGAAATGTTTGAAGCTACTGACTGAATGAAAGGAGCTGGCATCTCACTCTCTTTGAATCTTCTTTATCATGCTAGGATTAGCAGGAAAAAGCAAAAAATTTCAGAATTGCACCTTGCAATGTGCAGATATTACTGTTTGTGCATTTACAATATTCATTGATTTTTGCCATTGAAAAACATCATGTTATTCATATACCAGAAATGTTTGAAGCTACTGACTGAATGAAAGGAGCTGGCATCTCACTCTCTTTGAATCTTCTTTATCATGCTAGGATTAGCAGGAAAAAGCAAAAAATTTCAGAATTGCACCTTGCAATGTGGAGATATTACTGTTTGTGCATTTACAATATTCATTGATTTTTGCCATTGAAAAACGTCCAGAAATGTTTGAAGCTACTGACTGAATGAAAGGAGCTGGCATCTCACTCTCTTTGTATCTTCTTTATCATGCTAGGATTAGCAGGAAAAAGCAAAAAAATTTCAGAATTGCACCTTGCAATGTGGAGATATTACTGTTTGTGCATTTACAATATTCATTGATTTTTGCCATTGAAAAACATCATGTTATTCATATACCAGAAATGTTTGAAGCTACTGACTGAATGAAAGGAGCTGGCATCTCACTCTCTTTGAATCTTCTTTATCATGCTAGGATTAGCAGGAAAAAGCAAAAAATTTCAGAATTGCACCTTGCAATGTGGAGATATTACTGTTTGTGCATTTACAATATTCATTGATTTTTGCCATTGAAAAACGTCCAGAAATGTTTGAAGCTACTGACTGAATGAAAGGAGCTGGCATCTCACTCTCTTTGAATCTTCTTTATCATGCTAGGATTAGCAGGAAAATGCAAAAAATTTCAGAATTGCACCTTGCAATGTGGAGATATTACTGTTTGTGCATTTACAATATTCATTGATTTTTGCCATTGAAAAACGTCCAGAAATGTTTGAAGCTACTGACTGAATGAAAGGAGCTGGCATCTCACTCTCTTTGAATCTTCTTTATCATGCTAGGATTAGCAGGAAAAAGCAAAAAATTTCAGAATTGCACCTTGCAATGTGGAGATATTACTGTTTGTGCATTTACAATATTCATTGATTTTTGCCATTGAAAAACGTCCAGAAATGTTTGAAGCTACTGACTGAATGAAAGGAGCTGGCATCTCACTCTCTTTGAATCTTCTTTATCATGCTAGGATTAGCAGGAAAAAGCAAAAAATTTCAGAATTGCACCTTGCAATGTGGAGATATTACTGTTTGTGCATTTACAATATTCATTGATTTTTGCCATTGAAAAACGTCCAGAAATGTTTGAAGCTACTGACTGAATGAAAGGAGCTGGCATCTCACTCTCTTTGAATCTTCTTTATCATGCTAGGATTAGCAGGAAAAAGCAAAAAATTTCAGAATTGCACCTTGCAATGTGGAGATATTACTGTTTGTGCATTTACAATATTCATTGATTTTTGCCATTGAAAAACATCATGTTATTCATATACCAGAAATGTTTGAAGCTACTGACTGAATGAAAGGAGCTGGCATCTCACTCTCTTTGAATCTTCTTTATCATGCTAGGATTAGCAGGAAAAAGCAAAAAATTTCAGAATTGCACCTTGCAATGTGGAGATATTACTGTTTGTGCATTTACAATATTCATTGATTTTTGCCATTGAAAAACGTCCAGAAATGTTTGAAGCTACTGACTGAATGAAAGGAGCTGGCATCTCACTCTCTTTGAATCTTCTTTATCATGCTAGGTTAGCAGGAAAAAGCAAAAAATTTCAGAATTGCACCTTGCAATGTGGAGATATTACTGTTTGTGCATTTACAATATTCATTGATTTTTGCCATTGAAAAACATCCAGAAATGTTTGAAGCTACTGACTGAATGAAAGGAGCTGGCATCTCACTCTCTTTGAATCTTCTTTATCATACTAGGATTAGCAGGAAAAAGCAAAAAATTTCAGAATTGCACCTTGCAATGTGGAGATATTACTGTTTGTGCATTTACAATATTCATTGATTTTTGCCATTGAAAAACGTCCAGAAATGTTTGAAGCTACTGACTGAATGAAAGGAGCTGGCATCTCACTCTCTTTGAATCTTCTTTATCATGCTAGGTTAGCAGGAAAAAGCAAAAAATTTCAGAATTGCACCTTGCAATGTGGAGATATTACTGTTTGTGCATTTACAATATTCATTGATTTTTGCCATTGAAAAACGTCCAGAAATGTTTGAAGCTACTGACTGAATGAAAGGAGCTGGCATCTCACTCTCTTTGAATCTTCTTTATCATGCTAGGATTAGCAGGAAAAAGCAAAAAATTTCAGAATTGCACCTTGCAATGTGGAGATATTACTGTTTGTGCATTTACAATATTCATTGATTTTTGCCATTGAAAAACGTCCAGAAATGTTTGAAGCTACTGACTGAATGAAAGGAGCTGGCATCTCACTCTCTTTGAATCTTCTTTATCATGCTAGGATTAGCAGGAAAAAGCAAAAAATTTCAGAATTGCACCTTGCAATGTGGAGATATTACTGTTTGTGCATTTACAATATTCATTGATTTTTGCCATTGAAAAACATCATGTTATTCATATACCAGAAATGTTTGAAGCTACTGACTGAATGAAAGGAGCTGGCATCTCACTCTCTTTGAATCTTCTTTATCATGCTAGAATTAGCAGGAAAAAGCAAAAAATTTCAGAATTGCACCTTGCAATGTGGAGATATTACTGTTTGTGCATTTACAATATTCATTGATTTTTGCCATTGAAAAACGTCCAGAAATGTTTGAAGCTACTGACTGAATGAAAGGAGCTGGCATCTCACTCTCTTTGAATCTTCTTTACCATGCTAGGATTAGCAGCAAAAAGCAAAAAATTTCAGAATTGCACCTTGCAATGTGGAGATATTACTGTTTGTGCATTTACAATATTCATTGATTTTTGCCATTGAAAAACATCATGTTATTCATATACCAGAAATGTTTGAAGCTACTGACTGAATGAAAGGAGCTGGCATCTCACTCTCTTTGAATCTTCTTTATCATGCTAGGATTAGCAGGAAAAAGCAAAAAATTTCAGAATTGCACCTTGCAATGTGCAGATATTACTGTTTGTGCATTTACAATATTCATTGATTTTTGCCATTGAAAAACATCATGTTATTCATATACCAGAAATGTTTGAAGCTACTGACTGAATGAAAGGAGCTGGCATCTCACTCTCTTTGAATCTTCTTTATCATGCTAGGATTAGCAGGAAAAAGCAAAAAATTTCAGAATTGCACCTTGCAATGTGGAGATATTACTGTTTGTGCATTTACAATATTCATTGATTTTTGCCATTGAAAAACGTCCAGAAATGTTTGAAGCTACTGACTGAATGAAAGGAGCTGGCATCTCACTCTCTTTGTATCTTCTTTATCATGCTAGGATTAGCAGGAAAAAGCAAAAAAATTTCAGAATTGCACCTTGCAATGTGGAGATATTACTGTTTGTGCATTTACAATATTCATTGATTTTTGCCATTGAAAAACATCATGTTATTCATATACCAGAAATGTTTGAAGCTACTGACTGAATGAAAGGAGCTGGCATCTCACTCTCTTTGAATCTTCTTTATCATGCTAGGATTAGCAGGAAAAAGCAAAAAATTTCAGAATTGCACCTTGCAATGTGGAGATATTACTGTTTGTGCATTTACAATATTCATTGATTTTTGCCATTGAAAAACGTCCAGAAATGTTTGAAGCTACTGACTGAATGAAAGGAGCTGGCATCTCACTCTCTTTGAATCTTCTTTATCATGCTAGGATTAGCAGGAAAATGCAAAAAATTTCAGAATTGCACCTTGCAATGTGGAGATATTACTGTTTGTGCATTTACAATATTCATTGATTTTTGCCATTGAAAAACGTCCAGAAATGTTTGAAGCTACTGACTGAATGAAAGGAGCTGGCATCTCACTCTCTTTGAATCTTCTTTATCATACTAGGATTAGCAGGAAAAAGCAAAAAATTTCAGAATTGCACCTTGCAATGTGGAGATATTACTGTTTGTGCATTTACAATATTCATTGATTTTTGCCATTGAAAAACGTCCAGAAATGTTTGAAGCTACTGACTGAATGAAAGGAGCTGGCATCTCACTCTCTTTGAATCTTCTTTATCATGCTAGGATTAGCAGGAAAAAGCAAAAAATTTCAGAATTGCACCTTGCAATGTGGAGATATTACTGTTTGTGCATTTACAATATTCATTGATTTTTGCCATTGAAAAACGTCCAGAAATGTTTGAAGCTACTGACTGAATGAAAGGAGCTGGCATCTCACTCTCTTTGAATCTTCTTTATCATGCTAGGATTAGCAGGAAAAAGCAAAAAATTTCAGAATTGCACCTTGCAATGTGGAGATATTACTGTTTGTGCATTTACAATATTCATTGATTTTTGCCATTGAAAAACATCATGTTATTCATATACCA
The DNA here is from genome assembly GCF_046119375.1 of Phyllobates terribilis. NCBI lineage: Eukaryota > Metazoa > Chordata > Amphibia > Anura > Dendrobatidae > Phyllobates > Phyllobates terribilis. Next base: position 644,616 of record NW_027362901.1, read on the forward strand.
GAAATGTTTGAAGCTACTGACTGAATGAAAGGAGCTGGCATCTCACTCTCTTTGAATCTTCTTTATCATGCTAGGATTAGCAGGAAAAAGCAAAAAATTTCAGAATTGCACCTTGCAATGTGGAGATATTACTGTTTGTGCATTTACAATATTCATTGATTTTTGCCATTGAAAAACGTCCAGAAATGTTTGAAGCTACTGACTGAATGAAAGGAGCTGGCATCTCACTCTCTTTGAATCTTCTTTATCATGCTAGGTTAGCAGGAAAAAGCAAAAAATTTCAGAATTGCACCTTGCAATGTGGAGATATTACTGTTTGTGCATTTACAATATTCATTGATTTTTGCCATTGAAAAACATCCAGAAATGTTTGAAGCTACTGACTGAATGAAAGGAGCTGGCATCTCACTCTCTTTGAATCTTCTTTATCATACTAGGATTAGCAGGAAAAAGCAAAAAATTTCAGAATTGCACCTTGCAATGTGGAGATATTACTGTTTGTGCATTTACAATATTCATTGATTTTTGCCATTGAAAAACGTCCAGAAATGTTTGAAGCTACTGACTGAATGAAAGGAGCTGGCATCTCACTCTCTTTGAATCTTCTTTATCATGCTAGGTTAGCAGGAAAAAGCAAAAAATTTCAGAATTGCACCTTGCAATGTGGAGATATTACTGTTTGTGCATTTACAATATTCATTGATTTTTGCCATTGAAAAACGTCCAGAAATGTTTGAAGCTACTGACTGAATGAAAGGAGCTGGCATCTCACTCTCTTTGAATCTTCTTTATCATGCTAGAATTAGCAGGAAAAAGCAAAAAATTTCAGAATTGCACCTTGCAATGTGGAGATATTACTGTTTGTGCATTTACAATATTCATTGATTTTTGCCATTGAAAAACGTCCAGAAATGTTTGAAGCTACTGACTGAATGAAAGGAGCTGGCATCTCACTCTCTTTGAATCTTCTTTACCATGCTAGGATTAGCAGCAAAAAGCAAAAAATTTCAGAATTGCACCTTGCAATGTGGAGATATTACTGTTTGTGCATTTACAATATTCATTGATTTTTGCCAGTGAAAAACATCATGTTATTCATATACCAGAAATGTTTGAAGCTACTGACTGAATGAAAGGAGCTGGCATCTCACTCTCTTTGAATCTTCTTTATCATGCTAGGATTAGCAGGAAAAAGCAAAAAATTTCAGAATTGCACCTTGCAATGTGGAGATATTACTGTTTGTGCATTTACAATATTCATTGATTTTTGCCATTGAAAAACGTCCAGAAATGTTTGAAGCTACTGACTGAATGAAAGGAGCTGGCATCTCACTCTCTTTGAATCTTCTTTATCATGCTAGGATTAGCAGGAAAAAGCAAAAAATTTCAGAATTGCACCTTGCAATGTGGAGATATTACTGTTTGTGCATTTACAATATTCATTGATTTTTGCCATTGAAAAACATCATGTTATTCATATACCAGAAATGTTTGAAGCTACTGACTGAATGAAAGGAGCTGGCATCTCACTCTCTTTGAATCTTCTTTATCATGCTAGAATTAGCAGGAAAAAGCAAAAAATTTCAGAATTGCACCTTGCAATGTGGAGATATTACTGTTTGTGCATTTACAATATTCATTGATTTTTGCCATTGAAAAACGTCCAGAAATGTTTGAAGCTACTGACTGAATGAAAGGAGCTGGCATCTCACTCTCTTTGAATCTTTTTTACCATGCTAGGATTAGCAGCAAAAAGCAAAAAATTTCAGAATTGCACCTTGCAATGTGAAGATATTACTGTTTGTGCATTTACAATATTCATTGATTTTTGCCATTGAAAAACATCATGTTATTCATATACCAGAAATGTTTGAAGCTACTGACTGAATGAAAGGAGCTGGCATCTCACTCTCTTTGAATCTTCTTTATCATGCTAGGATTAGCAGGAAAAAGCAAAAAATTTCAGAATTGCACCTTGCAATGTGGAGATATTACTGTTTGTGCATTTACAATATTCATTGATTTTTGCCATTGAAAAACGTCCAGAAATGTTTGAAGCTACTGACTGAATGAAAGGAGCTGGCATCTCACTCTCTATGAATCTTCTTTATCATGCTAGGATTAGCAGGAAAAAGCAAAAAATTTCAGAATTGCACCTTGCAATGTGGAGATATTACTGTTTGTGCATTTACAATATTCATTGATTTTTGCCATTGAAAAACATCATGTTATTCATATACCAGAAATGTTTGAAGCTACTGACTGAATGAAAGGAGCTGGCATCTCACTCTCTTTGAATCTTCTTTATCATGCTAGGATTAGCAGGAAAAAGCAAAAAATTTCAGAATTGCACCTTGCAATGTGGAGATATTACTGTTTGTGCATTTACAATATTCATTGATTTTTGCCATTGAAAAACATCCAGAAATGTTTGAAGCTACTGACTGAATGAAAGGAGCTGGCATCTCACTCTCTTTGAATCTTCTTTATCATGCTAGGATTAGTAGGAAAAAGCAAAAAATTTCAGAATTGCACCTTGCAATGTGGAGATATTACTGTTTGTGCATTTACAATATTCATTGATTTTTGCCATTGAAAAACATCATGTTATTCATATACCAGAAATGTTTGAAGCTACTGACTGAATGAAAGGTGCTGGCATCTCACTCTCTTTGAATCTTCTTTATCATGCTAGGATTAGCAGGAAAAAGCAAAACATTTCAGAATTGCACCTTGCAATGTGGAGATATTACTGTTTGTGCATTTACAATATTCATTGATTTTTGCCATTGAAAAACGTCCAGAAATGTTTGAAGCTACTGACTGAATGAAAGGAGCTGGCATCTCACTCTCTTTGAATCTTCTTTATTATGCTAGGATTAGCAGGAAAAAGCAAAAAATTTCAGAATTGCACCTTGCAATGTGGAGATATTACTGTTTGTGCATTTACAATATTCATTGATTTTTGCCATTGAAAAACATCATGTTATTCATATACCAGAAATGTTTGAAGCTACTGACTGAATGAAAGGAGCTGGCATCTCACTCTCTTTGAATCTTCTTTATCATGCTAGGATTAGCAGGAAAAAGCAAAAAATTTCAGAATTGCACCTTGCAATGTGGAGATATTACTGTTTGTGCATTTACAATATTCATTGATTTTTGCCATTGAAAAACGTCCAGAAATGTTTGAAGCTACTGACTGAATGAAAGGAGCTGGCATCTCACTCTCTTTGAATCTTCTTTATCATGCTAGGATTAGCAGGAAAAAGCAAAAAATTTCAGAATTGCACCTTGCAATGTGGAGATATTACTGTTTGTGCATTTACAATATTCATTGATTTTTGCCATTGAAAAACATCATGTTATTCATATACCAGAAATGTTTGTAGCTACTGACTGAATGAAAGGAGCTGGCATCTCACTCTCTTTGAATCTTCTTTATCATGCTAGGATTAGCAGGAAAAAGCAAAAAAATTTCAGAATTGCACCTTGCAATGTGGAGATATTACTGTTTGTGCATTTACAATATTCATTGATTTTTGCCATTGAAAAACGTCCAGAAATGTTTGAAGCTACTGACTGAATGAAAGGAGCTTGCATCTCACTCTTTTTGAATCTTCTTTATCATGATAGGATTAGCAGGAAAAAGCAAAAAATTTCAGAATTGCACCTTGCAATGTGGAGATATTACTGTTTGTGCATTTACAATATTCATTGATTTTTGCCATTGAAAAACGTCCAGAAATGTTTGAAGCTACTGACTGAATGAAAGGAGCTGGCATCTCACTCTCTTTGAATCTTCTTTATCATGCTAGGATTAGCAGGAAAAAGCAAAAAATTTCAGAATTGCACCTTGCAATGTGGAGATATTACTGTTTGTGCATTTACAATATTCATTGATTTTTGCCATTGAAAAATGTCCAGAAATGTTTGAAGCTACTGACTGAATGAAAGGAGCTGGCATCTCACTCTCTTTGCGTCTTCTTTATCATGCTAGGATTAGCAGGAAAAAGCAAAAAATTTCAGAATTGCACCTTGCAATGTGGAGATATTACTGTTTGTGCATTTACAATATTCATTGATTTTTGCCATTGAAAAACGTCCAGAAATGTTTGAAGCTACTGACTGATTGAAAGGAGCTGGCATCTCACTCTCTTTGAATCTTCTTTACAATGCTAGGATTAGCAGGAAAAAGCAAAAAATTTCAGAATTGCACCTTGCAATGTGGAGATATTACTGTTTGTGCATTTACAATATTCATTGATTTTTGCCATTGAAAAACGTCCAGAAATGTTTGAAGCTACTGACTGAATGAAAGGAGCTGGCATCTCACTCTCTTTGAATCTTCTTTATCATGCTAGGATTAGCAGGAAAAAGCAAAAAATTTCAGAATTGCACCTTGCAATGTGGAGATATTACTGTTTGTGCATTTACAATATTCATTGATTTTTGCCATTGAAAAACATCATGTTATTCATATACCAGAAATGTTTGAAGCTACTGACTGAATGAAAGGAGCTGGCATCTCACTCTCTTTGAATCTTCTTTATCATGCTAGGATTAGCAGGAAAAAGCAAAAAAACTCAGAATTGCACCTTGCAATGTGGAGATATTACTGTTTGTGCATTTACAATATTCATTGATTTTTGCCATTGAAAAATGTCCAGAAATGTTTGAAGCTACTGACTGAATGAAAGGAGCTGGCATCTCACTCTCTTTGAATCTTCTTTATCATGCTAGGATTAGCAGGAAAAAGCAAAAAATTTCAGAATTGCACCTTGCAATGTGGAGATATTACTGTTTGTGCATTTACAATATTCATTGATTTTTGCCATTGAAAAACATCATGTTATTCATATACCAGAAATGTTTGAAGCTACTGACTGAATGAAAGGAGCTGGCATCTCACTCTCTTTGAATCTTCTTTATCATGCTAGGATTAGCAGGAAAAAGCAAAAAAACTCAGAATTGCACCTTGCAATGTGGAGATATTACTGTTTGTGCATTTACAATATTCATTGATTTTTGCCATTGAAAAATGTCCAGAAATGTTTGAAGCTACTGACTGAATGAAAGGAGCTGGCATCTCACTCTCTTTGAATCTTCTTTATCATGCTAGGATTAGCAGGAAAAAGCAAAAAATTTCAGAATTGCACCTTGCAATGTGGAGATATTACTGTTTGTGCATTTACAATATTCATTGATTTTTGCCATTGAAAAACGTCCAGAAATGTTTGAAGCTACTGACTGAATGAAAGGAGCTGGCATCTCACTCTCTTTGAATCTTCTTTATCATGCTAGGATTAGCAGGAAAAAGCAAAAAATTTCAGAATTGCACCTTGCAATGTGGAGATATTACTGTTTGTGCATTTACAATATTCATTGATTTTTGCCATTGAAAAACGTCCAGAAATGTTTGAAGCTACTGACTGATTGAAAGGAGCTGGCATCTCACTCTCTTTGAATCTTCTTTACAATGCTAGGATTAGCAGGAAAAAGCAAAAAATTTCAGAATTGCACCTTGCAATGTGGAGATATTACTGTTTGTGCATTTACAATATTCATTGATTTTTGCCATTGAAAAACGTCCAGAAATGTTTGAAGCTACTGACTGAATGAAAGGAGCTGGCATCTCACTCTCTTTGAATCTTCTTTATCATGCTAGGATTAGCAGGAAAAAGCAAAAAATTTCAGAATTGCACCTTGCAATGTGGAGATATTACTGTTTGTGCATTTACAATATTCATTGATTTTTGCCATTGAAAAACATCATGTTATTCATATACCAGAAATGTTTGAAGCTACTGACTGAATGAAAGGAGCTGGCATCTCACTCTCTTTGAATCTTCTTTATCATGCTAGGATTAGCAGGAAAAAGCAAAAAAACTCAGAATTGCACCTTGCAATGTGGAGATATTACTGTTTGTGCATTTACAATATTCATTGATTTTTGCCATTGAAAAATGTCCAGAAATGTTTGAAGCTACTGACTGAATGAAAGGAGCTGGCATCTCACTCTCTTTGAATCTTCTTTATCATGCTAGGATTAGCAGGAAAAAGCAAAAAATTTCAGAATTGCACCTTGCAATGTGGAGATATTACTGTTTGTGCATTTACAATATTCATTGATTTTTGCCATTGAAAAACATCATGTTATTCATATACCAGAAATGTTTGAAGCTACTGACTGAATGAAAGGAGCTGGCATCTCACTCTCTTTGAATCTTCTTTATCATGCTAGGATTAGCAGGAAAAAGCAAAAAAACTCAGAATTACACCTTGCAATGTGGAGATATTACTGTTTGTGCATTTACAATATTCATTGATTTTTGCCATTGAAAAATGTCCAGAAATGTTTGAAGCTACTGACTGAATGAAAGGAGCTGGCATCTCACTCTCTTTGAATCTTCTTTATCATGCTAGGATTAGCAGGAAAAAGCAAAAAATTTCAGAATTGCACCTTGCAATGTGGAGATATTACTGTTTGTGCATTTACAATATTCATTGATTTTTGCCATTGAAAAACGTCCAGAAATGTTTGAAGCTACTGACTGAATGAAAGGAGCTGGCATCTCACTCTCTTTGAATCTTCTTTATCATGCTAGGATTAGCAGGAAAAAGCAAAAAATTTCAGAATTGCACCTTGCAATGTGGAGATATTACTGTTTGTGCATTTACAATATTCATTGATTTTTGCCATTGAAAAACATCATGTTATTCATATACCAGAAATGTTTGAAGCTACTGACTGAATGAAAGGAGCTGGCATCTCACTCTCTTTGAATCTTCTTTATCATGCTAGGATTAGCAGGAAAAAGCAAAAAAATTCAGAATTGCACCTTGCAATGTGGAGATATTACTGTTTGTGCATTTACAATATTCATTGATTTTTGCCATTGAAAAATGTCCAGAAATGTTTGAAGCTACTGACTGAATGAAAGGAGCTGGCATCTCACTCTCTTTCAATCTTCTTTATCATGCTAGGATTAGCAGGAAAAAGCAAAAAATTTCAGAATTGCACCTTGCAATGTGGAGATATTACTGTTTGTGCATTTACAATATTCATTGATTTTTGCCATTGAAAAACGTCCAGAAATGTTTGAAGCTACTGACTGATTGAAAGGAGCTGGCATCTCACTCTCTTTGAATCTTCTTTACAATGCTAGGATTAGCAGGAAAAAGCAAAAAATTTCAGAATTGCACCTTGCAATGTGGAGATATTACTGTTTGTGCATTTACAATATTCATTGATTTTTGCCATTGAAAAACGTCCAGAAATGTTTGAAGCTACTGACTGAATGAAAGGAGCTGGCATCTCACTCTCTTTGAATCTTCTTTATCATGCTAGGATTAGCAGGAAAAAGCAAAAAATTTCAGAATTGCACCTTGCAATGTGGAGATATTACTGTTTGTGCATTTACAATATTCATTGATTTTTGCCATTGAAAAACATCATGTTATTCATATACCAGAAATGTTTGAAGCTACTGACTGAATGAAAGGAGCTGGCATCTCACTCTCTTTGAATCTTCTTTATCATGCTAGGATTAGCAGGAAAAAGCAAAAAAACTCAGAATTGCACCTTGCAATGTGGAGATATTACTGTTTGTGCATTTACAATATTCATTGATTTTTGCCATTGAAAAATGTCCAGAAATGTTTGAAGCTACTGACTGAATGAAAGGAGCTGGCATCTCACTCTCTTTGAATCTTCTTTATCATGCTAGGATTAGCAGGAAAAAGCAAAAAATTTCAGAATTGCACCTTGCAATGTGGAGATATTACTGTTTGTGCATTTACAATATTCATTGATTTTTGCCATTGAAAAACATCATGTTATTCATATACCAGAAATGTTTGAAGCTACTGACTGAATGAAAGGAGCTGGCATCTCACTCTCTTTGAATCTTCTTTATCATGCTAGGATTAGCAGGAAAAAGCAAAAAAACTCAGAATTGCACCTTGCAATGTGGAGATATTACTGTTTGTGCATTTACAATATTCATTGATTTTTGCCATTGAAAAATGTCCAGAAATGTTTGAAGCTACTGACTGAATGAAAGGAGCTGGCATCTCACTCTCTTTGAATCTTCTTTATCATGCTAGGATTAGCAGGAAAAAGCAAAAAATTTCAGAATTGCACCTTGCAATGTGGAGATATTACTGTTTGTGCATTTACAATATTCATTGATTTTTGCCATTGAAAAACGTCCAGAAATGTTTGAAGCTACTGACTGAATGAAAGGAGCTGGCATCTCACTCTCTTTGAATCTTCTTTATCATGCTAGGATTAGCAGGAAAAAGCAAAAAATTTCAGAATTGCACCTTGCAATGTGGAGATATTACTGTTTGTGCATTTACAATATTCATTGATTTTTGCCATTGAAAAACGTCCAGAAATGTTTGAAGCTACTGACTGATTGAAAGGAGCTGGCATCTCACTCTCTTTGAATCTTCTTTACAATGCTAGGATTAGCAGGAAAAAGCAAAAAATTTCAGAATTGCACCTTGCAATGTGGAGATATTACTGTTTGTGCATTTACAATATTCATTGATTTTTGCCATTGAAAAACGTCCAGAAATGTTTGAAGCTACTGACTGAATGAAAGGAGCTGGCATCTCACTCTCTTTGAATCTTCTTTATCATGCTAGGATTAGCAGGAAAAAGCAAAAAATTTCAGAATTGCACCTTGCAATGTGGAGATATTACTGTTTGTGCATTTACAATATTCATTGATTTTTGCCATTGAAAAACATCATGTTATTCATATACCAGAAATGTTTGAAGCTACTGACTGAATGAAAGGAGCTGGCATCTCACTCTCTTTGAATCTTCTTTATCATGCTAGGATTAGCAGGAAAAAGCAAAAAAACTCAGAATTGCACCTTGCAATGTGGAGATATTACTGTTTGTGCATTTACAATATTCATTGATTTTTGCCATTGAAAAATGTCCAGAAATGTTTGAAGCTACTGACTGAATGAAAGGAGCTGGCATCTCACTCTCTTTGAATCTTCTTTATCATGCTAGGATTAGCAGGAAAAAGCAAAAAATTTCAGAATTGCACCTTGCAATGTGGAGATATTACTGTTTGTGCATTTACAATATTCATTGATTTTTGCCATTGAAAAACATCATGTTATTCATATACCAGAAATGTTTGAAGCTACTGACTGAATGAAAGGAGCTGGCATCTCACTCTCTTTGAATCTTCTTTATCATGCTAGGATTAGCAGGAAAAAGCAAAAAAACTCAGAATTACACCTTGCAATGTGGAGATATTACTGTTTGTGCATTTACAATATTCATTGATTTTTGCCATTGAAAAATGTCCAGAAATGTTTGAAGCTACTGACTGAATGAAAGGAGCTGGCATCTCACTCTCTTTGAATCTTCTTTATCATGCTAGGATTAGCAGGAAAAAGCAAAAAATTTCAGAATTGCACCTTGCAATGTGGAGATATTACTGTTTGTGCATTTACAATATTCATTGATTTTTGCCATTGAAAAACGTCCAGAAATGTTTGAAGCTACTGACTGAATGAAAGGAGCTGGCATCTCACTCTCTTTGAATCTTCTTTATCATGCTAGGATTAGCAGGAAAAAGCAAAAAATTTCAGAATTGCACCTTGCAATGTGGAGATATTACTGTTTGTGCATTTACAATATTCATTGATTTTTGCCATTGAAAAACATCATGTTATTCATATACCAGAAATGTTTGAAGCTACTGACTGAATGAAAGGAGCTGGCATCTCACTCTCTTTGAATCTTCTTTATCATGCTAGGATTAGCAGGAAAAAGCAAAAAAATTCAGAATTGCACCTTGCAATGTGGAGATATTACTGTTTGTGCATTTACAATATTCATTGATTTTTGCCATTGAAAAATGTCCAGAAATGTTTGAAGCTACTGACTGAATGAAAGGAGCTGGCATCTCACTCTCTTTCAATCTTCTTTATCATGCTAGGATTAGCAGGAAAAAGCAAAAAATTTCAGAATTGCACCTTGCAATGTGGAGATATTACTGTTTGTGCATTTACAATATTCATTGATTTTTGCCATTGAAAAACGTCCAGAAATGTTTGAAGCTACTGACTGATTGAAAGGAGCTGGCATCTCACTCTCTTTGAATCTTCTTTACAATGCTAGGATTAGCAGGAAAAAGCAAAAAATTTCAGAATTGCACCTTGCAATGTGGAGATATTACTGTTTGTGCATTTACAATATTCATTGATTTTTGCCATTGAAAAACGTCCAGAAATGTTTGAAGCTACTGACTGAATGAAAGGAGCTGGCATCTCACTCTCTTTGAATCTTCTTTATCATGCTAGGATTAGCAGGAAAAAGCAAAAAATTTCAGAATTGCACCTTGCAATGTGGAGATATTACTGTTTGTGCATTTACAATATTCATTGATTTTTGCCATTGAAAAACATCATGTTATTCATATACCAGAAATGTTTGAAGCTACTGACTGAATGAAAGGAGCTGGCATCTCACTCTCTTTGAATCTTCTTTATCATGCTAGGATTAGCAGGAAAAAGCAAAAAAACTCAGAATTGCACCTTGCAATGTGGAGATATTACTGTTTGTGCATTTACAATATTCATTGATTTTTGCCATTGAAAAATGTCCAGAAATGTTTGAAGCTACTGACTGAATGAAAGGAGCTGGCATCTCACTCTCTTTGAATCTTCTTTATCATGCTAGGATTAGCAGGAAAAAGCAAAAAATTTCAGAATTGCACCTTGCAATGTGGAGATATTACTGTTTGTGCATTTACAATATTCATTGATTTTTGCCATTGAAAAACATCATGTTATTCATATACCAGAAATGTTTGAAGCTACTGACTGAATGAAAGGAGCTGGCATCTCACTCTCTTTGAATCTTCTTTATCATGCTAGGATTAGCAGGAAAAAGCAAAAAAACTCAGAATTGCACCTTGCAATGTGGAGATATTACTGTTTGTGCATTTACAATATTCATTGATTTTTGCCATTGAAAAATGTCCAGAAATGTTTGAAGCTACTGACTGAATGAAAGGAGCTGGCATCTCACTCTCTTTGAATCTTCTTTATCATGCTAGGATTAGCAGGAAAAAGCAAAAAATTTCAGAATTGCACCTTGCAATGTGGAGATATTACTGTTTGTGCATTTACAATATTCATTGATTTTTGCCATTGAAAAACATCATGTTATTCATATACCAGAAATGTTTGAAGCTACTGACTGAATGAAAGGAGCTGGCATCTCACTCTCTTTGAATCTTCTTTATCATGCTAGGATTAGCAGGAAAAAGCAAAAAAACTCAGAATTACACCTTGCAATGTGGAGATATTACTGTTTGTGCATTTACAATATTCATTGATTTTTGCCATTGAAAAATGTCCAGAAATGTTTGAAGCTACTGACTGAATGAAAGGAGCTGGCATCTCACTCTCTTTGAATCTTCTTTATCATGCTAGGATTAGCAGGAAAAAGCAAAAAATTTCAGAATTGCACCTTGCAATGTGGAGATATTACTGTTTGTGCATTTACAATATTCATTGATTTTTGCCATTGAAAAACGTCCAGAAATGTTTGAAGCTACTGACTGAATGAAAGGAGCTGGCATCTCACTCTCTTTGAATCTTCTTTATCATGCTAGGATTAGCAGGAAAAAGCAAAAAATTTCAGAATTGCACCTTGCAATGTGGAGATATTACTGTTTGTGCATTTACAATATTCATTGATTTTTGCCATTGAAAAACATCATGTTATTCATATACCAGAAATGTTTGAAGCTACTGACTGAATGAAAGGAGCTGGCATCTCACTCTCTTTGAATCTTCTTTATCATGCTAGGATTAGCAGGAAAAAGCAAAAAAATTCAGAATTGCACCTTGCAATGTGGAGATATTACTGTTTGTGCATTTACAATATTCATTGATTTTTGCCATTGAAAAATGTCCAGAAATGTTTGAAGCTACTGACTGAATGAAAGGAGCTGGCATCTCACTCTCTTTGAATCTTCTTTATCATGCTAGGATTAGCAGGAAAAAGCAAAAAATTTCAGAATTGCACCTTGCAATGTGGAGATATTACTGTTTGTGCATTTACAATATTCATTGATTTTTGCCATTGAAAAACGTCCAGAAATGTTTGAAGCTACTGACTGAATGAAAGGAGCTGGCATCTCACTCTCTTTGAATCTTCTTTATCATGCTAGGATTAGCAGGAAAAAGCAAAAAATTTCAGAATTGCACCTTGCAATGTGGAGATATTACTGTTTGTGCATTTACAATATTCATTGATTTTTGCCATTGAAAAACGTCCAGAAATGTTTGAAGCTACTGACTGATTGAAAGGAGCTGGCATCTCACTCTCTTTGAATCTTCTTTACAATGCTAGGATTAGCAGGAAAAAGCAAAAAATTTCAGAATTGCACCTTGCAATGTGGAGATATTACTGTTTGTGCATTTACAATATTCATTGATTTTTGCCATTGAAAAACGTCCAGAAATGTTTGAAGCTACTGACTGAATGAAAGGAGCTGGCATCTCACTCTCTTTGAATCTTCTTTATCATGCTAGGATTAGCAGGAAAAAGCAAAAAATTTCAGAATTGCACCTTGCAATGTGGAGATATTACTGTTTGTGCATTTACAATATTCATTGATTTTTGCCATTGAAAAACATCATGTTATTCATATACCAGAAATGTTTGAAGCTACTGACTGAATGAAAGAGCTGGCATCTCACTCTCTTTGAATCTTCTTTATCATGCTAGGATTAGCAGGAAAAAGCAAAAAAACTCAGAATTGCACCTTGCAATGTGGAGATATTACTGTTTGTGCATTTACAATATTCATTGATTTTTGCCATTGAAAAATGTCCAGAAATGTTTGAAGCTACTGACTGAATGAAAGGAGCTGGCATCTCACTCTCTTTGAATCTTCTTTATCATGCTAGGATTAGCAGGAAAAAGCAAAAAATTTCAGAATTGCACCTTGCAATGTGGAGATATTACTGTTTGTGCATTTACAATATTCATTGATTTTTGCCATTGAAAAACATCATGTTATTCATATACCAGAAATGTTTGAAGCTACTGACTGAATGAAAGGAGCTGGCATCTCACTCTCTTTGAATCTTTTTTATCATGCTAGGATTAGCAGTAAAAAGCAAAAAAACTCAGAATTGCACCTTGCAATGTGGAGATATTACTGTTTGTGCATTTACAATATTCATTGATTTTTGCCATTGAAAAATGTCCAGAAATGTTTGAAGCTACTGACTGAATGAAAGGAGCTGGCATCTCACTCTCTTTGAATCTTCTTTATCATGCTAGGATTAGCAGGAAAAAGCAAAAAATTTCAGAATTGCACCTTGCAATGTGGAGATATTACTGTTTGTGCATTTACAATATTCATTGATTTTTGCCATTGAAAAACGTCCAGAAATGTTTGAAGCTACTGACTGAATGAAAGGAGCTGGCATCTCACTCTCTTTGAATCTTCTTTATCATGCTAGGATTAGCAGGAAAAAGCAAAAAATTTCAGAATTGCACCTTGCAATGTGGAGATATTACTGTTTGTGCATTTACAATATTCATTGATTTTTGCCATTGAAAAACGTCCAGAAATGTTTGAAGCTACTGACTGAATGAAAGGAGCTGGCATCTCACTCTCTTTGAATCTTCTTTATTATGCTAGGATTAGCAGGAAAAAGCAAAAAATTTCAGAATTTCACCTTGCAATGTGGAGATATTACTGTTTGTGCATTTACAATATTCATTGATTTTTGCCATTGAAAAACATCATGTTATTCATATACCAGAAATGTTTGAAGCTACTGACTGAATGAAAGGAGCTGGCATCTCACTCTCTTTGAATATTCTTTATCATGCTAGGATTAGCAGGAAAAAGCAAAAAATTTCAGAATTGCACCTTGCAATGTGGAGATATTACTGTTTGTGCATTTACAATATTCATTGATTTTTGCCATTGAAAAACGTCCAGAAATGTTTGAAGCTACTGACTGAATGAAAGGAGCTGGCATCTCACTCTCTTTGAATCTTCTTTATCATGCTAGGATTAGCAGGAAAAAGCAAAAAATTTCAGAATTGCACCTTGCAATGTGGAGATATTACTGTTTGTGCATTTACAATATTCATTGATTTTTGCCATTGAAAAACGTCCAGAAATGTTTGAAGCTACTGACTGAATGAAAGGAGCTGGCATCTCACTCTCTTTGAATCTTCTTTATTATGCTAGGATTAGCAGGAAAAAGCAAAAAATTTCAGAATTTCACCTTGCAATGTGGAGATATTACTGTTTGTGCATTTACAATATTCATTGATTTTTGCCATTGAAAAACATCATGTTATTCATATACCAGAAATGTTTGAAGCTACTGACTGAATGAAAGGAGCTGGCTTCTCACTCTCTTTGAATCTTCTTTATCATGCTAGGATTAGCAGGAAAAAGCAAAAAATTTCAGAATTGCACCTTGCAATGTGGAGATATTACTGTTAGTGCATTTACAATATTCATTGATTTTTGCCATTGAAAAACGTCCAGAAATGTTTGAAGCTACGGACTGAATGAAAGGAGCTGGCATCTCACTCTCTTTGAATCTTCTTTATCATGCTAGGATTAGCAGGAAAAAGCAAAAAATTTCAGAATTGCACCTTGCAATGTGGAGATATTACTGTTTGTGCATTTACAATATTCATTGATTTTTGCCATTGAAAAACATCATGTTATTCATATACCAGAAATGTTTGAAGCTACTGACTGAATGAAAGGAGCTGGCATCTTACTCTCTTTGAATCTTCTTTATCATGCTAGGATTAGCAGGAAAAAGCAAAAAATTTCAGAATTGCACCTTGCAATGTGGAGATATTACTGTTTGTGCATTTACAATATTCATTGATTTTTGCCATTGAAAAACGTCCAGAAATGTTTGAAGCTACTGACTGAATGAAAGGAGCTGGCATCTCACTCTCTTTGAATCTTCTTTATCATGCTAGGATTAGCAGGAAAAAGCAAAAAATTTCAGAATTGCACCTTGCAATGTGGAGATATTACTGTTTGTGCATTTACAATATTCATTGATTTTTGCCATTGAAAAACATCATGTTATTCATATACCAGAAATGTTTGAAGCTACTGACTGAATGAAAGGAGCTGGCATCTCACTCTCTTTGAATCTTCTTTATCATGCTAGGATTAGCAGGAAAAAGCAAAAAAATTCAGAATTGCACCTTGCAATGTGGAGATATTACTGTTTGTGCATTTACAATATTCATTGATTTTTGCCATTGAAAAATGTCCAGAAATGTTTGAAGCTACTGACTGAATGAAAGGAGCTGGCATCTCACTCTCTTTGAATCTTCTTTATCATGCTAGGATTAGCAGGAAAAAGCAAAAAATTTCAGAATTGCACCTTGCAATGTGGAGATATTACTGTTTGTGCATTTACAATATTCATTGATTTTTGCCATTGAAAAACGTCCAGAAATGTTTGAAGCTACTGACTGAATGAAAGGAGCTGGCATCTCACTCTCTTTGAATCTTCTTTATCATGCTAGGATTAGCAGGAAAAAGCAAAAAATTTCAGAATTGCACCTTGCAATGTGGAGATATTACTGTTTGTGCATTTACAATATTCATTGATTTTTGCCATTGAAAAACGTCCAGAAATGTTTGAAGCTACTGACTGATTGAAAGGAGCTGGCATCTCACTCTCTTTGAATCTTCTTTACAATGCTAGGATTAGCAGGAAAAAGCAAAAAATTTCAGAATTGCACCTTGCAATGTGGAGATATTACTGTTTGTGCATTTACAATATTCATTGATTTTTGCCATTGAAAAACGTCCAGAAATGTTTGAAGCTACTGACTGAATGAAAGGAGCTGGCATCTCACTCTCTTTGAATCTTCTTTATCATGCTAGGATTAGCAGGAAAAAGCAAAAAATTTCAGAATTGCACCTTGCAATGTGGAGATATTACTGTTTGTGCATTTACAATATTCATTGATTTTTGCCATTGAAAAACATCATGTTATTCATATACCAGAAATGTTTGAAGCTACTGACTGAATGAAAGGAGCTGGCATCTCACTCTCTTTGAATCTTCTTTATCATGCTAGGATTAGCAGGAAAAAGCAAAAAAACTCAGAATTGCACCTTGCAATGTGGAGATATTACTGTTTGTGCATTTACAATATTCATTGATTTTTGCCATTGAAAAATGTCCAGAAATGTTTGAAGCTACTGACTGAATGAAAGGAGCTGGCATCTCACTCTCTTTGAATCTTCTTTATCATGCTAGGATTAGCAGGAAAAAGCAAAAAATTTCAGAATTGCACCTTGCAATGTGGAGATATTACTGTTTGTGCATTTACAATATTCATTGATTTTTGCCATTGAAAAACATCATGTTATTCATATACCAGAAATGTTTGAAGCTACTGACTGAATGAAAGGAGCTGGCATCTCACTCTCTTTGAATCTTCTTTATCATGCTAGGATTAGCAGGAAAAAGCAAAAAAACTCAGAATTGCACCTTGCAATGTGGAGATATTACTGTTTGTGCATTTACAATATTCATTGATTTTTGCCATTGAAAAATGTCCAGAAATGTTTGAAGCTACTGACTGAATGAAAGGAGCTGGCATCTCACTCTCTTTGAATCTTCTTTATCATGCTAGGATTAGCAGGAAAAAGCAAAAAATTTCAGAATTGCACCTTGCAATGTGGAGATATTACTGTTTGTGCATTTACAATATTCATTGATTTTTGCCATTGAAAAACGTCCAGAAATGTTTGAAGCTACTGACTGAATGAAAGGAGCTGGCATCTCACTCTCTTTGAATCTTCTTTATCATGCTAGGATTAGCAGGAAAAAGCAAAAAATTTCAGAATTGCACCTTGCAATGTGGAGATATTACTGTTTGTGCATTTACAATATTCATTGATTTTTGCCATTGAAAAACATCATGTTATTCATATACCAGAAATGTTTGAAGCTACTGACTGAATGAAAGGAGCTGGCATCTCACTCTCTTTGAATCTTCTTTATCATGCTAGGATTAGCAGGAAAAAGCAAAAAAATTCAGAATTGCACCTTGCAATGTGGAGATATTACTGTTTGTGCATTTACAATATTCATTGATTTTTGCCATTGAAAAATGTCCAGAAATGTTTGAAGCTACTGACTGAATGAAAGGAGCTGGCATCTCACTCTCTTTGAATCTTCTTTATCATGCTAGGATTAGCAGGAAAAAGAAAAAATTTCAGAATTGCACCTTGCAATGTGGAGATATTACTGTTTGTGCATTTACAATATTCATTGATTTTTGCCATTGAAAAACATCATGTTATTCATATACCAGAAATGTTTGAAGCTACTGACTGAATGAAAGGAGCTGGCATCTCACTCTCTTTGAATATTCTTTATCATGCTAGGATTAGCAGGAAAAAGCAAAAAATTTCAGAATTGCACCTTGCAATGTGGAGATATTACTGTTTGTGCATTTACAATATTCATTGATTTTTGCCATTGAAAAACGTCCAGAAATGTTTGAAGCTACTGACTGAATGAAAGGAGCTGGCATCTCACTCTCTTTGAATCTTCTTTATCATGCTAGGATTAGCAGGAAAAAGCAAAAAATTTCAGAATTGCACCTTGCAATGTGGAGATATTACTGTTTGTGCATTTACAATATTCATTGATTTTTGCCATTGAAAAACGTCCAGAAATGTTTGAAGCTACTGACTGAATGAAAGGAGCTGGCATCTCACTCTCTTTGAATCTTCTTTATTATGCTAGGATTAGCAGGAAAAAGCAAAAAATTTCAGAATTTCACCTTGCAATGTGGAGATATTACTGTTTGTGCATTTACAATATTCATTGATTTTTGCCATTGAAAAACATCATGTTATTCATATACCAGAAATGTTTGAAGCTACTGACTGAATGAAAGGAGCTGGCATCTCACTCTCTTTGAATATTCTTTATCATGCTAGGATTAGCAGGAAAAAGCAAAAAATTTCAGAATTGCACCTTGCAATGTGGAGATATTACTGTTTGTGCATTTACAATATTCATTGATTTTTGCCATTGAAAAACGTCCAGAAATGTTTGAAGCTACTGACTGAATGAAAGGAGCTGGCATCTCACTCTCTTTGAATCTTCTTTATCATGCTAGGATTAGCAGGAAAAAGCAAAAAAATTCAGAATTGCACCTTGCAATGTGGAGATATTACTGTTTGTGCATTTACAATATTCATTGATTTTTGCCATTGAAAAACGTCCAGAAATGTTTGAAGCTACTGACTGAATGAAAGGAGCTGGCATCTCACTCTCTTTGAATCTTCTTTATTATGCTAGGATTAGCAGGAAAAAGCAAAAAATTTCAGAATTTCACCTTGCAATGTGGAGATATTACTGTTTGTGCATTTACAATATTCATTGATTTTTGCCATTGAAAAACATCATGTTATTCATATACCAGAAATGTTTGAAGCTACTGACTGAATGAAAGGAGCTGGCTTCTCACTCTCTTTGAATCTTCTTTATCATGCTAGGATTAGCAGGAAAAAGCAAAAAATTTCAGAATTGCACCTTGCAATGTGGAGATATTACTGTTAGTGCATTTACAATATTCATTGATTTTTGCCATTGAAAAACGTCCAGAAATGTTTGAAGCTACGGACTGAATGAAAGGAGCTGGCATCTCACTCTCTTTGAATCTTCTTTATCATGCTAGGATTAGCAGGAAAAAGCAAAAAATTTCAGAATTGCACCTTGCAATGTGGAGATATTACTGTTTGTGCATTTACAATATTCATTGATTTTTGCCATTGAAAAACATCATGTTATTCATATACCAGAAATGTTTGAAGCTACTGACTGAATGAAAGGAGCTGGCATCTTACTCTCTTTGAATCTTCTTTATCATGCTAGGATTAGCAGGAAAAAGCAAAAAATTTCAGAATTGCACCTTGCAATGTGGAGATATTACTGTTTGTGCATTTACAATATTCATTGATTTTTGCCATTGAAAAACGTCCAGAAATGTTTGAAGCTACTGACTGAATGAAAGGAGCTGGCATCTCACTCTCTTTGAATCTTCTTTATCATGCTAGGATTAGCAGGAAAAAGCAAAAAATTCCAGAATTGCACCTTGCAATGTGGAGATATTACTGTTTGTGCATTTACAATATTCATTGATTTTTGCCATTGAAAAACGTCCAGAAATGTTTGAAGCTACTGACTGAATGAAAGGAGCTTGCATCTCACTCTCTTTGAATCTTCTTTATCATGCTAGGACTAGCAGGAAAAAGCAAAACATTTCAGAATTGCACCTTGCAATGTGGAGGTATTACTGTTTGTGCATTTACAATATTCATTGATTTTTGCCATTGAAAAACGTCCAGAAATGTTTGAAGCTACTGACTGAATGAAAGGAGCTGGCATCTCACTCTCTTTGAATCTTCTTTATCATGCTAGGATTAGCAGGAAAAAGCAAAAAATTTCAGAATTGCACCTTGCAATGTGGAGATATTACTGTTTGTGCATTTACAATATTCATTGATTTTTGCCATTGAAAAATGTCCAGAAATGTTTGAAGCTACTGACTGAATGAAAGGAGCTGGCATCTCACTCTCTTTGAATCTTCTTTATCATGCTAGGTTTAGCAGGAAAAAGCAAAAAATTTCAGAATTGCACCTTGCAATGTGGAGATATTACTGTTTGTGCATTTAAAATATTCATTGATTTTTGCCATTGAAAAACGTCCAGAAATGTTTGAAGCTACTAACTGAATGAAAGGAGCTGGCATCTCACTCTCTTTGAATCTTCTTTATCATGCTAGGATTAGCAGGAAAAAGCAAAAAATTTCAGAATTGCACCTTGCAATGTGGAGATATTACTGTTTGTGCATTTACAATATTCATTGATTTTTGCCATTGAAAAACGTCCAGAAATGTTTGAAGCTACTGACTGAATGAAAGGAGCTGGCATCTCACTCTCTTTGAATCTTCTTTATCATGCTAGGATTAGCAGGAAAAAGCAAAAAATTCCAGAATTGCACCTTGCAATGTGGAGATATTACTGTTTGTGCATTTACAATATTCATTGATTTTTGCCATTGAAAAACGTCCAGAAATGTTTGAAGCTACTGACTGAATGAAAGGAGCTGGCATCTCACTCTCTTTGAATCTTCTTTATCATGCTAGGATTAGCAGGAAAAAGCAAAACATTTCAGAATTGCACCTTGCAATGTGGAGGTATTACTGTTTGTGCATTTACAATATTCATTGATTTTTGCCATTGAAAAACGTCCAGAAATGTTTGAAGCTACTGACTGAATGAAAGGAGCTGGCATCTCACTCTCTTTGAATCTTCTTTATCATGCTAGGATTAGCAGGAAAAAGCAAAAAATTCCAGAATTGCACCTTGCAATGTGGAGATATTACTGTTTGTGCATTTACAATATTCATTGATTTTTGCCATTGAAAAACGTCCAGAAATGTTTGAAGCTACTGACTGAATGAAAGGAGCTGGCATCTCACTCTCTTTGAATCTTCTTTATCATGCTAGGATTAGCAGGAAAAAGCAAAACATTTCAGAATTGCACCTTGCAATGTGGAGGTATTACTGTTTGTGCATTTACAATATTCATTGATTTTTGCCATTGAAAAACGTCCAGAAATGTTTGAAGCTACTGACTGAATGAAAGGAGCTGGCATCTCACTCTCTTTGAATCTTCTTTATCATGCTAGGATTAGCAGGAAAAAGCAAAAAATTTCAGAATTGCACCTTGCAATGTGGAGATATTACTGTTTGTGCATTTACAATATTCATTGATTTTTGCCATTGAAAAATGTCCAGAAATGTTTGAAGCTACTGACTGAATGAAAGGAGCTGGCATCTCACTCTCTTTGAATCTTCTTTATCATGCTAGGATTAGCAGGAAAAAGCAAAAAATTTCAGAATTGCACCTTGCAATGTGGAGATATTACTGTTTGTGCATTTACAATATTCATTGATTTTTGCCATTGAAAAACGTCCAGAAATGTTTGAAGCTACTGACTGAATGAAAGGAGCTGGCATCTAACTCTCTTTGAATCTTCTTTATCATGCTAGGATTAGCAGGAAAAAGCAAAAAATTTCAGAATTGCACCTTGCAATGTGGAGATATTACTGTTTGTGCATTTACAATATTCATTGATTTTTGCCATTGAAAAACGTCCAGAAATGTTTGAAGCTACTGACTGAATGAAAGGAGCTGGCATCTCACTCTCTTTGAATCTTCTTTATCATGCTAGGATTAGCAGGAAAAAGCAAAAAATTTCAGAATTGCACCTTGCAATGTGGAGATATTACTGTTTGTGCATTTACAATATTCATTGATTTTTGCCATTGAAAAACGTCCAGAAATGTTTGAAGCTACTGACTGAATGAAAGGAGCTGGCATCTCACTCTCTTTGAATCTTCTTTATCATGCTAGGATTAGCAGGAAAAAGCAAAAAATTTCAGAATTGCACCTTGCAATGTGGAGATATTACTGTTTGTGCATTTACAATATTCATTGATTTTTGCCATTGAAAAACGTCCAGAAATGTTTGAAGCTACTGACTGAATGAAAGGAGCTGGCATCTCACTCTCTTTGAATCTTCTTTATCATGCTAGGATTAGCAGGAAAAAGCAAAAAATTTCAGAATTGCACCTTGCAATGTGGAGATATTACTGTTTGTGCATTTACAATATTCATTGATTTTTGCCATTGAAAAACATCATGTTATTCATATACCAGAAATGTTTGAAGCTACTGACTGAATGAAAGGAGCTGGCATCTCACTCTCTTTGAATCTTCTTTATCATGCTAGGATTAGCAGGAAAAAGCAAAAAAATTCAGAATTGCACCTTGCAATGTGGAGATATTACTGTTTGTGCATTTACAATATTCATTGATTTTTGCCATTGAAAAATGTCCAGAAATGTTTGAAGCTACTGACTGATTGAAAGGAGCTGGCATCTCACTCTCTTTGAATCTTCTTTATCATGCTAGGATTAGCAGGAAAAAGCAAAAAATTTCAGAATTGCACCTTGCAATGTGGAGATATTACTGTTTGTGCATTTACAATATTCATTGATTTTTGCCATTGAAAAACATCATGTTATTCATATACCAGAAATGTTTGAAGCTACTGACTGAATGAAAGGAGCTGGCATCTCACTCTCTTTGAATTTTCTTTATCATGCTAGGATTAGCAGGAAAAAGCAAAAAATTTCAGAATTGCACCTTGCAATGTGGAGATATTACTGTTTGTGCATTTACAATATTCATTGATTTTTGCCATTGAAAAACGTCCAGAAATGTTTGAAGCTACTGACTGAATGAAAGGAGCTGGCATCTCACTCTCTTTGAATCTTCTTTATCATACTAGGATTAGCAGGAAAAAGCAAAAAATTTCAGAATTGCACCTTGCAATGTGGAGATATTACTGTTTGTGCATTTACAATATTCATTGATTTTTGCCATTGAAAAACGTCCAGAAATGTTTGAAGCTACTGATTGAATGAAAGGAGCTGGCATCTCACTCTCTTTGAATCTTCTTTATCATGCTAGGATTAGCAGGAAAAAGCAAAAAATTTCAGAATTGCACCTTGCAATGTGGAGATATTACTGTTTGTGCATTTACAATATTCATTGATTTTTGCCATTGAAAAACGTCCAGAAATGTTTGAAGCTACTGACGGAATGAAAGGAGCTGGCATCTCACTCTCTTTGAATCTTCTTTATCATGCTAGGATTAGCAGGAAAAAGCAAAAAATTTCAGAATTGCACCTTGCAATGTGGAGATATTACTGTTTGTGCATTTACAATATTCATTGATTTTTGCCATTGAAAAACATCATGTTATTCATATACCAGAAATGTTTGAAGCTACTGACTGAATGAAAGGAGCTGGCATCTCACTCTCTTTGAATCTTCTTTATCATGCTAGGATTAGCAGGAAAAAGCAAAAAATTTCAGAATTGCACCTTGCAATGTGGAGATATTACTGTTTGTGCATTTACAATATTCATTGATTTTTGCCATTGAAAAACGTCCAGAAATGTTTGAAGCTACTGATTGAATGAAAGGAGCTGGCATCTCACTCTCTTTGAATCTTCTTTATCATGCTAGGATTAGCAGGAAAAAGCAAAAAATTTCAGAATTGCACCTTGCATTGTGGAGATATTACTGTTTGTGCATTTACAATATTCATTGATTTTTGCCATTGAAAAACATCATGTTATTCATATACCAGAAATGTTTGAAGCTACTGACTGAATGAAAGGAGCTGGCATCTTACTCTCTTTGTATCTTCTTTATCATGCTAGGATTAGCAGGAAAAAGCAAAAAATTTCAAAATTGCACCTTGCAATGTGGAGATATTACTGTTTGTGCATTTACAATATTCATTGATTTTTGCCATTGAAAAACGTCCAGAAATGTTTGAAGCTACTGACTGAATGAAAGGAGCTGGCATCTCACTCTCTTTGAATCTTCTTTATCATGCTAGAATTAGCAGGAAAAAGGAAAAAATTTCAGAATTGCACCTTGCAATGTGGAGATATTACTGTTTGTGCATTTACAATATTCATTGATTTTTGCCATTGAAAAACATCATGTTATTCATATACCAGAAATGTTTGAAGCTACTGACTGAATGAAAGGAGCTGGCAACTCACTCTCTTTGAATCTTCTTTATCATGCTAGGATTAGCAGGAAAAAGCAAAAAATTTCAGAATTGCACCTTGCAATGTGGAGATATTACTGTTTGTGCATTTTCAATATTCATTGATTTTTGCCATTGAAAAATGTCCAGAAATGTTTGAAGCTACTGACTGAATGAAAGGAGCTGGCATCTCACTCTCTTTGAATCTTCTTTATCATGCTAGGATTAGCAGGAAAAAGAAAAAAATTTCAGAATTGCACCTTGCAATGTGGAGATATTACTGTTTGTGCATTTACAATATTCATTGATTTTTGCCATTGAAAAACGTCCAGAAATGTTTGAAGCTACTGACTGAATGAAAGGAGCTGGCATCTCACTCTCTTTGAATCTTCTTTATGATGCTAGGATTAGCAGGAAAAAGCAAAAAATTTCAGAATTGCACCTTGCAATGTGGAGATATTACTGTTTGTGCATTTACAATATTCATTGATTTTTGCCATTGAAAAACGTCCAGAAATGTTTGAAGCTACTGACTGAATGAAAGGAGCTGGCATCTCACTCTCTTTGAATCTTCTTTATCATGCTAGGATTAGCAGGAAAAAGCAAAAAATTTCAGAATTGCACCTTGCAATGTGGAGATATTACTGTTTGTGCATTTACAATATTCATTGATTTTTGCCATTGAAAAACGTCCAGAAATGTTTGAAGCTACTGACTGAATGAAAGGAGCTGGCATCTCACTCTCTTTGAATCTTCTTTATCATGCTAGGATTAGCAGGAAAAAGCAAAAAATTTCAGAATTGCACCTTGCAATGTGGAGATATTACTGTTTGTGCATTTACAATATTTATTGATTTTTACCATTGAAAAACGTCCAGAAATGTTTGAAGCTACTGACTGAATGAAAGGAGCTGGCATCTCACTCTCTTTGAATATTCTTTATCATGCTAGGATTAGCAGGAAAAAGCAAAAAATTTCAGAATTGCACCTTGCAATGTGGAGATATTACTGTTTGTGCATTTACAATATTCATTGATTTTTGCCATTGAAAAACGTCCAGAAATGTTTGAAGCTACTGACTGAATGAAAGGAGCTGGCATCTCACTCTCTTTGAATCTTCTTTATCATGCTAGGATTAGCAGGAAAAAGCAAAAAATTTCAGAATTGCACCTTGCAATGTGGAGATATTACTGTTTGTGCATTTACAATATTCATTGATTTTTGCCATTGAAAAACGTCCAGAAATGTTTGAAGCTACTGACTGAATGAAAGGAGCTGGCATCTCACTCTCTTTGAATCTTCTTTATCATGCTAGGGTTAGCAGGAAAAAGCAAAAAATTTCAGAATTGCACCTTGCAATGTGGAGATATTACTGTTTGTGCATTTACAATATTCATTGATTTTTGCCATTGAAAAACGTCCAGAAATGTTTGAAGCTACTGACT
Organism: Phyllobates terribilis; assembly: GCF_046119375.1. Lineage (NCBI taxonomy): Eukaryota > Metazoa > Chordata > Amphibia > Anura > Dendrobatidae > Phyllobates > Phyllobates terribilis. Next base: position 669,790 of record NW_027362901.1, read on the forward strand.
GAATGAAAGGAGCTGGCATCTCACTCTTTTTGAATCTTCTTTATCATGCTAGGATTAGCAGGAAAAAGCAAAAAATTTCAGAATTGCACCTTGCAATGTGGAGATATTACTGTTTGTGCATTTACAATATTCATTGATTTTTGCCATTGAAAAACGTCCAGAAATGTTTGAAGCTACTGACGGAATGAAAGGAGCTGGCATCTCACTCTCTTTGAATCTTCTTTATCATGCTAGGATTAGCAGGAAAAAGCAAAAAATTTCAGAATTGCACCTTGCAATGTGGAGATATTACTGTTTGTGCATTTACAATATTCATTGATTTTTGCCATTGAAAAACATCATGTTATTCATATACCAGAAATGTTTGAAGCTACTGACTGAATGAAAGGAGCTGGCATCTCACTCTCTTTGAATCTTCTTTATCATGCTAGGATTAGCAGGAAAAAGCAAAAAATTTCAGAATTGCACCTTGCAATGTGGAGATATTACTGTTTGTGCATTTACAATATTCATTGATTTTTGCCATTGAAAAACGTCCAGAAATGTTTGAAGCTACTGACTGAATGAAAGGAGCTGGCATCTCACTCTCTTTGAATCTTCTTTATCATGCTAGGATTAGCAGGAAAAAGCAAAAAATTTCAGAATTGCACCTTGCATTGTGGAGATATTACTGTTTGTGCATTTACAATATTCATTGATTTTTGCCATTGAAAAACATCATGTTATTCATATACCAGAAATGTTTGAAGCTACTGACTGAATGAAAGGAGCTGGCATCTTACTCTCTTTGTATCTTCTTTATCATGCTAGGATTAGCAGGAAAAAGCAAAAAATTTCAAAATTGCACCTTGCAATGTGGAGATATTACTGTTTGTGCATTTACAATATTCATTGATTTTTGCCATTGAAAAACGTCCAGAAATGTTTGTAGCTACTGACTGAATGAAAGGAGCTGGCATCTCACTCTCTTTGAATCTTCTTTATCATGCTAGGATTAGCAGGAAAAAGGAAAAAATTTCAGAATTGCACCTTGCAATGTGGAGATATTACTGTTTGTGCATTTACAATATTCATTGATTTTTGCCATTGAAAAACATCATGTTATTCATATACCAGAAATGTTTGAAGCTACTGACTGAATGAAAGGAGCTGGCAACTCACTCTCTTTGAATCTTCTTTATCATGCTAGGATTAGCAGGAAAAAGCAAAAAATTTCAGAATTGCACCTTGCAATGTGGAGATATTACTGTTTGTGCATTTACAATATTCATTGATTTTTGCCATTGAAAAACGTCCAGAGATGTTTGAAGCTACTGACTGAATGAAAGGAGCTGGCATCTCACTCTCTTTGAATCTTCTTTATCATGCTAGGATTAGCAGGAAAAAGCAAAAAATTTCAGAATTGCACCTTGCAATGTGGAGATATTACTGTTTGTGCATTTTCAATATTCATTGATTTTTGCCATTGAAAAATGTCCAGAAATGTTTGAAGCTACTGACTGAATGAAAGGAGCTGGCATCTCACTCTCTTTGAATCTTCTTTATCATGCTAGGATTAGCAGGAAAAAGAAAAAAATTTCAGAATTGCACCTTGCAATGTGGAGATATTACTGTTTGTGCATTTACAATATTCATTGATTTTTGCCATTGAAAAACTTCCAGAAATGTTTGAAGCTACTGACTGAATGAAAGGAGCTGGCATCTCACTCTCTTTGAATCTTCTTTATCATGCTAGGATTAGCAGGAAAAAGCAAAAAATTTCAGAATTGCACCTTGCAATGTGGAGATATTACTGTTTGTGCATTTACAATATTCATTGATTTTTGCCATTGAAAAACATCCAGAAATGTTTGAAGCTACTGACTGAATGAAAGGAGCTGGCATCTCACTCTCTTTGAATCTTCTTTATCATGCTAGGATTAGCAGGAAAAAGCAAAAAATTTCAGAATTGCACCTTGCAATGTGGAGATATAACTGTTTGTGCATTTACAATATTCATTGATTTTTGCCATTGAAAAACGTCCAGAAATGTTTGAAGCTACTGACTGAATGAAAGGAGCTGGCATCTCACTCTCTTTGAATCTTCTTTATCATGCTAGGATTAGCAGGAAAAAGCAAAAAATTTCAGAATTGCACCTTGCAATGTGGAGATATTACTGTTTGTGCATTTAAAATATTCATTGATTTTTGCCATTGAAAAACGTCCAGAAATGTTTGAAGCTACTGACTGAATGAAAGGAGCTGGCATCTCACTCTCTTTGAATCTTCTTTATCATGCTAGGATTAGCAGGAAAAAGCAAAAAATTTCAGAATTGCACCTTGCAATGTGGAGATATTACTGTTTGTGCATTTACAATATTCATTGATTTTTGCCATTGAAAAACATCATGTTATTCATATACCAGAAATGTTTGAAGCTACTGACTGAATGAAAGGAGCTGGCATCTCACTCTCTTTGAATCTTCTTTATCATGCTAGGATTAGCAGGAAAAAGCAAAAAATTTCAGAATTGCACCTTGCAATGTGGAGATATTACTGTTTGTGCATTTACAATATTCATTGATTTTTGCCATTGAAAAATGTCCAGAAATGTTTGAAGCTACTGACTGAATGAAAGGAGCTGGCATCTCACTCTCTTTGAATCTTCTTTATCATGCTAGGATTAGCAGGAAAAAGCAAAAAATTTCAGAATTGCACCTTGCAATGTGGAGATATTACTGTTTGTGCATTTACAATATTCATTGATTTTTGCCATTGAAAAACATCATGTTATTCATATACCAGAAATGTTTGAAGCTACTGACTGAATGAAAGGAGCTGGCATCTCACTCTCTTTGAATCTTCTTTATCATGCTAGGATTAGCAGAAAAAAGCAAAACATTTCAGAATTGCACCTTGCAATGTGGAGATATTACTGTTTGTGCATTTACAATATTCATTGATTTTTGCCATTGAAAAACGTCCAGAAATGTTTGAAGCTACTGACTGAATGAAAGGAGCTGGCATCTCACTCTCTTTGAATCTTCTTTATCATGCTAGGATTAGCAGGAAAAAGCAAAAAATTTCAGAATTGCACCTTGCAATGTGGAGATATTACTGTTTGTGCATTTACAATATTCATTGATTTTTGCCATTGAAAAACGTCCAGAAATGTTTGAAGCTACTGACTGAATGAAAGGAGCTGGCATCTCACTCTCTTTGAATCTTCTTTATCATGCTAGGATTAGCAGGAAAAAGCAAAAAATTTCAGAATTGCACCTTGCAATGTGGAGATATTACTGTTTGTGCATTTACAATATTCATTGATTTTTGCCATTGAAAAACATCCAGAAATGTTTGAAGCTACTGACTGAATGAAAGGAGCTGGCATCTCACTCTCTTTGAATCTTCTTTATCATGCTAGGATTAGCAGGAAAAAGCAAAAAATTTCAGAATTGCACCTTGCAATGTGGAGATATAACTGTTTGTGCATTTACAATATTCATTGATTTTTGCCATTGAAAAACGTCCAGAAATGTTTGAAGCTACTGACTGAATGAAAGGAGCTGGCATCTCACTCTCTTTGAATCTTCTTTATCATGCTAGGATTAGCAGGAAAAAGCAAAAAATTTCAGAATTGCACCTTGCAATGTGGAGATATTACTGTTTGTGCATTTAAAATATTCATTGATTTTTGCCATTGAAAAACGTCCAGAAATGTTTGAAGCTACTGACTGAATGAAAGGAGCTGGCATCTCACTCTCTTTGAATCTTCTTTATCATGCTAGGATTAGCAGGAAAAAGCAAAAAATTTCAGAATTGCACCTTGCAATGTGGAGATATTACTGTTTGTGCATTTACAATATTCATTGATTTTTGCCATTGAAAAACATCATGTTATTCATATACCAGAAATGTTTGAAGCTACTGACTGAATGAAAGGAGCTGGCATCTCACTCTCTTTGAATCTTCTTTATCATGCTAGGATTAGCAGGAAAAAGCAAAAAATTTCAGAATTGCACCTTGCAATGTGGAGATATTACTGTTTGTGCATTTACAATATTCATTGATTTTTGCCATTGAAAAATGTCCAGAAATGTTTGAAGCTACTGACTGAATGAAAGGAGCTGGCATCTCACTCTCTTTGAATCTTCTTTATCATGCTAGGATTAGCAGGAAAAAGCAAAAAATTTCAGAATTGCACCTTGCAATGTGGAGATATTACTGTTTGTGCATTTACAATATTCATTGATTTTTGCCATTGAAAAACATCATGTTATTCATATACCAGAAATGTTTGAAGCTACTGACTGAATGAAAGGAGCTGGCATCTCACTCTCTTTGAATCTTCTTTATCATGCTAGGATTAGCAGAAAAAAGCAAAACATTTCAGAATTGCACCTTGCAATGTGGAGATATTACTGTTTGTGCATTTACAATATTCATTGATTTTTGCCATTGAAAAACGTCCAGAAATGTTTGAAGCTACTGACTGAATGAAAGGAGCTGGCATCTCACTCTCTTTGAATCTTCTTTATCATGCTAGGATTAGCAGGAAAAAGCAAAAAATTTCAGAATTGCACCTTGCAATGTGGAGATATTACTGTTTGTGCATTTACAATATTCATTGATTTTTGCCATTGAAAAACGTCCAGAAATGTTTGAAGCTACTGACTGAATGAAAGGAGCTGGCATCTCACTCTCTTTGAATCTTCTTTATCATGCTAGGATTAGCAGGAAAAAGCAAAAAATTTCAGAATTGCACCTTGCAATGTGGAGATATTACTGTTTGTGCATTTACAATATTCATTGATTTTTGCCATTGAAAAACATCATGTTATTCATATACCAGAAATGTTTGAAGCTACTGACTGAATGAAAGGAGCTGGCATGTCACTCTCTTTGAATCTTCTTTATCATGCTAGGATTAGCAGGAAAAAGCAAAAAATTTCAGAATTGCACCTTGCAATGTGGAGATATTACTGTTTGTGCATTTACAATATTCATTGATTTTTGCCATTGAAAAACGTCCAGAAATGTTTGAAGCTACTGACTGAATGAAAGGAGCTGGCATCTCACTCTCTTTGAATCTTCTTTATCATGCTAGGATTAGCAGGAAAAAGCAAAAAATTTCAGAATTGCACCTTGCATTGTGGAGATATTACTGTTTGTGCATTTACAATATTCATTGATTTTTGCCATTGAAAAACATCATGTTATTCATATACCAGAAATGTTTGAAGCTACTGACTGAATGAAAGGAGCTGGCATCTTACTCTCTTTGAATCTTCTTTATCATGCTAGGATTAGCAGGAAAAAGCAAAAAATTTCAAAATTGCACCTTGCAATGTGGAGATATTACTGTTTGTGCATTTACAATATTCATTGATTTTTGCCATTGAAAAACGTCCAGAAATGTTTGAAGCTACTGACTGAATGAAAGGAGCTGGCATCTCACTCTCTTTGAATCTTCTTTATCATGCTAGGATTAGCAGGAAAAAGGAAAAAATTTCAGAATTGCACCTTGCAATGTGGAGATATTACTGTTTGTGCATTTACAATATTCATTGATTTTTGCCATTGAAAAACATCATGTTATTCATATACCAGAAATGTTTGAAGCTACTGACTGAATGAAAGGAGCTGGCAACTCACTCTCTTTGAATCTTCTTTATCATGCTAGGATTAGCAGGAAAAAGCAAAAAATTTCAGAATTGCACCTTGCAATGTGGAGATATTACTGTTTGTGCATTTACAATATTCATTGATTTTTGCCATTGAAAAACGTCCAGAGATGTTTGAAGCTACTGACTGAATGAAAGGAGCTGGCATCTCACTCTCTTTGAATCTTCTTTATCATGCTAGGATTAGCAGGAAAAAGCAAAAAATTTCAGAATTGCACCTTGCAATGTGGAGATATTACTGTTTGTGCATTTCCAATATTCATTGATTTTTGCCATTGAAAAACGTCCAGAAATGTTTGAAGCTACTGACTGAATGAAAGGAGCTGGCATCTCACTCTCTTTGAATCTTCTTTATCATGCTAGGATTAGCAGGAAAAAGCAAAAAATTTCAGAATTGCACCTTGCAATGTGGAGATATAACTGTTTGTGCATTTACAATATTCATTGATTTTTGCCATTGAAAAACGTCCAGAAATGTTTGAAGCTACTGACTGAATGAAAGGAGCTGGCATCTCACTCTCTTTGAATCTTCTTTATCATGCTAGGATTAGCAGGAAAAAGCAAAAAATTTCAGAATTGCACCTTGCAATGTGGAGATATTACTGTTTGTGCATTTACAATATTCATTGATTTTTGCCATTGAAAAACGTCCAGAAATGTTTGAAGCTACTGACTGAATGAAAGGAGCTGGCATCTCACTCTCTTTGAATCTTCTTTATCATGCTAGGATTAGCAGGAAAAAGCAAAAAATTTCAGAATTGCACCTTGCAATGTGGAGATATTACTGTTTGTGCATTTACAATATTCATTGATTTTTGCCATTGAAAAACATCATGTTATTCATATACCAGAAATGTTTGAAGCTACTGACTGAATGAAAGGAGCTGGCATCTCACTCTCTTTGAATCTTCTTTATCATGCTAGGATTAGCAGGAAAAAGCAAAAAATTTCAGAATTGCACCTTGCAATGTGGAGATATTACTGTTTGTGCATTTACAATATTCATTGATTTTTGCCATTGAAAAATGTCCAGAAATGTTTGAAGCTACTGACTGAATGAAAGGAGCTGGCATCTCACTCTCTTTGAATCTTCTTTATCATGCTAGGATTAGCAGGAAAAAGCAAAAAATTTCAGAATTGCACGTTGCAATGTGGAGATATTACTGTTTGTGCCTTTACAATATTCATTGATTTTTGCCTTTGAAAAACATCATGTTATTCATATACCAGAAATGTTTGAAGCTACTGACTGAATGAAAGGAGCTGGCATCTCACTCTCTTTGAATCTTCTTTATCATGCTAGGATTAGCAGGAAAAAGCAAAAAATTTCAGAATTGCACCTTGCAATGTGGAGATATTACTGTTTGTGCATTTACAATATTCATTGATTTTTGCCATTGAAAAACGTCCAGAAATGTTTGAAGCTACTGACTGAATGAAAGGAGCTGGCATCTCACTCTCTTTGAATCTTCTTTATCATGCTAGGATTAGCAGGAAAAAGCAAAAAATTTCAGAATTGCACCTTGCAATGTGGAGATATTACTGTTTGTGCATTTACAATATTCATTGATTTTTGCCATTGAAAAATGTCCAGAAATGTTTGAAGCTACTGACTGAATGAAAGGAGCTGGCATCTCACTCTCTTTGAATCTTCTTTATCATGCTAGGATTAGCAGGAAAAAGCAAAAAATTTCAGAATTGCACCTTGCAATGTGGAGATATTACTGTTTGTGCATTTACAATATTCATTGATTTTTGCCATTGAAAAACATCATGTTATTCATATACCAGAAATGTTTGAAGCTACTGACTGAATGAAAGGAGCTGGCATCTCACTCTCTTTGAATCTTCTTTATCATGCTAGGATTAGCAGGAAAAAGCAAAAAATTTCAGAATTGCACCTTGCAATGTGGAGATATTACTGTTTGTGCATTTACAATATTCATTGATTTTTGCCATTGAAAAACGTCCAGAAATGTTTGAAGCTACTGACTGAATGAAAGGAGCTGGCATCTCACTCTCTTTGAATCTTCTTTATCATGCTAGGATTAGCAGGAAAAAGCAAAAAATTTCAGAATTGCACCTTGCAATGTGGAGATATTACTGTTTGTGCATTTACAATATTCATTGATTTTTGCCATTGAAAAACGTCCAGAAATGTTTGAAGCTACTGACTGAATGAAAGGAGCTGGCATCTCACTCTCTTTGAATCTTCTTTATCATGCTAGGATTAGCAGGAAAAAGCAAAAAATTTCAGAATTGCACCTTGCAATGTGGAGATATTACTGTTTGTGCATTTACAATATTCATTGATTTTTGCCATTGAAAAACGTCCAGAAATGTTTGAAGCTACTGACGGAATGAAAGGAGCTGGCATCTCACTCTCTTTGAATATTCTTTATCATGCTAGGATTAGCAGGAAAAAGCAAAAAATTTCAGAATTGCACCTTGCAATGTGGAGATATTACTGTTGTGCATTTACAATATTCATTGATTTTTGCCATTGAAAAACATCATGTTATTCATATACCAGAAATGTTTGAAGCTACTGACTGAATGAAAGGAGCTGGCATCTCACTCTCTTTGAATCTTCTTTATCATGCTAGGATTAGCAGGAAAAAGCAAAAAATTTCAGAATTGCACTTGCAATGTGGAGATATTACTGTTTGTGCATTTACAATATTCATTGATTTTTGCCATTGAAAAACGTCCAGAAATGTTTGAAGCTACTGACTGAATGAAAGGAGCTGGCATCTCACTCTCTTTGAATCTTCTTTATCATGCTAGGATTAGCAGGAAAAAGCAAAAAATTTCAGAATTGCACCTTGCATTGTGGAGATATTACTGTTTGTGCATTTACAATATTCATTGATTTTTGCCATTGAAAAACATCATGTTATTCATATACCAGAAATGTTTGAAGCTACTGACTGAATGAAAGGAGCTGGCATCTTACTCTCTTTGAATCTTCTTTATCATGCTAGGATTAGCAGGAAAAAGCAAAAAATTTCAAAATTGCACCTTGCAATGTGGAGATATTACTGTTTGTGCATTTACAATATTCATTGATTTTTGCCATTGAAAAACGTCCAGAAATGTTTGAAGCTACGGACTGAATGAAAGGAGCTGGCATCTCACTCTCTTTGAATCTTCTTTATCATGCTAGGATTAGCAGGAAAAAGGAAAAAAATTCAGAATTGCACCTTGCAATGTGGAGATATTACTGTTTGTGCATTTACAATATTCATTGATTTTTGCCATTGAAAAACATCATGTTATTCATATACCAGAAATGTTTGAAGCTACTGACTGAATGAAAGGAGCTGGCATCTCACTCTCTTTGAATCTTCTTTATCATGCTAGGATTAGCAGGAAAAAGCAAAAAATTTCAGAATTGCACCTTGCAATGTGGAGATATTACTGTTTGTGCATTTACAATATTCATTGATTTTTGCCATTGAAAAACGTCCAGAAATGTTAGAAGCTACTTACTGAATGAAAGGAGCTGGCATCTCACTCTCTTTGAATCTTCTTTATCATGCTAGGATTAGCAGGAAAAAGCAAAAAATTTCAGAATTGCACCTTGCAATGTGGAGATATTACTGTTTGTGCATTTACAATATTCATTGATTTTTGCCATTGAAAAACGTCCAGAAATGTTTGAAGCTACTGACTGAATGAAAGGAGCTGGCATCTCACTCTCTTTGAATCTTCTTTATCATGCTAGGATTAGCAGGAAAAAGCAAAAAATTTCAGAATTGCACCTTGCAATGTGGAGATATTACTGTTTGTGCATTTACAATATTCATTGATTTTTGCCATTGAAAAACGTCCAGAAATGTTTGAAGCTACTGACTGAATGAAAGGAGCTGGCATCTCACTCTCTTTGAATCTTCTTTATCATGCTAGGATTAGCAGGAAAAATCAAAAAATTTCAGAATTGCACCTTGCAATGTGGAGATATAACTGTTTGTGCATTTACAATATTCATTGATTTTTGCCATTGAAAAACGTCCAGAAATGTTTGAAGCTACTGACTGAATGAAAGGAGCTGGCATCTCACTCTCTTTGAATCTTCTTTATCATGCTAGGATTAGCAGGAAAAAGCCAAAAATTTCAGAATTGCACCTTGCAATGTGGAGATATTACTGTTTGTGCATTTACAATATTCATTGATTTTTGCCATTGAAAAACGTCCAGAAATGTTTGAAGCTACTGACTGAATGAAAGGAGCTGGCATCTCACTCTCTTTGAATCTTCTTTATCATGCTAGGATTAGCAGGAAAAAGCAAAAAATTTCAGAATTGCACCTTGCAATGTGGAGATATTACTGTTTGTGCATTTACAATATTCATTGATTTTTGCCATTGAAAAACATCATGTTATTCATATACCAGAAATGTTTGAAGCTACTGACTGAATGAAAAGAGCTGGCATCTCACTCTCTTTGAATCTTCTTTATCATGCTAGGATTAGCAGGAAAAAGCAAAAAATTTCAGAATTGCACCTTGCAATGTGGAGATATTACTGTTTGTGCATTTACAATATTCATTGATTTTTGCCATTGAAAAATGTCCAGAAATGTTTGAAGCTACTGACTGAATGAAAGGAGCTGGCATCTCACTCTCTTTGAATCTTCTTTATCATGCTAGGATTAGCAGGAAAAAGCAAAAAATTTCAGAATTGCACGTTGCAATGTGGAGATATTACTGTTTGTGCCTTTACAATATTCATTGATTTTTGCCTTTGAAAAACATCATGTTATTCATATACCAGAAATGTTTGAAGCTACTGACTGAATGAAAGGAGCTGGCATCTCACTCTCTTTGAATCTTCTTTATCATGCTAGGATTAGCAGGAAAAAGCCAAAAATTTCAGAATTGCACCTTGCAATGTGGAGATATTACTGTTTGTGCATTTACAATATTCATTGATTTTTGCCATTGAAAAACGTCCAGAAATGTTTGAAGCTACTGACTGAATGAAAGGAGCTGGCATCTCACTCTCTTTGAATCTTCTTTATCATGCTAGGATTAGCAGGAAAAAGCAAAAAATTTCAGAATTGCACCTTGCAATGTGGAGATATTACTGTTTGTGCATTTACAATATTCATTGATTTTTGCCATTGAAAAACATCATGTTATTCATATACCAGAAATGTTTGAAGCTACTGACTGAATGAAAGGAGCTGGCATCTTACTCTCTTTGAATCTTCTTTATCATGCTAGGATTAGCAGGAAAAAGCAAAAAATTTCAGAATTGCACCTTGCAATGTGGAGATATTACTGTTTGTGCATTTACAATATTCATTGATTTTTGCCATTGAAAAACGTCCAGAAATGTTTGAAGCTACTGACTGAATGAAAGGAGCTGGCATCTCACTCTCTTTGAATCTTCTTTATCATGCTAGGATTAGCAGGAAAAAGCAAAAAATTTCAGAATTGCACCTTGCAATGTGGAGATATTACTGTTTGTGCATTTACAATATTCATTGATTTTTGCCATTGAAAAACATCATGTTATTCATATACCAGAAATGTTTGAAGCTACTGACTGAATGAAAGGAGCTGGCATCTCACTCTCTTTGAATCTTCTTTATCATGCTAGGATTAGCAGGAAAAAGCAAAAAATTTCAGAATTGCACCTTGCAATGTGGAGATATTACTGTTTGTGCATTTACAATATTCATTGATTTTTGCCATTGAAAAACGTCCAGAAATGTTTGAAGCTACTGACTGAATGAAAGGAGCTGGCATCTCACTCTCTTTGAATCTTCTTTATCATGCTAGGATTAGCAGGAAAAAGCAAAAAATTTCAGAATTGCACCTTGCAATGTGGAGATATTACTGTTTGTGCATTTACAATATTCATTGATTTTTGCCATTGAAAAACATCATGTTATTCATATACCAGAAATGTTTGAAGCTACTGACTGAATGAAAGGAGCTGGCATCTCACTCTCTTTGAATCTTCTTTATCATGCTAGGATTAGCAGGAAAGAGCAAAAAATTTCAGAATTGCACCTTGCAATGTGGAGATATTACTGTTTGTGCATTTACAATATTCATTGATTTTTGCCATTGAAAAACGTCCAGAAATGTTTGAAGCTACTGACTGAATGAAAGGAGCTGGCATCTCACTCTCTTTGAATCTTCTTTATCATGCTAGGATTAGCAGGAAAAAGCAAAAAATTTCAGAATTGCACCTTGCAATGTGGAGATATTACTGTTTGTGCATTTACAATATTCATTGATTTTTGCCATTGAAAAACGTCCAGAAATGTTTGAAGCTACTGACTGAATGAAAGGAGCTGGCATCTCACTCTCTTTGAATCTTCTTTATCATACTAGGATTAGCAGGAAAAAGCAAAAAATTTCAGAATTGCACCTTGCAATGTGGAGATATTACTGTTTGTGCATTTACAATATTCATTGATTTTTGCCATTGAAAAACATAATGTTATTCATATACCAGAAATGTTTGAAGCTACTGACTGAATGAAAGGAGCTGGCATCTCACTCTCTTTGAATCTTCTTTATCATGCTAGGATTAGCAGGAAAAAGCAAAAAATTTCAGAATTGCACCTTGCAATGTGGAGATATTACTGTTTGTGCATTTACTATATTCATTGATTTTTGAAATTGAAAAACATCATGTTATTCATATACCAGAAATGTTTGAAGCTATTGACTGAATGAAAGGAGCTGGCATCTCACTCTCTTTGAATCTTCTTTATCATGCTAGGATTAGCAGGAAAAAGCAAAAAATTTCAGAATTGCACCTTGCAATGTGGAGATATTACTGTTTGTGCATTTACAATATTCATTGATTTTTGCCATTGAAAAACGTCCAGAAATGTTTGAAGCTACTGACTGAATGAAAGGAGCTGGCATCTCACTCTCTTTGAATCTTCTTTATCATGCTAGGATTAGCAGGAAAAAGCAAAAAATTTCAGAATTGCACCTTGCAATGCGGAGATATTACTGTTTGTGCATTTACAATATTCATTGATTTTTGCCATTGAAAAACATCATGTTATTCATATACCAGAAATGTTTGAAGCTACTGACTGAATGAAAGGAGCTGGCATCTCACTCTCTTTGAATCTTCTTTATCATGCTAGGATTAGCAGGAAAAAGCAAAAAATTTCAGAATTGCACCTTGCAATGTGGAGATATTACTGTTTGTGCATTTACAATATTCATTGATTTTTGCCATTGAAAAACGTCCAGAAATGTTTGAAGCTACTGACTGAATGAAAGGAGCTGGCATCTCACTCTCTTTGAATCTTCTTTATCATGCTAGGATTAGCAGGAAAAAGCAAAAAATTTCAGAATTGCACCTTGCAATGTGGAGATATTACTGTTTGTGCATTTACAATATATATTGATTTTTGCCATTGAAAAACGTCCAGAAATGTTTGAAGCTACTGACTGAATGAAAGGAGCTGGCATCTCACTCTCTTTGATTCTTCTTTATCATGCTAGGATTAGCAGGAAAAAGCAAAAAATTTCAGAATTGCACCTTGCAATGTGGAGATATTACTGTTTGTGCATTTACAATATTCATTGATTTTTGCCATTGAAAAACATCTTGTTATTCATATACCAGAAATGTTTGAAGCTACTGACTGAATGAAAGGAGCTGGCATCTCACTCTCTTTGAATCTTCTTTATCATGCTAGGATTAGCAGGAAAAAGCAAAACATTTCAGAATTGCACCTTGCAATGTGGAGATATTACTGTTTGTGCATTTACAATATTCATTGATTTTTGCCATTGAAAAACGTCCAGAAATGTTTGAAGCTACTGACTGAATGAAAGGAGCTGGCATCTCACTCTCTTTGAATCTTCTTTATCATGCTAGGATTAGCAGGAAAAAGCAAAAAATTTCAGAATTGCACCTTGCAAGGTGGAGATATTACTGTTTGTGCATTTACAATATTCATTGATTTTTGCCATTGAAAAACGTCCAGAAATGTTTGAGGCTACTGACTGAATGAAAGGAGCTGGCATCTCACTTTCTTCGAATCTTCTTTATCATGCTAGGATTAGCAGGAAAAAGCAAAAAATTTCAGAATTGCACCTTGCAATGTGGAGATATTACTGTTTGTGCATTTACAATATTCATTGATTTTTGCCATTGAAAAACGTCCAGAAATGTTTGAAGCTACTGACTGAATGAAAGAAGCTGGCATCTCACTCTCTTTGAATCTTCTTTATCATGCTAGGATTAGCAGGAAAAAGCAAAAAATTTCAGAATTGCACCTTGCAATGTGGAGATATTACTGTTTGTGCATTTACAATATTCATTGATTTTTGCCATTGAAAAACGTCCAGAAATGTTTGAAGCTACTTACTGAATGAAAGGAGCTGGCATCTCACTCTCTTTGAATCTTCTTTATCATGCTAGGATTAGCAGGAAAAAGCAAAAAATTTCAGAATTGCACCTTGCAATGTGGAGATATTACTGTTTGTGCATTTACAATATTCATTGATTTTTGCCATTGAAAAACATCATGTTATTCATATACCAGAAATATTTAAAGATACTGACTGAATGAAAGGAGCTGGCATCTCACTCTCTTTGAATCTTCTTTATCATGCTAGGATTAGCAGGAAAAAGCAAAAAATTTCAGAATTGCACCTTGCAATGTGGAGATATTACTGTTTGTGCATTTACAATATTCATTGATTTTTGCCTTTGAAAAACGTCCAGAAATGTTTGAAGCTACTGACTGAATGAAAGGAGCTGGCATCTCACTCTCTTTGAATCTTCTTTATCATGCTAGGATTAGCAGGAAAAAGCAAAAAATTTCAGAATTGCACCTTGCAATGTGGAGATATTACTGTTTGTGCATTTACAATATTCATTGATTTTTGCCATTGAAAAACATCATGTTATTCATATACCAGAAATGTTTGAAGCTACTGACTGAATGAAAGGAGCTGGCATCTCACTCTCTTTGAATCTTCTTTATCATGCTAGGATTAGCAGGAAAAAGCAAAAAAATTCAGAATTGCACCTTGCAATGTGGAGATATTACTGTTTGTGCATTTACAATATTCATTGATTTTTGCCATTGAAAAATGTCCAGAAATGTTTGAAGCTACTGACTGAATGAAAGGAGCTCGCATCTCACTCTCTTTGAATCTTCTTTATCATGCTAGGATTAGCAGGAAAAAGCAAAAAATTTCAGAATTGCACCTTGCAATGTGGAGATATTACTGTTTGTGCATTTACAATATTCATTGAATTTTGCCATTGAAAAACATCATGTTATTCATATACCAGAAATGTTTGAAGCTACTGACTGAATGAAAGGAGCTGGCATCTCACTCTCTTTGAATCTTCTTTATCATGCTAGGATTAGCAGGAAAAAGCAAAAAATTTCAGAATTGCACCTTGCAATGTGGAGATATTACTGTTTGTGCATTTACAATATTCATTGATTTTTGCCATTGAAAAACGTCCAGAAATGTTTGAAGCTACTGACTGAATGAAAGGAGTTGGCATCTCACTCTCTTTGAATCTTCTTTATCATGCTAGGATTAGCAGGAAAAAGCAAAAAATTTCAGAATTGCACCTTGCAATGTGGAGATATTACTGTTTGTGCATTTACAATATTCATTGATTTTTGCCATTGAAAAACATCATGTTATTCATATACCAGAAATGTTTGAAGCTACTGACTGAATGAAAGGAGCTGGCATCTCACTCTCTTTGAATCTTCTTTATCATGCTAGGATTAGCAGGAAAAAGCAAAAAATTTCAGAATTGCACCTTGCAATGTGGAGATATTATTGTTTGTGCATTTACAATATTCATTGATTTTTGCCATTGAAAAACGTCCAGAAATGTTTGAAGCTACTGACTGAATGAAAGGAGCTGGCATCTCACTCTCTTTGAATCTTCTTTATCATGCTAGGATTAGCAGGAAAAAGCAAAAAATTTCAGAATTGCACCTTGCAATGTGGAGATATTACTGTTTGTGCATTTACAATATTCATTGATTTTTGCCATTGAAAAACGTCCAGAAATGTTTGAAGCTACTGACTGAATGAAAGGAGCTGGCATCTCACTCTCTTTGAATCTTCTTTATCATGCTAGGATTAGCAGGAAAAAGCAAAAAATTTCAGAATTGCACCTTGCAATGTGGAGATATTACTGTTTGTGCATTTACAATATTCATTGATTTTTGCCATTGAAAAACGTCCAGAAATGTTTGAAGCTACTGACTGAATGAAAGGAGCTGGCATCTCACTCTCTTTGAATCTTCTTTATCATGCTAGGATTAGCAGGAAAAAGCAAAAAATTTCAGAATTGCACCTTGCAATGTGGAGATATTACTGTTTGTGCATTTACAATATTCATTGATTTTTGCCATTGAAAAACGTCCAGAAATGTTTTAAGCTACTGACTGAATGAAAGGAGCTGGCATCTCACTCTCTTTGAATCTTCTTTATCATGCTAGGATTAGCAGGAAAAAGCAAAAAATTTCAGAATTGCACCTTGCAATGTGGAGATATTACTGTTTGTGCATTTACAATATTCATTGATTTTTGCCATTGAAAAACGTCCAGAAATGTTTGAAGCTACTGACTGAATGAAAGGAGCTGGCATCTCACTCTCTTTGAATCTTCTTTATCATACTAGGATTAGCAGGAAAAAGCAAAAAATTTCAGAATTGCACCTTGCAATGTGGAGATATTACTGTTTGTGCATTTACAATATTCATTGATTTTTGCCATTGAAAAAAATAATGTTTTTCATATACCAGAAATGTTTGAAGCTACTGACTGAATGAAAGGAGCTGGCATCTCACTCTCTTTGAATCTTCTTTATCATGCTAGGATTAGCAGGAAAAAGCAAAAAATTTCAGAATTGCACCTTGCAATGTGGAGATATTACTGTTTGTGCATCTACTATATTCATTGATTTTTACCATTGAAAAACATCATGTTATTCATATACCAGAAATGTTTGAAGCTATTGACTGAATGAAAGGAGCTGGCATCTCACTCTCTTTGAATCTTCTTTATCATGCTAGGATTAGCAGGAAAAAGCAAAAAATTTCAGAATTGCACCTTGCAATGTGGAGATATTACTGTTTGTGCATTTACAATATTCATTGATTTTTGCCATTGAAAAACGTCCAGAAATGTTTGAAGCTACTGACTGAATGAAAGGAGCTGGCATCTCACTCTCTTTGAATCTTCTTTATCATGCTAGGATTAGCAGGAAAAAGCAAAAAATTTCAGAATTGCACCTTGCAATGCGGAGCTATTACTGTTTGTGCATTTACAATATTCATTGATTTTTGCCATTGAAAAACATCATGTTATTCATATACCAGAAATGTTTGAAGCTACTGACTGAATGAAAGGAGCTGGCATCTCACTCTCTTTGAATCTTCTTTATCATGCTAGGATTAGCAGGAAAAAGCAAAAAATTTCAGAATTGCACCTTGCAATGTGGAGATATTACTGTTTGTGCATTTACAATATTCATTGATTTTTGCCATTGAAAAACGTCCAGAAATGTTTGAAGCTACTGACTGAATGAAAGGAGCTGGCATCTCACTCTCTTTGAATCTTCTTTATCATGCTAGGATTAGCAGGAAAAAGCAAAAAATTTCAGAATTGCACCTTGCAATGTGGAGATATTACTGTTTGTGCATTTACAATATATATTGATTTTTGCCATTGAAAAACGTCCAGAAATGTTTGAAGCTACTGACTGAATGAAAGGAGCTGGCATCTCACTCTCTTTGAATCTTCTTTATCATGCTAGGATTAGCAGGAAAAAGCAAAAAATTTCAGAATTGCACCTTGCAATGTGGAGATATTACTGTTTGTGCATTTACAATATTCATTGATTTTTGCCATTGAAAAACATCATGTTATTCATATACCAGAAATGTTTGAAGCTACTGACTGAATGAAAGGAGCTGGCATCTCACTCTCTTTGAATCTTCTTTATCATGCTAGGATTAGCAGGAAAAAGCAAAAAATTTCAGAATTGCACCTTGCAATGTGGAGATATTACTGTTTGTGCATTTACAATATTCATTGATTTTTGCCATTGAAAAACATCATGTTATTCATATACCAGAAATGTTTGAAGCTACTGACTGAATGAAAGGAGCTGGCATCTCACTCTCTTTGAATCTTCTTTATCATGCTAGGATTAGCAGGAAAAAGCAAAAAATTTCAGAATTGCACCTTGCAAGGTGGAGATATTACTGTTTGTGCATTTACAATATTCATTGATTTTTGCCATTGAAAAACGTCCAGAAATGTTTGAGGCTACTGACTGAATGAAAGGAGCTGGCATCTCACTCTCTTCGAATCTTCTTTATCATGCTAGGATTAGCAGGAAAAAGGAAAAAATTTCAGAATTGCACCTTGCAATGTGGAGATATTACTGTTTGTGCATTTACAATATTCATTGATTTTTGCCATTGAAAAACGTCCAGAAATGTTTGAAGCTACTGACTGAATGAAAGAAGCTGGCATCTCACTCTCTTTGAATCTTCTTTATCATGCTAGGATTAGCAGGAAAAAGCAAAAAATTTCAGAATTGCACCTTGCAATGTGGAGATATTACTGTTTGTGCATTTACAATATTCATTGATTTTTGCCATTGAAAAACGTCCAGAAATGTTTGAAGCTACTTACTGAATGAAAGGAGCTGGCATCTCACTCTCTTTGAATCTTCTTTATCATGCTAGGATTAGCAGGAAAAAGCAAAAAATTTCAGAATTGCACCTTGCAATGTGGAGATATTACTGTTTGTGCATTTACAATATTCATTGATTTTTGCCATTGAAAAACATCATGTTATTCATATACCAGAAATATTTGAAGATACTGACTGAATGAAAGGAGCTGGCATCTCACTCTCTTTGAATCTTCTTTATCATGCTAGGATTAGCAGGAAAAAGCAAAAAATTTCAGAATTGCACCTTGCAATGTGGAGATATTACTGTTTGTGCATTTACAATATTCATTGATTTTTGCCATTGAAAAACGTCCAGAAATGTTTGAAGCTACTTACTGAATGAAAGGAGCTGGCATCTCACTCTCTTTGAATCTTCTTTATCATGCTAGGATTAGCAGGAAAAAGCAAAAAATTTCAGAATTGCACCTTGCAATGTGGAGATATTACTGTTTGTGCATTTACAATATTCATTGATTTTTGCCATTGAAAAACATCATGTTATTCATATACCAGAAATATTTGAAGATACTGACTGAATGAAAGGAGCTGGCATCTCACTCTCTTTGAATCTTCTTTATCATGCTAGGATTAGCAGGAAAAAGCAAAAAATTTCAGAATTGCACCTTGCAATGTGGAGATATTACTGTTTGTGCATTTACAATATTCATTGATTTTTGCCATTGAAAAACGTCCAGAAATGTTTGAAGCTACTGACTGAATGAAAGGAGCTGGCATCTCACTCTCTTTGAATCTTCTTTATCATGCTAGGATTAGCAGGAAAAAGCAAAAAATTTCAGAATTGCACCTTGCAATGTGGAGATATTACTGTTTGTGCATTTACAATATTCATTGATTTTTGCCATTGAAAAATATCATGTTATTCATATACCAGAAATGTTTGAAGCTACTGACTGAATGAAAGGAGCTGGCATCTCACTCTCTTTGAATCTTCTTTATCATGCTAGGATTAGCAGGAAAAAGCAAAAAAATTCAGAATTGCACCTTGCAATGTGGAGATATTACTGTTTGTGCATTTACAATATTCATTGATTTTTGCCATTGAAAAATGTCCAGAAATGTTTGAAGCTACTGACTGAATGAAAGGAGCTGGCATCTCACTCTCTTTGAATCTTCTTTATCATGCTAGGATTAGCAGGAAAAAGCAAAAAATTTCAGAATTGCACCTTGCAATGTGGAGATATTACTGTTTGTGCATTTACAATATTCATTGATTTTTGCCATTGAAAAACATCATGTTATTCATATACCAGAAATGTTTGAAGCTACTGACTGAATGAAAGGAGCTGGCATCTCACTCTCTTTGAATCTTCTTTATCATGCTAGGATTAGCAGGAAAAAGCAAAAAATTTCAGAATTGCACCTTGCAATGTGGAGATATTACTGTTTGTGCATTTACAATATTCATTGATTTTTGCCATTGAAAAACGTCCAGAAATGTTTGAAGCTACTGACTGAATGAAAGGAGTTGGCATCTCACTCTCTTTGAATCTTCTTTATCATGCTAGGATTAGCAGGAAAAAGCAAAAAATTTCAGAATTGCACCTTGCAATGTGGAGATATTACTGTTTGTGCATTTACAATATTCATTGATTTTTGCCATTGAAAAACATCCAGAAATGTTTGAAGCTACTGACTGAATGAAAGGAGCTGGCATCTCACTCTCTTTGAATCTTCTTTATCATGCTAGGATTAGCAGGAAAAAGCAAAAAATTTCAGAATTGCACCTTGCAATGTGGAGATATTACTGTTTGTGCATTTACAATATTCATTGATTTTTGCCATTGAAAAACGTCCAGAAATGTTTGAAGCTACTGACTGAATGAAAGGAGCTGGCATCTCACTCTCTTTGAATCTTCTTTATCATGCTAGGATTAGCAGGAAAAAGCAAAAAATTTCAGAATTGCACCTTGCAATGTGGAGATATTACTGTTTGTGCATTTACAATATTCATTGATTTTTGCCATTGAAAAATATCATGTTATTCATATACCAGAAATGTTTGAAGCTACTGACTGAATGAAAGGAGCTGGCATCTCACTCTCTTTGAATCTTCTTTATCATGCTAGGATTAGCAGGAAAAAGCAAAAAATTTCAGAATTGCACCTTGCAATGTGGAGATATTACTGTTTGTGCATTTACAATATTCATTGATTTTTGCCATTGAAAAACGTCCAGAAATGTTTGAAGCTACTGACTGAATGAAAGGAGCTGGCATCTCACTCTCTTTGAATCTTCTTTATCATGCTAGGATTAGCAGGAAAAAGCAAAAAATTTCAGAATTGCACCTTGCAATGTGGAGATATTACTGTTTGTGCATTTACAATATTCATTGATTTTTGCCATTGAAAAATATCATGTTATTCATATACCAGAAATGTTTGAAGCTACTGACTGAATGAAAGGAGCTGGCATCTCACTCTCTTTGAATCTTCTTTATCATGCTAGGATTAGCAGGAAAAAGCAAAAAAATTCAGAATTGCATCTTGCAATGTGGAGATATTACTGTTTGTGCATTTACAATATTCATTGATTTTTGCCATTGAAAAATGTCCAGAAATGTTTGAAGCTACTGACTGAATGAAAGGAGCTGGCATCTCACTCTCTTTGAATCTTCTTTATCATGCTAGGATTAGCAGGAAAAAGCAAAAAATTTCAGAATTGCACCTTGCAATGTGGAGATATTACTGTTTGTGCATTTACAATATTCATTGATTTTTGCCATTGAAAAACATCATGTTATTCATATACCAGAAATGTTTGAAGCTACTGACTGAATGAAAGGAGCTGGCATCTCACTCTCTTTGAATCTTCTTTATCATGCTAGGATTAGCAGGAAAAAGCAAAAAATTTCAGAATTGCACCTTGCAATGTGGAGATATTACTGTTTGTGCATTTACAATATTCATTGATTTTTGCCATTGAAAAACGTCCAGAAATGTTTGAAGCTACTGACTGAATGAAAGGAGTTGGCATCTCACTCTCTTTGAATCTTCTTTATCATGCTAGGATTAGCAGGAAAAAGCAAAAAATTTCAGAATTGCACCTTGCAATGTGGAGATATTACTGTTTGTGCATTTACAATATTCATTGATTTTTGCCATTGAAAAACATCCAGAAATGTTTGAAGCTACTGACTGAATGAAAGGAGCTGGCATCTCACTCTCTTTGAATCTTCTTTATCATGCTAGGATTAGCAGGAAAAAGCAAAAAATTTCAGAATTGCACCTTGCAATGTGGAGATATTACTGTTTGTGCATTTACAATATTCATTGATTTTTGCCATTGAAAAACGTCCAGAAATGTTTGAAGCTACTGACTGAATGAAAGGAGCTGGCATCTCACTCTCTTTGAATCTTCTTTATCATGCTAGGATTAGCAGGAAAAAGCAAAAAAATTCAGAATTGCACCTTGCAATGTGGAGATATTACTGTTTGTGCATTTACAATATTCATTGATTTTTGCCATTGAAAAACGTCCAGAAATGTTTGAAGCTACTGACTGAATGAAAGGAGCTGGCATCTCACTCTCTTTGAATCTTCTTTATTATGCTAGGATTAGCAGGAAAAAGCAAAAAATTTCAGAATTGCACCTTGCAATGTGGAGATATTACTGTTTGTGCATTTACAATATTCATTGATTTTTGCCATTGAAAAACATCATGTTATTCATATACCAGAAATGTTTGAAGCTACTGACTGAATGAAAGGAGCTGGCATCTCACTCTCTTTGAATCTTCTTTATCATGCTAGGATTAGCAGGAAAAAGTAAAAAATTTCAGAATTGCACCTTGCAATGTGGAGATATTACTGTTAGTGCATTTACAATATTCATTGATTTTTGCCATTGAAAAACGTCCAGAAATGTTTGAAGCTACGGACTGAATGAAAGGAGCTGGCATCTCACTCTCTTTGAATCTTCTTTATCATGCTAGGATTAGCAGGAAAAAGCAAAAAATTTCAGAATTGCACCTTGCAATGTGGAGATATTACTGTTTGTGCATTTACAATATTCATTGATTTTTGCCATTGAAAAACATCATGTTATTCATATACCAGAAATGTTTGAAGCTACTGACTGAATGAAAGGAGCTGGCATCTTACTCTCTTTGAATCTTCTTTATCATGCTAGGATTAGCAGGAAAAAGCAAAAAATTTCAGAATTGCACCTTGCAATGTGGAGATATTACTGTTTGTGCATTTACAATATTCATTGATTTTTGCCATTGAAAAACGTCCAGAAATGTTTGAAGCTACTGACTGAATGAAAGGAGCTGGCATCTCACTCTCTTTGAATCTTCTTTATCATGCTAGGATTAGCAGGAAAAAGCAAAAAATTCCAGAATTGCACCTTGCAATGTGGAGATATTACTGTTTGTGCATTTACAATATTCATTGATTTTTGCCATTGAAAAACGTCCAGAAATGTTTGAAGCTACTGACTGAATGAAAGGAGCTGGCATCTCACTCTCTTTGAATCTTCTTTATCATGGTAGGATTAGCAGGAAAAAGCAAAAAATTTCAGAATTGCACCTTGCAATGTGGAGATATTACTGTTTGTGCATTTACAATATTCATTGATTTTTGCCATTGAAAAATGTCCAGAAATGTTTGAAGCTACTGACTGAATGAAAGGAGCTGGCATCTCACTCTCTTTGAATCTTCTTTATCATGCTAGGATTAGCAGGAAAAAGCAAAAAATTTCAGAATTGCACCTTGCAATGTGGAGATATTACTGTTTGTGCATTTACAATATTCATTGATTTTTGCCATTGAAAAACGTCCAGAAATGTTTGAAGCTACTGACTGAATGAAAGGAGCTGGCATCTCACTCTCTTTGAATCTTCTTTATCATGCTAGGATTAGCAGGAAAAAGCAAAAAATTTCAGAATTGCACCTTGCAATGTGGAGATATTACTGTTTGTGCATTTACAATATTCATTGATTTTTGCCATTGAAAAACGTCCAGAAATGTTTGAAGCTACTGACTGAATGAAAGGAGCTGGCATCTCACTCTCTTTGAATCTTCTTTATCATGGTAGGATTAGCAGGAAAAAGCAAAAAATTTCAGAATTGCACCTTGCAATGTGGAGATATTACTGTTTGTGCATTTACAATATTCATTGATTTTTGCCATTGAAAAATGTCCAGAAATGTTTGAAGCTACTGACTGAATGAAAGGAGCTGGCATCTCACTCTCTTTGAATCTTCTTTATCATGCTAGGATTAGCAGGAAAAAGCAAAAAATTTCAGAATTGCACCTTGCAATGTGGAGATATTACTGTTTGTGCATTTACAATATTCATTGATTTTTGCCATTGAAAAACGTCCAGAAATGTTTGAAGCTACTGACTGAATGAAAGGAGCTGGCATCTCACTCTCTTTGAATCTTCTTTATCATGCTAGGATTAGCAGGAAAAAGCAAAAAATTTCAGAATTGCACCTTGCAATGTGGAGATATTACTGTTTGTGCATTTACAATATTCATTGATTTTTGCCATTGAAAAACGTCCAGAAATGTTTGAAGCTACTGACTGAATGAAAGGAGCTGGCATCTCACTCTCTTTGAATCTTCTTTATCATGCTAGGATTAGCAGGAAAAAGCAAAAAATTTCAGAATTGCACCTTGCAATGTGGAGATATTACTGTTTGTGCATTTACAATATTCATTGATTTTTGCCATTGAAAAACGTCCAGAAATGTTTGAAGCTACTGACTGAATGAAAGGAGCTGGCATCTCACTCTCTTTGAATCTTCTTTATCATGCTAGGATTAGCAGGAAAAAGCAAAAAATTTCAGAATTGCACCTTGCAATGTGGAGATATTACTGTTTGTGCATTTACAATATTCATTGATTTTTGCCATTGAAAAACGTCCAGAAATGTTTGAAGCTACTGACTGAATGAAAGGAGCTGGCATCTCACTCTCTTTGAATCTTCTTTATCTTGCTAGGATTAGCAGGAAAAAGCAAAAAATTTCAGAATTGCACCTTGCAATGTGGAGATATTACTGTTTGTGCATTTACAATATTCATTGATTTTTGCCATTGAAAAACATCATGTTATTCATATACCAGAAATGTTTGAAGCTACTGACTGAATGAAAGGAGCTGGCATCTCACTCTCTTTGAATCTTCTTTATCATGCTAGGATTAGCAGGAAAAAGCAAAAAATTTCAGAATTGCACCTTGCAATGTGGAGATATTACTGTTTGTGCATTTACAATATTCATTGATTTTTGCCATTGAAAAATGTCCAGAAATGTTTGAAGCTACTGACTGAATGAAAGGAGCTGGCATCTCACTCTCTTTGAATCTTCTTTATCATGCTAGGATTAGCAGGAAAAAGCAAAAAATTTCAGAATTGCACCTTGCAATGTGGAGATATTACTGTTTGTGCATTTACAATATTCATTGATTTTTGCCATTGAAAAACATCATGTTATTCATATACCAGAAATGTTTGAAGCTACTGACTGAATAAAAGGAGCTGGCATCTCACTCTCTTTGAATCTTCTTTATCATGCTAGGATTAGCAGGAAAAAGCAAAAAATTTCAGAATTGCACCTTGCAATGTTGAGATATTACTGTTTGTGCATTTACAATATTCATTGATTTTTGCCATTGAAAAACGTCCAGAAATGTTTGAAGCTACTGACTGAATGAAAGGAGCTGGCATCTCACTCTCTTTGAATCTTCTTTATCATGCTAGGATTAGCAGGAAAAAGCAAAAAATTTCAGAATTGCACCTTGCAATGTGGAGATATTACTGTTTGTGCATTTTCAATATTCATTGATTTTTGCCATTGAAAAATGTCCAGAAATGTTTGAAGCTACTGACTGAATGAAAGGAGCTGGCATCTCACTCTCTTTGAATCTTCTTTATCATGCTAGGATTAGCAGGAAAAAGCAAAAAATTTCAGAATTGCACCTTGCAATGTGGAGATATTACTGTTTGTGCATTTACAATATTCATTGATTTTTGCCATTGAAAAACATCCAGAAATGTTTGAAGCTACTGACTGAATGAAAGGAGCTGGCATCTCACTCTCTTTGAATCTTCTTTATCATGCTAGGATTAGCAGGAAAAAGCAAAAAATTTCAGAATTGCACCTTGCAATGTGGAGATATTACTGTTTGTGCATTTACAATATTCATTGATTTTTGCCATTGAAAAACGTCCAGAAATGTTTGAAGCTACTGACTGAATGAAAGGAGCTGGCATCTCACTCTCTTTGAATCTTCTTTATCATGCTAGGATTAGCAGGAAAAAGCAAAAAATTTCAGAATTGCACCTTGCAATGTGGAGATATAACTGTTTGTGCATTTACAATATTCATTGATTTTTGCCATTGAAAAACGTCCAGAAATGTTTGAAGCTACTGACTGAATGAAAGGAGCTGGCATCTCACTCTCTTTGAATCTTCTTTATCATGCTAGGATTAGCAGGAAAAAGCAAAAAATGTCAGAATTGCACCTTGCAATGTGGAGATATTACTGTTTGTGCATTTACAATATTCATTGATTTTTGCCATTGAAAAACGTCCAGAAATGTTTGAAGCTACTGACTGAATGAAAGGAGCTGGCATCTCACTCTCTTTGAATCTTCTTTATCATGCTAGGATTAGCAGGAAAAAGCAAAAAATTTCAGAATTGCACCTTGCAATGTGGAGATATTACTGTTTGTGCATTTACAATATTCATTGATTTTTGCCATTGAAAAACGTCCAGAAATGTTTGAAGCTACTGACTGAATGAAAGGAGCTGGCATCTCACTCTCTTTGAATCTTCTTTATCATGCTAGGATTAGCAGGAAAAAGCAAAAAATTTCAGAATTGCACCTTGCAATGTGGAGATATTACTGTTTGTGCATTTACAATATTCATTGATTTTTGCCATTGAAAAACGTCCAGAAATGTTTGAAGCTACTGACTGAATGAAAGGAGCTGGCATCTCACTCTCTTTGAATCTTCTTTATCTTGCTAGGATTAGCAGGAAAAAGCAAAAAATTTCAGAATTGCACCTTGCAATGTGGAGATATTACTGTTTGTGCATTTACAATATTCATTGATTTTTGCCATTGAAAAACATCATGTTATTCATATACCAGAAATGTTTGAAGCTACTGACTGAATGAAAGGAGCTGGCATCTCACTCTCTTTGAATCTTCTTTATCATGCTAGGATTAGCAGGAAAAAGCAAAAAATTTCAGAATTGCACCTTGCAATGTGGAGATATTACTGTTTGTGCATTTACAATATTCATTGATTTTTGCCATTGAAAAATGTCCAGAAATGTTTGAAGCTACTGACTGAATGAAAGGAGCTGGCATCTCACTCTCTTTGAATCTTCTTTATCATGCTAGGATTAGCAGGAAAAAGCAAAAAATTTCAGAATTGCACCTTGCAATGTGGAGATATTACTGTTTGTGCATTTACAATATTCATTGATTTTTGCCATTGAAAAACATCATGTTATTCATATACCAGAAATGTTTGAAGCTACTGACTGAATGAAAGGAGCTGGCATCTCACTCTCTTTGAATCTTCTTTATCATGCTAGGATTAGCAGGAAAAAGCAAAAAATTTCAGAATTGCACCTTGCAATGTTGAGATATTACTGTTTGTGCATTTACAATATTCATTGATTTTTGCCATTGAAAAACGTCCAGAAATGTTTGAAGCTACTGACTGAATGAAAGGAGCTGGCATCTCACTCTCTTTGAATCTTCTTTATCATGCTAGGATTAGCAGGAAAAAGCAAAAAATTTCAGAATTGCACCTTGCAATGTGGAGATATTACTGTTTGTGCATTTTCAATATTCATTGATTTTTGCCATTGAAAAATGTCCAGAAATGTTTGAAGCTACTGACTGAATGAAAGGAGCTGGCATCTCACTCTCTTTGAATCTTCTTTATCATGCTAGGATTAGCAGGAAAAAGCAAAAAATTTCAGAATTGCACCTTGCAATGTGGAGATATTACTGTTTGTGCATTTACAATATTCATTGATTTTTGCCATTGAAAAACATCCAGAAATGTTTGAAGCTACTGACTGAATGAAAGGAGCTGGCATCTCACTCTCTTTGAATCTTCTTTATCATGCTAGGATTAGCAGGAAAAAGCAAAAAATTTCAGAATTGCACCTTGCAATGTGGAGATATTACTGTTTGTGCATTTACAATATTCATTGATTTTTGCCATTGAAAAACGTCCAGAAATGTTTGAAGCTACTGACTGAATGAAAGGAGCTGGCATCTCACTCTCTTTGAATCTTCTTTATCATGCTAGGATTAGCAGGAAAAAGCAAAAAATTTCAGAATTGCACCTTGCAATGTGGAGATATAACTGTTTGTGCATTTACAATATTCATTGATTTTTGCCATTGAAAAACGTCCAGAAATGTTTGAAGCTACTGACTGAATGAAAGGAGCTGGCATCTCACTCTCTTTGAATCTTCTTTATCATGCTAGGATTAGCAGGAAAAAGCAAAAAATGTCAGAATTGCACCTTGCAATGTGGAGATATTACTGTTTGTGCATTTACAATATTCATTGATTTTTGCCATTGAAAAACGTCCAGAAATGTTTGAAGCTACTGACTGAATGAAAGGAGCTGGCATCTCACTCTCTTTGAATCTTCTTTATCATGCTAGGATTAGCAGGAAAAAGCAAAAAATTTCAGAATTGCACCTTGCAATGTGGAGATATTACTGTTTGTGCATTTACAATATTCATTGATTTTTGCCATTGAAAAACATCATGTTATTCATATACCAGAAATGTTTGAAGCTACTGACTGAATGAAAGGAGCTGGCATCTCACTCTCTTTGAATCTTCTTTATCATGCTAGGATTAGCAGGAAAAAGCAAAAAATTTCAGAATTGCACCTTGCAATGTGGAGATATTACTGTTTGTGCATTTACAATATTCATTGATTTTTGCCATTGAAAAATGTCCAGAAATGTTTGAAGCTACTGACTGAATGAAAGGAGCTGGCATCTCACTCTCTTTGAATCTTCTTTATCATGCTAGGATTAGCAGGAAAAAGCAAAAAAATTCAGAATTGCACCTTGCAATGTGGAGATATTACTGTTTGTGCATTTACAATATTCATTGATTTTTGCCATTGAAAAACGTCCAGAAATGTTTGAAGCTACTGACTGAATGAAAGGAGCTGGCATCTCACTCTCTTTGAATCTTCTTTATTATGCTAGGATTAGCAGGAAAAAGCAAAAAATTTCAGAATTGCACCTTGCAATGTGGAGATATTACTGTTTGTGCATTTACAATATTCATTGATTTTTGCCATTGAAAAACATCATGTTATTCATATACCAGAAATGTTTGAAGCTACTGACTGAATGAAAGGAGCTGGCATCTCACTCTCTTTGAATCTTCTTTATCATGCTAGGATTAGCAGGAAAAAGTAAAAAATTTCAGAATTGCACCTTGCAATGTGGAGATATTACTGTTAGTGCATTTACAATATTCATTGATTTTTGCCATTGAAAAACGTCCAGAAATGTTTGAAGCTACGGACTGAATGAAAGGAGCTGGCATCTCACTCTCTTTGAATCTTCTTTATCATGCTAGGATTAGCAGGAAAAAGCAAAAAATTTCAGAATTGCACCTTGCAATGTGGAGATATTACTGTTTGTGCATTTACAATATTCATTGATTTTTGCCATTGAAAAACATCATGTTATTCATATACCAGAAATGTTTGAAGCTACTGACTGAATGAAAGGAGCTGGCATCTTACTCTCTTTGAATCTTCTTTATCATGCTAGGATTAGCAGGAAAAAGCAAAAAATTTCAGAATTGCACCTTGCAATGTGGAGATATTACTGTTTGTGCATTTACAATATTCATTGATTTTTGCCATTGAAAAACGTCCAGAAATGTTTGAAGCTACTGACTGAATGAAAGGAGCTGGCATCTCACTCTCTTTGAATCTTCTTTATCATGCTAGGATTAGCAGGAAAAAGCAAAAAATTCCAGAATTGCACCTTGCAATGTGGAGATATTACTGTTTGTGCATTTACAATATTCATTGATTTTTGCCATTGAAAAACGTCCAGAAATGTTTGAAGCTACTGACTGAATGAAAGGAGCTGGCATCTCACTCTCTTTGAATCTTCTTTATCATGGTAGGATTAGCAGGAAAAAGCAAAAAATTTCAGAATTGCACCTTGCAATGTGGAGATATTACTGTTTGTGCATTTACAATATTCATTGATTTTTGCCATTGAAAAATGTCCAGAAATGTTTGAAGCTACTGACTGAATGAAAGGAGCTGGCATCTCACTCTCTTTGAATCTTCTTTATCATGCTAGGATTAGCAGGAAAAAGCAAAAAATTTCAGAATTGCACCTTGCAATGTGGAGATATTACTGTTTGTGCATTTACAATATTCATTGCTTTTTGCCATTGAAAAACGTCCAGAAATGTTTGAAGCTACTGACTGAATGAAAGGAGCTGGCATCTCACTCTCTTTGAATCTTCTTTATCATGCTAGGATTAGCAGGAAAAAGCAAAAAATTTCAGAATTGCACCTTGCAATGTGGAGATATTACTGTTTGTGCATTTACAATATTCATTGATTTTTGCCATTGAAAAACGTCCAGAAATGTTTGAAGCTACTGACTGAATGAAAGGAGCTGGCATCTCACTCTCTTTGAATCTTCTTTATCATGCTAGGATTAGCAGGAAAAAGCAAAAAATTTCAGAATTGCACCTTGCAATGTGGAGATATTACTGTTTGTGCATTTACAATATTCATTGATTTTTGCCATTGAAAAACGTCCAGAAATGTTTGAAGCTACTGACTGAATGAAAGGAGCTGGCATCTCACTCTCTTTGAATCTTCTTTATCATGCTAGGATTAGCAGGAAAAAGCAAAAAATTTCAGAATTGCACCTTGCAATGTGGAGATATTACTGTTTGTGCATTTACAATATTCATTGATTTTTGCCATTGAAAAACGTCCAGAAATGTTTGAAGCTACTGACTGAATGAAAGGAGCTGGCATCTCACTCTCTTTGAATCTTCTTTATCATGCTAGGATTAGCAGGAAAAAGCAAAAAATTTCAGAATTGCACCTTGCAATGTGGAGATATTACTGTTTGTGCATTTACAATATTCATTGATTTTTGCCATTGAAAAACGTCCAGAAATGTTTGAAGCTACTGACTGAATGAAAGGAGCTGGCATCTCACTCTCTTTGAATCTTCTTTATCTTGCTAGGATTAGCAGGAAAAAGCAAAAAATTTCAGAATTGCACCTTGCAATGTGGAGATATTACTGTTTGTGCATTTACAATATTCATTGATTTTTGCCATTGAAAAACATCATGTTATTCATATACCAGAAATGTTTGAAGCTACTGACTGAATGAAAGGAGCTGGCATCTCACTCTCTTTGAATCTTCTTTATCATGCTAGGATTAGCAGGAAAAAGCAAAAAATTTCAGAATTGCACCTTGCAATGTGGAGATATTACTGTTTGTGCATTTACAATATTCATTGATTTTTGCCATTGAAAAATGTCCAGAAATGTTTGAAGCTACTGACTGAATGAAAGGAGCTGGCATCTCACTCTCTTTGAATCTTCTTTATCATGCTAGGATTAGCAGGAAAAAGCAAAAAATTTCAGAATTGCACCTTGCAATGTGGAGATATTATTGTTTGTGCATTTACAATATTCATTGATTTTTGCCATTGAAAAACATCATGTTATTCATATACCAGAAATGTTTGAAGCTACTGACTGAATGAAAGGAGCTGGCATCTCACTCTCTTTGAATCTTCTTTATCATGCTAGGATTAGCAGGAAAAAGCAAAAAATTTCAGAATTGCACCTTGCAATGTGGAGATATTTCTGTTTGTGCATTTACAATATTCATTGATTTTTGCCATTGAAAAACGTCCAGAAATGTTTGAAGCTACTGACTGAATGAAAGGAGCTGGCATCTCACTCTCTTTGAATCTTCTTTATCATGCTAGGATTAGCAGGAAAAAGCAAAACATTTCAGAATTGCACTTTGCAATGTGGAGATATTACTGTTTGTGCATTTACAATATTCATTGATTTTTGCCATTGAAAAACGTCCAGAAATGTTTGAAGCTACTGACTGAATGAAAGGAGCTGGCATCTCACTCTCTTTGAATCTTCTTTATCATGCTAGGATTAGCAGGAAAAAGCAAAAAATTTCAGAATTGCACCTTGCAATGTGGAGATATTACTGTTTGTGCATTTACAATATTCATTGATTTTTGCCATTGAAAAACGTCATGTTATTCATATACCAGAAATGTTTGAAGCTACTGACTGAATGAAAGGAGCTGGCATCTCACTCTCTTTGAATCTTCTTTATCATGCTAGGATTAGCAGGAAAAAGCAAAAAATTTCAGAATTGCACCTTGCAATGTGGAGATATTACTGTTTGTGCATTTACAATATTCATTGATTTTTGCCATTGAAAAACGTCCAGAAATGTTTGAAGCTACTGACTGAATGAAAGGAGCTGGCATCTCACTCTCTTTGAATCTTCTTTATCATGCTAGGATTAGCAGGAAAAAGCAAAAAATTTCAGAATTGCACCTTGCATTGTGGAGATATTACTGTTTGTGCATTTACAATATTCATTGATTTTTGCCATTGAAAAACATCATGTTATTCATATACCAGAAATGTTTGAAGCTACTGACTGAATGAAAGGAGCTGGCATCTTACTCTCTTTGAATCTTCTTTATCATGCTAGGATTAGCAGGAAAAAGCAAAAAATTTCAAAATTGCACCTTGCAATGTGGAGATATTACTGTTTGTGCATTTACAATATTCATTGATTTTTGCCATTGAAAAACGTCCAGAAATGTTTGAAGCTACTGACTGAATGAAAGGAGCTGGCATCTCACTCTCTTTGAATCTTCTTTATCATGCTAGGATTAGCAGGAAAAAGCAAAAAATTTCAGAATTGCACCTTGCAATGTGGAGATATTACTGTTTGTGCATTTACAATATTCATTGATTTTTGCCATTGAAAAACATCATGTTATTCATATACCAGAAATGTTTGAAGCTACTGACTGAATGAAAGGAGCTGGCATCTCACTCTCTTTGAATCTTCTTTATCATGCTAGGATTAGCAGGAAAAAGCAAAAAATTTCAGAATTGCACCTTGCAATGTGGAGATATTACTGTTTGTGCATTTACAATATTCATTGATTTTTGCCATTGAAAAACGTCCAGAAATGTTTGAAGCTACTGACTGAATGAAAGGAGCTGGCATCTCACTCTCTTTGAATCTTCTTTATCATGCTAGGATTTGCAGGAAAAAGCAAAAAATTTCAGAATTGCACCTTGCAATGTGGAGATATTACTGTTTGTGCATTTACAATATTCATTGATTTTTGCCATTGAAAAACGTCCAGAAATGTTTGAAGCTACTGACTGAATGAAAGGAGCTGGCATCTCACTCTCTTTGAATCTTCTTTATCATGCTAGGATTAGCAGGAAAAAGCAAAAAATTTCAGAATTGCACCTTGCAATGTGGAGATATTACTGTTTGTGCATTTACAATATTCATTGATTTTTGCCATTGAAAAACGTCCAGAAATGTTTGAAGCTACTGACTGAATGAAAGGAGCTGGCATCTCACTCTCTTTGAATCTTCTTTATCATGCTAGGATTAGCAGGAAAAAGCAAAAAATTTCAGAATTGCACCTTGCAATGTGGAGATATTACTGTTTGTGCATTTACAATATTCATTGATTTTTGCCATTGAAAAACATCATGTTATTCATATACCAGAAATGTTTGAAGCTACTGACTGAATGAAAGGAGCTGGCATCTCACTCTCTTTGAATCTTCTTTATCATGCTAGGATTAGCAGGAAAAAGCAAAAAATTTCAGAATTGCACCTTGCAATGTGGAGATATTACTGTTTGTGCATTTACAATATTCATTGATTTTTGCCATTGAAAAATGTCCAGAAATGTTTGAAGCTACTGACTGAATGAAAGGAGCTGGCATCTCACTCTCTTTGAATCTTCTTTATCATGCTAGGATTAGCAGGAAAAAGCAAAAAATTTCAGAATTGCACCTTGCAATGTGGAGATATTACTGTTTGTGCATTTAGAATATTCATTGATTTTTGCCATTGAAAAACATCATGTTATTCATATACCAGAAATGTTTGAAGCTACTGACTGAATGAAAGGAGCTGGCATCTCACTCTCTTTGAATCTTCTTTATCATGCTAGGATTAGCAGGAAAAAGCAAAAAATTTCAGAATTGCACCTTGCAATGTGGAGATATTACTGTTTGTGCATTTACAATATTCATTGATTTTTGCCATTGAAAAACGTCCAGAAATATTTGAAGCTACTGACTGAATGAAAGGAGCTGGCATCTCACTCTCTTTGAATCTTCTTTATCATGCTAGGATTAGCAGGAAAAAGCGAAAAATTTCAGAATTGCACCTTGCAGTGTGGAGATATTACTGTTTGTGCATTTACAATATTCATTGATTTTTGCCTTTGAAAAACATCATGTTATTCATATACCAGAAATGTTTGAAGCTACTGACTGAATGAAAGGAGCTGGCATCTCACTCTCTTTGAATCTTCTTTATCATGCTAGGATTAGCAGGAGAAAGCAAAAAATTTCAGAATTGCACCTTGCAATGTGGAGATATTACTGTTTGTGCATTTACAATATTCATTGATTTTTGCCATTGAAAAACGTCCAGAAATGTTTGAAGCTACTGACTGAATGAAAGGAGCTGGCATCTCACTCTCTTTGAATCTTCTTTATCATGCTAGGATTAGCAGGAAAAAGCAAAAAATTTCAGAATTGCACCTTGCAATGTGGAGATATTACTGTTTGTGAATTTACAATATTCATTGATTTTTGCCATTGAAAAACATCATGTTATTCATATACCAGAAATGTTTGAAGCTACTGACTGAATGAAAGGAGCTGGCATCTCACTCTCTTTGAATCTTCTTTATCATGCTAGGATTAGCAGGAAAAAGCAAAAAATGTCAGAATTGCACCTTGCAATGTGGAGATATTACTGTTTGTGCATTTACAATATTCATTGATTTTTGCCATTGAAAAACGTCCAGAAATGTTTGAAGCTACTGACTGAATGAAAGGAGCTGGCATCTCACTCTCTTTGAATCTTCTTTATCATGCTAGGATTAGCAGGAAAAAGCAAAACATTTCAGAATTGCACATTGCAATGTGGAGATATTACTGTTTGTGCATTTACAATATTCATTGATTTTTGCCATTGAAAAACATCATGTTATTCATATACCAGAAATGTTTGAAGCTACTGACTGAATGAAAGGAGCTGACATCTCACTCTCTTTGAATCTTCTTTATCATGCTAGGATTAGCAGGAAAAAGCAAAAAATTTCAGAATTGCACCTTGCAATGTGGAGATATTACTGCTTGTGCATTTACAATATTCATTGATTTTTGCCATTGAAAAACATCATGTTATTCATATACCAGAAATGTTTGAAGCTACTGACTGAATGAAAGGAGCTGGCATCTCAGTCTCTTTGAATCTTCTTTATCATGCTAGGATTAGCAGGAAAAAGCAAAAAATTTCAGAATTGCACCTTGCAATGTGGAGATATTACTGTTTGTGGATTTTCAATATTCATTGATTTTTGCCATTGAAAAACGTCCAGAAATGTTTGAAGCTACTGACTGAATGAAAGGAGCTGGCATCTCACTCTCTTTGAATCTTCTTTATCATGCTAGGATTAGCAGGAAAAAGCAAAAAATTTCAGAATTGCACCTTGCAATGTGGAGATATTACTGTTTGTGCATTTACAATATTCATTGATTTTTGCCATTGAAAAACATCATGTTATTCATATACCAGAAATGTTTGAAGCTACTGACTGAATGAAAGGAGCTGGCATCTCACTCTCTTTGAATCTTCTTTATCATGCTAGGATTAGCAGGAAAAAGCAAAAAATTTCAGAATTGCACCTTGCAATGTGGAGATATTACTGTTTGTGCATTTACAATATTCATTGATTTTTGCCATTGAAAAACGTCCAGAAATGTTTGAAGCTACTGACTGAATGAAAGGAGCTGGCATCTCACTCTCTTTGAATCTTCTTTATCATGCTAGGATTAGCAGGAAAAAGCAAAAAATTTCAGAATTGCACCTTGCAATGTGGAGATATTACTGTTTGTGAATTTACAATATTCATTGATTTTTGCCATTGAAAAACATCATGTTATTCATATACCAGAAATGTTTGAAGCTACTGACTGAATGAAAGGAGCTGGCATCTCACTCTCTTTGAATCTTCTTTATCATGCTAGGATTAGCAGGAAAAAGCAAAAAATGTCAGAATTGCACCTTGCAATGTGGAGATATTACTGTTTGTGCATTTACAATATTCATTGATTTTTGCCATTGAAAAACGTCCAGAAATGTTTGAAGCTACTGACTGAATGAAAGGAGCTGGCATCTCACTCTCTTTGAATCTTCTTTATCATGCTAGGATTAGCAGGAAAAAGCAAAACATTTCAGAATTGCACATTGCAATGTGGAGATATTACTGTTTGTGCATTTACAATATTCATTGATTTTTGCCATTGAAAAACATCATGTTATTCATATACCAGAAATGTTTGAAGCTACTGACTGAATGAAAGGAGCTGACATCTCACTCTCTTTGAATCTTCTTTATCATGCTAGGATTAGCAGGAAAAAGCAAAAAATTTCAGAATTGCACCTTGCAATGTGGAGATATTACTGCTTGTGCATTTACAATATTCATTGATTTTTGCCATTGAAAAACATCATGTTATTCATATACCAGAAATGTTTGAAGCTACTGACTGAATGAAAGGAGCTGGCATCTCAGTCTCTTTGAATCTTCTTTATCATGCTAGGATTAGCAGGAAAAAGCAAAAAATTTCAGAATTGCACCTTGCAATGTGGAGATATTACTGTTTGTGGATTTTCAATATTCATTGATTTTTGCCATTGAAAAACGTCCAGAAATGTTTGAAGCTACTGACTGAATGAAAGGAGCTGGCATCTCACTCTCTTTGAATCTTCTTTATCATGCTAGGATTAGCAGGAAAAAGCAAAAAATTTCAGAATTGCACCTTGCAATGTGGAGATATTACTGTTTGTGCATTTACAATATTCATTGATTTTTGCCATTGAAAAACATCATGTTATTCATATACCAGAAATGTTTGAAGCTACTGACTGAATGAAAGGAGCTGGCATCTCACTCTCTTTGAATCTTCTTTGTCATGCTAGGATTAGCAGGAAAAAGCAAAAAATTTCAGAATTGCACCTTGCAATGTGGAGATATTACTGTTTGTGCATTTACAATATTCATTGATTTTTGCCATTGAAAAACGTCCAGAAATGTTTGAAGCTACTGACTGAATGAAAGGAGCTGGCATCTCACTCTCTTTGAATCTTCTTTATCATGCTAGGATTAGCAGGAAAAAGCAAAAAATTTCAGAATTGCACCTTGCAATGTGGAGATATTACTGTTTGTGCATTTACAATATTCATTGATTTTTGCCATTGAAAAACATCATGTTATTCATATACCAGAAATGTTTGAAGCTACTGACTGAATGAAAGGAGCTGGCATCTCACTCTCTTTGAATCTTCTTTATCATGCTAGGATTAGCAGGAAAAAGCAAAAAATTTCAGAATTGCACCTTGCAATGTGGAGATATTACTGTTTGTGCATTTACAATATTCATTGATTTTTGCCATTGAAAAACGTCCAGAAATGTTTGAAGCTACTGACTGAATGAAAGGAGCTGGCATCTCACTCTCTTTGAATCTTCTTTATCATGCTAGGATTAGCAGGAAAAAGCAAAAAATTTCAGAATTGCACCTTGCAATGTGGAGATATTACTGTTTGTGCATTTACAATATTCATTGATTTTTGCCATTGAAAAACGTCCAGAAATGTTTGAAGCTACTGACTGAATGAAAGGAGCGGGCATCTCACTCTCTTTGAATCTTCTTTATCTTGCTAGGATTAGCAGGAAAAAGCAAAAAATTTCAGAATTGCACCTTGCAATGTGGAGATATTACTGTTTGTGCATTTACAATATTCATTGATTTTTGCCATTGAAAAACATCATGTTATTCATATACCAGAAATGTTTGAAGCTACTGACTGAATGAAAGGAGCTGGCATCTCACTCTCTTTGAATCTTCTTTATCATGCTAGGATTAGCAGGAAAAAGCAAAAAATTTCAGAATTGCACCTTGCAATGTGGAGATATTACTGTTTGTGCATTTACAATATTCATTGATTTTTGCCATTGAAAAACGTCCAGAAATGTTTGAAGCTACTGACTGAAAGAAAGGAGCTGGCATCTCACTCTCTTTGAATCTTCTTTATCATGCTAGGATTAGTAGGAAAAAGCAAAAAATTTCAGAATTGCACCTTGCAATGTGGAGATATTACTGTTTGTGCATTTACAATATTCATTGATTTTTGCCATTGAAAAACATCATGTTATTCATATACCAGAAATGTTTGAAGCTACTGACTGAATGAAAGGAGCTGGCATCTCACTCTCTTTGAATCTTCTTTATCATGCTAGGATTAGCAGGAAAAAGCAAAAAATTTCAGAATTGCACCTTGCAATGTGGAGATATTACTGTTTGTGCATTTACAATATTCATTGATTTTTGCCATTGAAAAACGTCCAGAAATGTTTGAAGCTACTGACTGAATGAAAGGAGCTGGCATCTCACTCTCTTTGAATCTTCTTTATCATGCTAGGATTTGCAGGAAAAAGCAAAAAATTTCAGAATTGCACCTTGCAATGTGGAGATATTACTGTTTGTGCATTTACAATATTCATTGATTTTTGCCATTGAAAAACGTCCAGAAATGTTTGAAGCTACTGACTGAATGAAAGGAGCTGGCATCTCACTCTCTTTGAATCTTCTTTATCATGCTAGGATTAGCAGGAAAAAGCAAAAAATTTCAGAATTGCACCTTGCAATGTGGAGATATTACTGTTTCTGCATTTACAATATTCATTGATTTTTGCCATTGAAAAACATCATGTTATTCATATACCAGAAATGTTTGAAGCTACTGACTGAATGAAAGGAGCTGGCATCTCACTCTCTTTGAATCTTCTTTATCATGCTAGGATTAGCAGGAAAAAGCAAAAAATTTCAGAATTGCACCTTGCAATGTGGAGATATTACTGTTTGTGCATTTACAATATTCATTGATTTTTGCCATTGAAAAACATCATGTTATTCATATACCAGAAATGTTTGAAGCTACTGACTGAATGAAAGGAGCTGGCATCTCACTCTCTTTGAATCTTCTTTATCATGCTAGGATTAGCAGGAAAAAGCAAAAAATTTCAGAATTGCACCTTGCAATGTGGAGATATTACTGTTTGTGCATTTACAATATTCATTGATTTTTGCCATTGAAAAACGTCCAGAAATGTTTGAAGCTACTGACTGAATGAAAGGAGCTGGCATATCACTCTCTTTGAATCTTCTTTATCATGCTAGGATTTGCAGGAAAAAGCAAAAAATTTCAGAATTGCACCTTGCAATGTGGAGATATTACTGTTTGTGCATTTACAATATTCATTGATTTTTGCCATTGAAAAACGTCCAGAAATGTTTGAAGCTACTGACTGAATGAAAGGAGCTGGCATCTCACTCTCTTTGAATCTTCTTTATCATGCTAGGATTTGCAGGAAAAAGCAAAAAATTTCAGAATTGCACCTTGCAATGTGGAGATATTACTGTTTGTGCATTTACAATATTCATTGATTTTTGCCATTGAAAAACGTCCAGAAATGTTTGAAGCTACTGACTGAATGAAAGGAGCTGGCATCTCACTCTCTTTGAATCTTCTTTATCATGCTAGGATTAGCAGGAAAAAGCAAAAAATTTCAGAATTGCACCTTGCAATGTGGAGATATTACTGTTTCTGCATTTACAATATTCATTGATTTTTGCCATTGAAAAACATCATGTTATTCATATACCAGAAATGTTTGAAGCTACTGACTGAATGAAAGGAGCTGGCATCTCACTCTCTTTGAATCTTCTTTATCATGCTAGGATTAGCAGGAAAAAGCAAAAAATTTCAGAATTGCACCTTGCAATGTGGAGATATTACTGTTTGTGCATTTACAATATTCATTGATTTTTGCCATTGAAAAACATCATGTTATTCATATACCAGAAATGTTTGAAGCTACTGACTGAATGAAAGGAGCTGGCATCTCACTCTCTTTGAATCTTCTTTATCATGCTAGGATTAGCAGGAAAAAGCAAAAAATTTCAGAATTGCACCTTGCAATGTGGAGATGTTACTGTTTGTGCATTTACAATATTCATTGATTTTTGCCATTGAAAAACGTCCAGAAATGTTTGAAGCTACTGACTGTATTTAAGGAGCTGGCATCTCACTCTCTTTGAATCTTCTTTATCATGCTAGGATTAGCAGGAAAAAGCAAAAAATTTCAGAATTGCACCTTGCAATGTGGAGATATTACTGTTTGTGCATTTACAATATTCATTGATTTTTGCCATTGAAAAACATCATGTTATTCATATACCAGAAATGTTTGAAGCTACTGACTGAATGAAAGGAGCTGGCATCTCACTCTCTTTGAATCTTCTTTATCATGCTAGGATTAGCAGGAAAAAAAAAAAATTTCAGAATTGCACCTTGCAATGTGGAGATATTACTGTTTGTGCATTTACAATATTCATTGATTTTTGCCATTGAAAAACGTCCAGAAATGTTTGAAGCTACTGACTGAATGAAAGGAGCTGGCATCTCACTCTCTTTGAATCTTCTTTATCATGCTAGGATTAGCAGGAAAAAGCAAAAAATTTCAGAATTGCACCTTGCAATGTGGAGATATTACTGTTTGTGCATTTACAATATTCATTGATTTTTGCCATTGAAAAACATCATGTTATTCATATACCAGAAATGTTTGAAGCTACTGACTGAATGAAAGGAGCTGGCATCTCACTCTCTTTGAATCTTCTTTATCATGCTAGGTTTAGCAGGAAAAAGCAAAAAATTTCAGAATTGCACCTTGCAATGTGGAGATATTACTGTTTGTGCATTTACAATATTCATTGATTTTTGCCATTGAAAAACGTCCAGAAATGTTTGAAGCTACTGACTGAATGAAAGGAGCTGGCATCTCACTCTCTTTTAATCTTCTTTATCATGCTAGGATTAGCAGGAAAAAGCAAAAAGTTTCAGAATTGCACCTTGCAATGTGGAGATATTACTGTTTGTGCATTTACAATATTCATTGATTTTTGCCATTGAAAAACATCATGTTATTCCTATACCAGAAATGTTTGAAGCTACTGACTGAATGAAAGGAGCTGGCATCTCACTCTCTTTGAATCTTCTTTATCATGCTAGGATTAGCAGGAAAAAGCAAAAAATTTCAGAATTGCACCTTGCAAAGTGGAGATATTACTGTTTGTGCATTTACAATATTCATTGATTTTTGCCATTGAAAAATGTCCAGAAATGTTTGAAGCTACTGACTGAATGAAAGGAGCTGGCATCTCACTCTCTTTGAATCTTCTTTATCATGCTAGGATTTGCAGGAAAAAGCAAAAAATTTCAGAATTGCACCTTGCAATGTGGAGATATTACTGTTTGTGCATTTACAATATTCATTGATTTTTGCCATTGAAAAACGTCCAGAAATGTTTGAAGCTACTGACTGAATGAAAGGAGCTGGCATCTCACTCTCTTTGAATCTTCTTTATCATGCTAATATTAGCAGGAAAAAGCAAAAAATTTCAGAATTGCACCTTGCAATGTGGAGATATTACTGTTTGTGCATTTACAATATTCATTGATTTTTGCCATTGAAAAACGTCCAGAAATGTTTGAAGCTACTGACTGAATGAAAGGAGCTGGCATCTCACTCTCTTTGAATCTTCTTTATCATGCTAGGATTAGCAGGAAAAAGCAAAAAATTTCAGAATTGCACCTTGCAATGTGGAGATATTACTGTTTGTGCATTTACAATATTCATTGATTTTTGCCATTGAAAAATGTCCAGAAATGTTTGAAGCTACTGACTGAATGAAAGGAGCTGGCATCTCACTCTCTTTGAATCTTCTTTATCATGCTAGGATTAGCAGGAAAAAGCAAAAAATTTCAGAATTGCACCTTGCAATGTGGAGATATTACTGTTTGTGCATTTACAATATTCATTGATTTTTGCCATTGAAAAACGTCCAGAAATGTTTGAAGCTACTGACTGAATGAAAGGAGCTGGCATCTCACTCTCTTTGAATCTTCTTTATCATGCTAGGATTAGCAGGAAAAAGCAAAAAATTTCAGAATTGCACCTTGCAATGTGGATATATTACTGTTTGTGCATTTACAATATTCATTGATTTTTGCCATTGAAAAATGTCCAGAAATGTTTGAAGCTACTGACTGAATGAAAGGAGCTGGCATCTCACTCTCTTTGAATCTTCTTTATCATGCTAGGATTAGCAGGAAAAAGCAAAAAATTTCAGAATTGCACCTTGCAATGTGGAGATATTACTGTTTCTGCATTTACAATATTCATTGATTTTTGCCATTGAAAAACATCATGTTATTCATATACCAGAAATGTTTGAAGCTACTGACTGAATGAAAGGAGCTGGCATCTCACTCTCTTTGAATCTTCTTTATCATGCTAGGATTAGCAGGAAAAAGCAAAAAATTTCAGAATTGCACCTTGCAATGTGGAGATATTACTGTTTGTGCATTTACAATATTCATTGATTTATGCCATTGAAAAACGTCCAGAAATGTTTGAAGCTACTGACTGAATGAAAGGAGCTGGCATCTCACTCTCTTTGAATCTTCTTTATCATGCTAGGATTAGCAGGAAAAAGCAAAAAATTTCAGAATTGCACCTTGCAATGTGGAGATATTACTGTTTGTGCATTTACAATATTCATTGATTTTTGCCATTGAAAAACGTCCAGAAATGTTTGAAGCTACTGACTGAATGAAAGGAGCTGGCATCTCACTCTCTTTGAATATTCTTTATCATGCTAGGATTAGCAGGAAAAAGCAAAAAATTTCAGAATTGCACCTTGCAATGTGGAGATATTACAGTTTGTGCATTTACAATATTCATTGATTTTTGCCATTGAAAAACGTCCAGAAATGTTTGAAGCTACTGACTGAATGAAAGGAGCTGGCATCTCACTCTCTTTGAATCTTCTTTATCATGCTAGGATTAGCAGGAAAAAGCAAAAAATTTCAGAATTGCACCTTGCAATGTGGAGATAATACTGTTTGTGCATTTACAATATTCATTGATTTTTGCCATTGAAAAACATCATGTTATTCATATACCAGAAATGTTTGAAGCTACTGACAGAATGAAAGGAGCTGGCATCTCACTCTCTTTGAATCTTTATTATCATGCTAGGATTAGCAGGAAAAAGCAAAAAATTTCAGAATTGCACCTTGCAATGTGGAGATGTTACTGTTTGTGCATTTACAATATTCATTGATTTTTGCCATTGAAAAATGTCCAGAAATGTTTGAAGCTACTGACTGAATGAAAGGAGCTGGCATCTCACTCTCTTTGAATCTTCTTTATCATGCTAGGATTTGCAGGAAAAAGCAAAAAATTTCAGAATTGCACCTTGCAATGTGGAGATATTACTGTTTGTGCATTTACAATATTCATTGATTTTTGCCATTGAAAAACGTCCAGAAATGTTTGAAGCTACTGACTGAATGAAAGGAGCTGGCATCTCACTCTCTTTGAATCTTCTTTATCATGCTAATATTAGCAGGAAAAAGCAAAAAATTTCAGAATTGCACCTTGCAATGTGGAGATATTACTGTTTGTGCATTTACAATATTCATTGATTTTTGCCATTGAAAAACGTCCAGAAATGTTTGAAGCTACTGACTGAATGAAAGGAGCTGGCATCTCACTCTCTTTGAATCTTCTTTATCATGCTAGGATTAGCAGGAAAAAGCAAAAAATTTCAGAATTGCACCTTGCAATGTGGAGATATTACTGTTTGTGCATTTACAATATTCATTGATTTTTGCCATTGAAAAATGTCCAGAAATGTTTGAAGCTACTGACTGAATGAAAGGAGCTGGCATCTCACTCTCTTTGAATCTTCTTTATCATGCTAGGATTAGCAGGAAAAAGCAAAAAATTTCAGAATTGCACCTTGCAATGTGGAGATATTACTGTTTGTGCATTTACAATATTCATTGATTTTTGCCATTGAAAAACGTCCAGAAATGTTTGAAGCTACTGACTGAATGAAAGGAGCTGGCATCTCACTCTCTTTGAATCTTCTTTATCATGCTAGGATTAGCAGGAAAAAGCAAAAAATTTCAGAATTGCACCTTGCAATGTGGAGATATTACTGTTTGTGCATTTACAATATTCATTGATTTTTGCCATTGAAAAACGTCCAGAAATGTTTGAAGCTACTGACTGAATGAAAGGAGCTGGCATCTCACTCTCTTTGAATCTTCTTTATCATGCTAGGATTAGCAGGAAAAAGCAAAAAATTTCAGAATTGCACCTTGCAATGTGGAGATATTACTGTTTGTGCATTTACAATATTCATTGATTTTTGCCATTGAAAAACATCATGTTATTCATATACCAGAAATGTTTGAAGCTACTGACTGAATGAAAGGAGCTGGCATCTCACTCTCTTTG
Organism: Phyllobates terribilis; assembly: GCF_046119375.1. NCBI lineage: Eukaryota > Metazoa > Chordata > Amphibia > Anura > Dendrobatidae > Phyllobates > Phyllobates terribilis. The sequence continues at coordinate 713,956 of NW_027362901.1, forward strand.
AATCTTCTTTATCATGCTAGGATTAGCAGGAAAAAGCAAAAAATTTCAGAATTGCACCTTGCAATGTGGATATATTACTGTTTGTGCATTTACAATATTCATTGATTTTTGCCATTGAAAAATGTCCAGAAATGTTTGAAGCTACTGACTGAATGAAAGGAGCTGGCATCTCATTCTCTTTGAATCTTCTTTATCATGCTAGGATTAGCAGGAAAAAGCAAAAAATTTCAGAATTGCACCTTGCAATGTGGAGATATTACTGTTTGTGCATTTACAATATTCATTGATTTTTGCCATTGAAAAACATCATGTTATTCACATACCAGAAATGTTTGAAGCTACTGACTGAATGAAAGGAGCTGGCATCTCACTCTCTTTGAATCTTCTTTATCATGCTAGGATTAGCAGGAAAAAGCAAAAAATTTCAGAATTGCACCTTGCAATGTGGAGATATTACTGTTTGTGCATTTACAATATTCATTGATTTTTGCCATTGAAAAACGTCCAGAAATGTTTGAAGCTACTGACTGAATGAAAGGAGCTGGCATCTCACTCTCTTTGAATCTTCTTTATCATGCTAGGATTAGCAGGAAAAAGCAAAAAATTTCAGAATTGCACCTTGCAATGTGGAGATATTACTGTTTGTGCATTTACAATATTCATTGATTTTTGCCATTGAAAAACGTCCAGAAATGTTTGAAGCTACTGACTGAATGAAAGGAGCTGGCATCTCACTCTCTTTGAATCTTCTTTATCATGCTAGGATTAGCAGGAAAAAGCAAAAAATTTCAGAATTGCACCTTGCAATGTGGAGATATTACTGTTTGTGCATTTACAATATTCATTGATTTTTGCCATTGAAAAACGTCCAGAAATGTTTGAAGCTACTGACTGAATGAAAGGAGCTGGCATCTCACTCTCTTTGAATCTTCTTTATCATGCTAGGATTAGCAGGAAAAAGCAAAAAATTTCAGAATTGCACCTTGCAATGTGGAGATATTACTGTTTGTGCATTTACAATATTCATTGATTTTTGCCATTGAAAAACATCATGTTATTCATATACCAGAAATGTTTGAAGCTACTGACTGAATGAAAGGAGCTGGCATCTCACTCTCTTTGAATCTTCTTTATCATGCTAGGATTAGCAGGAAAAAGCAAAAAATTTCAGAATTGCACCTTGCAATGTGGATATATTACTGTTTGTGCATTTACAATATTCATTGATTTTTGCCATTGAAAAATGTCCAGAAATGTTTGAAGCTACTGACTGAATGAAAGGAGCTGGCATCTCACTCTCTTTGAATCTTCTTTATCATGCTAGGATTAGCAGGAAAAAGCAAAAAATTTCAGAATTGCACCTTGCAATGTGGAGATATTACTGTTTGTGCATTTACAATATTCATTGATTTTTGCCATTGAAAAACATCATGTTATTCATATACCAGAAATGTTTGAAGCTACTGACTGAATGAAAGGAGCTGGCATCTCACTCTCTTTGAATCTTCTTTATCATGCTAGGATTAGCAGGAAAAAGCAAAAAATTTCAGAATTGCACCTTGCAATGTGGAGATATTACTGTTTGTGCATTTACAATATTCATTGATTTTTGCCATTGAAAAACGTCCAGAAATGTTTGAAGCTACTGACTGAATGAAAGGAGCTGGCATCTCACTCTCTTTGAATCTTCTTTATCATGCTAGGATTAGCAGGAAAAAGCAAAAAATTTCAGAATTGCACCTTGCAATGTGGAGATATTACTGTTTGTGCATTTACAATATTCATTGATTTTTGCCATTGAAAAACGTCCAGAAATGTTTGAAGCTACTGACTGAATGAAAGGAGCTGGCATCTCACTCTCTTTGAATATTCTTTATCATGCTAGGATTAGCAGGAAAAAGCAAAAAATTTCAGAATTGCACCTTGCAATGTGGAGATATTACAGTTTGTGCATTTACAATATTCATTGATTTTTGCCATTGAAAAACGTCCAGAAATGTTTGAAGCTACTGACTGAATGAAAGGAGCTGGCATCTCACTCTCTTTGAATCTTCTTTATCATGCTAGGATTAGCAGGAAAAAGCAAAAAATTTCAGAATTGCACCTTGCAATGTGGAGATAATACTGTTTGTGCATTTACAATATTCATTGATTTTTGCCATTGAAAAACATCATGTTATTCATATACCAGAAATGTTTGAAGCTACTGACAGAATGAAAGGAGCTGGCATCTCACTCTCTTTGAATCTTTATTATCATGCTAGGATTAGCAGGAAAAAGCAAAAAATTTCAGAATTGCACCTTGCAATGTGGAGATATTACTGTTTGTGCATTTACAATATTCATTGATTTTTGCCATTGAAAAACGTCCAGAAATGTTTGAAGCTACTGACTGAATGAAAGGAGCTGGCATCTCACTCTCTTTGAATCTTCTTTATCATGCTAGGATTTGCAGGAAAAAGCAAAAAATTTCAGAATTGCACCTTGCAATGTGGAGATATTACTGTTTGTGCATTTACAATATTCATTGATTTTTGCCATTGAAAAACGTCCAGAAATGTTTGAAGCTACTGACTGAATGAAAGGAGCTGGCATCTCACTCTCTTTGAATCTTCTTTATCATGCTAATATTAGCAGGAAAAAGCAAAAAATTTCAGAATTGCACCTTGCAATGTGGAGATATTACTGTTTGTGCATTTACAATATTCATTGATTTTTGCCATTGAAAAACGTCCAGAAATGTTTGAAGCTACTGACTGAATGAAAGGAGCTGGCATCTCACTCTCTTTGAATCTTCTTTATCATGCTAGGATTAGCAGGAAAAAGCAAAAAATTTCAGAATTGCACCTTGCAATGTGGAGATATTACTGTTTGTGCATTTACAATATTCATTGATTTTTGCCATTGAAAAATGTCCAGAAATGTTTGAAGCTACTGACTGAATGAAAGGAGCTGGCATCTCACTCTCTTTGAATCTTCTTTATCATGCTAGGATTAGCAGGAAAAAGCAAAAAATTTCAGAATTGCACCTTGCAATGTGGAGATATTACTGTTTGTGCATTTACAATATTCATTGATTTTTGCCATTGAAAAACGTCCAGAAATGTTTGAAGCTACTGACTGAATGAAAGGAGCTGGCATCTCACTCTCTTTGAATCTTCTTTATCATGCTAGGATTAGCAGGAAAAAGCAAAAAATTTCAGAATTGCACCTTGCAATGTGGAGATATTACTGTTTGTGCATTTACAATATTCATTGATTTTTGCCATTGAAAAACGTCCAGAAATGTTTGAAGCTACTGACTGAATGAAAGGAGCTGGCATCTCACTCTCTTTGAATCTTCTTTATCATGCTAGGATTAGCAGGAAAAAGCAAAAAATTTCAGAATTGCACCTTGCAATGTGGAGATATTACTGTTTGTGCATTTACAATATTCATTGATTTTTGCCATTGAAAAACATCATGTTATTCATATACCAGAAATGTTTGAAGCTACTGACTGAATGAAAGGAGCTGGCATCTCACTCTCTTTGAATCTTCTTTATCATGCTAGGATTAGCAGGAAAAAGCAAAAAATTTCAGAATTGCACCTTGCAATTTGGATATATTACTGTTTGTGCATTTACAATATTCATTGATTTTTGCCATTGAAAAATGTCCAGAAATGTTTGAAGCTACTGACTGAATGAAAGGAGCTGGCATCTCACTCTCTTTGAATCTTCTTTATCATGCTAGGATTAGCAGGAAAAAGCAAAAAATTTCAGAATTGCACCTTGCAATGTGGAGATATTACTGTTTGTGCATTTACAATATTCATTGATTTTTGCCATTGAAAAACGTCCAGAAATGTTTGAAGCTACTGACTGAATGAAAGGAGCTGGCATCTCACTCTCTTTGAATCTTCTTTATCATGCTAGGATTAGCAGGAAAAAGCAAAAAATTTCAGAATTGCACCTTGCAATGTGGAGATATTACTGTTTGTGCATTTACAATATTCATTGATTTTTGCCATTGAAAAACGTCCAGAAATGTTTGAAGCTACTGACTGAATGAAAGGAGCTGGCATCTCACTCTCTTTGAATCTTCTTTATCATGCTAGGATTAGCAGGAAAAAGCAAAAAATTTCAGAATTGCACCTTGCAATGTGGAGATATTACTGTTTGTGCATTTACAATATTCATTGATTTTTGCCATTGAAAAACGTCCAGAAATGTTTGAAGCTACTGACTGAATGAAAGGAGCTGGCATCTCACTCTCTTTGAATCTTCTTTATCATGCTAGGATTAGCAGGAAAAAGCAAAAAATTTCAGAATTGCACCTTGCAATGTGGAGATATTACTGTTTGTGCATTTACAATATTCATTGATTTTTGCCATTGAAAAACATCATGTTATTCATATACCAGAAATGTTTGAAGCTACTGACTGAATGAAAGGAGCTGGCATCTCACTCTCTTTGAATCTTCTTTATCATGCTAGGATTAGCAGGAAAAAGCAAAAAATTTCAGAATTGCACCTTGCAATGTGGATATATTACTGTTTGTGCATTTACAATATTCATTGATTTTTGCCATTGAAAAATGTCCAGAAATGTTTGAAGCTACTGACTGAATGAAAGGAGCTGGCATCTCACTCTCTTTGAATCTTCTTTATCATGCTAGGATTAGCAGGAAAAAGCAAAAAATTTCAGAATTGCACCTTGCAATGTGGAGATATTACTGTTTGTGCATTTACAATATTCATTGATTTTTGCCATTGAAAAACATCATGTTATTCATATACCAGAAATGTTTGAAGCTACTGACTGAATGAAAGGAGCTGGCATCTCACTCTCTTTGAATCTTCTTTATCATGCTAGGATTAGCAGGAAAAAGCAAAAAATTTCAGAATTGCACCTTGCAATGTGGAGATATTACTGTTTGTGCATTTACAATATTCATTGATTTTTGCCATTGAAAAACGTCCAGAAATGTTTGAAGCTACTGACTGAATGAAAGGAGCTGGCATCTCACTCTCTTTGAATCTTCTTTATCATGCTAGGATTAGCAGGAAAAAGCAAAAAATTTCAGAATTGCACCTTGCAATGTGGAGATATTACTGTTTGTGCATTTACAATATTCATTGATTTTTGCCATTGAAAAACGTCCAGAAATGTTTGAAGCTACTGACTGAATGAAAGGAGCTGGCATCTCACTCTCTTTGAATCTTCTTTATCATGCTAGGATTAGCAGGAAAAAGCAAAAAATTTCAGAATTGCACCTTGCAATGTGGAGATATTACTGTTTGTGCATTTACAATATTCATTGATTTTTGCCATTGAAAAACGTCCAGAAATGTTTGAAGCTACTGACTGAATGAAAGGAGCTGGCATCTCACTCTCTTTGAATCTTCTTTATCATGCTAGGATTAGCAGGAAAAAGCAAAAAATTTCAGAATTGCACCTTGCAATGTGGAGATATTACTGTTTGTGCATTTACAATATTCATTGATTTTTGCCATTGAAAAACGTCCAGAAATGTTTGAAGCTACTGACTGAATGAAAGGAGCTGGCATCTCACTCTCTTTGAATCTTCTTTATCATGCTAGGATTAGCAGGAAAAAGCAAAAAATTTCAGAATTGCACCTTGCAATGTGGAGATATTACTGTTTGTGCATTTACAATATTCATTGATTTTTGCCATTGAAAAACATCATGTTATTCATATACCAGAAATGTTTGAAGCTACTGACTGAATGAAAGGAGCTGGCATCTCACTCTCTTTGAATCTTCTTTATCATGCTAGGATTAGCAGGAAAAAGCAAAAAATTTCAGAATTGCACCTTGCAATGTGGAGATATTACTGTTTGTGCATTTACAATATTCATTGATTTTTGCCATTGAAAAATGTCCAGAAATGTTTGAAGCTACTGACTGAATGAAAGGAGCTGGCATCTCACTCTCTTTGAATCTTCTTTATCATGCTAGGATTAGCAGGAAAAAGCAAAAAATTTCAGAATTGCACCTTGCAATGTGGAGATATTACTGTTTGTGCATTTACAATATTCATAGATTTTTGCCATTGAAAAACATCATGTTATTCATATACCAGAAATGTTTGAAGCTACTGACTGAATGAAAGGAGCTGGCATCTCACTCTCTTTGAATCTTCTTTATCATGCTAGGATTAGCAGGAAAAAGCAAAAAATTTCAGAATTGCACCTTGCAATGTGGAGATATTACTGTTTGTGCATTTACAATATTCATTGATTTTTGCCATTGAAAAACGTCCAGAAATGTTTGAAGCTACTGACTGAATGAAAGGAGCTGGCATCTCACTCTCTTTGAATCTTCTTTATCATGCTAGGATTAGCAGGAAAAAGCAAAAAATTTCAGAATTACACCTTGCAATGTGGAGATATTACTGTTTGTGCATTTACAATATTCATTGATTTTTGCCATTGAAAAACGTCCAGAAATGTTTGAAGCTACTGACTGAATGAAAGGAGCTGGCATCTCACTCTCTTTGAATATTCTTTATCATGCTAGGATTAGCAGGAAAAAGCAAAAAATTTCAGAATTGCACCTTGCAATGTGGAGATATTACAGTTTGTGCATTTACAATATTCATTGATTTTTGCCATTGAAAAACGTCCAGAAATGTTTGAAGCTACTGACTGAATGAAAGGAGCTGGCATCTCACTCTCTTTGAATCTTCTTTATCATGCTAGGATTAGCAGGAAAAAGCAAAAAATTTCAGAATTGCACCTTGCAATGTGGAGATAATACTGTTTGTGCATTTACAATATTCATTGATTTTTGCCATTGAAAAACATCATGTTATTCATATACCAGAAATGTTTGAAGCTACTGACAGAATGAAAGGAGCTGGCATCTCACTCTCTTTGAATCTTTATTATCATGCTAGGATTAGCAGGAAAAAGCAAAAAATTTCAGAATTGCACCTTGCAATGTGGAGATATTACTGTTTGTGCATTTACAATATTCATTGATTTTTGCCATTGAAAAACGTCCAGAAATGTTTGAAGCTACTGACTGAATGAAAGGAGCTGGCATCTCACTCTCTTTGAATCTTCTTTATCATGCTAGGATTTGCAGGAAAAAGCAAAAAATTTCAGAATTGCACCTTGCAATGTGGAGATATTACTGTTTGTGCATTTACAATATTCATTGATTTTTGCCATTGAAAAACGTCCAGAAATGTTTGAAGCTACTGACTGAATGAAAGGAGCTGGCATCTCACTCTCTTTGAATCTTCTTTATCATGCTAATATTAGCAGGAAAAAGCAAAAAATTTCAGAATTGCACCTTGCAATGTGGAGATATTACTGTTTGTGCATTTACAATATTCATTGATTTTTGCCATTGAAAAACGTCCAGAAATGTTTGAAGCTACTGACTGAATGAAAGGAGCTGGCATCTCACTCTCTTTGAATCTTCTTTATCATGCTAGGATTAGCAGGAAAAAGCAAAAAATTTCAGAATTGCACCTTGCAATGTGGAGATATTACTGTTTGTGCATTTACAATATTCATTGATTTTTGCCATTGAAAAATGTCCAGAAATGTTTGAAGCTACTGACTGAATGAAAGGAGCTGGCATCTCACTCTCTTTGAATCTTCTTTATCATGCTAGGATTAGCAGGAAAAAGCAAAAAATTTCAGAATTGCACCTTGCAATGTGGAGATATTACTGTTTGTGCATTTACAATATTCATTGATTTTTGCCATTGAAAAACGTCCAGAAATGTTTGAAGCTACTGACTGAATGAAAGGAGCTGGCATCTCAATCTCTTTGAATCTTCTTTATCATGCTAGGATTAGCAGGAAAAAGCAAAAAATTTCAGAATTGCACCTTGCAATGTGGAGATATTACTGTTTGTGCATTTACAATATTCATTGATTTTTGCCATTGAAAAACATCATGTTATTCATATACCAGAAATGTTTGAAGCTACTGACTGAATGAAAGGAGCTGGCATCTCACTCTCTTTGAATCTTCTTTATCATGCTAGGATTAGCAGGAAAAAGCAAAAAATTTCAGAATTGCACCTTGCAATGTGGATATATTACTGTTTGTGCATTTACAATATTCATTGATTTTTGCCATTGAAAAATGTCCAGAAATGTTTGAAGCTACTGACTGAATGAAAGGAGCTGGCATCTCACTCTCTTTGAATCTTCTTTATCATGCTAGGATTAGCAGGAAAAAGCAAAAAATTTCAGAATTGCACCTTGCAATGTGGAGATATTACTGTTTGTGCATTTACAATATTCATTGATTTTTGCCATTGAAAAACATCATGTTATTCATATACCAGAAATGTTTGAAGCTACTGACTGAATGAAAGGAGCTGGCATCTCACTCTCTTTGAATCTTCTTTATCATGCTAGGATTAGCAGGAAAAAGCAAAAAATTTCAGAATTGCACCTTGCAATGTGGAGATATTACTGTTTGTGCATTTACAATATTCATTGATTTTTGCCATTGAAAAACGTCCAGAAATGTTTGAAGCTACTGACTGAATGAAAGGAGCTGGCATCTCACTCTCTTTGAATCTTCTTTATCATGCTAGGATTAGCAGGAAAAAGCAAAAAATTTCAGAATTGCACCTTGCAATGTGGAGATATTACTGTTTGTGCATTTACAATATTCATTGATTTTTGCCATTGAAAAACGTCCAGAAATGTTTGAAGCTACTGACTGAATGAAAGGAGCTGGCATCTCACTCTCTTTGAATCTTCTTTATCATGCTAGGATTAGCAGGAAAAAGCAAAAAATTTCAGAATTGCACCTTGCAATGTGGAGATATTACTGTTTGTGCATTTACAATATTCATTGATTTTTGCCATTGAAAAACGTCCAGAAATGTTTGAAGCTACTGACTGAATGAAAGGAGCTGGCATCTCACTCTCTTTGAATCTTCTTTATCATGCTAGGATTAGCAGGAAAAAGCAAAAAATTTCAGAATTGCACCTTGCAATGTGGAGATATTACAGTTTGTGCATTTACAATATTCATTGATTTTTGCCATTGAAAAACGTCCAGAAATGTTTGAAGCTACTGACTGAATGAAAGGAGCTGGCATCTCACTCTCTTTGAATCTTCTTTATCATGCTAGGATTAGCAGGAAAAAGCAAAAAATTTCAGAATTGCACCTTGCAATGTGGAGATAATACTGTTTGTGCATTTACAATATTCATTGATTTTTGCCATTGAAAAACATCATGTTATTCATATACCAGAAATGTTTGAAGCTACTGACAGAATGAAAGGAGCTGGCATCTCACTCTCTTTGAATCTTTATTATCATGCTAGGATTAGCAGGAAAAAGCAAAAAATTTCAGAATTGCACCTTGCAATGTGGAGATATTACTGTTTGTGCATTTACAATATTCATTGATTTTTGCCATTGAAAAACGTCCAGAAATGTTTGAAGCTACTGACTGAATGAAAGGAGCTGGCATCTCACTCTCTTTGAATCTTCTTTATCATGCTAGGATTAGCAGGAAAAAGCAAAAAATTTCAGAATTGTACCTTGTAATGTGGAGATATTACTGTTTGTGCATTTACAATATTCATTGATTTTTGCCATTGAAAAACATCATGTTATTCATATACCAGAAATGTTTGAAGCTACTGACTGAATGAAAGGAGCTGGCATCTTACTCTCTTTGAATCTTCTTTATCATGCTAGGATTAGCAGGAAAAAGCAAAAAATTTCAGAATTGCACCTTGCAATGTGGAGATATTACTGTTTGTGCATTTACAATACTCATTGATTTTTGCCATTGCAAAACATCCAGAAATGTTTGAAGCTACTGACTGAATGAAAGGAGCTGGCATCTCACTCTCTTTGAATCTTCTTTATCATGCTAGGATTAGCAGGAAAAAGCAAAAAATTTCAGAATTGCACCTTGCAATGTGGAGATATTACTGTTTGTGCATTTACAATATTCATTGATTCTTGCCATTGAAAAACATCATGTTATTCATATACCAGAAATGTTTGAAGCTACTGACTGAATGAAAGGAGCTGGCATCTCACTCTCTTTGAATCTTCTTTATCATGCTAGGATTAGCAGGAAAAAGCAAAAAATTTCAGAATTGCACCTTGCAATGTGGAGATATTACTGTTTGTGCATTTACAATATTCATTGATTTTTGCCATTGAAAAACATCATGTTATTCATATACCAGAAATGTTTGAAGCTACTGACTGAATGAAAGGAGCTGGCATCTCACTCTCTTTGAATCTTCTTTATCATGCTAGGATTAGCAGGAAAAAGCAAAAAATTTCAGAATTGCACCTTGCAATGTGGAGATATTACTGTTTGTGCATTTACAATATTCATTGATTTTTGCCATTGAAAAATGTCCAGAAATGTTTGAAGCTACTGACTGAATGAAAGGAGCTGGCATCTCACTCTCTTTGAATCTTCTTTATCATGCTAGGATTAGCAGGAAAAAGCAAAAAATTTCAGAATTGCACCTTGCAATGTGGAGATATTACTGTTTGTGCATTTACAATATTCATTGATTTTTGCCATTGAAAAACGTCCAGAAATGTTTGAAGCTACTGACTGAATGAAAGGAGCTGGCATCTCACTCTCTTTGAATCTTCTTTATCATGCTAAGATTAGCAGGAAAAAGCAAAAAATTTCAGAATTGCACCTTGCAATGTGGAGATATTACTGTTTGTGCATTTACAATATTCATTGATTTTTGCCATTGAAAAACGTCCAGAAATGTTTGAAGCTACTGACTGAATGAAAGGAGCTGGCATCTCACTCTCTTTGAATCTTCTTTATCATGCTAGGATTAGCAGGAAAAAGCAAAAAATTTCAGAATTGCACCTTGCAATGTGGAGATATTACTGTTTGTGCATTTACAATATTCATTGATTTTTGCCATTGAAAAACGTCCAGAAATGTTTGAAGCTACTGACTGAATGAAAGGAGCTGGCATCTCACTCTCTTTGAATCTTCTTTATCATGCTAGGATTAGCAGGAAAAAGCAAAAAATTTCAGAATTGCACCTTGCAATGTGGAGATATTACTGTTTGTGCATTTACAATATTCATTGATTTTTGCCATTGAAAAACGTCCAGAAATGTTTGAAGCTACTGACTGAATGAAAGGATCTGGCATCTCACTCTCTTTGAATCTTCTTTATCATGCTAGGATTAGCAGGAAAAAGCAAAAAATTTCAGAATTGCACCTTGCAATGTGGAGATATTACTGTTTGTGCATTTACAATATTCATTGATTTTTGCCATTGAAAAACGTCCAGAAATGTTTGAAGCTACTGACTGAATGAAAGGAGCTGGCATCTCACTCTCTTTGAATCTTCTTTATCATGCTAGGATTAGCAGGAAAAAGCAAAAAATTTCAGAATTGCACCTTGCAATGTGGAGATATTACTGTTTGTGCATTTACAATATTCATTGATTTTTGCCATTGAAAAACGACCAGAAATGTTTGAAGCTACTGACTGAATGAAAGGATCTGGCATCTCACTCTCTTTGAATCTTCTTTATCATGCTAGGATTAGCAGGAAAAAGCAAAAAATTTCAGAATTGCACCTTGCAATGTGGAGATATTACTGTTTGTGCATTTACAATATTCATTGATTTTTGCCATTGAAAAACGTCCAGAAATGTTTGAAGCTACTGACTGAATGAAAGGATCTGGCATCTCACTCTCTTTGAATCTTCTTTATCATGCTAGGATTAGCAGGAAAAAGCAAAAAATTTCAGAATTGCACCTTGCAATGTGGAGATATTACTGTTTGTGCATTTACAATATTCATTGATTTTTGCCATTGAAAAACGTCCAGAAATGTTTGAAGCTACTGACTGAATGAAAGGAGCTGGCATCTCACTCTCTTTGAATCTTCTTTATCATGCTAGGATTAGCAGGAAAAAGCAAAAAATTTCAGAATTGCACCTTGCAATGTGGAGATAATACTGTTTGTGCATTTACAATATTCATTGATTTTTGCCATTGAAAAACATCATGTTATTCATATACCAGAAATGTTTGAAGCTACTGACTGAATGAAAGGAGCTGGCATCTCACTCTCTTTGAATCTTCTTTATCATGCTAGGATTAGCAGGAAAAAGCAAAAAATTTCAGAATTGCACCTTGCAATGTGGAGATATTACTGTTTGTGCATTTACAATATTCATTGATTTTTGCCATTGAAAAACGTCCAGAAATGTTTGAAGCTACTGACTGAATGAAAGGAGCTGGCATCTCACTCTCTTTGAATCTTCTTTATCATGCTAGGATTAGCAGGAAAAAGCAAAAAATTTCAGAATTGCACCTTGTAATGTGGAGATATTACTGTTTGTGCATTTACAATATTCATTGATTTTTGCCATTGAAAAACATCATGTTATTCATATACCAGAAATGTTTGAAGCTACTGACTGAATGAAAGGAGCTGGCATCTTACTCTCTTTGAATCTTCTTTATCATGCTAGGATTAGCAGGAAAAAGCAAAAAATTTCAGAATTGCACCTTGCAATGTGGAGATATTACTGTTTGTGCATTTACAATATTCATTGATTTTTGCCATTGAAAAACGTCCAGAAATGTTTGAAGCTACTGACTGAATGAAAGGAGCTGGCATCTCACTCTCTTTGAATCTTCTTTATCATGCTAGGATTAGCAGGAAAAAGCAAAAAATTTCAGAATTGCACCTTGCAATGTGGAGATATTACTGTTTGTGCATTTACAATATTCATTGATTTTTGCCATTGAAAAACATCATGTTATTCATATACCAGAAATGTTTGAAGCTACTGACTGAATGAAAGGAGCTGGCATCTCACTCTCTTTGAATCTTCTTTATCATGCTAGGATTAGCAGGAAAAAGCAAAAAATTTCAGAATTGCACCTTGCAATGTGGAGATATTACTGTTTGTGCATTTACAATATTCATTGATTTTTGCCATTGAAAAATGTCCAGAAATGTTTGAAGCTACTGACTGAATGAAAGGAGCTGGCATCTCACTCTCTTTGAATCTTCTTTATCATGCTAGGATTAGCAGGAAAAAGCAAAAAATTTCAGAATTGCACCTTGCAATGTGGAGATATTACTGTTTGTGCATTTACAATATTCATTGATTTTTGCCATTGAAAAACGTCCAGAAATGTTTGAAGCTACTGACTGAATGAAAGGAGCTGGCATCTCACTCTCTTTGAATCTTCTTTATCATGCTAGGATTAGCAGGAAAAAGCAAAAAAATTCAGAATTGCACCTTGCAATGTGGAGATATTACTGTTTGTGCATTTACAATATTCATTGATTTTTGCCATTGAAAAACGTCCAGAAATGTTTGAAGCTACTGACTGAATGAAAGGAGCTGGCATCTCACTCTCTTTGAATCTTCTTTATCATGCTAGGATTAGCAGGAAAAAGCAAAAAATTTCAGAATTGCACCTTGCAATGTGGAGATATTACTGTTTGTGCATTTACAATATTCATTGATTTTTGCCATTGAAAAACGTCCAGAAATGTTTGAAGCTACTGACTGAATGAAAGGAGCTGGCATCTCACTCTCTTTGAATCTTCTTTATCATGCTAGTATTAGCAGGAAAAAGCAAAAAATTTCAGAATTGCACCTTGCAATGTGGAGATATTACTGTTTGTGCATTTACAATATTCATTGATTTTTGCCATTGAAAAACATCATGTTATTCATATACCAGAAATGTTTGAAGCTACTGACTGAATGAAAGGAGCTGGCATCTCACTCTCTTTGAATCTTCTTTATCATGCTAGGATTAGCAGGAAAAAGCAAAAAATTTCAGAATTGCACCTTGCAATGTGGAGATATTACTGTTTGTGCATTTACAATATTCATTGATTTTTGCCATTGAAAAACGTCCAGAAATGTTTGAAGCTACTGACTGAATGAAAGGAGCTGGCATCTCACTCTCTTTGAATCTTCTTTATCATGCTAGGATTAGCAGGAAAAAGCAAAAAATTTCAGAATTGCACCTTGCAATGTGGAGATATTACTGTTTGTGCATTTACAATATTCATTGATTTTTGCCATTGAAAAACGTCCAGAAATGTTTGAAGCTACTGACTGAATGAAAGGAGCTGGCATCTCACTCTCTTTGAATCTTCTTTATCATGCTAGGATTAGCAGGAAAAAGCAAAAAATTTCAGAATTGCACCTTGCAATGTGGAGATATTACTGTTTGTGCATTTACAATATTCATTGATTTTTGCCATTGAAAAACGTCCAGAAATGTTTGAAGCTACTGACTGAATGAAAGGAGCTGGCATCTCACTCTCTTTGAATCTTCTTTATCATGCTAGGATTAGCAGGAAAAAGCAAAAAATTTCAGAATTGCACCTTGCAATGTGGAGATATTACTGTTTGTGCATTTACAATATTCATTGATTTTTGCCATTGAAAAACGTCCAGAAATGTTTGAAGCTACTGACTGAATGAAAGGAGCTGGCATCTCACTCTCTTTGAATCTTCTTTATCATGCTAGGATTAGCAGGAAAAAGCAAAAAATTTCAGAATTGCACCTTGCAATGTGGAGATATTACTGTTTGTGCATTTACAATATTCATTGATTTTTGCCATTGAAAAACGTCCAGAAATGTTTGAAGCTACTGACTGAATGAAAGGAGCTGGCATCTCACTCTCTTTGAATCTTCTTTATCATGCTAGGATTAGCAGGAAAAAGCAAAAAATTTCAGAATTGCACCTTGCAATGTGGAGATATTACTGTTTGTGCATTTACAATATTCATTGATTTTTGCCATTGAAAAACGTCCAGAAATGTTTGAAGCTACTGACTGAATGAAAGGAGCTGGCATCTCACTCTCTTTGAATCTTCTTTATCATGCTAGGATTAGCAGGAAAAAGCAAAAAATTTCAGAATTGCACCTTGCAATGTGGAGATATTACTGTTTGTGCATTTACAATATTCATTGATTTTTGCCATTGAAAAACGTCCAGAAATGTTTGAAGCTACTGACTGAATGAAAGGAGCTGGCATCTCACTCTCTTTGAATCTTCTTTATCATGCTAGGATTAGCAGGAAAAAGCAAAAAATTTCTGAATTGCACCTTGCAATGTGGAGATATTACTGTTTGTGCATTTACAATATTCATTGATTTTTGCCATTGAAAAACGTCCAGAAATGTTTGAAGCTACTGACTGAATGAAAGGAGCTGGCATCTCACTCTCTTTGAATCTTCTTTATCATGCTAGGATTAGCAGGAAAAAGCAAAAAATTTCAGAATTGCACCTTGCAATGTGGAGATATTACTGTTTGTGCATTTACAATATTCATTGATTTTTGCCATTGAAAAACGTCCAGAAATGTTTGAAGCTACTGACTGAATGAAAGGAGCTGGCATCTCACTCTCTTTGAATCTTCTTTATCATGCTAGGATTAGCAGGAAAAAGCAAAAAATTTCAGAATTGCACCTTGCAATGTGGAGATATTACTGTTTGTGCATTTACAATATTCATTGATTTTTGCCATTGAAAAACGTCCAGAAATGTTTGAAGCTACTGACTGAATGAAAGGAGCTGGCATCTCACTCTCTTTGAATCTTCTTTATCATGCTAGGATTAGCAGGAAAAAGCAAAAAATTTCAGAATTGCACCTTGCAATGTGGAGATATTACTGTTTGTGCATTTACAATATTCATTGATTTTTGCCATTGAAAAACGTCCAGAAATGTTTGAAGCTACTGACTGAATGAAAGGAGCTGGCATCTCACTCTCTTTGAATCTTCTTTATCATGCTAGGATTAGCAGGAAAAAGCAAAAAATTTCAGAATTGCACCTTGCAATGTGGAGATATTACTGTTTGTGCATTTACATTATTCATTGATTTTTGCCATTGAAAAACGTCCAGAAATGTTTGAAGCTACTGACTGAATGAAAGGAGCTGGCATCTCACTCTCTTTGAATCTTCTTTATCATGCTAGGATTAGCAGGAAAAAGCAAAAAATTTCAGAATTGCACCTTGCAATGTGGAGATATTACTGTTTGTGCATTTACAATATTCATTGATTTTTGCCATTGAAAAACATCATGTTATTCATATACCAGAAATGTTTGAAGCTACTGACTGAATGAAAGGAGCTGGCATCTCACTCTCTTTGAATCTTCTTTATCATGCTAGGATTAGCAGGAAAAAGCAAAAAATTTCAGAATTGCACCTTGCAATGTGGAGATATTACTGTTTGTGCATTTACAATATTCATTGATTTTTGCCATTGAAAAACGTCCAGAAATGTTTGAAGCTACTGACTGAATGAAAGGAGCTGGCATCTCACTCTCTTTGAATCTTCTTTATCATGCTAGGATTAGCAGGAATTACAAAAAATTTCAGAATTGCACCTTGCAATGTGGAGATATTACTGTTTGTGCATTTACAATATTCATTGATTTTTGCCATTGAAAAACGTCCAGAAATGTTTGAAGCTACTGACTGAATGAAAGGAGCTGGCATCTCACTCTCTTTGATTCTTCTTTATCATGCTAGGATTAGCAGGAAAAAGCAAAAAATTTCAGAATTGCACCTTGCAATGTGGAGATATTACTGTTTGTGCATTTACAATATTCATTGATTTTTGCCATTGAAAAACGTCCAGAAATGTTTGAAGCTACTGACTGAATGAAAGGAGCTGGCATCTCACTCTCTTTGAATCTTCTTTATCATGCTAGGATTAGCAGGAAAAAGCAAAAAATTTCAGAATTGCACCTTGCAATGTGGAGATATTACTGTTTGTGCATTTACAATATTCATTGATTTTTGCCATTGAAAAACGTCCAGAAATGTTTGAAGCTACTGACTGAATGAAAGGAGCTGGCATCTCACTCTCTTTGAATCTTCTTTATCATGCTAGGATTAGCAGGAAAAAGCAAAAAAATTTCAGAATTGCACCTTGCAATGTGGAGATATTACTGTTTGTGCATTTACAATATTCATTGATTTTTGCCATTGAAAAACATCATGTTATTCATATACCAGAAATGTTTGAAGCTACTGACTGAATGAAAGGAGCTGGCATCTCACTCTCTTTGAATCTTCTTTATCATGCTAGGATTAGCAGGAAAAAGCAAAAAATTTCAGAATTGCACCTTGCAATGTGGAGATATTACTGTTTGTGCATTTACAATATTCATTGATTTTTGCCATTGAAAAACGTCCAGAAATGTTTGAAGCTACTGACTGAATGAAAGGAGCTGGCATCTCACTCTCTTTGAATCTTCTTTATCATGCTAGGATTAGCAGGAAAAAGCAAAAAATTTCAGAATTGCACCTTGCAATGTGGAGATATTACTGTTTGTGCATTTACAATATTCATTGATTTTTGCCATTGAAAAACATCATGTTATTCATATACCAGAAATGTTTGAAGCTACTGACTGAATGAAAGGAGCTGGCATCTTACGCTCTTTGAATCTTCTTTATCATGCTAGGATTAGCAGGAAAAAGCAAAAAATTTCAGAATTGCACCTTGCAATGTGGAGATATTACTGTTTGTGCATTTACAATATTCATTGATTTTTGCCATTGAAAAACATACAGAAATGTTTGAAGCTACTGACTGAATGAAAGGAGCTGGCATCTCACTCTCTTTGAATCTTCTTTATCATGCTAGGATTAGCAGGAAAAAGCAAAAAATTTCAGAATTGCACCTTGCAATGTGGAGATATTACTGTTTGTGCATTTACAATATTCATTGATTTTTGCCATTGAAAAACATCATGTTATTCATATACCAGAAATGTTTGAAGCTACTGACTGAATGAAAGGAGCTGGCATCTCACTCTCTTTGAATCTTCTTTATCATGCTAGGATTAGCAGGAAAAAGCAAAAAATTTCAGAATTGCACCTTGCAATGTGGAGATATTACTGTTTGTGCATTTACAATATTCATTGATTTTTGCCATTGAAAAACGTCCAGAAATGTTTGAAGCTACTGACTGAATGAAAGGAGCTGGCATCTCACTCTCTTTGAATCTTCTTTATCATGCTAGGATTAGCAGGAAAAAGCAAAAAATTTCAGAATTGCACCTTGCAATGTGGAGATATTACTGTTTGTGCATTTACAATATTCATTGATTTTTGCCATTGAAAAACGTCCAGAAATGTTTGAAGCTACTGACTGAATGAAAGGAGCTGGCATCTCACTCTCTTTGAATCTTCTTTATCATACTAGGATTAGCAGGAAAAAGCAAAAAATTTCAGAATTGCACCTTGCAATGTGGAGATATTACTGTTTGTGCATTTACAATATTCATTGATTTTTGCCATTGAAAAACATCATGTTATTCATATACCTGAAATGTTTGAAGCTACTGACTGAATGAAAGGAGCTGGCATCTCACTCTCTTTGAATCTTCTTTATCATGCTAGGATTAGCAGGAAAAAGCAAAAAATTTCAGAATTGCACCTTGCAATGTGGAGATATTACTGTTTGTGCATTTACAATATTCATTGATTTTTGCCATTGAAAAACGTCCAGAAATGTTTGAAGCTACTGACTGAATGAAAGGAGCTGGCATCTCACTCTCTTTGAATCTTCTTTATCATGCTAGGATTAGCAGGAAAAAGCAAAAAAATTTCAGAATTGCACCTTGCAATGTGGAGATATTACTGTTTGTGCATTTACAATATTCATTGATTTTTGCCATTGAAAAACATCATGTTATTCATATACCAGAAATGTTTGAAGCTACTGACTGAATGAAAGGAGCTGGCATCTCACTCTCTTTGAATCTTCTTTATCATGCTAGGATTAGCAGGAAAAAGCAAAAAATTTCAGAATTGCACCTTGCAATGTGGAGATATTACTGTTTGTGCATTTACAATATTCATTGATTTTTGCCATTGAAAAACGTCCAGAAATGTTTGAAGCTACTGACTGAATGAAAGGAGCTGGCATCTCACTCTCTTTGAATCTTCTTTATCATGCTAGGATTAGCAGGAAAAAGCAAAAAATTTCAGAATTGCACCTTGCAATGTGGAGATATTACTGTTTGTGCATTTACAATATTCATTGATTTTTGCCATTGAAAAACGTCCAGAAATGTTTGAAGCTACTGACTGAATGAAAGGAGCTGGCATCTCACTCTCTTTGAATCTTCTTTATCATGCTAGGATTAGCAGGAAAAAGCAAAAAAATTTCAGAATTGCACCTTGCAATGTGGAGATATTACTGTTTGTGCATTTACAATATTCATTGATTTTTGCCATTGAAAAACATCATGTTATTCATATACCAGAAATGTTTGAAGCTACTGACTGAATGAAAGGAGCTGGCATCTCACTCTCTTTGAATCTTCTTTATCATGCTAGGATTAGCAGGAAAAAGCAAAAAATTTCAGAATTGCACCTTGCAATGTGGAGATATTACTGTTTGTGCATTTACAATATTCATTGATTTTTGCCATTGAAAAACGTCCAGAAATGTTTGAAGCTACTGACTGAATGAAAGGAGCTGGCATCTCACTCTCTTTGAATCTTCTTTATCATGCTAGGATTAGCAGGAAAAAGCAAAAAATTTCAGAATTGCACCTTGCAATGTGGAGATATTACTGTTTGTGCATTTACAATATTCATTGATTTTTGCCATTGAAAAACATCATGTTATTCATATACCAGAAATGTTTGAAGCTACTGACTGAATGAAAGGAGCTGGCATCTTACGCTCTTTGAATCTTCTTTATCATGCTAGGATTAGCAGGAAAAAGCAAAAAATTTCAGAATTGCACCTTGCAATGTGGAGATATTACTGTTTGTGCATTCACAATATTCATTGATTTTTGCCATTGAAAAACATACAGAAATGTTTGAAGCTACTGACTGAATGAAAGGAGCTGGCATCTCACTCTCTTTGAATCTTCTTTATCATGCTAGGATTAGCAGGAAAAAGCAAAAAATTTCAGAATTGCACCTTGCAATGTGGAGATATTACTGTTTGTGCATTTACAATATTCATTGATTTTTGCCATTGAAAAACATCATGTTATTCATATACCAGAAATGTTTGAAGCTACTGACTGAATGAAAGGAGCTGGCATCTCACTCTCTTTGAATCTTCTTTATCATGCTAGGATTAGCAGGAAAAAGCAAAAAATTTCAGAATTGCACCTTGCAATGTGGAGATATTACTGTTTGTGCATTTACAATATTCATTGATTTTTGCCATTGAAAAACGTCCAGAAATGTTTGAAGCTACTGACTGAATGAAAGGAGCTGGCATCTCACTCTCTTTGAATCTTCTTTATCATGCTAGGATTAGCAGGAAAAAGCAAAAAATTTCAGAATTGCACCTTGCAATGTGGAGATATTACTGTTTGTGCATTTACAATATTCATTGATTTTTGCCATTGAAAAACGTCCAGAAATGTTTGAAGCTACTGACTGAATGAAAGGAGCTGGCATCTCACTCTCTTTGAATCTTCTTTATCATACTAGGATTAGCAGGAAAAAGCAAAAAATTTCAGAATTGCACCTTGCAATGTGGAGATATTACTGTTTGTGCATTTACAATATTCATTGATTTTTGCCATTGAAAAACATCATGTTATTCATATACCAGAAATGTTTGAAGCTACTGACTGAATGAAAGGAGCTGGCATCTCACTCTCTTTGAATCTTCTTTATCATGCTAGGATTAGCAGGAAAAAGCAAAAAATTTCAGAATTGCACCTTGCAATGTGGAGATATTACTGTTTGTGCATTTACAATATTCATTGATTTTTGCCATTGAAAAACGTCCAGAAATGTTTGAAGCTACTGACTGAATGAAAGGAGCTGGCATCTCACTCTCTTTGAATCTTCTTTATCATGCTAGGATTAGCAGGAAAAAGCAAAAAAATTTCAGAATTGCACCTTGCAATGTGGAGATATTACTGTTTGTGCATTTACAATATTCATTGATTTTTGCCATTGAAAAACATCATGTTATTCATATACCAGAAATGTTTGAAGCTACTGACTGAATGAAAGGAGCTGGCATCTCACTCTCTTTGAATCTTCTTTATCATGCTAGGATTAGCAGGAAAAAGCAAAAAATTTCAGAATTGCACCTTGCAATGTGGAGATATTACTGTTTGTGCATTTACAATATTCATTGATTTTTGCCATTGAAAAAGGTCCAGAAATGTTTGAAGCTACTGACTGAATGAAAGGAGCTGGCATCTCACTCTCTTTGAATCTTCTTTATCATGCTAGGATTAGCAGGAAAAAGCAAAAAATTTCAGAATTGCACCTTGCAATGTGGAGATATTACTGTTTGTGCATTTACAATATTCATTGATTTTTGCCATTGAAAAATGTCCAGAAATGTTTGAAGCTACTGACTGAATGAAAGGAGCTGGCATCTCACTCTCTTTGAATCTTCTTTATCATGCTAGGATTAGCAGGAAAAAGCAAAAAATTTCAGAATTGCACCTTGCAATGTGGAGATATTACTGTTTGTGCATTTACAATATTCATTGATTTTTGCCATTGAAAAACATCATGTTATTCATATACCAGAAATGTTTGAAGCTACTGACTGAATGAAAGGAGCTGGCATCTTACGCTCTTTGAATCTTCTTTATCATGCTAGGATTAGCAGGAAAAAGCAAAAAATTTCAGAATTGCACCTTGCAATGTGGAGATATTACTGTTTGTGCATTTACAATATTCATTGATTTTTGCCATTGAAAAACATACAGAAATGTTTGAAGCTACTGACTGAATGAAAGGAGCTGGCATCTCACTCTCTTTGAATCTTCTTTATCATGCTAGGATTAGCAGGAAAAAGCAAAAAATTTCAGAATTGCACCTTGCAATGTGGAGATATTACTGTTTGTGCATTTACAATATTCATTGATTTTTGCCATTGAAAAACATCATGTTATTCATATACCAGAAATGTTTGAAGCTACTGACTGAATGAAAGGAGCTGGCATCTCACTCTCTTTGAATCTTCTTTATCATGCTAGGATTAGCAGGAAAAAGCAAAAAATTTCAGAATTGCACCTTGCAATGTGGAGATATTACTGTTTGTGCATTTACAATATTCATTGATTTTTGCCATTGAAAAACGTCCAGAAATGTTTGAAGCTACTGACTGAATGAAAGGAGCTGGCATCTCACTCTCTTTGAATCTTCTTTATCATGCTAGGATTAGCAGGAAAAAGCAAAAAAATTTCAGAATTGCACCTTGCAATGTGGAGATATTACTGTTTGTGCATTTACAATATTCATTGATTTTTGCCATTGAAAAACATCATGTTATTCATATACCAGAAATGTTTGAAGCTACTGACTGAATGAAAGGAGCTGGCATCTCACTCTCTTTGAATCTTCTTTATCATGCTAGGATTAGCAGGAAAAAGCAAAAAATTTCAGAATTGCACCTTGCAATGTGGAGATATTACTGTTTGTGCATTTACAATATTCATTGATTTTTGCCATTGAAAAAGGTCCAGAAATGTTTGAAGCTACTGACTGAATGAAAGGAGCTGGCATCTCACTCTCTTTGAATCTTCTTTATCATGCTAGGATTAGCAGGAAAAAGCAAAAAATTTCAGAATTGCACCTTGCAATGTGGAGATATTACTCTTTGTGCATTTACAATATTCATTGATTTTTGCCATTGAAAAACATCATGTTATTCATATACCAGAAATGTTTGAAGCTACTGACTGAATGAAAGGAGCTGGCATCTTACGCTCTTTGAATCTTCTTTATCATGCTAGGATTAGCAGGAAAAAGCAAAAAATTTCAGAATTGCACCTTGCAATGTGGAGATATTACTGTTTGTGCATTTACAATATTCATTGATTTTTGCCATTGAAAAACATACAGAAATGTTTGAAGCTACTGACTGAATGAAAGGAGCTGGCATCTCACTCTCTTTGAATCTTCTTTATCATGCTAGGATTAGCAGGAAAAAGCAAAAAATTTCAGAATTGCACCTTGCAATGTGGAGATATTACTGTTTGTGCATTTACAATATTCATTGATTTTTGCCATTGAAAAACATCATGTTATTCATATACCAGAAATGTTTGAAGCTACTGACTGAATGAAAGGAGCTGGCATCTCACTCTCTTTGAATCTTCTTTATCATGCTAGGATTAGCAGGAAAAAGCAAAAAATTTCAGAATTGCACCTTGCAATGTGGAGATATTACTGTTTGTGCATTTACAATATTCATTGATTTTTGCCATTGAAAAACGTCCAGAAATGTTTGAAGCTACTGACTGAATGAAAGGAGCTGGCATCTCACTCTCTTTGAATCTTCTTTATCATGCTAGGATTAGCAGGAAAAAGCAAAAAATTTCAGAATTGCACCTTGCAATGTGGAGATATTACTGTTTGTGCATTTACAATATTCATTGATTTTTGCCATTGAAAAACATCATGTTATTCATATACCAGAAATGTTTGAAGCTACTGACTGAATGAAAGGAGCTGGCATCTTACTCTCTTTGAATCTTCTTTATCATGCTAGGATTAGCAGGAAAAAGCAAAAAATTTCAGAATTGCACCTTGCAATGTGGAGATATTACTGTTTGTGCATTTACAATATTCATTGATTTTTGCCATTGAAAAACGTACAGAAATGTTTGAAGCTACTGACTGAATGAAAGGAGCTGGCATCTCACTCTCTTTGAATCTTCTTTATCATGCTAGGATTAGCAGGAAAAAGCAAAAAATTTCAGAATTGCACCTTGCAATGTGGAGATATTGCTGTTTGTGCATTTACAATATTCATTGATTTTTGCCATTGAAAAACATCATGTTATTCATATACCAGAAATGTTTGAAGCTACTGACTGAATGAAAGGAGCTGGCATCTTACGCTCTTTGAATCTTCTTTATCATGCTAGGATTAGCAGGAAAAAGCAAAAAATTTCAGAATTGCACCTTGCAATGTGGAGATATTACTGTTTGTGCATTTACAATATTCATTGATTTTTGCCATTGAAAAACATACAGAAATGTTTGAAGCTACTGACTGAATGAAAGGAGCTGGCATCTCACTCTCTTTGAATCTTCTTTATCATGCTAGGATTAGCAGGAAAAAGCAAAAAATTTCAGAATTGCACCTTGCAATGTGGAGATATTACTGTTTGTGCATTTACAATATTCATTGATTTTTGCCATTGAAAAACATCATGTTATTCATATACCAGAAATGTTTGAAGCTACTGACTGAATGAAAGGAGCTGGCATCTCACTCTCTTTGAATCTTCTTTATCATGCTAGGATTAGCAGGAAAAAGCAAAAAATTTCAGAATTGCACCTTGCAATGTGGAGATATTACTGTTTGTGCATTTACAATATTCATTGATTTTTGCCATTGAAAAACGTCCAGAAATGTTTGAAGCTACTGACTGAATGAAAGGAGCTGGCATCTCACTCTCTTTGAATCTTCTTTATCATGGTAGGATTAGCAGGAAAAAGCAAAAAATTTCAGAATTGCACCTTGCAATGTGGAGATATTACTGTTTGTGCATTTACAATATTCATTGATTTTTGCCATTGAAAAACGTCCAGAAATGTTTGAAGCTACTGACTGAATGAAAGGAGCTGGCATCTCACTCTCTTTGAATCTTCTTTATCATGCTAGGATTAGCAGGAAAAAGCAAAAAATTTCAGAATTGCACCTTGCAATGTGGAGATATTACTGTTTGTGCATTTACAATATTCATTGATTTTTGCCATTGAAAAACGTCCAGAAATGTTTGAAGCTACTGACTGAATGAAAGGAGCTGGCATCTCACTCTCTTTGAATCTTCTTTATCATGCTAGTATTAGCAGGAAAAAGCAAAAAATTTCAGAATTGCACCTTGCAATGTGGAGATATTACTGTTTGTGCATTTACAATATTCATTGATTTTTGCCATTGAAAAACATCATGTTATTCATATACCAGAAATGTTTGAAGCTACTGACTGAATGAAAGGAGCTGGCATCTCACTCTCTTTGAATCTTCTTTATCATGCTAGGATTAGCAGGAAAAAGCAAAAAATTTCAGAATTGCACCTTGCAATGTGGAGATATTACTGTTTGTGCATTTACAATATTCATTGATTTTTGCCATTGAAAAACGTCCAGAAATGTTTGAAGCTACTGACTGAATGAAAGGAGCTGGCATCTCACTCTCTTTGAATCTTCTTTATCATGCTAGGATTAGCAGGAAAAAGCAAAAAATTTCAGAATTGCACCTTGCAATGTGGAGATATTACTGTTTGTGCATTTACAATATTCATTGATTTTTGCCATTGAAAAACGTCCAGAAATGTTTGAAGCTACTGACTGAATGAAAGGAGCTGGCATCTCACTCTCATTGAATCTTCTTTATCATGCTAGGATTAGCAGGAAAAAGCAAAAAATTTCAGAATTGCACCTTGCAATGTGGAGATATTACTGTTTGTGCATTTACAATATTCATTGATTTTTGCCATTGAAAAACGTCCAGAAATGTTTGAAGCTACTGACTGAATGAAAGGAGCTGGCATCTCACTCTCTTTGAATCTTCTTTATCATGCTAGGATTAGCAGGAAAAAGCAAAAAATTTCAGAATTGCACCTTGCAATGTGGAGATATTACTGTTTGTGCATTTACAATATTCATTGATTTTTGCCATTGAAAAACATCATGTTATTCATATACCAGAAATGTTTGAAGCTACTGACTGAATGAAAGGAGCTGGCATCTCACTCTCTTTGAATCTTCTTTATCATGCTAGGATTAGCAGGAAAAAGCAAAAAATTTCAGAATTGCACCTTGCAATGTGGAGATATTACTGTTTGTGCATTTACAATATTCATTGATTTTTGCCATTGAAAAACGTCCAGAAATGTTTGAAGCTACTGACTGAATGAAAGGAGCTGGCATCTCACTCTCTTTGAATCTTCTTTATCATGCTAGGATTAGCAGGAAAAAGCAAAAAATTTCTGAATTGCACCTTGCAATGTGGAGATATTACTGTTTGTGCATTTACAATATTCATTGATTTTTGCCATTGAAAAACGTCCAGAAATGTTTGAAGCTACTGACTGAATGAAAGGAGCTGGCATCTCACTCTCTTTGAATCTTCTTTATCATGCTAGGATTAGCAGGAAAAAGCAAAAAATTTCAGAATTGCACCTTGCAATGTGGAGATATTACTGTTTGTGCATTTACAATATTCATTGATTTTTGCCATTGAAAAACGTCCAGAAATGTTTGAAGCTACTGACTGAATGAAAGGAGCTGGCATCTCACTCTCTTTGAATCTTCTTTATCATGCTAGGATTAGCAGGAAAAAGCAAAAAATTTCAGAATTGCACCTTGCAATGTGGAGATATTACTGTTTGTGCATTTACAATATTCATTGATTTTTGCCATTGAAAAACGTCCAGAAATGTTTGAAGCTACTGACTGAATGAAAGGAGCTGGCATCTCACTCTCTTTGAATCTTCTTTATCATGCTAGGATTAGCAGGAAAAAGCAAAAAATTTCAGAATTGCACCTTGCAATGTGGAGATATTACTGTTTGTGCATTTACAATATTCATTGATTTTTGCTATTGAAAAACGTCCAGAAATGTTTGAAGCTACTGACTGAATGAAAGGAGCTGGCATCTCACTCTCTTTGAATCTTCTTTATCATGCTAGGATTAGCAGGAAAAAGCAAAAAATTTCAGAATTGCACCTTGCAATGTGGAGATATTACTGTTTGTGCATTTACAATATTCATTGATTTTTGCCATTGAAAAACATCATGTTATTCATATACCAGAAATGTTTGAAGCTACTGACTGAATGAAAGGAGCTGGCATCTCACTCTCTTTGAATCTTCTTTATCATGCTAGGATTAGCAGGAAAAAGCAAAAAATTTCAGAATTGCACCTTGCAATGTGGAGATATTACTGTTTGTGCATTTACAATATTCATTGATTTTTGCCATTGAAAAACGTCCAGAAATGTTTGAAGCTACTGACTGAATGAAAGGAGCTGGCATCTCACTCTCTTTGAATCTTCTTTATCATGCTAGGATTAGCAGGAAATACAAAAAATTTCAGAATTGCACCTTGCAATGTGGAGATATTACTGTTTGTGCATTTACAATATTCATTGATTTTTGCCATTGAAAAACGTCCAGAAATGTTTGAAGCTACTGACTGAATGAAAGGAGCTGGCATCTCACTCTCTTTGAATCTTCTTTATCATGCTAGGATTAGCAGGAAAAAGCAAAAAATTTCAGAATTGCACCTTGCAATGTGGAGATATTACTGTTTGTGCATTTACAATATTCATTGATTTTTGCCATTGAAAAACGTCCAGAAATGTTTGAAGCTACTGACTGAATGAAAGGAGCTGGCATCTCACTCTCTTTGAATCTTCTTTATCATGCTAGGATTAGCAGGAAAAAGCAAAAAATTTCAGAATTGCACCTTGCAATGTGGAGATATTACTGTTTGTGCATTTACAATATTCATTGATTTTTGCCATTGAAAAACGTCCAGAAATGTTTGAAGCTACTGAC
The DNA here is from genome assembly GCF_046119375.1 of Phyllobates terribilis. Lineage (NCBI taxonomy): Eukaryota > Metazoa > Chordata > Amphibia > Anura > Dendrobatidae > Phyllobates > Phyllobates terribilis. Next base: position 741,492 of record NW_027362901.1, read on the forward strand.
TGAATGAAAGGAGCTGGCATCTCACTCTCTTTGAATCTTCTTTATCATGCTAGGATTAGCAGGAAAAAGCAAAAAATTTCAGAATTGCACCTTGCAATGTGGAGATATTACTGTTTGTGCATTTACAATATTCATTGATTTTTGCCATTGAAAAACGTCCAGAAATGTTTGAAGCTACTGACTGAATGAAAGGAGCTGGCATCTCACTCTCTTTGAATCTTCTTTATCATGCTAGGATTAGCAGGAAAAAGCAAAAAATTTCAGAATTGCACCTTGCAATGTGGAGATATTACTGTTTGTGCATTTACAATATTCATTGATTTTTGCCATTGAAAAACGTCCAGAAATGTTTGAAGCTACTGACTGAATGAAAGGAGCTGGCATCTCACTCTCTTTGAATCTTCTTTATCATGCTAGGATTAGCAGGAAAAAGCAAAAAATTTCAGAATTGCACCTTGCAATGTGGAGATATTACTGTTTGTGCATTTACAATATTCATTGATTTTTGCCATTGAAAAACATCATGTTATTCATATACCAGAAATGTTTGAAGCTACTGACTGAATGAAAGGAGCTGGCATCTCACTCTCTTTGAATCTTCTTTATCATGCTAGGATTAGCAGGAAAAAGCAAAAAATTTCAGAATTGCACCTTGCAATGTGGAGATATTACTGTTTGTGCATTTACAATATTCATTGATTTTTGCCATTGAAAAACGTCCAGAAATGTTTGAAGCTACTGACTGAATGAAAGGAGCTGGCATCTCACTCTCTTTGAATCTTCTTTATCATGCTAGGATTAGCAGGAAATACAAAAAATTTCAGAATTGCACCTTGCAATGTGGAGATATTACTGTTTGTGCATTTACAATATTCATTGATTTTTGCCATTGAAAAACATCCAGAAATGTTTGAAGCTACTGACTGAATGAAAGGAGCTGGCATCTCACTCTCTTTGAATCTTCTTTATCATGCTAGGATTAGCAGGAAAAAGCAAAAAATTTCAGAATTGCACCTTGCAATGTGGAGATATTACTGTTTGTGCATTTACAATATTCATTGATTTTTGCCATTGAAAAACGTCCAGAAATGTTTGAAGCTACTGACTGAATGAAAGGAGCTGGCATCTCACTCTCTTTGAATCTTCTTTATCATGCTAGGATTAGCAGGAAAAAGCAAAAAATTTCAGAATTGCACCTTGCAATGTGGAGATATTACTGTTTGTGCATTTACAATATTCATTGATTTTTGCCATTGAAAAACGTCCAGAAATGTTTGAAGCTACTGACTGAATGAAAGGAGCTGGCATCTCACTCTCTTTGAATCTTCTTTATCATGCTAGGATTAGCAGGAAAAAGCAAAAAAATTTCAGAATTGCACCTTGCAATGTGGAGATATTACTGTTTGTGCATTTACAATATTCATTGATTTTTGCCATTGAAAAACATCATGTTATTCATATACCAGAAATGTTTGAAGCTACTGACTGAATGAAAGGAGCTGGCATCTCACTCTCTTTGAATCTTCTTTATCATGCTAGGATTAGCAGGAAAAAGCAAAAAATTTCAGAATTGCACCTTGCAATGTGGAGATATTACTGTTTGTGCATTTACAATATTCATTGATTTTTGCCATTGAAAAACGTCCAGAAATGTTTGAAGCTACTGACTGAATGAAAGGAGCTGGCATCTCACTCTCTTTGAATCTTCTTTATCATGCTAGGATTAGCAGGAAAAAGCAAAAAATTTCAGAATTGCACCTTGCAATGTGGAGATATTACTGTTTGTGCATTTACAATATTCATTGATTTTTGCCATTGAAAAACATCATGTTATTCATATACCAGAAATGTTTGAAGCTACTGACTGAATGAAAGGAGCTGGCATCTTACGCTCTTTGAATCTTCTTTATCATGCTAGGATTAGCAGGAAAAAGCAAAAAATTTCAGAATTGCACCTTGCAATGTGGAGATATTACTGTTTGTGCATTTACAATATTCATTGATTTTTGCCATTGAAAAACATACAGAAATGTTTGAAGCTACTGACTGAATGAAAGGAGCTGGCATCTCACTCTCTTTGAATCTTCTTTATCATGCTAGGATTAGCAGGAAAAAGCAAAAAATTTCAGAATTGCACCTTGCAATGTGGAGATATTACTGTTTGTGCATTTACAATATTCATTGATTTTTGCCATTGAAAAACATCATGTTATTCATATACCAGAAATGTTTGAAGCTACTGCCTGAATGAAAGGAGCTGGCATCTCACTCTCTTTGAATCTTCTTTATCATGCTAGGATTAGCAGGAAAAAGCAAAAAATTTCAGAATTGCACCTTGCAATGTGGAGATATTACTGTTTGTGCATTTACAATATTCATTGATTTTTGCCATTGAAAAACGTCCAGAAATGTTTGAAGCTACTGACTGAATGAAAGGAGCTGGCATCTCACTCTCTTTGAATCTTCTTTATCATGCTAGGATTAGCAGGAAAAAGCAAAAAATTTCAGAATTGCACCTTGCAATGTGGAGATATTACTGTTTGTGCATTTACAATATTCATTGATTTTTGCCATTGAAAAACGTCCAGAAATGTTTGAAGCTACTGACTGAATGAAAGGAGCTGGCATCTCACTCTCTTTGAATCTTCTTTATCATACTAGGATTAGCAGGAAAAAGCAAAAAATTTCAGAATTGCACCTTGCAATGTGGAGATATTACTGTTTGTGCATTTACAATATTCATTGATTTTTGCCATTGAAAAACATCATGTTATTCATATACCAGAAATGTTTGAAGCTACTGACTGAATGAAAGGAGCTGGCATCTCACTCTCTTTGAATCTTCTTTATCATGCTAGGATTAGCAGGAAAAAGCAAAAAATTTCAGAATTGCACCTTGCAATGTGGAGATATTACTGTTTGTGCATTTACAATATTCATTGATTTTTGCCATTGAAAAACGTCCAGAAATGTTTGAAGCTACTGACTGAATGAAAGGAGCTGGCATCTCACTCTCTTTGAATCTTCTTTATCATGCTAGGATTAGCAGGAAAAAGCAAAAAAATTTCAGAATTGCACCTTGCAATGTGGAGATATTACTGTTTGTGCATTTACAATATTCATTGATTTTTGCCATTGAAAAACATCATGTTATTCATATACCAGAAATGTTTGAAGCTACTGACTGAATGAAAGGAGCTGGCATCTCACTCTCTTTGAATCTTCTTTATCATGCTAGGATTAGCAGGAAAAAGCAAAAAATTTCAGAATTGCACCTTGCAATGTGGAGATATTACTGTTTGTGCATTTACAATATTCATTGATTTTTGCCATTGAAAAAGGTCCAGAAATGTTTGAAGCTACTGACTGAATGAAAGGAGCTGGCATCTCACTCTCTTTGAATCTTCTTTATCATGCTAGGATTAGCAGGAAAAAGCAAAAAATTTCAGAATTGCACCTTGCAATGTGGAGATATTACTGTTTGTGCATTTACAATATTCATTGATTTTTGCCATTGAAAAACATCATGTTATTCATATACCAGAAATGTTTGAAGCTACTGACTGAATGAAAGGAGCTGGCATCTTACGCTCTTTGAATCTTCTTTATCATGCTAGGATTAGCAGGAAAAAGCAAAAAATTTCAGAATTGCACCTTGCAATGTGGAGATATTACTGTTTGTGCATTTACAATATTCATTGATTTTTGCCATTGAAAAACATACAGAAATGTTTGAAGCTACTGACTGAATGAAAGGAGCTGGCATCTCACTCTCTTTGAATCTTCTTTATCATGCTAGGATTAGCAGGAAAAAGCAAAAAATTTCAGAATTGCACCTTGCAATGTGGAGATATTACTGTTTGTGCATTTACAATATTCATTGATTTTTGCCATTGAAAAACATCATGTTATTCATATACCAGAAATGTTTGAAGCTACTGACTGAATGAAAGGAGCTGGCATCTCACTCTCTTTGAATCTTCTTTATCATGATAGGATTAGCAGGAAAAAGCAAAAAATTTCAGAATTGCACCTTGCAATGTGGAGATATTACTGTTTGTGCATTTACAATATTCATTGATTTTTGCCATTGAAAAACGTCCAGAAATGTTTGAAGCTACTGACTGAATGAAAGGAGCTGGCATCTCACTCTCTTTGAATCTTCTTTATCATGCTAGGATTAGCAGGAAAAAGCAAAAAATTTCAGAATTGCACCTTGCAATGTGGAGGTATTACTGTTTGTGCATTTACAATATTCATTGATTTTTGCCATTGAAAAACGTCCAGAAATGTTTGAAGCTACTGACTGAATGAAAGGAGCTGGCATCTCACTCTCTTTGAATCTTCTTTATCATGCTAGGATTAGCAGGAAAAAGCAAAAAATTTCAGAATTGCACCTTGCAATGTGGAGATATTACTGTTTGTGCATTTACAATATTCATTGATTTTTGCCATTGAAAAACGTCCAGAAATGTTTGAAGCTACTGACTGAATGAAAGGAGCTGGCATCTCACTCTCTTTGAATCTTCTTTATCATGCTAGGATTAGCAGGAAAAAGCAAAAAATTTCAGAATTGCACCTTGCAATGTGGAGATATTACTGTTTGTGCATTTACAATATTCATTGATTTTTGCCATTGAAAAACGTCCAGAAATGTTTGAAGCTACTGACTGAATGAAAGGAGCTGGCATCTCACTCTCTTTGAATCTTCTTTATCATGCTAGGATTAGCAGGAAAAAGCAAAAAAATTTCAGAATTGCACCTTGCAATGTGGAGATATTACTGTTTGTGCATTTACAATATTCATTGATTTTTGCCATTGAAAAACATCATGTTATTCATATACCAGAAATGTTTGAAGCTACTGACTGAATGAAAGGAGCTGGCATCTCACTCTCTTTGAATCTTCTTTATCATGCTAGGATTAGCAGGAAAAAGCAAAAAATTTCAGAATTGCACCTTGCAATGTGGAGATATTACTGTTTGTGCATTTACAATATTCATTGATTTTTGCCATTGAAAAACGTCCAGAAATGTTTGAAGCTACTGACTGAATGAAAGGAGCTGGCATCTCACTCTCTTTGAATCTTCTTTATCATGCTAGGATTAGCAGGAAAAAGCAAAAAATTTCAGAATTGCACCTTGCAATGTGGAGATATTACTGTTTGTGCATTTACAATATTCATTGATTTTTGCCATTGAAAAACATCATGTTATTCATATACCAGAAATGTTTGAAGCTACTGACTGAATGAAAGGAGCTGGCATCTCACTCTCTTTGAATCTTCTTTATCATGCTAGGATTAGCAGGAAAAAGCAAAAAATTTCAGAATTGCACCTTGCAATGTGGAGATATTACTGTTTGTGCATTTACAATATTCATTGATTTTTGCCATTGAAAAACGTCCAGAAATGTTTGAAGCTACTGACTGAATGAAAGGAGCTGGCATCTCACTCTCTTTGAATCTTCTTTATCATGCTAGGATTAGCAGGAAAAAGCAAAAAATTTCAGAATTGCACCTTGCAATGTGGAGATATTACTGTTTGTGCATTTACAATATTCATTGATTTTTGCCATTGAAAAACGTCCAGAAATGTTTGAAGCTACTGACTGAATGAAAGGAGCTGGCATCTCACTCTCTTTGAATCTTCTTTATCATACTAGGATTAGCAGGAAAAAGCAAAAAATTTCAGAATTGCACCTTGCAATGTGGAGATATTACTGTTTGTGCATTTACAATATTCATTGATTTTTGCCATTGAAAAACATCATGTTATTCATATACCAGAAATGTTTGAAGCTACTGACTGAATGAAAGGAGCTGGCATCTCACTCTCTTTGAATCTTCTTTATCATGCTAGGATTAGCAGGAAAAAGCAAAAAATTTCAGAATTGCACCTTGCAATGTGGAGATATTACTGTTTGTGCATTTACAATATTCATTGATTTTTGCCATTGAAAAACGTCCAGAAATGTTTGAAGCTACTGACTGAATGAAAGGAGCTGGCATCTCACTCTCTTTGAATCTTCTTTATCATGCTAGGATTAGCAGGAAAAAGCAAAAAAATTTCAGATTTGCACCTTGCAATGTGGAGATATTACTGTTTGTGCATTTACAATATTCATTGATTTTTGCCATTGAAAAACATCATGTTATTCATATACCAGAAATGTTTGAAGCTACTGACTGAATGAAAGGAACTGGCATCTCACTCTCTTTGAATCTTCTTTATCATGCTAGGATTAGCAGGAAAAAGCAAAAAATTTCAGAATTGCACCTTGCAATGTGGAGATATTACTGTTTGTGCATTTACAATATTCATTGATTTTTGCCATTGAAAAAGGTCCAGAAATGTTTGAAGCTACTGACTGAATGAAAGGAGCTGGCATCTCACTCTCTTTGAATCTTCTTTATCATGCTAGGATTAGCAGGAAAAAGCAAAAAATTTCAGAATTGCACCTTGCAATGTGGAGATATTACTGTTTGTGCATTTACAATATTCATTGATTTTTGCCATTGAAAAACATCATGTTATTCATATACCAGAAATGTTTGAAGCTACTGACTGAATGAAAGGAGCTGGCATCTTACGCTCTTTGAATCTTCTTTATCATGCTAGGATTAGCAGGAAAAAGCAAAAAATTTCAGAATTGCACCTTGCAATGTGGAGATATTACTGTTTGTGCATTTACAATATTCATTGATTTTTGCCATTGAAAAACATACAGAAATGTTTGAAGCTACTGACTGAATGAAAGGAGCTGGCATCTCACTCTCTTTGAATCTTCTTTATCATGCTAGGATTAGCAGGAAAAAGCAAAAAATTTCAGAATTGCACCTTGCAATGTGGAGATATTACTGTTTGTGCATTTACAATATTCATTGATTTTTGCCATTGAAAAACATCATGTTATTCATATACCAGAAATGTTTGAAGCTACTGACTGAATGAAAGGAGCTGGCATCTCACTCTCTTTGAATCTTCTTTATCATGCTAGGATTAGCAGGAAAAAGCAAAAAATTTCAGAATTGCACCTTGCAATGTGGAGATATTACTGTTTGTGCATTTACAATATTCATTGATTTTTGCCATTGAAAAACGTCCAGAAATGTTTGAAGCTACTGACTGAATGAAAGGAGCTGGCATCTCACTCTCTTTGAATCTTCTTTATCATGCTAGGATTAGCAGGAAAAAGCAAAAAATTTCAGAATTGCACCTTGCAATGTGGAGATATTACTGTTTGTGCATTTACAATATTCATTGATTTTTGCCATTGAAAAACGTCCAGAAATGTTTGAAGCTACTGACTGAATGAAAGGAGCTGGCATCTCACTCTCTTTGAATCTTCTTTATCATGCTAGGATTAGCAGGAAAAAGCAAAAAATTTCAGAATTGCACCTTGCAATGTGGAGATATTACTGTTTGTGCATTTACAATATTCATTGATTTTTGCCATTGAAAAACGTCCAGAAATGTTTGAAGCTACTGACTGAATGAAAGGAGCTGGCATCTCACTCTCTTTGAATCTTCTTTATCATGCTAGGATTAGCAGGAAAAAGCAAAAAATTTCAGAATTGCACCTTGCAATGTGGAGATATTACTGTTTGTGCATTTACAATATTCATTGATTTTTGCCATTGAAAAACATCATGTTATTCATATACCAGAAATGTTTGAAGCTACTGACTGAATGAAAGGAGCTGGCATCTTACTCTCTTTGAATCTTCTTTATCATGCTAGGATTAGCAGGAAAAAGCAAAAAATTTCAGAATTGCACCTTGCAATGTGGAGATATTACTGTTTGTGCATTTACAATATTCATTGATTTTTGCCATTGAAAAACGTACAGAAATGTTTGAAGCTACTGACTGAATGAAAGGAGCTGGCATCTCACTCTCTTTGAATCTTCTTTATCATGCTAGGATTAGCAGGAAAAAGCAAAAAATTTCAGAATTGCACCTTGCAATGTGGAGATATTGCTGTTTGTGCATTTACAATATTCATTGATTTTTGCCATTGAAAAACATCATGTTATTCATATACCAGAAATGTTTGAAGCTACTGACTGAATGAAAGGAGCTGGCATCTTACGCTCTTTGAATCTTCTTTATCATGCTAGGATTAGCAGGAAAAAGCAAAAAATTTCAGAATTGCACCTTGCAATGTGGAGATATTACTGTTTGTGCATTTACAATATTCATTGATTTTTGCCATTGAAAAACATACAGAAATGTTTGAAGCTACTGACTGAATGAAAGGAGCTGGCATCTCACTCTCTTTGAATCTTCTTTATCATGCTAGGATTAGCAGGAAAAAGCAAAAAATTTCAGAATTGCACCTTGCAATGTGGAGATATTACTGTTTGTGCATTTACAATATTCATTGATTTTTGCCATTGAAAAACATCATGTTATTCATATACCAGAAATGTTTGAAGCTACTGACTGAATGAAAGGAGCTGGCATCTCACTCTCTTTGAATCTTCTTTATCATGCTAGGATTAGCAGGAAAAAGCAAAAAATTTCAGAATTGCACCTTGCAATGTGGAGATATTACTGTTTGTGCATTTACAATATTCATTGATTTTTGCCATTGAAAAACGTCCAGAAATGTTTGAAGCTACTGACTGAATGAAAGGAGCTGGCATCTCACTCTCTTTGAATCTTCTTTATCATGGTAGGATTAGCAGGAAAAAGCAAAAAATTTCAGAATTGCACCTTGCAATGTGGAGATATTACTGTTTGTGCATTTACAATATTCATTGATTTTTGCCATTGAAAAACGTCCAGAAATGTTTGAAGCTACTGACTGAATGAAAGGAGCTGGCATCTCACTCTCTTTGAATCTTCTTTATCATGCTAGGATTAGCAGGAAAAAGCAAAAAATTTCAGAATTGCACCTTGCAATGTGGAGATATTACTGTTTGTGCATTTACAATATTCATTGATTTTTGCCATTGAAAAACGTCCAGAAATGTTTGAAGCTACTGACTGAATGAAAGGAGCGGCATCTCACTCTCTTTGAATCTTCTTTATCATGCTAGGATTAGCAGGAAAAAGCAAAAAAATTTCAGAATTGCACCTTGCAATGTGGAGATATTACTGTTTGTGCATTTACAATATTCATTGAGTTTTGCCATTGAAAAACATCATGTTATTCATATACCAGAAATGTTTGAAGCTACTGACTGAATGAAAGGAGCTGGCATCTCACTCTCTTTGAATCTTCTTTATCATGCTAGGATTAGCAGGAAAAAGCAAAAAATTTCAGAATTGCACCTTGCAATGTGGAGATATTACTGTTTGTGCATTAACAATATTCATTGATTTTTGCCATTGAAAAATGTCCAGAAATGTTTGAAGCTACTGACTGAATGAAAGGAGCTGGCATCTCACTCTCTTTGAATCTTCTTTATCATGCTAGGATTAGCAGGAAAAAGCAAAAAATTTCAGAATTGCACCTTGCAATCTGGAGATATTACTGTTTGTGCATTTACAATATTCATTGATTTTTGCCATTGAAAAACATCATGTTATTCATATACCAGAAATGTTTGAAGCTACTGACTGAATGAAAGGAGCTGGCATCTTACTCTCTTTGAATCTTCTTTATCATGCTAGGATTAGCAGGAAAAAGCAAAAAATTTCAGAATTGCACCTTGCAATGTGGAGATATTACTGTTTGTGCATTTACAATATTCATTGATTTTTGCCATTGAAAAACGTACAGAAATGTTTGAAGCTACTGACTGAATGAAAGGAGCTGGCATCTCACTCTCTTTGAATCTTCTTTATCATGCTAGGATTAGCAGGAAAAAGCAAAAAATTTCAGAATTGCACCTTGCAATGTGGAGATATTGCTGTTTGTGCATTTACAATATTCATTGATTTTTGCCATTGAAAAACATCATGTTATTCATATACCAGAAATGTTTGAAGCTACTGACTGAATGAAAGGAGCTGGCATCTTACGCTCTTTGAATCTTCTTTATCATGCTAGGATTAGCAGGAAAAAGCAAAAAATTTCAGAATTGCACCTTGCAATGTGGAGATATTACTGTTTGTGCATTTACAATATTCATTGATTTTTGCCATTGAAAAACATACAGAAATGTTTGAAGCTACTGACTGAATGAAAGGAGCTGGCATCTCACTCTCTTTGAATCTTCTTTATCATGCTAGGATTAGCAGGAAAAAGCAAAAAATTTCAGAATTGCACCTTGCAATGTGGAGATATTACTGTTTGTGCATTTACAATATTCATTGATTTTTGCCATTGAAAAATGTCCAGAAATGTTTGAAGCTACTGACTGAATGAAAGGAGCTGGCATCTCACTCTATTTGAATCTTCTTTATCATGCTAGGATTAGCAGGAAAAAGCAAAAAATTTCAGAATTGCACCTTGCAATGTGGAGATATTACTGTTTGTGCATTTACAATATTCATTGATTTTTGCCATTGAAAAACGTCCAGAAATGTTTGAAGCTACTGACTGAATGAAAGGAGCTGGCATCTCACTCTCTTTGAATCTTCTTTATCATGCTAGGATTAGCAGGAAAAAGCAAAAAATTTCAGAATTGCACCTTGCAATGTGGAGATATTACTGTTTGTGCATTTACAATATTCATTGATTTTTGCCATTGAAAAACGTCCAGAAATGTTTGAAGCTACTGACTGAATGAAAGGAGCTGGCATCTCACTCTCTTTGAATCTTCTTTATCATGCTAGGATTAGCAGGAAAAAGCAAAAAATTTCAGAATTGCACCTTGCAATGTGGAGATATTACTGTTTGTGCATTTACAATATTCATTGATTTTTGCCATTGAAAAACGTCCAGAAATGTTTGAAGCTACTGACTGAATGAAAGGAGCTGGCATCTCACTCTCTTTGAATCTTCTTTATCATGCTAGGATTAGCAGGAAAAAGCAAAAAAATTTCAGAATTGCACCTTGCAATGTGGAGATATTACTGTTTGTGCATTTACAATATTCATTGATTTTTGCCATTGAAAAACATCATGTTATTCATATACCAGAAATGTTTGAAGCTACTGACTGAATGAAAGGAGCTGGCATCTCACTCTCTTTGAATCTTCTTTATCATGCTAGGATTAGCAGGAAAAAGCAAAAAATTTCAGAATTGCACCTTGCAATGTGGAGATATTACTGTTTGTGCATTAACAATATTCATTGATTTTTGCCATTGAAAAATGTCCAGAAATGTTTGAAGCTACTGACTGAATGAAAGGAGCTGGCATCTCACTCTCTTTGAATCTTCTTTATCATGCTAGGATTAGCAGGAAAAAGCAAAAAATTTCAGAATTGCACCTTGCAATGTGGAGATATTACTGTTTGTGCATTTACAATATTCATTGATTTTTGCCATTGAAAAACATCATGTTATTCATATACCAGAAATGTTTGAAGCTACTGACTGAATGAAAGGAGCTGGCATCTTACTCTCTTTGAATCTTCTTTATCATGCTAGGATTAGCAGGAAAAAGCAAAAAATTTCAGAATTGCACCTTGCAATGTGGAGATATTACTGTTTGTGCATTTACAATATTCATTGATTTTTGCCATTGAAAAACGTACAGAAATGTTTGAAGCTACTGACTGAATGAAAGGAGCTGGCATCTCACTCTCTTTGAATCTTCTTTATCATGCTAGGATTAGCAGGAAAAAGCAAAAAATTTCAGAATTGCACCTTGCAATGTGGAGATATTACTGTTTGTGCATTTACAATATTCATTGATTTTTGCCATTGAAAAACATCATGTTATTCATATACCAGAAATGTTTGAAGCTACTGACTGAATGAAAGGAGCTGGCATCTCACTCTCTTTGAATCTTCTTTATCATGCTCGAATTAGCAGGAAAAAGCAAAAAATTTCAGAATTGCACCTTGCAATGTGGAGATATTACTGTTTGTGCATTTACAATATTCATTGATTTTTGCCATTGAAAAACGTCCAGAAATGTTTGAAGCTACTGACTGAATGAAACTAGCTGGCATCTCACTCTCTTTGAATCTTCTTTATCATGCTAGGATTAGCAGGAAAAAGCAAAAAATTTCAGAATTGCACCTTGCAATGTGGAGATATTACTGTTTGTGCATTTACAATATTCATTGATTTTTGCCATTGAAAAACGTCCAGAAATGTTTGAAGCTACTGACTGAATGAAAGGAGCTGGCATCTCACTCTCTTTGAATCTTCTTTATCATACTAGGATTAGCAGGAAAAAGCAAAAAATTTCAGAATTGCACCTTGCAATGTGGAGATATTACTGTTTGTGCATTTACAATATTCATTGATTTTTGCCATTGAAAAACATCATGTTATTCATATACCAGAAATGTTTGAAGCTACTGACTGAATGAAAGGAGCTGGCATCTTACTCTCTTTGAATCTTCTTTATCATGCTAGGATTAGCAGGAAAAAGCAAAAAATTTCAGAATTGCACCTTGCAATGTGGAGATATTACTGTTTGTGCATTTACAATATTCATTGATTTTTGCCATTGAAAAACGTCCAGAAATGTTTGAAGCTACTGACTGAATGAAAGGAGCTGGCATCTCACTCTCTTTGAATCTTCTTTATCATGCTAGGATTAGCAGGAAAAAGCAAAAAATTTCAGAATTGCACCTTGCAATGTGGAGATATTACTGTTTGTGCATTTACAATATTCATTGATTTTTGCCATTGAAAAACATCATGTTATTCATATACCAGAAATGTTTGAAGCTACTGACTGAATGAAAGGAGCTGGCATCTCACTCTCTTTGAATCTTCTTTATCATGCTAGGATTAGCAGGAAAAAGCAAAAAATTTCAGAATTGCACCTTGCAATGTGGAGATATTACTGTTTGTGCATTTACAATATTCATTGATTTTTGCCATTGAAAAACGTCCAGAAATGTTTGAAGCTACTGACTGAATGAAACTAGCTGGCATCTCACTCTCTTTGAATCTTCTTTATCATGCTAGGATTAGCAGGAAAAAGCAAAAAATTTCAGAATTGCACCTTGCAATGTGGAGATATTACTGTTTGTGCATTTACAATATTCATTGATTTTTGCCATTGAAAAACGTCCAGAAATGTTTGAAGCTACTGACTGAATGAAAGGAGCTGGCATCTCACTCTCTTTGAATCTTCTTTATCATACTAGGATTAGCAGGAAAAAGCAAAAAATTTCAGAATTGCACCTTGCAATGTGGAGATATTACTGTTTGTGCATTTACAATATTCATTGATTTTTGCCATTGAAAAACATCATGTTATTCATATACCAGAAATGTTTGAAGCTACTGACTGAATGAAAGGAGCTGGCATCTCACTCTCTTTGAATCTTCTTTATCATGCTAGGATTAGCAGGAAAAAGCAAAAAATTTCAGAATTGCACCTTGCAATGTGGAGATATTACTGATTGTGCATTTACAATATTCATTGATTTTTGCCATTGAAAAACGTCCAGAAATGTTTGAAGCTACTGACTGAATGAAAGGAGCTGGCATCTCAATCTCTTTGAATCTTCTTTATCATGCTAGGATTAGCAGGAAAAGGCAAAAAATTTCAGAATTGCACCTTGCAATGTGGAGATATTACTGTTTGTGCATTTACAATATTCATTGATTTTTGCCATTGAAAAACATCATGTTATTCATATACCAGAAATGTTTGAAGCTACTGACTGAATGAAAGGAGCTGGCATCTCACTCTCTTTGAATCTTCTTTATCATGCTAGGATTAGCAGGAAAAAGCAAAAAATTTCAGAATTGCACCTTGCAATGTGGAGATATTACTGTTTGTGCATTTACAATATTCATTGATTTTTGCCATTGAAAAACGTCCAGAAATGTTTGAAGCTACTGACTGAATGAAAGGAGCTGGCATCTCACTCTCTTTGAATCTTCTTTATCATACTAGGATTAGCAGGAAAAAGCAAAAAATTTCAGAATTGCACCTTGCAATGTGGAGATATTACTGTTTGTGCATTTACAATATTCATTGATTTTTGCCATTGAAAAACATCATGTTATTCATATACCAGAAATGTTTGAAGCTACTGACTGAATGAAAGGAGCTGGCATCTCACTCTCTTTGAATCTTCTTTATCATGCTAGGATTAGCAGGAAAAAGCAAAAAATTTCAGAATTGCACCTTGCAATGTGGAGATATTACTGATTGTGCATTTACAATATTCATTGATTTTTGCCATTGAAAAACGTCCAGAAATGTTTGAAGCTACTGACTGAATGAAAGGAGCTGGCATCTCAATCTCTTTGAATCTTCTTTATCATGCTAGGATTAGCAGGAAAAGGCAAAAAATTTCAAAATTGCACCTTGTAATGTGGAGATATTACTGTTTGTGCATTTACAATATTCATTGATTTTTGCCATTGAAAAACATCATGTTATTCATATACCAGAAATGTTTGAAGCTACTGACTGAATGAAAGGAGCTGGCATCTCACTCTCTTTGAATCTTCTTTATCATGCTAGGATTAGCAGGAAAAAGCAAAAAATTTCAGAATTGCACCTTGCAATGTGGAGATATTACTGTTTGTGCATTTACAATTTTCATTGATTTTTGCCATTGAAAAACGTCCAGAAATGTTTGAAGCTACTGACTGAATGAAAGGAGCTGGCATCTCACTCTCTTTGAATCTTCTTTATCATGCTAGGATTAGCAGGAAAAAGCAAAAAATTTCAGAATTGCACCTTGCAATGTGGAGATATTACTGTTTGTGCATTTACAATAGTCATTGATTTTTGCCATTGAAAAACATCATGTTATTCATATACCAGAAATGTTTGAAGCTACTGACTGAATGAAAGGAGCTGGCATCTCACTCTCTTTGAATCTTCTTTATCATGCTAGGATTAGCAGGAAAAAGCAAAAAATTTCAGAATTGCACCTTGCAATGTGGAGATATTACTGTTTGTACATTTACAATATTCATTGATTTTTGCCATTGAAAAACGTCCAGAAATGTTTGAAGCTACTGACTAAATGAAAGGAGCTGGCATCTCACTCTCTTTGAATCTTCTTTATCATGCTAGGATTAGCAGGAAAAAGCAAAAAATTTCAGAATTGCACCTTGCAATGTGGAGATATTACTGTTTGTGCATTTACAATATTCATTGATTTTTGCCATTGAAAAACATCATGTTATTCATATACCAGAAATGTTTGAAGCTACTGACTGAATGAAAGGAGCTGGCATCTTACTCTCTTTGAATCTTCTTTATCATGCTAGGATTAGCAGGAAAAAGCAAAAAATTTCAGAATTGCACCTTGCAATGTGGAGATATTACTGTTTGTGCATTTACAATATTCATTGATTTTTGCCATTGAAAAACGTCCAGAAATGTTTGAAGCTACTGACTGAATGAAAGGAGCTGGCATCTCACTCTCTTTGAATCTTCTTTATCATGCTCGGATTAGCAGGAAAAAGCAAAAAATTTCAGAATTGCACCTTGCAATGTGGAGATATTACTGTTTGTGCATTTACAATATTCATTGATTTTTGCCATTGATAAACATCATGTTATTCATATACCAGAAATGTTTGAAGCTACTGACTGAATGAAAGGAGCTGGCATCTCACTCTCTTTGAATCTTCTTTATCATGCTAGGATTAGCAGGAAAAAGCAAAAAATTTCAGAATTGCACCTTGCAATGTGGAGATATTACTGTTTGTGCATTTACAATATTCATTGATTTTTGCCATTGAAAAACATCCAGAAATGTTTGAAGCAACTGACTGAATGAAAGGAGCTGGCATCTCACTCTCTTTGAATCTTCTTTATCATACTAGGATTAGCAGGAAAAAGCAAAAAATTTCAGAATTGCACCTTGCAATGTGGAGATATTACTGTTTGTGCATTTACAATATTCATTGATTTTTGCCATTGAAAAACATCCAGAAATGTTTGAAGCAACTGACTGAATGAAAGGAGCTGGCATCTCACTCTCTTTGAATCTTCTTTATCATACTAGGATTAGCAGGAAAAAGCAAAAAATTTCAGAATTGCACCTTGCAATGTGGAGATATTACTGTTTGTGCATTTACAATATTCATTGATTTTTGCCATTGAAAAACATCATGTTATTAATATACCAGAAATGTTTGAAGCTACTGACTGAATGAAAGGAGCTGGCATCTCACTCTCTTTGAATCTTCTTTATCATGCTAGGATTAGCAGGAAAAAGCAAAAAATTTCAGAATTGCACCTTGCAATGTGGAGATATTACTGTTTGTGCATTTACAATATTCATTGATTTTTGCCATTGAAAAACATCCAGAAATGTTTGAAGCAACTGACTGAATGAAAGGAGCTGGCATCTCACTCTCTTTGAATCTTCTTTATCATACTAGGATTAGCAGGAAAAAGCAAAAAATTTCAGAATTGCACCTTGCAATGTGGAGATTTTACTGTTTGTGCATTTACAATATTCATTGATTTTTGCCATTGAAAAACATCATGTTATTCATATACCAGAAATGTTTGAAGCTACTGACTGAATGAAAGGAGCTGGCATCTCACTCTCTTTGAATCTTCTTTATCATGCTAGGATTAGCAGGAAAAAGCAAAAAATTTCAGAATTGCACCTTGCAATGTCGAGATATTACTGTTTGTGCATTTACAATATTCATTGATTTTTGCCATTGAAAAACGTCCAGAAATGTTTGAAGCTACTGACTGAATGAAAGGAGCTGGCATCTCAATCTCTTTGAATCTTCTTTATCATGCTAGGATTAGCAGGAAAAAGCAAAAAATTTCAAAATTGCACCTTGCAATGTGGAGATATTACTGTTTGTGCATTTACAATATTCATTGATTTTTGCCATTGAAAAACATCATGTTATTCATATACCAGAAATGTTTGAAGCTACTGACTGAATGAAAGGAGCTGGCATCTCACTCTCTTTAAATCTTCTTTATCATGCTAGGATTAGCAGGAAAAAGCAAAAAATTTCAGAATTGCACCTTGCAATGTGGAGATATTAGTGTTTGTGCATTTACAATATTCATTGATTTTTGCCATTGAAAAACGTCCAGAAATGTTTGAAGCTACTGACTGAATGAAAGGAGCTGGCATCTCACTCTCTTTGAATCTTCTTTATCATGCTAGGATTAGCAGGAAAAAGCAAAAAATTTCAGAATTGCACCTTGCAATGTGGAGATATTACTGTTTGTGCATTTACAATAGTCATTGATTTTTGCCATTGAAAAACATCATGTTATTCATATACCAGAAATGTTTGAAGCTACTGACTGAATGAAAGGAGCTGGCATCTCACTCTCTTTTAATCTTCTTTATCATGCTAGGATTAGCAGGAAAAAGCAAAAAATTTCAGAATTGCACCTTGCAATGTGGAGATATTACTGTTTGTACATTTACAATATTCATTGATTTTTGCCATTGAAAAACGTCCAGAAATGTTTGAAGCTACTGACTGAATGAAAGGAGCTGGCATCTCACTCTCTTTGAATCTTCTTTATCATGCTAGGATTAGCAGGAAAAAGCAAAAAATTTCAGAATTGCACCTTGCAATGTGGAGATATTACTGTTTGTGCATTTACAATATTCATTGATTTTTGCCATTGAAAAACGTCCAGAAATGTTTGAAGCTACTGACTGAATGAAAGGATCTGGCATCTCACTCTCTTTGAATCTTCTTTATCATGCTCGGATTAGCAGGAAAAAGCAAAAAATTTCAGAATTGCACCTTGCAATGTGGAGATATTACTGTTTGTGCATTTACAATATTCATTGATTTTTGCCATTGATAAACATCATGTTATTCATATACCAGAAATGTTTGAAGCTACTGACTGAATGAAAGGAGCTGGCATCTCACTCTCTTTGAATCTTCTTTATCATGCTAGGATTAGCAGGAAAAAGCAAAAAATTTCAGAATTGCACCTTGCAATGTGGAGATATTACTGTTTGTGCATTTACAATATTCATTGATTTTTGCCATTGAAAAACATCCAGAAATGTTTGAAGCAACTGACTGAATGAAAGGAGCTGGCATCTCACTCTCTTTGAATCTTCTTTATCATACTAGGATTAGCAGGAAAAAGCAAAAAATTTCAGAATTGCACCTTGCAATGTGGAGATATTACTGTTTGTGCATTTACAATATTCATTGATTTTTGCCATTGAAAAACATCCAGAAATGTTTGAAGCAACTGACTGAATGAAAGGAGCTGGCATCTCACTCTCTTTGAATCTTCTTTATCATACTAGGATTAGCAGGAAAAAGCAAAAAATTTCAGAATTGCACCTTGCAATGTGGAGATATTACTGTTTGTGCATTTACAATATTCATTGATTTTTGCCATTGAAAAACATCATGTTATTAATATACCAGAAATGTTTGAAGCTACTGACTGAATGAAAGGAGCTGGCATCTCACTCTCTTTGAATCTTCTTTATCATGCTAGGATTAGCAGGAAAAAGCAAAAAATTTCAGAATTGCACCTTGCAATGTGGAGATATTACTGTTTGTGCATTTACAATATTCATTGATTTTTGCCATTGAAAAACATCCAGAAATGTTTGAAGCAACTGACTGAATGAAAGGAGCTGGCATCTCACTCTCTTTGAATCTTCTTTATCATACTAGGATTAGCAGGAAAAAGCAAAAAATTTCAGAATTGCACCTTGCAATGTGGAGATTTTACTGTTTGTGCATTTACAATATTCATTGATTTTTGCCATTGAAAAACATCATGTTATTCATATACCAGAAATGTTTGAAGCTACTGACTGAATGAAAGGAGCTGGCATCTCACTCTCTTTGAATCTTCTTTATCATGCTAGGATTAGCAGGAAAAAGCAAAAAATTTCAGAATTGCACCTTGCAATGTGGAGATATTACTGTTTGTGCATTTACAATATTCATTGATTTTTGCCATTGAAAAACATCATGTTATTCATATACCAGAAATGTTTGAAGCTACTGACTGAAAGAAAGGAGCTGGCATCTCACTCTCTTTGAATCTTCTTTATCATGCTAGGATTAGCAGGAAAAAGCAAAAAATTTCAGAATTGCACCTTGCAATGTGGAGATATTACTGTTTGTGCATTTACAATATTCATTGATTTTTGCCATTGAAAAACGTCCAGAAATGTTTGAAGCTACTGACTTAATGAAAGGAGCTGGCATCTCACTTTCTTTGAATCTTCTTTATCATGCTAGGATTAGCAGGAAAAAGCAAAAAATTTCAGAATTGCACCTTGCAATGTGGAGATATTACTGTTTGTGCATTTACAATATTCATTGATTTTTGCCATTGAAAAACATCATGTTATTCATATACCAGAAATGTTTGAAGCTACTGACTGAATGAAAGGAGCTGGCATCTCACTCTCTTTGAATCTTCTTTATCATGCTAGGATTAGCAGGAAAAAGCAAAAAATTTCAGAATTGCACCTTGCAATGTGGAGATATTACTGTTTGTGCATTTACAATATTCATTGATTTTTGCCATTGAAAAACGTCCAGAAATGTTTGAAGCTACTGACTGAATGAAAGGAGCTGGCATCTCACTCTCTTTGAATCTTCTTTATCATGCTAGGATTAGCAGGAAAAAGCAAAAAATTTCAGAATTGCACCTTGCAATGTGGAGATATTACTGTTTGTGCATTTACAATATTCATTGATTTTTGCCATTGAAAAACGTCCAGAAATGTTTGAAGCTACTGACTGAATGAAAGGAGCTGGCATCTCACTCTCTTTGAATCTTCTTTATCATGCTAGGATTAGCAGGAAAAAGCAAAAAATTTCAGAATTGCACCTTGCAATGTGGAGATATTACTGTTTGTGCATTTACAATATTCATTGATTTTTGCCATTGAAAAACGTCCAGAAATGTTTGAAGCTACTGACTGAATGAAAGGAGCTGGCATCTCACTCTCTTTGAATCTTCTTTATCATGCTAGGATTAGCAGGAAAAAGCAAAAAATTTCAGAATTGCACCTTGCAATGTGGAGATATTACTGTTTGTGCATTTACAATATTCATTGATTTTTGCCATTGAAAAACATCATGTTATTCATATACCAGAAATGTTTGAAGCTACTGACTGAATGAAAGGAGCTGGCATCTTACTCTCTTTGAATCTTCTTTATCATGCTAGGATTAGCAGGAAAAAGCAAAAAATTTCAGAATTGCACCTTGCAATGTGGAGATATTACTGTTTGTGCATTTACAATATTCATTGATTTTTGCCATTGAAAAACGTACAGAAATGTTTGAAGCTACTGACTGAATGAAAGGAGCTGGCATCTCACTCTCTTTGAATCTTCTTTATCATGCTAGGATTAGCAGGAAAAAGCAAAAAATTTCAGAATTGCACCTTGCAATGTGGAGATATTGCTGTTTGTGCATTTACAATATTCATTGATTTTTGCCATTGAAAAACATCATGTTATTCATATACCAGAAATGTTTGAAGCTACTGACTGAATGAAAGGAGCTGGCATCTTACGCTCTTTGAATCTTCTTTATCATGCTAGGATTAGCAGGAAAAAGCAAAAAATTTCAGAATTGCACCTTGCAATGTGGAGATATTACTGTTTGTGCATTTACAATATTCATTGATTTTTGCCATTGAAAAACATACAGAAATGTTTGAAGCTACTGACTGAATGAAAGGAGCTGGCATCTCACTCTCTTTGAATCTTCTTTATCATGCTAGGATTAGCAGGAAAAAGCAAAAAATTTCAGAATTGCACCTTGCAATGTGGAGATATTACTGTTTGTGCATTTACAATATTCTTTGATTTTTGCCATTGAAAAACATCATGTTATTCATATACCAGAAATGTTTGAAGCTACTGACTGAATGAAAGGAGCTGGCATCTCACTCTCTTTGAATCTTCTTTATCATGCTAGGATTAGCAGGAAAAAGCAAAAAATTTCAGAATTGCACCTTGCAATGTGGAGATATTACTGTTTGTGCATTTACAATATTCATTGATTTTTGCCATTGAAAAACGTCCAGAAATGTTTGAAGCTACTGACTGAATGAAAGGAGCTGGCATCTCACTCTCTTTGAATCTTCTTTATCATGGTAGGATTAGCAGGAAAAAGCAAAAAATTTCAGAATTGCACCTTGCAATGTGGAGATATTACTGTTTGTGCATTTACAATATTCATTGATTTTTGCCATTGAAAAACGTCCAGAAATGTTTGAAGCTACTGACTGAATGAAAGGAGCTGGCATCTCACTCTCTTTGAATCTTCTTTATCATGCTAGGATTAGCAGGAAAAAGCAAAAAATTTCAGAATTGCACCTTGCAATGTGGAGATATTACTGTTTGTGCATTTACAATATTCATTGATTTTTGCCATTGAAAAACGTCCAGAAATGTTTGAAGCTACTGACTGAATGAAAGGAGCGGCATCTCACTCTCTTTGAATCTTCTTTATCATGCTAGGATTAGCAGGAAAAAGCAAAAAAATTTCAGAATTGCACCTTGCAATGTGGAGATATTACTGTTTGTGCATTTACAATATTCATTGAGTTTTGCCATTGAAAAACATCATGTTATTCATATACCAGAAATGTTTGAAGCTACTGACTGAATGAAAGGAGCTGGCATCTCACTCTCTTTGAATCTTCTTTATCATGCTAGGATTAGCAGGAAAAAGCAAAAAATTTCAGAATTGCACCTTGCAATGTGGAGATATTACTGTTTGTGCATTAACAATATTCATTGATTTTTGCCATTGAAAAATGTCCAGAAATGTTTGAAGCTACTGACTGAATGAAAGGAGCTGGCATCTCACTCTCTTTGAATCTTCTTTATCATGCTAGGATTAGCAGGAAAAAGCAAAAAATTTCAGAATTGCACCTTGCAATCTGGAGATATTACTGTTTGTGCATTTACAATATTCATTGATTTTTGCCATTGAAAAACATCATGTTATTCATATACCAGAAATGTTTGAAGCTACTGACTGAATGAAAGGAGCTGGCATCTTACTCTCTTTGAATCTTCTTTATCATGCTAGGATTAGCAGGAAAAAGCAAAAAATTTCAGAATTGCACCTTGCAATGTGGAGATATTACTGTTTGTGCATTTACAATATTCATTGATTTTTGCCATTGAAAAACGTACAGAAATGTTTGAAGCTACTGACTGAATGAAAGGAGCTGGCATCTCACTCTCTTTGAATCTTCTTTATCATGCTAGGATTAGCAGGAAAAAGCAAAAAATTTCAGAATTGCACCTTGCAATGTGGAGATATTGCTGTTTGTGCATTTACAATATTCATTGATTTTTGCCATTGAAAAACATCATGTTATTCATATACCAGAAATGTTTGAAGCTACTGACTGAATGAAAGGAGCTGGCATCTTACGCTCTTTGAATCTTCTTTATCATGCTAGGATTAGCAGGAAAAAGCAAAAAATTTCAGAATTGCACCTTGCAATGTGGAGATATTACTGTTTGTGCATTTACAATATTCATTGATTTTTGCCATTGAAAAACATACAGAAATGTTTGAAGCTACTGACTGAATGAAAGGAGCTGGCATCTCACTCTCTTTGAATCTTCTTTATCATGCTAGGATTAGCAGGAAAAAGCAAAAAATTTCAGAATTGCACCTTGCAATGTGGAGATATTACTGTTTGTGCATTTCCAATATTCATTGATTTTTGCCAATGAAAAACATCATGTTATTCATATACCAGAAATGTTTGAAGCTACTGACTGAATGAAAGGAGCTGGCATCTCACTCTCTTTGAATCTTCTTTATCATGCTAGGATTAGCAGGAAAAAGCAAAAAATTTCAGAATTGCACCTTGCAATGTGGAGATATTACTGTTTGTGCATTTACAATATTCATTGATTTTTGCCATTGAAAAATGTCCAGAAATGTTTGAAGCTACTGACTGAATGAAAGGAGCTGGCATCTCACTCTATTTGAATCTTCTTTATCATGCTAGGATTAGCAGGAAAAAGCAAAAAATTTCAGAATTGCACCTTGCAATGTGGAGATATTACTGTTTGTGCATTTACAATATTCATTGATTTTTGCCATTGAAAAACGTCCAGAAATGTTTGAAGCTACTGACTGAATGAAAGGAGCTGGCATCTCACTCTCTTTGAATCTTCTTTATCATGCTAGGATTAGCAGGAAAAAGCAAAAAATTTCAGAATTGCACCTTGCAATGTGGAGATATTACTGTTTGTGCATTTACAATATTCATTGATTTTTGCCATTGAAAAACGTCCAGAAATGTTTGAAGCTACTGACTGAATGAAAGGAGCTGGCATCTCACTCTCTTTGAATCTTCTTTATCATGCTAGGATTAGCAGGAAAAAGCAAAAAATTTCAGAATTGCACCTTGCAATGTGGAGATATTACTGTTTGTGCATTTACAATATTCATTGATTTTTGCCATTGAAAAACGTCCAGAAATGTTTGAAGCTACTGACTGAATGAAAGGAGCTGGCATCTCACTCTCTTTGAATCTTCTTTATCATGCTAGGATTAGCAGGAAAAAGCAAAAAAATTTCAGAATTGCACCTTGCAATGTGGAGATATTACTGTTTGTGCATTTACAATATTCATTGATTTTTGCCATTGAAAAACATCATGTTATTCATATACCAGAAATGTTTGAAGCTACTGACTGAATGAAAGGAGCTGGCATCTCACTCTCTTTGAATCTTCTTTATCATGCTAGGATTAGCAGGAAAAAGCAAAAAATTTCAGAATTGCACCTTGCAATGTGGAGATATTACTGTTTGTGCATTAACAATATTCATTGATTTTTGCCATTGAAAAATGTCCAGAAATGTTTGAAGCTACTGACTGAATGAAAGGAGCTGGCATCTCACTCTCTTTGAATCTTCTTTATCATGCTAGGATTAGCAGGAAAAAGCAAAAAATTTCAGAATTGCACCTTGCAATGTGGAGATATTACTGTTTGTGCATTTACAATATTCATTGATTTTTGCCATTGAAAAACATCATGTTATTCATATACCAGAAATGTTTGAAGCTACTGACTGAATGAAAGGAGCTGGCATCTTACTCTCTTTGAATCTTCTTTATCATGCTAGGATTAGCAGGAAAAAGCAAAAAATTTCAGAATTGCACCTTGCAATGTGGAGATATTACTGTTTGTGCATTTACAATATTCATTGATTTTTGCCATTGAAAAACGTACAGAAATGTTTGAAGCTACTGACTGAATGAAAGGAGCTGGCATCTCACTCTCTTTGAATCTTCTTTATCATGCTAGGATTAGCAGGAAAAAGCAAAAAATTTCAGAATTGCACCTTGCAATGTGGAGATATTACTGTTTGTGCATTTACAATATTCATTGATTTTTGCCATTGAAAAACATCATGTTATTCATATACCAGAAATGTTTGAAGCTACTGACTGAATGAAAGGAGCTGGCATCTCACTCTCTTTGAATCTTCTTTATCATGCTCGAATTAGCAGGAAAAAGCAAAAAATTTCAGAATTGCACCTTGCAATGTGGAGATATTACTGTTTGTGCATTTACAATATTCATTGATTTTTGCCATTGAAAAACGTCCAGAAATGTTTGAAGCTACTGACTGAATGAAACTAGCTGGCATCTCACTCTCTTTGAATCTTCTTTATCATGCTAGGATTAGCAGGAAAAAGCAAAAAATTTCAGAATTGCACCTTGCAATGTGGAGATATTACTGTTTGTGCATTTACAATATTCATTGATTTTTGCCATTGAAAAACGTCCAGAAATGTTTGAAGCTACTGACTGAATGAAAGGAGCTGGCATCTCACTCTCTTTGAATCTTCTTTATCATACTAGGATTAGCAGGAAAAAGCAAAAAATTTCAGAATTGCACCTTGCAATGTGGAGATATTACTGTTTGTGCATTTACAATATTCATTGATTTTTGCCATTGAAAAACATCATGTTATTCATATACCAGAAATGTTTGAAGCTACTGACTGAATGAAAGGAGCTGGCATCTCACTCTCTTTGAATCTTCTTTATCATGCTAGGATTAGCAGGAAAAAGCAAAAAATTTCAGAATTGCACCTTGCAATGTGGAGATATTACTGTTTGTGCATTTACAATATTCATTGATTTTTGCCATTGAAAAACGTCCAGAAATGTTTGAAGCTACTGACTGAATGAAAGGAGCTGGCATCTCACTCTCTTTGAATCTTCTTTATCATGCTAGGATTAGCAGGAAAAAGCAAAAAATTTCAGAATTGCACCTTGCAATGTGGAGATATTACTGTTTGTGCATTTACAATATTCATTGATTTTTGCCATTGAAAAACATCATGTTATTCATATACCAGAAATGTTTGAAGCTACTGACTGAATGAAAGGAGCTGGCATCTTACTCTCTTTGAATCTTCTTTATCATGCTAGGATTAGCAGGAAAAAGCAAAAAATTTCAGAATTGCACCTTGCAATGTGGAGATATTACTGTTTGTGCATTTACAATATTCATTGATTTTTGCCATTGAAAAACGTACAGAAATGTTTGAAGCTACTGACTGAATGAAAGGAGCTGGCATCTCACTCTCTTTGAATCTTCTTTATCATGCTAGGATTAGCAGGAAAAAGCAAAAAATTTCAGAATTGCACCTTGCAATGTGGAGATATTGCTGTTTGTGCATTTACAATATTCATTGATTTTTGCCATTGAAAAACATCATGTTATTCATATACCAGAAATGTTTGAAGCTACTGACTGAATGAAAGGAGCTGGCATCTTACGCTCTTTGAATCTTCTTTATCATGCTAGGATTAGCAGGAAAAAGCAAAAAATTTCAGAATTGCACCTTGCAATGTGGAGATATTACTGTTTGTGCATTTACAATATTCATTGATTTTTGCCATTGAAAAACATACAGAAATGTTTGAAGCTACTGACTGAATGAAAGGAGCTGGCATCTCACTCTCTTTGAATCTTCTTTATCATGCTAGGATTAGCAGGAAAAAGCAAAAAATTTCAGAATTGCACCTTGCAATGTGGAGATATTACTGTTTGTGCATTTACAATATTCATTGATTTTTGCCATTGAAAAACATCATGTTATTCATATACCAGAAATGTTTGAAGCTACTGACTGAATGAAAGGAGCTGGCATCTCACTCTCTTTGAATCTTCTTTATCATGCTAGGATTAGCAGGAAAAAGCAAAAAATTTCAGAATTGCACCTTGCAATGTGGAGATATTACTGTTTGTGCATTTACAATATTCATTGATTTTTGCCATTGAAAAACGTCCAGAAATGTTTGAAGCTACTGACTGAATGAAAGGAGCTGGCATCTCACTCTCTTTGAATCTTCTTTATCATGGTAGGATTAGCAGGAAAAAGCAAAAAATTTCAGAATTGCACCTTGCAATGTGGAGATATTACTGTTTGTGCATTTACAATATTCATTGATTTTTGCCATTGAAAAACGTCCAGAAATGTTTGAAGCTACTGACTGAATGAAAGGAGCTGGCATCTCACTCTCTTTGAATCTTCTTTATCATGCTAGGATTAGCAGGAAAAAGCAAAAAATTTCAGAATTGCACCTTGCAATGTGGAGATATTACTGTTTGTGCATTTACAATATTCATTGATTTTTGCCATTGAAAAACGTCCAGAAATGTTTGAAGCTACTGACTGAATGAAAGGAGCGGCATCTCACTCTCTTTGAATCTTCTTTATCATGCTAGGATTAGCAGGAAAAAGCAAAAAAATTTCAGAATTGCACCTTGCAATGTGGAGATATTACTGTTTGTGTATTTACAATATTCATTGAGTTTTGCCATTGAAAAACATCATGTTATTCATATACCAGAAATGTTTGAAGCTACTGACTGAATGAAAGGAGCTGGCATCTCACTCTCTTTGAATCTTCTTTATCATGCTAGGATTAGCAGGAAAAAGCAAAAAATTTCAGAATTGCACCTTGCAATGTGGAGATATTACTGTTTGTGCATTAACAATATTCATTGATTTTTGCCATTGAAAAATGTCCAGAAATGTTTGAAGCTACTGACTGAATGAAAGGAGCTGGCATCTCACTCTCTTTGAATCTTCTTTATCATGCTAGGATTAGCAGGAAAAAGCAAAAAATTTCAGAATTGCACCTTGCAATCTGGAGATATTACTGTTTGTGCATTTACAATATTCATTGATTTTTGCCATTGAAAAACATCATGTTATTCATATACCAGAAATGTTTGAAGCTACTGACTGAATGAAAGGAGCTGGCATCTTACTCTCTTTGAATCTTCTTTATCATGCTAGGATTAGCAGGAAAAAGCAAAAAATTTCAGAATTGCACCTTGCAATGTGGAGATATTACTGTTTGTGCATTTACAATATTCATTGATTTTTGCCATTGAAAAACGTACAGAAATGTTTGAAGCTACTGACTGAATGAAAGGAGCTGGCATCTCACTCTCTTTGAATCTTCTTTATCATGCTAGGATTAGCAG
Organism: Phyllobates terribilis; assembly: GCF_046119375.1. Taxonomy (NCBI): domain Eukaryota; kingdom Metazoa; phylum Chordata; class Amphibia; order Anura; family Dendrobatidae; genus Phyllobates; species Phyllobates terribilis. Next base: position 768,986 of record NW_027362901.1, read on the forward strand.
GAAAAAGCAAAAAATTTCAGAATTGCACCTTGCAATGTGGAGATATTGCTGTTTGTGCATTTACAATATTCATTGATTTTTGCCATTGAAAAACATCATGTTATTCATATACCAGAAATGTTTGAAGCTACTGACTGAATGAAAGGAGCTGGCATCTTACGCTCTTTGAATCTTCTTTATCATGCTAGGATTAGCAGGAAAAAGCAAAAAATTTCAGAATTGCACCTTGCAATGTGGAGATATTACTGTTTGTGCATTTACAATATTCATTGATTTTTGCCATTGAAAAACATACAGAAATGTTTGAAGCTACTGACTGAATGAAAGGAGCTGGCATCTCACTCTCTTTGAATCTTCTTTATCATGCTAGGATTAGCAGGAAAAAGCAAAAAATTTCAGAATTGCACCTTGCAATGTGGAGATATTACTGTTTGTGCATTTACAATATTCATTGATTTTTGCCAATGAAAAACATCATGTTATTCATATACCAGAAATGTTTGAAGCTACTGACTGAATGAAAGGAGCTGGCATCTCACTCTCTTTGAATCTTCTTTATCATGCTAGGATTAGCAGGAAAAAGCAAAAAATTTCAGAATTGCACCTTGCAATGTGGAGATATTACTGTTTGTGCATTTACAATATTCATTGATTTTTGCCATTGAAAAATGTCCAGAAATGTTTGAAGCTACTGACTGAATGAAAGGAGCTGGCATCTCACTCTATTTGAATCTTCTTTATCATGCTAGGATTAGCAGGAAAAAGCAAAAAATTTCAGAATTGCACCTTGCAATGTGGAGATATTACTGTTTGTGCATTTACAATATTCATTGATTTTTGCCATTGAAAAACGTCCAGAAATGTTTGAAGCTACTGACTGAATGAAAGGAGCTGGCATCTCACTCTCTTTGAATCTTCTTTATCATGCTAGGATTAGCAGGAAAAAGCAAAAAATTTCAGAATTGCACCTTGCAATGTGGAGATATTACTGTTTGTGCATTTACAATATTCATTGATTTTTGCCATTGAAAAACGTCCAGAAATGTTTGAAGCTACTGACTGAATGAAAGGAGCTGGCATCTCACTCTCTTTGAATCTTCTTTATCATGCTAGGATTAGCAGGAAAAAGCAAAAAAATTTCAGAATTGCACCTTGCAATGTGGAGATATTACTGTTTGTGCATTTACAATATTCATTGATTTTTGCCATTGAAAAACATCATGTTATTCATATACCAGAAATGTTTGAAGCTACTGACTGAATGAAAGGAGCTGGCATCTCACTCTCTTTGAATCTTCTTTATCATGCTAGGATTAGCAGGAAAAAGCAAAAAATTTCAGAATTGCACCTTGCAATGTGGAGATATTACTGTTTGTGCATTAACAATATTCATTGATTTTTGCCATTGAAAAATGTCCAGAAATGTTTGAAGCTACTGACTGAATGAAAGGAGCTGGCATCTCACTCTCTTTGAATCTTCTTTATCATGCTAGGATTAGCAGGAAAAAGCAAAAAATTTCAGAATTGCACCTTGCAATGTGGAGATATTACTGTTTGTGCATTTACAATATTCATTGATTTTTGCCATTGAAAAACATCATGTTATTCATATACCAGAAATGTTTGAAGCTACTGACTGAATGAAAGGAGCTGGCATCTTACTCTCTTTGAATCTTCTTTATCATGCTAGGATTAGCAGGAAAAAGCAAAAAATTTCAGAATTGCACCTTGCAATGTGGAGATATTACTGTTTGTGCATTTACAATATTCATTGATTTTTGCCATTGAAAAACGTCCAGAAATGTTTGAAGCTACTGACTGAATGAAACTAGCTGGCATCTCACTCTCTTTGAATCTTCTTTATCATGCTAGGATTAGCAGGAAAAAGCAAAAAATTTCAGAATTGCACCTTGCAATGTGGAGATATTACTGTTTGTGCATTTACAATATTCATTGATTTTTGCCATTGAAAAACATCATGTTATTCATATACCAGAAATGTTTGAAGCTACTGACTGAATGAAAGGAGCTGGCATCTCACTCTCTTTGAATCTTCTTTATCATGCTCGAATTAGCAGGAAAAAGCAAAAAATTTCAGAATTGCACCTTGCAATGTGGAGATATTACTGTTTGTGCATTTACAATATTCATTGATTTTTGCCATTGAAAAACGTCCAGAAATGTTTGAAGCTACTGACTGAATGAAACTAGCTGGCATCTCACTCTCTTTGAATCTTCTTTATCATGCTAGGATTAGCAGGAAAAAGCAAAAAATTTCAGAATTGCACCTTGCAATGTGGAGATATTACTGTTTGTGCATTTACAATATTCATTGATTTTTGCCATTGAAAAACGTCCAGAAATGTTTGAAGCTACTGACTGAATGAAAGGAGCTGGCATCTCACTCTCTTTGAATCTTCTTTATCATACTAGGATTAGCAGGAAAAAGCAAAAAATTTCAGAATTGCACCTTGCAATGTGGAGATATTACTGTTTGTGCATTTACAATATTCATTGATTTTTGCCATTGAAAAACATCATGTTATTCATATACCAGAAATGTTTGAAGCTACTGACTGAATGAAAGGAGCTGGCATCTTACTCTCTTTGAATCTTCTTTATCATGCTAGGATTAGCAGGAAAAAGCAAAAAATTTCAGAATTGCACCTTGCAATGTGGAGATATTACTGTTTGTGCATTTACAATATTCATTGATTTTTGCCATTGAAAAACGTACAGAAATGTTTGAAGCTACTGACTGAATGAAAGGAGCTGGCATCTCACTCTCTTTGAATCTTCTTTATCATGCTAGGATTAGCAGGAAAAAGCAAAAAATTTCAGAATTGCACCTTGCAATGTGGAGATATTACTGTTTGTGCATTTACAATATTCATTGATTTTTGCCATTGAAAAACATCATGTTATTCATATACCAGAAATGTTTGAAGCTACTGACTGAATGAAAGGAGCTGGCATCTCACTCTCTTTGAATCTTCTTTATCATGCTAGGATTAGCAGGAAAAAGCAAAAAATTTCAGAATTGCACCTTGCAATGTGGAGATATTACTGTTTGTGCATTTACAATATTCATTGATTTTTGCCATTGAAAAACGTCCAGAAATGTTTGAAGCTACTGACTGAATGAAACTAGCTGGCATCTCACTCTCTTTGAATCTTCTTTATCATGCTAGGATTAGCAGGAAAAAGCAAAAAATTTCAGAATTGCACCTTGCAATGTGGAGATATTACTGTTTGTGCATTTACAATATTCATTGATTTTTGCCATTGAAAAACGTCCAGAAATGTTTGAAGCTACTGACTGAATGAAAGGAGCTGGCATCTCACTCTCTTTGAATCTTCTTTATCATACTAGGATTAGCAGGAAAAAGCAAAAAATTTCAGAATTGCACCTTGCAATGTGGAGATATTACTGTTTGTGCATTTACAATATTCATTGATTTTTGCCATTGAAAAACATCATGTTATTCATATACCAGAAATGTTTGAAGCTACTGACTGAATGAAAGGAGCTGGCATCTCACTCTCTTTGAATCTTCTTTATCATGCTAGGATTAGCAGGAAAAAGCAAAAAATTTCAGAATTGCACCTTGCAATGTGGAGATATTACTGATTGTGCATTTACAATATTCATTGATTTTTGCCATTGAAAAACGTCCAGAAATGTTTGAAGCTACTGACTGAATGAAAGGAGCTGGCATCTCAATCTCTTTGAATCTTCTTTATCATGCTAGGATTAGCAGGAAAAGGCAAAAAATTTCAAAATTGCACCTTGCAATGTGGAGATATTACTGTTTGTGCATTTACAATATTCATTGATTTTTGCCATTGAAAAACATCATGTTATTCATATACCAGAAATGTTTGAAGCTACTGACTGAATGAAAGGAGCTGGCATCTCACTCTCTTTGAATCTTCTTTATCATGCTAGGATTAGCAGGAAAAAGCAAAAAATTTCAGAATTGCACCTTGCAATGTGGAGATATTACTGTTTGTGCATTTACAATATTCATTGATTTTTGCCATTGAAAAACGTCCAGAAATGTTTGAAGCTACTGACTGAATGAAAGGAGCTGGCATCTCACTCTCTTTGAATCTTCTTTATCATACTAGGATTAGCAGGAAAAAGCAAAAAATTTCAGAATTGCACCTTGCAATGTGGAGATATTACTGTTTGTGCATTTACAATATTCATTGATTTTTGCCATTGAAAAACATCATGTTATTCATATACCAGAAATGTTTGAAGCTACTGACTGAATGAAAGGAGCTGGCATCTCACTCTCTTTGAATCTTCTTTATCATGCTAGGATTAGCAGGAAAAAGCAAAAAATTTCAGAATTGCACCTTGCAATGTGGAGATATTACTGATTGTGCATTTACAATATTCATTGATTTTTGCCATTGAAAAACGTCCAGAAATGTTTGAAGCTACTGACTGAATGAAAGGAGCTGGCATCTCAATCTCTTTGAATCTTCTTTATCATGCTAGGATTAGCAGGAAAAGGCAAAAAATTTCAAAATTGCACCTTGCAATGTGGAGATATTACTGTTTGTGCATTTACAATATTCATTGATTTTTGCCATTGAAAAACATCATGTTATTCATATACCAGAAATGTTTGAAGCTACTGACTGAATGAAAGGAGCTGGCATCTCACTCTCTTTGAATCTTCTTTATCATGCTAGGATTAGCAGGAAAAAGCAAAAAATTTCAGAATTGCACCTTGCAATGTGGAGATATTACTGTTTGTGCATTTACAATTTTCATTGATTTTTGCCATTGAAAAACGTCCAGAAATGTTTGAAGCTACTGACTGAATGAAAGGAGCTGGCATCTCACTCTCTTTGAATCTTCTTTATCATGCTAGGATTAGCAGGAAAAAGCAAAAAATTTCAGAATTGCACCTTGCAATGTGGAGATATTACTGTTTGTGCATTTACAATAGTCATTGATTTTTGCCATTGAAAAACATCATGTTATTCATATACCAGAAATGTTTGAAGCTACTGACTGAATGAAAGGAGCTGGCATCTCACTCTCTTTGAATCTTCTTTATCATGCTAGGATTAGCAGGAAAAAGCAAAAAATTTCAGAATTGCACCTTGCAATGTGGAGATATTACTGTTTGTACATTTACAATATTCATTGATTTTTGCCATTGAAAAACGTCCAGAAATGTTTGAAGCTACTGACTAAATGAAAGGAGCTGGCATCTCACTCTCTTTGAATCTTCTTTATCATGCTAGGATTAGCAGGAAAAAGCAAAAAATTTCAGAATTGCACCTTGCAATGTGGAGATATTACTGTTTGTGCATTTACAATATTCATTGATTTTTGCCATTGAAAAACATCATGTTATTCATATACCAGAAATGTTTGAAGCTACTGACTGAATGAAAGGAGCTGGCATCTTACTCTCTTTGAATCTTCTTTATCATGCTAGGATTAGCAGGAAAAAGCAAAAAATTTCAGAATTGCACCTTGCAATGTGGAGATATTACTGTTTGTGCATTTACAATATTCATTGATTTTTGCCATTGAAAAACGTCCAGAAATGTTTGAAGCTACTGACTGAATGAAAGGAGCTGGCATCTCACTCTCTTTGAATCTTCTTTATCATGCTCGGATTAGCAGGAAAAAGCAAAAAATTTCAGAATTGCACCTTGCAATGTGGAGATATTACTGTTTGTGCATTTACAATATTCATTGATTTTTGCCATTGATAAACATCATGTTATTCATATACCAGAAATGTTTGAAGCTACTGACTGAATGAAAGGAGCTGGCATCTCACTCTCTTTGAATCTTCTTTATCATGCTAGGATTAGCAGGAAAAAGCAAAAAATTTCAGAATTGCACCTTGCAATGTGGAGATATTACTGTTTGTGCATTTACAATATTCATTGATTTTTGCCATTGAAAAACATCCAGAAATGTTTGAAGCAACTGACTGAATGAAAGGAGCTGGCATCTCACTCTCTTTGAATCTTCTTTATCATACTAGGATTAGCAGGAAAAAGCAAAAAATTTCAGAATTGCACCTTGCAATGTGGAGATATTACTGTTTGTGCATTTACAATATTCATTGATTTTTGCCATTGAAAAACATCCAGAAATGTTTGAAGCAACTGACTGAATGAAAGGAGCTGGCATCTCACTCTCTTTGAATCTTCTTTATCATACTAGGATTAGCAGGAAAAAGCAAAAAATTTCAGAATTGCACCTTGCAATGTGGAGATATTACTGTTTGTGCATTTACAATATTCATTGATTTTTGCCATTGAAAAACATCATGTTATTAATATACCAGAAATGTTTGAAGCTACTGACTGAATGAAAGGAGCTGGCATCTCACTCTCTTTGAATCTTCTTTATCATGCTAGGATTAGCAGGAAAAAGCAAAAAATTTCAGAATTGCACCTTGCAATGTGGAGATATTACTGTTTGTGCATTTACAATATTCATTGATTTTTGCCATTGAAAAACATCCAGAAATGTTTGAAGCAACTGACTGAATGAAAGGAGCTGGCATCTCACTCTCTTTGAATCTTCTTTATCATACTAGGATTAGCAGGAAAAAGCAAAAAATTTCAGAATTGCACCTTGCAATGTGGAGATTTTACTGTTTGTGCATTTACAATATTCATTGATTTTTGCCATTGAAAAACATCATGTTATTCATATACCAGAAATGTTTGAAGCTACTGACTGAATGAAAGGAGCTGGCATCTCACTCTCTTTGAATCTTCTTTATCATGCTAGGATTAGCAGGAAAAAGCAAAAAATTTCAGAATTGCACCTTGCAATGTCGAGATATTACTGTTTGTGCATTTACAATATTCATTGATTTTTGCCATTGAAAAACGTCCAGAAATGTTTGAAGCTACTGACTGAATGAAAGGAGCTGGCATCTCAATCTCTTTGAATCTTCTTTATCATGCTAGGATTAGCAGGAAAAAGCAAAAAATTTCAAAATTGCACCTTGCAATGTGGAGATATTACTGTTTGTGCATTTACAATATTCATTGATTTTTGCCATTGAAAAACATCATGTTATTCATATACCAGAAATGTTTGAAGCTACTGACTGAATGAAAGGAGCTGGCATCTCACTCTCTTTAAATCTTCTTTATCATGCTAGGATTAGCAGGAAAAAGCAAAAAATTTCAGAATTGCACCTTGCAATGTGGAGATATTACTGTTTGTGCATTTACAATATTCATTGATTTTTGCCATTGAAAAACGTCCAGAAATGTTTGAAGCTACTGACTGAATGAAAGGAGCTGGCATCTCACTCTCTTTGAATCTTCTTTATCATGCTAGGATTAGCAGGAAAAAGCAAAAAATTTCAGAATTGCACCTTGCAATGTGGAGATATTACTGTTTGTGCATTTACAATATTCATTGATTTTTGCCATTGAAAAACATCATGTTATTCATATACCAGAAATGTTTGAAGCTGCTGACTGAAAGAAAGGAGCTGGCATCTCACTCTCTTTGAATCTTCTTTATCATGCTAGGATTAGCAGGAAAAAGCAAAAAATTTCAGAATTGCACCTTGCAATGTGGAGATATTACTGTTTGTGCATTTACAATATTCATTGATTTTTGCCATTGAAAAACGTCCAGAAATGTTTGAAGCTACTGACTGAATGAAAGGAGCTGGCATCTCACTCTCTTTGAATCTTCTTTATCATGCTAGGATTAGCAGGAAAAAGCAAAAAATTTCAGAATTGCACCTTGCAATGTGGAGATATTACTGTTTGTGCATTTACAATAGTCATTGATTTTTGCCATTGAAAAACATCATGTTATTCATATACCAGAGATGTTTGAAGCTACTGACTGAATGAAAGGAGCTGGCATCTCACTCTCTTTTAATCTTCTTTATCATGCTAGGATTAGCAGGAAAAAGCAAAAAATTTCAGAATTGCACCTTGCAATGTGGAGATATTACTGTTTGTACATTTACAATATTCATTGATTTTTGCCATTGAAAAACGTCCAGAAATGTTTGAAGCTACTGACTGAATGAAAGGAGCTGGCATCTCACTCTCTTTGAATCTTCTTTATCATGCTAGGATTAGCAGGAAAAAGCAAAAAATTTCAGAATTGCACCTTGCAATGTGGAGATATTACTGTTTGTGCATTTACAATAATCATTGATTTTTGCCATTGAAAAACATCATGTTATTCATATACCAGAAATGTTTGAAGCTACTGACTGAATGAAAGGAGCTGGCATCTTACTCTCTTTGAATCTTCTTTATCATGCTAGGATTAGCAGGAAAAAGCAAAAAATTTCAGAATTGCACCTTGCAATGTGGAGATATTACTGTTTGTGCATTTACAATATTCATTGATTTTTGCCATTGAAAAACGTCCAGAAATGTTTGAAGCTACTGACTGAATGAAAGGATCTGGCATCTCACTCTCTTTGAATCTTCTTTATCATGCTCGGATTAGCAGGAAAAAGCAAAAAATTTCAGAATTGCACCTTGCAATGTGGAGATATTACTGTTTGTGCATTTACAATATTCATTGATTTTTGCCATTGATAAACATCATGTTATTCATATACCAGAAATGTTTGAAGCTACTGACTGAATGAAAGGAGCTGGCATCTCACTCTCTTTGAATCTTCTTTATCATGCTAGGATTAGCAGGAAAAAGCAAAAAATTTCAGAATTGCACCTTGCAATGTGGAGATATTACTGTTTGTGCATTTACAATATTCATTGATTTTTGCCATTGAAAAACATCCAGAAATGTTTGAAGCAACTGACTGAATGAAAGGAGCTGGCATCTCACTCTCTTTGAATCTTCTTTATCATACTAGGATTAGCAGGAAAAAGCAAAAAATTTCAGAATTGCACCTTGCAATGTGGAGATATTACTGTTTGTGCATTTACAATATTCATTGATTTTTGCCATTGAAAAACATCCAGAAATGTTTGAAGCAACTGACTGAATGAAAGGAGCTGGCATCTCACTCTCTTTGAATCTTCTTTATCATACTAGGATTAGCAGGAAAAAGCAAAAAATTTCAGAATTGCACCTTGCAATGTGGAGATATTACTGTTTGTGCATTTACAATATTCATTGATTTTTGCCATTGAAAAACATCATGTTATTAATATACCAGAAATGTTTGAAGCTACTGACTGAATGAAAGGAGCTGGCATCTCACTCTCTTTGAATCTTCTTTATCATGCTAGGATTAGCAGGAAAAAGCAAAAAATTTCAGAATTGCACCTTGCAATGTGGAGATATTACTGTTTGTGCATTTACAATATTCATTGATTTTTGCCATTGAAAAACATCCAGAAATGTTTGAAGCAACTGACTGAATGAAAGGAGCTGGCATCTCACTCTCTTTGAATCTTCTTTATCATACTAGGATTAGCAGGAAAAAGCAAAAAATTTCAGAATTGCACCTTGCAATGTGGAGATTTTACTGTTTGTGCATTTACAATATTCATTGATTTTTGCCATTGAAAAACATCATGTTATTCATATACCAGAAATGTTTGAAGCTACTGACTGAATGAAAGGAGCTGGCATCTCACTCTCTTTGAATCTTCTTTATCATGCTAGGATTAGCAGGAAAAAGCAAAAAATTTCAGAATTGCACCTTGCAATGTGGAGATATTACTGTTTGTGCATTTACAATATTCATTGATTTTTGCCATTGAAAAACATCATGTTATTCATATACCAGAAATGTTTGAAGCTACTGACTGAAAGAAAGGAGCTGGCATCTCACTCTCTTTGAATCTTCTTTATCATGCTAGGATTAGCAGGAAAAAGCAAAAAATTTCAGAATTGCACCTTGCAATGTGGAGATATTACTGTTTGTGCATTTACAATATTCATTGATTTTTGCCATTGAAAAACGTCCAGAAATGTTTGAAGCTACTGACTTAATGAAAGGAGCTGGCATCTCACTTTCTTTGAATCTTCTTTATCATGCTAGGATTAGCAGGAAAAAGCAAAAAATTTCAGAATTGCACCTTGCAATGTGGAGATATTACTGTTTGTGCATTTACAATATTCATTGATTTTTGCCATTGAAAAACATCATGTTATTCATATACCAGAAATGTTTGAAGCTACTGACTGAATGAAAGGAGCTGGCATCTCACTCTCTTTGAATCTTCTTTATCATGCTAGGATTAGCAGGAAAAAGCAAAAAATTTCAGAATTGCACCTTGCAATGTGGAGATATTACTGTTTGTGCATTTACAATATTCATTGATTTTTGCCATTGAAAAACGTCCAGAAATGTTTGAAGCTACTGACTGAATGAAAGGAGCTGGCATCTCACTCTCTTTGAATCTTCTTTATCATGCTAGGATTAGCAGGAAAAAGCAAAAAATTTCAGAATTGCACCTTGCAATGTGGAGATATTACTGTTTGTGCATTTACAATATTCATTGATTTTTGCCATTGAAAAACATCATGTTATTCATATACCAGAAATGTTTGAAGCTACTGACTGAATGAAAGGAGCTGGCATCTCACTCTCTTTGAATCTTCTTTATCATGCTAGGATTAGCAGGAAAAAGCAAAAATTTTCAGAATTGCACCTTGCAATGTGGAGATATTACTGTTTGTGCATTTACAATATTCATTGATTTTTGCAATTGAAAAACGTCCAGAAATGTTTGAAGCTACTGACTGAATGAAAGGAGCTGGCATCTCACTCTCTTTGAATCTTCTTTATCATGCTAGGATTAGCAGGAAAAAGCAAAAAATTTCAGAATTGCACCTTGCAATGTGGAGATATTACTGTTTGTGCATTTACAATATTCATTGATTTTTGCCATTGAAAAACGTCCAGAAATGTTTGAAGCTACTGACTGAATGAAAGGAGCTGGCATCTCACTCTCTTTGAATCTTCTTTATCATGCTAGGATTAGCAGGAAAAAGCAAAAAATTTCAGAATTGCACCTTGCAATGTGGAGATATTACTGTTTGTGCATTTACAATATTCATTGATTTTTGCCATTGAAAAACATCATGTTATTCATTTACCAGAAATGTTTGAAGCTACTGACTGAATGAAAGGAGCTGGCATCTCACTCTCTTTGAATCTTCTTTATCATGCTAGGATTAGCAGGAAAAAGCAAAAAATTTCAGAATTGCACCTTGCAATGTGGAGATATTACTGTTTGTGCATTTACAATATTCATTGATTTTTGCCATTGAAAAACATGATGTTATTCATATACCAGAAATGTTTGAAGCTACTGACTGAATGAAAGAAGCTGGCATCTCACTCTCTTTGAATCTTCTTTATCATGCTAGGATTAGCAGGAAAAAGCAAAAAATTTCAGAATTGCACCTTGCAATGTGGAGATATTACTGTTTGTGCATTTACAATATTCATTGATTTTTGCCATTGAAAAACGTCCAGAAATGTTTGAAGCTACTGACTGAATGAAAGGAGCTGGCATCTCACTCTCTTTGAATCTTCTTTATCATGCTAGGATTAGCAGGAAAAAGCAAAAAATTTCAGAATTGCACCTTGCAATGTGGAGATATTACTGTTTGTGCATTTACAATATTCATTAATTTTTGCCATTGAAAAACGTCCAGAAATGTTTGAAGCTACTGACTGAATGAAAGGAGCTGGCATCTCACTCTCTTTGAATCTTCTTTATCATGCTAGGATTAGCAGGAAAAAGCAAAAAAATTTCAGAATTGCACCTTGCAATGTGGAGATATTACTGTTTGTGCATTTACAATATTCATTGATTTTTGCCATTGAAAAACGTCCAGAAATGTTTGAAGCTACTGACTGAATGAAAGGAGCTGGCATCTCACTCTCTTTGAATCTTCTTTATCATGCTAGGATTAGCAGGAAAAAGCAAAAAATTTCAGAATTGCACCTTGCAATGTGGAGATATTACTCTTTGTGCATTTACAATATTCATTGATTTTTGCCATTGAAAAACGTCCAGAAATGTTTGAAGCTACTGACTGAATGAAAGGAGCTGGCATCTCACTCTCTTTGAATCTTCTTTATCATGCTAGGATTAGCAGGAAAAAGCAAAAAATTTCAGAATTGCACCTTGCAATGTGGAGATATTACTGTTTGTGCATTTACAATATTCATTGATTTTTGCCATTGAAAAACGTCCAGAAATGTTTGAAGCTACTGACTGAATGAAAGGAGCTGGCATCTCACTCTCTTTGAATCTTCTTTATCATGCTAGGATTAGCAGGAAAAAGCAAAAAAATTTCAGAATTGCACCTTGCAATGTGGAGATATTACTGTTTGTGCATTTACAATATTCATTGATTTTTGCCATTGAAAAACGTCCAGAAATGTTTGAAGATACTGGCTGAATGAAAGGAGCTGGCATCTCACTCTCTTTGAATCTTCTTTATCATGCTAGGATTAGCAGGAAAAAGCAAAAAATTTCAGAATTGCACCTTGCAATGTGGAGATATTACTGTTTGTGCATTTACAATATTCATTGATTTTTGCCATTGAAAAACGTCCAGAAATGTTTGAAGCTACTGACTGAATGAAAGGAGCTGGCATCTCACTCTCTTTGAATCTTCTTTATCATGCTAGGATTAGCAGGAAAAAGCAAAAAATTTCAGAATTGCACCTTGCAATGTGGAGATATTACTGTTTGTGCATTTACAATATTCATTGATTTTTGCCATTTAAAAACATCATGTTATTCATTTACCAGAAATGTTTGAAGCTACTGACTGAATGAAAGGAGCTGGCATCTCACTCTCTTTGAATCTTCTTTATCATGCTAGGATTAGCAGGAAAAAGCAAAAAATTTCAGAATTGCACCTTGCAATGTGGAGATATTACTGTTTGTGCATTTACAATATTCATTGATTTTTGCCATTGAAAAACGTCCAGAAATGTTTGAAGCTACTGACTGAATGAAAGGAGCTGGCATCTCACTCTCTTTGAATCTTCTTTATCATGCTAGGATTAGCAGGAAAAAGCAAAAAATTTCAGAATTGCACCTTGCAATGTGGAGATATTACTGTTTGTGCATTTACAATATTCATTGATTTTTGCCATTGAAAAACATCATGTTATTCATATACCAGAAATGTTTGAAGCTACTGACTGAATGAAAGGAGCTGGCATCTCACTCTCTTTGAATCTTCTTTATCATGCTAGGATTAGCAGGAAAAAGCAAAAAATTTCAGAATTGCACCTTGCAATGTGGAGATATTACTCTTTGTGCATTTACAATATTCATTGATTTTTGCCATTAAAAAACGTCCAGAAATGTTTGAAGCTACTGACTGAATGAAAGGAGCTGGCATCTCACTCTCTTTGAATCTTCTTTATCATGCTAGGATTAGCAGGAAAAAGCAAAAAATTTCAGAATTGCACCTTGCAATGTGGAGATATTACTGTTTGTGCATTTACAATATTCATTGATTTTTGCCATTGAAAAACGTCCAGAAATGTTTGAAGCTACTGACTTAATGAAAGGAGCTGGCATCTCACTCTCTTTGAATCTTCTTTATCATGCTAGGATTAGCAGGAAAAAGCAAAAAATTTCAGAATTGCACCTTGCAATGTGGAGATATTACTGTTTGTGCATTTACAATATTCATTGATTTTTGCCATTGAAAAACATCATGTTATTCATATACCAGAAATGTTTGAAGCTACTGACTGAATGAAAGGAGCTGGCATCTCACTCTCTTTGAATCTTCTTTATCATGCTAGGATTAGCAGGAAAAAGCAAAAAATTTCAGAATTGCACCTTGCAATGTGGAGATATTACTGTTTGTGCATTTACAATATTCATTGATTTTTGCCATTGAAAAACATCATGTTATTCATTTACCAGAAATGTTTGAAGCTACTGACTGAATGAAAGGAGCTGGCATCTCACTCTCTTTGAATCTTCTTTATCATGCTAGGATTAGCAGGAAAAAGCAAAAAATTTCAGAATTGCACCTTGCAATGTGGAGATATTACTGTTTGTGCATTTACAATATTCATTGATTTTTGCCATTGAAAAACATCATGTTATTCATATACCAGAAATGTTTGAAGCTACTGACTGAATGAAAGGAGCTGGCATCTCACTCTCTTTGAATCTTCTTTATCATGCTAGGATTAGCAGGAAAAAGCAAAAAATTTCAGAATTGCACCTTGCAATGTGGAGATATTACTGTTTGTGCATTTACAATATTCATTGATTTTTGCCATTGAAAAACGTCCAGAAATGTTTGAAGCTACTGACTGAATGAAAGGAGCTGGCATCTCACTCTCTTTGAATCTTCTTTATCATGCTAGGATTAGCAGGAAAAAGCAAAAAAATTTCAGAATTGCACCTTGCAATGTGGAGATATTACTGTTTGTGCATTTACAATATTCATTGATTTTTGCCATTGAAAAACGTCCAGAAATGTTTGAAGATACTGGCTGAATGAAAGGAGCTGGCATCTCACTCTCTTTGAATCTTCTTTATCATGCTAGGATTAGCAGGAAAAAGCAAAAAATTTCAGAATTGCACCTTGCAATGTGGAGATATTACTGTTTGTGCATTTACAATATTCATTGATTTTTGCCATTGAAAAACGTCCAGAAATGTTTGAAGCTACTGACTGAATGAAAGGAGCTGGCATCTCACTCTCTTTGAATCTTCTTTATCATGCTAGGATTAGCAGGAAAAAGCAAAAAATTTCAGAATTGCACCTTGCAATGTGGAGATATTACTGTTTGTGCATTTACAATATTCATTGATTTTTGCCATTGAAAAACATCATGTTATTCATTTACCAGAAATGTTTGAAGCTACTGACTGAATGAAAGGAGCTGGCATCTCACTCTCTTTGAATCTTCTTTATCATGCTAGGATTAGCAGGAAAAAGCAAAAAATTTCAGAATTGCACCTTGCAATGTGGAGATATTACTGTTTGTGCATTTACAATATTCATTGATTTTTGCCATTGAAAAACGTCCAGAAATGTTTGAAGCTACTGACTGAATGAAAGGAGCTGGCATCTCACTCTCTTTGAATCTTCTTTATCATGCTAGGATTAGCAGGAAAAAGCAAAAAATTTCAGAATTGCACCTTGCAATGTGGAGATATTACTGTTTGTGCATTTACAATATTCATTGATTTTTGCCATTGAAAAACATCATGTTATTCATATACCAGAAATGTTTGAAGCTACTGACTGAATGAAAGGAGCTGGCATCTCACTCTCTTTGAATCTTCTTTATCATGCTAGGATTAGCAGGAAAAAGCAAAAAATTTCAGAATTGCACCTTGCAATGTGGAGATATTACTCTTTGTGCATTTACAATATTCATTGATTTTTGCCATTAAAAAACGTCCAGAAATGTTTGAAGCTACTGACTGAATGAAAGGAGCTGGCATCTCACTCTCTTTGAATCTTCTTTATCATGCTAGGATTAGCAGGAAAAAGCAAAAAACTTCAGAATTGCACCTTGCAATGTGGAGATATTACTGTTTGTGCATTTACAATATTCATTGATTTTTGCCATTGAAAAACGTCCAGAAATGTTTGAAGCTACTGACTTAATGAAAGGAGCTGGCATCTCACTCTCTTTGAATCTTCTTTATCATGCTAGGATTAGCAGGAAAAAGCAAAAAATTTCAGAATTGCACCTTGCAATGTGGAGATATTACTGTTTGTGCATTTACAATATTCATTGATTTTTGCCATTGAAAAACATCATGTTATTCATATACCAGAAATGTTTGAAGCTACTGACTGAATGAAAGGAGCTGGCATCTCACTCTCTTTGAATCTTCTTTATCATGCTAGGATTAGCAGGAAAAAGCAAAAAATTTCAGAATTGCACCTTGCAATGTGGAGATATTACTGTTTGTGCATTTACAATATTCATTGATTTTTGCCATTGAAAAACGTCCAGAAATGTTTGAAGCTACTGACTGAATGAAAGGAGCTGGCATCTCACTCGCTTTGAATCTTCTTTATCATGCTAGGATTAGCAGGAAAAAGCAAAAAATTTCAGAATTGCACCTTGCAATGTGGAGATATTACTGTTTGTGCATTTACAATATTCATTGATTTTTGCCATTGAAAAACATCATGTTATTCATATACCAGAAATGTTTGAAGCTACTGACTGAATGAAAGGAGCTGGCATCTCACTCTCTTTGAATCTTCTTTATCATGCTAGGATTAGCAGGAAAAAGCAAAAAATTTCAGAATTGCACCTTGCAATGTGGAGATATTACTGTTTGTGCATTTACAATATTCATTGATTTTTGCCATTGAAAAATGTCCAGAAATGTTTGAAGCTACTGACTGAATGAAAGGAGCTGGCATCTCACTCTCTTTGAATCTTCTTTATCATGCTAGGATTAGCAGGAAAAAGCAAAAAATTTCAGAATTGCACCTTGCAATGTGGAGATATTACTGTTTGTGCATTTACAATATTCATTGATTTTTGCCATTGAAAAATGTCCAGAAATGTTTGAAGCTACTGACTGAATGAAAGGAGCTGGCATCTCACTCTCTTTGAATCTTCTTTATCATGCTAGGATTAGCAGGAAAAAGCAAAAAATTTCAGAATTGCACCTTGCAATGTGGAGATATTACTGTTTGTGCATTTACAATATTCATTGATTTTTGCCATTGAAAAACATCATGTTATTCATATACCAGAAATGTTTGAAGCTAGTGACTGAATGAAAGGAGCTGGCATCTCACTCTCTTTGAATCTTCTTTATCATGCTAGGATTAGCAGGAAAAAGCAAAAAATTTCAGAATTGCACCTTGCAATGTGGAGATATTACTGTTTGTGCATTTACAATATTCATTGATTTTTGCCATTGAAAAACGTCCAGAAATGTTTGAAGCTACTGACTGAATGAAAGGAGCTGGCATCTCACTCTCTTTGAATCTTCTTTATCATGCTAGGATTAGCAGGAAAAAGCAAAAAATTTCAGAATTGCACCTTGCAATGTGGAGATATTACTGTTTGTGCATTTACAATATTAATTGATTTTTGCCATTGAAAAACATCATGTTATTCATATACCAGAAATGTTTGAAGCTACTGAATGAATGAAAGGAGCTGGCATCTCACTCTCTTTGAATCTTCTTTATCATGCTAGGATTAGCAGGAAAAAGCAAAAAATTTCAGAATTGCACCTTGCAATGTGGAGATATTACTGTTTGTGCATTTACAATATTCATTGATTTTTGCCATTGAAAAACGTCCAGAAATGTTTGAAGCTACTGACTGAATGAAAGGAGCTGGCATCTCACTCTCTTTGAATCTTCTTTATCATGCTAGGATTAGCAGGAAAAAGCAAAAAATTTCAGAATTGCACCTTGCAATGTGGAGATATTACTGTTTGTGCATTTACAATATTCATTGATTTTTGCCATTGAAAAACATCATGTTATTCATTTACCAGAAATGTTTGAAGCTACTGACTGAATGAAAGGAGCTGGCATCTCACTCTCTTTGAATCTTCTTTATCATGCTAGGATTAGCAGGAAAAAGCAAAAAATTTCAGAATTGCACCTTGCAATGTGGAGATATTACTGTTTGTGCATTTACAATATTCATTGATTTTTGCCATTGAAAAACATGATGTTATTCATATACCAGAAATGTTTGAAGCTACTGACTGAATGAAAGAAGCTGGCATCTCACTCTCTTTGAATCTTCTTTATCATGCTAGGATTAGCAGGAAAAAGCAAAAAATTTCAGAATTGCACCTTGCAATGTGGAGATATTACTGTTTGTGCATTTACAATATTCATTGATTTTTGCCATTGAAAAACGTCCAGAAATGTTTGAAGCTACTGACTGAATGAAAGGAGCTGGCATCTCACTCTCTTTGAATCTTCTTTATCATGCTAGGATTAGCAGGAAAAAGCAAAAAATTTCAGAATTGCACCTTGCAATGTGGAGATATTACTGTTTGTGCATTTACAATATTCATTAATTTTTGCCATTGAAAAACGTCCAGAAATGTTTGAAGCTACTGACTGAATGAAAGGAGCTGGCATCTCACTCTCTTTGAATCTTCTTTATCATGCTAGGATTAGCAGGAAAAAGCAAAAAAATTTCAGAATTGCACCTTGCAATGTGGAGATATTACTGTTTGTGCATTTACAATATTCATTGATTTTTGCCATTGAAAAACGTCCAGAAATGTTTGAAGCTACTGATTGAATGAAAGGAGCTGGCATCTCACTCTCTTTGAATCTTCTTTATCATGCTAGGATTAGCAGGAAAAAGCAAAAAATTTCAGAATTGCACCTTGCAATGTGGAGATATTACTGTTTGTGCATTTACAATATTCATTGATTTTTGCCATTGAAAAACATCATGTTATTCATTTACCAGAAATGTTTGAAGCTACTGACTGAATGAAAGGAGCTGGCATCTCACTCTCTTTGAATCTTCTTTATCATGCTAGGATTAGCAGGAAAAAGCAAAAAATTTCAGAATTGCACCTTGCAATGTGGAGATATTACTGTTTGTGCATTTACAATATTCATTGATTTTTGCCATTGAAAAACATCATGTTATTCATATACCAGAAATGTTTGAAGCTACTGACTGAATGAAAGGAGCTGGCATCTCACTCTCTTTGAATCTTCTTTATCATGCTAGGATTAGCAGGAAAAAGCAAAAAATTTCAGAATTGCACCTTGCAATGTGGAGATATTACTGTTTGTGCATTTACAATATTCATTGATTTTTGCCATTGAAAAACGTCCAGAAATGTTTGAAGCTACTGACTGAATGAAAGGAGCTGGCATCTCACTCTCTTTGAATCTTCTTTATCATGCTAGGATTAGCAGGAAAAAGCAAAAAATTTCAGAATTGCACCTTGCAATGTGGAGATATTACTGTTTGTGCATTTACAATATTCATTGATTTTTGCCATTGAAAAACGTCCAGAAATGTTTGAAGCTACTGACTGAATGAAAGGAGCTGGCATATCACTCTCTTTGAATCTTCTTTATCATGCTAGGATTAGCAGGAAAAAGCAAAAAAATTTCAGAATTGCACCTTGCAATGTGGAGATATTACTGTTTGTGCATTTACAATATTCATTGATTTTTGCCATTGAAAAACGTCCAGAAATGTTTGAAGATACTGGCTGAATGAAAGGAGCTGGCATCTCACTCTCTTTGAATCTTCTTTATCATGCTAGGATTAGCAGGAAAAAGCAAAAAATTTCAGAATTGCACCTTGCAATGTGGAGATATTACTGTTTGTGCATTTACAATATTCATTGATTTTTGCCATTGAAAAACGTCCAGAAATGTTTGAAGCTACTGACTGAATGAAAGGAGCTGGCATCTCACTCTCTTTGAATCTTCTTTATCATGCTAGGATTAGCAGGAAAAAGCAAAAAATTTCAGAATTGCACCTTGCAATGTGGAGATATTACTGTTTGTGCATTTACAATATTCATTGATTTTTGCCATTGAAAAACATCATGTTATTCATTTACCAGAAATGTTTGAAGCTACTGACTGAATGAAAGGAGCTGGCATCTCACTCTCTTTGAATCTTCTTTATCATGCTAGGATTAGCAGGAAAAAGCAAAAAATTTCAGAATTGCACCTTGCAATGTGGAGATATTACTGTTTGTGCATTTACAATATTCATTGATTTTTGCCATTGAAAAACGTCCAGAAATGTTTGAAGCTACTGACTGAATGAAAGGAGCAGGCATCTCACTCTCTTTGAATCTTCTTTATCATGCTAGGATTAGCAGGAAAAAGCAAAAAATTTCAGAATTGCACCTTGCAATGTGGAGATATTACTGTTTGTGCATTTACAATATTCATTGATTTTTGCCATTGAAAAACATCATGTTATTCATATACCAGAAATGTTTGAAGCTACTGACTGAATGAAAGGAGCTGGCATCTCACTCTCTTTGAATCTTCTTTATCATGCTAGGATTAGCAGGAAAAAGCAAAAAATTTCAGAATTGCACCTTGCAATGTGGAGATATTACTCTTTGTGCATTTACAATATTCATTGATTTTTGCCATTAAAAAACGTCCAGAAATGTTTGAAGCTACTGACTGAATGAAAGGAGCTGGCATCTCACTCTCTTTGAATCTTCTTTATCATGCTAGGATTAGCAGGAAAAAGCAAAAAATTTCAGAATTGCACCTTGCAATGTGGAGATATTACTGTTTGTGCATTTACAATATTCATTGATTTTTGCCATTGAAAAACGTCCAGAAATGTTTGAAGCTACTGACTTAATGAAAGGAGCTGGCATCTCACTCTCTTTGAATCTTCTTTATCATGCTAGGATTAGCAGGAAAAAGCAAAAAATTTCAGAATTGCACCTTGCAATGTGGAGATATTACTGTTTGTGCATTTACAATATTCATTGATTTTTGCCATTGAAAAACATCATGTTATTCATATACCAGAAATGTTTGAAGCTACTGACTGAATGAAAGGAGCTGGCATCTCACTCTCTTTGAATCTTCTTTATCATGCTAGGATTAGCAGGAAAAAGCAAAAAATTTCAGAATTGCACCTTGCAATGTGGAGATATTACTGTTTGTGCATTTACAATATTCATTGATTTTTGCCATTGAAAAACGTCCAGAAATGTTTGAAGCTACTGACTGAATGAAAGGAGCTGGCATCTCACTCGCTTTGAATCTTCTTTATCATGCTAGGATTAGCAGGAAAAAGCAAAAAATTTCAGAATTGCACCTTGCAATGTGGAGATATTACTGTTTGTGCATTTACAATATTCATTGATTTTTGCCATTGAAAAACATCATGTTATTCATATACCAGAAATGTTTGAAGCTACTGACTGAATGAAAGGAGCTGGCATCTCACTCTCTTTGAATCTTCTTTATCATGCTAGGATTAGCAGGAAAAAGCAAAAAATTTCAGAATTGCACCTTGCAATGTGGAGATATTACTGTTTGTGCATTTACAATATTCATTGATTTTTGCCATTGAAAAATGTCCAGAAATGTTTGAAGCTACTGACTGAATGAAAGGAGCTGGCATCTCACTCTCTTTGAATCTTCTTTATCATGCTAGGATTAGCAGGAAAAAGCAAAAAATTTCAGAATTGCACCTTGCAATGTGGAGATATTACTGTTTGTGCATTTACAATATTCATTGATTTTTGCCATTGAAAAATGTCCAGAAATGTTTGAAGCTACTGACTGAATGAAAGGAGCTGGCATCTCACTCTCTTTGAATCTTCTTTATCATGCTAGGATTAGCAGGAAAAAGCAAAAAATTTCAGAATTGCACCTTGCAATGTGGAGATATTACTGTTTGTGCATTTACAATATTCATTGATTTTTGCCATTGAAAAACATCATGTTATTCATATACCAGAAATGTTTGAAGCTAGTGACTGAATGAAAGGAGCTGGCATCTCACTCTCTTTGAATCTTCTTTATCATGCTAGGATTAGCAGGAAAAAGCAAAAAATTTCAGAATTGCACCTTGCAATGTGGAGATATTACTGTTTGTGCATTTACAATATTCATTGATTTTTGCCATTGAAAAACGTCCAGAAATGTTTGAAGCTACTGACTGAATGAAAGGAGCTGGCATCTCACTCTCTTTGAATCTTCTTTATCATGCTAGGATTAGCAGGAAAAAGCAAAAAATTTCAGAATTGCACCTTGCAATGTGGAGATATTACTGTTTGTGCATTTACAATATTAATTGATTTTTGCCATTGAAAAACATCATGTTATTCATATACCAGAAATGTTTGAAGCTACTGAATGAATGAAAGGAGCTGGCATCTCACTCTCTTTGAATCTTCTTTATCATGCTAGGATTAGCAGGAAAAAGCAAAAAATTTCAGAATTGCACCTTGCAATGTGGAGATATTACTGTTTGTGCATTTACAATATTCATTGATTTTTGCCATTGAAAAACGTCCAGAAATGTTTGAAGCTACTGACTGAATGAAAGGAGCTGGCATCTCACTCTCTTTGAATCTTCTTTATCATGCTAGGATTAGCAGGAAAAAGCAAAAAATTTCAGAATTGCACCTTGCAATGTGGAGATATTACTGTTTGTGCATTTACAATATTCATTGATTTTTGCCATTGAAAAACATCATGTTATTCATTTACCAGAAATGTTTGAAGCTACTGACTGAATGAAAGGAGCTGGCATCTCACTCTCTTTGAATCTTCTTTATCATGCTAGGATTAGCAGGAAAAAGCAAAAAATTTCAGAATTGCACCTTGCAATGTGGAGATATTACTGTTTGTGCATTTACAATATTCATTGATTTTTGCCATTGAAAAACATGATGTTATTCATATACCAGAAATGTTTGAAGCTACTGACTGAATGAAAGAAGCTGGCATCTCACTCTCTTTGAATCTTCTTTATCATGCTAGGATTAGCAGGAAAAAGCAAAAAATTTCAGAATTGCACCTTGCAATGTGGAGATATTACTGTTTGTGCATTTACAATATTCATTGATTTTTGCCATTGAAAAACGTCCAGAAATGTTTGAAGCTACTGACTGAATGAAAGGAGCTGGCATCTCACTCTCTTTGAATCTTCTTTATCATGCTAGGATTAGCAGGAAAAAGCAAAAAATTTCAGAATTGCACCTTGCAATGTGGAGATATTACTGTTTGTGCATTTACAATATTCATTAATTTTTGCCATTGAAAAACGTCCAGAAATGTTTGAAGCTACTGACTGAATGAAAGGAGCTGGCATCTCACTCTCTTTGAATCTTCTTTATCATGCTAGGATTAGCAGGAAAAAGCAAAAAAATTTCAGAATTGCACCTTGCAATGTGGAGATATTACTGTTTGTGCATTTACAATATTCATTGATTTTTGCCATTGAAAAACGTCCAGAAATGTTTGAAGCTACTGATTGAATGAAAGGAGCTGGCATCTCACTCTCTTTGAATCTTCTTTATCATGCTAGGATTAGCAGGAAAAAGCAAAAAATTTCAGAATTGCACCTTGCAATGTGGAGATATTACTGTTTGTGCATTTACAATATTCATTGATTTTTGCCATTGAAAAACATCATGTTATTCATTTACCAGAAATGTTTGAAGCTACTGACTGAATGAAAGGAGCTGGCATCTCACTCTCTTTGAATCTTCTTTATCATGCTAGGATTAGCAGGAAAAAGCAAAAAATTTCAGAATTGCACCTTGCAATGTGGAGATATTACTGTTTGTGCATTTACAATATTCATTGATTTTTGCCATTGAAAAACATCATGTTATTCATATACCAGAAATGTTTGAAGCTACTGACTGAATGAAAGGAGCTGGCATCTCACTCTCTTTGAATCTTCTTTATCATGCTAGGATTAGCAGGAAAAAGCAAAAAATTTCAGAATTGCACCTTGCAATGTGGAGATATTACTGTTTGTGCATTTACAATATTCATTGATTTTTGCCATTGAAAAACGTCCAGAAATGTTTGAAGCTACTGACTGAATGAAAGGAGCTGGCATCTCACTCTCTTTGAATCTTCTTTATCATGCTAGGATTAGCAGGAAAAAGCAAAAAATTTCAGAATTGCACCTTGCAATGTGGAGATATTACTGTTTGTGCATTTACAATATTCATTGATTTTTGCCATTGAAAAACGTCCAGAAATGTTTGAAGCTACTGACTGAATGAAAGGAGCTGGCATCTCACTCTCTTTGAATCTTCTTTATCATGCTAGGATTAGCAGGAAAAAGCAAAAAAATTTCAGAATTGCACCTTGCAATGTGGAGATATTACTGTTTGTGCATTTACAATATTCATTGATTTTTGCCATTGAAAAACGTCCAGAAATGTTTGAAGATACTGGCTGAATGAAAGGAGCTGGCATCTCACTCTCTTTGAATCTTCTTTATCATGCTAGGATTAGCAGGAAAAAGCAAAAAATTTCAGAATTGCACCTTGCAATGTGGAGATATTACTGTTTGTGCATTTACAATATTCATTTATTTTTGCCATTGAAAAACGTCCAGAAATGTTTGAAGCTACTGACTGAATGAAAGGAGCTGGCATCTCACTCTCTTTGAATCTTCTTTATCATGCTAGGATTAGCAGGAAAAAGCAAAAAATTTCAGAATTGCACCTTGCAATGTGGAGATATTACTGTTTGTGCATTTACAATATTCATTGATTTTTGCCATTGAAAAACATCATGTTATTCATTTACCAGAAATGTTTGAAGCTACTGACTGAATGAAAGGAGCTGGCATCTCACTCTCTTTGAATCTTCTTTATCATGCTAGGATTAGCAGGAAAAAGCAAAAAATTTCAGAATTGCACCTTGCAATGTGGAGATATTACTGTTTGTGCATTTACAATATTCATTGATTTTTGCCATTGAAAAACGTCCAGAAATGTTTGAAGCTACTGACTGAATGAAAGGAGCTGGCATCTCACTCTCTTTGAATCTTCTTTATCATGCTAGGATTAGCAGGAAAAAGCAAAAAATTTCAGAATTGCACCTTGCAATGTGGAGATGTTACTGTTTGTGCATTTACAATATTCATTGATTTTTGCCATTGAAAAACGTCCAGAAATGTTTGAAGCTACTGACTGAATGAAAGGAGCTGGCATCTCACTCTCTTTGAATCTTCTTTATCATGCTAGGATTAGCAGGAAAAAGCAAAAAAATTTCAGAATTGCACCTTGCAATGTGGAGATATTACTGTTTGTGCATTTACAATATTCATTGATTTTTGCCATTGAAAAACGTCCAGAAATGTTTGAAGATACTGGCTGAATGAAAGGAGCTGGCATCTCACTCTCTTTGAATCTTCTTTATCATGCTAGGATTAGCAGGAAAAAGCAAAAAATTTCAGAATTGCACCTTGCAATGTGGAGATATTACTGTTTGTGCATTTACAATATTCATTTATTTTTGCCATTGAAAAACGTCCAGAAATGTTTGAAGCTACTGACTGAATGAAAGGAGCTGGCATCTCACTCTCTTTGAATCTTCTTTATCATGCTAGGATTAGCAGGAAAAAGCAAAAAATTTCAGAATTGCACCTTGCAATGTGGAGATATTACTGTTTGTGCATTTACAATATTCATTGATTTTTGCCATTGAAAAACATCATGTTATTCATTTACCAGAAATGTTTGAAGCTACTGACTGAATGAAAGGAGCTGGCATCTCACTCTCTTTGAATCTTCTTTATCATGCTAGGATTAGCAGGAAAAAGCAAAAAATTTCAGAATTGCACCTTGCAATGTGGAGATATTACTGTTTGTGCATTTACAATATTCATTGATTTTTGCCATTGAAAAACGTCCAGAAATGTTTGAAGCTACTGACTGAATGAAAGGAGCTGGCATCTCACTCTCTTTGAATCTTCTTTATCATGCTAGGATTAGCAGGAAAAAGCAAAAAATTTCAGAATTGCACCTTGCAATGTGGAGATGTTACTGTTTGTGCATTTACAATATTCATTGATTTTTGCCATTGAAAAACATCATGTTATTCATATACCAGAAATGTTTGAAGCTACTGACTGAATGAAAGGAGCTGGCATCTCACTCTCTTTGAATCTTCTTTATCATGCTAGGATTAGCAGGAAAAAGCAAAAAATTTCAGAATTGCACCTTGCAATGTGGAGATATTACTCTTTGTGCATTTACAATATTCATTGATTTTTGCCATTAAAAAACGTCCAGAAATGTTTGAAGCTACTGACTGAATGAAAGGAGCTGGCATCTCACTCTCTTTGAATCTTCTTTATCATGCTAGGATTAGCAGGAAAAAGCAAAAAATTTCAGAATTGCACCTTGCAATGTGGAGATATTACTGTTTGTGCATTTACAATATTCATTGATTTTTGCCATTGAAAAACGTCCAGAAATGTTTGAAGCTACTGACTTAATGAAAGGAGCTGGCATCTCACTCTCTTTGAATCTTCTTTATCATGCTAGGATTAGCAGGAAAAAGCAAAAAATTTCAGAATTGCACCTTGCAATGTGGAGATATTACTGTTTGTGCATTTACAATATTCATTGATTTTTGCCATTGAAAAACATCATGTTATTCATATACCAGAAATGTTTGAAGCTACTGACTGAATGAAAGGAGCTGGCATCTCACTCTCTTTGAATCTTCTTTATCATGCTAGGATTAGCAGGAAAAAGCAAAAAATTTCAGAATTGCACCTTGCAATGTGGAGATATTACTGTTTGTGCATTTACAATATTCATTGATTTTTGCCATTGAAAAACGTCCAGAAATGTTTGAAGCTACTGACTGAATGAAAGGAGCTGGCATCTCACTCGCTTTGAATCTTCTTTATCATGCTAGGATTAGCAGGAAAAAGCAAAAAATTTCAGAATTGCACCTTGCAATGTGGAGATATTACTGTTTGTGCATTTACAATATTCATTGATTTTTGCCATTGAAAAACATCATGTTATTCATATACCAGAAATGTTTGAAGCTACTGACTGAATGAAAGGAGCTGGCATCTCACTCTCTTTGAATCTTCTTTATCATGCTAGGATTAGCAGGAAAAAGCAAAAAATTTCAGAATTGCACCTTGCAATGTGGAGATATTACTGTTTGTGCATTTACAATATTCATTGATTTTTGCCATTGAAAAATGTCCAGAAATGTTTGAAGCTACTGACTGAATGAAAGGAGCTGGCATCTCACTCTCTTTGAATCTTCTTTATCATGCTAGGATTAGCAGGAAAAAGCAAAAAATTTCAGAATTGCACCTTGCAATGTGGAGATATTACTGTTTGTGCATTTACAATATTCATTGATTTTTGCCATTGAAAAATGTCCAGAAATGTTTGAAGCTACTGACTGAATGAAAGGAGCTGGCATCTCACTCTCTTTGAATCTTCTTTATCATGCTAGGATTAGCAGGAAAAAGCAAAAAATTTCAGAATTGCACCTTGCAATGTGGAGATATTACTGTTTGTGCATTTACAATATTCATTGATTTTTGCCATTGAAAAACATCATGTTATTCATATACCAGAAATGTTTGAAGCTAGTGACTGAATGAAAGGAGCTGGCATCTCACTCTCTTTGAATCTTCTTTATCATGCTAGGATTAGCAGGAAAAAGCAAAAAATTTCAGAATTGCACCTTGCAATGTGGAGATATTACTGTTTGTGCATTTACAATATTCATTGATTTTTGCCATTGAAAAACGTCCAGAAATGTTTGAAGCTACTGACTGAATGAAAGGAGCTGGCATCTCACTCTCTTTGAATCTTCTTTATCATGCTAGGATTAGCAGGAAAAAGCAAAAAATTTCAGAATTGCACCTTGCAATGTGGAGATATTACTGTTTGTGCATTTACAATATTCATTGATTTTTGCCATTGAAAAACATCATGTTATTCATATACCAGAAATGTTTGAAGCTACTGAATGAATGAAAGGAGCTGGTATCTCACTCTCTTTGAATCTTCTTTATCATGCTAGGATTAGCAGGAAAAAGCAAAAAATTTCAGAATTGCACCTTGCAATGTGGAGATATTACTGTTTGTGCATTTACAATATTCATTGATTTTTGCCATTGAAAAACGTCCAGAAATGTTTGAAGCTACTGACTGAATGAAAGGAGCTGGCATCTCACTCTCTTTGAATCTTCTTTATCATGCTAGGATTAGCAGGAAAAAGCAAAAAATTTCAGAATTGCACCTTGCAATGTGGAGATATTACTGTTTGTGCATTTACAATATTCATTGATTTTTGCCATTGAAAAACGTCCAGAAATGTTTGAAGCTACTGACTGAATGAAAGGAGCTGGCATCTCACTCGCTTTGAATCTTCTTTATCATGCTAGGATTAGCAGGAAAAAGCAAAAAATTTCAGAATTGCACCTTGCAATGTGGAGATATTACTGTTTGTGCATTTACAATATTCATTGATTTTTGCCATTGAAAAACATCATGTTATTCATATACCAGAAATGTTTGAAGCTACTGACTGAATGAAAGGAGCTGGCATCTCACTCTCTTTGAATCTTCTTTATCATGCTAGGATTAGCAGGAAAAAGCAAAAAAATTCAGAATTGCACCTTGCAATGTGGAGATATTACTGTTTGTGCATTTACAATATTCATTGATTTTTGCCATTGAAAAATGTCCAGAAATGTTTGAAGCTACTGACTGAATGAAAGGAGCTGGCATCTCACTCTCTTTGAATCTTCTTTATCATGCTAGGATTAGCAGGAAAAAGCAAAAAATTTCAGAATTGCACCTTGCAATGTGGAGATATTACTGTTTGTGCATTTACAATATTCATTGATTTTTGCCATTGAAAAACGTCCAGAAATGTTTGAAGCTACTGACTGAATGAAAGGAGCTGGCATCTCACTCTCTTTGAATCTTCTTTATCATGCTAGGAGTAGCAGGAAAAAGCAAAAAATTTCAGAATTGCACCTTGCAATGTGGAGATATTACTGTTTGTGCATTTACAATATTCATTGATTTTTGCC
Source organism: Phyllobates terribilis (assembly GCF_046119375.1). Classification (NCBI taxonomy): domain Eukaryota; kingdom Metazoa; phylum Chordata; class Amphibia; order Anura; family Dendrobatidae; genus Phyllobates; species Phyllobates terribilis. The sequence continues at coordinate 797,476 of NW_027362901.1, forward strand.
ATTGAAAAACATCATGTTATTCATATACCAGAAATGTTTGAAGCTACTGACTGAATGAAAGGAGCTGGCATCTCACTCTCTTTGAATCTTCTTTATCATGCTAGGATTAGCAGGAAAAAGCAAAAAATTTCAGAATTGCACCTTGCAATGTGGAGATATTACTGTTTGTGCATTTACAATATTCATTGATTTTTGCCATTGAAAAACATCATGTTATTCATATACCAGAAATGTTTGAAGCTACTGACTGAATGAAAGGAGTTGGCATCTCACTCTCTTTGAATCTTCTTTATCATGCTAGGATTAGCAGGAAAAAGCAAAAAATTTCAGAATTGCACCTTGCAATGTGGAGATATTACTGTTTGTGCATTTACAATATTCATTGATTTTTGCCATTGAAAAACGTCCAGAAATGTTTGAAGATACTGACTGAATGAAAGGAGCTGGCATCTCACTCTCTTTGGATCTTCTTTATCATGCTAGGATTAGCAGGAAAAAGCAAAAAATTTCAGAATTGCACCTTGCAATGTGGAGATATTACTGTTTGTGCATTTACAATATTCATTGATTTTTGCCATTGAAAAACATCATGTTATTCATATACCAGAAATGTTTGAAGCTACTGACTGAATGAAAGGAGCTGGCATCTCACTCTCTTTGAATCTTCTTTATCATGCTAGGATTAGCAGGAAAAAGCAAAAAATTTCAGAATTGCACCTTGCAATGTGGAGATATCACTGTTTGTGCATTTACAATATTCATTGATTTTTGCCATTGAAAAACGTCCAGAAATGTTTGAAGCTACTGACTGAATGAAAGGAGCTGGCATCTCACTCTCTTTGAATCTTCTTTATCATGCTAGGATTAGCAGGAAAAAGCAAAAAATTTCAGAATTGCACCTTGCAATGTGGAGATATTACTGTTTGTGCATTTACAATATTCATTGATTTTTGCCATTGAAAAACATCATGTTATTCATATACCAGAAATGTTTGAAGCTACTGACTGAATGAAAGGAGCTGGCATCTCACTCTCTTTGAATCTTCTTTATCATGCTAGGATTAGCAGGAAAAAGCAAAAAATTTCAGAATTGCACCTTGCAATGTGGAGATATTACTGTTTGTGCATTTACAATATTCATTGATTTTTGCCATTGAAAAACGTCCAGAAATGTTTGAAGCTACTGACTGAATGAAAGGAGCTGGCATCTCACTCTCTTTGAATCTTCTTTATCATGCTAGGATTAGCAGGAAAAAACAAAAGATTTCAGAATTGCACCTTGCAATGTGGAGATATTACTGTTTGTGCATTTACAATATTCATTGATTTTTGCCATTGAAAAACATCATGTTATTCATATACCAGAAATGTTTGACGCTACTGACTGAATGAAAGGAGCTGGCATCTCACTCTCTTTGAATCTTCTTTATCATGCTAGGATTAGCAGGAAAAAGCAAAAAATTTCAGAATTGCACCTTGCAATGTGGAGATATTACTGTTTGTGCATTTACAATATTCATTGATTTTTGCCATTGAAAAACATCATGTTATTCATATACCAGAAATGTTTGAAGCTACTGACTGAATGAAAGGAGTTGGCATCTCACTCTCTTTGAATCTTCTTTATCATGCTAGGATTAGCAGGAAAAAGCAAAAAATTTCAGAATTGCACCTTGCAATGTGGAGATATTACTGTTTGTGCATTTACAATATTCATTGATTTTTGCCATTGAAAAACGTCCAGAAATGTTTGAAGATACTGACTGAATGAAAGGAGCTGGCATCTCACTCTCTATGAATCTTCTTTATCATGCTAGGATTAGCAGGAAAAAGCAAAAAATTTCAGAATTGCACCTTGCAATGTGGAGATATTACTGTTTGTGCATTTACAATATTCATTGATTTTTGCCATTGAAAAACATCCAGAAATGTTTGAAGCTACTGACTGAATGAAAGGAGCTGGCATCTCACTCTCTTTGAATCTTCTTTATCATGCTAGGATTATCAGGAAAAAGCAAAAAATTTCAGAATTGCACCTTGCAATGTGGAGATATTACTGTTTGTGCATTTACAATATTCATTGATTTTTGCCATTGTAAAACATCATGTTATTCATATACCAGAAATGTTTGAAGCTACTGACTGAATGAAAGGAGCTGGCATCTCACTCTCTTTAAATCTTCTTTATCATGCTATTATTAGCAGGAAAAAGCAAAAAATTTCAGAATTGCACCTTGTAATGTGGAGATATTACTGTTTGTGCATTTACAATATTCATTGATTTTTGCCATTGAAAAACGTCCAGAAATGTTTGAAGCTACTGACTGAATGAAAGGAGCTGGCATCTCACTCTCTTTGAATCTTCTTTATCATGCTAGGATTAGCAGGAAAAAGCAAAAAATTTCAGAATTGCACCTTGCAATGTGGAGATATCACTGTTTGTGCATTTACAATATTCATTGATTTTTGCCATTGAAAAACGTCCAGAAATGTTTGAAGCTACTGACTGAATGAAAGGAGCTGGCATCTCACTCTCTTTGAATCTTCTTTATCATGCTAGGATTAGCAGGAAAAAGCAAAAAATTTCAGAATTGCACCTTGCAATGTGGAGATATTACTGTTTGTGCATTTACAATATTCATTGATTTTTGCCATTGAAAAACATCATGTTATTCATATACCAGAAATGTTTGAAGCTAGTGACTGAATGAAAGGAGCTGGCATCTCACTCTCTTTGAATCTTCTTTATCATGCTAGGATTAGCAGGAAAAAGCAAAAAATTTCAGAATTGCACCTTGCAATGTGGAGATATTACTGTTTGTGCATTTACAATATTCATTGATTTTTGCCATTGAAAAACGTCCAGAAATGTTTGAAGCTACTGACTGAATGAAAGGAGCTGGCATCTCACTCTCTTTGAATCTTCTTTATCATGCTAGGATTAGCAGGAAAAAGCAAAAAATTTCAGAATTGCACCTTGCAATGTGGAGATATTACTGTTTGTGCATTTACAATATTCATTGATTTTTGCCATTGAAAAACGTCCAGAAATGTTTGAAGCTACTGACTGAATGAAAGGAGCTGGCATCTCACTCTCTTTGAATCTTCTTTATCATGCTAGGTTTAGCAGGAAAAAGCAAAAAATTTCAGAATTGCACCTTGCAATGTGGAGATATTACTGTTTGTGCATTTAGAATATTCATTGATTTTTGCCATTGAAAAACATCATGTTATTCATATACCAGAAATGTTTGAAGCTACTGAATGAATGAAAGGAGCTGGCATCTCACTCTCTTTGAATCTTCTTTATCATGCTAGGATTAGCAGGAAAAAGCAAAAAATTTCAGAATTGCACCTTGCAATGTGGAGATATTACTGTTTGTGCATTTACAATATTCATTGATTTTTGCCATTGAAAAACGTCCAGAAATGTTTGAAGCTACTGACTGAATGAAAGGAGCTGGCATCTCACTCTCTTTGAATCTTCTTTATCATGCTAGGATTAGCAGGAAAAAGCAAAAAATTTCAGAATTGCACCTTGCAATGTGGAGATATTACTGTTTGTGCATTTACAATATTCATTGATTTTTGCCATTGAAAAACATCATGTTATTCATTTACCAGAAATGTTTGAAGCTACTGACTGAATGAAAGGAGCTGGCATCTCACTCTCTTTGAATCTTCTTTATCATGCTAGGATTAGCAGGAAAAAGCAAAAAATTTCAGAATTGCACCTTGGAATGTGGAGATATTACTGTTTGTGCATTTACAATATTCATTGATTTTTGCCATTGAAAAACGTCCAGAAATGTTTGAAGCTACTGACTGAATGAAAGGAGCTGGCATCTCACTCTCTTTGAATCTTCTTTATCATGCTAGGATTAGCAGGAAAAAGCAAAAAATTTCAGAATTGCACCTTGCAATGTGGAGATATTACTGTTTGTGCATTTACAATATTCATTGATTTTTGCCATTGAAAAACATCATGTTATTCATATACCAGAAATGTTTGAAGCTAGTGACTGAATGAAAGGAGCTGGCATCTCACTCTCTTTGAATCTTCTTTATCATGCTAGGATTAGCAGGAAAAAGCAAAAAATTTCAGAATTGCACCTTGCAATGTGGAGATATTACTGTTTGTGCATTTACAATATTCATTGATTTTTGCCATTGAAAAACGTCCAGAAATGTTTGAAGCTACTGACTGAAAGGAGCTGGCATCTCACTCTCTTTGAATCTTCTTTATCATGCTAGGATTAGCAGGAAAAAGCAAAAAATTTCAGAATTGCACCTTGCAATGTGGAGATATTGCTGTTTGTGCATTTACAATATTCATTGATTTTTGCCATTGAAAAACGTCCAGAAATGTTTGAAGCTACTGACTGAATGAAAGGAGCTGGCATCTCACTCTCTTTGAATCTTCTTTATCATGCTAGGATTAGCAGGAAAAAGCAAAAAATTTCAGAATTGCACCTTGCAATGTGGAGATATTACTGTTTGTGCATTTACAATATTCATTGATTTTTGCCATTGAAAAACATCATGTTATTCATATACCAGAAATGTTTGAAGCTACTGAATGAATGAAAGGAGCTGGCATCTCACTCTCTTTGAATCTTCTTTATCATGCTAGGATTAGCAGGAAAAAGCAAAAAATTTCAGAATTGCACCTTGCAATGTGGAGATATTACTGTTTGTGCATTTACAATATTCATTGATTTTTGCCATTGAAAAACGTCCAGAAATGTTTGAAGCTACTGACTGAATGAAAGGAGCTGGCATCTCACTCTCTTTGAATCTTCTTTATCATGCTAGGATTAGCAGGAAAAAGCAAAAAATTTCAGAATTGCACCTTGCAATGTGGAGATATTACTGTTTGTGCATTTACAATATTCATTGATTTTTGCCATTGAAAAACATCATGTTATTCATTTACCAGAAATGTTTGAAGCTACTGACTGAATGAAAGGAGCTGGCATCTCACTCTCTTTGAATCTTCTTTATCATGCTAGGATTAGCAGGAAAAAGCAAAAAATTTCAGAATTGCACCTTGCAATGTGGAGATATTACTGTTTGTGCATTTACAATATTCATTGATTTTTGCCATTGAAAAACATGATGTTATTCATATACCAGAAATGTTTGAAGCTACTGACTGAATGAAAGAAGCTGGCATCTCACTCTCTTTGAATCTTCTTTATCATGCTAGGATTAGCAGGAAAAAGCAAAAAATTTCAGAATTGCACCTTGCAATGTGGAGATATTACTGTTTGTGCATTTACAATATTCATTGATTTTTGCCATTGAAAAACGTCCAGAAATGTTTGAAGCTACTGACTGAATGAAAGGAGCTGGCATCTCACTCTCTTTGAATCTTCTTTATCATGCTAGGATTAGCAGGAAAAAGCAAAAAATTTCAGAATTGCACCTTGCAATGTGCAGATATTACTGTTTGTGCATTTACAATATTCATTAATTTTTGCCATTGAAAAACGTCCAGAAATGTTTGAAGCTACTGACTGAATGAAAGGAGCTGGCATCTCACTCTCTTTGAATCTTCTTTATCATGCTAGGATTAGCAGGAAAAAGCAAAAAAATTTCAGAATTGCACCTTGCAATGTGGAGATATTACTGTTTGTGCATTTACAATATTCATTGATTTTTGCCATTGAAAAACGTCCAGAAATGTTTGAAGCTCCTGACTGAATGAAAGGAGCTGGCATCTCACTCTCTTTGAATCTTCTTTATCATGCTAGGATTAGCAGGAAAAAGCAAAAAATTTCAGAATTGCACCTTGCAATGTGGAGATATTACTGTTTGTGCATTTACAATATTCATTGATTTTTGCCATTGAAAAACATCATGTTATTCATTTACCAGAAATGTTTGAAGCTACTGACTGAATGAAAGGAGCTGGCATCTCACTCTCTTTGAATCTTCTTTATCATGCTAGGATTAGCAGGAAAAAGCAAAAAATTTCAGAATTGCACCTTGCAATGTGGAGATATTACTGTTTGTGCATTTACAATATTCATTGATTTTTGCCATTGAAAAACGTCCAGAAATGTTTGAAGCTACTGACTGAATGAAAGGAGCTGGCATCTCACTCGCTTTGAATCTTCTTTATCATGCTAGGATTAGCAGGAAAAAGCAAAAAATTTCAGAATTGCACCTTGCAATGTGGAGATATTACTGTTTGTGCATTTACAATATTCATTGATTTTTGCCATTGAAAAACATCATGTTATTCATATACCAGAAATGTTTGAAGCTACTGACTGAATGAAAGGAGCTGGCATCTCACTCTCTTTGAATCTTCTTTATCATGCTAGGATTAGCAGGAAAAAGCAAAAAATTTCAGAATTGCACCTTGCAATGTGGAGATATTACTGTTTGTGCATTTACAATATTCATTGATTTTTGCCATTGAAAAATGTCCAGAAATGTTTGAAGCTACTGACTGAATGAAAGGAGCTGGCATCTCACTCTCTTTGAATCTTCTTTATCATGCTAGGATTAGCAGGAAAAAGCAAAAAATTTCAGAATTGCACCTTGCAATATGGAGATATTACTGTTTGTGCATTTACAATATTCATTGATTTTTGCCATTGAAAAATGTCCAGAAATGTTTGAAGCTACTGACTGAATGAAAGGAGCTGGCATCTCACTCTCTTTGAATCTTCTTTATCATGCTAGGATTAGCAGGAAAAAGCAAAAAATTTCAGAATTGCACCTTGCAATGTGGAGATATTACTGTTTGTGCATTTACAATATTCATTGATTTTTGCCATTGAAAAACGTCCAGAAATGTTTGAAGATACTGACTGAATGAAAGGAGCTGGCATCTCACTCTCTTTGGATCTTCTTTATCATGCTAGGATTAGCAGGAAAAAGCAAAAAATTTCAGAATTGCACCTTGCAATGTGGAGATATTACTGTTTGTGCATTTACAATATTCATTGATTTTTGCCATTGAAAAACATCATGTTATTCATATACCAGAAATGTTTGAAGCTACTGACTGAATGAAAGGAGCTGGCATCTCACTCTCTTTGAATCTTCTTTATCATGCTAGGATTAGCAGGAAAAAGCAAAAAATTTCAGAATTGCACCTTGCAATGTGGAGATATCACTGTTTGTGCATTTACAATATTCATTGATTTTTGCCATTGAAAAACATCATGTTATTCATTTACCAGAAATGTTTGAAGCTACTGACTGAATGAAAGGAGCTGGCATCTCACTCTCTTTGAATCTTCTTTATCACGATAGGATTAGCAGGAAAAAGCAAAAAATTTCAGAATTGCACCTTGCAATGTGGAGATATTACTGTTTGTGCATTTACAATATTCATTGATTTTTGCCATTGAAAAACGTCCAGAAATGTTTGAAGCTACTGACTGAATGAAAGGAGCTGGCATCTCACTCTCTTTGAATCTTCTTTATCATGCTAGGATTAGCAGGAAAAAGCAAAAAATTTCAGAATTGCACCTTGCAATGTGGAGATATTACTGTTTGTGCATTTACAATATTCATTGATTTTTGCCATTGAAAATCATCATGTTATTCATATACCAGAAATGTTTGAAGCTACTGACTGAATGAAAGGAGCTGGCATCTCACTCTCTTTGAATCTTCTTTATCATGCTAGGATTAGCAGGAAAAAGCAAAAAATTTCAGAATTGCACCTTGCAATGTGGAGATATTACTGTTTGTGCATTTACAATATTCATTGATTTTTGCCATTGAAAAACGTCCAGAAATGTTTGAAGCTACTGACTGAATGAAAGGAGCTGGCATCTCACTCTCTTTGAATCTTCTTTATCATGCTAGGATTAGCAGGAAAAAGCAAAAGATTTCAGAATTGCACCTTGCAATGTGGAGATATTACTGTTTGTGCATTTACAATATTCATTGATTTTTGCCATTGAAAAACATCATGTTATTCATATACCAGAAATGTTTGACGCTACTGACTGAATGAAAGGAGCTGGCATCTCACTCTCTTTGAATCTTCTTTATCATGCTAGGATTAGCAGGAAAAAGCAAAAAATTTCAGAATTGCACCTTGCAATGTGGAGATATTACTGTTTGTGCATTTACAATATTCATTGATTTTTGCCATTGAAAAACATCATGTTATTCATATACCAGAAATGTTTGAAGCTACTGACTGAATGAAAGGAGTTGGCATCTCACTCTCTTTGAATCTTCTTTATCATGCTAGGATTAGCAGGAAAAAGCAAAAAATTTCAGAATTGCACCTTGCAATGTGGAGATATTACTGTTTGTGCATTTACAATATTCATTGATTTTTGCCATTGAAAAACATCATGTTATTCATATACCAGAAATGTTTGAAGCTACTGACTGAATGAAAGGAGCTGGCATCTCACTCTCTTTGAATCTTCTTTATCATGCTAGGATTAGCAGGAAAAAGCAAAAAATTTCAGAATTGCACCTTGCAATGTGGAGATATTACTGTTTGTGCATTTACAATATTCATTGATTTTTGCCATTGAAAAATGTCCAGAAATGTTTGAAGCTACTGACTGAATGAAAGGAGCTGGCATCTCACTCTCTTTGAATCTTCTTTATCATGCTAGGATTAGCAGGAAAAAGCAAAAAATTTCAGAATTGCACCTTGCAATATGGAGATATTACTGTTTGTGCATTTACAATATTCATTGATTTTTGCCATTGAAAAATGTCCAGAAATGTTTGAAGCTACTGACTGAATGAAAGGAGCTGGCATCTCACTCTCTTTGAATCTTCTTTATCATGCTAGGATTAGCAGGAAAAAGCAAAAAATTTCAGAATTGCACCTTGCAATGTGGAGATATTACTGTTTGTGCATTTACAATATTCATTGATTTTTGCCTTTGAAAAACGTCCAGAAATGTTTGAAGATACTGACTGAATGAAAGGAGCTGGCATCTCACTCTCTTTGGATCTTCTTTATCATGCTAGGATTAGCAGGAAAAAGCAAAAAATTTCAGAATTGCACCTTGCAATGTGGAGATATTACTGTTTGTGCATTTACAATATTCATTGATTTTTGCCATTGAAAAACATCATGTTATTCATATACCAGAAATGTTTGAAGCTACTGACTGAATGAAAGGAGCTGGCATCTCACTCTCTTTGAATCTTCTTTATCATGCTAGGATTAGCAGGAAAAAGCAAAAAATTTCAGAATTGCACCTTGCAATGTGGAGATATCACTGTTTGTGCATTTACAATATTCATTGATTTTTGCCATTGAAAAACATCATGTTATTCATTTACCAGAAATGTTTGAAGCTACTGACTGAATGAAAGGAGCTGGCATCTCACTCTCTTTGAATCTTCTTTATCACGATAGGATTAGCAGGAAAAAGCAAAAAATTTCAGAATTGCACCTTGCAATGTGGAGATATTACTGTTTGTGCATTTACAATATTCATTGATTTTTGCCATTGAAAAACGTCCAGAAATGTTTGAAGCTACTGACTGAATGAAAGGAGCTGGCATCTCACTCTCTTTGAATCTTCTTTATCATGCTAGGATTAGCAGGAAAAAGCAAAAAATTTCAGAATTGCACCTTGCAATGTGGAGATATTACTGTTTGTGCATTTACAATATTCATTGATTTTTGCCATTGAAAAACATCATGTTATTCATATACCAGAAATGTTTGAAGCTACTGACTGAATGAAAGGAGCTGGCATCTCACTCTCTTTGAATCTTCTTTATCATGCTAGGATTAGCAGGAAAAAGCAAAAAATTTCAGAATTGCACCTTGCAATGTGGAGATATTACTGTTTGTGCATTTACAATATTCATTGATTTTTGCCATTGAAAAACGTCCAGAAATGTTTGAAGCTACTGACTGAATGAAAGGAGCTGGCATCTCACTCTCTTTGAATCTTCTTTATCATGCTAGGATTAGCAGGAAAAAGCAAAAGATTTCAGAATTGCACCTTGCAATGTGGAGATATTACTGTTTGTGCATTTACAATATTCATTGATTTTTGCCATTGAAAAACATCATGTTATTCATATACCAGAAATGTTTGACGCTACTGACTGAATGAAAGGAGCTGGCATCTCACTCTCTTTGAATCTTCTTTATCATGCTAGGATTAGCAGGAAAAAGCAAAAAATTTCAGAATTGCACCTTGCAATGTGGAGATATTACTGTTTGTGCATTTACAATATTCATTGATTTTTGCCATTGAAAAACATCATGTTATTCATATACCAGAAATGTTTGAAGCTACTGACTGAATGAAAGGAGTTGGCATCTCACTCTCTTTGAATCTTCTTTATCATGCTAGGATTAGCAGGAAAAAGCAAAAAATTTCAGAATTGCACCTTGCAATGTGGAGATATTACTGTTTGTGCATTTACAATATTCATTGATTTTTGCCATTGAAAAACATCCAGAAATGTTTGAAGCTACTGACTGAATGAAAGGAGCTGGCATCTCACTCTCTTTGAATCTTCTTTATCATGCTGGGATTAGCAGGAAAAAGCAAAAAATTTCAGAATTGCACCTTGCAATGTGGAGATATTACTGTTTGTGCATTTACAATATTCATTGATTTTTGCCATTGTAAAACATCATGTTATTCATATACCAGAAATGTTTGAAGCTACTGACTGAATGAAAGGAGCTGGCATCTCACTCTCTTTAAATCTTCTTTATCATGCTATTATTAGCAGGAAAAAGCAAAAAATTTCAGAATTGCACCTTGCAATGTGGAGATATTACTGTTTGTGCATTTACAATATTCATTGATTTTTGCCATTGAAAAACGTCCAGAAATGTTTGAAGCTACTGACTGAATGAAAGGAGCTGGCATCTCACTCTCTTTGAATCTTCTTTATCATGCTAGGATTAGCAGGAAAAAGCAAAAAATTTCAGAATTGCACCTTGCAATGTGGAGATATCACTGTTTGTGCATTTACAATATTCATTGATTTTTGCCATTGAAAAACATCATGTTATTCATTTACCAGAAATGTTTGAAGCTACTGACTGAATGAAAGGAGCTGGCATCTCACTCTCTTTGAATCTTCTTTATCATGCTAGGATTAGCAGGAAAAAGCAAAAAATTTCAGAATTGCACCTTGCAATGTGGAGATATTACTGTTTGTGCATTTACAATATTCATTGATTTTTGCCATTGAAAAACGTCCAGAAATGTTTGAAGCTACTGACTGAATGAAAGGAGCTGGCATCTCACTCTCTTTGAATCTTCTTTATCATGCTAGGATTAGCAGGAAAAAGCAAAAAATTTCAGAATTGCACCTTGCAATGTGGAGATATTACTGTTTGTGCATTTACAATATTCATTGATTTTTGCCATTGAAAAACATCATGTTATTCATATACCAGAAATGTTTGAAGCTACTGAATGAATGAAAGGAGCTGGCATCTCACTCTCTTTGAATCTTCTTTATCATGCTAGGATTAGCAGGAAAAAGCAAAAAATTTCAGAATTGCACCTTGCAATGTGGAGATATTACTGTTTGTGCATTTACAATATTCATTGATTTTTGCCATTGAAAAACGTCCAGAAATGTTTGAAGCTACTGACTGAATGAAAGGAGCTGGCATCTCACTCTCTTTGAATCTTCTTTATCATGCTAGGATTAGCAGGAAAAAGCAAAAAATTTCAGAATTGCACCTTGCAATGTGGAGATATTACTGTTTGTGCATTTACAATATTCATTGATTTTTGCCATTGAAAAACATCATGTTATTCATTTACCAGAAATGTTTGAAGCTACTGACTGAATGAAAGGAGCTGGCATCTCACTCTCTTTGAATCTTCTTTATCATGCTAGGATTAGCAGGAAAAAGCAAAAAATTTCAGAATTGCACCTTGCAATGTGGAGATATTACTGTTTGTGCATTTACAATATTCATTGATTTTTGCCATTGAAAAACATGATGTTATTCATATACCAGAAATGTTTGAAGCTACTGACTGAATGAAAGAAGCTGGCATCTCACTCTCTTTGAATCTTCTTTATCATGCTAGGATTAGCAGGAAAAAGCAAAAAATTTCAGAATTGCACCTTGCAATGTGGAGATATTACTGTTTGTGCATTTACAATATTCATTGATTTTTGCCATTGAAAAACGTCCAGAAATGTTTGAAGCTACTGACTGAATGAAAGGAGCTGGCATCTCACTCTCTTTGAATCTTCTTTATCATGCTAGGATTAGCAGGAAAAAGCAAAAAATTTCAGAATTGCACCTTGCAATGTGGAGATATTACTGTTTGTGCATTTACAATATTCATTGATTTTTGCCATTGAAAAACATCATGTTATTCATTTACCAGAAATGTTTGAAGCTACTGACTGAATGAAAGGAGCTGGCATCTCACTCTCTTTGAATCTTCTTTATCATGCTAGGATTAGCAGGAAAAAGCAAAAAATTTCAGAATTGCACCTTGCAATGTGGAGATATTACTGTTTGTGCATTTACAATATTCATTGATTTTTGCCATTGAAAAACGTCCAGAAATGTTTGAAGCTACTGACTGAATGAAAGGAGCTGGCATCTCACTCTCTTTGAATCTTCTTTATCATGCTAGGATTAGCAGGAAAAAGCAAAAAATTTCAGAATTGCACCTTGCAATGTGGAGATATTACTGTTTGTGCATTTACAATATTCATTAATTTTTGCCATTGAAAAACGTCCAGAAATGTTTGAAGCTACTGACTGAATGAAAGGAGCTGGCATCTCACTCTCTTTGAATCTTCTTTATCATGCTAGGATTAGCAGGAAAAAGCAAAAAAATTTCAGAATTGCACCTTGCAATGTGGAGATATTACTGTTTGTGCATTTACAATATTCATTGATTTTTGCCATTGAAAAACGTCCAGAAATGTTTGAAGCTACTGACTGAATGAAAGGAGCTGGCATCTCACTCTCTTTGAATCTTCTTTATCATGCTAGGATTAGCAGGAAAAAGCAAAAAATTTCAGAATTGCACCTTGCAATGTGGAGATATTACTGTTTGTGCATTTACAATATTCATTGATTTTTGCCATTGAAAAACATCATGTTATTCATTTACCAGAAATGTTTGAAGCTACTGACTGAATGAAAGGAGCTGGCATCTCACTCTCTTTGAATCTTCTTTATCATGCTAGGATTAGCAGGAAAAAGCAAAAAATTTCAGAATTGCACCTTGCAATGTGGAGATATTACTGTTTGTGCATTTACAATATTCATTGATTTTTGCCATTGAAAAACATCATGTTATTCATTTACCAGAAATGTTTGAAGCTACTGACTGAATGAAAGGAGCTGGCATCTCACTCTCTTTAAATCTTCTTTATCATGCTATTATTAGCAGGAAAAAGCAAAAAATTTCAGAATTGCACCTTGCAATGTGGAGATATTACTGTTTGTGCATTTACAATATTCATTGATTTTTGCCATTGAAAAACGTCCAGAAATGTTTGAAGCTACTGACTGAATGAAAGGAGCTGGCATCTCACTCTCTTTGAATCTTCTTTATCATGCTAGGATTAGCAGGAAAAAGCAAAAAATTTCAGAATTGCACCTTGCAATGTGGAGATATCACTGTTTGTGCATTTACAATATTCATTGATTTTTGCCATTGAAAAACATCATGTTATTCATTTACCAGAAATGTTTGAAGCTACTGACTGAATGAAAGGAGCTGGCATCTCACTCTCTTTGAATCTTCTTTATCATGCTAGGATTAGCAGGAAAAAGCAAAAAATTTCAGAATTGCACCTTGCAATGTGGAGATATTACTGTTTGTGCATTTACAATATTCATTGATTTTTGCCATTGAAAAACGTCCAGAAATGTTTGAAGCTACTGACTGAATGAAAGGAGCTGGCATCTCACTCTCTTTGAATCTTCTTTATCATGCTAGGATTAGCAGGAAAAAGCAAAAAATTTCAGAATTGCACCTTGCAATGTGGAGATATTACTGTTTGTGCATTTACAATATTCATTGATTTTTGCCATTGAAAAACATCATGTTATTCATATACCAGAAATGTTTGAAGCTACTGAATGAATGAAAGGAGCTGGCATCTCACTCTCTTTGAATCTTCTTTATCATGCTAGGATTAGCAGGAAAAAGCAAAAAATTTCAGAATTGCACCTTGCAATGTGGAGATATTACTGTTTGTGCATTTACAATATTCATTGATTTTTGCCATTGAAAAACGTCCAGAAATGTTTGAAGCTACTGACTGAATGAAAGGAGCTGGCATCTCACTCTCTTTGAATCTTCTTTATCATGCTAGGATTAGCAGGAAAAAGCAAAAAATTTCAGAATTGCACCTTGCAATGTGGAGATATTACTGTTTGTGCATTTACAATATTCATTGATTTTTGCCATTGAAAAACATCATGTTATTCATTTACCAGAAATGTTTGAAGCTACTGACTGAATGAAAGGAGCTGGCATCTCACTCTCTTTGAATCTTCTTTATCATGCTAGGATTAGCAGGAAAAAGCAAAAAATTTCAGAATTGCACCTTGCAATGTGGAGATATTACTGTTTGTGCATTTACAATATTCATTGATTTTTGCCATTGAAAAACATGATGTTATTCATATACCAGAAATGTTTGAAGCTACTGACTGAATGAAAGAAGCTGGCATCTCACTCTCTTTGAATCTTCTTTATCATGCTAGGATTAGCAGGAAAAAGCAAAAAATTTCAGAATTGCACCTTGCAATGTGGAGATATTACTGTTTGTGCATTTACAATATTCATTGATTTTTGCCATTGAAAAACGTCCAGAAATGTTTGAAGCTACTGACTGAATGAAAGGAGCTGGCATCTCACTCTCTTTGAATCTTCTTTATCATGCTAGGATTAGCAGGAAAAAGCAAAAAATTTCAGAATTGCACCTTGCAATGTGGAGATATTACTGTTTGTGCATTTACAATATTCATTGATTTTTGCCATTGAAAAACATCATGTTATTCATTTACCAGAAATGTTTGAAGCTACTGACTGAATGAAAGGAGCTGGCATCTCACTCTCTTTGAATCTTCTTTATCATGCTAGGATTAGCAGGAAAAAGCAAAAAATTTCAGAATTGCACCTTGCAATGTGGAGATATTACTGTTTGTGCATTTACAATATTCATTGATTTTTGCCATTGAAAAACGTCCAGAAATGTTTGAAGCTACTGACTGAATGAAAGGAGCTGGCATCTCACTCTCTTTGAATCTTCTTTATCATGCTAGGATTAGCAGGAAAAAGCAAAAAATTTCAGAATTGCACCTTGCAATGTGGAGATATTACTGTTTGTGCATTTACAATATTCATTAATTTTTGCCATTGAAAAACGTCCAGAAATGTTTGAAGCTACTGACTGAATGAAAGGAGCTGGCATCTCACTCTCTTTGAATCTTCTTTATCATGCTAGGATTAGCAGGAAAAAGCAAAAAAATTTCAGAATTGCACCTTGCAATGTGGAGATATTACTGTTTGTGCATTTACAATATTCATTGATTTTTGCCATTGAAAAACGTCCAGAAATGTTTGAAGCTACTGACTGAATGAAAGGAGCTGGCATCTCACTCTCTTTGAATCTTCTTTATCATGCTAGGATTAGCAGGAAAAAGCAAAAAATTTCAGAATTGCACCTTGCAATGTGGAGATATTACTGTTTGTGCATTTACAATATTCATTGATTTTTGCCATTGAAAAACATCATGTTATTCATTTACCAGAAATGTTTGAAGCTACTGACTGAATGAAAGGAGCTGGCATCTCACTCTCTTTGAATCTTCTTTATCATGCTAGGATTAGCAGGAAAAAGCAAAAAATTTCAGAATTGCACCTTGCAATGTGGAGATATTACTGTTTGTGCATTTACAATATTCATTGATTTTTGCCATTGAAAAACATCATGTTATTCATTTACCAGAAATGTTTGAAGCTACTGACTGAATGAAAGGAGCTGGCATCTCACTCTCTTTGAATCTTCTTTATCATGCTAGGATTAGCAGGAAAAAGCAAAAAATTTCAGAATTGCACCTTGCAATGTGGAGATATTACTGTTTGTGCATTTACAATATTCATTGATTTTTGCCATTGAAAAACGTCCAGAAATGTTTGAAGCTACTGACTGAATGAAAGGAGCTGGCATCTCACTCTCTTTGAATCTTCTTTATCATGCTAGGATTAGCAGGAAAAAGCAAAAAATTTCAGAATTGCACCTTGCAATGTGGAGATATTACTGTTTGTGCATTTACAATATTCATTGATTTTTGCCATTGAAAAACATCATGTTATTCATATACCAGAAATGTTTGAAGCTACTGAATGAATGAAAGGAGCTGGCATCTCACTCTCTTTGAATCTTCTTTATCATGCTAGGATTAGCAGGAAAAAGCAAAAAATTTCAGAATTGCACCTTGCAATGTGGAGATATTACTGTTTGTGCATTTACAATATTCATTGATTTTTGCCATTGAAAAACGTCCAGAAATGTTTGAAGCTACTGACTGAATGAAAGGAGCTGGCATCTCACTCTCTTTGAATCTTCTTTATCATGCTAGGATTAGCAGGAAAAAGCAAAAAATTTCAGAATTGCACCTTGCAATGTGGAGATATTACTGTTTGTGCATTTACAATATTCATTGATTTTTGCCATTGAAAAACATCATGTTATTCATATACCAGAAATGTTTGAAGCTACTGAATGAATGAAAGGAGCTGGCATCTCACTCTCTTTGAATCTTCTTTATCATGCTAGGATTAGCAGGAAAAAGCAAAAAATTTCAGAATTGCACCTTGCAATGTGGAGATATTACTGTTTGTGCATTTACAATATTCATTGATTTTTGCCATTGAAAAACATCATGTTATTCATTTACCAGAAATGTTTGAAGCTACTGACTGAATGAAAGGAGCTGGCATCTCACTCTCTTTGAATCTTCTTTATCATGCTAGGATTAGCAGGAAAAAGCAAAAAATTTCAGAATTGCACCTTGCAATGTGGAGATATTACTGTTTGTGCATTTACAATATTCATTGATTTTTGCCATTGAAAAACATGATGTTATTCATATACCAGAAATGTTTGAAGCTACTGACTGAATGAAAGAAGCTGGCATCTCACTCTCTTTGAATCTTCTTTATCATGCTAGGATTAGCAGGAAAAAGCAAAAAATTTCAGAATTGCACCTTGCAATGTGGAGATATTACTGTTTGTGCATTTACAATATTCATTGATTTTTGCCATTGAAAAACGTCCAGAAATGTTTGAAGCTACTGACTGAATGAAAGGAGCTGGCATCTCACTCTCTTTGAATCTTCTTTATCATGCTAGGATTAGCAGGAAAAAGCAAAAAATTTCAGAATTGCACCTTGCAATGTGGAGATATTACTGTTTGTGCATTTACAATATTCATTAATTTTTGCCATTGAAAAACGTCCAGAAATGTTTGAAGCTACTGACTGAATGAAAGGAGCTGGCATCTCACTCTCTTTGAATCTTCTTTATCATGCTAGGATTAGCAGGAAAAAGCAAAAAAATTTCAGAATTGCACCTTGCAATGTGGAGATATTACTGTTTGTGCATTTACAATATTCATTGATTTTTGCCATTGAAAAACGTCCAGAAATGTTTGAAGCTACTGACTGAATGAAAGGAGCTGGCATCTCACTCTCTTTGAATCTTCTTTATCATGCTAGGATTAGCAGGAAAAAGCAAAAAATTTCAGAATTGCACCTTGCAATGTGGAGATATTACTGTTTGTGCATTTACAATATTCATTGATTTTTGCCATTGAAAAACGTCCAGAAATGTTTGAAGCTACTGACTGAATGAAAGGAGCTGGCATCTCACTCTCTTTGAATCTTCTTTATCATGCTAGGATTAGCAGGAAAAAGCAAAAAATTTCAGAATTGCACCTTGCAATGTGGAGATATTACTGTTTGTGCATTTACAATATTCATTGATTTTTGCCATTGAAAAACGTCCAGAAATGTTTGAAGCTACTGACTGAATGAAAGGAGCTGGCATCTCACTCTCTTTGAATCTTCTTTATCATGCTAGGATTAGCAGGAAAAAGCAAAAAAATTTCAGAATTGCACCTTGCAATGTGGAGATATTACTGTTTGTGCATTTACAATATTCATTGATTTTTGCCATTGAAAAACGTCCAGAAATGTTTGAAGATACTGGCTGAATGAAAGGAGCTGGCATCTCACTCTCTTTGAATCTTCTTTATCATGCTAGGATTAGCAGGAAAAAGCAAAAAATTTCAGAATTGCACCTTGCAATGTGGAGATATTAGTTTGTGCATTTACAATATTCATTGATTTTTGCCATTGAAAAACGTCCAGAAATGTTTGAAGCTACTGACTGAATGAAAGGAGCTGGCATCTCACTCTCTTTGAATCTTCTTTATCATGCTAGGATTAGCAGGAAAAAGCAAAAAATTTCAGAATTGCACCTTGCAATGTGGAGATATTACTGTTTGTGCATTTACAATATTCATTGATTTTTGCCATTGAAAAACATCATGTTATTCATTTACCAGAAATGTTTGAAGCTACTGACTGAATGAAAGGAGCTGGCATCTCACTCTCTTTGAATCTTCTTTATCATGCTAGGATTAGCAGGAAAAAGCAAAAAATTTCAGAATTGCACCTTGCAATGTGGAGATATTACTGTTTGTGCATTTACAATATTCATTGATTTTTGCCATTGAAAAACGTCCAGAAATGTTTGAAGCTACTGACTAAATGAAAGGAGCTGGCATCTCACTCTCTTTGAATCTTCTTTATCATGCTAGGATTAGCAGGAAAAAGCAAAAAATTTCAGAATTGCACCTTGCAATGTGGAGATATTACTGTTTGTGCATTTACAATATTCATTGATTTTTGCCATTGAAAAACATCATGTTATTCATATACCAGAAATGTTTGAAGCTACTGACTGAATGAAAGGAGCTGGCATCTCACTCTCTTTGAATCTTCTTTATCATGCTAGGATTAGCAGGAAAAAGCAAAAAATTTCAGAATTGCACCTTGCAATGTGGAGATATTACTCTTTGTGCATTTACAATATTCATTGATTTTTGCCATTAAAAAACGTCCAGAAATGTTTGAAGCTACTGACTGAATGAAAGGAGCTGGCATCTCACTCTCTTTGAATCTTTTTTATCATGCTAGGATTAGCAGGAAAAAGCAAAAAATTTCAGAATTGCACCTTGCAATGTGGAGATATTACTGTTTGTGCATTTACAATATTCATTGATTTTTGCCATTGAAAAACGTCCAGAAATGTTTGAAGCTACTGACTTAATGAAAGGAGCTGGCATCTCACTCTCTTTGAATCTTCTTTATCATGCTAGGATTAGCAGGAAAAAGCAAAAAATTTCAGAATTGCACCTTGCAATGTGGAGATATTACTGTTTGTGCATTTACAATATTCATTGATTTTTGCCATTGAAAAACATCATGTTATTCATATACCAGAAATGTTTGAAGCTAGTGACTGAATGAAAGGAGCTGGCATCTCACTCTCTTTGAATCTTCTTTATCATGCTAGGATTAGCAGGAAAAAGCAAAAAATTTCAGAATTGCACCTTGCAATGTGGAGATATTACTGTTTGTGCATTTACAATATTCATTGATTTTTGCCATTGAAAAACGTCCAGAAATGTTTGAAGCTACTGACTGAATGAAAGGAGCTGGCATCTCACTCTCTTTGAATCTTCTTTATCATGCTAGGATTAGCAGGAAAAAGCAAAAAATTTCAGAATTGCACCTTGCAATGTGGAGATATTACTGTTTGTGCATTTACAATATTCATTGATTTTTGCCATTGAAAAACGTCCAGAAATGTTTGAAGCTACTGACTGAATGAAAGGAGCTGGCATCTCACTCTCTTTGAATCTTCTTTATCATGCTAGGATTAGCAGGAAAAAGCAAAAAATTTCAGAATTGCACCTTGCAATGTGGAGATATCACTGTTTGTGCATTTACAATATTCATTGATTTTTGCCATTGAAAAACATCATGTTATTCATTTACCAGAAATGTTTGAAGCTACTGACTGAATGAAAGGAGCTGGCATCTCACTCTCTTTGAATCTTCTTTATCACGATAGGATTAGCAGGAAAAAGCAAAAAATTTCAGAATTGCACCTTGCAATGTGGAGATATTACTGTTTGTGCATTTACAATATTCATTGATTTTTGCCATTGAAAAACGTCCAGAAATGTTTGAAGCTACTGACTGAATGAAAGGAGCTGGCATCTCACTCTCTTTGAATCTTCTTTATCATGCTAGGATTAGCAGGAAAAAGCAAAAAATTTCAGAATTGCACCTTGCAATGTGGAGATATTACTGTTTGTGCATTTACAATATTCATTGATTTTTGCCATTGAAAAACATCATGTTATTCATATACCAGAAATGTTTGAAGCTACTGACTGAATGAAAGGAGCTGGCATCTCACTCTCTTTGAATCTTCTTTATCATGCTAGGATTAGCAGGAAAAAGCAAAAAATTTCAGAATTGCACCTTGCAATGTGGAGATATTACTGTTTGTGCATTTACAATATTCATTGATTTTTGCCATTGAAAAACGTCCAGAAATGTTTGAAGCTACTGACTGAATGAAAGGAGCTGGCATCTCACTCTCTTTGAATCTTCTTTATCATGCTAGGATTAGCAGGAAAAAGCAAAAAATTTCAGAATTGCACCTTGCAATGTGGAGATATTACTGTTTGTGCATTTACAATATTCATTAATTTTTGCCATTGAAAAACGTCCAGAAATGTTTGAAGCTACTGACTGAATGAAAGGAGCTGGCATCTCACTCTCTTTGAATCTTCTTTATCATGCTAGGATTAGCAGGAAAAAGCAAAAAAATTTCAGAATTGCACCTTGCAATGTGGAGATATTACTGTTTGTGCATTTACAATATTCATTGATTTTTGCCATTGAAAAACGTCCAGAAATGTTTGAAGCTACTGACTGAATGAAAGGAGCTGGCATCTCACTCTCTTTGAATCTTCTTTATCATGCTAGGATTAGCAGGAAAAAGCAAAAAATTTCAGAATTGCACCTTGCAATGTGGAGATATTACTGTTTGTGCATTTACAATATTCATTGATTTTTGCCATTGAAAAACGTCCAGAAATGTTTGAAGCTACTGACTGAATGAAAGGAGCTGGCATCTCACTCTCTTTGAATCTTCTTTATCATGCTAGGATTAGCAGGAAAAAGCAAAAAATTTCAGAATTGCACCTTGCAATGTGGAGATATTACTGTTTGTGCATTTACAATATTCATTGATTTTTGCCATTGAAAAACGTCCAGAAATGTTTCAAGCTACTGACTGAATGAAAGGAGCTGGCATCTCACTCTCTTTGAATCTTCTTTATCATGCTAGGATTAGCAGGAAAAAGCAAAAAATTTCAGAATTGCACCTTGCAATGTGGAGATATTACTGTTTGTGCATTTACAATATTCATTGATTTTTGCCATTGAAAAACATCATGTTATTCATATACCAGAAATGTTTGAAGCTACTGACTGAATGAAAGGAGCTGGCATCTCACTCTCTTTGAATCTTCTTTATCATGCTAGGATTAGCAGGAAAAAGCAAAAAATTTCAGAATTGCACCTTGCAATGTGGAGATATCACTGTTTGTGCATTTACAATATTCATTGATTTTTGCCATTGAAAAACATCATGTTATTCATTTACCAGAAATGTTTGAAGCTACTGACTGAATGATAGGAGCTGGCATCTCACTCTCTTTGAATCTTCTTTATCATGCTAGGATTAGCAGGAAAAAGCAAAAAATTTCAGAATTGCACCTTGCAATGTGGAGATATTACTGTTTGTGCATTTACAATATTCATTGATTTTTGCCATTGAAAAACGTCCAGAAATGTTTGAAGCTACTGACTGAATGAAAGGAGCTGGCATCTCACTCTCTTTGAATCTTCTTTATCATGCTAGGATTAGCAGGAAAAAGCAAAAAATTTCAGAATTGCACCTTGCAATGTGGAGATATTACTGTTTGTGCATTTACAATATTCATTGATTTTTGCCATTGAAAAACATCATGTTATTCATATACCAGAAATGTTTGAAGCTACTGACTGAATGAAAGGAGCTGGCATCTCACTCTCTTTGAATCTTCTTTATCATGCTAGGATTAGCAGGAAAAAGCAAAAAATTTCAGAATTGCACCTTGCAATGTGGAGATATTACTGTTTGTGCATTTACAATATTCATTGATTTTTGCCATTGAAAAACATCATGTTATTCATATACCAGAAATGTTTGAAGCTACTGACTGAATGAAAGGAGTTGGCATCTCACTCTCTTTGAATCTTCTTTATCATGCTAGGATTAGCAGGAAAAAGCAAAAAATTTCAGAATTGCACCTTGCAATGTGGAGATATTACTGTTTGTGCATTTACAATATTCATTGATTTTTGCCATTGAAAAACGTCCAGAAATGTTTGAAGATACTGACTGAATGAAAGGAGCTGGCATCTCACTCTCTATGAATCTTCTTTATCATGCTAGGATTAGCAGGAAAAAGCAAAAAATTTCAGAATTGCACCTTGCAATGTGGAGATATTACTGTTTGTGCATTTACAATATTCATTGATTTTTGCCATTGAAAAACATCCAGAAATGTTTGAAGCTACTGACTGAATGAAAGGAGCGGGCATCTCACTCTCTTTGAATCTTCTTTATCATGCTAGGATTAGCAGGAAAAAGCAAAAAATTACAGAATTGCACCTTGCAATGTGGAGATATTACTGTTTGTGCATTTACAATATTCATTGATTTTTGCCATTGTAAAACATCATGTTATTCATATACCAGAAATGTTTGAAGCTACTGACTGAATGAAAGGAGCTGGCATCTCACTCTCTTTAAATCTTCTTTATCATGCTATTATTAGCAGGAAAAAGCAAAAAATTTCAGAATTGCACCTTGCAATGTGGAGATATTACTGTTTGTGCATTTACAATATTCATTGATTTTTGCCATTGAAAAACGTCCAGAAATGTTTGAAGCTACTGACTGAATGAAAGGAGCTGGCATCTCACTCTCTTTGAATCTTCTTTATCATGCTAGGATTAGCAGGAAAAAGCAAAAAATTTCAGAATTGCACCTTGCAATGTGGAGATATCACTGTTTGTGCATTTACAATATTCATTGATTTTTGCCATTGAAAAACATCATGTTATTCATTTACCAGAAATGTTTGAAGCTACTGACTGAATGAAAGGAGCTGGCATCTCACTCTCTTTGAATCTTCTTTATCATGCTAGGATTAGCAGGAAAAAGCAAAAAATTTCAGAATTGCACCTTGCAATGTGGAGATATTACTGTTTGTGCATTTACAATATTCATTGATTTTTGCCATTGAAAAACGTCCAGAAATGTTTGAAGCTACTGACTGAATGAAAGGAGCTGGCATCTCACTCTCTTAAATCTTCTTTATCATGCTAGGATTAGCAGGAAAAAGCAAAAAATTTCAGAATTGCACCTTGCAATGTGGAGATATTACTGTTTGTGCATTTACAATATTCATTGATTTTTGCCATTGAAAAACATCATGTTATTCATATACCAGAAATGTTTGAAGCTACTGACTGAATGAAAGGAGCTGGCATCTCACTCTCTTTGAATCTTTTTTATCATGCTAGGATTAGCAGGAAAAAGCAAAAAATTTCAGAATTGCACCTTGCAATGTGGAGATATTACTGTTTGTGCATTTACAATATTCATTGATTTTTGCCATTAAAAAACGTCCAGAAATGTTTGAAGCTACTGACTGAATGAAAGGAGCTGGCATCTCATTCTCTTTGAATCTTCTTTATCATGCTAGGATTAGCAGGAAAAAGCAAAAAATTTCAGAATTGCACCTTGCAATGTGGAGATATTACTGTTTGTGCATTTACAATATTCATTGATTTTTGCCATTGAAAAACGTCCAGAAATGTTTGAAGCTACTGACTGAATGAAAGGAGCTGGCATCTCACTCTCTTTGAATTTTCTTTATCATGCTAGGATTAGCAGGAAAAAGCAAAAAATTTCAGAATTGCACCTTGCAATGTGGAGATATTACTGTTTGTGCATTTACAATATTCATTGATTTTTGCCATTGAAAAACATCATGTTATTCATATACCAGAAATGTTTGAAGCTACTGACTGACTGAAAGGAGCTGGCATCTCACTCTCTTTGAATCTTCTTTATCATGCTAGGATTAGCAGGAAAAAGCAAAAAATTTCAGAATTGCACCTTGCAATGTGGAGATATTACTGTTTGTGCATTTACAATATTCATTGATTTTTGCCATTGAAAAACGTCCAGAAATGTTTGAAGCTACTGACTGAATGAAAGGAGCTGGCATCTCACTCGCTTTGAATCTTCTTTATCATGCTAGGATTAGCAGGAAAAAGCAAAAAATTTCAGAATTGCACCTTGCAATGTGGAGATATTACTGTTTGTGCATTTACAATATTCATTGATTTTTGCCATTGAAAAACATCATGTTATTCATATACCAGAAATGTTTGAAGCTACTGACTGAATGAAAGGAGCTGGCATCTCACTCTCTTTGAATCTTCTTTATCATGCTAGGATTAGCAGGAAAAAGCAAAAAATTTCAGAATTGCACCTTGCAATGTGGAGATATTACTGTTTGTGCATTTACAATATTCATTGATTTTTGCCATTGAAAAATGTCCAGAAATGTTTGAAGCTACTGACTGAATGAAAGGAGCTGGCATCTCACTCTCTTTGAATCTTCTTTATCATGCTAGGATTAACAGGAAAAAGCAAAAAATTTCAGAATTGCACCTTGCAATGTGGAGATATTACTGTTTGTGCATTTACAATATTCATTGATTTTTGCCATTGAAAAACATCCAGAAATGTTTGAAGCTACTGACTGAATGAAAGGAGCTGGCATCTCACTCTCTTTGAATCTTCTTTATCATGCTAGGATTAGCAGGAAAAAGCAAAAAATTTCAGAATTGCACCTTGCAATGTGGAGATATTACTGTTTGTGCATTTACAATATTCATTGATTTTTGCCATTGAAAAACATCATGTTATTCATATACCAGAAATGTTTGAAGCTACTGACTGAATGAAAGGAGCTGGCATCTCACTCTCTTTGAATCTTCTTTATCATGCTAGGATTAGCAGGAAAAAGCAAAAAATTTCAGAATTGCACCTTGCAATGTGGAGATATTACTGTTTGTGCATTTACAATAATCATTGATTTTTGCCATTGAAAAACATCCAGAAATGTTTGAAGCTACTGACTGAATGAAAGGAGCTGGCATCTCACTCTCTTTGAATCTTCTTTATCATGCTAGGATTAGCAGGAAAAAGCAAAAAATTTCAGAATTGCACCTTGCAATGTGGAGATATTACTGTTTGTGCATTTACAATATTCATTGATTTTTGCCATTGAAAAACATCATGTTATTCATATACCAGAAATGTTTGAAGCTACTGACTGAATGAAAGGAGCTGGCATCTCACTCTCTTTGAATCTTCTTTATCATGCTAGGATTAGCAGGAAAAAGCAAAAAATTTCAGAATTGCACCTTGCAATGTGGAGATATTACTGTTTGTGCATTTACAATATTCATTGATTTTTGCCATTGAAAAACGTCCAGAAATGTTTGAAGCTACTGACTGAATGAAAGGAGCTGGCATCTCACTCGCTTTGAATCTTCTTTATCATACTAGGTTAGCAGGAAAAAGCAAAAAATTTCAGAATTGCACCTTGCAATGTGGAGATAATACTGTTTGTGCATTTACAATATTCATTGATTTTTGCCATTGAAAAACATCATGTTATTCATATACCAGAAATGTTTGAAGCTACTGACTGAATGAAAGGAGCTGGCATCTCACTCTCTTTGAATCTTCTTTATCATGCTAGGATTAGCAGGAAAAAGCAAAAAATTTCAGAATTGCACCTTGCAATGTGGAGATATTACTGTTTGTGCATTTAAAATATTCATTGATTTTTGCCATTGAAAAATGTCCAGAAATGTTTGAAGCTACTGACTGAATGAAAGGAGCTGGCATCTCACTCTCTTTGAATCTTCTTTATCATGCTAGGATTAGCAGGAAAAAGCAAAAAATTTCAGAATTGCACCTTGCAATGTGGAGATATTACTGTTTGTGCATTTACAATATTCATTGATTTTTGCCATTGAAAAACGTCCAGAAATGTTTGAAGCTACTGACTGAATGAAAGGAGCTGGCATCTCACTCTCTTTGAATCTTCTTTATCATGCTAGGATTAGCAGGAAAAAGCAAAAAATTTCAGAATTGCACCTTGCAATGTGGAGATATTACTGTTTGTGCATTTACAATATTCATTGATTTTTGCCATTGAAAAACATCATGTTATTCATATACCAGAAATGTTTGAAGCTACTGACTGAATGAAAGGAGCTGGCATCTCACTCTCTTTGAATCTTCTTTATCATGCTAGGATTAGCAGGAAAAAGCAAAAAATTTCAGAATTGCACCTTGCAATGTGGAGATATCACTGTTTGTGCATTTACAATATTCATTGATTTTTGCCATTGAAAAACATCATGTTATTCATTTACCAGAAATGTTTGAAGCTACTGACTGAATGAAAGGAGCTGGCATCTCACTCTCTTTGAATCTTCTTTATCACGATAGGATTAGCAGGAAAAAGCAAAAAATTTCAGAATTGCACCTTGCAATGTGGAGATATTACTGTTTGTGCATTTACAATATTCATTGATTTTTGCCATTGAAAAACGTCCAGAAATGTTTGAAGCTACTGACTGAATGAAAGGAGCTGGCATCTCACTCTCTTTGAATCTTCTTTATCATGCTAGGATTAGCAGGAAAAAGCAAAAAATTTCAGAATTGCACCTTGCAATGTGGAGATATTACTGTTTGTGCATTTACAATATTCATTGATTTTTGCCATTGAAAAACATCATGTTATTCATATACCAGAAATGTTTGAAGCTACTGACTGAATGAAAGGAGCTGGCATCTCACTCTCTTTGAATCTTCTTTATCATGCTAGGATTAGCAGGAAAAAGCAAAAAATTTCAGAATTGCACCTTGCAATGTGGAGATATTACTGTTTGTGCATTTACAATATTCATTGATTTTTGCCATTGAAAAACGTCCAGAAATGTTTGAAGCTACTGACTGAATGAAAGGAGCTGGCATCTCACTCTCTTTGAATCTTCTTTATCATGCTAGGATTAGCAGGAAAAAGCAAAAGATTTCAGAATTGCACCTTGCAATGTGGAGATATTACTGTTTGTGCATTTACAATATTCATTGATTTTTGCCATTGAAAAACATCATGTTATTCATATACCAGAAATGTTTGACGCTACTGACTGAATGAAAGGAGCAGGCATCTCACTCTCTTTGAATCTTCTTTATCATGCTAGGATTAGCAGGAAAAAGCAAAAAATTTCAGAATTGCACCTTGCAATGTGGAGATATTACTGTTTGTGCATTTACAATATTCATTGATTTTTGCCATTGAAAAACATCATGTTATTCATATACCAGAAATGTTTGAAGCTACTGACTGAATGAAAGGAGTTGGCATCTCACTCTCTTTGAATCTTCTTTATCATGCTAGGATTAGCAGGAAAAAGCAAAAAATTTCAGAATTGCACCTTGCAATGTGGAGATATTACTGTTTGTGCATTTACAATATTCATTGATTTTTGCCATTGAAAAACGTCCAGAAATGTTTGAAGATACTGACTGAATGAAAGGAGCTGGCATCTCACTCTCTATGAATCTTCTTTATCATGCTAGGATTAGCAGGAAAAAGAAAAAAATTTCAGAATTGCACCTTGCAATGTGGAGATATTACTGTTTGTGCATTTACAATATTCATTGATTTTTGCCATTGAAAAACATCCAGAAATGTTTGAAGCTACTGACTGAATGAAAGGAGCTGGCATCTCACTCTCTTTGAATCTTCTTTATCATGCTAGGATTAGCAGGAAAAAGCAAAAAATTTCAGAATTGCACCTTGCAATGTGGAGATATTACTGTTTGTGCATTTACAATATTCATTGATTTTTGCCATTGTAAAACATCATGTTATTCATATACCAGAAATGTTTGAAGCTACTGACTGAATGAAAGGAGCTGGCATCTCACTCTCTTTAAATCTTCTTTATCATGCTATTATTAGCAGGAAAAAGCAAAAAATTTCAGAATTGCACCTTGCAATGTGGAGATATTACTGTTTGTGCATTTACAATATTCATTGATTTTTGCCATTGAAAAACGTCCAGAAATGTTTGAAGCTACTGACTGAATGAAAGGAGCTGGCATCTCACTCTCTTTGAATCTTCTTTATCATGCTAGGATTAGCAGGAAAAAGCAAAAAATTTCAGAATTGCACCTTGCAATGTGGAGATATCACTGTTTGTGCATTTACAATATTCATTGATTTTTGCCATTGAAAAACATCATGTTATTCATTTACCAGAAATGTTTGAAGCTACTGACTGAATGAAAGGAGCTGGCATCTCACTCTCTTTGAATCTTCTTTATCATGCTAGGATTAGCAGGAAAAAGCAAAAAATTTCAGAATTGCACCTTGCAATGTGGAGATATTACTGTTTGTGCATTTACAATATTCATTGATTTTTGCCATTGAAAAACGTCCAGAAATGTTTGAAGCTACTGACTGAATGAAAGGAGCTGGCATCTCACTCTCTTAAATCTTCTTTATCATGCTAGGATTAGCAGGAAAAAGCAAAAAATTTCAGAATTGCACCTTGCAATGTGGAGATATTACTGTTTGTGCATTTACAATATTCATTGATTTTTGCCATTGAAAAACATCATGTTATTCATATACCAGAAATGTTTGAAGCTACTGACTGAATGAAAGGAGCTGGCATCTCACTCTCTTTGAATCTTTTTTATCATGCTAGGATTAGCAGGAAAAAGCAAAAAATTTCAGAATTGCACCTTGCAATGTGGAGATATTACTGTTTGTGCATTTACAATATTCATTGATTTTTGCCATTAAAAAACGTCCAGAAATGTTTGAAGCTACTGACTGAATGAAAGGAGCTGGCATCTCACTCTCTTTGAATCTTCTTTATCATGCTAGGATTAGCAGGAAAAAGCAAAAAATTTCAGAATTGCACCTTGCAATGTGGAGATATTACTGTTTGTGCATTTACAATATTCATTGATTTTTGCCATTGAAAAACGTCCAGAAATGTTTGAAGCTACTGACTGAATGAAAGGAGCTGGCATCTCACTCTCTTTGAATCTTCTTTATCATGCTAGGATTAGCAGGAAAAAGCAAAAAATTTCAGAATTGCACCTTGCAATGTGGAGATATTACTGTTTGTGCATTTACAATATTCATTGATTTTTGCCATTGAAAAACATCATGTTATTCATATACCAGAAATGTTTGAAGCTACTGACTGACTGAAAGGAGCTGGCATCTCACTCTCTTTGAATCTTCTTTATCATGCTAGGATTAGCAGGAAAAAGAAAAAATTTCAGAATTGCACCTTGCAATGTGGAGATATTACTGTTTGTGCATTTACAATATTCATTGATTTTTGCCATTGAAAAACGTCCAGAAATGTTTGAAGCTACTGACTGAATGAAAGGAGCTGGCATCTCACTCGCTTTGAATCTTCTTTATCATGCTAGGATTAGCAGGAAAAAGCAAAAAATTTCAGAATTGCACCTTGCAATGTGGAGATATTACTGTTTGTGCATTTACAATATTCATTGATTTTTGCCATTGAAAAACATCATGTTATTCATATACCAGAAATGTTTGAAGCTACTGACTGAATGAAAGGAGCTGGCATCTCACTCTCTTTGAATCTTCTTTATCATGCTAGGATTAGCAGGAAAAAGCAAAAAATTTCAGAATTGCACCTTGCAATGTGGAGATATTACTGTTTGTGCATTTACAATATTCATTGATTTTTGCCATTGAAAAATGTCCAGAAATGTTTGAAGCTACTGACTGAATGAAAGGAGCTGGCATCTCACTCTCTTTGAATCTTCTTTATCATGCTAGGATTAACAGGAAAAAGCAAAAAATGTCAGAATTGCACCTTGCAATGTGGAGATATTACTGTTTGTGCATTTACAATATTCATTGATTTTTGCCATTGAAAAACATCCAGAAATGTTTGAAGCTACTGACTGAATGAAAGGAGCTGGCATCTCACTCTCTTTGAATCTTCTTTATCATGCTAGGATTAGCAGGAAAAAGCAAAAAATTTCAGAATTGCACCTTGCAATGTGGAGATATTACTGTTTGTGCATTTACAATATTCATTGATTTTTGCCATTGAAAAACATCATGTTATTCATATACCAGAAATGTTTGAAGCTACTGACTGAATGAAAGGAGCTGGCATCTCACTCTCTTTGAATCTTCTTTATCATGCTAGGATTAGCAGGAAAAAGCAAAAAATTTCAGAATTGCACCTTGCAATGTGGAGATATTACTGTTTGTGCATTTACAATATTCATTGATTTTTGCCATTGAAAAACATCATGTTATTCATATACCAGAAATGTTTGAAGCTACTGACTGAATGAAAGGAGCTGGCATCTCACTCTCTTTGAATCTTCTTTATCATGCTAGGATTAGCAGGAAAAAGCAAAAAATTTCAGAATTGCACCTTGCAATGTGGAGATATTACTGTTTGTGCATTTACAATATTCATTGATTTTTGCCATTGAAAAACGTCCAGAAATGTTTGAAGCTACTGACTGAATGAAAGGAGCTGGCATCTCACTCGCTTTGAATCTTCTTTATCATGCTAGGATTAGCAGGAAAAAGCAAAAAATTTCAGAATTGCACCTTGCAATGTGGAGATATTACTGTTTGTGCATTTACAATATTCATTGATTTTTGCCATTGAAAAACATCATGTTATTCATATACCAGAAATGTTTGAAGCTACTGACTGAATGAAAGGAGCTGGCATCTCACTCTCTTTGAATCTTCTTTATCATGCTAGGATTAGCAGGAAAAAGCAAAAAATTTCAGAATTGCACCTTGCAATGTGGAGATATTACTGTTTGTGCATTTACAATATTCATTGATTTTTGCCATTGAAAAACGTCCAGAAATGTTTGAAGCTACTGACTGAATGAAAGGAGCTGGCATCTCACTCTCTTTGAATCTTCTTTATCATGCTAGGATTAGCAGGAAAAAGCAAAAAATTTCAGAATTGCACCTTGCAATGTGGAGATATTATTGTTTGTGCATTTACAATATTCATTGATTATTGCCATTGAAAAACGTCCAGAAATGTTTGAAGCTACTGACTGAATGAAAGGAGCTGGCATCTCACCCTCTTTGAATCTTCTTTATCATGCTAGGATTAGCAGGAAAAAGCAAAAAATTTCAGAATTGCACCTTGCATTGTGGAGATATTACTGTTTGTGCATTTACAATATTCATTGATTTTTGCCATTGAAAAACATCATGTTATTCATATACCAGAAATGTTTGAAGCTACTGACTGAATGAAAGGAGCTGGCATCTCACTCTCTTTGAATCTTCTTTATCATGCTAGGATTAGCAGGAAAAAGCAAAAAATTTCAGAATTGCACCTTGCAATGTGGAGATATTACTGTTTGTGCATTTACAATATTCATTGATTTTTGCCATTAAAAAACGTCCAGAAATGTTTGAAGCTACTGACTGAATGAAAGGAGCTGGCATCTCACTCTCTTTGAATCTTCTTTATCATGCTAGGATTAGCAGGAAAAAGCAAAAAATTTCAGAATTGCACCTTGCAATGTGGAGATATTACTGTTTGTGCATTTACAATATTCATTGATTTTTGCCATTGAAAAACGTCCAGAAATGTTTGAAGCTACTGACTGAATGAAAGGAGCTGGCATCTCACTCTCTTTGAATCTTCTTTATCATGCTAGGATTAGCAGGAAAAAGCAAAAAATTTCAGAATTGCACCTTGCAATGTGGAGATATTACTGTTTGTGCATTTACAATATTCATTGATTTTTGCCATTGAAAAACATCATGTTATTCATATACCAGAAATGTTTGAAGCTACTGACTGACTGAAAGGAGCTGGCATCTCACTCTCTTTGAATCTTCTTTATCATGCTAGGATTAGCAGGAAAAAGCAAAAAATTTCAGAATTGCACCTTGCAATGTGGAGATATTACTGTTTGTGCATTTACAATATTCATTGATTTTTGCCATTGAAAAACGTCCAGAAATGTTTGAAGCTACTGACTGAATGAAAGGAGCTGGCATCTCACTCGCTTTGAATCTTCTTTATCATGCTAGGATTAGCAGGAAAAAGCAAAAAATTTCAGAATTGCACCTTGCAATGTGGAGATATTACTGTTTGTGCATTTACAATATTCATTGATTTTTGCCATTGAAAAACATCATGTTATTCATATACCAGAAATGTTTGAAGCTACTGACTGAATGAAAGGAGCTGGCATCTCACTCTCTTTGAATCTTCTTTATCATGCTAGGATTAGCAGGAAAAAGCAAAAAATTTCAGAATTGCACCTTGCAATGTGGAGATATTACTGTTTGTGCATTTACAATATTCATTGATTTTTGCCATTGAAAAATGTCCAGAAATGTTTGAAGCTACTGACTGAATGAAAGGAGCTGGCATCTCACTCTCTTTGAATCTTCTTTATCATGCTAGGATTAACAGGAAAAAGCAAAAAATTTCAGAATTGCACCTTGCAATGTGGAGATATTACTGTTTGTGCATTTACAATATTCATTGATTTTTGCCATTGAAAAACGTCCAGAAATGTTTGAAGCTACTGACTGAATGAAAGGAGCTGGCATCTCACTCTCTTTGAATCTTCTTTATCATGCTAGGATTAGCAGGAAAAAGCAAAAAATTTCAGAATTGCACCTTGCAATGTGGAGATATTACTGTTTGTGCATTTACAATATTCATTGATTTTTGCCATTGAAAAACATCATGTTATTCATATACCAGAAATGTTTGAAGCTACTGACTGAATGAAAGGAGCTGGCATCTCACTCTCTTTGAATCTTCTTTATCATGCTAGGATTAGCAGGAAAAAGCAAAAAATTTCAGAATTGCACCTTGCAATGTGGAGATATTACTGTTTGTGCATTTACAATATTCATTGATTTTTGCCATTGAAAAACATCATGTTATTCATATACCAGAAATGTTTGAAGCTACTGACTGAATGAAAGGAGCTGGCATCTCACTGTCTTTGAATCTTCTTTATCATGCTATGATTAGCAGGAAAAAGCAAAAAATTTCAGAATTGCACCTTGCAATGTGGAGATATTACTGTTTGTGCATTTACAATATTCATTGATTTTTGCCATTGAAAAACGTCCAGAAATGTTTGAAGCTACTGACTGAATGAAAGGAGCTGGCATCTCACTCGCTTTGAATCTTCTTTATCATGCTAGGATTAGCAGGAAAAAGCAAAAAATTTCAGAATTGCACCTTGCAATGTGGAGATATTACTGTTTGTGCATTTACAATATTCATTGATTTTTGCCATTGAAAAACATCATGTTATTCATATACCAGAAATGTTTGAAGCTACTGACTGAATGAAAGGAGCTGGCATCTCACTCTCTTTGAATCTTCTTTATCATGCTAGGATTAGCAGGAAAAAGCAAAAAATTTCAGAATTGCACCTTGCAATGTGGAGATATTACTGTTTGTGCATTTAAAATATTCATTGATTTTTGCCATTGAAAAATGTCCAGAAATGTTTGAAGCTACTGACTGAATGAAAGGAGCTGGCATCTCACTCTCTTTGAATCTTCTTTATCATGCTAGGATTAGCAGGAAAAAGCAAAAAATTTCAGAATTGCACCTTGCAATGTGGAGATATTACTGTTTGTGCATTTACAATATTCATTGATTTTTGCCATTGAAAAACGTCCAGAAATGTTTGGACCTACTGACTGAATGAAAGGAGCTGGCATCTCACTCTCTTTGAATCTTCTTTATCATGCTAGGATTAGCAGGAAAAAGCAAAAAATTTCAGAATTGCACCTTGCAATGTGGAGATATTACTGTTTGTGCATTTACAATATTCATTGATTTTTGCCATTGAAAAACATCATGTTATTCATATACCAGAAATGTTTGAAGCTACTGACTGAATGAAAGGAGCTGGCATCTCACTCTCTTTGAATCTTCTTTATCATGCTAGGATTAGCAGGAAAAAGCAAAAAATTTCAGAATTGCACCTTGCAATGTGGAGATATTACTGTTTGTGCATTGTCAATATTCATTGATTTTTGCCATTGAAAAACATCATGTTATTCATATACCAGAAATGTTTGAAGCTACTGACTGAATGAAAGGAGTTGGCATCTCACTCTCTTTGAATCTTCTTTATCATGCTAGGATTAGCAGGAAAAAGCAAAAAATTTCAGAATTGCACCTTGCAATGTGGAGATATTACTGTTTGTGCACTTACAATATTCATTGATTTTTGCCATTGAAAAACGTCCAGAAATGTTTGAAGCTACTGACTGAATGAAAGGAGCTGGCATCTCACTCTCTTTGAATCTTCTTTATCATGCTAGGATTAGCAGGAAAAAGCAAAAAATTTCAGAATTGCACCTTGCAATGTGGAGATATTATTGTTTGTGCATTTACAATATTCATTGATTTTTGCCATTGAAAAACGTCCAGAAATGTTTGAAGCTACTGACTGAATGAAAGGAGCTGGCATCTCACCCTCTTTGAATCTTCTTTATCATGCTAGGATTAGCAGGAAAAAGCAAAAAATTTCAGAATTGCACCTTGCAATGTGGAGATATTACTGTTTGTGCATTTACAATAGTCATTGATTTTTGCCATTGAAAAACATCATGTTATTCATATACCAGAAATGTTTGAAGCTACTGACTGAATGAAATGAGCTGGCATCTCACTCTCTTTGAATCTTCTTTATCATGCTAGGATTAGCAGGAAAAAGCAAAAGATTTCAGAATTGCACCTTGCAATGTGGAGATATTACTGTTTGTGCATTTACAATATTCATTGATTTTTGCCATTGAAAAACGTCCAGAAATGTTTGAAGCTACTGACTGAATGAAAGGAGCTGGCATCTCACTCTCTTTGAATCTTCTTTATCATGCTAGGATTAGCAGGAAAAAGCAAAAAATTTCAGAATTGCACCTTGCAATGTGGAGATATTATTGTTTGTGCATTTACAATATTCATTGATTTTTGCCATTGAAAAACGTCCAGAAATGTTTGAAGCTACTGACTGAATGAAAGGAGCTGGCATCTCACTCTCTTTGAATCTTCTTTATCATGCTAGGATTAGCAGGAAAAAGCAAAAAATTTCAGAATTGCACCTTGCAATGTGGAGATATTACTGTTTGTGCATTTACAATATTCATTGATTTTTGCCATTGAAAAATGTCCAGAAATGTTTGAAGCTACTGACTGAATGAAAGGAGCTGGCATCTCACTCTCTTTGAATCTTCTTTATCATGCTAGGATTAGCAGGAAAAAGCAAAAAATTTCAGAATTGCACCTTGCAATGTGGAGATATTACTGTTTGTGCATTTACAATATTCATTGATTTTTGCCATTGAAAAACATCATGTTATTCATATACCAGAAATGTTTGAAGCTACTGACTGAATGAAAGGAGCTGGCATCTCACTCTCTTTGAATCTTCTTTATCATGCTATGATTAGCAGGAAAAAGCAAAAAATTTCAGAATTGCACCTTGCAATGTGGAGATATTATTGTTTGTGCATTTACAATATTCATTGATTTTTGCCATTGAAAAACGTCCAGAAATGTTTGAAGCTACTGACTGAATGAA
Source organism: Phyllobates terribilis (assembly GCF_046119375.1). NCBI lineage: Eukaryota > Metazoa > Chordata > Amphibia > Anura > Dendrobatidae > Phyllobates > Phyllobates terribilis. Next base: position 833,386 of record NW_027362901.1, read on the forward strand.
AGGAGCTGGCATCTCACTCTCTTTGAAAGTTCTTTATCATGCTAGGATTAGCAGGAAAAAGCAAAAAATTTCAGAATTGCACCTTGCAATGTGGAGATATTACTGTTTGTGCATTTACAATATTCATTGATTTTTGCCATTGAAAAATGTCCAGAAATGTTTGAAGCTACTGACTGAATGAAAGGAGCTGGCATCTCACTCTCTTTGAATCTTCTTTATCATGCTAGGATTAGCAGGAAAAAGCAAAAAATTTCAGAATTGCACCTTGCAATGTGGAGATATTACTGTTTGTGCATTTACAATATTCATTGATTTTTGCCATTGAAAAACATCATGTTATTCATATACCAGAAATGTTTGAAGCTACTGACTGAATGAAAGGAGCTGGCATCTCACTCTCTTTGAATCTTCTTTATCATGCTATGATTAGCAGGAAAAAGCAAAAAATTTCAGAATTGCACCTTGCAATGTGGAGATATTACTGTTTGTGCATTTACAATATTCATTGATTTTTGCCATTGAAAAACGTCCAGAAATGTTTGAAGCTACTGACTGAATGAAAGGAGCTGGCATCTCACTCGCTTTGAATCTTCTTTATCATGCTAGGATTAGCAGGAAAAAGCAAAAAATTTCAGAATTGCACCTTGCAATGTGGAGATATTACTGTTTGTGCATTTACAATATTCATTGATTTTTGCCATTGAAAAACATCATGTTATTCATATACCAGAAATGTTTGAAGCTACTCACTGAATGAAAGGAGCTGGCATCTCACTCTCTTTGAATCTTCTTTATCATGCTAGGATTAGCAGGAAAAAGCAAAAAATTTCAGAATTGCACCTTGCAATGTGGAGATATTACTGTTTGTGCATTTAAAATATTCATTGATTTTTGCCATTGAAAAATGTCCAGAAATGTTTGAAGCTACTGACTGAATGAAAGGAGCTGGCATCTCACTCTCTTTGAATCTTCTTTATCATGCTAGGATTAGCAGGAAAAAGCAAAAAATTTCAGAATTGCACCTTGCAATGTGGAGATATTACTGTTTGTGCATTTACAATATTCATTGATTTTTGCCATTGAAAAACGTCCAGAAATGTTTGAAGCTACTGACTGAATGAAAGGAGCTGGCATCTCACTCTCTTTGAATCTTCTTTATCATGCTAGGATTAGCAGGAAAAAGCAAAAAATTTCAGAATTGCACCTTGCAATGTGGAGATATTACTGTTTGTGCATTTACAATATTCATTGATTTTTGCCATTGAAAAACATCATGTTATTCATATACCAGAAATGTTTGAAGCTACTGACTGAATGAAAGGAGCTGGCATCTCACTCTCTTTGAATCTTCTTTATCATGCTAGGATTAGCAGGAAAAAGCAAAAAATTTCAGAATTGCACCTTGCAATGTGGAGATATTACTGTTTGTGCATTTACAATATTCATTGATTTTTGCCATTGAAAAACATCATGTTATTCATATACCAGAAATGTTTGAAGCTACTGACTGAATGAAAGGAGTTGGCATCTCACTCTCTTTGAATCTTCTTTATCATGCTAGGATTAGCAGGAAAAAGCAAAAAATTTCAGAATTGCACCTTGCAATGTGGAGATATTACTGTTTGTGCACTTACAATATTCATTGATTTTTGCCATTGAAAAACGTCCAGAAATGTTTGAAGCTACTGACTGAATGAAAGGAGCTGGCATCTCACTCTCTTTGAATCTTCTTTATCATGCTATGATTAGCAGGAAAAAGCAAAAAATTTCAGAATTGCACCTTGCAATGTGGAGATATTACTGTTTGTGCATTTACAATATTCATTGATTTTTGCCATTGAAAAACGTCCAGAAATGTTTGAAGCTACTGACTGAATGAAAGGAGCTGGCATTTCACTCGCTTTGAATCTTCTTTATCATGCTAGGATTAGCAGGAAAAAGCAAAAAATTTCAGAATTGCACCTTGCAATGTGGAGATATTACTGTTTGTGCATTTACAATATTCATTGATTTTTGCCATTGAAAAACATCATGTTATTCATATACCAGAAATGTTTGAAGCTACTGACTGAATGAAAGGAGCTGGCATCTCACTCTCTTTGAATCTTCTTTATCATGCTAGGATTAGCAGGAAAAAGCAAAAAATTTCAGAATTGCACCTTGCAATGTGGAGATATTACTGTTTGTGCATTTACAATATTCATTGATTTTTGCCATTGAAAAATGTCCAGAAATGTTTGAAGCTACTGACTGAATGAAAGGAGCTGGCATCTCACTCTCTTTGAATCTTCTTTATCATGCTAGGATTAGCAGGAAAAAGCAAAAAATTTCAGAATTGCACCTTGCAATGTGGAGATATTACTGTTTGTGCATTTACAATATTCATTGATTTTTGCCATTGAAAAACGTCCAGAAATGTTTGAAGCTACTGACTGAATGAAAGGAGCTGGCATTTCACTCGCTTTGAATCTTCTTTATCATGCTAGGATTAGCAGGAAAAAGCAAAAAATTTCAGAATTGCACCTTGCAATGTGGAGATATTACTGTTTGTGCATTTACAATATTCATTGATTTTTGCCATTGAAAAACATCATGTTATTCATATACCAGAAATGTTTGAAGCTACTGACTGAATGAAAGGAGCTGGCATCTCACTCTCTTTGAATCTTCTTTATCATGCTAGGATTAGCAGGAAAAAGCAAAAAATTTCAGAATTGCACCTTGCAATGTGGAGATATTACTGTTTGTGCATTTAAAATATTCATTGATTTTTGCCATTGAAAAATGTCCAGAAATGTTTGAAGCTACTGACTGAATGAAAGGAGCTGGCATCTCACTCTCTTTGAATCTTCTTTATCATGCTAGGATTAGCAGGAAAAAGCAAAAAATTTCAGAATTGCACCTTGCAATGTGGAGATATTACTGTTTGTGCATTTACAATATTCATTGATTTTTGCCATTGAAAAACATCATGTTATTCATATACCAGAAATGTTTGAAGCTACTGACTGAATGAAAGGAGTTGGCATCTCACTCTCTTTGAATCTTCTTTATCATGCTAGGATTAGCAGGAAAAAGCAAAAAATTTCAGAATTGCACCTTGCAATGTGGAGATATTACTGTTTGTGCACTTACAATATTCATTGATTTTTGCCATTGAAAAACGTCCAGAAATGTTTGAAGCTACTGACTGAATGAAAGGAGCTGGCATCTCACTCTCTTTGAATCTTCTTTATCATGCTAGGATTAGCAGGAAAAAGCAAAAAATTTCAGAATTGCACCTTGCAATGTGGAGATATTATTGTTTGTGCATTTACAATATTCATTGATTTTTGCCATTGAAAAACGTCCAGAAATGTTTGAAGCTACTGACTGAATGAAAGGAGCTGGCATCTCACTCTCTTTGAATCTTCTTTATCATGCTAGGATTAGCAGGAAAAAGCAAAAAATTTCAGAATTGCACCTTGCAATGTGGAGATATTACTGTTTGTGCATTTACAATATTCATTGATTTTTGCCATTGAAAAATGTCCAGAAATGTTTGAAGCTACTGACTGAATGAAAGGAGCTGGCATCTCACTCTCTTTGAATCTTCTTTATCATGCTAGGATTAGCAGGAAAAAGCAAAAAATTTCAGAATTGCACCTTGCAATGTGGAGATATTACTGTTTGTGCATTTACAATATTCATTGATTTTTGCCATTGAAAAACATCATGTTATTCATATACCAGAAATGTTTGAAGCTACTGACTGAATGAAAGGAGTTGGCATCTCACTCTCTTTGAATCTTCTTTATCATGCTAGGATTAGCAGGAAAAAGCAAAAAATTTCAGAATTGCACCTTGCAATGTGGAGATATTACTGTTTGTGCACTTACAATATTCATTGATTTTTGCCATTGAAAAACGTCCAGAAATGTTTGAAGCTACTGACTGAATGAAAGGAGCTGGCATCTCACTCTCTTTGAATCTTCTTTATCATGCTAGGATTAGCAGGAAAAAGCAAAAAATTTCAGAATTGCACCTTGCAATGTGGAGATATTATTGTTTGTGCATTTACAATATTCATTGATTTTTGCCATTGAAAAACGTCCAGAAATGTTTGAAGCTACTGACTGAATGAAAGGAGCTGGCATCTCACTCTCTTTGAATCTTCTTTATCATGCTAGGATTAGCAGGAAAAAGCAAAAAATTTCAGAATTGCACCTTGCAATGTGGAGATATTACTGTTTGTGCATTTACAATATTCATTGATTTTTGCCATTGAAAAATGTCCAGAAATGTTTGAAGCTACTGACTGAATGAAAGGAGCTGGCATCTCACTCTCTTTGAATCTTCTTTATCATGCTAGGATTAGCAGGAAAAAGCAAAAAATTTCAGAATTGCACCTTGCAATGTGGAGATATTACTGTTTGTGCATTTACAATATTCATTGATTTTTGCCATTGAAAAACATCATGTTATTCATATACCAGAAATGTTTGAAGCTACTGACTGAATGAAAGGAGCTGGCATCTCACTCTCTTTGAATCTTCTTTATCATGCTAGGATTAGCAGGAAAAAGCAAAAAATTTCAGAATTGCACCTTGCAATGTGGAGATATTACTGTTTATGCATTTACAATATTCATTGAATTTTGCCATTGAAAAATGTCCAGAAATGTTTGAAGCTACTGACTGAATGAAAGGAGCTGGCATCTCACTCTCTTTGAATCTTCTTTATCATGCTAGGATTAGCAGGAAAAAGCAAAAAATTTCAGAATTGCACCTTGCAATGTGGAGATATTACTGTTTGTGCATTTACAATATTCATTGATTTTTGCCATTGAAAAACATCATGTTATTCATATACCAGAAATGTTTGAAGCTACTGACTGAATGAAAGGAGCTGGCATCTCACTCTCTTTGAATCTTCTTTATCATGCTAGGATGAGCAGGAAAAAGCAAAAAATTTCAGAATTGCACCTTGCAATGTGGAGATATTACTGTTTGTGCATTTACAATATTCATTGATTTTTGCCATTGAAAAACGTCCAGAAATGTTTGAAGCTACTGACTGAATGAAAGGAGCTGGCATCTCACTCTCTTTGAATCTTCTTTATCATGCTAGGATTAGCAGGAAAAAGCAAAACAATTCAGAATTGCACCTTGCAATGTGGAGATATTACTGTTTGTGCATTTACAATATTCATTGATTTTTGCCATTGAAAAACATCATGTTATTCATATACCAGAAATCTTTGAAGCTACTGACTGAATGAAAGGAGCTGGCATCTCATTCTCTTTGAATCTTCTTTATCATGCTAGGATTAGTAGGAAAAAGCAAAAAATTTCAGAATTGCACCTTGCAATGTGGAGATATTACTGTTTGTGCATTTACAATATTCATTGATTTTTGCCATTGAAAAACGTCCAGAAATGTTTGAAGCTACTGACTGAATGAAAGGAGCTGGCATCTCACTCTCTTTGAATCTTCTTTATCATGCTAGGATTAGCAGGAAAAAGCAAAAAATTTCAGAATTGCACCTTGCAATGTGGAGATATTACTGTTTGTGCATTTACAATATTCATTGATTTTTGCCATTGAAAAACATCATGTTATTCATATACCAGAAATGTTTGAAGCTACTGACTGAATGAAAGGAGCTGGCATCTCACTCTCTTTGAATCTTCTTTATCATGCTAGGATTAGTAGGAAAAAGCAAAAAATTTCAGAATTGCACCTTGCAATGTGGAGATATTACTGTTTGTGCATTTACAATATTCATTGATTTTTGCCATTGAAAAACGTCCAGAAATGTTTGAAGCTACTGACTGAATGAAAGGAGCTGGCATCTCACTCGCTTTGAATCTTCTTTATCATGCTAGGATTAGCAGGAAAAAGCAAAAAATTTCAGAATTCCACCTTGCAATGTGGAGATATTACTGTTTGTGCATTTACAATATTCATTGATTTTTGCCATTGAAAAACGTCCAGAAATGTTTGAAGCTACTGACTGAATGAAAGGATCTGGCATCTCACTCTCTTTGAATCTTCTTTATCATGCTAGGATTAGCAGGAAAAAGCAAAAAATTTCAGAATTGCACCTTGCAATGTGGAGATATTACTGTTTGTGCATTTACAATATTCATTGATTTTTGCCATTGAAAAACATCATGTTATTCATATACCAGAAATGTTTGAAGCTACTGACTGAATGAAAGGAGCTGGCATCTCACTCTCTTTGAATCTTCTTTATCATGCTAGGATTAGCAGGAAAAAGCAAAAGATTTCAGAATTGCACCTTGCAATGTGGAGATATTACTGTTTGTGCATTTACAATATTCATTGATTTTTGCCATTGAAAAACGTCCAGAAATGTTTGAAGCTACTGACTGAATGAAAGGAGCTGGCATCTCACTCTCTTTGAATCTTCTTTATCATGCTAGGATTAGCAGGAAAAAGCAAAAAATTTCAGAATTGCACCTTGCAATGTGGAGATATTACTGTTTGTGCATTTACAATATTCATTGATTTTTGCCATTGAAAAACGTCCAGAAATGTTTGAAGCTACTGACTGAATGAAAGGAGCTGGCATCTCACTCTCTTTGAATCTTCTTTATCATGCTAGGATTAGCAGGAAAAAGCAAAAAATTTCAGAATTGCACCTTGCAATGTGGAGATATTATTGTTTGTGCATTTACAATATTCATTGATTTTTGCCATTGAAAAACGTCCAGAAATGTTTGAAGCTACTGACTGAATGAAAGGAGCTGGCATCTCACTCTCTTTGAATCTTCTTTATCATGCTAGGATTAGCAGGAAAAAGCAAAAAATTTCAGAATTGCACCTTGCAATGTGGAGATATTACTGTTTGTGCATTTACAATATTCATTGATTTTTGCCATTGAAAAATGTCCAGAAATGTTTGAAGCTACTGACTGAATGAAAGGAGCTGGCATCTCACTCTCTTTGAATCTTCTTTATCATGCTAGGATTAGCAGGAAAAAGCAAAAAATTTCAGAATTGCACCTTGCAATGTGGAGATATTACTGTTTGTGCATTTACAATATTCATTGATTTTTGCCATTGAAAAACATCATGTTATTCATATACCAGAAATGTTTGAAGCTACTGACTGAATGAAAGGAGCTGGCATCTCACTCTCTTTGAATCTTCTTTATCATGCTAGGATTAGCAGGAAAAAGCAAAAAATTTCAGAATTGCACCTTGCAATGTGGAGATATTACTGTTTGTGCATTTACAATATTCATTGAATTTTGCCATTGAAAAATGTCCAGAAATGTTTGAAGCTACTGACTTAATGAAAGGAGCTGGCATCTCACTCTCTTTGAATCTTCTTTATCATGCTAGGATTAGCAGGAAAAAGCAAAAAATTTCAGAATTGCACCTTGCAATGTGGAGATATTACTGTTTGTGCATTTACAATATTCATTGATTTTTGCCATTGAAAAACATCATGTTATTCATATACCAGAAATGTTTGAAGCTACTGACTGAATGAAAGGAGCTGGCATCTCACTCTCTTTGAATCTTCTTTATCATGCTAGGATTAGCAGGAAAAAGCAAAAAATTTCAGAATTGCACCTTGCAATGTGGAGATATTACTGTTTGTGCATTTACAATATTCATTGATTTTTGCCATTGAAAAACGTCCAGAAATGTTTGAAGCTACTGACTGAATGAAAGGAGCTGGCATCTCACTCTCTTTGAATCTTCTTTATAATGCTAGGATTAGCAGGAAAAAGCAAAACAATTCAGAATTGCACCTTGCAATGTGGAGATATTACTGTTTGTGCATTTACAATATTCATTGATTTTTGCCATTGAAAAACATCATGTTATTCATATACCAGAAATCTTTGAAGCTACTGACTGAATGAAAGGAGCTGGCATCTCACTCTCTTTGAATCTTCTTTATCATGCTAGGATTAGTAGGAAAAAGCAAAAAATTTCAGAATTGCACCTTGCAATGTGGAGATATTACTGTTTGTGCATTTACAATATTCATTGATTTTTGCCATTGAAAAACGTCCAGAAATGTTTGAAGCTACTGACTGAATGAAAGGAGCTGGCATCTCACTCTCTTTGAATCTTCTTTATCATGCTAGGATTAGCAGGAAAAAGCAAAAAATTTCAGAATTGCACCTTGCAATGTGGAGATATTACTGTTTGTGCATTTACAATATTCATTGATTTTTGCCATTGAAAAACATCATGTTATTCATATACCAGAAATGTTTGAAGCTACTGACTGAATGAAAGGAGCTGGCATCTCACTCTCTTTGAATCTTCTTTATCATGCTAGGATTAGCAGGAAAAAGCAAAAAATTTCAGAATTGCACCTTGCAATGTGGAGATATTACTGTTTGTGCATTTACAATATTCATTGATTTTTGCCATTGAAAAACGTCCAGAAATGTTTGAAGCTACTGACTGAATGAAAGGAGCTGGCATCTCACTCTCTTTGAATCTTCTTTATCATGCTAGGATTAGCAGGAAAAAGCAAAACAATTCAGAATTGCACCTTGCAATGTGGAGATATTACTGTTTGTGCATTTACAATATTCATTGATTTTTGCCATTGAAAAACATCATGTTATTCATATACCAGAAATCTTTGAAGCTACTGACTGAATGAAAGGAGCTGGCATCTCATTCTCTTTGAATCTTCTTTATCATGCTAGGATTAGTAGGAAAAAGCAAAAAATTTCAGAATTGCACCTTGCAATGTGGAGATATTACTGTTTGTGCATTTACAATATTCATTGATTTTTGCCATTGAAAAACGTCCAGAAATGTTTGAAGCTACTGACTGAATGAAAGGAGCTGGCATCTCACTCTCTTTGAATCTTCTTTATCATGCTAGGATTAGCAGGAAAAAGCAAAAAATTTCAGAATTGCACCTTGCAATGTGGAGATATTACTGTTTGTGCATTTACAATATTCATTGATTTTTGCCATTGAAAAACATCATGTTATTCATATACCAGAAATGTTTGAAGCTACTGACTGAATGAAAGGAGCTGGCATCTCACTCTCTTTGAATCTTCTTTATCATGCTAGGATTAGCAGGAAAAAGCAAAAAATTTCAGAATTGCACCTTGCAATGTGGAGATATTACTGTTTGTGCATTTACAATATTCATTGATTTTTGCCATTGAAAAACGTCCAGAAATGTTTGAAGCTACTGACTGAATGAAAGGAGCTGGCATCTCACTCGCTTTGAATCTTCTTTATCATGCTAGGATTAGCAGGAAAAAGCAAAAAATTTCAGAATTCCACCTTGCAATGTGGAGATATTACTGTTTGTGCATTTACAATATTCATTGATTTTTGCCATTGAAAAACGTCCAGAAATGTTTGAAGCTACTGACTGAATGAAAGGATCTGGCATCTCACTCTCTTTGAATCTTCTTTATCATGCTAGGATTAGCAGGAAAAAGCAAAAAATTTCAGAATTGCACCTTGCAATGTGGAGATATTACTGTTTGTGCATTTACAATATTCATTGATTTTTGCCATTGAAAAACATCATGTTATTCATATACCAGAAATGTTTGAAGCTACTGACTGAATGAAAGGAGCTGGCATCTCACTCTCTTTGAATCTTCTTTATCATGCTAGGATTAGCAGGAAAAAGCAAAAGATTTCAGAATTGCACCTTGCAATGTGGAGATATTACTGTTTGTGCATTTACAATATTCATTGATTTTTGCCATTGAAAAACGTCCAGAAATGTTTGAAGCTACTGACTGAATGAAAGGAGCTGGCATCTCACTCTCTTTGAATCTTCTTTATCATGCTAGGATTAGCAGGAAAAAGCAAAAAATTTCAGAATTGCACCTTGCAATGTGGAGATATTACTGTTTGTGCATTTACAATATTCATTGATTTTTGCCATTGAAAAACGTCCAGAAATGTTTGAAGCTACTGACTGAATGAAAGGAGCTGGCATCTCACTCTCTTTGAATCTTCTTTATCATGCTAGGATTAGCAGGAAAAAGCAAAAAATTTCAGAATTGCACCTTGCAATGTGGAGATATTATTGTTTGTGCATTTACAATATTCATTGATTTTTGCCATTGAAAAACGTCCAGAAATGTTTGAAGCTACTGACTGAATGAAAGGAGCTGGCATCTCACTCTCTTTGAATCTTCTTTATCATGCTAGGATTAGCAGGAAAAAGCAAAAAATTTCAGAATTGCACCTTGCAATGTGGAGATATTACTGTTTGTGCATTTACAATATTCATTGATTTTTGCCATTGAAAAATGTCCAGAAATGTTTGAAGCTACTGACTGAATGAAAGGAGCTGGCATCTCACTCTCTTTGAATCTTCTTTATCATGCTAGGATTAGCAGGAAAAAGCAAAAAATTTCAGAATTGCACCTTGCAATGTGGAGATATTACTGTTTGTGCATTTACAATATTCATTGATTTTTGCCATTGAAAAACATCATGTTATTCATATACCAGAAATGTTTGAAGCTACTGACTGAATGAAAGGAGCTGGCATCTCACTCTCTTTGAATCTTCTTTATCATGCTAGGATTAGCAGGAAAAAGCAAAAAATTTCAGAATTGCACCTTGCAATGTGGAGATATTACTGTTTGTGCATTTACAATATTCATTGAATTTTGCCATTGAAAAATGTCCAGAAATGTTTGAAGCTACTGACTTAATGAAAGGAGCTGGCATCTCACTCTCTTTGAATCTTCTTTATCATGCTAGGATTAGCAGGAAAAAGCAAAAAATTTCAGAATTGCACCTTGCAATGTGGAGATATTACTGTTTGTGCATTTACAATATTCATTGATTTTTGCCATTGAAAAACATCATGTTATTCATATACCAGAAATGTTTGAAGCTACTGACTGAATGAAAGGAGCTGGCATCTCACTCTCTTTGAATCTTCTTTATCATGCTAGGATTAGCAGGAAAAAGCAAAAAATTTCAGAATTGCACCTTGCAATGTGGAGATATTACTGTTTGTGCATTTACAATATTCATTGATTTTTGCCATTGAAAAACGTCCAGAAATGTTTGAAGCTACTGACTGAATGAAAGGAGCTGGCATCTCACTCTCTTTGAATCTTCTTTATAATGCTAGGATTAGCAGGAAAAAGCAAAACAATTCAGAATTGCACCTTGCAATGTGGAGATATTACTGTTTGTGCATTTACAATATTCATTGATTTTTGCCATTGAAAAACATCATGTTATTCATATACCAGAAATCTTTGAAGCTACTGACTGAATGAAAGGAGCTGGCATCTCACTCTCTTTGAATCTTCTTTATCATGCTAGGATTAGTAGGAAAAAGCAAAAAATTTCAGAATTGCACCTTGCAATGTGGAGATATTACTGTTTGTGCATTTACAATATTCATTGATTTTTGCCATTGAAAAACGTCCAGAAATGTTTGAAGCTACTGACTGAATGAAAGGAGCTGGCATCTCACTCTCTTTGAATCTTCTTTATCATGCTAGGATTAGCAGGAAAAAGCAAAAAATTTCAGAATTGCACCTTGCAATGTGGAGATATTACTGTTTGTGCATTTACAATATTCATTGATTTTTGCCATTGAAAAACATCATGTTATTCATATACCAGAAATGTTTGAAGCTACTGACTGAATGAAAGGAGCTGGCATCTCACTCTCTTTGAATCTTCTTTATCATGCTAGGATTAGCAGGAAAAAGCAAAAAATTTCAGAATTGCACCTTGCAATGTGGAGATATTACTGTTTGTGCATTTACAATATTCATTGATTTTTGCCATTGAAAAACGTCCAGAAATGTTTGAAGCTACTGACTGAATGAAAGGAGCTGGCATCTCACTCGCTTTGAATCTTCTTTATCATGCTAGGATTAGCAGGAAAAAGCAAAAAATTTCAGAATTGCACCTTGCAATGTGGAGATATTACTGTTTGTGCATTTACAATATTCATTGATTTTTGCCATTGAAAAACGTCCAGAAATGTTTGAAGCTACTGACTGAATGAAAGGATCTGGCATCTCACTCTCTTTGAATCTTCTTTATCATGCTAGGATTAGCAGGAAAAAGCAAAAAATTTCAGAATTGCACCTTGCAATGTGGAGATATTACTGTTTGTGCATTTACAATATTCATTGATTTTTGCCATTGAAAAACATCATGTTATTCATATACCAGAAATGTTTGAAGCTACTGACTGAATGAAAGGAGCTGGCATCTCACTCTCTTTGAATCTTCTTTATCATGCTAGGATTAGCAGGAAAAAGCAAAAGATTTCAGAATTGCACCTTGCAATGTGGAGATATTACTGTTTGTGCATTTACAATATTCATTGATTTTTGCCATTGAAAAATGTCCAGAAATGTTTGAAGCTACTGACTGAATGAAAGGAGCTGGCTTCTCACTCTCTTTGAATCTTCTTTATCATGCTAGGATTAGCAGGAAAAAGCAAAAAATTTCAGAATTGCACCTTGCAATGTGGAGATATTATTGTTTGTGCATTTACAATATTCATTGATTTTTGCCATTGAAAAACGTCCAGAAATGTTTGAAGCTACTGACTGAATGAAAGGAGCTGGCATCTCACTCTTTTTGAATCTTCTTTATCATGCTAGGATTAGCAGGAAAAAGCAAAAAATTTCAGAATTGCACCTTGCAATGTGGAGATATTACTGTTTGTGCATTTACAATATTCATTGGTTTTTGCCATTGAAAAATGTCCAGAAATGTTTGAAGCTACTGACTGAATGAAAGGAGCTGGCATCTCACTCTCTTTGAATCTTCTTTATCATGCTAGGATTAGCAGGAAAAAGCAAAAAATTTCAGAATTGCACCTTGCAATGTGGAGATATTACTGTTTGTGCATTTACAATATTCATTGATTTTTGCCATTGAAAAACATCATGTTATTCATATACCAGAAATGTTTGAAGCTACTGACTGAATGAAAGGAGCTGGCATCTCACTCTCTTTGAATCTTCTTTATCATGCTAGGATTAGCAGGAAAAAGCAAAAAATTTCAGAATTGCACCTTGCAATGTGGAGATATTACTGTTTGTGCATTTACAATATTCATTGATTTTTGCCATTGAAAAACATCATGTTATTCATATACCAGAAATGTTTGAAGCTACTGACTGAATGAAAGGAGCTGGCATCTCACTCTCTTTGAATCTTCTTTATCATGCTAGGATTAGCAGGAAAAAGCAAAAAATTTCAGAATTGCACCTTGCAATGTGGAGATATTACTGTTTGTGCATTTACAATATTCATTGATTTTTGCCATTGAAAAACGTCCAGAAATGTTTGAAGCTACTGACTGAATGAAAGGAGCTGGCATCTCACTCTCTTTGAATCTTCTTTATCATGCTAGGATTAGCAGGAAAAAGCAAAACAATTCAGAATTGCACCTTGCAATGTGGAGATATTACTGTTTGTGCATTTACAATATTCATTGATTTTTGCCATTGAAAAACATCATGTTATTCATATACCAGAAATCTTTGAAGCTACTGACTGAATGAAAGGAGCTGGCATCTCACTCTCTTTGAATCTTCTTTATCATGCTAGGATTAGTAGGAAAAAGCAAAAAATTTCAGAATTGCACCTTGCAATGTGGAGATATTACTGTTTGTGCATTTACAATATTCATTGATTTTTGCCATTGAAAAACATCATGTTATTCATATACCAGAAATGTTTGAAGCTACTGGCTGAATGAAAGGAGCTGGCATCTCACTCTCTTTGAATCTTCTTTATCATGCTAGGATTAACAGGAAAAAGCAAAAAATTTCAGAATTGCACCTTGCAATGTGGAGATATTACTGTTTGTGCTTTTACAATATTCATTGATTTTTGCCATTGAAAAACGTCCAGAAATGTTTGAAGCTACTGACTGAATGAAAGGAGCTGGCATCTCACTCTCTTTGAATCTTCTTTATCATGCTAGGATTAGCAGGAAAAAGCAAAAAATTTCAGAATTGCACCTTGCAATGTGGAGATTTTACTGTTTGTGCATTTACAATATTCATTGATTTTTGCCATTGAAAAACGTCCAGAAATGTTTGAAGCTACTGACTGAATGAAAGGAGCTGGCATCTCACTCTCTTTGAATCTTCTTTATCATGCTAGGATTAGCAAGAAAAAGCAAAAAATTTCAGAATTGCACCTTGCAATGTGGAGATATTACTGTTTGTGCATTTACAATATTCATTGATTTTTGCCATTGAAAAACATCATGTTATTCATATACCAGAAATGTTTGAAGCTACTGACTGAATGAAAGGAGCTGGCATCTCACTCTCTTTGAATCTTCTTTATCATGCTAGGATTAGCAGGAAAAAGCAAATAATTTCAGAATTGCACCTTGCAATGTGGAGATATTATTGTTTGTGCATTTACATTATTCATTGATTTTTGCCATTGAAAAACGTCCAGAAATGTTTGAAGCTACTGACTGAATGAAAGGAGCTGGCATCTCACTCTCTTTGAATCTTCTTTATCATGCTAGGATTAGCAGGAAAAAGCAAAAAAATTCAGAATTGCACCTTGCAATGTGGAGATATTACTGTTTGTGCATTTACAATATTCATTGATTTTTGCCATTGAAAAACATCATGTTATTCATATACCAGAAATCTTTGAAGCTACTGACTGAATGAAAGGAGCTGGCATCTCACTCTCTTTGAATCTTCTTTATCATGCTAGGATTAGCAGGAAAAAGCAAAAAATTTCAGAATTACACCTTGCAATGTGGAGATATTACTGTTTGTGCATTTACAATATTCATTGATTTTTGCCATTGAAAAACATCATGTTATTCATATACCAGAAATGTTTGAAGCTACTGACTGAATGAAAGGAGATGGCATCTCACTCTCTTTGAATCTTCTTTATCATGCTAGGATTAACAGGAAAAAGCAAAAAATTTCCTAATTGCACCTTGCAATGTGGAGATATTACTGTTTGTGCATTTACAATATTCATTGATTTTTGCCATTGAAAAACGTCCAGAAATGTTTGAAGCTACTGACTGAATGAAAGGAGCTGGCATCTCACTCTCTTTGAATCTTCTTTATCATGCTAGGATTAGCAGGAAAAAGCAAAAAAATTCAGAATTGCACCTTGCAATGTGGAGATATTATTGTTTGTGCATTTACAATTTTCATTGATTTTTGCCATTGAAAAACGTCCAGAAATGTTTGAAGCTACTGACTGAATGAAAGGAGCTGGCATCTCACTCTCTTTGAATCTTCTTTATCATGCTAGGATTAGCAGGAAAAAGCAAAAAATTTCAGAATTGCACCTTGGAATGTGGAGATATTACTGTTTGTGCATTTACAATATTCATTGATTTTTGCCATTGAAAAACGTCCAGAAATGTATGAAGCTACTGACTGAATGAAAGGAGCTGGCATCTCACTCTCTTTGAATCTTCTTTATCATGCTAGGATTAGCAAGAAAAAGAAAAAAATTTCAGAATTGCACCTTGCAATGTGGAGATATTACTGTTTGTGCATTTACAATATTCATTGATTTTTGCCATTGAAAAACATCATGTTATTCATATACCAGAAATGTTTGAAGCTACTGACTGAATGAAAGGAGCTGGCATCTCACTCTCTTTGAATCTTCTTTATCATGCTAGGATTAGCAGGAAAAAGCAAATAATTTCAGAATTGCACCTTGCAATGTGGAGATATTATTGTTTGTGCATTTACAATATTCATTGATTTTTGCCATTGAAAAACGTCCAGAAATGTTTGAAGCTACTGACTGAATGAAAGGAGCTGGCATCTCACTCTCTTTGAATCTTCTTTATCATGCTAGGATTAGCAGGAAAAAGCAAAAAATTTCAGAATTGCACCTTGCAATGTGGAGATATTACTGTTTGTGCATTTACAATATTCATTGATTTTTGCCATTGAAAAACGTCCAGAAATGTTTGAAGCTACTGACTGAATGAAAGGAGCTGGCATCTCACTCTCTTTGAATCTTCTTTATCATGCTAGGATTAGCAGGAAAAAGCAAAAAATTTCAGAATTGCACCTTGCAATGTGGAGATATTACTGTTTGTGCATTTACAATGTTCATTGATTTTTGCCATTGAAAAACATCATGTTATTCATATACCAGAAATGTTTGAAGCTACTGACTGAACGAAAGGAGCTGGCATCTCACTCTCTTTGAATCTTCTTTATCATGCTAGGATTAGCAGGAAAAAGCAAAAAATTTCAGAATTGCACCTTGCAATGTGGAGATATTACTGTTTGTGCATTTACAATATTCATTGATTTTTGCCATTGAAAAACATCATGTTATTCATATACCAGAAATGTTTGAAGCTACTGACTGAATGAAAGGAGCTGGCATCTCACTCTCTTTGAATCTTCTTTATCATGCTAGGATTAGCAGGAAAAAGCAAAAAATGTCAGAATTGCACCTTGCAATGTGGAGATATTACTGTTTGTGCATTTACAATATTCATTGATTTTTGCCATTGAAAAATGTCCAGAAATGTTTGAAGCTACTGACTGAATGAAAGGAGCTGGCATCTCACTCTCTTTGAATCTTCTTTATCATGCTAGGATTAGCAGGAAAAAGCAAAAAATTTCAGAATTGCACCTTGCAATGTGGAGATATTACTGTTTGTGCATTTACAATATTTATTGATTTTTGCCATTGAAAAACATCATGTTATTCATACACCAGAAATGTTTGAAGCTACTGACTGAATGAAAGGAGCTGGCATCTCACTCTCTTTGAATCTTCTTTATCATGCTAGGATTAGCAGGAAAAAGCAAAAAATTTCAGAATTGCACCTTGCAATGTGGAGATATTACTGTTTGTGCATTTACAATATTCATTGATTTTTGCCATTGAAAAACGTCCAGAAATGTTTGAAGCTACTGACTGAATGAAAGGACCTGGCATCTCACTCTTTGAATCTTCTTTATCATGCTAGGATTAGCAGGAAAAAGCAAAAAATTTCAGAATTGCACCTTGCAATGTGGAGATATTACTGTTTGTGCATTTACAATATTCATTGATTTTTGCCATTGAAAAACATCATGTTATTCATATACCAGAAATGTTTGAAGCTACTGACTGAATGAAAGGAGCTGGCATCTCACTCTCTTTGAATCTTCTTTATCATGCTAGGATTAGCATTAAAAAGCAAAAAATTTCAGAATTGCACCTTGCAATGTGGAGATATTACTGTTTGTGCATTTACAATATTCATTGATTTTTGCCATTGAAAAACATCATGTTATTCATATACCAGAAATGTTTGAAGCTACTGACTGAATGAAAGGAGCTGGCATCTCACTCTCTTTGAATCTTCTTTATCATGCTAGGATTAGCAGGAAAAAGCAAAAAATTTCAGAATTGCACCTTGCAATGTGGAGATATTACTGTTTGTGCATTTACAATATTCATTGATTTTTGCCATTGAAAAACATCATGTTATTCATATACCAGAAATGTTTGAAGCTACTGACTGAATGAAAGGAGCTGGCATCTCACTCTCTTTGAATCTTCTTTATCATGCTAGGATTAGCAGGAAAAAGCAAAACATTTCAGAATTGCACCTTGCAATGTGGAGATATTATTGTTTGTGCATTTACAATATTCATTGATTTTTGCCATTGAAAAACGTCCAGAAATGTTTGAAGCTACTGACTGAATGAAAGGAGCTGGCATCTCACTCTCTTTGAATCTTCTTTATCATGCTAGGATTAGCAGGAAAAAGCAAAAAACTTCAGAATTGCACCTTGCAATGTGGAGATATTACTGTTTGTGCATTTACAATATTCATTGATCTTTGCCTTTGAAAAACGTCCAGAAATGTTTGAAGCTACTGACTGAATGAAAGGAGCTGGCATCTCACTCTCTTTGAATCTTCTTTATCATGCTAGGATTAGCAGGAAAAAGCAAAAAATTTCAGAATTGCACCTTGCAATGTGGAGATATTACTGTTTGTTCATTTACAATATTCATTGATTTTTGCCATTGAAAAACATCATGTTATTCATATACCAGAAATGTTTGAAGCTACTGACTGAATGAAAGGAGCTGGCATCTCACTCTCTTTGAATCTTCTTTATCATGCTAGGATTAGCAGGAAAAAGCAAAAAATTTCAGAATTGCACCTTGCAATGTGAAGATATTACTGTTTGTGCATTTACAATATTCATTGATTTTTGCCATTGAAAAACGTCCAGAAATGTTTGAAGCTACTGACTGAATGAAAGGAGCTGGCATCTCACTCTCTTTGAATCTTCTTTATCATGCTAGGATTAGCAGGAAAAAGCAAAAAATTTCAGAATTGCACCTTGCAATGTGGAGATATTATTGTTTGTGCATTTACAATAATCATTGATTTTTGCCATTGAAAAACGTCCAGAAATGTTTGAAGCTACTGACTGAATGAAAGGAGCTGGCACCTCACTCTCTTTGAATCTTCTTTATCATGCTAGGATTAGCAGGAAAAAGCAAAAAATTTCAGAATTGCACCTTGCAATGTGGAGATATTACTGTTTGTGCATTTACAATATTCATTGATTTTTGCCATTGAAAAACGTCCAGAAATGTTTGAAGCTACTGACTGAATGAAAGGAGCTGGCATCTCACTCTCTTTGAATCTTCTTTATCATGCTAGGATTAGCAGGAAAAAGCAAAAAATTTCAGAATTGCACCTTGCAATGTGGAGATATTACTGTTTCTGCATTTACAATATTCATTGATTTTTGCCATTGAAAAACGTCCAGAAATGTTTGAAGCTACTGACTGAATGAAAGGAGCTGGCATCTCACTGTCTTTGAATCTTCTTTATCATGCTAGGATTAGCAAGAAAAATCAAAAAATTTCAGAATTGCACCTTGCAATGTGGAGATATTACTGTTTGTGCATTTACAATATTCATTGATTTTTGCCATTGAAAAACATCATGTTATTCATATACCAGAAATGTTTGAAGCTACTGACTGAATGAAAGGAGCTGGCATCTCACTCTCTTTGAATCTTCTTTATCATGCTAGGATTAGCAGGAAAAAGCAAAACATTTCAGAATTTCACCTTGCAATGTGGAGATATTATTGTTTGTGCATTTACAATATTCATTGATTTTTGCCATTGAAAAACGTCCAGAAATGTTTGAAGCTACTGACTGAATGAAAGGAGCTGGCATCTCACTCTCTTTGAATCTTCTTTATCATGCTAGGATTAGCAGGAAAAAGCAAAAAACTTCAGAATTGCACCTTGCAATGTGGAGATATTACTGTTTGTGCATTTACAATATTCATTGATTTTTGCCATTGAAAAACGTCCAGAAATGTTTGAAGCTACTGACTGAATGAAAGGAGCTGGCATCTCACTCTCTTTGAATCTTCTTTATCATGCTAGGATTAGCAGGAAAAAGCAAAAAATTTCAGAATTGCACCTTGCAATGTGGAGATATTACTGTTTGTGCATTTACAATATTCATTGATTTTTGCCATTGAAAAACATCATGTTATTCATATACCAGAAATGTTTGAAGCTACTGACTGAATGAAAGGAGCTGGCATCTCACTCTCTTTGAATCTTCTTTATCATGCTAGGATTAGCAGGAAAAAGCAAAAAATTACAGAATTGCACCTTGCAATGTGAAGATATTACTGTTTGTGCATTTACAATATTCATTGATTTTTGCCATTGAAAAACGTCCAGAAATGTTTGAAGCTACTGACTGAATGAAAGGAGCTGGCATCTCACTCTCTTTGAATCTTCTTTATCATGCTAGGATTAGCAGGAAAAAGCAAAAAATTTCAGAATTGCACCTTGCAATGTGGAGATATTATTGTTTGTGCATTTACAATATTCATTGATTTTTGCCATTGAAAAACGTCCAGAAATGTTTGAAGCTACTGACT
This sequence comes from Phyllobates terribilis, assembly GCF_046119375.1. Taxonomy (NCBI): domain Eukaryota; kingdom Metazoa; phylum Chordata; class Amphibia; order Anura; family Dendrobatidae; genus Phyllobates; species Phyllobates terribilis. The sequence goes on from NW_027362901.1 coordinate 853,299, forward strand.
GAATGAAAGGAGCTGGCATCTCACTCTCTTTGAATCTTCTTTATCATGCTAGGATTAGCAGGAAAAAGCAAAAAATTTCAGAATTGCACCTTGCAATGTGGAGATATTACTCTTTGTGCATTTACAATATTCATTGATTTTTGCCATTGAAAAACGTCCAGAAATGTTTGAAGCTACTGACTGAATGAAAGGAGCTGGCATCTCACTCTCTTTGAATCTTCTTTATCATGCTAGGATTAGCATGAAAAAGCAAAAAATTTCAGAATTGCACCTTGCAATGTGGAGATATTACTGTTTGTGCATTTACAATATTCATTGATTTTTGCCATTGAAAAACATCATGTTATTCATATACCCGAAATGTTTGAAGCTACTGACTGAATGAAAGGAGCTGGCATCTCACTCTCTTTGAATCTTCTTTATCATGCTAGGATTAGCAGGAAAAAGCAAAAAATTTCAGAATTGCACCTTGCAATGTGGAGATATTATTGTTTGTGCATTTACAATATTCATTGATTTTTGCCATTGAAAAACGTCCAGAAATGTTTGAAGCTACTGACTGAATGAAAGGAGCTGGCATCTCACTCTGTTTGAATCTTCTTTATCATGCTAGGATTAGCAGGAAAAAGCAAAAAATTTCAGAATTGCACCTTGCAATGCGGAGAAATTACTGTTTGTGCATTTACAATATTCATTGATTTTTGCCATTGAAAAACATCATGTTATTCATATACCAGAAATGTTTTAAGCTACTGACTGAATGAAAGGAGCTGGCATCTCACTCTCTTTGAATCTTCTTTATCATGCTAGGATTAGCAGGAAAAAGCAAAAAATTTCAGAATTGCACCTTGCAATGTGGAGATATTACTGTTTGTGCATTTACAATATTCATTGATTTTTGCCATTGAAAAACATCATGTTATTCATATACCAGAAATGATTGAAGCTACTGACTGAATGAAATGAGCTGGCATCTCACTCTCTTTGAATCTTCTTTATCATGCTAGGATTAGCAGGAAAAAGCAAAAAATTTCAGAATTGCACCTTGCAATGTGGAGATATTACTGTTTGTGCATTTACAATATTCATTGATTTTTGCCATTGAAAAACGTCCAGAAATGTTTGAAGCTACTGACTGAATGAAAGGATCTGGCATCTCACTCTCTTTGAATCTTCTTTATCATGCTAGGATTAGCAGGAAAAAGCAAAAAATTTCAGAATTGCACCTTGCAATGTGGAGATATTACTCTTTGTGCATTTACAATATTCATTGATTTTTGCCATTGAAAAACGTCCAGAAATGTTTGAAGCTACTGACTGAATGAAAGGAGCTGGCATCTCACTCTCTTTGAATCTTCTTTATCATGCTAGGATTAGCATGAAAAAGCAAAAAATTTCAGAATTGCACCTTGCAATGTGGAGATATTACTGTTTGTGCATTTACAATATTCATTGATTTTTGCCATTGAAAAACATCATGTTATTCATATACCCGAAATGTTTGAAGCTACTGACTGAATGAAAGGAGCTGGCATCTCACTCTCTTTGAATCTTCTTTATCATGCTAGGATTAGCAGGAAAAAGCAAAAAATTTCAGAATTGCACCTTGCAATGTGGAGATATTATTGTTTGTGCATTTACAATATTCATTGATTTTTGCCATTGAAAAACGTCCAGAAATGTTTGAAGCTACTGACTGAATGAAAGGAGCTGGCATCTCACTCTGTTTGAATCTTCTTTATCATGCTAGGATTAGCAGGAAAAAGCAAAAAATTTCAGAATTGCACCTTGCAATGCGGAGAAATTACTGTTTGTGCATTTACAATATTCATTGATTTTTGCCATTGAAAAACATCATGTTATTCATATACCAGAAATGTTTTAAGCTACTGACTGAATGAAAGGAGCTGGCATCTCACTCTCTTTGAATCTTCTTTATCATGCTAGGATTAGCAGGAAAAAGCAAAAAATTTCAGAATTGCACCTTGCAATGTGGAGATATTACTGTTTGTGCATTTACAATATTCATTGATTTTTGCCATTGAAAAACATCATGTTATTCATATACCAGAAATGATTGAAGCTACTGACTGAATGAAATGAGCTGGCATCTCACTCTCTTTGAATCTTCTTTATCATGCTAGGATTAGCAGGAAAAAGCAAAAAATTTCAGAATTGCACCTTGCAATGTGGAGATATTACTGTTTGTGCATTTACAATATTCATTGATTTTTGTCATTGAAAAACGTCCAGAAATGTTTGAAGCTACTGACTGAATGAAAGGAGCTGGCATCTCACTCTCTTTGAATCTTCTTTATCATGCTAGGATTAGCAGGAAAAAGCAAAAAATTTCAGAATTGCACTTGCAATGTGGAGATATTACTGTTTGTGCATTTACAATATTCATTGATTTTTGCCATTGAAAAACGTCCAGAAATGTTTGAAGCTACTGACTGAATGAAAGGAGCTGGCATCTCACTCTCTTTCAATCTTCTTTATCATGCTAGGATTAGCAGGAAAAAGCAAAAAATTTCAGAATTGCACCTTGCAATGTGGAGATATTACTGTTTGTGCATTTACAATATTCATTGATTTTTGCCATTGAAAAACATCATGTTATTCATATACCAGAAATGTTTGAAGCTACTGACTGAATGAAAGGAGCTGGCATCTCACTCTCTTTGAATCTTCTTTATTATGCTAGGATTAGCAAGAAAAAGCAAAAAATTTCAGAATTGCACCTTGCAATGTGGAGATATTACTGTTTGTGCATTTACAATATTCATTGATTTTGCCATTGAAAAACATCATGTTATTCATATACCAGAAATGTTTGAAGCTACTGACTGAATGAAAGGAGCTGGCATCTCACTCTCTTTGAATCTTCTTTATCATGCTAGGATTAGCAGGAAAAAGCAAAAAATTTCAGAATTGCACCTTGCAATGTGGAGATATTACTGTTTGTGCATTTACAATATTCATTGATTTTTGCCATTGAAAAACATCATGTTATTCATATACCAGAAATGTTTGAAGCTACTGACTGAATGAAAGGTGCTGGCATCTCACTCTCTTTGAATCTTCTTTATCATGCTAGGATTAGCAGGAAAAAGCAAAAAATTTCAGAATTGCACCTTGCAATGTGGAGATATTACTGTTTGTGCATTTACAATATTCATTGATTTTTGCCATTGAAAAACATCATGTTATTCATATACCAGAAATGTTTGAAGCTACTGACTGAATGAAAGGAGCTGGCATCTCACTCTCTTTGAATCTTCTTTATCATGCTAGGATTAGCAGTAAAAAGCAAAAAATTTCAGAATTGCACCTTGGAATGTGGAGATATTACTGTTTGTGCATTTACAATATTCATTGATTTTTGCCATTGAAAAACGTCCAGAAATGTTTGAAGCTACTGACTGAATGAAAGGAGCTGGCATCTCACTCTCTTTGAATCTTCTTTATCATGCTAGGATTAGCAGGAAAAAGCAAAAAATTTCAGAATTGCACCTTGCAATGTGTAGATATTACTGTTTGTGCATTTACAATATTCATTGATTTTTGCCATTGAAAAACGTCCAGAAATGTTTGAAGCTACTGACTGAATGAAAGGAGCTGGCATCTCACTCTCTTTGAATCTTCTTTATCATGCTAGGATTAGCAGGAAAAAGCAAAAAATTTCAGAATTGCACTTGCAATGTGGAGATATTACTGTTTGTGCATTTACAATATTCATTGATTTTTGCCATTGAAAAACGTCCAGAAATGTTTGAAGCTACTGACTGAATGAAAGGAGCTGGCATCTCACTCTCTTTCAATCTTCTTTATCATGCTAGGATTAGCAGGAAAAAGCAAAAAATTTCAGAATTGCACCTTGCAATGTGGAGATATTACTGTTTGTGCATTTACAATATTCATTGATTTTTACCATTGAAAAACATCATGTTATTCATATACCAGAAATGTTTGAAGCTACTGACTGAATGAAAGGAGCTGGCATCTCACTCTCTTTGAATCTTCTTTATTATGCTAGGATTAGCAAGAAAAAGCAAAAAATTTCAGAATTGCACCTTGCAATGTGGAGATATTACTGTTTGTGCATTTACAATATTCATTGATTTTGCCATTGAAAAACATCATGTTATTCATATACCAGAAATGTTTGAAGCTACTGACTGAATGAAAGGAGCTGGCATCTCACTCTCTTTGAATCTTCTTTATCATGCTAGGATTAGCAGGAAAAATCAAAAAACTTCAGAATTGCACCTTGCAATGTGGAGATATTACTGTTTGTGCATTTACAATATTCATTGATTTTTGCCATTGAAAAACATCATGTTATTCATATACCAGAAATGTTTGAAGCTACTGACTGAATGAAAGGTGCTGGCATCTCACTCTCTTTGAATCTTCTTTATCATGCTAGGATTAGCAGGAAAAAGCAAAACATTTCAGAATTGCACCTTGCAATGTGGAGATATTACTGTTTGTGCATTTACAATATTCATTGATTTTTGCCATTGAAAAACATCATGTTATTCATATACCAGAAATGTTTGAAGCTACTGACTGAATGAAAGGAGCTGGCATCTCACTCTCTTTGAATCTTCTTTATCATGCTAGGATTAGCAGTAAAAAGCAAAAAATTTCAGAATTGCACCTTGGAATGTGGAGATATTACTGTTTGTGCATTTACAATATTCATTGATTTTTGCCATTGAAAAACGTCCAGAAATGTTTGAAGCTACTGACTGAATGAAAGGAGCTGGCATCTCACTCTCTTTGAATCTTCTTTATCATGCTAGGGTTAGCAGGAAAAAGCAAAAAATTTCAGAATTGCACCTTGCAATGTGGAGATATTATTGTTTGTGCATTTACAATATTCATTGATTTTTGCCATTGAAAAACGTCCAGAAATGTTTGAAGCTACTGACTGAATGAAAGGAGCTGGCATCTCACTCTCTTTGAATCTTCTTTATCATGCTAGGATTAGCAAGAAAAAGCAAAAAATTTAAGAATTGCACCTTGCAATGTGGAGATATTACTGTTTGTGCATTTACAATATTCATTGATTTTTGCCATTGAAAAACATCATGTTATTCATATACCAGAAATGTTTGAAGCTACTGACTGAATGAAGGGAGCTGGCATCTCACTCTCTTTGAATCTTCTTTATCATGCTAGGATTAGCAGGAAAAAGCAAAAAATTTCAGAATTGCACCTTGCAATGTGAAGATATTACTGTTTGTGCATTTACAATATTCATTGATTTTTGCCATTGAAAAACGTCCAGAAATGTTTGAAGCTACTGACTGAATGAAAGGAGCTGGCATCTCACTCTCTTTGAATCTTCTTTATCATGCTAGGATTAGCAGGAAAAAGCAAAAAATTTCAGAATTGCACCTTGCAATGTGGAGATATTATTGTTTGTTCATTTACAATATTCATTGATTTTTGCCATTGAAAAACGTCCAGAAATGTTTGAAGCTACTGACTGAATGAAAGGAGCTGGCATCTCACTCTCTTTGAATCTTCTTTATCATGCTAGGATTAGCAGGAAAAAGCAAAAAATTTCAGAATTGCACCTTGCAATGTGGAGATATTACTGTTTGTGCATTTACAATATTCATTGATTTTTGCCATTGAAAAACGTCCAGAAATGTTTGAAGCTACTGACTGAATGAAAAGAGCTGGCATCTCACTCTCTTTGAATCTTCTTTATCATGCTAGGATTAGCAGGAAAAAGCAAAAAATTTCAGAATTGCACCTTGCAATGTGGAGATATTATTGTTTGTGCATTTACAATATTCATTGATTTTTGCCATTGAAAAACGTCCAGAAATGTTTGAAGCTACTGACTGAATGAAAGGAGCTGGCATCTCACTCTCTTTGAATCTTCTTTATCATGCTAGGATTAGCAGGAAAAAGCAAAAAATTTCAGAATTGCACCTTGCAATGTGGAGATATTACTGTTTGTGCATTTACAATATTCATTGATTTTTGCCATTGAAAAACGTCCAGAAATGTTTGAAGCTACTGACTGAATGAAAGGAGCTGGCATCTCACTCTCTTTGAATCTTCTTTATCATGCTAGGATTAGCAGGAAAAAGCAAAAAATTTCAGAATTGCACCTTGCAATGTGGAGATATTACTGTTTGTGCATTTACAATATTCATTGATTTTTGCCATTGAAAAACATCATGTTATTCATATACCAGAAATGTTTGAAGCTACTGACTGAATGAAAGGAGCTGGCATCTCACTCTCTTTGAATCTTCTTTATCATGCTAGGATTAGCAGGAAAAAGCAAAAAATTTCAGAATTGCACCTTGCAATGTGGAGATATTACTGTTTGTGCATTTACAATATTCATTGATTTTTGCCATTGAAAAACATCATGTTATTCATATACCAGAAATGTTTGAAGCTACTGACTGAATGAAAGGAGCTGGCATCTCACTCTCTTTGAATCTTCTTTATCATGCTAGGATTAGCAGGAAAAAGCAAAAAATTTCAGAATTGCACCTTGCAATGTGGAGATATTACTGTTTGTGCATTTACAATATTCATTGATTTTTGCCATTGAAAAACATCATGTTATTCATATACCAGAAATGTTTGAAGCTACTGACTGAATGAAAGGAGCTGGCATCTCACTCTCTTTGAATCTTCTTTATCATGCTAGGATTAGCAGGAAAAAGCAAAAAATTTCAGAATTGCACCTTGCAATGCGGAGAAATTACTGTTTGTGCATTTACAATATTCATTGATTTTTGCCATTGAAAAACATCATGTTATTCATATACCAGAAATTTTTGAAGCTACTGACTGAATGAAAGGAGCTGGCATCTCACTCTCTTTGAATCTTCTTTAACATGCTAGGATTAGCAGGAAAAAGCAAAAAATTTCAGAATTGCACCTTGCAATGTGGAGATATTACTGTTTGTGCATTTACAATATTCATTGATTTTTGCCATTGAAAAATGTCCAGAAATGTTTGAAGCTACTGACTGAATGAAAGGAGCTGGCATCTCACTCTCTTTGAATCTTCTTTATCATGCTAGGATTAGCAAGAAAAAGCAAAAAATTTCAGAATTGCACCTTGCAATGTGGAGATATTACTGTTTGTGCATTTACAATATTCATTGATTTTTGCCATTGAAAAACATCATGTTATTCATATACCAGAAATGTTTGAAGCTACTGACTGAATGAAAGGAGCTGGCATCTCACTCTCTTTGAATCTTCTTTATCATGCTAGGATTAGCAGGAAAAAGCAAAAAATTTCAGAATTGCACCTTGCAATGCGGAGAAATTACTGTTTGTGCATTTACAATATTCATTGATTTTTGCCATTGAAAAACATCATGTTATTCATATACCAGAAATTTTTGAAGCTACTGACTGAATGAAAGTAGCTGGCATCTCACTCTCTTTGAATCTTCTTTAACATACTAGGATTAGCAGGAAAAAGCAAAAAATTTCAGAATTGCACCTTGCAATGTGGAGATATTACTGTTTGTGCATTTACAATATTCATTGATTTTTGTCATTGAAAAATGTCCAGAAATGTTTGAAGCTACTGACTGAATGAAAGGAGCTGGCATCTCACTCTCTTTGAATCTTCTTTATCATGCTAGGATTAGCAAGAAAAAGCAAAAAATTTCAGAATTGCACCTTGCAATGTGGAGATATTACTGTCTGTGCATTTACAATATTCATTGATTTTTGCCATTGAAAAACATCATGTTATTCATATACCAGAAATGTTTGAAGCTACTGACTGAATGAAAGGAGCTGGCATCTCACTCTCTTTGAATCTTCTTTATCATGCTAGGATTAGCAAGAAAAAGCAAAAAATTTAAGAATTGCACCTTGCAATGTGGAGATATTACTGTTTTTGCATTTACAATATTCATTGATTTTGCCATTGAAAAACATCATGTTATTCATATACCAGAAATGTTTGAAGCTACTGACTGAATTAAAGGAGCTGGCATCTCACTCTCTTTGAATCTTCTTTATCATGCTAGGATTAGCAGGAAAAAGCAAACAATTTCAGAATTGCACCTTGCAATGTGGAGATATTACTGTTTGTGCATTTACAATATTCATTGATTTTTGCCATTGAAAAACATCATGTTATTCATATACCAGAAATGTTTGAAGCTACTGACTGAATGAAAGGTGCTGGCATCTCACTCTCTTTGAATCTTCTTTATCATGCTAGGATTAGCAGGAAAAAGCAAAAAATTTCAGAATTGCACCTTGCAATGTGGAGATATTACTGTTTGTGCATTTACAATATTCATTGATTTTTGCCATTGAAAAACATCATGTTATTCATATACCAGAAATGTTTGAAGCTACTGACTGAATGAAAGGAGCTGGCATCTCACTCTCTTTGAATCTTCTTTATCATGCTAGGATTAGCAGGAAAAAGCAAAAAATTTCAGAATTGCACCTTGGAATGTGGAGATATTACTGTTTTTGCATTTACAATATTCATTGATTTTTGCCATTGAAAAACGTCCAGAAATGTTTGAAGCTACTGACTGAATGAAAGGAGCTGGCATCTCACTCTCTTTGAATCTTCTTTATCATGCTAGGATTAGCAGGAAAAAGAAAAAATTTCAGAATTGCACCTTGCAATGTGGAGATATTATTGTTTGTGCATTTACAATATTCATTGATTTTTGCCATTGAAAAACGTCCAGAAATGTTTGAAGCTACTGACTGAATGAAAGGAGCTGGCATCTCACTCTCTTTGAATCTTCTTTATCATGCTAGGATTAGCAAGAAAAAGCAAAAAATTTAAGAATTGCACCTTGCAATGTGGAGATATTACTGTTTGTGCATTTACAATATTCATTGATTTTTGCCATTGAAAAACATCATGTTATTCATATACCAGAAATGTTTGAAGCTACTGGCTGAATGAAAGGAGCTGGCATCTCACTCTCTTTGAATCTTCTTTATCATGCTAGGATTAGCAGGAAAAAGCAAAAAATTTCAGAATTGCACCTTGCAATGTGAAGATATTACTGTTTGTGCATTTACAATATTCATTGATTTTTGCCATTGAAAAACGTCCAGAAATGTTTGAAGCTACTGACTGAATGAAAGGAGCTGGCATCTCACTCTCTTTGAATCTTCTTTATCATGCTAGGATTAGCAGGAAAAAGCAAAAAATTTCAGAATTGCACCTTGCAATGTGGAGATATTATTGTTTGTGCATTTACAATATTCATTGATTTTTGCCATTGAAAAACGTCCAGAAATGTTTGAAGCTACTGACTGAATGAAAGGAGCTGGCATCTCACTCTCTTTGAATCTTCTTTATCATGCTAGGATTAGCAGGAAAAAGTAAAAAATTTCAGAATTGCACCTTGCAATGTGGAGATATTACTGTTTGTGCATTTACAATATTCATTGATTTTTGCCATTGAAAAACGTCCAGAAATGTTTGAAGCTACTGACTGAATGAAAGGAGCTGGCATCTCACTCTCTTTGAATCTTCTTTATCATGCTAGGATTAGCAGGAAAAAGCAAAAAATTTCAGAATTGCACCTTGCAATGTGGAGATATTACTGTTTGTGCATTTACAATATTCATTGATTTTTGCCATTGAAAAACGTCCAGAAATGTTTGAAGCTACTGACTGAATGAAAGGAGCTGGCATCTCACTCTCTTTGAATCTTCTTTATCATGCTAGGATTAGCATGAAAAAGCAAAAAATTTCAGAATTGCACCTTGCAATGTGGAGATATTACTGTTTGTGCATTTACAATATTCATTGATTTTTGCCATTGAAAAACATCATGTTATTCATATACCAGAAATGTTTGAAGCTACTGACTGAATGAAAGGAGCTGGCATCTCACTCTCTTTGAATCTTCTTTATCATGCTAGGATCAGCAGGAAAAAGCAAAAAATTTCAGAATTGCACCTTGCAATGTGGAGATATTATTGTTTGTGCATTTACAATATTCATTGATTTTTGCCATTGAAAAACGTCCAGAAATGTTTGAAGCTACTGACTGAATGAAAGGAGCTGGCATCTCACTCTCTTTGAATCTTCTTTATCATGCTAGGATTAGCAGGAAAAAGCAAAAAATTTCAGAATTGCACCTTGCAATGTGGAGATATTACTGTTTGTGCATTTACAATATTCATTGATTTTTGCCATTGAAAAACATCATGTTATTCATATACCAGAAATGTTTGAAGCTACTGACTGAATGAAAGGAGCTGGCATCTCACTCTCTTTGAATCTTCTTTATCATGCTAGGATTAGCAGGAAAAAGCAAAAAATTTCAGAATTGCACCTTGCAATGTGGAGATATTATTGTTTGTGCATTTACAATATTCATTGATTTTTGCCATTGAAAAACGTCCAGAAATGTTTGAAGCTACTGACTGAATGAAAGGAGCTGGCATCTCACTCTCTTTGAATCTTCTTTATCATGCTAGGATTAGCAGGAAAAAGCAAAAAATTTCAGAATTGCACCTTGCAATGTGGAGATATTATTGTTTGTGCATTTACAATATTCATTGATTTTTGCCATTGAAAAACGTCCAGAAATGTTTGAAGCTACTGACTGAATGAAAGGAGCTGGCATCTCACTCTCTTTGAATCTTCTTTATCATGCTAGGATTAGCAGGAAAAAGCAAAAAATTTCAGAATTGCACCTTGCAATGTGGAGATATTACTGTTTGTGCATTTACAATATTCATTGATTTTTGCCATTGAAAAACATCATGTTATTCATATACCAGAAATTTTTGAAGCTACTGACTGAATGAAAGGAGCTGGCATCTCACTCTCTTTGAATCTTCTTTAACATGCTAGGATTAGCAGGAAAAAGCAAAAAATTTCAGAATTGCACCTTGCAATGTGGAGATATTACTGTTTGTGCATTTACAATATTCATTGATTTTTGCCATTGAAAAATGTCCAGAAATGTTTGAAGCTACTGACTGAATGAAAGGAGCTGGCATCTCACTCTCTTTGAATCTTCTTTATCATGCTAGGATTAGCAAGAAAAAGCAAAAAATTTCAGAATTGCACCTTGCAATGTGGAGATATTACTGTTTGTGCATTTACAATATTCATTGATTTTTGCCATTGAAAAACATCATGTTATTCATATACCAGAAATGTTTGAAGCTACTGACTGAATGAAAGGAGCTGGCATCTCACTCTCTTTGAATCTTCTTTATCATGCTAGGATTAGCAGGAAAAAGCAAAAAATTTCAGAATTGCACCTTGCAATGCGGAGAAATTACTGTTTGTGCATTTACAATATTCATTGATTTTTGCCATTGAAAAACATCATGTTATTCATATACCAGAAATTTTTGAAGCTACTGACTGAATGAAAGGAGCTGGCATCTCACTCTCTTTGAATCTTCTTTAACATGCTAGGATTAGCAGGAAAAAGCAAAAAATTTCAGAATTGCACCTTGCAATGTGGAGATATTACTGTTTGTGCATTTACAATATTCATTGATTTTTGCCATTGAAAAATGTCCAGAAATGTTTGAAGCTACTGACTGAATGAAAGGAGCTGGCATCTCACTCTCTTTGAATCTTCTTTATCATGCTAGGATTAGCAAGAAAAAGCAAAAAATTTCAGAATTGCACCTTGCAATGTGGAGATATTACTGTTTGTGCATTTACAATATTCATTGATTTTTGCCATTGAAAAACATCATGTTATTCATATACCAGAAATGTTTGAAGCTACTGACTGAATGAAAGGAGCTGGCATCTCACTCTCTTTGAATCTTCTTTATCATGCTAGGATTAGCAAGAAAAAGCAAAAAATTTCAGAATTGCACCTTGCAATGTGGAGATATTACTGTTTTTGCATTTACAATATTCATTGATTTTGCCATTGAAAAACATCATGTTATTCATATACCAGAAATGTTTGAAGCTACTGACTGAATTAAAGGAGCTGGCATCTCACTCTCTTTGAATCTTCTTTATCATGCTAGGATTAGCAGGAAAAAGCAAACAATTTCAGAATTGCACCTTGCAATGTGGAGATATTACTGTTTGTGCATTTACAATATTCATTGATTTTTGCCATTGAAAAACATCATGTTATTCATATACCAGAAATGTTTGAAGCTACTGACTGAATGAAAGGTGCTGGCATCTCACTCTCTTTGAATCTTCTTTATCATGCTAGGATTAGCAGGAAAAAGCAAAAAATTTCAGAATTGCACCTTGCAATGTGGAGATATTACTGTTTGTGCATTTACAATATTCATTGATTTTTGCCATTGAAAAACATCATGTTATTCATATACCAGAAATGTTTGAAGCTACTGACTGAATGAAAGGAGCTGGCATCTCACTCTCTTTGAATCTTCTTTATCATGCTAGGATTAGCAGGAAAAAGCAAAAAATTTCAGAATTGCACCTTGGAATGTGGAGATATTACTGTTTGTGCATTTACAATATTCATTGATTTTTGCCATTGAAAAACGTCCAGAAATGTTTGAAGCTACTGACTGAATGAAAGGAGCTGGCATCTCACTCTCTTTGAATCTTCTTTATCATGCTAGGATTAGCAGGAAAAAGAAAAAATTTCAGAATTGCACCTTGCAATGTGGAGATATTATTGTTTGTGCATTTACAATATTCATTGATTTTTGCCATTGAAAAACGTCCAGAAATGTTTGAAGCTACTGACTGAATGAAAGGAGCTGGCATCTCACTCTCTTTGAATCTTCTTTATCATGCTAGGATTAGCAAGAAAAAGCAAAAAATTTAAGAATTGCACCTTGCAATGTGGAGATATTACTGTTTGTGCATTTACAATATTCTTTGATTTTTGCCATTGAAAAACATCATGTTATTCATATACCAGAAATGTTTGAAGCTACTGGCTGAATGAAAGGAGCTGGCATCTCACTCTCTTTGAATCTTCTTTATCATGCTAGGATTAGCAGGAAAAAGCAAAAAATTTCAGAATTGCACCTTGCAATGTGAAGATATTACTGTTTGTGCAGTTACAATATTCATTGATTTTTGCCATTGAAAAACGTCCAGAAATGTTTGAAGCTACTGACTGAATGAAAGGAGCTGGCATCTCACTCTCTTTGAATCTTCTTTATCATGCTAGGATTAGCAGGAAAAAGCAAAAAATTTCAGAATTGCACCTTGCAATGTGGAGATATTATTGTTTGTGCATTTACAATATTCATTGATTTTTGCCATTGAAAAATGTCCAGAAATGTTTGAAGCTACTGACTGAATGAAAGGAGCTGGCATCTCACTCTCTTTGAATCTTCTTTATCATGCTAGGATTAGCAGGAAAAAGCAAAAAATTTCAGAATTGCACCTTGCAATGTGGAGATATTACTGTTTGTGCATTTACAATATTCATTGATTTTTGCCATTGAAAAACGTCCAGAAATGTTTGAAGCTACTGACTGAATGAAAGGAGCTGGCATCTCACTCTCTTTGAATCTTCTTTATCATGCTAGGATTAGCATGAAAAAGCAAAAAATTTCAGAATTGCACCTTGCAATGTGGAGATATTACTGTTTGTGCATTTACAATATTCATTGATTTTTGCCATTGAAAAACATCATGTTATTCATATACCAGAAATGTTTGAAGCTACTGACTGAATGAAAGGAGCTGGCATCTCACTCTCTTTGAATCTTCTTTATCATGCTAGGATCAGCAGGAAAAAGCAAAAAATTTCAGAATTGCACCTTGCAATGTGGAGATATTATTGTTTGTGCATTTACAATATTCATTGATTTTTGCCATTGAAAAACGTCCAGAAATGTTTGAAGCTACTGACTGAATGAAAGGAGCTGGCATCTCACTCTCTTTGAATCTTCTTTATCATGCTAGGATTAGCAGGAAAAAGCAAAAAATTTCAGAATTGCACCTTGCAATGTGGAGATATTACTGTTTGTGCATTTACAATATTCATTGATTTTTGCCATTGAAAAACGTCCAGAAATGTTTGAAGCTACTAACTGAATGAAAGGAGCTGGCATCTCACTCTCTTTGAATCTTCTTTATCATGCTAGGATTAGCAGGAAAAAGCAAAAAATTTCAGAATTGCACCTTGCAATGTGGAGATATTACTGTTTGTGCATTTACAATATTCATTGATTTTTGCCATTGAAAAACATCATGTTATTCATATACCAGAAATGTTTGAAGCTACTGACTGAATGAAAGGAGCTGGCATCTCACTCTCTTTGAATCTTCTTTATCATGCTAGGATTAGCAGGAAAAAGCAAAAAATTTCAGAATTGCACCTTGCAATGTGGAGATATTACTGTTTGTGCATTTACAATATTCATTGATTTTTGCCATTGAAAAACATCATGTTATTCATATACCAGAAATGTTTGAAGCTACTGACTGAATGAAAGGAGCTGGCATCTCACTCTCTTTGAATCTTCTTTATCATGCTAGGATTAGCAGGAAAAAGCAAAAAATTTCAGAATTGCACCTTGGAATGTGGAGATATTACTGTTTGTGCATTTACAATATTCATTGATTTTTGCCATTGAAAAACGTCCAGAAATGTTTGAAGCTACTGACTGAATGAAAGGAGCTGGCATCTCACTCTCTTTGAATCTTCTTTATCATGCTAGGATTAGCAGGAAAAAGAAAAAATTTCAGAATTGCACCTTGCAATGTGGAGATATTATTGTTTGTGCATTTACAATATTCATTGATTTTTGCCATTGAAAAACGTCCAGAAATGTTTGAAGCTACTGACTGAATGAAAGGAGCTGGCATCTCACTCTCTTTGAATCTTCTTTATCATGCTAGGATTAGCATGAAAAAGCAAAAAATTTCAGAATTGCACCTTGCAATGTGGAGATATTACTGTTTGTGCATTTACAATATTCATTGATTTTTGCCATTGAAAAACATCATGTTATTCATATACCAGAAATGTTTGAAGCTACTGACTGAATGAAAGGAGCTGGCATCTCACTCTCTTTGAATCTTCTTTATCATGCTAGGATCAGCAGGAAAAAGCAAAAAATTTCAGAATTGCACCTTGCAATGTGGAGATATTATTGTTTGTGCATTTACAATATTCATTGATTTTTGCCATTGAAAAACGTCCAGAAATGTTTGAAGCTACTGACTGAATGAAAGGAGCTGGCATCTCACTCTCTTTGAATCTTCTTTATCATGCTAGGATTAGCAGGAAAAAGCAAAAAATTTCAGAATTGCACCTTGCAATGTGGAGATATTACTGTTTGTGCATTTACAATATTCATTGATTTTTGCCATTGAAAAACGTCCAGAAATGTTTGAAGCTACTAACTGAATGAAAGGAGCTGGCATCTCACTCTCTTTGAATCTTCTTTATCATGCTAGGATTAGCAGGAAAAAGCAAAAAATTTCAGAATTGCACCTTGCAATGTGGAGATATTACTGTTTGTGCATTTACAATATTCATTGATTTTTGCCATTGAAAAACATCATGTTATTCATATACCAGAAATGTTTGAAGCTACTGACTGAATGAAAGGAGCTGGCATCTCACTCTCTTTGAATCTTCTTTATCATGCTAGGATTAGCAGGAAAAAGCAAAAAATTTCAGAATTGCACCTTGCAATGTGGAGATATTATTGTTTGTGCATTTACAATATTCATTGATTTTTGCCATTGAAAAACGTCCAGAAATGTTTGAAGCTACTGACTGAATGAAAGGAGCTGGCATCTCACTCTCTTTGAATCTTCTTTATCATGCTAGGATTAGCAGGAAAAAGCAAAAAATTTCAGAATTGCACCTTGCAATGTGGAGATATTATTGTTTGTGCATTTACAATATTCATTGATTTTTGCCATTGAAAAACGTCCAGAAATGTTTGAAGCTACTGACTGAATGAAAGGAGCTGGCATCTCACTCTCTTTGAATCTTCTTTATCATGCTAGGATTAGCAGGAAAAAGCAAAAAATTTCAGAATTGCACCTTGCAATGTGGAGATATTACTGTTTGTGCATTTACAATATTCATTGATTTTTGCCATTGAAAAACGTCCAGAAATGTTTGAAGCTACTGACTGAATGAAAGGAGCTGGCATCTCACTCTCTTTGAATCTTCTTTATCATGCTAGGATTAGCAGGAAAAAGCAAAAAATTTCAGAATTGCACCTTGCAATGTGGAGATATTACTGTTTGTGCATTTACAATATTCATTGATTTTTGCCATTGAAAAACATCATGTTATTCATATACCAGAAATGTTTGAAGCTACTGACTGAATGAAAGGAGCTGGCATCTCACTCTCTTTGAATCTTCTTTATCATGCTAGGATTAGCAGGAAAAAGCAAAACATTTCAGAATTGCACCTTGCTATGTGGAGATATTATTGTTTGTGCATTTACAATATTCATTGATTTTTGCCATTGAAAAACGTCCAGAAATGTTTGAAGCTACTGACTGAATGAAAGGAGCTGGCATCTCACTCTCTTTGAATCTTCTTTATCATGCTAGGATTAGCAGGAAAAAGCAAAAAATTTCATAATTGCACCTTGCAATGCGGAAAATTACTGTTTGTGCATTTACAATATTCATTGATTTTTGCCATTGAAAAACATCATGTTATTCATATACCAGAAATTTTTGAAGCTACTGACTGAATGAAAGGAGCTGGCATCTCACTCTCTTTGAATCTTCTTTAACATGCTAGGATTAGCAGGAAAAAGCAAAAAATTTCAGAATTGCACCTTGCAATGTGGAGATATTACTGTTTGTGCATTTACAATATTCATTGATTTTTGCCATTGAAAAATGTCCAGAAATGTTTGAAGCTACTGACTGAATGAAAGGAGCTGGCATCTCACTCTCTTTGAATCTTCTTTATCATGCTAGGATTAGCAAGAAAAAGCAAAAAATTTCAGAATTGCACCTTGCAATGTGGAGATATTACTGTTTGTGCATTTACAATATTCATTGATTTTTGCCATTGAAAAACATCATGTTATTCATATACCAGAAATGTTTGAAGCTACTGACTGAATGAAAGGAGCTGGCATCTCACTCTCTTTGAATCTTCTTTAACATGCTAGGATTAGCAGGAAAAAGCAAAAAATTTCAGAATTGCACCTTGCAATGTGGAGATATTACTGTTTGTGCATTTACAATATTCATTGATTTTTGCCATTGAAAAATGTCCAGAAATGTTTGAAGCTACTGACTGAATGAAAGGAGCTGGCATCTCACTCTCTTTGAATCTTCTTTATCATGCTAGGATTAGCAAGAAAAAGCAAAAAATTTCAGAATTGCACCTTGCAATGTGGAGATATTACTGTTTGTGCATTTACAATATTCATTGATTTTTGCCATTGAAAAACATCATGTTATTCATATACCAGAAATGTTTGAAGCTACTGACTGAATGAAAGGAGCTGGCATCTCACTCTCTTTGAATCTTCTTTATCATGCTAGGATTAGCAAGAAAAAGCAAAAAATTTCAGAATTGCACCTTGCAATGTGGAGATATTACTGTTTTTGCATTTACAATATTCATTGATTTTGCCATTGAAAAACATCATGTTATTCATATACCAGAAATGTTTGAAGCTACTGACTGAATTAAAGGAGCTGGCATCTCACTCTCTTTGAATCTTCTTTATCATGCTAGGATTAGCAGGAAAAAGCAAACAATTTCAGAATTGCACCTTGCAATGTGGAGATATTACTGTTTGTGCATTTACAATATTCATTGATTTTTGCCATTGAAAAACATCATGTTATTCATATACCAGAAATGTTTGAAGCTACTGACTGAATGAAAGGTGCTGGCATCTCACTCTCTTTGAATCTTCTTTATCATGCTAGGATTAGCAGGAAAAAGCAAAAAATTTCAGAATTGCACCTTGCAATGTGGAGATATTACTGTTTGTGCATTTACAATATTCATTGATTTTTGCCATTGAAAAACATCATGTTATTCATATACCAGAAATGTTTGAAGCTACTGACTGAATGAAAGGAGCTGGCATCTCACTCTCTTTGAATCTTCTTTATCATGCTAGGATTAGCAGGAAAAAGCAAAAAATTTCAGAATTGCACCTTGGAATGTGGAGATATTACTGTTTGTGCATTTACAATATTCATTGATTTTTGCCATTGAAAAACGTCCAGAAATGTTTGAAGCTACTGACTGAATGAAAGGAGCTGGCATCTCACTCTCTTTGAATCTTCTTTATCATGCTAGGATTAGCAGGAAAAAGAAAAAATTTCAGAATTGCACCTTGCAATGTGGAGATATTATTGTTTGTGCATTTACAATATTCATTGATTTTTGCCATTGAAAAACGTCCAGAAATGTTTGAAGCTACTGACTGAATGAAAGGAGCTGGCATCTCACTCTCTTTGAATCTTCTTTATCATGCTAGGATTAGCAAGAAAAAGCAAAAAATTTAAGAATTGCACCTTGCAATGTGGAGATATTACTGTTTGTGCATTTACAATATTCATTGATTTTTGCCATTGAAAAACATCATGTTATTCATATACCAGAAATGTTTGAAGCTACTGGCTGAATGAAAGGAGCTGGCATCTCACTCTCTTTGAATCTTCTTTATCATGCTAGGATTAGCAGGAAAAAGCAAAAAATTTCAGAATTGCACCTTGCAATGTGAAGATATTACTGTTTGTGCAGTTACAATATTCATTGATTTTTGCCATTGAAAAACGTCCAGAAATGTTTGAAGCTACTGACTGAATGAAAGGAGCTGGCATCTCACTCTCTTTGAATCTTCTTTATCATGCTAGGATTAGCAGGAAAAAGCAAAAAATTTCAGAATTGCACCTTGCAATGTGGAGATATTATTGTTTGTGCATTTACAATATTCATTGATTTTTGCCATTGAAAAATGTCCAGAAATGTTTGAAGCTACTGACTGAATGAAAGGAGCTGGCATCTCACTCTCTTTGAATCTTCTTTATCATGCTAGGATTAGCAGGAAAAAGCAAAAAATTTCAGAATTGCACCTTGCAATGTGGAGATATTACTGTTTGTGCATTTACAATATTCATTGATTTTTGCCATTGAAAAACGTCCAGAAATGTTTGAAGCTACTGACTGAATGAAAGGAGCTGGCATCTCACTCTCTTTGAATCTTCTTTATCATGCTAGGATTAGCAGGAAAAAGCAAAAAATTTCAGAATTGCACCTTGCAATGTGGAGATATTACTGTTTGTGCATTTACAATATTCATTGATTTTTGCCATTGAAAAACGTCCAGAAATGTTTGAAGCTACTGACTGAATGAAAGGAGCTGGCATCTCACTCTCTTTGAATCTTCTTTATCATGCTAGGATTAGCATGAAAAAGCAAAAAATTTCAGAATTGCACCTTGCAATGTGGAGATATTACTGTTTGTGCATTTACAATATTCATTGATTTTTGCCATTGAAAAACATCATGTTATTCATATACCAGAAATGTTTGAAGCTACTGACTGAATGAAAGGAGCTGGCATCTCACTCTCTTTGAATCTTCTTTATCATGCTAGGATCAGCAGGAAAAAGCAAAAAATTTCAGAATTGCACCTTGCAATGTGGAGATATTATTGTTTGTGCATTTACAATATTCATTGATTTTTGCCATTGAAAAACGTCCAGAAATGTTTGAAGCTACTGACTGAATGAAAGGAGCTGGCATCTCACTCTCTTTGAATCTTCTTTATCATGCTAGGATTAGCAGGAAAAAGCAAAAAATTTCAGAATTGCACCTTGCAATGTGGAGATATTACTGTTTGTGCATTTACAATATTCATTGATTTTTGCCATTGAAAAACGTCCAGAAATGTTTGAAGCTACTGACTGAATGAAAGGAGCTGGCATCTCACTCTCTTTGAATCTTCTTTATCATGCTAGGATTAGCAGGAAAAAGCAAAAAATTTCAGAATTGCACCTTGCAATGTGGAGATATTACTGTTTGTGCATTTACAATATTCATTGATTTTTGCCATTGAAAAACATCATGTTATTCATATACCAGAAATGTTTGAAGCTACTGACTGAATGAAAGGAGCTGGCATCTCACTCTCTTTGAATCTTCTTTATCATGCTAGGATTAGCAGGAAAAAGCAAAAAATTTCAGAATTGCACCTTGCAATGTGGAGATATTATTGTTTGTGCATTTACAATATTCATTGATTTTTGCCATTGAAAAACGTCCAGAAATGTTTGAAGCTACTGACTGAATGAAAGGAGCTGGCATCTCACTCTCTTTGAATCTTCTTTATCATGCTAGGGTTAGCAGGAAAAAGCAAAAAATTTCAGAATTGCACCTTGCAATGTGGAGATATTATTGTTTGTGCATTTACAATATTCATTGATTTTTGCCATTGAAAAACGTCCAGAAATGTTTGAAGCTACTGACTGAATGAAAGGAGCTGGCATCTCACTCTCTTTGAATCTTCTTTATCATGCTAGGATTAGCAGGAAAAAGCAAAAAATTTCAGAATTGCACCTTGCAATGTGGAGATATTACTGTTTGTGCATTTACAATATTCATTGATTTTTGCCATTGAAAAACGTCCAGAAATGTTTGAAGCTACTGACTGAATGAAAGGAGCTGGCATCTCACTCTCTTTGAATCTTCTTTATCATGCTAGGATTAGCAGGAAAAAGCAAAAAATTTCAGAATTGCACCTTGCAATGTGGAGATATTACTGTTTGTGCATTTACAATATTCATTGATTTTTGCCATTGAAAAACATCATGTTATTCATATACCAGAAATGTTTGAAGCTACTGACTGAATGAAAGGAGCTGGCATCTCACTCTCTTTGAATCTTCTTTATCATGCTAGGATTAGCAGGAAAAAGCAAAACATTTCAGAATTGCACCTTGCTATGTGGAGATATTATTGTTTGTGCATTTACAATATTCATTGATTTTTGCCATTGAAAAACGTCCAGAAATGTTTGAAGCTACTGACTGAATGAAAGGAGCTGGCATCTCACTCTCTTTGAATCTTCTTTATCATGCTAGGATTAGCAGGAAAAAGCAAAAAATTTCATAATTGCACCTTGCAATGCGGAAAATTACTGTTTGTGCATTTACAATATTCATTGATTTTTGCCATTGAAAAACATCATGTTATTCATATACCAGAAATTTTTGAAGCTACTGACTGAATGAAAGGAGCTGGCATCTCACTCTCTTTGAATCTTCTTTAACATGCTAGGATTAGCAGGAAAAAGCAAAAAATTTCAGAATTGCACCTTGCAATGTGGAGATATTACTGTTTGTGCATTTACAATATTCATTGATTTTTGCCATTGAAAAATGTCCAGAAATGTTTGAAGCTACTGACTGAATGAAAGGAGCTGGCATCTCACTCTCTTTGAATCTTCTTTATCATGCTAGGATTAGCAAGAAAAAGCAAAAAATTTCAGAATTGCACCTTGCAATGTGGAGATATTACTGTTTGTGCATTTACAATATTCATTGATTTTTGCCATTGAAAAACATCATGTTATTCATATACCAGAAATGTTTGAAGCTACTGACTGAATGAAAGGAGCTGGCATCTCACTCTCTTTGAATCTTCTTTATCATGCTAGGATTAGCAAGAAAAAGCAAAAAATTTCAGAATTGCACCTTGCAATGTGGAGATATTACTGTTTTTGCATTTACAATATTCATTGATTTTGCCATTGAAAAACATCATGTTATTCATATACCAGAAATGTTTGAAGCTACTGACTGAATGAAAGGAGCTGGCATCTCACTCTCTTTGAATCTTCTTTATCATGCTAGGATTAGCAGGAAAAAGCAAACAATTTCAGAATTGCACCTTGCAATGTGGAGATATTACTGTTTGTGCATTTACAATATTCATTGATTTTTGCCATTGAAAAACATCATGTTATTCATATACCAGAAATGTTTGAAGCTACTGACTGAATGAAAGGTGCTGGCATCTCACTCTCTTTGAATCTTCTTTATCATGCTAGGATTAGCAGGAAAAAGCAAAAAATTTCAGAATTGCACCTTGCAATGTGGAGATATTACTGTTTGTGCATTTACAATATTCATTGATTTTTGCCATTGAAAAACATCATGTTATTCATATACCAGAAATGTTTGAAGCTACTGACTGAATGAAAGGAGCTGGCATCTCACTCTCTTTGAATCTTCTTTATCATGCTAGGATTAGCAGGAAAAAGCAAAAAATTTCAGAATTGCACCTTGGAATGTGGAGATATTACTGTTTGTGCATTTACAATATTCATTGATTTTTGCCATTGAAAAACGTCCAGAAATGTTTGAAGCTACTGACTGAATGAAAGGAGCTGGCATCTCACTCTCTTTGAATCTTCTTTATCATGCTAGGATTAGCAGGAAAAAGAAAAAATTTCAGAATTGCACCTTGCAATGTGGAGATATTATTGTTTGTGCATTTACAATATTCATTGATTTTTGCCATTGAAAAATGTCCAGAAATGTTTGAAGCTACTGACTGAATGAAAGGAGCTGGCATCTCACTCTCTTTGAATCTTCTTTATCATGCTAGGATTAGCAAGAAAAAGCAAAAAATTTCAGAATTGCACCTTGCAATGTGGAGATATTACTGTTTGTGCATTTACAATATTCATTGATTTTTGCCATTGAAAAACGTCCAGAAATGTTTGAAGCTACTGACTGAATGAAAGGAGCTGGCATCTCACTCTCTTTGAATCTTCTTTATCATGCTAGGATTAGCAGGAAAAAGCAAAAAATTTCAGAATTGCACCTTGCAATGTGGAGATATTACTGTTTGTGCATTTACAATATTCATTGATTTTTGCCATTGAAAAACGTCCAGAAATGTTTGAAGCTACTGACTGAATGAAAGGAGCTGGCATCTCACTCTCTTTGAATCTTCTTTATCATGCTAGGATTAGCATGAAAAAGCAAAAAATTTCAGAATTGCACCTTGCAATGTGGAGATATTACTGTTTGTGCATTTACAATATTCATTGATTTTTGCCATTGAAAAACATCATGTTATTCATATACCAGAAATGTTTGAAGCTACTGACTGAATGAAAGGAGCTGGCATCTCACTCTCTTTGAATCTTCTTTATCATGCTAGGATCAGCAGGAAAAAGCAAAAAATTTCAGAATTGCACCTTGCAATGTGGAGATATTATTGTTTGTGCATTTACAATATTCATTGATTTTTGCCATTGAAAAACGTCCAGAAATGTTTGAAGCTACTGACTGAATGAAAGGAGCTGGCATCTCACTCTCTTTGAATCTTCTTTATCATGCTAGGATTAGCAGGAAAAAGCAAAAAATTTCAGAATTGCACCTTGCAATGTGGAGATATTACTGTTTGTGCATTTACAATATTCATTGATTTTTGCCATTGAAAAACATCATGTTATTCATATACCAGAAATGTTTGAAGCTACTGACTGAATGAAAGGAGCTGGCATCTCACTCTCTTTGAATCTTCTTTATCATGCTAGGATTAGCAGGAAAAAGCAAAAAATTTCAGAATTGCACCTTGCAATGTGGAGATATTATTGTTTGTGCATTTACAAGATTCATTGATTTTTGCCATTGAAAAACGTCCAGAAATGTTTGAAGCTACTGACTGAATGAAAGGAGCTGGCATCTCACTCTGTTTGAATCTTCTTTATCATGCTAGGATTAGCAGGAAAAAGCAAAAAATTTCAGAATTGCACCTTGCAATGCGGAGAAATTACTGTTTGTGCATTTACAATATTCATTGATTTTTGCCATTGAAAAACATCATGTTATTCATATACCAGAAATTTTTGAAGCTACTGACTGAATGAAAGGAGCTGGCATCTCACTCTCTTTGAATCTTCTTTATCATGCTAGGATTAGCAGGAAAAAGCAAAAAATTTCAGAATTGCACCTTGCAATGTGGAGATATTACTGTTTGTGCATTTACAATATTCATTGATTTTTGCCATTGAAAAACATCATGTTATTCATATACCAGAAATGTTTGAAGCTACTGACTGAATGAAAGGAGCTGGCATCTCACTCTGTTTGAATCTTCTTTATCATGCTAGGATTAGCAGGAAAAAGCAAAAAATTTCAGAATTGCACCTTGCAATGCGGAGAAATTACTGTTTGTGCATTTACAATATTCATTTATTTTTGCCATTGAAAAACATCATGTTATTCATATACCAGAAATTTTTGAAGCTACTGACTGAATGAAAGGAGCTGGCATCTCACTCTCTTTGAATCTTCTTTAACATGCTAGGATTAGCAGGAAAAAGCAAAAAATTTCAGAATTGCACCTTGGAATGTGGAGATATTACTGTTTGTGCATTTACAATATTCATTGATTTTTGCCATTGAAAAACGTCCAGAAATGTTTGAAGCTACTGACTGAATGAAAGGAGCTGGCATCTCACTCTCTTTGAATCTTCTTTATCATGCTAGGATTAGCAGGAAAAAGAAAAAATTTCAGAATTGCACCTTGCAATGTGGAGATATTATTGTTTGTGCATTTACAATATTCATTGATTTTTGCCATTGAAAAACGTCCAGAAATGTTTGAAGCTACTGACTGAATGAAAGGAGCTGGCATCTCACTCTCTTTGAATCTTCTTTATCATGCTAGGATTAGCAAGAAAAAGCAAAAAATTTAAGAATTGCACCTTGCAATGTGGAGATATTACTGTTTGTGCATTTACAATATTCATTGATTTTTGCCATTGAAAAACATCATGTTATTCATATACCAGAAATGTTTCAAGCTACTGGCTGAATGAAAGGAGCTGGCCTCTCACTCTCTTTGAATCTTCTTTATCATGCTAGGATTAGCAGGAAAAAGCAAAAAATTTCAGAATTGCACCTTGCAATGTGAAGATATTACTGTTTGTGCATTTACAATATTCATTGATTTTTGCCATTGAAAAACGTCCAGAAATGTTTGAAGCTACTGACTGAATGAAAGGAGCTGGCATCTCACTCTCTTTGAATCTTCTTTATCATGCTAGGATTAGCAGGAAAAAGCAAAAAATTTCAGAATTGCACCTTGCAATGTGGAGATATTATTGTTTGTGCATTTACAATATTCATTGATTTTTGCCATTGAAAAACGTCCAGAAATGTTTGAAGCTACTGACTGAATGAAAGGAGCTGGCATCTCACTCTCTTTGAATCTTCTTTATCATGCTAGGATTAGCAGGAAAAAGCAAAAAATTTCAGAATTGCACCTTGCAATGTGGAGATATTACTGTTTGTGCATTTACAATATTCATTGATTTTTGCCATTGAAAAACGTCCAGAAATGTTTGAAGCTACTGACTGAATGAAAGGAGCTGGCATCTCACTCTCTTTGAATCTTCTTTATCATGCTAGGATTAGCAGGAAAAAGCAAAAAATTTCAGAATTGCACCTTGCAATGTGGAGATATTACTGTTTGTGCATTTACAATATTCATTGATTTTTGCCATTGAAAAACGTCCAGAAATGTTTGAAGCTACTGACTGAATGAAAGGAGCTGGCATCTCACTCTCTTTGAATCTTCTTTATCATGCTAGGATTAGCATGAAAAAGCAAAAAATTTCAGAATTGCACCTTGCAATGTGGAGATATTACTGTTTGTGCATTTACAATATTCATTGATTTTTGCCATTGAAAAACATCATGTTATTCATATACCAGAAATGTTTGAAGCTACTGACTGAATGAAAGGAGCTGGCATCTCACTCTCTTTGAATCTTCTTTATCATGCTAGGATCAGCAGGAAAAAGCAAAAAATTTCAGAATTGCACCTTGCAATGTGGAGATATTATTGTTTGTGCATTTAGAATATTCATTGATTTTTGCCATTGAAAAACGTCCAGAAATGTTTGAAGCTACTGACTGAATGAAAGGAGCTGGCATCTCACTCTCTTTGAATCTTCTTTATCATGCTAGGATTAGCAGGAAAAAGCAAAAAATTTCAGAATTGCACCTTGCAATGTGGAGATATTACTGTTTGTGCATTTACAATATTCATTGATTTTTGCCATTGAAAAACATCATGTTATTCATATACCAGAAATGTTTGAAGCTACTGACTGAATGAAAGGAGCTGGCATCTCACTCTCTTTGAATCTTCTTTATCATGCTAGGATTAGCAGGAAAAAGCAAAAAATTTCAGAATTGCACCTTGCAATGTGGAGATATTATTGTTTGTGCATTTACAAGATTCATTGATTTTTGCCATTGAAAAACGTCCAGAAATGTTTGAAGCTACTGACTGAATGAAAGGAGCTGGCATCTCACTCTCTTTGAATCTTCTTTATCATGCTAGGATTAGCAGGAAAAAGCAAAAAATTTCAGAATTGCACCTTGCAATGTGGAGATATTACTGTTTGTGCATTTACAATATTCATTGATTTTTGCCATTGAAAAACATCATGTTATTCATATACCAGAAATGTTTGAAGCTACTGACTGAATGAAAGGAGCTGGCATCTCACTCTCTTTGAATCTTCTTTATCATGCTAGGATTAGCAAGAAAAAGCAAAAAATTTCAGAATTGCACCTTGAAATGTGGAGATATTACTGTTTTTGCATTTACAATATTCATTGATTTTGCCATTGAAAAACATCATGTTATTCATATACCAGAAATGTTTGAAGCTACTGACTGAATGAAAGGAGCTGGCATCTCACTCTCTTTGAATCTTCTTTAACATGCTAGGATTAGCAGGAAAAAGCAAAAAATTTCAGAATTGCACCTTGCAATGTGGAGATATTACTGTTTGTGCATTTACAATATTCATTGATTTTTGCCATTGAAAAACATCATGTTATTCATATACCAGAAATGTTTGAAGCTACTGACTGAATGAAAGGAGCTGGCATCTCACTCTCTTTGAATCTTCTTTATCATGCTAGGATTAGCAAGAAAAAGCAAAAAATTTCAGAATTGCACCTTGCAATGTGGAGATATTATTGTTTGTGCATTTACAATATTCATTGATTTTTGCCATTGAAAAACGTCCAGAAATGTTTGAAGCTACTGACAGAATGAAAGGAGCTGGCATCTCACTCTCTTTGAATCTTCTTTATCATGCTAGGATTAGCAAGAAAAAGCAAAAAATTTAAGAATTGCACCTTGCAATGTGGAGATATTACTGTTTGTGCATTTACAATATTCATTGATTTTTGCCATTGAAAAACATCATGTTATTCATATACCAGAAATGTTTGAAGCTACTGGCTGAATGAAAGGAGCTGGCATCTCACTCTCTTTGAATCTTCTTTATCATGCTAGGATTAGCAGGAAAAAGCAAAAAATTTCAGAATTGCACCTTTCAATGTGAAGATATTACTGTTTGTGCATTTACAATATTCATTGATTTTTGCCATTGAAAAACGTCCAGAAATGTTTGAAGCTACTGACTGAATGAAAGGAGCTGGCATCTCACTCTCTTTGAATCTTCTTTATCATGCTAGGATTAGAAGGAAAAAGCAAAAAATTTCAGAATTGCACCTTGCAATGTGGAGATATTATTGTTTGTGCATTTACAATATTCATTGATTTTTGCCATTGAAAAACGTCCAGAAATGTTTGAAGCTACTGACTGAATGAAAGGAGCTGGCATCTCACTCTCTTTGAATCTTCTTTATCATGCTAGGATTAGCAGGAAAAAGCAAAAAATTTCAGAATTGCACCTTGCAATGTGGAGATATTACTGTTTGTGCATTTACAATATTCATTGATTTTTGCCATTGAAAAACGTCCAGAAATGTTTGAAGCTACTGACTGAATGAAAGGAGCTGGCATCTCACTCTCTTTGAATCTTCTTTATCATGCTAGGATTAGCAGGAAAAAGCAAAAAATTTCAGAATTGCACCTTGCAATGTGGAGATATTACTGTTTGTGCATTTACAATATTCATTGATTTTTGCCATTGAAAAACGTCCAGAAATGTTTCAAGCTACTGACTGAATGAAAGGAGCTGGCATCTCACTCTCTTTGAATCTTCTTTATCATGCTAGGATTAGCATGAAAAAGCAAAAAATTTCAGAATTGCACCTTGCAATGTGGAGATATTACTGTTTGTGCATTTACAATATTCATTGATTTTTGCCATTGAAAAACATCATGTTATTCATATACCAGAAATGTTTGAAGCTACTGACTGAATGAAAGGAGCTGGCATCTCACTCTCTTTGAATCTTCTTTATCATGCTAGGATTAGCAGGAAAAAGCAAAAAATTTCAGAATTGCACCTTGCAATGTGGAGATATTATTGTTTGTGCATTTACAATATTCATTGATTTTTGCCATTGAAAAACGTCCAGAAATGTTTGAAGCTACTGACTGAATGAAAGGAGCTGGCATCTCACTCTCTTTGAATCTTCTTTATCATGCTAGGATTAGCAGGAAAAAGCAAAAAATTTCAGAATTGCACCTTGCAATGTGGAGATATTACTGTTTGTGCATTTACAATATTCATTGATTTTTGCCATTGAAAAACGTCCAGAAATGTTTGAAGCTACTGACTGAATGAAAGGAGCTGGCATCTCACTCTCTTTGAATCTTTATCATGCTAGGATTAGCAGGAAAAAGCAAAAAATTTCAGAATTGCACCTTGCAATGTGGAGATATTACTGTTTGTGCATTTACAATATTCATTGATTTTTGCCATTGAAAAACATCATGTTATTAATATACCAGAAATGTTTGAAGCTACTGACTGAATGAAAGGAGCTGGCATCTCACTCTCTTTGAATCTTCTTTATCATGCTAGGATTAGCAGGAAAAAGCAAAAAATTTCAGAATTGCACCTTGCAATGTGGAGATATTATTGTTTGTGCATTTACAATATTCATTGATTTTTCCATTGAAAAACGTCCAGAAATGTTTGAAGCTACTGACTGAATGAAAGGAGCTGGCATCTCACTCTGTTTGAATCTTCTTTATCATGCTAGGATTAGCAGGAAAAAGCAAAAAATTTCAGAATTGCACCTTGCAATGCGTAGAAATTACTGTTTGTGCATTTACAATATTCATTGATTTTTGCCATTGAAAAACATCATGTTATTCATATACCAGAAATTTTTGAAGCTACTGACTGAATGAAAGGAGCTGGCATCTCACTCTCTTTGAATCCTTATCATGCTAGGATTAGCAGGAAAAAGCAAAAAATTTCAGAATTGCACCTTGCAATGTGGAGATATTACTGTTTGTGCATTTACAATATTCATTGATTTTTGCCATTGAAAAACATCATGTTATTCATATACCAGAAATGTTTGAAGCTACTGACTGAATGAAAGGAGCTGGCATCTCACTCTCTTTGAATCTTCTTTATCATGCTAGGATTAGCAGGAAAAAGCAAAAAATTTCAGAATTGCACCTTGCAATGCGTAGAAATTACTGTTTGTGCATTTACAATATTCATTGATTTTTGCCATTGAAAAACATCATGTTATTCATATACCAGAAATTTTTGAAGCTACTGACTGAATGAAAGGAGCTGGCATCTCACTCTCTTTGAATCTTCTTTATCATGCTAGGATTAGCAGGAAAAAGCAAAAAATTTCAGAATTGCACCTTGCAATGTGGAGATATTACTGTTTGTGCATTTACAATATTCATTGATTTTTGCCATTGAAAAACATCATGTTATTCATATACCAGAAATGTTTGAAGCTACTGACTGAATGAAAGGAGCTGGCATCTCACTCTCTTTGAATCTTATTTATAATGCTAGGATTAGCAGGAAAAAGCAAAAAATTTCAGAATTGCACCTTGCAATGTGGAGATATTATTGTTTGTGCATTTACAATATTCATTGATTTTTCCATTGAAAAACGTCCAGAAATGTTTGAAGCTACTGACTGAATGAAAGGAGCTGGCATCTCACTCTGTTTGAATCTTCTTTATCATGCTAGGATTAGCAGGAAAAAGCAAAAAATTTCAGAATTGCACCTTGCAATGCGTAGAAATTACTGTTTGTGCATTTACAATATTCATTGATTTTTGCCATTGAAAAACATCATGTTATTCATATACCAGAAATTTTTGAAGCTACTGACTGAATGAAAGGAGCTGGCATCTCACTCTCTTTGAATCTTCTTTATCATGCTAGGATTAGCAGGAAAAAGCAAAAAATTTCAGAATTGCACCTTGCAATGTGGAGATATTACTGTTTGTGCATTTACAATATTCATTGATTTTTGCCATTGAAAAACATCATGTTATTCATATACCAGAAATGTTTGAAGCTACTGACTGAATGAAAGGAGCTGGCATCTCACTCTCTTTGAATCTTATTTATAATGCTAGGATTTGCAGGAAAAAGCAAAAAATTTCAGAATTGCACCTTGCAATGTGGAGATATTACTGTTTGTGCATTTACAATATTCATTGATTTTTGCCATTGAAAAACGTCCAGAAATGTTTGAAGCTACTGACTGAATGAAAGGAGCTGGCATCTCACTCTCTTTGAATCTTCTTTATCATGCTAGGATTAGCAGGAAAAAGCAAAAAATTTCAGAATTGCACCTTGCAATGTGGAGATATTACTGTTTGTGCATTTACAATATTCATTGATTTTTGCCATTGAAAAACGTCCAGAAATGTTTGAAGCTACTGACTGAATGAAAGGAGCTGGCATCTCACTCTCTTTGAATCTTCTTTATCATGCTAGGATTAGCAGGAAAAAGCAAAAAATTTCAGAATTGCACCTTGCAATGTGGAGATATTACTGTTTGTGCATTTACAATATTCATTGATTTTTGCCATTGAAAAACATCATGTTATTCATATACCAGAAATGTTTGAAGCTACTGACTGAATGAAAGGAGCTGGAATCTCACTCTCTTTGAATCTTCTTTATCATGCTAGGATTAGCAGGAAAAAGCAAAAAATTTCAGAATTGCACCTTGCTATGTGGAGATATTATTGTTTGTGCATTTACAATATTCATTGATTTTTGCCATTGAAAAACGTCCAGAAATGTTTGAAGCTACTGACTGAATGAAAGGAGCTGGCATCTCACTCTGTTTGAATCTTCTTTATCATGCTAGGATTAGCAGGAAAAAGCAAAAAATTTCAGAATTGCACCTTGCAATGCGGAGAAATTACTGTTTGTGCATTTACAATATTCATTGATTTTTGCCATTGAAAAACATCATGTTATTCATATACCAGAAATTTTTGAAGCTACTGACTGAATGAAAGGAGCTGGCATCTCACTCTCTTTGAATCTTCTTTATCATGCTAGGATTAGCAGGAAAAAGCAAAAAATTTCAGAATTGCACCTTGCAATGTGGAGATATTACTGTTTGTGCATTTACAATATTCATTGATTTTTGCCATTGAAAAACATCATGTTATTCATATACCAGAAATGTTTGAAGCTACTGACTGAATGAAAGGAGCTGGCATCTCACTCTCTTTGAATATTATTTATCATGCTAGGATTAGCAGGAAAAAGCAAAAAATTTCAGAATTGCACCTTGCAATGTGGAGATATTACTGTTTGTGCATTTACAATATTCATTGATTTTTGCCATTGAAAAACGTCCAGAAATGTTTGAAGCTACTGACTGAATGAAAGGAGCTGGCATCTCACTCTCTTTGAATCTTCTTTATCATGCTAGGATTAGCAGGAAAAAGCAAAAAATTTCAGAATTGCACCTTGCAATGTGGAGATATTACTGTTTGTGCATTTACAATATTCATTGATTTTTGCCATTGAAAAACGTCCAGAAATGTTTGAAGCTACTGACTTAATGAAAGGAGCTGGCATCTCACTCTCTTTGAATCTTCTTTATCATGCTAGGATTAGCAGGAAAAAGCAAAAAATTTCAGAATTGCACCTTGCAATGTGGAGATATTACTGTTTGTGCATTTACAATATTCATTGATTTTTGCCATTGAAAAACATCATGTTATTCATATACCAGAAATGTTTGAAGCTACTGACTGAATGAAATGAGCTGGCATCTCACTCTCTTTGAATCTTCTTTATCATGCTAGGATTAGCAAGAAAAAGCAAAAAATTTCAGAATTGCACCTTGCAATGTGGAGATATTACTGTTTGTGCCTTTACAATATTCATTGATTTTGCCATTGAAAAACATCATGTTATTCATATACCAGAAATGTTTGAAGCTACTGACTGAATGAAAGGAGCTGGCATCTCACTCTCTTTGAATCTTCTTTATCATGCTAGGATTAGCAGGAAAAAGCAAAAAATTTCAGAATTGCACCTTGCAATGTGGAGATATTACTGTTTGTGCATTTACAATATTCATTGATTTTTGCCATTGAAAAACATCATGTTATTCATATACCAGAAATGTTTGAAGCTACTGACTGAATGAAAGGTGCTGGCATCTCACGCTCTTTGAATCTTCTTTATCATGCTAGGATTAGCAGGAAAAAGCAAAAAATTTCAGAATTGCACCTTGCAATGTGGAGATATTATTGTTTGTGCATTTACAATATTCATTGATTTTTGCCATTGAAAAACGTCCAGAAATGTTTGAAGCTACTGACTGAATGAAAGGAGCTGGCATCTCACTCTGTTTGAATCTTCTTTATCATGCTAGGATTAGCAGGAAAAAGCAAAAAATTTCAGAATTGCACCTTGCAATGCGGAGAAATTACTGTTTGTGCATTTACAATATTCATTGATTTTTGCAATTGAAAAACATCATGTTATTCATATACCAGAAATTTTTGAAGCTACTGACTGAATGAAAGGAGCTGGCATCTCACTCTCTTGAATCTTCTTTATCATGCTAGGATTAGCAGGAAAAAGCAAAAAATTTCAGAATTGCACCTTGCAATGTGGAGATATTACTGTTTGTGTATTTACAATAGTCATTGATTTTTGCCATTGAAAAACATCATGTTATTCATATACCAGAAATGTTTGAAGCTACTGACTGAATGAAAGGAGCTGGCATCTCACTCTCTTTGAATCTTATTTATCATGCTAGGATTAGCAGGAAAAAGCAAAAAATTTCAGAATTGCACCTTGCAATGTGGAGATATTACTGTTTGTGCATTTACAATATTCATTGATTTTTGCCATTGAAAAACGTCCAGAAAAGTTTGAAGCTACTGACTGAATGAAAGGAGCTGGCATCTCACTCTCTTTGAATCTTCTTTATCATGCTAGGATTAGCAGGAAAAAGCAAAAAATGTCAGAATTGCACCTTGCAATGTGGAGATATTACTGTTTGTGCATTTACAATATTCATTGATTTTTGCCATTGAAAAACATCATGTTATTCATATACCAGAAATGTTTGAAGCTACTGACTGAATGAAAGGAGATGGCATCTCACTCTCTTTGAATCTTCTTTATCATTCTAGGATTAGCAAGAAAAAGCAAAAAATTTCAGAATTGCACCTTGCAATGTGGAGATATTACTGTTTGTGCATTTAGAATATTCATTGATTTTGCCATTGAAAAACATCATGCTATTCATATACCAGAAATGTTTGAAGCTACTGACTGAATGAAAGGAGCTGGCATCTCACTCTCTTTGAATCTTCTTTATCATGCTAGGATTAGCAGGAAAAAGCAAAAAATTTCAGAATTGCACCTTGCAATGTGGAGATATTACTGTTTGTGCATTTACAATATTCATTGATTTTTGCCATTGAAAAACGTCCAGAAAAGTTTGAAGCTACTGACTGAATGAAAGGAGCTGGCATCTCACTCTCTTTGAATCTTCTTTATCATGCTAGGATTAGCAGGAAAAAGCAAAAAATTTCAGAATTGCACCTTGCAATGTGGAGATATTACTGTTTGTGCATTTACAATATTCATTGATTTTTGCCATTGAAAAACATCATGTTATTCATATACCAGAAATGTTTGAAGCTACTGACTGAATGAAAGGAGATGGCATCTCACTCTCTTTGAATCTTCTTTATCATGCTAGGATTAGCAAGAAAAAGCAAAAAATTTCAGAATTGCACCTTGCAATGTGGAGATATTACTGTTTGTGCATTTAGAATATTCATTGATTTTGCCATTGAAAAACATCATGCTATTCATATACCAGAAATGTTTGAAGCTACTGACTGAATGAAAGGAGCTGGCATCTCACTCTCTTTGAATCTTCTTTATCATGCTAGGATTAGCAGGAAAAAGCAAAAAATTTCAGAATTGCACCTTGCAATGTGGAGATATTACTGTTTGTGCATTTACAATATTCATTGATTTTTGCCATTGAAAAACATCATGTTATTCATATACCAGAAATGTTTGAAGCTACTGACTGAATGAAAGGTGCTGGCATCTCACTCTCTTTGAATCTTCTTTATCATGCTAGGATTAGCAGGAAAAAGCAAAAAAATTCAGAATTGCACCTTGCAATGTGGAGATATTACTGTTTGTGCATTTACAATATTCATTGATTTTTGCCATTGAAAAACATCATGTTATTCATATACCAGAAATGTTTGAAGCTACTGACTGAATGAAAGGAGCTGGCATCTCACTCTCTTTGTTTCTTCTTTATCATGCTAGGATTAGCAGGAAAAAGCAAAAAATTTCAGAATTGCACCTTGGAATGTGGAGATATTACTGTTTGTGCATTTACAATATTCATTGATTTTTGCCATTGAAAAACGTCCAGAAATGTTTGAAGCTACTGACTGAATGAAAGGAGCTGGCATCTCACTCTCTTTGAATCTTCTTTATCATGCTAGGGTTAGCAGGAAAAAGCAAAAAATTTCAGAATTGCACCTTGCAATGTGGAGATATTATTGTTTGTGCATTTACAATATTCATTGATTTTTGCCATTTAAAAACGTCCAGAAATGTTTGAAGCTACTGACTGAATGAAAGGAGCTGGCATCTCACTCTCTTTGAATGTTCTTTATCATGCTAGGATTAGCAAGAAAAAGCAAAAAATTTCAGAATTGCACCTTGCAATGTGGAGATATTACTGTTTGTGCATTTACAATATTCATTGATTTTTGCCATTGAAAAACTTCATGTTATTCATATACCAGAAATGTTTGAAGCTACTGACTGAATGAAAGGAGCTGGCATCTCACTCTCTTTGAATCTTCTTTATCATGCTAGGATTAGCAGGAAAAAGCAAAAAATTTCAGAATTGCACCTTGCAATGTGGAGATATTACTGTTTGTGCATTTACAATATTCATTGATTTTTGCCATTGAAAAACGTCCAGAAATGTTTGAAGCTACTGACTGAATGAAAGGAGCTGGCATCTCACTCTCTTTGAATCTTCTTTATCGTGCTAGGAGTAGCAAGAAAAAGCAAAAAATTTCAGAATTGCACCTTGCAATGTGGAGATATTACTCTTTGTGCATTTACAATATTCATTGATTTTTGCCATTGAAAAACATCATGTTATTCATATACCAGAAATGTTTGAAGCTACTGACTGAATGAAAGGAGTTGGCATCTCACTCTCTTTGAATCTTCTTTATCATGCTAGGATTAGCAGGAAAAAGCAAAAAATTTCAGAATTGCACCTTGCAATGTGGAGATATTACTGTTTGTGCATTTACAATATGCATTGATTTTTGCCATTGAAAAACGTCCAGAAATGTTTGAAGCTACTGACTGAATGAAAGGATCTGGCATCTCACTCTCTTTGAATCTTCTTTATCATGGTAGGATTAGCAGGAAAAAGCAAAAAATTTCAGAATTGCACCTTGCAATGTGGAGATATTACTGTTTGTGCATTTACAATATTCATTGATTTTTGCCATTGAAAAACGTCCAGAAATGTTTGAAGCTACTGACTGAATGAAAGGAGCTGGCATCTCACTCTCTTTGAATCTTCTTTATCATGCTAGGATTAGCAGGAAAAAGCAAAAAATTTCAGAATTGCACCTTGCAATGTGGAGATATTACTGTTTGTGCATTTACAATATTCATTGATTTTTGCCATTGAAAAACGTCCAGAAATGTTTGAAGCTACTGACTGAATGAAAGGAGCTGGCATCTCACTCTCTTTGAATCTTCTTTATCATGCTAGGATTAGCAGGAAAAAGCAAAAAATTTCAGAATTGCACCTTGCAATGTGGAGATATTACTGTTTGTGCATTTACAATATTCATTGATTTTTGCCATTGAAAAACGTCCAGAAATGTTTGAAGCTACTGACTGAATGAAAGGAGCTGGCATCTCACTCTCTTTGAATCTTCTTTATCATGCTAGGATTAGCAAGAAAAAGCAAAAACTTTCAGAATTGCACCTTGCAATGTGGAGATATTACTGTTTGTGCATTTACAATATTCATTGATTTTTGCCATTGAAAAACATCATGTTATTCATATACCAGAAATGTTTGAAGCTACTGACTGAATGAAAGGAGCTGGCATCTCACTCTCTTTGAATCTTCTTTATCATGCTAGGATTAGCAGGAAAAAGCAAAAAATTTCAGAATTGCACCTTGCAATGTGGAAATATTACTGTTTGTGCATTTACAATATTCATTGATTTTTGCCATTGAAAAACATCATGCTATTCATATACCAGAAATGTTTGAAGCTACTGACTGAATGAAAGGAGCTGGCATCTCACTCTCTTTGAATCTTCTTTATCATGCTAGGATTAGCAGGAAAAAGCAAAAAATTTCAGAATTGCACCTTGCAATGTGGAGATATTACTGTTTGTGCATTTACAATATTCATTGATTTTTGCCATTGAAAAACATCATGTTATTCATATACCAGAAATGTTTGAAGCTACTGACTGAATGAAAGGTGCTGGCATCTCACTCTCTTTGAATCTTCTTTATCATGCTAGGATTAGCAGGAAAAAGCAAAAAATTTCAGAATTGCACCTTGCAATGTGGAGATATTACTGTTTGTGCATTTACAATATTCATTGATTTTTGCCATTGAAAAACATCATGTTATTCATATACCAGAAATGTTTGAAGCTACTGACTGAATGAAAGGAGCTGGCATCTCACTCTCTTTGTTTCTTCTTTATCATGCTAGGATTAGCAGGAAAAAGCAAAAAATTTCAGAATTGCACCTTGGAATGTGGAGATATTACTGTTTGTGCATTTACAATATTCATTGATTTTTGCCATTGAAAAACGTCCAGAAATGTTTGAAGCTACTGACTGAATGAAAGGAGCTGGCATCTCACTCTCTTTGAATCTTCTTTATCATGCTAGGGTTAGCAGGAAAAAGCAAAAAAATTTCAGAATTGCACCTTGCAATGTGGAGATATTATTGTTTGTGCATTTACAATATTCATTGATTTTTGCCATTGAAAAACGTCCAGAAATGTTTGAAGCTACTGACTGAATGAAAGGAGCTGGCATCTCACTCTCTTTGAATGTTCTTTATCATGCTAGGATTAGCAAGAAAAAGCAAAAAATTTCAGAATTGCACCTTGCAATGTGGAGATATTACTGTTTGTGCATTTACAATATTCATTGATTTTTGCCATTGAAAAACTTCATGTTATTCATATACCAGAAATGTTTGAAGCTACTGACTGAATGAAAGGAGCTGGCATCTCACTCTCTTTGAATTTTCTTTATCATGCTAGGATTAGCAGGAAAAAGCAAAAAATTTCAGAATTGCACCTTGCAATGTGGAGATATTACTGTTTGTGCATTTACAATATTCATTGATTTTTGCCATTGAAAAACGTCCAGAAATGTTTGAAGCTACTGACTGAATGAAAGGAGCTGGCATCTCACTCTCTTTGAATCTTCTTTATCGTGCTAGGAGTAGCAAGAAAAAGCAAAAAATTTCAGAATTGCACCTTGCAATGTGGAGATATTACTCTTTGTGCATTTACAATATTCATTGATTTTTGCCATTGAAAAACATCATGTTATTCATATACCAGAAATGTTTGAAGCTACTGACTGAATGAAAGGAGCTGGCATCTCACTCTCTTTGAATCTTCTTTATCATGCTAGGATTAGCAGGAAAAAGCAAAAAATTTCAGAATTGCACCTTGCAATGTGGAGATATTACTGTTTGTGCATTTACAATATTCATTGATTTTTGCCATTGAAAAACGTCCAGAAATGTTTGAAGCTACTGACTGAATGAAAGGAGCTGGCATCTCACTCTCTTTGAATCTTCTTTATCATGCTAGGATTAGCAGGAAAAAGCAAAAAAATTCAGAATTGCACCTTGCAATGTGGAGATATTACTGTTTGTGCATTTACAATATTCATTGATTTTTGCCATTGAAAAACGTCCAGAAATGTTTGAAGCTACTGACTGAATGAAAGGAGCTGGCATCTCACTCTCTTTGAATCTTCTTTATCATGCTAGGATTAGCAGGAAAAAGCAAAAAATTTCAGAATTGCACCTTGCAATGTGGAAATATTACTGTTTGTGCATTTACAATATTCATTGATTTTTGCCATTGAAAAACATCATGTTATTCATATACCAGAAATGTTTGAAGCTACTGACTGAATGAAAGGAGCTGGCATCTCACTCTCTTTGAATCTTCTTTATCATGCTAGGATTAGCAGGAAAAAGCAAAAAATTTCAGAATTGCACCTTGCAATGTGGAGATATTACTGTTTGTGCATTTACAATATATATTGATTTTTGCCATTGAAAAACATCATGTTATTCATATACCAGAAATGTTTGAAGCTACTGACTGAATGAAAGGAGCTGGCATCTCACTCTCTTTGAATCTTCTTTATCATGCTAGGATTAGCAGGAAAAACAAAAAATTTCAGAATTGCACCTTGCAATGTGGAGATATTACTGTTTGTGCATTTACAATGTTCATTGATTTTTGCCATTGAAAAACGTCAAGAAATGTTTGAAGCTACTGACTCAATGAAAGGAGCTGGCATCTCACTCTCTTTGAATCTTCTTTATCATGCTAGGATTAGCAGGAAAAAGCAAAAAATTTCAGAATTGCACCTTGCAATGTGGAGATATTACTGTTTGTGCATTTACAATATTCATTGATTTTTGCCATTGAAAAACATCATGTTATTCATATACCAGAAATGTTTGAAGCTACTGACTGAATGAAAGGAGCTGGCATCTCACTCTCTTTGAATCTTCTTTATCATGCTAGAATTAGCAGGAAAAAGCAAAAAATTTCAGAATTGCACCTTGCAATGTGGAGATATTACTGTTTGTGCATTTACAATATTCATTGATTTTTGCCATTGAAAAATGTCCAGAAATGTTTGAAGCTACTGACTGAATGAAAGGAGCTGGCATCTCACTTTCTTTGAATCTTCTTTATCATGCTAGGATTAGCAGGAAAAAGCAAAAAATTTCAGAATTGCACCTTGCAATGTGGAGATATTATTGTTTGTGCATTTACAATATTCATTGATTTTTGCCATTGAAAAACGTCCAGAAATGTTTGAAGCTACTGACTGAATGAAAGGAGCTGGCATCTCACTCTCTTTGAATCTTCTTTATCATGCTAGGATTAGCAGGAAAAAGCAAAAAATTTCAGAATTGCACCTTGCAATGTGGAGATATTACTGTTTGTGCATTTAAAATATTCATTGATTTTTGCCATTGAAAAACGTCCAGAAATGTTTGAAGCTACTGACTGAATGAAAGGAGCTGGCATCTCACTCTCTTTGAATCTTCTTTATCATGCTAGGATTAGCAGGAAAAAGCAAAAAATTTCAGAATTGCACCTTGCAATGTGGAGATATTACTGTTTGTGCATTTACAATATTCATTGATTTTTGCCATTGAAAAACATCATGTTATTCATATACCAGAAATGTTTGAAGCTACTGACTGAATGAAAGGAGCTGGCATCTCACTCTCTTTGAATCTTCTTTATCATGCTAGGATTAGCAGGAAAAAGCAAAAAATTTCAGAATTGCACCTTGCAATGTGGAGATATTACTGTTTGTGCATTTACAATATTCATTGATTTTTGCCATTGAAAAACGTCCAGAAAAGTTTGAAGCTACTGACTGAATGAAAGGAGCTGGCATCTCACTCTCTTTGAATCTTCTTTATCATGCTAGGATTAGCAGGAAAAAGCAAAAAATTTCAGAATTGCACCTTGCAATGTGGAGATATTACTGTTTGTGCATTTACAATATTCATTGATTTTTGCCATTGAAAAACATCATGTTATTCATATACCAGAAATGTTTGAAGCTACTGACTGAATGAAAGGAGATGGCATCTCACTCTCTTTGAATCTTCTTTATCATGCTAGGATTAGCAAGAAAAAGCAAAAAATTTCAGAATTGCACCTTGCAATGTGGAGATATTACTGTTTGTGCATTTAGAATATTCATTGATTTTGCCATTGAAAAACATCATGCTATTCATATACCAGAAATGTTTGAAGCTACTGACTGAATGAAAGGAGCTGGCATCTCACTCTCTTTGAATCTTCTTTATCATGCTAGGATTAGCAGGAAAAAGCAAAAAATTTCAGAATTGCACCTTGCAATGTGGAGATATTACTGTTTGTGCATTTACAATATTCATTGATTTTTGCCATTGAAAAACATCATGTTATTCATATACCAGAAATGTTTGAAGCTACTGACTGAATGAAAGGTGCTGGCATCTCACTCTCTTTGAATCTTCTTTATCATGCTAGGATTAGCAGGAAAAAGCAAAAAATTTCAGAATTGCACCTTGCAATGTGGAGATATTACTGTTTGTGCATATACAATATTCATTGATTTTTGCCATTGAAAAACATCATGTTATTCATATACCAGAAATGTTTGAAGCTACTGACTGAATGAAAGGAGCTGGCATCTCACTCTCTTTGTTTCTTCTTTATCATGCTAGGATTAGCAGGAAAAAGCAAAAAATTTCAGAATTGCACCTTGGAATGTGGAGATATTACTGTTTGTGCATTTACAATATTCATTGATTTTTGCCATTGAAAAACGTCCAGAAATGTTTGAAGCTACTGACTGAATGAAAGGAGCTGGCATCTCACTCTCTTTGAATCTTCTTTATCATGCTAGGGTTAGCAGGAAAAAGCAAAAAATTTCAGAATTGCACCTTGCAATGTGGAGATATTATTGTTTGTGCATTTACAATATTCATTGATTTTTGCCATTGAAAAACGTCCAGAAATGTTTGAAGCTACTGACTGAATGAAAGGAGCTGGCATCTCACTCTCTTTGAATGTTCTTTATCATGCTAGGATTAGCAAGAAAAAGCAAAAAATTTCAGAATTGCACCTTGCAATGTGGAGATATTACTGTTTGTGCATTTACAATATTCATTGATTTTTGCCATTGAAAAACTTCATGTTATTCATATACCAGAAATGTTTGAAGCTACTGACTGAATGAAAGGAGCTGGCATCTCACTCTCTTTGAATCTTCTTTATCATGCTAGGATTAGCAGGAAAAAGCAAAAAATTTCAGAATTGCACCTTGCAATGTGGAGATATTACTGTTTGTGCATTTACAATATTCATT
Organism: Phyllobates terribilis; assembly: GCF_046119375.1. Classification (NCBI taxonomy): domain Eukaryota; kingdom Metazoa; phylum Chordata; class Amphibia; order Anura; family Dendrobatidae; genus Phyllobates; species Phyllobates terribilis. The sequence goes on from NW_027362901.1 coordinate 894,700, forward strand.
GATTTTTGCCATTGAAAAACGTCCAGAAATGTTTGAAGCTACTGACTGAATGAAAGGAGCTGGCATCTCACTCTCTTTGAATCTTCTTTATCGTGCTAGGAGTAGCAAGAAAAAGCAAAAAATTTCAGAATTGCACCTTGCAATGTGGAGATATTACTCTTTGTGCATTTACAATATTCATTGATTTTTGCCAATGAAAAACATCATGTTATTCATATACCAGAAATGTTTGAAGCTACTGACTGAATGAAAGGAGCTGGCATCTCACTCTCTTTGAATCTTCTTTATCATGCTAGGATTAGCAGGAAAAAGCAAAAAATTTCAGAATTGCACCTTGCAATGTGGAGATATTACTGTTTGTGCATTTACAATATGCATTGATTTTTGCCATTGAAAAACGTCCAGAAATGTTTGAAGCTACTGACTGAATGAAAGGAGCTGGCATCTCACTCTCTTTGAATCTTCTTTATCATGGTAGGATTAGCAGGAAAAAGCAAAAAATTTCAGAATTGCACCTTGCAATGTGGAGATATTACTGTTTGTGCATTTACAATATTCATTGATTTTTGCCATTGAAAAACGTCCAGAAATGTTTGAAGCTACTGACTGAATGAAAGGAGCTGGCATCTCACTCTCTTTGAATCTTCTTTATCATGCTAGGATTAGCAGGAAAAAGCAAAAAATTTCAGAATTGCACCTTGCAATGTGGAGATATTACTGTTTGTGCATTTACAATATTCATTGATTTTTGCCATTGAAAAACGTCCAGAAATGTTTGAAGCTACTGACTGAATGAAAGGAGCTGGCATCTCACTCTCTTTGAATCTTCTTTATCATGCTAGGATTAGCAGGAAAAAGCAAAAAATTTCAGAATTGCACCTTGCAATGTGGAGATATTACTGTTTGTGCATTTACAATATTCATTGATTTTTGCCATTGAAAAACGTCCAGAAATGTTTGAAGCTACTGACTGAATGAAAGGAGCTGGCATCTCACTCTCTTTGAATCTTCTTTATCATGCTAGGATTAGCAAGAAAAAGCAAAAACTTTCAGAATTGCACCTTGCAATGTGGAGATATTACTGTTTGTGCATTTACAATATTCATTGATTTTTGCCATTGAAAAACATCATGTTATTCATATACCAGAAATGTTTGAAGCTACTGACTGAATGAAAGGAGCTGGCATCTCACTCTCTTTGAATCTTCTTTATCATGCTAGGATTAGCAGGAAAAAGCAAAAAATTTCAGAATTGCACCTTGCAATGTGGAAATATTACTGTTTGTGCATTTACAATATTCATTGATTTTTGCCATTGAAAAACATCATGCTATTCATATACCAGAAATGTTTGAAGCTACTGACTGAATGAAAGGAGCTGGCATCTCACTCTCTTTGAATCTTCTTTATCATGCTAGGATTAGCAGGAAAAAGCAAAAAATTTCAGAATTGCACCTTGCAATGTGGAGATATTACTGTTTGTGCATTTACAATATTCATTGATTTTTGCCATTGAAAAACATCATGTTATTCATATACCAGAAATGTTTGAAGCTACTGACTGAATGAAAGGTGCTGGCATCTCACTCTCTTTGAATCTTCTTTATCATGCTAGGATTAGCAGGAAAAAGCAAAAAATTTCAGAATTGCACCTTGCAATGTGGAGATATTACTGTTTGTGCATTTACAATATTCATTGATTTTTGCCATTGAAAAACATCATGTTATTCATATACCAGAAATGTTTGAAGCTACTGACTGAATGAAAGGAGCTGGCATCTCACTCTCTTTGTTTCTTCTTTATCATGCTAGGATTAGCAGGAAAAAGCAAAAAATTTCAGAATTGCACCTTGGAATGTGGAGATATTACTGTTTGTGCATTTACAATATTCATTGATTTTTGCCATTGAAAAACGTCCAGAAATGTTTGAAGCTACTGACTGAATGAAAGGAGCTGGCATCTCACTCTCTTTGAATCTTCTTTATCATGCTAGGGTTAGCAGGAAAAAGCAAAAAAATTTCAGAATTGCACCTTGCAATGTGGAGATATTATTGTTTGTGCATTTACAATATTCATTGATTTTTGCCATTGAAAAACGTCCAGAAATGTTTGAAGCTACTGACTGAATGAAAGGAGCTGGCATCTCACTCTCTTTGAATGTTCTTTATCATGCTAGGATTAGCAAGAAAAAGCAAAAAATTTCAGAATTGCACCTTGCAATGTGGAGATATTACTGTTTGTGCATTTACAATATTCATTGATTTTTGCCATTGAAAAACTTCATGTTATTCATATACCAGAAATGTTTGAAGCTACTGACTGAATGAAAGGAGCTGGCATCTCACTCTCTTTGAATCTTCTTTATTATGCTAGGATTAGCAGGAAAAAGCAAAAAATTTCAGAATTGCACCTTGCAATGTGGAAATATTACTGTTTGTGCATTTACAATATTCATTGATTTTTGCCATTGAAAAACGTCCAGAAATGTTTGAAGCTACTGACTGAATGAAAGGAGCTGGCATCTCACTCTCTTTGAATCTTCTTTATCGTGCTAGGAGTAGCAAGAAAAAGCAAAAAATTTCAGAATTGCACCTTGCAATGTGGAGATATTACTCTTTGTGCATTTACAATATTCATTGATTTTTGCCATTGAAAAACATCATGTTATTCATATACCAGAAATGTTTGAAGCTACTGACTGAATGAAAGGAGCTGGCATCTCACTCTCTTTGAATCTTCTTTATCATGCTAGGATTAGCAGGAAAAAGCAAAAAATTTCAGAATTGCACCTTGCAATGTGGAGATATTACTGTTTGTGCATTTACAATATTCATTGATTTTTGCCATTGAAAAACGTCCAGAAATGTTTGAAGCTACTGACGGAATGAAAGGAGCTGGCATCTCACTCTCTTTGAATCTTCTTTATCATGCTAGGGTTAGCAGGAAAAAGCAAAAAATTTCAGAATTGCACCTTGCAATGTGGAGATATTATTGTTTGTGCATTTACAATATTCATTGATTTTTGCCATTGAAAAACGTCCAGAAATGTTTGAAGCTACTGACTGAATGAAAGGAGCTGGCATCTCACTCTCTTTGAATGTTCTTTATCATGCTAGGATTAGCAAGAAAAAGCAAAAAATTTCAGAATTGCACCTTGCAATGTGGAGATATTACTGTTTGTGCATTTACAATATTCATTGATTTTTGCCATTGAAAAACTTCATGTTATTCATATACCAGAAATGTTTGAAGCTACTGACTGAATGAAAGGAGCTGGCATCTCACTCTCTTTGAATCTTCTTTATCATGCTAGGATTAGCAGGAAAAAGCAAAAAATTTCAGAATTGCACCTTGCAATGTGGAGATATTACTGTTTGTGCATTTACAATATTCATTGATTTTTGCCATTGAAAAACGTCCAGAAATGTTTGAAGCTACTGACTGAATGAAAGGAGCTGGCATCTCACTCTCTTTGAATCTTCTTTATCGTGCTAGGAGTAGCAAGAAAAAGCAAAAAATTTCAGAATTGCACCTTGCAATGTGGAGATATTACTGTTTGTGCATTTACAATATGCATTGATTTTTGCCATTGAAAAACGTCCAGAAATGTTTGAAGCTACTGACTGAATGAAAGGAGCTGGCATCTCACTCTCTTTGAATCTTCTTTATCATGCTAGGATTAGCAGGAAAAAGCAAAAAATTTCAGAATTGCACCTTGCAATGTGGAGATATTACTGTTTGTGCATTTACAATATGCATTGATTTTTGCCATTGAAAAACGTCCAGAAATGTTTGAAGCTACTGACTGAATGAAAGGAGCTGGCATCTCACTCTCTTTGAATCTTCTTTATCATGGTAGGATTAGCAGGAAAAAGCAAAAAATTTCAGAATTGCACCTTGCAATGTGGAGATATTACTGTTTGTGCATTTACAATATTCATTGATTTTTGCCATTGAAAAACGTCCAGAAATGTTTGAAGCTACTGACTGAATGAAAGGAGCTGGCATCTCACTCTCTTTGAATCTTCTTTATCATGCTAGGATTAGCAGGAAAAAGCAAAAAATTTCAGAATTGCACCTTGCAATGTGGAGATATTACTGTTTGTGCATTTACAATATTCATTGATTTTTGCCATTGAAAAACGTCCAGAAATGTTTGAAGCTACTGACTGAATGAAAGGAGCTGGCATCTCACTCTCTTTGAATCTTCTTTATCATGCTAGGATTAGCAGGAAAAAGCAAAAAATTTCAGAATTGCACCTTGCAATGTGGAGATATTACTGTTTGTGCATTTACAATATTCATTGATTTTTGCCATTGAAAAACGTCCAGAAATGTTTGAAGCTACTGACTGAATGAAAGGAGCTGGCATCTCACTCTCTTTGAATCTTCTTTATCATGCTAGGATTAGCAAGAAAAAGCAAAAACTTTCAGAATTGCACCTTGCAATGTGGAGATATTACTGTTTGTGCATTTACAATATTCATTGATTTTTGCCATTGAAAAACATCATGTTATTCATATACCAGAAATGTTTGAAGCTACTGACTGAATGAAAGGAGCTGGCATCTCACTCTCTTTGAATCTTCTTTATCATGCTAGGATTAGCAGGAAAAAGCAAAAAATTTCAGAATTGCACCTTGCAATGTGGAAATATTACTGTTTGTGCATTTACAATATTCATTGATTTTTGCCATTGAAAAACATCATGCTATTCATATACCAGAAATGTTTGAAGCTACTGACTGAATGAAAGGAGCTGGCATCTCACTCTCTTTGAATCTTCTTTATCATGCTAGGATTAGCAGGAAAAAGCAAAAAATTTCAGAATTGCACCTTGCAATGTGGAGATATTACTGTTTGTGCATTTACAATATTCATTGATTTTTGCCATTGAAAAACATCATGTTATTCATATACCAGAAATGTTTGAAGCTACTGACTGAATGAAAGGTGCTGGCATCTCACTCTCTTTGAATCTTCTTTATCATGCTAGGATTAGCAGGAAAAAGCAAAAAATTTCAGAATTGCACCTTGCAATGTGGAGATATTACTGTTTGTGCATTTACAATATTCATTGATTTTTGCCATTGAAAAACATCATGTTATTCATATACCAGAAATGTTTGAAGCTACTGACTGAATGAAAGGAGCTGGCATCTCACTCTCTTTGTTTCTTCTTTATCATGCTAGGATTAGCAGGAAAAAGCAAAAAATTTCAGAATTGCACCTTGGAATGTGGAGATATTACTGTTTGTGCATTTACAATATTCATTGATTTTTGCCATTGAAAAACGTCCAGAAATGTTTGAAGCTACTGACTGAATGAAAGGAGCTGGCATCTCACTCTCTTTGAATCTTCTTTATCATGCTAGGGTTAGCAGGAAAAAGCAAAAAAATTTCAGAATTGCACCTTGCAATGTGGAGATATTATTGTTTATGCATTTACAATATTCATTGATTTTTGCCATTGAAAAACGTCCAGAAATGTTTGAAGCTACTGACTGAATGAAAGGAGCTGGCATCTCACTCTCTTTGAATGTTCTTTATCATGCTAGGATTAGCAAGAAAAAGCAAAAAATTTCAGAATTGCACCTTGCAATGTGGAGATATTACTGTTTGTGCATTTACAATATTCATTGATTTTTGCCATTGAAAAACTTCATGTTATTCATATACCAGAAATGTTTGAAGCTACTGACTGAATGAAAGGAGCTGGCATCTCACTCTCTTTGAATCTTCTTTATTATGCTAGGATTAGCAGGAAAAAGCAAAAAATTTCAGAATTGCACCTTGCAATGTGGAAATATTACTGTTTGTGCATTTACAATATTCATTGATTTTTGCCATTGAAAAACGTCCAGAAATGTTTGAAGCTACTGACTGAATGAAAGGAGCTGGCATCTCACTCTCTTTGAATCTTCTTTATCGTGCTAGGAGTAGCAAGAAAAAGCAAAAAATTTCAGAATTGCACCTTGCAATGTGGAGATATTACTCTTTGTGCATTTACAATATTCATTGATTTTTGCCATTGAAAAACATCATGTTATTCATATACCAGAAATGTTTGAAGCTACTGACTGAATGAAAGGAGCTGGCATCTCACTCTCTTTGAATCTTCTTTATCATGCTAGGATTAGCAGGAAAAAGCAAAAAATTTCAGAATTGCACCTTGCAATGTGGAGATATTACTGTTTGTGCATTTACAATATTCATTGATTTTTGCCATTGAAAAACGTCCAGAAATGTTTGAAGCTACTGACTGAATGAAAGGAGCTGGCATCTCACTCTCTTTGAATCTTCTTTATCATGCTAGGATTAGCAGGAAAAAGCAAAAAATTTCAGAATTGCACCTTGCAATGTGGAGATATTACTGTTTGTGCATTTACAATATTCATTGATTTTTGCCATTGAAAAACGTCCAGAAATGTTTGAAGCTACTGACTGAATGAAAGGAGCTGCCATCTCACTCTCTTTGAATCTTCTTTATCATGCTAGGATTAGCAGGAAAAAGCAAAAAATTTCAGAATTGCACCTTGCAATGTGGAAATATTACTGTTTGTGCATTTACAATATTCATTGATCTTTGCCATTGAAAAACATCATGTTATTCATATACCAGAAATGTTTGAAGCTACTGACTGAATGAAAGGAGATGGCATCTCACTCTCTTTGAATCTTCTTTATCATGCTAGGATTAGCAAGAAAAAGCAAAAAATTTCAGAATTGCACCTTGCAATGTGGAGATATTACTGTTTGTGCATTTAGAATATTCATTGATTTTGCCATTGAAAAACATCATGCTATTCATATACCAGAAATGTTTGAAGCTACTGACTGAATGAAAGGAGCTGGCATCTCACTCTCTTTGAATCTTCTTTATCATGCTAGGATTAGCAGGAAAAAGCAAAAAATTTCAGAATTGCACCTTGCAATGTGGAGATATTACTGTTTGTGCATTTACAATATTCATTGATTTTTGCCATTGAAAAACATCATGTTATTCATATACCAGAAATGTTTGAAGCTACTGACTGAATGAAAGGTGCTGGCATCTCACTTTCTTTGAATCTTCTTTATCATGCTAGGATTAGCAGGAAAAAGCAAAAAATTTCAGAATTGCACCTTGGAATGTGGAGATATTACTGTTTGTGCATTTATAATATTCATTGATTTTTGCCATTGAAAAACGTCCAGAAATGTTTGAAGCTACTGACTGAATGAAAGGAGCTGGCATCTCACTCTCTTTGAATCTTCTTTATCATGCTAGGGTTAGCAGGAAAAAGCAAAAAATTTCAGAATTGCACCTTGCAATGTGGAGATATTATTGTTTGTGCATTTACAATATTCATTGATTTTTGCCATTGAAAAACGTCCAGAAATGTTTGAAGCTACTGACTGAATGAAAGGAGCTGGCATCTCACTCTCTTTGAATGTTCTTTATCATGCTAGGATTAGCAAGAAAAAGCAAAAAATTTCAGAATTGCACCTTGCAATGTGGAGATATTACTGTTTGTGCATTTACAATATTCATTGATTTTTGCCATTGAAAAACTTCATGTTATTCATATACCAGAAATGTTTGAAGCTACTGACTGAATGAAAGGAGCTGGCATCTCACTCTCTTTGAATCTTCTTTATCATGCTAGGATTAGCAGGAAAAAGCAAAAAATTTCAGAATTGCACCTTGCAATGTGGAGATATTACTGTTTGTGCATTTACAATATTCATTGATTTTTGCCATTGAAAAACGTCCAGAAATGTTTGAAGCTACTGACTGAATGAAAGGAGCTGGCATCTCACTCTCTTTGAATCTTCTTTATCGTGCTAGGAGTAGCAAGAAAAAGCAAAAAATTTCAGAATTGCACCTTGCAATGTGGAGATATTACTCTTTGTGCATTTACAATATTCATTGATTTTTGCCATTGAAAAACATCATGTTATTCATATACCAGAAATGTTTGAAGCTACTGACTGAATGAAAGGAGCTGGCATCTCACTCTCTTTGAATCTTCTTTATCATGCTAGGATTAGCAGGAAAAAGCAAAAAATTTCAGAATTGCACCTTGCAATGTGGAGATATTACTGTTTGTGCATTTACAATATGCATTGATTTTTGCCATTGAAAAACGTCCAGAAATGTTTGAAGCTACTGACTGAATGAAAGGAGCTGGCATCTCACTCTCTTTGAATCTTCTTTATCATGGTAGGATTAGCAGGAAAAAGCAAAACATTTCAGAATTGCACCTTGCAATGTGGAGATATTACTGTTTGTGCATTTACAATATTCATTGATTTTTGCCATTGAAAAACGTCCAGAAATGTTTGAAGCTACTGACTGAATGAAAGGAGCTGGCATCTCACTCTCTTTGAATCTTCTTTATCATGCTAGGATTAGCAGGAAAAAGCAAAAAATTTCAGAATTGCACCTTGCAATGTGGAGATATTACTGTTTGTGCATTTACAATATTCATTGATTTTTGCCATTGAAAAACGTCCAGAAATGTTTGAAGCTACTGACTGAATGAAAGGAGCTGGCATCTCACTCTCTTTGAATCTTCTTTATCATGCTAGGATTAGCAGGAAAAAGCAAAAAATTTCAGAATTGCACCTTGCAATGTGGAGATATTACTGTTTGTGCATTTACAATATTCATTGATTTTTGCCATTGAAAAACGTCCAGAAATGTTTGAAGCTACTGACTGAATGAAAGGAGCTGGCATCTCACTCTCTTTGAATCTTCTTTATCATGCTAGGATTAGCAAGAAAAAGCAAAAACTTTCAGAATTGCACCTTGCAATGTGGAGATATTACTGTTTGTGCATTTACAATATTCATTGATTTTTGCCATTGAAAAACATCATGTTATTCATATACCAGAAATGTTTGAAGCTACTGACTGAATGAAAGGAGCTGGCATCTCACTCTCTTTGAATCTTCTTTATCATGCTAGGATTAGCAGGAAAAAGCAAAAAATTTCAGAATTGCACCTTGCAATGTGGAAATATTACTGTTTGTGCATTTACAATATTCATTGATTTTTGCCATTGAAAAACATCATGCTATTCATATACCAGAAATGTTTGAAGCTACTGACTGAATGAAAGGAGCTGGCATCTCACTCTCTTTGAATCTTCTTTATCATGCTAGGATTAGCAGGAAAAAGCAAAAAATTTCAGAATTGCACCTTGCAATGTGGAGATATTACTGTTTGTGCATTTACAATATTCATTGATTTTTGCCATTGAAAAACATCATGTTATTCATATACCAGAAATGTTTGAAGCTACTGACTGAATGAAAGGAGCTGGCATCTCACTCTCTTTGTTTCTTCTTTATCATGCTAGGATTAGCAGGAAAAAGCAAAAAATTTCAGAATTGCACCTTGGAATGTGGAGATATTACTGTTTGTGCATTTACAATATTCATTGATTTTTGCCATTGAAAAACGTCCAGAAATGTTTGAAGCTACTGACTGAATGAAAGGAGCTGGCATCTCACTCTCTTTGAATCTTCTTTATCATGCTAGGGTTAGCAGGAAAAAGCAAAAAAATTTCAGAATTGCACCTTGCAATGTGGAGATATTATTGTTTGTGCATTTACAATATTCATTGATTTTTGCCATTGAAAAACGTCCAGAAATGTTTGAAGCTACTGACTGAATGAAAGGAGCTGGCATCTCACTCTCTTTGAATGTTCTTTATCATGCTAGGATTAGCAAGAAAAAGCAAAAAATTTCAGAATTGCACCTTGCAATGTGGAGATATTACTGTTTGTGCATTTACAATATTCATTGATTTTTGCCATTGAAAAACTTCATGTTATTCATATACCAGAAATGTTTGAAGCTACTGACTGAATGAAAGGAGCTGGCATCTCACTCTCTTTGAATCTTCTTTATTATGCTAGGATTAGCAGGAAAAAGAAAAAAAATTTCAGAATTGCACCTTGCAATGTGGAGATATTACTGTTTGTGCATTTACAATATTTATTGATTTTTGCCATTGAAAAACGTCCAGAAATGTTTGAAGCTACTGACTGAATGAAAGGAGCTGGAATCTCACTCTCTTTGAATCTTCTTTATCGTGCTAGGAGTAGCAAGAAAAAGCAAAAAATTTCAGAATTGCACCTTGCAATGTGGAGATATTACTCTTTGTGCATTTACAATATTCATTGATTTTTGCCATTGAAAAACATCATGTTATTCATATACCAGAAATGTTTGAAGCTACTGACTGAATGAAAGGAGCTGGCATCTCACTCTCTTTGAATCTTCTTTATCATGCTAGGATTAGCAGGAAAAAGCAAAAAATTTCAGAATTGCACCTTGCAATGTGGAGATATTACTGTTTGTGCATTTACAATATTCATTGATTTTTGCCATTGAAAAACGTCCAGAAATGTTTGAAGCTACTGACTGAATGAAAGGAGCTGGCATCTCACTCTCTTTGAATCTTCTTTATCATGCTAGGATTAGCAGGAAAAAGCAAAAAATTTCAGAATTGCACCTTGCAATGTGGAGATATTACTGTTTGTGCATTTACAATATTCATTGATTTTTGCCATTGAAAAACGTCCAGAAATGTTTGAAGCTACTGACTGAAAGAAAGGAGCTGGCATCTCACTCTCTTTGAATCTTCTTTACCATGCTAGGATTAGCAGGAAAAAGCAAAAAATTTCAGAATTGCACCTTGCAATGCGGAGATATTACTGTTTGTGCATTTACAATATTCATTGATTTTTGCCATTGAAAAACGTCCAGAAATGTTTGAAGCTACTGACTGAATGAAAGGAGCTGGCATCTCACTCTCTTTGAATCTTCTTTATCATGCTAGGATTAGCAGGAAAAAGCAAAAAATTTCAGAATTGCACCTTGCAATGTGGAGATATTACTGTTTGTGCATTTACAATATTCATTGATTTTTGCCATTGAAAAACGTCCAGAAATGTTTGAAGCTACTGACTGAATGAAAGGAGCTGGCATCTCACTCTCTTTGAATCTTCTTTATCATGCTAGGATTAGCAGGAAAAAGCAAAAAATTTCAGAATTGCACCTTGAAATGTGGAGATATTACTGTTTGTGCATTTACAATATTCATTGATTTTTGCCATTGAAAAACGTCCAGAAATGTTTGAAGCTACTGACTGAATGAAAGGAGCTGGCATCTCACTCTCTTTGAATCTTCTTTATCACGCTAGGATTAGCAGGAAAAAGCAAAAAATTTCAGAATTGCACCTTGCAATGTGGAGATATTATTGTTTGTGCATTTACAATATTCATTGATTTTTGCCATTGAAAAACGTCCAGAAATGTTTGAAGCTACTGACTGAATGAAAGGAGCTGGCATCTCACTGTATTTGAATCTTCTTTATCATGCAAGGATTAGCAAGAAAAAGCAAAAAATTTCAGAATTGCACCTTGCAATGTGGAGATATTACTGTTTGTGCATTTACAATATTCATTGACTTTTGCCATTGAAAAACATCATGTTATTCATATACCAGAAATGTTTGAAGCTACTGACTGAATGAAAGGAGCTGGCATCTCACTCTCTTTGAATCTTCTTTATCATGCTAGGATTAGCAGGAAAAAGCAAAAAATTTCAGAATTGCACCTTGCAATGTGGAAATATTACTGTTTGTGCATTTACAATATTCATTGATTTTTGCCATTGAAAAACGTCCAGAAATGTTTGAAGCTAGTGACTGAATGAAAGGAGCTGGCATCTCACTCTCTTTGAATATTCGTTATCATGCAAGGATTAGCAGGAAAAAGCAAAAAATTTCAGAATTGCACCTTGCAATGTGGAGATATTACTGTTTGTGCATTTACAATATTCATTGATTTTTGCCATTGAAAAACATCCAGAAATGTTTGAAGCTACTGACTGAATGAAAGGAGCTGGCATCTCACTCTCTTTGAATCTTCTTTATCATGCTGGGATTAGCAGGAAAAAGCAAAAAATTTCAGAATTGCACCTTGCAATGTGGAGATATTACTGTTTGTGCATTTACAATATTCATTGATTTTTGCCATTGAAAAACGTCCAGAAATGTTTGAAGCTACTGACTGAATGAAAGGAGCTGGCATCTCACTCTCTTTGAATATTCGTTATCATGCAAGGATTAGCAGGAAAAAGCAAAAAATTTCAGAATTGCACCTTGCAATGTGGAGATATTACTGTTTGTGCATTTACAATATTCATTGATTTTTGCCATTGAAAAACATCATGTTATTCATATACCAGAAATGTTTGAAGCTACTGACTGAATGAAAGGAGCTGGCATCTCACTCTCTTTGAATCTTCTTTATCATGCTAGGATTAGCAGGAAAAAGCAAAAAATTTCAGAATTGCACCTTGCAATGTGGAGATATTACTGTTTGTGCATTTACAATATTCATTGATTTTTGCCATTGAAAAACATCATGTTATTCATATACCAGAAATGTTTGAAGCTACTGACTGAATGAAAGGAGCTGGCATCTCACTCTCTTTGAATCTTCTTTATCATGCTAGGATTAGCAGGAAAAAGCAAAAAATTTCAGAATTGCACCTTGCAATGTGGAGATATTACTGTTTGTGCATTTACAATATGCATTGATTTTTGCCATTGAAAAACGTCCAGAAATGTTTGAAGCTACTGACTGAATGAAAGGAGCTGGCATCTCACTCTCTTTGAATCTTCTTTATCATGGTAGGATTAGCAGGAAAAAGCAAAAAATTTCAGAATTGCACCTTGCAATGTGGAGATATTACTGTTTGTGCATTTACAATATTCATTGATTTTTGCCATTGAAAAACGTCCAGAAATGTTTGAAGCTACTGACTGAATGAAAGGAGCTGGCATCTCACTCTCTTTGAATCTTCTTTATCATGCTAGGATTAGCAGGAAAAAGCAAAAAATTTCAGAATTGCACCTTGCAATGTGGAGATATTACTGTTTGTGCATTTACAATATTCATTGATTTTTGCCATTGAAAAACGTCCAGAAATGTTTGAAGCTACTGACTGAATGAAAGGAGCTGGCATCTCACTCTCTTTGAATCTTCTTTATCATGCTAGGATTAGCAGGAAAAAGCAAAAAATTTCAGAATTGCACCTTGCAATGTGGAGATATTACTGTTTGTGCATTTACAATATTCATTGATTTTTGCCATTGAAAAACGTCCAGAAATGTTTGAAGCTACTGACTGAATGAAAGGAGCTGGCATCTCACTCTCTTTGAATCTTCTTTATCATGCTAGGATTAGCAAGAAAAAGCAAAAACTTTCAGAATTGCACCTTGCAATGTGGAGATATTACTGTTTGTGCATTTACAATATTCATTGATTTTTGCCATTGAAAAACATCATGTTATTCATATACCAGAAATGTTTGAAGCTACTGACTGAATGAAAGGAGCTGGCATCTCACTCTCTTTGAATCTTCTTTATCATGCTAGGATTAGCAGGAAAAAGCAAAAAATTTCAGAATTGCACCTTGCAATGTGGAAATATTACTGTTTGTGCATTTACAATATTCATTGATTTTTGCCATTGAAAAACATCATGCTATTCATATACCAGAAATGTTTGAAGCTACTGACTGAATGAAAGGAGCTGGCATCTCACTCTCTTTGAATCTTCTTTATCATGCTAGGATTAGCAGGAAAAAGCAAAAAATTTCAGAATTGCACCTTGCAATGTGGAGATATTACTGTTTGTGCATTTACAATATTCATTGATTTTTGCCATTGAAAAACATCATGTTATTCATATACCAGAAATGTTTGAAGCTACTGACTGAATGAAAGGTGCTGGCATCTCACTCTCTTTGAATCTTCTTTATCATGCTAGGATTAGCAGGAAAAAGCAAAAAATTTCAGAATTGCACCTTGCAATGTGGAGATATTACTGTTTGTGCATTTACAATATTCATTGATTTTTGCCATTGAAAAACATCATGTTATTCATATACCAGAAATGTTTGAAGCTACTGACTGAATGAAAGGAGCTGGCATCTCACTCTCTTTGTTTCTTCTTTATCATGCTAGGATTAGCAGGAAAAAGCAAAAAATTTCAGAATTGCACCTTGGAATGTGGAGATATTACTGTTTGTGCATTTACAATATTCATTGATTTTTGCCATTGAAAAACGTCCAGAAATGTTTGAAGCTACTGACTGAATGAAAGGAGCTGGCATCTCACTCTCTTTGAATCTTCTTTATCATGCTAGGGTTAGCAGGAAAAAGCAAAAAAATTTCAGAATTGCACCTTGCAATGTGGAGATATTATTGTTTGTGCATTTACAATATTCATTGATTTTTGCCATTGAAAAACGTCCAGAAATGTTTGAAGCTACTGACTGAATGAAAGGAGCTGGCATCTCACTCTCTTTGAATGTTCTTTATCATGCTAGGATTAGCAAGAAAAAGCAAAAAATTTCAGAATTGCACCTTGCAATGTGGAGATATTACTGTTTGTGCATTTACAATATTCATTGATTTTTGCCATTGAAAAACTTCATGTTATTCATATACCAGAAATGTTTGAAGCTACTGACTGAATGAAAGGAGCTGGCATCTCACTCTCTTTGAATCTTCTTTATTATGCTAGGATTAGCAGGAAAAAGCAAAAAATTTCAGAATTGCACCTTGCAATGTGGAGATATTACTGTTTGTGCATTTACAATATTCATTGATTTTTGCCATTGAAAAACGTCCAGAAATGTTTGAAGCTACTGACTGAATGAAAGGAGCTGGCATCTCACTCTCTTTGAATCTTCTTTATCGTGCTAGGAGTAGCAAGAAAAAGCAAAAAATTTCAGAATTGCACCTTGCAATGTGGAGATATTACTCTTTGTGCATTTACAATATTCATTGATTTTTGCCATTGAAAAACATCATGTTATTCATATACCAGAAATGTTTGAAGCTACTGACTGAATGAAAGGAGCTGGCATCTCACTCTCTTTGAATCTTCTTTATCATGCTAGGATTAGCAGGAAAAAGCAAAAAATTTCAGAATTGCACCTTGCAATGTGGAGATATTACTGTTTGTGCATTTACAATATTCATTGATTTTTGCCATTGAAAAACGTCCAGAAATGTTTGAAGCTACTGACTGAATGAAAGGAGCTGGCATCTCACTCTCTTTGAATCTTCTTTATCATGCTAGGATTAGCAGGAAAAAGCAAAAAATTTCAGAATTGCACCTTGCAATGTGGAGATATTACTGTTTGTGCATTTACAATATTCATTGATTTTTGCCATTGAAAAACGTCCAGAAATGTTTGAAGCTACTGACTGAATGAAAGGAGCTGCCATCTCACTCTCTTTGAATCTTCTTTATCATGCTAGGATTAGCAGGAAAAAGCAAAAAATTTCAGAATTGCACCTTGCAATGTGGAAATATTACTGTTTGTGCATTTACAATATTCATTGATTTTTGCCATTGAAAAACATCATGTTATTCATATACCAGAAATGTTTGAAGCTACTGACTGAATGAAAGGAGCTGGCATCTCACTCTCTTTGAATCTTCTTTATCATGCTAGGATTAGCAGGAAAAAGCAAAAAATTTCAGAATTGCACCTTGCAATGTGGAGATATTACTGTTTGTGCATTTACAATATTCATTGATTTTTGCCATTGAAAAACGTCCAGAAATGTTTGAAGCTACTGACTGAAAGAAAGGAGCTGGCATCTCACTCTCTTTGAATCTTCTTTACCATGCTAGGATTAGCAGGAAAAAGCAAAAAATTTCAGAATTGCACCTTGCAATGCGGAGATATTACTGTTTGTGCATTTACAATATTCATTGATTTTTGCCATTGAAAAACGTCCAGAAATGTTTGAAGCTACTGACTGAATGAAAGGAGCTGGCATCTCACTCTCTTTGAATCTTCTTTATCATGCTAGGATTAGCAGGAAAAAGCAAAAAATTTCAGAATTGCACCTTGCAATGTGGAGATATTACTGTTTGTGCATTTACAATATTCATTGATTTTTGCCATTGAAAAACGTCCAGAAATGTTTGAAGCTACTGACTGAATGAAAGGAGCTGGCATCTCACTCTCTTTGAATCTTCTTTATCATGCTAGGATTAGCAGGAAAAAGCAAAAAATTTCAGAATTGCACCTTGAAATGTGGAGATATTACTGTTTGTGCATTTACAATATTCATTGATTTTTGCCATTGAAAAACGTCCAGAAATGTTTGAAGCTACTGACTGAATGAAAGGAGCTGGCATCTCACTCTCTTTGAATCTTCTTTATCACGCTAGGATTAGCAGGAAAAAGCAAAAAATTTCAGAATTGCACCTTGCAATGTGGAGATATTATTGTTTGTGCATTTACAATATTCATTGATTTTTGCCATTGAAAAACGTCCAGAAATGTTTGAAGCTACTGACTGAATGAAAGGAGCTGGCATCTCACTGTATTTGAATCTTCTTTATCATGCAAGGATTAGCAAGAAAAAGCAAAAAATTTCAGAATTGCACCTTGCAATGTGGAGATATTACTGTTTGTGCATATACAATATTCATTGACTTTTGCCATTGAAAAACATCATGTTATTCATATACCAGAAATGTTTGAAGCTACTGACTGAATGAAAGGAGCTGGCATCTCACTCTCTTTGAATCTTCTTTATCATGCTAGGATTAGCAGGAAAAAGCAAAAAATTTCAGAATTGCACCTTGCAATGTGGAAATATTACTGTTTGTGCATTTACAATATTCATTGATTTTTGCCATTGAAAAACGTCCAGAAATGTTTGAAGCTAGTGACTGAATGAAAGGAGCTGGCATCTCACTCTCTTTGAATATTCGTTATCATGCAAGGATTAGCAGGAAAAAGCAAAAAATTTCAGAATTGCACCTTGCAATGTGGAGATATTACTGTTTGTGCATTTACAATATTCATTGATTTTTGCCATTGAAAAACATCCAGAAATGTTTGAAGCTACTGACTGAATGAAAGGAGCTGGCATCTCACTCTCTTTGAATCTTCTTTATCATGCTGGGATTAGCAGGAAAAAGCAAAAAATTTCAGAATTGCACCTTGCAATGTGGAGATATTACTGTTTGTGCATTTACAATATTCATTGATTTTTGCCATTGAAAAACGTCCAGAAATGTTTGAAGCTACTGACTGAATGAAAGGAGCTGGCATCTCACTCTCTTTGAATATTCGTTATCATGCAAGGATTAGCAGGAAAAAGCAAAAAATTTCAGAATTGCACCTTGCAATGTGGAGATATTACTGTTTGTGCATTTACAATATTCATTGATTTTTGCCATTGAAAAACATCATGTTATTCATATACCAGAAATGTTTGAAGCTACTGACTGAATGAAAGGAGCTGGCATCTCACTCTCTTTGAATCTTCTTTATCATGCTAGGATTAGCAGGAAAAAGCAAAAAATTTCAGAATTGCACCTTGCAATGTGGAGATATTACTGTTTGTGCATTTACAATATTAATTGATTTTTGCCATTGAAAAACGTCCAGAAATGTTTGAAGCTACTGACTGAATGAAAGGAGCTGGCATCTCACTCTCTTTGAATCTTCTTTATCACGCTAGGATTAGCAGGAAAAAGCAAAAAATTTCAGAATTGCACCTTGCAATGTGGAGATATTATTGTTTGTGCATTTACAATATTCATTGATTTTTGCCATTGAAAAACGTCCAGAAATGTTTGAAGCTACTGACTGAATGAAAGGAGCTGGCATATCACTGTATTTGAATCTTCTTTATCATGCAAGGATTAGCAAGAAAAAGCAAAAAATTTCAGAATTGCACCTTGCAATGTGGAGATATTACTGTTTGTGCATTTACAATATTCATTGATTTTTGCCATTGAAAAACGTCCAGAAATGTTTGAAGCTAGTTTTTGAATGAAAGGAGCTGGCATCTCACTCTCTTTGAATATTCGTTATCATGCAAGGATTAGCAGGAAAAAGCAAAAAATTTCAGAATTGCACCTTGCAATGTGGAGATATTACTGTTTGTGCATTTACAATATTCATTGATTTTTGCCATTGAAAAACATCATGTTATTCATATACCAGAAATGTTTCAAGCTACTGACTGAATGAAAGGAGCTGGCATCTCACTCTCTTTGAATCTTCTTTATCATGCTAGGATTAGCAGGAAAAAGCAAAAAATTTCAGAATTGCACCTTGCAATGTGGAGATATTACTGTTTGTGCATTTACAATATTCATTGATTTTTGCCATTGAAAAACGTCCAGAAATGTTTGAAGCTACTGACTGAATGAAAGGAGCTGGCATCTCACTCTCTTTGAATCTTCTTTATCACGCTAGGATTAGCAGGAAAAGCAAAAAATTTCAGAATTGCACCTTGCAATGTGGAGATATTACTGTTTGTGCATTTACAATATTCATTGATTTTTGCCATTGAAAAACATCCAGAAGTGTTTGAAGCTACTGACTGAATGAAAGGAGCTGGCATCTCACTGTATTTGAATCTTCTTTATCATGCTAGGATTAGCAAGAAAAAGCAAAAAATTTCAGAATTGCACCTTGCAATGTGGAGATATTACTGTTTGTGCATATACAATATTCATTGATTTTTGCCATTGAAAAACATCATGTTATTCATATACCAGAAATGTTTGAAGCTACTGACTGAATGAAAGGAGCTGGCATCTCACTCTCTTTGAATCTTCTTTATCATGCTAGGCTTAGCAGGAAAAAGCAAAAAATTTCAGAATTGCACCTTGCAATGTGGAGATATTACTGTTTGTGCATTTACAATATTCATTGATTTTTGCCTTTGAAAAACATCATGTTATTCATATACCAGAAATTTTTGAAGCTACTGACTGAATGAAAGGAGCTGGCATCTCACTCTCTTTGAATCTTCTTTATCATGCTAGGATTAGCAGGAAAAAGCAAAAAATTTCAGAATTGCACCTTGCAATGTGGAGATATTACTGTTTGTGCATTTACAATATTCATTGATTTTTGCCATTGAAAAACGTCCAGAAATGTTTGAAGCTACTGACTGAATGAAAGGAGCTGGCATCTCACTCTCTTTGAATATTCGTTATCATGCAAGGATTAGCAGGAAAAAGCAAAACATTTCAGAATTGCACCTTGCAATGTGGAGATATTACTGTTTGTGCATTTACAATATTCATTGATTTATGCCATTGAAAAACATCATGTTATTCATATACCAGAAATGTTTGAAGCTACTGACTGAATGAAAGGAGCTGGCATCTCAATCTCTTTGAATCTTCTTTATCATGCTAGGATTAGCAGGAAAAAGCAAAAAATTTCAGAATTGCACCTTGCAATGTGGAGATATTACTGTTTGTGCATTTACAATATTCATTGATTTTTGCCATTGAAAAACATCCAGAAATGTTTGAAGCTACTGACTGAATGAAAGGAGCTGGCATCTCACTCTCTTTGAATATTCGTTATCATTCAAGGATTAGCAGGAAAAAGCAAAACATTTCAGAATTGCACCTTGCAATGTGGAGATATTACTGTTTGTGCATTTACAATATTCATTGATTTTTGCCATTGAAAAACATCATGTTATTCATATACCAGAAATGTTTGAAGCTACTGACTGAATGAAAGGAGCTGGCATCTCACTCTCTTTGAATCTTCTTTATCATGCTAGGATTAGCAGGAAAAAGAAAAAAATTTCAGAATTGCACCTTGCAATGTGGAGATATTACTGTTTGTGCATTTACAATATTCATTGATTTTTGCCATTGAAAAACGTCCAGAAATGTTTGAAGCTACTGACTGAATGAAAGGAGCTGGCATCTCACTCTCTTTGAATCTTCTTTATCACGCTAGGATTAGCAGGAAAAAGCAAAAAATTTCAGAATTGCACCTTGCAATGTGGAGATATTATTGTTTGTGCATTTACAATATTCATTGATTTTTGCCATTGAAAAACATCCAGAAATGTTTGAAGCTACTGACTGAATGAAAGGAGCTGGCATCTCACTGTATTTGAATCTTCTTTATCATGCTAGGATTAGCAAGAAAAAGCAAAAAATTTCAGAATTGCACCTTGCAATGTGGAGATATTACTGTTTGTGCATTTACAATATTCATTGATTTTTGCCATTGAAAAACATCATGTTATTCATATACCAGAAATGTTTGAAGCTACTGACTGAATGAAAGGAGCTGGCATCTCACTCTCTTTGAATCTTCTTTATCATGCTAGGATTAGCAGGAAAAAGCAAAAAATTTCAGAATTGCACCTTGCAATGTGGAGATATTACTGTTTGTGCATTTACAATATTCATTGATTTTTGCCATTGAAAAACGTCCAGAAATGTTTGAAGCTACTGACTGAATGAAAGGAGCTGGCATCTCACTCTCTTTGAATCTTCTTTATCATGCTAGGATTAGCAGGAAAAAGCAAAAAATTTCAGAATTGCACCTTGCAATGTGGAGATATTACTGTTTGTGCATTTACAATATTCATTGATTTTTGCCATTGAAAAACATCATGTTATTCATATACCAGAAATGTTTGAAGCTACTGACTGAATGAAAGGAGCTGGCATCTCACTCTCTTTGAATCTTCTTTATCATGCTAGGATTAGCAGGAAAAAGCAAAAAATTTCAGAATTGCACCTTGCAATGTGGAGATATTACTGTTTGTGCATTTACAATATTCATTGATTTTTGCCATTGAAAAACGTCCAGAAATGTTTGAAGCTACTGACTGAATGAAAGGAGCTGGCATCTCACTCTCTTTGAATCTTCTTTATCATGCTAGGATTAGCAGGAAAAAGCAAAAAATTTCAGAATTGCACCTTGCAATGTGGAGATATTACTGTTTGTGCATTTACAATATTCATTGATTTTTTGCCATTGAAAAACGTCCAGAAATGTTTGAAGCTACTGACTGAATGAAAGGAGCTGGCATCTCACTCTCTTTGAATCTTCTTTATCATGCTAGGATTAGCAGGAAAAAGCAAAAAATTTCAGAATTGCACCTTGCAATGTGGAGATATTACTGTTTGTGCATTTACAATATTCATTGATTTTTGCCATTGAAAAACGTCCAGAAATGTTTGAAGCTACTGACTGAATGAAAGGAGCTGGCATCTCACTCTCTTTGAATCTTCTTTATCATGCTAGGATTAGCAGGAAAAAGCAAAAAATTTCAGAATTGCACCTTGCAATGTGGAGATATTACTGTTTGTGCATTTACAATATTCATTGATTTTTGCCATTGAAAAACGTCCAGAAATGTTTGAAGCTACTGACTGAATGAAAGGAGCTGGCATCTCACTCTCTTTGAATCTTCTTTATCATGCTAGGATTAGCAGGAAAAAGCAAAAAAATTCAGAATTGCACCTTGCAATGTGGAGATATTACTGTTTGTGCATTTACAATATTCATTGATTTTTGCCATTGAAAAACGTCCAGAAATGTTTGAAGCTACTGACTGAATGAAAGGAGCTGGCATCTCACTCTCTTTGAATCTTCTTTATCATGCTAGGATTAGCAGGAAAAAGCAAAAAATTTCAGAATTGCACCTTGCAATGTGGAGAAATTACTGTTTGTGCATTTACAATATTCATTGATTTTTGCCATTGAAAAACATCATGTTATTCATATACCAGAAATGTTTGAAGCTACTGACTGAATGAAAGGATCTGGCATCTCAC
This sequence comes from Phyllobates terribilis, assembly GCF_046119375.1. Classification (NCBI taxonomy): domain Eukaryota; kingdom Metazoa; phylum Chordata; class Amphibia; order Anura; family Dendrobatidae; genus Phyllobates; species Phyllobates terribilis. Next base: position 916,365 of record NW_027362901.1, read on the forward strand.
TCTCTTTGAATCTTCTTTATCATGCTAGGATTAGCAAGAAAAAGCAAAAAATTTCAGAATTGCACCTTGCAATGTGGAGATATTACTGTTTGTGCATTTACAATATTCATTGATTTTTGCCATTGAAAAACATCATGTTATTCATATACCAGAAATGTTTGAAGCTACTGACAGAATGAAAGGAGCTGGCATCTCACTCTCTTTGAATCTTCTTTATCATGCTAGGATTAGCAGGAAAAAGCAAAAAATTTCAGAATTGCACCTTGCAATGTGGAGATATTACTGTTTGTGCATTTAAAATATTCATTGATTTTTGCCATTGAAAAACATCATGTTATTCATATACCAGAAATGTTTGAAGCTACTGACTGAATGAAAGGAGCTGGCATCTCACTCTCTTTGAATCTTCTTTATCATGCTAGGATTAGCAGGAAAAAGCAAAAAATTTCAGAATTGCACGTTGCAATGTGGAGATATTACTGTTTGTGCATTTACAATATTCATTGATTTTTGCCATTGAAAAACGTCCAGAAATGTTTGCAGCTACTGACTGAATGAAAGGAGCTGGCATCTCACTCTCTTTGAATCTTCTTTATCATGCTAGGATTAGCAGGAAAAAGCAAAAAATTTCAGAATTGCACCTTGCAATGTGGAGATATTACTGTTTGTGCATTTACAATATTCATTGATTTTTGCCATTGAAAAACATCATGTTATTCATATACCAGAAATGTTTGAAGCTACTGACTGAATGAAAGGAGCTGGCATCTCACTCTCTTTGAATCTTCTTTATCATGCTAGGATTAGCAGGAAAAAGCAAAAAATTTCAGAATTGCACCTTGCAATGTGGAGATATTACTGTTTGTGCATTTACAATATTCATTGATTTTTTGCCATTGAAAAACATCCAGAAATGTTTGAAGCTACTGACTGAATGAAAGGAGCTGGCATCTCACTCTCTTTGAATCTTCTTTATCATGCTAGGATTAGCAGGAAAAAGCAAAAAATTTCAGAATTGCACCTTGCAATGTGGAGATATTACTGTTTGTGCATTTACAATATTCATTGATTTTTGCCATTGAAAAACGTCCAGAAATGTTTGAAGCTACTGACTGAATGAAAGGAGCTGGCATCTCACTCTCTTTGAATCTTCTTTATCATGCTAGGATTAGCAGGAAAAAGCAAAAAATTTCAGAATTGCACCTTGCAATGTGGAGATATTACTGTTTGTGCATTTACAATATTCATTGATTTTTGCCATTGAAAAACGTCCAGAAATGTTTGAAGCTACTGACTGAATGAAAGGAGCTGGCATCTCACTCTCTTTGAATCTTCTTTATCATGCTAGGATTAGCAGGAAAAAGCAAAAAATTTCAGAATTGCACCTTGCAATGCGGAGAAATTACTGTTTGTGCATTTACAATATTCATTGATTTTTGCCATTGAAAAACATCATGTTATTCATATACCAGAAATGTTTGAAGCTACTGACTGAATGAAAGGATCTGGCATCTCACTCTCTTTGAATCTTCTTTATCATGCTAGGATTAGCAAGAAAAAGCAAAAAAATTCAGAATTGCACCTTGCAATGTGGAGATATTACTGTTTGTGCATTTACAATATTCATTGATTTTTGCCATTGAAAAACATCATGTTATTCATATACCAGAAATGTTTGAAGCTACTGACTGAATGAAAGGACCTGGCATCTCACTCTCTTTGAATCTTCTTTATCATGCTAGGATTAGCAGGAAAAAGCAAAAAATTTCAGAATTGCACCTTGCAATGTGGAGATATTACTGTTTGTGCATTTTCAATATTCATTGATTTTTGCCATTGAAAAACATCCAGAAATGTTTGAAGCTACTGACTGAATGAAAGGAGCTGGCATCTCACTCTCTTTGAATCTTCTTTATCATGCTAGGATTAGCAGGAAAAAGCAAAAAATTTCAGAATTGCAGCTTGCAATGTGGAGATATTACTGTTTGTGCATTTACAATATTCATTGATTTTTGCCATTGAAAAACGTCCAGAAATGTTTGCAGCTACTGACTGAATGAAAGGAGCTGGCATCTCACTCTCTTTGAATCTTCTTTATCATGCTAGGATTAGCAGGAAAAAGCAAAAAATTTCAGAATTGCACCTTGCAATGTGGAGATATTACTGTTTGTGCATTTACAATATTCATTGATTTTTGCCATTGAAAAACATCATGTTATTCATATACCAGAAATGTTTGAAGCTACTGACTGAATGAAAGGATCTGGCATCTCACTCTCTTTGAATCTTCTTTATCATGCTAGGATTAGCAAGAAAAAGCAAAAAAATTCAGAATTGCACCTTGCAATGTGGAGATATTACTGTTTGTGCATTTACAATATTCATTGATTTTTGCCATTGAAAAACATCATGTTATTCATATACCAGAAATGTTTGAAGCTACTGACTGAATGAAAGGACCTGGCATCTCACTCTCTTTGAATCTTCTTTATCATGCTAGGATTAGCAGGAAAAAGCAAAAAATTTCAGAATTGCACCTTGCAATGTGGAGATATTACTGTTTGTGCATTTACAATATTCATTGATTTTTGCCATTGAAAAACGTCCAGAAATGTTTGTAGCTACTGACTGAATGAAAGGAGCTGGCATCTCACTCTCTTTGAATCTTCTTTATCATGCTAGGATTAGCAGGAAAAAGCAAAAAATTTCAGAATTGCACCTTGCAATGAGGAGATATTACTGTTTGTGCATTTACAATATTCATTGATTTTTGCCATTGAAAAACGTCCAGAAATGTTTGAAGCAACTGACTGAATGAAAGGAGCTGGCATCTCACTCTCTTTGAATCTTCTTTATCATGCTAGGATTAGCAGGAAAAAGCAAAAAATTTCAGAATTGCACCTTGCAATGCGGAGAAATTACTGTTTGTGCATTTACAATATTCATTGATTTTTGCCATTGAAAAACATCATGTTATTCATATACCAGAAATGTTTGAAGCTACTGACTGAATGAAAGGAGCTGGCATCTCACTCTCTTTGAATCTTCTTTATCATGCTAGGATTAGCAGGAAAAAGCAAAAAATTTCAGAATTGCACCTTGCAATGTGGAGATATTACTGTTTGTGCATTTACAATATTCATTGATTTTTGCCATTGAAAAACATCATGTTATTCATATACCAGAAATGTTTGAATCTACTGACTGAATGAAAGGAGCTGGCATCTCACTCTCTTTGAATCTTCTTTATCATGCTAGGATTAGCAGGAAAAAGCAAAAAATTTCAGAATTGCACCTTGCAATGTGGAGATATTACTGTTTGTGCATTTACAATATTCATTGATTTTTTGCCATTGAAAAACATCCAGAAATGTTTGAAGCTACTGACTGAATGAAAGGAGCTGGCATCTCACTCTCTTTGAATCTTCTTTATCATGCTAGGATTAGCAGGAAAAAGCAAAAAATTTCAGAATTGCACCTTGCAATGTGGAGATATTACTGTTTGTGCATTTACAATATTCATTGATTTTTGCCATTGAAAAACGTCCAGAAATGTTTGAAGCTACTGACTGAATGAAAGGAGCTGGCATCTCACTCTCTTTTAATCTTCTTTATCATGCTAGGATTAGCAGGAAAAAGCAAAAAATTTCAGAATTGCACCTTGCAATGTGGAGATATTACTGTTTGTGCATTTACAATATTCATTGATTTTTGCCATTGAAAAACGTCCAGAAATGTTTGAAGCTACTGACTGAATGAAAGGAGCTGGCATCTCACTCTCTTTGAATCTTCTTTATCATGCTAGGATTAGCAGGAAAAAGCAAAAAATTTCAGAATTGCACCTTGCAATGCGGAGAAATTACTGTTTGTGCATTTACAATATTCATTGATTTTTGCCATTGAAAAACATCATGTTATTCATATACCAGAAATGTTTGAAGCTACTGACTGAATGAAAGGATCTGGCATCTCACTCTCTTTGAATCTTCTTTATCATGCTAGGATTAGCAAGAAAAAGCAAAAAAATTCAGAATTGCACCTTGCAATGTGGAGATATTACTGTTTGTGCATTTACAATATTCATTGATTTTTGCCATTGAAAAACATCATGTTATTCATATACCAGAAATGTTTGAAGCTACTGACTGAATGAAAGGACCTGGCATCTCACTCTCTTTGAATCTTCTTTATCATGCTAGGATTAGCAGGAAAAAGCAAAAAATTTCAGAATTGCACCTTGCAATGTGGAGATATTACTGTTTGTGCATTTACAATATTCATTGATTTTTGCCATTGAAAAACGTCCAGAAATGTTTGTAGCTACTGACTGAATGAAAGGAGCTGGCATCTCACTCTCTTTGAATCTTCTTTATCATGCTAGGATTAGCAGGAAAAAGCAAAAAATTTCAGAATTGCACCTTGCAATGTGGAGATATTACTGTTTGTGCATTTACAATATTCATTGATTTTTGCCATTGAAAAACGTCCAGAAATGTTTGAAGCAACTGACTGAATGAAAGGAGCTGGCATCTCACTCTCTTTGAATCTTCTTTATCATGCTAGGATTAGCAGGAAAAAGCAAAAAATTTCAGAATTGCACCTTGCAATGCGGAGAAATTACTGTTTGTGCATTTACAATATTCATTGATTTTTGCCATTGAAAAACATCATGTTATTCATATACCAGAAATGTTTGAAGCTACTGACTGAATGAAAGGAGCTGGCATCTCACTCTCTTTGAATCTTCTTTATCATGCTAGGATTAGCAAGAAAAAGCAAAAAATTTCAGAATTGCACCTTGCAATGTGGAGATATTACTGTTTGTGCATTTACAATATTCATTGATTTTTGCCATTGAAAAACATCATGTTATTCATATACCAGAAATGTTTGAAGCTACTGACTGAATGAAAGGACCTGGCATCTCACTCTCTTTGAATCTTCTTTATCATGCTAGGATTAGCAGGAAAAAGCAAAAAATTTCAGAATTGCACCTTGCAATGTGGAGATATTACTGTTTGTGCATTTACAATATTCATTGATTTTTGCCATTGAAAAACGTCCAGAAATGTTTGTAGCTACTGACTGAATGAAAGGAGCTGGCATCTCACTCTCTTTGAATCTTCTTTATCATGCTAGGATTAGCAGGAAAAAGCAAAAAATTTCAGAATTGCACCTTGCAATGTGGAGATATTACTGTTTGTGCATTTACAATATTCATTGATTTTTGCCATTGAAAAACGTCCAGAAATGTTTGAAGCAACTGACTGAATGAAAGGAGCTGGCATCTCACTCTCTTTGAATCTTCTTTATCATGCTAGGATTAGCAGGAAAAAGCAAAAAATTTCAGAATTGCACCTTGCAATGCGGAGAAATTACTGTTTGTGCATTTACAATATTCATTGATTTTTGCCATTGAAAAACATCATGTTATTCATATACCAGAAATGTTTGAAGCTACTGACTGAATGAAAGGAGCTGGCATCTCACTCTCTTTGAATCTTCTTTATCATGCTAGGATTAGCAAGAAAAAGCAAAAAATTTCAGAATTGCACCTTGCAATGTGGAGATATTACTGTTTGTGCATTTACAATATTCATTGATTTTTGCCATTGAAAAAACGTCCAGAAATGTTTGAAGCTACTGACTGAATGAAAGGAGCTGGCATCTCACTCTCTTTGAATCTTCTTTATCATGCTAGAATTAGCAGGAAAAAGCAAAAAATTTCAGAATTGCACCTTGCAATGTGGAGATATTACTGTTTGTGCATTTACAATATTCATTGATTTTTGCCATTGAAAAACGTCCAGAAATGTTTGAAGCTACTGACTGAATGAAAGGAGCTGGCATCTCACTCTCTTTGAATCTTCTTTATCATGCTAGGATTAGCAGGAAAAAGCAAAAAATTTCAGAATTGCACCTTGCAATGCGGAGAAATTACTGTTTGTGCATTTACAATATTCATTGATTTTTGCCATTGAAAAACATCATGTTATTCATATACCAGAAATGTTTGAAGCTACTGACTGAATGAAAGGATCTGGCATCTCACTCTCTTTGAATCTTCTTTATCATGCTAGGATTAGCAAGAAAAAGCAAAAAAATTCATAATTGCACCTTGCAATGTGGAGATATTACTGTTTGTGCATTTACAATATTCATTGATTTTTGCCATTGAAAAACATCATGTTATTCATATACCAGAAATGTTTGAAGCTACTGACTGAATGAAAGGACCTGGCATCTCACTCTCTTTGAATCTTCTTTATCATGCTAGGATTAGCAGGAAAAAGCAAAAAATTTCAGAATTGCACCTTGCAATGTGGAGATATTACTGTTTGTGCATTTACAATATTCATTGATTTTTGCCATTGAAAAACGTCCAGAAATGTTTGTAGCTACTGACTGAATGAAAGGAGCTGGCATCTCACTCTCTTTGAATCTTCTTTATCATGCTAGGATTAGCAGGAAAAAGCAAAAAATTTCAGAATTGCACCTTGCAATGTGGAGATATTACTGTTTGTGCATTTACAATATTCATTGATTTTTGCCATTGAAAAACGTCCAGAAATGTTTGAAGCTACTGACTGAATGAAAGGAGCTGGCATCTCACTCTCTTTGAATCTTCTTTATCATGCTAGGATTAGCAGGAAAAAGCAAAAAATTTCAGAATTGCACCTTGCAATGTGGAGATATTACTGTTTGTGCATTTACAATATTCATTGATTTTTGCCATTGAAAAACGTCCAGAAATGTTTGAAGCAACTGACTGAATGAAAGGAGCTGGCATCTCACTCTCTTTGAATCTTCTTTATCATGCTAGGATTAGCAGGAAAAAGCAAAAAATTTCAGAATTGCACCTTGCAATGCGGAGAAATTACTGTTTGTGCATTTACAATATTCATTGATTTTTGCCATTGAAAAACATCATGTTATTCATATACCAGAAATGTTTGAAGCTACTGACTGAATGAAAGGAGCTGGCATCTCACTCTCTTTGAATCTTCTTTATCATGCTAGGATTAGCAAGAAAAGGCAAAAAATTTCAGAATTGCACCTTGCAATGTGGAGATATTACTGTTTGTGCATTTACAATATTCATTGATTTTTGCCATTGAAAAACATCATGTTATTCATATACCCGAAATGTTTGAAGCTACTGACTGAATGAAAGAAGCTGACATCTCACTCTCTTTGAATCTTCTTTATCATGCTAGGATTAGCAGGAAAAAGCAAAAAATTTCAGAATTGCACCTTGCAATGTGGAGATATTACTGTTTGTGCATTTACAATATTCATTGATTTTTGCCATTGAAAAACATCATGTTATTCATATACCAGAAATGTTTGAATCTACTGACTGAATGAAAGGAGCTGGCATCTCACTCTCTTTGAATCTTCTTTATCATGCTAGGATTAGCAGGAAAAAGGAAAAAATTTCAGAATTGCAACTTGCAATGTGGAGATATTACTGTTTGTGCATTTACAATATTCATTGATTTTTGCCATTGAAAAACGTCCAGAAATGTTTGAAGCTACTGACTGAATGAAAGGAGCTGGCATCTCACTCTCTTTGAATCTTCTTTATCATGCTAGGATTAGCAGGAAAAAGCAAAAAATTTCAGAATTGCACCTTGCAATGTGGAGATATTACTGTTTGTGCATTTACAATATTGATTGATTTTTGCCATTGAAAAACGTCCAGAAATGTTTGAAGCTACTGACTGAATGAAAGGAGCTGGCATCTCACTCTCTTTGAATCTTCTTTATCATGCTAGGATTAGCAGGAAAAAGCAAAAAATTTCAGAATTGCACCTTGAAATGCGGAGAAATTACTGTTTGTGCATTTACAATATTCATTGATTTTTGCCATTGAAAAACATCATGTTATTCATATACCAGAAATGTTTGAAGCTACTGACTGAATGAAAGGAGCTGGCATCTCACTCTCTTTGAATCTTCTTTATCATGCTAGGATTAGCAAGAAAAAGCAAAAAATTTCAGAATTGCACCTTGCAATGTGGAGATATTACTGTTTGTGCATTTACAATATTCATTGATTTTTGCCATTGAAAAACATCATGTTATTCATATACCAGAAATGTTTGAAGCTACTGACTGAATGAAAGGAGCTGGCATCTCACTCTCTTTGAATCTTCTTTATCATGCTAGGATTAGCAATTAAAAGCAAAAATTTTCAGAATTGCACCTTGCAATGTGGAGATATTACTGTTTGTGCATTTACAATATTCATTGATTTTTGAAATTGAAAAACATCATGTTATTCATATACCAGAAATGTTTGAAGCTACTGACTGAATGAAAGAAGCTGGCATCTCACTCTCTTTGAATCTTCTTTATCATGCTAGGATTAGCAGGAAAAAGCAAAAAATTTCAGAATTGCACCTTGCAATGTGGAGATATTACTGTTTGTGCATTTACAATATTCATTGATTTTTGCCATTGAAAAACGTCCAGAAATGTTTGTAGCTACTGACTGAATGAAAGGAGCTGGCATCTCACTCTCTTTGAATCTTCTTTATCATGCTAGGATTAGCAGGAAAAAGCAAAAAATTTCAGAATTGCACCTTGCAATGTGGAGATATTACTGTTTGTGCATTTACAATATTCATTGATTTTTGCCATTGAAAAACGTCCAGAAATGTTTGAAGCAACTGACTGAATGAAAGGAGCTGGCATCTCACTCTCTTTGAATCTTCTTTATCATGCTAGGATTAGCAGGAAAAAGCAAAAAATTTCAGAATTGCACCTTGCAATGCGGAGAAATTACTGTTTGTGCATTTACAATATTCATTGATTTTTGCCATTGAAAAACATCATGTTATTCATATACCAGAAATGTTTGAAGCTACTGACTGAATGAAAGGAGCTGGCATCTCACTCTCTTTGAATCTTCTTTATCATGCTAGGATTAGCAAGAAAAAGCAAAAAATTTCAGAATTGCACCTTGCAATGTGGAGATATTACTGTTTGTGCATTTACAATATTCATTGATTTTTGCCATTGAAAAACGTCCAGAAATGTTTGAAGCTACTGACTGAATGAAAGGAGCTGGCATCTCACTCTCTTTGAATCTTCTTTATCATGCTAGAATTAGCAGGAAAAAGCAAAAAATTTCAGAATTGCACCTTGCAATGTGGAGATATTACTGTTTGTGCATTTACAATATTCATTGATTTTTGCCATTGAAAAACGTCCAGAAATGTTTGAAGCTACTGACTGAATGAAAGGAGCTGGCATCTCACTCTCTTTGAATCTTCTTTATCATGCTAGGATTAGCAGGAAAAAGCAAAAAATTTCAGAATTGCACCTTGCAATGCGGAGAAATTACTGTTTGTGCATTTACAATATTCATTGATTTTTGCCATTGAAAAACATCATGTTATTCATATACCAGAAATGTTTGAAGCTACTGACTGAATGAAAGGATCTGGCATCTCACTCTCTTTGAATCTTCTTTATCATGCTAGGATTAGCAAGAAAAAGCAAAAAAATTCATAATTGCACCTTGCAATGTGGAGATATTACTGTTTGTGCATTTACAATATTCATTGATTTTTGCCATTGAAAAACATCATGTTATTCATATACCAGAAATGTTTGAAGCTACTGACTGAATGAAAGGACCTGGCATCTCACTCTCTTTGAATCTTCTTTATCATGCTAGGATTAGCAGGAAAAAGCAAAAAATTTCAGAATTGCACCTTGCAATGTGGAGATATTACTGTTTGTGCATTTACAATATTCATTGATTTTTGCCATTGAAAAACGTCCAGAAATGTTTGTAGCTACTGACTGAATGAAAGGAGCTGGCATCTCACTCTCTTTGAATCTTCTTTATCATGCTAGGATTAGCAGGAAAAAGCAAAAAATTTCAGAATTGCACCTTGCAATGTGGAGATATTACTGTTTGTGCATTTACAATATTCATTGATTTTTGCCATTGAAAAACGTCCAGAAATGTTTGAAGCTACTGACTGAATGAAAGGAGCTGGCATCTCACTCTCTTTGAATCTTCTTTATCATGCTAGGATTAGCAGGAAAAAGCAAAAAATTTCAGAATTGCACCTTGCAATGTGGAGATATTACTGTTTGTGCATTTACAATATTCATTGATTTTTGCCATTGAAAAACATCATGTTATTCATATACCCGAAATGTTTGAAGCTACTGACTGAATGAAAGAAGCTGGCATCTCACTCTCTTTGAATCTTCTTTATCATGCTAGGATTAGCAGGAAAAAGCAAAAAATTTCAGAATTGCACCTTGCAATGTGGAGATATTACTGTTTGTGCATTTACAATATTCATTGATTTTTGCCATTGAAAAACATCATGTTATTCATATACCAGAAATGTTTGAATCTACTGACTGAATGAAAGGAGCTGGCATCTCACTCTCTTTGAATCTTCTTTATCATGCTAGGATTAGCAGGAAAAAGGAAAAAATTTCAGAATTGCAACTTGCAATGTGGAGATATTACTGTTTGTGCATTTACAATATTCATTGATTTTTGCCATTGAAAAACGTCCAGAAATGTTTGAAGCTACTGACTGAATGAAAGGAGCTGGCATCTCACTCTCTTTGAATCTTCTTTATCATGCTAGGATTAGCAGGAAAAAGCAAAAAATTTCAGAATTGCACCTTGCAATGTGGAGATATTACTGTTTGTGCATTTACAATATTGATTGATTTTTGCCATTGAAAAACGTCCAGAAATGTTTGAAGCTACTGACTGAATGAAAGGAGCTGGCATCTCACTCTCTTTGAATCTTCTTTATCATGCTAGGATTAGCAGGAAAAAGCAAAAAATTTCAGAATTGCACCTTGAAATGCGGAGAAATTACTGTTTGTGCATTTACAATATTCATTGATTTTTGCCATTGAAAAACATCATGTTATTCATATACCAGAAATGTTTGAAGCTACTGACTGAATGAAAGGAGCTGGCATCTCACTCTCTTTGAATCTTCTTTATCATGCTAGGATTAGCAAGAAAAAGCAAAAAATTTCAGAATTGCACCTTGCAATGTGGAGATATTACTGTTTGTGCATTTACAATATTCATGGATTTTTGCCATTGAAAAACATCATGTTATTCATATACCAGAAATGTTTGAAGCTACTGACTGAATGAAAGGAGCTGGCATCTCACTCTCTTTGAATCTTCTTTATCATGCTAGGATTAGCAATTAAAAGCAAAAATTTTCAGAATTGCACCTTGCAATGTGGAGATATTACTGTTTGTGCATTTACAATATTCATTGATTTTTGAAATTGAAAAACATCATGTTATTCATATACCAGAAATGTTTGAAGCTACTGACTGAATGAAAGAAGCTGGCATCTCACTCTCTTTGAATCTTCTTTATCATGCTAGAATTAGCAGGAAAAAGCAAAAAATTTCAGAATTGCACCTTGCAATGTGGAGATATTACTGTTTGTGCATTTACAATATTCATTGATTTTTGCCATTGAAAAACGTCCAGAAATGTTTGAAGCTACTGACTGAATGAAAGGAGCTGGCATCTCACTCTCTTTGAATCTTCTTTATCATGCTAGGATTAGCAGGAAAAAGCAAAAAATTTCAGAATTGCACCTTGCAATGCGGAGAAATTACTGTTTGTGCATTTACAATATTCATTGATTTTTGCCATTGAAAAACATCATGTTATTCATATACCAGAAATGTTTGAAGCTACTGACTGAATGAAAGGATCTGGCATCTCACTCTCTTTGAATCTTCTTTATCATGCTAGGATTAGCAAGAAAAAGCAAAAAAATTCATAATTGCACCTTGCAATGTGGAGATATTACTGTTTGTGCATTTACAATATTCATTGATTTTTGCCATTGAAAAACATCATGTTATTCATATACCAGAAATGTTTGAAGCTACTGACTGAATGAAAGGACCTGGCATCTCACTCTCTTTGAATCTTCTTTATCATGCTAGGATTAGCAGGAAAAAGCAAAAAATTTCAGAATTGCACCTTGCAATGTGGAGATATTACTGTTTGTGCATTTACAATATTCATTGATTTTTGCCATTGAAAAACGTCCAGAAATGTTTGTAGCTACTGACTGAATGAAAGGAGCTGGCATCTCACTCTCTTTGAATCTTCTTTATCATGCTAGGATTAGCAGGAAAAAGCAAAAAATTTCAGAATTGCACCTTGCAATGTGGAGATATTACTGTTTGTGCATTTACAATATTCATTGATTTTTGCCATTGAAAAACGTCCAGAAATGTTTGAAGCTACTGACTGAATGAAAGGAGCTGGCATCTCACTCTCTTTGAATCTTCTTTATCATGCTAGGATTAGCAGGAAAAAGCAAAAAATTTCAGAATTGCACCTTGCAATGTGGAGATATTACTGTTTGTGCATTTACAATATTCATTGATTTTTGCCATTGAAAAACGTCCAGAAATGTTTGAAGCAACTGACTGAATGAAAGGAGCTGGCATCTCACTCTCTTTGAATCTTCTTTATCATGCTAGGATTAGCAGGAAAAAGCAAAAAATTTCAGAATTGCACCTTGCAATGCGGAGAAATTACTGTTTGTGCATTTACAATATTCATTGATTTTTGCCATTGAAAAACATCATGTTATTCATATACCAGAAATGTTTGAAGCTACTGACTGAATGAAAGGAGCTGGCATCTCACTCTCTTTGAATCTTCTTTATCATGCTAGGATTAGCAGGAAAAAGCAAAAAATTTCAGAATTGCACCTTGCAATGTGGAGATATTACTGTTTGTGCATTTACAATATTCATTGATTTTTGCCATTGAAAAACATCATGTTATTCATATACCAGAAATGTTTGAATCTACTGACTGAATGAAAGGAGCTGGCATCTCACTCTCTTTGAATCTTCTTTATCATGCTAGGATTAGCAGGAAAAAGGAAAAAATTTCAGAATTGCAACTTGCAATGTGGAGATATTACTGTTTGTGCATTTACAATATTCATTGATTTTTGCCATTGAAAAACGTCCAGAAATGTTTGAAGCTACTGACTGAATGAAAGGAGCTGGCATCTCACTCTCTTTGAATCTTCTTTATCATGCTAGGATTAGCAGGAAAAAGCAAAAAATTTCAGAATTGCACCTTGCAATGTGGAGATATTACTGTTTGTGCATTTACAATATTGATTGATTTTTGCCATTGAAAAACGTCCAGAAATGTTTGAAGCTACTGACTGAATGAAAGGAGCTGGCATCTCACTCTCTTTGAATCTTCTTTATCATGCTAGGATTAGCAGGAAAAAGCAAAAAATTTCAGAATTGCACCTTGAAATGCGGAGAAATTACTGTTTGTGCATTTACAATATTCATTGATTTTTGCCATTGAAAAACATCATGTTATTCATATACCAGAAATGTTTGAAGCTACTGACTGAATGAAAGGAGCTGGCATCTCACTCTCTTTGAATCTTCTTTATCATGCTAGGATTAGCAAGAAAAAGCAAAAAATTTCAGAATTGCACCTTGCAATGTGGAGATATTACTGTTTGTGCATTTACAATATTCATTGATTTTTGCCATTGAAAAACATCATGTTATTCATATACCAGAAATGTTTGAAGCTACTGACTGAATGAAAGGAGCTGGCATCTCACTCTCTTTGAATCTTCTTTATCATGCTAGGATTAGCAATTAAAAGCAAAAATTTTCAGAATTGCACCTTGCAATGTGGAGATATTACTGTTTGTGCATTTACAATATTCATTGATTTTTGAAATTGAAAAACATCATGTTATTCATATACCAGAAATGTTTGAAGCTACTGACTGAATGAAAGAAGCTGGCATCTCACTCTCTTTGAATCTTCTTTATCATGCTAGGATTAGCAGGAAAAAGCAAAAAATTTCCGAATTGCACCTTGCAATGTGGAGATATTACTGTTTGTGCATTTACAATATTCATTGATTTTTGCCATTGAAAAACATCATGTTATTCATATACCAGAAATGTTTGAAGCTACTGACTGAATGAAAGGAGCTGGCATCTCACTCTCTTTGAATCTTCTTTATCATGCTAGGATTAGCAGGAAAAAGCAAAAAATTTCAGAATTGCACCTTGCAATGTGGAGATATTACTGTTTGTGCATTTACAATATTCATTGATTTTTGCCATTGAAAAACGTCCAGAAATGTTTGAAGCTACTGACTGAATGAAAGGAGCTGGCATCTCACTCTCTTTGAATCTTCTTTATCATGCTAGGATTAGCAGGAAAAAGCAAAAAATTTCAGAATTGCACCTTGCAATGTGGAGATATTACTGTTTGTGCATTTACAATATTCATTGATTTTTTGCCATTGAAAAACGTCCAGAAATGTTTGAAGCTACTGACTGAATGAAAGGAGCTGGCATCTCACTCTCTTTGAATCTTCTTTATCATGCTAGGATTAGCAGGAAAAAGCAAAAAATTTCAGAATTGCACCTTGCAATGTGGAGATATTACTGTTTGTGCATTTACAATATTCATTGATTTTTGCCATTGAAAAACGTCCAGAAATGTTTGAAGCTACTGACTGAATGAAAGGAGCTGGCATCTCACTCTCTTTGAATCTTCTTTATCATGCTAGGATTAGCAGGAAAAAGCAAAAAATTTCAGAATTGCACCTTGCAATGTGGAGATATTACTGTTTGTGCATTTACAATATTCATTGATTTTTGCCATTGAAAAACGTCCAGAAATGTTTGAAGCTACTGACTGAATGAAAGGAGCTGGCATCTCACTCTCTTTGAATCTTCTTTATCATGCTAGGATTAGCAGGAAAAAGCAAAAAATTTCAGAATTGCACCTTGCAATGTGGAGATATTACTGTTTGTGCATTTACAATATTGATTGATTTTTGCCATTGAAAAACGTCCAGAAATGTTTGAAGCTACTGACTGAATGAAAGGAGCTGGCATCTCACTCTCTTTGAATCTTCTTTATCATGCTAGGATTAGCAGGAAAAAGCAAAAAATTTCAGAATTGCACCTTGAAATGCGGAGAAATTACTGTTTGTGCATTTACAATATTCATTGATTTTTGCCATTGAAAAACATCATGTTATTCATATACCAGAAATGTTTGAAGCTACTGACTGAATGAAAGGAGCTGGCATCTCACTCTCTTTGAATCTTCTTTATCATGCTAGGATTAGCAAGAAAAAGCAAAAAATTTCAGAATTGCACCTTGCAATGTGGAGATATTACTGTTTGTGCATTTACAATATTCATGGATTTTTGCCATTGAAAAACATCATGTTATTCATATACCAGAAATGTTTGAAGCTACTGACTGAATGAAAGGAGCTGGCATCTCACTCTCTTTGAATCTTCTTTATCATGCTAGGATTAGCAATTAAAAGCAAAAATTTTCAGAATTGCACCTTGCAATGTGGAGATATTACTGTTTGTGCATTTACAATATTCATTGATTTTTGAAATTGAAAAACATCATGTTATTCATATACCAGAAATGTTTGAAGCTACTGACTGAATGAAAGAAGCTGGCATCTCACTCTCTTTGAATCTTCTTTATCATGCTAGAATTAGCAGGAAAAAGCAAAAAATTTCAGAATTGCACCTTGCAATGTGGAGATATTACTGTTTGTGCATTTACAATATTCATTGATTTTTGCCATTGAAAAACGTCCAGAAATGTTTGAAGCTACTGACTGAATGAAAGGAGCTGGCATCTCACTCTCTTTGAATCTTCTTTATCATGCTAGGATTAGCAGGAAAAAGCAAAAAATTTCAGAATTGCACCTTGCAATGCGGAGAAATTACTGTTTGTGCATTTACAATATTCATTGATTTTTGCCATTGAAAAACATCATGTTATTCATATACCAGAAATGTTTGAAGCTACTGACTGAATGAAAGGATCTGGCATCTCACTCTCTTTGAATCTTCTTTATCATGCTAGGATTAGCAAGAAAAAGCAAAAAAATTCATAATTGCACCTTGCAATGTGGAGATATTACTGTTTGTGCATTTACAATATTCATTGATTTTTGCCATTGAAAAACATCATGTTATTCATATACCAGAAATGTTTGAAGCTACTGACTGAATGAAAGGACCTGGCATCTCACTCTCTTTGAATCTTCTTTATCATGCTAGGATTAGCAGGAAAAAGCAAAAAATTTCAGAATTGCACCTTGCAATGTGGAGATATTACTGTTTGTGCATTTACAATATTCATTGATTTTTGCCATTGAAAAACGTCCAGAAATGTTTGTAGCTACTGACTGAATGAAAGGAGCTGGCATCTCACTCTCTTTGAATCTTCTTTATCATGCTAGGATTAGCAGGAAAAAGCAAAAAATTTCAGAATTGCACCTTGCAATGTGGAGATATTACTGTTTGTGCATTTACAATATTCATTGATTTTTGCCATTGAAAAACGTCCAGAAATGTTTGAAGCTACTGACTGAATGAAAGGAGCTGGCATCTCACTCTCTTTGAATCTTCTTTATCATGCTAGGATTAGCAGGAAAAAGCAAAAAATTTCAGAATTGCACCTTGCAATGTGGAGATATTACTGTTTGTGCATTTACAATATTCATTGATTTTTGCCATTGAAAAACGTCCAGAAATGTTTGAAGCAACTGACTGAATGAAAGGAGCTGGCATCTCACTCTCTTTGAATCTTCTTTATCATGCTAGGATTAGCAGGAAAAAGCAAAAAATTTCAGAATTGCACCTTGCAATGCGGAGAAATTACTGTTTGTGCATTTACAATATTCATTGATTTTTGCCATTGAAAAACATCATGTTATTCATATACCAGAAATGTTTGAAGCTACTGACTGAATGAAAGGAGCTGGCATCTCACTCTCTTTGAATCTTCTTTATCATGCTAGGATTAGCAGGAAAAAGCAAAAAATTTCAGAATTGCACCTTGCAATGTGGAGATATTACTGTTTGTGCATTTACAATATTCATTGATTTTTGCCATTGAAAAACATCATGTTATTCATATACCAGAAATGTTTGAATCTACTGACTGAATGAAAGGAGCTGGCATCTCACTCTCTTTGAATCTTCTTTATCATGCTAGGATTAGCAGGAAAAAGGAAAAAATTTCAGAATTGCAACTTGCAATGTGGAGATATTACTGTTTGTGCATTTACAATATTCATTGATTTTTGCCATTGAAAAACGTCCAGAAATGTTTGAAGCTACTGACTGAATGAAAGGAGCTGGCATCTCACTCTCTTTGAATCTTCTTTATCATGCTAGGATTAGCAGGAAAAAGCAAAAAATTTCAGAATTGCACCTTGCAATGTGGAGATATTACTGTTTGTGCATTTACAATATTGATTGATTTTTGCCATTGAAAAACGTCCAGAAATGTTTGAAGCTACTGACTGAATGAAAGGAGCTGGCATCTCACTCTCTTTGAATCTTCTTTATCATGCTAGGATTAGCAGGAAAAAGCAAAAAATTTCAGAATTGCACCTTGAAATGCGGAGAAATTACTGTTTGTGCATTTACAATATTCATTGATTTTTGCCATTGAAAAACATCATGTTATTCATATACCAGAAATGTTTGAAGCTACTGACTGAATGAAAGGAGCTGGCATCTCACTCTCTTTGAATCTTCTTTATCATGCTAGGATTAGCAAGAAAAAGCAAAAAATTTCAGAATTGCACCTTGCAATGTGGAGATATTACTGTTTGTGCATTTACAATATTCATTGATTTTTGCCATTGAAAAACATCATGTTATTCATATACCAGAAATGTTTGAAGCTACTGACTGAATGAAAGGAGCTGGCATCTCACTCTCTTTGAATCTTCTTTATCATGCTAGGATTAGCAATTAAAAGCAAAAATTTTCAGAATTGCACCTTGCAATGTGGAGATATTACTGTTTGTGCATTTACAATATTCATTGATTTTTGAAATTGAAAAACATCATGTTATTCATATACCAGAAATGTTTGAAGCTACTGACTGAATGAAAGAAGCTGGCATCTCACTCTCTTTGAATCTTCTTTATCATGCTAGGATTAGCAGGAAAAAGCAAAAAATTTCCGAATTGCACCTTGCAATGTGGAGATATTACTGTTTGTGCATTTACAATATTCATTGATTTTTGCCATTGAAAAACATCATGTTATTCATATACCAGAAATGTTTGAAGCTACTGACTGAATGAAAGGAGCTGGCATCTCACTCTCTTTGAATCTTCTTTATCATGCTAGGATTAGCAGGAAAAAGCAAAAAATTTCAGAATTGCACCTTGCAATGTGGAGATATTACTGTTTGTGCATTTACAATATTCATTGATTTTTGCCATTGAAAAACGTCCAGAAATGTTTGAAGCTACTGACTGAATGAAAGGAGCTGGCATCTCACTCTCTTTGAATCTTCTTTATCATGCTAGGATTAGCAGGAAAAAGCAAAAAATTTCAGAATTGCACCTTGCAATGTGGAGATATTACTGTTTGTGCATTTACAATATTCATTGATTTTTTGCCATTGAAAAACGTCCAGAAATGTTTGAAGCTACTGACTGAATGAAAGGAGCTGGCATCTCACTCTCTTTGAATCTTCTTTATCATGCTAGGATTAGCAGGAAAAAGCAAAAAATTTCAGAATTGCACCTTGCAATGTGGAGATATTACTGTTTGTGCATTTACAATATTCATTGATTTTTGCCATTGAAAAACGTCCAGAAATGTTTGAAGCTACTGACTGAATGAAAGGAGCTGGCATCTCACTCTCTTTGAATCTTCTTTATCATGCTAGGATTAGCAGGAAAAAGCAAAAAATTTCAGAATTGCACCTTGCAATGTGGAGATATTACTGTTTGTGCATTTACAATATTCATTGATTTTTGCCATTGAAAAACGTCCAGAAATGTTTGAAGCTACTGACTGAATGAAAGGAGCTGGCATCTCACTCTCTTTGAATCTTCTTTATCATGCTAGGATTAGCAGGAAAAAGCAAAAAATTTCAGAATTGCACCTTGCAATGTGGAGATATTACTGTTTGTGCATTTACAATATTCATTGATTTTTGCCATTGAAAAACGTCCAGAAATGTTTGAAGCTACTGACTGAATGAAAGGAGCTGGCATCTCACTCTCTTTGAATCTTCTTTATCATGCTAGGATTAGCAGGAAAAAGCAAAAAATTTCAGAATTGCACCTTGCAATGTGGAGAAATTACTGTTTGTGCATTTACAATATTCATTGATTTTTGCCATTGAAAAACATCATGTTATTCATATACCAGAAATGTTTGAAGCTACTGACTGAATGAAAGGATCTGGCATCTCACTCTCTTTGAATCTTCTTTATCATGCTAGGATTAGCAAGAAAAAGCAAAAAATTTCAGAATTGCACCTTGCAATGTGGAGATATTACTGTTTGTGCATTTACAATATTCATTGATTTTTGCCATTGAAAAACATCATGTTATTCATATACCAGAAATGTTTGAAGCTACTGACAGAATGAAAGGAGCTGGCATCTCACTCTCTTTGAATCTTCTTTATCATGCTAGGATTAGCAGGAAAAAGCAAAAAATTTCAGAATTGCACCTTGCAATGTGGAGATATTACTGTTTGTGCATTTACAATATTCATTGATTTTTGCCATTGAAAAACATCATGTTATTCATATACCAGAAATGTTTGAAGCTACTGACTGAATGAAAGGAGCTGGCATCTCACTCTCTTTGAATCTTCTTTATCATGCTAGGATTAGCAGGAAAAAGCAAAACATTTCAGAATTGCACCTTGCAATGTGGAGATATTACTGTTTGTGCATTTACAATATTCATTGATTTTTTGCCATTGAAAAACATCCAGAAATGTTTGAAGCTACTGACTGAATGAAAGGAGCTGGCATCTCACTCTCTTTGAATCTTCTTTATCATGCTAGGATTAGCAGGAAAAAGCAAAACATTTCAGAATTGCACCTTGCAATGTGGAGATATTACTGTTTGTGCATTTACAATATTCATTGATTTTTGCCATTGAAAAACGTCCAGAAATGTTTGAAGCTACTGACTGAATGAAAGGAGCTGGCATCTCACTCTCTTTGAATCTTCTTTATCATGCTAGGATTAGCAGGAAAAAGCAAAAAATTTCAGAATTGCACCTTGCAATGTGGAGATATTACTGTTTGTGCATTTACAATATTCATTGATTTTTGCCATTGAAAAACGTCCAGAAATGTTTGAAGCTACTGACTGAATGAAAGGAGCTGGCATCTCACTCTCTTTGAATCTTCTTTATCATGCTAGGATTAGCAGGAAAAAGCAAAAAATTTCAGAATTGCACCTTGCAATGCGGAGAAATTACTGTTTGTGCATTTACAATATTCATTGATTTTTGCCATTGAAAAACATCATGTTATTCATATACCAGAAATGTTTGAAGCTACTGACTGAATGAAAGGATCTGGCATCTCACTCTCTTTGAATCTTCATTATCATGCTAGGATTAGCAAGAAAAAGCAAAAAAATTCAGAATTGCACCTTGCAATGTGGAGATATTACTGTTTGTGCATTTACAATATTCATTGATTTTTGCCATTGAAAAACATCATGTTATTCATATACCAGAAATGTTTGAAGATACTGACTGAATGAAAGGACCTGGCATCTCACTCTCTTTGAATCTTCTTTATCATGCTAGGATTAGCAGGAAAAAGCAAAAAATTTCAGAATTGCACCTTGCAATGTGGAGATATTACTGTTTGTGCATTTACAATATTCATTGATTTTTGCCATTGAAAAACGTCCAGAAATGTTTGAAGCTACTGACTGAATGAAAGGAGCTGGCATCTCACTCTCTTTGAATCTTCTTTATCATGCTAGGATTAGCAGGAAAAAGCAAAAAATTTCAGAATTGCACCTTGCAATGTGGAGATATTATTGTTTGTGCATTTACAATATTCATTGATTTTTGCCATTGAAAAACGTCCAGAAATGTTTGAAGCTACTGACTGAATGAAAGGAGCTGGCATCTCACTCTCTTTGAATCTTCTTTATCATGCTAGGATTAGCAGGAAAAAGCAAAAAATTTCAGAATTGCACCTTGCAATGTGGAGATATTACTGTTTGTGCATTTACAATATTCATTGATTTTTGCCATTGAAAAACGTCCAGAAATGTTTGAAGCAACTGACTGGATGAAAGGAGCTGGCATCTCACTCTCTTTGAATCTTCTTTATCATGCTAGGATTAGCAAGTAAAAGCAAAAAATTTCAGAATTGCACCTTGCAATGTGGAGATATTACTGTTTGTGCATTTACAATATTCATTGATTTTTGCCATTGAAAAACATCATGTTATTCATATAACAGAAATGTTTGAAGCTACTGACTGAATGAAAGGAGCTGGCATCTCACTCTCTTTGAATCTTCTTTATCATGCTAGGATTAGCAAGAAAAAGCAAAAAATGTCAGAATTGCACCTTGCAATGTGGAGATATTACTGTTTGTGCATTTACAATATTCATTGATTTTTGCCATTGAAAAACATCATGTTATTCATATACCCGAAATATTTGAAGCTACTGACTGAATGAAAGAAGCTGGCATCTCACTCTCTTTGAATCTTCTTTATCATGCTAGGATTAGCAGGAAAAAGCAAAAAATTTCAGAATTGCACCTTGCAATGTGGAGATATTACTGTTTGTGCATTTACAATATTCATTGATTTTTGCCATTGAAAAACATCATGTTATTCATATACCAGAAATGTTTGAAGCTACTGACTGAATGAAAGGAGCTGGCATCTCACTCTCTTTGAATCTTCTTTATCATGCTAGGATTAGCATGAAAAAGCAAAAAATTTCAGAATTGCACCTTGCAATGTGGAGATATTACTGTTTGTGCATTTACAATATTCATTGATTTTTGCCATTGAAAAACGTCCAGAAATGTTTGAAGCTACTGACTGAGTGAAAGGAGCTGGCATCTCATTCTCTTTGAATCTTCTTTATCATGCTAGGATTAGCAGGAAAAAGCAAAAAATTTCAGAATTGCACCTTGCAATGTGCAGATATTACTGTTTGTGCATTTACAATATTGATTGATTTTTGCCATTGAAAAACATCCAGAAATGTTTGAAGCTACTGACTGAATGAAAGGAGCTGGCATCTCACTCTCTTTGAATCTTCTTTATCATGCTAGGATTAGCAGGAAAAAGCAAAAAATTTCAGAATTGCACCTTGCAATGCGGAGAAATTACTGTTTGTGCATTTACAATATTCATTGATTTTTGCCATTGAAAAACATCATGTTATTCATATACCAGAAATGTTTGAAGCTACTGACTGAATGAAAGGAGCTGGCATCTCACTCTCTTTGAATCTTCTTTATCATGCTAGGATTAGCAAGAAAAAGCAAAAAATTTCAGAATTGCACCTTGCAATGTGGAGATATTACTGTTTGTGCATTTACAATATTCATTGATTTTTGCCATTGAAAAACATCATGTTATTCATATACCAGAAATGTTTGAAGCTACTGACTGAATGAAAGGAGCTGGCATCTCACTCTCTTTGAATCTTCTTTATCATGCTAGGATTAGCAATTAAAAGCAAAAATTTTCAGAATTGCACCTTGCAATGTGGAGATATTACTGTTTGTGCATTTACAATATTCATTGATTTTTGAAATTGAAAAACATCATGTTATTCATATACCAGAAATGTTTGAAGCTACTGACTGAATGAAAGAAGCTGGCATCTCACTCTCTTTGAATCTTCTTTATCATGCTAGGATTAGCAGGAAAAAGCAAAAAATTTCAGAATTGCACCTTGCAATGTGGAGATATTACTGTTTGTGCATTTACAATATTCATTGATTTTTGCCATTGAAAAACATCATGTTATTCATATACCAGAAATGTTTGAAGCTACTGACTGAATGAAAGGAGCTGGCATCTCACTCTCTTTGAATCTTCTTTATCATGCTAGGATTAGCAGGAAAAAGCAAAAAATTTCAGAATTGCACCTTGCAATGTGGAGATATTACTGTTTGTGCATTTACAATATTCATTGATTTTTGCCATTGAAAAACGTCCAAAAATGTTTGAAGCTACTGACTGAATGAAAGGAGCTGGCATCTCACTCTCTTTGAATCTTCTTTATCATGCTAGGATTAGCAGGAAAAAGCAAAAAATTTCAGAATTGCACCTTGCAATGCGGAGAAATTACTGTTTGTGCATTTACAATATTCATTGATTTTTGCCATTGAAAAACATCATGTTATTCATATACCAGAAATGTTTGAAGCTACTGACTGAATGAAAGGAGCTGGCATCTCACTCTCTTTGAATCTTCTTTATCATGCTAGGATTAGCAAGAAAAAGCAAAAAATTTCAGAATTGCACCTTGCAATGTGGAGATATTACTGTTTGTGCATTTACAATATTCATTGATTTTTGCCATTGAAAAACATCATATTATTCATATACCAGAAATGTTTGAAGCTACAGACTGAATGAAAGGAGCTGGCATCTCACTCTCTTTGAATCTTCTTTATCATGCTAGGATTAGCAAGAAAAAGCAAAAAATTTCAGAATTGCACCTTGCAATGTGGAGATATTACTGTTTGTGCATTTACAATATTCATTGATTTTTGCCATTGAAAAACATCATGTTATTCATATACCCAAAATGTTTGAAGCTACTGACTGAATGAAAAAAGCTGGCATCTCACTCTCTTTGAATCTTCTTTATCATGCTAGGATTAGCAGAAAAAGCAAAAAATTTCAGAATTGCACCTTGCAATGTGGAGATATTACTGTTTGTGCATTTACAATATTCATTGATTTTTGCCATTGAAAAACGTCCAGAAATGTTTGAAGCTACTGACTGAATGAAAGGAGCTGGCATCTCATTCTCTTTGAATCTTCTTTATCATGCTAGGATTAGCAGGAAAAAGCAAAAAATTTCAGAATTGCACCTTGCAATGTGGAGATATTACTGTTTGTGCATTTACAATATTGATTGATTTTTGCCATTGAAAAACGTCCAGAAATGTTTGAAGCTACTGACTGAATGAAAGGAGCTGGCATCTCACTCTCTTTGAATCTTCTTTATCATGCTAGGATTAGCAGGAAAAAGCAAAAAATTTCAGAATTGCACCTTGCAATGCGGAGAAATTACTGTTTGTGCATTTACAATATTCATTGATTTTTGCCATTGAAAAACATCATGTTATTCATATACCAGAAATGTTTGAAGCTACTGACTGAATGAAAGGAGCTGGCATCTCACTCTCTTTGAATCTTCTTTATCATGCTAGGATTAGCAAGAAAAAGCAAAAAATTTCAGAATTGCACCTTGCAATGTGGAGATATTACTGTTTGTGCATTTACAATATTCATTGATTTTTGCCACTGAAAAACATCATGTTATTCATATACCAGAAATGTTTGAAGCTACTGACTGAATGAAAGGAGCTGGCATCTCACTCTCTTTGAATCTTCTTTATCATGCTAGGATTAGCAATTAAAAGCAAAAATTTTCAGAATTGCACCTTGCAATGTGGAGATATTACTGTTTGTGCATTTACAATATTCATTGATTTTTGAAATTGAAAAACATCATGTTATTCATATACCAGAAATGTTTGAAGCTACTGACTGAATGAAAGAAGCTGGCATCTCACTCTCTTTGAATCTTCTTTATCATGCTAGGATTAGCAGGAAAAAACAAAAAATTTCAGAATTGCACCTTGCAATGTGGAGATATTACTGTTTGTGCATTTACAATATTCATTGATTTTTGCCATTGAAAAACATCATGTTATTCATATACCAGAAATGTTTGAAGCTACTGACTGAATGAAAGGAGCTGGCATCTCACTCTCTTTGAATCTTCTTTATCATGCTAGGATTAGCAGGAAAAAGCAAAAAATTTCAGAATTGCACCTTGCAATGTGGAGATATTACTGTTTGTGCATTTACAATATTCATTGATTTTTGCCATTGAAAAACGTCCAAAAATGTTTGAAGCTACTGACTGAATGAAAGGAGCTGGCATCTCACTCTCTTTGAATCTTCTTTATCATGCTAGGATTAGCAGGAAAAAGCAAAAAATTTCAGAATTGCACCTTGCAATGCGGAGAAATTACTGTTTGTGCATTTACAATATTCATTGATTTTTGCCATTGAAAAACATCATGTTATTCATATACTAGAAATGTTTGAAGCTACTGACTGAATGAAAGGAGCTGGCATCTCACTCTCTTTGAATCTTCTTTATCATGCTAGGATTAGCAAGAAAAAGCAAAAAATTTCAGAATTGCACCTTGCAATGTGGAGATATTACTGTTTGTGCATTTACAATATTCATTGATTTTTGCCATTGAAAAACATCATATTATTCATATACCAGAAATGTTTGAAGCTACAGACTGAATGAAAGGAGCTGGCATCTCACTCTCTTTGAATCTTCTTTATCATGCTACTATTAGCAAGAAAAAGCAAAAAATTTCAGAATTGCACCTTGCAATGTGGAGATATTACTGTTTGTGCATTTACAATATTCATTGATTTTTGCCATTGAAAAACATCATGTTATTCATATACCCAAAATGTTTGAAGCTACTGACTGAATGAAAAAAGCTGGCATCTCACTCTCTTTGAATCTTCTTTATCATGCTAGGATTAGCAGGAAAAAGCAAAAAATTTCAGAATTGCACCTTGCAATGTGGAGATATTACTGTTTGTGCATTTACAATATTCATTGATTTTTGCCATTGAAAAACGTCCAGAAATGTTTGAAGCTACTGACTGAATGAAAGGAGCTGGCATCTCACTCTCTTTGAATCTTCTTTATCATGCTAGGATTAGCAGGAAAAAGCAAAAAATTTCAGAATTGCACCTTGCAATGTGGAGATATTACTGTTTGTGCATTTACAATATTCATTGATTTTTGCCATTGAAAAACGTCCAGAAATGTTTGAAGCTACTGACTGAATGAAAGGAGCTGGCATCTCACTCACTTTGAATCTTCTTTATCATGCTAGGATTAGCAGGAAAAAGCAAAAAATTTCAGAATTGCACCTTGCAATGTGGAGATATTACTGTTTGTGCATTTACAATATTCATTGATTTTTGCCATTGAAAAATGTCCAGAAATGTTTGAAGCTACTGACTGAATGAAAGTAGCTGGCATCTCACTCTCTTTGAATCTTCTTTATCATGCTAGGATTAGCAGGAAAAAGCAAAAAATTTCAGAATTGCACCTTGCAATGTGGAGATATTAATGTTTGTGCATTTACAATATTCATTGATTTTTGCCATTGAAAAACGTCCAGAAATGTTTGAAGCTACTGACTGAATGAAAGGAGCTGGCATCTCACTCTCTTTGAATCTTCTTTATCATGCTAGGATTAGCAGGAAAAAGCAAAAAATTTCAGAATTGCACCTTGCAATGCGGAGAAATTACTGTTTGTGCATTTACAATATTCATTGATTTTTGCCATTGAAAAACATCATGTTATTCATATACCAGAAATGTTTGAAGCTACTGACTGAATGAAAGGAGCTGGCATCTCACTCTCTTTGAATCTTCTTTATCATGCTAGGATTAGCAAGAAAAAGCAAAAAATTTCAGAATTGCACCTTGCAATGTGGAGATATTACTGTTTGTGCATTTACAATATTCATTGATTTTTGCCATTGAAAAACATCATGTTATTCATATACCAGAAATGTTTGAAGCTACTGACTGAATGAAAGGAGCTGGCATCTCACTCTCTTTGAATCTTCTTTATCATGCTAGGATTAGCAAGAAAAAGCAAAAAATTTCAGAATTGCACCTTGCAATGTGGAGATATTACTGTTTGTGCATTTACAATATTCATTGATTTTTGCCATTGAAAAACATCATGTTATTCATATACCAGAAATGTTTGAAGCTACTGACTGAATGAAAGAAGCTGGCATCTCACTCTCTTTGAATATTCTTTATCATGCTAGGATTAGCAGGAAATAGCAAAAAATTTCAGAATTGCACCTTGCAATGTGGAGATATTACTGTTTGTGCATTTACAATATTCATTGATTTTTGCCATTGAAAAACATCATGTTATTCATATACCAGAAATGTTTGAAGCTACTGACTGAATGAAAGGAGCTGGCATCTCACTCTCTTTGAATCTTCTTTATCATGCTAGGATTAGCAGGAAAAAGCAAAAAATTTCAGAATTGCACCTTGCAATGTGGAGATATTACTGTTTGTGCATTTACAATATTCATTGATTTTTGCCATTGAAAAACATCATGTTATTCATATACCAGAAATGTTTGAAGCTACTGACTGAATGAAAGGAGCTGGCATCTCACTCTCTTTGAATTTTCTTTATCATGCTAGGATTAGCAGGAAAAAGCAAAAAATTTCAGAATTGCACCTTGCAATGTGGAGATATTACTGTTTGTGCATTTACAATATTCATTGATTTTTGCCATTGAAAAACGTCCAAAAATGTTTGAAGCTACTGACTGAATGAAAGGAGCTGGCATCTCACTCTCTTTGAATCTTCTTTATCATGCTAGGATTAGCAGGAAAAAGCAAAAAATTTCAGAATTGCACCTTGCAATGCGGAGAAATTACTGTTTGTGCATTTACAATATTCATTGATTTTTGCCATTGAAAAACATCATGTTATTCATATACCAGAAATGTTTGAAGCTACTGACTGAATGAAAGGAGCTGGCATCTCACTCTCTTTGAATCTTCTTTATCATGCTAGGATTAGCAAGAAAAAGCAAAAAATTTCAGAATTGCACCTTGCAATGTGGAGATATTACTGTTTGTGCATTTACAATATTCATTGATTTTTGCCATTGAAAAACATCATATTATTCATATACCAGAAATGTTTGAAGCTACAGACTGAATGAAAGGAGCTGGCATCTCACTCTCTTTGAATCTTCTTTATCATGCTAGGATTAGCAAGAAAAAGCAAAAAATTTCAGAATTGCACCTTGCAATGTGGAGATATTACTGTTTGTGCATTTACAATATTCATTGATTTTTGCCATTGAAAAACATCATGTTATTCATATACCCAAAATGTTTGAAGCTACTGACTGAATGAAAAAAGCTGGCATCTCACTCTCTTTGAATCTTCTTTATCATGCTAGGATTAGCAGAAAAAGCAAAAAATTTCAGAATTGCACCTTGCAATGTGGAGATATTACTGTTTGTGCATTTACAATATTCATTGATTTTTGCCATTGAAAAACGTCCAGAAATGTTTGAAGCTACTGACTGAATGAAAGGAGCTGGCATCTCATTCTCTTTGAATCTTCTTTATCATGCTAGGATTAGCAGGAAAAAGCAAAAAATTTCAGAATTGCACCTTGCAATGTGGAGATATTACTGTTTGTGCATTTACAATATTGATTGATTTTTGCCATTGAAAAACGTCCAGAAATGTTTGAAGCTACTGACTGAATGAAAGGAGCTGGCATCTCACTCTCTTTGAATCTTCTTTATCATGCTAGGATTAGCAGGAAAAAGCAAAAAATTTCAGAATTGCACCTTGCAATGCGGAGAAATTACTGTTTGTGCATTTACAATATTCATTGATTTTTGCCATTGAAAAACATCATGTTATTCATATACCAGAAATGTTTGAAGCTACTGACTGAATGAAAGGAGCTGGCATCTCACTCTCTTTGAATCTTCTTTATCATGCTAGGATTAGCAAGAAAAAGCAAAAAATTTCAGAATTGCACCTTGCAATGTGGAGATATTACTGTTTGTGCATTTACAATATTCATTGATTTTTGCCACTGAAAAACATCATGTTATTCATATACCAGAAATGTTTGAAGCTACTGACTGAATGAAAGGAGCTGGCATCTCACTCTCTTTGAATCTTCTTTATCATGCTAGGATTAGCAATTAAAAGCAAAAATTTTCAGAATTGCACCTTGCAATGTGGAGATATTACTGTTTGTGCATTTACAATATTCATTGATTTTTGAAATTGAAAAACATCATGTTATTCATATACCAGAAATGTTTGAAGCTACTGACTGAATGAAAGAAGCTGGCATCTCACTCTCTTTGAATCTTCTTTATCATGCTAGGATTAGCAGGAAAAAACAAAAAATTTCAGAATTGCACCTTGCAATGTGGAGATATTACTGTTTGTGCATTTACAATATTCATTGATTTTTGCCATTGAAAAACATCATGTTATTCATATACCAGAAATGTTTGAAGCTACTGACTGAATGAAAGGAGCTGGCATCTCACTCTCTTTGAATCTTCTTTATCATGCTAGGATTAGCAGGAAAAAGCAAAAAATTTCAGAATTGCACCTTGCAATGTGGAGATATTACTGTTTGTGCATTTACAATATTCATTGATTTTTGCCATTGAAAAACGTCCAAAAATGTTTGAAGCTACTGACTGAATGAAAGGAGCTGGCATCTCACTCTCTTTGAATCTTCTTTATCATGCTAGGATTAGCAGGAAAAAGCAAAAAATTTCAGAATTGCACCTTGCAATGCGGAGAAATTACTGTTTGTGCATTTACAATATTCATTGATTTTTGCCATTGAAAAACATCATGTTATTCATATACCAGAAATGTTTGAAGCTACTGACTGAATGAAAGGAGCTGGCATCTCACTCTCTTTGAATCTTCTTTATCATGCTAGGATTAGCAAGAAAAAGCAAAAAATTTCAGAATTGCACCTTGCAATGTGGAGATATTACTGTTTGTGCATTTACAATATTCATTGATTTTTGCCATTGAAAAACATCATATTATTCATATACCAGAAATGTTTGAAGCTACAGACTGAATGAAAGGAGCTGGCATCTCACTCTCTTTGAATCTTCTTTATCATGCTACTATTAGCAAGAAAAAGCAAAAAATTTCAGAATTGCACCTTGCAATGTGGAGATATTACTGTTTGTGCATTTACAATATTCATTGATTTTTGCCATTGAAAAACATCATGTTATTCATATACCCAAAATGTTTGAAGCTACTGACTGAATGAAAAAAGCTGGCATCTCACTCTCTTTGAATCTTCTTTATCATGCTAGGATTAGCAGGAAAAAGCAAAAAATTTCAGAATTGCACCTTGCAATGTGGAGATATTACTGTTTGTGCATTTACAATATTCATTGATTTTTGCCATTGAAAAACGTCCAGAAATGTTTGAAGCT
Organism: Phyllobates terribilis; assembly: GCF_046119375.1. Lineage (NCBI taxonomy): Eukaryota > Metazoa > Chordata > Amphibia > Anura > Dendrobatidae > Phyllobates > Phyllobates terribilis. The sequence continues at coordinate 946,566 of NW_027362901.1, forward strand.
ACTGACTGAATGAAAGGAGCTGGCATCTCACTCTCTTTGAATCTTCTTTATCATGCTAGGATTAGCAGGAAAAAGCAAAAAATTTCAGAATTGCACCTTGCAATGTGGAGATATTACTGTTTGTGCATTTACAATATTCATTGATTTTTGCCATTGAAAAACGTCCAGAAATGTTTGAAGCTACTGACTGAATGAAAGGAGCTGGCATCTCACTCACTTTGAATCTTCTTTATCATGCTAGGATTAGCAGGAAAAAGCAAAAAATTTCAGAATTGCACCTTGCAATGTGGAGATATTACTGTTTGTGCATTTACAATATTCATTGATTTTTGCCATTGAAAAATGTCCAGAAATGTTTGAAGCTACTGACTGAATGAAAGTAGCTGGCATCTCACTCTCTTTGAATCTTCTTTATCATGCTAGGATTAGCAGGAAAAAGCAAAAAATTTCAGAATTGCACCTTGCAATGTGGAGATATTAATGTTTGTGCATTTACAATATTCATTGATTTTTGCCATTGAAAAACGTCCAGAAATGTTTGAAGCTACTGACTGAATGAAAGGAGCTGGCATCTCACTCTCTTTGAATCTTCTTTATCATGCTAGGATTAGCAGGAAAAAGCAAAAAATTTCAGAATTGCACCTTGCAATGCGGAGAAATTACTGTTTGTGCATTTACAATATTCATTGATTTTTGCCATTGAAAAACATCATGTTATTCATATACCAGAAATGTTTGAAGCTACTGACTGAATGAAAGGAGCTGGCATCTCACTCTCTTTGAATCTTCTTTATCATGCTAGGATTAGCAAGAAAAAGCAAAAAATTTCAGAATTGCACCTTGCAATGTGGAGATATTACTGTTTGTGCATTTACAATATTCATTGATTTTTGCCATTGAAAAACATCATGTTATTCATATACCAGAAATGTTTGAAGCTACTGACTGAATGAAAGGAGCTGGCATCTCACTCTCTTTGAATCTTCTTTATCATGCTAGGATTAGCAAGAAAAAGCAAAAAATTTCAGAATTGCACCTTGCAATGTGGAGATATTACTGTTTGTGCATTTACAATATTCATTGATTTTTGCCATTGAAAAACATCATGTTATTCATATACCAGAAATGTTTGAAGCTACTGACTGAATGAAAGAAGCTGGCATCTCACTCTCTTTGAATATTCTTTATCATGCTAGGATTAGCAGGAAATAGCAAAAAATTTCAGAATTGCACCTTGCAATGTGGAGATATTACTGTTTGTGCATTTACAATATTCATTGATTTTTGCCATTGAAAAACATCATGTTATTCATATACCAGAAATGTTTGAAGCTACTGACTGAATGAAAGGAGCTGGCATCTCACTCTCTTTGAATCTTCTTTATCATGCTAGGATTAGCAGGAAAAAGCAAAAAATTTCAGAATTGCACCTTGCAATGTGGAGATATTACTGTTTGTGCATTTACAATATTCATTGATTTTTGCCATTGAAAAACGTCCAGAAATGTTTGAAGCTACTGACTGAATGAAAGGAGCTGGCATCTCACTCTCTTTGAATCTTCTTTATCATGCTAGGATTAGCAAGAAAAAGCAAAAAATTTCAGAATTGCACCTTGCAATGTGGAGATATTACTGTTTGTGCATTTACAATATTCATTGATTTTTGCCATTGAAAAACGTCCAGAAATGTTTGAAGCTACTGACTGAATGAAAGGAGCTGGCATCTCACTCTCTTTGAATCTTCTTTATCATGCTAGCATTAGCAGGAAAAAGCAAAAAATTTCAGAATTGCACCTTGCAATGTGGAGATATTACTGTTTGTGCACTTACGATATTCATTGATTTTTGCCATTGAAAAACGTCCAGAAATGTTTGAAGCTACTGACTGAATGAAAGGAGCTGGCATCTCACTCTCTTTGAATCTTCTTTATCATGCAAGGATTAGCAGGAAAAAGCAAAAAAATTCAGAATTGCACCTTGCAATGTGGAGATATTACTGTTTGTGCATTTACAATATTCATTGATTTTTGCCATTGAAAAACGTCCAGAAATGTTTGAAGCTACTGACTGAATGAAAGGAGCTGGCATCTCACTCTCTTTGAATCTTCATATCATGCTAGGATTAGCAAGAAAAAGCAAAAAATTTCAGAATTGCACCTTGCAATGTGGAGATATTACTGTTTGTGCATTTACAATATTCATTGATTTTTGCCATTGAAAAACATCATGTTATTCATATACCAGAAATGTTTGAAGCTACTGACTGAATGAAAGGAGCTGGCATCTCACTCTCTTTGAATCTTCTTTATCATGCTAGGATTAGCAGGAAAAAGCAAAAAATTTCAGAATTGCACCTTGCAATGTGGAGATATTACTGTTTGTGCATTTACAATATTCATTGATTTTTGCCATTGAAAAACATCATGTTATTCATATACCAGAAATGTTTGAAGCTACTGACTGAATGAAAGGAGCTTGCATCTCACTCTCTTTGAATCTTCTTTATCATGCTAGGATTAGCAGGAAAAAGCAAAAAATTTCAGAATTGCACCTTGCAATGTGGAGATATTACTGTTTGTGCATTTACAATATTCATTGATTTTTGCCATTGAAAAACATCATGTTATTCATATACCAGAAATGTTTGAAGCTACTGACTGAATGAAAGGAGCTGGCATCTTACTCTCTTTGAATCTTCTTTATCATGCTAGGATTAGCAGGAAAAAGCAAAAAATTTCAGAATTGCACCTTGCAATGTGGAGATATTACTGTTTGTGCATTTACAATATTCATTGATTTTTGCCATTGAAAAACGTCCAGAAATGTTTGAAGCTACTGACTGAATGAAAGGAGCTGGCATCTCACTCTCTTTGAATCTTCTTTATCATGCAAGGATTAGCAGGAAAAAGCAAAAAATTTCAGAATTGCACCTTGCAATGTGGAGATATTATTGTTTGTGCATTTACAATATTCATTGATTTTTGCCATTGAAAAACGTCCAGAAATGTTTGAAGCTACTGACTGAATGAAAGGAGCTGGCATCTCACTCTCTTTGAATCTTCTTTATCATGCTAGGATTAGCAGGAAAAAGCAAAAAATTTCAGAATTGCACCTTGCAATGCGGAGAAATTACTGTTTGTGCATTTACAATATTCATTGATTTTTGCCATTGAAAAACATCATGTTATTCATATACCAGAAATGTTTGAAGCTACTGACTGAATGAAAGGAGCTGGCATCTCACTCTCTTTGAATCTTCTTTATCATGCTAGGATTAGCAAGAAAAAGCAAAAAATTTCAGAATTGCACCTTGCAATGTGGAGATATTACTGTTTGTGCATTTACAATATTCATTGATTTTTGCCATTGAAAAACATCATGTTATTCATATACCAGAAATGTTTGAAGCTACTGACTGAATGAAAGGAGCTGGCATCTCACTCTCTTTGAATCTTCTTTATCATGCTAGGATTAGCAAGAAAAAGCAAAAAATTTCAGAATTGCACCTTGCAATGTGGAGATATTACTGTTTGTGCATTTACAATATTCATTGATTTTTGCCATTGAAAAACATCATGTTATTCATATACCAACAATGTTTGAAGCTACTGACTGAATGAAAGAAGCTGGCATCTCACTCTCTTTGAATCTTCTTTATCATGCTAGGATTAGCAGGAAAAAGCAAAAAATTTCAGAATTGCACCTTGCAATGTGGAGATATTACTGTTTGTGCATTTACAATATTTATGGATTTTTGCCATTGAAAAACATCATGTTATTCATATACCAGAAATGTTTGAAGCTACTGACTGAATGAAAGGAGCTGGCATCTCACTCTCTTTGAATCTTCTTTATCATGCTAGGATTAGCAGGAAAAAGCAAAAAATTTCAGAATTGCACCTTGCAATGTGGAGATATTACTGTTTGTGCATTTACAATATTCATTGATTTTTGCCATTGAAAAACGTCCAGAAATGTTTGAAGCTACTGACTGAATGAAAGGAGCTGGCATCTCACTCTCTTTGAATCTTCTTTATCATGCTAGGATTAGCAAGAAAAAGCAAAAAATTTCAGAATTGCACCTTGCAATGTGGAGATATTACTGTTTGTGCATTTACAATATTCATTGATTTTTGCCACTGAAAAACATCATGTTATTCACAGACCAGAAATGTTTGAAGCTACTGACTGAATGAAAGGAGCTGGCATCTCACTCTCTTTGAATCTTCTTTATCATGCTAGGATTAGCAGGAAAAAGCAAAAAATTTCAGAATTGCACCTTGCAATGTGGAGATATTACTGTTTGTGCATTTACAATATTAATTGATTTTTGCCATTGAAAAACGTCCAGAAATGTTTGAAGCTACTGACTGAATGAAAGGAGCTGGCATCTCACTCTCTTTGAATCTTCTTTATCATGATAGGAAGAGCAATAAAAAGCAAAAAATTTCAGAATTGCACCTTGCAATGTGGAGATATTACTGTTTGTGCATTTACAATATTCATTGATTTTTGCCATTGAAAAACATCATGTTATTCATATACCAGAAATGTTTGAAGCTACTGACTGAATGAAAGGAGCTTGCATCTCACTCTCTTTGAATCTTCTTTATCATGCTAGGATTAGCAGGAAAAAGCAAAAAATTTCAGAATTGCACCTTGCAATGTGGAGATATTACTGTTTGTGCATTTACAATATTCATTGATTTTTGCCATTGAAAAACATCATGTTATTCATATACCAGAAATGTTTGAAGCTACTGACTGAATGAAAGGAGCTGGCATCTTACTCTCTTTGAATCTTCTTTATCATGCTAGGATTAGCACAAAAAAGCAAAAAATTTCAGAATTGCACCTTGCAATGTGGAGATATTACTGTTTGTGCATTTACAATATTCATTGATTTTTGCCATTGAAAAACGTCCAGAAATGTTTGAAGCTACTGACTGAATGAAAGGAGCTGGCATCTCACTCTCTTTGAATCTTCTTTATCATGCAAGGATTAGCAGGAAAAAGCAAAAAATTTCAGAATTGCACCTTGCAATGTGGAGATATTATTGTTTGTGCATTTACAATATTCATTGATTTTTGCCATTGAAAAACGTCCAGAAATGTTTGAAGCTACTGACTGAATGAAAGGAGCTGGCATCTCACTCCCTTTGAATCTTCTTTATTATGCTAGGATTAGCAGGAAAAAGCAAAAAATTTCAGAATTGCACCTTGCAATGCGGAGAAATTACTGTTTGTGCATTTACAATATTCATTGATTTTTGCCATTGAAAAACATCATGTTATTCATATACCAGAAATGTTTGAAGCTACTGACTGAATGAAAGGAGCTGGCATCTCACTCTCTTTGAATCTTCTTTATCATGCTAGGATTAGCAAGAAAAAGCAAAAAATTTCAGAATTGCACCTTGCAATGTGGAGATATTACTGTTTGTGCATTTACAATATTCATTGATTTTTGCCATTGAAAAACATCATGTTATTCATATACCAGAAATGTTTGAAGCTACTGACTGAATGAAAGGAGCTGGCATCTCACTCTCTTTGAATCTTCTTTATCATGCTAGGATTAGCAAGAAAAAGCAAAAAATTTCAGAATTGCACCTTGCAATGTGGAGATATTACTGTTTGTGCATTTACAATATTCATTGATTTTTGCCATTGAAAAACATCATGCTATTCATATACCAACAATGTTTGAAGCTACTGACTGAATGAAAGAAGCTGGCATCTCACTCTCTTTGAATCTTCTTTATCATGCTAGGATTAGCAGGAAAAAGCAAAAAATTTCAGAATTGCACCTTGCAATGTGGAGATATTACTGTTTGTGCATTTACAATATTTATGGATTTTTGCCATTGAAAAACATCATGTTATTCATATACCAGAAATGTTTGAAGCTACTGACTGAATGAAAGGAGCTGGCATCTCACTCTCTTTGAATCTTTATCATGCTAGGATTAGCAGGAAAAAGCAAAAAATTTCAGAATTGCACCTTGCAATGTGGAGATATTACTGTTTGTGCATTTACAATATTCATTGATTTTTGCCATTGAAAAACGTCCAGAAATGTTTGAAGCTACTGACTGAATGAAAGGAGCTGGCAACTCACTCTCTTTGAATCTTCTTTATCATGCTAGGATTAGCAGGAAAAAGCAAAAAATTTCAGAATTGCACCTTGCAATGTGGAGATATTACTGTTTGTGCATTTACAATATTCATTGATTTTTGCCATTGAAAAACGTCCAGAAATGTTTGAAGCTACTGACTGAATGAAAGGAGCTGGCATCTCACTCTCTTTGAATCTTCTTTATCATGCTAGGATTAGCAAGAAAAAGCAAAAAATTTCAGAATTGCACCTTGCAATGTGGAGATATTACTGTTTGTGCATTTACAATATTCATTGATTTTTGCCACTGAAAAACATCATGTTATTCACAGACCAGAAATGTTTGAAGCTACTGACTGAATGAAAGGAGCTGGCATCTCACTCTCTTTGAATCTTCTTTATCATGCTAGGATTAGCAGGAAAAAGCAAAAAATTTCAGAATTGCACCTTGCAATGTGGAGATATTACTGTTTGTGCATTTACAATATTCATTGATTTTTGCCATTGAAAAACGTCCAGAAATGTTTGAAGCTACTGACTGAATGAAAGGAGCTGGCATCTCACTCTCTTTGAATCTTCTTTATCATGATAGGAAGAGCAATAAAAAGCAAAAAATTTCAGAATTGCACCTTGCAATGTGGAGATATTACTGTTTGTGCATTTACAATATTCATTGATTTTTGCCATTGAAAAACATCATGTTATTCATATACCAGAAATGTTTGAAGCTACTGACTGAATGAAAGGAGCTGGCATCTCACTCTCTTTGAATCTTCTTTATCATGCTAGGATTAGCAGGAAAAAGCAAAAAATTTCAGAATTGCACCTTGCAATGCGGAGAAATTACTGTTTGTGCATTTACAATATTCATTGATTTTTGCCATTGAAAAACATCATGTTATTCATATACCAGAAATGTTTGAAGCTACTGACTGAATGAAAGGAGCTGGCATCTCACTCTCTTTGAATCTTCTTTATCATGCTCGGATTAGCAAGAAAAAGCAAAAAATTTCAGAATTGCACCTTGCAATGTGGAGATATTACTGTTTGTGCATTTACAATATTCATTGATTTTTGCCATTGAAAAACATCATGTTATTCATATACTAGAAATGTTTGAAGCTACTGACTGAATGAAAGGAGCTGGCATCTCACTCTCTTTGAATCTTCTTTATCATGCTAGGATTAGCAGGAAAAAGCAAAAAATTTCAGAATTGCACCTTGCAATGTGGAGATATTACTGTTTGTGCATTTACAATATTCATTGATTTTTGCCATTGAAAAACGTCCAGAAATGTTTGAAGCTACTGACTGAATGAAAGGAGCTGGCATCTCACTCTCTTTGAATCTTCTTTATCATGCTAGGATTAGCAGGAAAAAGCAAAAAATTTCAGAATTGCACCGTGCAATGTGGAGATATTACTGTTTGTGCATTTACAATATTCATTGATTTTTGCCATTGAAAAACATCATGTTATTCATATACCAGAAATGTTTGAAGCTACTGACTGAATGAAAGGAGCTGGCATCTCACTCTCTTTGAATCTTCTTTATCATGCTAGGATTAGCAGGAAAAAGCAAAAAATTTCAGAATTGCACCTTGCAATGTGGAGATATTACTGTTTGTGCATTTACAATATTCATTGATTTTTGCCATTGAAAAAGATCATGTTATTCATATACCAGAAATGTTTGAAGCTACTGACTGAATGAAAGGAGCTGGCATCTCACTCTCTTTGAATCTTCTTTATCATGCTAGGATTAGCAGGAAAAAGCAAAAAATTTCAGAATTGCACCTTGCAATGTGGAGATATTACTGTTTGTGCATTTACAATATTCATTGATTTTTGCCATTGAAAAACGTCCAGAAATGTTTGAAGCTACTGACTGAATGAAAGGAGCTGGCATCTCACTCTCTTTGAATCTTCTTTAACATGCTAGGATTAGCAGGAAAAAGCAAAAAATTTCAGAATTGCACCTTGCAATGTGGAGATATTACTGTTTGTGCATTTACAATATTCATTGATTTTTGCCATTGAAAAACGTCCAGAAATGTTTGAAGCTACTGACTGAATGAAAGGAGCTGGCATCTCACTCTCTTTGAATCTTCTTTATCATGCTAGGATTAGCAGGAAAAAGCAAAAAATTTCAGAATTGCACCTTGCAATGTGGAAATATTACTGTTTGTGCATTTACAATATTCATTGATTTTTGCCATTGAAAAACGTCCAGAAATGTTTGAAGCTACTGACTGAATGAAAGGAGCTGGCATCTCACTCTCTTTGAATCTTCTTTATCATGCTAGGATTAGCCGGAAAAAGCAAAAAATTTCAGAATTGCACCTTGCAATGTGGAGATATTACTGTTTGTGCATTTACAATATTCATTGATTTTTGCCATTGAAAAACGTCCAGAAATGTTTGAAGCTACTGACTGAATGAAAGGAGCTGGCATCTCACTCTCTTTGAATCTTCTTTATCATGCTAGGATTAGCAGGAAAAAGCAAAAAATTTCATAATTGCACCTTGCAATGTGGAGATATTACTGTTTGTGCATTTACAATATTCATTGATTTTTGCCATTGAAAAACATCGTTATTCATATACCAGAAATGTTTGAATCTACTGACTGAACTGACTGAATGAAAGGAGCTGGCATCTCACTCTCTTTGAATCTTGTTTATCATGCTAGGATTAGCAGGAAAAAGCAAAAAATTTCAAAATTGCACCTTGCAATGTGGAGATATTACTGTTTGTGCATTTACAATATTCATTGATTTTTGCCATTGAAAAACATCATGTTATTCATATACCAGAAATGTTTGAAGCTACTGACTGAATGAAAGGAGCTGGCATCTCACTCTCTTTGAATCTTCTTTATCATGCTAGGATTAGCAGGAAAAAGCAAAAAATTTCAGAATTGCACCTTGCAATGTGGAGATATTACTGTTTGTGCATTTACAATATTCATTGATTTTTGCCATTGAAAAACGTCCAGAAATGTTTGAAGCTATTGACTGAATGAAAGGAACTGGCATCTCACTCTCTTTGAATCTTCTTTATCATGCTAGGATTAGCAGGAAAAAGCAAAAAATTTCAGAATTGCACCTTGCAATGTGGAGATATTATTGTTTGTGCATTTACAATATTCATTGATTTTTGCCATTGAAAAACGTCCAGAAATGTTTGAAGCTACTGACTGAATGAAAGGAGCTGGCATCTCACTCTCTTTGAATCTTCTTTATCATGCTAGGATTAGCAGGAAAAAGCAAAAAATTTCAGAATTGCACCTTGCAATGTGGAGATATTACTGTTTGTGCATTTACAATATTCATTGATTTTTGCCATTGAAAAACGTCCAGAAATGTTTGAAGCTACTGACTGAATGAAAGGAGCTGGCATCTCACACTCTTTGAATCGTCTTTATCATGCTAGGATGAGTAGTAAAAAGCAAAAAATTTCAGAATTGCACCTTGCAATGTGGAGATATTACTGTTTGTGCATTTACAATATTCATTGATTTTTGCCATTGAAAAACGTCCAGAAATGTTTGAAGCTACTGACTGAATGAAAGGAGCTGGCATCTCACTCTCTTTGAATCTTCTTTATCATGCTAGGATTAGCAGGAAAAAGCAAAAAATTTCAGAATTGCACCTTGCAATGTGGAGATATTACTGTTTGTGCATTTACAATATTCATTGATTTTTGCCATTGAAAAACGTCCAGAAATGTTTGAAGCTACTGACTGAATGAAAGGAGCTGGCATCTCACTCTCTTTGAATCTTCTTTATCATGCTAGGATTAGCAGGAAAAAGCAAAAAATTTCATAATTGCACCTTGCAATGTGGAGATATTACTGTTTGTGCATTTACAATATTCATTGATTTTTGCCATTGAAAAACGTCCAGAAATGTTTGAAGCTACTGACTGAATGAAAGGAGCTGGCATCTCACTCTCTTTGAATCTTCTTTATCATGCTAGGATTAGCAGGAAAAAGCAAAAAATTTCAGAATTGCACCTTGCAATGTGGAGAAATTACTGTTTGTGCATTTACAATATTCATTGATTTTTGCCATTGAAAAACATCATGTTATTCATATACCAGAAATGTTTGAAGCTACTGACTGAATGAAAGGAGCTGGCATCTCACTCTCTTTGAATCTTCTTTATCATGCTAGGATTAGCAAGAAAAAGCAAAAAATTTCAGAATTGCACCTTGCAATGTGGAGATATTACTGTTTGTGCATTTACAATATTCAATGATTTTTGCCATTGAAAAACATCATGTTATTCATATACCAGAAATGTTTGAAGCTACTGACTGAATGAAAGGAGCTGGCATCTCACTCTCTTTGAATCTTCTTTATCATGCTAGGATTAGCAGGAAAAAGCAAAAAATTTCAGAATTGCACCTTGCAATGTGGAGATATTACTGTTTGTGCATTTACAATATTCATTGATTTTTGCCATTGAAAAACGTCCAGAAATGTTTGAAGCTACTGACTGAATGAAAGGAGCTGGCATCTCACTCTCTTTGAATCTTCTTTATCATGCTAGGATTAGCAGGAAAAAGCAAAAAATTTCAGAATTGCACTTTGCAATGTGGAGATATTACTGTTTGTGCATTTACAATATTCATTGATTTTTGCCATTGAAAAACGTCCAGAAATGTTTGAAGCTACTGACTGAATGAAAGGAGCTGGCATCTCACTCTCTTTGAATCTTCTTTATCATGCTAGGATTAGCAGGAAAAAGCAAAAAATTTCAGAATTGCACCTTGCAATGTGGAGATATTACTGTTTGTGCATTTACAATATTCATTGATTTTTGCCATTGAAAAACGTCCAGAAATGTTTGAAGCTACTGACTGAATGAAAGGAGCTGGCATCTCACTCTCTTTGAATCTTCTTTATCATGCTAGGATTAGCAGGAAAAAGCAAAAAATTTCAGAATTGCACCTTGCAATGTGGAGATATTACTGTTTGTGCATTTACAATATTCATTGATTTTTGCCATTGAAAAACGTCCAGAAATGTTTGAAGCTACTGACTGAATGAAAGGAGCTGGCATCTCACTCTCTTTGAATCTTCTTTATCATGCTAGGATTAGCAGGAAAAAGCAAAAAATTTCAGAATTGCACTTTGCAATGTGGAGATATTACTGTTTGTGCATTTACAATATTCATTGATTTTTGCCATTGAAAAACGTCCAGAAATGTTTGAAGCTACTGACTGAATGAAAGGAGCTGGCATCTCACTCTCTTTGAATCTTCTTTATCATGCTAGGATTAGCAGGAAAAAGCAAAAAATTTCAGAATTGCACCTTGCAATGTGGAGATATTACTGTTTGTGCATTTACAATATTCATTGATTTTTGCCATTGAAAAACGTCCAGAAATGTTTGAAGCTACTGACTGAATGAAAGAAGCTGGCATCTCACTCTCTTTGAATCTTCTTTATCATGCTAGGATTAGCAAGAAAAAGCAAAAAATTTCAGAATTGCACCTTGCAATGTGGAGATATTACTGTTTGTGCATTTACAATATTCATTGATTTTTGCCACTGAAAAACATCATGTTATTCACAGACCAGAAATGTTTGAAGCTACTGACTGAATGAAAGGAGCTGGCATCTCACTCTCTTTGAATCTTCTTTATCATGCTAGGATTAGCAGGAAAAAGCAAAAAATTTCAGAATTGCACCTTGCAATGTGGAGATATTACTGTTTGTGCATTTACAATATTAATTGATTTTTGCCATTGAAAAACGTCCAGAAATGTTTGAAGCTACTGACTGAATGAAAGGAGCTGGCATCTCACTCTCTTTGAATCTTCTTTATCATGATAGGAAGAGCAATAAAAAGCAAAAAATTTCAGAATTGCACCTTGCAATGTGGAGATATTACTGTTTGTGCATTTACAATATTCATTGATTTTTGCCATTGAAAAACATCATGTTATTCATATACCAGAAATGTTTGAAGCTACTGACTGAATGAAAGGAGCTGGCATCTCACTCTCTTTGAATCTTCTTTATCATGCTAGGATTAGCAGGAAAAAGCAAAAGATTTCAGAATTGCACCTTGCAATGCGGAGAAATTACTGTTTGTGCATTTACAATATTCATTGATTTTTGCCATTGAAAAACATCATGTTATTCATATACCAGAAATGTTTGAAGCTACTGACTGAATGAAAGGAGCTGGCATCTCACTCTCTTTGAATCTTCTTTATCATGCTCGGATTAGCAAGAAAAAGCAAAAAATTTCAGAATTGCACCTTGCAATGTGGAGATATTACTGTTTGTGCATTTACAATATTCATTGATTTTTGCCATTGAAAAACATCATGTTATTCATATACTAGAAATGTTTGAAGCTACTGACTGAATGAAAGGAGCTGGCATCTCACTCTCTTTGAATCTTCTTTATCATGCTAGGATTAGCAGGAAAAAGCAAAAAATTTCAGAATTGCACCTTGCAATGTGGAGATATTACTGTTTGTGCATTTACAATATTCATTGATTTTTGCCATTGAAAAACGTCCAGAAATGTTTGAAGCTACTGACTGAATGAAAGGAGCTGGCATCTCACTCTCTTTGAATCTTCTTTATCATGCTAGGATTAGCAGGAAAAAGCAAAAAATTTCAGAATTGCACCGTGCAATGTGGAGATATTACTGTTTGTGCATTTACAATATTCATTGATTTTTGCCATTGAAAAACATCATGTTATTCATATACCAGAAATGTTTGAAGCTACTGACTGAATGAAAGGAGCTGGCATCTCACTCTCTTTGAATCTTCTTTATCATGCTAGGATTAGCAGGAAAAAGCAAAAAATTTCAGAATTGCACCTTGCAATGTGGAGATATTACTGTTTGTGCATTTACAATATTCATTGATTTTTGCCATTGAAAAAGATCATGTTATTCATATACCAGAAATGTTTGAAGCTACTGACTGAATGAAAGGAGCTGGCATCTCACTCTCTTTGAATCTTCTTTATCATGCTAGGATTAGCAGGAAAAAGCAAAAAATTTCAGAATTGCACCTTGCAATGTGGAGATATTACTGTTTGTGCATTTACAATATTCATTGATTTTTGCCATTGAAAAACGTCCAGAAATGTTTGAAGCTACTGACTGAATGAAAGGAGCTGGCATCTCACTCTCTTTGAATCTTCTTTAACATGCTAGGATTAGCAGGAAAAAGCAAAAAATTTCAGAATTGCACCTTGCAATGTGGAGATATTACTGTTTGTGCATTTACAATATTCATTGATTTTTGCCATTGAAAAACGTCCAGAAATGTTTGAAGCTACTGACTGAATGAAAGGAGCTGGCATCTCACTCTCTTTGAATCTTCTTTATCATGCTAGGATTAGCAGGAAAAAGCAAAAAATTTCAGAATTGCACCTTGCAATGTGGAAATATTACTGTTTGTGCATTTACAATATTCATTGATTTTTGCCATTGAAAAACGTCCAGAAATGTTTGAAGCTACTGACTGAATGAAAGGAGCTGGCATCTCACTCTCTTTGAATCTTCTTTATCATGCTAGGATTAGCCGGAAAAAGCAAAAAATTTCAGAATTGCACCTTGCAATGTGGAGATATTACTGTTTGTGCATTTACAATATTCATTGATTTTTGCCATTGAAAAACGTCCAGAAATGTTTGAAGCTACTGACTGAATGAAAGGAGCTGGCATCTCACTCTCTTTGAATCTTCTTTATCATGCTAGGATTAGCAGGAAAAAGCAAAAAATTTCATAATTGCACCTTGCAATGTGGAGATATTACTGTTTGTGCATTTACAATATTCATTGATTTTTGCCATTGAAAAACATCGTTATTCATATACCAGAAATGTTTGAAGCTACTGACTGAATGAAAGGAGCTGGCATCTCACTCTCTTTGAATCTTGTTTATCATGCTAGGATTAGCAGGAAAAAGCAAAAAATTTCAAAATTGCACCTTGCAATGTGGAGATATTACTGTTTGTGCATTTACAATATTCATTGATTTTTGCCATTGAAAAACATCATGTTATTCATATACCAGAAATGTTTGAAGCTACTGACTGAATGAAAGGAGCTGGCATCTCACTCTCTTTGAATCTTCTTTATCATGCTAGGATTAGCAGGAAAAAGCAAAAAATTTCAGAATTGCACCTTGCAATGTGGAGATATTACTGTTTGTGCATTTACAATATTCATTGATTTTTGCCATTGAAAAACGTCCAGAAATGTTTGAAGCTATTGACTGAATGAAAGGAGCTGGCATCTCACTCTCTTTGAATCTTCTTTATCATGCTAGGATTAGCAGGAAAAAGCAAAAAATTTCAGAATTGCACCTTGCAATGTGGAGATATTATTGTTTGTGCATTTACAATATTCATTGATTTTTGCCATTGAAAAACGTCCAGAAATGTTTGAAGCTACTGACTGAATGAAAGGAGCTGGCATCTCACTCTCTTTGAATCTTCTTTATCATGCTAGGATTAGCAGGAAAAAGCAAAAAATTTCAGAATTGCACCTTGCAATGTGGAGATATTACTGTTTGTGCATTTACAATATTCATTGATTTTTGCCATTGAAAAACGTCCAGAAATGTTTGAAGCTACTGACTGAATGAAAGGAGCTGGCATCTCACTCTCTTTGAATCGTCTTTATCATGCTAGGATGAGTAGTAAAAAGCAAAAAATTTCAGAATTGCACCTTGCAATGTGGAGATATTACTGTTTGTGCATTTACAATATTCATTGATTTTTGCCATTGAAAAACGTCCAGAAATGTTTGAAGCTACTGACTGAATGAAAGGAGCTGGCATCTCACTCTCTTTGAATCTTCTTTATCATGCTAGGATTAGCAGGAAAAAGCAAAAAATTTCAGAATTGCACCTTGCAATGTGGAGATATTACTGTTTGTGCATTTACAATATTCATTGATTTTTGCCATTGAAAAACGTCCAGAAATGTTTGAAGCTACTGACTGAATGAAAGGAGCTGGCATCTCACTCTCTTTGAATCTTCTTTATCATGCTAGGATTAGCAGGAAAAAGCAAAAAATTTCATAATTGCACCTTGCAATGTGGAGATATTACTGTTTGTGCATTTACAATATTCATTGATTTTTGCCATTGAAAAACGTCCAGAAATGTTTGAAGCTACTGACTGAATGAAAGGAGCTGGCATCTCACTCTCTTTGAATCTTCTTTATCATGCTAGGATTAGCAGGAAAAAGCAAAAAATTTCAGAATTGCACCTTGCAATGCGGAGAAATTACTGTTTGTGCATTTACAATATTCATTGATTTTTGCCATTGAAAAACATCATGTTATTCATATACCAGAAATGTTTGAAGCTACTGACTGAATGAAAGGAGCTGGCATCTCACTCTCTTTGAATCTTCTTTATCATGCTAGGATTAGCAAGAAAAAGCAAAAAATTTCAGAATTGCACCTTGCAATGTGGAGATATTACTGTTTGTGCATTTACAATATTCAATGATTTTTGCCATTGAAAAACATCATGTTATTCATATACCAGAAATGTTTGAATCTACTGACTGAATGAAAGGAGCTGGCATCTCACTCTCTTTGAATCGTCTTTATCATGCTAGGATTAGCAAGAAAAAGCAAAAAATTTCAGAATTGCACCTTGCAATGTGGAGATATTACTGTTTGTGCATTTACAATATTCATTGATTTTTGCCATTTAAAAACATCATGTTATTCATATACCAGAAATGTTTGAAGATACTGACTGAATGAAAGGAGCTGGCATCTCACTCTCTTTGAATCTTCTTTATCATGCTAGGATTAGCAGGAAAAAGCAAAAAATTTCAGAATTGCACCTTGGAATGTGGAGATATTACTGTTTGTGCATTTACAATATTCATTGATTTTTGCCATTGTAAAACATCCAGAAATGTTTGAAGCTACTGACTGAATGAAAGGAGCTGGCATCTCACTCTCTTTGAATCTTCTTTATCATGCTAGGATTAGCAGGAAAAAGCAAAAAATTTCAGAATTGCACCTTGCAATGCGGAGAAATTACTGTTTGTGCATTTACAATATTCATTGATTTTTGCCATTGAAAAACATCATGTTATTCATATACCAGAAATGTTTGAAGCTACTGACTGAATGAAAGGAGCTGGCATCTCACTCTCTTTGAATCTTCTTTATCATGCTAGGATTAGCAAGAAAAAGCAAAAAATTTCAGAATTGCACCTTGCAATGTGGAGATATTACTGTTTGTGCATTTACAATATTCATTGATTTTTGCCATTGAAAAACATCATGTTATTCATATACCAGAAATGTTTGAAGCTACTGACTGAATGAAAGGAGCTGGCATCTCACTCTCTTTGAATCTTCTTTATCATGCTAGGATTAGCAGGAAAAAGCAAAAAATTTCAGAATTGCACCTTGCAATGTGGAGATATTACTGTTTGTGCATTTACAATATTCATTGCTTTTTGCCATTGAAAAACGTCCAGAAATGTTTGAAGCTACAGACTGAATGAAAGGAGCTGGCATCTCACTCTCTTTGAATCTTTTTTATCATGCTAGGATTAGCAAGAAAAAGCAAAAAATTTCAGAATTGCACTTTGCAATGTGGAGATATTACTGTTTGTGCATTTACAATATTCATTGATTTTTGCCATTGAAAAACGTCCAGAAATGTTTGAAGCTACTGACTGAATGAAAGGAGCTGGCATCTCACTCTCTTTGAATCTTCTTTATCATGCTAGGATTAGCAGGAAAAAGCAAAAAATTTCAGAATTGCACCTTGCAATGTGGAGATATTACTGTTTGTGCATTTACAATATTCATTGATTTTTGCCTTAGAAAAACATCGTTATTCATATACCAGAAATGTTTGAAGCTACTGACTGAATGAAAGGAGCTGGCATCTCACTCTCTTTGAATCTTGTTTATCATGCAAGGATTAGCAGTAAAAAGCAAAAAATTTCAGAATTGCACCTTGCAATGTGGAGATATTACTGTTTGTGCATTTACAATATTCATTGATTTTTGCCATTGAAAAACATCATGTTATTCATATACCAGAAATGTTTGAAGCTACTGACTGAATGAAAGGAGCTGGCATCTCACTATCTTTGAATCTTCTTTATCATGCTAGGATTAGCAGGAAAAAGCAAAAAATTTCAGAATTGCACCTTGCAATGTGGAGATATTATTGTTTGTGCATTTACAATATTCATTGATTTTTGCCATTGAAAAACGTCCAGAAATGTTTGAAGCTACTGACTGAATGAAAGGAGCTGGCATCTCACTCTCTTTGAATCTTCTTTATCATGCTAGGATTAGCAGGAAAAAGCAAAAACTTTCAGAATTGCACCTTGCAATGTGGAGATATTACTGTTTGTGCATTTACAATATTCATTGCTTTTTGCCATTGAAAAACGTCCAGAAATGTTTGAAGCTACTGACTGAATGAAAGGAGCTGGCATCTCACTCTTTTTGAATCTTCTTTATCATGCTAGGATTAGCAAGAAAAAGCAAAAAATTTCAGAATTGCACCTTGCAATGTGGAGATATTACTGTTTGTGCATTTACAATATTCATTGATTTTTGCCATTGAAAAACATCATGTTATTCATATACTAGAAATGTTTGAAGCTACTGACTGAATGAAAGGAGCTGGCATCTCACTCTCTTTGAATCTTCTTTATCATGCTAGGATTAGCAGGAAAAAGCAAAAAATTTCAGAATTGCACCTTGCAATGTGGAGATATTACTGTTTGTGCATTTACAATATTCATTGATTTTTGCCATTGAAAAACGTCCAGAAATGTTTGAAGCTACTGACTGAATGAAAGGAGCTGGCATCTCACTCTCTTTGAATCTTCTTTATCATGCTAGGATTAGCAGGAAAAAGCAAAAAATTTCAGAATTGCACCGTGCAATGTGGAGATATTACTGTTTGTGCATTTACAATATTCATTGATTTTTGCCATTGAAAAACATCATGTTATTCATATACCAGAAATGTTTGAAGCTACTGACTGAATGAAAGGAGCTGGCATCTCACTCTCTTTGAATCTTCTTTATCATGCTAGGATTAGCAGGAAAAAGCAAAAAATTTCAGAATTGCACCTTGCAATGTGGAGATATTACTGTTTGTGCATTTACAATATTCATTGATTTTTGCCATTGAAAAAGATCATGTTATTCATATACCAGAAATGTTTGAAGCTACTGACTGAATGAAAGGAGCTGGCATCTCACTCTCTTTGAATCTTCTTTATCATGCTAGGATTAGCAGGAAAAAGCAAAAAATTTCAGAATTGCACCTTGCAATGTGGAGATATTACTGTTTGTGCATTTACAATATTCATTGATTTTTGCCATTGAAAAACGTCCAGAAATGTTTGAAGCTACTGACTGAATGAAAGGAGCTGGCATCTCACTCTCTTTGAATCTTCTTTAACATTCTAGGATTAGCAGGAAAAAGCAAAAAATTTCAGAATTGCACCTTGCAATGTGGAGATATTACTGTTTGTGCATTTACAATATTCATTGATTTTTGCCATTGAAAAACGTCCAGAAATGTTTGAAGCTACTGACTGAATGAAAGGAGCTGGCATCTCACTCTCTTTGAATCTTCTTTATCATGCTAGGATTAGAAGGAAAAAGCAAAAAATTTCAGAATTGCACCTTGCAATGTGGAAATATTACTGTTTGTGCATTTACAATATTCATTGATTTTTGCCATTGAAAAACGTCCAGAAATGTTTGAAGCTACTGACTGAATGAAAGGAGCTGGCATCTCACTCTCTTTGAATCTTCTTTATCATGCTAGGATTAGCAGGAAAAAGCAAAAAATTTCAGAATTGCACCTTGCAATGCGGAGAAATTACTGTTTGTGCATTTACAATATTCATTGATTTTTGCCATTGAAAAACATCATGTTATTCATATACCAGAAATGTTTGAAGCTACTGACTGAATGAAAGGAGCTGGCATCTCACTCTCTTTGAATCTTCTTTATCATGCTAGGATTAGCAAGAAAAAGCAAAAAATTTCAGAATTGCACCTTGCAATGTGGAGATATTACTGTTTGTGCATTTACAATATTCAATGATTTTTGCCATTGAAAAACATCATGTTATTCATATACCAGAAATGTTTGAATCTACTGACTGAATGAAAGGAGCTGGCATCTCACTCTCTTTGAATCGTCTTTATCATGCTAGGATTAGCAAGAAAAAGCAAAAAATTTCAGAATTGCACCTTGCAATGTGGAGATATTACTGTTTGTGCATTTACAATATTCATTGATTTTTGCCATTTAAAAACATCATGTTATTCATATACCAGAAATGTTTGAAGATACTGACTGAATGAAAGGAGCTGGCATCTCACTCTCTTTGAATCTTCTTTATCATGCTAGGATTAGCAGGAAAAAGCTAAAAATTTCAGAATTGCACCTTGGAATGTGGAGATATTACTGTTTGTGCATTTACAATATTCATTGATTTTTGCCATTGTAAAACATCCAGAAATGTTTGAAGCTACTGACTGAATGAAAGGAGCTGGCATCTCACTCTCTTTGAATCTTCTTTATCATGCTAGGATTAGCAGGAAAAAGCAAAAAATTTCAGAATTGCACCTTGCAATGCGGAGAAATTACTGTTTGTGCATTTACAATATTCATTGATTTTTGCCATTGAAAAACATCATGTTATTCATATACCAGAAATGTTTGAAGCTACTGACTGAATGAAAGGAGCTGGCATCTCACTCTCTTTGAATCTTCTTTATCATGCTAGGATTAGCAAGAAAAAGCAAAAAATTTCAGAATTGCACCTTGCAATGTGGAGATATTACTGTTTGTGCATTTACAATATTCATTGATTTTTGCCATTGAAAAACATCATGTTATTCATATACCAGAAATGTTTGAAGCTACTGACTGAATGAAAGGAGCTGGCATCTCACTCTCTTTGAATCTTCTTTATCATGCTAGGATTAGCAGGAAAAAGCAAAAAATTTCAGAATTGCACCTTGCAATGTGGAGATATTACTGTTTGTGCATTTACAATATTCATTGCTTTTTGCCATTGAAAAACGTCCAGAAATGTTTGAAGCTACAGACTGAATGAAAGGAGCTGGCATCTCACTCTCTTTGAATCTTTTTTATCATGCTAGGATTAGCAAGAAAAAGCAAAAAATTTCAGAATTGCACTTTGCAATGTGGAGATATTACTGTTTGTGCATTTACAATATTCATTGATTTTTGCCATTGAAAAACGTCCAGAAATGTTTGAAGCTACTGACTGAATGAAAGGAGCTGGCATCTCACTCTCTTTGAATCTTCTTTATCATGCTAGGATTAGCAGGAAAAAGCAAAAAATTTCAGAATTGCACCTTGCAATGTGGAGATATTACTGTTTGTGCATTTACAATATTCATTGATTTTTGCCTTTGAAAAACATCGTTATTCATATACCAGAAATGTTTGAAGCTACTGACTGAATGAAAGGAGCTGGCATCTCACTCTCTTTGAATCTTGTTTATCATGCAAGGATTAGCAGGAAAAAGCAAAAAATTTCAGAATTGCACCTTGCAATGTGGAGATATTACTGTTTGTGCATTTACAATATTCATTGATTTTTGCCATTGAAAAACATCATGTTATTCATATACCAGAAATGTTTGAAGCTACTGACTGAATGAAAGGAGCTGGCATCTCACTATCTTTGAATCTTCTTTATCATGCTAGGATTAGCAGGAAAAAGCAAAAAATTTCAGAATTGCACCTTGCAATGTGGAGATATTATTGTTTGTGCATTTACAATATTCATTGATTTTTGCCATTGAAAAACGTCCAGAAATGTTTGAAGCTACTGACTGAATGAAAGGAGCTGGCATCTCAATCTCTTTGAATCTTCTTTATCATGCTAGGATTAGCAGGAAAAAGCAAAAACTTTCAGAATTGCACCTTGCAATGTGGAGATATTACTGTTTGTGCATTTACAATATTCATTGCTTTTTGCCATTGAAAAACGTCCAGAAATGTTTGAAGCTACTGACTGAATGAAAGGAGCTGGCATCTCACTCTTTTTGAATCTTCTTTATCATGCTAGGATTAGCAAGAAAAAGCAAAAAATTTCAGAATTGCACCTTGCAATGTGGAGATATTACTGTTTGTGCATTTACAATATTCATTGATTTTTGCCATTGAAAAACATCATGTTATTCATATACTAGAAATGTTTGAAGCTACTGACTGAATGAAAGGAGCTGGCATCTCACTCTCTTTGAATCTTCTTTATCATGCTAGGATTAGCAGGAAAAAGCAAAAAATTTCAGAATTGCACCTTGCAATGTGGAGATATTACTGTTTGTGCATTTACAATATTCATTGATTTTTGCCATTGAAAAACGTCCAGAAATGTTTGAAGCTACTGACTGAATGAAAGGAGCTGGCATCTCACTCTCTTTGAATCTTCTTTATCATGCTAGGATTAGCAGGAAAAAGCAAAAAATTTCAGAATTGCACCGTGCAATGTGGAGATATTACTGTTTGTGCATTTACAATATTCATTGATTTTTGCCATTGAAAAACATCATGTTATTCATATACCAGAAATGTTTGAAGCTACTGACTGAATGAAAGGAGCTGGCATCTCACTCTCTTTGAATCTTCTTTATCATGCTAGGATTAGCAGGAAAAAGCAAAAAATTTCAGAATAGCACCTTGCAATGTGGAGATATTACTGTTTGTGCATTTACAATATTCATTGATTTTTGCCATTGAAAAAGATCATGTTATTCATATACCAGAAATGTTTGAAGCTACTGACTGAATGAAAGGAGCTGGCATCTCACTCTCTTTGAATCTTCTTTATCATGCTAGGATTAGCAGGAAAAAGCAAAAAATTTCAGAATTGCACCTTGCAATGTGGAGATATTACTGTTTGTGCATTTACAATATTCATTGATTTTTGCCATTGAAAAACGTCCAGAAATGTTTGAAGCTACTGACTGAATGAAAGGAGCTGGCATCTCACTCTCTTTGAATCTTCTTTAACATTCTAGGATTAGCAGGAAAAAGCAAAAAATTTCAGAATTGCACCTTGCAATGTGGAGATATTACTGTTTGTGCATTTACAATATTCATTGATTTTTGCCATTGAAAAACGTCCAGAAATGTTTGAAGCTACTGACTGAATGAAAGGAGCTGGCATCTCACTCTCTTTGAATCTTCTTTATCATGCTAGGATTAGCAGGAAAAAGCAAAAAATTTCAGAATTGCACCTTGCAATGTGGAAATATTACTGTTTGTGCATTTACAATATTCATTGATTTTTGCCATTGAAAAACGTCCAGAAATGTTTGAAGCTACTGACTGAATGAAAGGAGCTGGCATCTCACTATCTTTGAATCTTCTTTATCATGCTAGGATTAGCCGGAAAAAGCAAAAAATTTCAGAATTGCACCTTGCAATGTGGAGATATTACTGTTTGTGCATTTACAATATTCATTGATTTTTGCCATTGAAAAACGTCCAGAAATGTTTGAAGCTACTGACTGAATGAAAGGAGCTGGCATCTCACTCTCTTTGAATCTTCTTTATCATGCTAGGATTAGCAGGAAAAAGCAAAAAATTTCATAATTGCACCTTGCAATGTGGAGATATTACTGTTTGTGCATTTACAATATTCATTGATTTTTGCCATTGAAAAACATCGTTATTCATATACCAGAAATGTTTGAAGCTACTGACTGAATGAAAGGAGCTGGCATCTCACTCTCTTTGAATCTTGTTTATCATGCTAGGATTAGCAGGAAAAAGCAAAAAATTTCAAAATTGCACCTTGCAATGTGGAGATATTACTGTTTGTGCATTTACAATATTCATTGATTTTTGCCATTGAAAAACATCATGTTATTCATATACCAGAAATGTTTGAAGCTACTGACTGAATGAAAGGAGCTGGCATCTCACTCTCTTTGAATCTTCTTTATCATGCTAGGATTAGCAGGAAAAAGCAAAAAATTTCAGAATTGCACCTTGCAATGTGGAGATATTACTGTTTGTGCATTTACAATATTCATTGATTTTTGCCATTGAAAAACGTCCAGAAATGTTTGAAGCTATTGACTGAATGAAAGGAGCTGGCATCTCACTCTCTTTGAATCTTCTTTATCATGCTAGGATTAGCAGGAAAAAGCAAAAAATTTCAGAATTGCACCTTGCAATGTGGAGATATTATTGTTTGTGCATTTACAATATTCATTGATTTTTGCCATTGAAAAACGTCCAGAAATGTTTGAAGCTACTGACTGAATGAAAGGAGCTGGCATCTCACTCTCTTTGAATCTTCTTTATCATGCTAGGATTAGCAGGAAAAAGCAAAAAATTTCAGAATTGCACCTTGCAATGTGGAGATATTACTGTTTGTGCATTTACAATATTCATTGATTTTTGCCATTGAAAAACGTCCAGAAATGTTTGAAGCTACTGACTGAATGAAAGGAGCTGGCATCTCACTCTCTTTGAATCGTCTTTATCATGCTAGGATGAGTAGTAAAAAGCAAAAAATTTCAGAATTGCACCTTGCAATGTGGAGATATTACTGTTTGTGCATTTACAATATTCATTGATTTTTGCCATTGAAAAACGTCCAGAAATGTTTGAAGCTATTGACTGAATGAAAGGAGCTGGCATCTCACTCTCTTTGAATCTTCTTTATCATGCTAGGTTTAGCAGGAAAAAGCAAAAAATTTCAGAATTGCACCTTGCAATGTGGAGATATTATTGTTTGTGCATTTACAATATTCATTGATTTTTGCCATTGAAAAACGTCCAGAAATGTTTGAAGCTACTGACTGAATGAAAGGAGCTGGCATCTCACTCTCTTTGAATCTTCTTTATCATGCTAGGATTAGCAGGAAAAAGCAAAAAATTTCAGAATTGCACCTTGCAATGTGGAGATATTACTGTTTGTGCATTTACAATATTCATTGATTTTTGCCATTGAAAAACGTCCAGAAATGTTTGAAGCTACTGACTGAATGAAAGGAGCTGGCATCTCACTCTCTTTGAATCGTCTTTATCATGCTAGGATGAGTAGTAAAAAGCAAAAAATTTCAGAATTGCACCTTGCAATGTGGAGATATTACTGTTTGTGCATTTACAATATTCATTGATTTTTGCCATTGAAAAACATCATGTTATTCATATACCAGAAATGTTTGAAGCTACTGACTGAATGAAAGGAGCTGGCATCTCACTATCTTTGAATCTTCTTTATCATGCTAGGATTAGCAGGAAAAAGCAAAAAATTTCAGAATTGCACCTTGCAATGTGGAGATATTATTGTTTGTGCATTTACAATATTCATTGATTTTTGCCATTGAAAAACGTCCAGAAATGTTTGAAGCTACTGACTGAATGAAAGGAGCTGGCATCTCACTCTCTTTGAATCTTCTTTATCATGCTAGGATTAGCAGGAAAAAGCAAAAACTTTCAGAATTGCACCTTGCAATGTGGAGATATTACTGTTTGTGCATTTACAATATTCATTGCTTTTTGCCATTGAAAAACGTCCAGAAATGTTTGAAGCTACTGACTGAATGAAAGGAGCTGGCATCTCACTCTTTTTGAATCTTCTTTATCATGCTAGGATTAGCAAGAAAAAGCAAAAAATTTCAGAATTGCACCTTGCAATGTGGAGATATTACTGTTTGTGCATTTACAATATTCATTGATTTTTGCCATTGAAAAACATCATGTTATTCATATACTAGAAATGTTTGAAGCTACTGACTGAATGAAAGGAGCTGGCATCTCACTCTCTTTGAATCTTCTTTATCATGCTAGGATTAGCAGGAAAAAGCAAAAAATTTCAGAATTGCACCTTGCAATGTGGAGATATTACTGTTTGTGCATTTACAATATTCATTGATTTTTGCCATTGAAAAACGTCCAGAAATGTTTGAAGCTACTGACTGAATGAAAGGAGCTGGCATCTCACTCTCTTTGAATCTTCTTTATCATGCTAGGATTAGCAGGAAAAAGCAAAAAATTTCAGAATTGCACCGTGCAATGTGGAGATATTACTGTTTGTGCATTTACAATATTCATTGATTTTTGCCATTGAAAAACATCATGTTATTCATATACCAGAAATGTTTGAAGCTACTGACTGAATGAAAGGAGCTGGCATCTCACTCTCTTTGAATCTTCTTTATCATGCTAGGATTAGCAGGAAAAAGCAAAAAATTTCAGAATTGCACCTTGCAATGTGGAGATATTACTGTTTGTGCATTTACAATATTCATTGATTTTTGCCATTGAAAAAGATCATGTTATTCATATACCAGAAATGTTTGAAGCTACTGACTGAATGAAAGGAGCTGGCATCTCACTCTCTTTGAATCTTCTTTATCATGCTAGGATTAGCAGGAAAAAGCAAAAAATTTCAGAATTGCACCTTGCAATGTGGAGATATTACTGTTTGTGCATTTACAATATTCATTGATTTTTGCCATTGAAAAACGTCCAGAAATGTTTGAAGCTACTGACTGAATGAAAGGAGCTGGCATCTCACTCTCTTTGAATCTTCTTTAACATTCTAGGATTAGCAGGAAAAAGCAAAAAATTTCAGAATTGCACCTTGCAATGTGGAGATATTACTGTTTGTGCATTTACAATATTCATTGATTTTTGCCATTGAAAAACGTCCAGAAATGTTTGAAGCTACTGACTGAATGAAAGGAGCTGGCATCTCACTCTCTTTGAATCTTCTTTATCATGCTAGGATTAGCAGGAAAAAGCAAAAAATTTCAGAATTGCACCTTGCAATGTGGAAATATTACTGTTTGTGCATTTACAATATTCATTGATTTTTGCCATTGAAAAACGTCCAGAAATGTTTGAAGCTACTGACTGAATGAAAGGAGCTGGCATCTCACTATCTTTGAATCTTCTTTATCATGCTAGGATTAGCCGGAAAAAGCAAAAAATTTCAGAATTGCACCTTGCAATGTGGAGATATTACTGTTTGTGCATTTACAATATTCATTGATTTTTGCCATTGAAAAACGTCCAGAAATGTTTGAAGCTACTGACTGAATGAAAGGAGCTGGCATCTCACTCTCTTTGAATCTTCTTTATCATGCTAGGATTAGCAGGAAAAAGCAAAAAATTTCATAATTGCACCTTGCAATGTGGAGATATTACTGTTTGTGCATTTACAATATTCATTGATTTTTGCCATTGAAAAACATCGTTATTCATATACCAGAAATGTTTGAAGCTACTGACTGAATGAAAGGAGCTGGCATCTCACTCTCTTTGAATCTTGTTTATCATGCTAGGATTAGCAGGAAAAAGCAAAAAATTTCAAAATTGCACCTTGCAATGTGGAGATAT
This sequence comes from Phyllobates terribilis, assembly GCF_046119375.1. Lineage (NCBI taxonomy): Eukaryota > Metazoa > Chordata > Amphibia > Anura > Dendrobatidae > Phyllobates > Phyllobates terribilis. The sequence continues at coordinate 973,098 of NW_027362901.1, forward strand.
TACTGTTTGTGCATTTACAATATTCATTGATTTTTGCCATTGAAAAACATCATGTTATTCATATACCAGAAATGTTTGAAGCTACTGACTGAATGAAAGGAGCTGGCATCTCACTCTCTTTGAATCTTCTTTATCATGCTAGGATTAGCAGGAAAAAGCAAAAAATTTCAGAATTGCACCTTGCAATGTGGAGATATTACTGTTTGTGCATTTACAATATTCATTGATTTTTGCCATTGAAAAACGTCCAGAAATGTTTGAAGCTATTGACTGAATGAAAGGAGCTGGCATCTCACTCTCTTTGAATCTTCTTTATCATGCTAGGATTAGCAGGAAAAAGCAAAAAATTTCAGAATTGCACCTTGCAATGTGGAGATATTATTGTTTGTGCATTTACAATATTCATTGATTTTTGCCATTGAAAAACGTCCAGAAATGTTTGAAGCTACTGACTGAATGAAAGGAGCTGGCATCTCACTCTCTTTGAATCTTCTTTATCATGCTAGGATTAGCAGGAAAAAGCAAAAAATTTCAGAATTGCACCTTGCAATGTGGAGATATTACTGTTTGTGCATTTACAATATTCATTGATTTTTGCCATTGAAAAACGTCCAGAAATGTTTGAAGCTACTGACTGAATGAAAGGAGCTGGCATCTCACTCTCTTTGAATCGTCTTTATCATGCTAGGATGAGTAGTAAAAAGCAAAAAATTTCAGAATTGCACCTTGCAATGTGGAGATATTACTGTTTGTGCATTTACAATATTCATTGATTTTTGCCATTGAAAAACGTCCAGAAATGTTTGAAGCTACTGACTGAATGAAAGGAGCTGGCATCTCACTCTCTTTGAATCTTCTTTATCATGCTAGGATTAGCAGGAAAAAGCAAAAAATTTCAGAATTGCACCTTGCAATGTGGAGATATTACTGTTTGTGCATTTACAATATTCATTGATTTTTGCCATTGAAAAACGTCCAGAAATGTTTGAAGCTACTGACTGAATGAAAGGAGCTGGCATCTCACTCTCTTTGAATCTTCTTTATCATGCTAGGATTAGCAGGAAAAAGCAAAAAATTTCATAATTGCACCTTGCAATGTGGAGATATTACTGTTTGTGCATTTACAATATTCATTGATTTTTGCCATTGAAAAACGTCCAGAAATGTTTGAAGCTACTGACTGAATGAAAGGAGCTGGCATCTCACTCTCTTTGAATCTTCTTTATCATGCTAGGATTAGCAGGAAAAAGCAAAAAATTTCAGAATTGCACCTTGCAATGCGGAGAAATTACTGTTTGTGCATTTACAATATTCATTGATTTTTGCCATTGAAAAACATCATGTTATTCATATACCAGAAATGTTTGAAGCTACTGACTGAATGAAAGGAGCTGGCATCTCACTCTCTTTGAATCTTCTTTATCATGCTAGGATTAGCAAGAAAAAGCAAAAAATTTCAGAATTGCACCTTGCAATGTGGAGATATTACTGTTTGTGCATTTACAATATTCAATGATTTTTGCCATTGAAAAACATCATGTTATTCATATACCAGAAATGTTTGAATCTACTGACTGAATGAAAGGAGCTGGCATCTCACTCTCTTTGAATCGTCTTTATCATGCTAGGATTAGCAAGAAAAAGCAAAAAATTTCAGAATTGCACCTTGCAATGTGGAGATATTACTGTTTGTGCATTTACAATATTCATTGATTTTTGCCATTGAAAAACATCATGTTATTCATATACCAGAAATGTTTGAAGATACTGACTGAATGAAAGGAGCTGGCATCTCACTCTCTTTGAATCTTCTTTATCATGCTAGGATTAGCAGGAAAAAGCAAAAAATTTCAGAATTGCACCTTGGAATGTGGAGATATTACTGTTTGTGCATTTACAATATTCATTGATTTTTGCCATTGTAAAACATCCAGAAATGTTTGAAGCTACTGACTGAATGAAAGGAGCTGGCATCTCACTCTCTTTGAATCTTCTTTATCATGCTAGGATTAGCAGGAAAAAGCAAAAAATTTCAGAATTGCACCTTGCAATGCGGAGAAATTACTGTTTGTGCATTTACAATATTCATTGATTTTTGCCATTGAAAAACATCATGTTATTCATATACCAGAAATGTTTGAAGCTACTGACTGAATGAAAGGAGCTGGCATCTCACTCTCTTTGAATCTTCTTTATCATGCTAGGATTAGCAAGAAAAAGCAAAAAATTTCAGAATTGCACCTTGCAATGTGGAGATATTACTGTTTGTGCATTTACAATATTCATTGATTTTTGCCATTGAAAAACATCATGTTATTCATATACCAGAAATGTTTGAAGCTACTGACTGAATGAAAGGAGCTGGCATCTCACTCTCTTTGAATCTTCTTTATCATGCTAGGATTAGCAGGAAAAAGCAAAAAATTTCAGAATTGCACCTTGCAATGTGGAGATATTACTGTTTGTGCATTTACAATATTCATTGCTTTTTGCCATTGAAAAACGTCCAGAAATGTTTGAAGCTACAGACTGAATGAAAGGAGCTGGCATCTCACTCTCTTTGAATCTTTTTTATCATGCTAGGATTAGCAAGAAAAAGCAAAAAATTTCAGAATTGCACTTTGCAATGTGGAGATATTACTGTTTGTGCATTTACAATATTCATTGATTTTTGCCATTGAAAAACGTCCAGAAATGTTTGAAGCTACTGACTGAATGAAAGGAGCTGGCATCTCACTCTCTTTGAATCTTCTTTATCATGCTAGGATTAGCAGGAAAAAGCAAAAAATTTCAGAATTGCACCTTGCAATGTGGAGATATTACTGTTTGTGCATTTACAATATTCATTGATTTTTGCCTTTGAAAAACATCGTTATTCATATACCAGAAATGTTTGAAGCTACTGACTGAATGAAAGGAGCTGGCATCTCACTCTCTTTGAATCTTGTTTATCATGCAAGGATTAGCAGGAAAAAGCAAAAAATTTCAGAATTGCACCTTGCAATGTGGAGATATTACTGTTTGTGCATTTACAATATTCATTGATTTTTGCCATTGAAAAACATCATGTTATTCATATACCAGAAATGTTTGAAGCTACTGACTGAATGAAAGGAGCTGGCATCTCACTATCTTTGAATCTTCTTTATCATGCTAGGATTAGCAGGAAAAAGCAAAAAATTTCAGAATTGCACCTTGCAATGTGGAGATATTATTGTTTGTGCATTTACAATATTCATTGATTTTTGCCTTTGAAAAACGTCCAGAAATGTTTGAAGCTACTGACTGAATGAAAGGAGCTGGCATCTCACTCTCTTTGAATCTTCTTTATCATGCTAGGATTAGCAGGAAAAAGCAAAAAATTTCAGAATTGCACCTTGCAATGTGGAGATATTACTGTTTGTGCATTTACAATATTCATTGCTTTTTGCCATTGAAAAACGTCCAGAAATGTTTGAAGCTACTGACTGAATGAAAGGAGCTGGCATCTCACTCTCTTTGAATCTTCTTTATCATGCTAGGATTAGCAAGAAAAAGCAAAAAATTTCAGAATTGCACCTTGCAATGTGGAGATATTACTGTTTGTGCATTTACAATATTCATTGATTTTTGCCATTGAAAAACATCATGTTATTCATATACCAGAAATGTTCGAAGCTACTGACTGAATGAAAGGAGCTGGCATCTCACTCTCTTTGAATCTTCTTTATCATGCTAGGATTAGCAGGAAAAAGCAAAAAATTTCAGAATTGCACCTTGCAATGTGGAGATATTATTGTTTGTGCATTTACAATATTCATTGATTTTTGCCATTGAAAAACGTCCAGAAATGTTTGAAGCTACTGACTGAATGAAAGGAGCTGGCATCTCACTCTCTTTGAATCTTCTTTATCATGCTAGGATTAGCAGGAAAAAGCAAAAACTTTCAGAATTGCACCTTGCAATGTGGAGATATTACTGTTTGTGCATTTACAATATTCATTGCTTTTTGCCATTGAAAAACGTCCAGAAATGTTTGAAGCTACTGACTGAATGAAAGGAGCTGGCATCTCACTCTTTTTGAATCTTCTTTATCATGCTAGGATTAGCAAGAAAAAGCAAAAAATTTCAGAATTGCACCTTGCAATGTGGAGATATTACTGTTTGTGCATTTACAATATTCATTGATTTTTGCCATTGAAAAACATCATGTTATTCATATACCAGAAATGTTTGAAGCTACTGACTGAATGAAAGGAGCTGGCATCTCACTCTCTTTGAATCTTCTTTATCATGCTAGGATTAGCAGGAAAAAGCAAAAAATTTCAGAATTGCACCTTGCAATGTGGAGATATTACTGTTTGTGCATTTACAATATTCATTGATTTTTGCCATTGAAAAACGTCCAGAAATGTTTGAAGCTACTGACTGAATGAAAGGAGCTGGCATCTCACTCTCTTTGAATCTTCTTTATCATGCTAGGATTAGCAGGAAAAAGCAAAAAATTTCAGAATTGCACCTTGCAATGTGGAGATATTACTGTTTGTGCATTTACAATATTCATTGATTTTTGCCATTGAAAAACGTCCAGAAATGTTTGAAGCTACTGACTGAATGAAAGGAGCTGGCATCTCACTCTCTTTGAATCTTATTTATCATGCTAGGATTAGCAGGAAAAAGCAAAAAATTTCATAATTGCACCTTGCAATGTGGAGATATTACTGTTTGTGCATTTACAATATTCATTGATTTTTGCCATTGAAAAACGTCCAGAAATGTTTGAAGCTACTGACTGAATGAAAGGAGCTGGCATCTCACTCTCTTTGAATCTTCTTTATCATGCTAGGATTAGCAGGAAAAAGCAAAAAATTTCAGAATTGCACCTTGCAATGCGGAGAAATTACTGTTTGTGCATTTACAATATTCATTGATTTTTGCCATTGAAAAACATCATGTTATTCATATACCAGAAATGTTTGAAGCTACTGACTGAATGAAAGGAGCTGGCATCTCACTCTCTTTGAATCTTCTTTATCATGCTAGGATTAGCAAGAAAAAGCAAAAAATTTCAGAATTGCACCTTGCAATGTGGAGATATTACTGTTTGTGCATTTACAATATTCATTGATTTTTGCCATTGAAAAACATCATGTTATTCATATACCAGAAATGTTTGAATCTACTGACTGAATGAAAGGAGCTGGCATCTCACTCTCTTTGAATCGTCTTTATCATGCTAGGATTAGCAGGAAAAAGCAAAAAATTTCAGAATTGCACCTTGCAATGTGGAGATATTACTGTTTGTGCATTTACAATATTCATTGATTTTTGCCATTGAAAAACATCATGTTATTCATATACCAGAAATGTTTGAAGCTACTGACTGAATGAAAGGAGCTGGCATCTCACTCTCTTTGAATCTTCTTTATCGTGCTAGGATTAGCAGGAAAAAGCAAAAAATTTCAGAATTGCACCTGCAATGTGGAGATATTACTGTTTGTGCATTTACAATATTCATTGATTTTTGCCATTGTAAAACATCCAGAAATGTTTGAAGCTACTGACTGAATGAAAGGAGCTGGCATCTCACTCTCTTTGAATCTTCTTTATCATGCTAGGATTAGCAGGAAAAAGCAAAAAATTTCAGAATTGCACCTTGCAATGCGGAGAAATTACTGTTTGTGCATTTACAATATTCATTGATTTTTGCCATTGAAAAACATCATGTTATTCATATACCAGAAATGTTTGAAGCTACTGACTGAATGAAAGGAGCTGGCATCTCACTCTCTTTGAATCTTCTTTATCATGCTAGGATTAGCAAGAAAAAGCAAAAAATTTCAGAATTGCACCTTGCAATGTGGAGATATTACTGTTTGTGCATTTACAATATTCATTGATTTTTGCCATTGAAAAACATCATGTTATTCATATACCAGAAATGTTTGAAGCTGCTGACTGAATGAAAGGAGCTGGCATCTCACTCTCTTTGAATCTTCTTTATCATGCTAGGATTAGCAGGAAAAAGCAAAAAATTTCAGAATTGCACCTTGCAATGTGGAGATATTACTGTTTGTGCATTTACAATATTCATTGCTTTTTGCCATTGAAAAACGTCCAGAAATGTTTGAAGCTACAGACTGAATGAAAGGAGCTGGCATCTCACTCTCTTTGAATCTTCTTTATCATGCTAGGATTAGCAAGAAAAAGCAAAAAATTTCAGAATTGCACCTTGCAATGTGGAGATATTACTGTTTGTGCATTTACAATATTCATTGATTTTTGCCATTGAAAAACATCATGTTATTCATATACCAGAAATGTTTGAAGCTACTGACTGAATGAAAGGAGCTGGCATCTCACTCTTTTTGAATCTTCTTTATCATGCTAGGATTAGCAAGAAAAAGCAAAAAATTTCAGAATTGCACCTTGCAATGTGGAGATATTACTGTTTGTGCATTTACAATATTCATTGATTTTTGCCATTGAAAAACATCATGTTATTCATATACCAGAAATGTTTGAAGCTACTGACTGAATGAAAGGAGCTGGCATCTCACTCTCTTTGAATCTTCTTTATCATGCTAGGATTAGCAGGAAAAAGCAAAAAATTTCAGAATTGCACCTTGCAATGTGGAGATATTACTGTTTGTGCATTTACAATATTCATTGATTTTTGCCATTGAAAAACGTCCAGAAATGTTTGAAGCTACTGACTGAATGAAAGGAGCTGGCATCTCACTCTCTTTGAATCGTCTTTATCATGCTAGGATTAGCAGGAAAAAGCAAAAAATTTCAGAATTGCACCTTGCAATGTGGAGATATTACTGTTTGTGCATTTACAATATTCATTGATTTTTGCCATTGAAAAACGTCCAGAAATGTTTGAAGCTACTGACTGAATGAAAGGAGCTGGCATCTCACTCTCTTTGAATCTTCTTTATCATGCTAGGATTAGCAGGAAAAAGCAAAAAATTTCAGAATTGCACCTTGCAATGTGGAGATATTACTGTTTGTGCATTTACAATATTCATTGATTTTTGCCGTTGAAAAACGTCCAGAAATGTTTGAAGCTACTGACTGAATGAAAGGAGCTGGCATCTCACTCTCTTTGAATCTTATTTATCATGCTAGGATTAGCAGGAAAAAGCAAAAAATTTCAGAATTGCACCTTGCAATGTGGAGATATTACTGTTTGTGCATTTACAATATTCATTGATTTTTGCCATTGAAAAACGTCCAGAAATGTTTGAAGCTACTGACTGAATGAAAGGAGCTGGCATCTCACTCTCTTTGAATCTTCTTTATCATGCTAGGATTAGCAGGAAAAAGCAAAAAATTTCAGAATTGCACCTTGCAATGCGGAGAAATTACTGTTTGTGCATTTACAATATTCATTGATTTTTGCCATTGAAAAACATCATGTTATTCATATACCAGTAATGTTTGAAGCTACTGACTGAATGAAAGGAGCTGGCATCTCACTCTCTTTGAATCTTCTTTATCATGCTAGGATTAGCAAGAAAAAGCAAAAAATTTCAGAATTGCACCTTGCAATGTGGAGATATTACTGTTTGTGCATTTACAATATTCATTGATTTTTGCCATTGAAAAACATCATGTTATTCATATACCAGAAATGTTTGAATCTACTGACTGAATGAAAGGAGCTGGCATCTCACTCTCTTTGAATCGTCTTTATCATGCTAGGATTAGCAAGAAAAAGCAAAAAATTTCAGAATTGCACCTTGCAATGTGGAGATATTACTGTTTGTGCATTTACAATATTCATTGATTTTTGCCATTGAAAAACATCATGTTATTCATATACCAGAAATGTTTGAAGCTACTGACTGAATGAAAGGAGCTGGCATCTCACTCTCTTTGAATCTTCTTTATCATGCTAGGATTAGCAGGAAAAAGCAAAAAATTTCAGAATTGCACCTTGCAATGTGGAGATATTACTGTTTGTGCATTTACAATATTCATTGATTTTTGCGATTGAAAAACGTCCAGAAATGTTTGAAGCTACTGACTGAATGAAAGGAGCTGGCATCTCACTCTCTTTGAATCTTCTTTATCATGCTAGGATTAGCAAGAAAAAGCAAAAAATTTCAGAATTGCACCTTGCAATGTGGAGATATTACTGTTAGTGCATTTACAATATTCATTGATTTTTGCCATTGAAAAACATCATGTTATTCATATACCAGAAATGTTTGAAGCTGCTGACTGAATGAAAGGAGCTGGCATCTCACTCTCTTTGAATCTTCTTTATCATGCTAGGATTAGCAGGAAAAAGCAAAAAATTTCAGAATTGCACCTTGCAATGTGGAGATATTACTGTTTGTGCATTTACAATATTCATTGCTTTTTGCCATTGAAAAACGTCCAGAAATGTTTGAAGCTACAGACTGAATGAAAGGAGCTGGCATCTCACTCTCTTTGAATCTTCTTTATCATGCTAGGATTAGCAAGAAAAAGCAAAAAATTTCAGAATTGCACCTTGCAATGTGGAGATATTACTGTTTGTGCATTTACAATATTCATTGATTTTTGCCATTGAAAAACATCATGTTATTCATATACCAGAAATGTTTGAAGCTACTGACTGAATGAAAGGAGCTGGCATCTCACTCTTTTTGAATCTTCTTTATCATGCTAGGATTAGCAAGAAAAAGCAAAAAATTTCAGAATTGCACCTTGCAATGTGGAGATATTACTGTTTGTGCATTTACAATATTCATTGATTTTTGCCATTGAAAAACATCATGTTATTCATATACCAGAAATGTTTGAAGCTACTGACTGAATGAAAGGAGCTGGCATCTCACTCTCTTTGAATCTTCTTTATCATGCTAGGATTAGCAGGAAAAAGCAAAAAATTTCAGAATTGCACCTTGCAATGTGGAGATATTACTGTTTGTGCATTTACAATATTCATTGATTTTTGCCATTGAAAAACGTCCAGAAATGTTTGAAGCTACTGACTGAATGAAAGGAGCTGGCATCTCACTCTCTTTGAATCGTCTTTATCATGCTAGGATTAGCAGGAAAAAGCAAAAAATTTCAGAATTGCACCTTGCAATGTGGAGATATTACTGTTTGTGCATTTACAATATTCATTGATTTTTGCCATTGAAAAACGTCCAGAAATGTTTGAAGCTACTGACTGAATGAAAGGAGCTGGCATCTCACTCTCTTTGAATCTTCTTTATCATGCTAGGATTAGCAGGAAAAAGCAAAAAATTTCAGAATTGCACCTTGCAATGTGGAGATATTACTGTTTGTGCATTTACAATATTCATTGATTTTTGCCGTTGAAAAACGTCCAGAAATGTTTGAAGCTACTGACTGAATGAAAGGAGCTGGCATCTCACTCTCTTTGAATCTTATTTATCATGCTAGGATTAGCAGGAAAAAGCAAAAAATTTCAGAATTGCACCTTGCAATGTGGAGATATTACTGTTTGTGCATTTACAATATTCATTGATTTTTGCCATTGAAAAACGTCCAGAAATGTTTGAAGCTACTGACTGAATGAAAGGAGCTGGCATCTCACTCTCTTTGAATCTTCTTTATCATGCTAGGATTAGCAGGAAAAAGCAAAAAATTTCAGAATTGCACCTTGCAATGCGGAGAAATTACTGTTTGTGCATTTACAATATTCATTGATTTTTGCCATTGAAAAACATCATGTTATTCATATACCAGTAATGTTTGAAGCTACTGACTGAATGAAAGGAGCTGGCATCTCACTCTCTTTGAATCTTCTTTATCATGCTAGGATTAGCAAGAAAAAGCAAAAAATTTCAGAATTGCACCTTGCAATGTGGAGATATTACTGTTTGTGCATTTACAATATTCATTGATTTTTGCCATTGAAAAACATCATGTTATTCATATACCAGAAATGTTTGAATCTACTGACTGAATGAAAGGAGCTGGCATCTCACTCTCTTTGAATCGTCTTTATCATGCTAGGATTAGCAAGAAAAAGCAAAAAATTTCAGAATTGCACCTTGCAATGTGGAGATATTACTGTTTGTGCATTTACAATATTCATTGATTTTTGCCATTGAAAAACATCATGTTATTCATATACCAGAAATGTTTGAAGCTACTGACTGAATGAAAGGAGCTGGCATCTCACTCTCTTTGAATCTTCTTTATCATGCTAGGATTAGCAGGAAAAAGCAAAAAATTTCAGAATTGCACCTTGCAATGTGGAGATATTACTGTTTGTGCATTTACAATATTCATTGATTTTTGCGATTGAAAAACGTCCAGAAATGTTTGAAGCTACTGACTGAATGAAAGGAGCTGGCATCTCACTCTCTTTGAATCTTCTTTATCATGCTAGGATTAGCAGGAAAAAGCAAAACATTTCAGAATTGCACCTTGCAATGTGGAGATATTACTGTTTGTGCATTTACAATATTCATTGATTTTTGCCATTGAAAAAGATCATGTTATTCATATACCAGAAATGTTTGAAGCTACTGACTGAATGAAAGGAGCTGGCATCTCACTCTCTTTGAATCTTCTTTATCATGCTAGGATTAGCAGGAAAAAGCAAAAAATTTCAGAATTGCACCTTGCAATGTGGAGATATTATTGTTTGTGCATTTACAATATTCATTGATTTTTGCCATTGAAAAATGTCCAGAAATGTTTGAAGCTACTGACTGAATGAAAGGAGCTGGCATCTCACTCTCTTTGAATCTTCTTTATCATGCTAGGATTAGCAGGAAAAAGCAAAAAATTTCAGAATTGCACCTTGCAATGTGGAGATATTACTGTTTGTGCATTTACAATATTCATTGCTTTTTGCCATTGAAAAACGTCCAGAAATGTTTGAAGATACTGACTGAATGAAAGGAGCTGGCATCTCACTCTCTTTGAATCTTCTTTATCATGCTAGGATTAGCAAGAAAAAGCAAAAAATTTCAGAATTGCACCTTGCAATGTGGAGATATTATTGTTTGTGCATTTACAATATTCTTTGATTTTTGCCATTGAAAAACATCATGTTATTCATATACCAGAAATGTTTGAAGCTACTGACTGAATGAAAGGAGCTGGCATCTCACTCTTTTTGAATCTTCTTTATCATGCTAGGATTAGCAAGAAAAAGCAAAAAATTTCAGAATTGCACCTTGCAATGTGGAGATATTACTGTTTGTGCATTTACAATATTCATTGATTTTTGCCATTGAAAAACATCATGTTATTCATATACCAGAAATGTTTGAAGCTACTGACTGAATGAAAGGAGCTGGCATCTCACTCTATTTGAATCTTCTTTATCATGCTAGGATTAGCAGGAAAAAGCAAAAAATTTCAGAATTGCACCTTGCAATGTGGAGATATTACTGTTTGTGCATTTACAATATTCATTGATTTTTGCCATTGAAAAACGTCCAGAAATGTTTGAAGCTACTGACTGAATGAAAGGAGCTGGCATCTCACTCTCTTTGAATCGTCTTTATCATGCTAGGATTAGCAGGAAAAAGCAAAAAATTTCAGAATTGCACCTTGCAATGTGGAGATATTACTGTTTGTGCATTTACAATATTCATTGATTTTTGCCATTGAAAAACGTTCAGAAATATTTGAAGCTACTGACTGAATGAAAGGAGCTGGCATCTCACTCTCTTTGAATCTTCTTTATCATGCTAGGATTAGCAGGAAAAAGCAAAAAAATTCAGAATTGCACCTTGCAATGTGGAGATATTACTGTTTGTGCATTTACAATATTCATTGATTTTTGCCATTGAAAAACGTCCAGAAATGTTTGAAGCTACTGACTGAATGAAAGGAGCTGGCATCTCACTCTCTTTGAAGCTTCTTTATCATGCTAGGATTAGCAGGAAAAAGCAAAAAATTTCAGAATTGCACCTTGCAATGTGGAGATATTACTGTTTGTGCATTTACAATATTCATTGATTTTTGCCATTGAAAAACGTCCAGAAATGTTTGAAGCTACTGACTGAATGAAAGGAGCTGGCATCTCACTCTCTTTGAATCTTCTTTATCATGCTAGGATTAGCAAGAAAAAGCAAAAAATTTCAGAATTGCACCTTGCAATGCGGAGAAATTACTGTTTGTGCATTTACAATATTCATTGATTTTTGCCATTGAAAAACATCATGTTATTCATATACCAGAAATGTTTGAAGCTACTGACTGAATGAAAGGAGCTGGCATCTCACTCTCTTTGAATCTTCTTTATCATGCTAGGATTAGCAAGAAAAAGCAAAAAATTTCAGAATTGCACCTTGCAATGTGGAGATATTACTGTTTGTGCATTTACAATATTCATTGATTTTTGCCATTGAAAAACATCATGTTATTCATATACCAGAAATGTTTGAATCTACTGACTGAATGAAAGGAGCTGGCATCTCACTCTCTTTGAATCGTCTTTATCATGCTAGGATTAGCAAGAAAAAGCAAAAAATTTTGGAATTGCACCTTGCAATGTGGAGATATTACTGTTTGTGCATTTACAATATTCATTGATTTTTGCCATTGAAAAACATCATGTTATTCATATACCAGAAATGTTTGAAGCTACTGACTGAATGAAAGGAGCTGGCATCTCACTCTATTTGAATCTTCTTTATCATGCTAGGATTAGCAGGAAAAAGCAAAAAATTTCAGAATTGCACCTTGCAATGAGGAGATATTACTGTTTGTGCATTTACAATATTCATTGATTTTTGCCATTGAAAAACGTCCAGAAATGTTTGAAGCTACTGACTGAATGAAAGGAGCTGGCATCTCACTCTCTTTGAATCGTCTTTATCATGCTAGGATTAGCAGGAAAAAGCAAAAAATTTCAGAATTGCACCTTGCAATGTGGAGATATTACTGTTTGTGCATTTACAATATTCATTGATTTTTGCCATTGAAAAACGTTCAGAAATATTTGAAGCTACTGACTGAATGAAAGGAGCTGGCATCTCACTCTCTTTGAATCTTCTTTATCATGCTAGGATTAGCAGGAAAAAGCAAAAAAATTCAGAATTGCACCTTGCAATGTGGAGATATTACTGTTTGTGCATTTACAATATTCATTGATTTTTGCCATTGAAAAACGTCCAGAAATGTTTGAAGCTACTGACTGAATGAAAGGAGCTGGCATCTCACTCTCTTTGAAGCTTCTTTATCATGCTAGGATTAGCAGGAAAAAGCAAAAAATTTCAGAATTGCACCTTGCAATGTGGAGATATTACTGTTTGTGCATTTACAATATTCATTGATTTTTGCCATTGAAAAACGTCCAGAAATGTTTGAAGCTACTGACTGAATGAAAGGAGCTGGCATCTCACTCTCTTTGAATCTTCTTTATCATGCTAGGATTAGCAAGAAAAAGCAAAAAATTTCAGAATTGCACCTTGCAATGCGGAGAAATTACTGTTTGTGCATTTACAATATTCATTGATTTTTCCCATTGAAAAACATCATGTTATTCATATACCAGAAATGTTTGAAGCTACTGACTGAATGAAAGGAGCTGGCATCTCACTCTCTTTGAATCTTCTTTATCATGCTAGGATTAGCAAGAAAAAGAAAAAAATTTCAGAATTGCACCTTGCAATGTGGAGATATTACTGTTTGTGCATTTACAATATTCATTGATTTTTGCCATTGAAAAACATCATGTTATTCATATACCAGATATGTTTGAATCTACTGACTGAATGAAAGGAGCTGGCATCTCACTCTCTTTGAATCGTCTTTATCATGCTAGGATTAGCAAGAAAAAGCAAAAAATTTCGGAATTGCACCTTGCAATGTGGAGATATTACTGTTTGTGCATTTACAATATTCATTGATTTTTGCCATTGAAAAACATCATGTTATTCATATACCAGAAATTTTTGAAGCTACTGACTGAATGAAAGGAGCTGGCATCTCACTCTCTTTGAATCTTCTTTATCATGCTAGGATTAGCAGGAAAAAGCAAAAAATTTCAGAATTGCACCTTGTAATGTAGAGATATTACTGATTGTGCATTTACAATATTCATTGATTTTTGCCATTGAAAAACGTCCAGAAATGTTTGAAGCTACTGACTGAATGAAAGGAGCTGGCATCTCACTCTCTTTGAATCTTCTTTATCATGCTAGGATTAGCAGGAAAAAGCAAAAAATTTCAGAATTGCACCTTGCAATGTGGAGATATTACTGTTTGTGCATTTACAATATTCATTGATTTTTGCCATTGAAAAACGTCCAGAAATGTTTGAAGCTACTGACTGAATGAAAGGAGCTGGCATCTCACTCTCTTTGAATCTTCTTTATCATGCTAGGATTAGCAGGAAAAAGCAAAAAATTTCAGAATTGCACCTTGCAATGTGGAGATATTACTGTTTGTGCATTTACAATATTCATTGATTTTTGCCATTGAAAAACATCCAGAAATGTTTGAAGCTACTGACTGAATGAAAGGAGCTGGCATCTCACTCTCTTTGAATCTTCTTTATCATGCTAGGATTAGCAGGAAAAAGCAAAAAATTTCAGAATTGCACCTTGCAATGTGGAGATATTACTGTTTGTGCATTTACAATATTCATTGATTTTTGCCATTGAAAAACGTCCAGAAATGTTTGAAGCTACTGACTGAATGAAAGGAGCTGGCATCTCACTCTCTTTGAATCTTCTTTATCATGCTAGGATTAGCAGGAAAAAGCAAAAAATTTCAGAATTGCACCTTGCAATGTGGAGATATTACTGTTTGTGCATTTACAATATTCATTGATTTTTGCCATTGAAAAACATCGTTATTCATATACCAGAAATGTTTGAAGCTACTGACTGAATGAAAGGAGCTGGCATCTCACTCTCTTTGAATCTTGTTTATCATGCAAGGATTAGCAGGAAAAAGCAAAAAATTTCAGAATTGCACCTTGCAATGTGGAGATATTACTGTTTGTGCATTTACAATATTCATTGATTTTTGCCATTGAAAAATGTCCAGAAATGTTTGAAGCTACTGACTGAATGAAAGGAGCTGGCATCTCACTCTCTTTGAATCTTCTTTATCATGCTAGGATTAGCAGGAAAAAGCAAAAAATTTCAGAATTGCACCTTGCAATGTGGAGATATTACTGTTTGTGCATTTACAATATTCATTGCTTTTTGCCATTGAAAAACGTCCAGAAATGTTTGAAGCTACTGACTGAATGAAAGGAGCTGGCATCTCACTCTCTTTGAATCTTCTTTATCATGCTAGGATTAGCAAGAAAAAGCAAAAAATTTCAGAATTGCACGTTGCAATGTGGAGATATTATTGTTTGTGCATTTACAATATTCATTGATTTTTGCCATTGAAAAACATCATGTTATTCATATACCAGAAATGTTTGAAGCTACTGACTGAATGAAAGGAGCTGGCATCTCACTCTTTTTGAATCTTCTTTATCATGCTAGGATTAGCAAGAAAAAGCAAAAAATTTCAGAATTGCACCTTGCAATGTGGAGATATTACTGTTTGTGCATTTACAATATTCATTGATTTTTGCCATTGAAAAACATCATGTTATTCATATACCAGAAATGTTTGAAGCTACTGACTGAATGAAAGGAGCTGGCATCTCACTCTCTTTGAATCTTCTTTATCATGCTAGGATTAGCAGGAAAAAGCAAAAAATTT
Organism: Phyllobates terribilis; assembly: GCF_046119375.1. Classification (NCBI taxonomy): domain Eukaryota; kingdom Metazoa; phylum Chordata; class Amphibia; order Anura; family Dendrobatidae; genus Phyllobates; species Phyllobates terribilis. The sequence continues at coordinate 988,740 of NW_027362901.1, forward strand.
CAGAATTGCACCTTGCAATGTGGAGATATTACTGTTTGTGCATTTACAATATTCATTGATTTTTGCCATTGAAAAACGTCCAGAAATGTTTGAAGCTACTGACTGAATGAAAGGAGCTGGCATCTCACTCTCTTTGAATCGTCTTTATCATGCTAGGATTAGCAGGAAAAAGCAAAAAATTTCAGAATTGCACCTTGCAATGTGGAGATATTACTGTTTGTGCATTTACAATATTCATTGATTTTTGCCATTGAAAAACGTCCAGAAATGTTTGAAGCTACTGACTGAATGAAAGGAGCTGGCATCTCACTCTCTTTGAATCTTCTTTATCATGCTAGGATTAGCAGGAAAAAGCAAAAAATTTCAGAATTGCACCTTGCAATGTGGAGATATTACTGTTTGTGCATTTACAATATTCATTGATTTTTGCCATTGAAAAACGTCCAGAAATGTTTGAAGCTACTGACTGAATGAAAGGAGCTGGCATCTCACTCTCTTTGAATCTTCTTTATCATGCTAGGATTAGCAGGAAAAAGCAAAAAATTTCAGAATTGCACCTTGCAATGGGGAGAAATTACTGTTTGTGCATTTACAATATTCATTGATTTTTGCCATTGAAAAACATCATGTTATTCATATACCAGAAATGTTTGAAGCTACTGACTGAATGAAAGGAGCTGGCATCTCACTCTCTTTGAATCTTCTTTATCATGCTAGGATTAGCAAGAAAAAGCAAAAAATTTCAGAATTGCACCTTGCAATGTGGAGATATTACTGATTGTGCATTTACAATATTCATTGATTTTTGCCATTGAAAAACATCATGTTATTCATATACCAGAAATGTTTGAATCTACTTACTGAATGAAAGGAGCTGGCATCTCACTCTCTTTGAATCGTCTTTATCATGCTAGGATTAGCAAGAAAAAGCAAAAAATTTCGGAATTGCACCTTGCAATGTGGAGATATTACTGTTTGTGCATTTACAATATTCATTGATTTTTGCCATTGAAAAACATCATGTTATTCATATACCAGAAATGTTTGAAGCTACTGACTGAATGAAAGGAGCTGGCATCTCACTCTCTTTGAATCTTCTTTGTCATGCTAGGATTAGCAGGAAAAAGCAAAAAATTTCAGAATTGCACCTTGCAATGTGGAGATATTACTCTTTGTGCATTTACAATATTCATTGATTTTTGCCATTGAAAAACATCCAGAAATGTTTGAAGCTACTGACTGAATGAAAGGAGCTGGCATCTCACTCTCTTTGAATCTTCTTTATCATGCTAGGATTAGCAGGAAAAAGCAAAACATTTCAGAATTGCACCTTGCAATGTGGAGATATTACTGTTTGTGCATTTACAATATTCATTGATTTTTGCCATTGAAAAAGATCATGTTATTCATATACCAGAAATGTTTGAAGCTACTGACTGAATGAAAGGAGCTGGCATCTCACTCTCTTTGAATCTTTTTTATCATGCTAGGATTAGCAGGAAAAAGCAAAAAATTTCAGAATTGCACCTTGCAATGTGGAGATATTACTGTTTGTGCATTTACAATATTCATTGATTTTTGCCTTTGAAAAACGTCCAGAAATGTTTGAAGCTACTGACTGAATGAAAGGAGCTGGCATCTCACTCTCTTTGAATCTTCTTTATCATGCTAGGATTAGCAGGAAAAAGCAAAAAATTTCAGAATTGCACCTTGCAATGTGGAGATATTACTGTTTGTGCATTTACAATATTCATTGATTTTTGCCATTGAAAAACGTCCAGAAATGTTTGAAGCTACTGACTGAATGAAAGGAGCTGGCATCTCACTCTCTTTGAATCGTCTTTATCATGCTAGGATTAGCAGGAAAAAGCAAAAAATTTCAGAATTGCACCTTGCAATGTGGAGATATTACTGTTTGTGCATTTACAATATTCATTGATTTTTGCCATTGAAAAACGTCCAGAAATGTTTGAAGCTACTGACTGAATGAAAGGAGCTGGCATCTCACTCTCTTTGAATCTTCTTTATCATGCTAGGATTAGCAGGAAAAAGCAAAAAATTTCAGAATTGCACCTTGCAATGTGGAGATATTACTGTTTGTGCATTTACAATATTCATTGATTTTTGCCATTGAAAAACGTCCAGAAATGTTTGAAGCTACTGACTGAATGAAAGGAGCTGGCATCTCACTCTCTTTGGATCTTGTTTATCATGCTAGGATTAGCAGGAAAAAGCAAAACATTTCAGAATTGCACCTTGCAATGTGGAGATATTACTGTTTGTGCATTTACAATATTCATTGATTTTTGCCATTGAAAAACGTCCAGAAATGTTTGAAGCTACTGACTGAATGAAAGGAGCTGGCATCTCACTCTCTTTGAATCTTCTTTATCATGCTAGGATTAGCAGGAAAAAGGAAAAAATTTCAGAATTGCACCTTGCAATGTGGAGATATTTCTGTTTGTGCATTTACAATATTCATTGATTTTTGCCATTGAAAAACATCATGTTATTCATATACCAGAAATGTTTGAAGCTACTGACTGAATGAAAGGAGCTGGCATCTCACTCTCTTTGAATCTTCTTTATCATGCTAGGATTAGCAGGAAAAAGGAAAAAATTTCAGAATTGCACCTTGTAATGTAGAGATATTACTGATTGTGCATTTACAATATTCATTGATTTTTGCCATTGAAAAACGTCCAGAAATGTTTGAAGCTACTGACTGAATGAAAGGAGCTGGCATCTCACTCTCTTTGAATCTTCTTTATCATGCTAGGATTAGCAGGAAAAAGCAAAAAATTTCAGAATTGCACATTGCAATGTGGAGATATTACTGTTTGTGCATTTACAATATTCATTGATTTTTGCCATTGAAAAACGTCCAGAAATGTTTGAAGCTACTGACTGAATGAAAGGAGCTGGCATCTCACTCTCTTTGAATCTTCTTTATCATGCTAGGATTAGCAGGAAAAAGCAAAAAATTTCAGAATTGCACCTTGCAATGTGGAGATATTACTGTTTGTGCATTTACAATATTCATTGATTTTTGCCATTGAAAAACATCCAGAAATGTTTGAAGCTACTGACTGAATGAAAGGAGCTGGCATCTCACTCTCTTTGAATCTTCTTTATCATGCTAGGATTAGCAGGAAAAAGCAAAAAATTTCAGAATTGCACCTTGCAATGTGGAGATATTACTGTTTGTGCATTTACAATATTCATTGATTTTTGCCATTGAAAAACGTCCAGAAATGTTTGAAGCTACTGACTGAATGAAAGGAGCTGGCATCTCACTCTCTTTGAATCTTCTTTATCATGCTAGGATTAGCAGGAAAAAGCAAAAAATTTCAGAATTGCACCTTGCAATGTGGAGATATTACTGTTTGTGCATTTACAATATTCATTGATTTTTGCCATTGAAAAACATCGTTATTCATATACCAGAAATGTTTGAAGCTACTGACTGAATGAAAGGAGCTGGCATCTCACTCTCTTTGAATCTTGTTTATCATGCAAGGATTAGCAGGAAAAAGCAAAAAATTTCAGAATTGCACCTTGCAATGTGGAGATATTACTGTTTGTGCATTTACAATATTCATTGATTTTTGCCATTGAAAAACATCATGTTATTCATATACCAGAAATGTTTGAAGCTACTGACTGAATGAAAGGAGCTGGCATCTCACTATCTTTGAATCTTCTTTATCATGCTAGGATTAGCAGGAAAAAGCAAAAAATTTCAGAATTGCACCTTGCAATGTGGAGATATTACTGTTTGTGCATTTACAATATTCATTGATTTTTGCCATTGAAAAACGTCCAGAAATGTTTGAAGCTACTGACTGAATGAAAGGAGCTGGCATCTCACTCTCTTTGAATCTTCTTTATCATGCTAGGATTAGCAGGAAAAAGCAAAAAATTTCAGAATTGCACCTTGCAATGTGGAGATATTACTGTTTGTGCATTTACAATATTCATTGCTTTTTGCCATTGAAAAACGTCCAGAAATGTTTGAAGCTACTGACTGAATGAAAGGAGCTGGCATCTCACTATCTTTGAATCTTCTTTATCATGCTAGGATTAGCAAGAAAAAGCAAAAAATTTCAGAATTGCACCTTGCAATGTGGAGATATTACTGTTTGTGCATTTACAATATTCATTGATGTTTGCCCTTGAAAAACATCATGTTATTCATATACCAGAAATGTTTGAAGCTACTGACTGAATGAAAGGAGCTGGCATCTCACTCTCTTTGAATCTTCTTTATCATGCTAGGATTAGCAGGAAAAAGCAAAAAATTTCAGAATTGCACCTTGCAATGTGGAGATATTATTGTTTGTGCATTTACAATATTCATTGATTTTTGCCATTGAAAAACGTCCAGAAATGTTTGAAGCTACTGACTGAATGAAAGGAGCTGGCATCTCACTCTCTTTGAATCTTCTTTATAAAGCTAGGATTAGCAGGAAAAAGCAAAAAAATTCAGAATTGCACCTTGCAATGTGGAGATATTACTGTTTGTGCATTTACAATATTCATTGATTTTTGCCATTGAAAAACGTCCAGAAATGTTTGAAGCTACTGACTGAATGAAAGGAGCTGGCATCTCACTCTCTTTGAATCTTCTTTATCATGCTAGGATTAGCAGGAAAAAGCAAAAAATTTCAGAATTGCACCTTGCAATGTGGAGATATTACTGTTTGTGCATTTACAATATTCATTGATTTTTGCCATTGAAAAACGTCCAGAAATGTTTGAAGCTACTGACTGAATGAAAGGAGCTGGCATCTCACTCTCTTTGAATCTTCTTTATCATGCTAGGATTAGCAGGAAAAAGCAAAAAATTTCAGAATTGCACCTTGCAATGTGGAGATATTACTGTTTGTGCATTTACAATATTCATTGATTTTTGCCATTGAAAAACGTCCAGAAATGTTTGAAGCTACTGACTGAATGAAAGGAGCTGGCATCTCACTCTCTTTGAATCTTCTTTATCATGCTAGGATTAGCAGGAAAAAGCAAAAAATTTCAGAATTGCACCTTGCAATGTGGAGATATTATTGTTTGTGCATTTACAATATTTATTGATTTTTGCCATTGAAAAACGTCCAGAAATGTTTGAAGCTACAGACTGAATGAAAGGAGCTGGCATCTCACTCTCTTTGAATCTTCTTTATCATGCTAGGATTAGCAGGAAAAAGCAAAAAATTTCAGAATTGCACCTTGCAATGTGGAGATATTACTGTTTGTGCATTTACAATATTCATTGATTTTTGCCATTGAAAAACGTCCAGAAATGTTTGAAGCTACTGACTGAATGGAAGGAGCTGGCATCTCACTCTCTTTGAATCTTCTTTATCATGCTAGGATTAGCAGGAAAAAGCAAAAAAATTTCAGAATTGCACCTTGCAATGCGGAGAAATTACTGTTTGTGCATTCACAATATTCATTGATTTTTGCCATTGAAAAATATCATGTTATTCATATACCAGAAATGTTTGAAGCTACTGACTGAATGAAAGGAGCTGGCATCTCACTCTCATTGAATCTTCTTTATCATGCTAGGATTAGCAGGAAAAAGCAAACAATTTCAGAATTGCACCTTGCAATGTGGAGATATTACTGTTTGTGCATTTACAATATTCATTGATTTTTGCCATTGAAAAACGTCCAGAAATGTTTGAAGCTACTGACTGAATGAAAGGAGCTGGCATCTCACTCTCTTTGAATCTTCTTTATCATGCTAGGATTAGCAAGAAAAAGCAAAAAATTTCAGAATTGCACCTTGCAATGTGGAGATATTACTGTTTGTGCATTTACAATATTCATTGATTTTTGCCATTGAAAAACATCATGTTATTCATATACCAGAAATGTTTGAAGCTACTGACTGAATGAAAGGAGCTGGCATCTCACTCTCTTTGAAACTTCTTTATCATGCTAGGATTAGCAGGAAAAAGCAAAAAATTTCAGAATTGCACCTTGCAATGTGGAGATATTACTGTTTGTGCATTTACAATATTCATTGATTTTTGCCATTGAAAAACATCATGTTATTCATATACCAGAAATGTTTGAAGCTACTCACTGAATGAAAGGAGCTGGCATCTCACTCTCTTTGAATCTTCTTTATCATGCTAGGATTAGCAGGAAAAAGCAAAAAATTTCAGAATTGCACCTTGCAATGTGGAGATATTACTGTTTGTGCATTTACAATATTCATTGATTTTTGCCATTGAAAAACATCATGTTATTCATATACCAGAAATGTTTGAAGCTACTGACTGAATGAAAGGAGCTGGCATCTCACTCTCTTTGAATCTTCTTTATCATGCTAGGATTAGCAGGAAAAAGCAAAAAATTTCAGAATTGCACCTTGCAATGTGGAGATATTACTGTTTGTGCATTTACAATATTCATTGATTTTTGCCATTAAAAAAAGTCCAGAAATGTTTGAAGCTACTGACTGAATGAAAGGAGCTGGCATCTCACTCTCTTTGAATCTTCTTTATCATGCTAGGATTAGCAGGAAAAAGTTAAAAATTTCAGAATTGCACCTTGCAATGTGGAGATATTATTGTTTGTGCATTTACAATATTCATTGATTTTTGCCATTGAAAAACGTCCAGAAATGTTTGAAGCTACTGACTGAATGAAAGGAGCTGGCATCTCACTCTCTTTGAATCTTCTTTATCATGCTAGAATTAGCAGGAAAAAGCAAAAAATTTCAGAATTGCACCTTGCAATGTGGATATATTACTGTTTGTGCATTTACAATATTCATTGATTTTTGCCATTGAAAAACTTCCAGAAATGTTTGAAGCTACTGACTGAATGAAAGGAGCTGGCATCTCACTCTCTTTGAATCTTCTTTATCATGCTAGGATTAGCAAGAAAAAGCAAAACATTTCAGAATTGCACCTTGCAATGTGGAGATATTACTGTTTGTGCATTTACAATATTCATTGATTTTTGCCATTGAAAAACATCATGTTATTCATATACCAGAAATGTTTGAAGCTACTGACTGAATGAAAGGAGCTGGCATCTCACTCTCTTTGAATCTTATTTATCATGCTAGGATTAGCAGGAAAAAGCAAAAAATTTCAGAATTGCACCTTGCAATGTGGAGATATTATTGTTTGTGCATTTACAATATTCATTGATTTTTGCCATTGAAAAACATACAGAAATGTTTGAAGCTACTGACTGAATGAAAGGAGCTGGCATCTCACTCTCTTTGAATCTTCTTTATCATGCTAGGATTAGCAGGAAAAAGCAAAAAATTTCAGAATTGCACCTTGCAATGTGGAGATATTACTGTTTGTGCATTTACAATATTCATTGATTTTTGCCATTGAAAAACGTCCAGAAATGTTTGAAGCTACTGACTGAATGAAAGGAGCTGGCATCTCACTCTTTTTGAATCTTCTTTATCATGCTAGGATTAGCAGGAAAAAGCAAAAAATTTCAGAATTGCACCTTGCAATGTGGAGATATTACTGTTTGTGCATTTACAATATTCATTGATTTTTGCCATTGAAAAACATCATGTTATTCATATACCAGAAATGTTTGAAGCTACTGACTGAATGAAAGGAGGTGGCATCTCACTCTTTTTGAATCTTCTTTATCATGCTAGGATTAGCAGGAAAAAGCAAAAAATTTCAGAATTGCACCTTGCAATGTGGAGATATTACTGTTTGTGCATTTACAATATTCATTGATTTTTGCCATTGAAAAACGTCCAGAAATGTTTGAAGCTACTGACTGAATGAAAGGAGCTGGCATCTCACTCTCTTTGAATCTTCTTTATCATGCTAGGATTAGCAGGAAAAAGCAAAAAATTTCAGAATTGCACCTTGCAATGTGGAGATATTATTGTTTGTGCATTTACAATATTCATTGATTTTTGCCATTGAAAAACGTCCAGAATTGTTTGAAGCTACTGACTGAATGAAAGGAGCTGGCATCTCACTCTCTTTGAATCTTCTTTATCATGCTAGGATTAGCAGGAAAAAGCAAAAAATTTCAGAATTGCACCTTGCAATGTGGAGATATTACTGTTTGTGCATTTACAATATTCATTGATTTTTGCCATTGAAAAACGTCCAGAAATGTTTGAAGCTACTGACTGAATGAAAGGAGCTGGCATCTCACTCTCTTTGAATCTTCTTTATCATGCTAGGATTAGCAGGAAAAAGCAAAAAATTTCAGAATTGCACCTTGCAATGTGGAGATATTACTGTTTGTGCATTTACAATATTCATTGATTTTTGCCATTGAAAAACGTCCAGAAATGTTTGAAGCTACTGACTCAATGAAAGGAGCTGGCATCTCACTCTCTTTGAATCTTCTTTATCATGCTAGGATTAGCAGGAAAAAGCAAAAAATTTCAGAATTGCACCTTGCAATGTGGAGATATTACTGTTTGTGCATTTACAATATTCATTGATTTTTGCCATTGAAAAACGTCCAGAAATGTTTGAAGCTACTGACTGAATGAAAGGAGCTGGCATCTCACTCTCTTTGAATCTTCTTTATCATGCTAGGATTAGCAGGAAAAAGCAAAAAATTTCAGAATTGCACCTTGCAATGTGGAGATATTACTGTTTGTGCATTTACAATATTCATTGATTTTTGCCATTGAAAAACGTCCAGAAATGTTTGAAGCTACTGACTGAATGAAAGGAGCTGGCATCTCACTCTCTTTGAATCTTCTTTATCATGCTAGGATTAGCAGGAAAAAGCAAAAAATTTCAGAATTGCACCTTGCAATGCGGAGAAATTACTGTTTGTGCATTTACAATATTCATAGATTTTTGCCATTGAAAAACATCATGTTATTCATATACCAGAAATGTTTGAAGCTACTGACTGAATGAAAGGAGCTGGCATCTCACTCTCTTTGAATCTTCTTTATCATGCTAGGATTAGCAAGAAAAAGCAAAAAATTTCAGAATTGCACCTTGCAATGTGGAGATATTACTGTTTGTGCATTTACAATATTCATTGATTTTTGCCATTGAAAAACATCATGTTATTCATATACCAGAAATGTTTGAAGCTACTGACTGAATGAAAGGAGCTGGCCTCTCACTCTTTTTGAATCTTTTTATCATGCTAGGATTAGCAAGAAAAAGCAAAAAATTTCAGAATTGCACCTTGCAATGTGGAGATATTACTGTTTGTGCATTTACAATATTCATTGATTTTTGCCATTGAAAAACATCATGTTATTCATATACCAGAAATGTTTGAAGCTACTGACTGAATGAAAGGAGCTGGCATCTCACTCTCTTTGAATTTTCTTTATCATGCTAGGATTAGCAGGAAAAAGCAAAAAATTTCAGAATTGCACCTTGCAATGTGGAGATATTACTGTTTGTGCATTTACAATATTCATTGATTTTTGCCATTGAAAAACATCCAGAAATGTTTGAAGCTACTGACTGAATGAAAGGAGCTGGCATCTCACTCTCTTTGAATCTTCTTTATGATGCTAGGATTAGCAGGAAAAAGCAAAAAATTTCAGAATTGCACCTTGCAATGTGGAGATATTACTGTTTGTGCATTTACAATATTCATTGATTTTTGTCATTGAAAAACATCATGTTATTCATATACCAGAAATGTTTGAAGCTACTGACTGAATGAAAGGAGCTGGCATATCACTCTCTTTGAATCTTCTTTATCATGCTAGGATTAGCAGGAAAAAGCAAAAAATTTCAGAATTGCACCTTGCAATGTGGAGATATTACTGTTTGTGCATTTACAATATTCATTGATTTTTGCCATTGAAAAAGATCATGTTATTCATATACCAGAAATGTTTGAAGCTACTGACTGAATGAAAGGAGCTGGCATCTCACTCTCTTTGAATCTTCTTTATCATGCTAGGATTAGCAGGAAAAAGCAAAAAATTTCAGAATTGCACCTTGCAATGCGGAGAAATTACTGTTTGTGCATTTACAATATTCATTGATTTTTGCCATTGAAAAATATCATGTTATTCATATACCAGAAATGTTTGAAGCTACTGACTGAATGAAAGGAGCTCCATCTCACTCTCTTTGAATCTTCTTTATCATGCTAGGATTAGCAAGAAAAAGCAAAAAATTTCAGAATTGCACCTTGCAATGTGGAGATATTACTGTTTGTGCATTTACAATATTCATTGATTTTTGCCATTGAAAAACGTCCAGAAATGTTTGAAGCTACTGACTGAATGAAAGGAGCTGGCATCTCACTCTCTTTGAATCTTCTTTATCATGCTAGGATTAGCAGGAAAAAGCAAAAAATTTCAGAATTGCTCCTTGCAATGTGGAGATATTACTATTTGTGCATTTACAATATTCATTGATTTTTGCCATTGAAAAACGTCCAGAAATGTTTGAAGCTACTGACTGAATGAAAGGAGCTGGCATCTCACTCTCTTTGAATCTTCTTTATCATGCTAGGATTAGCAGGAAAAAGCAAAAAATTTCAGAATTGCACCTTGCAATGTGGAGATATTACTGTTTGTGCATTTACAATATTCATTGATTTTTGCCATTGAAAAACATCCAGAAATGTTTGAAGCTACTGACTGAATGAAAGGAGCTGGCATCTCACTCTCTTTGAATCTTCTTTATCATGCTAGGATTAGCAAGAAAAAGCAAAAAATTTCAGAATTGCACCTTGCAATGTGGAGATATTACTGTTTGTGCATTTACAATATTCATTGATTTTTGCCATTGAAAAAGATCCAGAAATGTTTGAAGCTACTGACTGAATGAAAGGAGCTGGCATCTCACTCTCTTTGAATCTTCTTTATCATGCTAGGATTAGCAGGAAAAAGCGAAAAATTTCAGAATTGCACCATGCAATGTGGAGATATTACTGTTTGTGCATTTACAATATTCATTGATTTTTGCCATTGAAAAACGTCCAGAAATGTTTGAAGCTACTGACTGAATGAAAGGAGCTGGCATCTCACTCTCTTTGAATCTTCTTTATCATGCTAGGATTAGCAGGAAAAAGCAAAAAATTTCAGAATTGCACCTTGCAATGTGGAGATATTACTGTTTGTGCATTTACAATATTCATTGATTTTTGCCATTGAAAAACGTCCAGAAATGTTTGAAGCTACTGACTGAATGAAAGGAGCTGGCATCTCACTCTCTTTGAATCTTCTTTATCATGCTAGGATTAGCAGGAAAAAGCAAAAAATTTCAGAATTGCACCTTGCAATGTGGAGATATTACTGTTTGTGCATTTACAATATTCATTGATTTTTGCCATTGAAAAACGTCCAGAAATGTTTGAAGCTACTGACTGAATGAAAGGAGCTGGCATCTCACTCTCTTTGAATCTTCTTTATCATGCTAGGATTAGCAGGAAAAAGCAAAAAATTTCAGAATTGCACCTTGCAATGCGGAGAAATTACTGTTTGTGCATTTACAATATTCATTGATTTTTGCCATTGAAAAACATCATGTTATTCATATACCAGAAATGTTTGAAGCTACTGACTGAATGAAAGGAGCTGGCATCTCACTCTCTTTGAATCTTCTTTATCATGCTAGGATTAGCAAGAAAAAGCAAAACATTTCAGAATTGCACCTTGCAATGTGGAGATATTACTGTTTGTGCATTTACAATATTCATTGATTTTTGCCATTGAAAAACATCATGTTATTCATATACCAGAAATGTTTGAAGCTACTGACTGAATGAAAGGAGCTGGCATCTCACTCTTTTTGAATCTTCTTTATCATGCTAGGATTAGCAAGAAAAAGCAAAAAATTTCAGAATTGCACCTTGCAATGTGGAGATATTACTGTTTGTGCATTTACAATATTCATTGATTTTTGCCATTGAAAAACATCATGTTATTCATATACCAGAAATGTTTGAAGCTACTGACTGAATGAAAGGAGCTGGCATCTCACTCTCTTTGAATCTTCTTTATCATGCTAGGATTAGCAGGAAAAAGCAAAAAATTTCAGAATTGCACCTTGCAATGTGGAGATATTACTGTTTGTGCATTTACAATATTCATTGATTTTTGCCATTGAAAAACGTCCAGAAATGTTTGAAGCTACTGACTGAATGAAAGGAGCTGGCATCTCACTCTCTTTGAATCTTCTTTATCATGCTAGGATTAGCAGGAAAAAGCAAAAAATTTCAGAATTGCACCTTGCAATGTGGAGATATTACTGTTTGTGCATTTACAATATTCATTGATTTTTGTCATTGAAAAACATCATGTTATTCATATACCAGAAATGTTTGAAGCTACTGACTGAATGAAAGGAGCTGGCATCTCACTCTCTTTGAATCTTCTTTATCATGCTAGGATTAGCAGGAAAAAGCAAAAAATTTCAGAATTGCACCTTGCAATGTGGAGAAATTACTGTTTGTGCATTTACAATATTCATTGATTTTTGCCATTGAAAAATATCATGTTATTCATATACCAGAAATGTTTGAAGCTACTGACTGAATGAAAGGAGCTGGCATCTCACTCTCTTTGAATCTTCTTTATCATGCTAGGATTAGCAAGAAAAAGCAAAAAAATTCAGAATTGCACCTTGCAATGTGGAGATATTACTGTTTGTGCATTTACAATATTCATTGATTTTTGCCATTGAAAAACGTCCAGAAATGTTTGAAGCTACTGACTGAATGAAAGGAGCTGGCATCTCACTCTCTTTGAATCTTCTTTATCATGCTAGGATTAGCAGGAAAAAGCAAAAAATTTCAGAATTGCACCTTGCAATGTGGAGATATTACTATTTGTGCATTTACAATATTCATTGATTTTTGCCATTGAAAAACGTCCAGAAATGTTTGAAGCTACTGACTGAATGAAAGGAGCTGGCATCTCACTCTCTTTGAATCTTCTTTATCATGCTAGGATTAGCAGGAAAAAGCAAAAAATTTCAGAATTGCACCTTGCAATGTGGAGATATTACTGTTTGTGCATTTACAATATTCATTGATTTTTGCCATTGAAAAACGTCCAGAAATGTTTGAAGCTACTGACTGAATGAAAGGAGCTGGCATCTCACTCTCTTTGAATCTTCTTTATCATGCTAGGATTAGCAAGAAAAAGCAAAAAATTTCAGAATTGCACCTTGCAATGTGGAGATATTACTGTTTGTGCATTTACAATATTCACTGATTTTTGCCATTGAAAAACATCATGTTATTCATATACCAGAAATGTTTGAAGCTACTGACTGAATGAAAGGAGCTGGCATCTCACTCTCTTTGAATCTTCTTTATCATGCTAGGATTAGCAGGAAAAAGCAAAAAATTTCAGAATTGCACCTTGCAATGTGGAGATATTACTGTTTGTGCATTTACAATATTCATTGATTTTTGCCATTGAAAAACATCATGTTATTCATATACCAGAAATGTTTGAAGCTACTGACTGAATGAAAGGAGCTGGCATCTCACTCTCTTTGAATCTTCTTTATCATGCTAGGATTAGCAGGAAAAAGCAAAAAATTTCAGAATTGCACCTTGCAATGTGGAGATATTACTGTTTGTGCATTTACAATATTCATTGATTTTTGCCATTGAAAAACATCATGTTATTCATATACCAGAAATGTTTGAAGCTACTGACTGAATGAAAGGAGCTGGCATCTCACTCTCTTTGAATCTTCTTTATCATGCTAGGATTAGCAGGAAAAAGCAAAAAATTTCAGAATTGCACCTTGCAATGTGGAGATATTACTGTTTGTGCATTTACAATATTCATTGATTTTTGCCATTGAAAAACGTCCAGAAATGTTTGAAGCTACTGACTGAATGAAAGGAGCTGGCATCTGACTCTCTTTGAATCTTCTTTATCATGCTAGGATTAGCAGGAAAAAGCAAAAAATTTCAGAATTGCACCTTGCAATGTGGATATATTACTGTTTGTGCATTTACAATATTCATTGATTTTTGCCATTGAAAAACGTCCAGAAATGTTTGAAGCTACTGACTGAATGAAAGGAGCTGGCATCTCACTCGCTTTGAATCTTCTTTATCATGCTAGGATTAGCAAGAAAAAGCAAAAAATTTCAGAATTGCACCTTGCAATGTGGAGATATTACTGTTTGTGCATTTACAATATTCATTGATTTTTGCCATTGAAAAACATCATGTTATTCATATACCAGAAATGTTTGAAGCTACTGACTGAATGAAAGGAGCTGGCATCTCACTCTCTTTGAATCTTCTTTATCATGCTAGGATTAGCAGGAAAAAGCAAAAAATTTCAGAATTGCACCTTGCAATGTGGAGATATTATTGTTTGTGCATTTACAATATTCATTGATTTTTGCCATTGAAAAACGTCCAGAAATGTTTGAAGCTACTGACTGAATGAAAGGAGCTGGCATCTCACTCTCTTTGAATCTTCTTTAACATGCTAGGATTAGCAGGAAAAAGCAAAAAATATCAGAATTGCACCTTGCAATGTGGAGATATTAATGTTTGTGCATTTACAATATTCATTGATTTTTGCCATTGAAAAACGTCCAGAAATGTTTGAAGCTACTGACTGAATGAAAGGAGCTGGCATCTCACTCTCTTTGAATCTTCTTTATCATGCTAGGATTAGCAGGAAAAAGCAAAAAATTTCAGAATTGCACCTTGCAATGTGGAGATATTACTGTTTGTGCATTTACAATATTCATTGATTTTTGCCATTGAAAAACATCATGTTATTTATATACCAGAAATGTTTGAAGCTACTGACTGAATGAAAGGAGGTGGCATCTCACTCTCTTTGAATCTTCTTTATCATGCTAGGATTAGCAGGAGAAAGCAAAAAATTTCAGAATTGCACCTTGCAATGTGGAGATATTACTGTTTGTGCATTTACAATATTCATTGATTTTTGCCATTGAAAAACGTCCAGAAATGTTTGAAGCTACTGACTGAATGAAAGGAGCTAGCATCTCACTCTCTTTGAATCTTCTTTATCATGCTAGGATAAGCAGGAAAAAGCAAAAAATTTCAGAATTGCACCTTGCAATGTGGAGATATTATTGTTTGTGCATTTACAATATTCATTGATTTTTGCCATTGAAAAACGTCCAGAATTGTTTGAAGCTACTGACTGAATGAAAGGAGCTGGCATCTCACTCTCTTTGAATCTTCTTTATCATGCTAGGATTAGCAGGAAAAAGCAAAAAATTTCAGAATTGCACCTTGCAATGTGGAGATATTACTGTTTGTGCATTTACAATATTCATTGATTTTTTCATTGAAAAACGTCCAGAAATGTTTGAAGCTACTGACTGAATGAAAGGAGCTGGCATCTCACTCTCTTTGAATCTTCTTTATCATGCTAGGATTAGCAGGAAAAAGCAAAAAATTTCAGAATTGCACCTTGCAATGTGGAGATATTACTGTTTGTGCATTTACAATATTCATTGATTTTTGCCATTGAAAAACGTCCAGAAATGTTTGAAGCTACTGACTGAATGAAAGGAGCTGGCATCTCACTCTCTTTGAATCTTCTTTATCATGCTAGGATTAGCAGGAAAAAGCAAAAAATTTCAGAATTGCACCTTGCAATGCGGAGAAATTACTGTTTGTGCATTTACAATATTCATTGATTTTTGCCATTGAAAAACATCATGTTATTCATATACCAGAAATGTGTGAAGCTACTGACTGAATGAAAGGAGCTGGCATCTCACTCTCTTTGAATCTTCTTTATCATGCTAGGATTAGCAAGAAAAAGCAAAAAATTTCAGAATTGCACCTTGCAATGTGGAGATATTACTGTTTGTGCATTTACAATATTCATTGACTTTTGCCATTGAAAAACATCATGTTATTCATATACCAGAAATGTTTGAAGCTACTGACTGAATGAAAGGAGCTGGCATCTCACTCTCTTGGAATCTTCTTTATCATGCTAGGATTAGCAGGAAAAAGCAAAAAATTTCAGAATTGCACCTTGCAATGTGGAGATATTACTGTTTGTGCATTTACAATATTCATTGATTTTTGCCATTGAAAAACGTCCAGAAATGTTTGAAGCTACTGACTGAATGAAAGGAGCTGGCATCTCACTCTCTTTGAATCTTCTTTATCATGCTAGGATTAGCAGGAAAAAGCAAAAAATTTCAGAATTGCACCTTGCAATGTGGAGATATTACTGTTTGTGCATTTACAATATTCATTGATTTTTGCCATTGAAAAACGTCCAGAAATGTTTGAAGCTACTGACTGAATGAAAGGAGCTGGCATCTCACTCTCTTTGAATCTTCTTTATCATGCTAGGATTAGCAGGAAAAAGCAAAAAATTTCAGAATTGCACCTTGCAATGTGGAGATATTACTGTTTGTGCATTTACAATATTCATTGATTTTTGCCATTGAAAAACGTCCAGAAATGTTTGAAGCTACTGACTGAATGAAAGGAGCTGGCATCTCACTCTCTTTGAATCTTCTTTATCATGCTAGGATTAGCAGGAAAAAGCAAAAAATTTCAGAATTGCACCTTGCAATGTGGAGATATTACTGTTTGTGCATTTACAATATTCATTGATTTTTGCCATTGAAAAACGTCCAGAAATGCTTGAAGCTACTGACTGAATGAAAGGAGCTGGCATCTCACTCTCTTTGAATCTTCTTTATCATGCTAGGATTAGCAGGAAAAAGCAAAAAATTTCAGAATTGCACCTTGCAATGCGGAGAAATTACTGTTTGTGCATTTACAATATTCATTGATTTTTGCCATTGAAAAACATCATGTTATTCATATACCAGAAATGTTTGAAGCTACTGACTGAATGAAAGGAGCTGGCATCTCACTCTCTTTGAATCTTCTTTATCATGCTAGGATTAGCAAGAAAAAGCAAAAAATTTCAGAATTGCACCTTGCAATGTGGAGATATTACTGTTTGTGCATTTACAATATTCATTGATTTTTGCCATTGAAAAACATCATGTTATTCATATACCAGAAATGTTTGAAGCTACTGACTGAATGAAAGGAACTGGCATCTCACTCTTTTTGAATCTTCTTTATCATGCTAGGATTAGCAAGAAAAAGCAAAAAATTTCAGAATTGCACCTTGCAATGTGGAGATATTACTGTTTGTGCATTTACAATATTCATTGATTTTTGCCATTGAAAAACATCATGTTATTCATGTACCAGAAATGTTTGAAGCTACTGACTGAATGAAAGGAGCTGGCATCTCACTCTCTTTGAATCTTCTTTATCATGCTAGGATTAGCAGGAAAAAGCAAAAAATTTCAGAATTGCACCTTGCAATGTGGAGATATTACTGTTTGTGCATTTACAATATTCATTGATTTTTGCCATTGAAAAACGTCCAGAAATGTTTGAAGCTACTGACTGAATGAAAGGAGCTGGCATCTCACTCTCTTTGAATCTTCTTTATCATGCTAGGATTAGCAGGAAAAAGCAAAAAATTTCAGAATTGCACCTTGCAATGTGGAGATATTACTGTTTGTGCATTTACAATATTCATTGATTTTTGCCATTGAAAAACATCATGTTATTTATATACCAGAAATGTTTGAAGCTACTGACTGAATGAAAGGAGGTGGCATCTCACTCTCTTTGAATCTTCTTTATCATGCTAGGATTAGCAGGAGAAAGCAAAAAATTTCAGAATTGCACCTTGCAATGTGGAGATATTACTGTTTGTGCATTTACAATATTCATTGATTTTTGCCATTGAAAAACGTCCAGAAATGTTTGAAGCTACTGACTGAATGAAAGGAGCTAGCATCTCACTCTCTTTGAATCTTCTTTATCATGCTAGGATAAGCAGGAAAAAGCAAAAAATTTCAGAATTGCACCTTGCAATGTGGAGATATTATTGTTTGTGCATTTACAATATTCATTGATTTTTGCCATTGAAAAACGTCCAGAATTGTTTGAAGCTACTGACTGAATGAAAGGAGCTGGCATCTCACTCTCTTTGAATCTTCTTTATCATGCTAGGATTAGCAGGAAAAAGCAAAAAATTTCAGAATTGCACCTTGCAATGTGGAGATATTACTGTTTGTGCATTTACAATATTCATTGATTTTTTCATTGAAAAACGTCCAGAAATGTTTGAAGCTACTGACTGAATGAAAGGAGCTGGCATCTCACTCTCTTTGAATCTTCTTTATCATGCTAGGATTAGCAGGAAAAAGCAAAAAATTTCAGAATTGCACCTTGCAATGTGGAGATATTACTGTTTGTGCATTTACAATATTCATTGATTTTTGCCATTGAAAAACGTCCAGAAATGTTTGAAGCTACTGACTGAATGAAAGGAGCTGGCATCTCACTCTCTTTGAATCTTCTTTATCATGCTAGGATTAGCAGGAAAAAGCAAAAAATTTCAGAATTGCACCTTGCAATGCGGAGAAATTACTGTTTGTGCATTTACAATATTCATTGATTTTTGCCATTGAAAAACATCATGTTATTCATATACCAGAAATGTTTGAAGCTACTGACTGAATGAAAGGAGCTGGCATCTCACTCTCTTTGAATCTTCTTTATCATGCTAGGATTAGCAAGAAAAAGCAAAAAATTTCAGAATTGCACCTTGCAATGTGGAGATATTACTGTTTGTGCATTTACAATATTCATTGACTTTTGCCATTGAAAAACATCATGTTATTCATATACCAGAAATGTTTGAAGCTACTGACTGAATGAAAGGAGCTGGCATCTCACTCTCTTGGAATCTTCTTTATCATGCTAGGATTAGCAGGAAAAAGCAAAAAATTTCAGAATTGCACCTTGCAATGTGGAGATATTACTGTTTGTGCATTTACAATATTCATTGATTTTTGCCATTGAAAAACGTCCAGAAATGTTTGAAGCTACTGACTGAATGAAAGGAGCTGGCATCTCACTCTCTTTGAATCTTCTTTATCATGCTAGGATTAGCAGGAAAAAGCAAAAAATTTCAGAATTGCACCTTGCAATGTGGAGATATTACTGTTTGTGCATTTACAATATTCATTGATTTTTGCCATTGAAAAACGTCCAGAAATGTTTGAAGCTACTGACTGAATGAAAGGAGCTGGCATCTCACTCTCTTTGAATCTTCTTTATCATGCTAGGATTAGCAGGAAAAAGCAAAAAATTTCAGAATTGCACCTTGCAATGTGGAGATATTACTGTTTGTGCATTTACAATATTCATTGATTTTTGCCATTGAAAAACGTCCAGAAATGTTTGAAGCTACTGACTGAATGAAAGGAGCTGGCATCTCACTCTCTTTGAATCTTCTTTATCATGCTAGGATTAGCAGGAAAAAGCAAAAAATTTCAGAATTGCACCTTGCAATGTGGAGATATTACTGTTTGTGCATTTACAATATTCATTGATTTTTGCCATTGAAAAACGTCCAGAAATGCTTGAAGCTACTGACTGAATGAAAGGAGCTGGCATCTCACTCTCTTTGAATCTTCTTTATCATGCTAGGATTAGCAGGAAAAAGCAAAAAATTTCAGAATTGCACCTTGCAATGCGGAGAAATTACTGTTTGTGCATTTACAATATTCATTGATTTTTGCCATTGAAAAACATCATGTTATTCATATACCAGAAATGTTTGAAGCTACTGACTGAATGAAAGGAGCTGGCATCTCACTCTCTTTGAATCTTCTTTATCATGCTAGGCTTAGCAAGAAAAAGCAAAAAATTTCAGAATTGCACCTTGCAATGTGGAGATATTACTGTTTGTGCATTTACAATATTCATTGATTTTTGCCATTGAAAAACATCATGTTATTCATATACCAGAAATGTTTGAAGCTACTGACTGAATGAAAGGAACTGGCATCTCACTCTTTTTGAATCTTCTTTATCATGCTAGGATTAGCAAGAAAAAGCAAAAAATTTCAGAATTGCACCTTGCAATGTGGAGATATTACTGTTTGTGCATTTACAATATTCATTGATTTTTGCCATTGAAAAACATCATGTTATTCATGTACCAGAAATGTTTGAAGCTACTGACTGAATGAAAGGAGCTGGCATCTCACTCTCTTTGAATCTTCTTTATCATGCTAGGATTAGCAGGAAAAAGCAAAAAATTTCAGAATTGCACCTTGCAATGTGGAGATATTACTGTTTGTGCATTTACAATATTCATTGATTTTTGCCATTGAAAAACGTCCAGAAATGTTTGAAGCTACTGACTGAATGAAAGGAGCTGGCATCTCACTCTCTTTGAATCTTCTTTATCATGCTAGGATTAGCAGGAAAAAACAAAAAATTTCAGAATTGCACCTTGCAATGTGGAGATATTACTGTTTGTGCATTTACAATATTCATTGATTTTTGCCATTGAAAAACATCATGTTATTCATATACCAGAAATGTTTGAAGCTACTGACTGAATGAAAGGAGCTGGCATCTCACTCTCTTTGAATCTTCTTTATCATGCTAGGATTAGCAGGAAAAAGCAAAAAATTTCAGAATTGCACCTTGCAATGTGGAGATATTACTGTTTGTGCATTTACAATATTCATTGATTTTTGCCATTGAAAAAGATCATGTTATTCATATACCAGAAATGTTTGAAGCTACTGACTGAATGAAAGGAGCTGGCATCTCACTCTCTTTGAATCTTCTTTATAATGCTAGGATTAGCAGGAAAAAGCAAAAAATTTCAGAATTGCACCTTGCAATGTGGAGATATTACTGTTTTTGCATTTACAATATTCATTGATTTTTGCCATTGAAAAACGTCCAGAAATGTTTGAAGCTACTGACTGAATGAAAGGAGCTGGCATCTCACTCTCTTTGAATCTTCTTTATCATGCTAGGATTAGCAGGAAAAAGCAAAAAACTTCAGAATTGCACCTTGCAGTGTGGAGATATTACTGTTTGTGCATTTACAATATTCATTGATTTTTGCCATTGAAAAACGTCCAGAAATGTTTGAAGCTACTGACTGAATGAAAGGAGCTGGCATCTCACTCTCTTTGAATCTTCTTTATCATGCTAGGATTAGCAGGAAAAAGCAAAAAATTTCAGAATTGCACCTTGCAATGTGGAGATATTACTGTTTGTGCATTTACAATATTCATTGATTTTTGCCATTGAAAAACGTCCAGAAATGTTTGAAGCTACTGACTGAATGAAAGGAGCTGGCATCTCACTCTCTTTGAATCTTCTTTATCATGCTAGGATTAGCAGGAAAAAGCAAAAAATTTCAGAATTGCACCTTGCAATGTGGAGATATTACTGTTTGTGCATTTACAATATTCATTGATTTTTGCCATTGAAAAACGTCCAGAAATGTTTGAAGCTACTGACTGAATGAAAGGAGCTGGCATCTCACTCTCTTTGAATCTTCTTTATCATGCTAGGATTAGCAGGAAAAAGCAAAAAATTTCAGAATTGCACCTTGCAATGTGGAGATATTACTGTTTGTGCATTTACAATATTCATTGATTTTTGCCATTGAAAAAGATCCAGAAATGTTTGAAGCTACTGACTGAATGAAAGGAGCTGGCATCTCACTCTCTTTGAATCTTCTTTATCATGCTAGGATTAGCAGGAAAAAGCAAAAAATTTCAGAATTGCACCTTGCAATGTGGAGATATTACTGTTTGTGCATTTACAATATTCATTGATTTTTGCCATTGAAAAACGTCCAGAAATGTTTGAAGCTACTGACTGAATGAAAGGAGCTGGCATCTCACTCTCTTTGAATCTTCTTTATCATGCTAGGATTAGCAGGAAAAAGCAAAAAATTTCAGAATTGCACCTTGCAATGTGGAGATATTACTGTTTGTGCATTTACAATATTCATTGATTTTTGCCATTGAAAAACGTCCAGAAATGTTTGAAGCTACTGACTGAATGAAAGGAGCTGGCATCTCACTCTCTTTGAATCTTCTTTATCATGCTAGGATTAGCAGGAAAAAGCAAAAAATTTCAGAATTGCACCTTACAATGTGGAGATATTACTGTTTGTGCATTTACAATATTCATTGATTTTTGCCATTGAAAAACGTCCAGAAATGCTTGAAGCTACTGACTGAATGAAAGGAGCTGGAATCTCAATCTCTTTGAATCTTCTTTATCATGCTATGATTAGCAGGAAAAAGTAAAAAATTTCAGAATTGCACCTTGCAATGTAGAGATATTACTGTTTGTGCATTTACAATATTCATTGATTTTTGCCATTGAAAAACGTCCAGAAATGTTTGAAGCTACTGACTGAATGAAAGGAGCTGGCATCTCACTCTCTTTGAATCTTCTTTATCATGCTAGGATTAGCAGGAAAAAGCAAAAAATTTCAGAATTGCACCTTGCAATGCGGAGAAATTACTGTTTGTGCATTTACAATATTCATTGATTTTTGCCATTGAAAAACATCATGTTATTCATATACCAGAAATGTTTGAAGCTACTGACTGAATGAAAGGAGCTGGCATCTCACTCTCTTTGAATCTTCTTTATCATGCTAGGATTAGCAAGAAAAAGCAAAAAATTTCAGAATTGCACCTTGCAATGTGGAGATATTACTGTTTGTGCATTTACAATATTCATTGATTTTTGCCATTGAAAAACATCATGTTATTCATATACCAGAAATGTTTGAAGCTACTGACTGAATGAAAGGAACTGGCATCTCACTCTTTTTGAATCTTCTTTATCATGCTAGGATTAGCAAGAAAAAGCAAAAAATTTCAGAATTGCACCTTGCAATGTGGAGATATTACTGTTTGTGCATTTACAATATTCATTGATTTTTGCCATTGAAAAACATCATGTTATTCATATACCAGAAATGTTTGAAGCTACTGACTGAATGAAAGGAGCTGGCATCTCACTCTCTTTGAATCTTCTTTATCATGCTAGGATTAGCAGGAAAAAGCAAAAAATTTCAGAATTGCACCTTGCAATGTGGAGATATTACTGTTTGTGCATTTACAATATTCATTGATTTTTGCCATTGAAAAACGTCCAGAAATGTTTGAAGCTACTGACTGAATGAAAGGAGCTGGCATCTCACTCTCTTTGAATCTTCTTTATCATGCTAGGATTAGCAGGAAAAAGCAAAAAATTTCAGAATTGCACCTTGCAATGTGGAGATATTACTGTTTGTGCATTTACAATATTCATTGATTTTTGCCATTGAAAAACATCATGTTATTCATATACCAGAAATGTTTGAAGCTACTGACTGAATGAAAGGAGCTGGCATCTCACTCTCTTTGAATCTTCTTTATCATGCTAGGATTAGCAGGAAAAAGCAAAAAATTTCAGAATTGCACCTTGCAATGTGGAGATATTACTGTTTGTGCATTTACAATATTCATTGATTTTTGCCATTGAAAAAGATCATGTTATTCATATACCAGAAATGTTTGAAGCTACTGACTGAATGAAAGGAGCTGGCATCTCACTCTCTTTGAATCTTCTTTATCATGCTAGGATTAGCAGGAAAAAGCAAAAAATTTCAGAATTGCACCTTGCAATGTGGAGATATTACTGTTTTTGCATTTACAATATTCATTGATTTTTGCCATTGAAAAACGTCCAGAAATATTTGAAGCTACTGACTGAATGAAAGGAGCTGGCATCTCACTCTCTTTGAATCTTTTTTATCATGCTAGGATTAGCAGGAAAAAGCAAAAAATTTCAGAATTGCACCTTGCAATGTGGAGATATTACTGTTTGTGCATTTACAATATTCATTGATTTTTGCCATTGAAAAACATCCAGAAATGTTTGAAGCTACTGACTGAATGAAAGGAGCTGGCATCTCACTCTCTTTGAATCTTCTTTATCATGCTAGGATTAGCAGGAAAAAGCAAAAAACTTCAGAATTGCAACTTGCAATGTGGAGATATTACTGTTTGTGCATTTACAATATTCATTGATTTTTGCCATTGAAAAACGTCCAGAAATGTTTGAAGCTACTGACTGAATGAAAGGAGCTGGCATCTCACTCTCTTTGAATCTTCTTTATCATGCTAGGATTAGCAGGAAAAAGCAAAAAATTTCAGAATTGCACCTTGCAATGTGGAGATATTACTGTTTGTGCATTTACAATATTCATTGATTTTTGCCATTGAAAAACGTCCAGAAATGTTTGAAGTTACTGACTGAATGAAAGGAGCTGGCATCTCACTCTCTTTGAATCTTCTTTATCATGCTAGGATTAGCAGGAAAAAGCAAAAAATTTCAGAATTGCACCTTCCAATGCGGAGAAATTACTGTTTGTGCATTTACAATATTCATTGATTTTTGCCATTGAAAAACATCATGTTATTCATATACCAGAAATGTTTGAAGCTACTGACTGAATGAAAGGAGCTGGCATCTCACTCTCTTTGAATCTTCTTTATCATGCTAGGATTAGCAAGAAAAAGCAAAAAATTTCAGAATTGCACCTTGCAATGTGGAGATATTACTGTTTGTGCATTTACAATATTCATTGATTTTTGCCATTGAAAAACATCATGTTATTCATATACCAGAAATGTTTGAAGCTACTGACTGAATGAAAGGAGCTGGCATCTCACTCTTTTTGAATCTTCTTTATCATGCTAGGATTAGCAAGAAAAAGCAAAAAATTTCAGAATTGCACCTTGCAATGTGGAGATATTACTGTTTGTGCATTTACAATATTCATTGATTTTTGCCATTGAAAAACATCATGTTATTCATATACCAGAAATGTTTGAAGCTACTGACTGAATGAAAGGAGCTGGCATCTCACTCTCTTTGAATCTTCTTTATCATGCTAGGATTAGCAGGAAAAAGCAAAAAATTTCAGAATTGCACCTTGCAATGTGGAGATATTACTGTTTGTGCATTTACAATATTCATTGATTTTTGCCATTGAAAAACGTCCAGAAATGTTTGAAGCTACTGACTGAATGAAAGGAGCTGGCATCTCACTCTCTTTGAATCTTCTTTATCATGCTAGGATTAGCAGGAAAAAGCAAAAAATTTCAGAATTGCACCTTGCAATGTGGAGATATTACTGTTTGTGCATTTACAATATTCATTGATTTTTGCCATTGAAAAAGATCATGTTATTCATATACCAGAAATGTTTGAAGCTACTGAATGAATGAAAGGAGCTGGCATCTCACTCTCTTTGAATCTTCTTTATCATGCTAGGATTAGCAGGAAAAAGCAAAAAATTTCAGAATTGCACCTTGCAATGTGGAGATATTACTGTTTGTGCATTTACAATATTCATTGATTTTTGCCATTGAAAAACGTCCAGAAATGTTTGAAGCTACTGACTGAATGAAAGGAGCTGGCATCTCACTCTCTTTGAATCTTCTTTATCATGCTAGGATTAGCAGGAAAAAGCAAAAAATTTCAGAATTGCACCTTGCAATGTGGAGATATTACTGTTTGTGCATTTACAATATTCATTGATTTTTGCCATTGAAAAACATCCAGAAATGTTTGAAGCTACTGACTGAATGAAAGGAGCTGGCATCTCACTCTCTTTGAATCTTCTTTATCATGCTAGGATTAGCAGGAAAAAGCAAAAAACTTCAGAATTGCACCTTGCAATGTGGAGATATTACTGTTTGGGCATTTACAATATTCATTGATTTTTGCAATTGAAAAACGTCCAGAAATGTTTGAAGCTACTGACTGAATGAAAGGAGCTGGCATCTCACTCTCTTTGAATCTTCTTTATCATGCTAGGATTAGCTGGAAAAAGCAAAAAATTTCAGAATTGCACCTTGCAATGTGGAGATATTACTGTTTGTGCATTTACAATATTCGTTGATTTTTGCCATTGAAAAACGTCCAGAAATGTTTGAAGCTACTGACTGAATGAAAGGAGCTGGCATCTCACTCTCTTTGAATCTTCTTTATCATGCTAGGATTAGCAGGAAAAAGCAAAAAAATTCAGAATTGCACCTTGCAATGTGGAGATATTACTGTTTGTGCATTTACAATATTCATTGATTTTTGCCATTGAAAAACATCGTTATTCATATACCAGAAATGTTTGAAGCTACTGACTGAATTAAAGGAGCTGGCATCTCACTCTCTTTGAATCTTCTTTATCATGCTAGGATTAGCAAGAAAAAGCAAAAAATTTCAGAATTGCACCTTGCAATGTGGAGATATTACTGTTTGTGCATTTACAATATTCATTGATTTTTGCCATTGAAAAACATCATGTTATTCATATACCAGAAATGTTTGAAGCTACTGACTGAATGAAAGGAGCTGGCATCTCACTCTTTTTGAATCTTCTTTATCATGCTAGGATTAGCAAGAAAAAGCAAAAAAATTCAGAATTGCACCTTGCAATGTGGAGATATTACTGTTTGTGCATTTACAATATTCATTGATTTTTGCCATTGAAAAACATCATGTTATTCATATACCAGAAATGTTTGAAGCTACTGACTGAATGAAAGGAGCCGGCATCTCACTCTCTTTGAATCTTCTTTATCATGCTAGGATTAGCAGGAAAAAGCAAAAAATTTCAGAATTGCACCTTGCAATGTGGAGATATTACTGTTTGTGCATTTACAATATTCATTGATTTTTGCCATTGAAAAACGTCCAGAAATGTTTGAAGCTACTGACTGAATGAAAGGAGCTGGCATCTCACTCTCTTTGAATCTTCTTTATCATGCTAGGATTAGCAGGAAAAAGCAAAAAATTTCAGAATTGCACCTTGCAATGTGGAGATATTACTGTTTGTGCATTTACAATATTCATTGATTTTTGCCTTTGAAAAACATCATGTTATTCATATACCAGAAATGTTTGAAGCTACTGACTGAATGAAAGGAGCTGGCATCTCACTCTCTTTGAATCTTCTTTATCATGCTAGGATTAGCAGGAAAAAGCAAAAAATTTCAGAATTGCACCTTGCAATGTGGAGATATTACTGTTTGTGCATTTACAATATTCATTGATTTTTGCCATTGAAAAAGATCATGTTATTCATATACCAGAAATGTTTGAAGCTACTGACTGAATGAAAGGAGCTGGCATCTCACTCTCTTTGAATCTTCTTTATCATGCTAGGATTAGCAGGAAAAAGCAAAAAATTTCAGAATTGCACCTTGCAATGTGGAGATATTACTGTTTGTGCATTTACAATATTCATTGATTTTTGCCATTGAAAAACGTCCAGAAATGTTTGAAGCTACTGACTGAATGAAAGGAGCTGGCATCTCACTCTCTTTGAATCTTCTTTATCATGCTAGGATTAGCAGGAAAAAGCAAAAAATTTCAGAATTGCACCTTGCAATGTGGAGATATTACTGTTTGTGCATTTACAATATTCATTGATTTTTGCCATTGAAAAACATCCAGAAATGTTTGAAGCTACTGACTGAATGAAAGGAGCTGGCATCTCACTCTCTTTGAATCTTCTTTATCATGCTAGGATTAGCAGGAAAAAGCAAAAAACTTCAGAATTGCACCTTGCAATGTGGAGATATTACTGTTTGGGCATTTACAATATTCATTGATTTTTGCCATTGAAAAACGTCCAGAAATGTTTGAAGCTACTGACTGAATGAAAGGAGCTGGCATCTCACTCTCTTTGAATCTTCTTTATCATGCTAGGATTAGCAGGAAAAAGCAAAAAATTTCAGAATTGCACCTTGCAATGTGGAGATATTACTGTTTGTGCATTTACAATATTCATTGATTTTTGCCATTGAAAAACATCGTTATTCATATAACAGAAATGTTTGAAGCTACTGACTGAATGAAAGGAGCTGGCATCTCACTCTCTTTGAATCTTGTTTATCATGCTAGGATTAGCAGGAAAAAGCAAAAAAATTCAGAATTGCACCTTGCAATGTGGAGATATTACTGTTTGTGCATTTACAATATTCATTGATTTTTGCCATTGAAAAACATCATGTTATTCATATACCAGAAATGTTTGAAGCTACTGACTGAATGAAAGGAGCTGGCATCTCACTCTCTTTGAATCTTCTTTATCATGCTAGGATTAGCAGGAAAAAGCAAAAAATTTCAGAATTGCACCTTGCAATGTGGAGATATTACTGTTTGTGCATTTACAATATTCATTGATTTTTGCCATTGAAAAACATCATGTTATTCACATACCAGAAATGTTTGAAGCTACTGACTGAATGAAAGGAGCTGGCATCTCACTCTCTTTGAATCTTCTTTATCATGCTAGGATTAGCAGGAAAAAGCAAAAAATTTCAGAATTGCACCTTGCAATGTGGAGATATTACTGTTTGTGCATTTACAATATTCATTGATTTTTGCCATTGAAAAACGTCCAGAAATGTTTGAAGCTACTGACTGAATGAAAGGAGCTGGCATCTCACTCTCTTTGAATCTTCTTTATCATGCTAGGATTAGCAGGAAAAAGCAAAAAATTTCAGAATTGCACCTTGCAATGTGGAGATATTACTGTTTGTGCATTTACAATATTCATTGATTTTTGCCATTGAAAAACGTCCAGAAATGTTTGAAGCTACTGACTGAATGAAAGGAGCTGGCATCTCACTCTCTTTGAATCTTCTTTATCATGCTAGGATTAGCAGGAAAAAGCAAAAAATTTCAGAATTGCACCTTGCAATGTGGAGATATTACTGTTTGTGCATTTACAATATTCATTGATTTTTGCCATTGAAAAACATCCAGAAATGTTTGAAGCTACTGACTGAATGAAAGGAGCTGGCATCTCACTCTCTTTGAATCTTCTTTATCATGCTAGGATTAGCAGGAAAAAGCAAAAAACTTCAGAATTGCACCTTGCAATGTGGAGATATTACTGTTTGGGCATTTACAATATTCATTGATTTTTGCAATTGAAAAACGTCCAGAAATGTTTGAAGCTACTGACTGAATGAAAGGAGCTGGCATCTCACTCTCTTTGAATCTTCTTTATCATGCTAGGATTAGCAGGAAAAAGCAAAAAATTTCAGAATTGCACCTTGCAATGTGGAGATATTACTGTTTGTGCATTTACAATATTCATTGATTTTTGCCATTGAAAAACGTCCAGAAATGTTTGAAGCTACTGACTGAATGAAAGGAGCTGGCATCTCACTCTCTTTGAATCTTCTTTATCATGCTAGGATTAGCAGGAAAAAGCAAAAAAATTCAGAATTGCACCTTGCAATGTGGAGATATTACTGTTTGTGCATTTACAATATTCATTGATTTTTGCCATTGAAAAACATCGTTATTCATATACCAGAAATGTTTGAAGCTACTGACTGAATTAAAGGAGCTGGCATCTCACTCTCTTTGAATCTTCTTTATCATGCTAGGATTAGCAAGAAAAAGCAAAAAATTTCAGAATTGCACCTTGCAATGTGGAGATATTACTGTTTGTGCATTTACAATATTCATTGATTTTTGCCATTGAAAAACATCATGTTATTCATATACCAGAAATGTTTGAAGCTACTGACTGAATGAAAGGAGCTGGCATCTCACTCTTTTTGAATCTTCTTTATCATGCTAGGATTAGCAAGAAAAAGCAAAAAAATTCAGAATTGCACCTTGCAATGTGGAGATATTACTGTTTGTGCATTTACAATATTCATTGATTTTTGCCATTGAAAAACATCATGTTGTTCATATACCAGAAATGTTTGAAGCTACTGACTGAATGAAAGGAGCTGGCATCTCACTCTCTTTGAATCTTCTTTATAATGCTAGGATTAGCAGGAAAAAGCAAAAAATTTCAGAATTGCACCTTGCAATGTGGAGATATTACTGTTTGTGCATTTACAATATTCATTGATTTTTGCCATTGAAAAACGTCCAGAAATGTTTGAAGCTACTGACTGAATGAAAGGAGCTGGCATCTCACTCTCTTTGAATCTTCTTTATCATGCTAGGATTAGCAGGAAAAAGCAAAAAATTTCAGAATTGCA
Source organism: Phyllobates terribilis (assembly GCF_046119375.1). Lineage (NCBI taxonomy): Eukaryota > Metazoa > Chordata > Amphibia > Anura > Dendrobatidae > Phyllobates > Phyllobates terribilis. The sequence continues at coordinate 1,018,622 of NW_027362901.1, forward strand.
CCTTGCAATGTGGAGATATTACTGTTTGTGCATTTACAATATTCATTGATTTTTGCCTTTGAAAAACATCATGTTATTCATATACCAGAAATGTTTGAAGCTACTGACTGAATGAAAGGAGCTGGCATCTCACTCTCTTTGAATCTTCTTTATCATGCTAGGATTAGCAGGAAAAAGCAAAAAATTTCAGAATTGCACCTTGCAATGTGGAGATATTACTGTTTGTGCATTTACAATATTCATTGATTTTTGCCATTGAAAAAGATCATGTTATTCATATACCAGAAATGTTTGAAGCTACTGACTGAATGAAAGGAGCTGGCATCTCACTCTCTTTGAATCTTCTTTATCATGCTAGGATTAGCAGGAAAAAGCAAAAAATTTCAGAATTGCACCTTGCAATGTGGAGATATTACTGTTTGTGCATTTACAATATTCATTGATTTTTGCCATTGAAAAACGTCCAGAAATGTTTGAAGCTACTGACTGAATGAAAGGAGCTGGCATCTCACTCTCTTTGAATCTTCTTTATCATGCTAGGATTAGCAGGAAAAAGCAAAAAATTTCAGAATTGCACCTTGCAATGTGGAGATATTACTGTTTGTGCATTTACAATATTCATTGATTTTTGCCATTGAAAAACATCCAGAAATGTTTGAAGCTACTGACTGAATGAAAGGAGCTGGCATCTCACTCTCTTTGAATCTTCTTTATCATGCTAGGATTAGCAGGAAAAAGCAAAAAACTTCAGAATTGCACCTTGCAATGTGGAGATATTACTGTTTGGGCATTTACAATATTCATTGATTTTTGCCATTGAAAAACGTCCAGAAATGTTTGAAGCTACTGACTGAATGAAAGGAGCTGGCATCTCACTCTCTTTGAATCTTCTTTATCATGCTAGGATTAGCAGGAAAAAGCAAAAAATTTCAGAATTGCACCTTGCAATGTGGAGATATTACTGTTTGTGCATTTACAATATTCATTGATTTTTGCCATTGAAAAACATCGTTATTCATATAACAGAAATGTTTGAAGCTACTGACTGAATGAAAGGAGCTGGCATCTCACTCTCTTTGAATCTTGTTTATCATGCTAGGATTAGCAGGAAAAAGCAAAAAAATTCAGAATTGCACCTTGCAATGTGGAGATATTACTGTTTGTGCATTTACAATATTCATTGATTTTTGCCATTGAAAAACATCATGTTATTCATATACCAGAAATGTTTGAAGCTACTGACTGAATGAAAGGAGCTGGCATCTCACTCTCTTTGAATCTTCTTTATCATGCTAGGATTAGCAGGAAAAAGCAAAAAATTTCAGAATTGCACCTTGCAATGTGGAGATATTACTGTTTGTGCATTTACAATATTCATTGATTTTTGCCATTGAAAAACATCATGTTATTCACATACCAGAAATGTTTGAAGCTACTGACTGAATGAAAGGAGCTGGCATCTCACTCTCTTTGAATCTTCTTTATCATGCTAGGATTAGCAGGAAAAAGCAAAAAATTTCAGAATTGCACCTTGCAATGTGGAGATATTACTGTTTGTGCATTTACAATATTCATTGATTTTTGCCATTGAAAAACGTCCAGAAATGTTTGAAGCTACTGACTGAATGAAAGGAGCTGGCATCTCACTCTCTTTGAATCTTCTTTATCATGCTAGGATTAGCAGGAAAAAGCAAAAAATTTCAGAATTGCACCTTGCAATGTGGAGATATTACTGTTTGTGCATTTACAATATTCATTGATTTTTGCCATTGAAAAACATCGTTATTCATATACCAGAAATGTTTGAAGCTACTGACTGAATGAAAGGAGCTGGCATCTCACTCTCTTTGAATCTTCTTTATCATGCTAGGATTAGCAAGAAAAAGCAAAAAATTTCAGAATTGCACCTTGCAATGTGGAGATATTACTGTTTGTGCATTTACAATATTCATTGATTTTTGCCATTGAAAAACATCATGTTATTCATATACCAGAAATGTTTGAAGCTACTGACTGAATGAAAGGAGCTGGCATCTCACTCTTTTTGAATCTTCTTTATCATGCTAGGATTAGCAAGAAAAAGCAAAAAAATTCAGAATTGCACCTTGCAATGTGGAGATATTACTGTTTGTGCATTTACAATATTCATTGATTTTTGCCATTGAAAAACATCATGTTATTCATATACCAGAAATGTTTGAAGCTACTGACTGAATGAAAGGAGCTGGCATCTCACTCTCTTTGAATCTTCTTTATCATGCTAGGATTAGCAGGAAAAAGCAAAAAATTTCAGAATTGCACCTTGCAATGTGGAGATATTACTGTTTGTGCATTTACAATATTCATTGATTTTTGCCATTGAAAAACGTCCAGAAATGTTTGAAGCTACTGACTGAATGAAAGGAGCTGGCATCTCACTCTCTTTGAATCTTCTTTATCATGCTAGGATTAGCAGGAAAAAGCAAAAAAATTCAGAATTGCACCTTGCAATGTGGAGATATTACTGTTTGTGCATTTACAATATTCATTGATTTTTGCCATTGAAAAACGTCCAGAAATGTTTGAAGCTACTGACTGAATGAAAGGAGCTGGCATCTCACTCTCTTTGAATCTTCTTTATCATGCTAGGATTAGCAGGAAAAAGCAAAAAATTTCAGAATTGCACCTTGCAATGTGGAGATATTACTGTTTGTGCATTTACAATATTCATTGATTTTTGCCATTGAAAAACATCGTTATTCATATACCAGAAATGTTTGAAGCTACTGACTGAATGAAAGGAGCTGGCATCTCACTCTCTTTGAATCTTCTTTATCATGCTAGGATTAGCAAGAAAAAGCAAAAAATTTCAGAATTGCACCTTGCAATGTGGAGATATTACTGTTTGTGCATTTACAATATTCATTGATTTTTGCCATTGAAAAACATCATGTTATTCATATACCAGAAATGTTTGAAGCTACTGACTGAATGAAAGGAGCTGGCATCTCACTCTTTTTGAATCTTCTTTATCATGCTAGGATTAGCAAGAAAAAGCAAAAAAATTCAGAATTGCACCTTGCAATGTGGAGATATTACTGTTTGTGCATTTACAATATTCATTGATTTTTGCCATTGAAAAACATCATGTTATTCATATACCAGAAATGTTTGAAGCTACTGACTGAATGAAAGGAGCTGGCATCTCACTCTCTTTGAATCTTCTTTATCATGCTAGGATTAGCAGGAAAAAGCAAAAAATTTCAGAATTGCACCTTGCAATGTGGAGATATTACTGTTTGTGCATTTACAATATTCATTGATTTTTGCCATTGAAAAACGTCCAGAAATGTTTGAAGCTACTGACTGAATGAAAGGAGCTGGCATCTCACTCTCTTTGAATCTTCTTTATCATGCTAGGATTAGCAGGAAAAAGCAAAAAATTTCAGAATTGCACCTTGCAATGTGGAGATATTACTGTTTGTGCATTTACAATATTCATTGATTTTTGCCATTGAAAAACGTCCAGAAATGTTTGAAGCTACTGACTGAATGAAAGGAGCTGGCATCTCACTCTCTTTGAATCTTCTTTATCATGCTAGGATTAGCAGGAAAAAGCAAAAAATTTCAGAATTGCACCTTGCAATGTGGAGATATTACTGTTTGTGCATTTACAATATTCATTGATTTTTGCCATTGAAAAACATCCAGAAATGTTTGAAGCTACTGACTGAATGAAAGGAGCTGGCATCTCACTCTCTTTGAATCTTCTTTATCATGCTAGGATTAGCAGGAAAAAGCAAAAAACTTCAGAATTGCACCTTGCAATGTGGAGATATTACTGTTTGGGCATTTACAATATTCATTGATTTTTGCAATTGAAAAACGTCCAGAAATGTTTGAAGCTACTGACTGAATGAAAGGAGCTGGCATCTCACTCTCTTTGAATCTTCTTTATCATGCTAGGATTAGCAGGAAAAAGCAAAAAATTTCAGAATTGCACCTTGCAATGTGGAGATATTACTGTTTGTGCATTTACAATATTCATTGATTTTTGCCATTGAAAAACGTCCAGAAATGTTTGAAGCTACTGACTGAATGAAAGGAGCTGGCATCTCACTCTCTTTGAATCTTCTTTATCATGCTAGGATTAGCAGGAAAAAGCAAAAAAATTCAGAATTGCACCTTGCAATGTGGAGATATTACTGTTTGTGCATTTACAATATTCATTGATTTTTGCCATTGAAAAACATCGTTATTCATATACCAGAAATGTTTGAAGCTACTGACTGAATGAAAGGAGCTGGCATCTCACTCTCTTTGAATCTTCTTTATCATGCTAGGATTAGCAAGAAAAAGCAAAAAATTTCAGAATTGCACCTTGCAATGTGGAGATATTACTGTTTGTGCATTTACAATATTCATTGATTTTTGCCATTGAAAAACATCATGTTATTCATATACCAGAAATGTTTGAAGCTACTGACTGAATGAAAGGAGCTGGCATCTCACTCTTTTTGAATCTTCTTTATCATGCTAGGATTAGCAAGAAAAAGCAAAAAAATTCAGAATTGCACCTTGCAATGTGGAGATATTACTGTTTGTGAATTTACAATATTCATTGATTTTTGCCATTGAAAAACATCATGTTATTCATATACCAGAAATGTTTGAACCTACTGACTGAATGAAAGGAGCTGGCATCTCACTCTCTTTGAATCTTCTTTATCATGCTAGGATTAGCAGGAAAAAGCAAAAAATTTCAGAATTGCACCTTGCAATGTGGAGATATTACTGTTTGTGCATTTACAATATTCATTGATTTTTGCCATTGAAAAACGTCCAGAAATGTTTGAAGCTACTGACTGAATGAAAGGAGCTGGCATCTCACTCTCTTTGAATCTTCTTTATCATGCTAGGATTAGCAGGAAAAAGCAAAAAATTTCAGAATTGCACCTTGCAATGTGGAGATATTACTGTTTGTGCATTTACAATATTCATTGATTTTTGCCTTTGAAAAACATCATGTTATTCATATACCAGAAATGTTTGAAGCTACTGACTGAATGAAAGGAGCTGGCATCTCACTCTCTTTGAATCTTCTTTATCATGCTAGGATTAGCAGGAAAAAGCAAAAAATTTCAGAATTGCACCTTGCAATGTGGAGATATTACTGTTTGTGCATTTACAATATTCATTGATTTTTGCCATTGAAAAAGATCATGTTATTCATATACCAGAAATGTTTGAAGCTACTGACTGAATGAAAGGAGCTGGCATCTCACTCTCTTTGAATCTTCTTTATCATGCTAGGATTAGCAGGAAAAAGCAAAAAATTTCAGAATTGCACCTTGCAATGTGGAGATATTACTGTTTGTGCATTTACAATATTCATTGATTTTTGCCATTGAAAAACGTCCAGAAATGTTTGAAGCTACTGACTGAATGAAAGGAGCTGGCATCTCACTCTCTTTGAATCTTCTTTATCATGCTAGGATTAGCAGGAAAAAGCAAAAAATTTCAGAATTGCACCTTGCAATGTGGAGATATTACTGTTTGTGCATTTACAATATTCATTGATTTTTGCCATTGAAAAACATCCAGAAATGTTTGAAGCTACTGACTGAATGAAAGGAGCTGGCATCTCACTCTCTTTGAATCTTCTTTATCATGCTAGGATTAGCAGGAAAAAGCAAAAAAATTCAGAATTGCACCTTGCAATGTGGAGATATTACTGTTTGTGCATTTACAATATTCATTGATTTTTGCCATTGAAAAACATCGTTATTCATATACCAGAAATGTTTGAAGCTACTGACTGAATGAAAGGAGCTGGCATCTCACTCTCTTTGAATCTTCTTTATCATGCTAGGATTAGCAAGAAAAAGCAAAAAATTTCAGAATTGCACCTTGCAATGTGGAGATATTACTGTTTGTGCATTTACAATATTCATTGATTTTTGCCATTGAAAAACATCATGTTATTCATATACCAGAAATGTTTGAAGCTACTGACTGAATGAAAGGAGCTGGCATCTCACTCTTTTTGAATCTTCTTTATCATGCTAGGATTAGCAAGAAAAAGCAAAAAAATTCAGAATTGCACCTTGCAATGTGGAGATATTACTGTTTGTGCATTTACAATATTCATTGATTTTTGCCATTGAAAAACATCATGTTATTCATATACCAGAAATGTTTGAAGCTACTGACTGAATGAAAGGAGCTGGCATCTCACTCTCTTTGAATCTTCTTTATCATGCTAGGATTAGCAGGAAAAAGCAAAAAATTTCAGAATTGCACCTTGCAATGTGGAGATATTACTGTTTGTGCATTTACAATATTCATTGATTTTTGCCATTGAAAAACGTCCAGAAATGTTTGAAGCTACTGACTGAATGAAAGGAGCTGGCATCTCACTCTCTTTGAATCTTCTTTATCATGCTAGGATTAGCAGGAAAAAGCAAAAAATTTCAGAATTGCACCTTGCAATGTGGAGATATTACTGTTTGTGCATTTACAATATTCATTGATTTTTGCCTTTGAAAAACATCATGTTATTCATATACCAGAAATGTTTGAAGCTACTGACTGAATGAAAGGAGCTGGCATCTCACTCTCTTTGAATCTTCTTTATCATGCTAGGATTAGCAGGAAAAAGCAAAAAATTTCAGAATTGCACCTTGCAATGTGGAGATATTACTGTTTGTGCATTTACAATATTCATTGATTTTTGCCATTGAAAAAGATCATGTTATTCATATACCAGAAATGTTTGAAGCTACTGACTGAATGAAAGGAGCTGGCATCTCACTCTCTTTGAATCTTCTTTATCATGCTAGGATTAGCAGGAAAAAGCAAAAAATTTCAGAATTGCACCTTGCAATGTGGAGATATTACTGTTTGTGCATTTACAATATTCATTGATTTTTGCCATTGAAAAACGTCCAGAAATGTTTGAAGCTACTGACTGAATGAAAGGAGCTGGCATCTCACTCTCTTTGAATCTTCTTTATCATGCTAGGATTAGCAGGAAAAAGCAAAAAATTTCAGAATTGCACCTTGCAATGTGGAGATATTACTGTTTGTGCATTTACAATATTCATTGATTTTTGCCTTTGAAAAACATCATGTTATTCATATACCAGAAATGTTTGAAGCTACTGACTGAATGAAAGGAGCTGGCATCTCACTCTCTTTGAATCTTCTTTATCATGCTAGGATTAGCAGGAAAAAGCAAAAAATTTCAGAATTGCACCTTGCAATGTGGAGATATTACTGTTTGTGCATTTACAATATTCATTGATTTTTGCCATTGAAAAAGATCATGTTATTCATATACCAGAAATGTTTGAAGCTACTGACTGAATGAAAGGAGCTGGCATCTCACTCTCTTTGAATCTTCTTTATCATGCTAGGATTAGCAGGAAAAAGCAAAAAATTTCAGAATTGCACCTTGCAATGTGGAGATATTACTGTTTGTGCATTTACAATATTCATTGATTTTTGCCATTGAAAAACGTCCAGAAATGTTTGAAGCTACTGACTGAATGAAAGGAGCTGGCATCTCACTCTCTTTGAATCTTCTTTATCATGCTAGGATTAGCAGGAAAAAGCAAAAAATTTCAGAATTGCACCTTGCAATGTGGAGATATTACTGTTTGTGCATTTACAATATTCATTGATTTTTGCCATTGAAAAACGTCCAGAAATGTTTGAAGCTACTGACTGAATGAAAGGAGCTGGCATCTCACTCTCTTTGAATCTTCTTTATCATGCTAGGATTAGCAGGAAAAAGCAAAAAATTTCAGAATTGCACCTTGCAATGTGGAGATATTACTGTTTGTGCATTTACAATATTCATTGATTTTTGCCATTGAAAAACATCATGTTATTCATATACCAGAAATGTTTGAAGCTACTGACTGAATGAAAGGAGCTGGCATCTCACTCTCTTTGAATCTTCTTTATCATGCTAGGATTAGCAGGAAAAAGCAAAAAATTTTAGAATTGCACCTTGCAATGTGGAGATATTACTGTTTGTGCATTTACAATATTCATTGATTTTTGCCATTGAAAAACGTCCAGAAATGTTTGAAGCTACTGACTGAATGAAAGGAGCTGGCATCTCACTCTCTTTGAATCTTCTTTATCATGCTAGGATTAGCAGGAAAAAGCAAAAAATTTCAGAATTGCACCTTGCAATGTGGAGATATTACTGTTTGTGCATTTACAATATTCATTGATTTTTGCCTTTGAAAAACATCATGTTATTCATATACCAGAAATGTTTGAAGCTACTGACTGAATGAAAGGAGCTGGCATCTCACTCTCTTTGAATCTTCTTTATCATGCTAGGATTAGCAGGAAAAAGCAAAAAATTTCAGAATTGCACCTTGCAATGTGGAGATATTACTGTTTGTGCATTTACAATATTCATTGATTTTTGCCATTGAAAAAGATCATGTTATTCATATACCAGAAATGTTTGAAGCTACTGACTGAATGAAAGGAGCTGGCATCTCACTCTCTTTGAATCTTCTTTATCATGCTAGGATTAGCAGGAAAAAGCAAAAAATTTCAGAATTGCACCTTGCAATGTGGAGATATTACTGTTTGTGCATTTACAATATTAATTGATTTTTGCCATTGAAAAACGTCCAGAAATGTTTGAAGCTACTGACTGAATGAAAGGAGCTGGCATCTCACTCTCTTTGAATCTTCTTTATCATGCTAGGATTAGCAGGAAAAAGCAAAAAATTTCAGAATTGCACCTTGCAATGTGGAGATATTACTGTTTGTGCATTTACAATATTCATTGATTTTTGCCATTGAAAAACGTCCAGAAATGTTTGAAGCTACTGACTGAATGAAAGGAGCTGGCATCTCACTCTCTTTGAATCTTCTTTATCATGCTAGGATTAGCAGGAAAAAGCAAAAAATTTCAGAATTGCACCTTGCAATGTGGAGATATTACTGTTTGTGCATTTACAATATTCATTGATTTTTGCCATTGAAAAACGTCCAGAAATGTTTGAAGCTACTGACTGAATGAAAGGAGCTGGCATCTCACTCTCTTTGAATCTTCTTTATCATGCTAGGATTAGCAGGAAAAAGCAAAAAATTTCAGAATTGCACCTTGCAATGTGGAGATATTACTGTTTGTGCATTTACAATATTCATTGATTTTTGCCATTGAAAAACATCATGTTATTCATATACCAGAAATGTTTGAAGCTACTGACTGAATGAAAGGAGCTGGCATCTCACTCTCTTTGAATCTTCTTTATCATGCTAGGATTAGCAGGAAAAAGCAAAAAATTTCAGAATTGCACCTTGCAATGTGGAGATATTACTGTTTGTGCATTTACAATATTCATTGATTTTTGCCATTGAAAAACGTCCAGAAATGTTTGAAGCTACTGACTGAATGAAAGGAGCTGGCATCTCACTCTCTTTGAATCTTCTTTATCATGCTAGGATTAGCAGGAAAAAGCAAAAAATTTCAGAATTGCACCTTGCAATGTGGAGATATTACTGTTTGTGCATTTACAATATTCATTGATTTTTGCCATTGAAAAACATCATGTTATTCATATACCAGAAATGTTTGAAGCTACTGACTGAATGAAAGGAGCTGGCATCTCACTCTCTTTGAATCTTCTTTATCATGCTAGGATTAGCAGGAAAAAGCAAAAAATTTCAGAATTGCACCTTGCAATGTGGAGATATTACTGTTTGTGCATTTACAATATTCATTGATTTTTGCCATTGAAAAAGATCATGTTATTCATATACCAGAAATGTTTGAAGCTACTGACTGAATGAAAGGAGCTGGCATCTCACTCTCTTTGAATCTTCTTTATCATGCTAGGATTAGCAGGAAAAAGCAAAAAATTTCAGAATTGCACCTTGCAATGTGGAGATATTACTGTTTGTGCATTTACAATATTCATTGATTTTTGCCATTGAAAAACGTCCAGAAATGTTTGAAGCTACTGACTGAATGAAAGGAGCTGGCATCTCACTCTCTTTGAATCTTCTTTATCATGCTAGGATTAGCAGGAAAAAGCAAAAAATTTCAGAATTGCACCTTGCAATGTGGAGATATTACTGTTTGTGCATTTACAATATTCATTGATTTTTGCCTTTGAAAAACATCATGTTATTCATATACCAGAAATGTTTGAAGCTACTGACTGAATGAAAGGAGCTGGCATCTCACTCTCTTTGAATCTTCTTTATCATGCTAGGATTAGCAGGAAAAAGCAAAAAATTTCAGAATTGCACCTTGCAATGTGGAGATATTACTGTTTGTGCATTTACAATATTCATTGATTTTTGCCATTGAAAAAGATCATGTTATTCATATACCAGAAATGTTTGAAGCTACTGACTGAATGAAAGGAGCTGGCATCTCACTCTCTTTGAATCTTCTTTATCATGCTAGGATTAGCAGGAAAAAGCAAAAAATTTCAGAATTGCACCTTGCAATGTGGAGATATTACTGTTTGTGCATTTACAATATTCATTGATTTTTTGCCATTGAAAAACGTCCAGAAATGTTTGAAGCTACTGACTGAATGAAAGGAGCTGGCATCTCACTCTCTTTGAATCTTCTTTATCATGCTAGGATTAGCAGGAAAAAGCAAAAAATTTCAGAATTGCACCTTGCAATGTGGAGATATTACTGTTTGTGCATTTACAATATTCATTGATTTTTGCCATTGAAAAACGTCCAGAAATGTTTGAAGCTACTGACTGAATGAAAGGAGCTGGCATCTCACTCTCTTTGAATCTTCTTTATCATGCTAGGATTAGCAGGAAAAAGCAAAAAATTTCAGAATTGCACCTTGCAATGTGGAGATATTACTGTTTGTGCATTTACAATATTCATTGATTTTTGCCTTTGAAAAACATCATGTTATTCATATACCAGAAATGTTTGAAGCTACTGACTGAATGAAAGGAGCTGGCATCTCACTCTCTTTGAATCTTCTTTATCATGCTAGGATTAGCAGGAAAAAGCAAAAAATTTCAGAATTGCACCTTGCAATGTGGAGATATTACTGTTTGTGCATTTACAATATTCATTGATTTTTGCCATTGAAAAAGATCATGTTATTCATATACCAGAAATGTTTGAAGCTACTGACTGAATGAAAGGAGCTGGCATCTCACTCTCTTTGAATCTTCTTTATCATGCTAGGATTAGCAGGAAAAAGCAAAAAATTTCAGAATTGCACCTTGCAATGTGGAGATATTACTGTTTGTGCATTTACAATATTCATTGATTTTTGCCATTGAAAAACGTCCAGAAATGTTTGAAGCTACTGACTGAATGAAAGGAGCTGGCATCTCACTCTCTTTGAATCTTCTTTATCATGCTAGGATTAGCAGGAAAAAGCAAAAAATTTCAGAATTGCACCTTGCAATGTGGAGATATTACTGTTTGTGCATTTACAATATTCATTGATTTTTGCCATTGAAAAACGTCCAGAAATGTTTGAAGCTACTGACTGAATGAAAGGAGCTGGCATCTCACTCTCTTTGAATCTTCTTTATCATGCTAGGATTAGCAGGAAAAAGCAAAAAATTTCAGAATTGCACCTTGCAATGTGGAGATATTACTGCTTGTGCATTTACAATATTCATTGATTTTTGCCATTGAAAAACGTCCAGAAATGTTTGAAGCTACTGACTGAATGAAAGGAGCTGGCATCTCACTCTCTTTGAATCTTCTTTATCATGCTAGGATTAGCAGGAAAAAGCAAAAAATTTCAGAATTGCACCTTGCAATGTGGAGATATTACTGTTTGTGCATTTACAATATTCATTGATTTTTGCCATTGAAAAACATCATGTTATTCATATACCAGAAATGTTTGAAGCTACTGACTGAATGAAAGGAGCTGGCATCTCACTCTCTTTGAATCTTCTTTATCATGCTAGGATTAGCAGGAAAAAGCAAAAAATTTCAGAATTGCACCTTGCAATGTGGAGATATTACTGTTTGTGCATTTACAATATTCATTGATTTTTGCCATTGAAAAACGTCCAGAAATGTTTGAAGCTACTGACTGAATGAAAGGAGCTGGCATCTCACTCTCTTTGAATCTTCTTTATCATGCTAGGATTAGCAGGAAAAAGCAAAAAATTTCAGAATTGCACCTTGCAATGTGGAGATATTACTGTTTGTGCATTTACAATATTCATTGATTTTTGCCATTGAAAAACGTCCAGAAATGTTTGAAGCTACTGACTGAATGAAAGGAGCTGGCATCTCACTCTCTTTGAATCTTCTTTATCATGCTAGGATTAGCAGGAAAAAGCAAAAAATTTCAGAATTGCACCTTGCAATGTGGAGATATTACTGTTTGTGCATTTACAATATTCATTGATTTTTGCCATTGAAAAACGTCCAGAAATGTTTGAAGCTACTGACTGAATGAAAGGAGCTGGCATCTCACTCTCTTTGAATCTTCTTTATCATGCTAGGATTAGCAGGAAAAAGCAAAAAATTTCAGAATTGCACCTTGCAATGTGGAGATATTACTGTTTGTGCATTTACAATATTCATTGATTTTTGCCATTGAAAAACATCATGTTATTCATATACCAGAAATGTTTGAAGCTACTGACTGAATGAAAGGAGCTGGCATCTCACTCTCTTTGAATCTTCTTTATCATGCTAGGATTAGCAGGAAAAAGCAAAAAATTTCAGAATTGCACCTTGCAATGTGGAGATATTACTGTTTGTGCATTTACAATATTCATTGATTTTTGCCATTGAAAAACGTCCAGAAATGTTTGAAGCTACTGACTGAATGAAAGGAGCTGGCATCTCACTCTCTTTGAATCTTCTTTATCATGCTAGGATTAGCAGGAAAAAGCAAAAAATTTCAGAATTGCACCTTGCAATGTGGAGATATTACTGTTTGTGCATTTACAATATTCATTGATTTTTGCCTTTGAAAAACATCATGTTATTCATATACCAGAAATGTTTGAAGCTACTGACTGAATGAAAGGAGCTGGCATCTCACTCTCTTTGAATCTTCTTTATCATGCTAGGATTAGCAGGAAAAAGCAAAAAATTTCAGAATTGCACCTTGCAATGTGGAGATATTACTGTTTGTGCATTTACAATATTCATTGATTTTTGCCATTGAAAAAGATCATGTTATTCATATACCAGAAATGTTTGAAGCTACTGACTGAATGAAAGGAGCTGGCATCTCACTCTCTTTGAATCTTCTTTATCATGCTAGGATTAGCAGGAAAAAGCAAAAAATTTCAGAATTGCACCTTGCAATGTGGAGATATTACTGTTTGTGCATTTACAATATTCATTGATTTTTGCCATTGAAAAACGTCCAGAAATGTTTGAAGCTACTGACTGAATGAAAGGAGCTGGCATCTCACTCTCTTTGAATCTTCTTTATCATGCTAGGATTAGCAGGAAAAAGCAAAAAATTTCAGAATTGCACCTTGCAATGTGGAGATATTACTGTTTGTGCATTTACAATATTCATTGATTTTTGCCATTGAAAAACGTCCAGAAATGTTTGAAGCTACTGACTGAATGAAAGGAGCTGGCATCTCACTCTCTTTGAATCTTCTTTATCATGCTAGGATTAGCAGGAAAAAGCAAAAAATTTCAGAATTGCACCTTGCAATGTGGAGATATTACTGTTTGTGCATTTACAATATTCATTGATTTTTGCCATTGAAAAACGTCCAGAAATGTTTGAAGCTACTGACTGAATGAAAGGAGCTGGCATCTCACTCTCTTTGAATCTTCTTTATCATGCTAGGATTAGCAGGAAAAAGCAAAAAATTTCAGAATTGCACCTTGCAATGTGGAGATATTACTGTTTGTGCATTTACAATATTCATTGATTTTTGCCATTGAAAAACATCATGTTATTCATATACCAGAAATGTTTGAAGCTACTGACTGAATGAAAGGAGCTGGCATCTCACTCTCTTTGAATCTTCTTTATCATGCTAGGATTAGCAGGAAAAAGCAAAAAATTTCAGAATTGCACCTTGCAATGTGGAGATATTACTGTTTGTGCATTTACAATATTCATTGATTTTTGCCATTGAAAAACGTCCAGAAATGTTTGAAGCTACTGACTGAATGAAAGGAGCTGGCATCTCACTCTCTTTGAATCTTCTTTATCATGCTAGGATTAGCAGGAAAAAGCAAAAAATTTCAGAATTGCACCTTGCAATGTGGAGATATTACTGTTTGTGCATTTACAATATTCATTGATTTTTGCCATTGAAAAAGTCCAGAAATGTTTGAAGCTACTGACTGAATGAAAGGAGCTGGCATCTCACTCTCTTTGAATCTTCTTTATCATGCTAGGATTAGCAAGAAAAAGCAAAATATTTCAGAATTGAACCTTGCAATGTGGAGATATTACTGTTTGTGCATTTACAATATTCATTGATTTTTGCCATTGAAAAACATCATGTTATTCATATACCAGAAATGTTTGAAGCTACTGACTGAATGAAAGGAGCTGGCATCTCACTCTCTTTGAATCTTCTTTATCATGCTAGGATTAGCAGGAAAAAACAAAAAATTTCAGAATTGCACCTTGCAATGTGGAGATATTACTGTTTGTGCATTTACAATATTCATTGATTTTTGCCATTGAAAAACATCATGTTATTCATATACCAGAAATGTTTGAAGCTACTGACTGAATGAAAGGAGCTGGCATCTCACTCTCTTTGAATCTTCTTTATCATGCTAGGATTAGCAGGAAAAAGCAAAAAATTTCAGAATTGCACCTTGCAATGTGGAGATATTACTGTTTGTGCATTTACAATATTCATTGATTTTTGCCATTGAAAAACGTCCAGAAATGTTTGAAGCTACTGACTGAATGAAAGGAGCTGGCATCTCACTCTCTTTGAATCTTCTTTATCATGCTAGGATTAGCAGGAAAAAGCAAAAAATTTCAGAATTGCACCTTGCAATGTGGAGATATTATTGTTTGTGCATTTACAATATTCATTGATTTTTGCCATTGAAAAACGTCCAGAAATGTTTGAAGCTACTGACTGAATGAAAGGAGCTGGCATCTCACTCTCTTTGAATCTTCTTTATCATGCTAGGATTAGCAGGAAAAAGCAAAAAATTTCAGAATTGCACCTTGCAATGTGGAGATATTACTGTTTGTGCATTTACAATATTCATTGATTTTTGCCATTGAAAAACGTCCAGAAATGTTTGAAGCTACTGACTGAATGAAAGGAGCTGGCATCTCACTCTCTTTGAATCTTCTTTACCATGCTAGGATTAGCAGGAAAAAGCAAAAAATTTCAGAATTGCACCTTGCAATGTGGAGATATTACTGTTTGTGCATTTACAATATTCATTGATTTTTGCCATTGAAAAACATCATGTTATTCATATACCAGAAATGTTTGAAGCTACTGACTGAATGAAAGGAGCTGGCATCTCACTCTCTTTGAATCTTTATCATGCTAGGATTAGCAGGAAAAAGCAAAAAATTTCAGAATTGCACCATGCAATGTGGAGATATTACTGTTTGTGCATTTACAATATTCATTAATTTTTGCCATTGAAAAACGTCCAGAAATGTTTGAAGCTACTGACTGAATGAAAGGAACTGGCATCTCACTCTCTTTGAATCTTCTTTATCATGCTAGGATTAGCAGGAAAAAGCAAAAAATTTCAGAATTGCACCTTGCAATGTGGAGATATTACTGTTTGTGCATTTACAATATTCATTGATTTTTGCCATTGAAAAGCATCATGTTATTCATATACCAGAAATGTTTGAAGCTACTGACTGAATGAAAGGAGCTGGCATCTCACTCTCTTTGAATCTTCTTTATCATGCTAGGATTAGCAGGAAAAAGCAAAAAATTTCAGAATTGCACCTTGCAATGTGGAGATATTACTGTTTGTGCATTTACAATATTCATTGATTTTTGCCATTGAAAAACGTCCAGAAATGTTTGAAGCTACTGACTGAATGAAAGGAGCTGGCATCTCACTCTCTTTGAATCTTCTTTATCATGCTAGGATTAGCAGGAAAAAGCAAAAAATTTCAGAATTGCACCTTGCAATGTGGAGATATTACTGTTTGTGCATTTACAATATTCATTGATTTTTGCCATTGAAAAACATCCAGAAATGTTTGAAGCTACTGACTGAATGAAAGGAGCTGGCATCTCACTCTCTTTGAATCTTCTTTATCATGCTAGCATTAGCAGGAAAAAGCAAAAAATTTCAGAATTGCACCTTGCAATGTGGAGATATTACTGTTTGTGCATTTACAATATTCATTGATTTTTGCCATTGAAAAACGTCCAGAAATGTTTGAAGCTACTGACTGAATGAAAGGAGCTGGCATCTCACTCTCTTTGAATCTTCTTTATCATGCTAGGATTAGCAGGAAAAAGCAAAAAATTTCAGAATTGCACCTTGCAATGTGGAGATATTACTGTTTGTGCATTTACAATATTCATTGATTTTTGCCATTGAAAAACGTCCAGAAATGTTTGAAGCTACTGACTGAATGAAAGGAGATGGCATCTCACTCTCTTTGAATCTTCTTTATCATGCTAGGATTAGCAGGAAAAAGCAAAAAATTTCAGAATTGCACCTTGCAATGTGGAGATATTACTGTTTGTGCATTTACAATATTCATTGATTTTTGCCATTGAAAAACATCGTTATTCATATACCAGAAATGTTTGAAGCTACTGACTGAATGAAAGGAGCTGGCATCTCACTCTCTTTGAATCTTGTTTATCATGCTAGGATTAGCAGGAAAAAGCAAAAAATTTCAGAATTGCACCTTGCAATGTGGAGATATTACCGTTTGTGCATTTACAATATTCATTGATTTTTGCCATTGAAAAACATCATGTTATTCATATACCAGAAATGTTTGAAGCTACTGACTGAATGAAAGGAGCTGGCATCTCACTCCCTTTGAATCTTCTTTATCATGCTAGGATTAGCAGGAAAAAGCAAAAAAATTCAGAATTGCACCTTGCAATGTGGAGATATTACTGTTTGTGCATTTACAATATTCATTGATTTTTGCCATTGAAAAACGTCCAGAAATGTTTGAAGCTACTGACTGAATGAAAGGAGCTGGCATCTCACTCTCTTTGAATCTTCTTTACCATGCTAGGATTAGCAAGAAAAAGCAAAAAATTTCAGAATTGCACCTTGCAATGTGGAGATATTACTGTTTGTGCATTTACAATATTCATTGATTTTTGCCATTGAAAAACGTCCAGAAATGTTTGAAGCTACTGACTGAATGAAAGGAGCTGGCATCTCACTCTCTTTGAATCTTCTTTATCATGCTAGGATTAGCAGGAAAAAGCAAAAAATTTCAGAATTGCACCTTGCAATGTGGAGATATTACTGTTTGTGCATTTACAATATTCATTGATTTTTGCCATTGAAAAACGTCCAGAAATGTTTGAAGCTACTGACTGAATGAAAGGAGCTGGCATCTCACTCTCTTTGAATCTTCTTTACCATGCTAGGATTAGCAAGAAAAAGCAAAAAATTTCAGAATTGCACCTTGCAATGTGGAGATATTACTGTTTGTGCATTTACAATATTCATTGATTTTTGCCATTGAAAAACATCATGTTATTTATATACCAGAAATGTTTGAAGCTACTGACTGAATGAAAGGAGCTGGCATCTCACTCTCTTTGAATCTTTATCATGCTAGGATTAGCAGGAAAAAGCAAAAAATTTCAGAATTGCACCTTGCAATGTGGAGATATTATTGTTTGTGCATTTACAATATTCATTGATTTTTGCCATTGAAAAACGTCCAGAAATGTTTGAAGCTACTGACTGAATGAAAGGAGCTGGCATCTCACTCTCTTTGAATCTTCTTTATCATGCTAGGATTAGCAGGAAAAAGCAAAAAATTTCAGAATTGCACCTTGCAATGTGGAGATATTACTGTTTGTGCATTTACAATATTCATTGATTTTTGCCATTGAAAAACGTCCAGAAATGTTTGAAGCTACTGACTGAATGAAAGGAGCTGGCATCTCACTCTCTTTGAATCTTCTTTATCATGCTAGGATTAGCAGGAAAAAGCAAAAAATTTCAGAATTGCACCTTGCAATGTGGAGATATTACTGTTTGTGCATTTACAATATTCATTGATTTTTGCCATTGAAAAACATCATGTTATTCATATACCAGAAATGTTTGAAGCTACTGACTGAATGAAAGGAGCTGGCATCTCACTCTCTTTGAATCTTCTTTATCATGCTAGGATTAGCAGGAAAAAGTAAAAAATTTCAGAATTGCACCTTGCAATGTGGAGATATTACTGTTTGTGCATTTACAATATTCATTGATTTTTGCCATTGAAAAACGTCCAGAAATGTTTGAAGCTACTGACTGAATGAAAGGAGCTGGCATCTCACTCTCTTTGAATCTTCTTTATCATGCTAGGATTAGCAGGAAAAAGCAAAAAATTTCAGAATTGCACCTTGCAATGTGGAGATATTACTGTTTGTGCATTTACAATATTCATTGATTTTTGCCATTGAAAAACGTCCAGAAATGTTTGAAGCTACTGACTGAATGAAAGGAGCTGGCATCTCACTCTCTTTGAATCTTCTTTATCATGCTAGGATTAGCAGGAAAAAGCAAAAAATTTCAGAATTGCACCTTGCAATGTGGAGATATTACTGTTTGTGCATTTACAATATTCATTGATTTTTGCCATTGAAAAACATCATGTTATTCATATACCAGAAATGTTTGAAGCTACTGACTGAATGAAAGGAGCTGGCATCTCACTCTCTTTGAATCTTCTTTATCATGCTAGGATTAGCAGGAAAAAGTAAAAAATTTCAGAATTGCACCTTGCAATGTGGAGATATTACTGTTTGTGCATTTACAATATTCATTGATTTTTGCCATTGAAAAACGTCCAGAAATGTTTGAAGCTACTGACTGAATGAAAGGAGCTGGCATCTCACTCTCTTTGAATCTTCTTTATCATGCTAGGATTAGCAGGAAAAAGCAAAAAATTTCAGAATTGCACCTTGCAATGTGGAGATATTACTGTTTGTGCATTTACAATATTCATTGATTTTTGCCATTGAAAAATGTCCAGAAATGTTTGAAGCTACTGACTGAATGAAAGGAGCTGGCATCTCACTCTCTTTGAATCTTCTTTATCATGCTAGAATTAGCAGGAAAAAGCAAAAAATTTCAGAATTGCACCTTGCAATGTGGAGATATTACTGTTTGTGCATTTACAATATTCATTGATTTTTGCCATTGAAAAACGTCCAGAAATGTTTGAAGCTACTGACTGAATGAAAGGAGCTGGCATCTCACTCTCTTTGAATCTTCTTTATCATGCTAGGATTAGCAGGAAAAAGCAAAAAATTTCAGAATTGCACCTTGCAATGCGGAGAAATTACTGTTTGTGCATTTTCAATATTCATTGATTTTTGCCATTGAAAAACATCATGTTATTCATATACCAGAAATGTTTGAAGCTACTGACTGAATGAAAGGAGCTGGCATCTCACTCTCTTTGAATCTTCTTTATCATGCTAGGATTAGCAAGAAAAAGCAAAAAATTTCAGAATTGCACCTTGCAATGTGGAGATATTACTGTTTGTGAATTTACAATATTCATTGATTTTTGCCATTGAAAAACATCATGTTATTCATATACCAGAAATGTTTAAAGCTACTGACTGAATGAAAGGAGCTGGCATCTCACTCTCTTTGAATCTTCTTTATCATGCTAGGATTAGCAGGAAAAAGCAAAAAATTTCAGAATTGCACATTGCAATGTGGAGATATTACTGTTTGTGCATTTACAATATTCATTGATTTTTGCCATTGAAAAACATCATGTTATTCATATACCAGAAATGTTTGAAGCTACTGACTGAATGAAAGGAGCTGGCATCTCACTCTCTTTGAATCTTCTTTATCATGCTAGGATTAGCAGGAAAAAGCAAAAAATTTCAGAATTGCACCTTGCAATGTGGAGATATTACTGTTTGTGCATTTACAATATTCATTGATTTTTGCCATTGAAAAACGTCCAGAAATGTTTGAAGCTACTGACTGAATGAAAGGAGCTGGCATGTCACTCTCTTTGAATCTTCTTTACCATGCTAGGATTAGCAAGAAAAAGCAAAAAATTTCAGAATTGCACCTTGCAATGTGGAGATATTACTGTTTGTGCATTTAAATATTCATTGATTTTTGCCATTGAAAAACATCATGTTATTCATATACCAGAAATGTTTGAAGCTACTGACTGAATGAAAGGAGCTGGCATCTCACTCTCTTTGAATCTTTATCATGCTAGGATTAGCAGGAAAAAGCAAAAAATTTCAGAATTGCACCTTGCAATGTGGAGATATTATTGTTTTTGCATTTACAATATTCATTGATTTTTGCCATTGAAAAACGTCCAGAAATGTTTGAAGCTACTGACTGAATGAAAGGAGCTGGCATCTCACTCTCTTTGAATCTTCTTTATCATGCTAGGATTAGCAGGAAAAAGCAAAAAATTTCAGAATTGCACCTTGCAATGTGGAGATATTACTGTTTGTGCATTTAAAATATTCATTGATTTTTGCCATTGAAAAACGTCCAGAAATGTTTGAAGCTACTGACTGAATGAAAGGAGCTGGCATCTCACTCTCTTTGAATCTTCTTTATCATGCTAGGATTAGCAGGAAAAAGCAAAAAATTTCAGAATTGCACCTTGCAATGTGGAGATATTACTGTTTGTGCATTTACAATATTCATTGATTTTTGCCATTGAAAAACATCATGTTATTCATATACCAGAAATGTTTGAAGCTACTGACTGAATGAAAGGAGCTGGCATCTCACTCTCTTTGAATCTTCTTTATCATGCTAGGATTAGCAGGAAAAAGTAAAAAATTTCAGAATTGCACCTTGCAATGTGGAGATATTACTGTTTGTGCATTTACAATATTCATTGATTTTTGCCATTGAAAAACGTCCAGAAATGTTTGAAGCTACTGACTGAATGAAAGGAGCTGGCATCTCACTCTCTTTGAATCTTCTTTATCATGCTAGAATTAGCAGGAAAAAGCAAAAAATTTCAGAATTGCACCTTGCAATGTGGAGATATTACTGTTTGTGCATTTACAATATTCATTGATTTTTGCCATTGAAAAACGTCCAGAAATGTTTGAAGCTACTGACTGAATGAAAGGAGCTGGCATCTCACTCTCTTTGAATCTTCTTTATCATGCTAGGATTAGCAGGAAAAAGCAAAAAATTTCAGAATTGCACCTTGCAATGCGGAGAAATTACTGTTTGTGCATTTACAATATTCATTGATTTTTGCCATTGAAAAACATCATGTTATTCATATACCAGAAATGTTTGAAGCTACTGACTGAATGAAAGGAGCTGGCATCTCACTCTCTTTGAATCTTCTTTATCATGCTAGGATTAGCAAGAAAAAGCAAAAAATTTCAGAATTGCACCTTGCAATGTGGAGATATTACTGTTTGTGCATTTACAATATTCATTGATTTTTGCCATTGAAAAACATCATGTTATTCATATACCAGAAATGTTTGAAGCTACTGACTGAATGAAAGGAGCTGGCATCTCACTCTCTTTGAATCTTCTTTATCATGCTAGGATTAGCAGGAAAAAGTAAAAAATTTCAGAATTGCACCTTGCAATGTGGAGATATTACTGTTTGTGCATTTACAATATTCATTGATTTTTGCCATTGAAAAACGTCCAGAAATGTTTGAAGCTACTGACTGAATGAAAGGAGCTGGCATCTCACTCTCTTTGAATCTTCTTTATCATGCTAGGATTAGCAGGAAAAAGCAAAAAATTTCAGAATTGCACCTTGCAATGTGGAGATATTACTGTTTGTGCATTTACAATATTCATTGATTTTTGCCATTGAAAAACGTCCAGAAATGTTTGAAGCTACTGACTGAATGAAAGGAGCTGGCATCTCACTCTCTTTGAATCTTCTTTATCATGCTAGGATTAGCAGGAAAAAGCAAAAAATTTCAGAATTGCACCTTGCAATGTGGAGATATTACTGTTTGTGCATTTACAATATTCATTGATTTTTGCCATTGAAAAACATCATGTTATTCATATACCAGAAATGTTTGAAGCTACTGACTGAATGAAAGGAGCTGGCATCTCACTCTCTTTGAATCTTCTTTATCATGCTAGGATTAGCAGGAAAAAGTAAAAAATTTCAGAATTGCACCTTGCAATGTGGAGATATTACTGTTTGTGCATTTACAATATTCATTGATTTTTGCCATTGAAAAACGTCCAGAAATGTTTGAAGCTACTGACTGAATGAAAGGAGCTGGCATCTCACTCTCTTTGAATCTTCTTTATCATGCTAGGATTAGCAGGAAAAAGCAAAAAATTTCAGAATTGCACCTTGCAATGTGGAGATATTACTGTTTGTGCATTTACAATATTCATTGATTTTTGCCATTGAAAAATGTCCAGAAATGTTTGAAGCTACTGACTGAATGAAAGGAGCTGGCATCTCACTCTCTTTGAATCTTCTTTATCATGCTAGAATTAGCAGGAAAAAGCAAAAAATTTCAGAATTGCACCTTGCAATGTGGAGATATTACTGTTTGTGCATTTACAATATTCATTGATTTTTGCCATTGAAAAACGTCCAGAAATGTTTGAAGCTACTGACTGAATGAAAGGAGCTGGCATCTCACTCTCTTTGAATCTTCTTTATCATGCTAGGATTAGCAGGAAAAAGCAAAAAATTTCAGAATTGCACCTTGCAATGCGGAGAAATTACTGTTTGTGCATTTTCAATATTCATTGATTTTTGCCATTGAAAAACATCATGTTATTCATATACCAGAAATGTTTGAAGCTACTGACTGAATGAAAGGAGCTGGCATCTCACTCTCTTTGAATCTTCTTTATCATGCTAGGATTAGCAAGAAAAAGCAAAAAATTTCAGAATTGCACCTTGCAATGTGGAGATATTACTGTTTGTGAATTTACAATATTCATTGATTTTTGCCATTGAAAAACATCATGTTATTCATATACCAGAAATGTTTAAAGCTACTGACTGAATGAAAGGAGCTGGCATCTCACTCTCTTTGAATCTTCTTTATCATGCTAGGATTAGCAGGAAAAAGCAAAAAATTTCAGAATTGCACATTGCAATGTGGAGATATTACTGTTTGTGCATTTACAATATTCATTGATTTTTGCCATTGAAAAACATCATGTTATTCATATACCAGAAATGTTTGAAGCTACTGACTGAATGAAAGGAGCTGGCATCTCACTCTCTTTGAATCTTCTTTATCATGCTAGGATTAGCAGGAAAAAGCAAAAAATTTCAGAATTGCACCTTGCAATGTGGAGATATTACTGTTTGTGCATTTACAATATTCATT
Organism: Phyllobates terribilis; assembly: GCF_046119375.1. NCBI lineage: Eukaryota > Metazoa > Chordata > Amphibia > Anura > Dendrobatidae > Phyllobates > Phyllobates terribilis. The sequence continues at coordinate 1,042,085 of NW_027362901.1, forward strand.
GATTTTTGCCATTGAAAAACGTCCAGAAATGTTTGAAGCTACTGACTGAATGAAAGGAGCTGGCATGTCACTCTCTTTGAATCTTCTTTACCATGCTAGGATTAGCAAGAAAAAGCAAAAAATTTCAGAATTGCACCTTGCAATGTGGAGATATTACTGTTTGTGCATTTAAATATTCATTGATTTTTGCCATTGAAAAACATCATGTTATTCATATACCAGAAATGTTTGAAGCTACTGACTGAATGAAAGGAGCTGGCATCTCACTCTCTTTGAATCTTTATCATGCTAGGATTAGCAGGAAAAAGCAAAAAATTTCAGAATTGCACCTTGCAATGTGGAGATATTATTGTTTTTGCATTTACAATATTCATTGATTTTTGCCATTGAAAAACGTCCAGAAATGTTTGAAGCTACTGACTGAATGAAAGGAGCTGGCATCTCACTCTCTTTGAATCTTCTTTATCATGCTAGGATTAGCAGGAAAAAGCAAAAAATTTCAGAATTGCACCTTGCAATGTGGAGATATTACTGTTTGTGCATTTAAAATATTCATTGATTTTTGCCATTGAAAAACGTCCAGAAATGTTTGAAGCTACTGACTGAATGAAAGGAGCTGGCATCTCACTCTCTTTGAATCTTCTTTATCATGCTAGGATTAGCAGGAAAAAGCAAAAAATTTCAGAATTGCACCTTGCAATGTGGAGATATTACTGTTTGTGCATTTACAATATTCATTGATTTTTGCCATTGAAAAACATCATGTTATTCATATACCAGAAATGTTTGAAGCTACTGACTGAATGAAAGGAGCTGGCATCTCACTCTCTTTGAATCTTCTTTATCATGCTAGGATTAGCAGGAAAAAGTAAAAAATTTCAGAATTGCACCTTGCAATGTGGAGATATTACTGTTTGTGCATTTACAATATTCATTGATTTTTGCCATTGAAAAACGTCCAGAAATGTTTGAAGCTACTGACTGAATGAAAGGAGCTGGCATCTCACTCTCTTTGAATCTTCTTTATCATGCTAGAATTAGCAGGAAAAAGCAAAAAATTTCAGAATTGCACCTTGCAATGTGGAGATATTACTGTTTGTGCATTTACAATATTCATTGATTTTTGCCATTGAAAAACGTCCAGAAATGTTTGAAGCTACTGACTGAATGAAAGGAGCTGGCATCTCACTCTCTTTGAATCTTCTTTATCATGCTAGGATTAGCAGGAAAAAGCAAAAAATTTCAGAATTGCACCTTGCAATGCGGAGAAATTACTGTTTGTGCATTTACAATATTCATTGATTTTTGCCATTGAAAAACATCATGTTATTCATATACCAGAAATGTTTGAAGCTACTGACTGAATGAAAGGAGCTGGCATCTCACTCTCTTTGAATCTTCTTTATCATGCTAGGATTAGCAAGAAAAAGCAAAAAATTTCAGAATTGCACCTTGCAATGTGGAGATATTACTGTTTGTGCATTTACAATATTCATTGATTTTTGCCATTGAAAAACATCATGTTATTCATATACCAGAAATGTTTGAAGCTACTGACTGAATGAAAGGAGCTGGCATCTCACTCTCTTTGAATCTTCTTTATCATGCTAGGATTAGCAGGAAAAAGCAAAAAATTTCAGAATTGCACCTTGCAATGTGGAGATATTACTGTTTGTGCATTTACAATATTCATTGATTTTTGCCATTGAAAAACGTCCAGAAATGTTTGAAGCTACTGACTGAATGAAAGGAGCTGGCATCTCACTCTCTTTGAATCTTCTTTATCATGCTAGGATTAGCAGGAAAAAGCAAAAAATTTCAGAATTGCACCTTGCAATGTGGAGATATTACTGTTTGTGCATTTACAATATTCATTGATTTTTGCCATTGAAAAACATCATGTTATTCATATACCAGAAATGTTTGAAGCTACTGACTGAATGAAAGGAGCTGGCATCTCACTCTCTTTGAATCATCTTTATCATGCTAGGATTAGCAGGAAAAAGCAAAAAATTTCAGAATTGCACCTTGCAATGTGGAGATATTACTGTTTGTGCATTTACAATATTCATTGATTTTTGCCATTGGAAAACGTCCAGAAATGTTTGAAGCTACTGACTGAATGAAAGGAGCTGGCATCTCACTCTCTTTGAATCTTCTTTATCATGCTAGGATTAGCAGGAAAAAGCAAAAAATTTCAGAATTGCACCTTGCAATGTGGAGATATTACTGTTTGTGCATTTACAATATTCATTGATTTTTGCCATTGAAAAACGTCCAGAAATGTTGGAAGCTACTGACTGAATGAAAGGAGCTGGCATCTCACTCTCTTTGAATCTTCTTTATCATGCTAGGATTAGCAGGAAAAAGCAAAACATTTCAGAATTGCACCTTGCAATGTGGAGATATTACTGTTTGTGCATTTACAATATTCATTGATTTTTGCCATTGAAAAACATCATGTTATTCATATACCAGAAATGTTTGAAGCTACTGACTGAATGAAAGGAGCTGGCATCTCACTATCTTTGAATCTTCTTTATCATGCTAGGATTAGCAAGAAAAAGCAAAAAATTTCAGAATTGCACCTTGCAATGTGGAGATATTACTGTTTGTGCATTTACAATATTCATTGATTTTTGAAATTGAAAAACATCATGTTATTCATATACCAGAAATGTTTGAAGCTACTGACTGAAAGAAAGGAGCTGGCATCTCACTCTCTTTGAATCTTCTTTATCATGTTAGGATTAGCAGGAAAAAGCAAAAAATTTCAGAATTGCACCTTGCAATGTGGAGATATTACTGTTTGTGTATTTACAATATTCATTGATTTTTGCCATTGAAAAACATCATGTTATTCATATACCAGAAATGTTTGAAGCTAAAGACTGAATGAAAGGAGCTGGCATCTCACTCTCTTTGAATCTTCTTTATCATGCTAGGATTAGCAGGAAAAAGCAAAAAATTTCAGAATTGCACATTGCAATGTGGAGATATTACTGTTTGTGCATTTACAATATTCATTGATTTTTGCCATTGAAAAACATCATGTTATTTATATACCAGAAATGTTTGAAGCTACTGACTGAATGAAAGGAGCTGGCATCTCACTCTCTTTGAATCTTTTTTATCATGCTAGGATTAGCAGGAAAAAGCAAAAAATTTCAGAATTGCACCTTGCAATGTGGAGATATTACTGTTTGTGCATTTACAATATTCATTGATTTTTGCCATTGAAAAACGTCCAGAAATGTTTGAAGCTACTGACTGAATGAAAGGAGCTGGCATCTCACTCTCTTTGAATCTTCTTTACCATGCTAGGATTAGCAAGAAAAAGCAAAAAATTTCAGAATTGCACCTTGCAATGTGGAGATATTACTGTTTGTGCATTTAAATATTCATTGATTTTTGCCATTGAAAAACATCATGTTATTCATATACCAGAAATGTTTGAAGCTACTGACTGAATGAAAGGAGCTGGCATCTCACTCTCTTTGAATCTTTATCATGCTAGGATTAGCAGGAAAAAGCAAAAAATTTCAGAATTGCACCTTGCAATGTGGAGATATTATTGTTTTTGCATTTACAATATTCATTGATTTTTGCCATTGAAAAACGTCCAGAAATGTTTGAAGCTACTGACTGAATGAAAGGAGCTGGCATCTCACTCTCTTTGAATCTTCTTTATCATGCTAGGATTAGCAGGAAAAAGCAAAAAATTTCAGAATTGCACCTTGCAATGTGGAGATATTACTGTTTGTGCATTTACAATATTCATTGATTTTTGCCATTGAAAAACGTCCAGAAATGTTTGAAGCTACTGACTGAATGAAAGGAGCTGGCATCTCACTCTCTTTGAATCTTCTTTATCATGCTAGGATTAGCAGGAAAAAGCAAAAAATTTCAGAATTGCACCTTGCAATGTGGAGATATTACTGTTTGTGCATTTACAATATTCATTGATTTTTGCCATTGAAAAACATCATGTTATTCATATACCAGAAATGTTTGAAGCTACTGACTGAATGAAAGGAGCTGGCATCTCACTCTCTTTGAATCATCTTTATCATGCTAGGATTAGCAGGAAAAAGCAAAAAATTTCAGAATTGCACCTTGCAATGTGGAGATATTACTGTTTGTGCATTTACAATATTCATTGATTTTTGCCATTGGAAAACGTCCAGAAATGTTTGAAGCTACTGACTGAATGAAAGGAGCTGGCATCTCACTCTCTTTGAATCTTCTTTATCATGCTAGGATTAGCAGGAAAAAGCAAAAAATTTCAGAATTGCACCTTGCAATGTGGAGATATTACTGTTTGTGCATTTACAATATTCATTGATTTTTGCCATTGAAAAACGTCCAGAAATGTTGGAAGCTACTGACTGAATGAAAGGAGCTGGCATCTCACTCTCTTTGAATCTTCTTTATCATGCTAGGATTAGCAGGAAAAAGCAAAACATTTCAGAATTGCACCTTGCAATGTGGAGATATTACTGTTTGTGCATTTACAATATTCATTGATTTTTGCCATTGAAAAACATCATGTTATTCATATACCAGAAATGTTTGAAGCTACTGACTGAATGAAAGGAGCTGGCATCTCACTATCTTTGAATCTTCTTTATCATGCTAGGATTAGCAAGAAAAAGCAAAAAATTTCAGAATTGCACCTTGCAATGTGGAGATATTACTGTTTGTGCATTTACAATATTCATTGATTTTTGAAATTGAAAAACATCATGTTATTCATATACCAGAAATGTTTGAAGCTACTGACTGAAAGAAAGGAGCTGGCATCTCACTCTCTTTGAATCTTCTTTATCATGTTAGGATTAGCAGGAAAAAGCAAAAAATTTCAGAATTGCACCTTGCAATGTGGAGATATTACTGTTTGTGTATTTACAATATTCATTGATTTTTGCCATTGAAAAACATCATGTTATTCATATACCAGAAATGTTTGAAGCTAAAGACTGAATGAAAGGAGCTGGCATCTCACTCTCTTTGAATCTTCTTTATCATGCTAGGATTAGCAGGAAAAAGCAAAAAATTTCAGAATTGCACATTGCAATGTGGAGATATTACTGTTTGTGCATTTACAATATTCATTGATTTTTGCCATTGAAAAACATCATGTTATTTATATACCAGAAATGTTTGAAGCTACTGACTGAATGAAAGGAGCTGGCATCTCACTCTCTTTGAATCTTCTTTATCATGCTAGGATTAGCAGGAAAAAGCAAAAAATTTCAGAATTGCACCTTGCAATGTGGAGATATTACTGTTTGTGCATTTACAATATTCATTGATTTTTGCCATTGAAAAACGTCCAGAAATGTTTGAAGCTACTGACTGAATGAAAGGAGCTGGCATCTCACTCTCTTTGAATCTTCTTTACCATGCTAGGATTAGCAAGAAAAAGCAAAAAATTTCAGAATTGCACCTTGCAATGTGGAGATATTACTGTTTGTGCATTTAAATATTCATTGATTTTTGCCATTGAAAAACATCATGTTATTCATATACCAGAAATGTTTGAAGCTACTGACTGAATGAAAGGAGCTGGCATCTCACTCTCTTTGAATCTTTATCATGCTAGGATTAGCAGGAAAAAGCAAAAAATTTCAGAATTGCACCTTGCAATGTGGAGATATTATTGTTTTTGCATTTACAATATTCATTGATTTTTGCCATTGAAAAACGTCCAGAAATGTTTGAAGCTACTGACTGAATGAAAGGAGCTGGCATCTCACTCTCTTTGAATCTTCTTTATCATGCTAGGATTAGCAGGAAAAAGCAAAAAATTTCAGAATTGCACCTTGCAATGTGGAGATATTACTGTTTGTGCATTTAAAATATTCATTGATTTTTGCCATTGAAAAACGTCCAGAAATGTTTGAAGCTACTGACTGAATGAAAGGAGCTGGCATCTCACTCTCTTTGAATCTTCTTTATCATGCTAGGATTAGCAGGAAAAAGCAAAAAATTTCAGAATTGCACCTTGCAATGTGGAGATATTACTGTTTGTGCATTTACAATATTCATTGATTTTTGCCATTGAAAAACATCATGTTATTCATATACCAGAAATGTTTGAAGCTACTGACTGAATGAAAGGAGCTGGCATCTCACTCTCTTTGAATCTTCTTTATCATGCTAGGATTAGCAGGAAAAAGTAAAAAATTTCAGAATTGCACCTTGCAATGTGGAGATATTACTGTTTGTGCATTTACAATATTCATTGATTTTTGCCATTGAAAAACGTCCAGAAATGTTTGAAGCTACTGACTGAATGAAAGGAGCTGGCATCTCACTCTCTTTGAATCTTCTTTATCATGCTAGGATTAGCAGGAAAAAGCAAAAAAATTTCAGAATTGCACCTTGCAATGTGGAGATATTACTGTTTGTGCATTTACAATATTCATTGATTTTTGCCATTGAAAAACATCATGTTATTCATATACCAGAAATGTTTGAAGCTACTGACTGAATGAAAGGAGCTGGCATCTCACTCTCTTTGAATCTTCTTTATCATGCTAGGATTAGCAGGAAAAAGCAAAAAATTTCAGAATTGCACCTTGCAATGTGGAGATATTACTGTTTGTGCATTTACAATATTCATTGATTTTTGCCATTGAAAAACGTCCAGAAATGTTTGAAGCTACTGAATGAATGAAAGGAGCTGGCATCTCACTCTCTTTGAATCTTCTTTATCATGCTAGGATTAGCAGGAAAAAGCAAAAAATTTCAGAATTGCACCTTGCAATGTGGAGATATTACTGTTTGTGCATTTACAATATTCATTGATTTTTGCCATTGAAAAACATCATGTTATTCATATACCAGAAATGTTTGAAGCTACTGACTGAATGAAAGGAGCTGGCATTTCACTCTCTTTGAATCTTCTTTATCATGCTAGGGTTAGCAGGAAAAAGCAAAAAATTTCAGAATTGCACCTTGCAATGTGGAGATATTACTGTTTGTGCATTTACAATATTCATTGATTTTTGCCATTGAAAAACGTCCAGAAATGTTTGAAGCTACTGACTGAATGAAAGGAGCTGGCATCTCACTCACTTTGAATCTTCTTTATAATGCTAGGATTAGCCAGGAAAAAGCAAAAAATTTCAGAATTGCACCTTGCAATGTGGAGATATTACTGTTTGTGCATTTACAATATTCATTGATTTTTGCCATTGAAAAACATCATGTTATTCATATACCAGAAATGTTTGAAGCTACTGACTGAATGAAAGGAGCTGGCATCTCACTCTCTTTGAATCTTCTTTATCATGCTAGGATTAGCAAGAAAAAGCAAAAAATTTCAGAATTGCACCTTGCAATGTGGAGATATTACTGTTTGTGCATTTACAATATTCATTGATTTTTGCCATTGAAAAACATCATGTTATTCATATACCAGAAATGTTTGAAGCTACTGACTGAATGAAAGGAGCTGGCATCTCACTCTCTTTGAATCATCTTTATCATGCTAGGATTAGCAGGAAAAAACAAAAAATTTCAGAATTGCACCTTGCAATGTGGAGATATTACTGTTTGTGCATTTACAATATTCATTGATTTTTGCCATTGAAAAACGTCCAGAAATGTTTGAAGCTACTGACTGAATGAAAGGAGCTGGCATCTCACTCTCTTTGAATCTTCTTTATCATGCTAGGATTAGCAGGAAAAAGCAAAAAATTTCAGAATTGCACCTTGCAATGTGGAGATATTACTGTTTGTGCATTTACAATATTCATTGATTTTTGCCATTGAAAAACATCATGTTATTCATATACCAGAAATGTTTGAAGCTACTGACTGAATGAAAGGATCTGGCATCTCACTATCTTTGAATCTTCTTTATCATGCTAGGATTAGCAAGAAAAAGCAAAAAATTTCAGAATTGCACCTTGCAATGTGGAGATATTACTGTTTGTGCATTTACAATATTCATTGATTTTTGAAATTGAAAAACATCATGTTATTCATATACCAGAAATGTTTGAAGCTACTGACTGAATGAAAGGAGCTGGCATCTCACTCTCTTTGAATCTTCTTTATCATGTTAGGATTAGCAGGAAAAAGCAAAAAATTTCAGAATTGCACCTTGCAATGTGGAGATATTACTGTTTGTGTATTTACAATATTCATTGATTTTTGCCATTGAAAAACATCATGTTATTCATATACCAGAAATGTTTGAAGCTACTGACTGAATGAAAGGAGCTGGCATCTCACTCTCTTTGAATCTTCTTTATCATGCTAGGATTAGCAGGAAAAAGCAAAAAATTTCAGAATTGCACATTGCAATGTGGAGATATTACTGTTTGTGCATTTACAATATTCATTGATTTTTGCCATTGAAAAACATCATGTTATTCATATACCAGAAATGTTTGAAGCTACTGACTGAATGAAAGGAGCTGGCATCTCACTCTCTTTGAATCTTCTTTATCATGCTAGGATTAGCAGGAAAAAGCAAAAAATTTCAGAATTGCACCTTGCAATGTGGAGATATTACTGTTTGTGCATTTACAATATTCATTGATTTTTGCCATTGAAAAATGTCCAGAAATGTTTGAAGCTACTGACTGAATGAAAGGAGCTGGCATCTCACTCTCTTTGAATCTTCTTTATCATGCTAGGATTAGCATTAAAAAGCAAAAAATTTCAGAATTGCACCTTGCAATGCGGAGAAATTACTGTTTGTGCATTTACAATATTCATTGATTTTTGCCATTGAAAAACATCATGTTATTCATATACCAGAAATGTTTGAAGCTACTGACTGAATGAAAGGAGCTGGCATCTCACTCTCTTTGAATCTTCTTTATCATGCTAGGATTAGCAAGAAAAAGCAAAACATTTCAGAATTGCACCTTGCAATGTGGAGATATTACTGTTTGTGCATTTACAATATTCATTGATTTTTGCCATTGAAAAACATCATGTTATTCATATACCAGAAATGTTTGAAGCTACTGACTGAATGAAAGGAGCTGGCATCTCACTCTCTTTGAATCTTCTTTATCATGCTAGGATTAGCAGGAAAAAGCAAAAAATTTCAGAATTGCACCTTGCAATGTGGAGATATTACTGTTTGTGCATTTACAATATTCATTGATTTTTGCCATTGAAAAACGTCCAGAAATGTTTGAAGCTACTGACTGAATGAAAGGAGCTGGCATCTCACTCTCTTTGAATCTTCTTTATCATGCTAGGATTAGCAGGAAAAAGCAAAAAATTTCAGAATTGCACCTTGCAATGTGGAGATATTACTGTTTGTGCATTTACAATATTCATTGATTTTTGCCATTGAAAAACGTCCAGAAATGTTTGAAGCTACTGAATGAATGAAAGGAGCTGGCATCTCACTCTCTTTTAATCTTCTTTATCATGCTAGGATTAGCAGGAAAAAGCAAAAAATTTCAGAATTGCACCTTGCAATGTGGAGATATTACTGTTTGTGCATTTTCAATATTCATTGATTTTTGCCATTGAAAAACATCATGTTATTCATATACCAGAAATGTTTGAAGCTACTGACTGAATGAAAGGAGCTGGCATTTCACTCTCTTTGAATCTTCTTTATCATGCTAGGATTAGCAGGAAAAAGCAAAAAATTTCAGAATTGCACCTTGCAATGTGGAGATATTACTGTTTGTGCATTTACAATATTCATTGATTTTTGCCATTGAAAAACGTCCAGAAATGTTTGAAGCTACTGACTGAATGAAAGGAGCTGGCATCTCACTCACTTTGAATCTTCTTTATAATGCTAGGATTAGCAGGAAAAAGCAAAAAATTTCAGAATTGCACCTTGCAATGTGGAGATATTACTGTTTGTGCATTTACAATATTCATTGATTTTTGCCATTGAAAAACGTCCAGAAATGTTTGAAGCTACTGACTGAATGAAAGGAGCTGGCATCTCACTCTCTTTGAATCTTCTTTATCATGCTAGGATTAGCAGGAAAAAGCAAAAAATTTCAGAATTGCACCTTGCAATGTGGAGATATTACTGTTTGTGCATTTACAATATTCATTGATTTTTGCCATTGAAAAACATCATGTTATTCATATACCAGAAATGTTTGAAGCTACTGACTGAATGAAAGGAGCTGGCATCTCACTCTCTTTGAATCTTCTTTATCATGCTAGGATTAGCAAGAAAAAGCAAAAAATTTCAGAATTGCACCTTGCAATGTGGAGATATTACTGTTTGTGCATTTACAATATTCATTGATTTTTGCCATTGAAAAACATCATGTTATTCATATACCAGAAATGTTTGAAGCTACTGACTGAATGAAAGGAGCTGGCATCTCACTCTCTTTGAATCTTCTTTATTATGCTAGGATTAGCAGGAAAAAGCAAAAAATTTCAGAATTGCACCTTGCAATGTGGAAATATTACTGTTTGTGCATTTACAATATTCATTGATTTTTGCCATTGAAAAACATCATGTTATTCATATACCAGAAATGTTTGAAGCTACTGACTGAATGAAAGGAGCTGGCATCTCACTCTCTTTGAATCTTCTTTATCATGCTAGGATTAGCAGGAAAAAGCAAAAAATTTCAGAATTGCACCTTGCAATGTGGAGATATTACTGTTTGTGCATTTACAATATTCATTGATTTTTGCCATTGAAAAACATCATGTTATTCATATACCAGAAATGTTTGAAGCTACTGACTGAATGAAAGGAGCTGGCATCTCACTCTCTTTGAATCTTCTTTACCATGCTAGGATTAGCAGGAAAAAGCAAAAAATTTCAGAATTGCACCTTGCAATGTGGAGATATTACTGTTTGTGCATTTACAATATTCATTGATTTTTGCCATTGAAAAACGTCCAGAAATGTTTGAAGCTACTGACTGAATGAAAGGAGCTGGCATCTCACTCTCTTTGAATCTTCTTTATCATGCAAGGATTAGCAGGAAAAAGCAAAAAATTTCAGAATTGCACCTTGCAATGTGGAGATATTACTGTTTGTGCATTTACAATATTCATTGATTTTTGCCATTGAAAAACATCATGTTATTCATATACCAGAAATGTTTGAAGCTACTGACTGAATGAAAGGAGCTGGCATTTCACTCTCTTTGAATCTTCTTTATCATGCTAGGATTAGCAGGAAAAAGCAAAAAATTTCAGAATTGCACCTTGCAATGTGGAGATATTACTGTTTGTGCATTTACAATATTCATTGATTTTTGCCATTGAAAAACGTCCAGAAATGTTTGAAGCTACTGACTGAATGAAAGGAGCTGGCATCTCACTCACTTTGAATCTTCTTTATAATGCTAGGATTAGCAGGAAAAAGCAAAAAATTTCAGAATTGCACCTTGCAATGTGGAGATATTACTGTTTGTGCATTTACAATATTCATTGATTTTTGCCATTGAAAAACGTCCAGAAATGTTTGAAGCTACTGACTGAATGAAAGGAGCTGGCATCTCACTCTCTTTGAATCTTCTTTATCATGCTAGGATTAGCAGGAAAAAGCAAAAAATTTCAGAATTGCACCTTGCAATGTGGAGATATTACTGTTTGTGCATTTACAATATTCATTGATTTTTGCCATTGAAAAACATCATGTTATTCATATACCAGAAATGTTTGAAGCTACTGACTGAATGAAAGGAGCTGGCATTTCACTCTCTTTGAATCTTCTTTATCATGCTAGGATTAGCAAGAAAAAGCAAAAAATTTCAGAATTGCACCTTGCAATGTGGAGATATTACTGTTTGTGCATTTACAATATTCATTGATTTTTGCCATTGAAAAACATCATGTTATTCATATACCAGAAATGTTTGAAGCTACTGACTGAATGAAAGGAGCTGGCATCTCACTCTCTTTGAATCTTCTTTATTATGCTAGGATTAGCAGGAAAAAGCAAAAAATTTCAGAATTGCACCTTGCAATGTGGAAATATTACTGTTTGTGCATTTACAATATTCATTGATTTTTGCCATTGAAAAACATCATGTTATTCATATACCAGAAATGTTTGAAGCTACTGACTGAATGAAAGGAGCTGGCATCTCACTCTCTTTGAATCTTCTTTATCATGCTAGGATTAGCAGGAAAAAGCAAAACATTTCAGAATTGCACCTTGCAATGTGGAGATATTACTGTTTGTGCATTTACAATATTCATTGATTTTTGCCATTGAAAAACATCATGTTATTCATATACCAGAAATGTTTGAAGCTACTGACTGAATGAAAGGAGCTGGCATCTCACTCTCTTTGAATCTTCTTTATCATGCTAGGATTAGCAGGAAAAAGCAAAAAATTTCAGAATTGCACCTTGCAATGTGGAGATATTACTGTTTGTGCATTTACAATATTCATTGATTTTTGCCATTGAAAAACGTCCAGAAATGTTTGAAGCTACTGACTGAATGAAAGGAGCTGGCATCTCACTCTCTTTGAATCTTCTTTATCACGCTAGGATTAGCAGGAAAAAGCAAAAAATTTCAGAATTGCACCTTGCAATGTGGAGATATTATTGTTTGTGCATTTACAATATTCATTGATTTTTGCCATTGAAAAACATCCAGAAATGTTTGAAGCTACTGACTGAATGAAAGGAGCTGGCATCTCACTCTCTTTGAATCTTCTTTATCATGCTAGGATTAGCAAGAAAAAGCAAAAAATTTCAGAATTGCACCTTGCAATGTGGAGATATTACTGTTTGTGCATTTACAATATTCATTGATTTTTGCCATTGAAAAACATCATGTTATTCATATACCAGAAATGTTTGAAGCTACTGACTGAATGAAAGGAGCTGGCATCTCACTCTCTTTGAATCTTCTTTATCATGCTAGGATTAGCAGGAAAAAGCAAAAAATTTCAGAATTGCACCTTGCAATGTGGAAATATTACTGTTTGTGCATTTACAATATTCATTGATTTTTGCCATTGAAAAACATCATGTTATTCATATACCAGAAATGTTTGAAGCTACTGACTGAATGAAAGGAGCTGGCATCTCACTCTCTTTGAATCTTCTTGATCATGCTAGGATTAGCAAGAAAAAGCAAAAAATTTCAGAATTGCACCTTGCAATGTGGAGATATTACTGTTTGTGCATTTACAATATTCATTGATTTTTGCCATTGAAAAACATCATGTTATTCATATACCAGAAATGTTTGAAGCTACTGACTGAATGAAAGGAGCTGGCATCTCACTCTCTTTGAATCTTCTTTATTATGCTAGGATTAGCAGGAAAAAGCAAAAAATTTCAGAATTGCACCTTGCAATGTGGAAATATTACTGTTTGTGCATTTACAATATTCATTGATTTTTGCCATTGAAAAACATCATGTTATTCATATACCAGAAATGTTTGAAGCTACTGACTGAATGAAAGGAGCTGGCATGTCACTCTCTTTGAATCTTCTTTATCATGCTAGGATTAGCAGGAAAAAGCAAAAAATTTCAGAATTGCACCTTGCAATGTGGAGATATTACTGTTTGTGCATTTACAATATTCATTGATTTTTGCCATTGAAAAACATCATGTTATTCATATACCAGAAATGTTTGAAGCTACTGACTGAATGAAAGGAGCTGGCATCTCACTCTCTTTGAATCTTCTTTATCATGCTAGGATTAGCAGGAAAAAGCAAAAAATTTCAGAATTGCACCTTGCAATGTGGAGATATTACTGTTTGTGCATTTACAATATTCATTGATTTTTGCCATTGAAAAACGTCCAGAAATGTTTGAAGCTACTGACTGAATGAAAGGAGCTGGCATCTCACTCTGTTTGAATCTTCTTTATCACGCTAGGATTAGCAGGAAAAAGCAAAAAATTTCAGAATTGCACCTTGCAATGTGGAGATATTATTGTTTCTGCATTTACAATATTCATTGATTTTTGCCATTGAAAAACGTCCAGAAATGTTTGAAGCTACTGACTGAATGAAAGGAGCTGGCATCTCACTCTCTTTGAATCTTCTTTATCATGCTAGGATTAGCAAGAAAAAGCAAAAAATTTCAGAATTGCACCTTGCAATGTGGAGATATTACTGTTTGTGCATTTACAATATTCATTGATTTTTGCCATTGAAAAACATCATGTTATTCATATACCAGAAATGTTTGAAGCTACTGACTGAATGAAAGGAGCTGGCATCTCACTCTCTTTGAATCTTCTTTATCATGCTAGGATTAGCAGGAAAAAGCAAAAAATTTCAGAATTGCACCTTGCAATGTGGAGATATTACTGTTTGTGCATTTACAATATTCATTGATTTTTGCCATTGAAAAACATCATGTTATTCATATACCAGAAATGTTTGAAGCTACTGACTGAATGAAAGGAGCTGGCATCTCAATCTCTTTGAATCTTCTTTATCATGCTAGGATTAGCAGGAAAAAGCAAAAAATTTCAGAATTGCACCTTGCAATGTGGAGATATTACTGTTTGTGCATTTACAATATTCATTGATTTTTGCCATTGAAAAACATCATGTTATTCATATACCAGAAATGTTTGAAGCTACTGACTGAATGAAAGAAGCTGGCATCTCACTCTCTTTGAATCTTCTTTATCATGCTAGGATTAGCAGGAAAAAGCAAAAAATTTCAGAATTGCACCTTGCAATGTGAAGATATTACTGTTTGTGCATTTACAATATTCATTGATTTTTGCCATTGAAAAACGTCCAGAAATGTTTGAAGCTACTGACTGAATGAAAGGAGCTGGCATCTCACTCTCTTTGAATCTTCTTTATCACGCTAGGATTAGCAGGAAAAAGCAAAAAATTTCAGAATTGCACCTTGCAATGTGGAGATATTATTGTTTGTGCATTTACAATATTCATTGATTTTTGCCATTGAAAAACGTCCAGAAATGTTTGAAGCTACTGACTGAATGAAAGGAGCTGGCATCTCACTCTCTTTGAATCTTCTTTATCATGCTAGGATTAGCAAGAAAAAGCAAAAAAATTTCAGAATTGCACCTTGCAATGTGGAGATATTACTGTTTGTGCATTTACAATATTCATTGATTTTTGCCATTGAAAACATCATGTTATTCATATACCAGAAATGTTTGAAGCTACTGACTGAATGAAAGGAGCTGGCATCTCACTCTCTTTGAATCTTCTTTATCATGCTAGGATTAGCAGGAAAAAGCAAAAAATTTCAGAATTGCACCTTGCAATGTAGAGATATTACTGTTTGTGCATTTACAATATTCATTGATTTTTGCCATTGAAAAACGTCCAGAAATGTTTGAAGCTACTGACTGAATGAAAGGAGCTGGCATCTCACTCTCTTTGAATCTTCTTTATCATGCTAGGATTAGCAAGAAAAAGCAAAAAATTTCAGAATTGCACCTTGCAATGTGGAGATATTACTGTTTGTGCATTTACAATATTCATTGATTTTTGCCATTGAAAAACGTCCAGAAATGTTTGAAGCTACTGACAGAATGAAAGGAGCTGGCATCTCACTCTCTTTGAATCTTCTTTATCATGCTAGGATTAGCAGGAAAAAGCAAAAAATTTCAGAATTGCACCTTGCAATGTGGAGATATTACTGTTTGTGCATTTACAATATTCATTGATTTTTGCCATTGAGAAACATCATGTTATTCATATACCAGAAATGTTTGAAGCTACTGACTGAATGAAAGGAGCTGGCATCTCACTCTCTTTGAAACTTCTTTATCATGCTAGGATTAGCAGGAAAAAGCAAAA
Organism: Phyllobates terribilis; assembly: GCF_046119375.1. Classification (NCBI taxonomy): domain Eukaryota; kingdom Metazoa; phylum Chordata; class Amphibia; order Anura; family Dendrobatidae; genus Phyllobates; species Phyllobates terribilis. Next base: position 1,057,824 of record NW_027362901.1, read on the forward strand.
AATTTCAGAATTGCACCTTGCAATGTGGAGATATTACTGTTTGTGCATTTACAATATTCATTGATTTTTGCCATTGAAAAACGTCCAGAAATGTTTGAAGCTACTGACTGAATGAATGGAGCTGGCATCTCACTCTCTTTGAATCTTCTTTATCATGCTAGGATTAGCAGGAAAAAGCAAAAAATTTCAGAATTGCACCTTGCAATGTGGAGATATTACTGTTTGTGCATTTACAATATTCATTGATTTTTGCCATTGAAAAACGTCCAGAAATGTTTGAAGCTACTGACTGAATGAAAGGAGCTGGCATCTCACTCTCTTTGAATCTTCTTTATCATGCTAGGATTAGCAGGAAAAAGCAAAACATTTCAGAATTGCACCTTGCAATGTGGATATATTACTGTTTGTGCATTTACAATGTTCATTGATTTTTGCCATTGAAAAACATCATGTTATTCATATACCAGAAATGTTTGAAGCTACTGACTGAATGAAAGGAGCTGGCATCTCACTCTCTTTGAATCTTCTTTATCTTGCTAGGATCATCAGGAAAAAGCAAAAAATTTCAGAATTGCACCTTGCAATGTGGAGTTATTACTGTTTGTGCATTTACAATATTCATTGATTTTTGCCATTGAAAAACGTCCAGAAATGTTTGAAGCTACTGACTGAATGAAAGGAGCTGGCATCTCACTCTCTTTGAATCTTCTTTATCATGCTAGGATTAGCAAGAAAAAGCAAAAAAATTCAGAATTGCACCGTGCAATGTGGAGATATTACTGTTTGTGCATTTACAATATTCATTGATTTTTGCCATTGAAAAACATGATGTTATTCATATACCAGAAATGTTTGAAGCTACTGACTGAATGAAAGGAGCTGGCATCTCACTCTCTTTGAATCTTCTTTATCATGCTAGTATTAGCAGGAAAAAGCAAAAAATTTCAGAATTGCACCTTGCAATGTGGAGATATTACTGTTTGTGCATTTACAATATTCATTGATTTTTGCCATTGAAAAACATCATGTTATTCATATACCAGAAATGTTTGAAGCTACTGACTGAATGAAAGGAGCTGGCATCTCACTCTATTTGAATCTTCTTTATCATGCTAGGATTAGCAGGAAAAAGCAAAAAATTTCAGAATTGCACCTTGCAATGTGGAGATATTACTGTTTGTGCATTTACAATATTCATTGATTTTTGCCATTGAAAAACGTCCAGAAATGTTTGAAGCTACTGACTGAATGAAAGGAGCTGGCATCTCACTCTCTTTGAATCTTCTTTATCATGCTAGGATTAGCAGGAAAAAGCAAAAGATTTCAGAATTGCACCTTGCAATGTGGAGATATTACTGTTTGTGCATTTACAATATTCATTGATTTTTGCCATTGAAAAACATCATGTTATTCATATACCAGAAATGTTTGAAGCTACTGACTGAATGAAAGGAGCTGGCATCTCACTCTCTTTGAATCTTCTTTATCATGCTAGGATTAGCAGGAAAAAGCAAAAAATTTCAGAATTGCACCTTGCAATGTGGAGATATTACTGTTTGTGCATTTACAATATTCATTCATTTTTGCCATTGAAAAACGTCCAGAAATGTTTGAAGCTACTGACTGAATGAAAGGAGCTGGCATCTCACTCTCTTTGAATCTTCTTTATCATGCTAGGATTAGCAGGAAAAAGCAAAAAATTTCAGAATTGCACCTTGCAATGTGGAGATATTATTGTTTGTGCATTTACAATATTCATTGATTTTTGCCATTGAAAAACGTCCAGAAATGTTTGAAGCTACTGACTGAATGAAAGGAGCTGGCATCTCACTCTCTTTGAATCTTCTTTATCATGCTAGGATTAGCAAGAAAAAGCAAAAAATGTCAGACTTGCACCTTGCAATGTGGAGATATTACTGTTTGTGCATTTACAATATTCATTGATTTTTGCCATTGAAAAACATCATGTTATTCATATACCAGAAATGTTTGAAGCTACTGACTGAATGAAAGGAGCTGGCATCTCACTCTCTTTGAATCTTCTTTATCATGCTAGGATTAGCAGGAAAAAGCAAACAATTTCAGAATTGCGCCTTGCAATGTAGAGATATTACTGTTTGTGCATTTACAATATTCATTGATTTTTGCCATTGAAAAACGTCCAGAAATGTTTGAAGCTACTGACTGAATGAAAGGAGCTGGCATCTCACTCTCTTTGAATCTTCTTTATCATGCTAGGATTAGCAGGAAAAAGCAAAAAATTTCAGAATTGCACCTTGCAATGTGGAGATATTACTGTTTGTGCATTTACAATATTCATTGATTTTTGCCATTGAAAAACATCATGTTATTCATATACCAGAAATGTTTGAAGCTACTGACTGAATGAAAGGAGCTGGCATCTCACTCTCTTTGAAACTTCTTTATCATGCTAGGATTAGCAGGAAAAACCAAAATTTCAGAATTGCACCTTGCAATGTGGAGATATTACTGTTTGTGCATTTACAATATTCATTGATTTTTGCCATTGAAAAACGTCCAGAAATGTTTGACGCTACTGACTGAATGAAAGGAGCTGGCATCTAACTCTCTTTGAATCTTCTTTATCATGCTAGGATTAGCAGGAAAAAGCAAAAAATTTCATAATTGCACCTTGCAATGTGGAGATATTACTGTTTGTGCATTTACAATATTCATTGATTTTTGCCATTGAAAAACGTCCAGAAATGTTTGAAGCTACTGACTGAATGAAAGGAGCTGGCATCTCACTCTCTTTGAATCTTCTTTATCATGCTAGGATTAGCAGGAAAAAGCAAAAAATTTCAGAATTGCACCTTGCAATGTGGAGATATTACTGTTTGTGCATTTACAATATTCATTGATTTTTGCCATTGAAAAACATCATGTTATTCATATACCAGAAATGTTTGAAGCTACTGACTGAATGAAAGGAGCTGGCATCTCACTCTCTTTGAATCTTCTTTATCATGCTAGGATCATCAGGAAAAAGCAAAAAATTTCAGAATTGCACCTTGCAATGTGGAGATATTACTGTTTGTGCATTTACAATATTCATTGATTTTTGCCATTGAAAAACGTCCAGAAATGTTTGAAGCTACTGACTGAATGAAAGGAGCTGGCATCTCACTCTCTTTGAATCTTCTTTATCATGCTAGGATTAGCAGGAAAAAGCAAAAAATTTCAGAATTGCACCTTGCAATGTGGAGATATTACTGTTTGTGAATTTACAATATTCATTGATTTTTGCCATTGAAAAACGTCCAGAAATGTTTGAAGCTACTGACTGAATGAAAGGAGCTGGCATCTCACTCTCTTTGAATCTTCTTTATCATGCTAGGATTAGCAGAAAAAAGCAAAAAAATTCAGAATTGCACTGTGCAATGTGGAGATATTACTGTTTGTGCATTTACAATATTCATTGATTTTTGCCATTGAAAAACATCATGTTATTCATATACCAGAAATGTTTGAAGCTACTGACTGAATGAAAGGAGCTGGCATCTCACTCTCTTTGAATCTTCTTTATCATGCTAGTATTAGCAGGAAAAAGCAAAAAATTTCAGAATTGCAGCTTGCAATGTGGAGATATTACTGTTTGTGCATTTACAATATTCATTGATTTTTGCCATTGAAAAACATCATGTTATTCATATACCAGAAATGTCTGAAGCTACTGACTGAATGAAAGGAGCTGGCATCTCACTCTCTTTGAATCTTCTTTATCATGCTAGGATTAGCAGGAAAAAGCAAAAAAATTCAGAATTGCACCTTGCAATGTGGAAATATTACTGTTTGTGCATTTACAATATTCATTGATTTTTGCCATTGAAAAACATCATGTTATTCATATACCAGAAATGTTTGAAGCTACTGACTGAATGAAAGGAGCTGGCATCTCACTCTCTTTGAATCTTCTTTATCATGCTAGGATTAGCAGGAAAAAGCAAACAATTTCAGAATTGCACCTTGCAATGTAGAGATATTACTGTTTGTGCATTTACAATATTCATTGATTTTTGCCATTGAAAAACGTCCAGAAATGTTTGAAGCTACTGACTGAATGAAAGGAGCTGGCATCTCACTCTCTTTGAATCTTCTTTATCATGCTAGGATTAGCAGGAAAAAGCAAAAAATTTCAGAATTGCACCTTGCAATGTGGAGATATTACTGTTTGTGCATTTACAATATTCATTGATTTTTGCCATTGAAAAACATCATGTTATTCATATACCAGAAATGTTTGAAGCTACTGACTGAATGAAAGGAGCTGGCATCTCACTCTCTTTGAAACTTCTTTATCATGCTAGGATTAGCAGGAAAAAGCAAAAAATTTCAGAATTGCACCTTGCAATGTGGAGATATTACTGTTTGTGCATTTACAATATTCATTGATTTTTGCCATTGAAAAACGTCCAGAAATGTTTGAAGCTAGTGACTGAATGAAAGGAGCTGGCATCTCACTCTCTTTGAATCTTCTTTATCATGCTAGGATTAGCAGGAAAAAGCAAAAAAATTTAGAATTGCACCTTGCAATGTGGAGATATTACTGTTTGTGCATTTACAATATTCATTGATTTTTGCCATTGAAAAACGTCCAGAAATGTTTGAAGCTACTGACTGAATGAAAGGAGCTGGCATCTCACTCTCTTTGAATCTTCTTTATCATGCTAGGATTAGCAGGAAAAAGCAAAAAATTTCAGAATTGCACCTTGCAATGTGGAGATATTACTGTTTGTGCATTCACAATATTCATTGATTTTTGCCATTGAAAAACATCATGTTATTCATATACCAGAACTGTTTGAAGCTACTGACTGAATGAAAGGAGCTGGCATCTCACTCTCTTTGAATCTTCTTTATCATGCTAGGATCATCAGGAAAAAGCAAAAAATTTCAGAATTGCACCTTGCAATGTGGAGATATTACTGTTTGTGCATTTACAATATTCATTGATTTTTGCCATTGAAAAACGTCCAGAAATGTTTGAAGCTACTGACTGAATGAAAGGAGCTGGCATCTCACTCTCTTTGAATCTTCTTTATCATGCTAGGATTAGCAGGAAAAAGCAAAAAATTTCAGAATTGCACCTTGCAATGTGGAGATATTACTGTTTGTGAATTTACAATATTCATTGATTTTTGCCATTGAAAAACGTCCAGAAATGTTTGAAGCTACTGACTGAATGAAAGGAGCTGGCATCTCACTCTCTTTGAATCTTCTTTATCATGCTAGGATTAGCAGGAAAAAGCAAAAAAATTCAGAATTGCACCGTGCAATGTGGCGATATTACTGTTTGTGCATTTACAATATTCATTGATTTTTGCCATTGAAAAACATCATGTTATTCATATACCAGAAATGTTTGAAGCTACTGACTGAATGAAAGGAGCTGGCATCTCACTCTCTTTGAATCTTCTTTATCATGCTAGTATTAGCAGGAAAAAGCAAAAGATTTCAGAATTGCAGCTTGCAATGTGGAGATATTACTGTTTGTGCATTTACAATATTCATTGATTTTTGCCATTGAAAAACATCATGTTATTCATATACCAGAAATGTTTGAAGCTACTGACTGAATGAAAGGAGCTGGCATCTCACTCTCTTTGAATCTTCTTTATCATGCTAGGATTAGCAGGAAAAAGCAAAAAATTTCAGAATTGCACCTTGCAATGTGGAGATATTTCTGCTTGTGCATTTACAATATTCATTGATTTTTGCCATTGAAAAACGTCCAGAAATGTTTGAAGCTACTGACTGAATGAAAGGAGCTGGCATCTCACTCTCTTTGAATCTTCTTTATCATGCTAGGATTAGCAGGAAAAAGCAAAAAATTTCAGAATTGCACCTTGAAATGTGGAGATATTACTGTTTGTGCATTTACAATATTCATTGATTTTTGCCATTGAAAAACATCATGTTATTCATATACCAGAAATGTTTGAAGCTACTGACTGAATGAAAGGAGCTGGCATCTCACTCTCTTTGAATCTTCTTTATCATGCTAGGATTAGCAGGAAAAAGCAAAAAATTTCAGAATTGCACCTTGCAATGTGGAGATATTACTGTTTGTGCATTTACAATATTCATTGATTTTTGCCATTGAAAAACGTCCAGAAATGTTTGAAGCTACTGACTGAATGAAAGAAGATTGCATCTCACTCTCTTTGAATCTTCTTTATCATGCTAGGATTAGCAGGAAAAAGCAAAAAAATTCAGAATTGCACCTTGCAATGTGGAGATATTACTGTTTGTGCATTTACAATATTCATTGATTTTTGCCATTGAAAAACATCATGTTATTCATATACCAGAAATGTTTGAAGCTACTGACTGAATGAAAGGAGCTGGCATCTCACTCTCTTTGAATCTTCTTTATCATGCTAGGATTAGCAGGAAAAAGCAAAAATTTCAGAATTGCACCTTGCAATGTGGAGATATTACTGTTTGTGCATTTACAATATTCATTGATTTTTGCCATTGAAAAACGTCCAGAAATGTTTGAAGCTACTGACTGAATGAAAGGAGCTGGCATCTCACTCTCTTTGAATCTTCTTTATCATGCTAGGATTAGCAGGAAAAAGCAAAAAATTTCAGAATTGCACCTTGCAATGTGGAGATATTACTGTTTGTGCATTTACAATATTCATTGATTTTTGCCATTGAAAAACATCATGTTATTCATATACCAGAAATGTTTAAGCTACTGACTGAATGAAAGGAGCTGGCATCTCACTCTCTTTGAATCTTCTTTATCATGCTAGGATTAGCAGGAAAAAGCAAAAAATTTCAGAATTGCACCTAGCAATGTGGAGATATTACTGTTTGTGCATTTACAATATTCATTGATTTTTGCCATTGAAAAACGTCCAGAAATGTTTGAAGCTACTGACTGAATGAAAGGAGCTGGCATCTCACTCTCTTTGAATCTTCTTTATCATGCTAGGATTAGCAGGAAAAAGCAAAAAAATTCAGAATTGCACCTTGCAATGTGGAGATATTACTGTTTGTGCATTTACAATATTCATTGATTTTTGCCATTGAAAAACGTCCAGAAATGTTTGAAGCTACTGACTGAATGAAAGGAGCTGGCATCTCACTCTCTTTGAATCTTCTTTATCATGCTAGGATTAGCAGGAAAAAGCAAAAAATTTCAGAATTGCACCTTGCAATGTGGAGATATTACTGTTTGTGAATTTACAATATTCATTGATTTTTGCCATTGAAAAACGTCCAGAAATGTTTGAAGCTACTGACTGAATGAAAGGAGCTGGCATCTCACTCTCTTTGAATCTTCTTTATCATGCTAGGATTAGCAGGAAAAAGCAAAAAATTTCAGAATTGCACCGTGCAATGTGGAGATATTACTGTTTGTGCATTTACAATATTCATTGATTTTTGCCATTGAAAAACATCATGTTATTCATATACCAGAAATGTTTGAAGCTACTGACTGAATGAAAGGAGCTGGCATCTCACTCTCTTTGAATCTTCTTTATCATGCTAGAATTAGCAGGAAAAAGCAAAAAATTTCAGAATTGCACCTTGCAATGTGGAGATATTACTGTTTGTGCATTTACAATATTCATTGATTTTTGCCATTGAAAAACATCATGTTATTCATATACCAGAAATGTTTGAAGCTACTGACTGAATGAAAGGAGCTGGCATCTCACTCTCTTTGAATCTTCTTTATCATGCTAGGATTAGCAGGAAAAAGCAAAAAATTTCAGAATTGCACCTTGCAATGTGGAGATATTACTGTTTGTGCATTTACAATATTCATTGATTTTTGCCATTGAAAAACATCATGTTATTCATATACCAGAAATGTTTGAAGCTACTGACTGAATGAAAGGAGCTGGCATCTCACTCTCTTTGAATCTTCTTTATCATGCTAGGATTAGCAGGAAAAAGCAAAAAATTTCAGAATTGCACCGTGCAATGTGGAGATATTACTGTTTGTGCATTTACAATATTCATTGATTTTTGCCATTGAAAAACGTCCAGAAATGTTTGAAGCTACTGACTGAATGAAAGAAGATTGCATCTCACTCTCTTTGAATCTTCTTTATCATGCTAGGATTAGCAGGAAAAAGCAAAAAAATTCAGAATTGCACCTTGCAATGTGGAGATATTACTGTTTGTGCATTTACAATATTCATTGATTTTTGCCATTGAAAAACATCATGTTATTCATATACCAGAAATGTTTGAAGCTACTGACTGAATGAAAGGAGCTGGCATCTCACTCTCTTTGAATCTTCTTTATCATGCTAGGATTAGCAGGAAAAAGCAAAAATTTCAGAATTGCACCTTGCAATGTGGAGATATTACTGTTTGTGCATTTACAATATTCATTGATTTTTGCCATTGAAAAACGTCCAGAAATGTTTGAAGCTACTGACTGAATGAAAGGAGCTGGCATCTCACTCTCTTTGAATCTTCTTTATCATGCTAGGATTAGCAAGAAAAAGCAAAAAATTTCAGAATTGCACCTTGCAATGTGGAGATATTACTGTTTGTGCATTTACAATATTCATTGATTTTTGCCATTGAAAAACATCATGTTATTCATATACCAGAAATGTTTGAAGCTACTGACTGAATGAAAGGAGCTGGCATCTCACTCTCTTTGAATCTTCTTTATCATGCTAGGATTAGCAGGAAAAAGCAAAAAATTTCAGAATTGCACCTTGCAATGTAGAGATATTACTGTTTGTGCATTTACAATATTCATTGATTTTTGCCATTGAAAAACGTCCAGAAATGTTTGAAGCTACTGACTGAATGAAAGGAGCTGGCATCTCACTCTCTTTGAATCTTCTTTATCATGCTAGGATTAGCAGGAAAAAGCAAAAAATTTCAGAATTGCACCTTGCAATGTGGAGATATTACTGTTTGTGCATTTACAATATTCATTGATTTTTGCCATTGAAAAACATCATGTTATTCATATACCAGAAATGTTTAAGCTACTGACTGAATGAAAGGAGCTGGCATCTCACTCTCTTTGAATCTTCTTTATCATGCTAGGATTAGCAGGAAAAAGCAAAAAATTTCAGAATTGCACCTAGCAATGTGGAGATATTACTGTTTGTGCATTTACAATATTCATTGATTTTTGCCATTGAAAAACGTCCAGAAATGTTTGAAGCTACTGACTGAATGAAAGGAGCTGGCATCTCACTCTCTTTGAATCTTCTTTATCATGCTAGGATTAGCAGGAAAAAGCAAAAAATTTCAGAATTGCACCTTGCAATGTGGAGATATTACTGTTTGTGCATTTACAATATTCATTGATTTTTGCCATTGAAAAACGTCCAGAAATGTTTGAAGCTACTGACTGAATGAAAGGAGCTGGCATCTCACTCTCTTTGAATCTTCTTTATCATGCTAGGATTAGCAGGAAAAAGCAAAAAATTTCAGAATTGCACCTTGCAATGTGGAGATATTACTGTTTGTGAATTTACAATATTCATTGATTTTTGCCATTGAAAAACGTCCAGAAATGTTTGAAGCTACTGACTGAATGAAAGGAGCTGGCATCTCACTCTCTTTGAATCTTCTTTATCATGCTAGGATTAGCAGGAAAAAGCAAAAAATTTCAGAATTGCACCGTGCAATGTGGAGATATTACTGTTTGTGCATTTACAATATTCATTGATTTTTGCCATTGAAAAACATCATGTTATTCATATACCAGAAATGTTTGAAGCTACTGACTGAATGAAAGGAGCTGGCATCTCACTCTCTTTGAATCTTCTTTATCATGCTAGAATTAGCAGGAAAAAGCAAAAAATTTCAGAATTGCACCTTGCAATGTGGAGATATTACTGTTTGTGCATTTACAATATTCATTGATTTTTGCCATTGAAAAACATCATGTTATTCATATACCAGAAATGTTTGAAGCTACTGACTGAATGAAAGGAGCTGGCATCTCACTCTCTTTGAATCTTCTTTATCATGCTAGGATTAGCAGGAAAAAGCAAAAAATTTCAGAATTGCACCTTGCAATGTGGAGATATTACTGTTTGTGCATTTACAATATTCATTGATTTTTGCCATTGAAAAACATCATGTTATTCATATACCAGAAATGTTTGAAGCTACTGACTGAATGAAAGGAGCTGGCATCTCACTCTCTTTGAATCTTCTTTATCATGCTAGGATCATCAGGAAAAAGCAAAAAATTTCAGAATTGCACCTTGCAATGTGGAGATATTACTGTTTGTGCATTTACAATATTCATTGATTTTTGCCATTGAAAAACGTCCAGAAATGTTTGAAGCTACTGACTGAATGAAAGGAGCTGGCATCTCACTCTCTTTGAATCTTCTTTATCATGCTAGGATTAGCAGGAAAAAGCAAAAAATTTCAGAATTGCACCTTGCAATGTGGAGATATTACTGTTTGTGAATTTACAATATTCATTGATTTTTGCCATTGAAAAACGTCCAGAAATGTTTGAAGCTACTGACTGAATGAAAGGAGCTGGCATCTCACTCTCTTTGAATCTTCTTTATCATGCTAGGATTAGCAGAAAAAAGCAAAAAAATTCAGAATTGCACTGTGCAATGTGGAGATATTACTGTTTGTGCATTTACAATATTCATTGATTTTTGCCATTGAAAAACATCATGTTATTCATATACCAGAAATGTTTGAAGCTACTGACTGAATGAAAGGAGCTGGCATCTCACTCTCTTTGAATCTGCTTTATCATGCTAGTATTAGCAGGAAAAAGCAAAAAATTTCAGAATTGCAGCTTGCAATGTGGAGATATTACTGTTTGTGCATTTACAATATTCATTGATTTTTGCCATTGAAAAACATCATGTTATTCATATACCAGAAATGTCTGAAGCTACTGACTGAATGAAAGGAGCTGGCATCTCACTCTCTTTGAATCTTCTTTATCATGCTAGGATTAGCAGGAAAAAGCAAAAAAATTCAGAATTGCACCTTGCAATGTGGAAATATTACTGTTTGTGCATTTACAATATTCATTGATTTTTGCCATTGAAAAACATCATGTTATTCATATACCAGAAATGTTTGAAGCTACTGACTGAATGAAAGGAGCTGGCATCTCACTCTCTTTGAATCTTCTTTATCATGCTAGGATTAGCAGGAAAAAGCAAACAATTTCAGAATTGCACCTTGCAATGTAGAGATATTACTGTTTGTGCATTTACAATATTCATTGATTTTTGCCATTGAAAAACGTCCAGAAATGTTTGAAGCTACTGACTGAATGAAAGGAGCTGGCATCTCACTCTCTTTGAATCTTCTTTATCATGCTAGGATTAGCAGGAAAAAGCAAAAAATTTCAGAATTGCACCTTGCAATGTGGAGATATTACTGTTTGTGCATTTACAATATTCATTGATTTTTGCCATTGAAAAACGTCCAGAAATGTTTGAAGCTACTGACTGAATGAAAGGAGCTGGCATCTCACTCTCTTTGAATCTTCTTTATCATGCTAGGATTAGCATGAAAAAGCAAAAAATTTTAGAATTGCACCTTGCAATGTGGAGATATTACTGTTTGTGCATTTACAATATTCATTGATTTTTGCCATTGAAAAACGTCCAGAAATGTTTGAAGCTACTGACTGAATGAAAGGAGCTGGCATCTCACTCTCTTTGAATCTTCTTTATCATGCTAGGATTAGCAGGAAAAAGCAAAAAATTTCAGAATTGCACCTTGCAATGTGGAGATATTACTGTCTGTGCATTCACAATATTCATTGATTTTTGCCATTGAAAAACATCATGTTATTCATATACCAGAAATGTTTGAAGCTACTGACTGAATGAAAGGAGCTGGCATCTCACTCTCTTTGAATCTTCTTTATCATGCTAGGATCATCAGGAAAAAGCAAAAAATTTCAGAATTGCACCTTGCAATGTGGAGATATTACTGTTTGTGCATTTACAATATTCATTGATTTTTGCCATTGAAAAACGTCCAGAAATGTTTGAAGCTACTGACTGAATGAAAGGAGCTGGCATCTCACTCTCTTTGAATCTTCTTTATCATGCTAGGATTAGCAGGAAAAAGCAAAAAATTTCAGAATTGCACCTTGCAATGTGGAGATATTACTGTTTGTGAATTTACAATATTCATTGATTTTTGCCATTGAAAAACGTCCAGAAATGTTTGAAGCTACTGACTGAATGAAAGGAGCTGGCATCTCACTCTCTTTGAATCTTCTTTATCATGCTAGGATTAGCAGGAAAAAGCAAAAAAATTCAGAATTGCACCGTGCAATGTGGCGATATTACTGTTTGTGCATTTACAATATTCATTGATTTTTGCCATTGAAAAACATCATGTTATTCATATACCAGAAATGTTTGAAGCTACTGACTGAATGAAAGGAGCTGGCATCTCACTCTCTTTGAATCTTCTTTATCATGCTAGTATTAGCAGGAAAAAGCAAAAGATTTCAGAATTGCAGCTTGCAATGTGGAGATATTACTGTTTGTGCATTTACAATATTCATTGATTTTTGCCATTGAAAAACATCATGTTATTCATATACCAGAAATGTTTGAAGCTACTGACTGAATGAAAGGAGCTGGCATCTCACTCTCTTTGAATCTTCTTTATCATGCTAGGATTAGCAGGAAAAAGCAAAAAATTTCAGAATTGCACCTTGCAATGTGGAGATATTTCTGCTTGTGCATTTACAATATTCATTGATTTTTGCCATTGAAAAACGTCCAGAAATGTTTGAAGCTACTGACTGAATGAAAGGAGCTGGCATCTCACTCTCTTTGAATCTTCTTTATCATGCTAGGATTAGCAGGAAAAAGCAAAAAATTTCAGAATTGCACCTTGAAATGTGGAGATATTACTGTTTGTGCATTTACAATATTCATTGATTTTTGCCATTGAAAAACATCATGTTATTCATATACCAGAAATGTTTGAAGCTACTGACTGAATGAAAGGAGCTGGCATCTCACTCTCTTTAAATCTTCTTTATCATGCTAGGATTAGCAGGAAAAAGCAAAAAATTTCAGAATTGCACCTTGCAATGTAGAGATATTACTGTTTGTGCATTTACAATATTCATTGATTTTTGCCATTGAAAAACGTCCAGAAATGTTTGAAGCTACTGACTGAATGAAAGGAGCTGGCATCTCACTCTCTTTGAATCTTCTTTATCATGCTAGGATTAGCAGGAAAAAGCAAAAAATTTCAGAATTGCACCTTGCAATGTGGAGATATTACTGTTTGTGCATTTACAATATTCATTGATTTTTGCCATTGAAAAACATCATGTTATTCATATACCAGAAATGTTTGAAGCTACTGACTGAATGAAAGGAGCTGGCATCTCACTCTCTTTGAATCTTCTTTATCATGCTAGGATTAGCAGGAAAAAGCAAAAAATTTCAGAATTGCACCTAGCAATGTGGAGATATTACTGTTTGTGCATTTACAATATTCATTGATTTTTGCCATTGAAAAACGTCCAGAAATGTTTGAAGCTACTGACTGAATGAAAGGAGCTGGCATCTCACTCTCTTTGAATCTTCTTTATCATGCTAGGATTAGCAGGAAAAAGCAAAAAATTTCAGAATTGCACCTTGCAATGTGGAGATATTACTGTTTGTGCATTTACATTATTCATTGATTTTTGCCATTGAAAAACGTCCAGAAATGTTTGAAGCTACTGACTGAATGAAAGGAGCTGGCTTCTCACTCTCTTTGAATCTTCTTTATCATGCTAGGATTAGCAGGAAAAAGCAAAAAATTTCAGAATTGCACCTTGCAATGTGGAGATATTACTGTTTGTGAATTTACAATATTCATTGATTTTTGCCATTGAAAAACGTCCAGAAATGTTTGAAGCTACTGACTGAATGAAAGGAGCTGGCATCTCACTCTCTTTGAATCTTCTTTATCATGCTAGGATTAGCAGGAAAAAGCAAAAAATTTCAGAATTGCACCGTGCAATGTGGAGATATTACTGTTTGTGCATTTACAATATTCATTGATTTTTGCCATTGAAAAACATCATGTTATTCATATACCAGAAATGTTTGAAGCTACTGACTGAATGAAAGGAGCTGGCATCTCACTCTCTTTGAATCTTCTTTATCATGCTAGAATTAGCAGGAAAAAGCAAAAAATTTCAGAATTGCACCTTGCAATGTGGAGATATTACTGTTTGTGCATTTACAATATTCATTGATTTTTGCCATTGAAAAACATCATGTTATTCATATACCAGAAATGTTTGAAGCTACTGACTGAATGAAAGGAGCTGGCATCTCACTCTCTTTGAATCTTCTTTATCATGCTAGGATTAGCAGGAAAAAGCAAAAAATTTCAGAATTGCACCTTGCAATGTGGAGATATTACTGTTTGTGCATTTACAATATTCATTGATTTTTGCCATTGAAAAACGTCCAGAAATGTTTGAAGCTACTGACTGAATGAAAGGAGCTGGCATCTCACTCTCTTTGAATCTTCTTTATCATGCTAGGATTAGCAGGAAAAAGCAAAAAATTTCAGAATTGCACCTTGCAATGTGGAGATATTACTGTTTGTGCATTTACAATATTCATTGATTTTTGCCATTGAAAAACATCATGTTATTCATATACCAGAAATGTTTGAAGCTACTGACTGAATGAAAGGAGCTGGCATCTCACTCTCTTTGAATCTTCTTTATCATGCTAGGATTAGCAGGAAAAAGCAAAAAATTTCAGAATTGCACCTTGCAATGTGGAGATATTACTGTTTGTGCATTTACAATATTCATTGATTTTTGCCATTGAAAAACGTCCAGAAATGTTTGAAGCTACTGACTGAATGAAAGGAGCTGGCATCTCACTCTCTTTGAATCTTCTTTATCATGCTAGGATTAGCAGGAAAAAGCAAAAAATTTCAGAATTGCACCTTGCAATGTGGAGATATTACTGTTTGTGCATTTACAATATTCATTGATTTTTGCCATTGAAAAATGTCCAGAAATGTTTGAAACTACTGACTGAATGAAAGGAGCTGGCATCTCACACTCTTTGAATCTTCTTTATCATGCTAGGATTAGCAGGAAAAAGCAAAAAATTTCATAATTGCACCTTGCAATGTGGAGATATTACTGTTTGTGCATTTACAATATTCATTGATTTTTGCCATTGAAAAACATCATGTTAGTCATATACCAGAAATGTTTGAAGCTACTGACTGAATGAAAGCAGCTGTCATCTCACTCTCTTTGAATCTTCTTTATCGTGCTAGGATTAGCAGGAAAAAGCAAAAAATTTCAGAATTGCACCTTGCAATGTGGAGATATTACTGTTTGTGCATTTACAATATTCATTGATTTTTGCCATTGAAAAACATCATGTTATTCATATACCAGAAATATTTGAAGCTACTGACTGAATGAAAGGAGCTGGCATCTCACTCTCTTTGAATCTTCTTTATCATGCTAGGATTAGCAGGAAAAAGCAAAAAATTTCAGAATTGCACCTTGCAATGTGGAGATATTACTGTTTGTGCATTTACAATATTCATTGATTTTTGCCATTGAAAAACGTCCAGAAATGTTTGAAGCTACTGACTGAATGAAAGGAGCTGGCATCTCACTCTCTTTGAATCTTCTTTATCATGCTAGGATTAGCAGGAAAAAGCAAAAAATTTCAGAATTGCACCTTGCAATGTGGAGATATTACTGTTTGTGCATTTACAATATTCATTGATTTTTGCCATTGAAAAACATCATGTTATTCATATACCAGAAATGTTTGAAGCTACTGACTGAATGAAAGGAGCTGGCAACTCACTCTCTTTGAATCTTCTTTATCATGCTAGGATTAGCAGGAAAAAGCAAAAAATTTCAGAATTGCACCTTGCAATGTGGAGATATTACTGTTTGTGCATTTACAATATTCATTGATTTTTGCCATTGAAAAACGTCCAGAAATGTTTGAAGCTACTGACTGAATGAAAGGAGCTGGCATCGCACTCTCTTTGAATATTCTTTATCATGCTAGGATTAGCAGGAAAAAGCAAAAAATTTCAGAATTGCACCTTGCAATGTGGAGATATTACTGTTTGTGCATTTACAATATTCATTGATTTTTGCCATTGAAAAACATCATGTTATTCATATACCAGAAATGTTTGAAGCTACTGACTGAATGAAATGAGCTGGCATCTCACTCTCTTTGTATCTTCTTTATCATGCTAGGATTAGCAGGAAAAAGCAAAAAATTTCAGAATTGCACCTTGCAATGTGGAGATATTACTGTTTGTGCATTTACAATATTCATTGATTTTTGCCATTGAAAAACGTCCAGAAATTTTTGAAGCTACTGACTGAATGAAAGGAGCTGGCATCTCACTCTCTTTGAATCTTCTTTATCATGCTAGGATTAGCAGGAAAAAGCAAAAAATTTCAGAATTGCACCTTGCAATGTGGAGATATTACTGTTTGTGCATTTACAATATTCATTGATTTTTGCCATTGAAAAACATCATGTTATTCATATACCAGAAATGTTTGAAGCTACTGACTGAATGAAAGGAGCTGGCATCTCACTCTCTTTGAATCTTCTTTATCATGCTAGGATTAGCAGGAAAAAGCAAAAAATTTCAGAATTGCACCTTGCAATGTGGAGATATTACTGTTTGTGCATTTACAATATTCATTGATTTTTGCCATTGAAAAACATCATGTTATTCATATACCAGAAATGTTTGAAGCTACTGACTGAATGAAAGGAGCTGGCATCTCACTCTCTTTGAATCTTCTTTATCATGCTAGGATTAGAAGGAAAAAGCAAAAAATTTCAGAATTGCACCTTGCAATGTGGAGATATTACTGTTTGTGCATTTACAATATTCATTGATTTTTGCCATTGAAAAACGTCCAGAAATGTTTGAAGCTACTGACTGAATGAAAGGAGCTGGCATCTCACTCTCTTTGAATCTTCTTTATCATGCTAGGATTAGCAGGAAAAAGCAAAAAATTTCAGAATTGCACCTTGCAATGTGGAGATATTACTGTTTGTGCATTTACAATATTCATTGATTTTTGCCATTGAAAAACATCATGTTATTCATATACCAGAAATGTTTGAAGCTACTGACTGAATGAAAGGAGCTGGCATCTCACTCTCTTTGAATCTTCTTTATCATGCTAGGATTAGCAGGAAAAAGCAAAAAATTTCATAATTGCACCTTGCAATGTGGAGATATTACTGTTTGTGCATTTACAATATTCATTGATTTTTGCCATTGAAAAACATCATGTTAGTCATATACCAGAAATGTTTGAAGCTACTGACTGAATGAAAGCAGCTGTCATCTCACTCTCTTTGAATCTTCTTTATCGTGCTAGGATTAGCAGGAAAAAGCAAAAAATTTCAGAATTGCACCTTGCAATGTGGAGATATTACTGTTTGTGCATTTACAATATTCATTGATTTTTGCCATTGAAAAACATGATGTTATTCATATACCAGAAATGTTTGAAGCTACTGACTGAATGAAAGGAGCTGGCATCTCACTCTCTTTGAATCTTCTTTATCATGCTAGGATTAGCAGGAAAAAGCAAAAAATTTCAGAATTGCACCTTGCAATGTGGAGATATTACTGTTTGTGCATTTACAATATTCATTGATTTTTGCCATTGAAAAACGTCCAGAAATGTCTGAAGCTACTGACTGAATGAAAGGAGCTGGCATCTCACTCTCTTTGAATCTTCTTTATCATGCTAGGATTAGCAGGAAAAAGCAAAAAAATTCAGAATTGCACCTTGCAATGTGGAGATATTACTGTTTGTGCATTTACAATATTCATTGATTTTTGCCATTGAAAAATATCATGTTATTCATATACCAGAAATGTTTGAAGCTACTGACTGAATGAAAGGAGCTGGCATCTCACTCTCTTTGAATCTTCTTTATCATGCTAGGATTAGCAGGAAAAAGCAAAAAATTTCAGAATTGCACCTTGCAATGTGGAGATGTTACTGTTTGTGCATTTACAATATTCATTGATTTTTGCCATTGAAAAACATCATGTTATTCATATACCAGACATATTTGAAGCTACTGACTGAATGAAAGGAGCTGGCATCTCACTCTCTTTGAATCTTCTTTATCATGCTAGGATTAGCAGGAAAAAGCAAAAAATTTCAGAATTGCACCTTGCAATGTGGAGATATTACTGTTTGTGCATTTACAATATTCATTGATTTTTGCCATTGAAAAACGTCCAGAAATGTTTGAAGCTACTGACTGAATGAAAGGAGCTGGCATCTCACTCTCTTTGAATCTTCTTTATCATGCTAGGATTAGCAGGAAAAAGCAAAAAATTTCAGAATTGCACCTTGCAATGTGGAGATATTACTGTTTGTGCATTTACAATATTCATTGATTTTTGCCATTGAAAAACATCATGTTATTCATATACCAGAAATGTTTGAAGCTACTGACTGAATGAAAGGAGCTGGCATCTCACTCTCTTTGAATCTTCTTTATCATGCTAGGATTAGCAGGAAAAAGCAAAAAATTTCAGAATTGCACCTTGCAATGTGGAGATATTACTGTTTGTGCATTTACAATATTCATTGATTTTTGCCATTGAAAAACGTCCAGAAATGTTTGAAGCTACTGACTGAATGAAAGGAGCTGGCATCTCACTCTCTTTGAATCTTCTTTATCATGCTAGGATTAGCAGGAAAAAGCAAAAAATTTCAGAATTGCACCTTGCAATGTGGAGATATTACTGTTTGTGCATTTACAATATTCATTGATTTTTGCCATTGAAAAACATCATGTTATTCATATACCAGAAATGTTTGAAGCTACTGACTGAATGAAAGGAGCTGGCATCTCACTCTCTTTGAATCTTCTTTATCATGCTAGGATTAGCAGGAAAAAGCAAAAAATTTCAGAATTGCACCTTGCAATGTGGAGACATTACTGTTTGTGCATTTACAATATTCATTGATTTTTGCCATTGAAAAACGTCCAGAAATGTTTGAAGCTACTGACTGAATGAAAGGAGCTGGGATCTCACTCTCTTTGAATCTTCTTTATCATGCTAGGATTAGCAGGAAAATGCAAAAAATTTCAGAATTGCACCTTGCAATGCAGAGAAATTACTGTTTGTGCATTTACAATATTCATTGATTTTTGCCATTGAAAAACGTCCAGAAATGTTTGAAGCTACTGACTGAATGAAAGGAGCTGGCATCTCACTCTCTTTGAATCTTCTTTATCATGCTAGGATTAGCAGGAAAAAGCAAAAAATTTCAGAATTGCACCTTGCAATGTGGAGATATTACTGTTTGTGCATTTACAATATTCATTGATTTTTGCCATTGAAAAACGTCCAGAAATGTTTGAAGCTACTGACTGAATGAAAGGAGCTGGCATCTCACTCTCTTTGAATCTTCTTTATCATGCTAGGATTAGCAGGAAAAAGCAAAAAATTTCAGAATTGCACCTTGCAATGCGGAGAAATTACTGTTTGTGCATTTACAATATTCATTGATTTTTGCCATTGAAAAACGTCCAGAAATGTTTGAAGCTACTGACTGAATGAAACGAGCTGGCATCTCACTCTCTTTGAATCTTCTTTATCATGCTAGGATTAGCAGGAAAAAGCAAAAAATTTCAGAATTGCACCTTGCAATGTGGAGATATTACTGTTTGTGCATTTACAATATTCATTGATTTTTGCCATTGAAAAACATCATGTTATTCATATACCAGAAATGTTTGAAGCTACTGACTGAATGAAAGGAGCTGGCATCTCACTCTCTTTGAATCTTCTTTATCATGCTAGGATTAGCAGGAAAAAGCTAAAAATTTAAGAATTGCACCTTGCAATGTGGAGATATTACTGTTTGTGCATTTACAATATTCATTGATTTTTGCCATTGAAAAACATCATGTTATTCATATACCAGAAATGTTTGAAGCTACTGACTGAATGAAAGGAGCTGGCATCTCACTCTCTTTGAATCTTCTTTATCATTCTAGGATTAGAAGGAAAAAGCAAAAAATTTCAGAATTGCACCTTGCAATGTGGAGATATTACTGTTTGTGCATTTACAATATTCATTGATTTTTGCCATTGAAAAACATCATGTTAGTCATATACCAGAAATGTTTGAAGCTACTGACTGAATGAAAGCAGCTGTCACCTCACTCTCTTTGAATCTTCTTTATCGTGCTAGGATTAGCAGGAAAAAGCAAAAAATTTCAGAATTGCACCTTGCAATGTGGAGATATTACTGTTTGTGCATTTACAATATTCATTGATTTTTGCCATTGAAAAACATCATGTTATTCATATACCAGAAATGTTTGAAGCTACTGACTGAATGAAAGGAGCTGGCATCTCACTCTCTTTGAATCTTCTTTATCATGCTAGGATTAGCAGGAAAAAGCAAAAAATTTCAGAATTGCACCTTGCAATGTGGAGATATTACTGTTTGTGCATTTACAATATTCATTGATTTTCGCCATTGAAAAACGTCCAGAAATGTCTGAAGCTACTGACTGAATGAAAGGAGCTGGCATCTCACTCTCTTTGAATCTTCTTTATCATGCTAGGATTAGCAGGAAAAAGCAAAAAATTTCAGAATTGCACCTTGCAATGTGGAGATATTACTGTTTGTGCATTTACAATATTCATTGATTTTTGCCATTGAAAAACATCATGTTATTCATATACCAGAAATGTTTGAAGCTACTGACTGAATGAAAGGAGCTGGCATCTCACTCTCTTTGAATCTTCTTTATCATGCTAGGATTAGCAGGAAAAAGCAAAAAATTTCAGAATTGCACCTTGCAATGTGGAGATATTACTGTTTGTGCATTTACAATATTCATTGATTTTTGCCATTGAAAAACATCATGTTATTCATATACCAGAAATATTTGAAGCTACTGACTGAATGAAAGGAGCTGGCATCTCACTCTCTTTTAATCTTCTTTATCATGCTAGGATTAGCAGGAAAAAGCAAAAAATTTCAGAATTGCACCTTGCAATGTGGAGATATTACTGTTTGTGCATTTACAATATTCATTGATTTTTGCCATTGAAAAACGTCCAGAAATGTTTGAAGCTACTGACTGAATGAAAGGAGCTGGCATCTCACTCTCTTTGAATCTTCTTTATCATGCTAGGATTAGCAGGAAAAAGCAAAAAATTTCAGAATTGCACCTTGCAATGTGGAGATATTACTGTTTGTGCATTTACAATATTCATTGATTTTTGCCATTGAAAAACATCATGTTATTCATATACCAGAAATGTTTGAAGCTACTGACTGAATGAAAGGAGCTGGCATCTCACTCTCTTTGAATCTTCTTTATCATGCTAGGATTAGCAGGAAAAAGCAAAAAATTTCAGAATTGCACCTTGCAATGTGGAGATATTACTGTTTGTGCATTTACAATATTCATTGATTTTTGCCATTGAAAAACGTCCAGAAATGTTTGAAGCTACTGACTGAATGAAAGGAGCTGGCATCTCACTCTCTTTGAATCTTCTTTATCATGCTAGGATTAGCAGGAAAAAGCAAAAAATTTCAGAATTGCACCTTGCAATGTGGAGATATTACTGTTTGTGCATTTACAATATTCATTGATTTTTGCCATTGAAAAACATCATGTTATTCATATACCAGAAATGTTTGAAGCTACTGACTGAATGAAAGGAGCTGGCATCTCACTCTCTTTGAATCTTCTTTATCATGCTAGGATTAGCAGGAAAAAGCAAAAAATTTCAGAATTGCACCTTGCAATGTGGAGATATTACTGTTTGTGCATTTAAAATATTCATTGATTTTTGCCATTGAAAAACGTCCAGAAATGTTTGAAGCTACTGACTGAATGAAAGGAGCTGGCATCTCACTCTCTTTGAATCTTCTTTATCATGCTAGGATTAGCAGGAAAAAGCAAAAAATTTCAGAATTGCAACTTGCAATGCAGAGAAATTACTGTTTGTGCATTTACAATATTCATTGATTTTTGCCATTGAAAAACGTCCAGAAATGTTTGAAGCTACTGACTGAATGAAAGGAGCTGGCATCTCACTCTCTTTGAATCTTCTTTATCATGCTAGGATTAGCAGGAAAAAGCAAAAAATTTCAGAATTGCACCTTGCAATGTGGAGATATTACTGTTTGTGAATTTACAATATTCATTGATTTTTGCCATTGAAAAACGTCCACAAATGTTTGAAGCTACTGACTGAATGAAAGGAGCTGGCATCTCACTCTCTTTGAATCTTCTTTATCATGCTAGGATTAGCAGGAAAAAGCAAAAAATTTCAGAATTGCACATTGCAATGCGGAGAAATTACTGTTTGTGCATTTACAATATTCATTGATTTTTGCCATTGAAAAACGTCCAGAAATGTTTGAAGCTACTGACTGAATGAAAGGAGCTGGCATCTCACTCTCTTTGAATCTTCTTTGTCATGCTAGGATTAGCAGGAAAAAGCAAAAAATTTCAGAATTGCACCTTGCAATGTGGAGATATTACTGTTTGTGCATTTACAATATTCATTGATTTTTGCCATTGAAAAACATCATGTTATTCATATACCAGAAATGTTTGAAGCTACTGACTGAATGAAAGGAGCTGGCATCTCACTCTCTTTGAATCTTCTTTATCATGCTAGGATTAGCAGGAAAAAGCTAAAAATTTAAGAATTGCACCTTGCAATGTGGAGATATTACTGTTTGTGCATTTACAATATTCATTGATTTTTGCCATTGAAAAACATCATGTTATTCATATACAAGAAATGTTTGAAGCTACTGACTGAATGAAAGGAGCTGGCATCTCACTCTCTTTGAATCTTCTTTATCATGCTAGGATTAGAAGGAAAAAGCAAAAAATTTCAGAATTGCACCTTGCAATGTGGAGATATTACTGTTTGTGCATTTAAAATATTCATTGATTTTTGCCATTGAAAAACGTCCAGAAATGTTTGAAGCTACTGACTGAATGAAAGGAGCTGGCATCTCACTCTCTTTGAATCTTCTTTATCATGCTAGGATTAGCAGGAAAAAGCAAAAAATTTCAGAATTGCACCTTGCAATGTGGAGATATTACTGTTTGTGCATTTACAATATTCATTGATTTTTGCCATTGAAAAACATCATGTTATTCATATACCAGAAATGTTTGAAGCTACTGACTGAATGAAAGGAGCTGGCATCTCACTCTCTTTGAATCTTCTTTATCATGCTAGGATTAGCAGGAAAAAGCAAAACATTTCAGAATTGCACCTTGCAATGTGGAGATATTACTGTTTGTTCATTTACAATATTCATTGATTTTTGCCATTGAAAAACGTCCAGAAATGTTTGAAGCTACTGACTGAATGAAAGGAGCTGGCATCTCACTCTCTTTGAAACTTCTTTATCATGCTAGGATTAGCAGGAAAAAGCAAAAAATTTCAGAATTGCACCTTGCAATGCGGAGAAATTACTGTTTGTGCATTTACAATATTCATTGATTTTTGCCATTGAAAAACGTCCAGAAATGTTTGAAGCTACTGACTGAATGAAAGGAGCTGGCATCTCACTCTCTTTGAATCTTCTTTATCATGCTAGGATTAGCAGGAAAAAGCAAAAAATTTCAGAATTGCACCTTGCAATGTGGAGATATTACTGTTTGTGCATTTACAATATTCATTGATTTTTGCCATTGAAAAATGTCCAGAAATGTTTGAAGCTACTGACTGAATGAAAGGAGCTGGCATCTCACTCTCTTTGAATCTTCTTTATCATGCTAGGATTAGCAGGAAAAAGCAAAAAATTTCAGAATTGCACCTTGCAATGTGGAGATATTACTGTTTGTGCATTTACAATATTCATTGATTTTTGCCATTGAAAAACATCATGTTAGTCATATACCAGAAATGTTTGAAGCTACTGACTGAATGAAAGCAGCTGTCATCTCACTCTCTTTGAATCTTCTTTATCGTGCTAGGATTAGCAGGAAAAAGCAAAAAATTTCAGAATTGCACCTTGCAATGTGGAGATATTACTGTTTGTGCATTTACAATATTCATTGATTTTTGCCATTGAAAAACATCATGTTATTCATATACCAGAAATGTTTGAAGCTACTGACTGAATGAATGGAGCTGGCATCTCACTCTCTTTGAATCTTCTTTATCATGCTAGGATTAGCAGGAAAAAGCAAAAAATTTCAGAATTGCACCTTGCAATGTGGAGATATTACTGTTTGTGCATTTACAATATTCATTGATTTTTGCCATTGAAAAACGTCCAGAAATGTTTGAAGCTACTGACTGAATGAAAGGAGCTGGCATCTCACTCTCTTTGAATCTTCTTTATCATGCTAGGATTAGCAGGAAAAAGCAAAACATTTCAGAATTGCACCTTGCAATGTGGAGATATTACTGTTTGTGCATTTACAATATTCATTGATTTTTGCCATTGAAAAACATCATGTTATTCATATACCAGAAATGTTTGAAGCTACTGACTGAATGAAAGGAGCTGGCATCTCACTCTCTTTGAATCTTCTTTATCATGCTAGGATTAGCAGGAAAAAGCAAAAAATTTCAGAATTGCACCTTGCAATGTGGAGATATTACTGTTTGTGCATTTACAATATTCATTGATTTTTGCCATTGAAAAACGTCCAGAAATGTTTGAAGCTACTGACTGAATGAAAGGAGCTGGCATCTCACTCTCTTTGAATCTTCTTTATCATGCTAGGATTAGCAGGAAAAAGCAAAAAATTTCAGAATTGCACCTTGCAATGTGGAGATATTACTGTTTGTGCATTTACTGTTATGTTCTGCTACCAAAGCTAAGGAAAGAGAGGAGATCTGTCCCTACTATAAGACTCAGCTGAATCCCTACGATGTAACAGGGAACCTGATCCTGCGATCAGACCTGCTAAAGTCCTAATCTAGTCTGTACGGAGACCTATAAATTTGGGGAGGGAATCCCTACAAGTACTAAGGACTGGGAGGAATATGGGACACCTCCTAACAGAAATAGTAGCAGACAGACGAACAAACAAAATAGATAGAACATAGAGGTCCGTAGACCAAGCAAACTAACAGAGTTAGATACAGAGCACAGGCTATCTAGAAAGTAGATATACAATGAAGTCCAGCAAAGCCAGAAGGGCGGAGCAGGATTAAATAGGCCAACAAGGTCATGTGACCAGCAAAGGAAAAAAACCTAACAGCAAGGTTCTAACAGTACCCCCCCTTCTAAGAGGATCCTCCAGATCCCCTAGGACCAGGCTTATCAGGAAATCTCCTGTGAAACGCCCTGATAAGTCTGGACGCGGAAACATCATCTGACCTCACCCAAGAGTTATCCTCGGGTCCGAAACCTTTCCAGGCCACAAGATACTGCAAACTACCTCTATACCGTCTAGAGTCAAGGATGCGAGAAATTTCATATTCCCCGTCCTCCACCACCGGAGGAACAGAGGCAGAGGCGTCACCATCCGACACAACGGCTTTTTTTAACAGAGAGACATGAAAGACCGGATTAATTCTCCAGGAGGTAGGAACCTCCAACCTAACAGCAGATTGGTTGACAACCTGAAGCACCTTAAAGGGCCCTACAAACTTGGGACCCAATTTCTTAGAAGGAATCCTCAACCGCAGATTCCTAGAGGACAACCAAACCATGTCACCAACAGCGAACAAAACCTCCTGTCGTTTCCTATCAAAGTAGTCTTTAGATTTTCTGTTGGCCTCCTGAAGATTACCACGCACATCCGTCCAAACTCTTTCCAAATCACCGGAAAAATTCTCCTCCTCAGGCACGGCAGATCCCAACTTGGAGAACGACCCAAACGACGGATGTCTCCCAGAACAACAAAAAAAAGGCGAACAACCGGCAGAAGAAGATGTATGATTGTTCAGAGCAAATTCGGCAAGTGGCAGAAACTCAGACCACCCCTCTTGATTGTCTGCCACAAAACAACGCAAGAACTGCTCAACATCCTGGTTTTTCCTTTCTGTCTGGCCATTAGATTCAGGATGATATCCGGACGAAAACGACAAATGAATTCCCAACCTGTCACAAAAGGCACGCCAAAAACGAGCCACGAACTGAGGACCCCTATCAGAAACAATGTCAGTAGGAACGCCATGAAGTCTGACAATTTCCTTGACAAAGGCCTTAGCGAGAGTTTTAGCGCAGGGCAGTTTGACGAAGGGAACCAAGTGACACATCTTGCTAAAACGGTCCACGACCACCCAGATGACAGTAAAACCCTCAGAGGGGGGAAGGTCAGTTATAAAGTCCATAGCCAAATGTGTCCAAGGAGCACTGGGGACCTCCAAAGGACAAAGCAACCCCGCAGCAGGAGTATGTGAGGACTTAGATCTAGCACATATAGTACATTGGCGCACCCACTTAATGACTTCCTTCTGCCATCCAGGCCACCAAAAACTGCGACCCACCAGTCTCTTGGTCTCCGAGATTCCGGGATGACCTGCCAACCGAGATTCGTGACACTCAACAAACAAATCTCTCCTAAAGGTCCCAGGCACAAACAACCTCCCATGAGGAGTGTTAGATGGGGCATTCTCCTGAGCTTTAAGAATCTCATCTTCCAAAACGGAGTCTAAAGCAGCTATCACAACACCTTCTTGTAAAATGTTTTCCTCTTTCTCAGCACCGACTATGGGAGAAAAACTGCGAGACAAGGCATCCGCCTTAACATTCTTAGTACCAGGGATGTAAGTAACGGAGAAATTAAACCGCGAGAAAAACAGTGCCCACCTAGCCTGACGGGCATTCAGGCGCTTGGCAGCGTCAAGATATATCAGATTTTTATGATCCGTAAGAACCTGAATGGGAAATTCCGCACCTTCCAAGAAGTGGCGCCAGTGTTCAAATGCAAGTTTAATAGCCAATAATTCCCGATTACCAATATCGTAATTCAATTCAGTCTCCGAAAAATTTTTTTGAAAAAAATGCACAGGGATGTAATCCATCCCCGTTATCCTGAGACAATACTGCGCCAACCCCCACAGAGGAAGCATCAACCTCAACCAAAAACGGCCTAGTAACATCAGGCTGCATAAGGA
Source organism: Phyllobates terribilis (assembly GCF_046119375.1). Classification (NCBI taxonomy): domain Eukaryota; kingdom Metazoa; phylum Chordata; class Amphibia; order Anura; family Dendrobatidae; genus Phyllobates; species Phyllobates terribilis. The sequence goes on from NW_027362901.1 coordinate 1,084,944, forward strand.
TGGGAGCAGAGGTGAACCTCTCCTTGAGATACACAAAAGCTTCAATGGCCTCAGAAGACCACTGAACCGCATCAGCACCTTTCCTGGTGAGATCAGTCAGAGGTTTGACAATACTAGAAAAATTTTTTATGAATTTTCTATAGTAATTGGCGAAACCCAAAAACCTCTGTATCGATTTCAAACCAATAGGCCTAGGCCATTCCTGCACAGCCTGAACCTTAACCGGATCCATCTCAAAACCTTTGCTGGAGATAATGTAGCCCAAAAAACTAATTCTCTGTACAGCGAACTCACATTTCTCCAGCTTAGCAAAAAGCGAATTGTCCATTAATAACTGTAATACCTCACGCACGCTCCGCCAATGAGACTCCAGATCTGGCGAATAAATCAAAATGTCATCCAAATACACAACCACATTTTTACCGATCAAAGGTCTAAGGATGTCATTAATCAGATTCTGAAAAAATGCAGGAGCATTGGTGAGACCAAAAGGCATAACCAGATTCTCAAAATGACCCACAGGAGTGTTAAAAGCAGAAAAAAAAACTATCCACTGATCTGAAGCATGTATCACTAGGTTGCAAAGAAAAGGCCCACTCCTGAGGCTCTTTGCGCAAAAGTGACATTATGAACCCTACGCGCTGGGATTCATCCCCAGAGGACTTGGGTCTCAAACGAAAATACAATAAGCAAGCATTTTTAAATGAAAAAAATTCTCGATGTTCACCAAAAAATAAATCCGGCAAACATACCTTAGGCTCCAAGAAATATGCTCCAGGACAGTTACTCACGTGCTGACGGAGCTCGGCCACTTCCAGAGAGAGTCCCTGCAGGTGTTTAGCCAAATCCTGAACCGACACCATGATGGAACAAAAAAAAATCTTTCCTTAGAGAATTTACAGGCTGGACTTACTGTTATGTTCTGCTACCAAAGCTAAGGAAAGAGAGGAGATCTGTCCCTACTATAAGACTCAGCTGAATCCCTACGATGTAACAGGGAACCTGATCCTGCGATCAGACCTGCTAAAGTCCTAATCTAGTCTGTACGGAGACCTATAGATTTGGGGAGGGAATCCCTACAAGTACTAAGGACTGGGAGGAATATGGGACACCTCCTAACAGAAATAGTAGCAGACAGACGAACAAACAAAATAGATAGAACATAGAGGTCCGTAGACCAAGCAAACTAACAGAGTTAGATACAGAGCACAGGCTAGCTAGAAAGTAGATATACAATGAAGTCCAGCAAAGCCAGAAGGGCGGAGCAGGATTAAATAGGCCAACAAGGTCATGTGACCAGCAAAGGAAAAAAAACCTAACAGCAAGGTTCTAACATTTACAATATTCATTGATTTTTGCCATTGAAAAATGTCCAGAAATGTTTGAAGCTACTGACTGAATGAAAGGAGCTGTCATCTCACTCTCTTTGAATCTTCTTTATCATGCTAGGATTAGCAGGAAAAAGCAAAAAATTTCATAATTGCACCTTGCAATGTGGAGATATTACTGTTTGTGCATTTACAATATTCATTGATTTTTGCCATTGAAAAACATCATGTTAGTCATATACCAGAAATGTTTGAAGCTACTGACTGAATGAAAGCAGCTGTCACCTCACTCTCTTTGAATCTTCTTTATCGTGCTAGGATTAGCAGGAAAAAGCAAAAAATTTCAGAATTGCACCTTGCAATGTGGAGATATTACTGTTTGTGCATTTACAATATTCATTGATTTTTGCCATTGAAAAACATCATGTTATTCATATACCAGAAATGTTTGAAGCTACTGACTGAATGAAAGGAGCTGGCATCTCACTCTCTTTGAATCTTCTTTATCATGCTAGGATTAGCAGGAAAAAGCAAAAAATTTCAGAATTGCACCTTGCAATGTGGAGATATTACTGTTTGTGCATTTACAATATTCATTGATTTTCGCCATTGAAAAACGTCCAGAAATGTCTGAAGCTACTGACTGAATGAAAGGAGCTGGCATCTCACTCTCTTTGAATCTTCTTTATCATGCTAGGATTAGCAGGAAAAAGCAAAAAATTTCAGAATTGCACCTTGCAATGTGGAGATATTACTGTTTGTGCATTTACAATATTCATTGATTTTTGCCATTGAAAAACATCATGTTATTCATATACCAGAAATGTTTGAAGCTACTGACTGAATGAAAGGAGCTGGCATCTCACTCTCTTTGAATCTTCTTTATCATGCTAGGATTAGCAGGAAAAAGCAAAAAATTTCAGAATTGCACCTTGCAATGTGGAGATATTACTGTTTGTGCATTTACAATATTCATTGATTTTTGCCATTGAAAAACATCATGTTATTCATATACCAGAAATATTTGAAGCTACTGACTGAATGAAAGGAGCTGGCATCTCACTCTCTTTTAATCTTCTTTATCATGCTAGGATTAGCAGGAAAAAGCAAAAAATTTCAGAATTGCACCTTGCAATGTGGAGATATTACTGTTTGTGCATTTACAATATTCATTGATTTTTGCCATTGAAAAACGTCCAGAAATGTTTGAAGCTACTGACTGAATGAAAGGAGCTGGCATCTCACTCTCTTTGAATCTTCTTTATCATGCTAGGATTAGCAGGAAAAAGCAAAAAATTTCAGAATTGCACCTTGCAATGTGGAGATATTACTGTTTGTGCATTTACAATATTCATTGATTTTTGCCATTGAAAAACATCATGTTATTCATATACCAGAAATGTTTGAAGCTACTGACTGAATGAAAGGAGCTGGCATCTCACTCTCTTTGAATCTTCTTTATCATGCTAGGATTAGCAGGAAAAAGCAAAAAATTTCAGAATTGCACCTTGCAATGTGGAGATATTACTGTTTGTGCATTTACAATATTCATTGATTTTTGCCATTGAAAAACGTCCAGAAATGTTTGAAGCTACTGACTGAATGAAAGGAGCTGGCATCTCACTCTCTTTGAATCTTCTTTATCATGCTAGGATTAGCAGGAAAAAGCAAAAAATTTCAGAATTGCACCTTGCAATGTGGAGATATTACTGTTTGTGCATTTACAATATTCATTGATTTTTGCCATTGAAAAACATCATGTTATTCATATACCAGAAATGTTTGAAGCTACTGACTGAATGAAAGGAGCTGGCATCTCACTCTCTTTGAATCTTCTTTATCATGCTAGGATTAGCAGGAAAAAGCAAAAAATTTCAGAATTGCACCTTGCAATGTGGAGATATTACTGTTTGTGCATTTAAAATATTCATTGATTTTTGCCATTGAAAAACGTCCAGAAATGTTTGAAGCTACTGACTGAATGAAAGGAGCTGGCATCTCACTCTCTTTGAATCTTCTTTATCATGCTAGGATTAGCAGGAAAAAGCAAAAAATTTCAGAATTGCAACTTGCAATGCAGAGAAATTACTGTTTGTGCATTTACAATATTCATTGATTTTTGCCATTGAAAAACGTCCAGAATTGTTTGAAGCTACTGACTGAATGAAAGGAGCTGGCATCTCACTCTCTTTGAATCTTCTTTATCATGCTAGGATTAGCAGGAAAAAGCAAAAAATTTCAGAATTGCACCTTGCAATGTGGAGATATTACTGTTTGTGAATTTACAATATTCATTGATTTTTGCCATTGAAAAACGTCCACAAATGTTTGAAGCTACTGACTGAATGAAAGGAGCTGGCATCTCACTCTCTTTGAATCTTCTTTATCATGCTAGGATTAGCAGGAAAAAGCAAAAAATTTCAGAATTGCACATTGCAATGCGGAGAAATTACTGTTTGTGCATTTACAATATTCATTGATTTTTGCCATTGAAAAACGTCCAGAAATGTTTGAAGCTACTGACTGAATGAAAGGAGCTGGCATCTCACTCTCTTTGAATCTTCTTTGTCATGCTAGGATTAGCAGGAAAAAGCAAAAAATTTCAGAATTGCACCTTGCAATGTGGAGATATTACTGTTTGTGCATTTACAATATTCATTGATTTTTGCCATTGAAAAACATCATGTTATTCATATACCAGAAATGTTTGAAGCTACTGACTGAATGAAAGGAGCTGGCATCTCACTCTCTTTGAATCTTCTTTATCATGCTAGGATTAGCAGGAAAAAGCTAAAAATTTCAGAATTGCACCTTGCAATGTGGAGATATTACTGTTTGTGCATTTAAAATATTCATTGATTTTTGCCATTGAAAAACGTCCAGAAATGTTTGAAGCTACTGACTGAATGAAAGGAGCTGGCATCTCACTCTCTTTGAATCTTCTTTATCATGCTAGGATTAGCAGGAAAAAGCAAAAAATTTCAGAATTGCACCTTGCAATGTGGAGATATTACTGTTTGTGCATTTACAATATTCATTGATTTTTGCCATTGAAAAACATCATGTTATTCATATACCAGAAATGTTTGAAGCTACTGACTGAATGAAAGGAGCTGGCATCTCACTCTCTTTGAATCTTCTTTATCATGCTAGGATTAGCAGGAAAAAGCAAAACATTTCAGAATTGCACCTTGCAATGTGGAGATATTACTGTTTGTTCATTTACAATATTCATTGATTTTTGCCATTGAAAAACGTCCAGAAATGTTTGAAGCTACTGACTGAATGAAAGGAGCTGGCATCTCACTCTCTTTGAAACTTCTTTATCATGCTAGGATTAGCAGGAAAAAGCAAAAAATTTCAGAATTGCACCTTGCAATGCGGAGAAATTACTGTTTGTGCATTTACAATATTCATTGATTTTTGCCATTGAAAAACGTCCAGAAATGTTTGAAGCTACTGACTGAATGAAAGGAGCTGGCATCTCACTCTCTTTGAATCTTCTTTATCATGCTAGGATTAGCAGGAAAAAGCAAAAAATTTCAGAATTGCACCTTGCAATGTGGAGATATTACTGTTTGTGCATTTACAATATTCATTGATTTTTGCCATTGAAAAATGTCCAGAAATGTTTGAAGCTACTGACTGAATGAAAGGAGCTGGCATCTCACTCTCTTTGAATCTTCTTTATCATGCTAGGATTAGCAGGAAAAAGCAAAAAATTTCAGAATTGCACCTTGCAATGTGGAGATATTACTGTTTGTGCATTTACAATATTCATTGATTTTTGCCATTGAAAAACATCATGTTAGTCATATACCAGAAATGTTTGAAGCTACTGACTGAATGAAAGCAGCTGTCATCTCACTCTCTTTGAATCTTCTTTATCGTGCTAGGATTAGCAGGAAAAAGCAAAAAATTTCAGAATTGCACGTTGCAATGTGGAGATATTACTGTTTGTGCATTTACAATATTCATTGATTTTTGCCATTGAAAAACATCATGTTATTCATATACCAGAAATGTTTGAAGCTACTGACTGAATGAATGGAGCTGGCATCTCACTCTCTTTGAATCTTCTTTATCATGCTAGGATTAGCAGGAAAAAGCAAAAAATTTCAGAATTGCACCTTGCAATGTGGAGATATTACTGTTTGTGCATTTACAATATTCATTGATTTTTGCCATTGAAAAACGTCCAGAAATGTCTGAAGCTACTGACTGAATGAAAGGAGCTGGCATCTCATTCTCTTTGAATCTTCTTTATCATGCTAGGATTAGCAGGAAAAAGCAAAAAATTTCAGAATTGCACCTTGCAATGTGGAGATATTACTGTTTGTGCATTTACAATATTCATTGATTTTTGCCATTGAAAAAGATCATGTTATTCATATACCAGAAATGTTTGAAGCTACTGACTGAATGAAAGGAGCTGGCATCTCACTCTCTTTGAATCTTCTTTATCATGCTAGGATTAGCAGGAAAAAGCAAAAAATTTCAGAATTGCACCTTGCAATGTGGAGATATTACTGTTTGTGCATTTACAATATTCATTGATTTTTGCCATTGAAAAACGTCCAGAAATGTTTGAAGCTACTGACTGAATGAAAGGAGCTGGCATCTCACTCTCTCTGAATCTTCTTTATCATGCTAGGATTAGCAGGAAAAAGCAAAAAATTTCAGAATTGCACCTTGCAATGTGGAGATATTACTGTTTGTGCATTTACAGTATTCATTGATTTTTGCCATTGAAAAACGTCCAGAAATGTTTGAAGCTACTGACTGAATGAAAGGAGCTGGCATCTCACTCTCTTTGAATCTTCTTTATCATGCTAGGATTAGCAGGAAAAAGCAAAAAAATTCAGAATTGCACCTTGCAATGCGGAGAAATTACTGTTTGTGCATTTACAATATTCATTGATTTTTGCCATTGAAAAACGTCCAGAAATGTTTGAAGCTACTGACTGAGTGAAATGAGCTGGCATCTCACTCTCTTTGAATCTTCTTTATCATGCTAGGATTAGCAGGAAAAAGCAAAAAATTTCAGAATTGCACCTTGAAATGTGGAGATATTACTGTTTGTGCATTTACAATATTCATTGATTTTTGCCATTGAAAAACGTCCAGAAATGTTTGAAGCTACTGACTGAATGAAAGGAGCTGGCATCTCACTCTCTTTGAATCTTCTTTATCATGCTAGGATTAGCAGGAAAAAGCAAAAAATTTCAGAATTGCACCTTGCAATGCGGAGAAATTACTGTTTGTGCATTTACAATATTCATTGATTTTTGCCATTGAAAAACGTCCAGAAATGTTTGAAGCTACTGACTGAATGAAAGGAGCTGGCATCTCACTCTCTTTGAATCTTCTTTATCATGCTAGGATTAGCAGGAAAAAGCAAAAAATTTCAGAATTGCACCTTGCAATGTGGAGATATTACTGTTTGTGCATTTACAATATTCATTGATTTTTGCCATTGAAAAACATCATGTTATTCATATACCAGAAATGTTTGAAGCTACTGACTGAATGAAAGGAGCTGGCATCTCACTCTCTTTGAATCTTCTTTATCATGCTAGGATTAGCAGGAAAAAGCAAAAAATTTCAGAATTGCACCTTGCAATGTGGAGATATTACTGTTTGTGCATTTACAATATTCATTGATTTTTGCCATTGAAAAACATCATGTTATTCATATACCAGAAATGTTTGAAGCTACTGACTGAATGAAAGGAGCTGGCATCTCACTCTCTTTGAATCTTCTTTATCATGCTAGGAATAGCAGGAAAAAGCAAAAAATTTCAGAATTGCACCTTGCAATGTGGAGATATTACTGTTTGTGCATTTACAATATTCATTGATTTTTGCCATTGAAAAACGTCCAGAAATGTTTGAAGCTACTGACTGAATGAAAGGAGCTGGCATCTCACTCTCTTTGAATCTTCTTTATCATGCTAGGATTAGCAGGAAAAAGCAAAAAATTTCAGAATTGCACTTTGCAATGCGGAGAAATTACTGTTTGTGCATTTACAATATTCATTGATTTTTGCCATTGAAAAACTTCCAGAAATGTTTGAAGCTACTGACTGAATGAAAGGAGCTGGCATCTCACTCTCTTTGAATCTTCTTTATCATGCTAGGATTAGCAGGAAAAAGCAAAAAATTTCAGAATTGCACCTTGCAATGTGGAGATATTACTGTTTGTGCATTTACAATATTCATTGATTTTTGCCATTGAAAAACGTCCAGAAATGTTTGAAGCTACTGACTGAATGAAAGGAGCTGGCATCTCACTCTCTTTGAATCTTCTTTATCATGCTAGGATTAGCAGGAAAAAGCAAAAAATTTCAGAATTGCACCTTGCAATGCGGAGAAATTACTGTTTGTGCATTTACAATATTCATTGATTTTTGCCATTGAAAAACGTCCAGAAATGTTTGAAGCTACTGACTGAATGAAAGGAGCTGGTATCTCACTCTCTTTGAATCTTCTTTATCATGCTAGGATTAGCAGGAAAAAGCAAAAAATTTCAGAATTGCACCTTGCAATGTGGAGATATTACTGTTTGTGCATTTACAATATTCATTGATTTTTGCCATTGAAAAACGTCCAGAAATGTTTGAAGCTACTGACTGAATGAAAGGAGCTGGCATCTCACTCTCTTTGAATCTTCTTTATCATGCTAGGATTAGCAAGAAAAAGCAAAAAATTTCAGAATTGCACCTTGCAATGTGGAGATATTACTGTTTGTGCATTTACAATATTCATTGATTTTTGCCATTGAAAAACATCATGTTATTCATATACCAGAAATGTTTGAAGCTACTGACTGAATGAAAGGAGCTGGCATCTCACTCTCTTTGAATCTTCTTTATCATGCTAGGATTAGCAGGAAAAAGCAAAAAATTTCAGAATTGCACCTTGCAATGTGGAGATATTACTGTTTGTGCATTTACAATATTCATTGATTTTTGCCATTGAAAAACGTCCAGAAATGTTTGAAGCTACTGACTGAATGAAAGGAGCTGGCATCTCACTCTCTTTGAATCTTCTTTATCATGCTAGGATTAGCAGGAAAAAGCAAAAAATTTCAGAATTGCACCTTGCAATGTGGAGATATTACTGTTTGTGCATTTACAGTATTCATTGATTTTTGCCATTGAAAAACGTCCAGAAATGTTTGAAGCTACTGACTGAATGAAAGGAGCTGGCATCTCACTCTCTTTGAATCTTCTTTATCATGCTAGGATTAGCAGGAAAAAGCAAAAAATTTCAGAATTGCACCTTGCAATGCGGAGAAATTACTGTTTGTGCATTTACAATATTCATTGATTTTTGCCATTGAAAAACGTCCAGAAATGTTTGAAGCTACTGACTGAGTGAAAGGAGCTGGCATCTCACTCTCTTTGAATCTTCTTTATCATGCTAGGATTAGCAGGAAAAAGCAAAAAATTTCAGAATTGCACCTTGCAATGTGGAGATATTACTGTTTGTGCATTTACAATATTCATTGATTTTTGCCATTGAAAAACGTCCAGAAATGTTTGAAGCTACTGACTGAATGAAAGGAGCTGGCATCTCACTCTCTTTGAATCTTCTTTATCATGCTAGGATTAGCAGGAAAAAGCAAAAAATTTCAGAATTGCACCTTGCAATGCGGAGAAATTACTGTTTGTGCATTTACAATATTCATTGATTTTTGCCATTGAAAAACGTCCAGAAATGTTTGAAGCTACTGACTGAATGAAAGGAGCTGGCATCTCACTCTCTTTGAATCTTCTTTATCATGCTAGGATTAGCAGGAAAAAGCAAAAAATTTCAGAATTGCACCTTGCAATGTGGAGATATTACTGTTTGTGCATTTACAATATTCATTGATTTTTGCCATTGAAAAACATCATGTTATTCATATACCAGAAATGTTTGAAGCTACTGACTGAATGAAAGGAGCTGGCATCTCACTCTCTTTGAATCTTCTTTATCATGCTAGGATTAGCAGGAAAAAGCAAAAAATTTCAGAATTGCACCTTGCAATGTGGAGATATTACTGTTTGTGCATTTACAATATTCATTGATTTTTGCCATTTAAAAACATCATGTTATTCATATACCAGAAATGTTTGAAGCTACTGACTGAATGAAAGGAGCTGGCATCTCACTCTCTTTGAATCTTCTTTATCATGCTAGGATTAGCAGGAAAAAGCAAAAAATTTCAGAATTGCACCTTGCAATGTGGAGATATTACTGTTTGTGCATTTACAATATTCATTGATTATTGCCATTGAAAAACGTCCAGAAATGTTTGAAGCTACTGACTGAATGAAAGGAGCTGGCATCTCACTCTCTTTGAATCTTCTTTATCATGCTAGGATTAGCCGGAAAAAGCAAAAAATTTCAGAATTGCACTTTGCAATGCGGAGAAATTACTGTTTGTGCATTTACAATATTCATTGATTTTTGCCATTGAAAAACTTCCAGAAATGTTTGAAGCTACTGACTGAATGAAAGGAGCTGGCATCTCACTCTCTTTGAATCTTCTTTATCATGCTAGGATTAGCAGGAAAAAGCAAAAAATTTCAGAATTGCACCTTGCAATGTGGAGATATTACTGTTTGTGCATTTACAATATTCATTGATTTTTGCCATTGAAAAACGTCCAGAAATGTTTGAAGCTACTGACTGAATGAAAGGAGCTGGCATCTCACTCTCTTTGAATCTTATTTATCATGCTAGGATTAGCAGGAAAAAGCAAAAAATTTCAGAATTGCACCTTGCAATGCGGAGAAATTACTGTTTGTGCATTTACAATATTCATTGATTTTTGCCATTGAAAAACGTTCAGAAATGTTTGAAGCTACTGACTGAATGAAAGGAGCTGGCATCTCACTCTCTTTGAATCTTCTTTATCATGCTAGGATTAGCAGGAAAAAGCAAAAAATTTCAGAATTGCACCTTGCAATGTATAGATATTACTGTTTGTGCATTTACAATATTCATTGATTTTTGCCATTGAAAAACGTCCAGAAATGTTTGAAGCTACTGACTGAATGAAAGGAGCTGGCATCTCACTCTCTTTGAATCTTCTTTATCATGCTAGGATTAGCAGGAAAAAGCAAAAAATTTCAGAATTGCACCTTGCAATGTGGAGATATTACTGTTTGTGCATTTACAATATTCATTGATTTTTGCCATTGAAAAACGTCCAGAAATGTTTGAAGCTACTGACTGAATGAAAGGAGCTGGCATCTCACTCTCTTTGAATCTTCTTTATCATGCTAGGATTAGCAAGAAAAAGCAAAAAATTTCAGAATTGCACCTTGCAATGTGGAGATATTACTGTTTGTGCATTTACAATATTCATTGATTTTTGCCATTGAAAAACATCATGTTATTTATATACCAGAAATGTTTGAAGCTACTGACTGAATGAAAGGAGCTGGCATCTCACTCTCTTTGAATCTTCTTTATCATGCTAGGATTAGCAGGAAAAAGCAAAAAATTTCAGAATTGCACCTTGCAATGTGGAGATATTACTGTTTGTGCATTTACAATATTCATTGATTTTTGCCATTGAAAAATGTCCAGAAATGTTTGAAGCTACTGACTGAATGAAAGGAGCTGGCATCTCACTCTCTTTGAATCTTCTTTATCATGCTAGGATTAGCAGGAAAAAGCAAAAAAATTTCAGAATTGCACCTTGCAATGTGGAGATATTACTGTTTGTGCATTTACAATATTCATTGATTTTTGCCATTGAAAAACGTCCAGAAATGTTTGAAGCTACTGACTGAATGAAAGGAGCTGGCATCTCACTCTCTTTGAATCTTCTTTATCATGCTAGGATTAGCAGGAAAAAGCAAAAAATTTCAGAATTGCACCTTGCAATGTGGAGATATTACTGTTTGTGCATTTACAATATTCATTGATTTTTGCCATTGAAAAACGTCCAGAAATGTTTGAAGCTACTGACTGAATGAAAGGAGCAGGCATCTCACTCTCTTTGAATCTTCTTTATCATGCTAGGATTAGAAGGAAAAAGCAAAAAATTTCAGAATTGCACTTTGCAATGTGGAGATATTACTGTTTGTGCATTTACAATATTCATTGATTTTTGCCATTGAAAAACATCATGTTATTCATATACCAGAAATGTTTGAAGCTACTGACTGAATGAAAGGAGCTGGCATCTCACTCTCTTTGAATCTTCTTTATCATGCTAGGATTAGCAGGAAAAAGCAAAAAATTTCAGAATTGCACCTTGCAATGTGGAGATATTACTGTTTGTGCATTTACAATATTCATTGATTTTTGCCATTGAAAAACGTCCAGAAATGTTTGAAGCTACTGACTGAATGAAAGGATCTGGCATCTCACTCTCTTTGAATCTTCTTTATCATGCTAGGATTAGCAGGAAAAAGTAAAAAATTTCAGAATTGCACCTTGCAATGTGGAGATATTACTGTTTGTGCATTTACAATATTCATTGATTTTTGCCATTGAAAAACATCATGTTATTCATATACCAGAAATGTTTGAAGCTACTGACTGAATGAAAGGAGCTGGCATCTCACTCTCTTTGAATCTTCTTTATCATGCTAGGATTAGCAGGAAAAAGCCAAAAATTTCAGAATTGCACCTTGCAATGTGGAGATATTACTGTTTGTGCATTTACAATATTCATTGATTTTTGCCATTGAAAAACGTCCAGAAATGTTTGAAGCTACTGACTGAATGAAAGGAGCTGGCATCTCACTCTCTTTGAATCTTCTTTATCATGCTAGGATTAGCAGGAAAAAGCAAAAAATTTCAGAATTGCACCTTGCAATGTGGAGATATTACTGTTTGTGCATTTACAATATTCATTGATTTTTGCCCCTGAAAAACGTCCTGAAATGTTTGAAGCTACTGACTGAATGAAAGGAGCTGGCATCTCACTCTCTTTGAATCTTCTTTATCATGCTAGGATTAGCAGGAAAAAGCAAAAAATTTCAGAATTGCACCTTGCAATGTGGAGATATTACTGTTTGTGCATTTACAATATTCATTGATTTTTGCCATTGAAAAACGTCCAGAAATGTTTGAAGCTACTGACTGAATGAAAGGAGCTGGCATCTCACTCTCTTTGAATCTTCTTTATCATGCTAGGATTAGCAGGAAAAAGCAAAAAATTTCAGAATTGCACCTTGCAATGTAGAGATATTACTGTTTGTGCATTTACAATATTCACTGATTTTTGCCATTGAAAAACGTCCAGAAATGTTTGAAGCTACTGACTGAATGAAAGGAGCTGGCATCTCACTCTCTTTAAATCTTCTTTATCATGCTAGGATTAGCAGGAAAAAGCAAAAAATTTCAGAATTGCACCTTGCAATGTGGAGATATTACTGTTTGTGCATTTACAATATTCATTGATTTTTGCCATTGAAAAACGTCCAGAAATGTTTGAAGCTACTGACTGAATGAAAGGAGCTGGCATCTCACTCTCTTTGAATCTTCTTTATCATGCTAGGATTAGCAGGAAAAAGCAAAAAATTTCAGAATTGCACCTTGCAATGCGGAGAAATTACTGTTTGTGCATTTACAATATTCATTGATTTTTGCCATTGAAAAACGTCCAGAAATGTTTGAAGCTACTGACTGAATGAAAGGAGCTGGCATCTCACTCTCTTTGAATCTTCTTTATCATGCTAGGATTAGCAGGAAAAAGCAAAAAATTTCAGAATTGCACCTTGCAATGTGGAGATATTACTGTTTGTGCATTTACAATATTCATTGATTTTTGCCATTGAAAAACATCATGTTATTCATATACCAGAAATGTTTGAAGCTACTGACTGAATGAAAGGAGCTGGCATCTCACTCTCTTTGAATCTTCTTTATCATGCTAGGATTAGCAGGAAAAAGCAAAAAATTTCAGAATTGCACCTTGCAATGTGGAGATATTACTGTTTGTGCATTTACAATATTCATTGATTTTTGCCATTGAAAAACGTCCAGAAATGTTTGAAGCTACTGACTGAATGAAAGGAGCTGGCATCTCACTCTCTTTGAATCTTCTTTATCATGCTAGGATTAGCAGGAAAAAGCAAAAAATTTCAGAATTGCACCTTGCAATGTGGAGATATTACTGTTTGTGCATTTACAATATTCATTGATTTTTGCCATTGAAAAACGTCCAGAAATGTTTGAAGCTACTGACTGAATGAAAGGAGCTGGCATCTCACTCTCTTTGAATCTTCTTTATCATGCTAGGATTAGCAGGAAAAAGCAAAAAATTTCAGAATTGCACCTTGCAATGTGGAGATATTACTGTTTGTGCATTTACAATATTCATTGATTTTTGCCATTGAAAAACGTCCAGAAATGTTTGAAGCTACTGACTGAATGAAAGGAGCTGGCATCTCACTCTCTTTGAATCTTCTTTATCATGCTAGGATTAGCAGGAAAAGGTAAAAAATTTCAGAATTGCACCTTGCAATGTGGAGATATTACTGTTTGTGCATTTACAATATTCATTGATTTTTGCCATTGAAAAACATCATGTTATTCATATACCAGAAATGTTTGAAGCTACTGACTGAATGAAAGGAGCTGGCATCTCACTCTCTTTGAATCTTCTTTATCATGCTAGGATTAGCAGGAAAAAGCAAAAAAATTTCAGAATTGCACCTTGCAATGTGGAGATATTACTGTTTGTGCATTTACAATATTCATTGATTTTTGCCATTGAAAAACGTCCAGAAATGTTTGAAGCTACTGACTGAATGAAAGGAGCTGGCATCTCACTCTCTTTGAATCTTCTTTATCATGCTAGGAAAAGCAGGAAAAAGCAAAAAATTTCAGAATTGCACCTTGCAATGTGGAGATATTACTGTTTGTGCATTTACAATATTCATTGATTTTTGCCATTGAAAAACGTCCAGAAATGTTTGAAGCTACTGACTGAATGAAAGGAGCTGGCATCTCACTCTCTTTGAATCTTCTTTATCATGCTAGGATTAGCAGGAAAAAGCAAAAAATTTCAGAATTGCACCTTGCAATGTGGAGATATTACTGTTTGTGCATTTACAATATTCATTGATTTTTGCCATTGAAAAACATCCAGAAATGTTTGAAGCTACTGACTGAATGAAAGGAGCTGGCATCTCACTCTCTTTGAATCTTCTTTATCATGCTAGGATTAGCGGGAAAAAGCAAAAAATTTCAGAATTGCACCTTGCAATGTAGAGATATTACTGTTTGTGCATTTACAATATTCACTGATTTTTGCCATTGAAAAACGTCCAGAAATGTTTGAAGCTACTGACTGAATGAAAGGAGCTGGCATCTCACTCTCTTTAAATCTTCTTTATCATGCTAGATTTAGCAGGAAAAAGCAAAAAATTTCAGAATTGCATCTTGCAATGTGGAGATATTACTGTTTGTGCATTTACAATATTCATTGATTTTTGCCATTGAAAAACGTCCAGAAATGTTTGAAGCTACTGACTGAATGAAAGGAGCTGGCATCTCACTCTCTTTGAATCTTCTTTATCATGCTAGGATTAGCAGGAAAAAGCAAAAAATTTCAGAATTGCACCTTGCAATGCGGAGAAATTACTGTTTGTGCATTTACAATATTCATTGATTTTTGCCATTGAAAAACGTCCAGAAATGTTTGAAGCTACTGACTGAATGAAAGGAGCTGGCATCTCACTCTCTTTGAATCTTCTTTATCATGCTAGGATTAGCAGGAAAAAGCAAAAAAATTCAGAATTGCACCTTGCAATGTGGAGATATTACTGTTTGTGCATTTACAATATTCATTGATTTTTGCCATTGAAAAACATCCAGAAATGTTTGAAGCTACTGACTGAATGAAAGGAGCTGGCATCTCACTCTCTTTGAATCTTCTTTATCATGCTAGGATTAGCAGGAAAAAGCAAAAAATTTCAGAATTGCACCTTGCAATGTGGAGATATTACTGTTTGTGCATTTACAATATTCATTGATTTTTGCCATTGAAAAACGTCCAGAAATGTTTGAAGCTACTGACTGAATGAAAGGAGCTGGCATCTCACTCTCTTTGAATCTTCTTTATCATGCTAGGATTAGCAGGAAAAAGTAAAAAATTTCAGAATTGCACCTTGCAATGTGGAGATATTACTGTTTGTGCATTTACAATATTCATTGATTTTTGCCATTGAAAAACATCATGTTATTCATATACCAGAAATGTTTGAAGCTACTGACTGAATGAAAGGAGCTGTCATCTCACTCTCTTTGAATCTTCTTTATCATGCTAGGATTAGCAGGAAAAAGCAAAAAATTTCAGAATTGCACCTTGCAATGTGGAGATATTACTGTTTGTGCATTTACAATATTCATTGATTTTTGCCATTGAAAAACGTCCAGAAATGTTTGAAGCTACTGACTGAATGAAAGGAGCTGGCATCTCACTCTCTTTGAATCTTCTTTATCATGCTAGGATTAGCAGGAAAAAGCAAAAAATTTCAGAATTGCACCTTGCAATGTGGAGATATTACTGTTTGTGCATTTACAATATTCATTGATTTTTGCCATTGAAAAACGTCCAGAAATGTTTGAAGCTACTGACTGAATGAAAGGAGCTGGCATCTCACTCTCTTTGAATCTTCTTTATCATGCTAGGATTAGCAGGAAAAAGCAAAAAATTTCAGAATTGCACCTTGCAATGTGGAGATATTACTGTTTGTGCATTTACAATATTCATTGATTTTTGCCATTGAAAAACGTCCAGAAATGTTTGAAGCTACTGACTGAATGAAAGGAGCTGGCATCTCACTCTCTTTGAATCTTCTTTATCATGCTAGGATTAGCAGGAAAAAGCAAAAAATTTCAGAATTGCACCTTGCAATGTAGAGATATTACTGTTTGTGCATTTACAATATTCACTGATTTTTGCCATTGAAAAACGTCCAGAAATGTTTGAAGCTACTGACTGAATGAAAGGAGCTGGCATCTCACTCTCTTTAAATCTTCTTTATCATGCTAGGATTAGCAGGAAAAAGCAAAAAATTTCAGAATTGCTCCTTGCAATGTGGAGATATTACTGTTTGTGCATTTACAATATTCATTGATTTTTGCCATTGAAAAACGTCCAGAAATGTTTGAAGCTACTGACTGAATGAAAGGAGCTGGCATCTCACTCTCTTTGAATCTTCTTTATCATGCTAGGATTAGCAGGAAAAAGCAAAAAATTTCAGAATTGCACCTTGCAATGCGGAGAAATTACTGTTTGTGCATTTACAATATTCATTGATTTTTGCCATTGAAAAACGTCCAGAAATGTTTGAAGCTACTGACTGAATGAAAGGAGCTGGCATCTCACTCTCTTTGAATCTTCTTTATCATGCTAGGATTAGCAGGAAAAAGCAAAAAAATTCAGAATTGCACCTTGCAATGTGGAGATATTACTGTTTGTGCATTTACAATATTCATTGATTTTTGCCATTGAAAAACATCCAGAAATGTTTGAAGCTACTGACTGAATGAAAGGAGCTGGCATCTCACTCTCTTTGAATCTTCTTTATCATGCTAGGATTAGCAGGAAAAAGCAAAAAATTTCAGAATTGCACCTTGCAATGTGGAGATATTACTGTTTGTGCATTTACAATATTCATTGATTTTTGCCATTGAAAAACGTCCAGAAATGTTTGAAGCTACTGACTGAATGAAAGGAGCTGGCATCTCACTCTCTTTGAATCTTCTTTATCATGCTAGGATTAGCAGGAAAAAGCAAAAAATTTCAGAATTGCACCTTGCAATGTGGAGATATTACTGTTTGTGCATTTACAATATTCATTGATTTTTGCCATTGAAAAACATCATGTTATTCATATACCAGAAATGTTTGAAGCTACTGACTGAATGAAAGGAGCTGGCATCTCACTCTCTTTGAATCTTCTTTATCATGCTAGGATTAGCAGGAAAAAGCAAAAAATTTCAGAATTGCACCTTGCAATGTGGAGATATTACTGTTTGTGCATTTACAATATTCATTGATTTTTGCCATTGAAAAACGTCCAGAAATGTTTGAAGCTACTGACTGAATGAAAGGAGCTGGCATCTCACTCTCTTTGAATCTTCTTTATCATGCTAGGATTAGCAGGAAAA
Organism: Phyllobates terribilis; assembly: GCF_046119375.1. Lineage (NCBI taxonomy): Eukaryota > Metazoa > Chordata > Amphibia > Anura > Dendrobatidae > Phyllobates > Phyllobates terribilis. The sequence goes on from NW_027362901.1 coordinate 1,102,406, forward strand.
AGCAAAAAATTTCAGAATTGCACCTTGCAATGTGGAGATATTACTGTTTGTGCATTTACAATATTCATTGATTTTTGCCATTGAAAAACGTCCAGAAATGTTTGAAGCTACTGACTGAATGAAAGGAGCTGGCATCTCACTCTCTTTGAATCTTCTTTATCATGCTAGGGTTAGCAGGAAAAAGCAAAAAATTTCAGAATTGCACCTTGCAATGTGGAGATATTACTGTTTGTGCATTTACAATATTCATTGATTTTTGCCATTGAAAAACGTCCAGAAATGTTTGAAGCTACTGACTGAATGAAAGGAGCTGGCATCTCACTCTCTTTGAATCTTCTTTATCATGCTAGGATTAGCAGGAAAAGGTAAAAAATTTCAGAATTGCACCTTGCAATGTGGAGATATTACTGTTTGTGCATTTACAATATTCATTGATTTTTGCCATTGAAAAACATCATGTTATTCATATACCAGAAATGTTTGAAGCTACTGACTGAATGAAAGGAGCTGGCATCTCACTCTCTTTGAATCTTCTTTATCATGCTAGGATTAGCAGGAAAAAGCAAAAAAATTTCAGAATTGCACCTTGCAATGTGGAGATATTACTGTTTGTGCATTTACAATATTCATTGATTTTTGCCATTGAAAAACGTCCAGAAATGTTTGAAGCTACTGACTGAATGAAAGGAGCTGGCATCTCACTCTCTTTGAATCTTCTTTATCATGCTAGGATTAGCAGGAAAAAGCAAAAAATTTCAGAATTGCACCTTGCAATGTGGAGATATTACTGTTTGTGCATTTACAATATTCATTGATTTTTGCCATTGAAAAACGTCCAGAAATGTTTGAAGCTACTGACTGAATGAAAGGAGCTGGCATCTCACTCTCTTTGAATCTTCTTTATCATGCTAGGATTAGCAGGAAAAAGCAAAAAATTTCAGAATTGCACCTTGCAATGTGGAGATATTACTGTTTGTGCATTTACAATATTCATTGATTTTTGCCATTGAAAAACATCCAGAAATGTTTGAAGCTACTGACTGAATGAAAGGAGCTGGCATCTCACTCTCTTTGAATCTTCTTTATCATGCTAGGATTAGCAGGAAAAAGCAAAAAATTTCAGAATTGCACCTTGCAATGTAGAGATATTACTGTTTGTGCATTTACAATATTCACTGATTTTTGCCATTGAAAAACGTCCAGAAATGTTTGAAGCTACTGACTGAATGAAAGGAGCTGGCATCTCACTCTCTTTAAATCTTCATTATCATGCTAGGATTAGCAGGAAAAAGCAAAAAATTTCAGAATTGCACCTTGCAATGTGGAGATATTACTGTTTGTGCATTTACAATATTCATTGATTTTTGCCATTGAAAAACGTCCAGAAATGTTTGAAGCTACTGACTGAATGAAAGGAGCTGGCATCTCACTCTCTTTGAATCTTCTTTATCATGCTAGGATTAGCAGGAAAAAGCAAAAAATTTCAGAATTGCACCTTGCAATGCGGAGAAATTACTGTTTGTGCATTTACAATATTCATTGATTTTTGCCATTGAAAAACGTCCAGAAATGTTTGAAGCTACTGACTGAATGAAAGGAGCTGGCATCTCACTCTCTTTGAATCTTCTTTATCATGCTAGGATTAGCAGGAAAAAGCAAAAAAATTCAGAATTGCACCTTGCAATGTGGAGATATTACTGTTTGTGCATTTACAATATTCATTGATTTTTGCCATTGAAAAACATCCAGAAATGTTTGAAGCTACTGACTGAATGAAAGGAGCTGGCATCTCACTCTCTTTGAATGTTCTTTATCATGCTAGGATTAGCAGGAAAAAGCAAAAAATTTCAGAATTGCACCTTGCAATGTGGAGATATTACTGTTTGTGCATTTACAATATTCATTGATTTTTGCCATTGAAAAACGTCCAGAAATGTTTGAAGCTACTGACTGAATGAAAGGAGCTGGCATCTCACTCTCTTTGAATCTTCTTTATCATGCTAGGATAAGCAGGAAAAAGGAAAAAATTTCAGAATTGCACCTTGCAATGTGGAGATATTACTGTTTGTGCATTTACAATATTCATTGATTTTTGTCATTGAAAAACATCATGTTATTCATATACCAGAAATGTTTGAAGCTACTGACTGAATGAAAGGAGCTGGCATCTCACTCTCTTTGAATCTTCTTTATCATGCTAGGATTAGCAGGAAAAATCAAAAAATTTCAGAATTGCACCTTGCAATGTGGAGATATTACTGTTTGTGCATTTACAATATTCATTGATTTTTGCCATTGAAAAACGTCCAGAAATGTTTGAAGCTACTGACTGAATGAAAGGAGCTGGCATCTCACTCTCTTTGAATCTTCTTTATCATGCTAGGATTAGCAGGAAAAAGCAAAAAATTTCAGAATTGCACCTTGCAATGCGGAGAAATTACTGTTTGTGCATTTACAATATTCATTGATTTTTGCCATTGAAAAACGTCCAGAAATGTTTGAAGCTACTGACTGAATGAAAGGAGCTGGCATCTCACTCTCTTTGAATCTTCTTTATCATGCTAGGATTAGCAGGAAAAAGCAAAAAATTTCAGAATTGCACCTTGCAATGTGGAGATATTACTGTTTGTGCATTTACAATATTCATTGATTTTTGCCATTGAAAAACGTCCAGAAATGTTTGAAGCTACTGACTGAATGAAAGGAGCTGGCATCTCACTCTCTTTGAATCTTCTTTATCATGCTAGGATTAGCAGGAAAAAACAAAAAATTTCAGAATTGCACCTTGCAATGCGGAGAAATTACTGTTTGTGCATTTACAATATTCACTGATTTTTGCCATTGAAAAACGGCCAGAAATGTTTGAAGCTACTGACTGAATGAAAGGAGCTGGCATCTCACTCTCTTTGAATCTTCTTTATCATGCTAGGATTAGCAGGAAAAAGCAAAAAATTTCAGAATTGCACCTTGCAATGTGGAGATATTACTGTTTGTGCATTTACAATATTCATTGATTTTTGCCATTGAAAAACATCATGTTATTCATATACCAGAAATGTTTGAAGCTACTGACTGAATGAAAGGAGCTGGCATCTCACTCTCTTTGAATCTTCTTTATCATGCTAGGATTAGCAGGAAAAAGCAAAAAATTTCAGAATTGCACCTTGCAATGTGGAGATATTACTGTTTGTGCATTTACAATATTCATTGATTTTTGCCATTGAAAAACATCATGTTATTCATATACCAGAAATGTTTGAAGCTACTGACTGAATGAAAGGAGCTGGCATCTCACTCTCTTTGAATCTTCTTTATCATGCTAGGATTAGCAGGAAAAAGCAAAAAATTTCAGAATTGCACCTTGCAATGTGGAGATATTACTGTTTGTGCATTTACAATATTCATTGATTTTTGCCATTGAAAAACGTCCAGAAATGTTTGAAGCTACTGACTGAATGAAAGGAGCTGGCATCTCACTCTCTTTGAATCTTCTTTATCATGCTAGGATTAGCAGGAAAAAGCAAAAAATTTCAGAATTGCACCTTGCAATGTGGAGATATTACTGTTTGTGCATTTACAATATTCATTGATTTTTGCCATTGAAAAACGTCCAGAAATGTTTGAAGCTACTGACTGAATGAAAGGAGCTGGCATCTCACTCTCTTTAAATCTTCTTTATCATGCTAGGATTAGCAAGAAAAAGCAAAAAATTTCAGAATTGCACCTTGCAATGTGGAGATATTACTGTTTGTGCATTTACAATATTCATTGATTTTTGCCATTGAAAAACATCATGTTATTCATATACCAGAAATGTTTGAAGCTACTGACTGAATGAAAGAAGCTGGCATCTCACTCTCTTTGAATCTTCTTTATCATGCTAGGATTAGCAGGAAAAAGCAAAAAATTTCAGAATTGCACCTTGCAATGTGGAGATATTACTGTTTGTGCATTTACAATATTCATTGATTTTTGCCATTGAAAAACGTCCAGAAATGTTTGAAGCTACTGACTGAATGAAAGGAGCTGGCATCTCACTCTCTTTGAATCTTCTTTATCATGCTAGGATTAGCAGGAAAAAGCAAAAAATTTCAGAATTGCACCTTGCAATGTGGAGATATTACTGCTTGTGCATTTACAATATTCATTGATTTTTGCCATTGAAAAACGTCCAGAAATGTTTGAAGCTACTGACTGAATGAAAGGAGCTGGCATCTCACTCTCTTTGAATCTTCTTTATCATGCTAGGATTAGCAGGAAAAAGCAAAAAATTTCAGAATTGCACCTTGCAATGTGGAGATATTACTGTTTGTGCATTTACAATATTCATTGATTTTTGCCATTGAAAAACGTCCAGAAATGTTTGAAGCTACTGACTGAATGAAAGGAGCTGGCATCTCACTCTCTTTGAATCTTCTTTATCATGCTAGGATTAGCAGGAAAAAGCTAAAAATTTCAGAATTGCACCTTGCAATGTGGAGATATTACTGTTTGTGCATTTACAATATTCATTGATTTTTGCCATTGAAAAACATCATGTTATTCATATACCAGAAATGTTTGAAGCTACTGACTGAATGAAAGGAGCTGGCATCTCACTCTCTTTGAATCTTCTTTATCATGCTAGGATTAGCAGGAAAAAGCAAAAAATTTCAGAATTGCACCTTGCAATGTGGAGATATTACTGTTTGTGCATTTACAATATTCATTGATTTTTGCTATTGAAAAACGTCCAGAAATGTTTGAAGCTACTGACTGAATGAAAGGAGCTGGCATCTCACTCTCTTTGAATATTCTTTATCATGCTAGGATTAGCAGGAAAAAGCAAAAAATTTCAGAATTGCACCTTGCAATGTGGAGATATTACTGTTTGTGCATTTACAATATTCATTGATTTTTGCCATTGAAAAACGTCCAGAAATGTTTGAAGCTACTGACTGAATGAAAGGAGCTGGCAGCTCACTCTCTTTGAATCTTCTTTATCATGCTAGGATTAGCAAGAAAAAGCAAAAAATTTCAGAATTGCACCTTGCAATGTGGAGATATTACTGTTTGTGCATTTACAATATTCATTGATTTTTGCCATTGAAAAACGTCCAGAAATGTTTGAAGCTACTGACTGAATGAAAGGAGCTGGCATCTCACTCTCTTTGAATCTTATTTATCATGCTATTGTTAGACGTAAAAAGCAAAAAATTTCAGAATTGCACCTTGCAATGTGGAGATATTACTGTTTGTGCATTTACAATATTCATTGATTTTTGCCATTGAAAAACGTCCAGAAATGTTTGAAGCTACTGACTGAATGAAAGGAGCTGGCATCTCACTCTCTTTGAGTCTTCTTTATCATGCTAGGATTAGCAGGAAAAAGCAAAAAATTTCAGAATTGCACCTTGCAATGTGGAGATATTACTGTTTGTGCATTTACAATATTCATTGATTTTTGCCATTGAAAAACGTCCAGAAATGTTTGAAGCTACTGACTGAATGAAAGGAGCTGGCATCTCACTCTCTTTGAATCTTCTTTATCATGCTAGGATTAGCAGGAAAAAGCAAAAAAATTCAGAATTGCACTTTGCAATGTGGAGATATTACTGTTTGTGCATTTACAATATTCATTGATTTTTGCCATTGAAAAACATCATGTTATTAATATACCAGAAATGTTTGAAGCTACTGACTGAATGAAAGGAGCTGGCATCTCACTCTCTTTGAATCTTCTTTATCATGCTAGGATTAGCAGGAAAAAGCAAAAAATTTCAGAATTGCACCTTGCAATGTGGAGATATTACTGTTTGTGCATTTACAATATTCATTGATTTTTGCCATTGAAAAACGTCCAGAAATGTTTGAAGCTACTGACTGAATGAAAGGAGCTGGCATCTCACTCTCTTTGAATCTTCTTTATCATGCTAGGATTAGCAGGAAAAAGCAAAAAATTTCAGAATTGCACCTTGCAATGTGGAGATATTACTGTTTGTGCATTTACAATATTCATTGATTTTTGCCATTGAAAAACGTCCAGAAATGTTTGAAGCTACTGACTGAATGAAAGGAGCTGGCATCTCACTCTCTTTGAATCTTCTTTATCATGCTAGGATTAGCAAGAAAAAGCAAAAAATATCAGAATTGCACCTTGCAATGTGGAGATATTACTGTTTGTGCATTTAAAATATTTATTGATTTTTGCCATTGAAAAACATAATGTTATTCATATACCAGAAATGTTTGAAGCTACTGACTGAATGAAAGGAGCTGGCATCTCACTCTCTTTGAATCTTCTTTATCATGCTAGGATTAGCAGGAAAAAGCAAAAAATTTCAGAATTGCACCTTGCAATGTGGAGATATTACTGTTTGTGCATTTACAATATTCATTGATTTTTGCCATTGAAAAATATCATGTTATTCATATACCAGAAATGTTTGAAGCTACTGACTGAATGAAAGGAGCTGGCATCTCACTCTCTTTGAATCTTCTTTATCATGCTAGGATTAGCAGGAAAAAGCAAAAAATTTCAGAATTGCAACTTGCAATGTAGAGATATTACTGTTTGTGCATTTACAATATTCATTGATTTTTGCCATTGAAAAACGTCCAGAAATGTTTGAAGCTACTGACTGAATGAAAGGAGCTGGCATCTCACTCTCTTTGAATCTTCTTTATCATGCTAGGATTAGCAGGAAAAAACAAAAAATTTCAGAATTGCACCTTGCAATGTGGAGATATTACTGTTTGTGCATTTACAATATTCATTGATTTTTGCCATTGAAAAACGTCCAGAAATGTTTGAAGCTACTGACTGAATGAAAGGAGCTGGCATCTCACTCTCTTTGAATCTTCTTTATCATGCTAGGATTAGCAGGAAAAAGCAAAAAATTTCAGAATTGCACCTTGCAATGTGGAGATATTACTGTTTGTGCATTTACAATATTCATTGATTTTTGCCATTGAAAAACATCATGTTATTCATATAGCAGAAATGTTTGAAGCTACTGACTGAATGAAAGGAGCTGGCATCTCACTCTCTTCGAATCTTCTTTATCATGCTAGGATTAGCAGGAAAAAGCAAAAAATTTCAGAATTGCACCTTGCAATGTGGAGATATTACTGTTTGTGCATTTACAATATTCATTGATTTTTGCCATTGAAAAACATCATGTTATTCATATACCAGAAATGTTTGAAGCTACTGACTGAATGAAAGGAGCTGGCATCTCACTCTCTTTGAATCTTCTTTATCATGCTAGGATTAGCAGGAAAAAGCAAAAAATTTCAGAATTGCACCTTGCAATGTGGAGATATTACTGTTTGTGCATTTACAATATTCATTGATTTTTGCCATTGAAAAACGTCCAGAAATGTTTGAAGCTACTGACTGAATGAAAGGAGCTGGCATCTCACTCTCTTTGAATCTTCTTTATCATGCTAGGATTAGCAGGAAAAAGCAAAAAATTTCAGAATTGCACCTTGCAATGTGGAGATATTACTGTTTGTGCATTTACAATATTCATTGATTTTTGCCATTGAAAAACATCATGTTATTCATATACCAGAAATGTTTGAAGCTACTGACTGAATGAAAGGAGCTGGCATCTCACTCTCTTTGAATCTTCTTTATCATGCTAGGATTAGCAGGAAAAAGCAAAACATTTCAGAATTGCACCTTGCAATGTGGAGATATTACTGTTTGTGCATTTACAATATTCATTGATTTTTGCCATTGAAAAACATCATGTTATTCATATACCAGAAATGTTTGAAGCTACTGACTGAATGAAAGGAGCTGGCATCTCACTCTCTTTGAATCTTCTTTATCATGCTAGGATTAGCAGGAAAAAGCAAAAAATTTCAGAATTGCACCTTGCAATGTGGAGATATTACTGTTTGTGCATTTACAATATTCATTGATTTTTGCCATTGAAAAACGTCCAGAAATGTTTGAAGCTACTGACTGAATGAAAGGAGCTGGCATCTCACTCTCTTTGAATCTTCTTTATCATGCTAGGATTAGCAGGAAAAAGCAAAAAATTTCAGAATTGCACCTTGCAATGTGGAGATATTACTGTTTGTGCATTTACAATATTCATTGATTTTTGCCATTGAAAAACATCATGTTATTCATATACCAGAAATGTTTGAAGCTACTGACTGAATGAAATGAGCTGGCATCTCACTCTCTTTGAATCTTCTTTATCATGCTAGGATTAGCAGGAAAAAGCAAAAAATTTCAGAATTGCACCTTGCAATGTGGAGATATTACTGTTTGTGCATTTACAATATTCATTGATTTTTGCCATTGAAAAACATCATGTTATTCATATACCAGAAATGTTTGAAGCTACTGACTGAATGAAAGGAGCTGGCATCTCACTCTCTTTGAATCTTCTTTATCATGCTAGGATTAGCAGGAAAAAGCAAAAAATTTCAGAATTGCACCTTGCAATGTGGAGATATTACTGTTTGTGCATTTACAATATTCATTGATTTTTGCCATTGAAAAACGTCCAGAAATGTTTGAAGCTACTGACTGAATGAAAGGAGCTGGCATCTCACTCTCTTTGAATCTTCTTTATCATGCTAGGATTAGCAGGAAAAAGCAAACAATTTCAGAATTGCACCTTGCAATGTGGAGATATTACTGTTTGTGCATTTACAATATTCATTGATTTTTGCCATTGAAAAACGTCCAGAAATGTTTGAAGCTACTGACTGAATGAAAGGAGCTGGCATCTCACTCTCTTTAAATCTTCTTTATCATGCTAGGATTAGCAAGAAAAAGCAAAAAATTTCAGAATTGCACCTTGCAATGTGGAGATATTACTGTTTGTGCATTTACAATATTCATTGATTTTTGCCATTGAAAAACATCATGTTATTCATATACCAGAAATGTTTGAAGCTACTGACTGAATGAAAGGAGCTGGCATCTCACTCTCTTTGAATCTTCTTTATCATGCTAGGATTAGCAGGAAAAAGCAAAAAATTTCAGAATTGCACCTTGCAATGTGGAGATATTACTGTTTGTGCATTTACAATATTCATTGATTTTTGCCATTGAAAAACGTCCAGAAATGTTTGAAGCTACTGACTGAATGAAAGGAGCTGGCATCTCACTCTCTTTAAATCTTCTTTATCATGCTAGGATTAGCAAGAAAAAGCAAAAAATTTCAGAATTGCACCTTGCAATGTGGAGATATTACTGTTTGTGCATTTACAATATTCATTGATTTTTGCCATTGAAAAACGTCCAGAAATGTTTGAAGCTACTGACTGAATGAAAGGAGCTGGCATCTCACTCTCTTTGAATCTTCTTTATCATGCTAGGATAAGCAGGAAAAAGGAAAAAATTTCAGAATTGCACCTTGCAATGTGGAGATATTACTGTTTGTGCATTTACAATATTCATTGATTTTTGTCATTGAAAAACATCATGTTATTCATATACCAGAAATGTTTGAAGCTACTGACTGAATGAAAGGAGCTGGCATCTCACTCTCTTTGAATCTTCTTTATCATGCTAGGATTAGCAGGAAAAATCAAAAAATTTCAGAATTGCACCTTGCAATGTGGAGATATTACTGTTTGTGCATTTACAATATTCATTGATTTTTGCCATTGAAAAACGTCCAGAAATGTTTGAAGCTACTGACTGAATGAAAGGAGCTGGCATCTCACTCTCTTTGAATCTTCTTTATCATGCTAGGATTAGCAGGAAAAAGCAAAAAATTTCAGAATTGCACCTTGCAATGCGGAGAAATTACTGTTTGTGCATTTACAATATTCATTGATTTTTGCCATTGAAAAACGTCCAGAAATGTTTGAAGCTACTGACTGAATGAAAGGAGCTGGCATCTCACTCTCTTTGAATCTTCTTTATCATGCTAGGATTAGCAGGAAAAAGCAAAAAATTTCAGAATTGCACCTTGCAATGTGGAGATATTACTGTTTGTGCATTTACAATATTCATTGATTTTTGCCATTGAAAAACGTCCAGAAATGTTTGAAGCTACTGACTGAATGAAAGGAGCTGGCATCTCACTCTCTTTGAATCTTCTTTATCATGCTAGGATTAGCAGGAAAAAACAAAAAATTTCAGAATTGCACCTTGCAATGCGGAGAAATTACTGTTTGTGCATTTACAATATTCACTGATTTTTGCCATTGAAAAACGGCCAGAAATGTTTGAAGCTACTGACTGAATGAAAGGAGCTGGCATCTCACTCTCTTTGAATCTTCTTTATCATGCTAGGATTAGCAGGAAAAAGCAAAAAATTTCAGAATTGCACCTTGCAATGTGGAGATATTACTGTTTGTGCATTTACAATATTCATTGATTTTTGCCATTGAAAAACATCATGTTATTCATATACCAGAAATGTTTGAAGCTACTGACTGAATGAAAGGAGCTGGCATCTCACTCTCTTTGAATCTTCTTTATCATGCTAGGATTAGCAGGAAAAAGCAAAAAATTTCAGAATTGCACCTTGCAATGTGGAGATATTACTGTTTGTGCATTTACAATATTCATTGATTTTTGCCATTGAAAAACATCATGTTATTCATATACCAGAAATGTTTGAAGCTACTGACTGAATGAAAGGAGCTGGCATCTCACTCTCTTTGAATCTTCTTTATCATGCTAGGATTAGCAGGAAAAAGCAAAAAATTTCAGAATTGCACCTTGCAATGTGGAGATATTACTGTTTGTGCATTTACAATATTCATTGATTTTTGCCATTGAAAAACGTCCAGAAATGTTTGAAGCTACTGACTGAATGAAAGGAGCTGGCATCTCACTCTCTTTGAATCTTCTTTATCATGCTAGGATTAGCAGGAAAAAGCAAAAAATTTCAGAATTGCACCTTGCAATGTGGAGATATTACTGTTTGTGCATTTACAATATTCATTGATTTTTGCCATTGAAAAACGTCCAGAAATGTTTGAAGCTACTGACTGAATGAAAGGAGCTGGCATCTCACTCTCTTTAAATCTTCTTTATCATGCTAGGATTAGCAAGAAAAAGCAAAAAATTTCAGAATTGCACCTTGCAATGTGGAGATATTACTGTTTGTGCATTTACAATATTCATTGATTTTTGCCATTGAAAAACATCATGTTATTCATATACCAGAAATGTTTGAAGCTACTGACTGAATGAAAGAAGCTGGCATCTCACTCTCTTTGAATCTTCTTTATCATGCTAGGATTAGCAGGAAAAAGCAAAAAATTTCAGAATTGCACCTTGCAATGTGGAGATATTACTGTTTGTGCATTTACAATATTCATTGATTTTTGCCATTGAAAAACGTCCAGAAATGTTTGAAGCTACTGACTGAATGAAAGGAGCTGGCATCTCACTCTCTTTGAATCTTCTTTATCATGCTAGGATTAGCAGGAAAAAGCAAAAAATTTCAGAATTGCACCTTGCAATGTGGAGATATTACTGCTTGTGCATTTACAATATTCATTGATTTTTGCCATTGAAAAACGTCCAGAAATGTTTGAAGCTACTGACTGAATGAAAGGAGCTGGCATCTCACTCTCTTTGAATCTTCTTTATCATGCTAGGATTAGCAGGAAAAAGCAAAAAATTTCAGAATTGCACCTTGCAATGTGGAGATATTACTGTTTGTGCATTTACAATATTCATTGATTTTTGCCATTGAAAAACGTCCAGAAATGTTTGAAGCTACTGACTGAATGAAAGGAGCTGGCATCTCACTCTCTTTGAATCTTCTTTATCATGCTAGGATTAGCAGGAAAAAGCTAAAAATTTCAGAATTGCACCTTGCAATGTGGAGATATTACTGTTTGTGCATTTACAATATTCATTGATTTTTGCCATTGAAAAACATCATGTTATTCATATACCAGAAATGTTTGAAGCTACTGACTGAATGAAAGGAGCTGGCATCTCACTCTCTTTGAATCTTCTTTATCATGCTAGGATTAGCAGGAAAAAGCAAAAAATTTCAGAATTGCACCTTGCAATGTGGAGATATTACTGTTTGTGCATTTACAATATTCATTGATTTTTGCTATTGAAAAACGTCCAGAAATGTTTGAAGCTACTGACTGAATGAAAGGAGCTGGCATCTCACTCTCTTTGAATATTCTTTATCATGCTAGGATTAGCAGGAAAAAGCAAAAAATTTCAGAATTGCACCTTGCAATGTGGAGATATTACTGTTTGTGCATTTACAATATTCATTGATTTTTGCCATTGAAAAACGTCCAGAAATGTTTGAAGCTACTGACTGAATGAAAGGAGCTGGCAGCTCACTCTCTTTGAATCTTCTTTATCATGCTAGGATTAGCAAGAAAAAGCAAAAAATTTCAGAATTGCACCTTGCAATGTGGAGATATTACTGTTTGTGCATTTACAATATTCATTGATTTTTGCCATTGAAAAACGTCCAGAAATGTTTGAAGCTACTGACTGAATGAAAGGAGCTGGCATCTCACTCTCTTTGAATCTTATTTATCATGCTATTGTTAGACGTAAAAAGCAAAAAATTTCAGAATTGCACCTTGCAATGTGGAGATATTACTGTTTGTGCATTTACAATATTCATTGATTTTTGCCATTGAAAAACGTCCAGAAATGTTTGAAGCTACTGACTGAATGAAAGGAGCTGGCATCTCACTCTCTTTGAGTCTTCTTTATCATGCTAGGATTAGCAGGAAAAAGCAAAAAATTTCAGAATTGCACCTTGCAATGTGGAGATATTACTGTTTGTGCATTTACAATATTCATTGATTTTTGCCATTGAAAAACGTCCAGAAATGTTTGAAGCTACTGACTGAATGAAAGGAGCTGGCATCTCACTCTCTTTGAATCTTCTTTATCATGCTAGGATTAGCAGGAAAAAGCAAAAAAATTCAGAATTGCACTTTGCAATGTGGAGATATTACTGTTTGTGCATTTACAATATTCATTGATTTTTGCCATTGAAAAACATCATGTTATTAATATACCAGAAATGTTTGAAGCTACTGACTGAATGAAAGGAGCTGGCATCTCACTCTCTTTGAATCTTCTTTATCATGCTAGGATTAGCAGGAAAAAGCAAAAAATTTCAGAATTGCACCTTGCAATGTGGAGATATTACTGTTTGTGCATTTACAATATTCATTGATTTTTGCCATTGAAAAACGTCCAGAAATGTTTGAAGCTACTGACTGAATGAAAGGAGCTGGCATCTCACTCTCTTTGAATCTTCTTTATCATGCTAGGATTAGCAGGAAAAAGCAAAAAATTTCAGAATTGCACCTTGCAATGTGGAGATATTACTGTTTGTGCATTTACAATATTCATTGATTTTTGCCATTGAAAAACGTCCAGAAATGTTTGAAGCTACTGACTGAATGAAAGGAGCTGGCATCTCACTCTCTTTGAATCTTCTTTATCATGCTAGGATTAGCAAGAAAAAGCAAAAAATATCAGAATTGCACCTTGCAATGTGGAGATATTACTGTTTGTGCATTTAAAATATTTATTGATTTTTGCCATTGAAAAACATAATGTTATTCATATACCAGAAATGTTTGAAGCTACTGACTGAATGAAAGGAGCTGGCATCTCACTCTCTTTGAATCTTCTTTATCATGCTAGGATTAGCAGGAAAAAGCAAAAAATTTCAGAATTGCACCTTGCAATGTGGAGATATTACTGTTTGTGCATTTACAATATTCATTGATTTTTGCCATTGAAAAATATCATGTTATTCATATACCAGAAATGTTTGAAGCTACTGACTGAATGAAAGGAGCTGGCATCTCACTCTCTTTGAATCTTCTTTATCATGCTAGGATTAGCAGGAAAAAGCAAAAAATTTCAGAATTGCAACTTGCAATGTAGAGATATTACTGTTTGTGCATTTACAATATTCATTGATTTTTGCCATTGAAAAACGTCCAGAAATGTTTGAAGCTACTGACTGAATGAAAGGAGCTGGCATCTCACTCTCTTTGAATCTTCTTTATCATGCTAGGATTAGCAGGAAAAAACAAAAAATTTCAGAATTGCACCTTGCAATGTGGAGATATTACTGTTTGTGCATTTACAATATTCATTGATTTTTGCCATTGAAAAACGTCCAGAAATGTTTGAAGCTACTGACTGAATGAAAGGAGCTGGCATCTCACTCTCTTTGAATCTTCTTTATCATGCTAGGATTAGCAGGAAAAAGCAAAAAATTTCAGAATTGCACCTTGCAATGTGGAGATATTACTGTTTGTGCATTTACAATATTCATTGATTTTTGCCATTGAAAAACATCATGTTATTCATATACCAGAAATGTTTGAAGCTACTGACTGAATGAAAGGAGCTGGCATCTCACTCTCTTCGAATCTTCTTTATCATGCTAGGATTAGCAGGAAAAAGCAAAAAATTTCAGAATTGCACCTTGCAATGTGGAGATATTACTGTTTGTGCATTTACAATATTCATTGATTTTTGCCATTGAAAAACATCATGTTATTCATATACCAGAAATGTTTGAAGCTACTGACTGAATGAAAGGAGCTGGCATCTCACTCTCTTTGAATCTTCTTTATCATGCTAGGATTAGCAGGAAAAAGCAAAAAATTTCAGAATTGCACCTTGCAATGTGGAGATATTACTGTTTGTGCATTTACAATATTCATTGATTTTTGCCATTGAAAAACGTCCAGAAATGTTTGAAGCTACTGACTGAATGAAAGGAGCTGGCATCTCACTCTCTTTGAATCTTCTTTATCATGCTAGGATTAGCAGGAAAAAGCAAAAAATTTCAGAATTGCACCTTGCAATGTGGAGATATTACTGTTTGTGCATTTACAATATTCATTGATTTTTGCCATTGAAAAACATCATGTTATTCATATACCAGAAATGTTTGAAGCTACTGACTGAATGAAAGGAGCTGGCATCTCACTCTCTTTGAATCTTCTTTATCATGCTAGGATTAGCAGGAAAAAGCAAAACATTTCAGAATTGCACCTTGCAATGTGGAGATATTACTGTTTGTGCATTTACAATATTCATTGATTTTTGCCATTGAAAAACATCATGTTATTCATATACCAGAAATGTTTGAAGCTACTGACTGAATGAAAGGAGCTGGCATCTCACTCTCTTTGAATCTTCTTTATCATGCTAGGATTAGCAGGAAAAAGCAAAAAATTTCAGAATTGCACCTTGCAATGTGGAGATATTACTGTTTGTGCATTTACAATATTCATTGATTTTTGCCATTGAAAAACGTCCAGAAATGTTTGAAGCTACTGACTGAATGAAAGGAGCTGGCATCTCACTCTCTTTGAATCTTCTTTATCATGCTAGGATTAGCAGGAAAAAGCAAAAAATTTCAGAATTGCACCTTGCAATGTGGAGATATTACTGTTTGTGCATTTACAATATTCATTGATTTTTGCCATTGAAAAACATCATGTTATTCATATACCAGAAATGTTTGAAGCTACTGACTGAATGAAATGAGCTGGCATCTCACTCTCTTTGAATCTTCTTTATCATGCTAGGATTAGCAGGAAAAAGCAAAAAATTTCAGAATTGCACCTTGCAATGTGGAGATATTACTGTTTGTGCATTTACAATATTCATTGATTTTTGCCATTGAAAAACATCATGTTATTCATATACCAGAAATGTTTGAAGCTACTGACTGAATGAAAGGAGCTGGCATCTCACTCTCTTTGAATCTTCTTTATCATGCTAGGATTAGCAGGAAAAAGCAAAAAATTTCAGAATTGCACCTTGCAATGTGGAGATATTACTGTTTGTGCATTTACAATATTCATTGATTTTTGCCATTGAAAAACGTCCAGAAATGTTTGAAGCTACTGACTGAATGAAAGGAGCTGGCATCTCACTCTCTTTGAATCTTCTTTATCATGCTAGGATTAGCAGGAAAAAGCAAACAATTTCAGAATTGCACCTTGCAATGTGGAGATATTACTGTTTGTGCATTTACAATATTCATTGATTTTTGCCATTGAAAAACGTCCAGAAATGTTTGAAGCTACTGACTGAATGAAAGGAGCTGGCATCTCACTCTCTTTAAATCTTCTTTATCATGCTAGGATTAGCAAGAAAAAGCAAAAAATTTCAGAATTGCACCTTGCAATGTGGAGATATTACTGTTTGTGCATTTACAATATTCATTGATTTTTGCCATTGAAAAACATCATGTTATTCATATACCAGAAATGTTTGAAGCTACTGACTGAATGAAAGGAGCTGGCATCTCACTCTCTTTGAATCTTCTTTATCATGCTAGGATTAGCAGGAAAAAGCAAAAAATTTCAGAATTGCACCTTGCAATGTGGAGATATTACTGTTTGTGCATTTACAATATTCATTGATTTTTGCCATTGAAAAACGTCCAGAAATGTTTGAAGCTACTGACTGAATGAAAGGAGCTGGCATCTCACTCTCTTTAAATCTTCTTTATCATGCTAGGATTAGCAAGAAAAAGCAAAAAATTTCAGAATTGCACCTTGCAATGTGGAGATATTACTGTTTGTGCATTTACAATATTCATTGATTTTTGCCATTGAAAAACATCATGTTATTCATATACCAGAAATGTTTGAAGCTACTGACTGAATGAAAGGAGCTGGCATCTCACTCTCTTTGAATCTTCTTTATCATGCTAGGATTAGCAGGAAAAAGCAAAAAATTTCAGAATTGCACCTTGCAATGTGGAGATATTACTGTTTGTGCATTTACAATATTCATTGATTTTTGCCATTGAAAAACGTCCAGAAATGTTTGAAGCTACTGACTGAATGAAAGGAGCTGGCATCTCACTCTCTTTGAATCTTCTTTATCATGCTAGGATTAGCAGGAAAAAGCAAAAAATTTCAGAATTGCACCTTGCAATGTGGAGATATTACTGTTTGTGCATTTACAATATTCATTGATTTTTGCCATTGAAAAACGTCCAGAAATGTTTGAAGCTACTGACTGAATGAAAGGAGCTGGCATCTCACTCTCTTTGAATCTTCTTTATCATGCTAGGATTAGCAAGAAAAAGCAAAAAATTTCAGAATTGCACCTTGCAATGTGGAGATATTACTGTTTGTGCATTTACAATATTCATTGATTTTTGCCATTGAAAAACATAATGTTATTCATATACCAGAAATGTTTGAAGCTACTGACTGAATGAAAGGAGCTGGCATCTCACTCTCTTTGAATCTTCTTTATCATGCTAGGATTAGCAGGAAAAAGCAAAAAATTTCAGAATTGCACCTTGCAATGTGGAGATATTACTGTTTGTGCATTTACAATATTCATTGATTTTTGCCATTGAAAAACGTCCAGAAATGTTTGAAGCTACTGACTGAATGAAAGGAGCTGGCATCTCACTCTCTTTGAATCTTCTTTACCATGCTAGGATTAGCAGGAAAAAGTAAAAAATTTCAGAATTGCACCTTGCAATGTGGAGATATTACTGTTTGTGCATTTACAATATTCATTGATTTTTGCCATTGAAAAACGTCCAGAAATGTTTGAAGCTACTGACTGAATGAAAGGAGCTGGCATCTCACTCTCTTTGAATCTTCTTTATCATGCTAGGATTAGCAAGAAAAAGCAAAAAATTTCAGAATTGCACCTTGCAATGTGGAGATATTACTGTTTGTGCATTTACAATATTCATTGATTTTTGCCATTGAAAAACATAATGTTATTCATATACCAGAAATGTTTGAAGCTACTGACTGAATGAAAGGAGCTGGCATCTCACTCTCTTTGAATCTTCTTTATCATGCTAGGATTAGCAGGAAAAAGCAAAAAATTTCAGAATTGCACCTTGCAATGTGGAGATATTACTGTTTGTGCATTTACAATATTCATTGATTTTTGCCATTGAAAAACGTCCAGAAATGTTTGAAGCTACTGACTGAATGAAAGGAGCTGGCATCTCACTCTCTTTGAATCTTCTTTACCATGCTAGGATTAGCAGGAAAAAGTAAAAAATTTCAGAATTGCACCTTGCAATGTGGAGATATTACTGTTTGTGCATTTACAATATTCATTGATTTTTGCCATTGAAAAACATCATGTTATTCATATACCAGAAATGTTTGAAGCTACTGACTGAATGAAAGGAGCTGGCATCTCACTCTCTTTTAATCTTCTTTATCATGCTAGGATTAGCAGGAAAAAGCAAAAAATTTCAGAATTGCACCTTGCAATGTGGAGATATTACTCTTTGTGCATTTACAATATTCATTGATTTTTGCCATTGAAAAACGTCCAGAAATGTTTGAAGCTACTGACTGAATGAAAGGAGCTGGCAACTCACTCTCTTTGAATCTTCTTTATCATGCTAGGATTAGCAGGAAAAAGCAAAAAATTTCAGAATTGCACCTTGCAACGTGGAGATATTACTGTTTGTGCATTTACAATATTCATTGATTTTTGCCATTGAAAAACGTCCAGAAATGTTTGAAGCTACTGACTGAATGAAAGGAGCTGGCATCTCACTCTCTTTGAATCTTCTTTATCATGCTTGGATTAGCAGGAAAAAGCAAAAAATTTCAGAATTGCACCTTGCAATGTAGAGATATTACTGTTTGTGCATTTACAATATTCATTGATTTTTGCCATTGAAAAACGTCCAGAAATGTTTGAAGCTACTGACTGAATGAAAGGAGCTGGCATCTCACTCTCTTTGAATCTTCTTTATCATGCTAGGATTAGCAGGAAAAAGCAAAAAATTTCAGAATTGCACCTTGCAATGTGGAGATATTACTGTTTGTGCATTTACAATATTCATTGATTTTTGCCATTGAAAAACGTCCAGAAATGTTTGAAGCTACTGACTGAATGAAAGGAGCTGGCATCTCACTCTCTTTGAATCTTCTTTATCATGCTAGGATTAGCAGGAAAAAGCAAAAAATTTCAGAATTGCACCTTACAATGCGGAGAAATTACTTTTTGTGCATTTACAATATTCATTGATTTTTGCCATTGAAAAACGTCCAGAAATGTTTGAAGCTACTGACTGAATGAAAGGAGCTGGCATCTCACTCTCTTTGAATCTTCTTTATCATGCTAGGATTAGCAAGAAAAAGCAAAAAATTTCAGAATTGCACCTTGCAATGTGGAGATATTACTGTTTGTGCATTTACAATATTCATTGATTTTTGCCATTGAAAAACGTCCAGAAATGTTTGAAGCTACTGACTGAATGAAAGGAGCTGGCATCTCACTCTCTTTGAATCTTCTTTATCATGCTAGGATTAGCAGGAAAAAGCAAAAAATTTCCGAATTGCACTTTGCAATGTGGAGATATTACTGTTTGTGCATTTACAATATTCATTGATTTTTGCCATTGAAAAACATCATGTTATTCATATACCAGAAATGTTTGAAGCTACTGACTGAATGAAAGGAGCTGGCATCTCACTCTCTTTGAATCTTCTTTATCATGCTAGGATTAGCAGGAAAAAGCAAAAAATTTCAGAATTGCACCTTGCAATGTGGAGATATTACTGTTTGTGCATTTACAATATTCATTGATTTTTGCCATTGAAAAACGTCCAGAAATGTTTGAAGCTACTGACTGAATGAAAGGAGCTGGCATCTCACTCTCTTTGAATCTTCTTTATCATGCTAGGATTAGCAGGAAAAAGCAAAAAATTTCAGAATTGCACCTTGCAATGTGGAGATATTACTGTTTGTGCATTTACAATATTCATTGATTTTTGCCATTGAAAAACGTCCAGAAATGTTTGAAGCTACTGACTGAATGAAAGGAGCTGGCATCTCACTCTCTTAGAATCTTCTTTATCATGCTAGGATTAGCAAGAAAAAGCAAAAAATTTCAGAATTGCACCTTGCAATGTGGAGATATTACTTTTTGTGCATTTACAATATTCATTGATTTTTGCCATTGAAAAACATAATGTTATTCATATACCAGAAATGTTTGAAGCTACTGACTGAATGAAAGGAGCTGGCATCTCACTCTCTTTGAATCTTCTTTATCATGCTAGGATTAGCAGGAAAAAGCAAAAAATTTCAGAATTGCACCTTGCAATGTGGAGATATTACTGTTTGTGCATTTACAATATTCATTGATTTTTGCCATTGAAAAACGTCCAGAAATGTTTGAAGCTACTGACTGAATGAAAGGAGCTGGCATCTCACTCTCTTTGAATCTTCTTTATCATGCTAGGATTAGCAGGAAAAAGCAAAAAATTTCAGAATTGCACCTTGCAATGCGGAGAAATTACTGTTTGTGCATTTACAATATTCATTGATTTTTGCCATTGAAAAACGTCCAGAAATGTTTGAAGCTACTGACTGAATGAAAGGAGCTGGCATTTCACTCTCTTTGAATCTTCTTTATCATGCTAGGATTAGCAGGAAAAAGCAAAAAATTTCAGAATTGCACCTTGCAATGTGGAGATATTACTGTTTGTGCATTTACAATATTCATTGATTTTTGCCATTGAAAAACGTCCAGAAATGTTTGAGGCTACTGACTGAATGAAAGGAGCTGGCATCTCACTCTCTTTGAATCTTCTTTATCATGCTAGGATTAGCAGGAAAAAGCAAAAAATTTCAGAATTGCACCTTGCAATGTGGAGATATTACTGTTTGTGCATTTACAATATTCATTGATTTTTGCCATTGAAAAACATCATGTTATTCATATACCAGAAATGTTTGAAGCTACTGACTGAATGAAAGGAGCTGGCATCTCACTCTCTTTGAATCTTCTTTATCATGCTAGGATTAGCAGGAAAAAGCAAAAAATTTCAGAATTGCACCTTGCAATGTGGAGATATTACTGTTTGTGCATATACAATATTCATTGATTTTTGCCATTGAAAAACATCATGTTATTCATATACCAGAAATGTTTGAAGCTACTGACTGAATGAAAGGAGCTGGCATCTCACTCTCTTTGAATCTTCTTTATCATGCTAGGATTAGCAGGAAAAAGCAAAAAATTTCAGAATTGCACCTTGCAATGTGGAGATATTACTGTTTGTGCATTTACAATATTCATTGATTTTTGCCATTGAAAAACGTCCAGAAATGTTTGAAGCTACTGAATGAATGAAAGGAGCTGGCATCTCATGCTCTTTGAATCTTCTTTATCATGCTAGGATTAGCAGGAAAAAGCAAAAAATTTCAGAATTGCACCTTGCAATGTGGAGATATTACTGTTTGTGCATTTACAATATTCATTGATTTTTGCCATTGAAAAACATCATTTTATTCATATACCAGAAATGTTTGAAGCTACTGACTGAATGAAAGGAGCTGGCGTCTCACTCTCTTTGAATCTTCTTTATAATGCTAGGACTAGCAGGAAAAATCAAAAAATTTCAGAATTGCACCTTGCAATGCGGAGAAATTACTGTTTGTGCATTTACAATATTCATTGATTTTTGCCATTGAAAAACGTCCAGAAATGTTTGAAGCTACTGACTGAATGAAAGGAGCTGGCATCTCACTCTCTTTGAAACTTCTTTATCATGCTAGGATTAGCAGGAAAAAGCAAAAAATTTCAGAATTGCACCTTGCAATGTGGAGATATTACTGTTTGTGCATTTACAATATTCATTGATTTTTGCCATTGAAAAACGTCCAGAAATGTTTGAAGCTACTGACTGAATGAAAGGAGCTGGCATCTCACTCTCTTTGAATCTTCTTTATCATGCTAGGATTAGCAGGAAAAAGCAAAAAATTTCAGAATTGCACCTTGCAATGTGGAGATATTACTGTTTGTGCATTTACAATATTCATTGATTTTTGCCATTGAAAAACATCATGTTATTCATATACCAGAAATGTTTGAAGCTACTGACTGAATGAAAGGAGCTGGCATCTCACTCTCTTTGAATCTTCTTTATCATGCTAGGATTAGCAGGAAAAAGCAAAAAATTTCAGAATTGCACCTTGCAATGTGGAGATATTACTGTTTGTGCATTTACAATATTCATTGATTTTTGCCATTGAAAAACGTCCAGAAATGTTTGAAGCTACTGACTGAATGAAAGGAGCTGGCATCTCACTCTCTTTGAATCTTCTTTATCATGTTAGGATTAGCAGGAAAAAGCAAAAAATTTCAGAATTGCACCTTGCAATGTGGAGATATTACTGTTTGTGCATTTACAATATTCATTGATTTTTGCCATTGAAAAATGTCCAGAAATGTTTGAAGCTACTGACTGAATGAAAGAAGCTGGCATCTCACTCTCTTTGAATCTTCTTTATCATGCTAGGATTAGCAAGAAAAAGCAAAAAATTTCAGAATTGCACCTTGCAATGTGGAGATATTACTGTTTGTGCATTTACAATATTCATTGATTTTTGCCATTGAAAAACATCATGTTATTCATATACCAGAAATGTTTGAAGCTACTGACTGAATGAAAGGAGCTGGCATCTCACTCTCTTTGAATCTTCTTTATCATGCTAGGATTAGCAGGAAAAAGCAAAAAATTTCAGAATTGCACCTTGCAATGTGGAGATATTACTGTTTGTGCATTTACAATATTCATTGATTTTTGCCATTGAAAAACGTCCAGAAATGTTTGAAGCTACTGACTGAATGAAAGGAGCTGGCATCTCACTCTCTTTGAATCTTCTTTATCATGCTAGGATTAGCAGGAAAAAGCAAAAAATTTCAGAATTGCACCTTGCAATGTGGAGATATTACTGTTTGTGCATTTACAATATTCATTGATTTTTGCCATTGAAAAACGTCCAGAAATGTTTGAAGCTACTGACTGAATGAAAGGAGCTGGCATCTCACTCTCTTTGAATCTTCTTTATCATGCTAGGATTAGCAGGAAAAAGCAAAAAATTTCAGAATTGCACCTTGCAATGTGGAGATATTACTGTTTGTGCATTTACAATATTCATTGATTTTTGCCATTGAAAAACATCATGTTATTTAAATACCAGAAATGTTTGAAGCTACTGACTGAATGAAAGGAGCTGGCATCTCACTCTCTTTGAATCTTCTTTATCATGCTAGGATTAGCAGGAAAAAGCAAAAAATTTCAGAATTGCACCTTGCAATGTGGAGATATTACTGTTTGTGCATTTACAATATTCATTGATTTTTGCCATTGAAAAACGTCCAGAAATGTTTGAAGCTACTGACTGAATGAAAGGAGCTGGCATCTCACTCTCTTTGAATCTTCTTTATCATGCTAGGATTAGCAGGAAAAAGCAAAAAATTTCAGAATTGCACCTTGCAATGTGGAGATAATACTGTTTGTGCATTTACAATATTCATTGATTTTTGCCATTGAAAAACGTCCAGAAATGTTTGAAGCTACTGACTGAATGAAAGGAGCTGGCACCTCACTCTCTTTGAATCTTCTTTATCATGCTAGGATTAGCAAGAAAAAGCAAAAAATTTCAGAATTGCACCTTGCAATGTGGAGATATTACTGTTTGTGCATTTACAATATTCATTGATTTTTGCCATTGAAAAACATCATGTTATTCATATAGCAGAAATGTTTGAAGCTACTGACTGAATGAAAGGAGCTGGCATCTCACTCTCTTTGAATCTTCTTTATCATGCTAGGATTAGCAGGAAAAAGCAAAAAATTTCAGAATTGCACCTTGCAATGTGGAGATATTACTGTTTGTGCATTTACAATATTCATTGATTTTTGCCATTGAAAAACGTCCAGAAATGTTTGAAGCTACTGACTGAATGAAAGGAGCTGGCATCTCACTCTCTTTGAATCTTCTTTATCATGCTAGGATTAGCAGGAAAAAGCAAAAAATTTCAGAATTGCACCTTGCAATGTGGGGATATTACTGTTTGTGCATTTACAATATTCATTGATTTTTGCCATTGAAAAACATCATGTTATTCATATACCAGAAATGTTTGAAGCTACTGACTGAATGAAAGGAGCTGGCATCTCACTCTCTTTGAATCTTCTTTATCATGCTAGGATTAGCAGGAAAAAGCAAAAAATTTCAGAATTCCACCTTGCAATGTGGAGATATTACTGTTTGTGCATTTACAATATTCATTGATTTTTGCCATTGAAAAACGTCCAGAAATGTTTGAAGCTACTGACTGAATGAAAGGAGCTGGCATCTCACTCTCTTTGAATCTTCTTTATCATGCTAGGATTAGCAGGAAAAAGCAAAAAATTTCAGAATTGCACCTTGCAATGTGGAGATATTACTGTTTGTGCATTTACAATATTCATTGATTTTTGCCATTGAAAAATGTCCAGAAATGTTTGAAGCTACTGACTGAATGAAAGAAGCTGGCATCTCACTCTCTTTGAATCTTCTTTATCATGCTAGGATTAGCAAGAAAAAGCAAAAAATTTCAGAATTGCACCTTGCAATGTGGAGATATTACTGTTTGTGCATTTACAATATTCATTGATTTTTGCCATTGAAAAACATCATGTTATTCATATACCAGAAATGTTTGAAGCTACTGACTGAATGAAAGGAGCTGGCATCTCACTCTCTTTGAATCTTCTTTATCATGCTAGGATTAGCAGGAAAAAGCAAAAAATTTCAGAATTGCACCTTGCAATGTGGAGATATTACTGTTTGTGCATTTACAATATTCATTGATTTTTGCCATTGAAAAACGTCCAGAAATGTTTGAAGCTACTGACTGAATGAAAGGAGCTGGCATCTCACTCTCTTTGAATCTTCTTTATCATGCTAGGATTAGCAGGAAAAAGCAAAAAATTTCAGAATTGCACCTTGCAATGTGGAGATAATACTGTTTGTGCATTTACAATATTCATTGATTTTTGCCATTGAAAAACGTCCAGAAATGTTTGAAGCTACTGACTGAATGAAAGGAGCTGGCATCTCACTCTCTTTGAATCTTCTTTATCATGCTAGGATTAGCAAGAAAAAGCAAAAAATTTCAGAATTGCACCTTGCAATGTGGAGATATTACTGTTTGTGCATTTACAATATTCATTGATTTTTGCCATTGAAAAACATCATGTTATTCATGTAGCAGAAATGTTTGAAGCTACTGACTGAATGAAAGGAGCTGGCATCTCACTCTCTTTGAATCTTCTTTATCATGCTAGGATTAGCAGGAAAAAGCAAAAAATTTCAGAATTGCACCTTGCAATGTGGAGATATTACTGTTTGTGCATTTACAATATTCATTGATTTTTGCCATTGAAAAACGTCCAGAAATGTTTGAAGCTACTGACTGAATGAAAGGAGCTGGCATCTCACTCTCTTTGAATCTTCTTTATCATGCTAGGATTAGCAGGAAAAAGCAAAAAATTTCAGAATTGCACCTTGCAATGTGGAGATATTACTGTTTGTGCATTTACAATATTCATTGATTTTTGCCATTGAAAAACATCATGTTATTCATATACCAGAAATGTTTGAAGCTACTGACTGAATGAAAGGAGCTGGCATCTCACTCTCTTTGAATCTTCTTTATCATGCTAGGATTAGCAGGAAAAAGCAAAAAATTTCAGAATTGCACCTTGCAATGTGGAGATATTACTGTTTGTGCATTTACAATATTCATTGATTTTTGCCATTGAAAAACGTCCAGAAATGTTTGAAGCTACTGACTGAATGAAAGGAGCTGGCATCTCACTCTCTTTGAATCTTCTTTATCATGCTAGGATTAGCAGGAAAAAGTAAAAAATTTCAGAATTGCACCTTGCAATGTGGAGATATTAGTGTTTGTGCATTTACAATATTCATTGATTTTTGCCATTGAAAAACGTCCAGAAATGTTTGAAGCTACTGACTGAATGAAAGGAGCTGGCATCTCACTCTCTTTGAATCTTCTTTATCATGCTAGGATTAGCAGGAAAAAGCAAAAAATTTCAGAATTGCACCTTGCAATGTGGAGATATTACTGTTTGTGCATTTACAATATTCATTGATTTTTGCCATTGAAAAACGTCCAGAAATGTTTGAAGCTACTGACTGAATGAAAGGAGCTGGCATCTCACTCTCTTTGAATCTTCTTTATCATGCTAGGATTAGCAGGAAAAAGTAAAAAATTTCAGAATTGCACCTTGCAATGTGGAGATATTAGTGTTTGTGCATTTACAATATTCATTGATTTTTGCCATTGAAAAACGTCCAGAAATGTTTGAAGCTACTGACTGAATGAAAGGAGCTGGCATCTCACTCTCTTTGAATCTTCTTTATCATGCTAGGATTAGCAGGAAAAAGCAAAAAATTTCAGAATTGCACCTTGCAATGTGGAGATATTACTGTTTGTGCATTTACAATATTCATTGATTTTTGCCATTGAAAAACGTCCAGAAATGTTTGAAGCTACTGACTGAATGAAAGGAGCTGGCATCTCACTCTCTTTGAATCTTCTTTATCATGCTAGGATTAGCAGGATAAAGCAAAAAATTTCAGAATTGCACCTTGCAATGTGGAGATATTACTGTTTGTGCATTTACAATATTCATTGATTTTTGCCATTGAAAAACATCATGTTATTCATATACCAGAAATGTTTGAAGCTACTGACTGAATGAAAGGAGCTGGCATCTCACTCTCTTTGAATCTTCTTTATCATGCTAGGATTAGCAGGAAAAAGCAAAAAATTTCAGAATTGCACCTTGCAATGTGGAGATATTACTGTTTGTGCATTTACAATATTCATTGATTTTTGCCATTGAAAAACATCATGTTATTCATATACCATAAATCTTTGAAGCTACTGACTGAATGAAAGGAGCTGGCATCTCACTCTCTTTGAATCTTCTTTATCATGCTAGGATTAGCAGGAAAAAGCAAAAAATTTCAGAATTGCAACTTGCAATGTGGAGATATTACTGTTTGTGCATTTACAATATTCATTGATTTTTTCCATTGAAAAACGTCCAGAAATGTTTGAAGCTACTGACTGAATGAAAGGAGCTGGCATCTCACTCTCTTTGAATCTTCTTTATCATGCTAGGATTAGCAGGAAAAAGCAAAAAATTTCAGAATTGCACCTTGCAATGTGGAGATATTACTGTTTGTGCATTTACAATATTCATTGATTTTTGCCATTGAAAAACATCATTTTATTCATATACCAGAAATATTTGAAGCTACTGACTGAATGAAAGGAGCTGGCATCTCACTCTCTTTGAATATTCTTTATAATGCTAGGACTAGCAGGAAAAATCAAAAAATTTCAGAATTGCACCTTGCAATGTGGAGATATTACTGTTTGTGCATTTACAATATTCATTGATTTTTGCCATTGAAAAACGTCCAGAAATGTTTGAAGCTACTGACTAAATGAAAGGAGCTGGCATCTCACTCTCTTTTAATCTTCTTTATCATGCTAGGATTAGCAGGAAAAAGCAAAAAATTTCAGAATTGCACCTTGCAATGCGGAGAAATTACTGTTTGTGCATTTACAATATTCATTGATTTTTGCCATTGAAAAACGTCCAGACATGTTTGAAGCTACTGACTGAATGAAAGGAGCTGGCATCTCACTCTCTTTGAATCTTCTTTATCATGTTAGGATTAGCAGGAAAAAGCAAAAAATTTCAGAATTGCACCTTGCAATGTGGAGATATTACTGTTTGTGCATTTACAATATTCATTGATTTTTGCCATTGAAAAACGTCCAGAAATGTTTGAAGCTACTGACTGAATGAAAGGAGCTGGCATCTCACTCTCTTTGAATATTCTTTATCATGCTAGGATTAGCAGGAAAAAGCAAAAAATTTCAGAATTGCACCTTGCAATGCGGAGAAATTACTGTTTGTGCATTTACAATATTCATTAATTTTTGCCACTGAAAAACGTCCAGAAATGTTTGAAGCTACTGACTGAATGAAAGGAGCTGGCATCTCACTCTCTTTGAATCTTCTTTATCATGCTAGGATTAGCAGGAAAAAGCAAAAAATTTCAGAATTGCACCTTGCAATGTGGAGATATTACTGTTTGTGCATTTACAATATTCATTGATTTTTGCCATTGAAAAACGTCCAGAAATGTTTGAAGCTACTGACTGAATGAAAGAAGCTGGCATCTCACTCTCTTTGAATCTTCTTTATCATGCTAGGATTAGCAGGAAAAAGCAAAAAATTTCAGAATTGCACCTTGCAATGTGGAGATATTACTGTTTGTGCATTTACAATATTCATTGATTTTTGCCATTGAAAAACATCATGTTATTCATATACCAGAAATGTTTGAAGCTACTGACTGAATGAAAGGAGCTGGCATCTCACTCTCTTTGAATCTTCTTTATCATGCTAGGATTAGCAGGAAAAAGCAAAAAATTTCAGAATTGCACCTTGCAATGTGGAGATATTACTGTTTGTGCATTTACAATATTCATTGATTTTTGCCATTGAAAAACATCATGTTATTCATATACCAGAAATGTTTGAAGCTACTGACTGAATGAAAGGAGCTGGCATCTCACTCTCTTTGAATCTTCTTTATCATGCTATGATTAGCAGGAAAAAGCAAAAAATTTCAGAATTGCACCTTGCAATGTGGAGATATTACTGTTTGTGCATTTACAATATTCATTGATTTTTGCCATTGAAAAACGTCCAGAAATGTTTGAAGCTACTGACTGAATGAAAGGAGCTGGCATCTCACTCTCTTTGAATCTTCTTTATCATGCTAGGATTAGCAGGAAAAAGCAAAAAATTTCAGAATTGCACCTTGCAATGTGGAGATATTACTGTTTGTGCATTTACAATATTCATTGATTTTTGCCGTTGAAAAATGTCCAGAAATGTTTGAAGCTACTGACTGAATGAAAGGAGCTGGCATCTCACTCTCTTTGAATCTACTTTATCATGCTAGGATTAGCAAGAAAAAGCAAAAAATTTCAGAATTGCACCTTGCAATGTGGAGATATTACTGTTTGTGCATTTACAATATTCATTGATTTTTGCCATTGAAAAACATCATGTTATTCATATACCAGAAATGTTTGAAGCTACTGACTGAATGAAAGGAGCTGGCATCTCACTCTCTTTGAATCTTCTTTATCATGCTAGGATTAGCAGGAAAAAGCAAAAAATTTCAGAATTGCACCTTGCAATGTGGAGATATTACTGTTTGTGCATTTACAATATTCATTGATTTTTGCCATTGAAAAACGTCCAGAAATGTTTGAAGCTACTGACTGAATGAAAGAAGCTGGCATCTCACTCTCTTTGAATCTTCTTTATCATGCTAGGATTAGCAGGAAAAAGCAAAAAATTTCAGAATTGCACCTTGCAATGTGGAGATATTACTGTTTGTGCATTTACAATATTCATTGATTTTTGCCATTGAAAAACATCATGTTATTCATATACCAGAAATGTTTGAAGCTACTGACTGAATGAAAGGAGCTGGCATCTCACTCTCTTTGAATCTTCTTTATCATGCTAGGATTAGCAGGAAAAAGCAAAAAATTTCAGAATTGCACCTTGCAATGTGGAGATATTACTGTTTGTGCATTTACAATATTCATTGATTTTTGCCATTGAAAAACATCATGTTATTCATATACCAGAAATGTTTGAAGCTACTGACTGAATGAAAGGAGCTGGCATCTCACTCTCTTTGAATCTTCTTTATCATGCTATGATTAGCAGGAAAAAGCAAAAAATTTCAGAATTGCACCTTGCAATGTGGAGATATTACTGTTTGTGCATTTACAATATTCATTGATTTTTGCCATTGAAAAACGTCCAGAAATGTTTGAAGCTACTGACTGAATGAAAGGAGCTGGCATCTCACTCTCTTTGAATCTTCTTTATCATGCTAGGATTAGCAGGAAAAAGCAAAAAATTTCAGAATTGCACCTTGCAATGTGGAGATATTACTGTTTGTGCATTTACAATATTCATTGATTTTTGCCGTTGAAAAATGTCCAGAAATGTTTGAAGCTACTGACTGAATGAAAGGAGCTGGCATCTCACTCTCTTTGAATCTACTTTATCATGCTAGGATTAGCAAGAAAAAGCAAAAAATTTCAGAATTGCACCTTGCAATGTGGAGATATTACTGTTTGTGCATTTACAATATTCATTGATTTTTGCCATTGAAAAACATCATGTTATTCATATACCAGAAATGTTTGAAGCTACTGACTGAATGAAAGGAGCTGGCATCTCACTCTCTTTGAATCTTCTTTATCATGCTAGGATTAGCAGGAAAAAGCAAAAAATTTCAGAATTGCACCTTGCAATGTGGAGATATTACTGTTTGTGCATTTACAATATTCATTGATTTTTGCCATTGAAAAACGTCCAGAAATGTTTGAAGCTACTGACTGAATGAAAGGAGCTGGCATCTCACTCTCTTTGAATCTTCTTTATCATGCTAGGATTAGCAGGAAAAAGCAAAAAATTTCAGAATTGCACCTTGCAATGTGGAGATATTACTGTTTGTGCATTTACAATATTCATTGATTTTTGCCATTGAAAAACGTCCAGAAATGTTTGAAGCTACTGACTGAATGAAAGAAGCTGGCATCTCACTCTCTTTGAATCTTCTTTATCATGCTAGGATTATCAGGAAAAAGCAAAAAATTTCAGAATTGCACCTTGCAATGTGGAGATATTACTGTTTGTGCATTTACAATATTCATTGATTTTTGCCATTGAAAAACGTCCAGAAATGTTTGAAGCTACTGACTGAATGAAAGGAGCTGGCATCTCACTCTCTTTGAATCTTCTTTATCATGCTAGGATTAGCAGGAAAAAGCAAAAAATTTCAGAATTGCACCTTGCAATGTGGAGATATTACTGTTTGTGCATTTACAATATTCATTGATTTTTGCCATTGAAAAACATCATGTTATTCATATACCAGAAATGTTTGAAGCTACTGACTGAATGAAAGGAGCTGGCATCTCACTCTCTTTGAATCTTCTTTATCATGCTAGGATTAGCAGGAAAAAGCAAAAAATTTCAGAATTGCACCTTGCAATGTGGAGATATTACTGTTTGTGCTTTTACAATATTCATTGATTTTTGCCATTGAAAAACGTCCAGAAATGTTTGAAGCTACTGACTGAATGAAAGGAGCTGGCATCTCACTCTCTTTGAATCTTCTTTATCATGCTAGGATTAGCAGGAAAAAGCAAAAAATTTCAGAATTGCACCTTGCAATGCGGAGAAATTACTGTTTGTGCATTTACAATATTCATTGATTTTTGCCATTGAATAACGTCCAGAAATGTTTGAAGCTACTGACTGAATGAAAGGAGCTGGCATCTCACTCTCTTTGAATCTTCTTTATCATGCTAGGATTAGCAGGAAAAAGCAAAAAATTTCAGAATTGCACCTTGCAATGTGGAGATATTACTGTTTGTGCATTTACAATATTCATTGATTTTTGCCATTGAAAAACGTCCAGAAATGTTTGAAGCTACTGACTGAATGAAAGGAGCTGGCATCTCACTCTCTTTGAATATTCTTTATCATGCTAGGATTAGCAGGAAAAAGCAAAAAATTTCAGAATTGCACCTTGCAATGCGGAGAAATTACTGTTTGTGCATTTACAATATTCATTAATTTTTGCCACTGAAAAACGTCCAGAAATGTTTGAAGCTACTGACTGAATGAAAGGAGCTGGCATCTCACTCTCTTTGAATCTTCTTTATCATGCTAGGATTAGCAGGAAAAAGCAAAAAATTTCAGAATTGCACCTTGCAATGTGGAGATATTACTGTTTGTGCATTTACAATATTCATTGATTTTTGCCATTGAAAAACGTCCAGAAATGTTTGAAGCTACTGACTGAATGAAAGAAGCTGGCATCTCACTCTCTTTGAATCTTCTTTATCATGCTAGGATTAGCAGGAAAAAGCAAAAAATTTCAGAATTGCACCTTGCAATGTGGAGATATTACTGTTTGTGCATTTACAATATTCATTGATTTTTGCCATTGAAAAACATCATGTTATTCATATACCAGAAATGTTTGAAGCTACTGACTGAATGAAAGGAGCTGGCATCTCACTCTCTTTGAATCTTCTTTATCATGCTATGATTAGCAGGAAAAAGCAAAAAATTTCAGAATTGCACCTTGCAATGTGGAGATATTACTGTTTGTGCATTTACAATATTCATTGATTTTTGCCATTGAAAAACGTCCAGAAATGTTTGAAGCTACTGACTGAATGAAAGGAGCTGGCATCTCACTCTCTTTGAATCTTCTTTATCATGCTAGGATTAGCAGGAAAAAGCAAAAAATTTCAGAATTGCACCTTGCAATGTGGAGATATTACTGTTTGTGCATTTACAATATTCATTGATTTTTGCCGTTGAAAAATGTCCAGAAATGTTTGAAGCTACTGACTGAATGAAAGGAGCTGGCATCTCACTCTCTTTGAATCTACTTTATCATGCTAGGATTAGCAAGAAAAAGCAAAAAATTTCAGAATTGCACCTTGCAATGTGGCGATATTACTGTTTGTGCATTTACAATATTCATTGATTTTTGCCATTGAAAAACATCATGTTATTCATATACCAGAAATGTTTGAAGCTACTGACTGAATGAAAGGAGCTGGCATCTCACTCTCTTTGAATCTTCTTTATCATGCTAGGATTAGCAGGAAAAAGCAAAAAATTTCAGAATTGCACCTTGCAATGTGGAGATATTACTGTTTGTGCATTTACAATATTCATTGATTTTTGCCATTGAAAAACGTCCAGAAATGTTTGAAGCTACTGACTGAATGAAAGGAGCTGGCATCTCACTCTCTTTGAATCTTCTTTATCATGCTAGGATTAGCAGGAAAAAGCAAAAAATTTCAGAATTGCACCTTGCAATGTGGAGATATTACTGTTTGTGCATTTACAATATTCATTGATTTTTGCCATTGAAAAACGTCCAGAAATGTTTGAAGCTACTGACTGAATGAAAGGAGCTGGCATCTCACTCTCTTTGAATCTTCTTTATCATGCTAGGATTATCAGGAAAAAGCAAAAAATTTCAGAATTGCACCTTGCAATGTGGAGATATTACTGTTTGTGCATTTACAATATTCATTGATTTTTGCCATTGAAAAACGTCCAGAAATGTTTGAAGCTACTGACTGAATGAAAGGAGCTGGCATCTCACTCTCTTTGAATCTTCTTTATCATGCTAGGATTAGCAGGAAAAAGCAAAAAATTTCAGAATTGCACCTTGCAATGTGGAGATATTACTGTTTGTGCATTTACAATATTCATTGATTTTTGCCATTGAAAAACATCATGTTATTCATATACCAGAAATGTTTGAAGCTACTGACTGAATGAAAGGAGCTGGCATCTCACTCTCTTTGAATCTTCTTTATCATGCTAGGATTAGCAGGAAAAAGCAAAAAATTTCAGAATTGCACCTTGCAATGTGGAGATATTACTGTTTGTGCTTTTACAATATTCATTGATTTTTGCCATTGAAAAACGTCCAGAAATGTTTGAAGCTACTGACTGAATGAAAGGAGCTGGCATCTCACTCTCTTTGAATCTTCTTTATCATGCTAGGATTAGCAGGAAAAAGCAAAAAATTTCAGAATTGCACCTTGCAATGTGGAGATATTACTGTTTGTGCATTTACAATATTCATTGGTTTTTGCCATTGAAAAACGTCCAGAAATGTTTGAAGCTACTGACTGAATGAAAGGAGCTGGCATCTCACTCTCTTTGAATCTTCTTTATCATGCTAGGATTAGCAAGAAAAAGCAAAAAATTTCAGAATTGCACCTTGCAATGTGGAGATATTACTGTTTGTGCATTTACAATATTCATTGATTTTTTCCCATTGAAAAACATCATGTTATTCATATACCAGAAATGTTTGAAGCTACTGACTGAATGAAAGGAGCTGGCATCTCACTCTCTTTGAATCTTCTTTATCATGCTAGGATTAGCAGGAAAAAGCAAAAAATTTCAGAATTGCACCTTGCAATGTGGAGATATTACTGTTTGTGCATTTACAATATTCATTGATTTTTGCCATTGAAAAACGTCCTGAAATGTTTGAAGCTACTGACTGAATGAAAGGAGCTGGCATCTCACTCTCTTTGAATCTTCTTTATCATGCTAGGATTAGCGGGAAAAAGCAAAAAATTTCAGAATTGCACCTTGCAATGTGGAGATATTACTGTTTGTGCATTTACAATATTCATTGATTTTTGCCATTGAAAAACATCATGTTATTCATATACCAGAAATGTTTGAAGCTACTGACTGAATGAAAGGAGCTGGCATCTCACTCTCTTTGAATCTTCTTTATCATGCTAGGATTAGCAGGAAAAAGCAAAAAATTTCAGAATTGCACCTTGCAATGTGGAGATATTACTGTTTGTGCATTTACAATATTCATTGATTTTTGCCATTGAAAAACGTCCAGAAATGTTTGAAGCTACTGACTGAATGAAAGGAGCTGGCATCTCACTCTCTTTGAATCTTCTTTATCATGCTAGGATTAGCAGGAAAAAGCAAAAAATTTCAGAATTGCACCTTGCAATGTGGAGATATTACTGTTTGTGCATTTACAATATTCATTGATTTTTGCCATTGAAAAACGTCCAGAAATGTTTGAAGCTACTGACTGAATGAAAGGAGCTGGCATCTCACTCTCTTTGAATCTTCTTTATCATGCTAGGATTAGCAGGAAAAAGCAAAAAATTTCAGAATTGCACCTTGCAATGTGGAGATATTACTGTTTGTGCATTTACAATATTCATTGATTTTTGCCATTGAAAAACATCATGTTATTCATATACCAGAAATGTTTGAAGCTACTGACTGAATGAAAGGAGCTGGCATCTCACTCTCTTTGAATCTTCTTTATCATGCTAGGATTAGCAGGAAAAAGCAAAAAATTTCAGAATTGCACCTTGCAATGTGGAGATATTACTGTTTGTGCATTTACAATATTCATTGATTTTTGCCATTGAAAAACATCATGTTATTCATATACCAGAAATGTTTGAAGCTACTGACTGAATGAAAGGAGCTGGCATCTCACTCTCTTTGAATCTTCTTTATCATGCTATGATTAGCAGGAAAAAGCAAAAAATTTCAGAATTGCACCTTGCAATGTGGAGATATTACTGTTTGTGCATTTACAATATTCATTGATTTTTGCCATTGAAAAACGTCCAGAAATGTTTGAAGCTACTGACTGAATGAAAGGAGCTGGCATCTCACTCTCTTTGAATCTTCTTTATCATGCTAGGATTAGCAGGAAAAAGCAAAAAATTTCAGAATTGCACCTTGCAATGTGGAGATATTACTGTTTGTGCATTTACAATATTCATTGATTTTTGCCGTTGAAAAATGTCCAGAAATGTTTGAAGCTACTGACTGAATGAAAGGAGCTGGCATCTCACTCTCTTTGAATCTACTTTATCATGCTAGGATTAGCAAGAAAAAGCAAAAAATTTCAGAATTGCACCTTGCAATGTGGAGATATTACTGTTTGTGCATTTACAATATTCATTGATTTTTGCCATTGAAAAACATCATGTTATTCATATACCAGAAATGTTTGAAGCTACTGACTGAATGAAAGGAGCTGGCATCTCACTCTCTTTGAATCTTCTTTATCATGCTAGGATTAGCAGGAAAAAGCAAAAAATTTCAGAATTGCACCTTGCAATGTGGAGATATTACTGTTTGTGCATTTACAATATTCATTGATTTTTGCCATTGAAAAACGTCCAGAAATGTTTGAAGCTACTGACTGAATGAAAGGAGCTGGCATCTCACTCTCTTTGAATCTTCTTTATCATGCTAGGATTAGCAGGAAAAAGCAAAAAATTTCAGAATTGCACCTTGCAATGTGGAGATATTACTGTTTGTGCATTTACAATATTCATTGATTTTTGCCATTGAAAAACGTCCTGAAATGTTTGAAGCTACTGACTGAATGAAAGGAGCTGGCATCTCACTCTCTTTGAATCTTCTTTATCATGCTAGGATTAGCAGGAAAAAGCAAAAAATTTCAGAATTGCACCTTGCAATGTGGAGATATTACTGTTTGTGCATTTACAATATTCATTGATTTTTGCCATTGAAAAACATCATGTTATTCATATACCAGAAATGTTTGAAGCTACTGACTGAATGAAAGGAGCTGGCATCTCACTCTCTTTGAATCTTCTTTATCATGCTAGGATTAGCAGGAAAAAGCAAAAAATTTCAGAATTGCACCTTGCAATGTGGAGATATTACTGTTTGTGCATTTACAATATTCATTGATTTTTGCCATTGAAAAACGTCCAGAAATGTTTGAAGCTACTGACTGAATGAAAGGAGCTGGCATCTCACTCTCTTTGAATCTTCTTTATCATGCTAGGATTAGCAGGAAAAAGCAAAAAATTTCAGAATTGCACCTTGCAATGTGGAGATATTACTGTTTGTGCATTTACAATATTCATTGATTTTTGCCATTGAAAAACGTCCAGAAATGTTTGAAGCTACTGACTGAATGAAAGGAGCTGGCATCTCACTCTCTTTGAATCTTCTTTATCATGCTAGGATTAGCAGGAAAAAGCAAAAAATTTCAGAATTGCACCTTGCAATGTGGAGATATTACTGTTTGTGCATTTACAATATTCATTGATTTTTGCCATTGAAAAACATCATGTTATTCATATACCAGAAATGTTTGAAGCTACTGACTGAATGAAAGGAGCTGGCATCTCACTCTCTTTGAATCTTCTTTATCATGCTAGGATTAGCAGGAAAAAGCAAAAAATTTCAGAATTGCACCTTGCAATGTGGAGATATTACTGTTTGTGCATTTACAATATTCATTGATTTTTGCCATTGAAAAACGTCCTGAAATGTTTGAAGCTACTGACTGAATGAAAGGAGCTGGCATCTCACTCTCTTTGAATCTTCTTTATCATGCTAGGATTAGCGGGAAAAAGCAAAAAATTTCAGAATTGCACCTTGCAATGTGGAGATATTACTGTTTGTGCATTTACAATATTCATTGATTTTTGCCATTGAAAAACATCATGTTATTCATATACCAGAAATGTTTGAAGCTACTGACTGAATGAAAGGAGCTGGCATCTCACTCTCTTTGAATCTTCTTTATCATGCTAGGATTAGCAGGAAAAAGCAAAAAATTTCAGAATTGCACCTTGCAATGTGGAGATATTACTGTTTGTGCATTTACAATATTCATTGATTTTTGCCATTGAAAAACGTCCAGAAATGTTTGAAGCTACTGACTGAATGAAAGGAGCTGGCATCTCACTCTCTTTGAATCTTCTTTATCATGCTAGGATTAGCAGGAAAAAGCAAAAAATTTCAGAATTGCACCTTGCAATGTGGAGATATTACTGTTTGTGCATTTACAATATTCATTGATTTTTGCCATTGAAAAACGTCCAGAAATGTTTGAAGCTACTGACTGAATGAAAGGAGCTGGCATCTCACTCTCTTTGAATCTTCTTTATCATGCTAGGATTAGCAGGAAAAAGCAAAAAATTTCAGAATTGCACCTTGCAATGTGGAGATATTACTGTTTGTGCATTTACAATATTCATTGATTTTTGCCATTGAAAAACATCATGTTATTCATATACCAGAAATGTTTGAAGCTACTGACTGAATGAAAGGAGCTGGCATCTCACTCTCTTTGAATCTTTTTTATCATGCTAGGATTAGCAGGAAAAAGCAAAAAATTTCAGAATTGCACCTTGCAATGTGGAGATATTACTGTTTGTGCATTTACAATATTCATTGATTTTTGCCATTGAAAAACATCATGTTATTCATATACCAGAAATGTTTGAAGCTACTGACTGAATGAAAGGAGCTGGCATCTCACTCTCTTTGAATCTTCTTTATCATGCTATGATTAGCAGGAAAAAGCAAAAAATTTCAGAATTGCACCTTGCAATGTGGAGATATTACTGTTTGTGCATTTACAATATTCATTGATTTTTGCCATTGAAAAACGTCCAGAAATGTTTGAAGCTACTGACTGAATGAAAGGAGCTGGCATCTCACTCTCTTTGAATCTTCTTTATCATGCTAGGATTAGCAGGAAAAAGCAAAAAATTTCAGAATTGCACCTTGCAATGTGGAGATATTACTGTTTGTGCATTTACAATATTCATTGATTTTTGCCGTTGAAAAATGTCCAGAAATGTTTGAAGCTACTGACTGAATGAAAGGAGCTGGCATCTCACTCTCTTTGAATCTTCTTTATCATGCTAGGATTAGCAGGAAAAAGCAAAAAATTTCAGAATTGCACCTTGCAATGTGGAGATATTACTGTTTGTGCATTTACAATATTCATTGATTTTTGCCATTGAAAAACGTCCAGAAATGTTTGAAGCTACTGACTGAATGAAAGGAGCTGGCATCTCACTCTCTTTGAATCTTCTTTATCATGCTAGGATTAGCAGGAAAAAGCAAAAAATTTCAGAATTGCACCTTGCAATGTGGAGATATTACTGTTTGTGCATTTACAATATTCATTGATTTTTGCCATTGAAAAACGTCCAGAAATGTTTGAAGCTACTGACTGAATGAAAGGAGCTGGCATCTCACTCTCTTTGAATCTTCTTTATCATGCTAGGATTAGCAGGAAAAAGCAAAAAATTTCAGAATTGCACCTTGCAATGTGGAGATATTACTGTTTGTGCATTTACAATATTCATTGATTTTTGCCATTGAAAAACATCATGTTATTCATATACCAGAAATGTTTGAAGCTACTGACTGAATGAAAGGAGCTGGCATCTCACTCTCTTTGAATCTTCTTTATCATGCTAGGATTAGCAGGAAAAAGCAAAAAATTTCAGAATTGCACCTTGCAATGTGGAGATATTACTGTTTGTGCATTTACAATATTCATTGATTTTTGCCATTGAAAAACATCATGTTATTCATATACCAGAAATGTTTGAAGCTACTGACTGAATGAAAGGAGCTGGCATCTCACTCTCTTTGAATCTTCTTTATCATGCTAGGATTAGCAGGAAAAAGCAAAAAATTTCAGAATTGCACCTTGCAATGTGGAGATATTACTGTTTGTGCATTTACAATATTCATTGATTTTTGCCATTGAAAAACGTCCAGAAATGTTTGAAGCTACTGACTGAATGAAAGGAGCTGGCATCTCACTCTCTTTGAATCTTCTTTATCATGCTAGGATTAGCAGGAAAAAGCAAAAAATTTCAGAATTGCACCTTGCAATGTGGAGATATTACTGTTTGTGCATTTACAATATTCATTGATTTTTGCCATTGAAAAACGTCCAGAAATGTTTGAAGCTACTGACTGAATGAAAGGAGCTGGCATCTCACTCTCTTTGAATCTTCTTTATCATGCTAGGATTATCAGGAAAAAGCAAAAAATTTCAGAATTGCACCTTGCAATGTGGAGATATTACTGTTTGTGCATTTACAATATTCATTGATTTTTGCCATTGAAAAACGTCCAGAAATGTTTGAAGCTACTGACTGAATGAAAGGAGCTGGCATCTCACTCTCTTTGAATCTTCTTTATCATGCTAGGATTAGCAGGAAAAAGCAAAAAATTTCAGAATTGCACCTTGCAATGTGGAGATATTACTGTTTGTGCATTTACAATATTCATTGATTTTTGCCATTGAAAAACGTCCAGAAATGTTTGAAGCTACTGACTGAATGAAAGGAGCTGGCATCTCACTCTCTTTGAATCTTCTTTATCATGCTAGGATTAGCAGGAAAAAGCAAAAAATTTCAGAATTGCACCTTGCAATGTGGAGATATTACTGTTTGTGCATTTACAATATTCATTGATTTTTGCCATTGAAAAACATCATGTTATTCATATACCAGAAATGTTTGAAGCTACTGACTGAATGAAAGGAGCTGGCATCTCACTCTCTTTGAATCTTCTTTATCATGCTAGGATTAGCAGGAAAAAGCAAAAAATTTCAGAATTGCACCTTGCAATGTGGAGATATTACTGTTTGTGCATTTACAATATTCATTGATTTTTGCCATTGAAAAACATCATGTTATTCATATACCAGAAATGTTTGAAGCTACTGACTGAATGAAAGGAGCTGGCATCTCACTCTCTTTGAATCTTCTTTATCATGCTATGATTAGCAGGAAAAAGCAAAAAATTTCAGAATTGCACCTTGCAATGTGGAGATATTACTGTTTGTGCATTTACAATATTCATTGATTTTTGCCATTGAAAAACGTCCAGAAATGTTTGAAGCTACTGACTGAATGAAAGGAGCTGGCATCTCACTCTCTTTGAATCTTCTTTATCATGCTAGGATTAGCAGGAAAAAGCAAAAAATTTCAGAATTGCACCTTGCAATGTGGAGATATTACTGTTTGTGCATTTACAATATTCATTGATTTTTGCCGTTGAAAAATGTCCAGAAATGTTTGAAGCTACTGACTGAATGAAAGGAGCTGGCATCTCACTCTCTTTGAATCTACTTTATCATGCTAGGATTAGCAAGAAAAAGCAAAAAATTTCAGAATTGCACCTTGCAATGTGGAGATATTACTGTTTGTGCATTTACAATATTCATTGATTTTTGCCATTGAAAAACATCATGTTATTCATATACCAGAAATGTTTGAAGCTACTGACTGAATGAAAGGAGCTGGCATCTCACTCTCTTTGAATCTTCTTTATCATGCTAGGATTAGCAGGAAAAAGCAAAAAATTTCAGAATTGCACCTTGCAATGTGGAGATATTACTGTTTGTGCATTTACAATATTCATTGATTTTTGCCATTGAAAAACGTCCAGAAATGTTTGAAGCTACTGACTGAATGAAAGGAGCTGGCATCTCACTCTCTTTGAATCTTCTTTATCATGCTAGGATTATCAGGAAAAAGCAAAAAATTTCAGAATTGCACCTTGCAATGTGGAGATATTACTGTTTGTGCATTTACAATATTCATTGATTTTTGCCATTGAAAAACGTCCAGAAATGTTTGAAGCTACTGACTGAATGAAAGGAGCTGGCATCTCACTCTCTTTGAATCTTCTTTATCATGCTAGGATTAGCAGGAAAAAGCAAAAAATTTCAGAATTGCACCTTGCAATGTGGAGATATTACTGTTTGTGCATTTACAATATTCATTGATTTTTGCCATTGAAAAACGTCCAGAAATGTTTGAAGCTACTGACTGAATGAAAGGAGCTGGCATCTCACTCTCTTTGAATCTTCTTTATCATGCTAGGATTATCAGGAAAAAGCAAAAAATTTCAGAATTGCACCTTGCAATGTGGAGATATTACTGTTTGTGCATTTACAATATTCATTGATTTTTGCCATTGAAAAACGTCCAGAAATGTTTCAAGCTACTGACTGAATGAAAGGAGCTGGCATCTCACTCTCTTTGAATCTTCTTTATCATGCTAGGATTAGCAGGAAAAAGCAAAAAATTTCAGAATTGCACCTTGCAATGTGGAGATATTACTGTTTGTGCATTTACAATATTCATTGATTTTTGCCATTGAAAAACATCATGTTATTCATATACCAGAAATGTTTGAAGCTACTGACTGAATGAAAGGAGCTGGCATCTCACTCTCTTTGAATCTTCTTTATCATGCTAGGATTAGCAGGAAAAAGCAAAAAATTTCAGAATTGCACCTTGCAATGTGGAGATATTACTGTTTGTGCTTTTACAATATTCATTGATTTTTGCCATTGAAAAACGTCCAGAAATGTTTGAAGCTACTGACTGAATGAAAGGAGCTGGCATCTCACTCTCTTTGAATCTTCTTTATCATGCTAGGATTAGCAGGAAAAAGCAAAAAATTTCAGAATTGCACCTTGCAATGTGGAGATATTACTGTTTGTGCATTTACAATATTCATTGGTTTTTGCCATTGAAAAACGTCCAGAAATGTTTGAAGCTACTGACTGAATGAAAGGAGCTGGCATCTCACTCTCTTTGAATCTTCTTTATCATGCCAGGATTAGCAAGAAAAAGCAAAAAATTTCAGAATTGCACCTTGCAATGTGGAGATATTACTGTTTGTGCATTTACAATATTCATTGATTTTTTCCCATTGAAAAACATCATGTTATTCATATACCAGAAATGTTTGAAGCTACTGACTGAATGAAAGGAGCTGGCATCTCACTCTCTTTGAATCTTCTTTATCATGCTAGGATTAGCAGGAAAAAGCAAAAAATTTCAGAATTGCACCTTGCAATGTGGAGATATTACTGTTTGTGCATTTACAATATTCATTGATTTTTGCCATTGAAAAACGTCCTGAAATGTTTGAAGCTACTGACTGAATGAAAGGAGCTGGCATCTCACTCTCTTTGAATCTTCTTTATCATGCTAGGATTAGCAGGAAAAAGCAAAAAATTTCAGAATTGCACCTTGCAATGTGGAGATATTACTGTTTGTGCATTTACAATATTCATTGATTTTTGCCATTGAAAAACATCATGTTATTCATATACCAGAAATGTTTGAAGCTACTGACTGAATGAAAGGAGCTGGCATCTCACTCTCTTTGAATCTTCTTTATCATGCTAGGATTAGCAGGAAAAAGCAAAAAATTTCAGAATTGCACCTTGCAATGTGGAGATATTACTGTTTGTGCATTTACAATATTCATTGATTTTTGCCATTGAAAAACGTCCAGAAATGTTTGAAGCTACTGACTGAATGAAAGGAGCTGGCATCTCACTCTCTTTGAATCTTCTTTATCATGCTAGGATTAGCAGGAAAAAGCAAAAAATTTCAGAATTGCACCTTGCAATGTGGAGATATTACTGTTTGTGCATTTACAATATTCATTGATTTTTGCCATTGAAAAACATCCAGAAATGTTTGAAGCTACTGACTGAATGAAAGGAGCTGGCATCTCACTCTCTTTGAATCTTCTTTATCATGCTAGGATTAGCAGGAAAAAGCAAAAAATTTCAGAATTGCACCTTGCAATGTGGAGATATTACTGTTTGTGCATTTACAATATTCATTGATTTTTGCCATTGAAAAACATCATGTTATTCATATACCAGAAATGTTTGAAGCTACTGACTGAATGAAAGGAGCTGGCATCTCACTCTCTTTGAATCTTCTTTATCATGCTAGGATTAGCAGGAAAAAGCAAAAAATTTCAGAATTGCACCTTGCAATGTGGAGATATTACTGTTTGTGCATTTACAATATTCATTGATTTTTGCCATTGAAAAACATCATGTTATTCATATACCAGAAATGTTTGAAGCTACTGACTGAATGAAAGGAGCTGGCATCTCACTCTCTTTGAATCTTCTTTATCATGCTAGGATTAGCAGGAAAAAGCAAAAAATTTCAGAATTGCACCTTGCAATGTGGAGATATTACTGTTTGTGCATTTACAATATTCATTGATTTTTGCCATTGAAAAACGTCCAGAAATGTTTGAAGCTACTGACTGAATGAAAGGAGCTGGCATCTCACTCTCTTTGAATCTTCTTTATCATGCTAGGATTAGCAGGAAAAAGCAAAAAATTTCAGAATTGCACCTTGCAATGTGGAGATATTACTGTTTGTGCATTTACAATATTCATTGATTTTTGCCATTGAAAAACATCCAGAAATGTTTGAAGCTACTGACTGAATGAAAGGAGCTGGCATCTCACTCTCTTTGAATCTTCTTTATCATGCTAGGATTAGCAGGAAAAAGCAAAAAATTTCAGAATTGCACCTTGCAATGTGGAGATATTACTGTTTGTGCATTTACAATATTCATTGATTTTTGCCATTGAAAAACATCATGTTATTCATATACCAGAAATGTTTGAAGCTACTGACTGAATGAAAGGAGCTGGCATCTCACTCTCTTTGAATCTTCTTTATCATGCTAGGATTAGCAGGAAAAAGCAAAAAATTTCAGAATTGCACCTTGCAATGTGGAGATATTACTGTTTGTGCATTTACAATATTCATTGATTTTTGCCATTGAAAAACGTCCAGAAATGTTTGAAGCTACTGACTGAATGAAAGGAGCTGGCATCTCACTCTCTTTGAATCTTCTTTATCATGCTAGGATTAGCAGGAAAAAGCAAACAATTTCAGAATTGCACCTTGCAATGTAGAGATATTACTGTTTGTGCATTTACAATATTCATTGATTTTTGCCATTGAAAAACATCCAGAAATGTTTGAAGCTACTGACTGAATGAAAGGAGCTGGCATCTCACTCTCTTTGAATCTTCTTTATCATGCTAGGATTAGCAGGAAAAAGCAAAAAATTTCAGAATTGCACCTTGCAATGTGGAGATATTACTGTTTGTGCATTTACAATATTCATTGATTTTTGCCATTGAAAAAC
The DNA here is from genome assembly GCF_046119375.1 of Phyllobates terribilis. Taxonomy (NCBI): domain Eukaryota; kingdom Metazoa; phylum Chordata; class Amphibia; order Anura; family Dendrobatidae; genus Phyllobates; species Phyllobates terribilis. The sequence goes on from NW_027362901.1 coordinate 1,146,680, forward strand.
ATCATGTTATTCATATACCAGAAATGTTTGAAGCTACTGACTGAATGAAAGGAGCTGGCATCTCACTCTCTTTGAATCTTCTTTATCATGCTAGGATTAGCAGGAAAAAGCAAAAAATTTCAGAATTGCACCTTGCAATGTGGAGATATTACTGTTTGTGCATTTACAATATTCATTGATTTTTGCCATTGAAAAACATCATGTTATTCATATACCAGAAATGTTTGAAGCTACTGACTGAATGAAAGGAGCTGGCATCTCACTCTCTTTGAATCTTCTTTATCATGCTAGGATTAGCAGGAAAAAGCAAAAAATTTCAGAATTGCAACTTGCAATGTGGAGATATTACTGTTTGTGCATTTACAATATTCATTGATTTTTGCCATTGAAAAACGTCCAGAAATGTTTGAAGCTACTGACTGAATGAAAGGAGCTGGCATCTCACTCTCTTTGAATCTTCTTTATCATGCTAGGATTAGCAGGAAAAAGCAAAAAATTTCAGAATTGCACCTTGCAATGTGGAGATATTACTGTTTGTGCATTTACAATATTCATTGATTTTTGCCATTGAAAAACATCATTTTATTCATATACCAGAAATATTTGAAGCTACTGACTGAATGAAAGGAGCTGGCATCTCACTCTCTTTGAATATTCTTTATAATGCTAGGACTAGCAGGAAAAATCAAAAAATTTCAGAATTGCACCTTGCAATGTGGAGATATTACTGTTTGTGCATTTACAATATTCATTGATTTTTGCCATTGAAAAACGTCCAGAAATGTTTGAAGCTACTGACTGAATGAAAGGAGCTGGCATCTCACTCTCTTTGAATATTCTTTATCATGCTAGGATTAGCAGGAAAAAGCAAAAAATTTCAGAATTGCACCTTGCAATGCGGAGAAATTACTGTTTGTGCATTTACAATATTCATTGATTTTTGCCATTGAAAAACGTCCAGAAATGTTTGAAGCTACTGACTGAATGAAAGGAGCTGGCATCTCACTCTCTTTGAATCTTCTTTATCATGCTAGGATTAGCAGGAAAAAGCAAAAAATTTCAGAATTGCACCTTGCAATGTGGAGATATTACTGTTTGTGCATTTACAATATTCATTGATTTTTGCCATTGAAAAACGTCCAGAAATGTTTGAAGCTACTGACTGAATGAAAGGAGCTGGCATCTCACTCTCTTTGAATCTTCTTTATCATGCTAGGATTAGCAGGAAAAAGCAAAAAATTTCAGAATTGCACCTTGCAATGCGGAGAAATTACTGTTTGTGCATTTACAATATTCATTGATTTTTGCCATTTAAAAACGTCCAGAAATGTTTGAAGCTACTGACTGAATGAAAGGAGCTGGCATCTCACTCTCTTTGAATCTTCTTTATCATGCTAGGATTAGCAGGAAAAAGCAAAAAATTTCAGAATTGCACCTTGCAATGTGGAGATATTACTGTTTGTGCATTTACAATATTCATTGATTTTTGCCATTGAAAAACGTCCAGAAATGTTTGAAGCTACTGACTGAATGAAAGGAGCTGGCATCTCACTCTCTTTGAATCTTCTTTATCATGCTAGGATTAGCAGGAAAAAGCAAAAAATTTCAGAATTGCACCTTGCAATGTGGAGATATTACTGTTTGTGCATTTACAATATTCATTGATTTTTGCCATTGAAAAACATCATGTTATTCATATACCAGAAATGTTTGAAGCTCCTGACTGAATGAAAGGAGCTGGCATCTCACTCTCTTTGAATCTTCTTTATCATGCTAGGATTAGCAGGAAAAAGCAAAAAATTTCAGAATTGCACCTTGCAATGTGGAGATATTACTGTTTGTGCATTTACAATATTCATTGATTTTTGCCATTGAAAAACATCATGTTATTCATATACCAGAAATGTTTGAAGCTACTGACTGAATGAAAGGAGCTGGCATCTCACTCTCTTTGAATCTTCTTTATCATGCTAGGATTAGCAGGAAAAAGCAAAAAATTTCAGAATTGCACCTTGCAATGTGGAGATATTACTGTTTGTGCATTTACAATATTCATTGATTTTTGCCATTGAAAAACGTCCAGAAATGTTTGAAGCTACTGACTGAATGAAAGGAGCTGGCATCTCACTCTCTTTGAATCTTCTTTATCATGCTAGGATTAGCAGGAAAAAGTAAAAAATTTCAGAATTGCACCTTGCAATGTGGAGATATTAGTGTTTGTGCATTTACAATATTCATTGATTTTTGCCATTGAAAAACGTCCAGAAATGTTTGAAGCTACTGACTGAATGAAAGGAGCTGGCATCTCACTCTCTTTGAATCTTCTTTATCATGCTAGGATTAGCAGGAAAAAGCAAAAAATTTCAGAATTGCACCTTGCAATGTGGAGATATTACTGTTTGTGCATTTACAATATTCATTGATTTTTGCCATTGAAAAACGTCCAGAAATGTTTGAAGCTACTGACTGAATGAAAGGAGCTGGCATCTCACTCTCTTTGAATCTTCTTTATCATGCTAGGATTAGCAGGAAAAAGTAAAAAATTTCAGAATTGCACCTTGCAATGTGGAGATATTAGTGTTTGTGCATTTACAATATTCATTGATTTTTGCCATTGAAAAACGTCCAGAAATGTTTGAAGCTACTGACTGAATGAAAGGAGCTGGCATCTCACTCTCTTTGAATCTTCTTTATCATGCTAGGATTAGCAGGAAAAAGCAAAAAATTTCAGAATTGCACCTTGCAATGTGGAGATATTACTGTTTGTGCATTTACAATATTCATTGATTTTTGCCATTGAAAAACGTCCAGAAATGTTTGAAGCTACTGACTGAATGAAAGGAGCTGGCATCTCACTCTCTTTGAATCTTCTTTATCATGCTAGGATTAGCAGGAAAAAGCAAAAAATTTCAGAATTGCACCTTGCAATGTGGAGATATTACTGTTTGTGCATTTACAATATTCATTGATTTTTGCCATTGAAAAACATCATGTTATTCATATACCAGAAATGTTTGAAGCTACTGACTGAATGAAAGGAGCTGGCATCTCACTCTCTTTGAATCTTCTTTATCATGCTAGGATTAGCAGGAAAAAGCAAAAAATTTCAGAATTGCACCTTGCAATGTGGAGATATTACTGTTTGTGCATTTACAATATTCATTGATTTTTGCCATTGAAAAACATCATGTTATTCATATACCAGAAATGTTTGAAGCTACTGACTGAATGAAAGGAGCTGGCATCTCACTCTCTTTGAATCTTCTTTATCATGCTAGGATTAGCAGGAAAAAGCAAAAAATTTCAGAATTGCAACTTGCAATGTGGAGATATTACTGTTTGTGCATTTACAATATTCATTGATTTTTTCCATTGAAAAACGTCCAGAAATGTTTGAAGCTACTGACTGAATGAAAGGAGCTGGCATCTCACTCTCTTTGAATCTTCTTTATCATGCTAGGATTAGCAGGAAAAAGCAAAAAATTTCAGAATTGCACCTTGCAATGTGGAGATATTACTGTTTGTGCATTTACAATATTCATTGATTTTTGCCATTGAAAAACATCATTTTATTCATATACCAGAAATATTTGAAGCTACTGACTGAATGAAAGGAGCTGGCATCTCACTCTCTTTGAATATTCTTTATAATGCTAGAACTAGCAGGAAAAATCAAAAAATTTCAGAATTGCACCTTGCAATGTGGAGATATTACTGTTTGTGCATTTACAATATTCATTGATTTTTGCCATTGAAAAACGTCCAGAAATGTTTGAAGCTACTGACTAAATGAAAGGAGCTGGCATCTCACTCTCTTTGAATATTCTTTATCATGCTAGGATTAGCAGGAAAAAGCAAAAAATTTCAGAATTGCACCTTGCAATGCGGAGAAATTACTGTTTGTGCATTTACAATATTCATTGATTTTTGCCATTGAAAAACGTCCAGAAATGTTTGAAGCTACTGACTGAATGAAAGGAGCTGGCATCTCACTCTCTTTGAATCTTCTTTATCATGCTAGGATTAGCAGGAAAAAGCAAAAAATTTCAGAATTGCACCTTGCAATGTGGAGATATTACTGTTTGTGCATTTACAATATTCATTGATTTTTGCCATTGAAAAACGTCCAGAAATGTTTGAAGCTACTGACTGAATGAAAGGAGCTGGCATCTCACTCTCTTTGAATCTTCTTTATCATGCTAGGATTAGCAGGAAAAAGTAAAAAATTTCAGAATTGCACCTTGCAATGTGGAGATATTAGTGTTTTTGCATTTACAATATTCATTGATTTTTGCCATTGAAAAACGTCCAGAAATGTTTGAAGCTACTGACTGAATGAAAGGAGCTGGCATCTCACTCTCTTTGAATCTTCTTTATCATGCTAGGATTAGCAGGAAAAAGCAAAAAATTTCAGAATTGCACCTTGCAATGTGGAGATATTACTGTTTGTGCATTTACAATATTCATTGATTTTTGCCATTGAAAAACGTCCAGAAATGTTTGAAGCTACTGACTGAATGAAAGGAGCTGGCATCTCACTCTCTTTGAATCTTCTTTATCATGCTAGGATTAGCAGGAAAAAGTAAAAAATTTCAGAATTGCACCTTGCAATGTGGAGATATTAGTGTTTGTGCATTTACAATATTCATTGATTTTTGCCATTGAAAAACGTCCAGAAATGTTTGAAGCTACTGACTGAATGAAAGGAGCTGGCATCTCACTCTCTTTGAATCTTCTTTATCATGCTAGGATTAGCAGGAAAAAGCAAAAAATTTCAGAATTGCACCTTGCAATGTGGAGATATTACTGTTTGTGCATTTACAATATTCATTGATTTTTGCCATTGAAAAACGTCCAGAAATGTTTGAAGCTACTGACTGAATGAAAGGAGCTGGCATCTCACTCTCTTTGAATCTTCTTTATCATGCTAGGATTAGCAGGAAAAAGCAAAAAATTTCAGAATTGCACCTTGCAATGTGGAGATATTACTGTTTGTGCATTTACAATATTCATTGATTTTTGCCATTGAAAAACATCATGTTATTCATATACCAGAAATGTTTGAAGCTACTGACTGAATGAAAGGAGCTGGCATCTCACTCTCTTTGAATCTTCTTTATCATGCTAGGATTAGCAGGAAAAAGCAAAAAATTTCAGAATTGCAACTTGCAATGTGGAGATATTACTGTTTGTGCATTTACAATATTCATTGATTTTTTCCATTGAAAAACGTCCAGAAATGTTTGAAGCTACTGACTGAATGAAAGGAGCTGGCATCTCACTCTCTTTGAATCTTCTTTATCATGCTAGGATTAGCAGGAAAAAGCAAAAAATTTCAGAATTGCACCTTGCAATGTGGAGATATTACTGTTTGTGCATTTACAATATTCATTGATTTTTGCCATTGAAAAACATCATTTTATTCATATACCAGAAATATTTGAAGCTACTGACTGAATGAAAGGAGCTGGCATCTCACTCTCTTTGAATATTCTTTATAATGCTAGAACTAGCAGGAAAAATCAAAAAATTTCAGAATTGCACCTTGCAATGTGGAGATATTACTGTTTGTGCATTTACAATATTCATTGATTTTTGCCATTGAAAAACGTCCAGAAATGTTTGAAGCTACTGACTAAATGAAAGGAGCTGGCATCTCACTCTCTTTGAATATTCTTTATCATGCTAGGATTAGCAGGAAAAAGCAAAAAATTTCAGAATTGCACCTTGCAATGCGGAGAAATTACTGTTTGTGCATTTACAATATTCATTGATTTTTGCCATTGAAAAACGTCCAGAAATGTTTGAAGCTACTGACTGAATGAAAGGAGCTGGCATCTCACTCTCTTTGAATCTTCTTTATCATGCTAGGATTAGCAGGAAAAAGCAAAAAATTTCAGAATTGCACCTTGCAATGTGGAGATATTACTGTTTGTGCATTTACAATATTCATTGATTTTTGCCATTGAAAAACATCATGTTATTCATATACCAGAAATGTTTGAAGCTACTGACTGAATGAAAGGAGCTGGCATCTCACTCTCTTTGAATCTTCTTTATCATGCTAGGATTAGCAGGAAAAAGCAAAAAATTTCAGAATTGCACCTTGCAATGTGGAGATATTACTGTTTGTGCATTTACAATATTCATTGATTTTTGCCATTGAAAAACGTCCAGAAATGTTTGAAGCTACTGACTGAATGAAAGGAGCTGGCATCTCACTCTCTTTGAATCTTCTTTATCATGCTAGGATTAGCAGGAAAAAGTAAAAAATTTCAGAATTGCACCTTGCAATGTGGAGATATTAGTGTTTGTGCATTTACAATATTCATTGATTTTTGCCATTGAAAAACGTCCAGAAATGTTTGAAGCTACTGACTGAATGAAAGGAGCTGGCATCTCACTCTCTTTGAATCTTCTTTATCATGCTAGGATTAGCAGGAAAAAGCAAAAAATTTCAGAATTGCACCTTGCAATGTGGAGATATTACTGTTTGTGCATTTACAATATTCATTGATTTTTGCCATTGAAAAACGTCCAGAAATGTTTGAAGCTACTGACTGAATGAAAGGAGCTGGCATCTCACTCTCTTTGAATCTTCTTTATCATGCTAGGATTAGCAGGAAAAAGTAAAAAATTTCAGAATTGCACCTTGCAATGTGGAGATATTAGTGTTTGTGCATTTACAATATTCATTGATTTTTGCCATTGAAAAACGTCCAGAAATGTTTGAAGCTACTGACTGAATGAAAGGAGCTGGCATCTCACTCTCTTTGAATCTTCTTTATCATGCTAGGATTAGCAGGAAAAAGCAAAAAATTTCAGAATTGCACCTTGCAATGTGGAGATATTACTGTTTGTGCATTTACAATATTCATTGATTTTTGCCATTGAAAAACGTCCAGAAATGTTTGAAGCTACTGACTGAATGAAAGGAGCTGGCATCTCACTCTCTTTGAATCTTCTTTATCATGCTAGGATTAGCAGGAAAAAGCAAAAAATTTCAGAATTGCACCTTGCAATGTGGAGATATTACTGTTTGTGCATTTACAATATTCATTGATTTTTGCCATTGAAAAACATCATGTTATTCATATACCAGAAATGTTTGAAGCTACTGACTGAATGAAAGGAGCTGGCATCTCACTCTCTTTGAATCTTCTTTATCATGCTAGGATTAGCAGGAAAAAGCAAAAAATTTCAGAATTGCACCTTGCAATGTGGAGATATTACTGTTTGTGCATTTACAATATTCATTGATTTTTGCCATTGAAAAACATCATGTTATTCATATACCAGAAATGTTTGAAGCTACTGACTGAATGAAAGGAGCTGGCATCTCACTCTCTTTGAATCTTCTTTATCATGCTAGGATTAGCAGGAAAAAGCAAAAAATTTCAGAATTGCAACTTGCAATGTGGAGATATTACTGTTTGTGCATTTACAATATTCATTGATTTTTTCCATTGAAAAACGTCCAGAAATGTTTGAAGCTACTGACTGAATGAAAGGAGCTGGCATCTCACTCTCTTTGAATCTTCTTTATCATGCTAGGATTAGCAGGAAAAAGCAAAAAATTTCAGAATTGCACCTTGCAATGTGGAGATATTACTGTTTGTGCATTTACAATATTCATTGATTTTTGCCATTGAAAAACATCATTTTATTCATATACCAGAAATATTTGAAGCTACTGACTGAATGAAAGGAGCTGGCATCTCACTCTCTTTGAATATTCTTTATAATGCTAGAACTAGCAGGAAAAATCAAAAAATTTCAGAATTGCACCTTGCAATGTGGAGATATTACTGTTTGTGCATTTACAATATTCATTGATTTTTGCCATTGAAAAACGTCCAGAAATGTTTGAAGCTACTGACTAAATGAAAGGAGCTGGCATCTCACTCTCTTTGAATATTCTTTATCATGCTAGGATTAGCAGGAAAAAGCAAAAAATTTCAGAATTGCACCTTGCAATGCGGAGAAATTACTGTTTGTGCATTTACAATATTCATTGATTTTTGCCATTGAAAAACGTCCAGAAATGTTTGAAGCTACTGACTGAATGAAAGGAGCTGGCATCTCACTCTCTTTGAATCTTCTTTATCATGCTAGGATTAGCAGGAAAAAGCAAAAAATTTCAGAATTGCACCTTGCAATGTGGAGATATTACTGTTTGTGCATTTACAATATTCATTGATTTTTGCCATTGAAAAACATCATGTTATTCATATACCAGAAATGTTTGAAGCTACTGACTGAATGAAAGGAGCTGGCATCTCACTCTCTTTGAATCTTCTTTATCATGCTAGGATTAGCAGGAAAAAGCAAAAAATTTCAGAATTGCACCTTGCAATGTGGAGATATTACTGTTTGTGCATTTACAATATTCATTGATTTTTGCCATTGAAAAACATCATGTTATTCATATACCAGAAATGTTTGAAGCTACTGACTGAATGAAAGGAGCTGGCATCTCACTCTCTTTGAATCTTCTTTATCATGCTATGATTAGCAGGAAAAAGCAAAAAATTTCAGAATTGCACCTTGCAATGTGGAGATATTACTGTTTGTGCATTTACAATATTCATTGATTTTTGCCATTGAAAAACGTCCAGAAATGTTTGAAGCTACTGACTGAATGAAAGGAGCTGGCATCTCACTCTCTTTGAATCTTCTTTATCATGCTAGGATTAGCAGGAAAAAGCAAAAAATTTCAGAATTGCACCTTGCAATGTGGAGATATTACTGTTTGTGCATTTACAATATTCATTGATTTTTGCCGTTGAAAAATGTCCAGAAATGTTTGAAGCTACTGACTGAATGAAAGGAGCTGGCATCTCACTCTCTTTGAATCTACTTTATCATGCTAGGATTAGCAAGAAAAAGCAAAAAATTTCAGAATTGCACCTTGCAATGTGGAGATATTACTGTTTGTGCATTTACAATATTCATTGATTTTTGCCATTGAAAAACATCATGTTATTCATATACCAGAAATGTTTGAAGCTACTGACTGAATGAAAGGAGCTGGCATCTCACTCTCTTTGAATCTTCTTTATCATGCTAGGATTAGCAGGAAAAAGCAAAAAATTTCAGAATTGCACCTTGCAATGTGGAGATATTACTGTTTGTGCATTTACAATATTCATTGATTTTTGCCATTGAAAAACGTCCAGAAATGTTTGAAGCTACTGACTGAATGAAAGGAGCTGGCATCTCACTCTCTTTGAATCTTCTTTATCATGCTAGGATTATCAGGAAAAAGCAAAAAATTTCAGAATTGCACCTTGCAATGTGGAGATATTACTGTTTGTGCATTTACAATATTCATTGATTTTTGCCATTGAAAAACGTCCAGAAATGTTTGAAGCTACTGACTGAATGAAAGGAGCTGGCATCTCACTCTCTTTGAATCTTCTTTATCATGCTAGGATTAGCAGGAAAAAGCAAAAAATTTCAGAATTGCACCTTGCAATGTGGAGATATTACTGTTTGTGCATTTACAATATTCATTGATTTTTGCCATTGAAAAACATCATGTTATTCATATACCAGAAATGTTTGAAGCTACTGACTGAATGAAAGGAGCTGGCATCTCACTCTCTTTGAATCTTCTTTATCATGCTAGGATTAGCAGGAAAAAGCAAAAAATTTCAGAATTGCACCTTGCAATGTGGAGATATTACTGTTTGTGCTTTTACAATATTCATTGATTTTTGCCATTGAAAAACGTCCAGAAATGTTTGAAGCTACTGACTGAATGAAAGGAGCTGGCATCTCACTCTCTTTGAATCTTCTTTATCATGCTAGGATTAGCAGGAAAAAGCAAAAAATTTCAGAATTGCACCTTGCAATGTGGAGATATTACTGTTTGTGCATTTACAATATTCATTGGTTTTTGCCATTGAAAAACGTCCAGAAATGTTTGAAGCTACTGACTGAATGAAAGGAGCTGGCATCTCACTCTCTTTGAATCTTCTTTATCATGCTAGGATTAGCAAGAAAAAGCAAAAAATTTCAGAATTGCACCTTGCAATGTGGAGATATTACTGTTTGTGCATTTACAATATTCATTGATTTTTTCCCATTGAAAAACATCATGTTATTCATATACCAGAAATGTTTGAAGCTACTGACTGAATGAAAGGAGCTGGCATCTCACTCTCTTTGAATCTTCTTTATCATGCTAGGATTAGCAGGAAAAAGCAAAAAATTTCAGAATTGCACCTTGCAATGTGGAGATATTACTGTTTGTGCATTTACAATATTCATTGATTTTTGCCATTGAAAAACGTCCTGAAATGTTTGAAGCTACTGACTGAATGAAAGGAGCTGGCATCTCACTCTCTTTGAATCTTCTTTATCATGCTAGGATTAGCAGGAAAAAGCAAAAAATTTCAGAATTGCACCTTGCAATGTGGAGATATTACTGTTTGTGCATTTACAATATTCATTGATTTTTGCCATTGAAAAACATCATGTTATTCATATACCAGAAATGTTTGAAGCTACTGACTGAATGAAAGGAGCTGGCATCTCACTCTCTTTGAATCTTCTTTATCATGCTAGGATTAGCAGGAAAAAGCAAAAAATTTCAGAATTGCACCTTGCAATGTGGAGATATTACTGTTTGTGCATTTACAATATTCATTGATTTTTGCCATTGAAAAACGTCCAGAAATGTTTGAAGCTACTGACTGAATGAAAGGAGCTGGCATCTCACTCTCTTTGAATCTTCTTTATCATGCTAGGATTAGCAGGAAAAAGCAAAAAATTTCAGAATTGCACCTTGCAATGTGGAGATATTACTGTTTGTGCATTTACAATATTCATTGATTTTTGCCATTGAAAAACATCCAGAAATGTTTGAAGCTACTGACTGAATGAAAGGAGCTGGCATCTCACTCTCTTTGAATCTTCTTTATCATGCTAGGATTAGCAGGAAAAAGCAAAAAATTTCAGAATTGCACCTTGCAATGTGGAGATATTACTGTTTGTGCATTTACAATATTCATTGATTTTTGCCATTGAAAAACATCATGTTATTCATATACCAGAAATGTTTGAAGCTACTGACTGAATGAAAGGAGCTGGCATCTCACTCTCTTTGAATCTTCTTTATCATGCTAGGATTAGCAGGAAAAAGCAAAAAATTTCAGAATTGCACCTTGCAATGTGGAGATATTACTGTTTGTGCATTTACAATATTCATTGATTTTTGCCATTGAAAAGCATCATGTTATTCATATACCAGAAATGTTTGAAGCTACTGACTGAATGAAAGGAGCTGGCATCTCACTCTCTTTGAATCTTCTTTATCATGCTAGGATTAGCAGGAAAAAGCAAAAAATTTCAGAATTGCAACTTGCAATGTGGAGATATTACTGTTTGTGCATTTACAATATTCATTGATTTTTGCCATTGAAAAACGTCCAGAAATGTTTGAAGCTACTGACTGAATGAAAGGAGCTGGCATCTCACTCTCTTTGAATATTCTTTATCATGCTAGGATTAGCAGGAAAAAGCAAAAAATTTCAGAATTGCACCTTGCAATGCGGAGAAATTACTGTTTGTGCATTTACAATATTCATTGATTTTTGCCATTGAAAAACGTCCAGAAATGTTTGAAGCTACTGACTGAATGAAAGGAGCTGGCATCTCACTCTCTTTGAATCTTCTTTATCATGCTAGGATTAGCAGGAAAAAGCAAAAAATTTCAGAATTGCACCTTGCAATGTGGAGATATTACTGTTTGTGCATTTACAATATTCATTGATTTTTGCCATTGAAAAACGTCCAGAAATGTTTGAATCTACTGACTGAATGAAAGGAGCTGGCATCTCACTCTCTTTGAATCTTCTTTATCATGCTAGGATTAGCAGGAAAAAGCAAAAAATTTCAGAATTGCACCTTGCAATGCGGAGAAATTACTGTTTGTGCATTTACAATATTCATTGATTATTGCCATTGAAAAACGTCCAGAAATGTTTGAAGCTACTGACTGAATGAAAGGAGCTGGCATCTCACTCTCTTTGAATCTTCTTTATCATGCTAGGATTAGCAGGAAAAAGCAAAAAATTTCAGAATTGCACCTTGCAATGTGGAGATATTACTGTTTGTGCATTTACAATATTCATTGATTTTTGCCATTGAAAAACGTCCAGAAATGTTTGAAGCTACTGACTGAATGAAAGGAGCTGGCATCTCACTCTCTTTGAATCTTCTTTATCATGCTAGGCTTAGCAGGAAAAAGCAAAAAATTTCAGAATTGCACCTTGCAATGTGGAGATATTACTGTTTGTGCATTTACAATATTCATTGATTTTTGCCATTGAAAAACATCATGTTATTCATATACCAGAAATGTTTGAAGCTACTGACTGAATGAAAGGAGCTGGCATCTCACTCTCTTTGAATCTTCTTTATCATGCTAGGATTAGCAGGAAAAAGCAAAAAATTTCAGAATTGCACCTTGCAATGTGGAGATATTACTGTTTGTGCATTTACAATATTCATTGATTTTTGCCATTGAAAAACATCATGTTATTCATATACCAGAAATGTTTGAAGCTACTGACTGAATGAAAGGAGCTGGCATCTCACTCTCTTTGAATCTTCTTTATCATGCTAGGATTAGCAGGAAAAAGCAAAAAATTTCAGAATTGCACCTTGCAATGTGGAGATATTACTGTTTGTGCATTTACAATATTCATTGATTTTTGCCATTGAAAAACGTCCAGAAATGTTTGAAGCTACTGACTGAATGAAAGGAGCTGGCATCTCACTCTCTTTGAATCTTCTTTATCATGCTAGGATTAGCAAGAAAAAGCAAAAAATTTCAGAATTGCACCTTGCAATGTGGAGATATTACTGTTTGTGCATTTACAATATTCATTGATTTTTTCCCATTGAAAAACATCATGTTATTCATATACCAGAAATGTTTGAAGCTACTGACTGAATGAAAGGAGCTGGCATCTCACTCTCTTTGAATCTTCTTTATCATGCTAGGATTAGCAGGAAAAAGCAAAAAATTTCAGAATTGCACCTTGCAATGTGGAGATATTACTGTTTGTGCATTTACAATATTCATTGATTTTTGCCATTGAAAAACGTCCTGAAATGTTTGAAGCTACTGACTGAATGAAAGGAGCTGGCATCTCACTCTCTTTGAATCTTCTTTATCATGCTAGGATTAGCAGGAAAAAGCAAAAAATTTCAGAATTGCACCTTGCAATGTGGAGATATTACTGTTTGTGCATTTACAATATTCATTGATTTTTGCCATTGAAAAACATCATGTTATTCATATACCAGAAATGTTTGAAGCTACTGACTGAATGAAAGGAGCTGGCATCTCACTCTCTTTGAATCTTCTTTATCATGCTAGGATTAGCAGGAAAAAGCAAAAAATTTCAGAATTGCACCTTGCAATGTGGAGATATTACTGTTTGTGCATTTACAATATTCATTGATTTTTGCCATTGAAAAACGTCCAGAAATGTTTGAAGCTACTGACTGAATGAAAGGAGCTGGCATCTCACTCTCTTTGAATCTTCTTTATCATGCTAGGATTAGCAGGAAAAAGCAAAAAATTTCAGAATTGCACCTTGCAATGTGGAGATATTACTGTTTGTGCATTTACAATATTCATTGATTTTTGCCATTGAAAAACGTCCAGAAATGTTTGAAGCTACTGACTGAATGAAAGGAGCTGGCATCTCACTCTCTTTGAATCTTCTTTATCATGCTAGGATTAGCAGGAAAAAGCAAAAAATTTCAGAATTGCACCTTGCAATGTGGAGATATTACTGTTTGTGCATTTACAATATTCATTGATTTTTGCCATTGAAAAACATCATGTTATTCATATACCAGAAATGTTTGAAGCTACTGACTGAATGAAAGGAGCTGGCATCTCACTCTCTTTGAATCTTCTTTATCATGCTAGGATTAGCAGGAAAAAGCAAAAAATTTCAGAATTGCACCTTGCAATGTGGAGATATTACTGTTTGTGCATTTACAATATTCATTGATTTTTGCCATTGAAAAACATCATGTTATTCATATACCAGAAATGTTTGAAGCTACTGACTGAATGAAAGGAGCTGGCATCTCACTCTCTTTGAATCTTCTTTATCATGCTAGGATTAGCAGGAAAAAGCAAAAAATTTCAGAATTGCAACTTGCAATGTGGAGATATTACTGTTTGTGCATTTACAATATTCATTGATTTTTGCCATTGAAAAACGTCCAGAAATGTTTGAAGCTACTGACTGAATGAAAGGAGCTGGCATCTCACTCTCTTTGAATATTCTTTATCATGCTAGGATTAGCAGGAAAAAGCAAAAAATTTCAGAATTGCACCTTGCAATGCGGAGAAATTACTGTTTGTGCATTTACAATATTCATTGATTTTTGCCATTGAAAAACGTCCAGAAATGTTTGAAGCTACTGACTGAATGAAAGGAGCTGGCATCTCACTCTCTTTGAATCTTCTTTATCATGCTAGGATTAGCAGGAAAAAGCAAAAAATTTCAGAATTGCACCTTGCAATGTGGAGATATTACTGTTTGTGCATTTACAATATTCATTGATTTTTGCCATTGAAAAACGTCCAGAAATGTTTGAAGCTACTGACTGAATGAAAGGAGCTGGCATCTCACTCTCTTTGAATCTTCTTTATCATGCTAGGATTAGCAGGAAAAAGCAAAAAATTTCAGAATTGCACCTTGCAATGCGGAGAAATTACTGTTTGTGCATTTACAATATTCATTGATTATTGCCATTGAAAAACGTCCAGAAATGTTTGAAGCTACTGACTGAATGAAAGGAGCTGGCATCTCACTCTCTTTGAATCTTCTTTATCATGCTAGGATTAGCAGGAAAAAGCAAAAAATTTCAGAATTGCACCTTGCAATGTGGAGATATTACTGTTTGTGCATTTACAATATTCATTGATTTTTGCCATTGAAAAACGTCCAGAAATGTTTGAAGCTACTGACTGAATGAAAGGAGCTGGCATCTCACTCTCTTTGAATCTTCTTTATCATGCTAGGCTTAGCAGGAAAAAGCAAAAAATTTCAGAATTGCACCTTGCAATGTGGAGATATTACTGTTTGTGCATTTACAATATTCATTGATTTTTGCCATTGAAAAACATCATGTTATTCATATACCAGAAATGTTTGAAGCTACTGACTGAATGAAAGGAGCTGGCATCTCACTCTCTTTGAATCTTCTTTATCATGCTAGGATTAGCAGGAAAAAGCAAAAAATTTCAGAATTGCACCTTGCAATGTGGAGATATTACTGTTTGTGCATTTACAATATTCATTGATTTTTGCCATTGAAAAACATCATGTTATTCATATACCAGAAATGTTTGAAGCTACTGACTGAATGAAAGGAGCTGGCATCTCACTCTCTTTGAATCTTCTTTATCATGCTAGGATTAGCAGGAAAAAGCAAAAAATTTCAGAATTGCACCTTGCAATGTGGAGATATTACTGTTTGTGCATTTACAATATTCATTGATTTTTGCCATTGAAAAACGTCCAGAAATGTTTGAAGCTACTGACTGAATGAAAGGAGCTGGCATCTCACTCTCTTTGAATCTTCTTTATCATGCTAGGATTAGCAGGAAAAAGTAAAAAATTTCAGAATTGCACCTTGCAATGTGGAGATATTAGTGTTTGTGCATTTACAATATTCATTGATTTTTGCCATTGAAAAACGTCCAGAAATGTTTGAAGCTACTGACTGAATGAAAGGAGCTGGCATCTCACTCTCTTTGAATCTTCTTTATCATGCTAGGATTAGCAGGAAAAAGCAAAAAATTTCAGAATTGCACCTTGCAATGTGGAGATATTACTGTTTGTGCATTTACAATATTCATTGATTTTTGCCATTGAAAAACGTCCAGAAATGTTTGAAGCTACTGACTGAATGAAAGGAGCTGGCATCTCACTCTCTTTGAATCTTCTTTATCATGCTAGGATTAGCAGGAAAAAGTAAAAAATTTCAGAATTGCACCTTGCAATGTGGAGATATTAGTGTTTGTGCATTTACAATATTCATTGATTTTTGCCATTGAAAAACGTCCAGAAATGTTTGAAGCTACTGACTGAATGAAAGGAGCTGGCATCTCACTCTCTTTGAATCTTCTTTATCATGCTAGGATTAGCAGGAAAAAGCAAAAAATTTCAGAATTGCACCTTGCAATGTGGAGATATTACTGTTTGTGCATTTACAATATTCATTGATTTTTGCCATTGAAAAACGTCCAGAAATGTTTGAAGCTACTGACTGAATGAAAGGAGCTGGCATCTCACTCTCTTTGAATCTTCTTTATCATGCTAGGATTAGCAGGAAAAAGCAAAAAATTTCAGAATTGCACCTTGCAATGTGGAGATATTACTGTTTGTGCATTTACAATATTCATTGATTTTTGCCATTGAAAAACATCATGTTATTCATATACCAGAAATGTTTGAAGCTACTGACTGAATGAAAGGAGCTGGCATCTCACTCTCTTTGAATCTTCTTTATCATGCTAGGATTAGCAGGAAAAAGCAAAAAATTTCAGAATTGCACCTTGCAATGTGGAGATATTACTGTTTGTGCATTTACAATATTCATTGATTTTTGCCATTGAAAAACATCATGTTATTCATATACCAGAAATGTTTGAAGCTACTGACTGAATGAAAGGAGCTGGCATCTCACTCTCTTTGAATCTTCTTTATCATGCTAGGATTAGCAGGAAAAAGCAAAAAATTTCAGAATTGCAACTTGCAATGTGGAGATATTACTGTTTGTGCATTTACAATATTCATTGATTTTTTCCATTGAAAAACGTCCAGAAATGTTTGAAGCTACTGACTGAATGAAAGGAGCTGGCATCTCACTCTCTTTGAATCTTCTTTATCATGCTAGGATTAGCAGGAAAAAGCAAAAAATTTCAGAATTGCACCTTGCAATGTGGAGATATTACTGTTTGTGCATTTACAATATTCATTGATTTTTGCCATTGAAAAACATCATTTTATTCATATACCAGAAATATTTGAAGCTACTGACTGAATGAAAGGAGCTGGCATCTCACTCTCTTTGAATATTCTTTATAATGCTAGGACTAGCAGGAAAAATCAAAAAATTTCAGAATTGCACCTTGCAATGTGGAGATATTACTGTTTGTGCATTTACAATATTCATTGATTTTTGCCATTGAAAAACGTCCAGAAATGTTTGAAGCTACTGACTAAATGAAAGGAGCTGGCATCTCACTCTCTTTGAATATTCTTTATCATGCTAGGATTAGCAGGAAAAAGCAAAAAATTTCAGAATTGCACCTTGCAATGCGGAGAAATTACTGTTTGTGCATTTACAATATTCATTGATTTTTGCCATTGAAAAACGTCCAGAAATGTTTGAAGCTACTGACTGAATGAAAGGAGCTGGCATCTCACTCTCTTTGAATCTTCTTTATCATGCTAGGATTAGCAGGAAAAAGCAAAAAATTTCAGAATTGCACCTTGCAATGTGGAGATATTACTGTTTGTGCATTTACAATATTCATTGATTTTTGCCATTGAAAAACGTCCAGAAATGTTTGAAGCTACTGACTGAATGAAAGGAGCTGGCATCTCACTCTCTTTGAATATTTTTTATCATGCTAGGATTAGCAGGAAAAAGCAAAAAATTTCAGAATTGCACCTTGCAATGCGGAGAAATTACTGTTTGTGCATTTACAATATTCATTGATTTTTGCCATTGAAAAACGTCCAGAAATGTTTGAAGCTACTGACTGAATGAAAGGAGCTGGCATCTCACTCTCTTTGAATCTTCTTTATCATGCTAGGATTAGCAGGAAAAAGCAAAAAATTTCAGAATTGCACCTTGCAATGTGGAGATATTACTGTTTGTGCATTTACAATATTCATTGATTTTTGCCATTGAAAAACATCATGTTATTCATATACCAGAAATGTTTGAAGCTACTGACTGAATGAAAGGAGCTGGCATCTCACTCTCTTTGAATCTTCTTTATCATGCTAGGATTAGCAGGAAAAAGCAAAAAATTTCAGAATTGCACCTTGCAATGTGGAGATATTACTGTTTGTGCATTTACAATATTCATTGATTTTTGCCATTGAAAAACATCATGTTATTCATATTCCAGAAATGTTTGAAGCTACTGACTGAATGAAAGGAGCTGGCATCTCACTCTCTTTGAATCTTCTTTATCATGCTAGGATTAGCAGGAAAAAGCAAAAAATTTCAGAATTGCACCTTGCAATGTGGAGATATTACTGTTTGTGCATTTACAATATTCATTGATTTTTGCCATTGAAAAACGTCCAGAAATGTTTGAAGCTACTGACTGAATGAAAGGAGCTGGCATCTCACTCTCTTTGAATCTTCTTTATCATGCTAGGATTAGCAGGAAAAAGCAAAAAATTTCAGAATTGCACCTTGCAATGTGGAGATATTACTGTTTGTGCATTTACAATATTCATTGATTTTTGCCATTGAAAAACGTCCAGAAATGTTTGAAGCTACTGACTGAATGAAAGGAGCTGGCATCTCACTCTCTTTGAATCTTCATTATCATGCTAGGATTAGCAAGAAAAAGCAAAAAATTTCAGAATTGCACCTTGCAATGTGGAGATATTACTGTTTGTGCATTTACAATATTCATTGATTTTTGCCATTGAAAAACGTCCAGAAATGTTTGAAGCTACTGACTGAATGAAAGGAGCTGGCATCTCACTCCCTTTGAATCTTCTTTATCATGCTAGGATTAGCAGGAAAAAGCAAAAAATTTCAGAATTGCACCTTGCAATGTGGAGATATTACTGTTTGTGCATTTACAATATTCATTGATTTTTGCCATTGAAAAACGTCCAGAAATGTTTGAAGCTACTGACTGAATGAAAGGAGCTGGCATCTCACTCTCTTTGAATCTTCTTTATCATGCTAGGATTAGCAGGAAAAAGCAAAAAATTTCAGAATTGCACCTTGCAATGTGGAGATATTACTGTTTGTGCATTTACAATATTCATTGATTTTTGCCATTGAAAAACATCATTTTATTCATATACCAGAAATGTTTGAAGCTACTGACTGAATGAAAGGAGCTGGCATCTCACTCTCTTTGAATCTTCTTTATAATGCTAGGACTAGCAGGAAAAATCAAAAAATTTCAGAATTGCACCTTGCAATGTGGAGATATTACTGTTTGTGCATTTACAATATTCATTGATTTTTGCCATTGAAAAACGTCCAGAAATGTTTGAAGCTACTGACTGAATGAAAGGAGCTGGCATCTCACTCTCTTTGAATATTCTTTATCATGCTAGGATTAGCAGGAAAAAGCAAAAAATTTCAGAATTGCACCTTGCAATGCGGAGAAATTACTGTTTGTGCATTTACAATATTCATTGATTTTTGCCATTGAAAAACATCATGTTATTCATATACCAGAAATGTTTGAAGCTACTGACTGAATGAAAGGAGCTGGCATCTCACTCTCTTTGAATCTTCTTTATCATGCTAGGATTAGCAGGAAAAAGCAAAAAATTTCAGAATTGCACCTTGCAATGTGGAGATATTACTGTTTGTGCATTTACAATATTCATTGATTTTTGCCATTGAAAAACATCATGTTATTCATATTCCAGAAATGTTTGAAGCTACTGACTGAATGAAAGGAGCTGGCATCTCACTCTCTTTGAATCTTCTTTATCATGCTAGGATTAGCAGGAAAAAGCAAAAAATTTCAGAATTGCACCTTGCAATGTGGAGATATTACTGTTTGTGCATTTACAATATTCATTGATTTTTGCCATTGAAAAACGTCCAGAAATGTTTGAAGCTACTGACTGAATGAAAGGAGCTGGCATCTCACTCTCTTTGAATCTTCTTTATCATGCTAGGATTAGCAGGAAAAAGCAAAAAATTTCAGAATTGCACCTTGCAATGTGGAGATATTACTGTTTGTGCATTTACAATATTCATTGATTTTTGCCATTGAAAAACGTCCAGAAATGTTTGAAGCTACTGACTGAATGAAAGGAGCTGGCATCTCACTCTCTTTGAATCTTCATTATCATGCTAGGATTAGCAAGAAAAAGCAAAAAATTTCAGAATTGCACCTTGCAATGTGGAGATATTACTGTTTGTGCATTTACAATATTCATTGATTTTTGCCATTGAAAAACGTCCAGAAATGTTTGAAGCTACTGACTGAATGAAAGGAGCTGGCATCTCACTCCCTTTGAATCTTCTTTATCATGCTAGGATTAGCAGGAAAAAGCAAAAAATTTCAGAATTGCACCTTGCAATGTGGAGATATTACTGTTTGTGCATTTACAATATTCATTGATTTTTGCCATTGAAAAACGTCCAGAAATGTTTGAAGCTACTGACTGAATGAAAGGAGCTGGCATCTCACTCTCTTTGAATCTTCTTTATCATGCTAGGATTAGCAGGAAAAATCAAAAAATTTCAGAATTGCACCTTGCAATGTGGAGATATTACTGTTTGTGCATTTACAATATTCATTGATTTTTGCCATTGAAAAACATCATTTTATTCATATACCAGAAATGTTTGAAGCTACTGACTGAATGAAAGGAGCTGGCATCTCACTCTCTTTGAATCTTCTTTATAATGCTAGGACTAGCAGGAAAAATCAAAAAATTTCAGAATTGCACCTTGCAATGTGGAGATATTACTGTTTGTGCATTTACAATATTCATTGATTTTTGCCATTGAAAAACGTCCAGAAATGTTTGAAGCTACTGACTGAATGAAAGGAGCTGGCATCTCACTCTCTTTGAATATTCTTTATCATGCTAGGATTAGCAGGAAAAAGCAAAAAATTTCAGAATTGCACCTTGCAATGCGGAGAAATTACTGTTTGTGCATTTACAATATTCATTGATTTTTGCCATTGAAAAACGTCCAGAAATGTTTGAAGCTACTGACTGAATGAAAGGAGCTGGCATCTCACTCTCTTTGAATCTTCTTTATCATGCTAGGATTAGCAGGAAAAAGCAAAAAATTTCAGAATTGCACCTTGCAATGTGGAGATATTACTGTTTGTGCATTTACAATATTCATTGATTTTTGCCAATGAAAAACGTCCAGAAATGTTTGAAGCTACTGACTGAATGAAAGGAGCTGGCATCTCACTCTCTTTGAATCTTCTTTATCATGCTAGGATTAGCAGGAAAAAGCAAAAAATTTCAGAATTGCACCTTGCAATGCGGAGAAATTACTGTTTGTGCATTTACAATATTCATTGATTTTTGCCATTGAAAAACGTCCAGAAATGTTTGAAGCTACTGACTGAATGAAAGGAGCTGGCATCTCACTCTCTTTGAATCTTCTTTATCATGCTAGGAGTAGCAGGAAAAAGCAAAAAATTTCAGAATTGCACCTTGCAATGTGGAGATATTACTGTTTGTGCATTTACAATATTCATTGATTTTTGCCATTGAAAAACGTCCAGAAATGTTTGAAGCTACTGACTGAATGAAAGGAGCTGGCATCTCACTCTCTTTGAATCTTCTTTATCATGCTAGGATTAGCAGGAAAAAGCAAAAAATTTCAGAATTGCACCTTGCAATGTGGAGATATTACTGTTTGTGCATTTACAATATTCATTGATTTTTGCCATTGAAAAACGTCCAGAAATGTTTGAAGCTACTGACTGAATGAAAGGAGCTGGCATCTCACTCTCTTTGAATCTTCTTTATCATGCTAGGATTAGCAGGAAAAAGCAAAAAATTTCAGAATTGCACCTTGCAATGCGGAGAAATTACTGTTTGTGCATTTACAATATTCATTGATTTTTGCCATTGAAAAACGTCCAGAAATGTTTGAAGCTACTGACTGAATGAAAGGAGCTGGCATCTCACTCTCTTTGAATCTTCTTTATCATGCTAGGATTAGCAGGAAAAAGCAAAAAATTTCAGAATTGCACCTTGCAATGTGGAGATATTACTGTTTGTGCATTTACAATATTCATTGATTTTTGCCATTGAAAAACATCATGTTATTCATATACCAGAAATGTTTGAAGCTACTGACTGAATGAAAGGAGCTGGCATCTCACTCTCTTTGAATCTTCTTTATCATGCTAGGATTAGCAGGAAAAAGCAAAAAATTTCAGAATTGCACCTTGCAATGTGGAGATATTACTGTTTGTGCATTTACAATATTCATTGATTTTTGCCATTGAAAAACATCATGTTATTCATATACCAGAAATGTTTGAAGCTACTGACTGAATGAAAGGAGCTGGCATCTCACTCTCTTTGAATCTTCTTTATCATGCTAGGATTAGCAGGAAAAAGCAAAAAATTTCAGAATAGCACCTTGCAATGTGGAGATATTACTGTTTGTGCATTTACAATATTCATTGATTTTTGCCATTGAAAAACGTCCAGAAATGTTTGAAGCTACTGACTGAATGAAAGGAGCTGGCATCTCACTCTCTTTGAATCTTCTTTATCATGCTAGGATTAGCAGGAAAAAGCAAAAAATTTCAGAATTGCACCTTGCAATGTGGAGATATTACTGTTTGTGCATTTACAATATTCATTGATTTTTGCCATTGAAAAACATCATGTTATTCATATACCAGAAATGTTTGAAGCTACTGACTGAATGAAAGGAGCTGGCATCTCACTCTCTTTGAATCTTCTTTATCATGCTAGGATTAGCAGGAAAAACCAAAAAATTTCAGAATTGCACCTTGCAATGTGGAGATATTACTGTTTGTGCATTTACAATATTCATTGTTTTTTGCTATTGAAAAACGTCCAGAAATGTTTGAAGCTACTGACTGAATGAAAGGAGCTGGCATCTCACTCTCTTTGAATCTTCTTTATCATGCTAGGATTAGAAGGAAAAAGCAAAAAATTTCAGAATTGCACCTTGCAATGTGGAGATATTACTGTTTGTGCATTTACAATATTCATTGATTTTTGCCATTGAAAAACGTCCAGAAATGTTTGAAGCTACTGACTGAATGAAAGGAGCTGGCATCTCACTCTCTTTGAATCTTCTTTATCATGCTAGGATTAGCAAGAAAAAGCAAAAAATTTCAGAATTGCACCTTGCAATGTGGAGATATTACTGTTTGTGCATTTACAATATTCATTGATTTTTGCCATTGAAAAACGTCCAGAAATGTTTGAAGCTACTGACTGAATGAAAGGAGCTGGCATCTCACTCTCTTTCAATCTTCTTTATCATGCTAGGTTTAGCAGGAAAAAGCAAAAAATTTCAGAATTGCACTTTGCAATGTGGAGATATTACTGTTTGTGCATTTACAATATTCATTGATTTTTGCCATTGAAAAACATCATGTTATTCATATACCAGAAATGTTTGAAGCTACTGACTGAATGAAAGGAGCTGGCATCTCACTCTCTTCGAATCTTCTTTATCATGCTAGGATTAGCAGGAAAAAGCAAAAAATTTCAGAATTGCACCTTGCAATGTGGAGATATTACTGTTTGTGCATTTACAATATTCATTGATTTTTGCCATTGAAAAACGTCCAGAAATGTTTGAAGCTACTGACTGAATGAAAGGAGCTGGCATCTCACTCTCTTTGAATCTTATTTATCATGCTAGGATTAGCAGGAAAAAGCAAAAAATTTCAGAATTGCACCTTGCAATGTGGAGATATTACTGTTTGTGCATTTACAATATTCATTGATTTTTGCCATTGAAAAACGTCCAGAAATGTTTGAAGCTACTGACTGAATGAAAGGAGCTGGCATCTCACTCTCTTTGAATCTTCTTTATCATGCTAGGATTAGCAAGAAAAAGCAAAAAATTTCAGAATTGCACCTTGCAATGTGGAGATATTACTGTTTGTGCATTTACAATATTCATTGATTTTTGCCATTGAAAAACATCATGTTATTCATATACCAGAAATGTTTGAAGCTACTGACTGAATGAAAGGAGCTGGCATCTCACTCTCTTTGAATCTTCTTTATCATGCTAGGATTAGCAGGAAAAAGCAAAAAATTTCAGAATTGCACCTTGCAATGTGGAGATATTACTGTTTGTGCATTTACAATATTCATTGATTTTTGCCATTGAAAAACGTCCAGAAATGTTTGAAGCTACTGACTGAATGAAAGGAGCTGGCATCTCACTCTCTTTGAATCTTCTTTATCATGCTAGGATTAGCAGGAAAAAGTAAAAAATTTCAGAATTGCACCTTGCAATGTGGAGATATTAGTGTTTGTGCATTTACAATATTCATTGATTTTTGCCATTGAAAAACGTCCAGAAATGTTTGAAGCTACTGACTGAATGAAAGGAGCTGGCATCTCACTCTCTTTGAATCTTCTTTATCATGCTAGGATTAGCAAGAAAAAGCAAAAAATTTCAGAATTGCACCTTGCAATGTGGAGATATTACTGTTTGTGCATTTACAATATTCATTGATTTTTGCCATTGAAAAACATCATGTTATTCATATACCAGAAATGTTTGAAGCTACTGACTGAATGAAAGGAGCTGGCATCTCACTCTCTTTGAATCTTCTTTATCATGCTAGGATTAGCAGGAAAAAGCAAAAAATTTCAGAATTGCACCTTGCAATGTGGAGATATTACTGTTTGTGCATTTACAATATTCATTGATTTTTGCCATTGAAAAACGTCCAGAAATGTTTGAAGCTACTGACTGAATGAAAGGAGCTGGCATCTCACTCTCTTTGAATCTTCTTTATCATGCTAGGATTAGCAGGAAAAAGTAAAAAATTTCAGAATTGCACCTTGCAATGTGGAGATATTACTGTTTGTGCATTTACAATATTCATTGATTTTTGCCATTGAAAAACATCATGTTATTCATATACCAGAAATGTTTGAAGCTACTGACTGAATGAAAGGAGCTGGCATCTCACTCTCTTTGAATCTTCTTTATCATGCTAGGATTAGCAGGAAAAAGCAAAAAATTTCAGAATTGCACCTTGCAATGTGGAGATATTACTCTTTGTGCATTTACAATATTCATTGATTTTTGCCATTGAAAAACATCCAGAAATGTTTGAAGCTACTGACTGAATGAAAGGAGCTGGCAATTCACTCTCTTTGAATCTTCTTTATCATGCTAGGATTAGCAGGAAAAAGCAAAAAATTTCAGAATTGCACCTTGCAATGTGGAGATATTACTGTTTGTGCATTTACAATATTCATTGATTTTTGCCATTGAAAAACGTCCAGAAATGTTTGAAGCTACTGACTGAATGAAAGGAGCTGGCATCTCACTCTCTTTGAATCTTCTTTATCATGCTAGGATTAGCAGGAAAAAGCAAAAAATTTCAGAATTGCACCTTGCAATGTGGAGATATTACTGTTTGTGCATTTACAATATTCATTGATTTTTGCCATTGAAAAACGTCCAGAAATGTTTGAAGCTACTGACTGAATGAAAGGAGCTGGCATCTCACTCTCTTTGAATCTTCTTTATCATGCTAGGATTAGCAGGAAAAAGCAAAAAATTTCAGAATTGCACCTTGCAATGTAGAGATATTACTGTTTGTGCATTTACAATATTCATTGATTTTTGCCATTGAAAAACGTCCAGAAATGTTTGAAGCTACTGACTGAATGAAAGGAGCTGGCATCTCACTCTCTTTGAATCTTCTTTATCATGCTAGGATTAGCAGGAAAAAGCAAAAAATTTCAGAATTGCACCTTGCAATGTGGAGATATTACTGTTTGTGCATTTACAATATTCATTGATTTTTGCCATTGAAAAACGTCCAGAAATGTTTGAAGCTACTGACTGAATGAAAGGAGCTGGCATCTCACTCTCTTTGAATCTTCTTTATCATGCTAGGATTAGCAGGAAAAAGCAAAAAATTTCAGAATTGCACCTTGCAATGCGGAGAAATTACTGTTTGTGCATTTACAATATTCATTGATTTTTGCCATTGAAAAACGTCCAGAAATGTTTGAAGCTACTGACTGAATGAAAGGAGCTGGCATCTCACTCTCTTTGAATCTTCTTTATCATGCTAGGATTAGCAGGAAAAAGCAAAAAATTTCAGAATTGCACCTTGCAATGTGGAGATATTACTGTTTGTGCATTTACAATATTCATTGATTTTTGCCATTGAAAAACGTCCAGAAATGTTTGAAGCTACTGACTGAATGAAAGGAGCTGGCATCTCACTCTCTTTGAATCTTCTTTATCATGCTAGGATTAGCAGGAAAAAGCAAAAAATTTCAGAATTGCACCTTGCAATGTGGAGATATTACTGTTTGTGCATTTACAATATTCATTGATTTTTGCCATTGAAAAACGTCCAGAAATGTTTGAAGCTACTGACTGAATGAAAGGAGCTGGCATCTCACTCTCTTTGAATCTTCTTTATCATGCTAGGATTAGCAGGAAAAAGCAAAAAATTTCAGAATTGCACCTTGCAATGTGGAGATATTACTGTTTGTGCATTTACAATATTCATTGATTTTTGCCATTGAAAAACGTCCAGAAATGTTTGAAGCTACTGACTGAATGAAAGGAGCTGGCATCTCACTCTCTTTGAATCTTCTTTATCATGCTAGGATTAGCAGGAAAAAGCAAAAAATTTCAGAATTGCACCTTGCAATGTGGAGATATTACTGTTTGTGCATTTACAATATTCATTGATTTTTGCCATTGAAAAACGTCCAGAAATGTTTGAAGCTACTGACTGAATGAAAGGAGCTGGCATCTCACTCTCTTTGAATCTTCTTTATCATGCTAGGATTAGCAAGAAAAAGCAAAAAATTTCAGAATTGCACCTTGCAATGTGGAGATATTACTGTTTGTGCATTTACAATATTCATTGATTTTTGCCATTGAAAAACGTCCAGAAATGTTTGAAGCTACTGACTGAATGAAAGGAGCTGGCATCTCACTCCCTTTGAATCTTCTTTATCATGCTAGGATTAGCAGGAAAAAGCAAAAAATTTAAGAATTGCACCTTGCAATGTGGAGATATTACTGTTTGTGCATTTACAATATTCATTGATTTTTGCCATTGAAAAACGTCCAGAAATGTTTGAAGCTACTGACTGAATGAAAGGAGCTGGCATCTCACTCTCTTTGAATCTTCTTTATCATGCTAGGATTAGCAGGAAAAAGCAAAAAATTTCAGAATTGCACCTTGCAATGTGGAGATATTACTGTTTGTGCATTTACAATATTCATTGATTTTTGCCATTGAAAAACATCATTTTATTCATATACCAGAAATGTTTGAAGCTACTGACTGAATGAAAGGAGCTGGCATCTCACTCTCTTTGAATCTTCTTTATAATGCTAGGACTAGCAGGAAAAATCAAAAAATTTCAGAATTGCACCTTGCAATGTGGAGATATTACTGTTTGTGCATTTACAATATTCATTGATTTTTGCCATTGAAAAACGTCCAGAAATGTTTGAAGCTACTGACTGAATGAAAGGAGCTGGCATCTCACTCTCTTTGAATATTCTTTATCATGCTAGGATTAGCAGGAAAAAGCAAAAAATTTCAGAATTGCACCTTGCAATGCGGAGAAATTACTGTTTGTGCATTTACAATATTCATTGATTTTTGCCATTGAAAAACGTCCAGAAATGTTTGAAGCTACTGACTGAATGAAAGGAGCTGGCATCTCACTCTCTTTGAATCTTCTTTATCATGCTAGGATTAGCAGGAAAAAGCAAAAAATTTCAGAATTGCACCTTGCAATGTGGAGATATTACTGTTTGTGCATTTACAATATTCATTGATTTTTGCCAATGAAAAACGTCCAGAAATGTTTGAAGCTACTGACTGAATGAAAGGAGCTGGCATCTCACTCTCTTTGAATCTTCTTTATCATGCTAGGATTAGCAGGAAAAAGCAAAAAATTTCAGAATTGCACCTTGCAATGCGGAGAAATTACTGTTTGTGCATTTACAATATTCATTGATTTTTGCCATTGAAAAACGTCCAGAAATGTTTGAAGCTACTGACTGAATGAAAGGAGCTGGCATCTCACTCTCTTTGAATCTTCTTTATCATGCTAGGAGTAGCAGGAAAAAGCAAAAAATTTCAGAATTGCACCTTGCAATGTGGAGATATTACTGTTTGTGCATTTACAATATTCATTGATTTTTGCCATTGAAAAACGTCCAGAAATGTTTGAAGCTACTGACTGAATGAAAGGAGCTGGCATCTCACTCTCTTTGAATCTTCTTTATCATGCTAGGATTAGCAGGAAAAAGCAAAAAATTTCAGAATTGCACCTTGCAATGTGGAGATATTACTGTTTGTGCATTTACAATATTCATTGATTTTTGCCATTGAAAAACGTCCAGAAATGTTTGAAGCTACTGACTGAATGAAAGGAGCTGGCATCTCACTCTCTTTGAATCTTCTTTATCATGCTAGGATTAGCAGGAAAAAGCAAAAAATTTCAGAATTGCACCTTGCAATGTGGAGATATTACTGTTTGTGCATTTACAATATTCATTGATTTTTGCCATTGAAAAACATCATGTTATTCATATACCAGAAATGTTTGAAGCTACTGACTGAATGAAAGGAGCTGGCATCTCACTCTCTTTGAATCTTCTTTATCATGCTAGGATTAGCAGGAAAAAGCAAAAAATTTCAGAATTGCACCTTGCAATGTGGAGATATTACTGTTTGTGCATTTACAATATTCATTGATTTTTGCCATTGAAAAACATCATGTTATTCATATACCAGAAATGTTTGAAGCTACTGACTGAATGAAAGGAGCTGGCATCTCACTCTCTTTGAATCTTCTTTATCATGCTAGGATTAGCAGGAAAAAGCAAAAAATTTCAGAATTGCACCTTGCAATGTGGAGATATTACTGTTTGTGCATTTACAATATTCATTGATTTTTGCCATTGAAAAACGTCCAGAAATGTTTGAAGCTACTGACTGAATGAAAGGAGCTGGCATCTCACTCTCTTTGAATCTTCTTTATCATGCTAGGATTAGCAGGAAAAAGCAAAAAATTTCAGAATTGCACCTTGCAATGTGGAGATATTACTGTTTGTGCATTTACAATATTCATTGATTTTTGCCATTGAAAAACATCATGTTATTCATATACCAGAAATGTTTGAAGCTACTGACTGAATGAAAGGAGCTGGCATCTCACTCTCTTTGAATCTTCTTTATCATGCTAGGATTAGCAGGAAAAACCAAAAAATTTCAGAATTGCACCTTGCAATGTGGAGATATTACTGTTTGTGCATTTACAATATTCATTGTTTTTTGCTATTGAAAAACGTCCAGAAATGTTTGAAGCTACTGACTGAATGAAAGGAGCTGGCATCTCACTCTCTTTGAATCTTCTTTATCATGCTAGGATTAGAAGGAAAAAGCAAAAAATTTCAGAATTGCACCTTGCAATGTGGAGATATTACTGTTTGTGCATTTACAATATTCATTGATTTTTGCCATTGAAAAACGTCCAGAAATGTTTGAAGCTACTGACTGAATGAAAGGAGCTGGCATCTCACTCTCTTTGAATCTTCTTTATCATGCTAGGATTAGCAAGAAAAAGCAAAAAATTTCAGAATTGCACCTTGCAATGTGGAGATATTACTGTTTGTGCATTTACAATATTCATTGATTTTTGCCATTGAAAAACGTCCAGAAATGTTTGAAGCTACTGACTGAATGAAAGGAGCTGGCATCTCACTCTCTTTCAATCTTCTTTATCATGCTAGGTTTAGCAGGAAAAAGCAAAAAATTTCAGAATTGCACTTTGCAATGTGGAGATATTACTGTTTGTGCATTTACAATATTCATTGATTTTTGCCATTGAAAAACATCATGTTATTCATATACCAGAAATGTTTGAAGCTACTGACTGAATGAAAGGAGCTGGCATCTCACTCTCTTCGAATCTTCTTTATCATGCTAGGATTAGCAGGAAAAAGCAAAAAATTTCAGAATTGCACCTTGCAATGTGGAGATATTACTGTTTGTGCATTTACAATATTCATTGATTTTTGCCATTGAAAAACGTCCAGAAATGTTTGAAGCTACTGACTGAATGAAAGGAGCTGGCATCTCACTCTCTTTGAATCTTATTTATCATGCTAGGATTAGCAGGAAAAAGCAAAAAATTTCAGAATTGCACCTTGCAATGTGGAGATATTACTGTTTGTGCATTTACAATATTCATTGATTTTTGCCATTGAAAAACGTCCAGAAATGTTTGAAGCTACTGACTGAATGAAAGGAGCTGGCATCTCACTCTCTTTGAATCTTCTTTATCATGCTAGGATTAGCAAGAAAAAGCAAAAAATTTCAGAATTGCACCTTGCAATGTGGAGATATTACTGTTTGTGCATTTACAATATTCATTGATTTTTGCCATTGAAAAACATCATGTTATTCATATACCAGAAATGTTTGAAGCTACTGACTGAATGAAAGGAGCTGGCATCTCACTCTCTTTGAATCTTCTTTATCATGCTAGGATTAGCAGGAAAAAGCAAAAAATTTCAGAATTGCACCTTGCAATATGGAGATATTACTGTTTGTGCATTTACAATATTCATTGATTTTTGCCATTGAAAAACGTCCAGAAATGTTTGAAGCTACTGACTGAATGAAAGGAGCTGGCATCTCACTCTCTTTGAATCTTCTTTATCATGCTAGGATTAGCAGGAAAAAGTAAAAAATTTCAGAATTGCACCTTGCAATGTGGAGATATTAGTGTTTGTGCATTTACAATATTCATTGATTTTTGCCATTGAAAAACGTCCAGAAATGTTTGAAGCTACTGACTGAATGAAAGGAGCTGGCATCTCACTCTCTTTGAATCTTCTTTATCATGCTAGGATTAGCAAGAAAAAGCAAAAAATTTCAGAATTGCACCTTGCAATGTGGAGATATTACTGTTTGTGCATTTACAATATTCATTGATTTTTGCCATTGAAAAACATCATGTTATTCATATACCAGAAATGTTTGAAGCTACTGACTGAATGAAAGGAGCTGGCATCTCACTCTCTTTGAATCTTCTTTATCATGCTAGGATTAGCAGGAAAAAGCAAAAAATTTCAGAATTGCACCTTGCAATGTGGAGATATTACTGTTTGTGCATTTACAATATTCATTGATTTTTGCCATTGAAAAACGTCCAGAAATGTTTGAAGCTACTGACTGAATGAAAGGAGCTGGCATCTCACTCTCTTTGAATCTTCTTTATCATGCTAGGATTAGCAGGAAAAAGTAAAAAATTTCAGAATTGCACCTTGCAATGTGGAGATATTACTGTTTGTGCATTTACAATATTCATTGATTTTTGCCATTGAAAAACATCATGTTATTCATATACCAGAAATGTTTGAAGCTACTGACTGAATGAAAGGAGCTGGCATCTCACTCTCTTTGAATCTTCTTTATCATGCTAGGATTAGCAGGAAAAAGCAAAAAATTTCAGAATTGCACCTTGCAATGTGGAGATATTACTCTTTGTGCATTTACAATATTCATTGATTTTTGCCATTGAAAAACATCCAGAAATGTTTGAAGCTACTGACTGAATGAAAGGAGCTGGCAATTCACTCTCTTTGAATCTTCTTTATCATGCTAGGATTAGCAGGAAAAAGCAAAAAATTTCAGAATTGCACCTTGCAATGTGGAGATATTACTGTTTGTGCATTTACAATATTCATTGATTTTTGCCATTGAAAAACGTCCAGAAATGTTTGAAGCTACTGACTGAATGAAAGGAGCTGGCATCTCACTCTCTTTGAATCTTCTTTATCATGCTAGGATTAGCAGGAAAAAGCAAAAAATTTCAGAATTGCACCTTGCAATGTGGAGATATTACTGTTTGTGCATTTACAATATTCATTGATTTTTGCCATTGAAAAACGTCCAGAAATGTTTGAAGCTACTGACTGAATGAAAGGAGCTGGCATCTCACTCTCTTTGAATCTTCTTTATCATGCTAGGATTAGCAGGAAAAAGCAAAAAATTTCAGAATTGCACCTTGCAATGTAGAGATATTACTGTTTGTGCATTTACAATATTCATTGATTTTTGCCATTGAAAAACGTCCAGAAATGTTTGAAGCTACTGACTGAATGAAAGGAGCTGGCATCTCACTCTCTTTGAATCTTCTTTATCATACTAGGATTAGCAGGAAAAAGCAAAAAATTTCAGAATTGCACCTTGCAATGTGGAGATATTACTGTTTGTGCATTTACAATATTCATTGATTTTTGCCATTGAAAAACGTCCAGAAATGTTTGAAGCTACTGACTGAATGAAAGGAGCTGGCATCTCACTCTCTTTGAATCTTCTTTATCATGCTAGGATTAGCAGGAAAAAGCAAAAAATTTCAGAATTGCACCTTGCAATGCGGAGAAATTACTGTTTGTGCATTTACAATATTCATTGATTTTTGCCATTGAAAAACGTCCAGAAATGTTTGAAGCTACTGACTGAATGAAAGGAGCTGGCATCTCACTCTCTTTGAATCTTCTTTATCATGCTAGGATTAGCAGGAAAAAGCAAAAAATTTCAGAATTGCACCTTGCAATGTGGAGATATTACTGTTTGTGCATTTACAATATTCATTGACTTTTGCCATTGAAAAACGTCCAGAAATGTTTGAAGCTACTGACTGAATGAAAGGAGCTGGCATCTCACTCTCTTTGAATCTTCTTTATCATGCTAGGATTAGCAGGAAAAAGCAAAAAATTTCAGAATTGCACCTTGCAATGTGGAGATATTACTGTTTGTGCATTTACAATATTCATTGATTTTTGCCATTGAAAAACGTCCAGAAATGTTTGAAGCTACTGACTGAATGAAAGGAGCTGGCATCTCACTCTCTTTGAATCTTCTTTATCATGCTAGGATTAGCAGGAAAAAGCAAAAAATTTCAGAATTGCACCTTGCAATGTGGAGATATTACTGTTTGTGCATTTACAATATTCATTGATTTTTGCCATTGAAAAACGTCCAGAAATGTTTGAAGCTACTGACTGAATGAAAGGAGCTGGCATCTCACTCTCTTTGAATCTTCTTTATCATGCTAGGATTAGCAGGAAAAAGCAAAAAATTTCAGAATTGCACCTTGCAATGTGGAGATATTACTGTTTGTGCATTTACAATATTCATTGATTTTTGCCATTGAAAAACGTCCAGAAATGTTTGAAGCTACTGACTGAATGAAAGGAGCTGGCATCTCACTCTCTTTGAATCTTCTTTATCATGCTAGGATTAGCAAGAAAAAGCAAAAAATTTCAGAATTGCACCTTGCAATGTGGAGATATTACTGTTTGTGCATTTACAATATTCATTGATTTTTTCCATTGAAAAACATCATGTTATTCATATACCAGAAATGTTTGAAGCTACTGACTGAATGAAAGGAGCTGGCATCTCACTCTCTTTGAATCTTCTTTATCATGCTAGGATTAGCAGGAAAAAGCAAAAAATTTCAGAATTGCACCTTGCAATGTGGAGATATTACTGTTTGTGCATTTACAATATTCATTGATTTTTGCCATTGAAAAACGTCCAGAAATGTTTGAAGCTACTGACTGAATGAAAGGAGCTGGCATCTCACTCTCTTTGAATCTTCTTTATCATGCTAGGATTAGCAGGAAAAAGCAAAAAATTTCAGAATTGCACCTTGCAATGTGGAGATATTACTGTTTGTGCATTTACAATATTCATTGATTTTTGGAATTGAAAAACGTCCAGAAATGTTTGAAGCTACTGACTGAATGAAAGGAGCTGGCATCTCACTCTCTTTGAATCTTCTTTATCATGCTAGGATTAGCAGGAAAAAGCAAAAAATTTCAGAAATGCACCTTGCAATGTGGAGATATTACTGTTTATGCATTTACAATATTCATTGATTTTTGCCATTGAAAAACGTCCAGAAATGTTTGAAGCTACTGACTGAATGAAAGGAGCTGGCATCTCACTCTCTTTGAATCTTCTTTATCATGCTAGGATTAGCAGGAAAAAGCAAAAAATTTCAGAATTGCACCTTGCAATGTGGAGATATTACTGTTTGTGCATTTACAATATTCATTGATTTTTGCCATTGAAAAACGTCCAGAAATGTTTGAAGCTACTGACTGAATGAAAGGAGCTGGCATCTCACTCTCTTTGAATCTTCTTTATCATGCTAGGATTAGCAAGAAAAAGCAAAAAATTTCAGAATTGCACCTTGCAATGTGGAGATATTACTGTTTGTGCATTTACAATATTCATTGATTTTTGCCATTAAAAAACATCATGTTATTCATATACCAGAAATGTTTGAAGCTACTGACTGAATGAAAGGAGCTGGCATCTCACTCTCTTTGAATATTCTTTATCATGCTAGGATTAGCAGGAAAAAGCAAAAAATTTCAGAATTGCACCTTGCAATGTGGAGATATTACTGTTTGTGCATTTACAATATTCATTGATTTTTGCTATTGAAAAACGTCCAGAAATGTTTGAAGCTACTGACTGAATGAAAGGAGCTGGCATCTCACTCTCTTTGAATCTTCTTTATCATGCTAGGATTAGCAGGAAAAAGCAAAAAATTTCAGAATTGCACCTTGCAATGTGGAGATATTACTGTTTGTGCATTTACAATATTCATTGATTTTTGCCATTGAAAAACGTCCAGAAATGTTTGAAGCTACTGACTGAATGAAAGGAGCTGGCATCTCACTCTCTTTGAATCTTCTTTATCATGCTAGGATTAGCAGGAAAAAGCAAAAAATTTCAGAATTGCACCTTGCAATGTGGAGATATTACTGTTTGTGCATTTACAATATTCATTGATTTTTGCCATTGAAAAACGTCCAGAAATGTTTGAAGCTACTGACTGAATGAAAGGAGCTGGCATCTCACTCTCTTTGAATCTTCTTTATCATGCTAGGATTAGCAGGAAAAAGCAAAAAATTTCAGAATTGCACCTTGCAATGTGGAGATATTACTGTTTGTGCATTTACAATATTCATTGATTTTTGCCATTGAAAAACGTCCAGAAATGTTTGAAGCTACTGACTGAATGAAAGGAGCTGGCATCTCACTCTCTTTGAATCTTCTTTATCATGCTAGGATTAGCAAGAAAAAGCAAAAAATTTCAGAATTGCACCTTGCAATGTGGAGATATTACTGTTTGTGCATTTACAATATTCATTGATTTTTGCCATTGAAAAACGTCCAGAAATGTTTGAAGCTACTGACTGAATGAAAGGAGCTGGCATCTCACTCTCTTTGAATCTTCTTTATCATGCTAGGATTAGCAGGAAAAAGCAAAAAATTTCAGAAATGCACCTTGCAATGTGGAGATATTACTGTTTATGCATTTACAATATTCATTGATTTTTGCCATTGAAAAACGTCCAGAAATGTTTGAAGCTACTGACTGAATGAAAGGAGCTGGCATCTCACTCTCTTTGAATCTTCTTTATCATGCTAGGATTAGCAGGAAAAAGCAAAAAATTTCAGAATTGCACCTTGCAATGTGGAGATATTACTGTTTGTGCATTTACAATATTCATTGATTTTTGCCATTGAAAAACGTCCAGAAATGTTTGAAGCTACTGACTGAATGAAAGGAGCTGGCATCTCACTCTCTTTGAATCTTCTTTATCATGCTAGGATTAGCAAGAAAAAGCAAAAAATTTCAGAATTGCACCTTGCAATGTGGAGATATTACTGTTTGTGCATTTACAATATTCATTGATTTTTGCCATTAAAAAACATCATGTTATTCATATACCAGAAATGTTTGAAGCTACTGACTGAATGAAAGGAGCTGGCATCTCACTCTCTTTGAATATTCTTTATCATGCTAGGATTAGCAGGAAAAAGCAAAAAATTTCAGAATTGCACCTTGCAATGTGGAGATATTACTGTTTGTGCATTTACAATATTCATTGATTTTTGCTATTGAAAAACGTCCAGAAATGTTTGAAGCTACTGACTGAATGAAAGGAGCTGGCATCTCACTCTCTTTGAATCTTCTTTATCATGCTAGGATTAGCAGGAAAAAGCAAAAAATTTCAGAATTGCACCTTGCAATGTGGAGATATTACTGTTTGTGCATTTACAATATTCATTGATTTTTGCCATTGAAAAACGTCCAGAAATGTTTGAAGCTACTGACTGAATGAAAGGAGCTGGCATCTCACTCTCTTTGAATCTTCTTTATCATGCTAGGATTAGCAGGAAAAAGCAAAAAATTTCAGAATTGCACCTTGCAATGTGGAGATATTACTGTTTGTGCATTTACAATATTCATTGATTTTTGCCATTGAAAAACGTCCAGAAATGTTTGAAGCTACTGACTGAATGAAAGGAGCTGGCATCTCACTCTCTTTGAAT
Organism: Phyllobates terribilis; assembly: GCF_046119375.1. NCBI lineage: Eukaryota > Metazoa > Chordata > Amphibia > Anura > Dendrobatidae > Phyllobates > Phyllobates terribilis. The sequence goes on from NW_027362901.1 coordinate 1,183,089, forward strand.
CTTCTTTATCATGCTAGGATTAGCAGGAAAAAGCAAAAAATTTCAGAATTGCACCTTGCAATGTGGAGATATTACTGTTTGTGCATTTACAATATTCATTGATTTTTGCCATTGAAAAACGTCCAGAAATGTTTGAAGCTACTGACTGAATGAAAGGAGCTGGCATCTCACTCTCTTTGAATCTTCTTTATCATGCTAGGATTAGCAAGAAAAAGCAAAAAATTTCAGAATTGCACCTTGCAATGTGGAGATATTACTGTTTGTGCATTTACAATATTCATTGATTTTTGCCATTGAAAAACATCATGTTATTCATATACCAGAAATGTTTGAAGCTACTGACTGAATGAAAGGAGCTGGCATCTCACTCTCTTTGAATCTTCTTTATCATGCTAGGATTAGCAGGAAAAAGCAAAAAATTTCAGAATTGCACCTTGCAATGTGGAGATATTACTGTTTGTGCATTTACAATATTCATTGATTTTTGCCATTGAAAAACGTCCAGAAATGTTTGAAGCTACTGACTGAATGAAAGGAGCTGGCATCTCACTCTCTTTGAATCTTCTTTATCATGCTAGGATTAGCAGGAAAAAGTAAAAAATTTCAGAATTGCACCTTGCAATGTGGAGATATTAGTGTTTGTGCATTTACAATATTCATTGATTTTTGCCATTGAAAAACGTCCAGAAATGTTTGAAGCTACTGACTGAATGAAAGGAGCTGGCATCTCACTCTCTTTGAATCTTCTTTATCATGCTAGGATTAGCAAGAAAAAGCAAAAAATTTCAGAATTGCACCTTGCAATGTGGAGATATTACTGTTTGTGCATTTACAATATTCATTGATTTTTGCCATTGAAAAACATCATGTTATTCATATACCAGAAATGTTTGAAGCTACTGACTGAATGAAAGGAGCTGGCATCTCACTCTCTTTGAATCTTCTTTATCATGCTAGGATTAGCAGGAAAAAGCAAAAAATTTCAGAATTGCACCTTGCAATGTGGAGATATTACTGTTTGTGCATTTACAATATTCATTGATTTTTGCCATTGAAAAACGTCCAGAAATGTTTGAAGCTACTGACTGAATGAAAGGAGCTGGCATCTCACTCTCTTTGAATCTTCTTTATCATGCTAGGATTAGCAGGAAAAAGTAAAAAATTTCAGAATTGCACCTTGCAATGTGGAGATATTACTGTTTGTGCATTTACAATATTCATTGATTTTTGCCATTGAAAAACATCATGTTATTCATATACCAGAAATGTTTGAAGCTACTGACTGAATGAAAGGAGCTGGCATCTCACTCTTTTTGAATCTTCTTTATCATGCTAGGATTAGCAGGAAAAAGCAAAAAATTTCAGAATTGCACCTTGCAATGTGGAGATATTACTCTTTGTGCATTTACAATATTCATTGATTTTTGCCATTGAAAAACATCCAGAAATGTTTGAAGCTACTGACTGAATGAAAGGAGCTGGCAATTCACTCTCTTTGAATCTTCTTTATCATGCTAGGATTAGCAGGAAAAAGCAAAAAATTTCAGAATTGCACCTTGCAATGTGGAGATATTACTGTTTGTGCATTTACAATATTCATTGATTTTTGCCATTGAAAAACGTCCAGAAATGTTTGAAGCTACTGACTGAATGAAAGGAGCTGGCATCTCACTCTCTTTGAATCTTCTTTATCATGCTAGGATTAGCAGGAAAAAGCAAAAAATTTCAGAATTGCACCTTGCAATGTGGAGATATTACTGTTTGTGCATTTACAATATTCATTGATTTTTGCCATTGAAAAACGTCCAGAAATGTTTGAAGCTACTGACTGAATGAAAGGAGCTGGCATCTCACTCTCTTTGAATCTTCTTTATCATGCTAGGATTAGCAGGAAAAAGCAAAAAATTTCAGAATTGCACCTTGCAATGTAGAGATATTACTGTTTGTGCATTTACAATATTCATTGATTTTTGCCATTGAAAAACGTCCAGAAATGTTTGAAGCTACTGACTGAATGAAAGGAGCTGGCATCTCACTCTCTTTGAATCTTCTTTATCATGCTAGGATTAGCAGGAAAAAGCAAAAAATTTCAGAATTGCACCTTGCAATGTGGAGATATTACTGTTTGTGCATTTACAATATTCATTGATTTTTGCCATTGAAAAACGTCCAGAAATGTTAGAAGCTACTGACTGAATGAAAGGAGCTGGCATCTCACTCTCTTTGAATCTTCTTTATCATGCTAGGATTAGCAGGAAAAAGCAAAAAATTTCAGAATTGCACCTTGCAATGCGGAGAAATTACTGTTTGTGCATTTACAATATTCATTGATTTTTGCCATTGAAAAACGTCCAGAAATGTTTGAAGCTACTGACTGAATGAAAGGAGCTGGCATCTCACTCTCTTTGAATCTTCTTTATCATGCTAGGATTAGCAGGAAAAAGCAAAAAATTTCAGAATTGCACCTTGCAATGTGGAGATATTACTGTTTGTGCATTTACAATATTCATTGATTTTTGCCATTGAAAAACGTCCAGAAATGTTTGAAGCTACTGACTGAATGAAAGGAGCTGGCATCTCACTCTCTTTGAATCTTCTTTATCATGCTAGGATTAGCAGGAAAAAGCAAAAAATTTCAGAATTGCACCTTGCAATGTGGAGATATTACTGTTTGTGCATTTACAATATTCATTGATTTTTGCCATTGAAAAACGTCCAGAAATGTTTGAAGCTACTGACTGAATGAAAGGAGCTGGCATCTCACTCTCTTTGAATCTTCTTTATCATGCTAGGATTAGCAGGAAAAAGCAAAAAATTTCAGAATTGCACCTTGCAATGTGGAGATATTACTGTTTGTGCATTTACAATATTCATTGATTTTTGCCATTGAAAAACGTCCAGAAATGTTTGAAGCTACTGACTGAATGAAAGGAGCTGGCATCTCACTCTCTTTGAATCTTCTTTATCATGCTAGGATTAGCAGGAAAAAGCAAAAAATTTCAGAATTGCACCTTGCAATGTGGAGATATTACTGTTTGTGCATTTACAATATTCATTGATTTTTGCCATTGAAAAACGTCCAGAAATGTTTGAAGCTACTGACTGAATGAAAGGAGCTTGCATCTCACTCTCTTTGAATCTTCTTTATCATGCTAGGATTAGCAAGAAAAAGCAAAAAATTTCAGAATTGCACCTTGCAATGTGGAGATATTACTGTTTGTGCATTTACAATATTCATTGATTTTTTCCATTGAAAAACATCATGTTATTCATATACCAGAAATGTTTGAAGCTACTGACTGAATGAAAGGAGCTGGCATCTCACTCTCTTTGAATCTTCTTTATCATGCTAGGATTAGCAGGAAAAAGCAAAAAATTTCAGAATTGCACCTTGCAATGTGGAGATATTACTGTTTGTGCATTTACAATATTCATTGATTTTTGCCATTGAAAAACATCATGTTATTCATATACCAGAAATGTTTGAAGCTACTGACTGAATGAAAGGAGCTGGCATCTCACTCTTTTTGAATCTTCTTTATCATGCTAGGATTAGCAGGAAAAAGCAAAAAATTTCAGAATTGCACCTTGCAATGTGGAGATATTACTCTTTGTGCATTTACAATATTCATTGATTTTTGCCATTGAAAAACATCCAGAAATGTTTGAAGCTACTGACTGAATGAAAGGAGCTGGCAATTCACTCTCTTTGAATCTTCTTTATCATGCTAGGATTAGCAGGAAAAAGCAAAAAATTTCAGAATTGCACCTTGCAATGTGGAGATATTACTGTTTGTGCATTTACAATATTCATTGATTTTTGCCATTGAAAAACGTCCAGAAATGTTTGAAGCTACTGACTGAATGAAAGGAGCTGGCATCTCACTCTCTTTGAATCTTCTTTATCATGCTAGGATTAGCAGGAAAAAGCAAAAAATTTCAGAATTGCACCTTGCAATGTGGAGATATTACTGTTTGTGCATTTACAATATTCATTGATTTTTGCCATTGAAAAACGTCCAGAAATGTTTGAAGCTACTGACTGAATGAAAGGAGCTGGCATCTCACTCTCTTTGAATCTTCTTTATCATGCTAGGATTAGCAGGAAAAAGCAAAAAATTTCAGAATTGCACCTTGCAATGTAGAGATATTACTGTTTGTGCATTTACAATATTCATTGATTTTTGCCATTGAAAAACGTCCAGAAATGTTTGAAGCTACTGACTGAATGAAAGGAGCTGGCATCTCACTCTCTTTGAATCTTCTTTATCATGCTAGGATTAGCAGGAAAAAGCAAAAAATTTCAGAATTGCACCTTGCAATGTGGAGATATTACTGTTTGTGCATTTACAATATTCATTGATTTTTGCCATTGAAAAACGTCCAGAAATGTTAGAAGCTACTGACTGAATGAAAGGAGCTGGCATCTCACTCTCTTTGAATCTTCTTTATCATGCTAGGATTAGCAGGAAAAAGCAAAAAATTTCAGAATTGCACCTTGCAATGCGGAGAAATTACTGTTTGTGCATTTACAATATTCATTGATTTTTGCCATTGAAAAACGTCCAGAAATGTTTGAAGCTACTGACTGAATGAAAGGAGCTGGCATCTCACTCTCTTTGAATCTTCTTTATCATGCTAGGATTAGCAGGAAAAAGCAAAAAATTTCAGAATTGCACCTTGCAATGTGGAGATATTACTGTTTGTGCATTTACAATATTCATTGATTTTTGCCATTGAAAAACGTCCAGAAATGTTTGAAGCTACTGACTGAATGAAAGGAGCTGGCATCTCACTCTCTTTGAATCTTCTTTATCATGCTAGGATTAGCAGGAAAAAGCAAAAAATTTCAGAATTGCACCTTGCAATGTGGAGATATTACTGTTTGTGCATTTACAATATTCATTGATTTTTGCCATTGAAAAACGTCCAGAAATGTTTGAAGCTACTGACTGAATGAAAGGAGCTGGCATCTCACTCTCTTTGAATCTTCTTTATCATGCTAGGATTAGCAGGAAAAAGCAAAAAATTTCAGAATTGCACCTTGCAATGTGGAGATATTACTGTTTGTGCATTTACAATATTCATTGATTTTTGCCATTGAAAAACGTCCAGAAATGTTTGAAGCTACTGACTGAATGAAAGGAGCTGGCATCTCACTCTCTTTGAATCTTCTTTATCATGCTAGGATTAGCAGGAAAAAGCAAAAAATTTCAGAATTGCACCTTGCAATGTGGAGATATTACTGTTTGTGCATTTACAATATTCATTGATTTTTGCCATTGAAAAACGTCCAGAAATGTTTGAAGCTACTGACTGAATGAAAGGAGCTTGCATCTCACTCTCTTTGAATCTTCTTTATCATGCTAGGATTAGCAAGAAAAAGCAAAAAATTTCAGAATTGCACCTTGCAATGTGGAGATATTACTGTTTGTGCATTTACAATATTCATTGATTTTTTCCATTGAAAAACATCATGTTATTCATATACCAGAAATGTTTGAAGCTACTGACTGAATGAAAGGAGCTGGCATCTCACTCTCTTTGAATCTTCTTTATCATGCTAGGATTAGCAGGAAAAAGCAAAAAATTTCAGAATTGCACCTTGCAATGTGGAGATATTACTGTTTGTGCATTTACAATATTCATTGATTTTTGCCATTGAAAAACGTCCAGAAATGTTTGAAGCTACTGACTGAATGAAAGGAGCTGGCATCTCACTCTCTTTGAATCTTCTTTATCATGCTAGGATTAGCAGGAAAAAGCAAAAAATTTCAGAATTGCACCTTGCAATGTGGAGATATTACTGTTTGTGCATTTACAATATTCATTGATTTTTGGAATTGAAAAACGTCCAGAAATGTTTGAAGCTACTGACTGAATGAAAGGAGCTGGCATCTCACTCTCTTTGAATCTTCTTTATCATGCTAGGATTAGCAGGAAAAAGCAAAAAATTTCAGAAATGCACCTTGCAATGTGGAGATATTACTGTTTATGCATTTACAATATTCATTGATTTTTGCCATTGAAAAACGTCCAGAAATGTTTGAAGCTACTGACTGAATGAAAGGAGCTGGCATCTCACTCTCTTTGAATCTTCTTTATCATGCTAGGATTAGCAGGAAAAAGCAAAAAATTTCAGAATTGCACCTTGCAATGTGGAGATATTACTGTTTGTGCATTTACAATATTCATTGATTTTTGCCATTGAAAAACGTCCAGAAATGTTTGAAGCTACTGACTGAATGAAAGGAGCTGGCATCTCACTCTCTTTGAATCTTCTTTATCATGCTAGGATTAGCAAGAAAAAGCAAAAAATTTCAGAATTGCACCTTGCAATGTGGAGATATTACTGTTTGTGCATTTATAATATTCATTGATTTTTGCCATTAAAAAACATCATGTTATTCATATACCAGAAATGTTTGAAGCTACTGACTGAATGAAAGGAGCTGGCATCTCACTCTCTTTGAATATTCTTTATCATGCTAGGATTAGCAGGAAAAAGCAAAAAATTTCAGAATTGCACCTTGCAATGTGGAGATATTACTGTTTGTGCATTTACAATATTCATTGATTTTTGCTATTGAAAAACGTCCAGAAATGTTTGAAGCTACTGACTGAATGAAAGGAGCTGGCATCTCACTCTCTTTGAATCTTCTTTATCATGCTAGGATTAGCAGGAAAAAGCAAAAAATTTCAGAATTGCACCTTGCAATGTGGAGATATTACTGTTTGTGCATTTACAATATTCATTGATTTTTGCCATTGAAAAACGTCCAGAAATGTTTGAAGCTACTGACTGAATGAAAGGAGCTGGCATCTCACTCTCTTTGAATCTTCTTTATCATGCTAGGATTAGCAGGAAAAAGCAAAAAATTTCAGAATTGCACCTTGCAATGTGGAGATATTACTGTTTGTGCATTTACAATATTCATTGATTTTTGCCATTGAAAAACGTCCAGAAATGTTTGAAGCTACTGACTGAATGAAAGGAGCTGGCATCTCACTCTCTTTGAATCTTCTTTATCATGCTAGGATTAGCAGGAAAAAGCAAAAAATTTCAGAATTGCACCTTGCAATGTGGAGATATTACTGTTTGTGCATTTACAATATTCATTGATTTTTGCCATTGAAAAACGTCCAGAAATGTTTGAAGCTACTGACTGAATGAAAGGAGCTGGCATCTCACTCTCTTTGAATCTTCTTTATCATGCTAGGATTAGCAGGAAAAAGCAAAAAATTTCAGAATTGCACCTTGCAATGTAGAGATATTACTGTTTGTGCATTTACAATATTCATTGATTTTTGCCATTGAAAAACGTCCAGAAATGTTTGAAGCTACTGACTGAATGAAAGGAGCTGGCATCTCACTCTCTTTGAATCTTCTTTATCATGCTAGGATTAGCAGGAAAAAGCAAAAAATTTCAGAATTGCACCTTGCAATGTGGAGATATTACTGTTTGTGCATTTACAATATTCATTGATTTTTGCCATTGAAAAACGTCCAGAAATGTTTGAAGCTACTGACTGAATGAAAGGAGCTGGCATCTCACTCTCTTTGAATCTTCTTTATCATGCTAGGATTAGCAGGAAAAAGCAAAAAATTTCAGAATTGCACCTTGCAATGCGGAGAAATTACTGTTTGTGCATTTACAATATTCATTGATTTTTGCCATTGAAAAACGTCCAGAAATGTTTGAAGCTACTGACTGAATGAAAGGAGCTGGCATCTCACTCTCTTTGAATCTTCTTTATCATGCTAGGATTAGCAGGAAAAAGCAAAAAATTTCAGAATTGCACCTTGCAATGTGGAGATATTACTGTTTGTGCATTTACAATATTCATTGATTTTTGCCATTGAAAAACGTCCAGAAATGTTTGAAGCTACTGACTGAATGAAAGGAGCTGGCATCTCACTCTCTTTGAATCTTCTTTATCATGCTAGGATTAGCAGGAAAAAGCAAAAAATTTCAGAATTGCACCTTGCAATGTGGAGATATTACTGTTTGTGCATTTACAATATTCATTGATTTTTGCCATTGAAAAACGTCCAGAAATGTTTGAAGCTACTGACTGAATGAAAGGAGCTGGCATCTCACTCTCTTTGAATCTTCTTTATCATGCTAGGATTAGCAGGAAAAAGCAAAAAATTTCAGAATTGCACCTTGCAATGTGGAGATATTACTGTTTGTGCATTTACAATATTCATTGACTTTTGCCATTGAAAAACGTCCAGAAATGTTTGAAGCTACTGACTGAATGAAAGGAGCTGGCATCTCACTCTCTTTGAATCTTCTTTATCATGCTAGGATTAGCAGGAAAAAGCAAAAAATTTCAGAATTGCACCTTGCAATGTGGAGATATTACTGTTTGTGCATTTACAATATTCATTGATTTTTGCCATTGAAAAACGTCCAGAAATGTTTGAAGCTACTGACTGAATGAAAGGAGCTGGCATCTCACTCTCTTTGAATCTTCTTTATCATGCTAGGATTAGCAAGAAAAAGCAAAAAATTTCAGAATTGCACCTTGCAATGTGGAGATATTACTGTTTGTGCATTTACAATATTCATTGATTTTTTCCATTGAAAAACATCATGTTATTCATATACCAGAAATGTTTGAAGCTACTGACTGAATGAAAGGAGCTGGCATCTCACTCTCTTTGAATCTTCTTTATCATGCTAGGATTAGCAGGAAAAAGCAAAAAATTTCAGAATTGCACCTTGCAATGTGGAGATATTACTGTTTGTGCATTTACAATATTCATTGATTTTTGCCATTGAAAAACGTCCAGAAATGTTTGAAGCTACTGACTGAATGAAAGGAGCTGGCATCTCACTCTCTTTGAATCTTCTTTATCATGCTAGGATTAGCAGGAAAAAGCAAAAAATTTCAGAATTGCACCTTGCAATGTGGAGATATTACTGTTTGTGCATTTACAATATTCATTGATTTTTGGAATTGAAAAACGTCCAGAAATGTTTGAAGCTACTGACTGAATGAAAGGAGCTGGCATCTCACTCTCTTTGAATCTTCTTTATCATGCTAGGATCAGCAGGAAAAAGCAAAAAATTTCAGAAATGCAACTTGCAATGTGGAGATATTACTGTTTATGCATTTACAATATTCATTGATTTTTGCCATTGAAAAACGTCCAGAAATGTTTGAAGCTACTGACTGAATGAAAGGAGCTGGCATCTCACTCTCTTTGAATCTTCTTTATCATGCTAGGATTAGCAGGAAAAAGCAACAAATTTCAGAATTGCACCTTGCAATGTGGAGATATTACTGTTTGTGCATTTACAATATTCATTGATTTTTGCCATTGAAAAATGTCCAGAAATGTTTGAAGCTACTGACTGAATGAAAGGAGCTGGCATCTCACTCTCTTTGAATCTTCTTTATCATGCTAGGATTAGCAAGAAAAAGCAAAAAATTTCAGAATTGCACCTTGCAATGTGGAGATATTACTGTTTGTGCATTTACAATATTCATTGATTTTTGCCATTAAAAAACATCATGTTATTCATATACCAGAAATGTTTGAAGCTACTGACTGAATGAAAGGAGCTGGCATCTCACTCTCTTTGAATATTCTTTATCATGCTAGGATTAGCAGGAAAAAGCAAAAAATTTCAGAATTGCACCTTGCAATGTGGAGATATTACTGTTTGTGCATTTACAATATTCATTGATTTTTGCTATTGAAAAACGTCCAGAAATGTTTGAAGCTACTGACTGAATGAAAGGAGCTGGCATCTCACTCTCTTTGAATCTTCTTTATCATGCTAGGATTAGCAGGAAAAAGCAAAAAATTTCAGAAATGCACCTTGCAATGTGGAGATATTACTGTTTATGCATTTACAATATTCATTGATTTTTGCCATTGAAAAACGTCCAGAAATGTTTGAAGCTACTGACTGAATGAAAGGAGCTGGCATCTCACTCTCTTTGAATCTTCTTTATCATGCTAGGATTAGCAGGAAAAAGCAAAAAATTTCAGAATTGCACCTTGCAATGTGGAGATATTACTGTTTGTGCATTTACAATATTCATTGATTTTTGCCATTGAAAAACGTCCAGAAATGTTTGAAGCTACTGACTGAATGAAAGGAGCTGGCATCTCACTCTCTTTGAATCTTCTTTATCATGCTAGGATTAGCAAGAAAAAGCAAAAAATTTCAGAATTGCACCTTGCAATGTGGAGATATCACTGTTTGTGCATTTACAATATTCATTGATTTTTGCCATTGAAAAACATCATGTTATTCATATACCAGAAATGTTTGAAGCTACTGACTGAATGAAAGGAGCTGGCATCTCACTCTCTTTGAATCTTCTTTATCATGCTAGGATTAGCAGGAAAAAGCAAAAAATTTCAGAATTGCACCTTGCAATGTGGAGATATTACTGTTTGTGCATTTACAATATTCATTGATTTTTGCCATTGAAAAACGTCCAGAAATGTTTGAAGCTACTGACTGAATGAAAGGAGCTGGCATCTCACTCTCTTTGAATCTTCTTTATCATGCTAGGAATAGCAGGAAAAAGCAAAAAATTTCAGAATTGCACCTTGCAATGTGGAGATATTACTGTTTGTGCATTTACAATATTCATTGATTTTTGCCATTGAAAAACGTCCAGAAATGTTTGAAGCTACTGACTGAATGAAAGGAGCTGGCATCTCACTCTCTTTGAATCTTCTTTATCATGCTAGGATTAGCAGGAAAAAGCAAAAAATTTCAGAATTGCACCTTGCAATGTGGAGATATTACTGTTTGTGCATTTACAATATTCATTGATTTTTGCCATTGAAAAACGTCCAGAAATGTTTGAAGCTACTGACTGAATGAAAGGAGCTGGCATCTCACTCTCTTTGAATCTTCTTTATCATGCTAGGATTAGCAGGAAAAAGCAAAAAATTTCAGAATTGCACCTTGCAATGTGGAGATATTACTGTTTGTGCATTTACAATATTCATTGATTTTTGCCATTGAAAAACATCATGTTATTCATATACCAGAAATGTTTGAAGCTACTGACTGAATGAAAGGAGCTGGCATCTCACTCTCTTTGAATCTTCTTTATCATGCTAGGATTAGCAGGAAAAAGCAAAAAATTTCAGAATTGCACCTTGCAATGTGGAGATATTACTGTTTGTGCATTTACAATATTCATTGATTTTTGCCATTGAAAAACGTCCAGAAATGTTTGAAGCTACTGACTGAATGAAAGGAGCTGGCATCTCACTCTCTTTGAATCTTCTTTATCATGCTAGGATTAGCAGGAAAAAGTAAAAAATTTCAGAATTGCACCTTGCAATGTGGAGATATTACTGTTTGTGCATTTACAATATTCATTGATTTTTGCCATTGAAAAACATCATGTTCTTCATATACCAGAAATGTTTGAAGCTACTGACTGAATGAAAGGAGCTGGCATCTCACTCTCTTTGAATCTTCTTTATCATGCTAGGATTAGCAGGAAAAAGCAAAAAATTTCAGAATTGCACCTTGCAATGTGGAGATATTACTGTTTGTGCATTTACAATATTCATTGATTTTTGCCATTGAAAAACATCCAGAAATGTTTGAAGCTACTGACTGAATGAAAGGAGCTGGCAATTCACTCTCTTTGAATCTTCTTTATCATGCTAGGATTAGCAGGAAAAAGCAAAAAATTTCAGAATTGCACCTTGCAATGTGGAGATATTACTGTTTGTGCATTTACAATATTCATTGATTTTTGCCATTGAAAAACGTCCAGAAATGTTTGAAGCTACTGACTGAATGAAAGGAGCTGGCATCTCACTCTCTTTGAATCTTCTTTATCATGCTAGGATTAGCAGGAAAAAGCAAAAAATTTCAGAATTGCACCTTGCAATGTGGAGATATTACTGTTTGTGCATTTACAATATTCATTGATTTTTGCCATTGAAAAACGTCCAGAAATGTTTGAAGCTACTGACTGAATGAAAGGAGCTGGCATCTCACTCTCTTTGAATCTTCTTTATCATGCTAGGATTAGCAGGAAAAAGCAAAAGATTTCAGAATTGCACCTTGCAATGTAGAGATATTACTGTTTGTGCATTTACAATATTCATTGATTTTTGCCATTGAAAAACGTCCAGAAATGTTTGAAGCTACTGACTGAATGAAAGGAGCTGGCATCTCACTCTCTTTGAATCTTCTTTATCATGCTAGGATTAGCAGGAAAAAGCAAAAAATTTCAGAATTGCACCTTGCAATGTGGAGATATTACTGTTTGTGCATTTACAATATTCATTGATTTTTGCCATTGAAAAACGTCCAGAAATGTTTGAAGCTACTGACTGAATGAAAGGAGCTGGCATCTCACTCTCTTTGAATCTTCTTTATCATGCTAGGATTAGCAGGAAAAAGTAAAAAATTTCAGAATTGCACCTTGCAATGTGGAGATATTACTGTTTGTGCATTTACAATATTCATTGATTTTTGCCATTGAAAAACATCATGTTATTCATATACCAGAAATGTTTGAAGCTACTGACTGAATGAAAGGAGCTGGCATCTCACTCTCTTTGAATCTTCTTTATCATGCTAGGATTAGCAGGAAAAAGCAAAAAATTTCAGAATTGCACCTTGCAATGTGGAGATATTACTGTTTGTGCATTTACAATATTCATTGATTTTTGCCATTGAAAAACATCCAGAAATGTTTGAAGCTACTGACTGAATGAAAGGAGCTGGCAATTCACTCTCTTTGAATCTTCTTTATCATGCTAGGATTAGCAGGAAAAAGCAAAAAATTTCAGAATTGCACCTTGCAATGTGGAGATATTACTGTTTGTGCATTTACAATATTCATTGATTTTTGCCATTGAAAAACGTCCAGAAATGTTTGAAGCTACTGACTGAATGAAAGGAGCTGGCATCTCACTCTCTTTGAATCTTCTTTATCATGCTAGGATTAGCAGGAAAAAGCAAAAAATTTCAGAATTGCACCTTGCAATGTGGAGATATTACTGTTTGTGCATTTACAATATTCATTGATTTTTGCCATTGAAAAACGTCCAGAAATGTTTGAAGCTACTGACTGAATGAAAGGAGCTGGCATCTCACTCTCTTTGAATCTTCTTTATCATGCTAGGATTAGCAGGAAAAAGCAAAAAATTTCAGAATTGCACCTTGCAATGCAGAGATATTACTGTTTGTGCATTTACAATATTCATTGATTTTTGCCATTGAAAAACGTCCAGAAATGTTTGAAGCTACTGACTGAATGAAAGGAGCTGGCATCTCACTCTCTTTGAATCTTCTTTATCATGCTAGGATTAGCAGGAAAAAGCAAAAAATTTCAGAATTGCACCTTGCAATGTGGAGATATTACTGTTTGTGCATTTACAATATTCATTGATTTTTGCCATTGAAAAACGTCCAGAAATGTTTGAAGCTACTGACTGAATGAAAGGAGCTGGCATCTCACTCTCTTTGAATCTTCTTTATCATGGTAGGATTAGCAGGAAAAAGCAAAAAATTTCAGAATTGCACCTTGCAATGCGGAGAAATTACTGTTTGTGCATTTACAATATTCATTGATTTTTGCCATTGAAAAACGTCCAGAAATGTTTGAAGCTACTGACTGAATGAAAGGAGCTGGCATCTCACTCTCTTTGAATCTTCTTTATCATGCTAGGATTAGCAGGAAAAAGCAAAAAATTTCAGAATTGCACCTTGCAATGTGGAGATATTACTGTTTGTGCATTTACAATATTCATTGATTTTTGCCATTGAAAAACGTCCAGAAATGTTTGAAGCTACTGACTGAATGAAAGGAGCTGGCATCTCACTCTCTTTGAATCTTCTTTATCATGCTAGGATTAGCAGGAAAAAGCAAAAAATTTCAGAATTGCACCTTGCAATGTGGAGATATTACTGTTTGTGCATTTACAATATTCATTGATTTTTGCCATTGAAAAACGTCCAGAAATGTTTGAAGCTACTGACTGAATGAAAGGAGCTGGCATCTCACTCTCTTTGAATCTTCTTTATCATGCTAGGATTAGCAGGAAAAAGCAAAAAATTTCAGAATTTCACCTTGCAATGTGGAGATATTACTGTTTGTGCATTTACAATATTCATTGATTTTTGCCATTGAAAAACGTCCAGAAATGTTTGAAGCTACTGACTGAATGAAAGGAGCTGGCATCTCACTCTCTTTGAATCTTCTTTATCATGCTAGGATTAGCAGGAAAAAGCAAAAAATTTCAGAATTGCACCTTGCAATGTGGAGATATTACTGTTTGTGCATTTACAATATTCATTGATTTTTGCCATTGAAAAACGTCCAGAAATGTTTGAAGCTACTGACTGAATGAAAGGAGCTGGCATCTCACTCTCTTTGAATCTTCTTTATCATGCTAGGATTAGCAAGAAAAAGCAAAAAATTTCAGAATTGCACCTTGCAATGTGGAGATATTACTGTTTGTGCATTTACAATATTCATTGATTTTTGCCATTGAAAAACATCATGTTATTCATATACCAGAAATGTTTGAAGCTACTGACTGAATGAAAGGAGCTGGCATCTCACTCTCTTTGAATCTTCTTTATCATGCTAGGATTAGCAGGAAAAAGCAAAAAATTTCAGAATTGCACCTTGCAATGTGGAGATATTACTGTTTGTGCATTTACAATATTCATTGATTTTTGCCATTGAAAAACGTCCAGAAATGTTTGAAGCTATTGACTGAATGAAAGGAGCTGGCATCTCACTCTCTTTGAATCTTCTTTATCATGCTAGGATTAGCAGGAAAAAGCAAAAAATTTCAGAATTGCACCTTGCAATGTGGAGATATTACTGTTTGTGCATTTACAATATTCATTGATTTTTGCCATTGAAAAACATCATGTTATTCATATACCAGAAATGTTTGAAGCTACTGACTGAATGAAAGGAGCTGGCATCTCACTCTCTTTGAATCTTCTTTATCATGCTAGGATTAGCAGGAAAAAGCAAAAAATTTCAGAATTGCACCTTGCAATGTGGAGATATTACTGTTTGTGCATTTACAATATTCATTGATTTTTGCCATTGAAAAACGTCCAGAAATGTTTGAAGCTACTGACTGAATGAAAGGAGCTGGCATCTCACTCTCTTTGAATCTTCTTTATCATGCTAGGATTAGCAGGAAAAAGCAAAAGATTTCAGAATTGCACCTTGCAATGTAGAGATATTACTCTTTGTGCATTTACAATATTCATTGATTTTTGCCATTGAAAAACGTCCAGAAATGTTTGAAGCTACTGACTGAATGAAAGGAGCTGGCATCTCACTCTCTTTGAATCTTCTTTATCATGCTAGGATTAGCAGGAAAAAGCAAAAAATTTCAGAATTGCACCTTGCAATGTGGAGATATTACTGTTTGTGCATTTACAATATTCATTGATTTTTGCCATTGAAAAACGTCCAGAAATGTTTGAAGCTACTGACTGAATGAAAGGAGCTGGCATCTCACTCTCTTTGAATCTTCTTTATCATGCTAGGATTAGCAGGAAAAAGTAAAAAATTTCAGAATTGCACCTTGCAATGTGGAGATATTACTGTTTGTGCATTTACAATATTCATTGATTTTTGCCATTGAAAAACATCATGTTATTCATATACCAGAAATGTTTGAAGCTACTGACTGAATGAAAGGAGCTGGCATCTCACTCTCTTTGAATCTTCTTTATCATGCTAGGATTAGCAGGAAAAAGCAAAAAATTTCAGAATTGCACCTTGCAATGTGGAGATATTACTGTTTGTGCATTTACAATATTCATTGATTTTTGCCATTGAAAAACATCCAGAAATGTTTGAAGCTACTGACTGAATGAAAGGAGCTGGCAATTCACTCTCTTTGAATCTTCTTTATTATGCTAGGATTAGCAGGAAAAAGCAAAAAATTTCAGAATTGCACCTTGCAATGTGGAGATATTACTGTTTGTGCATTTACAATATTCATTGATTTTTGCCATTGAAAAACGTCCAGAAATGTTTGAAGCTACTGACTGAATGAAAGGAGCTGGCATCTCACTCTCTTTGAATCTTCTTTATCATGCTAGGATTAGCAGGAAAAAGCAAAAAATTTCAGAATTGCACCTTGCAATGTGGAGATATTACTGTTTGTGCATTTACAATATTCATTGATTTTTGCCATTGAAAAACGTCCAGAAATGTTTGAAGCTACTGACTGAATGAAAGGAGCTGGCATCTCACTCTCTTTGAATCTTCTTTATCATGCTAGGATTAGCAGGAAAAAGCAAAAAATTTCAGAATTGCACCTTGCAATGCAGAGATATTACTGTTTGTGCATTTACAATATTCATTGATTTTTGCCATTGAAAAACGTCCAGAAATGTTTGAAGCTACTGACTGAATGAAAGGAGCTGGCATCTCACTCTCTTTGAATCTTCTTTATCATGCTAGGATTAGCAGGAAAAAGCAAAAAATTTCAGAATTGCACCTTGCAATGTGGAGATATTACTGTTTGTGCATTTACAATATTCATTGATTTTTGCCATTGAAAAACGTCCAGAAATGTTTGAAGCTACTGACTGAATGAAAGGAGCTGGCATCTCACTCTCTTTGAATCTTCTTTATCATGGTAGGATTAGCAGGAAAAAGCAAAAAATTTCAGAATTGCACCTTGCAATGCGGAGAAATTACTGTTTGTGCATTTACAATATTCATTGATTTTTGCCATTGAAAAACGTCCAGAAATGTTTGAAGCTACTGACTGAATGAAAGGAGCTGGCATCTCACTCTCTTTGAATCTTCTTTATCATGCTAGGATTAGCAGGAAAAAGCAAAAAATTTCAGAATTGCACCTTGCAATGTGGAGATATTACTGTTTGTGCATTTACAATATTCATTGATTTTTGCCATTGAAAAACGTCCAGAAATGTTTGAAGCTACTGACTGAATGAAAGGAGCTGGCATCTCACTCTCTTTGAATCTTCTTTATCATGCTAGGATTAGCAGGAAAAAGCAAAAAATTTCAGAATTGCACCTTGCAATGTGGAGATATTACTGTTTGTGCATTTACAATATTCATTGATTTTTGCCATTGAAAAACGTCCAGAAATGTTTG
The DNA here is from genome assembly GCF_046119375.1 of Phyllobates terribilis. Lineage (NCBI taxonomy): Eukaryota > Metazoa > Chordata > Amphibia > Anura > Dendrobatidae > Phyllobates > Phyllobates terribilis. The sequence goes on from NW_027362901.1 coordinate 1,200,208, forward strand.
AAGCTACTGACTGAATGAAAGGAGCTGGCATCTCACTCTCTTTGAATCTTCTTTATCATGCTAGGATTAGCAGGAAAAAGCAAAAAATTTCAGAATTTCACCTTGCAATGTGGAGATATTACTGTTTGTGCATTTACAATATTCATTGATTTTTGCCATTGAAAAACGTCCAGAAATGTTTGAAGCTACTGACTGAATGAAAGGAGCTGGCATCTCACTCTCTTTGAATCTTCTTTATCATGCTAGGATTAGCAGGAAAAAGCAAAAAATTTCAGAATTGCACCTTGCAATGTGGAGATATTACTGTTTGTGCATTTACAATATTCATTGATTTTTGCCATTGAAAAACGTCCAGAAATGTTTGAAGCTACTGACTGAATGAAAGGAGCTGGCATCTCACTCTCTTTGAATCTTCTTTATCATGCTAGGATTAGCAAGAAAAAGCAAAAAATTTCAGAATTGCACCTTGCAATGTGGAGATATTACTGTTTGTGCATTTACAATATTCATTGATTTTTGCCATTGAAAAACATCATGTTATTCATATACCAGAAATGTTTGAAGCTACTGACTGAATGAAAGGAGCTGGCATCTCACTCTCTTTGAATCTTCTTTATCATGCTAGGATTAGCAGGAAAAAGCAAAAAATTTCAGAATTGCACCTTGCAATGTGGAGATATTACTGTTTGTGCATTTACAATATTCATTGATTTTTGCCATTGAAAAACGTCCAGAAATGTTTGAAGCTATTGACTGAATGAAAGGAGCTGGCATCTCACTCTCTTTGAATCTTCTTTATCATGCTAGGATTAGCAGGAAAAAGCAAAAAATTTCAGAATTGCACCTTGCAATGTGGAGATATTACTGTTTGTGCATTTACAATATTCATTGATTTTTGCCATTGAAAAACATCATGTTATTCATATACCAGAAATGTTTGAAGCTACTGACTGAATGAAAGGAGCTGGCATCTCACTCTCTTTGAATCTTCTTTATCATGCTAGGATTAGCAGGAAAAAGCAAAAAATTTCAGAATTGCACCTTGCAATGTGGAGATATTACTGTTTGTGCATTTACAATATTCATTGATTTTTGCCATTGAAAAACGTCCAGAAATGTTTGAAGCTACTGACTGAATGAAAGGAGCTGGCATCTCACTCTCTTTGAATCTTCTTTATCATGCTAGGATTAGCAGGAAAAAGCAAAAAATTTCAGAATTGCACCTTGCAATGTGGAGATATTACTGTTTGTGCATTTACAATATTCATTGATTTTTGCCATTGAAAAACATCATGTTATTCATATACCAGAAATGTTTGAAGCTACTGACTGAATGAAAGGAGCTGGCATCTCACTCTCTTTGAATCTTCTTTATCATGCTAGGATTAGCAGGAAAAAGCAAAAAATTTCAGAATTGCACCTTGCAATGTGGAGATATTACTGTTTGTGCATTTACAATATTCATTGATTTTTGCCATTGAAAAACGTCCAGAAATGTTTGAAGCTACTGACTGAATGAAAGGAGCTGGCATCTCACTCTCTTTGAATCTTCTTTATCATGCTAGGATTAGCAGGAAAAAGCAAAAAATTTCAGAATTGCACCTTGCAATGTGGAGATATTACTGTTTGTGCATTTACAATATTCATTGATTTTTGCCATTGAAAAACGTCCAGAAATGTTTGAAGCTACTGACTGAATGAAAGGAGCTGGCATCTCACTCTCTTTGAATCTTCTTTATCATGCTAGGATTAGCAGGAAAAAGCAAAAAATTTCAGAATTGCACCTTGCAATGTGGAGATATTACTGTTTGTGCATTTACAATATTCATTGATTTTTGCCATTGAAAAAACATCATGTTATTCATATACCAGAAATGTTTGAAGCTACTGACTGAATGAAAGGAGCTGGCATCTCACTCTCTTTGAATCTTCTTTATCATGCTAGGATTAGCAGGAAAAAGCAAAAAATTTCAGAATTGCACCTTGCAATGTGGAGATATTACTGTTTGTGCATTTACAATATTCATTGATTTTTGCCATTGAAAAACATCATGTTATTCATATACCAGAAATGTTTGAAGCTACTGACTGAATGAAAGGAGCTGGCATCTCACTCTCTTTGAATCTTCTTTATCATGCTTGGATTAGCAGGAAAAAGCAAAAAATTTCAGAATTGCACCTTACAATGTGGAGATATTACTGTTTGTGCATTTACAATATTCATTGATTTTTGCCATTGAAAAACGTCCAGAAATGTTTGAAGCTACTGACTGAATGAAAGGAGCTGGCATCTCACTCTCTTTGAATCTTCTTTATCATGCTAGGATTAGCAGGAAAAAGCAAAAAATTTCAGAATTGCACCTTGCAATGTGGAGATATTACTGTTTGTGCATTTACAATATTCATTGATTTTTGCCATTGAAAAACATCATGTTATTCATATACCAGAAATGTTTGAAGCTATTGACTGAATGAAAGGAGCTGGCATCTCACTCTCTTTGAATCTTCTTTATCATGCTAGGATTAGCAGGAAAAAGCAAAAAATTTCAGAATTGCACCTTGCAATGTGGAGATATTACTGTTTGTGCATTTACAATATTCATTGATTTTTGCCATTGAAAAACATCATGTTATTCATATACCAGAAATGTTTGAAGCTACTGATTGAATGAAAGGAGCTGGCATCTCACTCTCTTTGAATCTTCTTTATCATGCTAGGATTAGCAGGAAAAAGCAAAAAATTTCGGAATTGCACCTTGCAATGTGGAGATATTACTGTTTGTGCATTTACAATATTCATTGATTTTTGCCATTGAAAAACGTCCAGAAATGTTTGAAGCTACTGACTGAATGAAAGGAGCTGGCATCTCACTCTCTTTGAATCTTCTTTATCATGCTAGGATTAGCAGGAAAAAGCAAAAAATTTCAGAATTGCACCTTGCAATGTGGAGATATTACTGTTTGTGCATTTACAATATTCATTGATTTTTGCCATTGAAAAACGTCCAGAAATGTTTGAAGCTACTGACTGAATGAAAGGAGCTGGCATCTCACTCTCTTTGAATCTTCTTTATCATGCTAGGATTAGCAAGAAAAAGCAAAAAATTTCAGAATTGCACCTTGCAATGTGGAGATATTACTGTTTGTGCATTTACAATATTCATTGATTTTTGCCATTGAAAAACGTCCAGAAATGTTTGAAGCTACTGACTGAATGAAAGGAGCTGGCATCTCACTCTCTTTGAATCTTCTTTATCATGCTAGGATTAGCAGGAAAAAGCAAAAAATTTCAGAATTGCACCTTGCAATGTGGAGATATTACTGTTTGTGCATTTACAATATTCATTGATTTTTGCCATTGAAAAACGTCCAGAAATGTTTGAAGCTACTGACTGAATGAAAGGAGCTGGCATCTCACTCTCTTTGAATCTTCTTTATCATGCTAGGATTAGCAGGAAAAAGCAAAAAATTTCAGAATTGCACCTTGCAATGTGGAGATATTACTGTTTGTGCATTTACAATATTCATTGATTTTTGCCATTGAAAAACATCATTTTATTCATATACCAGAAATGTTTGAAGCTACTGACTGAATGAAAGGAGCTGGCATCTCACTCTCTTTGAATCTTCTTTATAATGCTAGGACTAGCAGGAAAAATCAAAAAATTTCAGAATTGCACCTTGCAATGTGGAGATATTACTGTTTGTGCATTTACAATATTCACTGATTTTTGCCATTGAAAAACGTCCAGAAATGTTTGAAGCTACTGACTGAATGAAAGGAGCTGGCATCTCACTCTCTTTGAATATTCTTTATCATGCTAGGATTAGCAGGAAAAAGCAAAAAATTTCAGAATTGCACCTTGCAATGCGGAGAAATTACTGTTTGTGCATTTACAATATTCATTGATTTTTGCCATTGAAAAACGTCCAGAAATGTTTGAAGCTACTGACTGAATGAAAGGAGCTGGCATCTCACTCTCTTTGAATCTTCTTTATCATGCTAGGATTAGCAGGAAAAAGCAAAAAATTTCAGAATTGCACCTTGCAATGTGGAGATATTACTGTTTGTGCATTTACAATATTCATTGATTTTTGCCATTGAAAAACGTCCAGAAATGTTTGAAGCTACTGACTGAATGAAAGGAGCTGGCATCTCACTCTCTTTGAATCTTCTTTATCATGCTAGGATTAGCAGGAAAAAGCAAAAAATTTCAGAATTGCACCTTGCAATGCGGAGAAATTACTGTTTGTGCATTTACAATATTCATTGATTTTTGCCATTGAAAAACGTCCAGAAATGTTTGAAGCTACTGACTGAATGAAAGGAGCTGGCATCTCACTCTCTTTGAATCTTCTTTATCATGCTAGGATTAGCAGGAAAAAGCAAAAAATTTCAGAATTGCACCTTGCAATGTGGAGATATTACTGTTTGTGCATTTACAATATTCATTGATTTTTGCCATTGAAAAACGTCCAGAAATGTTTGAAGCTACTGACTGAATGAAAGGAGCTGGCATCTCACTCTCTTTGAATCTTCTTTATCATGCTAGGATTAGCAGGAAAAAGCAAAAAATTTCAGAATTGCACCTTGCAATGCGGAGAAATTACTGTTTGTGCATTTACAATATTCATTGATTTTTGCCATTGAAAAACGTCCAGAAATGTTTGAAGCTACTGACTGAATGAAAGGAGCTGGCATCTCACTCTCTTTGAATCTTCTTTATCATGCTAGGATTAGCAGGAAAAAGCAAAAAATTTCAGAATTGCACCTTGCAATGTGGAGATATTACTGTTTGTGCATTTACAATATTCATTGATTTTTGCCATTGAAAAACATCATGTTATTCATATACCAGAAATGTTTGAAGCTATTGACTGAATGAAAGGAGCTGGCATCTCACTCTCTTTGAATCTTCTTTATCATGCTAGGATTAGCAGGAAAAAGCAAAAAATTTCAGAATTGCACCTTGCAATGTGGAGATATTACTGTTTGTGCATTTACAATATTCATTGATTTTTGCCATTGAAAAACATCATGTTATTCATATACCAGAAATGTTTGAAGCTACTGATTGAATGAAAGGAGCTGGCATCTCACTCTCTTTGAATCTTCTTTATCATGCTAGGATTAGCAGGAAAAAGCAAAAAATTTCAGAATTGCACCTTGCAATGTGGAGATATTACTGTTTGTGCATTTACAATATTCATTGATTTTTGCCATTGAAAAACGTCCAGAAATGTTTGAAGCTACTGACTGAATGAAAGGAGCTGGCATCTCACTCTCTTTGAATCTTCTTTATCATGCTAGGATTAGCAGGAAAAAGCAAAAAATTTCAGAATTGCACCTTGCAATGTGGAGATATTACTGTTTGTGCATTTACAATATTCATTGATTTTTGCCATTGAAAAACGTCCAGAAATGTTTGAAGCTACTGACTGAATGAAAGGAGCTGGCATCTCACTCTCTTTGAATCTTCTTTATCATGCTAGGATTAGCAAGAAAAAGCAAAAAATTTCAGAATTGCACCTTGCAATGTGGAGATATTACTGTTTGTGCATTTACAATATTCATTGATTTTTGCCATTGAAAAACGTCCAGAAATGTTTGAAGCTACTGACTGAATGAAAGGAGCTGGCATCTCACTCTCTTTGAGTCTTCTTTATCATGCTAGGATTAGCAGGAAAAAGCAAAAAATTTCAGAATTGCACCTTGCAATGTGGAGATATTACTGTTTGTGCATTTACAATATTCATTGATTTTTGCCATTGAAAAACGTCCAGAAATGTTTGAAGCTACTGACTGAATGAAAGGAGCTGGCATCTCACTCTCTTTCAATCTTCTTTATCATGCTAGGATTAGCAGGAAAAAGCAAAAAATTTCAGAATTGCACTTTGCAATGTGGAGATATTACTGTTTGTGCATTTACAATATTCATTGATTTTTGCCATTGAAAAACATCATGTTATTCATATACCAGAAATGTTTGAAGCTACTGACTGAATGAAAGGAGCTGGCATCTCACTCTCTTTGAATCTTCTTTATCATGCTAGGATTAGCAGGAAAAAGCAAAAAATTTCAGAATTGCACCTTGCAATGTGGAGATATTACTGTTTGTGCATTTACAATATTCATTGATTTTTGCCATTGAAAAACGTCCAGAAATGTTTGAAGCTACTGACTGAATGAAAGGAGCTGGCATCTCACTCTCTTTGAATCTTCTTTATCATGCTAGGATTAGCAGGAAAAAGCAAAAAATTTCAGAATTGCACCTTGCAATGTGGAGATATTACTGTTTGTGCATTTACAATATTCATTGATTTTTGCCATTGAAAAACGTCCAGAAATGTTTGAAGCTACTGACTGAATGAAAGGAGCTGGCATCTCACTCTCTTTGAATCTTCTTTATCATGCTAGGATTAGCAAGAAAAAGCAAAAAATTTCAGAATTGCACCTTGCAATATGGAGATATTACTGTTTGTGCATTTACAATATTCATTGATTTTTGCCATTGAAAAACATCATGTTATTCATATACCAGAAATGTTTGAAGCTACTGACTGAATGAAAGGAGCTGGCATCTCACTCTCTTTGAATCTTCTTTATCATGCTAGGATTAGCAGGAAAAAGCAAAAAATTTCAGAATTGCACCTTGCAATGTGGAGATATTACTGTTTGTGCATTTACAATATTCATTGATTTTTGCCATTGAAAAACGTCCAGAAATGTTTGAAGCTACTGACTGAATGAAAGGAGCTGGCATCTCACTCTCTTTGAATATTCTTTATCATGCTAGGATTAGCAGGAAAAAGCAAAAAATTTCAGAATTGCACCTTGCAATGCTGAGAAATTACTGTTTGTGCATTTACAATATTCATTGATTTTTGCCATTGAAAAACGTCCAGAAATGTTTGAAGCTACTGACTGAATGAAAGGAGCTGGCATCTCACTCTCTTTGAATCTTCTTTATCATGCTAGGATTAGCAGGAAAAAGCAAAAAATTTCAGAATTGCACCTTGCAATGTGGAGATATTACTGTTTGTGCATTTACAATATTCATTGATTTTTGCCATTGAAAAACGTCCAGAAATGTTTGAAGCTACTGACTGAATGAAAGGAGCTGGCATCTCACTCTCTTTGAATCTTCTTTATCATGCTAGGATTAGCAGGAAAAAGCAAAAAATTTCAGAATTGCACCTTGCAATGCGGAGAAATTACTGTTTGTGCATTTACAATATTCATTGATTTTTGCCATTGAAAAACGTCCAGAAATGTTTGAAGCTACTGACTGAATGAAAGGAGCTGGCATCTCACTCTCTTTGAATCTTCTTTATCATGCTAGGATTAGCAGGAAAAAGCAAAAAATTTCAGAATTGCACCTTGCAATGTGGAGATATTACTGTTTGTGCATTTACAATATTCATTGATTTTTGCCATTGAAAAACGTCCAGAAATGTTTGAAGCTACTGACTGAATGAAAGGAGCTGGCATCTCACTCTCTTTGAATCTTCTTTATCATGCTAGGATTAGCAGGAAAAAGCAAAAAATTTCAGAATTGCACCTTGCAATGCGGAGAAATTACTGTTTGTGCATTTACAATATTCATTGATTTTTGCCATTGAAAAACGTCCAGAAATGTTTGAAGCTACTGACTGAATGAAAGGAGCTGGCATCTCACTCTCTTTGAATCTTCTTTATCATGCTAGGATTAGCAGGAAAAAGCAAAAAATTTCAGAATTGCACCTTGCAATGCGGAGAAATTACTGTTTGTGCATTTACAATATTCATTGATTTTTGCCATTGAAAAACGTCCAGAAATGTTTGAAGCTACTGACTGAATGAAAGGAGCTGGCATCTCACTCTCTTTGAATCTTCTTTATCATGCTAGGATTAGCAGGAAAAAGCAAAAAATTTCAGAATTGCACCTTGCAATGTGGAGATATTACTGTTTGTGCATTTACAATATTCATTGATTTTTGCCATTGAAAAACATCATGTTATTCATATACCAGAAATGTTTGAAGCTATTGACTGACTGAAAGGAGCTGGCATCTCACTCTCTTTGAATCTTCTTTATCATGCTAGGATTAGCAGGAAAAAGCAAAAAATTTCAGAATTGCACCTTGCAATGTGGAGATATTACTGTTTGTGCATTTACAGTATTCATTGATTTTTGCCATTGAAAAACATCATGTTATTCATATACCAGAAATGTTTGAAGCTACTGACTGAATGAAAGGAGCTGGCATCTCACTCTCTTTGAATCTTCTTTATCATGCTAGGATTAGCAAGAAAAAGCAAAAAATTTCAGAATTGCACCTTGCAATGTGGAGATATTACTGTTTGTGCATTTACAATATTCATTGATTTTTGCCATTGAAAAACGTCCAGAAATGTTTGAAGCTACTGACTGAATGAAAGGAGCTGGCATCTCACTCTCTTTGAGTCTTCTTTATCATGCTAGGATTAGCAGGAAAAAGCAAAAAATTTCAGAATTGCACCTTGCAATGTGGAGATATTACTGTTTGTGCATTTACAATATTCATTGATTTTTGCCATTGAAAAACGTCCAGAAATGTTTGAAGCTACTGACTGAATGAAAGGAGCTGGCATCTCACTCTCTTTCAATCTTCTTTATCATGCTAGGATTAGCAGGAAAAAGCAAAAAATTTCAGAATTGCACTTTGCAATGTGGAGATATTACTGTTTGTGCATTTACAATATTCATTGATTTTTGCCATTGAAAAACATCATGTTATTCATATACCAGAAATGTTTGAAGCTACTGACTGAATGAAAGGAGCTGGCATCTCACTCTCTTTGAATCTTCTTTATCATGCTAGGATTAGCAGGAAAAAGCAAAAAATTTCAGAATTGCACCTTGCAATGTGGAGATATTACTGTTTGTGCATTTACAATATTCATTGATTTTTGCCATTGAAAAACGTCCAGAAATGTTTGAAGCTACTGACTGAATGAAAGGAGCTGGCATCTCACTCTCTTTGAATCTTCTTTATCATGCTAGGATTAGCAGGAAAAAGCAAAAAATTTCAGAATTGCACCTTGCAATGTGGAGATATTACTGTTTGTGCATTTACAATATTCATTGATTTTTGCCATTGAAAAACGTCCAGAAATGTTTGAAGCTACTGACTGAATGAAAGGAGCTGGCATCTCACTCTCTTTGAATCTTCTTTATCATGCTAGGATTAGCAAGAAAAAGCAAAAAATTTCAGAATTGCACCTTGCAATGTGGAGATATTACTGTTTGTGCATTTACAATATTCATTGATTTTTGCCATTGAAAAACGTCCAGAAATGTTTGAAGCTACTGACTGAATGAAAGGAGCTGGCATCTCACTCTCTTTCAATCTTCTTTATCATGCTAGGATTAGCAGGAAAAAGCAAAAAATTTCAGAATTGCACTTTGCAATGTGGAGATATTACTGTTTGTGCATTTACAATATTCATTGATTTTTGCCATTGAAAAACATCATGTTATTCATATACCAGAAATGTTTGAAGCTACTGACTGAATGAAAGGAGCTGGAATCTCACTCTCTTTGAATCTTCTTTATCATGCTAGGATTAGCAGGAAAAAGCAAAAAATTTCAGAATTGCACCTTGCAATGTGGAGATATTACTGTTTGTGCATTTACAATATTCATTGATTTTTGCCATTGAAAAACGTCCAGAAATGTTTGAAGCTACTGACTGAATGAAAGGAGCTGGCATCTCACTCTCTTTGAATCTTCTTTATCATGCTAGGATTAGCAGGAAAAAGCAAAAAATTTCAGAATTGCACCTTGCAATGTGGAGATATTACTGTTTGTGCATTTACAATATTCATTGATTTTTGCCATTGAAAAACGTCCAGAAATGTTTGAAGCTACTGACTGAATGAAAGGAGCTGGCATCTCACTCTCTTTGAATCTTCTTTATCATGCTAGGATTAGCAAGAAAAAGCAAAAAATTTCAGAATTGCACCTTGCAATGTGGAGATATTACTGTTTGTGCATTTACAATATTCATTGATTTTTGCCATTGAAAAACATCATGTTATTCATATACCAGAAATGTTTGAAGCTACTGACTGAATGAAAGGAGCTGGCATCTCACTCTCTTTGAATCTTCTTTATCATGCTAGGATTAGCAGGAAAAAGCAAAAAATTTCAGAATTGCACCTTGCAATGTGGAGATATTACTGTTTGTGCATTTACAATATTCATTGATTTTTGCCATTGAAAAACGTCCAGAAATGTTTGAAGCTACTGACTGAATGAAAGGAGCTGGCATCTCACTCTCTTTGAATCTTCTTTATCATGCTAGGATTAGCAGGAAAAAGTAAAAAATTTCAGAATTGCACCTTGCAATGTGGAGATATTACTGTTTGTGCATTTACAATATTCATTGATTTTTGCCATTGAAAAACATCATGTTATTCATATACCAGAAATGTTTGAAGCTACTGACTGAATGAAAGGAGCTGGCATCTCACTCTCTTTGAATCTTCTTTATCATGCTAGGATTAGCAGGAAAAAGCAAAAAATTTCAGAATTGCACCTTGCAATGTGGAGATATTACTGTTTGTGCATTTACAATATTCATTGATTTTTGCCATTGAAAAACGTCCAGAAATGTTTGAAGCTACTGACTGAATGAAAGGAGCTGGCATCTCACTCTCTTTGAATCTTCTTTATCATGCTAGGATTAGCAAGAAAAAGCAAAAAATTTCAGAATTGCACCTTGCAATGTGGAGATATTACTGTTTGTGCATTTACAATATTCATTGATTTTTGCCATTGAAAAACGTCCAGAAATGTTTGAAGCTACTGACTGAATGAAAGGAGCTGGCATCTCACTCTCTTTGAGTCTTCTTTATCATGCTAGGATTAGCAGGAAAAAGCAAAAAATTTCAGAATTGCACCTTGCAATGTGGAGATATTACTGTTTGTGCATTTACAATATTCATTGATTTTTGCCATTGAAAAACGTCCAGAAATGTTTGAAGCTACTGACTGAATGAAAGGAGCTGGCATCTCACTCTCTTTCAATCTTCTTTATCATGCTAGGATTAGCAGGAAAAAGCAAAAAATTTCAGAATTGCACTTTGCAATGTGGAGATATTACTGTTTGTGCATTTACAATATTCATTGATTTTTGCCATTGAAAAACATCATGTTATTCATATACCAGAAATGTTTGAAGCTACTGACTGAATGAAAGGAGCTGGCATCTCGCTCTCTTTGAATCTTCTTTATCATGCTAGGATTAGCAGGAAAAAGCAAAAAATTTCAGAATTGCACCTTGCAATGTGGAGATATTACTGTTTGTGCATTTACAATATTCATTGATTTTTGCCATTGAAAAACGTCCAGAAATGTTTGAAGCTACTGACTGAATGAAAGGAGCTGGCATCTCACTCTCTTTGAATCTTCTTTATCATGCTAGGATTAGCAGGAAAAAGCAAAAAATTTCAGAATTGCACCTTGCAATGTGGAGATATTACTGTTTGTGCATTTACAATATTCATTGATTTTTGCCATTGAAAAACGTCCAGAAATGTTTGAAGCTACTGACTGAATGAAAGGAGCTGGCATCTCACTCTCTTTGAATCTTCTTTATCATGCTAGGATTAGCAAGAAAAAGCAAAAAATTTCAGAATTGCACCTTGCAATGTGGAGATATTACTGTTTGTGCATTTACAATATTCATTGATTTTTGCCATTGAAAAACATCATGTTATTCATATACCAGAAATGTTTGAAGCTACTGACTGAATGAAAGGAGCTGGCATCTCACTCTCTTTGAATCTTCTTTATCATGCTAGGATTAGCAGGAAAAAGCAAAAAAATTCAGAATTGCACCTTGCAATGTGGAGATATTACTGTTTGTGCATTTACAATATTCATTGATTTTTGCCATTGAAAAACGTCCAGAAATGTTTGAAGCTACTGACTGAATGAAAGGAGCTGGCATCTCACTCTCTTTGAATCTTCTTTATCATGCTAGGATTAGCAGGAAAAAGTAAAAAATTTCAGAATTGCACCTTGCAATGTGGAGATATTACTGTTTGTGCATTTACAATATTCATTGATTTTTGCCATTGAAAAACATCATGTTATTCATATACCAGAAATGTTTGAAGCTACTGACTGAATGAAAGGAGCTGGCATCTCACTCTCTTTGAATCTTCTTTATCATGCTAGGATTAGCAGGAAAAAGCAAAAAATTTCAGAATTGCACCTTGCAATGTGGAGATATTACTGTTTGTGCATTTACAATATTCATTGATTTTTGCCATTGAAAAACATCATGTTATTCATATACCAGAAATGTTTGAAGCTACTGACTGAATGAAAGGAGCTGGCATCTCACTCTCTTTGAATCTTCTTTATCATGCTAGGATTAGCAGGAAAAAGCAAAAAATTTCAGAATTGCACCTTGCAATGTGGAGATATTACTGTTTGTGCATTTACAATATTCATTGATTTTTGCCATTGAAAAACGTCCAGAAATGTTTGAAGCTACTGACTGAATGAAAGAAGCTGGCATCTCACTCTCTTTGAATCTTCTTTATCATGCTAGGATTAGCAGGAAAAAGCAAAAAATTTCAGAATTGCACCTTGCAATGTGGAGATATTACTGTTTGTGCATTTACAATATTCATTGATTTTTGCCATTGAAAAACATCATGTTATTCATATACCAGAAATGTTTGAAGCTACTGACTGAATGAAAGGAGCTGGCATCTCACTCTCTTTGAATCTTCTTTATCATGCTAGGATTAGCAGGAAAAAGCAAAAAATTTCAGAATTGCACCTTGCAATGTGGAGATATTACTGTTTGTGCATTTACAATATTCATTGATTTTTGCCATTGAAAAACATCATGATATTCATATACCAGAAATGTTTGAAGCTACTGACTGAATGAAAGGAGCTGGCATCTCACTCTCTTTGAATCTTCTTTATCATGCTAGGATTAGCAGGAAAAAGCAAAAAATTTCAGAATTGCACCTTGCAATGTGGAGATATTACTGTTTGTGCATTTACAATATTCATTGATTTTTGCCATTGAAAAACGTCCAGAAATGTTTGAAGCTACTGACTGAATGAAAGGAGCTGGCATCTCACTCTCTTTGAATCTTCTTTATCATGCTAGGATTAGCAGGAAAAAGCAAAAAATTTCAGAATTGCACCTTGCAATGTGGAGATATTACTGTTTGTGCATTTACAATATTCATTGATTTTTGCCATTGAAAAACATCATGTTATTCATATACCAGAAATGTTTGAAGCTACTGACTGAATGAAAGGAGCTGGCATCTCACTCTCTTTGAATCTTCTTTATCATGCTAGGATTAGCAGGAAAAAGCAAAAAATTTCAGAATTGCACCTTGCAATGTGGAGATATTACTGTTTGTGCATTTACAATATTCATTGATTTTTGCCATTGAAAAACATCATGTTATTCATATACCAGAAATGTTTGAAGCTACTGACTGAATGAAAGGAGCTGGCATCTCACTCTCTTTGAATCTTCTTTATCATGCTAGGATTAGCAGGAAAAAGCAAAAAATTTCAGAATTGCACCTTGCAATGTGGAGATATTACTGTTTGTGCATTTACAATATTCATTGATTTTTGCCATTGAAAAACATCATGATATTCATATACCAGAAATGTTTGAAGCTACTGACTGAATGAAAGGAGCTGGCATCTCACTCTCTTTGAATCTTCTTTATCATGCTAGGATTAGCAGGAAAAAGCAAAAAATTTCAGAATTGCACCTTGCAATGTGGAGATATTACTGTTTGTGCATTTACAATATTCATTGATTTTTGCCATTGAAAAACGTCCAGAAATGTTTGAAGCTACTGACTGAATGAAAGGAGCTGGCATCTCACTCTCTTTGAATCTTCTTTATCATGCTAGGATTAGCAGGAAAAAGCAAAAAATTTCAGAATTGCACCTTGCAATGTGGAGATATTACTGTTTGTGCATTTACAATATTCATTGATTTTTGCCATTGAAAAATGTCCAGAAATGTTTGAAGCTACTGACTGAATGAAAGGAGCTGGCATCTCACTCTCTTTGAATGTTCTTTATCATGCTAGGATTAGCAAGAAAAAGCAAAAAATTTCAGAATTGCACCTTGCAATGTGGAGATATTACTGTTTGTGCATTTACAATATTCATTGATTTTTGCCATTGAAAAATATCATGTTATTCATATACCAGAAATGTTTGAAGCTACTGACTGAATGAAAGGAGCTGGCATCTCACTCTCTTTGAATCTTCTTTATCATGCTAGGATTAGCAGGAAAAAGCAAAAAATTTCAGAATTGCACCTTGCAATGTGGAGATATTACTGTTTGTGCATTTACAATATTCATTGATTATTGCCATTGAAAAACGTCCAGAAATGTTTGAAGCTACTGACTGAATGAAAGGAGCTGGCATCTCACTCTCTTTGAATCTTCTTTATCATGCTAGGATTAGCAGGAAAAAGCAAAAAATTTCAGATTTGCACCTTGCAATGTGGAGATATTACTGTTTGTGCATTTACAATATTCATTGATTTTTGCCATTGAAAAACATCCAGAAATGTTTGAAGCTACTGACTGAATGAAAGGAGCTGGCATCTCACTCTCTTTGAATCTTCTTTATCATGCTAGGATTATCAGGAAAAAGCAAAAAATTTCAGAATTGCACCTTGCAATGTGGAGATATTACTGTTTGTGCATTTACAATATTCATTGATTTTTGCCATTGAAAAACGTCCAGAAATGTTTGAAGCTACTGACTGAATGAAAGGAGCTGGCATCTCACTCTCTTTGAATGTTCTTTATTATGCTAGGATTAGCAAGAAAAAGCAAAAAATTTCAGAATTGCACCTTGCAATGTGGAGATATTACTGTTTGTGCATTTACAATATTCATTGATTTTTGCCATTGAAAAACATCATGTTATTCATATACCAGAAATGTTTGAAGCTACTGACTGAATGAAAGGAGCTGGCATCTCACTCTCTTTGAATCTTCTTTATCATGCTAGGATTAGCAGGAAAAAGCAAAAAATTTCAGAATTGCACCTTGCAATGTGGAGATATTACTGTTTGTGCATTTACAATATTCATTGATTTTTGCCATTGAAAAACGTCCAGAAATGTTTGAAGCTACTGACTGAATGAAAGGAGCTGGCATCTCACTCTCTTTGAATCTTCTTTATCATGCTAGGATTAGCAGGAAAAAGCAAAAAATTTCAGAATTGCACCTTGCAATGTGGAGATATTACTGTTTGTGCATTTACAATATTCATTGATTTTTGCCATTGAAAAACGTCCAGAAATGTTTGAAGCTACTGACTGAATGAAAGGAGCTGGCATCTCACTCTCTTTGAATCTTCTTTATCATGCTAGGATTATCAGGAAAAAGCAAAAAATTTCAGAATTGCACCTTGCAATGTGGAGATATTACTGTTTGTGCATTTACAATATTCATTGATTTTTGCCATTGAAAAACGTCCAGAAATGTTTGAAGCTACTGACTGAATGAAAGGAGCTGGCATCTCACTCTCTTTGAATCTTCTTTATCATGCTAGGATTAGCAGGAAAAAGCAAAAAATTTCAGAATTGCACCTTGCAATGTGGAGATATTACTGTTTGTGCATTTACAATATTCATTGATTTTTGCCATTGAAAAACATCAAGTTATTCATATACCAGAAATGTTTGAAGCTACTGACTGAATGAAAGGAGCTGGCATCTCACTCTCTTTGAATCTTCTTTATCATGCTAGGATTAGCAGGAAAAAGCAAAAAATTTCAGAATTGCACCTTGCAATGTGGAGATATTACTGTTTGTGCATTTACAATATTCATTGATTTTTGCCATTGAAAAACGTCCAGAAATGTTTGAAGCTACTGACTGAATGAAAGGAGCTGGCATCTCACTCTCTTTGAATCTTCTTTATCATGCTAGGATTATCAGGAAAAAGCAAAAAATTTCAGAATTGCACCTTGCAATGTGGAGATATTACTGTTTGTGCATTTACAATATTCATTGATTTTTGCCATTGAAAAACGTCCAGAAATGTTTGAAGCTACTGACTGAATGAAAGGAGCTGGCATCTCACTCTCTTTGAATCTTCTTTATCATGCTAGGATTAGCAGGAAAAAGCAAAAAATTTCAGAATTGCACCTTGCAATGTGGAGATATAACTGTTTGTGCATTTACAATATTCATTGATTTTTGCCATTGAAAAACATCATGTTATTCATATACCAGAAATGTTTGAAGCTACTGACTGAAGGAAAGGAGCTGGCATCTCACTCTCTTTGAATCTTCTTTATCATGCTAGGATTAGCAGGAAAAAGCAAAAAATTTCAGAATTGCACCTTGCAATGTGGAGATATTACTGTTTGTGCATTTACAATATTCATTGATTTTTGCCATTGAAAAACGTCCAGAAATGTTTGAAGCTACTGACTTAATGAAAGGAGCTGGCATCTCACTCTCTTTGAATCTTCTTTATCATGCTAGGATTAGCAGGAAAAAGCAAAAAATTTCAGAATTGCACCTTGCAATGTGGAGATATTACTGTTTGTGCATTTACAATATTCATTGATTTTTGCCATTGAAAAACGTCCAGAAATGTTTGAAGCTACTGACTGAATGAAAGGAGCTGGCATCTCACTCTCTTTGAATCTTCTTTATCATGCTAGGATTAGCAAGAAAAAGCAAAAAATTTCAGAATTGCACCTTGAAATGTGGAGATATTACTGTTTGTGCATTTACAATATTCATTGATTTTTGCCATTGAAAAACATCATGTTATTCATATACCAGAAATGTTTGAAGCTACTGACTGAAGGAAAGGAGCTGGCATCTCACTCTCTTTGAATCTTCTTTATCATGCTAGGATTAGCAGGAAAAAGCAAAAAATTTCAGAATTGCACCTTGCAATGTGGAGATATTACTGTTTGTGCATTTACAATATTCATTGATTTTTGCCATTGAAAAACGTCCAGAAATGTTTGAAGCTACTGACTTAATGAAAGGAGCTGGCATCTCACTCTCTTTGAATCTTCTTTATCATGCTAGGATTAGCAGGAAAAAGCGAAAAATTTCAGAATTGCACCTTGCAATGTGGAGATATTACTGTTTGTGCATTTACAATATTCATTGATTTTTGCCATTGAAAAACATCATGTTATTCATATACCAGAAATGTTTGAAGCTACTGACTGAATGAAAGGAGCTGGCATCTCACTCTCTTTGAATCTTCTTTATCATGCTAGGATTAGCGGGAAAAAGCAAAAAATTTCAGAATTGCACCTTGCAATGTGGAGATATTACTGTTTGTGCATTTACAATATTCATTGATTTTTGCCATTGAAAAACGTCCAGAAATGTTTGAAGCTACTGACTGAATGAAAGGAGCTGGCATCTCACTCTCTTTGAATCTTCTTTATCATGCTAGGATTAGCAGGAAAAAGCAAAAAATTTCAGAATTGCACCTTGCAATGTGGAGATATTACTGTTTGTGCATTTACAATATTCATTGATTTTTGCCATTGAAAAACGTCCAGAAATGTTTGAAGCTACTGACTGAATGAAAGGAGCTGGCATCTCACTCTCTTTGAATCTTCTTTATCATGCTAGGATTAGCAGGAAAAAGCAAAAAATTTCAGAATTGCACCTTGCAATGTGGAGATATTACTGTTTGTGCATTTACAATATTCATTGATTTTTGCCATTGAAAAACATCATGTTATTCATATACCAGAAATGTTTGAAGCTACTGACTGAATGAAAGGAGCTGGCATCTCACTCTCTTTGAATCTTCTTTATCATGCTAGGATTAGCAGGAAAAAGCAAAAAATTTCAGAATTGCACCTTGCAATGTGGAGATATTACTGTTTGTGCATTTACAATATTCATTGATTTTTGCCATTGAAAAACATCATGTTATTCATATACCAGAAATGTTTGAAGCTACTGACTGAATGAAAGGAGCTGGCATCTCACTCTCTTTGAATCTTCTTTATCATGCTAGGATTAGCAGGAAAAAGCAAAAAATTTCAGAATTGCACCTTGCAATGTGGAGATATTACTGTTTGTGCATTTACAATATTCATTGATTTTTGCCATTGAAAAACGTCCAGAAATGTTTGAAGCTACTGACTGAATGAAAGGAGATGGCATCTCACTCTCTTTGAATCTTCTTTATCATGCTAGGATTAGCAGGAAAAAGCAAAAAATTTCAGAATTGCACCTTGCAATGTGGAGATATTACTGTTTGTGCATTTACAATATTCATTGATTTTTGCCATTGAAAAACATCATTTTATTCATATACCAGAAATGTTTGAAGCTACTGACTGAATGAAAGGAGCTGGCATCTCACTCTCTTTGAATCTTCTTTATAATGCTGGGACTAGCAGGAAAAATCCAAAAATTTCAGAATTGCACCTTGCAATGTGGAGATATTACTGTTTGTGCATTTACAATATTCATTGATTTTTGCCATTGAAAAACGTCCAGAAATGTTTGAAGCTACTGACTGAATGAAAGGAGCTGGCATCTCACTCTCTTTGAATATTCTTTATCATGCTAGGATTAGCAGGAAAAAGCAAAACATTTCAGAATTGCACCTTGCAATGCGGAGAAATTACTGTTTGTGCATTTACAATATTCATTGATTTTTGCCATTGAAAAACGTCCAGAAATGTTTGAAGCTACTGACTGAATGAAAGGAGCTGGCATCTCACTCTCTTTGAATCTTCTTTATCATGCTAGGACTAGCAGGAAAAAGCAAAAAATTTCAGAATTGCACCTTGCAATGTGGAGATATTACTGTTTGTGCATTCACAATATTCATTGAGTTTTGCCATTGAAAAACGTCCAGAAATGTTTGAAGCTACTGACTGAATGAAAGGAGCTGGCATCTCACTCTCTTTGAATCTTCTTTATCATGCTAGGATTAGCAGGAAAAAGCAAAAAATTTCAGAATTGCACCTTGCAATGTGGAGATATTACTGTTTGTGCATTTACAATATTCATTGATTTTTGCCATTGAAAAACATCATGTTATTCATATACCAGAAATGTTTGAAGCTACTGACTGAATGAAAGGAGCTGGCATCTCACTCTCTTTGAATCTTCTTTATCATGCTAGGATTAGCAGGAAAAAGCAAAAAATTTCAGAATTGCACCTTGCAATGTGGAGATATTACTGTTTGTGCATTTACAATATTCATTGATTTTTGCCATTGAAAAACGTCCAGAAATGTTTGAAGCTACTGACTGAATGAAAGGAGCTGGCATCTCACTCTCTTTGAATCTTCTTTATCATGCTAGGATTAGCAGGAAAAAGCAAAAAATTTCAGAATTGCACCTTGCAATGTGGAGATATTACTGTTTGTGCATTTACAATATTCATTGATTTTTGCCATTGAAAAACATCATTTTATTCATATACCAGAAATGTTTGAAGCTACTGACTGAATGAAAGGAGCTGGCATCTCACTCTCTTTGAATCTTCTTTATAATGCTGGGACTAGCAGGAAAAATCAAAAAATTTCAGAATTGCACCTTGCAATGTGGAGATATTACTGTTTGTGCATTTACAATATTCATTGATTTTTGCAATTGAAAAACGTCCAGAAATGTTTGAAGCTACTGACTGAATGAAAGGAGCTGGCATCTCACTCTCTTTGAATATTCTTTATCATGCTAGGATTAGCAGGAAAAAGCAAAACATTTCAGAATTGCACCTTGCAATGCGGAGAAATTACTGTTTGTGCATTTACAATATTCATTAATTTTTGCCATTGAAAAACGTCCAGAAATGTTTGAAGCTACTGACTGAATGAAAGGAGCTGGCATCTCACTCTCTTTGAATCTTCTTTATCATGCTAGGATTAGCAGGAAAAAGCAAAAAATTTCAGAATTGCACCTTGCAATGTGGAGATATTACTGTTTGTGCATTCACAATATTCATTGATTTTTGCCATTGAAAAACATCATGTTATTCATATACCAGAAATGTTTGAAGCTACTGACTGAATGAAAGGAGCTGGCATCTCACTCTCTTTGAATCTTCTTTATCATGCTAGCATTAGCAGGAAAAAGCAAAAAATTTCAGAATTGCACCTTGCAATGTGGAGATATTACTGTTTGTGCATTTACAATATTCATAGATTTTTGCCATTGAAAAACATCATGTTATTCATATACCAGAAATGTTTGAAGCTACTGACTGAATGAAAGGAGCTGGCATCTCACTCTCTTTGAATCTTCTTTATCATGCTAGGATTAGCAGGAAAAAGCAAAAAATTTCAGAATTGCACCTTGCAATGTGGAGATATTACTGTTTGTGCATTTACAATATTCATTGATTTTTGCCATTGAAAAACGTCCAGAAATGTTTGAAGCTACTGACTGAATGAAAGGAGCTGGCATCTCACTCTCTTTGAATCTTCTTTATCATGCTAGGATTAGCAGGAAAAAGCAAAAAATTTCAGAATTGCACCTTGCAATGTGGAGATATTACTGTTTGTGCATTTACAATATTCATTGATTTTTGCCATTGAAAAACGTCCAGAAATGTTTGAAGCTACTGACTGAATGAAAGGAGCTGGCATCTCACTCTCTTTGAATCTTCTTTATCATGCTAGGATTAGCAGGAAAAAGCAAAAAATTTCAGAATTGCACCATGCAATGTGGAGATATTACTGTTTGTGCATTTACAATATTCATTGATTTTTGCCATTGAAAAACGTCCAGAAATGTTTGAAGCTACTGACTGAATGAAAGGAGCTGGCATCTCACTCTCTTTGAATCTTCTTTATCATGCTAGGATTAGCAGGAAAAAGCAAAAAATTTCAGAATTGCACCTTGCAATGTGGAGATATTACTGTTTGTGCATTTACAATATTCATTGATTTTTGCCATTGAAAAACGTCCAGAAATGTTTGAAGCTACTGACTCAATGAAAGGAGCTGGCATCTCACTCTCTTTGAATCTTCTTTATCATGCTAGGATTAGCAGGAAAAAGCAAAAAATTTCAGAATTGCACCTTGCAATGTGGAGATATTACTGTTTGTGCATTTACAATATTCATTGATTTTTGCCATTGAAAAACATCATGTTATTCATATACCAGAAATGTTTGAAGCTACTGACTGAATGAAAGGAACTGGCATCTCACTCTCTTTGAATCTTCTTTATCATGCTAGGATTAGCAGGAAAAAGCAAAAAATTTCAGAATTGCACCTTGCAATGTGGAGATATTACTGTTTGTGCATTTACAATATTCATTGATTTTTGCCATTGAAAAACGTCCAGAAATGTTTGAAGCTACTGACTGAATGAAAGGAGCTGGCATCTCACTCTCTTTGAATCTTCTTTATCATGCTAGGATTAGCAGGAAAAAGCAAAAAATTTCAGAATTGCACCTTGCAATGTGGAGATATTACTGTTTGTGCATTTACAATATTCATTGATTTTTGCCATTGAAAAACATCATGTTATTCATATACCAGAAATGTTTGAAGCTACTGACTGAATGAAAGGAGCTGGCATCTCACTCTCTTTGAATCTTCTTTATCATGCTAGGATTAGCAGGAAAAAGCAAAAAATTTCAGAATTGCACCTTGCAATGTGGAGATATTACTGTTTGTGCATTTACAATATTCATTGATTTTTGCCATTGAAAAACGTCAAGAAATGTTTGAAGCTACTGACTGAATGAAAGGAGCTGACATCTCACTCTCTTTGAATCTTCTTTATCATGCTAGGATTAGCAGGAAAAAGCAAAAAATTTCAGAATTGCACCTTGCAATGTGGAGATATTACTGTTTGTGCATTTACAATATTCATTGATTTTTGCCATTGAAAAACATCATGTTATTCATATACCAGAAATGTTTGAAGCTACTGACTGAATGAAAGGAGCTGGCATCTCACTCTCTTTGAATCTTCTTTATCATGCTAGGATTAGCAGGAAAAAGCAAAAAATTTCAGAATTGCACCTTGCAATGTGGAGATATTACTGTTTGTGCATTTACAATATTCATTGATTTTTGCCATTGAAAAACATCCAGAAATGTTTGAAGCTACTGACTGAATGAAAGGAGCTGGCATCTCACTCTCTTTGAATCTTCTTAATCATGCTAGGATTAGCAGGAAAAAGCAAAAAATTTCAGAATTGCACCTTGCAATGTGGAGATATTACTGTTTGTGCATTTACAATATTCATTGATTTTTGCCATTGAAAAATGTCCAGAAATGTTTGAAGCTACTGACTGAATGAAAGGAGCTGGCATCTCACTCTCTTTGAATCTTCTTTATCATGCTAGGATTAGCAGGAAAAAGCAAAAAATTTCAGAATTGCACCTTGCAATGTGGAGATATTACTGTTTGTGCATTTACAATATTCATTGATTTTTGCCATTGAAAAACGTCCAGAAATCTTTGAAGCTACTGACTGAATGAAAGGAGCTGGCATCTCACTCTCTTTGAATCTTCTTTATCATGCTAGGATTAGCAGGAAAAAGCAAAAAATTTCAGAATTGCACCTTGCAATGTGGAGATATTACTGTTTGTGCATTTACAATATTCATTGATTTTTGCCATTGAAAAACGTCCAGAAATGTTTGAAGCTACTGACTGAATGAAAGGAGCTGGCATCTCACTCTCTTTGAATCTTCTTTATCATGCTAGGATTAGCAGGAAAAAGCAAAAAATTTCAGAATTGCACCTTGCAATGTGGAGATATTACTGTTTGTGCATTTACAATATTCATTGATTTTTGCCATTGAAAAACATCATGTTATTCATATACCAGAAATGTTTGAAGCTACTGACTGAATGAAAGGAGCTGGTATCTCACTCTCTTTGAATCTTCTTTATCATGCTAGGATTAGCAGGAAAAAGCAAAAAATTTCAGAATTGCACCTTGCAATGTGGAGATATTACTGTTTGTGCATTTACAATATTCATAGATTTTTGCCATTGAAAAACATCATGTTATTCATATACCAGAAATGTTTGAAGCTACTGACTGAATGAAAGGAGCTGGCATCTCACTCTCTTTGAATCTTCTTTATCATGCTAGGATTAGCAGGAAAAAGCAAAAAATTTCAGAATTGCACCTTGCAATGTGGAGATATTACTGTTTGTGCATTTACAATATTCATTGATTTTTGCCATTGAAAAACGTCCAGAAATGTTTAAAGCTACTGACTGAATGAAAGGAGCTGGCATCTCACTCTCTTTGAATCTTCTTTATCATGCTAGGATTAGCAGGAAAAAGCAAAAAATTTCAGAATTGCACCTTGCAATGTGTAGATATTACTGTTTGTGCATTTACAATATTCATTGATTTTTGCCATTGAAAAACGTCCAGAAATGTTTGAAGCTACTGACTGAATGAAAGGAGCTGGCATCTCACTCTCTTTGAATCTTCTTTATCATGCCAGGATTAGCAGGAAAAAGCAAAAAATTTCAGAATTGCACCTTGCAAAGTGGAGATATTACTGTTTGTGCATTTACAATATTCATTGATTTTTGCCATTGAAAAACGTCCAGAAATGTTTGAAGCTACTGACTGAATGAAAGGAGCTGGCATCTCACTCTCTTTGAATCTTCTTTATCATGCTAGGATTAGCAGGAGAAAGCAAAAAATTTCAGAATTGCACCTTGCAATGTGGAGATATTACTGTTTGTGCATTTACAATATTCATTGATTTTTGCCATTGAAAAACGTCCAGAAATGTTTGAAGCTACTGACTGAATGAAAGGAGCTGGCATCTCACTCTCTTTGAATCTTCTTTATCATGCTAGGATTAGCAGGAAAAAGCAAAAAATTTCAGAATTGCACCTTGCAATGTGGAGATATTACTGTTTGTGCATTTACAATATTCATTGATTTTTGCCATTGAAAAACGTCCAGAAATGTTTGAAGCTACTGACTGAATGAAAGGAGCTGGCATCTCACTCTCTTTGAATCTTCTTTATCATGCTAGGATTAGCAGGAAAAAGCAAAAAATTTCAGAATTGCACCTTGCAATGTGGAGATATTACTGTTTGTGCATTTACAATATTCATTGATTTTTGCCATTGAAAAACGTCCAGAAATGTTTGAAGCTACTGACTGAATGAAAGGAGCTGGCATCTCACTCTCTTTGAATCTTCTTTATCATGCTAGGATTAGCAAGAAAAAGCAAAAAATTTCAGAATTGCACCTTGCAATGTGGAGATATTACTGTTTGTGCATTTACAATATTCATTGATTTTTGCCATTGAAAAACGTCCAGAAATGTTTGAAGCTACTGACTCAATGACAGGAGCTGGCATCTCACTCTCTTTGAATCTTCTTTATCATGCTAGGATTAGCAGGAAAAAGCAAAAAATTTCAGAATTGCACCTTGCAATGTGGAGATATTACTGTTTGTGCATTTACAATATTCATTGATTTTTGCCATTGAAAAACATCATGTTATTCATATACCAGAAATGTTTGAAGCTACTGACTGAATGAAAGGAGCTGGCATCTCACTCTCTTTGAATCTTCTTTATCATGCTAGGATTAGAAGGAAAAAGCAAAAAATTTCAGAATTGCACCTTGCATTGTGGAGATATTACTGTTTGTGCATTTACAATATTCATTGATTTTTGCCATTGAAAAACGTCCAGAAATGTTTGAAGCTACTGACTGAATGAAAGGAGCTGGCATCTCACTCTCTTTGAATCTTCTTTATCATGCTAGGATTAGCAGGAAAAAGCAAAAAATTTCAGAATTGCACCTTGCAATGTGGAGATATTACTGTTTGTGCATTTACAATATTCATTGATTTTTGCCATTGAAAAACGTCCAGAAATGTTTGAAGCTACTGACTGAATGAAAGGAGCTGGCATCTCACTCTCTTTGAATCTTCTTTATCATGCTAGGATTAGCAAGAAAAAGCAAAAAATTTCAGAATTGCACCTTGCAATGTGGAGATATTACTGTTTGTGCATTTACAATATTCATTGATTTTTGCCATTGAAAAACATCATGTTATTCATATACCAGAAATGTTTGAAGCTACTGACTGAATGAAAGGAGCTGGCATCTCACTCTCTTTGAATCTTCTTTATCATGGTAGGATTAGCAGGAAAAAGCAAAAAATTTCAGAATTGCACCTTGCAATGTGGAGATATTACTGTTTGTGCATTTACAATATTCATTGATTTTTGCCATTGAAAAACGTCCAGAAATGTTTGAAGCTACTGACTGAATGAAAGGAGCTGGCATCTCACTCTCTTTGAATCTTCTTTATCATGCTAGGATTAGCAGGAAAAAGCAAAACATTTCAGAATTGCACCTTGCAATCTGGAGATATTACTGTTTGTGCATTTACAATATTCATTGATTTTTGCCATTGAAAAACATCATGTTATTCATATACCAGAAATGTTTGAAGCTACTGACTGAATGAAAGGAGCTGGCATCTCACTCTCTTTGAATCTTCTTTATCATGCTAGGATTAGCAGGAAAAAGCAAAAAATTTCAGAATTGCACCTTGCAATGTGGAGATATTACTGTTTGTGCATTTACAATATTCATTGATTTTTGCCATTGAAAAACGTCCAGAAATGTTTAAAGCTACTGACTGAATGAAAGGAGCTGGCATCTCACTCTCTTTGAATCTTCTTTATCATGCTAGGATTAGCAGGAAAAAGCAAAAAATTTCAGAATTGCACCTTGCAATGTGTAGATATTACTGTTTGTGCATTTACAATATTCATTGATTTTTGCCATTGAAAAACGTCCAGAAATGTTTGAAGCTACTGACTGAATGAAAGGAGCTGGCATCTCACTCTCTTTGAATCTTCTTTATCATGCCAGGATTAGCAGGAAAAAGCAAAAAATTTCAGAATTTCACCTTGCAAAGTGGAGATATTACTGTTTGTGCATTTACAATATTCATTGATTTTTGCCATTGAAAAACGTCCAGAAATGTTTGAAGCTACTGACTGAATGAAAGGAGCTGGCATCTCACTCTCTTTGAATCTTCTTTATCATGCTAGGATTAGCAGGAAAAAGCAAAAAATTTCAGAATTGCACCTTGCAATGTGGAGATATTACTGTTTGTGCATTTACAATATTCATTGATTTTTGCCATTGAAAAACGTCCAGAAATGTTTGAAGCTACTGACTGAATGAAAGGAGCTGGCATCTCACTCTCTTTGAATCTTCTTTATCATGCTAGGATTAGCAGGAAAAAGCAAAAAATTTCAGAATTGCACCTTGCAATGTGGAGATATTACTGTTTGTGCATTTACAATATTCATTGATTTTTGCCATTGAAAAACGTCCAGAAATGTTTGAAGCTACTGACTGAATGAAAGGAGCTGGCATCTCACTCTCTTTGAATCTTCTTTATCATGCTAGGATTAGCAGGAAAAAGCAAAAAATTTCAGAATTGCACCTTGCAATGTGGAGATATTACTGTTTGTGCATTTACAATATTCATTGATTTTTGCCATTGAAAAACGTCCAGAAATGTTTGAAGCTACTGACTGAATGAAAGGAGCTGGCATCTCACTCTCTTTGAATCTTCTTTATCATGCTAGGATTAGCAAGAAAAAGCAAAAAATTTCAGAATTGCACCTTGCAATGTGGAGATATTACTGTTTGTGCATTTACAATATTCATTGATTTTTGCCATTGAAAAACGTCCAGAAATGTTTGAAGCTACTGACTCAATGACAGGAGCTGGCATCTCACTCTCTTTGAATCTTCTTTATCATGCTAGGATTAGCAGGAAAAAGCAAAAAATTTCAGAATTGCACCTTGCAATGTGGAGATATTACTGTTTGTGCATTTACAATATTCATTGATTTTTGCCATTGAAAAACATCATGTTATTCATATACCAGAAATGTTTGAAGCTACTGACTGAATGAAAGGAGCTGGCATCTCACTCTCTTTGAATCTTCTTTATCATGCTAGGATTAGCAGGAAAAAGCAAAAAATTTCAGAATTGCACCTTGCATTGTGGAGATATTACTGTTTGTGCATTTACAATATTCATTGATTTTTGCCATTGAAAAACGTCCAGAAATGTTTGAAGCTACTGACTGAATGAAAGGAGCTGGCATCTCACTCTCTTTGAATCTTCTTTATCATGCTAGGATTAGCAGGAAAAAGCAAAAAATTTCAGAATTGCACCTTGCAATGTGGAGATATTACTGTTTGTGCATTTACAATATTCATTGATTTTTGCCATTGAAAAACGTCCAGAAATGTTTGAAGCTACTGACTGAATGAAAGGAGCTGGCATCTCACTCTCTTTGAATCTTCTTTATCATGCTAGGATTAGCAAGAAAAAGCAAAAAATTTCAGAATTGCACCTTGCAATGTGGAGATATTACTGTTTGTGCATTTACAATATTCATTGATTTTTGCCATTGAAAAACATCATGTTATTCATATACCAGAAATGTTTGAAGCTACTGACTGAATGAAAGGAGCTGGCATCTCACTCTCTTTGAATCTTCTTTATCATGGTAGGATTAGCAGGAAAAAGCAAAAAATTTCAGAATTGCACCTTGCAATGTGGAGATATTACTGTTTGTGCATTTACAATATTCATTGATTTTTGCCATTGAAAAACGTCCAGAAATGTTTGAAGCTACTGACTGAATGAAAGGAGCTGGCATCTCACTCTCTTTGAATCTTCTTTATCATGCTAGGATTAGCAGGAAAAAGCAAAAAATTTCAGAATTGCACCTTGCAATCTGGAGATATTACTGTTTGTGCATTTACAATATTCATTGATTTTTGCCATTGAAAAACATCATGTTATTCATATACCAGAAATGTTTGAAGCTACTGACTGAATGAAAGGAGCTGGCATCTCACTCTCTTTGAATCTTCTTTATCATGCTAGGATTAGCAGGAAAAAGCAAAAAATTTCAGAATTGCACCTTGCAATGTGGAGATATTACTGTTTGTGCATTTACAATATTCATTGATTTTTGCCATTGAAAAACATCCAGAAATGTTTGAAGCTACTGACTGAATGAAAGGAGCTGGCATCTCACTCTCTTTGAATCTTCTTTATCATGCTAGGATTAGCAGGAAAAAGCAAAAAATTTCAGAATTGCACCTTGCAATGTGGAGATATTACTGTTTGTGCATTTACAATATTCATTGATTTTTGCCATTGCAAAACGTCCAGAAATGTTTGAAGCTACTGACTCAATGAAAGGAGCTGGCATCTCACTCTCTTTGAATCTTCTTTATCATGCTAGGATTAGCAGGAAAAAGCAAAAAATTTCAGAATTGCACCTTGCAATGTGGAGATATTACTGTTTGTGCATTTACAATATTCATTGATTTTTGCCATTGAAAAACATCATGTTATTCATATACCAGAAATGTTTGAAGCTACTGACTGAATGAAAGGAACTGGCATCTCACTCTCTTTGAATCTTCTTTATCATGCTAGGATTAGCAGGAAAAAGCAAAAAATTTCAGAATTGCACCTTGCAATGTGGAGATATTACTGTTTGTGCATTTACAATATTCATTGATTTTTGCCATTGAAAAACGTCCAGAAATGTTTGAAGCTACTGACTGAATGAAAGGAGCTGGCATCTCACTCTCTTTGAATCTTCTTTATCATGCTAGGATTAGCAGGAAAAAGCAAAAAATTTCAGAATTGCACCTTGCAATGTGGAGATATTACTGTTTGTGCATTTACAATATTCATTGATTTTTGCCATTGAAAAACATCATGTTATTCATATACCAGAAATGTTTGAAGCTACTGACTGAATGAAAGGAGCTGGCATCTCACTCTCTTTGAATCTTCTTTATCATGCTAGGATTAGCAGGAAAAAGCAAAAAATTTCAGAATTGCACCTTGCAATGTGGAGATATTACTGTTTGTGCATTTACAATATTCATTGATTTTTGCCATTGAAAAACGTCCAGAAATGTTTGAAGCTACTGACTGAATGAAAGGAGCTGACATCTCACTCTCTTTGAATCTTCTTTATCATGCTAGGATTAGCAGGAAAAAGCAAAAAATTTCAGAATTGCACCTTGCAATGTGGAGATATTACTGTTTGTGCATTTACAATATTCATTGATTTTTGCCATTGAAAAACATCATGTTATTCATATACCAGAAATGTTTGAAGCTACTGACTGAATGAAAGGAGCTGGCATCTCACTCTCTTTGAATCTTCTTTATCATGCTAGGATTAGCAGGAAAAAGCAAAAAATTTCAGAATTGCACCTTGCAATGTGGAGATATTACTGTTTGTGCATTTACAATATTCATTGATTTTTGCCATTGAAAAACATCCAGAAATGTTTGAAGCTACTGACTGAATGAAAGGAGCTGGCATCTCACTCTCTTTGAATCTTCTTAATCATGCTAGGATTAGCAGGAAAAAGCAAAAAATTTCAGAATTGCACCTTGCAATGTGGAGATATTACTGTTTGTGCATTTACAATATTCATTGATTTTTGCCATTGAAAAATGTCCAGAAATGTTTGAAGCTACTGACTGAATGAAAGGAGCTGGCATCTCACTCTCTTTGAATCTTCTTTATCATGCTAGGATTAGCAGGAAAAAGCAAAAAATTTCAGAATTGCACCTTGCAATGTGGAGATATTACTGTTTGTGCATTTACAATATTCATTGATTTTTGCCATTGAAAAACGTCCAGAAATGTTTGAAGCTACTGACTGAATGAAAGGAGCTGGCATCTCACTCTCTTTGAATCTTCTTTATCATGCTAGGATTAGCAGGAAAAAGCAAAAAATTTCAGAATTGCACCTTGCAATGTGGAGATATTACTGTTTGTGCATTTACAATATTCATTGATTTTTGCCATTGAAAAACGTCCAGAAATGTTTGAAGCTACTGACTGAATGAAAGGAGCTGGCATCTCACTCTCTTTGAATCTTCTTTATCATGCTAGGATTAGCAGGAAAAAGCAAAAAATTTCAGAATTGCACCTTGCAATGTGGAGATATTACTGTTTGTGCATTTACAATATTCATTGATTTTTGCCATTGAAAAACATCATGTTATTCATATACCAGAAATGTTTGAAGCTACTGACTGAATGAAAGGAGCTGGTATCTCACTCTCTTTGAATCTTCTTTATCATGCTAGGATTAGCAGGAAAAAGCAAAAAATTTCAGAATTGCACCTTGCAATGTGGAGATATTACTGTTTGTGCATTTACAATATTCATAGATTTTTGCCATTGAAAAACATCATGTTATTCATATACCAGAAATGTTTGAAGCTACTGACTGAATGAAAGGAGCTGGCATCTCACTCTCTTTGAATCTTCTTTATCATGCTAGGATTAGCAGGAAAAAGCAAAAAATTTCAGAATTGCACCTTGCAATGTGGAGATATTACTGTTTGTGCATTTACAATATTCATTGATTTTTGCCATTGAAAAACGTCCAGAAATGTTTAAAGCTACTGACTGAATGAAAGGAGCTGGCATCTCACTCTCTTTGAATCTTCTTTATCATGCTAGGATTAGCAGGAAAAAGCAAAAAATTTCAGAATTGCACCTTGCAATGTGTAGATATTACTGTTTGTGCATTTACAATATTCATTGATTTTTGCCATTGAAAAACGTCCAGAAATGTTTGAAGCTACTGACTGAATGAAAGGAGCTGGCATCTCACTCTCTTTGAATCTTCTTTATCATGCCAGGATTAGCAGGAAAAAGCAAAAAATTTCAGAATTGCACCTTGCAAAGTGGAGATATTACTGTTTGTGCATTTACAATATTCATTGATTTTTGCCATTGAAAAACGTCCAGAAATGTTTGAAGCTACTGACTGAATGAAAGGAGCTGGCATCTCACTCTCTTTGAATCTTCTTTATCATGCTAGGATTAGCAGGAAAAAGCAAAAAATTTCAGAATTGCACCTTGCAATGTGGAGATATTACTGTTTGTGCATTTACAATATTCATTGATTTTTGCCATTGAAAAACGTCCAGAAATGTTTGAAGCTACTGACTGAATGAAAGGAGCTGGCATCTCACTCTCTTTGAATCTTCTTTATCATGCTAGGATTAGCAGGAAAAAGCAAAAAATTTCAGAATTGCACCTTGCAATGTGGAGATATTACTGTTTGTGCATTTACAATATTCATTGATTTTTGCCATTGAAAAACGTCCAGAAATGTTTGAAGCTACTGACTGAATGAAAGGAGCTGGCATCTCACTCTCTTTGAATCTTCTTTATCATGCTAGGATTAGCAGGAAAAAGCAAAAAATTTCAGAATTGCACCTTGCAATGTGGAGATATTACTGTTTGTGCATTTACAATATTCATTGATTTTTGCCATTGAAAAACGTCCAGAAATGTTTGAAGCTACTGACTGAATGAAAGGAGCTGGCATCTCACTCTCTTTGAATCTTCTTTATCATGCTAGGATTAGCAAGAAAAAGCAAAAAATTTCAGAATTGCACCTTGCAATGTGGAGATATTACTGTTTGTGCATTTACAATATTCATTGATTTTTGCCATTGAAAAACGTCCAGAAATGTTTGAAGCTACTGACTCAATGACAGGAGCTGGCATCTCACTCTCTTTGAATCTTCTTTATCATGCTAGGATTAGCAGGAAAAAGCAAAAAATTTCAGAATTGCACCTTGCAATGTGGAGATATTACTGTTTGTGCATTTACAATATTCATTGATTTTTGCCATTGAAAAACATCATGTTATTCATATACCAGAAATGTTTGAAGCTACTGACTGAATGAAAGGAGCTGGCATCTCACTCTCTTTGAATCTTCTTTATCATGCTAGGATTAGCAGGAAAAAGCAAAAAATTTCAGAATTGCACCTTGCATTGTGGAGATATTACTGTTTGTGCATTTACAATATTCATTGATTTTTGCCATTGAAAAACGTCCAGAAATGTTTGAAGCTACTGACTGAATGAAAGGAGCTGGCATCTCACTCTCTTTGAATCTTCTTTATCATGCTAGGATTAGCAGGAAAAAGCAAAAAATTTCAGAATTGCACCTTGCAATGTGGAGATATTACTGTTTGTGCATTTACAATATTCATTGATTTTTGCCATTGAAAAACGTCCAGAAATGTTTGAAGCTACTGACTGAATGAAAGGAGCTGGCATCTCACTCTCTTTGAATCTTCTTTATCATGCTAGGATTAGCAAGAAAAAGCAAAAAATTTCAGAATTGCACCTTGCAATGTGGAGATATTACTGTTTGTGCATTTACAATATTCATTGATTTTTGCCATTGAAAAACATCATGTTATTCATATACCAGAAATGTTTGAAGCTACTGACTGAATGAAAGGAGCTGGCATCTCACTCTCTTTGAATCTTCTTTATCATGGTAGGATTAGCAGGAAAAAGCAAAAAATTTCAGAATTGCACCTTGCAATGTGGAGATATTACTGTTTGTGCATTTACAATATTCATTGATTTTTGCCATTGAAAAACGTCCAGAAATGTTTGAAGCTACTGACTGAATGAAAGGAGCTGGCATCTCACTCTCTTTGAATCTTCTTTATCATGCTAGGATTAGCAGGAAAAAGCAAAAAATTTCAGAATTGCACCTTGCAATCTGGAGATATTACTGTTTGTGCATTTACAATATTCATTGATTTTTGCCATTGAAAAACATCATGTTATTCATATACCAGAAATGTTTGAAGCTACTGACTGAATGAAAGGAGCTGGCATCTCACTCTCTTTGAATCTTCTTTATCATGCTAGGATTAGCAGGAAAAAGCAAAAAATTTCAGAATTGCACCTTGCAATGTGGAGATATTACTGTTTGTGCATTTACAATATTCATTGATTTTTGCCATTGAAAAACATCCAGAAATGTTTGAAGCTACTGACTGAATGAAAGGAGCTGGCATCTCACTCTCTTTGAATCTTCTTTATCATGCTAGGATTAGCAGGAAAAAGCAAAAAATTTCAGAATTGCACCTTGCAATGTGGAGATATTACTGTTTGTGCATTTACAATATTCATTGATTTTTGCCATTGAAAAACGTCCAGAAATGTTTGAAGCTACTGACTGAATGAAAGGAGCTGGCATCTCACTCTCTTTGAATCTTCTTTATCATGCTAGGATTAGCAGGAAAAAGCAAAAAATTTCAGAATTGCACCTTGCAATGTGGATATATTACTGTTTGTGCATTTACAATATTCATTGATTTTTGCCATTGAAAAACGTCCAGAAATGTTTGAAGCTACTGACTGAAAGAAAGGAGCTGGCATCTCACTCTCTTTGAATCTTCTTTATCATGCTAGGATTAGCAGGAAAAAGCAAAACATTTCAGAATTGCACCTTGCAATGTGGAGATATTACTGTTTGTGCATTTACAATATTCATTGATTTTTGCCATTGAAAAACGTCCAGAAATGTTTGAAGCTACTGACTGAATGAAAGGAGCTGGCATCTCACTCTCTTTGAATCTTCTTTATCATGCTAGGATTAGCAGGAAAAAGCAAAAAATTTCAGAATTGCACCTTGCAATGTGGAGATATTACTGTTTGTGCATTTACAATATTCATTGATTTTTGCCATTGAAAAACGTCCAGAAATGTTTGAAGCTACTGACTGAATGAAAGGAGCTGGCATCTCACTCTCTTTGAATCTTCTTTATCATGCTAGGATTAGCAGGAAAAAGCAAAAAAATTCAGAATTGCACCTTGCAATGTGGAGATATTACTGTTTGTGCATTTACAATATTCATTGATTTTTGCCATTGAAAAACGTCCAGAAATGTTTGAAGCTACTGACTGAATGAAAGGAGCTGGCATCTCACTCTCTTTGAATCTTCTTTATCATGCTAGGATTAGCAGGAAAAAGCAAAAAATTTCAGAATTGCACCTTGCAATGTGGAGATATTACTGTTTGTGCATTTACAATATTCATTGATTTTTGCCATTGAAAAACATCATGTTATTCATATACCAGAAATGTTTGAAGCTACTGACTGAATGAAAGGAGCTGGCATCTCACTCTCTTTGAATCTTCTTTATCATGCTAGGATTAGCAGGAAAAAGCAAAAAATTTCAGAATTGCACCTTGCAATGTGGAGATATTACTGTTTGTGCATTTACAATATTCATTGATTTTTGCCATTGAAAAACATCCAGAAATGTTTGAAGCTACTGACTGAATGAAAGGAGCTGGCATCTCACTCTCTTTGAATCTTCTTTATCATGCTAGGATTAGCAGGAAAAAGCAAAAAATTTCAGAATTTCACCTTGCAATGTGGAGATATTACTGTTTGTGCATTTACAATATTCATTGATTTTTGCCATTGAAAAACGTCCAGAAATGTTTGAAGCTACTGACTGAATGAAAGGAGCTGGCATCTCACTCTCTTTGAATCTTCTTTATCATGCTAGGATTAGCAGGAAAAAGCAAAAAATTTCAGAATTGCACCTTGCAATGTGGAGATATTACTGTTTGTGCATTTACAATATTCATTGATTTTTGCCATTGAAAAATGTCCAGAAATGTTTGAAGCTACTGACTGAATGAAAGGAGCTGGCATCTCACTCTCTTTGAATCTTCTTTATCATGCTAGGATTAGCAGGAAAAAGCAAAAAATTTCAGAATTGCACCTTGCAATGTGAAGATATTACTGTTTGTGCATTTACAATATTCATTGATTTTTGCCATTGAAAAACGTCCAGAAATGTTTGAAGCTACTGACTGAATGAAAGGAGCTGGCATCTCACTCTCTTTGAATCTTCTTTATCATGCTAGGATTAGCAGGAAAAAGCAAAAAATTTCAGAATTGCACCTTGCAATGTGGAGATATTACTGTTTGTGCATTTACAATATTCATTGATTTTTGCCATTGAAAAACGTCCAGAAATGTTTGAAGCTACTGACTGAATGAAAGGAGCTGGCATCTCACTCTCTTTGAATCTTCTTTATCATGCTAGGATTAGCAGGAAAAAGCAAAAAATTTCAGAATTGCACCTTGCAATGTGGAGATATTACTGTTTGTGCATTTACAATATTCATTGATTTTTGCCATTGAAAAACGTCCAGAAATGTTTGAAGCTACTGACTGAATGAAAGGAGCTGGCATCTCACTCTCTTTGAATCTTCTTTATCATGCTAGGATTAGCAGGAAAAAGCAAAAAATTTCAGAATTGCACCTTGCAATGTGGAGATATTACTGTTTGTGCATTTACAATATTCATTGATTTTTGCCATTGAAAAACATCATGTTATTCATATACCAGAAATGTTTGAAGCTACTGACTGAATGAAAGGAGCTGGCATCTCACTCTCTTTGAATCTTCTTTATCATGCTAGGATTAGCAGGAAAAAGCAAAAAATTTCAGAATTGCACCTTGCAATGTGGAGATATTACTGTTTGTGCATTTACAATATTCATTGATTTTTGCCATTGAAAAACATCATGTTATTCATATACCAGAAATGTTTGAAGCTACTGACTGAATGAAAGGAGCTGGCATCTCACTCTCTTTGAATCTTCTTTATCATGCTAGGATTAGCAGGAAAAAGCAAAAAATTTCAGAATTGCACCTTGCAATGTGGAGATATTACTGTTTGTGCATTTACAATATTCATTGATTTTTGCCATTGAAAAACGTCCAGAAATGTTTGAAGCTACTGACTGAATGAAAGGAGCTGGCATCTCACTCTCTTTGAATCTTCTTTATCATGCTAGGATTAGCAGGAAAAAGCAAAAAATTTCAGAATTGCACCTTGCAATGTGGAGATATTACTGTTTGTGCATTTACAATATTCATTGATTTTTGCCATTGAAAAACATCATTTTATTCATATACCAGAAATGTTTGAAGCTACTGACTGAATGAAAGGAGCTGGCATCTCACTCTCTTTGAATCTTCTTTATAATGCTAGGACTAGCAGGAAAAATCAAAAAATTTCAGAATTGCACCTTGCAATGTGGAGATATTACTGTTTGTGCATTTACAATATTCATTGATTTTTGCCATTGAAAAACGTCCAGAAATGTTTGAAGCTACTGACTGAATGAAAGGAGCTGGCATCTCACTCTCTTTGAATATTCTTTATCATGCTAGGATTAGCAGGAAAAAGCAAAACATTTCAGAATTGCACCTTGCAATGCGGAGAAATTACTGTTTGTGCATTTACAATATTCATTGATTTTTGCCATTGAAAAACGTCCAGAAATGTTTGAAGCTACTGACTGAATGAAAGGAGCTGGCATCTCACTCTCTTTGAATCTTCTTTATCATGCTAGGATTAGCAGGAAAAAGCAAAAAATTTCAGAATTGCACCTTGCAATGTGGAGATATTACTGTTTGTGCATTTACAATATTCATTGATTTTTGCCATTGAAAAACGTCCAGAAATGTTTGAAGCTACTGACTGAATGAAAGGAGCTGGCATCTCACTCTCTTTGAATCTTCTTTATCATGCTAGGATTAGCAGGAAAAAGCAAAAAATTTCAGAATTGCACCTTGCAATGTGAAGATATTACTGTTTGTGCATTTACAATATTCATTGATTTTTGCCATTGAAAAACATCATGTTATTCATATACCAGAAATGTTTGAAGCTACTGACTGAATGAAAGGAGCTGGCATCTCACTCTCTTTGAATCTTCTTTATCATGCTAGGATTAGCAGGAAAAAGCAAAAAATTTCAGAATTGCACCTTGCAATGTGGAGATATTACTGTTTGTGCATTTACAATATTCATTGATTTTTGCCATTGAAAAACATCATGTTATTCATATACCAGAAATGTTTGAAGCTACTGACTGAATGAAAGGAGCTGGCATCTCACTCTCTTTGAATCTTCTTTATCATGCTAGGATTAGCAGGAAAAAGCAAAAAATTTCAGAATTGCACCTTGCAATGTGGAGATATTACTGTTTGTGCATTTACAATATTCATTGATTTTTGCCATTGAAAAACGTCCAGAAATGTTTGAAGCTACTGACTGAATGAAAGGAGCTGGCATCTCACTCTCTTTGAATCTTCTTTATCATGCTAGGATTAGCAGGAAAAAGCAAAAAATTTCAGAATTGCACCTTGCAATGTGGAGATATTACTGTTTGTGCATTTACAATATTCATTGATTTTTGCCATTGAAAAACGTCCAGAAATGTTTGAAGCTACTGACTGAATGAAAGGAGCTGGCATCTCACTCTCTTTGAATCTTCTTTATCATGCTAGGATTAGCAGGAAAAAGCAAAAAATTTCAGAATTGCACCTTGCAATGTGGAGATATTACTGTTTGTGCATTTACAATATTCATTGATTTTTGCCATTGAAAAACGTCCAGAAATGTTTGAAGCTACTGACTGAATGAAAGGAGCTGGCATCTCACTCTCTTTGAATCTTCTTTATCATGCTAGGATTAGCAGGAAAAAGCAAAAAATTTCAGAATTGCACCTTGAAATGTGGAGATATTACTGTTTGTGCATTTACAATATTCATTGATTTTTGCCATTGAAAAACGTCCAGAAATGTTTGAAGCTACTGACTGAATGAAAGGAGCTGGCATCTCACTCTCTTTGAATCTTCTTTATCATGCTAGGATTAGCAGGAAAAAGCAAAAAATTTCAGAATTGCACCTTGCAATGTGGAGATATTACTGTTTGTGCATTTACAATATTCATTGATTTTTGCCATTGAAAAACGTCCAGAAATGTTTGAAGCTACTGACTGAATGAAAGGAGCTGGCATCTCACTCTCTTTGAATCTTCTTTATCATGCTAGGATTATCAGGAAAAAGCAAAAAATTTCAGAATTGCACCTTGCAATGTGGAGATATTACTGTTTGTGCATTTACAATATTCATTGATTTTTGCCATTGAAAAACATCATGTTATTCATATACCAGAAATGTTTGAAGCTACTGACTGAATGAAAGGAGCTGGCATCTCACTCTCTTTGAATCTTCTTTATCATGCTAGGATTAGCAGGAAAAAGCAAAAAATTTCAGAATTGCACCTTGCAATGTGGAGATATTACTGTTTGTGCATTTACAATATTCATTGATTTTTGTCATTGAAAAACGTCCAGAAATGTTTGAAGCTACTGACTGAATGAAAGGAGCTGGCATCTCACTCTCTTTGAATCTTCTTTATCATGCTAGGATTAGCAGGAAAAAGCAAAAAATTTCAGAATTGCACCTTGCAATGTGGAGATATTACTGTTTGTGCATTTACAATATTCATTGATTTTTGCCATTGAAAAACGTCCAGAAATGTTTGAAGCTACTGACTGAATGAAAGGAGCTGGCATCTCACTCTCTTTGAATCTTCTTTATCATGCTAGGATTAGCAAGAAAAAGCAAAAAATTTCAGAATTGCACCTTGCAATGTGGAGATATTACTGTTTGTGCATTTACAATATTCATTGATTTTTGCCTTTGAAAAACATCATGTTATTCATATACCAGAAATGTTTGAAGCTACTGACTGAATGAAAGGAGCTGGCATCTCACTCTCTTTGAATCTTCTTTATCATGCTAGGATTAGCAGGAAAAAGCAAAAAATTTCAGAATTGCACCTTGCAATGTGGAGATATTACTGTTTGTGCATTTACAATATTCATTGATTTTTGCCATTGAAAAACGTCCAGAAATGTTTGAAGCTACTGACTGAATGAAAGGAGCTGGCATCTCACTCTCTTTGAATCTTCTTTATCATGCTAGGATTAGCAGGAAAAAGCAAAAAATTTCAGAATTGCACCTTGCAATGTGGAGATATTACTGTTTGTGCATTTACAATATTCATTGATTTTTGCCATTGAAAAACATCATGTTATTCATATACCAGAAATGTTTGAAGCTACTGACTGAATGAAAGGAGCTGGCATCTCACTCTCTTTGAATCTTCTTTATCATGCTAGGATTAGCAGGAAAAAGCAAAAAATTTCAGAATTGCACCTTGCAATGTGGAGATATTACTGTTTGTGCATTTACAATATTCATTGATTTTTGCCATTGAAAAACATCCAGAAATGTTTGAAGCTACTGACTGAATGAAAGGAGCTGGCATCTCACTCTCTTTGAATCTTCTTTATCATGCTAGGATTAGCAGGAAAAAGCAAAAAATTTCAGAATTGCACCTTGCAATGTGGAGATATTACTGTTTGTGCATTTACAATATTCATTGATTTTTGCATTTGAAAAACATCCAGAAATGTTTGAAGCTACTGACTGAATGAAAGGAGCTGGCATCTCACTCTCTTTGAATCTTCTTTATCATGCTAGGATTAGCAAGAAAAAGCAAAAAATTTCAGAATTGCACCTTGCAATGTGGAGATATTACTGTTTGTGCATTTACAATATTCTTTGATTTTTGCCATTGAAAAACGTCCAGAAATGTTTGAAGCTACTGACTGAATGAAAGGAGCTGGCATATCACTCTCTTTGAATCTTCTGTATAATGCTAGGATTAGCAGGAAAAAGCAAAAAATTTCAGAATTGCACCTTGCAATGTGGAGATATTACTGTTTGTGCATTTACAATATTCATTGATTTTTGCCATTGAAAAATGTCCAGAAATGTTTGAAGCTACTGACTGAATGAAAGGAGCTGGCATCTCACTCTCTTTGAATCTTCTTTATCATGCTAGGATTAGCAGGAAAAAGCAAAAAATTTCAGAATTGCACCTTGCAATGTGGAGATATTACTGTTTGTGCATTTACAATATTCATTGATTTTGCCATTGAAAAACGTCCAGAAATGTTTGAAGCTACTGACTGAATGAAAGGAGCTGGCATCTCACTCTCTTTGAATCTTCTTTATCATGCTAGGATTAGCAGGAAAAAGCAAAAAATTTCAGAATTGCACCTTGCAATGTGGAGATATTACTGTTTGTGCATTTACAATATTCATTGATTTTTGCCATTGAAAAACATCATGTTATTCATATACCAGAAATGTTTGAAGCTACTGACTGAATGAAAGGAGCTGGCATCTCACTCTCTTTGAATCTTCTTTATCATGCTAGGATTAGCAGGAAAAAGCAAAAAATTTCAGAATTGCACCTTGCAATGTGGAGATATTACTGTTTGTGCATTTACAATATTCATTGATTTTTGCCATTGAAAAACGTCCAGAAATGTTTGAAGCTACTGACTGAATGAAAGGAGCTGGCATCTCACTCTCTTTGAATCTTCTTTATCATGCTAGGATTAGCAGGAAAAAGCAAAAAATTTCAGAATTGCACCTTGCAATGTGGAGATATTACTGTTTGTGCATTTACAATATTCATTGATTTTTGCCATTGAAAAACATCATTTTATTCATATACCAGAAATGTTTGAAGCTACTGACTGAATGAAAGGAGCTGGCATCTCACTCTCTTTGAATCTTCTTTATAATGCTAGGACTAGCAGGAAAAATCAAAAAATTTCAGAATTGCACCTTGCAATGTGGAGATATTACTGTTTGTGCATTTACAATATTCATTGATTTTTGCCATTGAAAAACGTCCAGAAATGTTTGAAGCTACTGACTGAATGAAAGGAGCTGGCATCTCACTCTCTTTGAATATTCTTTATCATGCTAGGATTAGCAGGAAAAAGCAAAACATTTCAGAATTGAACCTTGCAATGCGGAGAAATTACTGTTTGTGCATTTACAATATTCATTGATTTTTGCCATTGAAAAACGTCCAGAAATGTTTGAAGCTACTGACTGAATGAAAGGAGCTGGCATCTCACTCTCTTTGAATCTTCTTTATCATGCTAGGATTAGCAGGAAAAAGCAAAAAATTTCAGAATTGCACCTTGCAATGTGGAGATATTACTGTTTGTGCATTTACAATATTCATTGATTTTTGCCATTGAAAAACATCCAGAAATGTTTGAAGCTACTGACTGAATGAAAGGAGCTGGCATCTCACTCTCTTTGAATCTTCTTTATCATGCTAGGATTAGCAGGAAAAAGCAAAAAATTTCAGAATTGCACCTTGCAATGTGGAGATATTACTGTTTGTGCATTTACAATATTCATTGATTTTTGCCATTGAAAAACATCATGTTATTCATATACCAGAAATGTTTGAAGCTACTGACTGAATGAAAGGAGCTGGCATCTCACTCTCTTTGAATCTTCTTTATCATGCTAGGATTAGCAGGAAAAAGCAAAAAATTTCAGAATTGCACCTTGCAATCTGGAGATATTACTGTTTGTGCATTTACAATATTCATTGATTTTTGTCATTGAAAAACATCATGTTATTCATATACCAGAAATGTTTGAAGCTACTGACTGAATGAAAGGAGCTGGCATCTCACTCTCTTTGAATCTTCTTTATCATGCTAGGATTAGCAGGAAAAAGCAAAAAATTTCAGAATTGCACCTTGCAATGTGGAGATATTACTGTTTGTGCATTTACAATATTCATTGATTTTTGCCATTGAAAAACGTCCAGAAATGTTTGAAGCTACTGACTGAATGAAAGGAGCTGGCATCTCAATCTCTTTGAATCTTCTTTATCATGCTAGGATTAGCAGGAAAAAGCAAAAAATTTCAGAATTGCACCTTGCAATGTGGAGATATTACTGTTTGTGCATTTACAATATTCATTGATTTTTGCCATTGAAAAACGTCCAGAAATGTATGAAGCTACTGACTGAATGAAAGGAGCTGGCATCTCACTCTCTTTGAATCTTCTTTATCATGCTAGGATTAGCAGTAAAAAGCAAAAAATTTCAGAATTGCACCTTGCAATGTGGAGATATTACTGTTTGTGCATTTACAATATTCATTGATTTTTGCCATTGAAAAACGTCCAGAAATGTTTGAAGCTACTGACTGAATGAAAGGAGCTGGCATCTCACTCTCTTTGAATCTTCTTTATCATGCTAGGATTAGCAGGAAAAAGCAAAAAATTTCAGAATTGCACCTTGCAATGTGGAGATATTACTGTTTGTGCATTTACAATATTCATTGATTTTTGCCATTGAAAAACGTCCAGAAATGTTTGAAGCTACTGACTGAATGAAAGGAGCTGGCATCTCACTCTCTTTGAATCTTCTTTATCATGCTAGGATTAGCAGGAAAAAGCAAAAAATTTCAGAATTGCACCTTGCAATGTGGAGATATTACTGTTTGTGCATTTACAATATTCATTGATTTTAGCCATTGAAAAACGTCCAGAAATGTTTGAAGCTACTGACTGAATGAAAGGAGCTGGCATCTCACTCTCTTTGAATCTTCTTTATCATGCTAGGATTATCAGGAAAAAGCAAAAAAATTTCAGAATTGCACCTTGCAATGTGGAGATATTACTGTTTGTGCATTTACAATATTCATTGATTTTTGCCATTGAAAAACGTCCAGAAATGTTTGAAGCTACTGACTGAATGAAAGGAGCTGGCATCTCACTCTCTTTGAATCTTATTTATCATGCTAGGATTAGCAGGAAAAAGCAAAAAATTTCAGAATTGCACCTTGCAATATGGAGATATTACTGTTTGTGCATTTACAATATTCATTGATTTTTGCCATTGAAAAACATCATGTTATTCATATACCAGAAATGTTTGAAGCTACTGACTGAATGAAAGGAGCTGGCATCTCACTCTCTTTGAATCTTCTTTATCATGCTAGGATTAGCAGGAAAAAGCAAAAAATTTCAGAATTGCACCTTGCAATGTGGAGATATTACTGTTTGTGCATTTACAATATTCATTGATTTTTGCCATTGAAAAATGTCCAGAAATGTTTGAAGCTACTGACTGAATGAAAGGAGCTGGCATCTCACTCTCTTTGAATCTTCTTTATCATGCTAGGATTAGCAGGAAAAAGCAAAAAATTTCAGAATTGCACCTTGCAATGTGGAGATATTACTGTTTGTGCATTTACAATATTCATTGATTTTGCCATTGAAAAACGTCCAGAAATGTTTGAAGCTACTGACTGAATGAAAGGAGCTGGCATCTCACTCTCTTTGAATCTTCTTTATCATGCTAGGATTAGCAGGAAAAAGCAAAAAATTTCAGAATTGCACCTTGCAATGTGGAGATATTACTGTTTGTGCATTTACAATATTCATTGATTTTTGCCATTGAAAAACATCATGTTATTCATATACCAGAAATGTTTGAAGCTACTGACTGAATGAAAGGAGCTGGCATCTCACTCTCTTTGAATCTTCTTTATCATGCTAGGATTAGCAGGAAAAAGCAAAAAATTTCAGAATTGCACCTTGCAATGTGGAGATATTACTGTTTGTGCATTTACAATATTCATTGATTTTTGCCATTGAAAAACGTCCAGAAATGTTTGAAGCTACTGACTGAATGAAAGGAGCTGGCATCTCACTCTCTTTGAATCTTCTTTATCATGCTAGGATTAGCAGGAAAAAGCAAAAAATTTCAGAATTGCACCTTGCAATGTGGAGATATTACTGTTTGTGCATTTACAATATTCATTGATTTTTGCCATTGAAAAACATCATTTTATTCATATACCAGAAATGTTTGAAGCTACTGACTGAATGAAAGGAGCTGGCATCTCACTCTCTTTGAATCTTCTTTATAATGCTAGGACTAGCAGGAAAAATCAAAAAATTTCAGAATTGCACCTTGCAATGTGGAGATATTACTGTTTGTGCATTTACAATATTCATTGATTTTTGCCATTGAAAAACGTCCAGAAATGTTTGAAGCTACTGACTGAATGAAAGGAGCTGGCATCTCACTCTCTTTGAATATTCTTTATCATGCTAGGATTAGCAGGAAAAAGCAAAACATTTCAGAATTGAACCTTGCAATGCGGAGAAATTACTGTTTGTGCATTTACAATATTCATTGATTTTTGCCATTGAAAAACGTCCAGAAATGTTTGAAGCTACTGACTGAATGAAAGGAGCTGGCATCTCACTCTCTTTGAATCTTCTTTATCATGCTAGGATTAGCAGGAAAAAGCAAAAAATTTCAGAATTGCACCTTGCAATGTGGAGATATTACTGTTTGTGCATTTACAATATTCATTGATTTTTGCCATTGAAAAACATCCAGAAATGTTTGAAGCTACTGACTGAATGAAAGGAGCTGGCATCTCACTCTCTTTGAATCTTCTTTATCATGCTAGGATTAGCAGGAAAAAGCAAAAAATTTCAGAATTGCACCTTGCAATGTGGAGATATTACTGTTTGTGCATTTACAATATTCATTGATTTTTGCCATTGAAAAACATCATGTTATTCATATACCAGAAATGTTTGAAGCTACTGACTGAATGAAAGGAGCTGGCATCTCACTCTCTTTGAATCTTCTT
This sequence comes from Phyllobates terribilis, assembly GCF_046119375.1. Taxonomy (NCBI): domain Eukaryota; kingdom Metazoa; phylum Chordata; class Amphibia; order Anura; family Dendrobatidae; genus Phyllobates; species Phyllobates terribilis. The sequence continues at coordinate 1,244,535 of NW_027362901.1, forward strand.
TATCATGCTAGGATTAGCAGGAAAAAGCAAAAAATTTCAGAATTGCACCTTGCAATCTGGAGATATTACTGTTTGTGCATTTACAATATTCATTGATTTTTGTCATTGAAAAACATCATGTTATTCATATACCAGAAATGTTTGAAGCTACTGACTGAATGAAAGGAGCTGGCATCTCACTCTCTTTGAATCTTCTTTATCATGCTAGGATTAGCAGGAAAAAGCAAAAAATTTCAGAATTGCACCTTGCAATGTGGAGATATTACTGTTTGTGCATTTACAATATTCATTGATTTTTGCCATTGAAAAACGTCCAGAAATGTTTGAAGCTACTGACTGAATGAAAGGAGCTGGCATCTCAATCTCTTTGAATCTTCTTTATCATGCTAGGATTAGCAGGAAAAAGCAAAAAATTTCAGAATTGCACCTTGCAATGTGGAGATATTACTGTTTGTGCATTTACAATATTCATTGATTTTTGCCATTGAAAAACGTCCAGAAATGTATGAAGCTACTGACTGAATGAAAGGAGCTGGCATCTCACTCTCTTTGAATCTTCTTTATCATGCTAGGATTAGCAGTAAAAAGCAAAAAATTTCAGAATTGCACCTTGCAATGTGGAGATATTACTGTTTGTGCATTTACAATATTCATTGATTTTTGCCATTGAAAAACGTCCAGAAATGTTTGAAGCTACTGACTGAATGAAAGGAGCTGGCATCTCACTCTCTTTGAATCTTCTTTATCATGCTAGGATTAGCAGGAAAAAGCAAAAAATTTCAGAATTGCACCTTGCAATGTGGAGATATTACTGTTTGTGCATTTACAATATTCATTGATTTTTGCCATTGAAAAACGTCCAGAAATGTTTGAAGCTACTGACTGAATGAAAGGAGCTGGCATCTCACTCTCTTTGAATCTTCTTTATCATGCTAGGATTAGCAGGAAAAAGCAAAAAATTTCAGAATTGCACCTTGCAATGTGGAGATATTACTGTTTGTGCATTTACAATATTCATTGATTTTAGCCATTGAAAAACGTCCAGAAATGTTTGAAGCTACTGACTGAATGAAAGGAGCTGGCATCTCACTCTCTTTGAATCTTCTTTATCATGCTAGGATTATCAGGAAAAAGCAAAAAAATTTCAGAATTGCACCTTGCAATGTGGAGATATTACTGTTTGTGCATTTACAATATTCATTGATTTTTGCCATTGAAAAACGTCCAGAAATGTTTGAAGCTACTGACTGAATGAAAGGAGCTGGCATCTCACTCTCTTTGAATCTTATTTATCATGCTAGGATTAGCAGGAAAAAGCAAAAAATTTCAGAATTGCACCTTGCAATATGGAGATATTACTGTTTGTGCATTTACAATATTCATTGATTTTTGCCATTGAAAAACATCATGTTATTCATATACCAGAAATGTTTGAAGCTACTGACTGAATGAAAGGAGCTGGCATCTCACTCTCTTTGAATCTTCTTTATCATGCTAGGATTAGCAGGAAAAAGCAAAAAATTTCAGAATTGCACCTTGCAATGTGGAGATATTACTGTTTGTGCATTTACAATATTCATTGATTTTTGCCATTGAAAAACGTCCAGAAATGTTTGAAGCTACTGACTGAATGAAAGGAGCTGGCATCTCACTCTCTTTGAATCTTCTTTATCATGCTAGGATTAGCAGGAAAAAGCAAAAAATTTCAGAATTGCACCTTGCAATGTGGAGATATTACTGTTTGTGCATTTACAGTATTCATTGATTTTTGCCATTGAAAAACGTCCAGAAATGTTTGAAGCTACTGACTGAATGAAAGGAGCTGGCATCTCACTCTCTTTGAATCTTCTTTATCATGCTAGGATTAGCAAGAAAAAGCAAAAAATTTCAGAATTGCACCTTGCAATGTGGAGATATTACTGTTTGTGCATTTACAATATTCATTGATTTTTGCCATTGAAAAACATCATGTTATTCATATACCAGAAATGTTTGAAGCTACTGACTGAATGAAAGGAGCTGGCATCTCACTCTCTTTGAATCTTCTTTATCATGCTAGGATTAGCAGGAAAAAGCAAAAAATTTCAGAATTGCACCTTGAAATGTGGAGATATTACTGTTTGTGCATTTACAATATTCATTGATTTTTGCCATTGAAAAACGTCCAGAAATGTTTGAAGCTACTGACTGAATGAAAGGAGCTGGCATCTCACTCTCTTTGAATCTTCTTTATCATGCTAGGATTAGCAGGAAAAAGCAAAAAATTTCAGAATTGCACCTTGTAATGTGGAGATATTACTGTTTGTGCATTTACAATATTCATTGATTTTTGCCATTGAAAAACATCATGTTATTCATATACCAGAAATGTTTGAAGCTACTGACTGAATGAAAGGAGCTGGCATCTCACTCTCTTTGAATCTTCTTTATCATGCTAGGATTAGCAGGAAAAAGCAAAAAATTTCAGAATTGCACCTTGCAATGTGGAGATATTACTGTTTGTGCATTTACAATATTCATTGATTTTTGCCATTGAAAAACATCCAGAAATGTTTGAAGCTACTGACTGAATGAAAGGAGCTGGCATCTCACTCTCTTTGAATCTTCTTTATCATGCTAGGATTAGCAGGAAAAAGCAAAAAATTTCAGAATTGCACCTTGCAATGTGGAGATATTACTGTTTGTGCATTTACAATATTCATTGATTTTTGCCATTGAAAAACATCCAGAAATGTTTGAAGCTACTGACTGAATGAAAGGAGCTGGCATCTCACTCTCTTTGAATCTTCTTTATCATGCTAGGATTAGCAGGAAAAAGCAAAAAATTTCAGAATTGCACCTTGCAATGTGGAGATATTACTGTTTGTGCATTTACAATATTCATTGATTTTTGCCATTGAAAAACGTCCAGAAATGTTTGAAGCTACTGACTGAATGAAAGGAGCTGGCATCTCACTCTCTTTGAATCTTCTTTATCATGCTAGGATTAGCAGGAAAAAGCAAAAAATTTCAGAATTGCACCTTGCAATGTGGAGATATTACTGTTTGTGCATTTACAATATTCATTGATTTTGCCATTGAAAAACGTCCAGAAATGTTTGAAGCTACTGACTGAATGAAAGGAGCTGGCATCTCACTCTCTTTGAATCTTCTTTATCATGCTAGGATTAGCAGGAAAAAGCAAAAAATTTCAGAATTGCACCTTGCAATGTGGAGATATTACTGTTTGTGCATTTACAATATTCATTGATTTTTGCCATTGAAAAACGTCCAGAAATGTTTGAAGCTCTTGACTGAATGAAAGGAGCTGGCATCTCACTCTCTTTGAATCTTCTTTATCATGCTAAGATTAGCAGGAAAAATCAAAAAATTTCAGAATTGCACCTTGCAATGTGGAGATTTTACTGTTTGTGCATTTACAATATTCATTGATTTTTGCCATTGAAAAACGTCCAGAAATGTTTGAAGCTACTGACTGAATGAAAGGAGCTGGCATCTCACTCTCTTTGAATCTTCTTTATCATGCTAGGATTAGCAGGAAAAAGCAAAAAATTTCAGAATTGCACCTTGAAATGTGGAGATATTACTGTTTGTGCATTTACAATATTCATTGATTTTTGCCATTGAAAAACGTCCAGAAATGTTTGAAGCTACTGACTGAATGAAAGGAGCTGGCATCTCACTCTCTTTGAATCTTCTTTATCATGCTAGGATTAGCAGGAAAAAGCAAAAAATTTCAGAATTGCACCTTGTAATGTGGAGATATTACTGTTTGTGCATTTACAATATTCATTGATTTTTGCCATTGAAAAACATCATGTTATTCATATACCAGAAATGTTTGAAGCTACTGACTGAATGAAAGGAGCTGGCATCTCACTCTCTTTGAATCTTCTTTATCATGCTAGGATTAGCAGGAAAAAGCAAAAAATTTCAGAATTGCACCTTGCAATGTGGAGATATTACTGTTTGTGCATTTACAATATTCATTGATTTTTGCCATTGAAAAACATCCAGAAATGTTTGAAGCTACTGACTGAATGAAAGGAGCTGGCATCTCACTCTCTTTGAATCTTCTTTATCATGCTAGGATTAGCAGGAAAAAGCAAAAAATTTCAGAATTGCACCTTGCAATGTGGAGATATTACTGTTTGTGCATTTACAATATTCATTGATTTTTGCCATTGAAAAACATCCAGAAATGTTTGAAGCTACTGACTGAATGAAAGGAGCTGGCATCTCACTCTCTTTGAATCTTCTTTATCATGCTAGGATTAGCAGGAAAAAGCAAAAAATTTCAGAATTGCACCTTGCAATGTGGAGATATTACTGTTTGTGCATTTACAATATTCATTGATTTTTGCCATTGAAAAACGTCCAGAAATGTTTGAAGCTACTGACTGAATGAAAGGAGCTGGCATCTCACTCTCTTTGAATCTTCTTTATCATGCTAGGATTAGCAGGAAAAAGCAAAAAAATTCAGAATTGCACCTTGCAATGTGGAGATATTACTGTTTGTGCATTTACAATATTCATTGATTTTGCCATTGAAAAACGTCCAGAAATGTTTGAAGCTACTGACTGAATGAAAGGAGCTGGCATCTCACTCTCTTTGAATCTTCTTTATCATGCTAGGATTAGCAGGAAAAAGCAAAAAATTTCAGAATTGCACCTTGCAATGTGGAGATATTACTGTTTGTGCATTTACAATATTCATTGATTTTTGCCATTGAAAAACGTCCAGAAATGTTTGAAGCTCTTGACTGAATGAAAGGAGCTGGCATCTCACTCTCTTTGAATCTTCTTTATCATGCTAAGATTAGCAGGAAAAATCAAAAAATTTCAGAATTGCACCTTGCAATGTGGAGATATTACTGTTTGTGCATTTACAATATTCATTGATTTTTGCCATTGAAAAACGTCCAGAAATGTTTGAAGCTACTGACTGAATGAAAGGAGCTGGCATCTCACTCTCTTTGAATCTTCTTTATCATGCTAGGATTAGCAGGAAAAAGCAAAAAATTTCAGAATTGCACCTTGCATTGTGGAGATATTACTGTTTGTGCATTTACAATATTCACTGATTTTTGCCATTGAAAAACATCATGTTATTCATATACCTGAAATGTTTGAAGCTACTGACTGAATGAAAGGAGCTGGCATCTCACTCTCTTTGAATCTTCTTTATCATGCTAGGATTAGCAGGAAAAAGCAAAAAATTTCAGAATTGCACCTTGCAATGTGGAGATATTACTGTTTGTGCATTTACAATATTCATTGATTTTTGCCATTGAAAAACATCATGTTATTCATATACCAGAAATGTTTGAAGCTACTGACTGAATGAAAGGAGCTGGCATCTCACTCTCTTTGAATCTTCTTTATCATGCTAGGATTAGCAGGAAAAAGCAAAAAATTTCAGAATTGCACCTTGCAATGTGGAGATATTACTGTTTGTGCATTTACAATATTCATTGATGTTTGCCATTGAAAAACATCATGTTATTCATATACCAGAAATGTTTGAAGCTACTGACTGAATGAAAGGAGCTGGCATCTCACTCTCTTTGAATCTTCTTTATCATGCTAGGATTAGCAGGAAAAAGCAAAAAATTTCAGAATTGCACCTTGCAATGTGGAGATATTACTGTTTGTGCATTTACAATATTCATTGATTTTTGCCATTGAAAAACGTCCAGAAATGTTTGAAGCTACTGACTGAATGAAAGGAGCTGACATCTCACTCGCATTGAATCTTCTTTATCATGCTAGGATTAGCAGGAAAAAGCAAAAATTTCAGAATTGCACCTTGCAATGTGGAGATATTACAGTTTGTGCATTTACAATATTCATTGATTTTTGCCATTGAAAAACATCATGTTATTCATATACCAGAAATGTTTGAAGCTACTGACTGAATGAAAGGAGCTGGCATCTCACTCTCTTTGAATCTTCTTTATCATGCTAGGATTAGCAGGAAAAAGCAAAAAATTTCAGAATTGCACCTTGCAATGTGGAGATATTACTGTTTGTGCATTTACAATATTCATTGATTTTTGCCATTGAAAAACATCATGTTATTCATATACCAGAAATGTTTGAAGCTACTGACTGAATGAAAGGAGCTGGCATCTCACTCTCTTTGAATCTTCTTTATCATGCTAGGATTAGCAGGAAAAAAGCAAAACATTTCAGAATTGCACCTTGCAATGTGGAGATATTACTGTTTGTGCATTTACAATATTCATTGATTTTTGCCATTGAAAAACGTCCAGAAATGTTTGAAGCTACTGACTGAATGAAAGGAGCTGGCATCTCACTCTCTTTGAATCTTCTTTATCATGCTAGGATTAGCAGGAAAAAGCAAAAAATTTCAGAATTGCACCTTGCAATGTGGAGATATTACTGTTTGTGCATTTACAATATTCATTGATTTTTGCCATTGAAAAACATCATGTTATTCATATACCAGAAATGTTTGAAGCTACTGACTGAATGAATGGAGCTGGCATCTCACTCTCTTTGAATCTTCTTTATCATGCTAGAATTAGCAGGAAAAAGCAAAAAAATTCAGAATTGCACCTTGCAATGTGGAGATATTACTGTTTGTGCATTTACAATATTCATTGATTTTTGCCATTGAAAAACGTCCAGAAATGTTTGAAGCTACTGACTGAATGAAAGGAGCTGGCATCTCACTCTCTTTGAATCTTCTTTATCATGCTAGGATTAGCAGGAAAAAGCAAAAAATTTCAGAATTGCACCTTGCAATGTGGAGATATTACTGTTTGTGCATTTACAATATTCATTGATTTTTGCCATTGAAAAACGTCCAGAAATGTTTGAAGCTACTGACTGAATGAAAGGAGCTGGCATCTCACTCTCTTTGAATCTTCTTTATCATGCTAGGATTAGCAGGAAAAAGCAAAAAATTTCAGAATTGCACCTTGCAATGTGGAGATATTACTGTTTGTGCATTTACAATATTCATTGATTTTTGCCATTGAAAAACATCATGTTATTCATATACCAGAAATGTTTGAAGCTACTGACTGAATGAAAGGAGCTGGCATCTCACTCTCTTTGAATCTTCTTTATCATGCTAGGATTAGCAGGAAAAAAGCAAAACATTTCAGAATTGCACCTTGCAATGTGGAGATATTACTGTTTGTGCATTTACAATATTCATTGATTTTTGCCATTGAAAAACGTCCAGAAATGTTTGAAGCTACTGACTGAATGAAAGGAGCTGGCATCTCACTCTCTTTGAATCTTCTTTATCATGCTAGGATTAGCAGGAAAAAGCAAAAAATTTCAGAATTGCACCTTGCAATGTGGAGATATTACTGTTTGTGCATTTACAATATTCATTGATTTTTGCCATTGAAAAACATCATGTTATTCATATACCAGAAATGTTTGAAGCTACTGACTGAATGAAAGGAGCTGGCATCTCACTCTCTTTGAATCTTCTTTATCATGCTAGAATTAGCAGGAAAAAGCAAAAAAATTCAGAATTGCACCTTGCAATGTGGAGATATTACTGTTTGTGCATTTACAATATTCATTGATTTTTGCCATTGAAAAACGTCCAGAAATGTTTGAAGCTACTGACTGAATGAAAGGAGCTGGCATCTCACTCTCTTTGAATCTTCTTTATCATGCTAGGATTAGCAGGAAAAAGCAAAAAATTTCAGAATTGCACCTTGCAATGTGGAGATATTACTGTTTGTGCATTTACAATATTCATTGATTTTTGCCATTGAAAAACGTCCAGAAATGTTTGAAGCTACTGACTGAATGAAAGGAGCTGGCATCTCACTCTCTTTGAATCTTCTTTATCATGCTAGGATTAGCAGGAAAAAGCAAAAAATTTCAGAATTGCACCTTGCAATGTGGAGATATTACTGTTTGTGCATTTACAATATTCATTGATTTTTGCCATTGAAAAACATCATGTTATTCATATACCAGAAATGTTTGAAGCTACTGACTGAATGAAAGGAGCTGGCATCTCACTCTCTTTGAATCTTCTTTATCATGCTAGGATTAGCAGGAAAAAGCAAAAAATTTCAGAATTGCACCTTGCAATGTGGAGATATTACTGTTTGTGCATTTACAATATTCATTGATTTTTGCCATTGAAAAACATCATGTTATTCATATACCAGAAATGTTTGAAGCTACTGACTGAATGAAAGGAGCTGGCATCTCACTCTCTTTGAATCTTCTTTATCATGCTAGGATTAGCAGGAAAAATCAAAAAATTTCAGAATTGCACCTTGCAATGTCGAGATATTACTGTTTGTGCATTTACAATATTCATTAATTTTTGCCATTGAAAAACGTCCAGAAATGTTTGAAGCTACTGACTGAATGAAAGGAGCTGGCATCTCCCTCTCTTTGAATCTTCTTTATCATGCTAGGATTAGCAGGAAAAAGCAAAAAATTTCAGAATTGCACCTTGCAATGTGGAGATATTACTGTTTGTGCATTTACAATATTCATTGATTTTTGCCATTGAAAAATGTCCAGAAATGTTTGAAGCTACTGACTGAATGAAAGGAGCTGGCATCTCACTCTCTTTGAATCTTCTTTATCATGCTAGGATTAGCAAGAAAAAGCAAAAAATTTCAGAATTGCACCTTGCAATGTGGAGATATTACTGTTTGTGCATTTACAATATTCATTGATTTTTGCCATTGAAAAACATCATGTTATTCATATACCAGAAATGTTTGAAGCTACTGACTGAATGAAAGGAGCTGGCATCTCACTCTCTTTGAATCTTCTTTATCATGCTAGGATTAGCAGGAAAAAGCAAAAAATTTCAGAATTGCACCTTGCAATGTGGAGATATTACTGTTTGTGCATTTACAATATTCATTGATTTTTGCCATTGAAAAACGTCCAGAAATGTTTGAAGCTACTGACTGAATGAAAGGAGCTGGCATCTCACTCTCTTTGAATCTTCTTTATCATGCTAGGATTAGCAGGAAAAAGCAAAAAATTTCAGAATTGCACCTTGCAATGTGGAGATATTACTGTTTGTGCATTTACAATATTCATTGATTTTTGCCATTGAAAAACGTCCAGAAATGTTTGAAGCTACTGACTGAATGAAAGGAGCTGGCATCTCACTCTCTTTGAATCTTCTTTATCATGCTAGGATTAGCAAGAAAAAGCAAAAAATTTCAGAATTGCACCTTGCAATGTGGAGATATTACTGTTTGTGCATTTACAATATTCATTGATTTTTGCCATTGAAAAACATCATGTTATTCATATACCAGAAATGTTTGAAGCTACTGACTGAATGAAAGGAGCTGGCATCTCACTCTCTTTGAATCTTCTTTATCATGCTAGGATTAGCAGGAAAAAGCAAAAAATTTCAGAATTGCACCTTGCAATGTGGAGATATTACTGTTTGTGCATTTACAATATTCATTGATGTTTGCCATTGAAAAACATCATGTTATTCATATACCAGAAATGTTTGAAGCTACTGACTGAATGAAAGGAGCTGGCATCTCACTCTCTTTGAATCTTCTTTATCATGCTAGGATTAGCAGGAAAAAGCAAAAAATTTCAGAATTGCACCTTGCAATGTGGAGATATTACTGTTTGTGCATTTACAATATTCATTGATTTTTGCCATTGAAAAACATCCAGAAATGTTTGAAGCTACTGACTGAATGAAAGGAGCTGGCATCTCACTCTCTTTGAATCTTCTTTATCATGCTAGGATTAGCAGGAAAAAGCAAAAAATTTCAGAATTGCACCTTGCAATGTGGAGATATTACTGTTTGTGCATTTACAATATTCATTGATTTTTGCCATTGAAAAACGTCCAGAAATGTTTGAAGCTACTGACTGAATGAAAGGAGCTGGCATCTCACTCTCTTTGAATCTTCTTTATCATGCTAGGATTAGCAGGAAAAAGCAAAAAATTTCAGAATTGCACCTTGCAATGTGGAGATATTACTGTTTGTGCATTTACAATATTCATTGATTTTGCCATTGAAAAACGTCCAGAAATGTTTGAAGCTACTGACTGAATGAAAGGAGCTGGCATCTCACTCTCTTTGAATCTTCTTTATCATGCTAGGATTAGCAGGAAAAAGCAAAAAATTTCAGAATTGCACCTTGCAATGTGGAGATATTACTGTTTGTGCATTTACAATATTCATTGATTTTTGCCATTGAAAAACGTCCAGAAATGTTTGAAGCTCTTGACTGAATGAAAGGAGCTGGCATCTCACTCTCTTTGAATCTTCTTTATCATGCTAAGATTAGCAGGAAAAATCAAAAAATTTCAGAATTGCACCTTGCAATGTGGAGATATTACTGTTTGTGCATTTACAATATTCATTGATTTTTGCCATTGAAAAACGTCCAGAAATGTTTGAAGCTACTGACTGAATGAAAGGAGCTGGCATCTCACTCTCTTTGAATCTTCTTTATCATGCTAGGATTAGCAGGAAAAAGCAAAAAATTTCAGAATTGCACCTTGCATTGTGGAGATATTACTGTTTGTGCATTTACAATATTCACTGATTTTTGCCATTGAAAAACATCATGTTATTCATATACCTGAAATGTTTGAAGCTACTGACTGAATGAAAGGAGCTGGCATCTCACTCTCTTTGAATCTTCTTTATCATGCTAGGATTAGCAGGAAAAAGCAAAAAATTTCAGAATTGCACCTTGCAATGTGGAGATATTACTGTTTGTGCATTTACAATATTCATTGATTTTTGCCATTGAAAAACATCATGTTATTCATATACCAGAAATGTTTGAAGCTACTGACTGAATGAAAGGAGCTGGCATCTCACTCTCTTTGAATCTTCTTTATCATGCTAGGATTAGCAGGAAAAAGCAAAAAATTTCAGAATTGCACCTTGCAATGTGGAGATATTACTGTTTGTGCATTTACAATATTCATTGATGTTTGCCATTGAAAAACATCATGTTATTCATATACCAGAAATGTTTGAAGCTACTGACTGAATGAAAGGAGCTGGCATCTCACTCTCTTTGAATCTTCTTTATCATGCTAGGATTAGCAGGAAAAAGCAAAAAATTTCAGAATTGCACCTTGCAATGTGGAGATATTACTGTTTGTGCATTTACAATATTCATTGATTTTTGCCATTGAAAAACGTCCAGAAATGTTTGAAGCTACTGACTGAATGAAAGGAGCTGACATCTCACTCGCATTGAATCTTCTTTATCATGCTAGGATTAGCAGGAAAAAGCAAAAATTTCAGAATTGCACCTTGCAATGTGGAGATATTACAGTTTGTGCATTTACAATATTCATTGATTTTTGCCATTGAAAAACATCATGTTATTCATATACCAGAAATGTTTGAAGCTACTGACTGAATGAAAGGAGCTGGCATCTCACTCTCTTTGAATCTTCTTTATCATGCTAGGATTAGCAGGAAAAAGCAAAAAATTTCAGAATTGCACCTTGCAATGTGGAGATATTACTGTTTGTGCATTTACAATATTCATTGATTTTTGCCATTGAAAAACATCATGTTATTCATATACCAGAAATGTTTGAAGCTACTGACTGAATGAAAGGAGCTGGCATCTCACTCTCTTTGAATCTTCTTTATCATGCTAGGATTAGCAGGAAAAAAGCAAAACATTTCAGAATTGCACCTTGCAATGTGGAGATATTACTGTTTGTGCATTTACAATATTCATTGATTTTTGCCATTGAAAAACGTCCAGAAATGTTTGAAGCTACTGACTGAATGAAAGGAGCTGGCATCTCACTCTCTTTGAATCTTCTTTATCATGCTAGGATTAGCAGGAAAAAGCAAAAAATTTCAGAATTGCACCTTGCAATGTGGAGATATTACTGTTTGTGCATTTACAATATTCATTGATGTTTGCCATTGAAAAACATCATGTTATTCATATACCAGAAATGTTTGAAGCTACTGACTGAATGAAAGGAGCTGGCATCTCACTCTCTTTGAATCTTCTTTATCATGCTAGGATTAGCAGGAAAAAGCAAAAAATTTCAGAATTGCACCTTGCAATGTGGAGATATTACTGTTTGTGCATTTACAATATTCATTGATTTTTGCCATTGAAAAACATCCAGAAATGTTTGAAGCTACTGACTGAATGAAAGGAGCTGGCATCTCACTCTCTTTGAATCTTCTTTATCATGCTAGGATTAGCAGGAAAAAGCAAAAAATTTCAGAATTGCACCTTGCAATGTGGAGATATTACTGTTTGTGCATTTACAATATTCATTGATTTTTGCCATTGAAAAACGTCCAGAAATGTTTGAAGCTACTGACTGAATGAAAGGAGCTGGCATCTCACTCTCTTTGAATCTTCTTTATCATGCTAGGATTAGCAGGAAAAAGCAAAAAATTTCAGAATTGCACCTTGCAATGTGGAGATATTACTGTTTGTGCATTTACAATATTCATTGATTTTGCCATTGAAAAACGTCCAGAAATGTTTGAAGCTACTGACTGAATGAAAGGAGCTGGCATCTCACTCTCTTTGAATCTTCTTTATCATGCTAGGATTAGCAGGAAAAAGCAAAAAATTTCAGAATTGCACCTTGCAATGTGGAGATATTACTGTTTGTGCATTTACAATATTCATTGATTTTTGCCATTGAAAAACGTCCAGAAATGTTTGAAGCTCTTGACTGAATGAAAGGAGCTGGCATCTCACTCTCTTTGAATCTTCTTTATCATGCTAAGATTAGCAGGAAAAATCAAAAAATTTCAGAATTGCACCTTGCAATGTGGAGATATTACTGTTTGTGCATTTACAATATTCATTGATTTTTGCCATTGAAAAACGTCCAGAAATGTTTGAAGCTACTGACTGAATGAAAGGAGCTGGCATCTCACTCTCTTTGAATCTTCTTTATCATGCTAGGATTAGCAGGAAAAAGCAAAAAATTTCAGAATTGCACCTTGCATTGTGGAGATATTACTGTTTGTGCATTTACAATATTCACTGATTTTTGCCATTGAAAAACATCATGTTATTCATATACCTGAAATGTTTGAAGCTACTGACTGAATGAAAGGAGCTGGCATCTCACTCTCTTTGAATCTTCTTTATCATGCTAGGATTAGCAGGAAAAAGCAAAAAATTTCAGAATTGCACCTTGCAATGTGGAGATATTACTGTTTGTGCATTTACAATATTCATTGATTTTTGCCATTGAAAAACATCATGTTATTCATATACCAGAAATGTTTGAAGCTACTGACTGAATGAAAGGAGCTGGCATCTCACTCTCTTTGAATCTTCTTTATCATGCTAGGATTAGCAGGAAAAAGCAAAAAATTTCATAATTGCACCTTGCAATGTGGAGATATTACTGTTTGTGCATTTACAATATTCATTGATGTTTGCCATTGAAAAACATCATGTTATTCATATACCAGAAATGTTTGAAGCTACTGACTGAATGAAAGGAGCTGGCATCTCACTCTCTTTGAATCTTCTTTATCATGCTAGGATTAGCAGGAAAAAGCAAAAAATTTCAGAATTGCACCTTGCAATGTGGAGATATTACTGTTTGTGCATTTACAATATTCATTGATTTTTGCCATTGAAAAACGTCCAGAAATGTTTGAAGCTACTGACTGAATGAAAGGAGCTGACATCTCACTCGCATTGAATCTTCTTTATCATGCTAGGATTAGCAGGAAAAAGCAAAAATTTCAGAATTGCACCTTGCAATGTGGAGATATTACAGTTTGTGCATTTACAATATTCATTGATTTTTGCCATTGAAAAACATCATGTTATTCATATACCAGAAATGTTTGAAGCTACTGACTGAATGAAAGGAGCTGGCATCTCACTCTCTTTGAATCTTCTTTATCATGCTAGGATTAGCAGGAAAAAGCAAAAAATTTCAGAATTGCACCTTGCAATGTGGAGATATTACTGTTTGTGCATTTACAATATTCATTGATTTTTGCCATTGAAAAACATCATGTTATTCATATACCAGAAATGTTTGAAGCTACTGACTGAATGAAAGGAGCTGGCATCTCACTCTCTTTGAATCTTCTTTATCATGCTAGGATTAGCAGGAAAAAAGCAAAACATTTCAGAATTGCACCTTGCAATGTGGAGATATTACTGTTTGTGCATTTACAATATTCATTGATTTTTGCCATTGAAAAACGTCCAGAAATGTTTGAAGCTACTGACTGAATGAAAGGAGCTGGCATCTCACTCTCTTTGAATCTTCTTTATCATGCTAGGATTAGCAGGAAAAAGCAAAAAATTTCAGAATTGCACCTTGCAATGTGGAGATATTACTGTTTGTGCATTTACAATATTCATTGATTTTTGCCATTGAAAAACATCATGTTATTCATATACCAGAAATGTTTGAAGCTACTGACTGAATGAATGGAGCTGGCATCTCACTCTCTTTGAATCTTCTTTATCATGCTAGAATTAGCAGGAAAAAGCAAAAAAATTCAGAATTGCACCTTGCAATGTGGAGATATTACTGTTTGTGCATTTACAATATTCATTGATTTTTGCCATTGAAAAACGTCCAGAAATGTTTGAAGCTACTGACTGAATGAAAGGAGCTGGCATCTCACTCTCTTTGAATCTTCTTTATCATGCTAGGATTAGCAGGAAAAAGCAAAAAATTTCAGAATTGCACCTTGCAATGTGGAGATATTACTGTTTGTGCATTTACAATATTCATTGATTTTTGCCATTGAAAAACGTCCAGAAATGTTTGAAGCTACTGACTGAATGAAAGGAGCTGGCATCTCACTCTCTTTGAATCTTCTTTATCATGCTAGGATTAGCAGGAAAAAGCAAAAAATTTCAGAATTGCACCTTGCAATGTGGAGATATTACTGTTTGTGCATTTACAATATTCATTGATTTTTGCCATTGAAAAACATCATGTTATTCATATACCAGAAATGTTTGAAGCTACTGACTGAATGAAAGGAGCTGGCATCTCACTCTCTTTGAATCTTCTTTATCATGCTAGGATTAGCAGGAAAAAAGCAAAACATTTCAGAATTGCACCTTGCAATGTGGAGATATTACTGTTTGTGCATTTACAATATTCATTGATTTTTGCCATTGAAAAACGTCCAGAAATGTTTGAAGCTACTGACTGAATGAAAGGAGCTGGCATCTCACTCTCTTTGAATCTTCTTTATCATGCTAGGATTAGCAGGAAAAAGCAAAAAATTTCAGAATTGCACCTTGCAATGTGGAGATATTACTGTTTGTGCATTTACAATATTCATTGATTTTTGCCATTGAAAAACATCATGTTATTCATATACCAGAAATGTTTGAAGCTACTGACTGAATGAAAGGAGCTGGCATCTCACTCTCTTTGAATCTTCTTTATCATGCTAGAATTAGCAGGAAAAAGCAAAAAAATTCAGAATTGCACCTTGCAATGTGGAGATATTACTGTTTGTGCATTTACAATATTCATTGATTTTTGCCATTGAAAAACGTCCAGAAATGTTTGAAGCTACTGACTGAATGAAAGGAGCTGGCATCTCACTCTCTTTGAATCTTCTTTATCATGCTAGGATTAGCAGGAAAAAGCAAAAAATTTCAGAATTGCACCTTGCAATGTGGAGATATTACTGTTTGTGCATTTACAATATTCATTGATTTTTGCCATTGAAAAACGTCCAGAAATGTTTGAAGCTACTGACTGAATGAAAGGAGCTGGCATCTCACTCTCTTTGAATCTTCTTTATCATGCTAGGATTAGCAGGAAAAAGCAAAAAATTTCAGAATTGCACCTTGCAATGTGGAGATATTACTGTTTGTGCATTTACAATATTCATTGATTTTTGCCATTGAAAAACATCATGTTATTCATATACCAGAAATGTTTGAAGCTACTGACTGAATGAAAGGAGCTGGCATCTCACTCTCTTTGAATCTTCTTTATCATGCTAGGATTAGCAGGAAAAAGCAAAAAATTTCAGAATTGCACCTTGCAATGTGGAGATATTACTGTTTGTGCATTTACAATATTCATTGATTTTTGCCATTGAAAAACATCATGTTATTCATATACCAGAAATGTTTGAAGCTACTGACTGAATGAAAGGAGCTGGCATCTCACTCTCTTTGAATCTTCTTTATCATGCTAGGATTAGCAGGAAAAATCAAAAAATTTCAGAATTGCACCTTGCAATGTGGAGATATTACTGTTTGTGCATTTACAATATTCATTAATTTTTGCCATTGAAAAACGTCCAGAAATGTTTGAAGCTACTGACTGAATGAAAGGAGCTGGCATCTCCCTCTCTTTGAATCTTCTTTATCATGCTAGGATTAGCAGGAAAAAGCAAAAAATTTCAGAATTGCACCTTGCAATGTGGAGATATTACTGTTTGTGCATTTACAATATTCATTGATTTTTGCCATTGAAAAATGTCCAGAAATGTTTGAAGCTACTGACTGAATGAAAGGAGCTGGCATCTCACTCTCTTTGAATCTTCTTTATCATGCTAGGATTAGCAAGAAAAAGCAAAAAATTTCAGAATTGCACCTTGCAATGTGGAGATATTACTGTTTGTGCATTTACAATATTCATTGATTTTTGCCATTGAAAAACATCATGTTATTCATATACCAGAAATGTTTGAAGCTACTGACTGAATGAAAGGAGCTGGCATCTCACTCTCTTTGAATCTTCTTTATCATGCTAGGATTAGCAGGAAAAAGCAAAAAATTTCAGAATTGCACCTTGCAATGTGGAGATATTACTGTTTGTGCATTTACAATATTCATTGATTTTTGCCATTGAAAAACGTCCAGAAATGTTTGAAGCTACTGACTGAATGAAAGGAGCTGGCATCTCACTCTCTTTGAATCTTCTTTATCATGCTAGGATTAGCAGGAAAAAGCAAAAAATTTCAGAATTGCACCTTGCAATGTGGAGATATTACTGTTTGTGCATTTACAATATTCATTGATTTTTGCCATTGAAAAACGTCCAGAAATGTTTGAAGCTACTGACTGAATGAAAGGAGCTGGCATCTCACTCTCTTTGAATCTTCTTTATCATGCTAGGATTAGCAAGAAAAAGCAAAAAATTTCAGAATTGCACCTTGCAATGTGGAGATATTACTGTTTGTGCATTTACAATATTCATTGATTTTTGCCATTGAAAAACATCATGTTATTCATATACCAGAAATGTTTGAAGCTACTGACTGAATGAAAGGAGCTGGCATCTCACTCTCTTTGAATCTTCTTTATCATGCTAGGATTAGCAGGAAAAAGCAAAAAATTTCAGAATTGCACCTTGCAATGTGGAGATATTACTGTTTGTGCATTTACAATATTCATTGATGTTTGCCATTGAAAAACATCATGTTATTCATATACCAGAAATGTTTGAAGCTACTGACTGAATGAAAGGAGCTGGCATCTCACTCTCTTTGAATCTTCTTTATCATGCTAGGATTAGCAGGAAAAAGCAAAAAATTTCAGAATTGCACCTTGCAATGTGGAGATATTACTGTTTGTGCATTTACAATATTCATTGATTTTTGCCATTGAAAAACGTCCAGAAATGTTTGAAGCTACTGACTGAATGAAAGGAGCTGACATCTCACTCGCATTGAATCTTCTTTATCATGCTAGGATTAGCAGGAAAAAGCAAAAATTTCAGAATTGCACCTTGCAATGTGGAGATATTACAGTTTGTGCATTTACAATATTCATTGATTTTTGCCATTGAAAAACATCATGTTATTCATATACCAGAAATGTTTGAAGCTACTGACTGAATGAAAGGAGCTGGCATCTCACTCTCTTTGAATCTTCTTTATCATGCTAGGATTAGCAGGAAAAAGCAAAAAATTTCAGAATTGCACCTTGCAATGTGGAGATATTACTGTTTGTGCATTTACAATATTCATTGATTTTTGCCATTGAAAAACATCATGTTATTCATATACCAGAAATGTTTGAAGCTACTGACTGAATGAAAGGAGCTGGCATCTCACTCTCTTTGAATCTTCTTTATCATGCTAGGATTAGCAGGAAAAAAGCAAAACATTTCAGAATTGCACCTTGCAATGTGGAGATATTACTGTTTGTGCATTTACAATATTCATTGATTTTTGCCATTGAAAAACGTCCAGAAATGTTTGAAGCTACTGACTGAATGAAAGGAGCTGGCATCTCACTCTCTTTGAATCTTCTTTATCATGCTAGGATTAGCAGGAAAAAGCAAAAAATTTCAGAATTGCACCTTGCAATGTGGAGATATTACTGTTTGTGCATTTACAATATTCATTGATTTTTGCCATTGAAAAACATCATGTTATTCATATACCAGAAATGTTTGAAGCTACTGACTGAATGAATGGAGCTGGCATCTCACTCTCTTTGAATCTTCTTTATCATGCTAGAATTAGCAGGAAAAAGCAAAAAAATTCAGAATTGCACCTTGCAATGTGGAGATATTACTGTTTGTGCATTTACAATATTCATTGATTTTTGCCATTGAAAAACGTCCAGAAATGTTTGAAGCTACTGACTGAATGAAAGGAGCTGGCATCTCACTCTCTTTGAATCTTCTTTATCATGCTAGGATTAGCAGGAAAAAGCAAAAAATTTCAGAATTGCACCTTGCAATGTGGAGATATTACTGTTTGTGCATTTACAATATTCATTGATTTTTGCCATTGAAAAACGTCCAGAAATGTTTGAAGCTACTGACTGAATGAAAGGAGCTGGCATCTCACTCTCTTTGAATCTTCTTTATCATGCTAGGATTAGCAGGAAAAAGCAAAAAATTTCAGAATTGCACCTTGCAATGTGGAGATATTACTGTTTGTGCATTTACAATATTCATTGATTTTTGCCATTGAAAAACATCATGTTATTCATATACCAGAAATGTTTGAAGCTACTGACTGAATGAAAGGAGCTGGCATCTCACTCTCTTTGAATCTTCTTTATCATGCTAGGATTAGCAGGAAAAAAGCAAAACATTTCAGAATTGCACCTTGCAATGTGGAGATATTACTGTTTGTGCATTTACAATATTCATTGATTTTTGCCATTGAAAAACGTCCAGAAATGTTTGAAGCTACTGACTGAATGAAAGGAGCTGGCATCTCACTCTCTTTGAATCTTCTTTATCATGCTAGGATTAGCAGGAAAAACCAAAAAATTTCAGAATTGCACCTTGCAATGTGGAGATATTACTGTTTGTGCATTTACAATATTCATTGATTTTTGCCATTGAAAAACATCATGTTATTCATATACCAGAAATGTTTGAAGCTACTGACTGAATGAAAGGAGCTGGCATCTCACTCTCTTTGAATCTTCTTTATCATGCTAGAATTAGCAGGAAAAAGCAAAAAAATTCAGAATTGCACCTTGCAATGTGGAGATATTACTGTTTGTGCATTTACAATATTCATTGATTTTTGCCATTGAAAAACGTCCAGAAATGTTTGAAGCTACTGACTGAATGAAAGGAGCTGGCATCTCACTCTCTTTGAATCTTCTTTATCATGCTAGGATTAGCAGGAAAAAGCAAAAAATTTCAGAATTGCACCTTGCAATGTGGAGATATTACTGTTTGTGCATTTACAATATTCATTGATTTTTGCCATTGAAAAACGTCCAGAAATGTTTGAAGCTACTGACTGAATGAAAGGAGCTGGCATCTCACTCTCTTTGAATCTTCTTTATCATGCTAGGATTAGCAGGAAAAAGCAAAAAATTTCAGAATTGCACCTTGCAATGTGGAGATATTACTGTTTGTGCATTTACAATATTCATTGATTTTTGCCATTGAAAAACATCATGTTATTCATATACCAGAAATGTTTGAAGCTACTGACTGAATGAAAGGAGCTGGCATCTCACTCTCTTTGAATCTTCTTTATCATGCTAGGATTAGCAGGAAAAAGCAAAAAATTTCAGAATTGCACCTTGCAATGTGGAGATATTACTGTTTGTGCATTTACAATATTCATTGATTTTTGCCATTGAAAAACATCATGTTATTCATATACCAGAAATGTTTGAAGCTACTGACTGAATGAAAGGAGCTGGCATCTCACTCTCTTTGAATCTTCTTTATCATGCTAGGATTAGCAGGAAAAATCAAAAAATTTCAGAATTGCACCTTGCAATGTGGAGATATTACTGTTTGTGCATTTACAATATTCATTAATTTTTGATATTGAAAAACGTCCAGAAATGTTTGAAGCTACTGACTGAATGAAAGGAGCTGGCATCTCCCTCTCTTTGAATCTTCTTTATCATGCTAGGATTAGCAGGAAAAAGCAAAAAATTTCAGAATTGCACCTTGCAATGTGGAGATATTACTGTTTGTGCATTTACAATATTCATTGATTTTTGCCATTGAAAAATGTCCAGAAATGTTTGAAGCTACTGACTGAATGAAAGGAGCTGGCATCTCACTCTCTTTGAATCTTCTTTATCATGCTAGGATTAGCAAGAAAAAGCAAAAAATTTCAGAATTGCACCTTGCAATGTGGAGATATTACTGTTTGTGCATTTACAATATTCATTGATTTTTGCCATTGAAAAACATCATGTTATTCATATACCAGAAATGTTTGAAGCTACTGACTGAATGAAAGGAGCTGGCATCTCACTCTCTTTGAATCTTCTTTATCATGCTAGGATTAGCAGGAAAAAGCAAAAAATTTCAGAATTGCACCTTGCAATGTGGAGATATTACTGTTTGTGCATTTACAATATTCATTGATTTTTGCCATTGAAAAACGTCCAGAAATGTTTGAAGCTACTGACTGAATGAAAGGAGCTGGCATCTCACTCTCTTTGAATCTTCTTTATCATGCTAGGATTAGCAGGAAAAAGCAAAAAATTTCAGAATTGCACCTTGCAATGTGGAGATATTACTGTTTGTGCATTTACAATATTCATTGATTTTTGCCATTGAAAAACGTCCAGAAATGTTTGAAGCTACTGACTGAATGAAAGGAGCTGGCATCTCACTCTCTTTGAATCTTCTTTATCATGCTAGGATTAGCAAGAAAAAGCAAAAAATTTCAGAATTGCACCTTGCAATGTGGAGATATTACTGTTTGTGCATTTACAATATTCATTGATTTTTGCCATTGAAAAACATCATGTTATTCATATACCAGAAATGTTTGAAGCTACTGACTGAATGAAAGGAGCTGGCATCTCACTCTCTTTGAATCTTCTTTATCATGCTAGGATTAGCAGGAAAAAGCAAAAAATTTCAGAATTGCACCTTGCAATGTGGAGATATTACTGTTTGTGCATTTACAATATTCATTGATTTTTGCCATTGAAAAACATCATGTTATTCATATACCAGAAATGTTTGAAGCTACTGACTGAATGAAAGGAGCTGGCATCTCACTCTCTTTGAATCTTCTTTATCATGCTAGAATTAGCAGGAAAAAGCAAAAAAATTCAGAATTGCACCTTGCAATGTGGAGATATTACTGTTTGTGCATTTACAATATTCATTGATTTTTGCCATTGAAAAACGTCCAGAAATGTTTGAAGCTACTGACTGAATGAAAGGAGCTGGCATCTCACTCTCTTTGAATCTTCTTTATCATGCTAGGATTAGCAGGAAAAAGCAAAAAATTTCAGAATTGCACCTTGCAATGTGGAGATATTACTGTTTGTGCATTTACAATATTCATTGATTTTTGCCATTGAAAAACGTCCAGAAATGTTTGAAGCTACTGACTGAATGAAAGGAGCTGGCATCTCACTCTCTTTGAATCTTCTTTATCATGCTAGGATTAGCAGGAAAAAGCAAAAAATTTCAGAATTGCACCTTGCAATGTGGAGATATTACTGTTTGTGCATTTACAATATTCATTGATTTTTGCCATTGAAAAACATCATGTTATTCATATACCAGAAATGTTTGAAGCTACTGACTGAATGAAAGGAGCTGGCATCTCACTCTCTTTGAATCTTCTTTATCATGCTAGGATTAGCAGGAAAAAGCAAAAAATTTCAGAATTGCACCTTGCAATGTGGAGATATTACTGTTTGTGCATTTACAATATTCATTGATTTTTGCCATTGAAAAACATCATGTTATTCATATACCAGAAATGTTTGAAGCTACTGACTGAATGAAAGGAGCTGGCATCTCACTCTCTTTGAATCTTCTTTATCATGCTAGGATTAGCAGGAAAAATCAAAAAATTTCAGAATTGCACCTTGCAATGTGGAGATATTACTGTTTGTGCATTTACAATATTCATTAATTTTTGATATTGAAAAACGTCCAGAAATGTTTGAAGCTACTGACTGAATGAAAGGAGCTGGCATCTCCCTCTCTTTGAATCTTCTTTATCATGCTAGGATTAGCAGGAAAAAGCAAAAAATTTCAGAATTGCACCTTGCAATGTGGAGATATTACTGTTTGTGCATTTACAATATTCATTGATTTTTGCCATTGAAAAATGTCCAGAAATGTTTGAAGCTACTGACTGAATGAAAGGAGCTGGCATCTCACTCTCTTTGAATCTTCTTTATCATGCTAGGATTAGCAAGAAAAAGCAAAAAATTTCAGAATTGCACCTTGCAATGTGGAGATATTACTGTTTGTGCATTTACAATATTCATTGATTTTTGCCATTGAAAAACATCATGTTATTCATATACCAGAAATGTTTGAAGCTACTGACTGAATGAAAGGAGCTGGCATCTCACTCTCTTTGAATCTTCTTTATCATGCTAGGATTAGCAGGAAAAAGCAAAAAATTTCAGAATTGCACCTTGCAATGTGGAGATATTACTGTTTGTGCATTTACAATATTCATTGATTTTTGCCATTGAAAAACGTCCAGAAATGTTTGAAGCTACTGACTGAATGAAAGGAGCTGGCATCTCACTCTCTTTGAATCTTCTTTATCATGCTAGGATTAGCAGGAAAAAGCAAAAAATTTCAGAATTGCACCTTGCAATGTGGAGATATTACTGTTTGTGCATTTACAATATTCATTGATTTTTGCCATTGAAAAACGTCCAGAAATGTTTGAAGCTACTGACTGAATGAAAGGAGCTGGCATCTCACTCTCTTTGAATCTTCTTTATCATGCTAGGATTAGCAAGAAAAAGCAAAAAATTTCAGAATTGCACCTTGCAATGTGGAGATATTACTGTTTGTGCATTTACAATATTCATTGATTTTTGCCATTGAAAAACATCATGTTATTCATATACCAGAAATGTTTGAAGCTACTGACTGAATGAAAGGAGCTGGCATCTCACTCTCTTTGAATCTTCTTTATCATGCTAGGATTAGCAGGAAAAAGCAAAAAATTTCAGAATTGCACCTTGCAATGTGGAGATATTACTGTTTGTGCATTTACAATATTCATTGATTTTTGCCATTGAAAAACGTCCAGAAATGTTTGAAGCTACTGACTGAATGAAAGGAGCTGGCATCTCACTCTCTTTGAATCTTCTTTATCATGCTAGGATTAGCAGGAAAAAAGCAAAACATTTCAGAATTGCACCTTGCAATGTGGAGATATTACTGTTTGTGCATTTACAATATTCATTGATTTTTGCCATTGAAAAACGTCCAGAAATGTTTGAAGCTACTGACTGAATGAAAGGAGCTGGCATCTCACTCTCTTTGAATCTTCTTTATCATGCTAGGATTAGCAGGAAAAAGCAAAAAATTTCAGAATTGCACCTTGCAATGTGGAGATATTACTGTTTGTGCATTTACAATATTCATTGATTTTTGCCATTGAAAAACATCATGTTATTCATATACCAGAAATGTTTGAAGCTACTGACTGAATGAAAGGAGCTGGCATCTCACTCTCTTTGAATCTTCTTTATCATGCTAGGATTAGCAGGAAAAAGCAAAAAATTTCAGAATTGCACCTTGCAATGTGGAGATATTACTGTTTGTGCATTTACAATATTCATTGATTTTTGCCATTGAAAAACGTCCAGAAATGTTTGAAGCTACTGACTGAATGAAAGGAGCTGGCATCTCACTCTCTTTGAATCTTCTTTATCATGCTAGGATTAGCAGGAAAAAAGCAA
The DNA here is from genome assembly GCF_046119375.1 of Phyllobates terribilis. Classification (NCBI taxonomy): domain Eukaryota; kingdom Metazoa; phylum Chordata; class Amphibia; order Anura; family Dendrobatidae; genus Phyllobates; species Phyllobates terribilis. The sequence continues at coordinate 1,268,643 of NW_027362901.1, forward strand.
AACATTTCAGAATTGCACCTTGCAATGTGGAGATATTACTGTTTGTGCATTTACAATATTCTTTGATTTTTGCCATTGAAAAACGTCCAGAAATGTTTGAAGCTACTGACTGAATGAAAGGAGCTGGCATCTCACTCTCTTTGAATCTTCTTTATCATGCTAGGATTAGCAGGAAAAAGCAAAAAATTTCAGAATTGCACCTTGCAATGTGGAGATATTACTGTTTGTGCATTTACAATATTCATTGATTTTTGCCATTGAAAAACATCATGTTATTCATATACCAGAAATGTTTGAAGCTACTGACTGAATGAAAGGAGCTGGCATCTCACTCTCTTTGAATCTTCTTTATCATGCTAGGATTAGCAGGAAAAAGCAAAAAATTTCAGAATTGCACCTTGCAATGTGGAGATATTACTGTTTGTGCATTTACAATATTCATTGATTTTTGCCATTGAAAAACGTCCAGAAATGTTTGAAGCTACTGACTGAATGAAAGGAGCTGGCATCTCACTCTCTTTGAATCTTCTTTATCATGCTAGGATTAGCAGGAAAAAGCAAAAAATTTCAGAATTGCACCTTGCAATGCGGAGAAATTACTGTTTGTGCATTTACAATTTTCATTGATTTTTGCCATTGAAAAACGTCCAGAAATGTTTGAAGCTACTGACTGAATGAAAGGAGCTGGCATCTCACTCTCTTTGAATCTTCTTTATCATGCTAGGATTAGCAGGAAAAAGCAAAAAATTTCAGAATTGCACCTTGCAATGCAGAGAAATTACTGTTTGTGCATTTACAATTTTCATTGATTTTTGCCATTGAAAAACGTCCAGAAATGTTTGAAGCTACTGACTGAATGAAAGGAGCTGGCATCTCACTCTCTTTGAATCTTCTTTATCATGCTAGGATTAGCAGGAAAAAGCAAAAAATTTCAGAATTGCACCTTGCAATGTGGAGATATTACTGTTTGTGCATTTACAATATTCATTGATTTTTGCCATTGAAAAACGTCCAGAAATGTTTGAAGCTACTGACTGAATGAAAGGAGCTGGCATCTCACTCTCTTTGAATCTTCTTTATCATGCTAGGATTAGCAGGAAAAAGCAAAAAATTTCAGAATTGCACCTTGCAATGTGGAGATATTACTGTTTGTGCATTTACAATATTCATTGATTTTTGCCATTGAAAAACGTCCAGAAATGTTTGAAGCTACTGACTGAATGAAAGGAGCTGGCATCTCACTCTCTTTGAATCTTCTTTATCATGCTAGGATTAGCAGGAAAAAGCAAAAAATTTCAGAATTGCACCTTGCAATGTGGAGATATTACTGTTTGTGCATTTACAATATTCATTGATTTTTGCCATTGAAAAACGTCCAGAAATGTTTGAAGCTACTGACTGAATGAAAGGAGCTGGCATCTCACTCTCTTTGAATCTTCTTTATCATGCTAGGATTAGCAGGAAAAAAGCAAAACATTTCAGAATTGCACCTTGCAATGTGGAGATATTACTGTTTGTGCATTTACAATATTCTTTGATTTTTGCCATTGAAAAACGTCCAGAAATGTTTGAAGCTACTGACTGAATGAAAGGAGCTGGCATCTCACTCTCTTTGAATCTTCTTTATCATGCTAGGATTAGCAGGAAAAAGCAAAAAATTTCAGAATTGCACCTTGCAATGTGGAGATATTACTGTTTGTGCATTTACAATATTCATTGATTTTTGCCATTGAAAAACATCATGTTATTCATATACCAGAAATGTTTGAAGCTACTGACTGAATGAAAGGAGCTGGCATCTCACTCTCTTTGAATCTTCTTTATCATGCTAGGATTAGCAGGAAAAAGCAAAAAATTTCAGAATTGCACCTTGCAATGTGGAGATATTACTGTTTGTGCATTTACAATATTCATTGATTTTTGCCATTGAAAAACGTCCAGAAATGTTTGAAGCTACTGACTGAATGAAAGGAGCTGGCATCTCACTCTCTTTGAATCTTCTTTATCATGCTAGGATTAGCAGGAAAAAGCAAAAAATTTCAGAATTGCACCTTGCAATGCGGAGAAATTACTGTTTGTGCATTTACAATTTTCATTGATTTTTGCCATTGAAAAACGTCCAGAAATGTTTGAAGCTACTGACTGAATGAAAGGAGCTGGCATCTCACTCTCTTTGAATCTTCTTTATCATGCTAGGATTAGCAGGAAAAAGCAAAAAATTTCAGAATTGCACCTTGCAATGCAGAGAAATTACTGTTTGTGCATTTACAATTTTCATTGATTTTTGCCATTGAAAAACGTCCAGAAATGTTTGAAGCTACTGACTGAATGAAAGGAGCTGGCATCTCACTCTCTTTGAATCTTCTTTATCATGCTAGGATTAGCAGGAAAAAGCAAAAAATTTCAGAATTGCACCTTGCAATGTGGAGATATTACTGTTTGTGCATTTACAATATTCATTGATTTTTGCCATTGAAAAACGTCCAGAAATGTTTGAAGCTACTGACTGAATGAAAGGAGCTGGCATCTCACTCTCTTTGAATCTTCTTTATCATGCTAGGATTAGCAGGAAAAAGCAAAAAATTTCAGAATTGCACCTTGCAATGTGGAGATATTACTGTTTGTGCATTTACAATATTCATTGATTTTTGCCATTGAAAAACGTCCAGAAATGTTTGAAGCTACTGACTGAATGAAAGGAGCTGGCATCTCACTCTCTTTGAATCTTCTTTATCATGCTAGGATTAGCAGGAAAAAAGCAAAACATTTCAGAATTGCACCTTGCAATGTGGAGATATTACTGTTTGTGCATTTACAATATTCTTTGATTTTTGCCATTGAAAAACGTCCAGAAATGTTTGAAGCTACTGACTGAATGAAAGGAGCTGGCATCTCACTCTCTTTGAATCTTCTTTATCATGCTAGGATTAGCAGGAAAAAGCAAAAAATTTCAGAATTGCACCTTGCAATGTGGAGATATTACTGTTTGTGCATTTACAATATTCATTGATTTTTGCCATTGAAAAACATCATGTTATTCATATACCAGAAATGTTTGAAGCTACTGACTGAATGAAAGGAGCTGGCATCTCACTCTCTTTGAATCTTCTTTATCATGCTAGGATTAGCAGGAAAAAGCAAAAAATTTCAGAATTGCACCTTGCAATGTGGAGATATTACTGTTTGTGCATTTACAATATTCATTGATTTTTGCCATTGAAAAACGTCCAGAAATGTTTGAAGCTACTGACTGAATGAAAGGAGCTGGCATCTCACTCTCTTTGAATCTTCTTTATCATGCTAGGATTAGCAGGAAAAAGCAAAAAATTTCAGAATTGCACCTTGCAATGCGGAGAAATTACTGTTTGTGCATTTACAATTTTCATTGATTTTTGCCATTGAAAAACGTCCAGAAATGTTTGAAGCTACTGACTGAATGAAAGGAGCTGGCATCTCACTCTCTTTGAATCTTCTTTATCATGCTAGGATTAGCAGGAAAAAGCAAAAAATTTCAGAATTGCACCTTGCAATGCAGAGAAATTACTGTTTGTGCATTTACAATTTTCATTGATTTTTGCCATTGAAAAACGTCCAGAAATGTTTGAAGCTACTGACTGAATGAAAGGAGCTGGCATCTCACTCTCTTTGAATCTTCTTTATCATGCTAGGATTAGCAGGAAAAAGCAAAAAATTTCAGAATTGCACCTTGCAATGCAGAGAAATTACTGTTTGTGCATTTACAATTTTCATTGATTTTTGCCATTGAAAAACGTCCAGAAATGTTTGAAGCTACTGACTGAATGAAAGGAGCTGGCATCTCACTCTCTTTGAATCTTCTTTATCATGCTAGGATTAGCAGGAAAAAGCAAAAAATTTCAGAATTGCACCTTGCAATGTGGAGATATTACTGTTTGTGCATTTACAATATTCATTGATTTTTGCCATTGAAAAACGTCCAGAAATGTTTGAAGCTACTGACTGAATGAAAGGAGCTGGCATCTCACTCTCTTTGAATCTTCTTTATCATGCTAGGATTAGCAGGAAAAAGCAAAAAATTTCAGAATTGCACCTTGCAATGTGGAGATATTACTGTTTGTGCATTTACAATATTCATTGATTTTTGCCATTGAAAAACGTCCAGAAATGTTTGAAGCTACTGACTGAATGAAAGGAGCTGGCATCTCACTCTCTTTGAATCTTCTTTATCATGCTAGGATTAGCAGGAAAAAGCAAAAAATTTCAGAATTGCACCTTGCAATGCGGAGAAATTACTGTTTGTGCATTTACAATTTTCATTGATTTTTGCCATTGAAAAACGTCCAGAAATGTTTGAAGCTACTGACTGAATGAAAGGAGCTGGCATCTCACTCTCTTTGAATCTTCTTTATCATGCTAGGATTAGCAGGAAAAAGCAAAAAATTTCAGAATTGCACCTTGCAATGCAGAGAAATTACTGTTTGTGCATTTACAATTTTCATTGATTTTTGCCATTGAAAAACGTCCAGAAATGTTTGAAGCTACTGACTGAATGAAAGGAGCTGGCATCTCACTCTCTTTGAATCTTCTTTATCATGCTAGGATTAGCAGGAAAAAGCAAAAAATTTCAGAATTGCACCTTGCAATGCAGAGAAATTACTGTTTGTGCATTTACAATTTTCATTGATTTTTGCCATTGAAAAACGTCCAGAAATGTTTGAAGCTACTGACTGAATGAAAGGAGCTGGCATCTCACTCTCTTTGAATCTTCTTTATCATGCTAGGATTAGCAGGAAAAAGCAAAAAATTTCAGAATTGCACCTTGCAATGTGGAGATATTACTGTTTGTGCATTTACAATATTCATTGATTTTTGCCATTGAAAAACGTCCAGAAATGTTTGAAGCTACTGACTGAATGAAAGGAGCTGGCATCTCACTCTCTTTGAATCTTCTTTATCATGCTAGGATTAGCAGGAAAAAGCAAAAAATTTCAGAATTGCACCTTGCAATGTGGAGATATTACTGTTTGTGCATTTACAATATTCATTGATTTTTGCCATTGAAAAACGTCCAGAAATGTTTGAAGCTACTGACTGAATGAAAGGAGCTGGCATCTCACTCTCTTTGAATCTTCTTTATCATGCTAGGATTAGCAGGAAAAAGCAAAAAATTTCAGCATTGCACCTTGCAATGTGGAGATATTACTGTTTGTGCATTTACAATATTCATTGATTTTTGCCATTGAAAAACGTCCAGAAATGTTTGAAGCTACTGACTGAATGAAAGGAGCTGGCATCTCACTCTCTTTGAATCTTCTTTATCATGCTAGGATTAGCAGGAAAAAGCAAAAAATTTCAGAATTGCACCTTGCAATGTGGAGATATTACTGTTTGTGCACTTACAATATTCATTGATTTTTGCCATTGAAAAACGTCCAGAAATGTTTGAAGCTACTGACTGAATGAAAGGAGCTGGCATCTCACTCTCTTTGAATCTTCTTTATCATGCTAGGATTAGCAGGAAAAAGCAAAAAATTTCAGAATTGCACCTTGCAATGTGGAGATATTACTGTTTGTGCATTTACAATATTCATTGATTTTTGCCATTGAAAAACGTCCAGAAATGTTTGAAGCTACTGACTGAATGAAAGGAGCTGGCATCTCACTCTCTTTGAATCTTCTTTATCATGCTAGGATTAGCAGGAAAAAGCAAAAAATTTCAGAATTGCACCTTGCAATGTGGAGATATTACTGTTTGTGCATTTACAATATTCATTGATTTTTGCCATTGAAAAACATCATGTTATTCATATACCAGAAATGTTTGAAGCTACTGACTGAATGAAAGGAGCTGGCATCTCACTCTCTTTGAATCTTCTTTATCATGCTAGGATTAGCAGGAAAAAGCAAAAAATTTCAGAATTGCACCTTGCAATGTGGAGATATTACTGTTTGTGCATTTACAATATTCATTGATTTTTGCCATTGAAAAACATCCAGAAATGTTTGAAGCTACTGACTGAATGAAAGGAGCTGGCATCTCACTCTCTTTGAATCTTCTTTATCATGCTAGGATTAGCAGGAAAAAGCAAAAAATTTCAGAATTGCACCTTGCAATGTGGAGATATTACTGTTTGTGCATTTACAATATTCATTGATTTTTGCCATTGAAAAACATCCAGAAATGTTTGAAGCTACTGACTGAATGAAAGGAGCTGGCATCTCACTCTCTTTGAATCTTCTTTATCATGCTAGGATTAGCAAGAAAAAGCAAAAAATTTCAGAATTGCACCTTGCAATGTGGAGATATTACTGTTTGTGCATTTACAATATTCATTGATTTTTGCCATTGAAAAACGTCCAGAAATGTTTGAAGCTACTGACTGAATGAAAGGAGCTGGCATCTCACTCTCTGTGAATCTTCTTTATCATGCTAGGATTAGCAGGAAAAAGCAAAAAATTTCAGAATTGCACCTTGCAATGTGGAGATATTACTGTTTGTGCATTTACAATATTCATAGATTTTTGCCATTGAAAAACATCATGTTATTCATATACCAGAAATGTTTGAAGCTACTGACTGAATGAAAGGAGCTGGCATCTCACTCTCTTTGAATCTTCTTTATCATGCTAGGAATAGCAGGAAAAAGCAAAAAATTTCAGAATTGCACCTTGCAATGTGGAGATATTACTGTTTGTGCATTTACAATATTCATTGATTTTTGCCATTGAAAAACGTCCAGAAATGTTTGAAGCTACTGACTGAATGAAAGGAGCTGGCATCTCACTCTCTTTGAATCTTCTTTATCATGCTAGGATTAGCAGGAAAAAGCAAAAAACTTCAGAATTGCACCTTGCAATGTGGAGATATTACTGTTTGTGCATTTACAATATTCATTGATTTTTGCCATTGAAAAACAACATTTTATTCATATACCAGAAATGTTTGAAGCTACTGACTGAATGAAAGGAGCTGGCATCTCACTCTCTTTGAATCTTCTTTATAATGCTAGGACTAGCAGGAAAAATCAAAAAATTTCAGAATTGCACCTTGCAATGTGGAGATATTACTGTTTGTGCATTTACAATATTCATTGATTTTTGCCATTGAAAAACGTCCAGAAATGTTTGAAGCTACTGACTGAATGAAAGGAGCTGGCATCTCACTCTCTTTGAATATTCTTTATCATGCTAGGATTAGCAGGAAAAAGCAAAACATTTCAGAATTGCACCTTGCAATGCGGAGAAATTACTGTTTGTGCATTTACAATATTCATTGATTTTTGCCATTGAAAAACGTCCAGAAATGTTTGAAGCTACTGACTGAATGAAAGGAGCTGGCATCTCACTCTCTTTGAATCTTCTTTATCATGCTAGGATTAGCAGGAAAGAGCAAAAAATTTCAGAATTGCACCTTGCAATGTGGAGATATTACTGTTTGTGCATTTACAATATTCATTGATTTTTGCCATTGAAAAACATCCAGAAATGTTTGAAGCTACTGACTGAATGAAAGGAGCTGGCATCTCACTCTCTTTGAATCTTCTTTATCATGCTAGGATTAGCAGGAAAAAGCAAAAAATTTCAGAATTGCACCTTGCAATGTGGAGATATTACTGTTTGTGCATTTACAATATTCATTGATTTTTGCCATTGAAAAACATCATGTTATTCATATACCAGAAATGTTTGAAGCTACTGACTGAATGAAAGGAGCTGGCATCTCACTCTCTTTGAATCTTCTTTATCATGCTAGGATTAGCAGGAAAAAGCAAAAAATTTCAGAATTGCACCTTGCAATGTGGAGATATTACTGTTTGTGCATTTACAATATTCATTGATTTTTGTCATTGAAAAACATCATGTTATTCATATACCAGAAATGTTTGAAGCTACTGACTGAATGAAAGGAGCTGGCATCTCACTCTCTTTGAATCTTCTTTATCATGCTAGGATTAGCAGGAAAAAGCAAAAAATTTCAGAATTGCACCTTGCAATGTGGAGATATTACTGTTTGTGCAATTACAATATTCATTGATTTTTGCCATTGAAAAACGTCCAGAAATGTTTGAAGCTACTGACTGAATGAAAGGAGCTGGCATCTCACTCTCTTTGAATCTTCTTTATCATGCTAGGATTAGCAGGAAAAAGCAAAAAATTTCAGAATTGCACCTTGCAATGTGGAGATATTACTGTTTGTGCATTTACAATATTCATTGATTTTTGCCATTGAAAAACGTCCAGAAATGTTTGAAGCTACTGACTGAATGAAAGGAGCTGGCATCTCACTCTCTTTGAATCTTCTTTATCATGCTAGGATTAGCAGGAAAAAGCAAAAAATTTCAGAATTGCACCTTGCAATGTGGAGATATTACTGTTTGTGCATTTACAATATTCATTGATTTTTGCCATTGAAAAACGTCCAGAAATGTTTGAAGCTACTGACTGAATGAAAGGAGCTGGCATCTCACTCTCTTTGAATCTTCTTTATCATGCTAGGATTAGCAGGAAAAAGCAAAAAATTTCAGAATTGCACCTTGCAATGTGGAGATATTACTGTTTGTGCATTTACAATATTCATTGATTTTTGCCATTGAAAAACGTCCAGAAATGTTTGAAGCTACTGACTGAATGAAAGGAGCTGGCATCTCACTCTCTTTGAATCTTCTTTATCATGCTAGGATTAGCAGGAAAAAGCAAAAAATTTCAGAATTGCACCTTGCAATGTGGAGATATTACTGTTTGTGCTTTTACAATATTCATTGATTTTTGCCATTGAAAAACGTCCAGAAATGTTTGAAGCTACTGACTGAATGAAAGGAGCTGGCATCTCACTCTCTTTGAATCTTCTTTATCATGCTAGGATTATCAGGAAAAAGCAAAAAATTTCAGAATTGCACCTTGCAATGTGGAGATATTACTGTTTGTGCATTTACAATATTCATTGATTTTTGCCATTGAAAAACGTCCAGAAATGTTTGAAGCTACTGACTGAATGAAAGGAGCTGGCATCTCACTCTCTTTGAATCTTCTTTATCATGCTAGGATTAGCAGGAAAAAGCAAAAAATTTCAGAATTGCACCTTGCAATATGGAGATATTACTGTTTGTGCATTTACAATATTCATTGATTTTTGCCATTGAAAAACATCATGTTATTCATATACCAGAAATGTTTGAAGCTACTGACTGAATGAAAGTAGCTGGCATCTCACTCTCTTTGAATCTTCTTTATCATGCTAGGATTAGCAGGAAAAAGCAAAAAATTTCAGAATTGCACCTTGCAATGTGGAGATATTACTGTTTGTGCATTTACAATATTCATTGATTTTTGCCATTGAAAAACGTCCAGAAATGTTTGAAGCTACTGACTGAATGAAAGGAGCTGGCATCTCACTCTCTTTGAATCTTCTTTATCATGCTAGGATTAGCAGGAAAAAGCAAAAAATTTCAGAATTGCACCTTGCAATGTGGAGATATTACTGTTTGTGCATTTACAGTATTCATTGATTTTTGCCATTGAAAAACGTCCAGAAATGTTTGAAGCTACGGACTGAATGAAAGGAGCTGGCATCTCACTCTCTTTGAATCTTTTTTATCATGCTAGGATTAGCAAGAAAAAGCAAAAAATTTCAGAATTGCACCTTGCAATGTGGAGATATTACTGTTTGTGCATTTACAATATTCATTGATTTTTGCCATTGAAAAACATCATGTTATTCATATACCAGAAATGTTTGAAGCTACTGACTGAATGAAAGGAGCTGGCATCTCACTCTCTTTGAATCTTCTTTATCATGCTAGGATTAGCAGGAAAAAGCAAAAAATTTCAGAATTGCACCTTGCAATGTGGAGATATTACTGTTTGTGCATTTACAATATTCATTGATTTTTGCCATTGAAAAACGTCCAGAAATGTTTGAAGCTACTGACTGAATGAAAGGAGCTGGCATCTCACTCTCTTTGAATCTTCTTTATCATGCTAGGATTAGCAGGAAAAAGCAAAAAATTTCAGAATTGCACCTTGCAATGTGGTGATATTACTGTTTGTGCATTTACAATATTCATTGATTTTTGCCATTGAAAAACATCATGTTATTCATATACCAGAAATGTTTGAAGCTACTGACTGAATGAAAGGAGCTGGCATCTCACTCTCTTTGAATCTTCTTTATCATGCTAGGATTAGCAGGAAAAAGCAAAAAATTTCAGAATTGCACCTTGCAATGTGGAGATATTACTGTTTGTGCATTTACAATATTCATTGATTTTTGCCATTGAAAAACATCCAGAAATGTTTGAAGCTACTGACTGAATGAAAGGAGCTGGCATCTCACTCTCTTTGAATCTTCTTTATCATGCTAGGATTAGCAGGAAAAAGCAAAAAATTTCAGAATTGCACCTTGCAATGTGGAGATATTACTGTTTGTGCATTTACAATATTCATTGATTTTTGCCATTGAAAAACATCCAGAAATGTTTGAAGCTACTGACTGAATGAAAGGAGCTGGCATCTCACTCTCTTTGAATCTTCTTTATCATGCTAGGATTAGCAGGAAAAAGCAAAAAATTTCAGAATTGCACCTTGCAATGTGGAGATATTACTGTTTGTGCATTTACAATATTCATTGATTTTTGCCATTGAAAAACGTCCAGAAATGTTTGAAGCTACTGACTGAATGAAAGGAGCTGGCATCTCACTCTCTTTGAATCTTCTTTATCATGCTAGGATTAGCAGGAAAAAGCAAAAAATTTCAGAATTGCACCTTGCAATGTGGAGATATTACTGTTTGTGCATTTACAATATTCATTGATTTTTGCCATTGAAAAACGTCCAGAAATGTTTGAAGCTACTGACTGAATGAAAGGAGCTGGCATCTCACTCTCTTTGAATCTTCTTTATCATGCTAGGATTAGCAGGAAAAAGCAAAAAATTTCAGAATTGCACCTTGCAATGTGGAGATATTACTGTTTGTGCATTTACAATATTCATTGATTTTTGCCATTGAAAAACATCATGTTATTCATATACCAGAAATGTTTGAAGCTACTGACTGAATGAAAGGAGCTGGCATCTCACTCTCTTTGAATCTTCTTTATCATGCTAGGATTAGCAGGAAAAAGCAAAAAATTTCAGAATTGCACCTTGCAATGTGGAGATATTACTGTTTGTGCATTTACAATATTCATTGATTTTTGCCATTGAAAAACATCCAGAAATGTTTGAAGCTACTGACTGAATGAAAGGAGCTGGCATATCACTCTCTTTGAATCTTCTTTATCATGCTAGGATTAGCAGGAAAAAGCAAAAAATTTCAGAATTGCACCTTGCAATGTGGAGATATTACTGTTTGTGCATTTACAATATTCATTGATTTTTGCCATTGAAAAACATCCAGAAATGTTTGAAGCTACTGACTGAATGAAAGGAGCTGGCATCTCACTCTCTTTGAATCTTCTTTATCATGCTAGGATTAGCAAGAAAAAGCAAAAAATTTCAGAATTGCACCTTGCAATGTGGAGATATTACTGTTTGTGCATTTACAATATTCATTGATTTTTGCCATTGAAAAACATCCAGAAATGTTTGAAGCTACTGACTGAATGAAAGGAGCTGGCATCTCACTCTCTTTGAATCTTCTTTATCATGCTAGGATTAGCAAGAAAAAGCAAAAAATTTCAGAATTGCACCTTGCAATGTGGAGATATTACTGTTTGTGCATTTACAATATTCATTGATTTTTGCCATTGAAAAACGTCCAGAAATGTTTGAAGCTACTGACTGAATGAAAGGAGCTGGCATCTCACTCTCTTTGAATCTTCTGTATAATGCTAGGATTAGCAGGAAAAAGCAAAAAATTTCAGAATTGCACCTTGCAATGTGGAGATATTACTGTTTGTGCATTTACAATATTCATTGATTTTTGCCATTGAAAAACGTCCAGAAATGTTTGAAGCTACTGACTGAATGAAAGGAGCTGGCATCTCACTCTCTTTGAATCTTCTTTATCATGCTAGGATTAGCAGGAAAAAGCAAAAAATTTCAGAATTGCACCTTGCAATGTGGAGATATTACTGTTTGTGCATTTACAATATTCATTGATTTTTGCCATTGAAAAACGTCCAGAAATGTTTGAAGCTACTGACTGAATGAAAGGAGCTGGCATCTCACTCTCTTTGAATCTTCTGTATAATGCTAGGATTAGCAGGAAAAAGCAAAAAATTTCAGAATTGCACCTTGCAATGTGGAGATATTACTGTTTGTGCATTTACAATATTCATTGATTTTTGCCATTGAAAAACATCCAGAAATGTTTGAAGCTACTGACTGAATGAAAGGAGCTGGCATCTCACTCTCTTTGAATCTTCTTTACCATGCTAGGATTAGCAGGAAAAAGCAAAAAATTTCAGAATTGCACCTTGCAATGTGGAGATATTACTGTTTGTGCATTTACAATATTCATTGATTTTGCCATTGAAAAACGTCCAGAAATGTTTGAAGCTACTGACTGAATGAAAGGAGCTGGCATCTCACTCTCTTTGAATCTTCTTTATCATGCTAGGATTAGCAGGAAAAAGCAAAAAATTTCAGAATTGCACCTTGCAATGTGGAGATATTACTGTTTGTGCATTTACAATATTCATTGATTTTTGCCATTGAAAAACATCATGTTATTCATATACCAGAAATGTTTGAAGCTACTGACTGAATGAAAGGAGCTGGCATCTCACTCTCTTTGAATCTTCTTTATCATGCTAGGATTAGCAGGAAAAAGCAAAAAATTTCAGAATTGCACCTTGCAATGTGGAGATATTACTGTTTGTGCATTTACAATATTCATTGATTTTTGCCATTGAAAAACGTCCAGAAATGTTTGAAGCTACTGACTGAATGAAAGGAGCTGGCATCTCACTCTCTTTGAATCTTCTTTATCATGCTAGGATTAGCAGGAAAAAGCAAAAAACTTCAGAATTGCACCTTGCAATGTGGAGATATTACTGTTTGTGCATTTACAATATTCATTGATTTTTGCCATTGAAAAACATCATTTTATTCATATACCAGAAATGTTTGAAGCTACTGACTGAATGAAAGGAGCTGGCATCTCACTCTCTTTGAATCTTCTTTATAATGCTAGGACTAGCAGGAAAAATCAAAAAATTTCAGAATTGCACCTTGCAATGTGGAGATATTACTGTTTGTGCATTTACAATATTCATTGATTTTTGCCATTGAAAAACGTCCAGAAATGTTTGAAGCTACTGACTGAATGAAAGGAGCTGGCATCTCACTCTCTTTGAATATTCTTTATCATGCTAGGATTAGCAGGAAAAAGCAAAACATTTCAGAATTGCACCTTGCAATGCGGAGAAATTACTGTTTGTGCATTTACAATATTCATTGATTTTTGCCATTGAAAAACGTCCAGAAATGTTTGAAGCTACTGACTGAATGAAAGGAGCTGGCATCTCACTCTCTTTGAATCTTCTTTATCATGCTAGGATTAGCAGGAAAAAGCAAAAAATTTCAGAATTGCACCTTGCAATGTGGAGATATTACTGTTTGTGCATTTACAATATTCATTGATTTTTGCCATTGAAAAACATCCAGAAATGTTTGAAGCTACTGACTGAATGAAAGGAGCTGGCATCTCACTCTCTTTGAATCTTCTTTATCATGCTAGGATTAGCAGGAAAAAGCAAAAAATGTCAGAATTGCACCTTGCAATGTGGAGATATTACTGTTTGTGCATTTACAATATTCATTGATTTTTGCCATTGAAAAACATCATGTTATTCATATACCAGAAATGTTTGAAGCTACTGACTGAATGAAAGGAGCTGGCATCTCACTCTCTTTGAATCTTCTTTATCATGCTAGGATTAGCAGGAAAAAGCAAAAAATTTCAGAATTGCACCTTGCAATGTGGAGATATTACTGTTTGTGCATTTACAATATTCATTGATTTTTGTCATTGAAAAACATCATGTTATTCATATACCAGAAATGTTTGAAGCTACTGACTGAATGAAAGGAGCTGGCATCTCACTCTCTTTGAATCTTCTTTATCATGCTAGGATTAGCAGGAAAAAGCAAAAAATTTCAGAATTGCACCTTGCAATGTGGAGATATTACTGTTTGTGCATTTACAATATTCATTGATTTTTGCCATTGAAAAACGTCCAGAAATGTTTGAAGCTACTGACTGAATGAAAGGAGCTGGCATCTCACTCTCTTTGAATCTTCTTTATCATGCTAGGATTAGCAGGAAATAGCAAAAAATTTCAGAATTGCACCTTGCAATGTGGAGATATAACTGTTTGTGCATTTACAATATTCATTGATTTTTGCCATTGAAAAACGTCCAGAAATGTTTGAAGCTACTGACTGAATGAAAGGAGCTGGCATCTCACTCTCTTTGAATCTTCTTTATCATGCTAGGATTAGCAGGAAAAAGCAAAAAATTTCAGAATTGCACCTTGCAATGTGGAGATATTACTGTTTGTGCATTTACAATATTCATTGATTTTTGCCATTGAAAAACGTCCAGAAATGTTTGAAGCTACTGACTGAATGAAAGGAGCTGGCATCTCACTCTCTTTGAATCTTCTTTATCATGCTAGGATTAGCAGGAAAAAGCAAAAAATTTCAGAATTGCACCTTGCAATGTGGAGATATTACTGTTTGTGCATTTACAATATTCATTGATTTTTGCCATTGAAAAACGTCCAGAAATGTTTGAAGCTACTGACTGAATGAAAGGAGCTGGCATCTCACTCTCTTTGAATCTTCTTTATCATGCTAGGATTATCAGGAAAAAGCAAAAAATTTCAGAATTGCACCTTGCAATGTGGAGATATTACTGTTTGTGCATTTACAATATTCATTGATTTTTGCCATTGAAAAACGTCCAGAAATGTTTGAAGCTACTGACTGAATGAAAGGAGCTGGCATCTCACTCTCTTTGAATCTTCTTTATCATGCTAGGATTAGCAGGAAAAAGCAAAAAATTTCAGAATTGCACCTTGCAATATGGAGATATTACTGTTTGTGCATTTACAATATTCATTGATTTTTGCCATTGAAAAACATCATGTTATTCATATACCAGAAATGTTTGAAGCTACTGACTGAATGAAAGGAGCTGGCATCTCACTCTCTTTGAATCTTCTTTATCATGCTAGGATTAGCAGGAAAAAGCAAAAAATTTCAGAATTGCACCTTGCAATGTGGAGATATTACTGTTTGTGCATTTACAATATTCATTGATTTTTGCCATTGAAAAACGTCCAGAAATGTTTGAAGCTACTGACTGAATGAAAGGAGCTGGCATCTCACTCTCTTTGAATCTTCTTTATCATGCTAGGATTAGCAGGAAAAAGCAAAAAATTTCAGAATTGCACCTTGCAATGTGGAGATATTACTGTTTGTGCATTTACAATATTCATTGATTTTTGCCATTGAAAAACGTCCAGAAATGTTTGAAGCTACTGACTGAATGAAAGGAGCTGGCATCTCACTCTCTTTGAATCTTCTTTATCATGCTAGGATTAGCAGGAAAAAGCAAAAAATTTCAGAATTGCACCTTGCAATGTGGAGATATTACTGTTTGTGCATTTACAGTATTCATTGATTTTTGCCTTTGAAAAATGTCCAGAAATGTTTGAAGCTACGGACTGAATGAAAGGAGCTGGCATCTCACTCTCTTTGAATCTTTTTTATCATGCTAGGATTAGCAAGAAAAAGCAAAAAATTTCAGAATTGCACCTTGCAATGTGGAGATATTACTGTTTGTGCATTTACAATATTCATTGATTTTTGCCATTGAAAAACATCATGTTATTCATATACCAGAAATGTTTGAAGCTACTGACTGAATGAAAGGAGCTGGCATCTCACTCTCTTTGAATCTTCTTTATCATGCTAGGATTAGCAGGAAAAAGCAAAAAATTTCAGAATTGCACCTTGCAATGTGGAGATATTACTGTTTGTGCATTTACAATATTCATTGATTTTTGCCATTGAAAAACGTCCAGAAATGTTTGAAGCTACTGACTGAATGAAAGGAGCTGGCATCTCACTCTCTTTGAATCTTCTTTATCATGCTAGGATTAGCAGGAAAAAGCAAAAAATTTCAGAATTGCACCTTGCAATGTGGAGATATTACTGTTTGTGCATTTACAATATTCATTGATTTTTGCCATTGAAAAACGTCCAGAAAT
The DNA here is from genome assembly GCF_046119375.1 of Phyllobates terribilis. Classification (NCBI taxonomy): domain Eukaryota; kingdom Metazoa; phylum Chordata; class Amphibia; order Anura; family Dendrobatidae; genus Phyllobates; species Phyllobates terribilis. The sequence continues at coordinate 1,284,842 of NW_027362901.1, forward strand.
GTTTGAAGATACTGACTGAATGAAAGGAGCTGGCATCTCACTCTCTTTGAATATTCTTTATCATGCTAGGATTAGCAGGAAAAAGCAAAACATTTCAGAATTGCACCTTGCAATGCGGAGAAATTACTGTTTGTGCATTTACAATATTCATTGATTTTTGCCATTGAAAAACGTCCAGAAATGTTTGAAGCTACTGACTGAATGAAAGGAGCTGGCATCTCACTCTCTTTGAATCTTCTTTATCATGCTAGGATTAGCAGGAAAAAGCAAAAAATTTCAGAATTGCACCTTGCAATGTGGAGATATTACTGTTTGTGCATTTACAATATTCATTGATTTTTGCCATTGAAAAACATCCAGAAATGTTTGAAGCTACTGACTGAATGAAAGGAGCTGGCATCTCACTCTCTTTGAATCTTCTTTATCATGCTAGGATTAGCAGGAAAAAGCAAAAAATGTCAGAATTGCACCTTGCAATGTGGAGATATTACTGTTTGTGCATTTACAATATTCATTGATTTTTGCCATTGAAAAACATCATGTTATTCATATACCAGAAATGTTTGAAGCTACTGACTGAATGAAAGGAGCTGGCATCTCACTCTCTTTGAATCTTCTTTATCATGCTAGGATTAGCAGGAAAAAGCAAAAAATTTCAGAATTGCACCTTGCAATGTGGAGATATTACTGTTTGTGCATTTACAATATTCATTGATTTTTGTCATTGAAAAACATCATGTTATTCATATACCAGAAATATTTGAAGCTACTGACTGAATGAAAGGAGCTGGCATCTCACTCTCTTTGAATCTTCTTTATCATGCTAGGATTAGCAGGAAAAAGCAAAAAATTTCAGAATTGCACCTTGCAATGTGGAGATATTACTGTTTGTGCATTTACAATATTCATTGATTTTTGCCATTGAAAAACGTCCAGAAATGTTTGAAGCTACTGACTGAATGAAAGGAGCTGGCATCTCACTCTCTTTGAATCTTCTTTATCATGCTAGGATTAGCAGGAAAAAGCAAAAAATTTCAGAATTGCACCTTGCAATGTGGAGATATAACTGTTTGTGCATTTACAATATTCATTGATTTTTGCCATTGAAAAACGTCCAGAAATGTTTGAAGCTACTGACTGAATGAAAGGAGCTGGCATCTCACTCTCTTTGAATCTTCTTTATCATGCTAGGATTAGCAGGAAAAAGCAAAAAATTTCAGAATTGCACCTTGCAATGTGGAGATATTACTGTTTGTGCATTTACAATATTCATTGATTTTTGCCATTGAAAAACGTCCAGAAATGTTTGAAGCTACTGACTGAATGAAAGGAGCTGGCATCTCACTCTCTTTGAATCTTCTTTATCATGCTAGGATTAGCAGGAAAAAGCAAAAAATTTCAGAATTGCACCTTGCAATGTGGAGATATTACTGTTTGTGCATTTACAATATTCATTGATTTTTGCCATTGAAAAACGTCCAGAAATGTTTGAAGCTACTGACTGAATGAAAGGAGCTGGCATCTCACTCTCTTTGAATCTTCTTTATCATGCTAGGATTATCAGGAAAAAGCAAAAAATTTCAGAATTGCACCTTGCAATGTGGAGATATTACTGTTTGTGCATTTACAATATTCATTGATTTTTGCCATTGAAAAACGTCCAGAAATGTTTGAAGCTACTGACTGAATGAAAGGAGCTGGCATCTCACTCTCTTTGAATCTTCTTTATCATGCTAGGATTAGCAGGAAAAAGCAAAAAATTTCAGAATTGCACCTTGCAATATGGAGATATTACTGTTTGTGCATTTACAATATTCATTGATTTTTGCCATTGAAAAACATCATGTTATTCATATACCAGAAATGTTTGAAGCTACTGACTGAATGAAAGGAGCTGGCATCTCACTCTCTTTGAATCTTCTTTATCATGCTAGGATTAGCAGGAAAAAGCAAAAAATTTCAGAATTGCACCTTGCAATGTGGAGATATTACTGTTTGTGCATTTACAATATTCATTGATTTTTGCCATTGAAAAACGTCCAGAAATGTTTGAAGCTACTGACTGAATGAAAGGAGCTGGCATCTCACTCTCTTTGAATCTTCTTTATCATGCTAGGATTAGCAGGAAAAAGCAAAAAATTTCAGAATTGCACCTTGCAATGTGGAGATATTACTGTTTGTGCATTTACAGTATTCATTGATTTTTGCCTTTGAAAAACGTCCAGAAATGTTTGAAGCTACGGACTGAATGAAAGGAGCTGGCATCTCACTCTCTTTGAATCTTTTTTATCATGCTAGGATTAGCAAGAAAAAGCAAAAAATTTCAGAATTGCACCTTGCAATGTGGAGATATTACTGTTTGTGCATTTACAATATTCATTGATTTTTGCCATTGAAAAACATCATGTTATTCATATACCAGAAATGTTTGAAGCTACTGACTGAATGAAAGGAGCTGGCATCTCACTCTCTTTGAATCTTCTTTATCATGCTAGGATTAGCAGGAAAAAGCAAAAAATTTCAGAATTGCACCTTGCAATGTGGAGATATTACTGTTTGTGCATTTACAATATTCATTGATTTTTGCCATTGAAAAACGTCCAGAAATGTTTGAAGCTACTGACTGAATGAAAGGAGCTGGCATCTCACTCTCTTTGAATCTTCTTTATCATGCTAGGATTAGCAGGAAAAAGCAAAAAATTTCAGAATTGCACCTTGCAATGTGGAGATATTACTGTTTGTGCATTTACAATATTCATTGATTTTTGCCATTGAAAAACATCATGTTATTCATATACCAGAAATGTTTGAAGCTACTGACTGAATGAAAGGAGCTGGCATCTCACTCTCTTTGAATCTTCTTTATCATGCTAGGATTAGCAGGAAAAAGCAAACAATTTCAGAATTGCACCTTGCAATGTGGAGATATTACTGTTTGTGCATTTACAATATTCATTGATTTTTGCCATTGAAAAACATCCAGAAATGTTTGAAGCTACTGACTGAATGAAAGGAGCTGGCATCTCACTCTCTTTGAATCTTCTTTATCATGCTAGGATTAGCAGGAAAAAGCAAAAAATTTCAGAATTGCACCTTGCAATGTGGAGATATTACTGTTTGTGCATTTACAATATTCATTGATTTTTGCCATTGAAAAACGTCCAGAAATGTGTGAAGCTACTGACTGAATGAAAGGAGCTGGCATCTCACTCTCTTTGAATCTTCTTTATCATGCTAGGATTAGCAGGAAAAAGCAAAAAATTTCAGAATTGCACCTTGCAATGTGGAGATATTACTGTTTGTGCATTTACAATATTCATTGATTTTTGCCATTGAAAAACATCCAGAAATGTTTGAAGCTACTGACTGAATGAAAGGAGCTGGCATCTCACTCTCTTTGAATCTTCTTTATCATGCTAGGATTAGCAGGAAAAAGCAAAAAATTTCAGAATTGCACCTTGCAATGTGGAGATATTACTGTTTGTGCATTTACAATATTCATTGATTTTTGCCATTGAAAAACGTCCAGAAATGTTTGAAGCTACTGACTGAATGAAAGGAGCTGGCATCTCACTCTCTTTGAATCTTCTGTATAATGCTAGGATTAGCAGGAAAAAGCAAAAAATTTCAGAATTACACCTTGCAATGTGGAGATATTACTGTTTGTGCATTTACAATATTCATTGATTTTTGCCATTGAAAAACGTCCAGAAATGTTTGAAGCTACTGACTGAATGAAAGGAGCTGGCATCTCACTCTCTTTGAATCTTCTTTATCATGCTAGGATTAGCAGGAAAAAGCAAAAAATTTCAGAATTGCACCTTGCAATGTGGAGATATTACTGTTTGTGCATTTACAATATTCATTGATTTTGCCATTGAAAAACGTCCAGAAATGTTTGAAGCTACTGACTGAATGAAAGGAGCTGGCATCTCACTCTCTTTGAATCTTCTTTATCATGCTAGGATTAGCAGGAAAAAGCAAAAAATTTCAGAATTGCACCTTGCAATGTGGAGATATTACTGTTTGTGCATTTACAATATTCATTGATTTTTGCCATTGAAAAACGTCCAGAAATGTTTGAAGCTACTGACTGAATGAAAGGAGCTGGCATCTCACTCTCTTTGAATCTTCTTTATCATGCTAAGATTAGCAGGAAAAAGCAAAAAAATTCAGAATTGCACCTTGCAATGTGGAGATATTACTGTTTGTGCATTTACAATATTCATTGATTTTTGCCATTGAAAAACGTCCAGAAATGTTTGAAGCTACTGACTGAATGAAAGGAGCTGGCATCTCACTCTCTTTGAATCTTCTTTATCATGCTAGGATTAGCAGGAAAAAGCAAAAAATTTCAGAATTGCACCTTGCAATGTGGAGATATTACTGTTTGTGCATTTACAATATTCACTGATTTTTGCCATTGAAAAACATCATGTTATTCATATACCAGAAATGTTTGAAGCTACTGACTGAATGAAAGGAGCTGGCATCTCACTCTCTTTGAATCTTCTTTATCATGCTAGGATTAGCAGGAAAAAGCAAAAAATTTCAGAATTGCACCTTGCAATGTGGAGATATTACTGTTTGTGCATTTACAATATTCATTGATTTTTGCCATTGAAAAACATCATGTTATTCATATACCAGAAATGTTTGAAGCTACTGACTGAATGAAAGGAGCTGGCATCTCACTCTCTTTGAATCTTCTTTATCATGCTAGGATTAGCAGGAAAAAGCAAAAAATTTCAGAATTGCACCTTGCAATGTGGAGATATTACTGTTTGTGCATTTACAATATTCATTGATGTTTGCCATTGAAAAACATCATGTTATTCATATACCAGAAACGTTTGAAGCTACTGACTGAATGAAAGGAGCTGGCATCTCACTCTCTTTGAATCTTCTTTATCATGCTAGGATTAGCAGGAAAAAGCAAAAAATTTCAGAATTGCACCTTGCAATGTGGAGATATTACTGTTTGTGCATTTACAATATTCATTGATTTTTGCCATTGAAAAACGTCCAGAAATGTTTGAAGCTACTGACTGAATGAAAGGAGCTGGCATATCACTCGCATTGAATCTTCTTTATCATGCTAGGATTAGCAGGAAAAAGCAAAAAATTTCAGAATTGCACCTTGCAATGTGGAGATATTACTGTTTGTGCATTTACAATGTTCATTGATTTTTGCCATTGAAAAACATCATGTTATTCATATACCAGAAATGTTTGAAGCTACTGACTGAATGAAAGGAGCTGGCATCTCACTCTCTTTGAATCTTCTTTATCATGCTAGGATTAGCAGGAAAAAGCAAAAAATTTCAGAATTACACCTTGCAATGTGGAGATATTACTGTTTGTGCATTTACATTATTCATTGATTTTTGCCATTGAAAAACATCATGTTATTCATATACCAGAAATGTTTGAAGCTACTGACTGAATGAAAGGAGCTGGCATCTCACTCTCTTTGAATCTTCTTTATCATGCTAGGATTAGCAGGAAAAAGCAAAAAATTTCAGAATTACACCTTGCAATGTGGAGATATTACTGTTTGTGCATTTACAATATTCATTGATTTTTGCCACTGAAAAACGTCCAGAAATGTTTGAAGCTACTGACTGAATGAAAGGAGCTGGCATCTCACTCTCTTTGAATCTTCTTTATCATGCTAGGATTAGCAGGAAAAAGCAAAAAATTTCAGAATTGCACCTTGCAATGTGGAGATATTACTGTTTGTGCATTTACAATATTCATTGATTTTGCCATTAAAAAACGTCCAGAAATGTTTGAAGCTACTGACTGAATGAAAGGAGCTGGCATCTCACTCTCTTTGAATCTTCTTTATCATGCTAGGATTAGCAGGAAAAAGCAAAAAATTTCAGAATTGCACCTTGCAATGTGGAGATATTACTGTTTGTGCATTTACAATATTCATTGATTTTTGCCATTGAAAAACGTCCAGAAATGTTTGAAGCTACTGACTGAATGAAAGGAGCTGGCATCTCACTCTCTTTGAATCTTCTTTATCATGCTAAGATTAGCAGGAAAAAGCAAAAAAATTCAGAATTGCACCTTGCAATGTGGAGATATTACTGTTTGTGCATTTACAATATTCATTGATTTTTGCCATTGAAAAACGTCCAGAAATGTTTGAAGCTACTGACTGAATGAAAGGAGCTGGCATCTCACTCTCTTTGAATCTTCTTTATCATGCTAGGATTAGCAGGAAAAAGCAAAAAATTTCAGAATTGCACCTTGCAATGTGGAGATATTACTGTTTGTGCATTTACAATATTCACTGATTTTTGCCATTGAAAAACATCATGTTATTCATATACCAGAAATGTTTGAAGCTACTGACTGAATGAAAGGAGCTGGCATCTCACTCTCTTTGAATCTTCTTTATCATGCTAGGATTAGCAGGAAAAAGCAAAAAATTTCAGAATTGCACCTTGCAATGTGGAGATATTACTGTTTGTGCATTTACAATATTCATTGATTTTTGCCATTGAAAAACATCATGTTATTCATATACCAGAAATGTTTGAAGCTACTGACTGAATGAAAGGAGCTGGCATCTCACTCTCTTTGAATCTTCTTTATCATGCTAGGATTAGCAGGAAAAAGCAAAAAATTTCAGAATTGCACCTTGCAATGTGGAGATATTACTGTTTGTGCATTTACAATATTCATTGATGTTTGCCATTGAAAAACATCATGTTATTCATATACCAGAAATGTTTGAAGCTACTGACTGAATGAAAGGAGCTGGCATCTCACTCTCTTTGAATCTTCTTTATCATGCTAGGATTAGCAGGAAAAAGCAAAAAATTTCAGAATTGCACCTTGCAATGTGGAGATATTACTGTTTGTGCATTTACAATATTCATTGATTTTTGCCATTGAAAAACGTCCAGAAATGTTTGAAGCTACTGACTGAATGAAAGGAGCTGGCATCTCACTCGCATTGAATCTTCTTTATCATGCTAGGATTAGCAGGAAAAAGCAAAAAATTTCAGAATTGCACCTTGCAATGTGGAGATATTACTGTTTGTGCATTTACAATGTTCATTGATTTTTGCCATTGAAAAACATCATGTTATTCATATACCAGAAATGTTTGAAGCTACTGACTGAATGAAAGGAGCTGGCATCTCACTCTCTTTGAATCTTCTTTATCATGCTAGGATTAGCAGGAAAAAGCAAAAAATTTCAGAATTACACCTTGCAATGTGGAGATATTACTGTTTGTGCATTTACAATATTCATTGATTTTTGCCATTGAAAAACATCATGTTATTCATATACCAGAAATGTTTGAAGCTACTGACTGAATGAAAGCAGCTGGCATCTCACTCTCTTTGAATCTTCTTTATCATGCTAGGATTAGCAGGAAAAAAGCAAAACATTTCAGAATTGCACCTTGCAATGTGGAGATATTACTGTTTGTGCATTTACAATATTCATTGATTTTTGCCATTGAAAAACGTCCAGAAATGTTTGAAGCTACTGACTGAATGAAAGGAGCTGGCATCTCACTCTCTTTGAATCTTCGTTATCATGCTAGGATTAGCAGGAAAAAGCAAAAAATTTCAGAATTGCACCTTGCAATGTGGAGATATTACTGTTTGTGCATTTACAATATTCACTGATTTTTGCCATTGAAAAACATCATGTTATTCATATACCAGAAATGTTTGAAGCTACTGACTGAATGAAAGGAGCTGGCATCTCACTCTCTTTGAATCTTCTTTATCATGCTAGGATTAGCAGGAAAAAGCAAAAAATTTCAGAATTGCACCTTGCAATGTGGAGATATTACTGTTTGTGCATTTACAATATTCATTGATTTTTGCCATTGAAAAACATCATGTTATTCATATACCAGAAATGTTTGAAGCTACTGACTGAATGAAAGGAGCTGGCATCTCACTCTCTTTGAATCTTCTTTATCATGCTAGGATTAGCAGGAAAAAGCAAAAAATTTCAGAATTGCACCTTGCAATGTGGAGATATTACTGTTTGTGCATTTACAATATTCATTGATGTTTGCCATTGAAAAACATCATGTTATTCATATACCAGAAATGTTTGAAGCTACTGACTGAATGAAAGGAGCTGGCATCTCACTCTCTTTGAATCTTCTTTATCATGCTAGGATTAGCAGGAAAAAGCAAAAAATTTCAGAATTGCACCTTGCAATGTGGAGATATTACTGTTTGTGCATTTACAATATTCATTGATTTTTGCCATTGAAAAACGTCCAGAAATGTTTGAAGCTACTGACTGAATGAAAGGAGCTGGCATCTCACTCGCATTGAATCTTCTTTATCATGCTAGGATTAGCAGGAAAAAGCAAAAAATTTCAGAATTGCACCTTGCAATGTGGAGATATTACTGTTTGTGCATTTACAATGTTCATTGATTTTTGCCATTGAAAAACATCATGTTATTCATATACCAGAAATGTTTGAAGCTACTGACTGAATGAAAGGAGCTGGCATCTCACTCTCTTTGAATCTTCTTTATCATGCTAGGATTAGCAGGAAAAAGCAAAAAATTTCAGAATTACACCTTGCAATGTGGAGATATTACTGTTTGTGCATTTACATTATTCATTGATTTTTGCCATTGAAAAACATCATGTTATTCATATACCAGAAATGTTTGAAGCTACTGACTGAATGAAAGGAGCTGGCATCTCACTCTCTTTGAATCTTCTTTATCATGCTAGGATTAGCAGGAAAAAGCAAAAAATTTCAGAATTACACCTTGCAATGTGGAGATATTACTGTTTGTGCATTTACAATATTCATTGATTTTTGCCACTGAAAAACGTCCAGAAATGTTTGAAGCTACTGACTGAATGAAAGGAGCTGGCATCTCACTCTCTTTGAATCTTCTTTATCATGCTAGGATTAGCAGGAAAAAGCAAAAAATTTCAGAATTGCACCTTGCAATGTGGAGATATTACTGTTTGTGCATTTACAATATTCATTGATTTTGCCATTAAAAAACGTCCAGAAATGTTTGAAGCTACTGACTGAATGAAAGGAGCTGGCATCTCACTCTCTTTGAATCTTCTTTATCATGCTAGGATTAGCAGGAAAAAGCAAAAAATTTCAGAATTGCACCTTGCAATGTGGAGATATTACTGTTTGTGCATTTACAATATTCATTGATTTTTGCCATTGAAAAACGTCCAGAAATGTTTGAAGCTACTGACTGAATGAAAGGAGCTGGCATCTCACTCTCTTTGAATCTTCTTTATCATGCTAAGATTAGCAGGAAAAAGCAAAAAAATTCAGAATTGCACCTTGCAATGTGGAGATATTACTGTTTGTGCATTTACAATATTCATTGATTTTTGCCATTGAAAAACGTCCAGAAATGTTTGAAGCTACTGACTGAATGAAAGGAGCTGGCATCTCACTCTCTTTGAATCTTCTTTATCATGCTAGGATTAGCAGGAAAAAGCAAAAAATTTCAGAATTGCACCTTGCAATGTGGAGATATTACTGTTTGTGCATTTACAATATTCACTGATTTTTGCCATTGAAAAACATCATGTTATTCATATACCAGAAATGTTTGAAGCTACTGACTGAATGAAAGGAGCTGGCATCTCACTCTCTTTGAATCTTCTTTATCATGCTAGGATTAGCAGGAAAAAGCAAAAAATTTCAGAATTGCACCTTGCAATGTGGAGATATTACTGTTTGTGCATTTACAATATTCATTGATTTTTGCCATTGAAAAACATCATGTTATTCATATACCAGAAATGTTTGAAGCTACTGACTGAATGAAAGGAGCTGGCATCTCACTCTCTTTGAATCTTCTTTATCATGCTAGGATTAGCAGGAAAAAGCAAAAAATTTCAGAATTGCACCTTGCAATGTGGAGATATTACTGTTTGTGCATTTACAATATTCATTGATGTTTGCCATTGAAAAACATCATGTTATTCATATACCAGAAATGTTTGAAGCTACTGACTGAATGAAAGGAGCTGGCATCTCACTCTCTTTGAATCTTCTTTATCATGCTAGGATTAGCAGGAAAAAGCAAAAAATTTCAGAATTGCACCTTGCAATGTGGAGATATTACTGTTTGTGCATTTACAATATTCATTGATTTTTGCCATTGAAAAACGTCCAGAAATGTTTGAAGCTACTGACTGAATGAAAGGAGCTGGCATCTCACTCGCATTGAATCTTCTTTATCATGCTAGGATTAGCAGGAAAAAGCAAAAAATTTCAGAATTGCACCTTGCAATGTGGAGATATTACTGTTTGTGCATTTACAATGTTCATTGATTTTTGCCATTGAAAAACATCATGTTATTCATATACCAGAAATGTTTGAAGCTACTGACTGAATGAAAGGAGCTGGCATCTCACTCTCTTTGAATCTTCTTTATCATGCTAGGATTAGCAGGAAAAAGCAAAAAATTTCAGAATTACACCTTGCAATGTGGAGATATTACTGTTTGTGCATTTACAATATTCATTGATTTTTGCCATTGAAAAACATCATGTTATTCATATACCAGAAATGTTTGAAGCTACTGACTGAATGAAAGCAGCTGGCATCTCACTCTCTTTGAATCTTCTTTATCATGCTAGGATTAGCAGGAAAAAAGCAAAACATTTCAGAATTGCACCTTGCAATGTGGAGATATTACTGTTTGTGCATTTACAATATTCATTGATTTTTGCCATTGAAAAACGTCCAGAAATGTTTGAAGCTACTGACTGAATGAAAGGAGCTGGCATCTCACTCTCTTTGAATCTTCGTTATCATGCTAGGATTAGCAGGAAAAAGCAAAAAATTTCAGAATTGCACCTTGCAATGTGGAGATATTACTGTTTGTACATTTACAATATTCATTGATTTTTGCCATTGAAAAACATCATGTTATTCATATACCAGAAATGTTTGAAGCTACTGACTGAATAAAAGGAGCTGGCATCTCACTCTCTTTGAATCTTCTTTATCATGCTAGGATTAGCAGGAAAAAGCAAAAAAATTCAGAATTGCACCTTGCAATGTGGAGATATTACTGTTTGTGCATTTACAATATTCATTGATTTTTGCCATTGAAAAACGTCCAGAAATGTTTGAAGCTACTGACTGAATGAAAGGAGCTGGCATCTCACTCTCTTTGAATCTTCTTTATCATGCTAGGATTAGCAGGAAAAAGCAAAAAATTTCAGAATTGCACCTTGCAATGTGGAGATATTACTGTTTGTGCATTTACAATATTCATTGATTTTTGCCATTGAAAAACGTCCAGAAATGTTTGAAGCTACTGACTGAATGAAAGGAGCTGGCATCTCACTCTCTTTGAATCTTCTTTATCATGCTAGGATTAGCAGGAAAAAGCAAAAAATTTCAGAATTGCACCTTGCAATGTGGAGATATTACTGTTTGTGCATTTACAATATTCATTGATTTTTGCCATTGAAAAACATCATGTTATTCATATACCAGAAATGTTTGAAGCTACTGACTGAATGAAAGGAGCTGGCATCTCACTCTCTTTGAATCTTCTTTATCATGCTAGGATTAGCAGGAAAAAGCAAAAAATTTCAGAATTGCACCTTGCAATGTGGAGATATTACTGTTTGTGCATTTACAATATTCATTGATTTTTGCCATTGAAAAACATCATGTTATTCATATACCAGAAATGTTTGAAGCTACTGACTGAATGAAAGGAGCTGGCATCTCACTCTCTTTGAATCTTCTTTATCATGCTAGGATTAGCAGGAAAAAGCAAAAAATTTCAGAATTGCACCTTGCAATGTGGAGATATTACTGTTTGTGCATTTACAATATTCATTAATTTTTGCCATTGAAAAACGTCCAGAAATGTTTGAAGCTACTGACTGAATGAAAGGAGCTGGCATCTCCCTCTCTTTGAATCTTCTTTATCATGCTAGGATTAGCAGGAAAAAGCAAAAAATTTCAGAATTGCACCTTGCAATGTGGAGATATTACTGTTTGTGCATTTACAATATTCATTGATTTTTGCCATTGAAAAATGTCCAGAAATGTTTGAAGCTACTGACTGAATGAAAGGAGCTGGCATCTCACTCTCTTTGAATCTTCTTTATCATGCTAGGATTAGCAAGAAAAAGCAAAAAATTTCAGAATTGCACCTTGCAATGTGGAGATATTACTGTTTGTGCATTTACAATATTCATTGATTTTTGCCATTGAAAAACATCATGTTATTCATATACCAGAAATGTTTGAAGCTACTGACTGAATGAAAGGAGCTGGCATCTCACTCTCTTTGAATCTTCTTTATCATGCTAGGATTAGCAGGAAAAAGCAAAAAATTTCAGAATTGCACCTTGCAATGTGGAGATATTACTGTTTGTGCATTTACAATATTCATTGATTTTTGCCATTGAAAAACGTCCAGAAATGTTTGAAGCTACTGACTGAATGAAAGGAGCTGGCATCTCACTCTCTTTGAATCTTCTTTATCATGCTAGGATTAGCAGGAAAAAGCAAAAAATTTCAGAATTGCACCTTGCAATGTGGAGATATTACTGTTTGTGCATTTACAATATTCATTGATTTTTGCCATTGAAAAACGTCCAGAAATGTTTGAAGCTACTGACTGAATGAAAGGAGCTGGCATCTCACTCTCTTTGAATCTTCTTTATCATGCTAGGATTAGCAGGAAAAAGCAAAAAATTTCAGAATTGCACCTTGCAATGTGGAGATATTACTGTTTGTGCATTTACAATATTCATTGATTTTTGCCATTGAAAAACGTCCAGAAATGTTTGAAGCTACTGACTGAATGAAAGGAGCTGGCATCTCACTCTCTTTGAATCTTCTTTATCATGCTAGGATTAGCAGGAAAAAGCAAAAAATTTCAGAATTGCACCTTGCAATGTGGAGATATTACTGTTTGTGCATTTACAATATTCATTGATTTTTGCCATTGAAAAACGTCCAGAAATGTTTGAAGCTACTGACTGAATGAAAGTAGCTGGCATCTCACTCTCTTTGAATCTTCTTTATCATGCTAGGATTAGCAGGAAAAAGCAAAAAATTTCAGAATTGCACCTTGCAATGTGGAGATATTACTGTTTGTGCATTTACAATATTCATTGATTTTTGCCATTGAAAAACGTCCAGAAATGTTTGAAGCTACTGACTGAATGAAAGGAGCTGGCATCTCACTCTCTTTGAATCTTCTTTATCATGCTAGGATTAGGAGGAAAAAGGAAAAAATTTCAGAATTGCACATTGCAATGTGGAGATATTACTGTTTGTGCATTTACAATATTCATTGATTTTTGCCATTGAAAAACGTCCAGAAATGTTTGAAGCTACTGACTGAATGAAAGGAGCTGGCATCTCACTCTCTTTGAATCTTCTTTATCATGCTAGGATTAGCAGGAAAAAGCAAAAAATTTCAGAATTGCACCTTGCAATGTGGAGATATTACTGTTTGTGCATTTACAATATTCATTGATTTTTGCCATTGAAAAACATCATGTTATTCATATACCAGAAATGTTTGAAGCTACTGACTGAATGAAAGGAGCTGGCATCTCACTCTCTTTGAATCTTCTTTATCATGCTAGGATTAGCAGGAAAAAGCAAAAAATTTCAGAATTGCACCTTGCAATGTGGAGATATTACTGTTTGTGCATTTACAATATTCATTGATTTTTGCCATTGAAAAACGTCCAGAAATGTTTGAAGCTACTGACTGAATGAAAGGAGCTGGCATCTCATTCTCTTTGAATCTTCATTATCATGCTAGGATTAGCAGGAAAAAGCAAAAAATTTCAGAATTGCACCTTGCAATGTGGAGATATTACGGTTTGTGCATTTACAATATTCATTGATTTTTGCCATTGAAAAACATCATGTTATTCATATACCAGAAATGTTTGAAGCTACTGACTGAATGAAAGGAGCTGGCATCTCACTCTCTTTGAATCTTCTTTATCATGCTAGGATTAGCAGGAAATAGCAAAAAATTTCAGAATTGCACCTTGCAATGTGGAGATATTACTGTTTGTGCATTTACAATATTCATTGATTTTTGCCATTGAAAAACATCATGTTATTCATATACCAGAAATGTTTGAAGCTACTGACTGAATGAAAGGAGCTGGCATCTCACTCTCTTTGAATCTTCTTTATCATGCTAGGATTAGCAGGAAAAAAGAAAAACATTTCAGAATTGCACCTTGCAATGTGGAGATATTACTGTTTGTGCATTTACAATATTCATTGATTTTTGCCATTGAAAAACGTCCAGAAATGTTTGAAGCTACTGACTGAATGAAAGGAGCTGGCATCTCACTCTCTTTGAATCTTCTTTATCATGCTAGGATTAGCAGGAAAAAGCAAAAAATTTCAGAATTGCACCTTGCAATGTCGAGATATTACTGTTTGTGCATTTACAATATTCATTGATTTTTGCCATTGAAAAACATCATGTTATTCATATACCAGAAATGTTTGAAGCTACTGACTGAATGAAAGGAGCTGGCATCTCACTCTCTTTGAATCTTCTTTATCATGCTAGGATTAGCAGGAAAAAGCAAAAAATTTCAGAATTGCACCTTGCAATGTGGAGATATTACTGTTTGTGCATTTACAATATTCATTGATTTTTGCCATTGAAAAACGTCCAGAAATGTTTGAAGCTACTGACTGAATGAAAGGAGCTGGCATCTCACTCTCTTTGAATCTTCTTTATCATGCTAGGATTAGCAGGAAAAAAGCAAAACATTTCAGAATTGCACCTTGCAATGTGGAGATATTACTGTTTGTGCATTTACAATATTCATTGATTTTTGCCATTGAAAAACGTCCAGAAATGTTTGAAGCTACTGACTGAATGAAAGGAGCTGGCATCTCACTCTCTTTGAATCTTCTTTATCATGCTAGGATTAGCAGGAAAAAGCAAAAAATTTCAGAATTGCACCTTGCAATGTGGAGATATTACTGTTTGTGCATTTACAATATTCATTGATTTTTGCCATTGAAAAACATCATGTTATTCATATACCAGAAATGTTTGAAGCTACTGACTGAATGAAAGGAGCTGGCATCTCACTCTCTTTGAATCTTCTTTATCATGCTAGGATTAGCAGGAAAAAGCAAAAAATTTCAGAATTGCACCTTGCAATGTGGAGATATTACTGTTTGTGCATTTACAATATTCATTGATTTTTGCCATTGAAAAACGTCCAGAAATGTTTGAAGCTACTGACTGAATGAAAGGAGCTGGCATCTCATTCTCTTTGAATCTTCATTATCATGCTAGGATTAGCAGGAAAAAGCAAAAAATTTCAGAATTGCACCTTGCAATGTGGAGATATTACGGTTTGTGCATTTACAATATTCATTGATTTTTGCCATTGAAAAACATCATGTTATTCATATACCAGAAATGTTTGAAGCTACTGACTGAATGAAAGGAGCTGGCATCTCACTCTCTTTGAATCTTCTTTATCATGCTAGGATTAGCAGGAAATAGCAAAAAATTTCAGAATTGCACCTTGCAATGTGGAGATATTACTGTTTGTGCATTTACAATATTCATTGATTTTTGCCATTGAAAAACATCATGTTATTCATATACCAGAAATGTTTGAAGCTACTGACTGAATGAAAGGAGCTGGCATCTCACTCTCTTTGAATCTTCTTTATCATGCTAGGATTAGCAGGAAAAAAGAAAAACATTTCAGAATTGCACCTTGCAATGTGGAGATATTACTGTTTGTGCATTTACAATATTCATTGATTTTTGCCATTGAAAAACGTCCAGAAATGTTTGAAGCTACTGACTGAATGAAAGGAGCTGGCATCTCACTCTCTTTGAATCTTCTTTATCATGCTAGGATTAGCAGGAAAAAGCAAAAAATTTCAGAATTGCACCTTGCAATGTCGAGATATTACTGTTTGTGCATTTACAATATTCATTGATTTTTGCCATTGAAAAACATCATGTTATTCATATACCAGAAATGTTTGAAGCTACTGACTGAATGAAAGGAGCTGGCATCTCACTCTCTTTGAATCTTCTTTATCATGCTAGGATTAGCAGGAAAAAGCAAAAAATTTCAGAATTGCACCTTGCAATGTGGAGATATTACTGTTTGTGCATTTACAATATTCATTGATTTTTGCCATTGAAAAACGTCCAGAAATGTTTGAAGCTACTGACTGAATGAAAGGAGCTGGCATCTCACTCTCTTTGAATCTTCTTTATCATGCTAGGATTAGCAGGAAAAAAGCAAAACATTTCAGAATTGCACCTTGCAATGTGGAGATATTACTGTTTGTGCATTTACAATATTCATTGATTTTTGCCATTGAAAAACGTCCAGAAATGTTTGAAGCTACTGACTGAATGAAAGGAGCTGGCATCTCACTCTCTTTGAATCTTCTTTATCATGCTAGGATTAGCAGGAAAAAGCAAAAAATTTCAGAATTGCACCTTGCAATGTGGAGATATTACTGTTTGTGCATTTACAATATTCATTGATTTTTGCCATTGAAAAACATCATGTTATTCATATACCAGAAATGTTTGAAGCTACTGACTGAATGAAAGGAGCTGGCATCTCACTCTCTTTGAATCTTCTTTATCATGCTAGGATTAGCAGGAAAAAGCAAAAAATTTCAGAATTGCACCTTGCAATGTGGAGATATTACTGTTTGTGCATTTACAATATTCATTGATTTTTGCCATTGAAAAACGTCCAGAAATGTTTGAAGCTACTGACTGAATGAAAGGAGCTGGCATCTCACTCTCTTTGAATCTTCTTTATCATGCTAGGATTAGCAGGAAAAAGCAAAAAATTTCAGAATTGCACCTTGCAATGTGGAGATATTACTGTTTGTGCATTTACAATATTCATTGATTTTTGCCATTGAAAAACGTCCAGAAATGTTTGAAGCTACTGACTGAATGAAAGGAGCTGGCATCTCATTCTCTTTGAATCTTCATTATCATGCTAGGATTAGCAGGAAAAAGCAAAAAATTTCAGAATTGCACCTTGCAATGTGGAGATATTACGGTTTGTGCATTTACAATATTCATTGATTTTTGCCATTGAAAAACATCATGTTATTCATATACCAGAAATGTTTGAAGCTACTGACTGAATGAAAGGAGCTGGCATCTCACTCTCTTTGAATCTTCTTTATCATGCTAGGATTAGCAGGAAATAGCAAAAAATTTCAGAATTGCACCTTGCAATGTGGAGATATTACTGTTTGTGCATTTACAATATTCATTGATTTTTGCCATTGAAAAACATCATGTTATTCATATACCAGAAATGTTTGAAGCTACTGACTGAATGAAAGGAGCTGGCATCTCACTCTCTTTGAATCTTCTTTATCATGCTAGGATTAGCAGGAAAAAAGAAAAACATTTCAGAATTGCACCTTGCAATGTGGAGATATTACTGTTTGTGCATTTACAATATTCATTGATTTTTGCCATTGAAAAACGTCCAGAAATGTTTGAAGCTACTGACTGAATGAAAGGAGCTGGCATCTCACTCTCTTTGAATCTTCTTTATCATGCTAGGATTAGCAGGAAAAAGCAAAAAATTTCAGAATTGCACCTTGCAATGTCGAGATATTACTGTTTGTGCATTTACAATATTCATTGATTTTTGCCATTGAAAAACATCATGTTATTCATATACCAGAAATGTTTGAAGCTACTGACTGAATGAAAGGAGCTGGCATCTCACTCTCTTTGAATCTTCTTTATCATGCTAGGATTAGCAGGAAAAAGCAAAAAATTTCAGAATTGCACCTTGCAATGTGGAGATATTACTGTTTGTGCATTTACAATATTCATTGATTTTTGCCATTGAAAAACGTCCAGAAATGTTTGAAGCTACTGACTGAATGAAAGGAGCTGGCATCTCACTCTCTTTGAATCTTCTTTATCATGCTAGGATTAGCAGGAAAAAAGCAAAACATTTCAGAATTGCACCTTGCAATGTGGAGATATTACTGTTTGTGCATTTACAATATTCATTGATTTTTGCCATTGAAAAACGTCCAGAAATGTTTGAAGCTACTGACTGAATGAAAGGAGCTGGCATCTCACTCTCTTTGAATCTTCTTTATCATGCTAGGATTAGCAGGAAAAAGCAAAAAATTTCAGAATTGCACCTTGCAATGTGGAGATATTACTGTTTGTGCATTTACAATATTCATTGATTTTTGCCATTGAAAAACATCATGTTATTCATATACCAGAAATGTTTGAAGCTACTGACTGAATGAAAGGAGCTGGCATCTCACTCTCTTTGAATCTTCTTTATCATGCTAGGATTAGCAGGAAAAAGCAAAAAATTTCAGAATTGCACCTTGCAATGTGGAGATATTACTGTTTGTGCATTTACAATATTCATTGATTTTTGCCATTGAAAAACGTCCAGAAATGTTTGAAGCTACTGACTGAATGAAAGGAGCTGGCATCTCATTCTCTTTGAATCTTCATTATCATGCTAGGATTAGCAGGAAAAAGCAAAAAATTTCAGAATTGCACCTTGCAATGTGGAGATATTACGGTTTGTGCATTTACAATATTCATTGATTTTTGCCATTGAAAAACATCATGTTATTCATATACCAGAAATGTTTGAAGCTACTGACTGAATGAAAGGAGCTGGCATCTCACTCTCTTTGAATCTTCTTTATCATGCTAGGATTAGCAGGAAAAAAGCAAAACATTTCAGAATTGCACCTTGCAATGTGGAGATATTACTGTTTGTGCATTTACAATATTCATTGATTTTTGCCATTGAAAAACGTCCAGAAATGTTTGAAGCTACTGACTGAATGAAAGGAGCTGGCATCTCACTCTCTTTGAATCTTCTTTATCATGCTAGGATTAGCAGGAAAAAGCAAAAAATTTCAGAATTGCACCTTGCAATGTGGAGATATTACTGTTTGTGCATTTACAATATTCATTGATTTTTGCCATTGAAAAACATCATGTTATTCATATACCAGAAATGTTTGAAGCTACTGACTGAATGAAAGGAGCTGGCATCTCACTCTCTTTGAATCTTCTTTATCATGCTAGGATTAGCAGGAAAAAGCAAAAAATTTCAGAATTGCACCTTGCAATGTGGAGATATTACTGTTTGTGCATTTACAATATTCATTGATTTTTGCCATTGAAAAACGTCCAGAAATGTTTGAAGCTACTGACTGAATGAAAGGAGCTGGCATCTCACTCTCTTTGAATCTTCTTTATCATGCTAGGATTAGCAGGAAAAAGCAAAAAATTTCAGAATTGCACCTTGCAATGTGGAGATATTACTGTTTGTGCATTTACAATATTCATTGATTTTTGCCATTGAAAAACATCATGTTATTCATATACCAGAAATGTTTGAAGCTACTGACTGAATGAAAGGAGCTGGCACCTCACTCTCTTTGAATCTTCTTTATCATGCTAGGATTAGCAGGAAAAAGCAAAAAATTTCAGAATTGCACCTTGCAATGTGGAGATATTACTGTTTGTGCATTTACAATATTCATTGATTTTTGCCATTGAAAAACGTCCAGAAATGTTTGAAGCTACTAACTGAATGAAAGGAGCTGGCATCTCACTCTCTTTGAATCTTCTTTATCATGCTAGGATTAGCAGGAAAAAGCAAAAAATTTCAGAATTGCACCTTGCAATGCGGAGAAATTACTGTTTGTGCATTTACAATATTCATTGATTTTTGCCATTGAAAAACGTCCAGAAATGTTTGAAGCTACTGACTGAATGAAAGGAGCTGGCATCTCACTCTCTTTGAATCTTCTTTATCATGCTAGGATTAGCAGGAAAAAGCAAAAAATTTCAGAATTGCACCTTGCAATGTGGAGATATTACTGTTTGTGCATTTACAATATTCATTGATTTTTGCCATTGAAAAACGTCCAGAAATGTTTGAAGCTACTGACTGAATGAAAGGAGCTGGCATCTCACTCTCTTTGAATCTTCTTTATCATGCTAGGATTAGCAGGAAAAAGCAAAAAATTTCAGAATTGCACCTTGCAATGTGGAGATATTACTGTTTGTGCATTTACAATATTCATTGATTTTTGCCATTGAAAAACGTCCAGAAATGTTTGAAGCTACTGACTGAATGAAAGGAGCTGGCATCTCACTCTCTTTGAATCTTCTTTATCATGCTAGGATTAGCAGGAAAAAGCAAAAATATTCAGAATTGCACCTTGCAATGTGGAGATATTACTGTTTGTGCATTTACAATATTCATTGATTTTTGCCATTGAAAAACGTCCAGAAATGTTTGAAGCTACTGACTGAATGAAAGGAGCTGGCATCTCACTCTCTTTGAATCTTCTTTATCATGCTAGGATTAGCAGAAAAAAGCAAAAAATTTCAGAATTGCACCTTGCAATGTGGAGATATTACTGTTTGTGCATTTACAATATTCATTGATTTTTGCCATTGAAAAACGTCCAGAAATGTTTGAAGCTACTGACTGAATGAAAGGAGCTGGCATCTCACTCTCTTTGAATCTTCTTTATCATGCTAGGATTAGCAGGAAAAAGCAAAAAATTTCAGAATTGCACCTTGCAATGTGGAGATATTACTGTTTGTGCATTTACAATATTCATTGATTTTTGCCATTGAAAAACGTCCAGAAATGTTTGAAGCTACTGACTGAATGAAAGGAGCTGGCATCTCACTCTCTTTGAATCTTCTTTATCATGCTAGGATTAGCAGGAAAAAGCAAAAAATTTCAGAATTGCACCTTGCAATGCGGAGAAATTACTGTTTGTGCATTTACAATATTCATTGATTTTTGCCATTGAAAAACGTCCAGAAATGTTTGAAGCTACTGACTGAATGAAAGGAGCTGGCATCTCACTCTCTTTGAATCTTCTTTATCATGCTAGTATTAGCAGGAAAAAGCAAAAAATTTCAGAATTGCACCTTGTAATGTGGAGATATTACTGTTTGTGCATTTACAATATTCATTGATTTTTGCCATTGAAAAACGTCCAGAAATGTTTGAAGCTACTGACTGAATGAAAGGAGCTGGCATCTCATTCTCTTTGAATCTTCATTATCATGCTAGGATTAGCAGGAAAAAGCAAAAAATTTCAGAATTGCACCTTTCAATGTGGAGATATTACGGTTTGTGCATTTACAATATTCATTGATTTTTGCCATTGAAAAACATCATGTTATTCATATACCAGAAATGTTTGAAGCTACTGACTGAATGAAAGGAGCTGGCATCTCACTCTCTTTGAATCTTCTTTATCATGCTAGGATTAGCAGGAAATAGCAAAAAATTTCAGAATTGCACCTTGCAATGTGGAGATATTACTGTTTGTGCATTTACAATATTCATTGATTTTTGCCATTGAAAAACATCATGTTATTCATATACCAGAAATGTTTGAAGCTACTGACTGAATGAAAGGAGCTGGCATCTCACTCTCTTTGAATCTTCTTTATCATGCTAGGATTAGCAGGAAAAAAGAAAAACATTTCAGAATTGCACCTTGCAATGTGGAGATATTACTGTTTGTGCATTTACAATATTCATTGATTTTTGCCATTGAAAAACGTCCAGAAATGTTTGAAGCTACTGACTGAATGAAAGGAGCTGGCATCTCACTCTCTTTGAATCTTCTTTATCATGCTAGGATTAGCAGGAAAAAGCAAAAAATTTCAGAATTGCACCTTGCAATGTCGAGATATTACTGTTTGTGCATTTACAATATTCATTGATTTTTGCCATTGAAAAACATCATGTTATTCATATACCAGAAATGTTTGAAGCTACTGACTGAATGAAAGGAGCTGGCATCTCACTCTCTTTGAATCTTCTTTATCATGCTAGGATTAGCAGGAAAAAGCAAAAAATTTCAGAATTGCACCTTGCAATGTGGAGATATTACTGTTTGTGCATTTACAATATTCATTGATTTTTGCCATTGAAAAACGTCCAGAAATGTTTGAAGCTACTGACTGAATGAAAGGAGCTGGCATCTCACTCTCTTTGAATCTTCTTTATCATGCTAGGATTAGCAGGAAAAAAGCAAAACATTTCAGAATTGCACCTTGCAATGTGGAGATATTACTGTTTGTGCATTTACAATATTCATTGATTTTTGCCATTGAAAAACGTCCAGAAATGTTTGAAGCTACTGACTGAATGAAAGGAGCTGGCATCTCACTCTCTTTGAATCTTCTTTATCATGCTAGGATTAGCAGGAAAAAGCAAAAAATTTCAGAATTGCACCTTGCAATGTGGAGATATTACTGTTTGTGCATTTACAATATTCATTGATTTTTGCCATTGAAAAACATCATGTTATTCATATACCAGAAATGTTTGAAGCTACTGACTGAATGAAAGGAGCTGGCATCTCACTCTCTTTGAATCTTCTTTATCATGCTAGGATTAGCAGGAAAAAGCAAAAAATTTCAGAATTGCACCTTGCAATGTGGAGATATTACTGTTTGTGCATTTACAATATTCATTGATTTTTGCCATTGAAAAACGTCCAGAAATGTTTGAAGCTACTGACTGAATGAAAGGAGCTGGCATCTCACTCTCTTTGAATCTTCTTTATCATGCTAGGATTAGCAGGAAAAAGCAAAAAATTTCAGAATTGCACCTTGCAATGTGGAGATATTACTGTTTGTGCATTTACAATATTCATTGATTTTTGCCATTGAAAAACGTCCAGAAATGTTTGAAGCTACTGACTGAATGAAAGGAGCTGGCATCTCACTCTCTTTGAATCTTCTTTATCATGCTAGGATTAGCAGGAAAAAGCAAAAAATTTCAGAATTGCACCTTGCAATGTGGAGATATTACTGTTTGTGCATTTACAATATTCATTGATTTTTGCCATTGAAAAACATCATGTTATTCATATACCAGAAATGTTTGAAGCTACTGACTGAATGAAAGGAGCTGGCACCTCACTCTCTTTGAATCTTCTTTATCATGCTAGGATTAGCAGGAAAAAGCAAAAAATTTCAGAATTGCACCTTGCAATGTGGAGATATTACTGTTTGTGCATTTACAATATTCATTGATTTTTGCCATTGAAAAACGTCCAGAAATGTTTGAAGCTACTAACTGAATGAAAGGAGCTGGCATCTCACTCTCTTTGAATCTTCTTTATCATGCTAGGATTAGCAGGAAAAAGCAAAAAATTTCAGAATTGCACCTTGCAATGCGGAGAAATTACTATTTGTGCATTTACAATATTCATTGATTTTTGCCATTGAAAAACGTCCAGAAATGTTTGAAGCTACTGACTGAATGAAAGGAGCTGGCATCTCACTCTCTTTGAATCTTCTTTATCATGCTAGGATTAGCAGGAAAAAGCAAAAAATTTCAGAATTGCACCTTGCAATGTGGAGATATTACTGTTTGTGCATTTACAATATTCATTGATTTTTGCAATTGAAAAACGTCCAGAAATGTTTGAAGCTACTGACTGAATGAAAGGAGCTGGCATCTCACTCTCTTTGAATCTTCTTTATCATGCTAGGATTAGCAGGAAAAAGCAAAAAATTTCAGAATTGCACCTTGCAATGTGGAGATATTACTGTTTGTGCATTTACAATATTCATTGATTTTTGCCATTGAAAAACGTCCAGAAATGTTTGAAGCTACTGACTGAATGAAAGGAGCTGGCATCTCACTCTCTTTGAATCTTCTTTATCATGCTAGGATTAGCAGGAAAAAGCAAAAATATTCAGAATTGCACCTTGCAATGTGGAGATATTACTGTTTGTGCATTTACAATATTCATTGATTTTTGCCATTGAAAAACGTCCAGAAATGTTTGAAGCTACTGACTGAATGAAAGGAGCTGGCATCTCACTCTCTTTGAATCTTCTTTATCATGCTAGGATTAGCAGAAAAAAGCAAAAAATTTCAGAATTCACCTTGCAATGTGGAGATATTACTGTTTGTGCATTTACAATATTCATTGATTTTTGCCATTGAAAAACGTCCAGAAATGTTTGAAGCTACTGACTGAATGAAAGGAGCTGGCATCTCATTCTTTGAATCTTCTTTATCATGCTAGGATTAGCAGGAAAAAGCAAAAAATTTCAGAATTGCACCTTGCAATGTGGAGATATTACTGTTTGTGCATTTACAATATTCATTGATTTTTGCCATTGAAAAACATCATGTTATTCATATACCAGAAATGTTTGAAGCTACTGACTGAATGAAAGGAGCTGGCATCTCACTCTCTTTGAATCTTCTTTATCATGCTAGGATTAGCAGGAAAAAGCAAAAAATTTCAGAATTGCACCTTGCAATGTGGAGATATTACTGTTTGTGCATTTACAATATTCATTGATTTTTGCCATTGAAAAACGTCCAGAAATGTTTCAAGCTACTGACTGAATGAAAGGAGCTGGCATCTCACTCTCTTTGAATCTTCTTTATCATGCTAGTATTAGCAGGAAAAAGCAAAAAATTTCAGAATTGCACCTTGTAATGTGGAGATATTACTGTTTGTGCATTTACAATATTCATTGATTTTTGCCATTGAAAAACGTCCAGAAATGTTTGAAGCTACTGACTGAATGAAAGGAGCTGGCATCTCACTCTCTTTGAATCTTCTTTATCATGCTAGGATTAGCAGGAAAAAGCAAAAAATTTCAGAATTGCACCTTGCAATGTGGAGATATTACTGTTTGTGCATTTACAATATTCATTGATTTTTGCCATTGAAAAACGTCCAGAAATGTTTGAAGCTACTGACTGAATGAAAGGAGCTGGCATCTCACTCTCTTTGAATCTTCTTTATCATGCTAGGATTAGCAGGAAAAAGCAAAAAATTTCAGAATTGCACCTTGCAATGTGGAGATATTACTGTTTGTGCATTTACAATATTCATTGATTTTTGCCATTGAAAAACGTCCAGAAATGTTTGAAGCTACTGACTGAATGAAAGGAGCTGGCATCTCACTCTCTTTGAATCTTCTTTATCATGCTAGGATTAGCAGGAAAAAGCAAAAAATTTCAGAATTGCACCTTGCAATGTGGAGATATTACTGTTTGTGCATTTACAATATTCATTGATTTTTGCCATTGAAAAACATCATCTTATTCATATACCAGAAATGTTTGAAGCTACTGACTGAATGAAAGGAGCTGGCATCTCACTCTCTTTGAATATTCTTTATCATGCTAGGATTAGCAGGAAAAAGCAAAAAATTTCAGAATTGCACCTTGCAATGTGGAGATATTACTGTTTGTGCATTTACAATATTCATTGATTTTTGCCATTGAAAAACGTCCAGAAATGTTTGAAGCTACTGACTGAATGAAAGGAGCTGGCATCTCACTCTCTTTGAATCTTCTTTATCATGCTAGGATTAGCAGAAAAAGCAAAACATTTCAGAATTGCACCTTGCAATGTGGAGATATTACTGTTTGTGCATTTACAATATTCATTGATTTTTGCCATTGAAAAACATCATGTTATTCATATACCAGAAATGTTTGAAGCTACTGACTGAATGAAAGGAGCTGGCATCTCACTCTCTTTGAATCTTCTTTATCATGCTAGGATTAGCAGGAAAAAGCAAAAAATTTCAGAATTGCACCTTGCAATGCGGAGAAATTACTGTTTGTGCATTTACAATATTCATTGATTTTTGCCATTGAAAAACGTCCAGAAATGTTTGAAGCTACTAACTGAATGAAAGGAGCTGGCATCTCACTCTCTTTGAATCTTCTTTATCATGCTAGGATTAGCAGGAAAAAGCAAAAAATTTCAGAATTGCACCTTGCAATGCGGAGAAATTACTGTTTGTGCATTTACAATATTCATTGATTTTTGCCATTGAAAAACGTCCAGAAATGTTTGAAGCTACTGACTGAATGAAAGGAGCTGGCATCTCACTCTCTTTGAATCTTCTTTATCATGCTAGGATTAGCAGGAAAAAGCAAAAAATTTCAGAATTGCACCTTGCAATGTGGAGATATTACTGTTTGTGCATTTACAATATTCATTGATTTTTGCAATTGAAAAACGTCCAGAAATGTTTGAAGCTACTGACTGAATGAAAGGAGCTGGCATCTCACTCTCTTTGAATCTTCTTTATCATGCTAGGATTAGCAGGAAAAAGCAAAAAATTTCAGAATTGCACCTTGCAATGTGGAGATATTACTGTTTGTGCATTTACAATATTCATTGATTTTTGCCATTGAAAAACGTCCAGAAATGTTTGAAGCTACTGACTGAATGAAAGGAGCTGGCATCTCACTCTCTTTGAATCTTCTTTATCATGCTAGGATTAGCAGGAAAAAGCAAAAATATTCAGAATTGCACCTTGCAATGTGGAGATATTACTGTTTGTGCATTTACAATATTCATTGATTTTTGCCATTGAAAAACGTCCAGAAATGTTTGAAGCTACTGACTGAATGAAAGGAGCTGGCATCTCACTCTCTTTGAATCTTCTTTATCATGCTAGGATTAGCAGAAAAAAGCAAAAAATTTCAGAATTCACCTTGCAATGTGGAGATATTACTGTTTGTGCATTTACAATATTCATTGATTTTTGCCATTGAAAAACGTCCAGAAATGTTTGAAGCTACTGACTGAATGAAAGGAGCTGGCATCTCACTCTCTTTGAATCTTCTTTATCATGCTAGGATTAGCAGGAAAAAGCAAAAAATTTCAGAATTGCACCTTGCAATGTGGAGATATTACTGTTTGTGCATTTACAATATTCATTGATTTTTGCCATTGAAAAACATCATGTTATTCATATACCAGAAATGTTTGAAGCTACTGACTGAATGAAAGGAGCTGGCATCTCACTCTCTTTGAATCTTCTTTATCATGCTAGGATTAGCAGGAAAAAGCAAAAAATTTCAGAATTGCACCTTGCAATGTGGAGATATTACTGTTTGTGCATTTACAATATTCATTGATTTTTGCCATTGAAAAACGTCCAGAAATGTTTCAAGCTACTGACTGAATGAAAGGAGCTGGCATCTCACTCTCTTTGAATCTTCTTTATCATGCTAGTATTAGCAGGAAAAAGCAAAAAATTTCAGAATTGCACCTTGTAATGTGGAGATATTACTGTTTGTGCATTTACAATATTCATTGATTTTTGCCATTGAAAAACGTCCAGAAATGTTTGAAGCTACTGACTGAATGAAAGGAGCTGGCATCTCACTCTCTTTGAATCTTCTTTATCATGCTAGGATTAGCAGGAAAAAGCAAAAAATTTCAGAATTGCACCTTGCAATGTGGAGATATTACTGTTTGTGCATTTACAATATTCATTGATTTTTGCCATTGAAAAACGTCCAGAAATGTTTGAAGCTACTGACTGAATGAAAGGAGCTGGCATCTCACTCTCTTTGAATCTTCTTTATCATGCTAGGATTAGCAGGAAAAAGCAAAAAATTTCAGAATTGCACCTTGCAATGTGGAGATATTACTGTTTGTGCATTTACAATATTCATTGATTTTTGCCATTGAAAAACGTCCAGAAATGTTTGAAGCTACTGACTGAATGAAAGGAGCTGGCATCTCACTCTCTTTGAATCTTCTTTATCATGCTAGGATTAGCAGGAAAAAGCAAAAAATTTCAGAATTGCACCTTGCAATGTGGAGATATTACTGTTTGTGCATTTACAATATTCATTGATTTTTGCCATTGAAAAACATCATCTTATTCATATACCAGAAATGTTTGAAGCTACTGACTGAATGAAAGGAGCTGGCATCTCACTCTCTTTGAATATTCTTTATCATGCTAGGATTAGCAGGAAAAAGCAAAAAATTTCAGAATTGCACCTTGCAATGTGGAGATATTACTGTTTGTGCATTTACAATATTCATTGATTTTTGCCATTGAAAAACGTCCAGAAATGTTTGAAGCTACTGACTGAATGAAAGGAGCTGGCATCTCACTCTCTTTGAATCTTCTTTATCATGCTAGGATTAGCAGGAAAAAGCAAAACATTTCAGAATTGCACCTTGCAATGTGGAGATATTACTGTTTGTGCATTTACAATATTCATTGATTTTTGCCATTGAAAAACATCATGTTATTCATATACCAGAAATGTTTGAAGCTACTGACTGAATGAAAGGAGCTGGCATCTCACTCTCTTTGAATCTTCTTTATCATGCTAGGATTAGCAGGAAAAAGCAAAAAATTTCAGAATTGCACCTTGCAATGTGGAGATATTACTGTTTGTGCATTTACAATATTCATTGATTTTTGCCATTGAAAAACGTCCAGAAATGTTTGAAGCTACTGACTGAATGAAAGGAGCTGGCATCTCACTCTCTTTGAATCTTCTTTATCATGCTAGGATTAGCAGGAAAAAGCAAAAAATTTCAGAATTGCACCTTGCAATGCGGAGAAATTACTGTTTGTGCATTTACAATATTCATTGATTTTTGCCATTGAAAAACGTCCAGAAATGTTTGAAGCTACTGACTGAATGAAAGGAGCTGGCATCTCACTCTCTCTGAATCTTCTTTATCATGCTAGGATTAGCAGGAAAAAGCAAAAAATTTCAGAATTGCACCTTGCAATGTGGAGATATTACTGTTTGTGCATTTACAATATTCATTGATTTTTGCCATTGAAAAACATCCAGAAATGTTTGAAGCTACTGACTGAATGAAAGGAGCTGGCATCTCACTCTCTTTGAATCTTCTTTATCATGCTAGGATTAGCAGGAAAAAGCAAAAAATTTCAGAATTGCACCTTGCAATGTGGAGATATTACTGTTTGTGCATTTACAATATTCATTGATTTTTGCCATTGAAAAACGTCCAGAAATGTTTGAAGCTACGGACTGAATGAAAGGAGCTGGCATCTCACTCTCTTTGAATCTTCTTTATCATGCTAGGATTAGCAGGAAAAAGCAAAAAATTTCAGAATTGCACCTTGCAATGCGGAGAAATTACTGTTTGTGCATTTACAATATTCATTGATTTTTGCCATTGAAAAACGTCCAGAAATGTTTGAAGCTACTGACTGAATGAAAGGAGCTGGCATCTCACTCTCTCTGAATCTTCTTTATCATGCTAGGATTAGCAGGAAAAAGCAAAAAATTTCAGAATTGCACCTTGCAATGTGGAGATATTACTGTTTGTGCATTTACAATATTCATTGATTTTTGCCATTGAAAAACGTCCAGAAATGTTTGAAGCTACTGACTGAATGAAAGGAGCTGGCATCTCACTCTCTTTGAATCTTCTTTATCATGCTAGGATTAGCAGGAAAAAGCAAAAAATTTCAGAATTGCACCTTGCAATGTGGAGATATTACTGTTTGTGCATTTACAATATTCATTGATTTTTGCCATTGAAAAACATCATGTTATTCATATACCAGAAATGTTTGAAGCTACTGACTGAATGAAAGGAGCTGGCACCTCACTCTCTTTGAATCTTCTTTATCATGCTAGGATTAGCAGGAAAAAGCAAAAAATTTCAGAATTGCACCTTGCAATGTGGAGATATTACTGTTTGTGCATTTACAATATTCATTGATTTTTGCCATTGAAAAACGTCCAGAAATGTTTGAAGCTACTAACTGAATGAAAGGAGCTGGCATCTCACTCTCTTTGAATCTTCTTTATCATGCTAGGATTAGCAGGAAAAAGCAAAAAATTTCAGAATTGCACCTTGCAATGCGGAGAAATTACTGTTTGTGCATTTACAATATTCATTGATTTTTGCCATTGAAAAACGTCCAGAAATGTTTGAAGCTACTGACTGAATGAAAGGAGCTGTCATCTCACTCTCTTTGAATCTTCTTTATCATGCTAGGATTAGCAGGAAAAAGCAAAAAATTTCAGAATTGCACCTTGCAATGTGGAGATATTACTGTTTGTGCATTTACAATATTCATTGATTTTTGCCATTGAAAAACGTCCAGAAATGTTTGAAGCTACTGACTGAATGAAAGGAGCTGGCATCTCACTCTCTTTGAATCTTCTTTATCATGCTAGGATTAGCAGGAAAAAGCAAAACATTTCAGAATTGCACCTTGCAATGTGGAGATATTACTGTTTGTGCATTTACAATATTCATTGATTTTTACCATTGAAAAACGTCCAGAAATGTTTGAAGCTACTGACTGAATGAAAGGAGCTGGCATCTCACTCTCTTTGAATCTTCTTTATCATGCTAGGATTAGCAGGAAAAAGCAAAAATATTCAGAATTGCACCTTGCAATGTGGAGATATTACTGTTTGTGCATTTACAATATTCATTGATTTTTGCCATTGAAAAACGTCCAGAAATGTTTGAAGCTACTGACTGAATGAAAGGAGCTGGCATCTCACTCTCTTTGAATCTTCTTTATCATGCTAGGATTAGCAGAAAAAAGCAAAAAATTTCAGAATTGCACCTTGCAATGTGGAGATATTACTGTTTGTGCATTTACAATATTCATTGATTTTTGCCATTGAAAAACGTCCAGAAATGTTTGAAGCTACTGACTGAATGAAAGGAGCTGGCATCTCACTCTCTTTGAATCTTCTTTATCATGCTAGGATTAGCAGGAAAAAGCAAAAAATTTCAGAATTGCACCTTGCAATGTGGAGATATTACTGTTTGTGCATTTACAATATTCATTGATTTTTGCCATTGAAAAACATCATGTTATTCATATACCAGAAATGTTTGAAGCTACTGACTGAATGAAAGGAGCTGGCATCTCACTCTCTTTGAATCTTCTTTATCATGCTAGGATTAGCAGGAAAAAGCAAAAAATTTCAGAATTGCACCTTGCAATGTGGAAATATTACTGTTTGTGCATTTACAATATTCATTGATTTTTGCCATTGAAAAACGTCCAGAAATGTTTGAAGCTACGGACTGAATGAAAGGAGCTGGCATCTCACTCTCTTTGAATCTTCTTTATCATGCTAGGATTAGCAGGAAAAAGCAAAAAATTTCAGAATTGCACCTTGCAATGCGGAGAAATTACTGTTTGTGCATTTACAATATTCATTGATTTTTGCCATTGAAAAACGTCCAGAAATGTTTGAAGCTACTGACTGAATGAAAGGAGCTGGCATCTCACTCTCTCTGAATCTTCTTTATCATGCTAGGATTAGCAGGAAAAAGCAAAAAATTTCAGAATTGCACCTTGCAATGTGGAGATATTACTGTTTGTGCATTTACAATATTCATTGATTTTTGCCATTGAAAAACGTCCAGAAATGTTTGAAGCTACTGACTGAATGAAAGGAGCTGGCATCTCACTCTCTTTGAATCTTCTTTATCATGCTAGGATTAGCAGGAAAAAGCAAAAAATTTCAGAATTGCACCTTGCAATGTGGAGATATTACTGTTTGTGCATTTACAATATTCATTGATTTTTGCCATTGAAAAACATCATGTTATTCATATACCAGAAATGTTTGAAGCTACTGACTGAATGAAAGGAGCTGGCACCTCACTCTCTTTGAATCTTCTTTATCATGCTAGGATTAGCAGGAAAAAGCAAAAAATTTCAGAATTGCACCTTGCAATGTGGAGATATTACTGTTTGTGCATTTACAATATTCATTGATTTTTGCCATTGAAAAACGTCCAGAAATGTTTGAAGCTACTAACTGAATGAAAGGAGCTGGCATCTCACTCTCTTTGAATCTTCTTTATCATGCTAGGATTAGCAGGAAAAAGCAAAAAATTTCAGAATTGCACCTTGCAATGCGGAGAAATTACTGTTTGTGCATTTACAATATTCATTGATTTTTGCCATTGAAAAACGTCCAGAAATGTTTGAAGCTACTGACTGAATGAAAGGAGCTGGCATCTCACTCTCTTTGAATCTTCTTTATCATGCTAGGATTAGCAGGAAAAAGCAAAAAATTTCAGAATTGCACCTTGCAATGTGGAGATATTACTGTTTGTGCATTTACAATATTCATTGATTTTTGCCATTGAAAAACGTCCAGAAATGTTTGAAGCTACTGACTGAATGAAAGGAGCTGGCATCTCACTCTCTTTGAATCTTCTTTATCATGCTAGGATTAGCAGGAAAAAGCAAAAAATTTCAGAATTGCACCTTGCAATGTGGAGATATTACTGTTTGTGCATTTACAATATTCATTGATTTTTGCCATTGAAAAACGTCCAGAAATGTTTGAAGCTACTGACTGAATGAAAGGAGCTGGCATCTCACTCTCTTTGAATCTTCTTTATCATGCTAGGATTAGCAGGAAAAAGCAAAAATATTCAGAATTGCACCTTGCAATGTGGAGATATTACTGTTTGTGCATTTACAATATTCATTGATTTTTGCCATTGAAAAACGTCCAGAAATGTTTGAAGCTACTGACTGAATGAAAGGAGCTGGCATCTCACTCTCTTTGAATCTTCTTTATCATGCTAGGATTAGCAGAAAAAAGCAAAAAATTTCAGAATTGCACCTTGCAATGTGGAGATATTACTGTTTGTGCATTTACAATATTCATTGATTTTTGCCATTGAAAAACGTCCAGAAATGTTTGAAGCTACTGACTGAATGAAAGGAGCTGGCATCTCACTCTCTTTGAATCTTCTTTATCATGCTAGGATTAGCAGGAAAAAGCAAAAAATTTCAGAATTGCACCTTGCAATGTGGAGATATTACTGTTTGTGCATTTACAATATTCATTGATTTTTGCCATTGAAAAACATCATGTTATTCATATACCAGAAATGTTTGAAGCTACTGACTGAATGAAAGGAGCTGGCATCTCACTCTCTTTGAATCTTCTTTATCATGCTAGGATTAGCAGGAAAAAGCAAAAAATTTCAGAATTGCACCTTGCAATGTGGAAATATTACTGTTTGTGCATTTACAATATTCATTGATTTTTGCCATTGAAAAACGTCCAGAAATGTTTCAAGCTACTGACTGAATGAAAGGAGCTGGCATCTCACTCTCTTTGAATCTTCTTTATCATGCTAGGATTAGCAGGAAAAAGCAAAAAATTTCAGAATTGCACCTTGCAATGCGGAGAAATTACTGTTTGTGCATTTACAATATTCATTGATTTTTGCCATTGAAAAACGTCCAGAAATGTTTGAAGCTACTGACTGAATGAAAGGAGCTGGCATCTCACTCTCTTTGAATCTTCTTTATCATGCTAGTATTAGCAGGAAAAAGCAAAAAATGTCAGAATTGCACCTTGTAATGTGGAGATATTACTGTTTGTGCATTTACAATATTCATTGATTTTTGCCATTGAAAAACGTCCAGAAATGTTTGAAGCTACTGACTGAATGAAAGGAGCTGGCATCTCACTCTCTTTGAATCTTCTTTATCATGCTAGGATTAGCAGGAAAAAGCAAAAAATTTCAGAATTGCACCTTGCAATGTGGAGATATTACTGTTTGTGCATTTACAATATTCATTGATTTTTGCCATTGAAAAACGTCCAGAAATGTTTGAAGCTACTGACTGAATGAAAGGAGCTGGCATCTCACTCTCTTTGAATCTTCTTTATCATGCTAGGATTAGCAGGAAAAAGCAAAAAAT
Organism: Phyllobates terribilis; assembly: GCF_046119375.1. Taxonomy (NCBI): domain Eukaryota; kingdom Metazoa; phylum Chordata; class Amphibia; order Anura; family Dendrobatidae; genus Phyllobates; species Phyllobates terribilis. The sequence goes on from NW_027362901.1 coordinate 1,318,416, forward strand.
TTCAGAATTGCACCTTGCAATGTGGAGATATTACTGTTTGTGCATTTACAATATTCATTGATTTTTGCCATTGAAAAACATCATCTTATTCATATACCAGAAATGTTTGAAGCTACTGACTGAATGAAAGGAGCTGGCATCTCACTCTCTTTGAATCTTCTTTATCATGCTAGGATTAGCAGGAAAAAGCAAAAAATTTCAGAATTGCACCTTGCAATGTGGAGATATTACTGTTTGTGCATTTACAATATTCATTGATTTTTGCCATTGAAAAACGTCCAGAAATGTTTGAAGCTACTGACTGAATGAAAGGAGCTGGCATCTCACTCTCTTTGAATCTTCTTTATCATGCTAGGATTAGCAGGAAAAAGCAAAACATTTCAGAATTGCACCTTGCAATGTGGAGATATTACTGTTTGTGCATTTACAATATTCATTGATTTTTGCCATTGAAAAACATCATGTTATTCATATACCAGAAATGTTTGAAGCTACTGAATGAATGAAAGGAGCTGGCATCTCACTCTCTTTGAATCTTCTTTATCATGCTAGGATTAGCAGGAAAAAGCAAAAAATTTCAGAATTGCACCTTGCAATGTGGAGATATTACTGTTTGTGCATTTACAATATTCATTGATTTTTGCCATTGAAAAACATCATGTTATTCATATACCAGAAATGTTTGAAGCTACTGACTGAATGAAAGGAGCTGGCATCTCCCTCTCTTTGAATCTTCTTTATCATGCTAGGATTAGCAGGAAAAAGCAAAAAATTTCAGAATTGCACCTTGCAATGTGGAGATATTACTGTTTGTGCATTTACAATATTCATTGATTTTTGCCATTGAAAAATGTCCAGAAATGTTTGAAGCTACTGACTGAATGAAAGGAGCTGGCATCTCACTCTCTTTGAATCTTCTTTATCATGCTAGGATTAGCAAGAAAAAGCAAAAAATTTCAGAATTGCACCTTGCAATGTGGAGATATTACTGTTTGTGCATTTACAATATTCATTGATTTTTGCCATTGAAAAACATCATGTTATTCATATACCAGAAATGTTTGAAGCTACTGACTGAATGAAAGGAGCTGGCATCTCACTCTCTTTGAATCTTCTTTATCATGCTAGGATTAGCAGGAAAAAGCAAAAAATTTCAGAATTGCACCTTGCAATGTGGAGATATTACTGTTTGTGCATTTACAATATTCATTGATTTTTGCCATTGAAAAACGTCCAGAAATGTTTGAAGCTACTGACTGAATGAAAGGAGCTGGCATCTCACTCTCTTTGAATCTTCTTTATCATGCTAGGATTAGCAGGAAAAAGCAAAAAATTTCAGAATTGCACCTTGCAATGTGGAGATATTACTGTTTGTGCATTTACAATATTCATTGATTTTTGCCATTGAAAAACGTCCAGAAATGTTTGAAGCTACTGACTGAATGAAAGGAGCTGGCATCTCACTCTCTTTGAATCTTCTTTATCATGCTAGGATTAGCAGGAAAAAGCAAAAAATTTCAGAATTGCACCTTGCAATGTGGAGATATTACTGTTTGTGCATTTACAATATTCATTGATTTTTGCCATTGAAAAACGTCCAGAAATGTTTGAAGCTACTGACTGAATGAAAGGAGCTGGCATCTCACTCTCTTTGAATCTTCTTTATCATGCTAGGATTAGAAGGAAAAAGCAAAAAATTTCAGAATTGCACCTTGCAATGTGGAGATATTACTGTTTGTGCATTTACAATATTCATTGATTTTTGCCATTGAAAAACGTCCAGAAATGTTTGAAGCTACTGACTGAATGAAAGGAGCTGGCATCTCACTCTCTTTGAATCTTCTTTATCATGCTAGGATTAGCAGGAAAAAGCAAAAAATTTCAGAATTGCACCTTGCAATGTGGAGATATTACTGTTTGTGCATTTACAATATTCATTGATTTTTGCCATTGAAAAACGTCCAGAAATGTTTGAAGCTACTGACTGAATGAAAGGAGCTGGCATCTCACTCTCTTTGAATCTTCTTTATCATGCTAGGATTAGGAGGAAAAAGGAAAAAATTTCAGAATTGCACATTGCAATGTGGAGATATTACTGTTTGTGCATTTACAATATTCATTGATTTTTGCCATTGAAAAACGTCCAGAAATGTTTGAAGCTACTGACTGAATGAAAGGAGCTGGCATCTCACTCTCTTTGAATCTTCTTTATCATGCTAGGATTAGCAGGAAAAAGCAAAAAATTTCAGAATTGCACCTTGCAATGTGGAGATATTACTGTTTGTGCATTTACAATATTCATTGATTTTTGCCATTGAAAAACATCATGTTATTCATATACCAGAAATGTTTGAAGCTACTGACTGAATGAAAGGAGCTGGCATCTCACTCTCTTTGAATCTTCTTTATCATGCTAGGATTAGCAGGAAAAAGCAAAAAATTTCAGAATTGCACCTTGCAATGTGGAGATATTACTGTTTGTGCATTTACAATATTCATTGATTTTTGCCATTGAAAAACGTCCAGAAATGTTTGAAGCTACTGACTGAATGAAAGGAGCTGGCATCTCATTCTCTTTGAATCTTCATTATCATGCTAGGATTAGCAGGAAAAAGCAAAAAATTTCAGAATTGCACCTTGCAATGTGGAGATATTACGGTTTGTGCATTTACAATATTCATTGATTTTTGCCATTGAAAAACATCATGTTATTCATATACCAGAAATGTTTGAAGCTACTGACTGAATGAAAGGAGCTGGCATCTCACTCTCTTTGAATCTTCTTTATCATGCTAGGATTAGCAGGAAATAGCAAAAAATTTCAGAATTGCACCTTGCAATGTGGAGATATTACTGTTTGTGCATTTACAATATTCATTGATTTTTGCCATTGAAAAACATCATGTTATTCATATACCAGAAATGTTTGAAGCTACTGACTGAATGAAAGGAGCTGGCATCTCACTCTCTTTGAATCTTCTTTATCATGCTAGGATTAGCAGGAAAAAAGAAAAACATTTCAGAATTGCACCTTGCAATGTGGAGATATTACTGTTTGTGCATTTACAATATTCATTGATTTTTGCCATTGAAAAACGTCCAGAAATGTTTGAAGCTACTGACTGAATGAAAGGAGCTGGCATCTCACTCTCTTTGAATCTTCTTTATCATGCTAGGATTAGCAGGAAAAAGCAAAAAATTTCAGAATTGCACCTTGCAATGTCGAGATATTACTGTTTGTGCATTTACAATATTCATTGATTTTTGCCATTGAAAAACATCATGTTATTCATATACCAGAAATGTTTGAAGCTACTGACTGAATGAAAGGAGCTGGCATCTCACTCTCTTTGAATCTTCTTTATCATGCTAGGATTAGCAGGAAAAAGCAAAAAATTTCAGAATTGCACCTTGCAATGTGGAGATATTACTGTTTGTGCATTTACAATATTCATTGATTTTTGCCATTGAAAAACGTCCAGAAATGTTTGAAGCTACTGACTGAATGAAAGGAGCTGGCATCTCACTCTCTTTGAATCTTCTTTATCATGCTAGGATTAGCAGGAAAAAAGCAAAACATTTCAGAATTGCACCTTGCAATGTGGAGATATTACTGTTTGTGCATTTACAATATTCATTGATTTTTGCCATTGAAAAACGTCCAGAAATGTTTGAAGCTACTGACTGAATGAAAGGAGCTGGCATCTCACTCTCTTTGAATCTTCTTTATCATGCTAGGATTAGCAGGAAAAAGCAAAAAATTTCAGAATTGCACCTTGCAATGTGGAGATATTACTGTTTGTGCATTTACAATATTCATTGATTTTTGCCATTGAAAAACATCATGTTATTCATATACCAGAAATGTTTGAAGCTACTGACTGAATGAAAGGAGCTGGCATCTCACTCTCTTTGAATCTTCTTTATCATGCTAGGATTAGCAGGAAAAAGCAAAAAATTTCAGAATTGCACCTTGCAATGTGGAGATATTACTGTTTGTGCATTTACAATATTCATTGATTTTTGCCATTGAAAAACGTCCAGAAATGTTTGAAGCTACTGACTGAATGAAAGGAGCTGGCATCTCATTCTCTTTGAATCTTCATTATCATGCTAGGATTAGCAGGAAAAAGCAAAAAATTTCAGAATTGCACCTTGCAATGTGGAGATATTACGGTTTGTGCATTTACAATATTCATTGATTTTTGCCATTGAAAAACATCATGTTATTCATATACCAGAAATGTTTGAAGCTACTGACTGAATGAAAGGAGCTGGCATCTCACTCTCTTTGAATCTTCTTTATCATGCTAGGATTAGCAGGAAATAGCAAAAAATTTCAGAATTGCACCTTGCAATGTGGAGATATTACTGTTTGTGCATTTACAATATTCATTGATTTTTGCCATTGAAAAACATCATGTTATTCATATACCAGAAATGTTTGAAGCTACTGACTGAATGAAAGGAGCTGGCATCTCACTCTCTTTGAATCTTCTTTATCATGCTAGGATTAGCAGGAAAAAAGAAAAACATTTCAGAATTGCACCTTGCAATGTGGAGATATTACTGTTTGTGCATTTACAATATTCATTGATTTTTGCCATTGAAAAACGTCCAGAAATGTTTGAAGCTACTGACTGAATGAAAGGAGCTGGCATCTCACTCTCTTTGAATCTTCTTTATCATGCTAGGATTAGCAGGAAAAAGCAAAAAATTTCAGAATTGCACCTTGCAATGTCGAGATATTACTGTTTGTGCATTTACAATATTCATTGATTTTTGCCATTGAAAAACATCATGTTATTCATATACCAGAAATGTTTGAAGCTACTGACTGAATGAAAGGAGCTGGCATCTCACTCTCTTTGAATCTTCTTTATCATGCTAGGATTAGCAGGAAAAAGCAAAAAATTTCAGAATTGCACCTTGCAATGTGGAGATATTACTGTTTGTGCATTTACAATATTCATTGATTTTTGCCATTGAAAAACGTCCAGAAATGTTTGAAGCTACTGACTGAATGAAAGGAGCTGGCATCTCACTCTCTTTGAATCTTCTTTATCATGCTAGGATTAGCAGGAAAAAAGCAAAACATTTCAGAATTGCACCTTGCAATGTGGAGATATTACTGTTTGTGCATTTACAATATTCATTGATTTTTGCCATTGAAAAACGTCCAGAAATGTTTGAAGCTACTGACTGAATGAAAGGAGCTGGCATCTCACTCTCTTTGAATCTTCTTTATCATGCTAGGATTAGCAGGAAAAAGCAAAAAATTTCAGAATTGCACCTTGCAATGTGGAGATATTACTGTTTGTGCATTTACAATATTCATTGATTTTTGCCATTGAAAAACATCATGTTATTCATATACCAGAAATGTTTGAAGCTACTGACTGAATGAAAGGAGCTGGCATCTCACTCTCTTTGAATCTTCTTTATCATGCTAGGATTAGCAGGAAAAAGCAAAAAATTTCAGAATTGCACCTTGCAATGTGGAGATATTACTGTTTGTGCATTTACAATATTCATTGATTTTTGCCATTGAAAAACGTCCAGAAATGTTTGAAGCTACTGACTGAATGAAAGGAGCTGGCATCTCACTCTCTTTGAATCTTCTTTATCATGCTAGGATTAGCAGGAAAAAGCAAAAAATTTCAGAATTGCACCTTGCAATGTGGAGATATTACTGTTTGTGCATTTACAATATTCATTGATTTTTGCCATTGAAAAACGTCCAGAAATGTTTGAAGCTACTGACTGAATGAAAGGAGCTGGCATCTCACTCTCTTTGAATCTTCTTTATCATGCTAGGATTAGCAGGAAAAAGCAAAAAATTTCAGAATTGCACCTTGCAATGTGGAGATATTACTGTTTGTGCATTTACAATATTCATTGATTTTTGCCATTGAAAAACATCATGTTATTCATATACCAGAAATGTTTGAAGCTACTGACTGAATGAAAGGAGCTGGCACCTCACTCTCTTTGAATCTTCTTTATCATGCTAGGATTAGCAGGAAAAAGCAAAAAATTTCAGAATTGCACCTTGCAATGTGGAGATATTACTGTTTGTGCATTTACAATATTCATTGATTTTTGCCATTGAAAAACGTCCAGAAATGTTTGAAGCTACTAACTGAATGAAAGGAGCTGGCATCTCACTCTCTTTGAATCTTCTTTATCATGCTAGGATTAGCAGGAAAAAGCAAAAAATTTCAGAATTGCACCTTGCAATGCGGAGAAATTACTGTTTGTGCATTTACAATATTCATTGATTTTTGCCATTGAAAAACGTCCAGAAATGTTTGAAGCTACTGACTGAATGAAAGGAGCTGGCATCTCACTCTCTTTGAATCTTCTTTATCATGCTAGGATTAGCAGGAAAAAGCAAAAAATTTCAGAATTGCACCTTGCAATGTGGAGATATTACTGTTTGTGCATTTACAATATTCATTGATTTTTGCCATTGAAAAACGTCCAGAAATGTTTGAAGCTACTGACTGAATGAAAGGAGCTGGCATCTCACTCTCTTTGAATCTTCTTTATCATGCTAGGATTAGCAGGAAAAAGCAAAAAATTTCAGAATTGCACCTTGCAATGTGGAGATATTACTGTTTGTGCATTTACAATATTCATTGATTTTTGCCATTGAAAAACGTCCAGAAATGTTTGAAGCTACTGACTGAATGAAAGGAGCTGGCATCTCACTCTCTTTGAATCTTCTTTATCATGCTAGGATTAGCAGGAAAAAGCAAAAATATTCAGAATTGCACCTTGCAATGTGGAGATATTACTGTTTGTGCATTTACAATATTCATTGATTTTTGCCATTGAAAAACGTCCAGAAATGTTTGAAGCTACTGACTGAATGAAAGGAGCTGGCATCTCACTCTCTTTGAATCTTCTTTATCATGCTAGGATTAGCAGAAAAAAGCAAAAAATTTCAGAATTGCACCTTGCAATGTGGAGATATTACTGTTTGTGCATTTACAATATTCATTGATTTTTGCCATTGAAAAACGTCCAGAAATGTTTGAAGCTACTGACTGAATGAAAGGAGCTGGCATCTCACTCTCTTTGAATCTTCTTTATCATGCTAGGATTAGCAGGAAAAAGCAAAAAATTTCAGAATTGCACCTTGCAATGTGGAGATATTACTGTTTGTGCATTTACAATATTCATTGATTTTTGCCATTGAAAAACATCATGTTATTCATATACCAGAAATGTTTGAAGCTACTGACTGAATGAAAGGAGCTGGCATCTCACTCTCTTTGAATCTTCTTTATCATGCTAGGATTAGCAGGAAAAAGCAAAAAATTTCAGAATTGCACCTTGCAATGTGGAGATATTACTGTTTGTGCATTTACAATATTCATTGATTTTTGCCATTGAAAAACGTCCAGAAATGTTTCAAGCTACTGACTGAATGAAAGGAGCTGGCATCTCACTCTCTTTGAATCTTCTTTATCATGCTAGGATTAGCAGGAAAAAGCAAACAATTTCAGAATTGCACCTTGCAATGCGGAGAAATTACTGTTTGTGCATTTACAATATTCATTGATTTTTGCCATTGAAAAACGTCCAGAAATGTTTGAAGCTACTGACTGAATGAAAGGAGCTGGCATCTCACTCTCTTTGAATCTTCTTTATCATGCTAGTATTAGCAGGAAAAAGCAAAAAATTTCAGAATTGCACCTTGTAATGTGGAGATATTACTGTTTGTGCATTTACAATATTCATTGATTTTTGCCATTGAAAAACGTCCAGAAATGTTTGAAGCTACTGACTGAATGAAAGGAGCTGGCATCTCACTCTCTTTGAATCTTCTTTATCATGCTAGGATTAGCAGGAAAAAGCAAAAAATTTCAGAATTGCACCTTGCAATGTGGAGATATTACTGTTTGTGCATTTACAATATTCATTGATTTTTGCCATTGAAAAACGTCCAGAAATGTTTGAAGCTACTGACTGAATGAAAGGAGCTGGCATCTCACTCTCTTTGAATCTTCTTTATCATGCTAGGATTAGCAGGAAAAAGCAAAAAATTTCAGAATTGCACCTTGCAATGTGGAGATATTACTGTTTGTGCATTTACAATATTCATTGATTTTTGCCATTGAAAAACATCATGTTATTCATATACCAGAAATGTTTGAAGCTACTGACTGAATGAAAGGAGCTGGCATCTCACTCTCTTTGAATCTTCTTTATCATGCTAGGATTAGCAGGAAAAAGCAAAAAATTTCAGAATTGCACCTTGCAATGTGGAGATATTACTGTTTGTGCATTTACAATATTCATTGATTTTTGCCATTGAAAAACGTCCAGAAATGTTTGAAGCTACTGACTGAATGAAAGGAGCTGGCATCTCATTCTCTTTGAATCTTCATTATCATGCTAGGATTAGCAGGAAAAAGCAAAAAATTTCAGAATTGCACCTTGCAATGTGGAGATATTACGGTTTGTGCATTTACAATATTCATTGATTTTTGCCATTGAAAAACATCATGTTATTCATATACCAGAAATGTTTGAAGCTACTGACTGAATGAAAGGAGCTGGCATCTCACTCTCTTTGAATCTTCTTTATCATGCTAGGATTAGCAGGAAATAGCAAAAAATTTCAGAATTGCACCTTGCAATGTGGAGATATTACTGTTTGTGCATTTACAATATTCATTGATTTTTGCCATTGAAAAACATCATGTTATTCATATACCAGAAATGTTTGAAGCTACTGACTGAATGAAAGGAGCTGGCATCTCACTCTCTTTGAATCTTCTTTATCATGCTAGGATTAGCAGGAAAAAAGAAAAACATTTCAGAATTGCACCTTGCAATGTGGAGATATTACTGTTTGTGCATTTACAATATTCATTGATTTTTGCCATTGAAAAACATCATGTTATTCATATACCAGAAATGTTTGAAGCTACTGACTGAATGAAAGGAGCTGGCATCTCACTCTCTTTGAATCTTCTTTATCATGCTAGGATTAGCAGGAAAAAGCAAAAAATTTCAGAATTGCACCTTGCAATGTGGAGATATTACTGTTTGTGCATTTACAATATTCATTGATTTTTGCCATTGAAAAACGTCCAGAAATGTTTGAAGCTACTGACTGAATGAAAGGAGCTGGCATCTCATTCTCTTTGAATCTTCATTATCATGCTAGGATTAGCAGGAAAAAGCAAAAAATTTCAGAATTGCACCTTGCAATGTGGAGATATTACGGTTTGTGCATTTACAATATTCATTGATTTTTGCCATTGAAAAACGTCCAGAAATGTTTGAAGCTACTGACTGAATGAAAGGAGCTGGCATCTCACTCTCTTTGAATCTTCTTTATCATGCTAGGATTAGCAGGAAAAAGCAAAAAATTTCAGAATTGCACCTTGCAATGTGGAGATATTACTGTTTGTGCATTTACAATATTCATTGATTTTTGCCATTGAAAAACATCATGTTATTCATATACCAGAAATGTTTGAAGCTACTGACTGAATGAAAGGAGCTGGCATCTCACTCTCTTTGAATCTTCTTTATCATGCTAGGATTAGCAGGAAAAAGCAAAAAATTTCAGAATTGCACCTTGCAATGTGGAGATATTACTGTTTGTGCATTTACAATATTCATTGATTTTTGCCATTGAAAAACGTCCAGAAATGTTTGAAGCTACTGACTGAATGAAAGGAGCTGGCATCTCATTCTCTTTGAATCTTCATTATCATGCTAGGATTAGCAGGAAAAAGCAAAAAATTTCAGAATTGCACCTTGCAATGTGGAGATATTACGGTTTGTGCATTTACAATATTCATTGATTTTTGCCATTGAAAAACATCATGTTATTCATATACCAGAAATGTTTGAAGCTACTGACTGAATGAAAGGAGCTGGCATCTCACTCTCTTTGAATCTTCTTTATCATGCTAGGATTAGCAGGAAATAGCAAAAAATTTCAGAATTGCACCTTGCAATGTGGAGATATTACTGTTTGTGCATTTACAATATTCATTGATTTTTGCCATTGAAAAACATCATGTTATTCATATACCAGAAATGTTTGAAGCTACTGACTGAATGAAAGGAGCTGGCATCTCACTCTCTTTGAATCTTCTTTATCATGCTAGGATTAGCAGGAAAAAAGAAAAACATTTCAGAATTGCACCTTGCAATGTGGAGATATTACTGTTTGTGCATTTACAATATTCATTGATTTTTGCCATTGAAAAACATCATGTTATTCATATACCAGAAATGTTTGAAGCTACTGACTGAATGAAAGGAGCTGGCATCTCACTCTCTTTGAATCTTCTTTATCATGCTAGGATTAGCAGGAAAAAGCAAAAAATTTCAGAATTGCACCTTGCAATGTGGAGATATTACTGTTTGTGCATTTACAATATTCATTGATTTTTGCCATTGAAAAACGTCCAGAAATGTTTGAAGCTACTGACTGAATGAAAGGAGCTGGCATCTCATTCTCTTTGAATCTTCATTATCATGCTAGGATTAGCAGGAAAAAGCAAAAAATTTCAGAATTGCACCTTGCAATGTGGAGATATTACGGTTTGTGCATTTACAATATTCATTGATTTTTGCCATTGAAAAACATCATGTTATTCATATACCAGAAATGTTTGAAGCTACTGACTGAATGAAAGGAGCTGGCATCTCACTCTCTTTGAATCTTCTTTATCATGCTAGGATTAGCAGGAAAAAGCAAAAAATTTCAGAATTGCACCTTGCAATGTGGAGATATTACTGTTTGTGCATTTACAATATTCATTGATTTTTGCCATTGAAAAACGTCCAGAAATGTTTGAAGCTACTGACTGAATGAAAGGAGCTGGCATCTCACTCTCTTTGAATCTTCTTTATCATGCTAGGATTAGCAGGAAAAAGCAAAAATATTCAGAATTGCACCTTGCAATGTGGAGATATTACTGTTTGTGCATTTACAATATTCATTGATTTTTGCCATTGAAAAACGTCCAGAAATGTTTGAAGCTACTGACTGAATGAAAGGAGCTGGCATCTCACTCTCTTTGAATCTTCTTTATCATGCTAGGATTAGCAGAAAAAAGCAAAAAATTTCAGAATTGCACCTTGCAATGTGGAGATATTACTGTTTGTGCATTTACAATATTCATTGATTTTTGCCATTGAAAAACGTCCAGAAATGTTTGAAGCTACTGACTGAATGAAAGGAGCTGGCATCTCACTCTCTTTGAATCTTCTTTATCATGCTAGGATTAGCAGGAAAAAGCAAAAAATTTCAGAATTGCACCTTGCAATGTGGAGATATTACTGTTTGTGCATTTACAATATTCATTGATTTTTGCCATTGAAAAACATCATGTTATTCATATACCAGAAATGTTTGAAGCTACTGACTGAATGAAAGGAGCTGGCATCTCACTCTCTTTGAATCTTCTTTATCATGCTAGGATTAGCAGGAAAAAGCAAAAAATTTCAGAATTGCACCTTGCAATGTGGAGATATTACTGTTTGTGCATTTACAATATTCATTGATTTTTGCCATTGAAAAACGTCCAGAAATGTTTCAAGCTACTGACTGAATGAAAGGAGCTGGCATCTCACTCTCTTTGAATCTTCTTTATCATGCTAGGATTAGCAGGAAAAAGCAAACAATTTCAGAATTGCACCTTGCAATGCGGAGAAATTACTGTTTGTGCATTTACAATATTCATTGATTTTTGCCATTGAAAAACGTCCAGAAATGTTTGAAGCTACTGACTGAATGAAAGGAGCTGGCATCTCACTCTCTTTGAATCTTCTTTATCATGCTAGTATTAGCAGGAAAAAGCAAAAAATTTCAGAATTGCACCTTGTAATGTGGAGATATTACTGTTTGTGCATTTACAATATTCATTGATTTTTGCCATTGAAAAACGTCCAGAAATGTTTGAAGCTACTGACTGAATGAAAGGAGCTGGCATCTCACTCTCTTTGAATCTTCTTTATCATGCTAGGATTAGCAGGAAAAAGCAAAAAATTTCAGAATTGCACCTTGCAATGTGGAGATATTACTGTTTGTGCATTTACAATATTCATTGATTTTTGCCATTGAAAAACGTCCAGAAATGTTTGAAGCTACTGACTGAATGAAAGGAGCTGGCATCTCACTCTCTTTGAATCTTCTTTATCATGCTAGGATTAGCAGGAAAAAGCAAAAAATTTCAGAATTGCACCTTGCAATGTGGAGATATTACTGTTTGTGCATTTACAATATTCATTGATTTTTGCCATTGAAAAACATCATGTTATTCATATACCAGAAATGTTTGAAGCTACTGACTGAATGAAAGGAGCTGGCATCTCACTCTCTTTGAATCTTCTTTATCATGCTAGGATTAGCAGGAAAAAGCAAAAAATTTCAGAATTGCACCTTGCAATGTGGAGATATTACTGTTTGTGCATTTACAATATTCATTGATTTTTGCCATTGAAAAACGTCCAGAAATGTTTGAAGCTACTGACTGAATGAAAGGAGCTGGCATCTCATTCTCTTTGAATCTTCATTATCATGCTAGGATTAGCAGGAAAAAGCAAAAAATTTCAGAATTGCACCTTGCAATGTGGAGATATTACGGTTTGTGCATTTACAATATTCATTGATTTTTGCCATTGAAAAACATCATGTTATTCATATACCAGAAATGTTTGAAGCTACTGACTGAATGAAAGGAGCTGGCATCTCACTCTCTTTGAATCTTCTTTATCATGCTAGGATTAGCAGGAAATAGCAAAAAATTTCAGAATTGCACCTTGCAATGTGGAGATATTACTGTTTGTGCATTTACAATATTCATTGATTTTTGCCATTGAAAAACATCATGTTATTCATATACCAGAAATGTTTGAAGCTACTGACTGAATGAAAGGAGCTGGCATCTCACTCTCTTTGAATCTTCTTTATCATGCTAGGATTAGCAGGAAAAAAGAAAAACATTTCAGAATTGCACCTTGCAATGTGGAGATATTACTGTTTGTGCATTTACAATATTCATTGATTTTTGCCATTGAAAAACATCATGTTATTCATATACCAGAAATGTTTGAAGCTACTGACTGAATGAAAGGAGCTGGCATCTCACTCTCTTTGAATCTTCTTTATCATGCTAGGATTAGCAGGAAAAAGCAAAAAATTTCAGAATTGCACCTTGCAATGTGGAGATATTACTGTTTGTGCATTTACAATATTCATTGATTTTTGCCATTGAAAAACGTCCAGAAATGTTTGAAGCTACTGACTGAATGAAAGGAGCTGGCATCTCATTCTCTTTGAATCTTCATTATCATGCTAGGATTAGCAGGAAAAAGCAAAAAATTTCAGAATTGCACCTTGCAATGTGGAGATATTACGGTTTGTGCATTTACAATATTCATTGATTTTTGCCATTGAAAAACGTCCAGAAATGTTTGAAGCTACTGACTGAATGAAAGGAGCTGGCATCTCACTCTCTTTGAATCTTCTTTATCATGCTAGGATTAGCAGGAAAAAGCAAAAAATTTCAGAATTGCACCTTGCAATGTGGAGATATTACTGTTTGTGCATTTACAATATTCATTGATTTTTGCCATTGAAAAACATCATGTTATTCATATACCAGAAATGTTTGAAGCTACTGACTGAATGAAAGGAGCTGGCATCTCACTCTCTTTGAATCTTCTTTATCATGCTAGGATTAGCAGGAAAAAGCAAAAAATTTCAGAATTGCACCTTGCAATGTGGAGATATTACTGTTTGTGCATTTACAATATTCATTGATTTTTGCCATTGAAAAACGTCCAGAAATGTTTGAAGCTACTGACTGAATGAAAGGAGCTGGCATCTCATTCTCTTTGAATCTTCATTATCATGCTAGGATTAGCAGGAAAAAGCAAAAAATTTCAGAATTGCACCTTGCAATGTGGAGATATTACGGTTTGTGCATTTACAATATTCATTGATTTTTGCCATTGAAAAACATCATGTTATTCATATACCAGAAATGTTTGAAGCTACTGACTGAATGAAAGGAGCTGGCATCTCACTCTCTTTGAATCTTCTTTATCATGCTAGGATTAGCAGGAAATAGCAAAAAATTTCAGAATTGCACCTTGCAATGTGGAGATATTACTGTTTGTGCATTTACAATATTCATTGATTTTTGCCATTGAAAAACATCATGTTATTCATATACCAGAAATGTTTGAAGCTACTGACTGAATGAAAGGAGCTGGCATCTCACTCTCTTTGAATCTTCTTTATCATGCTAGGATTAGCAGGAAAAAAGAAAAACATTTCAGAATTGCACCTTGCAATGTGGAGATATTACTGTTTGTGCATTTACAATATTCATTGATTTTTGCCATTGAAAAACATCATGTTATTCATATACCAGAAATGTTTGAAGCTACTGACTGAATGAAAGGAGCTGGCATCTCACTCTCTTTGAATCTTCTTTATCATGCTAGGATTAGCAGGAAAAAGCAAAAAATTTCAGAATTGCACCTTGCAATGTGGAGATATTACTGTTTGTGCATTTACAATATTCATTGATTTTTGCCATTGAAAAACGTCCAGAAATGTTTGAAGCTACTGACTGAATGAAAGGAGCTGGCATCTCATTCTCTTTGAATCTTCATTATCATGCTAGGATTAGCAGGAAAAAGCAAAAAATTTCAGAATTGCACCTTGCAATGTGGAGATATTACGGTTTGTGCATTTACAATATTCATTGATTTTTGCCATTGAAAAACATCATGTTATTCATATACCAGAAATGTTTGAAGCTACTGACTGAATGAAAGGAGCTGGCATCTCACTCTCTTTGAATCTTCTTTATCATGCTAGGATTAGCAGGAAATAGCAAAAAATTTCAGAATTGCACCTTGCAATGTGGAGATATTACTGTTTGTGCATTTACAATATTCATTGATTTTTGCCATTGAAAAACATCATGTTATTCATATACCAGAAATGTTTGAAGCTACTGACTGAATGAAAGGAGCTGGCATCTCACTCTCTTTGAATCTTCTTTATCATGCTAGGATTAGCAGGAAAAAAGAAAAACATTTCAGAATTGCACCTTGCAATGTGGAGATATTACTGTTTGTGCATTTACAATATTCATTGATTTTTGCCATTGAAAAACGTCCAGAAATGTTTGAAGCTACTGACTGAATGAAAGGAGCTGGCATCTCACTCTCTTTGAATCTTCTTTATCATGCTAGGATTAGCAGGAAAAAGCAAAAAATTTCAGAATTGCACCTTGCAATGTCGAGATATTACTGTTTGTGCATTTACAATATTCATTGATTTTTGCCATTGAAAAACATCATGTTATTCATATACCAGAAATGTTTGAAGCTACTGACTGAATGAAAGGAGCTGGCATCTCACTCTCTTTGAATCTTCTTTATCATGCTAGGATTAGCAGGAAAAAGCAAAAAATTTCAGAATTGCACCTTGCAATGTGGAGATATTACTGTTTGTGCATTTACAATATTCATTGATTTTTGCCATTGAAAAACGTCCAGAAATGTTTGAAGCTACTGACTGAATGAAAGGAGCTGGCATCTCACTCTCTTTGAATCTTCTTTATCATGCTAGGATTAGCAGGAAAAAAGCAAAACATTTCAGAATTGCACCTTGCAATGTGGAGATATTACTGTTTGTGCATTTACAATATTCATTGATTTTTGCCATTGAAAAACGTCCAGAAATGTTTGAAGCTACTGACTGAATGAAAGGAGCTGGCATCTCACTCTCTTTGAATCTTCTTTATCATGCTAGGATTAGCAGGAAAAAGCAAAAAATTTCAGAATTGCACCTTGCAATGTGGAGATATTACTGTTTGTGCATTTACAATATTCATTGATTTTTGCCATTGAAAAACATCATGTTATTCATATACCAGAAATGTTTGAAGCTACTGACTGAATGAAAGGAGCTGGCATCTCACTCTCTTTGAATCTTCTTTATCATGCTAGGATTAGCAGGAAAAAGCAAAAAATTTCAGAATTGCACCTTGCAATGTGGAGATATTACTGTTTGTGCATTTACAATATTCATTGATTTTTGCCATTGAAAAACGTCCAGAAATGTTTGAAGCTACTGACTGAATGAAAGGAGCTGGCATCTCATTCTCTTTGAATCTTCATTATCATGCTAGGATTAGCAGGAAAAAGCAAAAAATTTCAGAATTGCACCTTGCAATGTGGAGATATTACGGTTTGTGCATTTACAATATTCATTGATTTTTGCCATTGAAAAACATCATGTTATTCATATACCAGAAATGTTTGAAGCTACTGACTGAATGAAAGGAGCTGGCATCTCACTCTCTTTGAATCTTCTTTATCATGCTAGGATTAGCAGGAAATAGCAAAAAATTTCAGAATTGCACCTTGCAATGTGGAGATATTACTGTTTGTGCATTTACAATATTCATTGATTTTTGCCATTGAAAAACATCATGTTATTCATATACCAGAAATGTTTGAAGCTACTGACTGAATGAAAGGAGCTGGCATCTCACTCTCTTTGAATCTTCTTTATCATGCTAGGATTAGCAGGAAAAAAGAAAAACATTTCAGAATTGCACCTTGCAATGTGGAGATATTACTGTTTGTGCATTTACAATATTCATTGATTTTTGCCATTGAAAAACGTCCAGAAATGTTTGAAGCTACTGACTGAATGAAAGGAGCTGGCATCTCACTCTCTTTGAATCTTCTTTATCATGCTAGGATTAGCAGGAAAAAGCAAAAAATTTCAGAATTGCACCTTGCAATGTCGAGATATTACTGTTTGTGCATTTACAATATTCATTGATTTTTGCCATTGAAAAACATCATGTTATTCATATACCAGAAATGTTTGAAGCTACTGACTGAATGAAAGGAGCTGGCATCTCACTCTCTTTGAATCTTCTTTATCATGCTAGGATTAGCAGGAAAAAGCAAAAAATTTCAGAATTGCACCTTGCAATGTGGAGATATTACTGTTTGTGCATTTACAATATTCATTGATTTTTGCCATTGAAAAACGTCCAGAAATGTTTGAAGCTACTGACTGAATGAAAGGAGCTGGCATCTCACTCTCTTTGAATCTTCTTTATCATGCTAGGATTAGCAGGAAAAAAGCAAAACATTTCAGAATTGCACCTTGCAATGTGGAGATATTACTGTTTGTGCATTTACAATATTCATTGATTTTTGCCATTGAAAAACGTCCAGAAATGTTTGAAGCTACTGACTGAATGAAAGGAGCTGGCATCTCACTCTCTTTGAATCTTCTTTATCATGCTAGGATTAGCAGGAAAAAGCAAAAAATTTCAGAATTGCACCTTGCAATGTGGAGATATTACTGTTTGTGCATTTACAATATTCATTGATTTTTGCCATTGAAAAACATCATGTTATTCATATACCAGAAATGTTTGAAGCTACTGACTGAATGAAAGGAGCTGGCATCTCACTCTCTTTGAATCTTCTTTATCATGCTAGGATTAGCAGGAAAAAGCAAAAAATTTCAGAATTGCACCTTGCAATGTGGAGATATTACTGTTTGTGCATTTACAATATTCATTGATTTTTGCCATTGAAAAACGTCCAGAAATGTTTGAAGCTACTGACTGAATGAAAGGAGCTGGCATCTCACTCTCTTTGAATCTTCTTTATCATGCTAGGATTAGCAGGAAAAAGCAAAAAATTTCAGAATTGCACCTTGCAATGTGGAGATATTACTGTTTGTGCATTTAAAATATTCATTGATTTTTGCCATTGAAAAACGTCCAGAAATGTTTGAAGCTACTGACTGAATGAAAGGAGCTGGCATCTCACTCTCTTTGAATCTTCTTTATCATGCTAGGATTAGCAGGAAAAAGCAAAAAATTTCAGAATTGCACCTTGCAATGTGGAGATATTACTGTTTGTGCATTTACAATATTCATTGATTTTTGCCATTGAAAAACATCATGTTATTCATATACCAGAAATGTTTGAAGCTACTGACTGAATGAAAGGAGCTGGCACCTCACTCTCTTTGAATCTTCTTTATCATGCTAGGATTAGCAGGAAAAAGCAAAAAATTTCAGAATTGCACCTTGCAATGTGGAGATATTACGGTTTGTGCATTTACAATATTCATTGATTTTTGCCATTGAAAAACGTCCAGAAATGTTTGAAGCTACTAACTGAATGAAAGGAGCTGGCATCTCACTCTCTTTGAATCTTCTTTATCATGCTAGGATTAGCAGGAAAAAGCAAAAAATTTCAGAATTGCACCTTGCAATGCGGAGAAATTACTGTTTGTGCATTTACAATATTCATTGATTTTTGCCATTGAAAAACGTCCAGAAATGTTTGAAGCTACTGACTGAATGAAAGGAGCTGGCATCTCACTCTCTTTGAATCTTCTTTATCATGCTAGGATTAGCAGGAAAAAGCAAAAAATTTCAGAATTGCACCTTGCAATGTGGAGATATTACTGTTTGTGCATTTACAATATTCATTGATTTTTGCCATTGAAAAACGTCCAGAAATGTTTGAAGCTACTGACTGAATGAAAGTAGCTGGCATCTCACTCTCTTTGAATCTTCTTTATCATGCTAGGATTAGCAGGAAAAAGCAAAAAATTTCAGAATTGCACCTTGCAATGTGGAGATATTACTGTTTGTGCATTTACAATATTCATTGATTTTTGCCATTGAAAAACGTCCAGAAATGTTTGAAGCTACTGACTGAATGAAAGGAGCTGGCATCTCACTCTCTTTGAATCTTCTTTATCATGCTAGGATTAGCAGGAAAAAGCAAAAATATTCAGAATTGCACCTTGCAATGTGGAGATATTACTGTTTGTGCATTTACAATATTCATTGATTTTTGCCATTGAAAAACGTCCAGAAATGTTTGAAGCTACTGACTGAATGAAAGGAGCTGGCATCTCACTCTCTTTGAATCTTCTTTATCATGCTAGGATTAGCAGAAAAAAGCAAAAAATTTCAGAATTGCACCTTGCAATGTGGAGATATTACTGTTTGTGCATTTACAATATTCATTGATTTTTGCCATTGAAAAACGTCCAGAAATGTTTGAAGCTACTGACTGAATGAAAGGAGCTGGCATCTCACTCTCTTTGAATCTTCTTTATCATGCTAGGATTAGCAGGAAAAAGCAAAAAATTTCAGAATTGCACCTTGCAATGTGGAGATATTACTGTTTGTGCATTTACAATATTCATTGATTTTTGCCATTGAAAAACATCATGTTATTCATATACCAGAAATGTTTGAAGCTACTGACTGAATGAAAGGAGCTGGCATCTCACTCTCTTTGAATCTTCTTTATCATGCTAGGATTAGCAGGAAAAAGCAAAAAATTTCAGAATTGCACCTTGCAATGTGGAGATATTACTGTTTGTGCATTTACAATATTCATTGATTTTTGCCATTGAAAAACGTCCAGAAATGTTTCAAGCTACTGACTGAATGAAAGGAGCTGGCATCTCACTCTCTTTGAATCTTCTTTATCATGCTAGGATTAGCAGGAAAAAGCAAAAAATTTCAGAATTTCACCTTGCAATGCGGAGAAATTACTGTTTGTGCATTTACAATATTCATTGATTTTTGCCATTGAAAAACGTCCAGAAATGTTTGAAGCTACTGACTGAATGAAAGGAGCTGGCATCTCACTCTCTTTGAATCTTCTTTATCATGCTAGTATTAGCAGGAAAAAGCAAAAAATTTCAGAATTGCACCTTGTAATGTGGAGATATTACTGTTTGTGCATTTACAATATTCATTGATTTTTGCCATTGAAAAACGTCCAGAAATGTTTGAAGCTACTGACTGAATGAAAGGAGCTGGCATCTCACTCTCTTTGAATCTTCTTTATCATGCTAGGATTAGCAGGAAAAAGCAAAAAATTTCAGAATTGCACCTTGCAATGTGGAGATATTACTGTTTGTGCATTTACAATATTCATTGATTTTTGCCATTGAAAAACGTCCAGAAATGTTTGAAGCTACTGACTGAATGAAAGGAGCTGGCATCTCACTCTCTTTGAATCTTCTTTATCATGCTAGGATTAGCAGGAAAAAGCAAAAAATTTCAGAATTGCACCTTGCAATGTGGAGATATTACTGTTTGTGCATTTACAATATTCATTGATTTTTGCCATTGAAAAACATCATGTTATTCATATACCAGAAATGTTTGAAGCTACTGACTGAATGAAAGGAGCTGGCATCTCACTCTCTTTGAATCTTCTTTATCATGCTAGGATTAGCAGGAAAAAGCAAAAAATTTCAGAATTGCACCTTGCAATGTGGAGATATTACTGTTTGTGCATTTACAATATTCATTGATTTTTGCCATTGAAAAACGTCCAGAAATGTTTGAAGCTACTGACTGAATGAAAGGAGCTGGCATCTCATTCTCTTTGAATCTTCATTATCATGCTAGGATTAGCAGGAAAAAGCAAAAAATTTCAGAATTGCACCTTGCAATGTGGAGATATTACGGTTTGTGCATTTACAATATTCATTGATTTTTGCCATTGAAAAACATCATGTTATTCATATACCAGAAATGTTTGAAGCTACTGACTGAATGAAAGGAGCTGGCATCTCACTCTCTTTGAATCTTCTTTATCATGCTAGGATTAGCAGGAAATAGCAAAAAATTTCAGAATTGCACCTTGCAATGTGGAGATATTACTGTTTGTGCATTTACAATATTCATTGATTTTTGCCATTGAAAAACATCATGTTATTCATATACCAGAAATGTTTGAAGCTACTGACTGAATGAAAGGAGCTGGCATCTCACTCTCATTGAATCTTCTTTATCATGCTAGGATTAGCAGGAAAAAAGAAAAACATTTCAGAATTGCACCTTGCAATGTGGAGATATTACTGTTTGTGCATTTACAATATTCATTGATTTTTGCCATTGAAAAACGTCCAGAAATGTTTGAAGCTACTGACTGAATGAAAGGAGCTGGCATCTCACTCTCTTTGAATCTTCTTTATCATGCTAGGATTAGCAGGAAAAAGCAAAAAATTTCAGAATTGCACCTTGCAATGTCGAGATATTACTGTTTGTGCATTTACAATATTCATTGATTTTTGCCATTGAAAAACATCATGTTATTCATATACCAGAAATGTTTGAAGCTACTGACTGAATGAAAGGAGCTGGCATCTCACTCTCTTTGAATCTTCTTTATCATGCTAGGATTAGCAGGAAAAAGCAAAAAATTTCAGAATTGCACCTTGCAATGTGGAGATATTACTGTTTGTGCATTTACAATATTCATTGATTTTTGCCATTGAAAAACATCATGTTATTCATATACCAGAAATGTTTGAAGCTACTGACTGAATGAAAGGAGCTGGCATCTCACTCTCTTTGAATCTTCTTTATCATGCTAGGATTAGCAGGAAAAAGCAAAAAATTTCAGAATTGCACCTTGCAATGTGGAGATATTACTGTTTGTGCATTTACAATATTCATTGATTTTTGCCATTGAAAAACGTCCAGAAATGTTTGAAGCTACTGACTGAATGAAAGGAGCTGGCATCTCACTCTCTTTGAATCTTCTTTATCATGCTAGGATTAGCAGGAAAAAGCAAAAAATTTCAGAATTGCACCTTGCAATGTGGAGATATTACTGTTTGTGCATTTACAATATTCATTGATTTTTGCCATTGAAAAACGTCCAGAAATGTTTGAAGCTACTGACTGAATGAAAGGAGCTGGCATCTCACTCTCTTTGAATCTTCTTTATCATGCTAGGATTAGCAGGAAAAAGCAAAAAATTTCAGAATTGCACCTTGCAATGTGGAGATATTACTGTTTGTGCATTTACAATATTCATTGATTTTTGCCATTGAAAAACATCATGTTATTCATATACCAGAAATGTTTGAAGCTACTGACTGAATGAAAGGAGCTGGCACCTCACTCTCTTTGAATCTTCTTTATCATGCTAGGATTAGCAGGAAAAAGCAAAAAATTTCAGAATTGCACCTTGCAATGTGGAGATATTACTGTTTGTGCATTTACAATATTCATTGATTTTTGCCATTGAAAAACGTCCAGAAATGTTTGAAGCTACTAACTGAATGAAAGGAGCTGGCATCTCACTCTCTTTGAATCTTCTTTATCATGCTAGGATTAGCAGGAAAAAGCAAAAAATTTCAGAATTGCACCTTGCAATGCGGAGAAATTACTGTTTGTGCATTTACAATATTCATTGATTTTTGCCATTGAAAAACGTCCAGAAATGTTTGAAGCTACTGACTGAATGAAAGGAGCTGGCATCTCACTCTCTTTGAATCTTCTTTATCATGCTAGGATTAGCAGGAAAAAGCAAAAAATTTCAGAATTGCACCTTGCAATGTGGAGATATTACTGTTTGTGCATTTACAATATTCATTGATTTTTGCAATTGAAAAACGTCCAGAAATGTTTGAAGCTACTGACTGAATGAAAGGAGCTGGCATCTCACTCTCTTTGAATCTTCTTTATCATGCTAGGATTAGCAGGAAAAAGCAAAAAATTTCAGAATTGCACCTTGCAATGTGGAGATATTACTGTTTGTGCATTTACAATATTCATTGATTTTTGCCATTGAAAAACGTCCAGAAATGTTTGAAGCTACTGACTGAATGAAAGGAGCTGGCATCTCACTCTCTTTGAATCTTCTTTATCATGCTAGGATTAGCAGGAAAAAGCAAAAATATTCAGAATTGCACCTTGCAATGTGGAGATATTACTGTTTGTGCATTTACAATATTCATTGATTTTTGCCATTGAAAAACGTCCAGAAATGTTTGAAGCTACTGACTGAATGAAAGGAGCTGGCATCTCACTCTCTTTGAATCTTCTTTATCATGCTAGGATTAGCAGAAAAAAGCAAAAAATTTCAGAATTCACCTTGCAATGTGGAGATATTACTGTTTGTGCATTTACAATATTCATTGATTTTTGCCATTGAAAAACGTCCAGAAATGTTTGAAGCTACTGACTGAATGAAAGGAGCTGGCATCTCACTCTCTTTGAATCTTCTTTATCATGCTAGGATTAGCAGGAAAAAGCAAAAAATTTCAGAATTGCACCTTGCAATGTGGAGATATTACTGTTTGTGCATTTACAATATTCATTGATTTTTGCCATTGAAAAACATCATGTTATTCATATACCAGAAATGTTTGAAGCTACTGACTGAATGAAAGGAGCTGGCATCTCACTCTCTTTGAATCTTCTTTATCATGCTAGGATTAGCAGGAAAAAGCAAAAAATTTCAGAATTGCACCTTGCAATGTGGAGATATTACTGTTTGTGCATTTACAATATTCATTGATTTTTGCCATTGAAAAACGTCCAGAAATGTTTCAAGCTACTGACTGAATGAAAGGAGCTGGCATCTCACTCTCTTTGAATCTTCTTTATCATGCTAGGATTAGCAGGAAAAAGCAAAAAATTTCAGAATTGCACCTTGCAATGCGGAGAAATTACTGTTTGTGCATTTACAATATTCATTGATTTTTGCCATTGAAAAACGTCCAGAAATGTTTGAAGCTACTGACTGAATGAAAGGAGCTGGCATCTCACTCTCTTTGAATCTTCTTTATCATGCTAGTATTAGCAGGAAAAAGCAAAAAATTTCAGAATTGCACCTTGTAATGTGGAGATATTACTGTTTGTGCATTTACAATATTCATTGATTTTTGCCATTGAAAAACGTCCAGAAATGTTTGAAGCTACTGACTGAATGAAAGGAGCTGGCATCTCACTCTCTTTGAATCTTCTTTATCATGCTAGGATTAGCAGGAAAAAGGAAAAAATTTCAGAATTGCACCTTGCAATGTGGAGATATTACTGTTTGTGCATTTACAATATTCATTGATTTTTGCCATTGAAAAACGTCCAGAAATGTTTGAAGCTACTGACTGAATGAAAGGAGCTGGCATCTCACTCTCTTTGAATCTTCTTTATCATGCTAGGATTAGCAGGAAAAAGCAAAAAATTTCAGAATTGCACCTTGCAATGTGGAGATATTACTGTTTGTGCATTTACAATATTCATTGATTTTTGCCATTGAAAAACGTCCAGAAATGTTTGAAGCTACTGACTGAATGAAAGGAGCTGGCATCTCACTCTCTTTGAATCTTCTTTATCATGCTAGGATTAGCAGGAAAAAGCAAAAAATTTCAGAATTGCACCTTGCAATGTGGAGATATTACTGTTTGTGCATTTACAATATTCATTGATTTTTGCCATTGAAAAACATCATCTTATTCATATACCAGAAATGTTTGAAGCTACTGACTGAATGAAAGGAGCTGGCATCTCACTCTCTTTGAATCTTCTTTATCATGCTAGGATTAGCAGGAAAAAGCAAAAAATTTCAGAATTGCACCTTGCAATGTGGAGATATTACTGTTTGTGCATTTACAATATTCATTGATTTTTGCCATTGAAAAACGTCCAGAAATGTTTGAAGCTACTGACTGAATGAAAGGAGCTGGCATCTCACTCTCTTTGAATCTTCTTTATCATGCTAGGATTAGCAGGAAAAAGCAAAACATTTCAGAATTGCACCTTGCAATGTGGAGATATTACTGTTTGTGCATTTACAATATTCATTGATTTTTGCCATTGAAAAACATCATGTTATTCATATACCAGAAATGTTTGAAGCTACTGACTGAATGAAAGGAGCTGGCATCTCACTCTCTTTGAATCTTCTTTATCATGCTAGGATTAGCAGGAAAAAGCAAAAAATTTCAGAATTGCACCTTGCAATGTGGAGATATTACTGTTTGTGCATTTACAATATTCATTGATTTTTGCCATTGAAAAACGTCCAGAAATGTTTGAAGCTACTGACTGAATGAAAGGAGCTGGCATCTCACTCTCTTTGAATCTTCTTTATCATGCTAGGATTAGCAGGAAAAAGCAAAAAATTTCAGAATTGCACCTTGCAATGCGGAGAAATTACTGTTTGTGCATTTACAATATTCATTGATTTTTGCCATTGAAAAACGTCCAGAAATGTTTGAAGCTACTGACTGAATGAAAGGAGCTGGCATCTCACTCTCTCTGAATCTTCTTTATCATGCTAGGATTAGCAGGAAAAAGCAAAAAATTTCAGAATTGCACCTTGCAATGTGGAGATATTACTGTTTGTGCATTTACAATATTCATTGATTTTTGCCATTGAAAAACATCCAGAAATGTTTGAAGCTACTGACTGAATGAAAGGAGCTGGCATCTCACTCTCTTTGAATCTTCTTTATCATGCTAGGATTAGCAGGAAAAAGCAAAAAATTTCAGAATTGCACCTTGCAATGTGGAGATATTACTGTTTGTGCATTTACAATATTCATTGATTTTTGCCATTGAAAAACGTCCAGAAATGTTTGAAGCTACGGACTGAATGAAAGGAGCTGGCATCTCACTCTCTTTGAATCTTCTTTATCATGCTAGGATTAGCAGGAAAAAGCAAAAAATTTCAGAATTGCACCTTGCAATGCGGAGAAATTACTGTTTGTGCATTTACAATATTCATTGATTTTTGCCATTGAAAAACGTCCAGAAATGTTTGAAGCTACTGACTGAATGAAAGGAGCTGGCATCTCACTCTCTCTGAATCTTCTTTATCATGCTAGGATTAGCAGGAAAAAGCAAAAAATTTCAGAATTGCACCTTGCAATGTGGAGATATTACTGTTTGTGCATTTACAATATTCATTGATTTTTGCCATTGAAAAACGTCCAGAAATGTTTGAAGCTACTGACTGAATGAAAGGAGCTGGCATCTCACTCTCTTTGAATCTTCTTTATCATGCTAGGATTAGCAGGAAAAAGCAAAAAATTTCAGAATTGCACCTTGCAATGTGGAGATATTACTGTTTGTGCATTTACAATATTCATTGATTTTTGCCATTGAAAAACATCATGTTATTCATATACCAGAAATGTTTGAAGCTACTGACTGAATGAAAGGAGCTGGCACCTCACTCTCTTTGAATCTTCTTTATCATGCTAGGATTAGCAGGAAAAAGCAAAAAATTTCAGAATTGCACCTTGCAATGTGGAGATATTACTGTTTGTGCATTTACAATATTCATTGATTTTTGCCATTGAAAAACGTCCAGAAATGTTTGAAGCTACTAACTGAATGAAAGGAGCTGGCATCTCACTCTCTTTGAATCTTCTTTATCATGCTAGAATTAGCAGGAAAAAGCAAAAAATTTCAGAATTGCACCTTGCAATGCGGAGAAATTACTGTTTGTGCATTTACAATATTCATTGATTTTTGCCATTGAAAAACGTCCAGAAATGTTTGAAGCTACTGACTGAATTAAAGGAGCTGGCATCTCACTCTCTTTGAATCTTCTTTATCATGCTAGGATTAGCAGGAAAAAGCAAAAAATTTCAGAATTGCACCTTGCAATGTGGAGATATTACTGTTTGTGCATTTACAATATTCATTGATTTTTGCCATTGAAAAACGTCCAGAAATGTTTGAAGCTACTGACTGAATGAAAGGAGCTGGCATCTCACTCTCTTTGAATCTTCTTTATCATGCTAGGATTAGCAGGAAAAAGCAAAAAATTTCAGAATTGCACCTTGCAATGTGGAGATATTACTGTTTGTGCATTTACAATATTCATTGATTTTTGCCATTGAAAAACGTCCAGAAATGTTTGAAGCTACTGACTGAATGAAAGGAGCTGGCATCTCACTCTCTTTGAATCTTCTTTATCATGCTAGGATTAGCAGGAAAAAGCAAAAATATTCAGAATTGCACCTTGCAATGTGGAGATATTACTGTTTGTGCATTTACAATATTCATTGATTTTTGCCATTGAAAAACGTCCAGAAATGTTTGAAGCTACTGACTGAATGAAAGGAGCTGGCATCTCACTCTCTTTGAATCTTCTTTATCATGCTAGGATTAGCAGAAAAAAGCAAAAAATTTCAGAATTGCACCTTGCAATGTGGAGATATTACTGTTTGTGCATTTACAATATTCATTGATTTTTGCCATTGAAAAACGTCCAGAAATGTTTGAAGCTACTGACTGAATGAAAGGAGCTGGCATCTCACTCTCTTTGAATCTTCTTTATCATGCTAGGATTAGCAGGAAAAAGCAAAAAATTTCAGAATTGCACCTTGCAATGTGGAGATATTACTGTTTGTGCATTTACAATATTCATTGATTTTTGCCATTGAAAAACATCATGTTATTCATATACCAGAAATGTTTGAAGCTACTGACTGAATGAAAGGAGCTGGCATCTCACTCTCTTTGAATCTTCTTTATCATGCTAGGATTAGCAGGAAAAAGCAAAAAATTTCAGAATTGCACCTTGCAATGTGGAGATATTACTGTTTGTGCATTTACAATATTCATTGATTTTTGCCATTGAAAAACGTCCAGAAATGTTTGAAGCTACTGACTGAATGAAAGGAGCTGGCATCTCACTCTCTTTGAATCTTCTTTATCATGCTAGGATTAGCAGGAAAAAGCAAAAAATTTCAGAATTGCACCTTGCAATGTGGAGATATTACTGTTTGTGCATTTACAATATTCATTGATTTTTGCCATTGAAAAACGTCCAGAAATGTTTGAAGCTACTGACTGAATGAAAGGAGCTGGCATCTCACTCTCTTTGAATCTTCTTTATCATGCTAGGATTAGCAGGAAAAAGCAAAAAATTTCAGAATTGCACCTTGCAATGTGGAGATATTACTGTTTGTGCATTTACAATATTCATTGATTTTTGCCATTGAAAAACATCATCTTATTCATATACCAGAAATGTTTGAAGCTACTGACTGAATGAAAGGAGCTGGCATCTCACTCTCTTTGAATCTTCTTTATCATGCTAGGATTAGCAGGAAAAAGCAAAAAA
Organism: Phyllobates terribilis; assembly: GCF_046119375.1. Taxonomy (NCBI): domain Eukaryota; kingdom Metazoa; phylum Chordata; class Amphibia; order Anura; family Dendrobatidae; genus Phyllobates; species Phyllobates terribilis. Next base: position 1,346,370 of record NW_027362901.1, read on the forward strand.
TTTCAGAATTGCACCTTGCAATGTGGAGATATTACTGTTTGTGCATTTACAATATTCATTGATTTTTGCCATTGAAAAACGTCCAGAAATGTTTGAAGCTACTGACTGAATGAAAGGAGCTGGCATCTCACTCTCTTTGAATCTTCTTTATCATGCTAGGATTAGCAGGAAAAAGCAAAACATTTCAGAATTGCACCTTGCAATGTGGAGATATTACTGTTTGTGCATTTACAATATTCATTGATTTTTGCCATTGAAAAACATCATGTTATTCATATACCAGAAATGTTTGAAGCTACTGACTGAATGAAAGGAGCTGGCATCTCACTCTCTTTGAATCTTCTTTATCATGCTAGGATTAGCAGGAAAAAGCAAAAAATTTCAGAATTGCACCTTGCAATGTGGAGATATTACTGTTTGTGCATTTACAATATTCATTGATTTTTGCCATTGAAAAACGTCCAGAAATGTTTGAAGCTACTGACTGAATGAAAGGAGCTGGCATCTCACTCTCTTTGAATCTTCTTTATCATGCTAGGATTAGCAGGAAAAAGCAAAAAATTTCAGAATTGCACCTTGCAATGCGGAGAAATTACTGTTTGTGCATTTACAATATTCATTGATTTTTGCCATTGAAAAACGTCCAGAAATGTTTGAAGCTACTGACTGAATGAAAGGAGCTGGCATCTCACTCTCTCTGAATCTTCTTTATCATGCTAGGATTAGCAGGAAAAAGCAAAAAATTTCAGAATTGCACCTTGCAATGTGGAGATATTACTGTTTGTGCATTTACAATATTCATTGATTTTTGCCATTGAAAAACATCCAGAAATGTTTGAAGCTACTGACTGAATGAAAGGAGCTGGCATCTCACTCTCTTTGAATCTTCTTTATCATGCTAGGATTAGCAGGAAAAAGCAAAAAATTTCAGAATTGCACCTTGCAATGTGGAGATATTACTGTTTGTGCATTTACAATATTCATTGATTTTTGCCATTGAAAAACGTCCAGAAATGTTTGAAGCTACGGACTGAATGAAAGGAGCTGGCATCTCACTCTCTTTGAATCTTCTTTATCATGCTAGGATTAGCAGGAAAAAGCAAAAAATTTCAGAATTGCACCTTGCAATGCGGAGAAATTACTGTTTGTGCATTTACAATATTCATTGATTTTTGCCATTGAAAAACGTCCAGAAATGTTTGAAGCTACTGACTGAATGAAAGGAGCTGGCATCTCACTCTCTCTGAATCTTCTTTATCATGCTAGGATTAGCAGGAAAAAGCAAAAAATTTCAGAATTGCACCTTGCAATGCGGAGAAATTACTGTTTGTGCATTTACAATATTCATTGATTTTTGCCATTGAAAAACGTCCAGAAATGTTTGAAGCTACTGACTGAATGAAAGGAGCTGGCATCTCACTCTCTCTGAATCTTCTTTATCATGCTAGGATTAGCAGGAAAAAGCAAAAAATTTCAGAATTGCACCTTGCAATGTGGAGATATTACTGTTTGTGCATTTACAATATTCATTGATTTTTGCCATTGAAAAACGTCCAGAAATGTTTGAAGCTACTGACTGAATGAAAGGAGCTGGCATCTCACTCTCTTTGAATCTTCTTTATCATGCTAGGATTAGCAGGAAAAAGCAAAAAATTTCAGAATTGCACCTTGCAATGTGGAGATATTACTGTTTGTGCATTTACAATATTCATTGATTTTTGCCATTGAAAAACATCATGTTATTCATATACCAGAAATGTTTGAAGCTACTGACTGAATGAAAGGAGCTGGCACCTCACTCTCTTTGAATCTTCTTTATCATGCTAGGATTAGCAGGAAAAAGCAAAAAATTTCAGAATTGCACCTTGCAATGTGGAGATATTACTGTTTGTGCATTTACAATATTCATTGATTTTTGCCATTGAAAAACGTCCAGAAATGTTTGAAGCTACTAACTGAATGAAAGGAGCTGGCATCTCACTCTCTTTGAATCTTCTTTATCATGCTAGGATTAGCAGGAAAAAGCAAAAAATTTCAGAATTGCACCTTGCAATGCGGAGAAATTACTGTTTGTGCATTTACAATATTCATTGATTTTTGCCATTGAAAAACGTCCAGAAATGTTTGAAGCTACTGACTGAATGAAAGGAGCTGGCATCTCACTCTCTTTGAATCTTCTTTATCATGCTAGGATTAGCAGGAAAAAGCAAAAAATTTCAGAATTGCACCTTGCAATGTGGAGATATTACTGTTTGTGCATTTACAATATTCATTGATTTTTGCCATTGAAAAACGTCCAGAAATGTTTGAAGCTACTGACTGAATGAAAGGAGCTGGCATCTCACTCTCTTTGAATCTTCTTTATCATGCTAGGATTAGCAGGAAAAAGCAAAAAATTTCAGAATTGCACCTTGCAATGTGGAGATATTACTGTTTGTGCATTTACAATATTCATTGATTTTTGCCATTGAAAAACGTCCAGAAATGTTTGAAGCTACTGACTGAATGAAAGGAGCTGGCATCTCACTCTCTTTGAATCTTCTTTATCATGCTAGGATTAGCAGGAAAAAGCAAAAATATTCAGAATTGCACCTTGCAATGTGGAGATATTACTGTTTGTGCATTTACAATATTCATTGATTTTTGCCATTGAAAAACGTCCAGAAATGTTTGAATCTACTGACTGAATGAAAGGAGCTGTCATCTCACTCTCTTTGAATCTTCTTTATCATGCTAGGATTAGCAGAAAAAAGCAAAAAATTTCAGAATTGCACCTTGCAATGTGGAGATATTACTGTTTGTGCATTTACAATATTCATTGATTTTTGCCATTGAAAAACGTCCAGAAATGTTTGAAGCTACTGACTGAATGAAAGGAGCTGGCATCTCACTCTCTTTGAATCTTCTTTATCATGCTAGGATTAGCAGGAAAAAGCAAAAAATTTCAGAATTGCACCTTGCAATGTGGAGATATTACTGTTTGTGCATTTACAATATTCATTGATTTTTGCCATTGAAAAACATCATGTTATTCATATACCAGAAATGTTTGAAGCTACTGACTGAATGAAAGGAGCTGGCATCTCACTCTCTTTGAATCTTCTTTATCATGCTAGGATTAGCAGGAAAAAGCAAAAAATTTCAGAATTGCACCTTGCAATGTGGAGATATTACTGTTTGTGCATTTACAATATTCATTGATTTTTGCCATTGAAAAACGTCCAGAAATGTTTCAAGCTACTGACTGAATGAAAGGAGCTGGCATCTCACTCTCTTTGAATCTTCTTTATCATGCTAGGATTAGCAGGAAAAAGCAAAAAATTTCAGAATTGCACCTTGCAATGCGGAGAAATTACTGTTTGTGCATTTACAATATTCATTGATTTTTGCCATTGAAAAACGTCCAGAAATGTTTGAAGCTACTGACTGAATGAAAGGAGCTGGCATCTCACTCTCTTTGAATCTTCTTTATCATGCTAGTATTAGCAGGAAAAAGCAAAAAATGTCAGAATTGCACCTTGTAATGTGGAGATATTACTGTTTGTGCATTTACAATATTCATTGATTTTTGCCATTGAAAAACGTCCAGAAATGTTTGAAGCTACTGACTGAATGAAAGGAGCTGGCATCTCACTCTCTTTGAATCTTCTTTATCATGCTAGGATTAGCAGGAAAAAGCAAAAAATTTCAGAATTGCACCTTGCAATGTGGAGATATTACTGTTTGTGCATTTACAATATTCATTGATTTTTGCCATTGAAAAACGTCCAGAAATGTTTGAAGCTACTGACTGAATGAAAGGAGCTGGCATCTCACTCTCTTTGAATCTTCTTTATCATGCTAGGATTAGCAGGAAAAAGCAAAAAATTTCAGAATTGCACCTTGCAATGTGGAGATATTACTGTTTGTGCATTTACAATATTCATTGATTTTTGCCATTGAAAAACATCCAGAAATGTTTGAAGCTACTGACTGAATGAAAGGAGCTGGCATCTCACTCTCTTTGAATCTTCTTTATCATGCTAGGATTAGCAGGAAAAAGCAAAAAATTTCAGAATTGCACCTTGCAATGTGGAGATATTACTGTTTGTGCATTTACAATATTCATTGATTTTTGCCATTGAAAAACGTCCAGAAATGTTTGAAGCTACGGACTGAATGAAAGGAGCTGGCATCTCACTCTCTTTGAATCTTCTTTATCATGCTAGGATTAGCAGGAAAAAGCAAAAAATTTCAGAATTGCACCTTGCAATGCGGAGAAATTACTGTTTGTGCATTTACAATATTCATTGATTTTTGCCATTGAAAAACGTCCAGAAATGTTTGAAGCTACTGACTGAATGAAAGGAGCTGGCATCTCACTCTCTCTGAATCTTCTTTATCATGCTAGGATTAGCAGGAAAAAGCAAAAAATTTCAGAATTGCACCTTGCAATGTGGAGATATTACTGTTTGTGCATTTACAATATTCATTGATTTTTGCCATTGAAAAACGTCCAGAAATGTTTGAAGCTACGGACTGAATGAAAGGAGCTGGCATCTCACTCTCTTTGAATCTTCTTTATCATGCTAGGATTAGCAGGAAAAAGCAAAAAATTTCAGAATTGCACCTTGTAATGTGGAGATATTACTGTTTGTGCATTTACAATATTCATTGATTTTTGCCATTGAAAAACGTCCAGAAATGTTTGAAGCTACTGACTGAATGAAAGGAGCTGGCATCTCACTCTCTTTGAGTCTTCTTTATCATGCTAGGATTAGCAGGAAAAAGCAAAAAATTTCAGAATTGCACCTTGCAATGTGGAGATATTACTGTTTGTGCATTTACAATATTCAATGATTTTTGCCATTGAAAAACGTCCAGAAATGTTTGAAGCTACTGACTGAATGAAAGGAGCTGGCATCTCACTCTCTTTGTATCTTTTTTATCATGCTAGGATTAGCAGGAAAAAGCAAAAAATTTCAGAATTGCACCTTGCAATGTGGAGATATTACTGTTTGTGCATTTACAATATTCATTGATTTTTGCCATTGAAAAACGTCCAGAAATGTTTGAAGCTACTGACTGAATGAAAGGAGCTGGCATCTCACTCTCTTTGAATCTTCTTTATCATGCTAGGATTAGCAGGAAAAAGCAAAAAATTTCAGAATTGCACCTTGCAATGTGGAGATATTACTGTTTGTGCATTTACAATATTCATTGATTTTTGCCATTGAAAAACGTCCAGAAATGTTTGAAGCTACTGACTGAATGAAAGGAGCTGGCATCTCACTTTCTTTGAATCTTCTTTATCATGCTAGGATTAGCAGGAAAAAGCAAAAAATTTCAGAATTGCACCTTGCAATGTGGAGATATTACTGTTTGTGCATTTACAATATTCATTGATTTTTGCCATTGAAAAACATCATCTTATTCATATACCAGAAATGTTTGAAGCTACTGACTGAATGAAAGGAGCTGGCATCTCACTCTCTTTGAATCTTCTTTATCATGCTAGGATTAGCAGGAAAAAGCAAAAATTTCAGAATTGCACCTTGCAATGTGGAGATATTACTGTTTGTGCATTTACAATATTCATTGATTTTTGCCATTGAAAAACGTCCAGAAATGTTTGAAGCTACTGACTGAATGAAAGGAGCTGGCATCTCACTCTCTTTGAATCTTCTTTATCATGCTAGGATTAGCAGGAAAAAGCAAAAAATTTCAGAATTGCACCTTGCAATGCGGAGAAATTACTGTTTGTGCATTTACAATATTCATTGATTTTTGCCATTGAAAAACGTCCAGAAATGTTTGAAGCTACTGACTCAATGAAAGGAGCTGGCATCTCACTCTCTCTGAATCTTCTTTATCATGCTAGGATTAGCAGGAAAAAGCTAAAAATTTCAGAATTGCACCTTGCAATGTGGAGATATTACTGTTTGTGCATTTACAATATTCATTGATTTTTGCCATTGAAAAACATCCAGAAATGTTTGAAGCTACTGACTGAATGAAAGGAGCTGGCATCTCACTCTCTTTGAATCTTCTTTATCATGCTAGGATTAGCAGGAAAAAGCAAAAAATTTCAGAATTGCACCTTGCAATGTGGAGATATTACTGTTTGTGCATTTACAATATTCATTGATTTTTGCCATTGAAAAACGTCCAGAAATGTTTGAAGCTACGGACTGAATGAAAGGAGCTGGCATCTCACTCTCTTTGAATCTTCTTTATCATGCTAGGATTAGCAGGAAAAAGCAAAAAATTTCAGAATTGCACCTTGTAATGTGGAGATATTACTGTTTGTGCATTTACAATATTCATTGATTTTTGCCATTGAAAAACGTCCAGAAATGTTTGAAGCTACTGACTGAATGAAAGGAGCTGGCATCTCACTCTCTTTGAATCTTCTTTATCATGCTAGGATTAGCAGGAAAAAGCAAAAAATTTCAGAATTGCACCTTGCAATGTGGAGATATTACTGTTTGTGCATTTACAATATTCATTGATTTTTGCCATTGAAAAACATCATGTTATTCATATACCAGAAATGTTTGAAGCTACTGACTGAATGAAAGGAGCTGGCATCTCACTCTCTTTGAATCTTCTTTATCATGCTAGGATTAGCAGGAAAAAGCAAAAAATTTCAGAATTGCACCATGCAATGTGGAGATATTACTGTTTGTGCATTTACAATATTCATTGATTTTTGCCATTGAAAAACGTCCAGAAATGTTTGAAGCTACTGACTGAATGAAAGGAGCTGGCATCTCACTCTCTTTGAATCTTATTTATTATGCTAGGATTAGCAGGAACAAGCAAAAAATTTCAGAATTGCAACTTGCAATGTGGAGATATTACTGTTTGTGCATTTACAATATTCATTGATTTTTGCCATTGAAAAACATCATGTTATTCATATACCAGAAATGTTTGAAGCTACTGACTGATTGAAAAGAGCTGGCATCTCACTCTCTTTGAATCTTCTTTATCATGCTAGGATTAGCAGGAAAAAGCAAAAAATTTCAGAATTGCACCTTGCAATGTGGAGATATTACTGTTTGTGCATTTACAATATTCATTGATTTTTGCCATTGAAAAACGTCCAGAAATGTTTGAAGCTACTGACTGAATGCAAGGAGCTGGAATCTCACTCTCTTTGAATCTTCTTTATCATGCTAGGATTAGCAGGAAAAAGCAAAAAATTTCAGAATTGCACCTTGCAATGTGGAGATATTACTGTTTGTGCATTTACAATATTCATTGATTTTTGCCATTGAAAAACGTCCAGAAATGTTTGAAGCTACTGATTGAATGAAAGGAGCTGGCATCTCACTCTCTTTGAATCTTCTTTATCATGCTAGGATTAGCAGGAAAAAGCAAAAAATTTCAGAATTGCACCTTGCTATGTGGAGATATTACTGTTTGTGCATTTACAATATTCATTGATTTTTCCAATTGAAAAACATCATGTTATTCATATACCAGAAATGTTTGAAGCTACTGACTGAATGAAAGGAGCTGGCATCTCACTCTCTTTGAATCTTCTTTATCATGCTAGGATTAGCAGGAAAAAGCAAAAAATTTCAGAATTGCACCTTGCAATGTGGAGATATTACTGTTTGTGCATTTACAATATTCATTGATTTTTGCCATTGAAAAACGTCCTGAAATGTTTGAAGCTACTGACTGAATGAAAGGAGCTGGCATCTCACTCTCTTTGAATCTTCTTTATCATGCTAGGATTAGCAGGAAAAAGCAAAAAATTTCATAATTGCACCTTGCAATGTGGAGATATTACTGTTTGTGCATTTACAATATTCATTGATTTTTGCCATTGAAAAACGTCCAGAAATGTTTGAAGCTACTGACTGAATGAAAGGAGCTGGCATCTCACTCTCTTTGAATCTTCTTTATCATGCTAGGATTAGCAGGAAAAAGCAAAAAATTTCAGAATTGCACCTTGCAATGTGGAGATATTACTGTTTGTGCATTTACAATATTCATTGATTTTTGCCATTGAAAAACGTCCAGAAATGTTTGAAGCTACTGACTGAATGAAAGGAGCTGGCATCTCACTCTCTTTGAATCTTCTTTATCATGCTAAGATTAGCAAGAAAAAGCAAAAAATTTCAGAATTGCACCTTGCAATGTGGAGATATTACTGTTTGTGCATTTACAATATTCATTGATTTTTGCCATTGAAAAACGTCCAGAAACGTTTGAAGCTACTGACTGAATGAAAGGAGCTGGCATCTCACTCTCTTTGAATCTTCTTTATCATGCTAGGGTTAGCAGGAAAAAGCAAAAAATTTCAGAATTGCACCTTGCAATGTGGAGATATTACTGTTTGTGCATTTACAATATTCATTGATTTTTGCCATTGAAAAACGTCCAGAAATGTTTGAAGCTACTGACTGAATGAAAGGAGCTGGCATCTCACTCTCTTTGAATCTTCTTTATCATGCTAGGATTAGCAGGAAAAAGCAAAACATTTCAGAATTGCACCTTGCAATGTGGAGATATTACTGTTTGTGCATTTACAATATTCATTGATTTTTGCCATTGAAAAACGTCCAGAAATGTTTGAAGCTACTGACTGAATGAAAGGAGCTGGCATCTCACTCTCTTTGAATCTTCTTTATCATGCTAGGATTAGCAGGAAAAAGCAAAAAATTTCAGAATTGCACCTTGCAATGTGGAGATATTACTGTTTGTGCATTTACAATATTCATTGATTTTTGCCATTGAAAAACGTCCAGAAATGTTTCAAGCTACTGACTGAATGAAAGGAGCTGGCATCTCACTCTCTTTGAATCTTCTTTATCATGCTAGGATTAGCAGGAAAAAGCAAAAAATTTCAGAATTGCACCTTGCAATGTGGAGATATTACTGTTTGTGCATTTACAATATTCATTGATTTTTGCCATTGAAAAACGTCCAGAAATGTTTCAAGCTACTGACTGAATGAAAGGAGCTGGCATCTCACTCTCTTTGAATCTTCTTTATCATGCTAGGATTAGCAGGAAAAAGCAAAAAATTTCAGAATTGCACCTTGCAATGCGGAGAAATTACTGTTTGTGCATTTACAATATTCATTGATTTTTGCCATTGAAAAACGTCCAGAAATGTTTGAAGCTACTGACTGAATGAAAGGAGCTGGCATCTCACTCTCTTTGAATCTTCTTTATCATGCTAGTATTAGCAGGAAAAAGCAAAAAATGTCAGAATTGCACCTTGTAATGTGGAGATATTACTGTTTGTGCATTTACAATATTCATTGATTTTTGCCATTGAAAAACGTCCAGAAATGTTTGAAGCTACTGACTGAATGAAAGGAGCTGGCATCTCACTCTCTTTGAATCTTCTTTATCATGCTAGGATTAGCAGGAAAAAGCAAAAAATTTCAGAATTGCACCTTGCAATGTGGAGATATTACTGTTTGTGCATTTACAATATTCATTGATTTTTGCCATTGAAAAACGTCCAGAAATGTTTGAAGCTACTGACTGAATGAAAGGAGCTGGCATCTCACTCTCTTTGAATCTTCTTTATCATGCTAGGATTAGCAGGAAAAAGCAAAAAATTTCAGAATTGCACCTTGCAATGTGGAGATATTACTGTTTGTGCATTTACAATATTCATTGATTTTTGCCATTGAAAAACATCCAGAAATGTTTGAAGCTACTGACTGAATGAAAGGAGCTGGCATCTCACTCTCTTTGAATCTTCTTTATCATGCTAGGATTAGCAGGAAAAAGCAAAAAATTTCAGAATTGCACCTTGCAATGTGGAGATATTACTGTTTGTGCATTTACAATATTCATTGATTTTTGCCATTGAAAAACGTCCAGAAATGTTTGAAGCTACGGACTGAATGAAAGGAGCTGGCATCTCACTCTCTTTGAATCTTCTTTATCATGCTAGGATTAGCAGGAAAAAGCAAAAAATTTCAGAATTGCACCTTGCAATGCGGAGAAATTACTGTTTGTGCATTTACAATATTCATTGATTTTTGCCATTGAAAAACGTCCAGAAATGTTTGAAGCTACTGACTGAATGAAAGGAGCTGGCATCTCACTCTCTCTGAATCTTCTTTATCATGCTAGGATTAGCAGGAAAAAGCAAAAAATTTCAGAATTGCACCTTGCAATGTGGAGATATTACTGTTTGTGCATTTACAATATTCATTGATTTTTGCCATTGAAAAACGTCCAGAAATGTTTGAAACTACGGACTGAATGAAAGGAGCTGGCATCTCACTCTCTTTGAATCTTCTTTATCATGCTAGGATTAGCAGGAAAAAGCAAAAAATTTCAGAATTGCACCTTGTAATGTGGAGATATTACTGTTTGTGCATTTACAATATTCATTGATTTTTGCCATTGAAAAACGTCCAGAAATGTTTGAAGCTACTGACTGAATGAAAGGAGCTGGCATCTCACTCTCTTTGAATCTTCTTTATCATGCTAGGATTAGCAGGAAAAAGCAAAAAATTTCAGAATTGCACCTTGCAATGTGGAGATATTACTGTTTGTGCATTTACAATATTCAATGATTTTTGCCATTGAAAAACGTCCAGAAATGTTTGAAGCTACTGACTGAATGAAAGGAGCTGGCATCTCACTCTCTTTGTATCTTCTTTATCATGCTAGGATTAGCAGGAAAAAGCAAAAAATTTCAGAATTGCACCTTGCAATGTGGAGATATTACTGTTTGTGCATTTACAATATTCATTGATTTTTGCCATTGAAAAACGTCCAGAAATGTTTGAAGCTACTGACTGAATGAAAGGAGCTGGCATCTCACTCTCTTTGAATCTTCTTTATCATGCTAGGATTAGCAGGAAAAAGCAAAAAATTTCAGAATTGCACCTTGCAATGTGGAGATATTACTGTTTGTGCATTTACAATATTCATTGATTTTTGCCATTGAAAAACGTCCAGAAATGTTTGAAGCTACTGACTGAATGAAAGGAGCTGGCATCTCACTCTCTTTGAATCTTCTTTATCATGCTAGGATTAGCAGGAAAAAGCAAAAAATTTCAGAATTGCACCTTGCAATGTGGAGATATTACTGTTTGTGCATTTACAATATTCATTGATTTTTGCCATTGAAAAACATCATCTTATTCATATACCAGAAATGTTTGAAGCTACTGACTGAATGAAAGGAGCTGGCATCTCACTCTCTTTGAATCTTCTTTATCATGCTAGGATTAGCAGGAAAAAGCAAAAATTTCAGAATTGCACCTTGCAATGTGGAGATATTACTGTTTGTGCATTTACAATATTCATTGATTTTTGCCATTGAAAAACGTCCAGAAATGTTTGAAGCTACTGACTGAATGAAAGGAGCTGGCATCTCACTCTCTTTGAATCTTCTTTATCATGCTAGGATTAGCAGGAAAAAGCAAAAAATTTCAGAATTGCACCTTGCAATGCGGAGAAATTACTGTTTGTGCATTTACAATATTCATTGATTTTTGCCATTGAAAAACGTCCAGAAATGTTTGAAGCTACTGACTCAATGAAAGGAGCTGGCATCTCACTCTCTCTGAATCTTCTTTATCATGCTAGGATTAGCAGGAAAAAGCTAAAAATTTCAGAATTGCACCTTGCAATGTGGAGATATTACTGTTTGTGCATTTACAATATTCATTGATTTTTGCCATTGAAAAACATCCAGAAATGTTTGAAGCTACTGACTGAATGAAAGGAGCTGGCATCTCACTCTCTTTGAATCTTCTTTATCATGCTAGGATTAGCAGGAAAAAGCAAAAAATTTCAGAATTGCACCTTGCAATGTGGAGATATTACTGTTTGTGCATTTACAATATTCATTGATTTTTGCCATTGAAAAACGTCCAGAAATGTTTGAAGCTACGGACTGAATGAAAGGAGCTGGCATCTCACTCTCTTTGAATCTTCTTTATCATGCTAGGATTAGCAGGAAAAAGCAAAAAATTTCAGAATTGCACCTTGTAATGTGGAGATATTACTGTTTGTGCATTTACAATATTCATTGATTTTTGCCATTGAAAAACGTCCAGAAATGTTTGAAGCTACTGACTGAATGAAAGGAGCTGGCATCTCACTCTCTTTGAATCTTCTTTATCATGCTAGGATTAGCAGGAAAAAGCAAAAAATTTCAGAATTGCACCTTGCAATGTGGAGATATTACTGTTTGTGCATTTACAATATTCATTGATTTTTGCCATTGAAAAACATCATGTTATTCATATACCAGAAATGTTTGAAGCTACTGACTGAATGAAAGGAGCTGGCATCTCACTCTCTTTGAATCTTCTTTATCATGCTAGGATTAGCAGGAAAAAGCAAAAAATTTCAGAATTGCACCATGCAATGTGGAGATATTACTGTTTGTGCATTTACAATATTCATTGATTTTTGCCATTGAAAAACGTCCAGAAATGTTTGAAGCTACTGACTGAATGAAAGGAGCTGGCATCTCACTCTCTTTGAATCTTATTTATTATGCTAGGATTAGCAGGAACAAGCAAAAAATTTCAGAATTGCAACTTGCAATGTGGAGATATTACTGTTTGTGCATTTACAATATTCATTGATTTTTGCCATTGAAAAACATCATGTTATTCATATACCAGAAATGTTTGAAGCTACTGACTGATTGAAAAGAGCTGGCATCTCACTCTCTTTGAATCTTCTTTATCATGCTAGGATTAGCAGGAAAAAGCAAAAAATTTCAGAATTGCACCTTGCAATGTGGAGATATTACTGTTTGTGCATTTACAATATTCATTGATTTTTGCCATTGAAAAACGTCCAGAAATGTTTGAAGCTACTGACTGAATGCAAGGAGCTGGAATCTCACTCTCTTTGAATCTTCTTTATCATGCTAGGATTAGCAGGAAAAAGCAAAAAATTTCAGAATTGCACCTTGCAATGTGGAGATATTACTGTTTGTGCATTTACAATATTCATTGATTTTTGCCATTGAAAAACGTCCAGAAATGTTTGAAGCTACTGATTGAATGAAAGGAGCTGGCATCTCACTCTCTTTGAATCTTCTTTATCATGCTAGGATTAGCAGGAAAAAGCAAAAAATTTCAGAATTGCACCTTGCTATGTGGAGATATTACTGTTTGTGCATTTACAATATTCATTGATTTTTCCAATTGAAAAACATCATGTTATTCATATACCAGAAATGTTTGAAGCTACTGACTGAATGAAAGGAGCTGGCATCTCACTCTCTTTGAATCTTCTTTATCATGCTAGGATTAGCAGGAAAAAGCAAAAAATTTCAGAATTGCACCTTGCAATGTGGAGATATTACTGTTTGTGCATTTACAATATTCATTGATTTTTGCCATTGAAAAACGTCCTGAAATGTTTGAAGCTACTGACTGAATGAAAGGAGCTGGCATCTCACTCTCTTTGAATCTTCTTTATCATGCTAGGATTAGCAGGAAAAAGCAAAAAATTTCATAATTGCACCTTGCAATGTGGAGATATTACTGTTTGTGCATTTACAATATTCATTGATTTTTGCCATTGAAAAACGTCCAGAAATGTTTGAAGCTACTGACTGAATGAAAGGAGCTGGCATCTCACTCTCTTTGAATCTTCTTTATCATGCTAGGATTAGCAGGAAAAAGCAAAAAATTTCAGAATTGCACCTTGCAATGTGGAGATATTACTGTTTGTGCATTTACAATATTCATTGATTTTTGCCATTGAAAAACGTCCAGAAATGTTTGAAGCTACTGACTGAATGAAAGGAGCTGGCATCTCACTCTCTTTGAATCTTCTTTATCATGCTAAGATTAGCAAGAAAAAGCAAAAAATTTCAGAATTGCACCTTGCAATGTGGAGATATTACTGTTTGTGCATTTACAATATTCATTGATTTTTGCCATTGAAAAACGTCCAGAAACGTTTGAAGCTACTGACTGAATGAAAGGAGCTGGCATCTCACTCTCTTTGAATCTTCTTTATCATGCTAGGGTTAGCAGGAAAAAGCAAAAAATTTCAGAATTGCACCTTGCAATGTGGAGATATTACTGTTTGTGCATTTACAATATTCATTGATTTTTGCCATTGAAAAACGTCCAGAAATGTTTGAAGCTACTGACTGAATGAAAGGAGCTGGCATCTCACTCTCTTTGAATCTTCTTTATCATGCTAGGATTAGCAGGAAAAAGCAAAACATTTCAGAATTGCACCTTGCAATGTGGAGATATTACTGTTTGTGCATTTACAATATTCATTGATTTTTGCCATTGAAAAACGTCCAGAAATGTTTGAAGCTACTGACTGAATGAAAGGAGCTGGCATCTCACTCTCTTTGAATCTTCTTTATCATGCTAGGATTAGCAGGAAAAAGCAAAAAATTTCAGAATTGCACCTTGCAATGTGGAGATATTACTGTTTGTGCATTTACAATATTCATTGATTTTTGCCATTGAAAAACGTCCAGAAATGTTTGAAGCTACTGGCTGAATGAAAGGAGCTGGCATCTCACTCTCTTTGAATCTTCTTTATCATGCTAGGATTAGCAGGAAAAAGCAAAACATTTCAGAATTGCACCTTGCAATGTGGAGATATTACTGTTTGTGCATTTACAATATTCATTGATTTTTGCCATTGAAAAACATCATGTTATTCATATACCAGAAATGTTTGAAGCTACTGACTGAATGAAAGGAGCTGGCATCTCACTCTCTTTGAATCTTCTTTATCATGCTAGGATTAGCAGGAAAAAGCAAAAAATTTCAGAATTGCACCTTGCAATGTGGAGATATTACTGTTTGTGCATTTACAATATTCATTGATTTTTGCCATTGAAAAACGTCCAGAAATGTTTGAAGCTACTGACTGAATGAAAGGATCTGGCATCTCACTCTCTTTGAATCTTCTTTATCATGCTAGGATTAGCAGGAAAAAGCAAAAAATTTCAGAATTGCACCTTGCAATGCGGAGAAATTACTGTTTGTGCATTTACAATATTCATTGATTTTTGCCATTGAAAAACGTCCAGAAATGTTTGAAGCTACTGACTGAATGAAAGGAGCTGGCATCTCACTCTCTCTGAATCTTCTTTATCATGCTAGGATTAGCAGGAAAAAGCAAAAAATTTCAGAATTGCACCTTGCAATGTGGAGATATTACTGTTTGTGCATTTACAATATTCATTGATTTTTGCCATTGAAAAACGTCCAGAAATGTTTGAAGCTACTGACTGAATGAAAGGAGCTGGCATCTCACTCTCTTTGAATCTTCTTTATCATGCTAGGATTAGCAGGAAAAAGCAAAAAATTTCAGAATTGCACCTTGTAATGTGGAGATATTACTGTTTGCGCATTTACAATATTCATTGATTTTTGCCATTGAAAAACGTCCAGAAATGTTTGAAGCTACTGACTGAATGAAAGGAGCTGGCATCTCACTCTCTCTGAATCTTCTTTATCATGCTAGGATTAGCAGGAAAAAGCAAAAAATTTCAGAATTGCACCTTGCAATGTGGAGATATTACTGTTTGTGCATTTACAATATTCATTGATTTTTGCCATTGAAAAACATCCAGAAATGTTTGAAGCTACTGACTGAATGAAAGGAGCTGGCATCTCACTCTCTTTGAATCTTCTTTATCATGCTAGGATTAGCAGGAAAAAGCAAAAAATTTCAGAATTGCACCTTGCAATGTGGAGATATTACTGTTTGTGCATTTACAATATTCATTGATTTTTGCCATTGAAAAACGTCCAGAAATGTTTGAAGCTACGGACTGAATGAAAGGAGCTGGCATCTCACTCTCTTTGAATCTTCTTTATCATGCTAGGATTAGCAGGAAAAAGCAAAAAATTTCAGAATTGCACCTTGTAATGTGGAGATATTACTGTTTGTGCATTTACAATATTCATTGATTTTTGCCATTGAAATACGTCCAGAAATGTTTGAAGCTACTGACTGAATGAAAGGAGCTGGCATCTCACTCTCTTTGAATCTTCTTTATCATGCTAGGATTAGCAGGAAAAAGCAAAAAATTTCAGAATTGCACCTTGCAATGTGGAGATATTACTGTTTGTGCATTTACAATATTCAATGATTTTTGCCATTGAAAAACGTCCAGAAATGTTTGAAGCTACTGACTGAATGAAAGGAGCTGGCATCTCACTCTCTTTGTATCTTCTTTATCATGCTAGGATTAGCAGGAAAAAGCAAAAAATTTCAGAATTGCACCTTGCAATGTGGAGATATTACTGTTTGTGCATTTACAATATTCATTGATTTTTGCCATTGAAAAACGTCCAGAAATGTTTGAAGCTACGGACTGAATGAAAGGAGCTGGCATCTCACTCTCTTTGAATCTTCTTTATCATGCTAGGATTAGCAGGAAAAAGCAAAAAATTTCAGAATTGCACCTTGTAATGTGGAGATATTACTGTTTGTGCATTTACAATATTCATTGATTTTTGCCATTGAAAAACGTCCAGAAATGTTTGAAGCTACTGACTGAATGAAAGGAGCTGGCATCTCACTCTCTTTGAATCTTCTTTATCATGCTAGGATTAGCAGGAAAAAGCAAAAAATTTCAGAATTGCACCTTGCAATGTGGAGATATTACTGTTTGTGCATTTACAATATTCAATGATTTTTGCCATTGAAAAACGTCCAGAAATGTTTGAAGCTACTGACTGAATGAAAGGAGCTGGCATCTCACTCTCTTTGTATCTTCTTTATCATGCTAGGATTAGCAGGAAAAAGCAAAAAATTTCAGAATTGCACCTTGCAATGTGGAGATATTACTGTTTGTGCATTTACAATATTCATTGATTTTTGCCATTGAAAAACGTCCAGAAATGTTTGAAGCTACTGACTGAATGAAAGGAGCTGGCATCTCACTCTCTTTGAATCTTCTTTATCATGCTAGGATTAGCAGGAAAAAGCAAAAAATTTCAGAATTGCACCTTGCAATGTGGAGATATTACTGTTTGTGCATTTACAATATTCATTGATTTTTGCCATTGAAAAACATCATGTTATTCATATACCAGAAATGTTTGAAGCTACTGACTGAATGAAAGGAGCTGGCATCTCACTCTCTTTGAATCTTCTTTATCATGCTAGGATTAGCAGGAAAAAGCAAAAAATTTCAGAATTGCACCATGCAATGTGGAGATATTACTGTTTGTGCATTTACAATATTCATTGATTTTTGCCATTGAAAAACGTCCAGAAATGTTTGAAGCTACTGACTGAATGAAAGGAGCTGGCATCTCACTCTCTTTGAATCTTATTTATTATGCTAGGATTAGCAGGAACAAGCAAAAAATTTCAGAATTGCAACTTGCAATGTGGAGATATTACTGTTTGTGCATTTACAATATTCATTGATTTTTGCCATTGAAAAACATCATGTTATTCATATACCAGAAATATTTGAAGCTACTGACTGATTGAAAAGAGCTGGCATCTCACTCTCTTTGAATCTTCTTTATCATGCTAGGATTAGCAGGAAAAAGCAAAAAATTTCAGAATTGCACCTTGCAATGTGGAGATATTACTGTTTGTGCATTTACAATATTCATTGATTTTTGCCATTGAAAAACGTCCAGAAATGTTTGAAGCTACTGACTGAATGCAAGGAGCTGGAATCTCACTCTCTTTGAATCTTCTTTATCATGCTAGGATTAGCAGGAAAAAGCAAAAAATTTCAGAATTGCACCTTGCAATGTGGAGATATTACTGTTTGTGCATTTACAATATTCATTGATTTTTGCCATTGAAAAACGTCCAGAAATGTTTGAAGCTACTGATTGAATGAAAGGAGCTGGCATCTCACTCTCTTTGAATCTTCTTTATCATGCTAGGATTAGCAGGAAAAAGCAAAAAATTTCAGAATTGCACCTTGCTATGTGGAGATATTACTGTTTGTGCATTTACAATATTCATTGATTTTTCCAATTGAAAAACATCATGTTATTCATATACCAGAAATGTTTGAAGCTACTGACTGAATGAAAGGAGCTGGCATCTCACTCTCTTTGAATCTTCTTTATCATGCTAGGATTAGCAGGAAAAAGCAAAAAATTTCAGAATTGCACCTTGCAATGTGGAGATATTACTGTTTGTGCATTTACAATATTCATTGATTTTTGCCATTGAAAAACGTCCTGAAATGTTTGAAGCTACTGACTGAATGAAAGGAGCTGGCATCTCACTCTCTTTGAATCTTCTTTATCATGCTAGGATTAGCAGGAAAAAGCAAAAAATTTCATAATTGCACCTTGCAATGTGGAGATATTACTGTTTGTGCATTTACAATATTCATTGATTTTTGCCATTGAAAAACGTCCAGAAATGTTTGAAGCTACTGACTGAATGAAAGGAGCTGGCATCTCACTCTCTTTGAATCTTCTTTATCATGCTAGGATTAGCAGGAAAAAGCAAAAAATTTCAGAATTGCACCTTGCAATGTGGAGATATTACTGTTTGTGCATTTACAATATTCATTGATTTTTGCCATTGAAAAACGTCCAGAAATGTTTGAAGCTACTGACTGAATGAAAGGAGCTGGCATCTCACTCTCTTTGAATCTTCTTTATCATGCTAAGATTAGCAAGAAAAAGCAAAAAATTTCAGAATTGCACCTTGCAATGTGGAGATATTACTGTTTGTGCATTTACAATATTCATTGATTTTTGCCATTGAAAAACGTCCAGAAACGTTTGAAGCTACTGACTGAATGAAAGGAGCTGGCATCTCACTCTCTTTGAATCTTCTTTATCATGCTAGGGTTAGCAGGAAAAAGCAAAAAATTTCAGAATTGCACCTTGCAATGTGGAGATATTACTGTTTGTGCATTTACAATATTCATTGATTTTTGCCATTGAAAAACGTCCAGAAATGTTTGAAGCTACTGACTGAATGAAAGGAGCTGGCATCTCACTCTCTTTGAATCTTCTTTATCATGCTAGGATTAGCAGGAAAAAGCAAAACATTTCAGAATTGCACCTTGCAATGTGGAGATATTACTGTTTGTGCATTTACAATATTCATTGATTTTTGCCATTGAAAAACGTCCAGAAATGTTTGAAGCTACTGACTGAATGAAAGGAGCTGGCATCTCACTCTCTTTGAATCTTCTTTATCATGCTAGGATTAGCAGGAAAAAGCAAAAAATTTCAGAATTGCACCTTGCAATGTGGAGATATTACTGTTTGTGCATTTACAATATTCATTGATTTTTGCCATTGAAAAACGTCCAGAAATGTTTGAAGCTACTGGCTGAATGAAAGGAGCTGGCATCTCACTCTCTTTGAATCTTCTTTATCATGCTAGGATTAGCAGGAAAAAGCAAAACATTTCAGAATTGCACCTTGCAATGTGGAGATATTACTGTTTGTGCATTTACAATATTCATTGATTTTTGCCATTGAAAAACATCATGTTATTCATATACCAGAAATGTTTGAAGCTACTGACTGAATGAAAGGAGCTGGCATCTCACTCTCTTTGAATCTTCTTTATCATGCTAGGATTAGCAGGAAAAAGCAAAAAATTTCAGAATTGCACCTTGCAATGTGGAGATATTACTGTTTGTGCATTTACAATATTCAATGATTTTTGCCATTGAAAAACGTCCAGAAATGTTTGAAGCTACTGACTGAATGAAAGGAGCTGGCATCTCACTCTCTTTGTATCTTCTTTATCATGCTAGGATTAGCAGGAAAAAGCAAAAAATTTCAGAATTGCACCTTGCAATGTGGAGATATTACTGTTTGTGCATTTACAATATTCATTGATTTTTGCCATTGAAAAACGTCCAGAAATGTTTGAAGCTACTGACTGAATGAAAGGAGCTGGCATCTCACTCTCTTTGAATCTTCTTTATCATGCTAGGATTAGCAGGAAAAAGCAAAAAATTTCAGAATTGCACCTTGCAATGTGGAGATATTACTGTTTGTGCATTTACAATATTCATTGATTTTTGCCATTGAAAAACATCATGTTATTCATATACCAGAAATGTTTGAAGCTACTGACTGAATGAAAGGAGCTGGCATCTCACTCTCTTTGAATCTTCTTTATCATGCTAGGATTAGCAGGAAAAAGCAAAAAATTTCAGAATTGCACCATGCAATGTGGAGATATTACTGTTTGTGCATTTACAATATTCATTGATTTTTGCCATTGAAAAACGTCCAGAAATGTTTGAAGCTACTGACTGAATGAAAGGAGCTGGCATCTCACTCTCTTTGAATCTTATTTATTATGCTAGGATTAGCAGGAACAAGCAAAAAATTTCAGAATTGCAACTTGCAATGTGGAGATATTACTGTTTGTGCATTTACAATATTCATTGATTTTTGCCATTGAAAAACATCATGTTATTCATATACCAGAAATGTTTGAAGCTACTGACTGATTGAAAAGAGCTGGCATCTCACTCTCTTTGAATCTTCTTTATCATGCTAGGATTAGCAGGAAAAAGCAAAAAATTTCAGAATTGCACCTTGCAATGTGGAGATATTACTGTTTGTGCATTTACAATATTCATTGATTTTTGCCATTGAAAAACGTCCAGAAATGTTTGAAGCTACTGACTGAATGCAAGGAGCTGGAATCTCACTCTCTTTGAATCTTCTTTATCATGCTAGGATTAGCAGGAAAAAGCAAAAAATTTCAGAATTGCACCTTGCAATGTGGAGATATTACTGTTTGTGCATTTACAATATTCATTGATTTTTGCCATTGAAAAACGTCCAGAAATGTTTGAAGCTACTGATTGAATGAAAGGAGCTGGCATCTCACTCTCTTTGAATCTTCTTTATCATGCTAGGATTAGCAGGAAAAAGCAAAAAATTTCAGAATTGCACCTTGCTATGTGGAGATATTACTGTTTGTGCATTTACAATATTCATTGATTTTTCCAATTGAAAAACATCATGTTATTCATATACCAGAAATGTTTGAAGCTACTGACTGAATGAAAGGAGCTGGCATCTCACTCTCTTTGAATCTTCTTTATCATGCTAGGATTAGCAGGAAAAAGCAAAAAATTTCAGAATTGCACCTTGCAATGTGGAGATATTACTGTTTGTGCATTTACAATATTCATTGATTTTTGCCATTGAAAAACGTCCTGAAATGTTTGAAGCTACTGACTGAATGAAAGGAGCTGGCATCTCACTCTCTTTGAATCTTCTTTATCATGCTAGGATTAGCAGGAAAAAGCAAAAAATTTCATAATTGCACCTTGCAATGTGGAGATATTACTGTTTGTGCATTTACAATATTCATTGATTTTTGCCATTGAAAAACGTCCAGAAATGTTTGAAGCTACTGACTGAATGAAAGGAGCTGGCATCTCACTCTCTTTGAATCTTCTTTATCATGCTAGGATTAGCAGGAAAAAGCAAAAAATTTCAGAATTGCACCTTGCAATGTGGAGATATTACTGTTTGTGCATTTACAATATTCATTGATTTTTGCCATTGAAAAACGTCCAGAAATGTTTGAAGCTACTGACTGAATGAAAGGAGCTGGCATCTCACTCTCTTTGAATCTTCTTTATCATGCTAAGATTAGCAAGAAAAAGCAAAAAATTTCAGAATTGCACCTTGCAATGTGGAGATATTACTGTTTGTGCATTTACAATATTCATTGATTTTTGCCATTGAAAAACGTCCAGAAACGTTTGAAGCTACTGACTGAATGAAAGGAGCTGGCATCTCACTCTCTTTGAATCTTCTTTATCATGCTAGGGTTAGCAGGAAAAAGCAAAAAATTTCAGAATTGCACCTTGCAATGTGGAGATATTACTGTTTGTGCATTTACAATATTCATTGATTTTTGCCATTGAAAAACGTCCAGAAATGTTTGAAGCTACTGACTGAATGAAAGGAGCTGGCATCTCACTCTCTTTGAATCTTCTTTATCATGCTAGGATTAGCAGGAAAAAGCAAAACATTTCAGAATTGCACCTTGCAATGTGGAGATATTACTGTTTGTGCATTTACAATATTCATTGATTTTTGCCATTGAAAAACGTCCAGAAATGTTTGAAGCTACTGACTGAATGAAAGGAGCTGGCATCTCACTCTCTTTGAATCTTCTTTATCATGCTAGGATTAGCAGGAAAAAGCAAAAAATTTCAGAATTGCACCTTGCAATGTGGAGATATTACTGTTTGTGCATTTACAATATTCATTGATTTTTGCCATTGAAAAACGTCCAGAAATGTTTGAAGCTACTGGCTGAATGAAAGGAGCTGGCATCTCACTCTCTTTGAATCTTCTTTATCATGCTAGGATTAGCAGGAAAAAGCAAAACATTTCAGAATTGCACCTTGCAATGTGGAGATATTACTGTTTGTGCATTTACAATATTCATTGATTTTTGCCATTGAAAAACATCATGTTATTCATATACCAGAAATGTTTGAAGCTACTGACTGAATGAAAGGAGCTGGCATCTCACTCTCTTTGAATCTTCTTTATCATGCTAGGATTAGCAGGAAAAAGCAAAAAATTTCAGAATTGCACCTTGCAATGTGGAGATATTACTGTTTGTGCATTTACAATATTCATTGATTTTTGCCATTGAAAAACGTCCAGAAATGTTTGAAGCTACTGACTGAATGAAAGGAGCTGGCATCTCACTCTCTCTGAATCTTCTTTATCATGCTAGGATTAGCAGGAAAAAGCAAAAAATTTCAGAATTGCACCTTGCAATGTGGAGATATTACTGTTTGTGCATTTACAATATTCATTGATTTTTGCCATTGAAAAACGTCCAGAAATGTTTGAAGCTACTGACTGAATGAAAGGAGCTGGCATCTCACTCTCTTTGAATCTTCTTTATCATGCTAGGATTAGCAGGAAAAAGCAAAAAATTTCAGAATTGCACCTTGTAATGTGGAGATATTACTGTTTGTGCATTTACAATATTCATTGATTTTTGCCATTGAAAAACGTCCAGAAATGTTTGAAGCTACTGACTGAATGAAAGGAGCTGGCATCTCACTCTCTCTGAATCTTCTTTATCATGCTAGGATTAGCAGGAAAAAGCAAAAAATTTCAGAATTGCACCTTGCAATGTGGAGATATTACTGTTTGTGCATTTACAATATTCATTGATTTTTGCCATTGAAAAACATCCAGAAATGTTTGAAGCTACTGACTGAATGAAAGGAGCTGGCATCTCACTCTCTTTGAATCTTCTTTATCATGCTAGGATTAGCAGGAAAAAGCAAAAAATTTCAGAATTGCACCTTGCAATGTGGAGATATTACTGTTTGTGCATTTACAATATTCATTGATTTTTGCCATTGAAAAACGTCCAGAAATGTTTGAAGCTACGGACTGAATGAAAGGAGCTGGCATCTCACTCTCTTTGAATCTTCTTTATCATGCTAGGATTAGCAGGAAAAAGCAAAAAATTTCAGAATTGCACCTTGTAATGTGGAGATATTACTGTTTGTGCATTTACAATATTCATTGATTTTTGCCATTGAAATACGTCCAGAAATGTTTGAAGCTACTGACTGAATGAAAGGAGCTGGCATCTCACTCTCTTTGAATCTTCTTTATCATGCTAGGATTAGCAGGAAAAAGCAAAAAATTTCAGAATTGCACCTTGCAATGTGGAGATATTACTGTTTGTGCATTTACAATATTCAATGATTTTTGCCATTGAAAAACGTCCAGAAATGTTTGAAGCTACTGACTGAATGAAAGGAGCTGGCATCTCACTCTCTTTGTATCTTCTTTATCATGCTAGGATTAGCAGGAAAAAGCAAAAAATTTCAGAATTGCACCTTGCAATGTGGAGATATTACTGTTTGTGCATTTACAATATTCATTGATTTTTGCCATTGAAAAACGTCCAGAAATGTTTGAAGCTACTGACTGAATGAAAGGAGCTGGCATCTCACTCTCTTTGAATCTTCTTTATCATGCTAGGATTAGCAGGAAAAAGCAAAAAATTTCAGAATTGCACCTTGCAATGTGGAGATATTACTGTTTGTGCATTTACAATATTCATTGATTTTTGCCATTGAAAAACATCATGTTATTCATATACCAGAAATGTTTGAAGCTACTGACTGAATGAAAGGAGCTGGCATCTCACTCTCTTTGAATCTTCTTTATCATGCTAGGATTAGCAGGAAAAAGCAAAAAATTTCAGAATTGCACCATGCAATGTGGAGATATTACTGTTTGTGCATTTACAATATTCATTGATTTTTGCCATTGAAAAACGTCCAGAAATGTTTGAAGCTACTGACTGAATGAAAGGAGCTGGCATCTCACTCTCTTTGAATCTTATTTATTATGCTAGGATTAGCAGGAACAAGCAAAAAATTTCAGAATTGCACCTTGCAATGTGGAGATATTACTGTTTGTGCATTTACAATATTCATTGATTTTTGCCATTGAAAAACATCATGTTATTCATATACCAGAAATGTTTGAAGCTACTGACTGATTGAAAAGAGCTGGCATCTCACTCTCTTTGAATCTTCTTTATCATGCTAGGATTAGCAGGAAAAAGCAAAAAATTTCAGAATTGCACCTTGCAATGTGGAGATATTACTGTTTGTGCATTTACAATATTCATTGATTTTTGCCATTGAAAAACGTCCAGAAATGTTTGAAGCTACTGACTGAATGCAAGGAGCTGGAATCTCACTCTCTTTGAATCTTCTTTATCATGCTAGGATTAGCAGGAAAAAGCAAAAAATTTCAGAATTGCACCTTGCAATGTGGAGATATTACTGTTTGTGCATTTACAATATTCATTGATTTTTGCCATTGAAAAACGTCCAGAAATGTTTGAAGCTACTGATTGAATGAAAGGAGCTGGCATCTCACTCTCTTTGAATCTTCTTTATCATGCTAGGATTAGCAGGAAAAAGCAAAAATTTTCAGAATTGCACCTTGCTATGTGGAGATATTACTGTTTGTGCATTTACAATATTCATTGATTTTTCCAATTGAAAAACATCATGTTATTCATATACCAGAAATGTTTGAAGCTACTGACTGAATGAAAGGAGCTGGCATCTCACTCTCTTTGAATCTTCTTTATCATGCTAGGATTAGCAGGAAAAAGCAAAAAATTTCAGAATTGCACCTTGCAATGTGGAGATATTACTGTTTGTGCATTTACAATATTCATTGATTTTTGCCATTGAAAAACGTCCTGAAATGTTTGAAGCTACTGACTGAATGAAAGGAGCTGGCATCTCACTCTCTTTGAATATTCTTTATCATGCTAGGATTAGCAGGAAAAAGCAAAAAATTTCAGAATTGCACCTTGCAATGTGGAGATATTACTGTTTGTGCATTTACAATATTCATTGATTTTTGCCATTGAAAAACGTCCAGAAATGTTTGAAGCTACTGACTGAATGAAAGGAGCTGGCATCTCACTCTCTTTGAATCTTCTTTATCATGCTAGGATTAGCAGGAAAAAGCAAAAAATTTCAGAATTGCACCTTGCAATGTGGAGATATTACTGTTTGTGCATTTACAATATTCATTGATTTTTGCCATTGAAAAACATCATGTTATTCATATACCAGAAATGTTTGAAGCTACTGACTGAATGAAAGGAGCTGGCATCTCACTCTCTTTGAATCTTCTTTATCATGCTAGGATTAGCAGGAAAAAGCAAAAAATTTCAGAATTGCACCATGCAATGTGGAGATATTACTGTTTGTGCATTTACAATATTCATTGATTTTTGCCATTGAAAAACGTCCAGAAATGTTTGAAGCTACTGACTGAATGAAAGGAGCTGGCATCTCACTCTCTTTGAATCTTATTTATTATGCTAGGATTAGCAGGAACAAGCAAAAAATTTCAGAATTGCACCTTGCAATGTGGAGATATTACTGTTTGTGCATTTACAATATTCATTGATTTTTGCCATTGAAAAACATCATGTTATTCATATACCAGAAATGTTTGAAGCTACTGACTGATTGAAAAGAGCTGGCATCTCACTCTCTTTGAATCTTCTTTATCATGCTAGGATTAGCAGGAAAAAGCAAAAAATTTCAGAATTGCACCTTGCAATGTGGAGATATTACTGTTTGTGCATTTACAATATTCATTGATTTTTGCCATTGAAAAACGTCCAGAAATGTTTGAAGCTACTGACTGAATGCAAGGAGCTGGAATCTCACTCTCTTTGAATCTTCTTTATCATGCTAGGATTAGCAGGAAAAAGCAAAAAATTTCAGAATTGCACCTTGCAATGTGGAGATATTACTGTTTGTGCATTTACAATATTCATTGATTTTTGCCATTGAAAAACGTCCAGAAATGTTTGAAGCTACTGATTGAATGAAAGGAGCTGGCATCTCACTCTCTTTGAATCTTCTTTATCATGCTAGGATTAGCAGGAAAAAGCAAAAATTTTCAGAATTGCACCTTGCTATGTGGAGATATTACTGTTTGTGCATTTACAATATTCATTGATTTTTCCAATTGAAAAACATCATGTTATTCATATACCAGAAATGTTTGAAGCTACTGACTGAATGAAAGGAGCTGGCATCTCACTCTCTTTGAATCTTCTTTATCATGCTAGGATTAGCAGGAAAAAGCAAAAAATTTCAGAATTGCACCTTGCAATGTGGAGATATTACTGTTTGTGCATTTACAATATTCATTGATTTTTGCCATTGAAAAACGTCCTGAAATGTTTGAAGCTACTGACTGAATGAAAGGAGCTGGCATCTCACTCTCTTTGAATATTCTTTATCATGCTAGGATTAGCAGGAAAAAGCAAAAAATTTCAGAATTGCACCTTGCAATGTGGAGATATTACTGTTTGTGCATTTACAATATTCATTGATTTTTGCCATTGAAAAACGTCCAGAAATGTTTGAAGCTACTGACTGAATGAAAGGAGCTGGCATCTCACTCTCTTTGAATCTTCTTTATCATGCTAGGATTAGCAGGAAAAAGCAAAAAATTTCAGAATTGCACCTTGCAATGTGGAGATATTACTGTTTGTGCATTTACAATATTCATTGATTTTTGCCATTGAAAAACGTCCAGAAATGTTTGAAGCTACTGACTGAATGAAAGGAGCTGGCATCTCACTCTCTTTGAATCTTCTTTATCATGCTAAGATTAGCAAGAAAAAGCAAAAAATTTCAGAATTGCACCTTGCAATGTGGAGATATTACTGTTTGTGCATTTACAATATTCATTGATTTTTGCCATTGAAAAACGTCCAGAAACGTTTGAAGCTACTGACTGAATGAAAGGAGCTGGCATCTCACTCTCTTTGAATCTTCTTTATCATGCTAGGGTTAGCAGGAAAAAGCAAAAAATTTCAGAATTGCACCTTGCAATGTGGAGATATTACTGTTTGTGCATTTACAATATTCATTGATTTTTGCCATTGAAAAACGTCCAGAAATGTTTGAAGCTACTGACTGAATGAAAGGAGCTGGCATCTCACTCTCTTTGAATCTTCTTTATCATGCTAGGATTAGCAGGAAAAAGCAAAACATTTCAGAATTGCACCTTGCAATGTGGAGATATTACTGTTTGTGCATTTACAATATTCATTGATTTTTGCCATTGAAAAACGTCCAGAAATGTTTGAAGCTACTGACTGAATGAAAGGAGCTGGCATCTCACTCTCTTTGAATCTTCTTTATCATGCTAGGATTAGCAGGAAAAAGCAAAAAATTTCAGAATTGCACCTTGCAATGTGGAGATATTACTGTTTGTGCATTTACAATATTCATTGATTTTTGCCATTGAAAAACGTCCAGAAATGTTTGAAGCTACTGACTGAATGAAAGGAGCTGGCATCTCACTCTCTTTGAATCTTCTTTATCATGCTAGGATTAGCAGGAAAAAGCAAAACATTTCAGAGTTGCACCTTGCAATTTGGAGATATTACTGTTTGTGCATTTACAATATTCATTGATTTTTGCCATTGAAAAACATCATGTTATTCATATACCAGAAATGTTTGAAGCTACTGACTGAATGAAAGGAGCTGGCATCTCACTCTCTTTGAATCTTCTTTATCATGCTAGGATTAGCAGGAAAAAGCAAAAAATTTCAGAATTGCACCTTGCAATGTGGAGATATTACTGTTTGTGCATTTACAATATTCATTGATTTTTGCCATTGAAAAACGTCCAGAAATCTTTGAAGCTACTGACTGAATGAAAGGATCTGGCATCTCACTCTCTTTGAATCTTCTTTATCATGCTAGGATTAGCAGGAAAAAGCAAAAAATTTCAGAATTGCACCTTGCAATGCGGAGAAATTACTGTTTGTGCATTTACAATATTCATTGATTTTTGCCATTGAAAAACGTCCAGAAATGTTTGAAGCTACTGACTGAATGAAAGGAGCTGGCATCTCACTCTCTCTGAATCTTCTTTATCATGCTAGGATTAGCAGGAAAAAGCAAAAAATTTCAGAATTGCACCTTGCAATGTGGAGATATTACTGTTTGTGCATTTACAATATTCATTGATTTTTGCCATTGAAAAACGTCCAGAAATGTTTGAAGCTACTGACTGAATGAAAGGAGCTGTCATCTCACTCTCTTTGAATCTTCTTTATCATGCTAGGATTAGCAGGAAAAAGCAAAAAATTTCAGAATTGCACCTTGTAATGTGGAGATATTACTGTTTGTGCATTTACAATATTCATTGATTTTTGCCATTGAAAAACGTCCAGAAATGTTTGAAGCTACTGACTGAATGAAAGGAGCTGGCATCTCACTCTCTTTGAATCTTCTTTATCATGCTAGGATTAGCAGGAAAAAGCAAAAAATTTCAGAATTGCACCTTGCAATGTGGAGATATTACTGTTTGTGCATTTACAATATTCATTGATTTTTGCCATTGAAAAACGTCCAGAAATGTTTGAAGCTACTGACTGAATGAAAGGAGCTGGCATCTCACTCTCTTTGAATCTTCTTTATCATGCTAGGATTAGCAGGAAAAAGCAAAAAATTTCAGAATTGCACCTTGCAATGGGGAGATATTACTGTTTGTGCATTTACAATATTCATTGATTTTTGCCATTGAAAAACATCATGTTATTCATATACCAGAAATGTTTGAAGCTACTGACTGAATGAAAGGAGCTGGCATCTCACTCTCTTTGAATCTTCTTTATCATGCTAGGATTAGCAGGAAAAAGCAAAAAATTTCAGAATTGCACCTTGCAATGTGGAGATATTACTGTTTGTGCATTTACAATATTCATTGATTTTTGCCATTGAAAAACGTCCAGAAATGTTTGAAGCTACTGACTGAATGAAAGGACCTGGCATCTCACTCTCTTTGAATCTTCTTTATCATGCTAGGATTAGCAGGAAAAAGCAAAACATTTCAGAATTGCACCTTGCAATGTGGAGATATTACTGTTTGTGCATTTACAATATTCATTGATTTTTGCCATTGAAAAACATCATGTTATTCATATACCAGAAATGTTTGAAGCTACTGACTGAATGAAAGGAGCTGGCATCTCACTCTCTTTGAATCTTCTTTATCATGCTAGGATTAGCAGGAAAAAGCAAAAAATTTCAGAATTGCACCTTGCAATGTGGAGATATTACTGTTTGTGCATTTACAATACTCATTGATTTTTGCCATTGAAAAACATCCAGAAATGTTTGAAGCTACTGACTGAATGAAAGGATCTGGCATCTTACTCTCTTTGAATCTTCTTTATCATGCTAGGATTAGCAGGAAAAAGCAAAAAATTTCAGAATTGCACCTTGCAATGCGGAGAAATTACTGTTTGTGCATTTACAATATTCATTGATTTTTGCCATTGAAAAACGTCCAGAAATGTTTGAAGCTACTGACTGAATGAAAGGAGCTGGCATCTCACTCTCTCTGAATCTTCTTTATCATGCTAGGATTAGCAGGAAAAAGCAAAAAATTTCAGAATTGCACCTTGCAATGTGGAGATATTACTGTTTGTGCATTTACAATATTCATTGATTTTTGCCATTGAAAAACGTCCAGAAATGTTTGAAGCTACTGACTGAATGAAAGGAGCTGGCATCTCACTCTCTTTGAATCTTCTTTATCATGCTAGGATTAGCAGGAAAAAGCAAAAAATTTCAGAATTGCACCTTGCAATGTGGAGATATTACTGTTTGTGCATTTACAATATTCATTGATTTTTGCCATTGAAAAACGTCCAGAAATGTTTGAAGCTACTGACTGAATGAAAGGAGCTGGCATCTCACTCTCTTTGAATCTTCTTTATCATGCTAGGATTAGCAGGAAAAAGCAAAAAATTTCAGAATTGCACCTTGCAATGTGGAGATATTACTGTTTGTGCATTTACAATATTCATTAATTTTTGCCATTGAAAAACGTCCAGAAATGTTTGAAGCTACTGACTGAATGAAAGGAGCTGGCATCTCACTCTCTTTGAATCTTCTGTATCATGCTAGGATTAGCAGGAAAAAGCAAAAAATTTCAGAATTGCACCTTGCAATGGGGAGATATTACTGTTTGTGCATTTACAATATTCATTGATTTTTGCCATTGAAAAACATCATGTTATTCATATACCAGAAATGTTTGAAGCTACTGACTGAATGAAAGGAGCTGGCATCTCACTCTCTTTGAATCTTCTTTATCATGCTAGGATTAGCAGGAAAAAGCAAAAAATTTCAGAATTGCACCTTGCAATGTGGAGATATTACTGTTTGTGCATTTACAATATTCATTGATTTTTGCCATTGAAAAACGTCCAGAAATGTTTGAAGATACTGACTGAATGAAAGGAGCTGGCATCTCACTCTCTTTGAATCTTCTTTATCATGCTAGGATTAGCAGGAAAAAGCAAAAAATTTCAGAATTGCACCTTGCAATGTGGAGATATTACTGTTTGTGCATTTACAATATTCATTGATTTTTGCCATTGAAAAACGTCCAGAAATGTTTGAAGCTACTGACTGAATGAAAGGAGCTGGCATCTCACTCTCTTTGAATCTTCTTTATCATGCTAGGATTAGCAGGAAAAAGCAAAACATTTCAGAATTGCACCTTGCAATGTGGAGATATTACTGTTTGTGCATTTACAATATTCATTGATTTTTGCCATTGAAAAACGTCCAGAAATGTTTGAAGCTACTGACTGAATGAAAGGAGCTGGCATCTCACTCTCTTTGAATCTTCTTTATCATGCTAGGATTAGCAGGAAAAAGCAAAAAATTTCAGAATTGCACCTTGCAATGTGGAGATATTACTGTTTGTGCATTTACAATATTCATTGATTTTTGCCATTGAAAAACGTCCAGAAATGTTTGAAGCTACTGACTGAATGAAAGGAGCTGGCATCTCACTCTCTTTGAATCTTCTTTATCATGCTAGGATTAGCAGGAAAAAGCAAAAAATTTCAGAATTGCACCTTGCAATGTGGAGATATTACTGTTTGTGCATTTACAATATTCATTGATTTTTGCCATTGAAAAACATCATCTTATTCATATACCAGAAATGTTTGAAGCTACTGACTGAATGAAAGGAGCTGGCATCTCACTCTCTTTGAATCTTTTTTATCATGCTAGGATTAGCAGGAAAAAGCAAAAAATTTCAGAATTGCACCTTGCAATGTGGAGATATTACTGTTTGTGCATTTACAATATTCATTGATTTTTGCCATTGAAAAACGTCCAGAAATGTTTGAAGCTACTGACTGAATGAAAGGAGCTGGCATCTCACTCTCTTTGAATCTTCTTTATCATGCTAGGATTAGCAGGAAAAAGCAAAACATTTCAGAATTGCACCTTGCAATGTGGAGATATTACTGTTTGTGCATTTACAATATTCATTGATTTTTGCCATTGAAAAACATCATGTTATTCATATACCAGAAATGTTTGAAGCTACTGACTGAATGAAAGGAGCTGGCATCTCACTCTCTTTGAATCTTCTTTATCATGCTAGGATTAGCAGGAAAAAGCAAAAAATTTCAGAATTGCACCTTGCAATGTGGAGATATTACTGTTTGTGCATTTACAATATTCATTGATTTTTGTCATTGAAAAACGTCCAGAAATGTTTGAAGCTACTGACTGAATGAAAGGAGCTGGCATCTCACTCTCTTTGAATCTTCTTTATCATGCTAGGATTAGCAGGAAAAAGCAAAAAATTTCAGAATTGCACCTTGCAATGCGGAGAAATTACTGTTTGTGCATTTACAATATTCATTGATTTTTGCCATTGAAAAACGTCCAGAAATGTTTGAAGCTACTGACTGAATGAAAGGAGCTTGCATCTCACTCTCTCTGAATCTTCTTTATCATGCTAGGATTAGCAGGAAAAAGCAAAAAATTTCAGAATTGCACCTTGCAATGTGGAGATATTACTGTTTGTGCATTTACAATATTCATTGATTTTTGCCATTGAAAAACGTCCAGAAATGTTTGAAGCTACTGACTGAATGAAAGGAGCTGGCATCTCACTCTCTTTGAATCTTCTTTATCATGCTAGGATTAGCAGGAAAAAGCAAAAAATTTCAGAATTGCACCTTGCAATGTGGAGATATTACTGTTTGTGCATTTACAATATTCATTGATTTTTGCCATTGAAAAACGTCCAGAAATGTTTGAAGCTACTGAATGAATGAAAGGAGCTGGCATCTCACTCTCTTTGAATCTTCTTTATCATGCTAGGATTAGCAGGAAAAAGCAAAAAATTTCAGAATTGCACCTTGTAATGTGGAGATATTACTGTTTGTGCATTTACAATATTCATTGATTTTTGCCATTGAAAAACGTCCAGAAATGTTTGAAGCTACTGACTGAATGAAAGGAGCTGGCATCTCACTCTCTTTGAATCTTCTTTATCATGCTAGGATTAGCAGGAAAAAGCAAAAAATTTCAGAATTGCACCTTGCAATGTGGAGATATTACTGTTTGTGCATTTACAATATTCATTGATTTTTGCCATTGAAAAACGTCCAGAAATGTTTGAAGCTACTGACTGAATGAAAGGAGCTGGCATCTCACTCTCTTTGAATCTTCTTTATCATGCTAGGATTAGCAGGAAAAAGCAAAAAATTTCAGAATTGCACCTTGCAATGTGGAGATATTACTGTTTGTGCATTTACAATATTCATTGATTTTTGCCATTGAAAAACATCATGTTATTCATATAAAAGAAATGTTTGAAGCTACTGACTGAATGAAAGGAGCTGGCATCTCACTCTCTTTGAATCTTCTTTATCATGCTAGGATTAGCAGGAAAAAGCAAAAAATTTCAGAATTGCACCTTGCAATGTGGAGATATTACTGTTTGTGCATTTACAATATTCATTGATTTTTGCCATTGAAAAACGTCCAGAAATGTTTGAAGCTACTGACTGAATGAAAGGAGCTGGCATCTCACTCTCTTTGAATCTTCTTTATCATGCTAGGATTAGCAGGAAAAAGCAAAAAAATTCAGAATTGCACCTTGCAATGTGGAGATATTACTGTTTGTGCATTTACAATATTCATTGATTTTTGCCACTGAAAAACATCATGTTATTCATATACCAGAAATGTTTGAAGCTACTGGCTGAATGAAAAGAGCTGGCATCTCACTCTCTTTGAATCTTCTTTATCATGCTAGGATTAGCAGGAAAAAGCAAAAAATTTCAGAATTGCACCTTGCAATGTGGAGATATTACTGTTTGTGCATTTACAATATTCATTGATTTTTGCCATTGAAAAACGTCCAGAAATGTTTGAAGCTACTGACTGAATGAAAGGAGCTGGCATCTCACTCTCTTTGAATCTTCTTTATCATGCTAGGATTAGCAGGAAAAAGCAAAAAATTTCAGAATTGCACCTTGCAATGTGGAGATATTACTGTTTGTGCATTTACAATATTCATTGATTTTTGCCATTGAAAAACGTCCAGAAATGTTTGAAGCTACTGACTGAATGAAAGGAGCTGGCATCTCACTCTCTTTGAATCTTCTTTATCATGCTAGGATTAGCAGGAAAAAGCAAAACATTTCAGAATTGCACCTTGCAATGTGGAGATATTACTGTTTGTGCATTTACAATATTCATTGATTTTTGCCATTGAAAAACGTCCAGAAATGTTTGAAGCTACTGAATGAATGAAAGGAGCTGGCATCTCACTCTCTTTGAATCTTCTTTATCATGCTAGGATTAGCAGGAAAAAGCAAAAAATTTCAGAATTGCACCTTGTAATGTGGAGATATTACTGTTTGTGCATTTACAATATTCATTGATTTTTGCCATTGAAAAACGTCCAGAAATGTTTGAAGCTACTGACTGAATGAAAGGAGCTGGCATCTCACTCTCTTTGAATCTTCTTTATCATGCTAGGATTAGCAGGAAAAAGCAAAAAATTTCAGAATTGCACCTTGCAATGTGGAGATATTACTGTTTGTGCATTTACAATATTCATTGATTTTTGCCATTGAAAAACGTCCAGAAATGTTTGAAGCTACTGACTGAATGAAAGGAGCTGGCATCTCACTCTCTTTGAATCTTCTTTATCATGCTAGGATTAGCAGGAAAAAGCAAAAAATTTCAGAATTGCACCTTGCAATGTGGAGATATTACTGTTTGTGCATTTACAATATTCATTGATTTTTGCCATTGAAAAACATCATGTTATTCATATACCAGAAATGTTTGAAGCTACTGACTGAATGAAAGGAGCTGGCATCTCACTCTCTTTGAATCTTCTTTATCATGCTAGGATTAGCAGGAAAAAGCAAAAAATTTCAGAATTGCACCTTGCAATGTGGAGATATTACTGTTTGTGCATTTACAATATTCATTGATTTTTGCCATTGAAAAACGTCCAGAAATGTTTGAAGCTACTGACTGAATGAAAGGAGCTGGCATCTCACTCTCTTTGAATCTTCTTTATCATGCTAGGATTAGCAGGAAAAAGCAAAAAAATTCAGAATTGCACCTTGCAATGTGGAGATATTACTGTTTGTGCATTTACAATATTCATTGATTTTTGCCACTGAAAAACATCATGTTATTCATATACCAGAAATGTTTGAAGCTACTGGCTGAATGAAAAGAGCTGGCATCTCACTCTCTTTGAATCTTCTTTATCATGCTAGGATTAGCAGGAAAAAGCAAAAAATTTCAGAATTGCACCTTGCAATGTGGAGATATTACTGTTTGTGCATTTACAATATTCATTGATTTTTGCCATTGAAAAACGTCCAGAAATGTTTGAAGCTACTGACTGAATGAAAGGAGCTGGCATCTCACTCTCTTTGAATCTTCTTTATCATGCTAGGATTAGCAGGAAAAAGCAAAAAATTTCAGAATTGCACCTTGCAATGTGGAGATATTACTGTTTGTGCATTTACAATATTCATTGATTTTTGCCATTGAAAAACGTCCAGAAATGTTTGAAGCTACTGACTGAATGAAAGGAGCTGGCATCTCACTCTCTTTGAATCTTCTTTATCATGCTAGGATTAGCAGGAAAAAGCAAAACATTTC
This sequence comes from Phyllobates terribilis, assembly GCF_046119375.1. Taxonomy (NCBI): domain Eukaryota; kingdom Metazoa; phylum Chordata; class Amphibia; order Anura; family Dendrobatidae; genus Phyllobates; species Phyllobates terribilis. The sequence continues at coordinate 1,381,856 of NW_027362901.1, forward strand.
AGAATTGCACCTTGCAATGTGGAGATATTACTGTTTGTGCATTTACAATATTCATTGATTTTTGCCATTGAAAAACGTCCAGAAATGTTTGAAGCTACTGACTGAATGAAAGGAGCTGGCATCTCACTCTCTTTGAATCTTCTTTATCATGCTAGGATTAGCAGGAAAAAGCAAAAAATTTCAGAATTGCACCTTGCAATGTGGAGATATTACCGTTTGTGCATTTACAATATTCATTGATTTTTGCCATTGAAAAACGTCCAGAAATGTTTGAAGCTACTGACTGAATGAAAGGAGCTGGCATCTCACTCTCTTTGAATCTTCTTTATCATGCTAGGATTAGCAGGAAAAAGCAAAAAATTTCAGAATTGCACCTTGCAATGTGGAGATATTACTGTTTGTGCATTTACAATATTCATTGATTTTTGCCATTGAAAAACAACATGTTATTCATATACCAGAAATGTTTGAAGCTACTGACTGAATGAAAGGAGCTGGCATCTCACTCTCTTTGAATCTTCTTTATCATGCTAGGATTAGCAGGAAAAAGCAAAAAATTTCAGAATTGCACCTTGCAATGTGGAGATATTACTGTTTGTGCATTTACAATATTCATTGATTTTTGCCATTGAAAAACGTCCAGAAATGTTTGAAGCTACTGACTGAATGAAAGGAGCTGGCATCTCACTCTCTTTGAATCTTCTTTATCATGCTAGGATTAGCAGGAAAAAGCAAAAAATTTCAGAATTGCACCTTGCAATGTGGAGATATTACTGTTTGTGCATTTACAATATTCATTGATTTTTGCCATTGAAAAACGTCCAGAAATGTTTGAAGCTACTGACTGAATGAAAGGAGCTGGCATCTCACTCTCTTTGAATCTTCTTTATCATGCTAGGATTAGCAGGAAAAAGCAAAAAATTTCAGAATTGCACCTTGCAATGTGGAGATATTACTGTTTGTGCATTTACAATATTCATTGATTTTTGCCATTGAAAAACGTCCAGAAATGTTTGAAGCTACTGATTGAATGAAAGGAGCTGGCATCTCACTCTCTTTGAATCTTCTTTATCATGCTAGGATTAGCAGGAAAAAGCAAAAAATTTCAGAATTGCACCTTGCTATGTGGAGATATTACTGTTTGTGCATTTACAATATTCATTGATTTTTCCAATTGAAAAACATCATGTTATTCATATACCAGAAATGTTTGAAGCTACTGACTGAATGAAAGGAGCTGGCATCTCACTCTCTTTGAATCTTCTTTATCATGCTAGGATTAGCAGGAAAAAGCAAAAAATTTCAGAATTGCACCTTGCAATGTGGAGATATTACTGTTTGTGCATTTACAATATTCATTGATTTTTGCCATTGAAAAACGTCCTGAAATGTTTGAAGCTACTGACTGAATGAAAGGAGCTGGCATCTCACTCTCTTTGAATCTTCTTTATCATGCTAGGATTAGCAGGAAAAAGCAAAAAATTTCATAATTGCACCTTGCAATGTGGAGATATTACTGTTTGTGCATTTACAATATTCATTGATTTTTGCCATTGAAAAACGTCCAGAAATGTTTGAAGCTACTGACTGAATGAAAGGAGCTGGCATCTCACTCTCTTTGAATCTTCTTTATCATGCTAGGATTAGCAGGAAAAAGCAAAAAATTTCAGAATTGCACCTTGCAATGTGGAGATATTACTGTTTGTGCATTTACAATATTCATTGATTTTTGCCATTGAAAAACGTCCAGAAATGTTTGAAGCTACTGACTGAATGAAAGGAGCTGGCATCTCACTCTCTTTGAATCTTCTTTATCATGCTAAGATTAGCAAGAAAAAGCAAAAAATTTCAGAATTGCACCTTGCAATGTGGAGATATTACTGTTTGTGCATTTACAATATTCATTGATTTTTGCCATTGAAAAACGTCCAGAAACGTTTGAAGCTACTGACTGAATGAAAGGAGCTGGCATCTCACTCTCTTTGAATCTTCTTTATCATGCTAGGGTTAGCAGGAAAAAGCAAAAAATTTCAGAATTGCACCTTGCAATGTGGAGATATTACTGTTTGTGCATTTACAATATTCATTGATTTTTGCCATTGAAAAACGTCCAGAAATGTTTGAAGCTACTGACTGAATGAAAGGAGCTGGCATCTCACTCTCTTTGAATCTTCTTTATCATTCTAGGATTAGCAGGAAAAAGCAAAACATTTCAGAATTGCACCTTGCAATGTGGAGATATTACTGTTTGTGCATTTACAATATTCATTGATTTTTGCCATTGAAAAACGTCCAGAAATGTTTGAAGCTACTGACTGAATGAAAGGAGCTGGCATCTCACTCTCTTTGAATCTTCTTTATCATGCTAGGATTAGCAGGAAAAAGCAAAAAATTTCAGAATTGCACCTTGCAATGTGGAGATATTACTGTTTGTGCATTTACAATATTCATTGATTTTTGCCATTGAAAAACGTCCAGAAATGTTTGAAGCTACTGGCTGAATGAAAGGAGCTGGCATCTCACTCTCTTTGAATCTTCTTTATCATGCTAGGATTAGCAGGAAAAAGCAAAACATTTCAGAATTGCACCTTGCAATGTGGAGATATTACTGTTTGTGCATTTACAATATTCATTGATTTTTGCCATTGAAAAACATCATGTTATTCATATACCAGAAATGTTTGAAGCTACTGACTGAATGAAAGGAGCTGGCATCTCACTCTCTTTGAATCTTCTTTATCATGCTAGGATTAGCAGGAAAAAGCAAAAAATTTCAGAATTGCACCTTGCAATGTGGAGATATTACTGTTTGTGCATTTACAATATTCATTGATTTTTGCCATTGAAAAACGTCCAGAAATGTTTGAAGCTACTGACTGAATGAAAGGATCTGGCATCTCACTCTCTTTGAATCTTCTTTATCATGCTAGGATTAGCAGGAAAAAGCAAAAAATTTCAGAATTGCACCTTGCAATGCGGAGAAATTACTGTTTGTGCATTTACAATATTCATTGATTTTTGCCATTGAAAAACGTCCAGAAATGTTTGAAGCTACTGACTGAATGAAAGGAGCTGGCATCTCACTCTCTCTGAATCTTCTTTATCATGCTAGGTTTAGCAGGAAAAAGCAAAAAATTTCAGAATTGCACCTTGCAATGTGGAGATATTACTGTTTGTGCATTTACAATATTCATTGATTTTTGCCATTGAAAAACGTCCAGAAATGTTTGAAGCTACTGACTGAATGAAAGGAGCTGGCATCTCACTCTCTTTGAATCTTCTTTATCATGCTAGGATTAGCAGGAAAAAGCAAAAAATTTCAGAATTGCACCTTGTAATGTGGAGATATTACTGTTTGTGCATTTACAATATTCATTGATTTTTGCCATTGAAAAACGTCCAGAAATGTTTGAAGCTACTGACTGAATGAAAGGAGCTGGCATCTCACTCTCTCTGAATCTTCTTTATCATGCTAGGATTAGCAGGAAAAAGCAAAAAATTTCAGAATTGCACCTTGCAATGTGGAGATATTACTGTTTGTGCATTTACAATATTCATTGATTTTTGCCATTGAAAAACATCCAGAAATGTTTGAAGCTACTGACTGAATGAAAGGAGCTGGCATCTCACTCTCTTTGAATCTTCTTTATCATGCTAGGATTAGCAGGAAAAAGCAAAAAATTTCAGAATTGCACCTTGCAATGTGGAGATATTACTGTTTGTGCATTTACAATATTCATTGATTTTTGCCATTGAAAAACGTCCAGAAATGTTTGAAGCTACGGACTGAATGAAAGGAGCTGGCATCTCACTCTCTTTGAATCTTCTTTATCATGCTAGGATTAGCAGGAAAAAGCAAAAAATTTCAGAATTGCACCTTGTAATGTGGAGATATTACTGTTTGTGCATTTACAATATTCATTGATTTTTGCCATTGAAATACGTCCAGAAATGTTTGAAGCTACTGACTGAATGAAAGGAGCTGGCATCTCACTCTCTTTGAATCTTCTTTATCATGCTAGGATTAGCAGGAAAAAGCAAAAAATTTCAGAATTGCACCTTGCAATGTGGAGATATTACTGTTTGTGCATTTACAATATTCAATGATTTTTGCCATTGAAAAACGTCCAGAAATGTTTGAAGCTACTGACTGAATGAAAGGAGCTGGCATCTCACTCTCTTTGTATCTTCTTTATCATGCTAGGATTAGCAGGAAAAAGCAAAAAATTTCAGAATTGCACCTTGCAATGTGGAGATATTACTGTTTGTGCATTTACAATATTCATTGATTTTTGCCATTGAAAAACGTCCAGAAATGTTTGAAGCTACTGACTGAATGAAAGGAGCTGGCATCTCACTCTCTTTGAATCTTCTTTATCATGCTAGGATTAGCAGGAAAAAGCAAAAAATTTCAGAATTGCACCTTGCAATGTGGAGATATTACTGTTTGTGCATTTACAATATTCATTGATTTTTGCCATTGAAAAACATCATGTTATTCATATACCAGAAATGTTTGAAGCTACTGACTGAATGAAAGGAGCTGGCATCTCACTCTCTTTGAATCTTCTTTATCATGCTAGGATTAGCAGGAAAAAGCAAAAAATTTCAGAATTGCACCATGCAATGTGGAGATATTACTGTTTGTGCATTTACAATATTCATTGATTTTTGCCATTGAAAAACATCATGTTATTCATATACCAGAAATGTTTGAAGCTACTGACTGATTGAAAAGAGCTGGCATCTCACTCTCTTTGAATCTTCTTTATCATGCTAGGATTAGCAGGAAAAAGCAAAAAATTTCAGAATTGCACCTTGCAATGTGGAGATATTACTGTTTGTGCATTTACAATATTCATTGATTTTTGCCATTGAAAAACGTCCAGAAATGTTTGAAGCTACTGACTGAATGCAAGGAGCTGGAATCTCACTCTCTTTGAATCTTCTTTATCATGCTAGGATTAGCAGGAAAAAGCAAAAAATTTCAGAATTGCACCTTGCAATGTGGAGATATTACTGTTTGTGCATTTACAATATTCATTGATTTTTGCCATTGAAAAACGTCCAGAAATGTTTGAAGCTACTGATTGAATGAAAGGAGCTGGCATCTCACTCTCTTTGAATCTTCTTTATCATGCTAGGATTAGCAGGAAAAAGCAAAAATTTTCAGAATTGCACCTTGCTATGTGGAGATATTACTGTTTGTGCATTTACAATATTCATTGATTTTTCCAATTGAAAAACATCATGTTATTCATATACCAGAAATGTTTGAAGCTACTGACTGAATGAAAGGAGCTGGCATCTCACTCTCTTTGAATCTTCTTTATCATGCTAGGATTAGCAGGAAAAAGCAAAAAATTTCAGAATTGCACCTTGCAATGTGGAGATATTACTGTTTGTGCATTTACAATATTCATTGATTTTTGCCATTGAAAAACGTCCTGAAATGTTTGAAGCTACTGACTGAATGAAAGGAGCTGGCATCTCACTCTCTTTGAATATTCTTTATCATGCTAGGATTAGCAGGAAAAAGCAAAAAATTTCAGAATTGCACCTTGCAATGTGGAGATATTACTGTTTGTGCATTTACAATATTCATTGATTTTTGCCTTTGAAAAACGTCCAGAAATGTTTGAAGCTACTGACTGAATGAAAGGAGCTGGCATCTCACTCTCTTTGAATCTTCTTTATCATGCTAGGATTAGCAGGAAAAAGCAAAAAATTTCAGAATTGCACCTTGCAATGTGGAGATATTACTGTTTGTGCATTTACAATATTCATTGATTTTTGCCATTGAAAAACGTCCAGAAATGTTTGAAGCTACTGACTGAATGAAAGGAGCTGGCATCTCACTCTCTTTGAATCTTCTTTATCATGCTAAGATTAGCAAGAAAAAGCAAAAAATTTCAGAATTGCACCTTGCAATGTGGAGATATTACTGTTTGTGCATTTACAATATTCATTGATTTTTGCCATTGAAAAACGTCCAGAAACGTTTGAAGCTACTGACTGAATGAAAGGAGCTGGCATCTCACTCTCTTTGAATCTTCTTTATCATGCTAGGGTTAGCAGGAAAAAGCAAAAAATTTCAGAATTGCACCTTGCAATGTGGAGATATTACTGTTTGTGCATTTACAATATTCATTGATTTTTGCCATTGAAAAACGTCCAGAAATGTTTGAAGCTACTGACTGAATGAAAGGAGCTGGCATCTCACTCTCTTTGAATCTTCTTTATCATGCTAGGATTAGCAGGAAAAAGCAAAACATTTCAGAATTGCACCTTGCAATGTGGAGATATTACTGTTTGTGCATTTACAATATTCATTGATTTTTGCCATTGAAAAACGTCCAGAAATGTTTGAAGCTACTGACTGAATGAAAGGAGCTGGCATCTCACTCTCTTTGAATCTTCTTTATCATGCTAGGATTAGCAGGAAAAAGCAAAAAATTTCAGAATTGCACCTTGCAATGTGGAGATATTACTGTTTGTGCATTTACAATATTCATTGATTTTTGCCATTGAAAAACGTCCAGAAATGTTTGAAGCTACTGACTGAATGAAAGGAGCTGGCATCTCACTCTCTTTGAATCTTCTTTATCATGCTAGGATTAGCAGGAAAAAGCAAAACATTTCAGAGTTGCACCTTGCAATTTGGAGATATTACTGTTTGTGCATTTACAATATTCATTGATTTTTGCCATTGAAAAACGTCCAGAAATCTTTGAAGCTACTGACTGAATGAAAGGATCTGGCATCTCACTCTCTTTGAATCTTCTTTATCATGCTAGGATTAGCAGGAAAAAGCAAAAAATTTCAGAATTGCACCTTGCAATGCGGAGAAATTACTGTTTGTGCATTTACAATATTCATTGATTTTTGCCATTGAAAAACGTCCAGAAATGTTTGAAGCTACTGACTGAATGAAAGGAGCTGGCATCTCACTCTCTCTGAATCTTCTTTATCATGCTAGGATTAGCAGGAAAAAGCAAAAAATTTCAGAATTGCACCTTGCAATGTGGAGATATTACTGTTTGTGCATTTACAATATTCATTGATTTTTGCCATTGAAAAACGTCCAGAAATGTTTGAAGCTACTGACTGAATGAAAGGAGCTGGCATCTCACTCTCTTTGAATCTTCTTTATCATGCTAGGATTAGCAGGAAAAAGCAAAAAAATTCAGAATTGCACCTTGTAATGTGGAGATATTACTGTTTGTGCATTTACAATATTCATTGATTTTTGCCATTGAAAAACGTCCAGAAATGTTTGAAGCTACTGACTGAATGAAAGGAGCTGGCATCTCACTCTCTTTGAATCTTCTTTATCATGCTAGGATTAGCAGGAAAAAGCAAAAAATTTCAGAATTGCACCTTGCAATGTGGAGATATTACTGTTTGTGCATTTACAATATTCATTGATTTTTGCCATTGAAAAACGTCCAGAAATGTTTGAAGCTACTGACTGAATGAAAGGAGCTGGCATCTCACTCTCTTTGAATCTTCTTTATCATGCTAGGATTAGCAGGAAAAAGCAAAAAATTTCAGAATTGCACCTTGCAATGGGGAGATATTACTGTTTGTGCATTTACAATATTCATTGATTTTTGCCATTGAAAAACATCATGTTATTCATATACCAGAAATGTTTGAAGCTACTGACTGAATGAAAGGAGCTGGCATCTCACTCTCTTTGAATCTTCTTTATCATGCTAGGATTAGCAGGAAAAAGCAAAAAATTTCAGAATTGCACCTTGCAATGTGGAGATATTACTGTTTGTGCATTTACAATATTCATTGATTTTTGCCATTGAAAAACGTCCAGAAATGTTTGAAGCTACTGACTGAATGAAAGGAGCTGGCATCTCACTCTCTTTGAATCTTCTTTATCATGCTAGGATTAGCAGGAAAAAGCAAAACATTTCAGAATTGCACCTTGCAATGTGGAGATATTACTGTTTGTGCATTTACAATATTCATTGATTTTTGCCATTGAAAAACATCATGTTATTCATATACCAGAAATGTTTGAAGCTACTGACTGAATGAAAGGAGCTGGCATCTCACTCTCTTTGAATCTTCTTTATCATGCTAGGATTAGCAGGAAAAAGCAAAAAATTTCAGAATTGCACCTTGCAATGTGGAGATATTACTGTTTGTGCATTTACAATACTCATTGATTTTTGCCATTGAAAAACATCCAGAAATGTTTGAAGCTACTGACTGAATGAAAGGATCTGGCATCTTACTCTCTTTGAATCTTCTTTATCATGCTAGGATTAGCAGGAAAAAGCAAAAAATTTCAGAATTGCACCTTGCAATGCGGAGAAATTACTGTTTGTGCATTTACAATATTCATTGATTTTTGCCATTGAAAAACGTCCAGAAATGTTTGAAGCTACTGACTGAATGAAAGGAGCTGGCATCTCACTCTCTCTGAATCTTCTTTATCATGCTAGGATTAGCAGGAAAAAGCAAAAAATTTCAGAATTGCACCTTGCAATGTGGAGATATTACTGTTTGTGCATTTACAATATTCATTGATTTTTGCCATTGAAAAACGTCCAGAAATGTTTGAAGCTACTGACTGAATGAAAGGAGCTGGCATCTCACTCTCTTTGAATCTTCTTTATCATGCTAGGATTAGCAGGAAAAAGCAAAAAATTTCAGAATTGCACCTTGCAATGTGGAGATATTACTGTTTGTGCATTTACAATATTCATTGATTTTTGCCATTGAAAAACGTCCAGAAATGTTTGAAGCTACTGACTGAATGAAAGGAGCTGGCATCTCACTCTCTTTGAATCTTCTTTATCATGCTAGGATTAGCAGGAAAAAGCAAAAAATTTCAGAATTGCACCTTGCAATGTGGAGATATTACTGTTTGTGCATTTACAATATTCATTAATTTTTGCCATTGAAAAACGTCCAGAAATGTTTGAAGCTACTGACTGAATGAAAGGAGCTGGCATCTCACTCTCTTTGAATCTTCTGTATCATGCTAGGATTAGCAGGAAAAAGCAAAAAATTTCAGAATTGCACCTTGCAATGGGGAGATATTACTGTTTGTGCATTTACAATATTCATTGATTTTTGCCATTGAAAAACATCATGTTATTCATATACCAGAAATGTTTGAAGCTACTGACTGAATGAAAGGAGCTGGCATCTCACTCTCTTTGAATCTTCTTTATCATGCTAGGATTAGCAGGAAAAAGCAAAAAATTTCAGAATTGCACCTTGCAATGTGGAGATATTACTGTTTGTGCATTTACAATATTCATTGATTTTTGCCATTGAAAAACGTCCAGAAATGTTTGAAGATACTGACTGAATGAAAGGAGCTGGCATCTCACTCTCTTTGAATCTTCTTTATCATGCTAGGATTAGCAGGAAAAAGCAAAAAATTTCAGAATTGCACCTTGCAATGTGGAGATATTACTGTTTGTGCATTTACAATATTCATTGATTTTTGCCATTGAAAAACGTCCAGAAATGTTTGAAGCTACTGACTGAATGAAAGGAGCTGGCATCTCACTCTCTTTGAATCTTCTTTATCATGCTAGGATTAGCAGGAAAAAGCAAAACATTTCAGAATTGCACCTTGCAATGTGGAGATATTACTGTTTGTGCATTTACAATATTCATTGATTTTTGCCATTGAAAAACGTCCAGAAATGTTTGAAGCTACTGACTGAATGAAAGGAGCTGGCATCTCACTCTCTTTGAATCTTCTTTATCATGCTAGGATTAGCAGGAAAAAGCAAAAAATTTCAGAATTGCACCTTGCAATGTGGAGATATTACTGTTTGTGCATTTACAATATTCATTGATTTTTGTCATTGAAAAACGTCCAGAAATGTTTGAAGCTACTGACTGAATGAAAGGAGCTGGCATCTCACTCTCTTTGAATCTTCTTTATCATGCTAGGATTAGCAGGAAAAAGCAAAAAATTTCAGAATTGCACCTTGCAATGCGGAGAAATTACTGTTTGTGCATTTACAATATTCATTGATTTTTGCCATTGAAAAACGTCCAGAAATGTTTGAAGCTACTGACTGAATGAAAGGAGCTGGCATCTCACTCTCTCTGAATCTTCTTTATCATGCTAGGATTAGCAGGAAAAAGCAAAAAATTTCAGAATTGCACCTTGCAATGTGGAGATATTACTGTTTGTGCATTTACAATATTCATTGATTTTTGCCATTGAAAAACGTCCAGAAATGTTTGAAGCTACTGACTGAATGAAAGGAGCTGGCATCTCACTCTCTTTGAATCTTCTTTATCATGCTAGGATTAGCAGGAAAAAGCAAAAAATTTCAGAATTGCACCTTGCAATGTGGAGATATTACTGTTTGTGCATTTACAATATTCATTGATTTTTGCCATTGAAAAACGTCCAGAAATGTTTGAAGCTACTGAATGAATGAAAGGAGCTGGCATCTCACTCTCTTTGAATCTTCTTTATCATGCTAGGATTAGCAGGAAAAAGCAAAAAATTTCAGAATTGCACCTTGTAATGTGGAGATATTACTGTTTGTGCATTTACAATATTCATTGATTTTTGCCATTGAAAAACGTCCAGAAATGTTTGAAGCTACTGACTGAATGAAAGAAGCTGGCATCTCACTCTCTTTGAATCTTCTTTATCATGCTAGGATTAGCAGGAAAAAGCAAAAAATTTCAGAATTGCACCTTGCAATGTGGAGATATTACTGTTTGTGCATTTACAATATTCATTGATTTTTGCCATTGAAAAACGTCCAGAAATGTTTGAAGCTACTGACTGAATGAAAGGAGCTGGCATCTCACTCTCTTTGAATCTTCATTATCATGCTAGGATTAGCAGGAAAAAGCAAAAAATTTCAGAATTGCACCTTGCAATGTGGAGATATTACTGTTTGTGCATTTACAATATTCATTGATTTTTGCCATTGAAAAACATCATGTTATTCATATACCAGAAATGTTTGAAGCTACTGACTGAATGAAAGGAGCTGGCATCTCACTCTCTTTGAATCTTCTTTATCATGCTAGGATTAGCAGGAAAAAGCAAAAAATTTCAGAATTGCACCTTGCAATGTGGAGATATTACTGTTTGTGCATTTACAATATTCATTGATTTTTGCCATTGAAAAACGTCCAGAAATGTTTGAAGCTACTGACTGAATGAAAGGAGCTGGCATCTCACTCTCTTTGAATCTTCTTTATCATGCTAGGATTAGCAGGAAAAAGCAAAAAAATTCAGAATTGCACCTTGCAATGTGGAGATATTACTGTTTGTGCATTTACAATATTCATTGATTTTTGCCACTGAAAAACATCATGTTATTCATATACCAGAAATGTTTGAAGCTACTGGCTGAATGAAAAGAGCTGGCATCTCACTCTCTTTGAATCTTCTTTATCATGCTAGGATTAGCAGGAAAAAGCAAAAAATTTCAGAATTGCACCTTGCAATGTGGAGATATTACTGTTTGTGCATTTACAATATTCATTGATTTTTGCCATTGAAAAACGTCCAGAAATGTTTGAAGCTACTGACTGAATGAAAGGAGCTGGCATCTCACTCTCTTTGAATCTTCTTTATCATGCTAGGATTAGCAGGAAAAAGCAAAAAATTTCAGAATTGCACCTTGCAATGTGGAGATATTACTGTTTGTGCATTTACAATATTCATTGATTTTTGCCATTGAAAAACGTCCAGAAATGTTTGAAGCTACTGACTGAATGAAAGGAGCTGGCATCTCACTCTCTTTGAATCTTCTTTATCATGCTAGGATTAGCAGGAAAAAGCAAAACATTTCAGAATTGCACCTTGCAATGTGGAGATATTACTGTTTGTGCATTTACAATATTCATTGATTTTTGCCATTGAAAAACGTCCAGAAATGTTTGAAGCTACTGAATGAATGAAAGGAGCTGGCATCTCACTCTCTTTGAATCTTCTTTATCATGCTAGGATTAGCAGGAAAAAGCAAAAAATTTCAGAATTGCACCTTGTAATGTGGAGATATTACTGTTTGTGCATTTACAATATTCATTGATTTTTGCCATTGAAAAACGTCCAGAAATGTTTGAAGCTACTGACTGAATGAAAGGAGCTGGCATCTCACTCTCTTTGAATCTTCTTTATCATGCTAGGATTAGCAGGAAAAAGCAAAAAATTTCAGAATTGCACCTTGCAATGTGGAGATATTACTGTTTGTGCATTTACAATATTCATTGATTTTTGCCATTGAAAAACGTCCAGAAATGTTTGAAGCTACTGACTGAATGAAAGGAGCTGGCATCTCACTCTCTTTGAATCTTCTTTATCATGCTAGGATTAGCAGGAAAAAGCAAAAAATTTCAGAATTGCACCTTGCAATGTGGAGATATTACTGTTTGTGCATTTACAATATTCATTGATTTTTGCCATTGAAAAACATCATGTTATTCATATACCAGAAATGTTTGAAGCTACTGACTGAATGAAAGGAGCTGGCATCTCACTCTCTTTGAATCTTCTTTATCATGCTAGGATTAGCAGGAAAAAGCAAAAAATTTCAGAATTGCACCTTGCAATGTGGAGATATTACTGTTTGTGCATTTACAATATTCATTGATTTTTGCCATTGAAAAACGTCCAGAAATGTTTGAAGCTACTGACTGAATGAAAGGAGCTGGCATCTCACTCTCTTTGAATCTTCTTTATCATGCTAGGATTAGCAGGAAAAAGCAAAAAAATTCAGAATTGCACCTTGCAATGTGGAGATATTACTGTTTGTGCATTTACAATATTCATTGATTTTTGCCACTGAAAAACATCATGTTATTCATATACCAGAAATGTTTGAAGCTACTGGCTGAATGAAAAGAGCTGGCATCTCACTCTCTTTGAATCTTCTTTATCATGCTAGGATTAGCAGGAAAAAGCAAAAAATTTCAGAATTGCACCTTGCAATGTGGAGATATTACTGTTTGTGCATTTACAATATTCATTGATTTTTGCCATTGAAAAACGTCCAGAAATGTTTGAAGCTACTGACTGAATGAAAGGAGCTGGCATCTCACTCTCTTTGAATCTTCTTTATCATGCTAGGATTAGCAGGAAAAAGCAAAAAATTTCAGAATTGCACCTTGCAATGTGGAGATATTACTGTTTGTGCATTTACAATATTCATTGATTTTTGCCATTGAAAAACGTCCAGAAATGTTTGAAGCTACTGACTGAATGAAAGGAGCTGGCATCTCACTCTCTTTGAATCTTCTTTATCATGCTAGGATTAGCAGGAAAAAGCAAAACATTTCAGAATTGCACCTTGCAATGTGGAGATATTACTGTTTGTGCATTTACAATATTCATTGATTTTTGCCATTGAAAAACGTCCAGAAATGTTTGAAGCTACTGACTGAATGAAAGGAGCTGGCATCTCACTCTCTTTGAATCTTCTTTATCATGCTAGGATTAGCAGGAAAAAGCAAAAAATTTCAGAATTGCACCTTGCAATGTGGAGATATTACCGTTTGTGCATTTACAATATTCATTGATTTTTGCCATTGAAAAACGTCCAGAAATGTTTGAAGCTACTGACTGAATGAAAGGAGCTGGCATCTCACTCTCTTTGAATCTTCTTTATCATGCTAGGATTAGCAGGAAAAAGCAAAAAATTTCAGAATTGCACCTTGCAATGTGGAGATATTACTGTTTGTGCATTTACAATATTCATTGATTTTTGCCATTGAAAAACAACATGTTATTCATATACCAGAAATGTTTGAAGCTACTGACTGAATGAAAGGAGCTGGCATCTCACTCTCTTTGAATCTTCTTTATCATGCTAGGATTAGCAGGAAAAAGCAAAAAATTTCAGAATTGCACCTTGCAATGTGGAGATATTACTGTTTGTGCATTTACAATATTCATTGATTTTTGCCATTGAAAAACGTCCAGAAATGTTTGAAGCTACTGACTGAATGAAAGGAGCTGGCATCTCACTCTCTTTGAATCTTCTTTATCATGCTAGGATTAGCAGGAAAAAGCAAAAAATTTCAGAATTGCACCTTGCAATGTGGAGATATTACTGTTTGTGCATTTACAATATTCATTGATTTTTGCCATTGAAAAACGTCCAGAAATGTTTGAAGCTACTGACTGAATGAAAGGAGCTGGCATCTCACTCTCTTTGAATCTTCTTTATCATGCTAGGATTAGCAGGAAAAAGCAAAAAATTTCAGAATTGCACCTTGCAATGTGGAGATATTAGTGTTTGTGCATTTACAATATTCATTGATTTTTGCCATTGAAAAACGTCCAGAAATGTTTGAAGCTACTGACTGAATGAAAGGAGCTGGCATCTCACTCTCTTTGAATCTTCTTTATCATGCTAGGATTAGCAAGAAAAAGCAAAAAAATTCAGAATTGCACCTTGCAATGTGGAGATATTACTGTTTGTGCATTTACAATATTCATTGATTTTTGCCATTGAAAAACGTCCAGAAATGTTTGAAGCTACTGACTGAATGAAAGGAGCTGGCATCTCACTCTCTTTGAATCTTCTTTATCATGCTAGGATTAGCAGGAAAAAGCAAAAAATTTCAGAATTGCACCTTGCAATGTGGAGATATTACTGTTTGTGCATTTACAATATTCATTGATTTTTGCCATTGAAAAACGTCCAGAAATGTTTTAAGCTACTGACTGAACGAAAGGAGCTGGCATCTCACTCTCTTTGAATCTTCTTTATCATGCTAGGATTAGCAGGAAAAAGCAAAACATTTCAGAATTGCACCTTGCAATGTGGAGATATTACTGTTTCTGCATTTACAATATTCATTGATTTTTGCCATTGAAAAACATCATGTTATTCATATACCAGAAATGTTTGAAGCTACTGACTGAATGAAAGGAGCTGGCATCTCACTCTCTTTGAATCTTCTTTATCATGCTAGGATTAGCAGGAAAAAGCAAAAAATTTCAGAATTGCACCTTGCAATGTGGAGATATTACTGTTTGTGCATTTACAATATTCATTGATTTTTGCCATTGAAAAACGTCCTGAAATGTTTGAAGCTACTGACTGAATGAAAGAAGCTGGCATCTCACTCTCTTTGAATCTTCTTTATCATGCTAGGATTAGCAGGAAAAAGCAAAAAATTTCAGAATTGCACCTTGCAATGTGGAGATATTACTGTTTGTGCATTTACAATATTCATTGATTTTTGCCATTGAAAAACGTCCAGAAATGTTTGAAGCTACTGACTGAATGAAAGGAGCTGGCATCTCACTCTCTTTGAATCTTCTTTATCATGCTAGGATTAGCAGGAAAAAGCAAAAAATTTCAGAATTGCACCTTGCAATGTGGAGATATTACTGTTTGTGCATTTACAATATTCATTGATTTTTGCCATTGAAAAACGTCCAGAAATGTTTGAAGCTACTGACTGAATGAAAGGAGCTGGCATCTCACTCTCTTTGAATCTTCTTTATCATGCTAGGATTAGCAGGAAAAAGCAAAAAATTTCAGAATTGCACCATGCAATGTGGAGATATTACTGTTTGTGCATTTACAATATTCATTGATTTTTGCCATTGAAAAACATCATCTTATTCATATACCAGAAATGTTTGAAGCTACTGACTGAATGAAAGGAGCTGGCATCTCACTCTCTTTGAATCTTCTTTATCATGCTAGGATTAGCAGGAAAAAGCAAAAAATTTCAGAATTGCACCTTGCAATGTGGAGATATTACTGTTTGTGCATTTACAATATTCATTGATTTTTGCCATTGAAAAACATCCAGAAATGTTTGAAGCTACTGACTGAATGAAAGGAGCTGGCATCTCACTCTCTTTGAATCTTCTTTATCATGCTAGGATTAGCAGGAAAAAGCAAAACATTTCAGAATTGCACCTTGCAATGTGGAGATATTACTGTTTGTGCATTTACAATATTCATTGATTTTTGCCATTGAAAAACATCATGTTATTCATATACCAGAAATGTTTGAAGCTACTGACTGAATGAAAGGAGCTGGCATCTCACTCTCTTTGAATCTTCTTTATCATGCTAGGATTAGCAGGAAAAAGCAAAAAATTTCAGAATTGCACCTTGCAATGTGGAGATAATACTGTTTGTGCATTTACAATATTCATTGATTTTTGCCATTGAAAAACGTCCAGAAATGTTTGAAGCTACTGACTGAATGAAAGGAGCTGGCATCTCACTCTCTTTGAATCTTCTTTATCATGCTAGGATTAGCAGGAAAAAGCAAAAAATTTCAGAATTGCACCTTGCAATGCGGAGAAATTACTGTTTGTGCATTTACAATATTCATTGATTTTTGCCATTGAAAAACGTCCAGAAATGTTTGAAGCTACTGACTGAATGAAAGGAGCTGGCATCTCACTCTCTCTGAATCTTCTTTATCATGCTAGGATTAGCAGGAAAAAGCAAAAAATTTCAGAATTGCACCTTGCAATGTGGAGATATTACTGTTTGTGCATTTACAATATTCATTGATTTTTGCCATTGAAAAACGTCCAGAAATGTTTGAAGCTACTGACTGAATGAAAGGAGCTGGCATCTTACTCTCTTTGAATCTTCTTTATCATGCTAGGATTAGCAGGAAAAAGCAAAAAATTTCAGAATTGCACCTTGCAATGTGGAGATATTACTGTTCGTGCATTTACAATATTCATTGATTTTTGCCATTGAAAAACGTCCAGAAATGTTTGAAGCTACTGACTGAATGAAAGGAGCTGGCATCTCACTCTCTTTGAATCTTCTTTATCATGCTAGGATTAGCAGGAAAAAGCAAAAAATTTCAGAATTGCACCTTGTAATGTGGAGATATTACTGTTTGTGCATTTACAATATTCATAGATTTTTTCCATTGAAAAACGTCCAGAAATGTTTGAAGCTACTGACTGAATGAAAGGAGCTGGCATCTCACTCTCTTTGAATCTTCTTTATCATGCTAGGATTAGCAGGAAAAAGCAAAAAATTTCAGAATTGCACCTTGCAATGTGGAGATATTACTGTTTGTGCATTTACAATATTCATTGATTTTTGCCATTGAAAAACGTCCAGAAATGTTTGAAGCTACTGACTGAATGAAAGGAGCTGGCATCTCACTCTCTTTGAATCTTCTTTATCATGCTAGGATTAGCAGGAAAAAGCAAAAAACTTCAGAATTGCACCATGCAATGTGGAGATATTACTGTTTGTGCATTTACAATATTCATTAATTTTTGCCATTGAAAAACATCCAGAAATGTTTGAAGCTACTGACTGAATGAAAGGAGCTGGCATCTCACTCTCTTTGAATCTTCTTTATCATGCTAGGATTAGCAGGAAAAAGCAAAAAATTTCAGAATTGCACCTTGCAATGTGGAGATATTACTGTTTGTGCATTTACAATATTCATTGATTTTTTCCATTGAAAAACGTCCAGAAATGTTTGAAGCTACTGACTGAATGAAAGGAGCTGGCATCTCACTCTCTTTGAATCTTCTTTATCATGCTAGGATTAGCAGGAAAAAGCAAAAAATTTCAGAATTGCACCTTGTAATGTGGAGATATTACTGTTTGTGCATTTACAATATTCATAGATTTTTTCCATTGAAAAACGTCCAGAAATGTTTGAAGCTACTGACTGAATGAAAGGAGCTGGCATCTCACTCTCTTTGAATCTTCTTTATCATGCTAGGATTAGCAGGAAAAAGCAAAAAATTTCAGAATTGCACCTTGCAATGTGGAGATATTACTGTTTGTGCATTTACAATATTCATTGATTTTTGCCATTGAAAAACATCATGTTATTCATATACCAGAAATGTTTGAAGCCACTGACTGAATGAAAGGAGCTGGCATCTCACTCTCTTTGAATCTTCTTTATCATGCTAGGATTAGCAGGAAAAAGCAAAAAATTTCAGAATTGCACCTTGCAATGTGGAGATATTACTGTTTGTGCATTTACAATATTCATTGATTTTTGCCATTGAAAAACGTCCAGAAATGTTTGAAGCTACTGACTGAATGAAAGGAGCTGGCATCTCACTCTCTTTGAATCTTCTTTATCATGCTAGGATTAGCAGGAAAAAGCAAAAAATTTCAGAATTGCACCTTGCAATGTGGAGATATTACTGTTTGTGCATTTACAATATTCATTGATTTTTGCCATTGAAAAACATCATGTTATTCATATACCAGAAATGTTTGAAGCTACTGACTGAATGAAAAGAGCTGGCATCTCACTCTCTTTGAATCTTCTTTATCATGCTA
Organism: Phyllobates terribilis; assembly: GCF_046119375.1. Lineage (NCBI taxonomy): Eukaryota > Metazoa > Chordata > Amphibia > Anura > Dendrobatidae > Phyllobates > Phyllobates terribilis. The sequence goes on from NW_027362901.1 coordinate 1,400,131, forward strand.
GGATTAGCAGGAAAAAGCAAAAAATTTCAGAATTGCACCTTGCAATGTGGAGATATTACTGTTTGTGCATTTACTATATTCATTGATTTTTGCCATTGAAAAACGTCCAGAAATGTTTGAAGCTACTGACTGAATGAAAGGAGCTGGCATCTCACTCTCTTTGAATCTTCTTTATCATGCTAGGATTAGCAGGAAAAAGCAAAAAATTTCAGAATTGCACCTTGCAATGTGGAGATATTACTGTTTGTGCATTTACAATATTCATTGATTTTTGCCATTGAAAAACGTCCAGAAATGTTTGAAGCTACTGACTGAATGAAAGGAGCTGGCATCTCACTCTCTTTGAATCTTCTTTATCATGCTAGGATTAGCAGGAAAAAGCAAAAAATTTCAGAATTGCACCTTGCAATGTGGAGATATTATTGTTTGTGCATTTACAATATTCATTGATTTTTGCCATTGAAAAACGTCCAGAAATGTTTGAAGCTACTAATTGAATGAAAGGAGCTGGCATCTCACTCTCTTTGAATCTTCTTTATCATGCTAGGATTAGCAGGAAAAAGCAAATAATTTCAGAATTGCACCTTGCAATGTGGAGATATTACTGTTTGTGCATTTACAATATTCATTGATTTTTGCCATTGAAAAACATCATGTTATTCATATACCAGAAATGTTTGAAGCTACTGACTGAATGAAAGGAGCTGGCATCTCACTCTCTTTGAATCTTCTTTATCATGCTAGGATTAGCAGGAAAAAGCAAAAAATTTCAGAATTGCACCTTGCAATGTGGAGATATTACTGTTTGTGCATTTACAATATTCATTGATTTTTGCCATTGAAAAACGTCCTGAAATGTTTGAAGCTACTGACTGAATGAAAGGAGCTGGCATCTCACTCTCTTTGAATCTTCTTTATCATGCTAGGATTAGCAGGAAAAAGCAAAAAATTTCAGAATTGCACCTTGCAATGTGGAGATATTACTGTTTGTGCATTTACAATATTCATTGATTTTTGCCATTGAAAAACGTCCAGAAATGTTTGAAGCTACTGACTGAATGAAAGGAGCTGGCATCTCACTCTCTTTGAATCTTCTTTATCATGCTAGGATTAGCAGGAAAAAGCAAAAAATTTCAGAATTGCACCATGCAATGTGGAGATATTACTGTTTGTGCATTTACAATATTCATTAATTTTTGCCATTGAAAAACGTCCAGAAATGTTTGAAGCTACTGACTGAATGAAAGGAGCTGGCATCTCACTCTCTTTGAATCTTCTTTATCATGCTAGGATTAGCAGGAAAAAGCAAAAAATTTCAGAATTGCACCTTGCAATGTGGAGATATTACTGTTTGTGCATTTACAATATTCATTGATTTTTGCCATTGAAAAACATCAAGTTATTCATATACCAGAAATGTTTGAAGCTACTGACTGAATGAAAGGAGCTGGCATCTCACTCTCTTTGAATCTTCTTTATCATGCTAGGATTAGCAGGAAAAAGCAAAAAATTTCAGAATTGCACCTTGCAATGTGGAGATATTACTGTTTGTGCATTTACAATATTCATTGATTTTTGCCATTGAAAAACATCATGTTATTCATATACCAGAAATGTTTGAAGCTACTGACTGAATGAAAAGAGCTGGCATCTCACTCTCTTTGAATCTTCTTTATCATGCTAGGATTAGCAGGAAAAAGCAAAAAATTTCAGAATTGCACCTTGCAATGTGGAGATATTACTGTTTGTGCATTTACTATATTCATTGATTTTTGCCATTGAAAAACGTCCAGAAATGTTTGAAGCTACTGACTGAATGAAAGGAGCTGGCATCTCACTCTCTTTGAATCTTCTTTATCATGCTAGGATTAGCAGGAAAAAGCAAAAAATTTCAGAATTGCACCTTGCAATGTGGAGATATTACTGTTTGTGCATTTACAATATTCATTGATTTTTGCCATTGAAAAACGTCCAGAAATGTTTGAAGCTACTGACTGAATGAAAGGAGCTGGCATCTCACTCTCTTTGAATCTTCTTTATCATGCTAGGATTAGCAGGAAAAAGCAAAAAATTTCAGAATTGCACCTTGCAATGTGGAGATATTATTGTTTGTGCATTTACAATATTCATTGATTTTTGCCATTGAAAAACGTCCAGAAATGTTTGAAGCTACTAATTGAATGAAAGGATCTGGCATCTCACTCTCTTTGAATCTTCTTTATCATGCTAGGATTAGCAGGAAAAAGCAAATAATTTCAGAATTGCACCTTGCAATGTGGAGATATTACTGTTTGTGCATTTACAATATTCATTGATTTTTGCCATTGAAAAACATCATGTTATTCATATACCAGAAATGTTTGAAGCTACTGACTGAATGAAAGGAGCTGGCATCTCACTCTCTTTGAATCTTCTTTATCATGCTAGGATTAGCAGGAAAAAGCAAAAAATTTCAGAATTGCACCTTGCAATGTGGAGATATTACTGTTTGTGCATTTACAATATTCATTGATTTTTGCCATTGAAAAACGTCCTGAAATGTTTGAAGCTACTGACTGAATGAAAGGAGCTGGCATCTCACTCTCTTTGAATCTTCTTTATCATGCTAGGATTAGCAGGAAAAAGCAAAAAATTTCAGAATTGCACCTTGCAATGTGGAGATATTACTGTTTGTGCATTTACAATATTCATTGATTTTTGCCATTGAAAAACGTCCAGAAATGTTTGAAGCTACTGACTGAATGAAAGGAGCTGGCATCTCACTCTCTTTGAATCTTCTTTATCATGCTAGGATTAGCAGGAAAAAGCAAAAAATTTCAGAATTGCACCATGCAATGTGGAGATATTACTGTTTGTGCATTTACAATATTCATTAATTTTTGCCATTGAAAAACGTCCAGAAATGTTTGAAGCTACTGACTGAATGAAAGGAGCTGGCATCTCACTCTCTTTGAATCTTCTTTATCATGCTAGGATTAGCAGGAAAAAGCAAAAAATTTCAGAATTGCACCTTGCAATGTGGAGATATTACTGTTTGTGCATTTACAATATTCATTGATTTTTGCCATTGAAAAACATCAAGTTATTCATATACCAGAAATGTTTGAAGCTACTGACTGAATGAAAGGAGCTGGCATCTCACTCTCTTTGAATCTTCTTTATCATGCTAGGATTAGCAGGAAAAAGCAAAAAATTTCAGAATTGCACCTTGCAATGTGGAGATATTACTGTTTGTGCATTTACAATATTCATTGATTTTTGCCATTGAAAAACGTCCAGAAATGTTTGAAGCTACTGACTGAATGCAAGGAGCTGGCATCTCACTCTCTTTGAATCTTCTTTATCATGCTAGGATTAGCAGGAAAAAGCAAAAAATTTCAGAATTGCACCTTGCAATGTGGAGATATTACTGTTTGTGCATTTACAATATTCATTGATTTTTGCCATTGAAAAACATCATGTTATTCATATACCAGAAATGTTTGAAGCTACTGACTAAATGAAAAGAGCTGGCATCTCACTCTCTTTGAATCTTCTTTATCATGCTAGGATTAGCAGGAAAAAGCAAAAAATTTCAGAATTGCACCTTGCAATGTGGAGATATTACTGTTTGTGCATTTACAATATTCATTGATTTTTGCCATTGAAAAACATCCAGAAATGTTTGAAGCTACTGACTGAATGAAAGGAGCTGGCATCTCACTCTCTTTGAATATTCTTTATCATGCTAGGATTAGCAGGAAAAAGCAAAACATTTCAGAATTGCACCTTGCAATGTGGAGATATTACTGTTTGTGCATTTACAATATTCATTGATTTTTGCCATTGAAAAACATCATGTTATTCATATACCAGAAATGTTTGAAGCTACTGACTGAATGAAAGGAGCTGGCATCTCACTCTCTTTGAATCTTCTTTATCATGCTAGGATTAGCAGGAAAAAGCAAAAAATTTCAGAATTGCACCTTGCAATGTGGAGATAATACTGTTTGTGCATTTACAATATTCATTGATTTTTGCCATTGAAAAACGTCCAGAAATGTTTGAAGCTACTGACTGAATGAAAGGAGCTGGCATCTCACTCTCTTTGAATCTTCTTTATCATGCTAGGATTAGCAGGAAAAAGCAAAAAATTTCAGAATTGCACCTTGCAATGCGGAGAAATTACTGTTTGTGCATTTACAATATTCATTGATTTTTGCCATTGAAAAACGTCCAGAAATGTTTGAAGCTACTGACTGAATGAAAGGAGCTGGCATCTCACTCTCTCTGAATCTTCTTTATCATGCTAGGATTAGCAGGAAAAAGCAAAAAATTTCAGAATTGCACCTTGCAATGTGGAGATATTACTGTTTGTGCATTTACAATATTCATTGATTTTTGCCATTGAAAAACGTCCAGAAATGTTTGAAGCTACTGACTGAATGAAAGGAGCTGGCATCTTACTCTCTTTGAATCTTCTTTATCATGCTAGGATTAGCAGGAAAAAGCAAAAAATTTCAGAATTGCACCTTGCAATGTGGAGATATTACTGTTTGTGCATTTACAATATTCATTGATTTTTGCCATTGAAAAACGTCCAGAAATGTTTGAAGCTACTGACTGAATGAAAGGAGCTGGCATCTCACTCTCTTTGAATCTTCTTTATCATGCTAGGATTAGCAGGAAAAAGCAAAAAATTTCAGAATTGCACCTTGTAATGTGGAGATATTACTGTTTGTGCATTTACAATATTCATAGATTTTTTCCATTGAAAAACGTCCAGAAATGTTTGAAGCTACTGACTGAATGAAAGGAGCTGGCATCTCACTCTCTTTGAATCTTCTTTATCATGCTAGGATTAGCAGGAAAAAGCAAAAAATTTCAGAATTGCACCTTGCAATGTGGAGATATTACTGTTTGTGCATTTACAATATTCATTGATTTTTGCCATTGAAAAACGTCCAGAAATGTTTGAAGCTACTGACTGAATGAAAGGAGCTGGCATCTCACTCTCTTTGAATCTTCTTTATCATGCTAGGATTAGCAGGAAAAAGCAAAAAACTTCAGAATTGCACCATGCAATGTGGAGATATTACTGTTTGTGCATTTACAATATTCATTAATTTTTGCCATTGAAAAACATCCAGAAATGTTTGAAGCTACTGACTGAATGAAAGGAGCTGGCATCTCACTCTCTTTGAATCTTCTTTATCATGCTAGGATTAGCAGGAAAAAGCAAAAAATTTCAGAATTGCACCTTGCAATGTGGAGATATTACTGTTTGTGCATTTACAATATTCATTGATTTTTTCCATTGAAAAACGTCCAGAAATGTTTGAAGCTACTGACTGAATGAAAGGAGCTGGCATCTCACTCTCTTTGAATCTTCTTTATCATGCTAGGATTAGCAGGAAAAAGCAAAAAATTTCAGAATTGCACCTTGTAATGTGGAGATATTACTGTTTGTGCATTTACAATATTCATAGATTTTTTCCATTGAAAAACGTCCAGAAATGTTTGAAGCTACTGACTGAATGAAAGGAGCTGGCATCTCACTCTCTTTGAATCTTCTTTATCATGCTAGGATTAGCAGGAAAAAGCAAAAAATTTCAGAATTGCACCTTGCAATGTGGAGATATTACTGTTTGTGCATTTACAATATTCATTGATTTTTGCCATTGAAAAACGTCCAGAAATGTTTGAAGCTACTGACTGAATGAAAGGAGCTGGCATCTCACTCTCTTTGAATCTTCTTTATCATGCTAGGATTAGCAGGAAAAAGCAAAAAACTTCAGAATTGCACCATGCAATGTGGAGATATTACTGTTTGTGCATTTACAATATTCATTAATTTTTGCCATTGAAAAACATCCAGAAATGTTTGAAGCTACTGACTGAATGAAAGGAGCTGGCATCTCACTCTCTTTGAATCTTCTTTATCATGCTAGGATTAGCAGGAAAAAGCAAAAAATTTCAGAATTGCACCTTGCAATGTGGAGATATTACTGTTTGTGCATTTACAATATTCATTGATTTTTGCCATTGAAAAACATCATGTTATTCATATACCAGAAATGTTTGAAGCCACTGACTGAATGAAAGGAGCTGGCATCTCACTCTCTTTGAATCTTCTTTATCATGCTAGGATTAGCAGGAAAAAGCAAAAAATTTCAGAATTGCACCTTGCAATGTGGAGATATTACTGTTTGTGCATTTACAATATTCATTGATTTTTGCCATTGAAAAACGTCCAGAAATGTTTGAAGCTACTGACTGAATGAAAGGAGCTGGCATCTCACTCTCTTTGAATCTTCTTTATCATGCTAGGATTAGCAGGAAAAAGCAAAAAATTTCAGAATTGCACCTTGCAATGTGGAGATATTACTGTTTGTGCATTTACAATATTCATTGATTTTTGCCATTGAAAAACATCATGTTATTCATATACCAGAAATGTTTGAAGCTACTGACTGAATGAAAAGAGCTGGCATCTCACTCTCTTTGAATCTTCTTTATCATGCTAGGATTAGCAGGAAAAAGCAAAAAATTTCAGAATTGCACCTTGCAATGTGGAGATATTACTGTTTGTGCATTTACTATATTCATTGATTTTTGCCATTGAAAAACGTCCAGAAATGTTTGAAGCTACTGACTGAATGAAAGGAGCTGGCATCTCACTCTCTTTGAATCTTCTTTATCATGCTAGGATTAGCAGGAAAAAGCAAAAAATTTCAGAATTGCACCTTGCAATGTGGAGATATTACTGTTTGTGCATTTACAATATTCATTGATTTTTGCCATTGAAAAACGTCCAGAAATGTTTGAAGCTACTGACTGAATGAAAGGAGCTGGCATCTCACTCTCTTTGAATCTTCTTTATCATGCTAGGATTAGCAGGAAGAAGCAAAAAATTTCAGAATTGCACCTTGCAATGTGGAGATATTATTGTTTGTGCATTTACAATATTCATTGATTTTTGCCATTGAAAAACGTCCAGAAATGTTTGAAGCTACTAATTGAATGAAAGGAGCTGGCATCTCACTCTCTTTGAATCTTCTTTATCATGCTAGGATTAGCAGGAAAAAGCAAATAATTTCAGAATTGCACCTTGCAATGTGGAGATATTACTGTTTGTGCATTTACAATATTCATTGATTTTTGCCATTGAAAAACATCATGTTATTCATATACCAGAAATGTTTGAAGCTACTGACTGAATGAAAGGAGCTGGCATCTCACTCTCTTTGAATCTTCTTTATCATGCTAGGATTAGCAGGAAAAAGCAAAAAATTTCAGAATTGCACCTTGCAATGTGGAGATATTACTGTTTGTGCATTTACAATATTCATTGATTTTTGCCATTGAAAAACGTCCTGAAATGTTTGAAGCTACTGACTGAATGAAAGGAGCTGGCATCTCACTCTCTTTGAATCTTCTTTATCATGCTAGGATTAGCAGGAAAAAGCAAAAAATTTCAGAATTGCACCTTGCAATGTGGAGATATTACTGTTTGTGCATTTACAATATTCATTGATTTTTGCCATTGAAAAACGTCCAGAAATGTTTGAAGCTACTGACTGAATGAAAGGAGCTGGCATCTCACTCTCTTTGAATCTTCTTTATCATGCTAGGATTAGCAGGAAAAAGCAAAAAATTTCAGAATTGCACCATGCAATGTGGAGATATTACTGTTTGTGCATTTACAATATTCATTAATTTTTGCCATTGAAAAACGTCCAGAAATGTTTGAAGCTACTGACTGAATGAAAGGAGCTGGCATCTCACTCTCTTTGAATCTTCTTTATCATGCTAGGATTAGCAGGAAAAAGCAAAAAATTTCAGAATTGCACCTTGCAATGTGGAGATATTACTGTTTGTGCATTTACAATATTCATTGATTTTTGCCATTGAAAAACATCAAGTTATTCATATACCAGAAATGTTTGAAGCTACTGACTGAATGAAAGGAGCTGGCATCTCACTCTCTTTGAATCTTCTTTATCATGCTAGGATTAGCAGGAAAAAGCAAAAAATTTCAGAATTGCACCTTGCAATGTGGAGATATTACTGTTTGTGCATTTACAATATTCATTGATTTTTGCCATTGAAAAACGTCCAGAAATGTTTGAAGCTACTGACTGAATGCAAGGAGCTGGCATCTCACTCTCTTTGAATCTTCTTTATCATGCTAGGATTAGCAGGAAAAAGCAAAAAATTTCAGAATTGCACCTTGCAATGTGGAGATATTACTGTTTGTGCATTTACAATATTCATTGATTTTTGCCATTGAAAAACGTCCAGAAATGTTTGAAGCTACTGACTGAATGAAAGGAGCTGGCATCTCACTCTCTTTGAATCTTCTTTATCATGCTAGGATTAGCAGGAAAAAGCAAAAAATTTCAGAATTGCACCATGCAATGTGGAGATATTACTGTTTGTGCATTTACAATATTCATTAATTTTTGCCATTGAAAAACGTCCAGAAATGTTTGAAGCTACTGACTGAATGAAAGGAGCTGGCATCTCACTCTCTTTGAATCTTCTTTATCATGCTAGGATTAGCAGGAAAAAGCAAAAAATTTCAGAATTGCACCTTGCAATGTGGAGATATTACTGTTTGTGCATTTACAATATTCATTGATTTTTGCCATTGAAAAACATCAAGTTATTCATATACCAGAAATGTTTGAAGCTACTGACTGAATGAAAGGAGCTGGCATCTCACTCTCTTTGAATCTTCTTTATCATGCTAGGATTAGCAGGAAAAAGCAAAAAATTTCAGAATTGCACCTTGCAATGTGGAGATATTACTGTTTGTGCATTTACAATATTCATTGATTTTTGCCATTGAAAAACATCCAGAAATGTTTGAAGCTACTGACTGAATGCAAGGAGCTGGCATCTCACTCTCTTTGAATCTTCTTTATCATGCTAGGATTAGCAGGAAAAAGCAAAAAATTTCAGAATTGCACCTTGCAATGTGGAGATATTACTGTTTGTGCATTTACAATATTCATTGATTTTTGCCATTGAAAAACATCATGTTATTCATATACCAGAAATGTTTGAAGCTACTGACTAAATGAAAAGAGCTGGCATCTCACTCTCTTTGAATCTTCTTTATCATGCTAGGATTAGCAGGAAAAAGCAAAAAATTTCAGAATTGCACCTTGCAATGTGGAGATATTACTGTTTGTGCATTTACAATATTCATTGATTTTTGCCATTGAAAAACGTCCAGAAATGTTTGAAGCTACTGACTGAATGAAAGGAGCTGGCATCTCACTCTCTTTGAATCTTCTTTATCATGCTAGGATTAGCAGGAAAAAGCAAAAAATTTCAGAATTGCACCTTGCAATGTGGAGATATTACTGTTTGTACATTTACAATATTCATTGATTTTTGCCATTGAAAAACGTCCAGAAATGTTTGAAGCTACTGACTGAATGAAAGGAGCTGGCATCTCACTCTCTTTGAATCTTCTTTATCATGCTAGGATTAGCAGGAAAAAGCAAAAAATTTCAGTATTGCACCTTGCAATGTGGAGATATTATTGTTTGTGCATTTACAATATTCATTGATTTTTGCCATTGAAAAACGTCCAGAAATGTTTGAAGCTACTAATTGAATGAAAGGAGCTGGCATCTCACTCTCTTTGAATCTTCTTTATCATGCTAGGATTAGCAGGAAAAAGCAAATAATTTCAGAATTGCACCTTGCAATGTGGAGATATTACTGTTTGTGCATTTACAATATTCATTGATTTTTGCCATTGAAAAACATCATGTTATTCATATACCAGAAATGTTTGAAGCTACTGACTGAATGAAAGGAGCTGGCATCTCACTCTCTTTGAATCTTCTTTATCATGCTAGGATTAGCAGGAAAAAGCAAAAAATTTCAGAATTGCACCTTGCAATGTGGAGATATTACTGTTTGTGCATTTACAATATTCATTGATTTTTGCCATTGAAAAACGTCCTGAAATGTTTGAAGCTACTGACTGAATGAAAGGAGCTGGCATCTCACTCTCTTTGAATCTTCTTTATCATGCTAGGATTAGCAGGAAAAAGCAAAAAATTTCAGAATTGCACCTTGCAATGTGGAGATATTACTGTTTGTGCATTTACAATATTCATTGATTTTTGCCATTGAAAAACGTCCAGAAATGTTTGAAGCTACTGACTGAATGAAAGGAGCTGGCATCTCACTCTCTTTGAATCTTCTTTATCATGCTAGGATTAGCAGGAAAAAGCAAAAAATTTCAGAATTGCACCATGCAATGTGGAGATATTACTGTTTGTGCATTTACAATATTCATTAATTTTTGCCATTGAAAAACGTCCAGAAATGTTTGAAGCTACTGACTGAATGAAAGGAGCTGGCATCTCACTCTCTTTGAATCTTCTTTATCATGCTAGGATTAGCAGGAAAAAGCAAAAAATTTCAGAATTGCACCTTGCAATGTGGAGATATTACTGTTTGTGCATTTACAATATTCATTGAATTTGCCATTGAAAAACATCAAGTTATTCATATACCAGAAATGTTTGAAGCTACTGACTGAATGAAAGGAGCTGGCATCTCACTCTCTTTGAATCTTCTTTATCATGCTAGGATTAGCAGGAAAAAGCAAAAAATTTCAGAATTGCACCTTGCAATGTGGAGATATTACTGTTTGTGCATTTACAATATTCATTGATTTTTGCCATTGAAAAACGTCCAGAAATGTTTGAAGCTACTGACTGAATGCAAGGAGCTGGCATCTCACTCTCTTTGAATCTTCTTTATCATGCTAGGATTAGCAGGAAAAAGCAAAAAATTTCAGAATTGCACCTTGCAATGTGGAGATATTACTGTTTGTGCATTTACAATATTCATTGATTTTTGCCATTGAAAAACATCATGTTATTCATATACCAGAAATGTTTGAAGCTACTGACTAAATGAAAAGAGCTGGCATCTCACTCTCTTTGAATCTTCTTTATCATGCTAGGATTAGCAGGAAAAAGCAAAAAATTTCAGAATTGCACCTTGCAATGTGGAGATATTACTGTTTGTGCATTTACAATATTCATTGATTTTTGCCATTGAAAAACGTCCAGAAATGTTTGAAGCTACTGACTGAATGAAAGGAGCTGGCATCTCACTCTCTTTGAATCTTCTTTATCATGCTAGGATTAGCAGGAAAAAGCAAAAAATTTCAGAATTGCACCTTGCAATGTGGAGATATTACTGTTTGTACATTTACAATATTCATTGATTTTTGCCATTGAAAAACGTCCAGAAATGTTTGAAGCTACTGACTGAATGAAAGGAGCTGGCATCTCACTCTCTTTGAATCTTCTTTATCATGCTAGGATTAGCAGGAAAAAGCAAAAAATTTCAGAATTGCACCTTGCAATGTGGAGATATTATTGTTTGTGCATTTACAATATTCATTGATTTTTGCCATTGAAAAACGTCCAGAAATGTTTGAAGCTACTGATTGAATGAAAGGAGCTGGCATCTCACTCTCTTTGAATCTTCTTTATCATGCTAGGATTAGCAGGAAAAAGCAAATAATTTCAGAATTGCACCTTGCAATGTGGAGATATTACTGTTTGTGCATTTACAATATTCATTGATTTTTGCCATTGAAAAACATCATGTTATTCATATACCAGAAATGTTTGAAGCTACTGACTGAATGAAAGGAGCTGGCATCTCACTCTCTTTGAATCTTCTTTATCATGCTAGGATTAGCAGGAAAAAGCAAAAAATTTCAGAATTGCACCTTGCAATGTGGAGATATTACTGTTTGTGCATTTACAATATTCATTGATTTTTGCCATTGAAAAACGTCCAGAAATGTTTGAAGCTACTGACTGAATGAAAGGAGCTGGCATCTCACTCTCTTTGAATCTTCTTTATCATGCTAGGATTAGCAGGAAAAAGCAAAAAATTTCAGAATTGCACCATGCAATGTGGAGATATTACTGTTTGTGCATTTACAATATTCATTAATTTTTGCCATTGAAAAACGTCCAGAAATGTTTGAAGCTACTGACTGAATGAAAGGAGCTGGCATCTCACTCTCTTTGAATCTTCTTTATCATGCTAGGATTAGCAGGAAAAAGCAAAAAATTTCAGAATTGCACCTTGCAATGTGGAGATATTACTGTTTGTGCATTTACAATATTCATTGATTTTTGCCATTGAAAAACATCAAGTTATTCATATACCAGAAATGTTTGAAGCTACTGACTGAATGAAAGGAGCTGGCATCTCACTCTCTTTGAATCTTCTTTATCATGCTAGGATTAGCAGGAAAAAGCAAAAAATTTCAGAATTGCACCTTGCAATGTGGAGATATTACTGTTTGTGCATTTACAATATTCATTGATTTTTGCCATTGAAAAACGTCCAGAAATGTTTGAAGCTACTGACTGAATGCAAGGAGCTGGCATCTCACTCTCTTTGAATCTTCTTTATCATGCTAGGATTAGCAGGAAAAAGCAAAAAATTTCAGAATTGCACCTTGCAATGTGGAGATATTACTGTTTGTGCATTTACAATATTCATTGATTTTTGCCATTGAAAAACATCATGTTATTCATATACCAGAAATGTTTGAAGCTACTGACTGAATGAAAGGAGCTGGCATCTCACTCTCTTTGAATCTTCTTTATCATGCTAGGATTAGCAGGAAAAAGCAAAAAATTTCAGAATTGCACCTTGCAATGTGGAGATATTACTGTTTGTGCATTTACAATATTCATTGATTTTTGCCATTGAAAAACGTCCTGAAATGTTTGAAGCTACTGACTGAATGAAAGGAGCTGGCATCTCACTCTCTTTGAATCTTCTTTATCATGCTAGGATTAGCAGGAAAAAGCAAAAAATTTCAGAATTGCACCTTGCAATGTGGAGATATTACTGTTTGTGCATTTACAATATTCATTGATTTTTGCCATTGAAAAACGTCCAGAAATGTTTGAAGCTACTGACTGAATGAAAGGAGCTGGCATCTCACTCTCTTTGAATCTTCTTTATCATGCTAGGATTAGCAGGAAAAAGCAAAAAATTTCAGAATTGCACCATGCAATGTGGAGATATTACTGTTTGTGCATTTACAATATTCATTAATTTTTGCCATTGAAAAACGTCCAGAAATGTTTGAAGCTACTGACTGAATGAAAGGAGCTGGCATCTCACTCTCTTTGAATCTTCTTTATCATGCTAGGATTAGCAGGAAAAAGCAAAAAATTTCAGAATTGCACCTTGCAATGTGGAGATATTACTGTTTGTGCATTTACAATATTCATTGATTTTTGCCATTGAAAAACATCAAGTTATTCATATACCAGAAATGTTTGAAGCTACTGACTGAATGAAAGGAGCTGGCATCTCACTCTCTTTGAATCTTCTTTATCATGCTAGGATTAGCAGGAAAAAGCAAAAAATTTCAGAATTGCACCTTGCAATGTGGAGATATTACTGTTTGTGCATTTACAATATTCATTGATTTTTGCCATTGAAAAACGTCCAGAAATGTTTGAAGCTACTGACTGAATGCAAGGAGCTGGCATCTCACTCTCTTTGAATCTTCTTTATCATGCTAGGATTAGCAGGAAAAAGCAAAAAATTTCAGAATTGCACCTTGCAATGTGGAGATATTACTGTTTGTGCATTTACAATATTCATTGATTTTTGCCATTGAAAAACATCATGTTATTCATATACCAGAAATGTTTGAAGCTACTGACTAAATGAAAAGAGCTGGCATCTCACTCTCTTTGAATCTTCTTTATCATGCTAGGATTAGCAGGAAAAAGCAAAAAATTTCAGAATTGCACCTTGCAATGTGGAGATATTACTGTTTGTGCATTTACAATATTCATTGATTTTTGCCATTGAAAAACGTCCAGAAATGTTTGAAGCTACTGACTGAATGAAAGGAGCTGGCATCTCACTCTCTTTGAATCTTCTTTATCATGCTAGGATTAGCAGGAAAAAGCAAAAAATTTCAGAATTGCACCTTGCAATGTGGAGATATTACTGTTTGTACATTTACAATATTCATTGATTTTTGCCATTGAAAAACGTCCAGAAATGTTTGAAGCTACTGACTGAATGAAAGGAGCTGGCATCTCACTCTCTTTGAATCTTCTTTATCATGCTAGGATTAGCAGGAAAAAGCAAAAAATTTCAGAATTGCACCTTGCAATGTGGAGATATTATTGTTTGTGCATTTACAATATTCATTGATTTTTGCCACTGAAAAACGTCCAGAAATGTTTGAAGCTACTGATTGAATGAAAGGAGCTGGCATCTCACTCTCTTTGAATCTTCTTTATCATGCTAGGATTAGCAGGAAAAAGCAAATAATTTCAGAATTGCACCTTGCAATGTGGAGATATTACTGTTTGTGCATTTACAATATTCATTGATTTTTGCCATTGAAAAACATCATGTTATTCATATACCAGAAATGTTTGAAGCTACTGACTGAATGAAAGGAGCTGGCATCTCACTCTCTTTGAATCTTCTTTATCATGCTAGGATTAGCAGGAAAAAGCAAAAAATTTCAGAATTGCACCTTGCAATGTGGAGATATTACTGTTTGTGCATTTACAATATTCATTGATTTTTGCCATTGAAAAACGTCCAGAAATGTTTGAAGCTACTGACTGAATGAAAGGAGCTGGCATCTCACTCTCTTTGAATCTTCTTTATCATGCTAGGATTAGCAGGAAAAAGCAAAAAATTTCAGAATTGCACCTTGCAATGTGGAGATATTACTGTTTGTGCATTTACAATATTCATTGATTTTTGCCATTGAAAAACGTCCAGAAATGTTTGAAGCTACTGATTGAATGAAAGGAGCTGGCATCTCACTCTCTTTGAATCTTCTTTATCATGCTAGGATTAGCAGGAAAAAGCAAATAATTTCAGAATTGCACCTTGCAATGTGGAGATATTACTGTTTGTGCATTTACAATATTCATTGATTTTTGCCATTGAAAAACATCATGTTATTCATATACCAGAAATGTTTGAAGCTACTGACTGAATGAAAGGAGCTGGCATCTCACTCTCTTTGAATCTTCTTTATCATGCTAGGATTAGCAGGAAAAAGCAAAAAATTTCAGAATTGCACCTTGCAATGTGGAGATATTACTGTTTGTGCATTTACAATATTCATTGATTTTTGCCATTGAAAAACGTCCAGAAATGTTTGAAGCTACTGACTGAATGAAAGGAGCTGGCATCTCACTCTCTTTGAATCTTCTTTATCATGCTAGGATTAGCAGGAAAAAGCAAAAAATTTCAGAATTGCACCTTGCAATGTGGAGATATTACTGTTTGTGCATTTACAATATTCATTGATTTTTGCCATTGAAAAACGTCCAGAAATGTTTGAAGCTACTGACTGAATGAAAGGAGCTGGCATCTCACTCTCTTTGAATCTTCTTTATCATGCTAGGATTAGCAGGAAAAAGCAAAAAACTTCAGAATTGCACCATGCAATGTGGAGATATTACTGTTTGTGCATTTACAATATTCATTAATTTTTGCCATTGAAAAACATCCAGAAATGTTTGAAGCTACTGACTGAATGAAAGGAGCTGGCATCTCACTCTCTTTGAATCTTCTTTATCATGCTAGGATTAGCAGGAAAAAGCAAAAAATTTCAGAATTGCACCTTGCAATGTGGAGATATTACTGTTTGTGCATTTACAATATTCATTGATTTTTGCCATTGAAAAACATCATGTTATTCATATACCAGAAATGTTTGAAGCTACTGACTGAATGAAAGGAGCTGGCATCTCACTCTCTTTGAATCTTCTTTATCATGCTAGGATTAGCAGGAAAAAGCAAAAAATTTCAGAATTGCACCTTGCAATGTGGAGATATTACTGTTTGTGCATTTACAATATTCATTGATTTTTGCCATTGAAAAACGTCCAGAAATGTTTGAAGCTACTGACTGAATGAAAGGAGCTGGCATCTCACTCTCTTTGAATCTTCTTTATCATGCTAGGATTAGCAGGAAAAAGCAAAAAATTTCAGAATTGCACCTTGCAATGTGGAGATATTACTGTTTGTGCATTTACAATATTCATTGATTTTTGCCATTGAAAAACATCATGTTATTCATATACCAGAAATGTTTGAAGCTACTGACTGAATGAAAAGAGCTGGCATCTCACTCTCTTTGAATCTTCTTTATCATGCTAGGATTAGCAGGAAAAAGCAAAAAATTTCAGAATTGCACCTTGCAATGTGGAGATATTACTGTTTGTGCATTTACTATATTCATTGATTTTTGCCATTGAAAAACGTCCAGAAATGTTTGAAGCTACTGACTGAATGAAAGGAGCTGGCATCTCACTCTCTTTGAATCTTCTTTATCATGCTAGGATTAGCAGGAAAAAGCAAAAAATTTCAGAATTGCACCTTGCAATGTGGAGATATTACTGTTTGTGCATTTACAATATTCATTGATTTTTGCCATTGAAAAACGTCCAGAAATGTTTGAAGCTACTGACTGAATGAAAGGAGCTGGCATCTCACTCTCTTTGAATCTTCTTTATCATGCTAGGATTAGCAGGAAAAAGCAAAAAATTTCAGAATTGCACCTTGCAATGTGGAGATATTATTGTTTGTGCATTTACAATATTCATTGATTTTTGCCATTGAAAAACGTCCAGAAATGTTTGAAGCTACTAATTGAATGAAAGGAGCTGGCATCTCACTCTCTTTGAATCTTCTTTATCATGCTAGGATTAGCAGGAAAAAGCAAATAATTTCAGAATTGCACCTTGCAATGTGGAGATATTACTGTTTGTGCATTTACAATATTCATTGATTTTTGCCATTGAAAAACATCATGTTATTCATATACCAGAAATGTTTGAAGCTACTGACTGAATGAAAGGAGCTGGCATCTCACTCTCTTTGAATCTTCTTTATCATGCTAGGATTAGCAGGAAAAAGCAAAAAATTTCACAATTGCACCTTGCAATGTGGAGATATTACTGTTTGTGCATTTACAATATTCATTGATTTTTGCCATTGAAAAACGTCCTGAAATGTTTGAAGCTACTGACTGAATGAAAGGAGCTGGCATCTCACTCTCTTTGAATCTTCTTTATCATGCTAGGATTAGCAGGAAAAAGCAAAAAATTTCAGAATTGCACCTTGCAATGTGGAGATATTACTGTTTGTGCATTTACAATATTCATTGATTTTTGCCATTGAAAAACGTCCAGAAATGTTTGAAGCTACTGACTGAATGAAAGGAGCTGGCATCTCACTCTCTTTGAATCTTCTTTATCATGCTAGGATTAGCAGGAAAAAGCAAAAAATTTCAGAATTGCACCATGCAATGTGGAGATATTACTGTTTGTGCATTTACAATATTCATTAATTTTTGCCATTGAAAAACGTCCAGAAATGTTTGAAGCTACTGACTGAATGAAAGGAGCTGGCATCTCACTCTCTTTGAATCTTCTTTATCATGCTAGGATTAGCAGGAAAAAGCAAAAAATTTCAGAATTGCACCTTGCAATGTGGAGATATTACTGTTTGTGCATTTACAATATTCATTGATTTTTGCCATTGAAAAACGTCCAGAAATGTTTGAAGCTACTGACTGAATGCAAGGAGCTGGCATCTCACTCTCTTTGAATCTTCTTTATCATGCTAGGATTAGCAGGAAAAAGCAAAAAATTTCAGAATTGCACCTTGCAATGTGGAGATATTACTGTTTGTGCATTTACAATATTCATTGATTTTTGCCATTTAAAAACGTCCAGAAATGTTTGAAGCTACTGACTGAATGCAAGGAGCTGGCATCTCACTCTCTTTGAATCTTCTTTATCATGCTAGGATTAGCAGGAAAAAGCAAAAAATTTCAGAATTGCACCTTGCAATGTGGAGATATTACTGTTTGTGCATTTACAATATTCATTGATTTTTGCCATTGAAAAACATCATGTTATTCATATACCAGAAATGTTTGAAGCTACTGACTGAATGAAAAGAGCTGGCATCTCACTCTCTTTGAATCTTCTTTATCATGCTAGGATTAGCAGGAAAAAGCAAAAAATTTCAGAATTGCACCTTGCAATGTGGAGATATTACTGTTTGTGCATTTACTATATTCATTGATTTTTGCCATTGAAAAACGTCCAGAAATGTTTGAAGCTACTGACTGAATGAAAGGAGCTGGCATCTCACTCTCTTTGAATCTTCTTTATCATGCTAGGATTAGCAGGAAAAAGCAAAAAATTTCAGAATTGCACCTTGCAATGTGGAGATATTACTGTTTGTGCATTTACAATATTCATTGATTTTTGCCATTGAAAAACGTCCAGAAATGTTTGAAGCTACTGACTGAATGAAAGGAGCTGGCATCTCACTCTCTTTGAATCTTCTTTATCATGCTAGGATTAGCAGGAAAAAGCAAAAAATTTCAGAATTGCACCTTGCAATGTGGAGATATTATTGTTTGTGCATTTACAATATTCATTGATTTTTGCCATTGAAAAACGTCCAGAAATGTTTGAAGCTACTAATTGAATGAAAGGAGCTGGCATCTCACTCTCTTTGAATCTTCTTTATCATGCTAGGATTAGCAGGAAAAAGCAAATAATTTCAGAATTGCACCTTGCAATGTGGAGATATTACTGTTTGTGCATTTACAATATTCATTGATTTTTGCCATTGAAAAACATCATGTTATTCATATACCAGAAATGTTTGAAGCTACTGACTGAATGAAAGGAGCTGGCATCTCACTCTCTTTGAATCTTCTTTATCATGCTAGGATTAGCAGGAAAAAGCAAAAAATTTCACAATTGCACCTTGCAATGTGGAGATATTACTGTTTGTGCATTTACAATATTCATTGATTTTTGCCATTGAAAAACGTCCTGAAATGTTTGAAGCTACTGACTGAATGAAAGGAGCTGGCATCTCACTCTCTTTGAATCTTCTTTATCATGCTAGGATTAGCAGGAAAAAGCAAAAAATTTCAGAATTGCACCTTGCAATGTGGAGATATTACTGTTTGTGCATTTACAATATTCATTGATTTTTGCCATTGAAAAACGTCCAGAAATGTTTGAAGCTACTGACTGAATGAAAGGAGCTGGCATCTCACTCTCTTTGAATCTTCTTTATCATGCTAGGATTAGCAGGAAAAAGCAAAAAATTTCAGAATTGCACCATGCAATGTGGAGATATTACTGTTTGTGCATTTACAATATTCATTAATTTTTGCCATTGAAAAACGTCCAGAAATGTTTGAAGCTACTGACTGAATGAAAGGAGCTGGCATCTCACTCTCTTTGAATCTTCTTTATCATGCTAGGATTAGCAGGAAAAAGCAAAAAATTTCAGAATTGCACCTTGCAATGTGGAGATATTACTGTTTGTGCATTTACAATATTCATTGATTTTTGCCATTGAAAAACGTCCAGAAATGTTTGAAGCTACTGACTGAATGCAAGGAGCTGGCATCTCACTCTCTTTGAATCTTCTTTATCATGCTAGGATTAGCAGGAAAAAGCAAAAAATTTCAGAATTGCACCTTGCAATGTGGAGATATTACTGTTTGTGCATTTACAATATTCATTGATTTTTGCCATTGAAAAACGTCCAGAAATGTTTGAAGCTACTGACTGAATGCAAGGAGCTGGCATCTCACTCTCTTTGAATCTTCTTTATCATGCTAGGATTAGCAGGAAAAAGCAAAAAATTTCAGAATTGCACCTTGCAATGTGGAGATATTACTGTTTGTGCATTTACAATATTCATTGATTTTTGCCATTGAAAAACATCATGTTATTCATATACCAGAAATGTTTGAAGCTACTGACTAAATGAAAAGAGCTGGCATCTCACTCTCTTTGAATCTTCTTTATCATGCTAGGATTAGCAGGAAAAAGCAAAAAATTTCAGAATTGCACCTTGCAATGTGGAGATATTATTGTTTGTGCATTTACAATATTCATTGATTTTTGCCATTGAAAAACGTCCAGAAATGTTTGAAGCTACTGATTGAATGAAAGGAGCTGGCATCTCACTCTCTTTGAATCTTCTTTATCATGCTAGGATTAGCAGGAAAAAGCAAATAATTTCAGAATTGCACCTTGCAATGTGGAGATATTACTGTTTGTGCATTTACAATATTCATTGATTTTTGCCATTGAAAAACATCATGTTATTCATATACCAGAAATGTTTGAAGCTACTGACTGAATGAAAGGAGCTGGCATCTCACTCTCTTTGAATCTTCTTTATCATGCTAGGATTAGCAGGAAAAAGCAAAACATTTCAGAATTGCACCTTGCAATGTGGAGATATTACTGTTTGTGCATTTACAATATTCATTGATTTTTGCCATTGAAAAACGTCCTGAAATGTTTGAAGCTACTGACTGAATGAAAGGAGCTGGCATCTCACTCTCTTTGTATCTTCTTTATCATGCTAGGATTAGCAGGAAAAAGCAAAAAATTTCAGAATTGCACCTTGCAATGTGGAGATATTACTGTTTGTGCATTTACAATATTCATTGATTTTTGCCATTGAAAAACGTCCAGAAATGTTTGAAGCTACTGACTGAATGAAAGGAGCTGGCATCTCACTCTCTTTGAATCTTCTTTATCATGCTAGGATTAGCAGGAAAAAGCAAAAAATTTCAGAATTGCACCTTGCAATGTGGAGATATTACTGTTTGTGCATTTACAATATTCATTGATTTTTGCCATTGAAAAACGTCCAGAAATGTTTGAAGCTACTGACTGAATGAAAGGAGCTGGCATCTCACTCTCTTTGAATCTTCTTTATCATGCTAGGATTAGCAAGAAAAAGTAAAAAATTTCAGAATTGCACCTTGCAATGTGGAGATATTACTGTTTGTGCATTTACAATATTCATTGATTTTTGCCATTGAAAAACGTCCAGAAATGTTTGAAGCTACTGACTGAATGAAAGGAGCTGGCATCTCACTCTCTTTGAATCTTCTTTATCATGCTAGGATTAGCAGGAAAAAGCAAAAAATTTCAGAATTGCACCTTGCAATGTGGAGATATTACTGTTTGTGCATTTACAATATTCATTGATTTTTGCCATTGAAAAACATCCAGAAATGTTTGAAGCTACTGACTGAATGAAAGGAGCTGGCATCTCACTCTCTTTGAATCTTCTTTATCATGCTAGGATTAGCAGGAAAAAGCAAAACATTTCAGAATTGCACCTTGCAATGTGGAGATATTACTGTTTGTGCATTTACAATATTCATTGATTTTTGCCATTGAAAAACATCATGTTATTCATATACCAGAAATGTTTGAAGCTACTGACTGAATGAAAGGAGCTGGCATCTCACTCTCTTTGAATCTTCTTTATCATGCTAGGATTAGCAGGAAAAAGCAAAAAATTTCAGAATTGCACCTTGCAATGTGGAGATAATACTGTTTGTGCATTTACAATATTCATTGATTTTTGCCATTGAAAAACGTCCAGAAATGTTTGAAGCTACTGACTGAATGAAAGGAGCTGGCATCTCACTCTCTTTGAATCTTCTTTATCATGCTAGGATTAGCAGGAAAAAGCAAAAAATTTCAGAATTGCACCTTGCAATGCGGAGAAATTACTGTTTGTGCATTTACAATATTCATTGATTTTTGCCATTGAAAAACGTCCAGAAATGTTTGAAGCTACTGACTGAATGAAAGGAGCTGGCATCTCACTCTCTCTGAATCTTCTTTATCATGCTAGGATTAGCAGGAAAAAGCAAAAAATTTCAGAATTGCACCTTGCAATGTGGAGATATTACTGTTTGTGCATTTACAATATTCATTGATTTTTGCCATTGAAAAACGTCCAGAAATGTTTGAAGCTACTGACTGAATGAAAGGAGCTGGCATCTCACTCTCTTTGAATCTTCTTTATCATGCTAGGATTAGCAGGAAAAAGCAAAAAATTTCAGAATTGCACCTTGCAATGTGGAGATATTACTGTTTGTGCATTTACAATATTCATTGATTTTTGCCATTGAAAAACGTCCAGAAATGTTTGAAGCTACTGACTGAATGAAAGGAGCTGGCATCTCACTCTCTTTGAATCTTCTTTATCATGCTAGGATTAGCAGGAAAAAGCAAAAAATTTCAGAATTGCACCTTGTAATGTGGAGATATTACTGTTTGTGCATTTACAATATTCATAGATTTTTGCCATTGAAAAACGTCCAGAAATGTTTGAAGCTACTGACTGAATGAAAGGAGCTGGCATCTCACTCTCTTTGAATCTTCTTTATCATGCTAGGATTAGCAGGAAAAAGCAAAAAATTTCAGAATTGCACCTTGCAATGTGGAGATATTACTGTTTGTGCATTTACAATATTCATTGATTTTTGCCATTGAAAAACGTCCAGAAATGTTTGAAGTTACTGACTGAATGAAAGGAGCTGGCATCTCACTCTCTTTGAATCTTCTTTATCATGCTAGGATTAGCAGGAAAAAGCAAAAAATTTCAGAATTGCACCTTGCAATGTGGAGATATTACTGTTTGTGCATTTACAATATTCATTGATTTTTGCCATTGAAAAACGTCCAGAAATGTTTGAAGCTACTGACTGAATGAAAGGAGCTGGCATCTCACTCTCTTTGAATCTTCTTTATCATGCTAGGATTAGCAGGAAAAAGGAAAAAATTTCAGAATTGCACCTTGCAATGTGGAGATATTACTGTTTGTGCATTTACAATATTCATTGATTTTTGCCATTGAAAAACATCATGTTATTCATATACCAGAAATGTTTGAAGCTACTGACTGAATGAAAAGAGCTGGCATCTCACTCTCTTTGAATCTTCTTTATCATGCTAGGATTAGCAGGAAAAAGCAAAAAATTTCAGAATTGCACCTTGCAATGTGGAGATATTACTGTTTGTGCATTTACTATATTCATTGATTTTTGCCATTGAAAAACGTCCAGAAATGTTTGAAGCTACTGACTGAATGAAAGGAGCTGGCATCTCACTCTCTTTGAATCTTCTTTATCATGCTAGGATTAGCAGGAAAAAGCAAAAAATTTCAGAATTGCACCTTGCAATGTGGAGATATTACTGTTTGTGCATTTACAATATTCATTGATTTTTGCCATTGAAAAACGTCCAGAAATGTTTGAAGCTACTGACTGAATGAAAGGAGCTGGCATCTCACTCTCTTTGAATCTTCTTTATCATGCTAGGATTAGCAGGAAAAAGCAAAAAATTTCAGAATTGCACCTTGCAATGTGGAGATATTATTGTTTGTGCATTTACAATATTCATTGATTTTTGCCATTGAAAAACGTCCAGAAATGTTTGAAGCTACTGACTGAATGAAAGGAGCTGGCATCTCACTCTCTTTGAATCTTCTTTATCATGCTAGGATTAGCAGGAAAAAGGAAAAAATTTCAGAATTGCACCTTGCAATGTGGAGATATTACTGTTTGTGCATTTACAATATTTATTGATTTTTGCCATTGAAAAACGTCCAGAAATGTTTGAAGCTACTGACTGAATGAAAGGAGCTGGCATCTCACTCTCTTTGAATCTTCTTTATCATGCTAGTATTAGCAAGAAAAAGCAAAAAATTTCAGAATTGCACCTTGCAATGTGGAGATATTACTGTTTGTGCATTTACAATATTCATTGATTTTTGCCATTGAAAAACGTCCACAAATGTTTGAAGCTACTGACTGAATGAAAGGAGCTGGCATCTCACTCTCTTTGAATCTTCTTTATCATGCTAGGATTAGCAGGAAAAAGCAAAAAATTTCAGAATTGCACCTTGCAATGTGGAGATATTACTGTTTGTGCATTTACAATATTCATTGATTTTTGCCATTGAAAAACGTCCACAAATGTTTGAAGCTACTGACTGAATGAAAGGAGCTGGCATGTCACTCTCTTTGAATCTTCTTTATCATGCTAGGATTAGCAGGAAAAAGCAAAACATTTCAGAATTGCACCTTGCAATGTGGAGATATTACTGTTTGTGCATTTACAATATTCATTGATTTTTGCCATTGAAAAACATCATGTTATTCATATACCAGAAATGTTTGAAGCTACTGACTGAATGAAAGGAGCTGGCATCTCACTCTCTTTGAATCTTCTTTATCATGCTAGGATTAGCAGGAAAAAGCAAAAAATTTCAGAATTGCACCTTGCAATGTGGAGATATTACTGTTTGTGCATTTACAATATTCATTGATTTTTGCCATTGAAAAACGTCCAGAAATGTTTGAAGCTACTGACTGAATGAAAGGAGCTGGCATCTCACTCTCTTTGAATCTTCTTTATCATGCTAGGATTAGCAGGAAAAAGGAAAAAATTTCAGAATTGCACCTTGCAATGTGGAGATATTACTGTTTGTGCATTTACAATATTCATTGATTTTTGCCATTGAAAAACATCATGTTATTCATATACCAGAAATGTTTGAAGCTACTGACTGAATGAAAAGAGCTGGCATCTCACTCTCTTTGAATCTTCTTTATCATGCTAGGATTAGCAGGAAAAAGCAAAAAATTTCAGAATTGCACCTTGCAATGTGGAGATATTACTGTTTGTGCATTTACTATATTCATTGATTTTTGCCATTGAAAAACGTCCAGAAATGTTTGAAGCTACTGACTGAATGAAAGGAGCTGGCATCTCACTCTCTTTGAATCTTCTTTATCATGCTAGGATTAGCAGGAAAAAGCAAAAAATTTCAGAATTGCACCTTGCAATGTGGAGATATTACTGTTTGTGCATTTACAATATTCATTGAATTTTGCCATTGAAAAACGTCCAGAAATGTTTGAAGCTACTGACTGAATGAAAGGAGCTGGCATCTCACTCTCTTTGAATCTTCTTTATCATGCTAGGATTAGCAGGAAAAAGCAAAAAATTTCAGAATTGCACCTTGCAATGTGGAGATATTATTGTTTGTGCATTTACAATATTCATTGATTTTTGCCATTGAAAAACGTCCAGAAATGTTTGAAGCTACTGACTGAATGAAAGGAGCTGGCATCTCACTCTCTTTGAATCTTCTTTATCATGCTAGGATTAGCAGGAAAAAGGAAAAAATTTCAGAATTGCACCTTGCAATGTGGAGATATTACTGTTTGTGCATTTACAATATTTATTGATTTTTGCCATTGAAAAACGTCCAGAAATGATTGAAGCTACTGACTGAATGAAAGGAGCTGGCATCTCACTCTCTTTGAATCTTCTTTATCATGCTAGTATTAGCAAGAAAAAGCAAAAAATTTCAGAATTGCACCTTGCAATGTGGAGATATTACTGTTTGTGCATTTACAATATTCATTGATTTTTGCCATTGAAAAACGTCCACAAATGTTTGAAGCTACTGACTGAATGAAAGGAGCTGGCATCTCACTCTCTTTGAATCTTCTTTATCATGCTAGGATTAGCAGGAAAAAGCAAAAAATTTCAGAATTGCACCTTGCAATGTGGAGATATTACTGTTTGTGCATTTACAATATTCATTGATTTTTGCCATTGAAAAACGTCCAGAAATGTTTGAAGCTACTGACTGAATGAAAGGAGCTGGCATCTCACTCTCTTTGAATCTTCTTTATCATGCTAGGATTAGCAGGAAAAAGCAAAACATTTCAGAATTGCACCTTGCAATGTGGAGATATTACTGTTTGTGCATTTACAATATTCATTGATTTTTGCCATTGAAAAACATCATGTTATTCATATACCAGAAATGTTTGAAGCTACTGACTGAATGAAAGGAGCTGGCATCTCACTCTCTTTGAATCTTCTTTATCATGCTAGGATTAGCAGGAAAAAGCAAAAAATTTCAGAATTGCACCTTGCAATGTGGAGATATTACTGTTTGTGCATTTACAATATTCATTGATTTTTGCCATTGAAAAACGTCCAGAAATGTTTGAAGCTACTGACTGAATGAAAGGAGCTGGCATCTCACTCTCTTTGAATCTTCTTTATCATGCTAGGATTAGCAGGAAAAAGCAAAAAATTTCAGAATTGCACCTTGCAATGCGGAGAAATTACTGTTTGTGCATTTACAATATTCATTGATTTTTGCCATTGAAAAACGTCCAGAAATGTTTGAAGCTACTGACTGAATGAAAGGAGCTGGCATCTCACTCTCTCTGAATCTTCTTTATCATGCTAGGATTAGCAGGAAAAAGCAAAAAATTTCAGAATTGCACCTTGCAATGTGGAGATATTACTGTTTGTGCATTTACAATATTCATTGATTTTTGCCATTGAAAAACGTCCAGAAATGTTTGAAGCTACTGACTGAATGAAAGGAGCTGGCATCTCACTCTCTTTGAATCTTCTTTATCATGCTAGGATTAGCAGGAAAAAGCAAAAAATTTCAGAATTGCACCTTGCAATGTGGAGATATTACTGTTTGTGCATTTACAATATTCATTGATTTTTGCCATTGAAAAACGTTCAGAAATATTTGAAGCTACTGACTGAATGAAAGGAGCTGGCATCTCACTCTCTTTGAATCTTCTTTATCATGCTAGGATTAGCAGGAAAAAGCAAAAAATTTCAGAATTGCACCTTGTAATGTGGAGATATTACTGTTTGTGCATTTACAATATTCATTGATTTTTGCCATTGAAAAACGTCCAGAAATGTTTGAAGCTACTGACTGAATGAAAGGAGCTGGCATCTCACTCTCTTTGAATCTTCTTTATCATGCTAGGATTAGCAGGAAAAAGCAAAAAATTTCAGAATTGCACCTTGCAATGTGGAGATATTACTGTTTGTGCATTTACAATATTCATTGATTTTTGCCATTGAAAAACGTCCAGAAATGTTTGAAGCTACTGACTGAATGAAAGGAGCTGGCATCTCACTCTCTTTGAATCTTCTTTATCATGCTAGGATTAGCAGGAAAAAGCAAAAAATTTCAGAATTGCACCATGCAATGTGGAGATATTACTGTTTGTGCATTTACAATATTCATTAATTTTTGCCATTGAAAAACGTCCAGAAATGTTTGAAGCTACTGACTGAATGAAAGGAGCTGGCATCTCACTCTCTTTGAATCTTCTTTATCATGCTAGGATCAGCAGGAAAAAGCAAAAAATTTCAGAATTGCACCTTGCAATGTGGAGATATTACTGTTTGTGCATTTACAATATTCATTGATTTTTGCCATTGAAAAACATCAAGTTATTCATATACCAGAAATGTATGAAGCTACTGACTGAATGAAAGGAGCTGGCAACTCACTCTCTTTGAATCTTCTTTATCATGCTAGGATTAGCAGGAAAAAGCAAAAAATTTCAGAATTGCACCTTGCAATGTGGAGATATTACTGTTTGTGCATTTACAATATTCATTGATTTTTGCCATTGAAAAACGTCCAGAAATGTTTGAAGCTACTGACTGAATGTAAGGAGCTGGCATCTCACTCTCTTTGAATCTTCTTTATCATGCTAGGATTAGCAGGAAAAAGCAAAAAATTTCAGAATTGCACCTTGCAATGTGGAGATATTACTGTTTGTGCATTTACAATATTCATTGATTTTTGCCATTGAAAAACATCATGTTATTCATATACCAGAAATGTTTGAAGCTACTGACTGAATGAAAAGAGCTGGCATCTCACTCTCTTTGAATCTTCTTTATCATGCTAGGATTAGCAGGAAAAAGCAAAAAAATTCAGAATTGCACCTTGCGATGTGGAGATATTACTGTTTGTGCATTTACAATATTCATTGATTTTTGCCATTGAAAAACGTCCAGAAATGTTTGAAGCTACTGACTGAATGAAAGGAGCTGGCATCTCACTCTCTTTGAATCTTCTTTATCATGCTAGGATTAGCAGGAAAAAGCAAAAAATTTCAGAATTGCACCTTGCAATGTGGAGATATTACTGTTTGTGCATTTACAATATTCATTGATTTTTGCCATTGAAAAACGTCCAGAAATGTTTGAAGCTACTGACTGAATGAAAGGAGCTGGCATCTCACTCTCTTTGAATCTTCTTTATCATGCTAGGATTAGCAGGAAAAAGCAAAAAATTTCAGAATTGCACCTTGCAATGTGGAGATATTATTGTTTGTGCATTTACAATATTCATTGATTTTTGCCATTGAAAAACGTCCAGAAATGTTTGAAGCTACTGATTGAATGAAAGGAGCTGGCATCTCACTCTCTTTGAATCTTCTTTATCATGCTAGGATTAGCAGGAAAAAGCAAATAATTTCAGAATTGCACCTTGCAATGTGGAGATATTACTGTTTGTGCATTTACAATATTCATTGATTTTTGCCATTGAAAAACATCATGTTATTCATATACCAGAAATGTTTGAAGCTACTGACTGAATGAAAGGAGCTGGCATCTCACTCTCTTTGAATCTTCTTTATCATGCTAGGATTAGCAGGAAAAAGCAAAAAATTTCAGAATTGCACCTTGCAATGTGGAGATATTACTGTTTGTGCATTTACAATATTCATTGATTTTTGCCATTGAAAAACGTCCTGAAATGTTTGAAGCTACTGACTGAATGAAAGGAGCTGGCATCTCACTCTCTTTGAATCTTCTTTATCATGCTAGGATTAGCAGGAAAAAGCAAAAAATTTCAGAATTGCACCTTGCAATGTGGAGATATTACTGTTTGTGCATTTACAATATTCATTGATTTTTGCTATTGAAAAACGTCCAGAAATGTTTGAAGCTACTGACTGAATGAAAGGAGCTGGCATCTCACTCTCTTTGAATCTTCTTTATCATGCTAGTATTAGCAGGAAAAAGCAAAAAAATTCAGAATTGCACCTTGCAATGTGGAGATATTACTGTTTGTGCATTTACAATATTCATTGATTTTTGCCATTGAAAAACGTCCAGAAATGTTTGAAGCTACTGACTGAATGAAAGGAGCTGGCATCTCACTCTCTTTGAATCTTCTTTATCATGCTAGGATTAGCAAGAAAAAGTAAAAAATTTCAGAATTGCACCTTGCAATGTGGAGATATTACTGTTTGTGCATTTACAATATTCATTGATTTTTGCCATTGGAAAACGTCCAGAAATGTTTGAAGCTACTGACTGAATGAAAGGAGCTGGCATCTCACTCTCTTTGAATCTTCTTTATCATGCTAGGATTAGCAGGAAAAAGCAAAAAATTTCAGAATTGCACCTTGCAATGCGGAGAAATTACTGTTTGTGCATTTACAATATTCATTGATTTTTGCCATTGAAAAACGTCCAGAAATGTTTGAAGCTACTGACTGAATGAAAGGAGCTGGCATCTCACTCTCTTTGAATCTTCTTTATCATGCTAGGATTAGCAGGAAAAAACAAAAAATTTCAGAATTGCACCTTGCAATGTGGAGATATTACTGTTTGTGCATTTACAATATTCATTGATTTTTGCCATTGAAAAACGTCCAGAAATGTTTGAAGCTACTGACTGAATGAAAGGAGCTGGCATCTCACTCTCTTTGAATCTTCTTTGTCATGCTAGGATTAGCAGGAAAAAGCAAAAAATTTCAGAATTGCAACTTGCAATGCGGAGAAATTACTGTTTGTGCATTTACAATATTCATTGATTTTTGCCATTGAAAAACGTCCAGAAATGTTTGAAGCTACTGACTGAATGAAAGGAGCTGGCATCTCACTCTCTTTGAATCTTCTTTAACATGCTAGGATTAGCAGGAAAAAGCAAAAAATTTCAGAATTGCACCTTGCAATGTGGAGATATTACTGTTTGTGCATTTACAATATTCATTGATTTTTGCCATTGAAAAACGTCCAGAAATGTTTGAAGCTACTGACTGAATGAAAGGAGCTGGCATCTCACTCTCTTTGAATCTTCTTTATCATGCTAGGATTAGCAGGAAAAACCAAAAAATTTCAGAATTGCACCTTGCAATGTGGAGATATTACTGTTTGTGCATTTACAATATTCATTGATTTTTGCCATTGAAAAACATCATGTTATTCATATACCAGAAATGTTTGAAGCTACTGACTGAATGAAAGGAGCTGGCATCTCACTCTCTTTGAATCTTCTTTATCATGCTAAGATTATCAGGAAAAAGCAAAAAATTTCAGAATTGCACCTTCCAATGTGGAGATATTACTGTTTGTGCATTTACATTATTCATTGATTTTTGCCATTGAAAAACGTCCAGAAATGTTTGAAGCTACTGACTGAATGAAAGGAGCTGGCATCTCACTCTCTTTGAATCTTCTTTATCATGCTAGGATTAGCAGGAAAAAGCAAAACATTTCAGAATTGCACCTTGCAATGTGGAGATATTACTGTTTGTGCATTTACAATATTCATTGATTTTTGCCATTGAAAAACATCATGTTATTCATATACCAGAAATGTTTGAAGCTACTGACTGAATGAAAGGAGCTGGCATCTCACTCTCTTTGAATCTTCTTTATCATGCTAGGATTAGCAGGAAAAAGCAAAAAATTTCAGAATTGCAACTTGCAATGCGGAGAAATTACTGCTTGTGCATTTACAATATTCATTGATTTTTGCCATTGAAAAACGTCCAGAAATGTTTGAAGCTACTGACTGAATGAAAGGAGCTGGCATCTCACTCTCTTTGAATCTTCTTTAACATGCTAGGATTAGCAGGAAAAAGCAAAAAATTTCAGAATTGCATCTTGCAATGTGGAGATATTACTGTTTGTGCATTTACAATATTCATTGATTTTTGCCATTGAAAAACGTCCAGAAATGTTTGAAGCTACTGACTGAATGAAAGGAGCTGGCATCTCACTCTCTTTGAATCTTCTTTATCATGCTAGGATTAGCAGGAAAAAGCAAAAAATTTCAGAATTGCACCTTGCAATGTGGAGATATTACTGTTTGTGCATTTACAATATTCATTGATTTTTGCCATTGAAAAACATCATGTTATTCATATACCAGAAATGTTTGAAGCTACTGACTGAATGAAAGGAGCTGGCATCTCACTCTCTTTGAATCTTCTTTATCATGCTAAGATTAGCAGGAAAAAGCAAAAAATTTCAGAATTGCACCTTGCAATGTGGAGATATTACTGTTTGTGCATTTACAATATTCATTGATTTTTGCCATTGAAAAACGTCCAGAAATGTTTGAAGCTACTGACTGAATGAAAGGAGCTGGCATCTCACTCTCTTTGAATCTTCTTTATCATGCTAGGATTAGCAGGAAAAAGCAAAACATTTCAGAATTGCACCTTGCAATGTGGAGATATTACTGTTTGTGCATTTACAATATTCATTGATTTTTGCCATTGAAAAACATCATGTTATTCATATACCAGAAATGTTTGAAGCTACTGACTGAATGAAAGGAGCTGGCATCTCACTCTCTTTGAATCTTCTTTATCATGCTAGGATTAGCAAGAAAAAGCAAAAAATTTCAGAATTGCACCTTGCAATGTGGAGATATTACTGTTTGTGCATTTACAATATTCATTGATTTTTGCCATTGAAAAACGTCCAGAAAGGTTTGAAGCTACTGACTGAATGAAAGGAGCTGGCATCTCACTCTCTTTGAATCTTCTTTATCATGCTAGGATTAGCAGGAAAAAGCAAAAAATTTCAGAATTGCACCTTGCAATGTGGAGATATTACTGTTTGTGCATTTACAATATTCATTGATTTTTGCCATTGAAAAACATCATGTTATTCATATACCAGAAATGTTTGAAGCTACTGACTGAATGAAAGGAGCTGGCATCTCACTCTATTTGAATCTTCTTTATCATGCTAGGATTAGCAGGAAAAAGCAAAAAATTTCAGAATTGCACCTTGCAATGTGGAGATATTACTGTTTGTGCATTTACAATATTCATTGATTTTTGCCATTGAAAAACGTCCTGAAATGTTTGAAGCTACTGACTGAATGAAAGGAGCTGGCATCTCACTCTCTTTGAATCTTCTTTATCATGCTAGGATTAGCAGGAAAAAGCAAAAAATTTCAGAATTGCACCTTGCAATGTGGAGATATTACTGTTTGTACATTTACAATATTCATTGATTTTTCCCATTGAAAAACGTCCAGAAATGTTTGAAGCTACTGACTGAATGAAAGGAGCTGGCATCTCACTCTCTTTGAATCTTCTTTATCATGCTAGGATTAGCAGGAAAAAGCAAAAAATTTCAGAATTGCACCTTGCAATGTGGAGATATTACTGTTTGTGCATTTACAATATTCATTGATTTTTGCCATTGAAAAACGTCCAGAAATGTTTGAAGCTACTGACTGAATGAAAGGAGCTGGCATCTCACTCTCTTTGAATCTTCTTTATCATGCTAGGATTAGCAAGAAAAAGCAAAAAATTTCAGAATTGCACCTTGCAATGTGGAGATATTACTGTTTGTGCATTTACAATATTCATTGATTTTTGCCATTGAAAAACGTCCAGAAATGTTTGAAGCTACTGACTGAATGAAAGGAGCTGGCATCTCACTCTCTTAGAATCTTCTTTATCATGCTAGGATTAGCAGGAAAAAGCAAAAAATTTCAGAATTGCACCTTGCAATGCGGAGAAATTACTGTTTGTGCATTTACAATATTCATTGATTTTTGCCATTGAAAAACGTCCAGAAATGTTTGAAGCTACTGACTGAATGAAAGGAGCTGGCATCTCACTCTCTTTGAATCTTCTTTATCATGCTAGGATTAGCAGGAAAAAACAAAAAATTTCAGAATTGCACCTTGCAATGTGGAGATATTACTGTTTGTGCATTTACAATATTCATTGATTTTTGCCATTGAAAAACGTCCAGAAATGTTTGAAGCTACTGACTGAATGAAAGGAGCTGGCATCTCACTCTCTTTGAATCTTCTTTGTCATGCTAGGATTAGCAGGAAAAAGCAAAAAAATTTCAGAATTGCAACTTGCAATGCGGAGAAATTACTGTTTGTGCATTTACAATATTCATTGATTTTTGCCATTGAAAAACGTCCAGAAATGTTTGAAGCTACTGACTGAATGAAAGGAGCTGGCATCTCACTCTCTTTGAATCTTCTTTAACATGCTAGGATTAGCAGGAAAAAGCAAAAAATTTCAGAATTGCACCTTGCAATGTGGAGATATTACTGTTTGTGCATTTACAATATTCATTGATTTTTGCCATTGAAAAACATCATGTTATTCATATACCAGAAATGTTTGAAGCTACTGACTGAATGAAAGGAGCTGGCATCTCACTCTCTTTGAATCTTCTTTATCATGCTAAGATTAGCAGGAAAAAGCAAAAAATTTCAGAATTGCACCTTGCAATGTGGAGATATTACTGTTTGTGCATTTACAATATTCATTGATTTTTGCCATTGAAAAACGTCCAGAAATGTTTGAAGCTACTGACTGAATGAAAGGAGCTGGCATCTCACTCTCTTTGAATCTTCTTTATCATGCTAGGATTAGCAGGAAAAAGCAAAACATTTCAGAATTGCACCTTGCAATGTGGAGATATTACTGTTTGTGCATTTACAATATTGATTGATTTTTGCCATTGAAAAACATCATGTTATTCATATACCAGAAATGTTTGAAGCTACTGACTGAATGAAAGGAGCTGGCATCTCACTCTCTTTGAATCTTCTTTATCATGCTAGGATTAGCAAGAAAAAGCAAAAAATTTCAGAATTGCACCTTGCAATGTGGAGATATTACTGTTTGTGCATTTACAATATTCATTGATTTTTGCCATTGAAAAACGTCCAGAAATGTTTGAAGCTACTGACTGAATGAAAGGAGCTGGCATCTCACTCTCTTTGAATCTTCTTTATCATGCTAGGATTAGCAGGAAAAAGCAAAAAATTTCAGAATTGCAACTTGCAATGCGGAGAAATTACTGTTTGTGCATTTACAATATTCATTGATTTTTGCCATTGAAAAACGTCCAGAAATGTTTGAAGCTACTGACTGAATGAAAGGAGCTGGCATCTCACTCTCTTTGAATCTTCTTTAACATGATAGGATTAGCAGGAAAAAGCAAAAAATTTCAGAATTGCATCTTGCAATGTGGAGATATTACTGTTTGTGCATTTACAATATTCATTGATTTTTGCCATTGAAAAACGTCCAGAAATGTTTGAAGCTACTGACTGAATGAAAGGAGCTGGCATCTCACTCTCTTTGAATCTTCTTTATCATGCTAGGATTAGCAGGAAAAAGCAAAAAATTTCAGAATTGCACCTTGCAATGTGGAGATATTACTGTTTGTGCATTTACAATATTCATTGATTTTTGCCATTGAAAAACATCATGTTATTCATATACCAGAAATGTTTGAAGCTACTGACTGAATGAAAGGAGCTGGCATCTCACTCTCTTTGAATCTTCTTTATCATGCTAAGATTAGCAGGAAAAAGCAAAAAATTTCAGAATTGCACCTTGCAATGTGGAGATATTACTGTTTGTGCATTTACAATATTCATTGATTTTTGCCATTGAAAAACGTCCAGAAATGTTTGAAGCTACTGACTGAATGAAAGGAGCTGGCATCTCACTCTCTTTGAATCTTCTTTATCATGCTAGGATTAGCAGGAAAAAGCAAAACATTTCAGAATTGCACCTTGCAATGTGGAGATATTACTGTTTGTGCATTTACAATATCCATTGATTTTTGCCATTGAAAAACATCATGTTATTCATATACCAGAAATGTTTGAAGCTACTGACTGAATGAAAGGAGCTGGCATCTCACTCTCTTTGAATCTTCTTTATCATGCTAGGATTAGCAAGAAAAAGCAAAAAATTTCAGAATTGCACCTTGCAATGTGGAGATATTACTGTTTGTGCATTTACAATATTCATTGATTTTTGTCATTGAAAAACGTCCAGAAAGGTTTGAAGCTACTGACTGAATGAAAGGAGCTGGCATCTCACTCTCTTTGAATCTTCTTTATCATGCTAGGATTAGCAGGAAAAAGCAAAAAATTTCAGAATTGCACCTTGCAATGTGGAGATATTACTGTTTGTGCATTTACAATATTCATTGATTTTTGCCATTGAAAAACATCATGTTATTCATATACCAGAAATGTTTGAAGCTACTGACTGAATGAAAAGAGCTGGCATCTCACTCTCTTTGAATCTTCTTTATCATGCTAGGATTAGCAGGAAAAAGCAAAAAATTTCAGAATTGCACCTTGCAATGTGGAGATATTACTGTTTGTGCATTTACAATATTCATTGATTTTTGCCATTGAAAAACGTCCAGAAATGTTTGAAGCTACTGACTGAATGAAAGGAGCTGGCATCTCACTCTCTTTGAATCTTCTTTATCATGCTAGGATTAGCAGGAAAAAGCAAAAAATTTCAGAATTGCACCTTGCAATGTGGAGATATTACTGTTTGTGCATTTACAATATTCATTGATTTTTGCCATTGAAAAACGTCCAGAAATGTTTCAAGCTACTGACTGAATGAAAGGAGCTGGCATCTCACTCTCTTTGAATCTTCTTTAACATGCTAGGATTAGCAGGAAAAAGAAAAAATTTCAGAATTGCACCTTGCAATGTGGAGATATTACTGTTTGTGCATTTACAATATTCATTGATTTTTGCCATTGAAAAACGTCGAGAAATGTTTGAAGCTACTGACTGAATGAAAGGAGCTGGCATCTCACTCTCTTTGAATCTTCTTTATCATGCTAGGATTAGCAGGAAAAAGCAAAAAATTTCAGAATTGCACCTTGCAATGTGGAGATATTACTGTTTGTGCATTTACAATATTCATTGATTTTTGCCATTGAAAAACATCATGTTATTCATATACCAGAAATGTTTGAAGCTACTGACTGAATGAAAGGAGCTGGCATCTCACTCTCTTTGAATCTTCTTTATCATGCTAAGATTAGCAGGAAAAAGCAAAAAATTTCAGAATTGCACCTTGCAATGTGGAGATATTACTGTTTGTGCATTTACAATATTTATTGATTTTTGCCATTGAAAAACGTCCAGAAATGTTTGAAGCTACTGACTGAATGAAAGGAGCTGGCATCTCACTCTCTTTGAATCTTCTTTATCATGCTAGGATTAGCAGGAAAAAGCAAAACATTTCAGAATTGCACCTTGCAATGTGGAGATATTACTGTTTGTGCATTTACAATATTCATTGATTTTTGCCATTGAAAAACATCATGTTATTCATATACCAGAAATGTTTGAAGCTACTGACTGAATGAAAGGAGCTGGCATCTCACTCTCTTTGAATCTTCTTTATCATGCTAGGATTAGCAAGAAAAAGCAAAAAAATTCAGAATTGCACCTTGCAATGTGGAGATATTACTGTTTGTGCATTTACAATATTCATTGATTTTTGCCATTGAAAAACGTCCAGAAATGTTTGAAGCTACTGACTGAATGAAAGGAGCTGGCATCTCACTCTCTTTGAATCTTCTTTATCATGCTAGGATTAGCAGGAAAAAGCAAAAAATTTCAGAATTGCAACTTGCAATGCGGAGAAATTACTGTTTGTGCATTTACAATATTCATTGATTTTTGCCATTGAAAAACGTCCAGAAATGTTTGAAGCTACTGACTGAATGAAAGGAGCTGGCATCTCACTCTCTTTGAATCTTCTTTAACATGCTAGGATTAGCAGGAAAAAGCAAAAAATTTCAGAATTGCACCTTGCAATGTGGAGATATTACTGTTTGTGCATTTACAATATTCATTGATTTTTGCCATTGAAAAACATCATGTTATTCATATACCAGAAATGTTTGAAGCTACTGACTGAATGAAAAGAGCTGGCATCTCACTCTCTTTGAATCTTCTTTATCATGCTAGGATTAGCAGGAAAAAGCAAAAAATTTCAGAATTGCACCTTGCAATGTGGAGATATTACTGTTTGTGCATTTACTATATTCATTGATTTTTGCCATTGAAAAACGTCCAGAAATGTTTGAAGCTACTGACTGAATGAAAGGAGCTGGCATCTCACTCTCTTTGAATCTTCTTTATCATGCTAGGATTAGCAGGAAAAAGCAAAAAATTTCAGAATTGCACCTTGCAATGTGGAGATATTACTGTTTGTGCATTTACAATATTCATTGATTTTTGCCATTGAAAAACGTCCAGAAATGTTTGAAGCTACTGACTGAATGAAAGGAGCTGGCATCTCACTCTCTTTGAATCTTCTTTATCATGCTAGGATTAGCAGGAAAAAGCAAAAAATTTCAGAATTGCACCTTGCAATGTGGAGATATTATTGTTTGTGCATTTACAATATTCATTGATTTTTGCCATTGAAAAACGTCCAGAAATGTTTGAAGCTACTGACTGAATGAAAGGAGCTGGCATCTCACTCTCTTTGAATCTTCTTTATCATGCTAGGATTAGCAGGAAAAAGGAAAAAATTTCAGAATTGCACCTTGCAATGTGGAGATATTACTGTTTGTGCATTTACAATATTTATTGATTTTTGCCATTGAAAAACGTCATGTTATTCATATACCAGAAATGTTTGAAGCTACTGACTGAATGAAAGGAGCTGGCATCTCACTCTCTTTGAATCTTCTTTATCATGCTAGGATTAGCAGGAAAAAGCAAAAAATTTCAGAATTGCACCTTGCAATGTGGAGATATTACTGTTTGTGCATTTACAATATTCATTGATTTTTGCCATTGAAAAACGTCCAGAAATGTTTGAAGCTACTGACTGAATGAAAGGAGCTGGCATCTCACTCTCTTTGAATCTTCTTTATCATGCTAGGATTAGCAGGAAAAAGCAAAAAATTTCAGAATTGCACCTTGCAATGTGGAGATATTACTGTTTGTGCATTTACAATATTCATTGATTTTTGCCATTGAAAAACGTCCAGAAATGTTTGAAGCTACTGACTGAATGAAAGGAGCTGGCATCTCACTCTCTTTGAATCTTCTTTATCATGCTAGGATTAGCAGGAAAAAGGAAAAAATTTCAGAATTGCACCTTGCAATGTGGAGATATTACTGTTTGTGCATTTACAATATTCATTGATTTTTGCCATTGAAAAACATCATGTTATTCATATACCAGAAATGTTTGAAGCTACTGACTGAATGAAAAGAGCTGGCATCTCACTCTCTTTGAATCTTCTTTATCATGCTAGGTTTAGCAGGAAAAAGCAAAAAATTTCAGAATTGCACCTTGCAATGTGGAGATATTACTGTTTGTGCATTTACTATATTCATTGATTTTTGCCATTGAAAAACGTCCAGAAATGTTTGAAGCTACTGACTGAATGAAAGGAGCTGGCATCTCACTCTCTTTGAATCTTCTTTATCATGCTAGGATTAGCAGGAAAAAGCAAAAAAATTCAGAATTGCACCTTGCAATGTGGAGATATTATTGTTTGTGCATTTACAATATTCATTGATTTTTGCCATTGAAAAACGTCCAGAAATGTTTGAAGCTACTGACTGAATGAAAGGAGCTGGCATCTCACTCTCTTTGAATCTTCTTTATCATGCTAGGATTAGCAGGAAAAAGGAAAAAATTTCAGAATTGCACCTTGCAATGTGGAGATATTACTGTTTGTGCATTTACAATATTTATTGATTTTTGCCATTGAAAAACGTCCAGAAATGTTTGAAGCTACTGACTGAATGAAAGGAGCTGGCATCTCACTCTCTTTGAATCTTCTTTATCATGCTAGTATTAGCAAGAAAAAGCAAAAAATTTCAGAATTGCACCTTGCAATGTGGAGATATTACTGTTTGTGCATTTACAATATTCATTGATTTTTGCCATTGAAAAACGTCCACAAATGTTTGAAGCTACTGACTGAATGAAAGGAGCTGGCATCTCACTCTCTTTGAATCTTCTTTATCATGCTAGGATTAGCAGGAAAAAGCAAAAAATTTCAGAATTGCACCTTGCAATGTGGAGATATTACTGTTTGTGCATTTACAATATTCATTGATTTTTGCC
The DNA here is from genome assembly GCF_046119375.1 of Phyllobates terribilis. Taxonomy (NCBI): domain Eukaryota; kingdom Metazoa; phylum Chordata; class Amphibia; order Anura; family Dendrobatidae; genus Phyllobates; species Phyllobates terribilis. Next base: position 1,439,057 of record NW_027362901.1, read on the forward strand.
ATTGAAAAACGTCCACAAATGTTTGAAGCTACTGACTGAATGAAAGGAGCTGGCATCTCACTCTCTTTGAATCTTCTTTATCATGCTAGGATTAGCAGGAAAAAGCAAAACATTTCAGAATTGCACCTTGCAATGTGGAGATATTACTGTTTGTGCATTTACAATATTCATTGATTTTTGCCATTGAAAAACATCATGTTATTCATATACCAGAAATGTTTGAAGCTACTGACTGAATGAAAGGAGCTGGCATCTCACTCTCTTTGAATCTTCTTTATCATGCTAGGATTAGCAGGAAAAAGCAAAAAATTTCAGAATTGCACCTTGCAATGTGGAGATATTACTGTTTGTGCATTTACAATATTCATTGATTTTTGCCATTGAAAAACGTCCAGAAATGTTTGAAGCTACTGACTGAATGAAAGGAGCTGGCATCTCACTCTCTTTGAATCTTCTTTATCCTGCTAGGATTAGCAGGAAAAAGCAAAAAATTTCAGAATTGCACCTTGCAATGCGGAGAAATTACTGTTTGTGCATTTACAATATTCATTGATTTTTGCCATTGAAAAACGTCCAGAAATGTTTGAAGCTACTGACTGAATGAAAGGAGCTGGCATCTCACTCTCTCTGAATCTTCTTTATCATGCTAGGATTAGCAGGAAAAAGCAAAAAATTTCAGAATTGCACCTTGCAATGTGGAGATATTACTGTTTGTGCATTTACAATATTCATTGATTTTTGCCATTGAAAAACGTCCAGAAATGTTTGAAGCTACTGACTGAATGAAAGGAGCTGGCATCTCACTCTCTTTGAACCTTCTTTATCATGCTAGGATTAGCAGGAAAAAGCAAAAAATTTCAGAATTGCACCTTGCAATGTGGAGATATTACTGTTTGTGCATTTACAATATTCATTGATTTTTGCCATTGAAAAACGTTCAGAAATATTTGAAGCTACTGACTGAATGAAAGGAGCTGGCATCTCACTCTCTTTGAATCTTCTTTATCATGCTAGGATTAGCAGGAAAAAGCAAAAAATTTCAGAATTGCACCTTGTAATGTGGAGATATTACTGTTTGTGCATTTACAATATTCATTGATTTTTGCCATTGAAAAACGTCCAGAAATGTTTGAAGCTACTGACTGAATGAAAGGAGCTGGCATCTCACTCTCTTTGAATCTTCTTTATCATGCTAGGATTAGCAGGAAAAAGCAAAAAATTTCAGAATTGCACCTTGCAATGTGGAGATATTACTGTTTGTGCATTTACAATATTCATTGATTTTTGCCATTGAAAAACGTCCAGAAATGTTTGAAGCTACTGACTGAATGAAAGGAGCTGGCATCTCACTCTCTTTGAATCTTCTTTATCATGCTAGGATTAGCAGGAAAAAGCAAAAAATTTCAGAATTGCACCATGCAATGTGGAGATATTACTGTTTGTGCATTTACAATATTCATTAATTTTTGCCATTGAAAAACGTCCAGAAATGTTTGAAGCTACTGACTGAATGAAAGGAGCTGGCATCTCACTCTCTTTGAATCTTCTTTATCATGCTAGGATTAGCAGGAAAAAGCAAAAAATTTCAGAATTGCACCTTGCAATGTGGAGATATTACTGTTTGTGCATTTACAATATTCATTGATTTTTGCCATTGAAAAACATCAAGTTATTCATATACCAGAAATGTATGAAGCTACTGACTGAATGAAAGGAGCTGGCAACTCACTCTCTTTGAATCTTCTTTATCATGCTAGGATTAGCAGGAAAAAGCAAAAAATTTCAGAATTGCACCTTGCAATGTGGAGATATTACTGTTTGTGCATTTACAATATTCATTGATTTTTGCCATTGAAAAACGTCCAGAAATGTTTGAAGCTACTGACTGAATGCAAGGAGCTGGCATCTCACTCTCTTTGAATCTTCTTTATCATGCTAGGATTAGCAGGAAAAAGCAAAAAATTTCAGAATTGCACCTTGCAATGTGGAGATATTACTGTTTGTGCATTTACAATATTCATTGATTTTTGCCATTGAAAAACAATCATGTTATTCATATACCAGAAATGTTTGAAGCTACTGACTGAATGAAAAGAGCTGGCATCTCACTCTCTTTGAATCTTCTTTATCATGCTAGGATTAGCAGGAAAAAGCAAAAAAATTCAGAATTGCACCTTGCAATGTGGAGATATTACTGTTTGTGCATTTACAATATTCATTGATTTTTGCCATTGAAAAACGTCCAGAAATGTTTGAAGCTACTGACTGAATGAAAGGAGCTGGCATCTCACTCTCTTTGAATCTTCTTTATCATGCTAGGATTAGCAGGAAAAAGCAAAAAATTTCAGAATTGCACCTTGCAATGTGGAGATATTACTGTTTGTGCATTTACAATATTCATTGATTTTTGCCATTGAAAAACGTCCAGAAATGTTTGAAGCTACTGACTGAATGAAAGGAGCTGGCATCTCACTCTCTTTGAATCTTCTTTATCATGCTAGGATTAGCAGGAAAAAGCAAAAAATTTCAGAATTGCACCTTGCAATGTGGAGATATTATTGTTTGTGCATTTACAATATTCATTGATTTTTGCCATTGAAAAACGTCCAGAAATGTTTGAAGCTACTGATTGAATGAAAGGAGCTGGCATCTCACTCTCTTTGAATCTTCTTTATCATGCTAGGATTAGCAGGAAAAAGCAAATAATTTCAGAATTGCACCTTGCAATGTGGAGATATTACTGTTTGTGCATTTACAATATTCATTGATTTTTGCCATTGAAAAACATCATGTTATTCATATACCAGAAATGTTTGAAGCTACTGACTGAATGAAAGGAGCTGGCATCTCACTCTCTTTGAATCTTCTTTATCATGCTAGGATTAGCAGGAAAAAGCAAAAAATTTCAGAATTGCACCTTGCAATGTGGAGATATTACTGTTTGTGCATTTACAATATTCATTGATTTTTGCCATTGAAAAACGTCCTGAAATGTTTGAAGCTACTGACTGAATGAAAGGAGCTGGCATCTCACTCTCTTTGAATCTTCTTTATCATGCTAGGATTAGCAGGAAAAAGCAAAAAATTTCAGAATTGCACCTTGCAATGTGGAGATATTACTGTTTGTGCATTTACAATATTCATTGATTTTTGCTATTGAAAAACGTCCAGAAATGTTTGAAGCTACTGACTGAATGAAAGGAGCTGGCATCTCACTCTCTTTGAATCTTCTTTATCATGCTAGTATTAGCAGGAAAAAGCAAAAAAATTCAGAATTGCACCTTGCAATGTGGAGATATTACTGTTTGTGCATTTACAATATTCATTGATTTTTGCCATTGAAAAACGTCCAGAAATGTTTGAAGCTACTGACTGAATGAAAGGAGCTGGCATCTCACTCTCTTTGAATCTTCTTTATCATGCTAGGATTAGCAAGAAAAAGTAAAAAATTTCAGAATTGCACCTTGCAATGTGGAGATATTACTGTTTGTGCATTTACAATATTCATTGATTTTTGCCATTGGAAAACGTCCAGAAATGTTTGAAGCTACTGACTGAATGAAAGGAGCTGGCATCTCACTCTCTTTGAATCTTCTTTATCATGCTAGGATTAGCAGGAAAAAGCAAAAAATTTCAGAATTGCACCTTGCAATGCGGAGAAATTACTGTTTGTGCATTTACAATATTCATTGATTTTTGCCATTGAAAAACGTCCAGAAATGTTTGAAGCTACTGACTGAATGAAAGGAGCTGGCATCTCACTCTCTTTGAATCTTCTTTATCATGCTAGGATTAGCAGGAAAAAACAAAAAATTTCAGAATTGCACCTTGCAATGTGGAGATATTACTGTTTGTGCATTTACAATATTCATTGATTTTTGCCATTGAAAAACGTCCAGAAATGTTTGAAGCTACTGACTGAATGAAAGGAGCTGGCATCTCACTCTCTTTGAATCTTCTTTGTCATGCTAGGATTAGCAGGAAAAAGCAAAAAATTTCAGAATTGCAACTTGCAATGCGGAGAAATTACTGTTTGTGCATTTACAATATTCATTGATTTTTGCCATTGAAAAACGTCCAGAAATGTTTGAAGCTACTGACTGAATGAAAGGAGCTGGCATCTCACTCTCTTTGAATCTTCTTTAACATGCTAGGATTAGCAGGAAAAAGCAAAAAATTTCAGAATTGCACCTTGCAATGTGGAGATATTACTGTTTGTGCATTTACAATATTCATTGATTTTTGCCATTGAAAAACGTCCAGAAATGTTTGAAGCTACTGACTGAATGAAAGGAGCTGGCATCTCACTCTCTTTGAATCTTCTTTATCATGCTAGGATTAGCAGGAAAAACCAAAAAATTTCAGAATTGCACCTTGCAATGTGGAGATATTACTGTTTGTGCATTTACAATATTCATTGATTTTTGCCATTGAAAAACATCATGTTATTCATATACCAGAAATGTTTGAAGCTACTGACTGAATGAAAGGAGCTGGCATCTCACTCTCTTTGAATCTTCTTTATCATGCTAAGATTAGCAGGAAAAAGCAAAAAATTTCAGAATTGCACCTTGCAATGTGGAGATATTACTGTTTGTGCATTTACAATATTCATTGATTTTTGCCATTGAAAAACGTCCAGAAATGTTTGAAGCTACTGACTGAATGAAAGGAGCTGGCATCTCACTCTCTTTGAATCTTCTTTATCATGCTGGGATTAGCAGGAAAAAGCAAAACATTTCAGAATTGCACCTTGCAATGTGGAGATATTACTGTTTGTGCATTTACAATATTCATTGATTTTTGCCATTGAAAAACATCATGTTATTCATATACCAGAAATGTTTGAAGCTACTGACTGAATGAAAGGAGCTGGCATCTCACTCTCTTTGAATCTTCTTTATCATGCTAGGATTAGCAGGAAAAAGCAAAAAATTTCAGAATTGCAACTTGCAATGCGGAGAAATTACTGCTTGTGCATTTACAATATTCATTGATTTTTGCCATTGAAAAACGTCCAGAAATGTTTGAAGCTACTGACTGAATGAAAGGAGCTGGCATCTCACTCTCTTTGAATCTTCTTTAACATGCTAGGATTAGCAGGAAAAAGCAAAAAATTTCAGAATTGCATCTTGCAATGTGGAGATATTACTGTTTGTGCATTTACAATATTCATTGATTTTTGCCATTGAAAAACGTCCAGAAATGTTTGAAGCTACTGACTGAATGAAAGGAGCTGGCATCTCACTCTCTTTGAATCTTCTTTATCATGCTAGGATTAGCAGGAAAAAGCAAAAAATTTCAGAATTGCACCTTGCAATGTGGAGATATTACTGTTTGTGCATTTACAATATTCATTGATTTTTGCCATTGAAAAACATCATGTTATTCATATACCAGAAATGTTTGAAGCTACTGACTGAATGAAAGGAGCTGGCATCTCACTCTCTTTGAATCTTCTTTATCATGCTAAGATTAGCAGGAAAAAGCAAAAAATTTCAGAATTGCACCTTGCAATGTGGAGATATTACTGTTTGTGCATTTACAATATTCATTGATTTTTGCCATTGAAAAACGTCCAGAAATGTTTGAAGCTACTGACTGAATGAAAGGAGCTGGCATCTCACTCTCTTTGAATCTTCTTTATCATGCTAGGATTAGCAGGAAAAAGCAAAACATTTCAGAATTGCACCTTGCAATGTGGAGATATTACTGTTTGTGCATTTACAATATTCATTGATTTTTGCCATTGAAAAACATCATGTTATTCATATACCAGAAATGTTTGAAGCTACTGACTGAATGAAAGGAGCTGGCATCTCACTCTCTTTGAATCTTCTTTATCATGCTAGGATTAGCGAGAAAAAGCAAAAAATTTCAGAATTGCACCTTGCAATGTGGAGATATTACTGTTTGTGCATTTACAATATTCATTGATTTTTGCCATTGAAAAACGTCCAGAAAGGTTTGAAGCTACTGACTGAATGAAAGGAGCTGGCATCTCACTCTCTTTGAATCTTCTTTATCATGCTAGGATTAGCAGGAAAAAGCAAAAAATTTCAGAATTGCACCTTGCAATGTGGAGATATTACTGTTTGTGCATTTACAATATTCATTGATTTTTGCCATTGAAAAACATCATGTTATTCATATACCAGAAATGTTTGAAGCTACTGACTGAATGAAAGGAGCTGGCATCTCACTCTATTTGAATCTTCTTTATCATGCTAGGATTAGCAGGAAAAAGCAAAAAATTTCAGAATTGCACCTTGCAATGTGGAGATATTACTGTTTGTGCATTTACAATATTCATTGATTTTTGCCATTGAAAAACGTCCTGAAATGTTTGAAGCTACTGACTGAATGAAAGGAGCTGGCATCTCACTCTCTTTGAATCTTCTTTATCATGCTAGGATTAGCAGGAAAAAGCAAAAAATTTCAGAATTGCACCTTGCAATGTGGAGATATTACTGTTTGTACATTTACAATATTCATTGATTTTTCCCATTGAAAAACGTCCAGAAATGTTTGAAGCTACTGACTGAATGAAAGGAGCTGGCATCTCACTCTCTTTGAATCTTCTTTATCATGCTAGGATTAGCAGGAAAAAGCAAAAAATTTCAGAATTGCACCTTGCAATGTGGAGATATTACTGTTTGTGCATTTACAATATTCATTGATTTTTGCCATTGAAAAACGTCCAGAAATGTTTGAAGCTACTGACTGAATGAAAGGAGCTGGCATCTCACTCTCTTTGAATCTTCTTTATCATGCTAGGATTAGCAAGAAAAAGCAAAAAATTTCAGAATTGCACCTTGCAATGTGGAGATATTACTGTTTGTGCATTTACAATATTCATTGATTTTTGCCATTGAAAAACGTCCAGAAATGTTTGAAGCTACTGACTGAATGAAAGGAGCTGGCATCTCACTCTCTTAGAATCTTCTTTATCATGCTAGGATTAGCAGGAAAAAGCAAAAAATTTCAGAATTGCACCTTGCAATGCGGAGAAATTACTGTTTGTGCATTTACAATATTCATTGATTTTTGCCATTGAAAAACGTCCAGAAATGTTTGAAGCTACTGACTGAATGAAAGGAGCTGGCATCTCACTCTCTTTGAATCTTCTTTATCATGCTAGGATTAGCAGGAAAAAACAAAAAATTTCAGAATTGCACCTTGCAATGTGGAGATATTACTGTTTGTGCATTTACAATATTCATTGATTTTTGCCATTGAAAAACGTCCAGAAATGTTTGAAGCTACTGACTGAATGAAAGGAGCTGGCATCTCACTCTCTTTGAATCTTCTTTAACATGCTAGGATTAGCAGGAAAAAGAAAAAAATTTCAGAATTGCATCTTGCAATGTGGAGATATTACTGTTTGTGCATTTACAATATTCATTGATTTTTGCCATTGAAAAACGTCCAGAAATGTTTGAAGCTACTGACTGAATGAAAGGAGCTGGCATCTCACTCTCTTTGAATCTTCTTTATCATGCTAGGATTAGCAGGAAAAAGCAAAAAATTTCAGAATTGCACCTTGCAATGTGGAGATATTACTGTTTGTGCATTTACAATATTCATTGATTTTTGCCATTGAAAAACATCATGTTATTCATATACCAGAAATGTTTGAAGCTACTGACTGAATGAAAGGAGCTGGCATCTCACTCTCTTTGAATCTTCTTTATCATGCTAAGATTAGCAGGAAAAAGCAAAAAATTTCAGAATTGCACCTTGCAATGTGGAGATATTACTGTTTGTGCATTTACAATATTCATTGATTTTTGCCATTGAAAAACGTCCAGAAATGTTTGAAGCTACTGACTGAATGAAAGGAGCTGGCATCTCACTCTCTTTGAATCTTCTTTATCATGCTAGGATTAGCAGGAAAAAGCAAAACATTTCAGAATTGCACCTTGCAATGTGGAGATATTACTGTTTGTGCATTTACAATATTCATTGATTTTTGCCATTGAAAAACATCATGTTATTCATATACCAGAAATGTTTGAAGCTACTGACTGAATGAAAGGAGCTGGCATCTCACTCTCTTTGAATCTTCTTTATCATGCTAGGATTAGCAAGAAAAAGCAAAAAATTTCAGAATTGCACCTTGCAATGTGGAGATATTACTGTTTGTGCATTTACAATATTCATTGATTTTTGCCATTGAAAAACGTCCAGAAAGGTTTGAAGCTACTGACTGAATGAAAGGAGCTGGCATCTCACTCTCTTTGAATCTTCTTTATCATGCTAGGATTAGCAGGAAAAAGCAAAAAATTTCAGAATTGCACCTTGCAATGTGGAGATATTACTGTTTGTGCATTTACAATATTCATTGATATTTGCCATTGAAAAACATCATGTTATTCATATACCAGAAATGTTTGAAGCTACTGACTGAATGAAAGGAGCTGGCATCTCACTCTATTTGAATCTTCTTTATCATGCTAGGATTAGCAGGAAAAAGCAAAAAATTTCAGAATTGCACCTTGCAATGTGGAGATATTACTGTTTGTGCATTTACAATATTCATTGATTTTTGCCATTGAAAAACGTCCTGAAATGTTTGAAGCTACTGACTGAATGAAAGGAGCTGGCATCTCACTCTCTTTGAATCTTCTTTATCATGCTAGGATTAGCAGGAAAAAGCAAAAAATTTCAGAATTGCACCTTGCAATGTGGAGATATTACTGTTTGTACATTTACAATATTCATTGATTTTTCCCATTGAAAAACGTCCAGAAATGTTTGAAGCTACTGACTGAATGAAAGGAGCTGGCATCTCACTCTCTTTGAATCTTCTTTATCATGCTAGGATTAGCAGGAAAAAGCAAAAAATTTCAGAATTGCACCTTGCAATGTGGAGATATTACTGTTTGTGCATTTACAATATTCATTGATTTTTGCCATTGAAAAACGTCCAGAAATGTTTGAAGCTACTGACTGAATGAAAGGAGCTGGCATCTCACTCTCTTTGAATCTTCTTTATCATGCTAGGATTAGCAAGAAAAAGCAAAAAATTTCAGAATTGCACCTTGCAATGTGGAGATATTACTGTTTGTGCATTTACAATATTCATTGATTTTTGCCATTGAAAAACGTCCAGAAATGTTTGAAGCTACTGACTGAATGAAAGGAGCTGGCATCTCACTCTCTTTGAATCTTCTTTATCATGCTAGGATTAGCAGGAAAAAGCAAAACATTTCAGAATTGCACCTTGCAATGTGGAGATATTACTGTTTGTGCATTTACAATATTCATTGATTTTTGCCATTGAAAAACATCATGTTATTCATATACCAGAAATGTTTGAAGCTACTGACTGAATGAAAGGAGCTGGCATCTCACTCTCTTTGAATCTTCTTTATCATGCTAGGATTAGCAAGAAAAAGCAAAAAATTTCAGAATTGCACCTTGCAATGTGGAGATATTACTGTTTGTGCATTTACAATATTCATTGATTTTTGCCATTGAAAAACGTCCAGAAAGGTTTGAAGCTACTGACTGAATGAAAGGAGCTGGCATCTCACTCTCTTTGAATCTTCTTTATCATGCTAGGATTAGCAGGAAAAAGCAAAAAATTTCAGAATTGCACCTTGCAATGTGGAGATATTACTGTTTGTGCATTTACAATATTCATTGATTTTTGCCATTGAAAAACATCATGTTATTCATATACCAGAAATGTTTGAAGCTACTGACTGAATGAAAGGAGCTGGCATCTCACTCTATTTGAATCTTCTTTATCATGCTAGGATTAGCAGGAAAAAGCAAAAAATTTCAGAATTGCACCTTGCAATGTGGAGATATTACTGTTTGTGCATTTACAATATTCATTGATTTTTGCCATTGAAAAACGTCCTGAAATGTTTGAAGCTACTGACTGAATGAAAGGAGCTGGCATCTCACTCTCTTTGAATCTTCTTTATCATGCTAGGATTAGCAGGAAAAAGCAAAAAATTTCAGAATTGCACCTTGCAATGTGGAGATATTACTGTTTGTACATTTACAATATTCATTGATTTTTCCCATTGAAAAACGTCCAGAAATGTTTGAAGCTACTGACTGAATGAAAGGAGCTGGCATCTCACTCTCTTTGAATCTTCTTTATCATGCTAGGATTAGCAGGAAAAAGCAAAAAATTTCAGAATTGCACCTTGCAATGTGGAGATATTACTGTTTGTGCATTTACAATATTCATTGATTTTTGCCATTGAAAAACGTCCAGAAATGTTTGAAGCTACTGACTGAATGAAAGGAGCTGGCATCTCACTCTCTTTGAATCTTCTTTATCATGCTAGGATTAGCAAGAAAAAGCAAAAAATTTCAGAATTGCACCTTGCAATGTGGAGATATTACTGTTTGTGCATTTACAATATTCATTGATTTTTGCCATTGAAAAACGTCCAGAAATGTTTGAAGCTACTGACTGAATGAAAGGAGCTGGCATCTCACTCTCTTAGAATCTTCTTTATCATGCTAGGATTAGCAGGAAAAAGCAAAAAATTTCAGAATTGCACCTTGCAATGCGGAGAAATTACTGTTTGTGCATTTACAATATTCATTGATTTTTGCCATTGAAAAACGTCCAGAAATGTTTGAAGCTACTGACTGAATGAAAGGAGCTGGCATCTCACTCTCTTTGAATCTTCTTTATCATGCTAGGATTAGCAGGAAAAAACAAAAAATTTCAGAATTGCACCTTGCAATGTGGAGATATTACTGTTTGTGCATTTACAATATTCATTGATTTTTGCCATTGAAAAACGTCCAGAAATGTTTGAAGCTACTGACTGAATGAAAGGAGCTGGCATCTCACTCTCTTTGAATCTTCTTTAACATGCTAGGATTAGCAGGAAAAAGCAAAAAATTTCAGAATTGCATCTTGCAATGTGGAGATATTACTGTTTGTGCATTTACAATATTCATTGATTTTTGCCATTGAAAAACGTCCAGAAATGTTTGAAGCTACTGACTGAATGAAAGGAGCTGGCATCTCACTCTCTTTGAATCTTCTTTATCATGCTAGGATTAGCAGGAAAAAGCAAAAAATTTCAGAATTGCACCTTGCAATGTGGAGATATTACTGTTTGTGCATTTACAATATTCATTGATTTTTGCCATTGAAAAACATCATGTTATTCATATACCAGAAATGTTTGAAGCTACTGACTGAATGAAAGGAGCTGGCATCTCACTCTCTTTGAATCTTCTTTATCATGCTAAGATTAGCAGGAAAAAGCAAAAAATTTCAGAATTGCACCTTGCAATGTGGAGATATTACTGTTTGTGCATTTACAATATTCATTGATTTTTGCCATTGAAAAACGTCCAGAAATGTTTGAAGCTACTGACTGAATGAAAGGAGCTGGCATCTCACTCTCTTTGAATCTTCTTTATCATGCTAGGATTAGCAGGAAAAAGCAAAACATTTCAGAATTGCACCTTGCAATGTGGAGATATTACTGTTTGTGCATTTACAATATTCATTGATTTTTGCCATTGAAAAACATCATGTTATTCATATACCAGAAATGTTTGAAGCTACTGACTGAATGAAAGGAGCTGGCATCTCACTCTCTTTGAATCTTCTTTATCATGCTAGGATTAGCAAGAAAAAGCAAAAAATTTCAGAATTGCACCTTGCAATGTGGAGATATTACTGTTTGTGCATTTACAATATTCATTGATTTTTGCCATTGAAAAACGTCCAGAAAGGTTTGAAGCTACTGACTGAATGAAAGGAGCTGGCATCTCACTCTCTTTGAATCTTCTTTATCATGCTAGGATTAGCAGGAAAAAGCAAAAAATTTCAGAATTGCACCTTGCAATGTGGAGATATTACTGTTTGTGCATTTACAATATTCATTGATTTTTGCCATTGAAAAACATCATGTTATTCATATACCAGAAATGTTTGAAGCTACTGACTGAATGAAAGGAGCTGGCATCTCACTCTATTTGAATCTTCTTTATCATGCTAGGATTAGCAGGAAAAAGCAAAAAATTTCAGAATTGCACCTTGCAATGTGGAGATATTACTGTTTGTGCATTTACAATATTCATTGATTTTTGCCATTGAAAAACGTCCTGAAATGTTTGAAGCTACTGACTGAATGAAAGGAGCTGGCATCTCACTCTCTTTGAATCTTCTTTATCATGCTAGGATTAGCAGGAAAAAGCAAAAAATTTCAGAATTGCACCTTGCAATGTGGAGATATTACTGTTTGTACATTTACAATATTCATTGATTTTTCCCATTGAAAAACGTCCAGAAATGTTTGAAGCTACTGACTGAATGAAAGGAGCTGGCATCTCACTCTCTTTGAATCTTCTTTATCATGCTAGGATTAGCAGGAAAAAGCAAAAAATTTCAGAATTGCACCTTGCAATGTGGAGATATTACTGTTTGTGCATTTACAATATTCATTGATTTTTGCCATTGAAAAACGTCCAGAAATGTTTGAAGCTACTGACTGAATGAAAGGAGCTGGCATCTCACTCTCTTTGAATCTTCTTTATCATGCTAGGATTAGCAAGAAAAAGCAAAAAATTTCAGAATTGCACCTTGCAATGTGGAGATATTACTGTTTGTGCATTTACAATATTCATTGATTTTTGCCATTGAAAAACGTCCAGAAATGTTTGAAGCTACTGACTGAATGAAAGGAGCTGGCATCTCACTCTCTTAGAATCTTCTTTATCATGCTAGGATTAGCAGGAAAAAGCAAAAAATTTCAGAATTGCACCTTGCAATGCGGAGAAATTACTGTTTGTGCATTTACAATATTCATTGATTTTTGCCATTGAAAAACGTCCAGAAATGTTTGAAGCTACTGACTGAATGAAAGGAGCTGGCATCTCACTCTCTTTGAATCTTCTTTATCATGCTAGGATTAGCAGGAAAAAACAAAAAATTTCAGAATTGCACCTTGCAATGTGGAGATATTACTGTTTGTGCATTTACAATATTCATTGATTTTTGCCATTGAAAAACGTCCAGAAATGTTTGAAGCTACTGACTGAATGAAAGGAGCTGGCATCTCACTCTCTTTGAATCTTCTTTGTCATGCTAGGATTAGCAGGAAAAAGCAAAAAAATTTCAGATATGCAACTTGCAATGCGGAGAAATTACTGTTTGTGCATTTACAATATTCATTGATTTTTGCCATTGAAAAACGTCCAGAAATGTTTGAAGCTACTGACTGAATGAAAGGAGCTGGCATCTCACTCTCTTTGAATCTTCTTTAACATGCTAGGATTAGCAGGAAAAAGCAAAAAATTTCAGAATTGCACCTTGCAATGTGGAGATATTACTGTTTGTGCATTTACAATATTCATTGATTTTTGCCATTGAAAAACATCATGTTATTCATATACCAGAAATGTTTGAAGCTACTGACTGAATGAAAGGAGCTGGCATCTCACTCTCTTTGAATCTTCTTTATCATGCTAAGATTAGCAGGAAAAAGCAAAAAATTTCAGAATTGCAGCTTGCAATGTGGAGATATTACTGTTTGTGCATTTACAATATTCATTGATTTTTGCCATTGAAAAACGTCCAGAAATGTTTGAAGCTACTGACTGAATGAAAGGAGCTGGCATCTCACTCTCTTTGAATCTTCTTTATCATGCTAGGAGTAGCAGGAAAAAGCAAAACATTTCAGAATTGCACCTTGCAATGTGGAGATATTACTGTTTGTGCATTTACAATATTGATTGATTTTTGCCATTGAAAAACATCATGTTATTCATATACCAGAAATGTTTGAAGCTACTGACTGAATGAAAGGAGCTGGCATCTCACTCTCTTTGAATCTTCTTTATCATGCTAGGATTAGCAAGAAAAAGCAAAAAATTTCAGAATTGCACCTTGCAATGTGGAGATATTACTATTTGTGCATTTACAATATTCATTGATTTTTGCCATTGAAAAACGTCCAGAAATGTTTGAAGCTACTGACTGAATGAAAGGAGCTGGCATCTCACTCTCTTTGAATCTTCTTTATCATGCTAGGATTAGCAGGAAAAAGCAAAAAATTTCAGAATTGCAACTTGCAATGCGGAGAAATTACTGTTTGTGCATTTACAATATTCATTGATTTTTGCCATTGAAAAACGTCCAGAAATGTTTGAAGCTACTGACTGAATGAAAGGAGCTGGCATCTCACTCTCTTAGAATCTTCTTTATCATGCTAGGATTAGCAGGAAAAAGCAAAAAATTTCAGAATTGCACCTTGCAATGCGGAGAAATTACTGTTTGTGCATTTACAATATTCATTGATTTTTGCCATTGAAAAACGTCCAGAAATGTTTGAAGCTACTGACTGAATGAAAGGAGCTGGCATCTCACTCTCTTTGAATCTTCTTTATCATGCTAGGATTAGCAGGAAAAAACAAAAAATTTCAGAATTGCACCTTGCAATGTGGAGATATTACTGTTTGTGCATTTACAATATTCATTGATTTTTGCCATTGAAAAACGTCCAGAAATGTTTGAAGCTACTGACTGAATGAAAGGAGCTGGCATCTCACTCTCTTTGAATCTTCTTTAACATGCTAGGATTAGCAGGAAAAAGCAAAAAATTTCAGAATTGCATCTTGCAATGTGGAGATATTACTGTTTGTGCATTTACAATATTCATTGATTTTTGCCATTGAAAAACGTCCAGAAATGTTTGAAGCTACTGACTGAATGAAAGGAGCTGGCATCTCACTCTCTTTGAATCTTCTTTATCATGCTAGGATTAGCAGGAAAAAGCAAAAAATTTCAGAATTGCACCTTGCAATGTGGAGATATTACTGTTTGTGCATTTACAATATTCATTGATTTTTGCCATTGAAAAACATCATGTTATTCATATACCAGAAATGTTTGAAGCTACTGACTGAATGAAAGGAGCTGGCATCTCACTCTCTTTGAATCTTCTTTATCATGCTAAGATTAGCAGGAAAAAGCAAAAAATTTCAGAATTGCACCTTGCAATGTGGAGATATTACTGTTTGTGCATTTACAATATTCATTGATTTTTGCCATTGAAAAACGTCCAGAAATGTTTGAAGCTACTGACTGAATGAAAGGAGCTGGCATCTCACTCTCTTTGAATCTTCTTTATCATGCTAGGATTAGCAGGAAAAAGCAAAACATTTCAGAATTGCACCTTGCAATGTGGAGATATTACTGTTTGTGCATTTACAATATTCATTGATTTTTGCCATTGAAAAACATCATGTTATTCATATACCAGAAATGTTTGAAGCTACTGACTGAATGAAAGGAGCTGGCATCTCACTCTCTTTGAATCTTCTTTATCATGCTAGGATTAGCAAGAAAAAGCAAAAAATTTCAGAATTGCACCTTGCAATGTGGAGATATTACTGTTTGTGCATTTACAATATTCATTGATTTTTGCCATTGAAAAACGTCCAGAAAGGTTTGAAGCTACTGACTGAATGAAAGGAGCTGGCATCTCACTCTCTTTGAATCTTCTTTATCATGCTAGGATTAGCAGGAAAAAGCAAAAAATTTCAGAATTGCACCTTGCAATGTGGAGATATTACTGTTTGTGCATTTACAATATTCATTGATTTTTGCCATTGAAAAACATCATGTTATTCATATACCAGAAATGTTTGAAGCTACTGACTGAATGAAAGGAGCTGGCATCTCACTCTATTTGAATCTTCTTTATCATGCTAGGATTAGCAGGAAAAAGCAAAAAATTTCAGAATTGCACCTTGCAATGTGGAGATATTACTGTTTGTGCATTTACAATATTCATTGATTTTTGCCATTGAAAAACGTCCTGAAATGTTTGAAGCTACTGACTGAATGAAAGGAGCTGGCATCTCACTCTCTTTGAATCTTCTTTATCATGCTAGGATTAGCAGGAAAAAGCAAAAAATTTCAGAATTGCACCTTGCAATGTGGAGATATTACTGTTTGTACATTTACAATATTCATTGATTTTTCCCATTGAAAAACGTCCAGAAATGTTTGAAGCTACTGACTGAATGAAAGGAGCTGGCATCTCACTCTCTTTGAATCTTCTTTATCATGCTAGGATTAGCAGGAAAAAGCAAAAAATTTCAGAATTGCACCTTGCAATGTGGAGATATTACTGTTTGTGCATTTACAATATTCATTGATTTTTGCCATTGAAAAACGTCCAGAAATGTTTGAAGCTACTGACTGAATGAAAGGAGCTGGCATCTCACTCTCTTTGAATCTTCTTTATCATGCTAGGATTAGCAAGAAAAAGCAAAAAATTTCAGAATTGCACCTTGCAATGTGGAGATATTACTGTTTGTGCATTTACAATATTCATTGATTTTTGCCATTGAAAAACGTCCAGAAATGTTTGAAGCTACTGACTGAATGAAAGGAGCTGGCATCTCACTCTCTTAGAATCTTCTTTATCATGCTAGGATTAGCAGGAAAAAGCAAAAAATTTCAGAATTGCACCTTGCAATGCGGAGAAATTACTGTTTGTGCATTTACAATATTCATTGATTTTTGCCATTGAAAAACGTCCAGAAATGTTTGAAGCTACTGACTGAATGAAAGGAGCTGGCATCTCACTCTCTTTGAATCTTCTTTATCATGCTAGGATTAGCAGGAAAAAACAAAAAATTTCAGAATTGCACCTTGCAATGTGGAGATATTACTGTTTGTGCATTTACAATATTCATTGATTTTTGCCATTGAAAAACGTCCAGAAATGTTTGAAGCTACTGACTGAATGAAAGGAGCTGGCA
Organism: Phyllobates terribilis; assembly: GCF_046119375.1. NCBI lineage: Eukaryota > Metazoa > Chordata > Amphibia > Anura > Dendrobatidae > Phyllobates > Phyllobates terribilis. The sequence goes on from NW_027362901.1 coordinate 1,455,824, forward strand.
TCTCACTCTCTTTGAATCTTCTTTATCATGCTAAGATTAGCAGGAAAAAGCAAAAAATTTCAGAATTGCACCTTGCAATGTGGAGATATTACTGTTTGTGCATTTACAATATTCATTGATTTTTGCCATTGAAAAACGTCCAGAAATGTTTGAAGCTACTGACTGAATGAAAGGAGCTGGCATCTCACTCTCTTTGAATCTTCTTTATCATGCTAGGATTAGCAGGAAAAAGCAAAACATTTCAGAATTGCACCTTGCAATGTGGAGATATTACTGTTTGTGCATTTACAATATTCATTGATTTTTGCCATTGAAAAACATCATGTTATTCATATACCAGAAATGTTTGAAGCTACTGACTGAATGAAAGGAGCTGGCATCTCACTCTCTTTGAATCTTCTTTATCATGCTAGGATTAGCAAGAAAAAGCAAAAAATTTCAGAATTGCACCTTGCAATGTGGAGATATTACTGTTTGTGCATTTACAATATTCATTGATTTTTGCCATTGAAAAACGTCCAGAAAGGTTTGAAGCTACTGACTGAATGAAAGGAGCTGGCATCTCACTCTCTTTGAATCTTCTTTGTCATGCTAGGATTAGCAGGAAAAAGCAAAAAAATTTCAGAATTGCAACTTGCAATGCGGAGAAATTACTGTTTGTGCATTTACAATATTCATTGATTTTTGCCATTGAAAAACGTCCAGAAATGTTTGAAGCTACTGACTGAATGAAAGGAGCTGGCATCTCACTCTCTTTGAATCTTCTTTAACATGCTAGGATTAGCAGGAAAAAGCAAAAAATTTCAGAATTGCACCTTGCAATGTGGAGATATTACTGTTTGTGCATTTACAATATTCATTGATTTTTGCCATTGAAAAACATCATGTTATTCATATACCAGAAATGTTTGAAGCTACTGACTGAATGAAAGGAGCTGGCATCTCACTCTCTTTGAATCTTCTTTATCATGCTAAGATTAGCAGGAAAAAGCAAAAAATTTCAGAATTGCACCTTGCAATGTGGAGATATTACTGTTTGTGCATTTACAATATTCATTGATTTTTGCCATTGAAAAACGTCCAGAAATGTTTGAAGCTACTGACTGAATGAAAGGAGCTGGCATCTCACTCTCTTTGAATCTTCTTTATCATGCTAGGAGTAGCAGGAAAAAGCAAAACATTTCAGAATTGCACCTTGCAATGTGGAGATATTACTGTTTGTGCATTTACAATATTGATTGATTTTTGCCATTGAAAAACATCATGTTATTCATATACCAGAAATGTTTGAAGCTACTGACTGAATGAAAGGAGCTGGCATCTCACTCTCTTTGAATCTTCTTTATCATGCTAGGATTAGCAAGAAAAAGCAAAAAATTTCAGAATTGCACCTTGCAATGTGGAGATATTACTGTTTGTGCATTTACAATATTCATTGATTTTTGCCATTGAAAAACGTCCAGAAATGTTTGAAGCTACTGACTGAATGAAAGGAGCTGGCATCTCACTCTCTTTGAATCTTCTTTATCATGCTAGGATTAGCAAGAAAAAGCAAAAAATTTCAGAATTGCACCTTGCAATGTGGAGATATTACTGTTTGTGCATTTACAATATTCATTGATTTTTGCCATTGAAAAACGTCCAGAAATGTTTGAAGCTACTGACTGAATGAAAGGAGCTGGCATCTCACTCTCTTAGAATCTTCTTTATCATGCTAGGATTAGCAGGAAAAAGCAAAAAATTTCAGAATTGCACCTTGCAATGCGGAGAAATTACTGTTTGTGCATTTACAATATTCATTGATTTTTGCCATTGAAAAACGTCCAGAAATGTTTGAAGCTACTGACTGAATGAAAGGAGCTGGCATCTCACTCTCTTTGAATCTTCTTTATCATGCTAGGATTAGCAGGAAAAAACAAAAAATTTCAGAATTGCACCTTGCAATGTGGAGATATTACTGTTTGTGCATTTACAATATTCATTGATTTTTGCCATTGAAAAACGTCCAGAAATGTTTGAAGCTACTGACTGAATGAAAGGAGCTGGCATCTCACTCTCTTTGAATCTTCTTTGTCATGCTAGGATTAGCAGGAAAAAGCAAAAAAATTTCAGAATTGCAACTTGCAATGCGGAGAAATTACTGTTTGTGCATTTACAATATTCATTGATTTTTGCCATTGAAAAACGTCCAGAAATGTTTGAAGCTACTGACTGAATGAAAGGAGCTGGCATCTCACTCTCTTTGAATCTTCTTTAACATGCTAGGATTAGCAGGAAAAAGCAAAAAATTTCAGAATTGCACCTTGCAATGTGGAGATATTACTGTTTGTGCATTTACAATATTCATTGATTTTTGCCATTGAAAAACATCATGTTATTCATATACCAGAAATGTTTGAAGCTACTGACTGAATGAAAGGAGCTGGCATCTCACTCTCTTTGAATCTTCTTTATCATGCTAGGATTAGCAGGAAAAAACAAAAAATTTCAGAATTGCACCTTGCAATGTGGAGATATTACTGTTTGTGCATTTACAATATTCATTGATTTTTGCCATTGAAAAACGTCCAGAAATGTTTGAAGCTACTGACTGAATGAAAGGAGCTGGCATCTCACTCTCTTTGAATCTTCTTTATCATGCTAGGAGTAGCAGGAAAAAGCAAAACATTTCAGAATTGCACCTTGCAATGTGGAGATATTACTGTTTGTGCATTTACAATATTCATTGATTTTTGCCATTGAAAAACATCATGTTATTCATATACCAGAAATGTTTGAAGCTACTGACTGAATGAAAGGAGCTGGCATCTCACTCTCTTTGAATCTTCTTTATCATGCTAGGATTAGCAAGAAAAAGCAAAAAATTTCAGAATTGCACCTTGCAATGTGGAGATATTACTGTTTGTGCATTTACAATATTCATTGATTTTTGCCATTGAAAAACGTCCAGAAATGTTTGAAGCTACTGACTGAATGAAAGGAGCTGGCATCTCACTCTCTTTGAATCTTCTTTATCATGCTAGGATTAGCAGGAAAAAGCAAAAAATTTCAGAATTGCAACTTGCAATGCGGAGAAATTACTGTTTGTGCATTTACAATATTCATTGATTTTTGCCATTGAAAAACGTCCAGAAATGTTTGAAGCTACTGACTGAATGAAAGGAGCTGGCATCTCACTCTCTTAGAATCTTCTTTATCATGCTAGGATTAGCAGGAAAAAGCAAAAAATTTCAGAATTGCACCTTGCAATGCGGAGAAATTACTGTTTGTGCATTTACAATATTCATTGATTTTTGCCATTGAAAAACGTCCAGAAATGTTTGAAGCTACTGACTGAATGAAAGGAGCTGGCATCTCACTCTCTTTGAATCTTCTTTATCATGCTAGGATTAGCAGGAAAAAACAAAAAATTTCAGAATTGCACCTTGCAATGTGGAGATATTACTGTTTGTGCATTTACAATATTCATTGATTTTTGCCATTGAAAAACGTCCAGAAATGTTTGAAGCTACTGACTGAATGAAAGGAGCTGGCATCTCACTCTCTTTGAATCTTCTTTAACATGCTAGGATTAGCAGGAAAAAGCAAAAAATTTCAGAATTGCATCTTGCAATGTGGAGATATTACTGTTTGTGCATTTACAATATTCATTGATTTTTGCCATTGAAAAACGTCCAGAAATGTTTGAAGCTACTGACTGAATGAAAGGAGCTGGCATCTCACTCTCTTTGAATCTTCTTTATCATGCTAGGATTAGCAGGAAAAAGCAAAAAATTTCAGAATTGCACCTTGCAATGTGGAGATATTACTGTTTGTGCATTTACAATATTCATTGATTTTTGCCATTGAAAAACATCATGTTATTCATATACCAGAAATGTTTGAAGCTACTGACTGAATGAAAGGAGCTGGCATCTCACTCTCTTTGAATCTTCTTTATCATGCTAAGATTAGCAGGAAAAAGCAAAAAATTTCAGAATTGCACCTTGCAATGTGGAGATATTACTGTTTGTGCATTTACAATATTCATTGATTTTTGCCATTGAAAAACGTCCAGAAATGTTTGAAGCTACTGACTGAATGAAAGGAGCTGGCATCTCACTCTCTTTGAATCTTCTTTATCATGCTAGGATTAGCAGGAAAAAGCAAAACATTTCAGAATTGCACCTTGCAATGTGGAGATATTACTGTTTGTGCATTTACAATATTCATTGATTTTTGCCATTGAAAAACATCATGTTATTCATATACCAGAAATGTTTGAAGCTACTGACTGAATGAAAGGAGCTGGCATCTCACTCTCTTTGAATCTTCTTTATCATGCTAGGATTAGCAAGAAAAAGCAAAAAATTTCAGAATTGCACCTTGCAATGTGGAGATATTACTGTTTGTGCATTTACAATATTCATTGATTTTTGCCATTGAAAAACGTCCAGAAAGGTTTGAAGCTACTGACTGAATGAAAGGAGCTGGCATCTCACTCTCTTTGAATCTTCTTTATCATGCTAGGATTAGCAGGAAAAAGCAAAAAATTTCAGAATTGCACCTTGCAATGTGGAGATATTACTGTTTGTGCATTTACAATATTCATTGATTTTTGCCATTGAAAAACATCATGTTATTCATATACCAGAAATGTTTGAAGCTACTGACTGAATGAAAGGAGCTGGCATCTCACTCTATTTGAATCTTCTTTATCATGCTAGGATTAGCAGGAAAAAGCAAAAAATTTCAGAATTGCACCTTGCAATGTGGAGATATTACTGTTTGTGCATTTACAATATTCATTGATTTTTGCCATTGAAAAACGTCCTGAAATGTTTGAAGCTACTGACTGAATGAAAGGAGCTGGCATCTCACTCTCTTTGAATCTTCTTTATCATGCTAGGATTAGCAGGAAAAAGCAAAAAATTTCAGAATTGCACCTTGCAATGTGGAGATATTACTGTTTGTACATTTACAATATTCATTGATTTTTCCCATTGAAAAACGTCCAGAAATGTTTGAAGCTACTGACTGAATGAAAGGAGCTGGCATCTCACTCTCTTTGAATCTTCTTTATCATGCTAGGATTAGCAGGAAAAAGCAAAAAATTTCAGAATTGCACCTTGCAATGTGGAGATATTACTGTTTGTGCATTTACAATATTCATTGATTTTTGCCATTGAAAAACGTCCAGAAATGTTTGAAGCTACTGACTGAATGAAAGGAGCTGGCATCTCACTCTCTTTGAATCTTCTTTATCATGCTAGGATTAGCAAGAAAAAGCAAAAAATTTCAGAATTGCACCTTGCAATGTGGAGATATTACTGTTTGTGCATTTACAATATTCATTGATTTTTGCCATTGAAAAACGTCCAGAAATGTTTGAAGCTACTGACTGAATGAAAGGAGCTGGCATCTCACTCTCTTAGAATCTTCTTTATCATGCTAGGATTAGCAGGAAAAAGCAAAAAATTTCAGAATTGCACCTTGCAATGCGGAGAAATTACTGTTTGTGCATTTACAATATTCATTGATTTTTGCCATTGAAAAACGTCCAGAAATGTTTGAAGCTACTGACTGAATGAAAGGAGCTGGCATCTCACTCTCTTTGAATCTTCTTTATCATGCTAGGATTAGCAGGAAAAAACAAAAAATTTCAGAATTGCACCTTGCAATGTGGAGATATTACTGTTTGTGCATTTACAATATTCATTGATTTTTGCCATTGAAAAACGTCCAGAAATGTTTGAAGCTACTGACTGAATGAAAGGAGCTGGCATCTCACTCTCTTTGAATCTTCTTTGTCATGCTAGGATTAGCAGGAAAAAGCAAAAAAATTTCAGAATTGCAACTTGCAATGCGGAGAAATTACTGTTTGTGCATTTACAATATTCATTGATTTTTGCCATTGAAAAACGTCCAGAAATGTTTGAAGCTACTGACTGAATGAAAGGAGCTGGCATCTCACTCTCTTTGAATCTTCTTTAACATGCTAGGATTAGCAGGAAAAAGCAAAAAATTTCAGAATTGCACCTTGCAATGTGGAGATATTACTGTTTGTGCATTTACAATATTCATTGATTTTTGCCATTGAAAAACATCATGTTATTCATATACCAGAAATGTTTGAAGCTACTGACTGAATGAAAGGAGCTGGCATCTCACTCTCTTTGAATCTTCTTTATCATGCTAAGATTAGCAGGAAAAAGCAAAAAATTTCAGAATTGCACCTTGCAATGTGGAGATATTACTGTTTGTGCATTTACAATATTCATTGATTTTTGCCATTGAAAAACGTCCAGAAATGTTTGAAGCTACTGACTGAATGAAAGGAGCTGGCATCTCACTCTCTTTGAATCTTCTTTATCATGCTAGGAGTAGCAGGAAAAAGCAAAACATTTCAGAATTGCACCTTGCAATGTGGAGATATTACTGTTTGTGCATTTACAATATTGATTGATTTTTGCCATTGAAAAACATCATGTTATTCATATACCAGAAATGTTTGAAGCTACTGACTGAATGAAAGGAGCTGGCATCTCACTCTCTTTGAATCTTCTTTATCATGCTAGGATTAGCAAGAAAAAGCAAAAAATTTCAGAATTGCACCTTGCAATGTGGAGATATTACTGTTTGTGCATTTACAATATTCATTGATTTTTGCCATTGAAAAACGTCCAGAAATGTTTGAAGCTACTGACTGAATGAAAGGAGCTGGCATCTCACTCTCTTTGAATCTTCTTTATCATGCTAGGATTAGCAGGAAAAAGCAAAAAATTTCAGAATTGCAACTTGCAATGCGGAGAAATTACTGTTTGTGCATTTACAATATTCATTGATTTTTGCCATTGAAAAACGTCCAGAAATGTTTGAAGCTACTGACTGAATGAAAGGAGCTGGCATCTCACTCTCTTTGAATCTTCTTTAACATGCTAGGATTAGCAGGAAAAAGCAAAAAATTTCAGAATTGCATCTTGCAATGTGGAGATATTACTGTTTGTGCATTTACAATATTCATTGATTTTTGCCATTGAAAAACGTCCAGAAATGTTTGAAGCTACTGACTGAATGAAAGGAGCTGGCATCTCACTCTCTTTGAATCTTCTTTATCATGCTAGGATTAGCAGGAAAAAGCAAAAAATTTCAGAATTGCACCTTGCAATGTGGAGATATCACTGTTTGTGCATTTACAATATTCATTGATTTTTGCCATTGAAAAACATCATGTTATTCATATACCAGAAATGTTTGAAGCTACTGACTGAATGAAAGGAGCTGGCATCTCACTCTCTTTGAATCTTCTTTATCATGCTAAGATTAGCAGGAAAAAGCAAAAAATTTCAGAATTGCACCTTGCAATGTGGAGATATTACTGTTTGTGCATTTACAATATTCATTGATTTTTGCCATTGAAAAACGTCCAGAAATGTTTGAAGCTACTGACTGAATGAAAGGAGCTGGCATCTCACTCTCTTTGAATCTTCTTTATCATGCTAGGATTAGCAGGAAAAAGCAAAACATTTCAGAATTGCACCTTGCAATGTGGAGATATTACTGTTTGTGCATTTACAATATCCATTGATTTTTGCCATTGAAAAACATCATGTTATTCATATACCAGAAATGTTTGAAGCTACTGACTGAATGAAAGGAGCTGGCATCTCACTCTCTTTGAATCTTCTTTATCATGCTAGGATTAGCAAGAAAAAGCAAAAAATTTCAGAATTGCACCTTGCAATGTGGAGATATTACTGTTTGTGCATTTACAATATTCATTGATTTTTGCCATTGAAAAACGTCCAGAAAGGTTTGAAGCTACTGACTGAATGAAAGGAGCTGGCATCTCACTCTCTTTGAATCTTCTTTATCATGCTAGGATTAGCAGGAAAAAGCAAAAAATTTCAGAATTGCACCTTGCAATGTGGAGATATTACTGTTTGTGCATTTACAATATTCATTGATTTTTGCCATTGAAAAACATCATGTTATTCATATACCAGAAATGTTTGAAGCTACTGACTGAATGAAAAGAGCTGGCATCTCACTCTCTTTGAATCTTCTTTATCATGCTAGGATTAGCAGGAAAAAGCAAAAAATTTCAGAATTGCACCTTGCAATGTGGAGATATTACTGTTTGTGCATTTACAATATTCATTGATTTTTGCCATTGAAAAACGTCCAGAAATGTTTGAAGCTACTGACTGAATGAAAGGAGCTGGCATCTCACTCTCTTTGAATCTTCTTTATCATGCTAGGATTAGCAGGAAAAAGCAAAAAATTTCAGAATTGCACCTTGCAATGTGGAGATATTACTGTTTGTGCATTTACAATATTCATTGATTTTTGCCATTGAAAAATGTCCAGAAATGTTTGAAGCTACTGACTGAATGAAAGGAGCTGGCATCTCACTCTCTTTGAATCTTCTTTATCATGCTAGGATTAGCAGGAAAAAGCAAAAAATTTCAGAATTGCACCTTGCAATGTGGAGATATTATTGTTTGTGCATTTACAATATTCATTGATTTTTGCCATTGAAAAACATCATGTTATTCATATACCAGAAATGTTTGAAGCTACTGACTGAATGAAAGGAGCTGGCATCTCACTCTCTTTGAATCTTCTTTATCATGCTAGGATTAGCAGGAAAAAGCAAAAAATTTCAGAATTGCACCTTGCAATGTGGAGATATTACTGTTTGTGCATTTACAATATTCATTGATTTTTGCCATTGAAAAACGTCCTGAAATGTTTGAAGCTACTGACTGAATGAAAGGAGCTGGCATCTCACTCTCTTTGAATCTTCTTTATCATGCTAGGATTAGCAGGAAAAAGCAAAAAATTTCAGAATTGCACCTTGCAATGTGGAGATATTACTGTTTGTGCATTTACAATATTCATTGATTTTTGCCATTGAAAAACGTCCAGAAATGTTTGAAGCTACTGACTGAATGAAAGGAGCTGGCATCTCACTCTCTTTGAATCTTCTTTATCATGCTAGGATTAGCAGGAAAAAGCAAAAAATTTCAGAATTGCACCTTGCAATGTGGAGATATTACTGTTTGTGCATTTACAATATTCATTGATTTTTGCCATTGAAAAACGTCCAGAAATGTTTCAAGCTACTGACTGAATGAAAGGAGCTGGCATCTCACTCTCTTTGAATCTTCTTTATCATGCTAGGATTAGCAAGAAAAAGCAAAAAATTTCAGAATTGCACCTTGCAATGTGGAGATATTACTGTTTGTGCATTTACAATATTGATTGATTTTTGCCATTGAAAAACGTCCAGAAATGTTTGAAGCTACTGACTGAATGAAAGGAGCTGGCATCTCACTCTCTTTGAATCTTCTTTATCATGCTAGGATGAGCAGGAAAAAGCAAAAAATTTCAGAATTGCACCTTGCAATGCGGAGAAATTACTGTTTGTGCATTTACAATATTCATTGATTTTTGCCATTGAAAAACGTCCAGAAATGTTTGAAGCTACTGACTGAATGAAAGGAGCTGGCATCTCACTCTCTTTGAATCTTCTTTAACATGCTAGGATTAGCAGGAAAAAGCAAAAAATTTCAGAATTGCACCTTGCAATGTGGAGATATTACTGTTTGTGCATTTACAATATTCATTGATTTTTGCCATTGAAAAACGTCGAGAAATGTTTGAAGCTACTGACTGAATGAAAGGAGCTGGCATCTCACTCTCTTTGAATCTTCTTTATCATGCTAGGATTAGCAGGAAAAAGCAAAAAATTTCAGAATTGCACCTTGCAATGTGGAGATATTACTGTTTGTGCATTTACAATATTCATTGATTTTTGCCATTGAAAAACATCATGTTATTCATATACCAGAAATGTTTGAAGCTACTGACTGAATGAAAGGAGCTGGCATCTCACTCTCTTTGAATCTTCTTTATCATGCTAAGATTAGCAGGAAAAAGCAAAAAATTTCAGAATTGCACCTTGCAATGTGGAGATATTACTGTTTGTGCATTTACAATATTTATTGATTTTTGCCATTGAAAAACGTCCAGAAATGTTTGAAGCTACTGACTGAATGAAAGGAGCTGGCATCTCACTCTCTTTGAATCTTCTTTATCATGCTAGGATTAGCAGGAAAAAGCAAAACATTTCAGAATTGCACCTTGCAATGTGGAGATATTACTGTTTGTGCATTTACAATATTCATTGATTTTTGCCATTGAAAAACATCATGTTATTCATATACCAGAAATGTTTGAAGCTACTGACTGAATGAAAGGAGCTGGCATCTCACTCTCTTTGAATCTTCTTTATCATGCTAGGATTAGCAAGAAAAAGCAAAAAAATTCAGAATTGCACCTTGCAATGTGGAGATATTACTGTTTGTGCATTTACAATATTCATTGATTTTTGCCATTGAAAAACGTCCAGAAATGTTTGAAGCTACTGACTGAATGAAAGGAGCTGGCATCTCACTCTCTTTGAATCTTCTTTATCATGCTAGGATTAGCAGGAAAAAGCAAAAAATTTCAGAATTGCAACTTGCAATGCGGAGAAATTACTGTTTGTGCATTTACAATATTCATTGATTTTTGCCATTGAAAAACGTCCAGAAATGTTTGAAGCTACTGACTGAATGAAAGGAGCTGGCATCTCACTCTCTTTGAATCTTCTTTAACATGCTAGGATTAGCAGGAAAAAGCAAAAAATTTCAGAATTGCACCTTGCAATGTGGAGATATTACTGTTTGTGCATTTACAATATTCATTGATTTTTGCCATTGAAAAATGTCCAGAAATGTTTGAAGCTACTGACTGAATGAAAGGAGCTGGCATCTCACTCTCTTTGAATCTTCTTTATCATGCTAGGATTAGCAGGAAAAAGCAAAAAATTTCAGAATTGCACCTTGCAATGTGGAGATATTACTGTTTGTGCATTTACAATATTCATTGATTTTTGCCATTGAAAAACATCATGTTATTCATATACCAGAAATATTTGAAGCTACTGACTGAATGAAAGGAGCTGGCATCTCACTCTCTTTGAATCTTCTTTATCATGCTAAGATTAGCAGGAAAAAGCAAAAAATTTCAGAATTGCACCTTGCAATGTGGAGATATTACTGTTTGTGCATTTACAATATTCATTGATTTTTGCCATTGAAAAACGTCCAGAAATGTTTGAAGCTACTGACTGAATGAAAGGAGCTGGCATCTCACTCTCTTTGAATCTTCTTTATCATGCTAGGATTAGCAGGAAAAAGCAAAACATTTCAGAATTGCACCTTGCAATGTGGAGATATTACTGTTTGTGCATTTACAATATTGATTGATTTTTGCCATTGAAAAACATTATGTTATTCATATACCAGAAATGTTTTAAGCTACTGACTGAATGAAAGGAGCTGGCATCTCACTCTCTTTGAATCTTCTTTATCATGCTAGGATTAGCAGGAAAAAGCAAAAAAATTCAGAATTGCACCTTGCAATGTGGAGATATTACTGTTTGTGCATTTACAATATTCATTGATTTTTGCCATTGAAAAACATCATGTTATTCATATACCAGAAATGTTTGAAGCTACTGACTGAATGAAAAGAGCTGGCATCTCACTCTCTTTGAATCTTCTTTATCATGCTAGGATTAGCAGGAAAAAGCAAAAAATTTCAGAATTGCACCTTGCAATGTGGAGATATTACTGTTTGTGCATTTACAATATTCATTGATTTTTGCCTTTGAAAAACGTCCAGAAATGTTTGAAGCTACTGACTGAATGAAAGGAGCTGGCATCTCACTCTCTTTGAATCTTCTTTATCATGCTAGGATTAGCAGGAAAAAGCAAAAAATTTCAGAATTGCACCTTGCAATGTGGAGATATTACTGTTTGTGCATTTACAATATTCATTGATTTTTGCCATTGAAAAACGTCCAGAAATGTTTGAAGCTACTGACTGAATGAAAGGAGCTGGCATCTCACTCTCTTTGAATCTTCTTTATCATGCTAGGATTAGCAGGAAAAAGCAAAACATTTCAGAATTGCACCTTGCAATGTGGAGATATTACTGTTTGTGCATTTACAATATTCATTGATTTTTGCCATTGAAAAACGTCCAGAAATGTTTGAAGCTACTGACTGAATGAAAGGAGCTGGCATCTCACTCTCTTTGAATCTTCTTTATCATGCTAGGATTAGCAGGAAAAAGCAAAAAATTTCAGAATTGCACCTTGCAATGTGGAGATATTACTGTTTGTGCATTTACAATATTCATTGATTTTTGCCATTGAAAAACGTCCAGAAATGTTTGAAGCTACTGACTGAATGAAAGGAGCTGGCATCTCACTCTCTTTGAATCTTCTTTATCATGCTAGGATTAGCAGGAAAAAGCAAAAAATTTCAGAATTGCACCTTGCAATGTGGAGATATTACTGTTTGTGCATTTACAATTGTAACATACCTGGCGGCGTCCTTGCATAGTGGTCCATCTCCCACTGTGCAGGAGCGCGCACTTGATCTCCTGTCCAGAATGTCTCTCTGGCTTCTCTCCATGCTGTCTGTTTGTGTCTGTCTCTGCTGCTTAAGGGCGGTGCCCGATCACTTCCTGCTTTTTGTACCTGCTGTAGGTCACACCCCTTGTGCGTCCTCAGCCTATTGCTGTCTGACACTTGGTATATAGCTCAGCAGCTCCCTTCTATCCCGGCCTGTGCAAAGTGTTTTCCTTCAGTGTGTGCTTGCACTCTGAAGGTGCCAGGTCCCGTCTTTGTTTCCTTTTCTGCCTTTCCTGGAGGCTGTATTTCCAGGCCTGTCTGAACTTAGTCCTGTATGTCTCCTGCTTTGCGGTATCAGCTCCCGTGTCTGAACTGTGTCCTGTATGTCTCCTGCTTCGCGGTATTAGTTCCCGTGTCTGAACTGAGTCCTGTATGTCTCCTGCTTTGCGGTATCAGTTCCCGTGTCTGAACTGAGTCCTGTATGTCTCCTGCTTTGCGGTATTAGTTCCCGTGTCTGAACTGAGTCCTTTCTGTGTATCTTGTCTGTCCTGTCTGAACATGCTCCTAGCCTGTTCCTCCCGCCTTCTAGGGGCCGACTACCTAGACCCGCTCCTGTATCTTGTCTGTCCTGTCTGAACACGCTCCTTGCCTGTTCGTCCCGCCTCTCTGGGGGCAGTATTCCCAGACCCGCTCCTGTATCCCGCTGCAGTGTTGGTCTCCTCCGTACACTCAGTTCCAGTCTGAACTCTCTCCTATCCTTTACCTGTTTTGCCTCTATGTCCGTTCCCTTCCTTTTTCTGCAGAGTCTGAACTCGTACCTAACTCCTGCCTGTTGTCTCTGTACTCCCGTTTGTGAGTTTGTGGTCCACTCGCTACTTCACTGCAAGTACCCTGTGGGTGTCTGGCTCTGTCTTTCCCTTCCTGTCTGTTCCGTGTGAACAGAGTCCTGTCCTGCCCTGCTTCTGCCCACTGCTCCGGCAGTCCTGTCCTGCCCTGCTTCTGCCTGCTGCTCCGGCAGTCCTGTCCTGCCCTGCTTCTGCCCGCTGCTCCGGCAGTCCTGTCCTGCCCTGCTTCTGCCCGCTGCTCTGGCAGTCCTGTCCTGCCTGTACCCCTCTGCCTGTAATGTTCCTGAGTCCCAGTGTGTACTGGGCCCTATCCTGCCTGTATTGTTCCTGAGTCCCAGTGTGTACTGGGCCCTATCCTGCCTGTATTGTTCCTGAGTCCCGGTGTGTACTGGGTTCTATCCCGCCTGTGTTCCTACCTGCTAGTGCCTCCCTGTCTGCACTCTAGCTGTGCTTGCCTTTACCCCCCTGCCTGCATACCCGCCTGCCTGCATACCAGTCGTGCCTGCCTATACCCTCCAGTCTGTGTGCCAGCCTACCAGCCTGTTCCTGTATTCCCCTGTGTGGGTCAACAGCCGTGTCCGGGGTCTGTCCTGGAGTAGCACCTGGTCCCTCTGCTCGGTTCCTCCTTGGTGCACTGGCGTCGTATGCCGTCGTGCGACCCTGGTCGGATCGGGTGAATACTTAGTCACGCCCCTCCAGGCATACACTCTCCGGCACGGTCCAGTGGAATCACTACCAATCACACGCACACGCCGCTTAGCCCGGGCGTGTGCATAACAGCATGCTCAGGCCATGGTTCCCGTTGAGCCCCACGGCCTTCGCTCTTTGAGAAGTTTTTCCAGCGAATACATGCATTAAAATAAAATAAATAAATTTTTTTTCCCCCCTTTAGCTGAGTTCCAGACGAATTATGCACCGTCCAGATGGATCTATCATCTCTCGTTCCTGCGGATCCGCCACGTTACTATGGGGATCCAAGACAGTGTCGTGCATTTGTGGAGCAATGCATGCTACACTTTAAGGCCTACCCTCTTTATTTTCCTTCCGATTGGGCTAAAGTGGCCTTTATGATGTCTTACCTGGCGGGTGATGCCTTGGAATGGATCAACCCCCTATATGAAACACAGGATCCGATCCTCCGGGACCTAATGGCCTTCCTGGTGGCCTTTCTAATGGTCTTCGATGATCCTAACCCGGAGGCTCCTGCTGAAGCTTCACTTCCCAATATCCCGGAGCAGCCCCAATGGGTAATGTGTGTGGGTAGCGCAATAGTCCTCCAGCCCAATGAGACTACTGCCCACCCAGAATCCTCACAGGGTGACTACGCTTTCCGGAATACTTCTCTCAACCTCAAGAGGCAGTCCAGACGTGCTAGACTTAGAGGCAAGCCATCACGCCAGGGTCTGTCCTCCCTGAGACCTCCTGACCCCAACCTTGAAGTCCCTACTGAAGCTTCATCTCCCTGTATCCCGGAGAAACCCCAATGGGTAATGTGCGTGGGTAGTGCACCAGTTCTCCTGCCCGAAGAGACTTCTGCCCATCCAGACTCCACACAGGAGAACTTCCTGCACCCGGCATCAGTTGCTTCTCTCTCTTTAACCGGTGTGCATGTCCAAGGATGCTCCAAAGCTGTGGTTACCTCAGAGTCTGTGCACCTCTACTACCTGGCGGAGGATCCCCTGTTGCCTCCAGAATCCTCCGGGATACCTCTCGATGACAAATGGAGAGAGACTTCTCTATACCCGGTACTCAATACTTTGTCCGCTTCGTCCTGTGAGCCTGACAATGGGTACCCCAAAGTGGTAGTTACCCCCGAGTCTCTACACCCCTCCGACCAGGCGGAGGATCTCCAGTTGTCTCCTGAACCCTTCGGGGTGCTACCTGGTAGCGAAAGGACAGAGACTCTCCTATACTCTGTACCTGATACCTCGCTCGCTTCGTCCAGTGAGTCCAACCTAGTGTACTCCGAAGCAGAGGTTACTCCCGAGTCTCTACACCCCTCCGACCAGGCGGAGGACCTCCAGTTGTGTTCAGAACCCTTCGGGGTGCCACCTGGTGGTGAATGGACAGAGACTTTCCTATACTCGGTACCCGATACCTCGCCTGCTTCCTCCAGTGAGTCCGACCTAGTGTACTCTGAAGCAGTTGTTTTCTCTGAGCCTCTGCACTCTTCTGACCCGGCGGAGGACCTCCAGTTGTTTCCTGAATCCTCCGGGATACCACCAGATAACAAAGAGACAGTGACTTTTCCTCATTATGTACCTGATAACCCGTCTATTTTTTCCTGTGAGCTTGACAAGATGTACCTCGAAGCAGAGATTACCCTCAAGTCTCTGTCCCCCTCCAACCCAGTGAACGACTGGTCCTCGAATTCCCTGCGGAAGATTCTGGCAGGCCTGAAGAAGAGGGGGCGTAAGGGGGGAGGTACTGTAACATACCTGGCGGCGTCCTTGCATAGTGGTCCATCTCCCACTGTGCAGGAGCGCGCACTTGATCTCCTGTCCAGAATGTCTCTCTGGCTTCTCTCCATGCTGTCTGTTTGTGTCTGTCTCTGCTGCTTAAGGGCGGCGCCCGATCACTTCCTGCTTTTTGTACCTGCTGTGGGTCACACCCCTTGTGCGTCCTCAGCCTATTGCTGTCTGACACTTGGAATATAGCTCAGCAGCTTCCTTCTATCCCGGCCTGTGCAAAGTGTTTTCCTTCAGTGTGTGCTTGCACTCTGAAGGTGCCAGGTCCCGTCTTTGTTTCCTTTTCTGCCTTTCCTGGAGGCTGTATTTCCAGGCCTGTCTGAACTTAGTCCTGTATGTCTCCTGCTTTGCGGTATCAGCTCCCGTGTCTGAACTGTGTCCTGTATGTCTCCTGCTTCGCGGTATTAGTTCCCGTGTCTGAACTGAGTCCTGTATGTCTCCTGCTTTGCGGTATTAGTTCCCGTGTCTGAACTGAGTCCTGTATGTCTCCTGCTTTGCGGTATTAGTTCCCGTGTCTGAACTGAGTCGTTTCTGTGTATCTTGTCTGTCCTGTCTGAACACGCTCCTAGCCTGTTCCTCCCGCCTTCTAGGGGCCGACTACCTAGACCCGCTCCTGTATCTTGTCTGTCCTGTCTGAACACGCTCCTTGCCTGTTCGTCCCGCCTCTCTGGGGGCAGTATTCCCAGACCCGCTCCTGTATCCCGCTGCAGTGTCGGTCTCCTCCGTACACTCAGTTCCAGTCTGAACTCTCTCCTATCCTTTACCTGTTTTGCCTCTATGTCCGTTCCCTTCCTTTTTCTGCAGAGTCTGAACTCGTACCTAACTCCTGCCTGTTGTCTCTGTACTCCCGTTTGTGAGTTTGTGGTCCACTCGCTACTTCACTGCAAGTACCCTGTGGGTGTCTGGCTCTGTCTTTCCCTTCCTGTCTGTTCCGTGTGAACAGAGTCCTGTCCTGCCCTGCTTCTGCCCACTGCTCCGGCAGTCCTGTCCTGCCCTGCTTCTGCCTGCTGCTCCGGCAGTCCTGTCCTGCCCTGCTTCTGCCCGCTGCTCCGGCAGTCCTGTCCTGCCCTGCTTCTGCCCGCTGCTCCGGCAGTCCTGTCCTGCCCTGCCTGTACCCCTCTGCCTGTAATGTTCCTGAGTCCCAGTGTGTACTGGGCCCTATCCTGCCTGTATTGTTCCTGAGTCCCAGTGTGTACTGGGCCCTATCCTGCCTGTATTGTTCCTGAGTCCCGGTGTGTACTGGGTTCTATCCCGCCTGTGTTCCTACCTGCTAGTGCCTCCCTGTCTGCACTCTAGCTGTGCTTGCCTTTACCCCCCTGCCTGCATACCCGCCTGCCTGCATACCAGTCGTGCCTGCCTATACCCTCCAGTCTGTGTGCCAGCCTACCAGCCTGTTCCTGTATTCCCCTGTGTGGGTCAACAGCCGTGTCCGGGGTCTGTCCTGGAGTAGCACCTGGTCCCTCTGATCGGTTCCTCCTTGGTGCACTGGCGTCGTATGCCGTCGTGCGACCCTGGTCGGATCGGGTGAATACTTAGTCACGCCCCTCCAGGCATACACTCTCCGGCACGGTCCAGTGGAATCACTACCAATCACACGCACACGCCGCTTAGCCCGGGCGTGTGCATAACAACAATATTCATTGATTTTTGCCATTGAAAAACATCATCTTATTCATATACCAGAAATGTTTGAAGCTACTGACTGAATGAAAGGAGCTGGCATCTCACTCTCTTTGAATCTTCTTTATCATGCTAGGATTAGCAGGAAAAAGCAAAAAATTTCAGAATTGCACCTTGCAATGTGGAGATATTACTGTTTGTGCATTTACAATATTCATTGATTTTTGCCATTGAAAAACGTCCAGAAATGTTTGAAGCTACTGACTGAATGAAAGGAGCTGGCATCTCACTCTCTTTGAATCTTCTTTATCATGCTAGGATTAGCAGGAAAAAGCAAAACATTTCAGAATTGCACCTTGCAATGTGGAGATATTACTGTTTGTGCATTTACAATATTCATTGATTTTTGCCATTGAAAAACATCATGTTATTCATATACCAGAAATGTTTGAAGCTACTGACTGAATGAAAGGAGCTGGCATCTCACTCTCTTTGAATCTTCTTTATCATGCTAGGATTAGCAGGAAAAAGCAAAAAATTTCAGAATTGCACCTTGCAATGTGGAGATGTTACTGTTTGTGCATTTACAATATTCATTGATTTTTGCCATTGAAAAACGTCCAGAAATGTTTGAAGCTACTGACTGAATGAAAGGAGCTGGCATCTCACTCTCTTTGAATCTTCTTTATCATGCTAGGATTAGCAGGAAAAAGCAAAAAATTTCAGAATTGCACCTTGCAATGCGGAGAAATTACTGTTTGTGCATTTACAATATTCATTGATTTTTGCCATTGAAAAACGTCCAGAAATGTTTGAAGCTACTGACTGAATGAAAGGAGCTGGCATCTCACTCTCTCTGAATCTTCTTTATCATGCTAGGATTAGCAGGAAAAAGCAAAAAATTTCAGAATTGCAGCTTGCAATGTGGAGATATTACTGTTTGTGCATTTACAATATTCATTGATTTTTGCAATTGAAAAACGTCCAGAAATGTTTGAAGCTACTGACTGAATGAAAGGAGCTGGCATCTCACTCTCTTTGAATCTTCTTTATCATGCTAGGATTAGCAGGAAAAAGCAAAAAATTTCAGAATTGCACCTTGCAATGTGGAGATATTACTGTTTGTGCATTTACAATATTGATTGATTTTTGCCATTGAAAAACGTCCAGAAATGTTTGAAGCTACTGACTGAATGAAAGGAGCTGGCATCTCACTCTCTTTGAATCTTCTTTATCATGCTAGGATTAGCAGGAAAAAGCAAAAAATTTCAGAATTGCACCTTGTAATGTGGAGATATTACTGTTTGTGCATTTACAATATTCATTGATTTTTGCCATTGAAAAACGTCCAGAAATGTTTGAAGCTACTGACTGAATGAAAGGAGCTGGCATCTCACTCTCTTTGAATCTTCTTTATCATGCTAGGATTAGCAGGAAAAAGCAAAAAATTTCAGAATTGCACCTTGAAATGTGGAGATATTACTGTTTGTGCATTTACAATATTCATTGATTTTTGCCATTGAAAAACGTCCAGAAATGTTTGAA
The DNA here is from genome assembly GCF_046119375.1 of Phyllobates terribilis. Classification (NCBI taxonomy): domain Eukaryota; kingdom Metazoa; phylum Chordata; class Amphibia; order Anura; family Dendrobatidae; genus Phyllobates; species Phyllobates terribilis. The sequence goes on from NW_027362901.1 coordinate 1,474,753, forward strand.
GCTACTGACTGAATGAAAGGAGCTGGCATCTCACTCTCTTTGAATCTTCTTTATCATGCTAGGATTAGCAGGAAAAAGCAAAAAATTTCAGAATTGCACCTTGCAATGTGGAGATATTACTGTTTGTGCATTTACAATATTCATTGATTTTTGCCATTGAAAAACATCATGTTATTCATATACCAGAAATGTTTGAAGCTACTGACTGAATGAAAGGAGCTGGCATCTCACTCTCTTTGAATCTTCTTTATCATGCTAGGATTAGCAGGAAAAAGCAAAAAATTTCAGAATTGCACCTTGCAATGTGGAGATATTACTGTTTGTGCATTTACAATATTCATTGATTTTTGCCATTGAAAAACGTCCAGAAATGTTTGAAGCTACTGACTGAATGAAAGGAGCTGGCATCTCACTCTCTTTGAATCTTCTTTATCATGCTAGGATTAGCAGGAAAAAGCAAAAAATTTCAGAATTGCACCTTGCAATGTGGAGATATTACTGTTTGTGCATTTACAATATTCATTGATTTTTGCCATTGAAAAACATCATGTTATTCATATACCAGAAATGTTTGAAGCTACTGACTGAATGAAAAGAGCTGGCATCTCACTCTCTTTGAATCTTCTTTATCATGCTAGGATTAGCAGGAAAAAGCAAAAAATTTCAGAATTGCACCTTGCAATGTGGAGATATTACTGTTTGTGCATTTACAATATTCATTGATTTTTGCCATTGAAAAACGTCCAGAAATGTTTGAAGCTACTGACTGAATGAAAGGAGCTGGCATCTCACTCTCTTTGAATCTTCTTTATCATGCTAGGATTAGCAGGAAAAAGTAAAAAATTTCAGAATTGCACCTTGCAATGTGGAGATATTACTGTTTGTGCATTTACAATATTCATTGATTTTTGCCATTGAAAAACATCATGTTATTCATATACCAGAAATGTTTGAAGCTACTGACTGAATGAAAGGAGCTGGCATCTCACTCTCTTTGAATCTTCTTTATCATGCTAGGATTAGCAGGAAAAAGCAAAAAATTTCAGAATTGCACCTTGCAATGTGGAGATATTACTGTTTGTGCATTTACAATATTCATTGATTTTTGCCATTGAAAAACGTCCTGAAATGTTTGAAGCTACTGACTGAATGAAAGGAGCTGGCATCTCACTCTCTTTGAATCTTCTTTATCATGCTAGGATTAGCAGGAAAAAGCAAAAAATTTCAGAATTGCACCTTGCAATGTGGAGATATTACTGTTTGTGCATTTACAATATTCATTGATTTTTGCCATTGAAAAACGTCCAGAAATGTTTGAAGCTACTGACTGAATGAAAGGAGCTGGCATCTCACTCTCTTTGAATCTTCTTTATCATGCTAGGTTTAGCAGGAAAAAGCAAAAAATTTCAGAATTGCACCTTGCAATGTGGAGATATTACTGTTTGTGCATTTACAATATTCATTGATTTTTGCCATTGAAAAACGTCCAGAAATGTTTGAAGCTACTGACTGAATGAAAGGAGCTGGCATCTCACTCTCTTTGAATCTTCTTTATCATGCTAGGATTAGCAAGAAAAAGCAAAAAATTTCAGAATTGCACCTTGCAATGTGGAGATATTACTGTTTGTGCATTTACAATATTCATTGATTTTTGCCATTGAAAAACGTCCAGAAATGTTTGAAGCTACTGACTGAATGAAAGGAGCTGGCATCTCACTCTCTTTGAATCTTCTTTATCATGCTAGGATTAGCAGGAAAAAGCAAAAAAATTCAGAATTGCACCTTGCAATGTGGAGATATTACTGTTTGTGCATTTACAATATTCATTGATTTTTGCCATTGAAAAACGTCCAGAAATGTTTGAAGCTACTGACTGAATGAAAGGAGCTGGCATCTCACTCTCTTTGAATCTTCTTTATCATGCTAGGATTAGCAGGAAAAAGCAAAAAATTTCAGAATTGCACCTTGCAATGTGGAGATATTACTGTTTGTGCATTTACAATATTCATTGATTTTTGCCATTGAAAAACGTCCAGAAATGTTTGAAGCTACTGACTGAATGAAAGGAGCTGGCATCTCACTCTCTTTGAATCTTCTTTATCATGCTAGGATTAGCAGGAAAAAGCAAAAAATTTCAGAATTGCACCTTGCAATGTGGAGATATTACTGTTTGTGCATTTACAATATTCATTGATTTTTGCCATTGAAAAACATCATGTTATTCATATACCAGAAATGTTTGAAGCTACTGACTGAATGAAAGGAGCTGGCATCTCACTCTCTTTGAATCTTCTTTATCATGCTAGGATTAGCAGGAAAAAGCAAAAAATTTCAGAATTGCACCTTGCAATGTGGAGATATTACTGTTTGTGCATTTACAATATTCATTGATTTTTGCCATTGAAAAACGTCCAGAAATGTTTGAAGCTACTGACTGAATGAAAGGAGCTGGCATCTCACTCTCTTTGAATCTTCTTTATTATGCTAGGATTAGCAAGAAAAAGCAAAAAATTTCAGAATTGCACCTTGCAATGTGGAGATATTACTGTTTGTGCATTTACAACATTCATTGATTTTTGCCATTGAAAAACGTCCAGAAATGTTTGAAGCTACTGACTGAATGAAAGGAGCTGGCATCTCACTCTCTTTGAATCTTCTTTATCAAGCTAGGATTAGCAGGAAAAAGCAAAAAATTTCAGAATTGCACCTTGCAATGTGGAGATATTACTGTTTGTGCATTTACAATATTCATTGATTTTTGCCATTGAAAAACATCATGTTATTCATATACCAGAAATGTTTGAAGCTACTGACTGAATGAAAGGAGCTGGCATCTCACTCAATTTGAATCTTCTTTATCATGCTAGGATTAGCAAGAAAAGGCAAAAAATTTCAGAATTGCACCCTGCAATGTGGAGATATTACTGTTTGTGCATTTACAATATTCATTGATTTTTGCCTTTGAAAAACGTCAAGAAATGTTTGAAGCTACTGACTGAATGAAAGGAGCTGGCATCTCACTCTCTTTGAATCTTCTTTATCATGCTAGGATTAGCAGGAAAAAGCAAAAAAATTCAGAATTGCAACTTGCAATGCGGAGAAATTACTGTTTGTGCATTTACAATATTCATTGATTTTTGCCATTGAAAAACGTCCAGAAATGTTTGAAGCTACTGACTGAATGAAAGGAGCTGGCATCTCACTCTCTTTGAATCTTCTTTATCATGCTAGGATTAGCAGGAAAAAGCAAAAAATTTCAGAATTGCACCTTGCAATGTGGAGATATTACTGTTTGTGCATTTACAATATTCATTGATTTTTGCCATTGAAAAACGTCCAGAAATGTTTGAAGCTACTGACTGAATGAAAGAAGCTGGCATCTCACTCTCTTTGAATCTTCTTTATCATGCTAGGATTAGCAGGAAAAAGCAAAAAATTTCAGAATTGCACCTTGCAATGTGGAGATATTACTGTTTGTGCATTTACAATATTCATTGATTTTTGCCATTGAAAAACGTCCAGAAATGTTTGAAGCTACTGACTGAATGAAAGGAGCTGGCATCTCACTCTCTTTGAATCTTCTTTATCATGCTAGGATTAGCAGGAAAAAGCTAAAAATTTCAGAATTGCACCTTGCAATGTGGAGATATTACTGTTTGTGCATTTACAATATTCATTGATTTTTGCCATTGAAAAACATCATGTTATTCATACACCAGAAATGTTTGAAGCTACTGACTGAATGAAAGGAGCTGGCATCTCACTCTCTTTGAATCTTCTTTATCATGCTAGGATTAGCAGGAAAAATCAAAAAATTTCAGAATTGCACCTTGCAATGTGGAGATATTACTGTTTGTGCATTTACAATATTCATTGATTTTTGCCATTGAAAAACGTCCAGAAATGTTTGAAGCTACTGACTGAATGAAAGGAGCTGGCATCTCACTCTCTTTGAATCTTCTTTATCATGCTAGGATTAGCAGGAAAAAGCAAAACATTTCAGAACTGCACCTTGCAATGTGGAGATATTACTGTTTGTGCATTTACAATATTCATTGATTTTTGCCATTGAAAAACATCATGTTATTCATATACCAGAAATGTTCGAAGCTACTGACTGAATGAAAGGAGCTGGCATCTCACTCTCTTTGAATCTTCTTTATCATGCTAGGATTAGCAAGAAAAAGCAAAAAAATTCAGAATTGCACCTTGCAATGTGGAGATATTACTGTTTGTGCATTTACAATATTCATTGATTTTTGCCATTGAAAAACGTCCAGAAATGTTTGAAGCTACTGACTGAATGAAAGGAGCTGGCATCTCACTCTCTTTGAATCTTCTTTATCATGCTAGGATTAGCAGGAAAAAGCAAAACATTTCAGAACTGCACCTTGCAATGTGGAGATATTACTGTTTGTGCATTTACAATATTCATTGATTTTTGCCATTGAAAAACATCATGTTATTCATATACCAGAAATGTTCGAAGCTACTGACTGAATGAAAGGAGCTGGCATCTCACTCTCTTTGAATCTTCTTTATCATGCTAGGATTAGCAAGAAAAAGCAAAAAAATTCAGAATTGCACCTTGCAATGTGGAGATATTACTGTTTGTGCATTTACAATATTCATTGATTTTTGCCATTGAAAAACGTCCAGAAAGGTTTGAAGCTACTGACTGAATGAAAGGAGCTGGCATCTCACTCTCTTTGAATCTTCTTTATCATGCTAGGATTAGCAGGAAAAAGCAAAAAATTTCAGAATTGCACCTTGCAATGTGGAGATATTACTGTTTGTGCATTTACAATATTCATTGATTTTTGCCATTGAAAAACGTCCAGAAATGTTTGAAGCTACTGACTGAATGAAAGGAGCTGGCATCTCACTCTCTTTGAATCTTCTTTATCATGCTAGGATTAGCAGGAAAAAGCAAAAAATTTCAGAATTGCACCTTGCAATGCGGAGAAATTACTGTTTGTGCATTTACAATATTCATTGATTTTTGCCATTGAAAAACGTCCAGAAATGTTTGAAGCTACTGACTGAATGAAAGGAGCTGGCATCTCACTCTCTTTGAATCTTCTTTATCATGCTAGGATTAGCAGGAAAAAGCAAAAAATTTCAGAATTGCACCTTGCAATGTGGAGATATTACTGTTTGTGCATTTACAATATTCATTGATTTTTGCCATTGAAAAACATTATGTTATTCATATACCAGAAATGTTTGAAGCTACTGACTGAATGAAAGGAGCTGGCATCTCACTCTCTTTGAATCTTCTTTATCATGCTAGGATTAGCAGGAAAAAGCAAAAAATTTCAGAATTGCACCTTGCAATGTGGAGATATTACTGTTTGTGCATTTACAATATTCATTGATTTTTGCCATTGAAAAACGTCCAGAAATGTTTGAAGCTACTGACTGAATGAAAGGAGCTGGCATCTCACTCTCTTTGAATCTTCTTTATCATGCTAGGATTAGCAGGAAAAAGCAAAAAATTTCAGAATTGCACCTTGCAATGTGGAGATATTACTGTTTGTGCATTTACAATATTCATTGATTTTTGCCATTGAAAAACGTCCAGAAATGTTTGAAGCTACTGACTGAATGAAAGGAGCTGGCATCTCACTCTCTTTGAATCTTCTTTATCATGCTAGGATTAGCAGGAAAAAGCAAAAAATTTCAGAATTGCACCTTGCAATGTGGAGATATTACTGTTTGTGCATTTACAATATTCATTGATTTTTGCCATTGAAAAACATCATGTTATTCATATACCAGAAATGTTTGAAGCTACTGACTGAATGAAAGGAGCTGGCATCTCACTCTCTTTGAATCTTCTTTATCATGCTAGGATTAGCAGGAAAAAGCAAAAAATTTCAGAATTGCACCTTGCAATGTGGAGATATTACTGTTTGTGCATTTACAATATTCATTGATTTTTGCCATTGAAAAACGTCCAGAAATGTTTGAAGCTACTGACTGAATGAAAGGAGCTGGCATCTCACTCTCTTTGAATCTTCTTTATCAAGCTAGGATTAGCAGGAAAAAGCAAAAAATTTCAGAATTGCACCTTGCAATGTGGAGATATTACTGTTTGTGCATTTACAATATTCATTGATTTTTGCCATTGAAAAACATCATGTTATTCATATACCAGAAATGTTTGAAGCTACTGACTGAATGAAAGGAGCTGGCATCTCACTCTCTTTGAATCTTCTTTATCATGCTAGGATTAGCAAGAAAAAGCAAAAAATTTCAGAATTGCACCTTGCAATGTGGAGATATTACTGTTTGTGCATTTACAATATTCATTGATTTTTGCCTTTGAAAAACGTCAAGAAATGTTTGAAGCTACTGACTGAATGAAAGGAGCTGGCATCTCACTCTCTTTTAATCTTCTTTATCATGCTAGGATTAGCAGGAAAAAGCAAAAAATTTCAGAATTGCAACTTGCAATGCGGAGAAATTACTGTTTGTGCATTTACAATATTCATTGATTTTTGCCATTGAAAAACGTCCAGAAATGTTTGAAGCTACTGACTGAATGAAAGGAGCTGGCATCTCACTCTCTTTGAATCTTCTTTAACATGCTAGGATTAGCAGGAAAAAGCAAAAAATTTCAGAATTGCACCTTGCAATGTGGAGATATTACTGTTTGTGCATTTACAATATTCATTGATTTTTGCCATTGAAAAACGTCCAGAAATGTTTGAAGCTACTGACTGAATGAAAGAAGCTGGCATCTCACTCTCTTTGAATCTTCTTTATCATGCTAGGATTAGCAGGAAAAAGCAAAAAATTTCATAATTGCACCTTGCAATGTGGAGATATTACTGTTTGTGCATTTACAATATTCATTGATTTTTGCCATTGAAAAACGTCCAGAAATGTTTGAAGCTACTGACTGAATGAAAGGAGCTGGCATCTCACTCTCTTTGAATCTTCTTTATCATGCTAGGATTAGCAGGAAAAAGCTAAAAATTTCAGAATTGCACCTTGCAATGTGGAGATATTACTGTTTGTGCATTTACAATATTCATTGATTTTTGCCATTGAAAAACATCATGTTATTCATATACCAGAAATGTTTGAAGCTACTGACGGAATGAAAGGAGCTGGCATCTCACTCTCTTTGAATCTTCTTTATCATGCTAGGATTAGCAGGAAAAAGCAAAAAATTTCAGAATTGCACCTTGCAATGTGGAGATATTACTGTTTGTGCATTTACAATATTCATTGATTTTTGCCATTGAAAAACGTCCAGAAATGTTTGAAGCTACTGACTGAATGAAAGGAGCTGGCATCTCACTCTCTTTGAATCTTCTTTATCATGCTAGGATTAGCAAGAAAAAGCAAAAAAATTCAGAATTGCACCTTGCAATGTGGAGATATTACTGTTTGTGCATTTACAATATTCATTGATTTTTGCCATTGAAAAACGTCCAGAAATGTTTGAAGCTACTGACTGAATGAAAGGAGCTGGCATCTCACTCTCTTTGAATCTTCTTTATCATGCTAGGATTAGCAGGAAAAAGCAAAAAATTTCAGAATTGCACCTTGCAATGTGGAGATATTACTGTTTGTGCATTTACAATATTCATTGATTTTTGCCATTGAAAAACGTCCAGAAATGTCTGAAGCTATTCTCTGAATGAAAGGAGCTGGCATCTCACTCTCTTTGAATCTTCTTTATCATGCTAGGATTAGCAAGAAAAAGCAAAAAATTTCAGAATTGCACCTTGCAATGTGGAGATATTACTGTTTGTGCATTTACAATATTCATTGATTTTTGCCATTGAAAAACGTCCAGAAATGTTTGAAGCTACTGACTGAATGAAAGCAGCTGGCATCTCACTCTCTTTGAATCTTCTTTATCATGCTAGGATTAGCAGGAAAAAGCAAAAAATTTCAGAATTGCACCTTGCAATGCGGAGAAATTACTGTTTGTGCATTTACAATATTCATTGATTTTTGCCATTGAAAAACGTCCAGAAATGTTTGAAGCTACTGACTGAATGAAAGGAGCTGGCATCTCACTCTCTTTGAATCTTCTTTATCATGCTAGGATTAGCAAGAAAAAGCAAAAAATTTCAGAATTGCACCTTGCAATGTGGAGATATTACTGTTTGTGCATTTACAATATTCATTGATTTTTGCCATTGAAAAACGTCCAGAAATGTTTGAAGCTACTGACTGAATGAAAGGAGCTGGCATCTCACTCTCTTTGAATCTTCTTTATCAAGCTAGGATTAGCAGGAAAAAGCAAAAAATTTCAGAATTGCACCTTGCAATGTGGAGATATTACTGTTTGTGCATTTACAATATTCATTGATTTTTGCCATTGAAAAACATCATGTTATTCATATACCAGAAATGTTTGAAGCTACTGACTGAATGAAAGGAGCTGGCATCTCACTCTCTTTGAATCTTTTTTATCATGCTAGGATTAGCAAGAAAAAGCAAAAAATTTCAGAATTGCACCTTGCAATGTGGAGATATTACTGTTTGTGCATTTACAATATTCATTGATTTTTGCCTTTGAAAAACGTCAAGAAATGTTTGAAGCTACTGACTGAATGAAATGAGCTGGCATCTCACTCTCTTTGAATCTTCTTTATCATGCTAGGATTAGCAGGAAAAAGCAAAAAATTTCAGAATTGCAACTTGCAATGCGGAGAAATTACTGTTTGTGCATTTACAATATTCATTGATTTTTGCCATTGAAAAACGTCCAGAAATGTTTGAAGCTACTGACTGAATGAAAGGAGCTGGCATCTCACTCTCTTTGAATCTTCTTTATCATGCTAGGATTAGCAGGAAAAAGCAAAAAATTTCAGAATTGTACCTTGCAATGTGGAGATATTACTGTTTGTGCATTTACAATATTCATTGATTTTTGCCATTGAAAAACGTCCAGAAATGTTTGAAGCTACTGACTGAATGAAAGAAGCTGGCATCTCACTCTCTTTGAATCTTCTTTATCATGCTAGGATTAGCAGGAAAAAGCAAAAAATTTCAGAATTGCACCTTGCAATGTGGAGATATTACTGTTTGTGCATTTACAATATTCATTGATTTTTGCCATTGAAAAACGTCCAGAAATGTTTGAAGCTACTGACTGAATGAAAGGAGCCGGCATCTCACTCTCTTTGAATCTTCTTTATCATGCTAGGATTAGCAGGAAAAAGCAAAAAATTTCAGAATTGCACCTTGCAATGTGGAGATATTACTGTTTGTGCATTTACAATATTCATTGATTTTTGCCATTGAAAAACATCATGTTATTCATATACCAGAAATGTTTGAAGCTACTGACTGAATGAAAGGAGCTGGCATCTCACTCTCTTTGAATCTTCTTTATCATGCTAGGATTAGCAAGAAAAAGCAAAAAATTTCAGAATTGCACCTTGCAATGTGGAGAAATTACTGTTTGTGCATTTACAATATTCATAGATTTTTGCCATTGAAAAACGTCCAGAAAGGTTTGAAGCTACTGACTGAATGAAAGGAGCTGGCATCTCACTCTCTTTGAATCTTCTTTATCATGCTAGGATTAGCAGGAAAAAGCAAAAAATTTCAGAATTGCACCTTGCAATGTGGAGATATTACTGTTTGTGCATTTACAATATTCATTAATTTTTGCCATTGAAAAACGTCCAGAAATGTTTGAAGCTACTGACTGAATGAAAGGAGCTGGCATCTCACTCTCTTTGAATCTTCTTTATCATGCTAGGATTAGCAGGAAAAAGCAAAAAATTTCAGAATTGCACCTTGCAATGCGGAGAAATTACTGTTTGTGCATTTACAATATTCATTGATTTTTGCCATTGAAAAACGTCCAGAAATGTTTGAAGCTACTGACTGAATAAAAGGAGCTGGCATCTCACTTTCTTTGAATCTTCTTTATCATGCTAGGATTAGCAGGAAAAAGCAAAAAATTTCAGAATTGCACCTTGCAATGTGGAGATATTACTGTTTGTGCATTTACAATATTCATTGATTTTTGCCATTGAAAAACATTATGTTATTCATATACCAGAAATGATTGAAGCTACTGACTGAATGAAAGGAGCTGGCATCTCACTCTCTTTGAATCTTCTTTATCATACTAGGATTAGCAGGAAAAAGCAAAAAATTTCAGAATTGCACCTTGCAATGTGGAGATATTACTGTTTGTGCATTTACAATATTCATTGATTTTTGCCATTGAAAAACGTCCAGAAATGTTTGAAGCTACTGACTGAATGAAAGGAGCTGGCATCTCACTCTCTTTGAATCTTCTTTATCATGCTAGGATTAGCAGGAAAAAGCAAAAAATTTCAGAATTGCACCTTGCAATGTGGAGATATTACTGTTTGTGCATTTACAATATTCATTGATTTTTGCCATTGAAAAACGTCCAGAAATGTTTGAAGCTACTGACTGAATGAAAGGAGCTGGCATCTCACTCTCTTTGAATCTTCTTTATCATGCTAGGATTAGCAGGAAAAAGCAAAAAAATTCAGAATTGCACCTTGCAATGTGGAGATATTACTGTTTGTGCATTTACAATATTCATTGATTTTTGCCATTGAAAAACATCATGTTATTCATATACCAGAAATGTTTGAAGCTACTGACTGAATGAAAGGAGCTGGCATCTCACTCTCTTTGAATCTTCTTTATCATGCTAGGATTAGCAGGAAAAAGCAAAAAATTTCAGAATTGCACCTTGCAATGTGGAGATATTACTGTTTGTGCATTTACAATATTCATTAATTTTTGCCATTGAAAAACGTCCAGAAATGTTTGAAGCTACTGACTGAATGAAAGGAGCTGGCATCTCACTCTCTTTGAATCTTCTTTATCATGCTAGGATTAGCAGGAAAAAGCAAAAAATTTCAGAATTGCACCTTGCAATGCGGAGAAATTACTGTTTGTGCATTTACAATATTCATTGATTTTTGCCATTGAAAAACGTCCAGAAATGTTTGAAGCTACTGACTGAATAAAAGGAGCTGGCATCTCACTCTCTTTGAATCTTCTTTATCATGCTAGGATTAGCAGGAAAAAGCAAAAAATTTCAGAATTGCACCTTGCAATGTGGAGATATTACTGTTTGTGCATTTACAATATTCATTGATTTTTGCCATTGAAAAACATTATGTTATTCATATACCAGAAATGATTGAAGCTACTGACTGAATAAAAGGAGCTGGCATCTCACTCTCTTTGAATCTTCTTTATCATACTAGGATTAGCAGGAAAAAGCAAAAAATTTCAGAATTGCACCTTGCAATGTGGAGATATTACTGTTTGTGCATTTACAATATTCATTGATTTTTGCCATTGAAAAACGTCCAGAAATGTTTGAAGCTACTGACTGAATGAAAGGAGCTGGCATCTCACTCTCTTTGAATCTTCTTTATCATGCTAGGATTAGCAGGAAAAAGCAAAAAATTTCAGAATTGCACCTTGCAATGTGGAGATATTACTGTTTGTGCATTTACAATATTCATTGATTTTTGCCATTGAAAAACGTCCAGAAATGTTTGAAGCTACTGACTGAATGAAAGGAGCTGGCATCTCACTCTCTTTGAATCTTCTTTATCATGCTAGGATTAGCAGGAAAAAGCAAAAAAATTCAGAATTGCACCTTGCAATGTGGAGATATTACTGTTTGTGCATTTACAATATTCATTGATTTTTGCCATTGAAAAACGTCCAGAAATGTCTGAAGCTATTCTCTGAATGAAAGGAGCTGGCATCTCACTCTCTTTGAATCTTCTTTATCATGCTAGGATTAGCAAGAAAAAGCAAAAAATTTCAGAATTGCACCTTGCAATGTGGAGATATTACTGTTTGTGCATTTACAATATTCATTGATTTTTGCCATTGAAAAACGTCCAGAAATGTTTGAAGCTACTGACTGAATGAAAGCAGCTGGCATCTCACTCTCTTTGAATCTTCTTTATCATGCTAGGATTAGCAGGAAAAAGCAAAAAATTTCAGAATTGCACCTTGCAATGCGGAGAAATTACTGTTTGTGCATTTACAATATTCATTGATTTTTGCCATTGAAAAACGTCCAGAAATGTTTGAAGCTACTGACTGAATGAAAGGAGCTGGCATCTCACTCTCTTTGAATCTTCTTTATCAAGCTAGGATTAGCAGGAAAAAGCAAAAAATTTCAGAATTGCACCTTGCAATGTGGAGATATTACTGTTTGTGCATTTACAATATTCATTGATTTTTGCCATTGAAAAACATCATGTTATTCATATACCAGAAATGTTTGAAGCTACTGACTGAATGAAAGGAGCTGGCATCTCACTCTCTTTGAATCTTTTTTATCATGCTAGGATTAGCAAGAAAAAGCAAAAAATTTCAGAATTGCACCTTGCAATGTGGAGATATTACTGTTTGTGCATTTACAATATTCATTGATTTTTGCCTTTGAAAAACGTCAAGAAATGTTTGAAGCTACTGACTGAATGAAATGAGCTGGCATCTCACTCTCTTTGAATCTTCTTTATCATGCTAGGATTAGCAGGAAAAAGCAAAAAATTTCAGAATTGCAACTTGCAATGCGGAGAAATTACTGTTTGTGCATTTACAATATTCATTGATTTTTGCCATTGAAAAACGTCCAGAAATGTTTGAAGCTACTGACTGAATGAAAGGAGCTGGCATCTCACTCTCTTTGAATCTTCTTTATCATGCTAGGATTAGCAGGAAAAAGCAAAAAATTTCAGAATTGTACCTTGCAATGTGGAGATATTACTGTTTGTGCATTTACAATATTCATTGATTTTTGCCATTGAAAAACGTCCAGAAATGTTTGAAGCTACTGACTGAATGAAAGAAGCTGGCATCTCACTCTCTTTGAATCTTCTTTATCATGCTAGGATTAGCAGGAAAAAGCAAAAAATTTCAGAATTGCACCTTGCAATGTGGAGATATTACTGTTTGTGCATTTACAATATTCATTGATTTTTGCCATTGAAAAACGTCCAGAAATGTTTGAAGCTACTGACTGAATGAAAGGAGCCGGCATCTCACTCTCTTTGAATCTTCTTTATCATGCTAGGATTAGCAGGAAAAAGCAAAAAATTTCAGAATTGCACCTTGCAATGTGGAGATATTACTGTTTGTGCATTTACAATATTCATTGATTTTTGCCATTGAAAAACATCATGTTATTCATATACCAGAAATGTTTGAAGCTACTGACTGAATGAAAGGAGCTGGCATCTCACTCTCTTTGAATCTTCTTTATCATGCTAGGATTAGCAAGAAAAAGCAAAAAATTTCAGAATTGCACCTTGCAATGTGGAGAAATTACTGTTTGTGCATTTACAATATTCATAGATTTTTGCCATTGAAAAACGTCCAGAAAGGTTTGAAGCTACTGACTGAATGAAAGGAGCTGGCATCTCACTCTCTTTGAATCTTCTTTATCATGCTAGGATTAGCAGGAAAAAGCAAAAAATTTCAGAATTGCACCTTGCAATGTGGAGATATTACTGTTTGTGCATTTACAATATTCATTAATTTTTGCCATTGAAAAACGTCCAGAAATGTTTGAAGCTACTGACTGAATGAAAGGAGCTGGCATCTCACTCTCTTTGAATCTTCTTTATCATGCTAGGATTAGCAGGAAAAAGCAAAAAATTTCAGAATTGCACCTTGCAATGCGGAGAAATTACTGTTTGTGCATTTACAATATTCATTGATTTTTGCCATTGAAAAACGTCCAGAAATGTTTGAAGCTACTGACTGAATAAAAGGAGCTGGCATCTCACTTTCTTTGAATCTTCTTTATCATGCTAGGATTAGCAGGAAAAAGCAAAAAATTTCAGAATTGCACCTTGCAATGTGGAGATATTACTGTTTGTGCATTTACAATATTCATTGATTTTTGCCATTGAAAAACATTATGTTATTCATATACCAGAAATGATTGAAGCTACTGACTGAATGAAAGGAGCTGGCATCTCACTCTCTTTGAATCTTCTTTATCATACTAGGATTAGCAGGAAAAAGCAAAAAATTTCAGAATTGCACCTTGCAATGTGGAGATATTACTGTTTGTGCATTTACAATATTCATTGATTTTTGCCATTGAAAAACGTCCAGAAATGTTTGAAGCTACTGACTGAATGAAAGGAGCTGGCATCTCACTCTCTTTGAATCTTCTTTATCATGCTAGGATTAGCAGGAAAAAGCAAAAAATTTCAGAATTGCACCTTGCAATGTGGAGATATTACTGTTTGTGCATTTACAATATTCATTGATTTTTGCCATTGAAAAACGTCCAGAAATGTTTGAAGCTACTGACTGAATGAAAGGAGCTGGCATCTCACTCTCTTTGAATCTTCTTTATCATGCTAGGATTAGCAGGAAAAAGCAAAAAAATTCAGAATTGCACCTTGCAATGTGGAGATATTACTGTTTGTGCATTTACAATATTCATTGATTTTTGCCATTGAAAAACATCATGTTATTCATATACCAGAAATGTTTGAAGCTACTGACTGAATGAAAGGAGCTGGCATCTCACTCTCTTTGAATCTTCTTTATCATGCTAGGATTAGCAGGAAAAAGCAAAAAATTTCAGAATTGCACCTTGCAATGTGGAGATATTACTGTTTGTGCATTTACAATATTCATTAATTTTTGCCATTGAAAAACGTCCAGAAATGTTTGAAGCTACTGACTGAATGAAAGGAGCTGGCATCTCACTCTCTTTGAATCTTCTTTATCATGCTAGGATTAGCAGGAAAAAGCAAAAAATTTCAGAATTGCACCTTGCAATGCGGAGAAATTACTGTTTGTGCATTTACAATATTCATTGATTTTTGCCATTGAAAAACGTCCAGAAATGTTTGAAGCTACTGACTGAATAAAAGGAGCTGGCATCTCACTCTCTTTGAATCTTCTTTATCATGCTAGGATTAGCAGGAAAAAGCAAAAAATTTCAGAATTGCACCTTGCAATGTGGAGATATTACTGTTTGTGCATTTACAATATTCATTGATTTTTGCCATTGAAAAACATTATGTTATTCATATACCAGAAATGATTGAAGCTACTGACTGAATGAAAGGAGCTGGCATCTCACTCTCTTTGAATCTTCTTTATCATACTAGGATTAGCAGGAAAAAGCAAAAAATTTCAGAATTGCACCTTGCAATGTGGAGATATTACTGTTTGTGCATTTACAATATTCATTGATTTTTGCCATTGAAAAACGTCCAGAAATGTTTGAAGCTACTGACTGAATGAAAGGAGCTGGCATCTCACTCTCTTTGAATCTTCTTTATCATGCTAGGATTAGCAGGAAAAAGCAAAAAATTTCAGAATTGCACCTTGCAATGTGGAGATATTACTGTTTGTGCATTTACAATATTCATTGATTTTTGCCATTGAAAAACGTCCAGAAATGTTTGAAGCTACTGACTGAATGAAAGGAGCTGGCATCTCACTCTCTTTGAATCTTCTTTATCATGCTAGGATTAGCAGGAAAAAGCAAAAAAATTCAGAATTGCACCTTGCAATGTGGAGATATTACTGTTTGTGCATTTACAATATTCATTGATTTTTGCCATTGAAAAACATCATGTTATTCATATACCAGAAATGTTTGAAGCTACTGACTGAATGAAAGGAGCTGGCATCTCACTCTCTTTGAATCTTCTTTATCATGCTAGGATTAGCAGGAAAAAGCAAAAAATTTCAGAATTGCACCTTGCAATGTGGAGATATTACTGTTTGTGCATTTACAATATTCATTGATTTTTGCCATTGAAAAACGTCCAGAAATGTTTGAAGCTACTGACTGAATGAAAGGAGCTGGCATCTCACTCTCTTTGAATCTTCTTTATCAAGCTAGGATTAGCAGGAAAAAGCAAAAAATTTCAGAATTGCACCTTGCAATGTGGAGATATTACTGTTTGTGCATTTACAATATTCATTGATTTTTGCCATTGAAAAACATCATGTTATTCATATACCAGAAATGTTTGAAGCTACTGACTGAATGAAAGGAGCTGGCATCTCACTCTCTTTGAATCTTCTTTATCATGCTAGGATTACCAAGAAAAAGCAAAAAATTTCAGAATTGCACCTTGCAATGTGGAGATATTACTGTTTGTGCATTTACAATATTCATTGATTTTTGCCTTTGAAAAACGTCAAGAAATGTTTGAAGCTACTGACTGAATGAAAGGAGCTGGCATCTCACTCTCTTTGAATCTTCTTTATCATGCCAGGATTAGCAGGAAAAAGCAAAAAATTTCAGAATTGCAACTTGCAATGCGGAGAAATTACTGTTTGTGCATTTACAATATTCATTGATTTTTGCCATTGAAAAACGTCCAGAAATGTTTGAAGCTACTGACTGAATGAAAGGAGCTGGCATCTCACTCTCTTTGAATCTTCTTTATCATGCTAGGATTAGCAGGAAAAAGCAAAAAATTTCAGAATTGCACCTTGCAATGTGGAGATATTACTGTTTGTGCATTTACAATATTCATTGATTTTTGCCATTGAAAAACGTCCAGAAATGTTTGAAGCTACTGACTGAATGAAAGAAGCTGGCATCTCACTCTCTTTGAATCTTCTTTATCATGCTAGGATTAGCAGGAAAAAGCAAAAAATTTCAGAATTGCACCTTGCAATGTGGAGATATTACTGTTTGTGCATTTACAATATTCATTGATTTTTGCCATTGAAAAACGTCCAGAAATGTTTGAAGCTACTGACTGAATGAAAGGAGCTGGCATCTCACTCTCTTTGAATCTTCTTTATCATGCTAGGATTAGCAGGAAAAAGCTAAAAATTTCAGAATTGCACCTTGCAATGTGGAGATATTACTGTTTGTGCATTTACAATATTCATTGATTTTTGCCATTGAAAAACATCATGTTATTCATATACCAGAAATGTTTGAAGCTACTGACTGAATGAAAGGAGCTGGCATCTCACTCTCTTTGAATCTTCTTTATCATGCTAGGATTAGCAGGAAAAAGCAAAAAATTTCAGAATTGCACCTTGCAATGTGGAGATATTACTGTTTGTGCATTTACAATATTCATTGATTTTTGCCATTGAAAAACGTCCAGAAATGTTTGAAGCTACTGACTGAATGAAAGGAGCTGGCATCTCACTCTCTTTGAATCTTCTTTATCATGCTAGGATTAGCAAGAAAAAGCAAAAAATTTCAGAATTGCACCTTGCAATGTGGAGATATTACTGTTTGTGCATTTACAATATTCATTGATTTTTGCCATTGAAAAACGTCCAGAAATGTTTGAAGCTACTGACTGAATGAAAGGAGCTGGCATCTCACTCTCTTTGAATCTTCTTTATCATGCTAGGATTAGCAGGAAAAAGCAAAAAATTTCAGAATTGCACCTTGCAATGTGGAGATATTACTGTTTGTGCATTTACAATATTCATTGATTTTTGCCATTGAAAAACGTCCAGAAATGTTTGAAGCTACTGACTGAATGAAAGGAGCTGGCATCTCACTCTCTTTGAATCTTCTTTATCATGCTAGGATTAGCAGGAAAAAGCAAAAAAATTCAGAATTGCACCTTGCAATGTGGAGATATTACTGTTTGTGCATTTACAATATTCATTGATTTTTGCCATTGAAAAACATCATGTTATTCATATACCAGAAATGTTTGAAGCTACTGACTGAATGAAAGGAGCTGGCATCTCACTCTCTTTGAATCTTCTTTATCATGCTAGGATTAGCAGGAAAAAGCAAAAAATTTCAGAATTGCACCTTGCAATGTGGAGATATTACTGTTTGTGCATTTACAATATTCATTAATTTTTGCCATTGAAAAACGTCCAGAAATGTTTGAAGCTACTGACTGAATGAAAGGAGCTGGCATCTCACTCTCTTTGAATCTTCTTTATCATGCTAGGATTAGCAGGAAAAAGCAAAAAATTTCAGAATTGCACCTTGCAATGAGGAGAAATTACTGTTTGTGCATTTACAATATTCATTGATTTTTGCCATTGAAAAACGTCCAGAAATGTTTGAAGCTACTGACTGAATAAAAGGAGCTGGCATCTCACTCTCTTTGAATCTTCTTTATCATGCTAGGATTAGCAGGAAAAAGCAAAAAATTTCAGAATTGCACCTTGCAATGTGGAGATATTACTGTTTGTGCATTTACAATATTCATTGATTTTTGCCATTGAAAAACATTATGTTATTCATATACCAGAAATGATTGAAGCTACTGACTGAATGAAAGGAGCTGGCATCTCACTCTCTTTGAATCTTCTTTATCATACTAGGATTAGCAGGAAAAAGCAAAAAATTTCAGAATTGCACCTTGCAATGTGGAGATATTACTGTTTGTGCATTTACAATATTCATTGATTTTTGCCATTGAAAAACGTCCAGAAATGTTTGAAGCTACTGACTGAATGAAAGGAGCTGGCATCTCACTCTCTTTGAATCTTCTTTATCATGCTAGGATTAGCAGGAAAAAGCAAAAAATTTCAGAATTGCACCTTGCAATGTGGAGATATTACTGTTTGTGCATTTACAATATTCATTGATTTTTGCCATTGAAAAACGTCCAGAAATGTTTGAAGCTACTGACTGAATGAAAGGAGCTGGCATCTCACTCTCTTTGAATCTTCTTTATCATGCTAGGATTAGCAGGAAAAAGCAAAAAAATTCAGAATTGCACCTTGCAATGTGGAGATATTACTGTTTGTGCATTTACAATATTCATTGATTTTTGCCATTGAAAAACATCATGTTATTCATATACAAGAAATGTTTGAAGCTACTGACTGAATGAAAGGAGCTGGCATCTCACTCTCTTTGAATCTTCTTTATCATGCTAGGATTAGCAGGAAAAAGCAAAAAATTTCAGAATTGCACCTTGCAATGTGGAGATATTACTGTTTGTGCATTTACAATATTCATTGATTTTTGCCATTGAAAAACGTCCAGAAATGTTTGAAGCTACTGACTGAATGAAAGGAGCTGGCATCTCACTCTCTTTGAATCTTCTTTATCATGCTAGGATTAGCAGGAAAAAGCAAAAAAATTCAGAATTGCACCTTGCAATGTGGAGATATTACTGTTTGTGCATTTACAATATTCATTGATTTTTGCCATTGAAAAACATCATGTTATTCATATACCAGAAATGTTTGAAGCTACTGACTGAATGAAAGGAGCTGGCATCTCACTCTCTTTGAATCTTCTTTATCATGCTAGGATTAGCAGGAAAAAGCAAAAAATTTCAGAATTGCACCTTGCAATGTGGAGATATTACTGTTTGTGCATTTACAATATTCATTGATTTTTGCCATTGAAAAACGTCCAGAAATGTTTGAAGCTACTGACTGAATGAAAGGAGCTGGCATCTCACTCTCTTTGAATCTTCTTTATCAAGCTAGGATTAGCAGGAAAAAGCAAAAAATTTCAGAATTGCACCTTGCAATGTGGAGATATTACTGTTTGTGCATTTACAATATTCATTGATTTTTGCCATTGAAAAACATCATGTTATTCATATACCAGAAATGTTTGAAGCTACTGACTGAATGAAAGGAGCTGGCATCTCACTCTCTTTGAATCTTCTTTATCATGCTAGGATTAGCAAGAAAAAGCAAAAAATTTCAGAATTGCACCTTGCAATGTGGAGATATTACTGTTTGTGCATTTACAATATTCATTGATTTTTGCCTTTGAAAAACGTCAAGAAATGTTTGAAGCTACTGACTGAATGAAAGGAGCTGGCATCTCACTCTCTTTGAATCTTCTTTATCATGCCAGGATTAGCAGGAAAAAGCAAAAAATTTCAGAATTGCAACTTGCAATGCGGAGAAATTACTGTTTGTGCATTTACAATATTCATTGATTTTTGCCATTGAAAAACGTCCAGAAATGTTTGAAGCTACTGACTGAATGAAAGGAGCTGGCATCTCACTCTCTTTGAATCTTCTTTATCATGCTAGGATTAGCAGGAAAAAGCAAAAAATTTCAGAATTGCACCTTGCAATGTGGAGATATTACTGTTTGTGGATTTACAATATTCATTGATTTTTGCCATTGAAAAACGTCCAGAAATGTTTGAAGCTACTGACTGAATGAAAGAAGCTGGCATCTCACTCTCTTTGAATCTTCTTTATCATGCTAGGATTAGCAGGAAAAAGCAAAAAATTTCAGAATTGCACCTTGCAATGTGGAGATATTACTGTTTGTGCATTTACAATATTCATTGATTTTTGCCATTGAAAAACGTCCAGAAATGTTTGAAGCTACTGACTGAATGAAAGGAGCTGGCATCTCACTCTCTTTGAATCTTCTTTATCATGCTAGGATTAGCAGGAAAAAGCTAAAAATTTCAGAATTGCACCTTGCAATGTGGAGATATTACTGTTTGTGCATTTACAATATTCATTGATTTTTGCCATTGAAAAACATCATGTTATTCATATACCAGAAATGTTTGAAGCTACTGACTGAATGAAAGGAGCTGGCATCTCACTCTCTTTGAATCTTCTTTATCATGCTAGGATTAGCAGGAAAAAGCAAAAAATTTCAGAATTGCACCTTGCAATGTGGAGATATTACTGTTTGTGCATTTACAATATTCATTGATTTTTGCCACTGAAAAACGTCCAGAAATGTTTGAAGCTACTGACTGAATGAAAGGAGCTGGCATCTCACTCTCTTTGAATCTTCTTTATCATGCTAGGATTAGCAAGAAAAAGCAAAAAAATTCAGAATTGCACCTTGCAATGTGGAGATATTACTGTTTGTGCATTTACAATATTCATTGATTTTTGCCATTGAAAAACGTCCAGAAATGTTTGAAGCTACTGACTGAATGAAAGGAGCTGGCATCTCACTCTCTTTGAATCTTCTTTATCATGCTAGGATTAGCAGGAAAAAGCAAAAAATTTCAGAATTGCACCTTGCAATGTGGAGATATTACTGTTTGTGCATTTACAATATTCATTGATTTTTGCCATTGAAAAACATCATGTTATTCATATACCAGAAATGTTTGAAGCTACTGACTGAATGAAAGGAGCTGGCATCTCACTCTCTTTGAATCTTCTTTATCATGCTAGGATTAGCAGGAAAAAGCAAAAAATTTCAGAATTGCACCTTGCAATGTGGAGATATTACTGTTTGTGCATTTACAATATTCATTGATTTTTGCCATTGAAAAACGTCCAGAAATGTTTGAAGCTACTGACTGAATGAAAGGAGCTGGCATCTCACTCTCTTTGAATCTTCATTATCATGCTAGGATTAGCAGGAAAAAGCAAAAAATTTCAGAATTGCACCTTGCAATGTGGAGATATTACTGTTTGTGCATTTACAATATTCATTGATTTTTGCCATTGAAAAACATCATGTTATTCATATACCAGAAATGTTTGAAGCTACTGACTGAATGAAAGGAGCTGGCATCTCACTCTCTTTGAATCTTCTTTATCATGCTAGGATTAGCAAGAAAAAGCAAAAAATTTCAGAATTGCACCTTGCAATGTGGAGATATTACTGTTTGTGCATTTACAATATTCATTGATTTTTGCCATTGAAAAACATCCAGAAATGTTTGAAGCTACTGACTGAATGAAAGGAGCTGGCATCTCACTCTCTTTGAATCTTCTTTATCATGCTAGGATTAGCAAGAAAAAGCAAAAAATTTCAGAATTGCACCTTGCAATGTGGAGATATTACTGTTTGTGCATTTACAATATTCATTGATTTTTGCCATTGAAAAACGTCCAGAAATGTTTGAAGCTACTGACTGAATGAAAGGAGCTGGCATCTCACTCTCTTTGAATCTTCTTTATCATGCTAGGATTAGCAGGAAAAAGCAAAAAATTTCAGAATTGCACCTTGCAATGTGGAGATATTACTGTTTGTGCATTTACAATATTCATTGATTTTTGCCATTGAAAAACGTCCAGAAATGTTTGAAGCTACTGACTGAATGAAAGGAGCTGGCATCTCACTCTCTTTGAATCTTCTTTATCATGCTAGGATTAGCAGGAAAAAGCAAAAAATTTCAGAATTGCACCTTGCAATGTGGAGATATTACTGTTTGTGCATTTACAATATTCATTGATTTTTGCCATTGAAAAACGTCCAGAAATGTTTGAAGCTACTGACTGAATGAAAGGAGCTGGTATCTCACTCTCTCTGAATCTTCTTTATCATGCTAGGATTAGCAGGAAAAAGCAAAAAAATTCAGAATTGCACCTTGCAATGTGGAGAGATTACTGTTTGTGCATTTACAATATTCATAGATTTTTGCCATTGAAAAACATCATGTTACTCATATACCAGAAATGTTTGAAGCTACTGACTGAATGAAAGGAGCTGGCATCTCACTCTCTTTGAATCTTCTTTATCATGCTAGGATTAGCAGGAAAAAGCAAAAAATTTCAGAATTGCACCTTGCAATGTGGAGATATTACTGTTTGTGCATTTACAATATTCATTGATTTTCGCTCTGGAACTGAAATCGGAACACTCACTGACATTTCCCCTCTCTGAAAGTCTGATAAACGCCGGAAAAATGACTAAGTCCCCCAAAAAATTTATTCAACTTTTTTCAGATTTACCCCCGTGGGATATATATTCTACCCACACACATTTGGTACTCTCCTGGGGTACCCTCACACATATTATTCCCTCATTTAGCGGATATTTTCACAAAAAAGTGAAATTTTCAAAAATTCTGAAAATTGGCTGAAAACGACGATATATCCAGCACTCATTGGGCGAATTGCTCTGGAACTGAAATTGGAACACTCACTGACATTTCCCCTTTTTGAAATTCTGATAAATGCCGGAAAAAAGACTAATTCCAAAAAAAATGTTTTCAACTTTTTTCAATTTTACAACCGTGGGATATATATTCTACCCACACACATTTGGAACTCTCCTGGGGTACCCTCACACATATTATTCCCTCATTTAGCGAAAATTTTCACAAAAAAGTGAAATTTTCAAAAATTCAGAAAATTGGCTGAAAACTACAAAACATCAAGAACTCATTGGGCGAATCGCTCTGGAACTGAAATCGGAACACTCACTGACATTTCCCCTCTCTGAAAGGCTGATAATCGCCGGAAAAATGACTAAGTCCCCAAAAAAATTTTTTTCAACTTTTTTCAATTTTACCCCCGTGGGATATATATTCTAAAAACACACATTTGGAACTATCCTGGGGTTTCCTCACACACATTATTACCTCATTTAGCAGATATTTTCACAAAAAAGAGATATTTTCAAAAATTCAGAAAATTGGCTGAAAACGACGAAGTATCAAGCATTTATTGGGCGAATCGCTCTGGAACTGAAATCAGAACACTCACTGACCTTTCCCCTCTCTGAAAGTCTGATAAATGCCAGAAAAAAGACTAATTCCAAAAAAAAATGTTTCAACTTTTTTCAATTTTACAACCGTGGGATATATATTCTACCCATACACATTTGGTACTCTCCTGGTGTACCCTCACACATATTATTCCCTCATTTATTGGATATTTTCACAAAAAAGTGACCTTTTCAAAAATTCAGAAAATTGGCTGAAAACGACGAAATATCAAGGACTCATTGGGAGAATCGCTCTGGATCTGAAATCAGAACATTCACTGACATTTCCCCTCTCTGAAAGTCTGATAAACGCCGTAAAAACGACTAAGTCCCCCCCAAATTTTTTTCAACTTTTTTCAATTTTACCCCCATGGGATATATATTTTACCCATACACATTTGGATCTCTCCTGGGGTACCCTTACACATATTATTCCCTCATTTAGTGGATATTTTCACAAAAAAAGTGAAATTTTCAAAAATTCAGAAAATTGGCTAAAAACGACGAAACATCAAGGACTCATTGAGCGAATCGCTGTGGAACTAAAATCAGAACACTAACTAACATTTCCCCTCTCCGAAAGTCTAATAAATGCTGGAAAAATGACTAAGTCCACAAAAAAAAATTTTTCAACTTTTTTCAATTTTACCCCCGTGGGATATATATTCTACCCACACACATTTAAAACTCTCCTGGGGTACCCTCACACATATTATTCCCTCATTTAAGTGGATATTTTCCCAAAAAAGTGAAATTTTCAAAAATTCAGAAAATTGGCTGTAAACGACGAAACATCAAGGACTCATTGGGCGAATTGCTCTGGAACTGAAATTGGAACACTCACTGACATTTCCCCTTTTTGAAATTCTGATAAATGCCGGAAAAAAGACTAATTCCAAAAAAAATGTTGTCAACTTTTTTCAATTTTACAACCGTGGGATATATATTCCACCCACACACATTTGGAACTCTCCTGGGGTACCGTAACACTTATTATTCCCTCATTTAGTGGATATTTTCACAAAAAAAGTGAAATTTTCAAAAATTCAGAAAATTGGCTGAAAACTACAAAACATCAAGAACTCATTGGGCGAATCGCTCTGGAACTGAAAACGGAACACTCACTGACATTTCCCCTCTCTGAAAGGCTGATAAACGCCAGAAAAATGACAATGTCCGAAAAAAAATTTTTTTTCATCTTTTTTCAATTTTACCCCCATGGGATATTCTACCCACACACATTTGGAACTCTCCTGTTGTACCCTCACACATATTATTCTCTCATTTAGCAGATATTTTCACAAAAAAGTGAAATTTTCAAAAATTCTGAAAATTGGCTGAAAACGACGATATATCAAGCACTCATTGGGCGAATCGCTCTGGAACTGAAATCGGAACACTCACTGACATTTCCACTTTCTGAAAGTCTGATAAATGCCGGAAAAAAGACTAAGTCCAAAAAATTTTTTTTTCAACTTTTTTCAATTTTACCACCGTGGGATGTATATTCTACCCACACACATTTAGAACTCTCCTGGGGTACCCTCATACATACTATTCCCTCATTTAGTTAATATTTTCACAAAAAAGTGAAATTTTCAAAAATTCAGAAAATTGGCTGTAAACGACGAAACATCAAGGACTCATTGGGCGAATCGCTCTGGAACTGAAATCGGAACACTCACTGACATTTCCCCTCTCTGAAAGTCTGATAAACGCCGGAAAAATGACTAAGTCCCCCAAAAAATTTATTCAACTTTTTTCAGATTTACCCCCGTGGGATATATATTCTACCCACACACATTTGGTACTCTCCTGGGGTACCCTCACACATATTATTCCCTCATTTAGCGGATATTTTCACAAAAAAGTGAAATTTTCAAAAATTCTGAAAATTGGCTTAAAACGACGATATATCAAGCACTCATTAAGCGAATTGCTCTGGAACTGAAATTGGAACACTCACTGACATTTCCCCTTTTTGAAATTCTGATAAATGCCGGAAAAAAGACTAATTCCAAAAAAAATGTTTTCAACTTTTTTCAATTTTACAACCGTGGGATATATATTCCACCCACACACATTTGGAACTCTCCTGGGGTACCGTAACACTTATTATTCCCTCATTTAGTGGATATTTTCACAAAAAATTTTAATTTTCAAAAATTCAGAAAATTGGCTGAAAACGACGAAATATCAAGGACTTATTGGGCGAATCGCTCTGGAACTGAAATCGGAACACTCACTGACATTTCCCCTCTTTGAAAGTCTGATGAACGCCGGAAAAATGACTAAGTCCCCAAAAAATTTTTTTGCAACTTTTTTCAATTTTACTACCGTGGGATATATATTCTACTCACACACATTTGGAACTTTCCTGGGGTACCCTCACACATATTATTCCCTCATTTAGCGAATATTTTCACAAAAAAGTGAAATTTTCAAAAATTCAGAAAATTGGCTGAAAACTACAAAACATCAAGAACTCATTGGGCGAATCGCTCTGGAACTGAAATCGGAACACTCACTGACATTTCCCCTCTCTGAAAGGTTGATAATCGCCGGAAAAATGACTAAGTCCCCAAAAAAATTTTTTTCAACTTTTTTCAATTTTACCCCCGTGGGATATATATTCTAAAAACACACATTTTGAACTATCCTGGGGTAACCTCACACACATTATTACCTCATTTAGCAGATATTTTCACAAAAAAGAGATATTTTCAAAAATTCAGAAAATTGGCTGAAAACGACGAAGTATCAAGCATTTATTGGGCGAATCGCTCTGGAACTGAAATCAGAACACTCACTGACCTTTCCCCTCTCTGAAAGTCTGATAAATGCAAGAAAAAAAACTAATTCCAAAAAAAAATGTTTCAACTTTTTTCAATTTTACAACCGTGGGATATATATTCTACCCATACAAATTTGGTACTCTCCTGGGGTACCCTCACACATATTATTCCCTCATTTATTGGATATTTTCACAAAAAAGTGACCTTTTCAAAAATTCAGAAAATTGGCTGAAAACGACGAAATATCAAGGACTCATTGGGAGAATCGCTCTGGATCTGAAATCAGAACATTCACTGACATTTCCCCTCTCTGAAAGTCTGATAAATGCCGTAAAAACGACTAAGTCCCCCCCAAATTTTTTTCAACTTTTTTCAATTTTACCCCCGTGGGATATATATTCTACCCATACACATTTGGAACTCTCCTGGGGTACCCTTACACATATTATTCCCTCATTTAGTGGATATTTTCACAAAAAAAGTGAAATTTTCAAAAATTCAGAAAATTGGCTAAAAACGACGAAACATCAAGGACTCATTGAGCGAATCGCTGTGGAACTAAAATCAGAACACTAACTAACATTTCCCCTCTCCGAAAGTCTGATAAATGCTGGAAAAATGACTAAGTCCACAAAAAAAATTTTTTCAACTTTTTTCAATTTTACCCCCGTGGGATATATATTCTACCCACACACATTTGGAACTCTCCTGGGGTACCCTCACACATATTATTCCCTCATTTAAGTGGATATTTTCCCCAAAAAGTGAAATTTTCAAAAATTCTGAAAATTGGCTGTAAACGACGAAACATCAAGGACTCATTGGGCGAATTGCTCTGGAACTGAAATTGGAACACTCACTGACATTTCCCCTTTTTGAAATTCTGATAAATGCCGGAAAAAAGACTAATTCCAAAAAAAATGTTGTCAACTTTTTTCAATTTTACAACCGTGGGATATATATTCCACCCACACACATTTGGAACTCTCCTGGGGTACCGTAACACTTATTATTCCCTCATTTAGTGGATATTTTCACAAAAAAATTTAATTTTCAAAAATTCAGAAAATTGGCTGAAAACGACGAAGTATCAAGCATTTATTGGGCGAATCGCTCTGGAACTGAAATCAGAACACTCACTGACCTTTCCCCTCTCTGAAAGTCTGATAAATGCAAGAAAAAAAACTAATTCCAAAAAAAAATGTTTCATCTTTTTTCAATTTTACAACCGTGGGATATATATTCTACCCATACACATTTGGTACTCTCCTGGGGTACCCTCACACATATTATTCCCTCATTTATTGGATATTTTCACAAAAAAGTGACCTTTTCAAAAATTCAGAAAATTGGCTGAAAACGACGAAATATCAAGGACTCATTGGGAGAATCGCTCTGGATCTGAAATCAGAACATTCACTGACATTTCCCCTCTCTGAAAGTCTGATAAATGCCGTAAAAACGACTAAGTGCCCCCCAAATTTTTTTCAACTTTTTTCAATTTTACCCCCGTGGGATATATATTCTACCCATACACATTTGGAACTCTCCTGGGGTACCCTTACACATATTATTCCCTCATTTAGTGGATATTTTCACAAAAAAAGTGAAATTTTCAAAAATTCAGAAAATTGGCTAAAAACGACGAAACATCAAGGACTCATTGAGCGAATCGCTGTGGAACTAAAATCAGAACACTAACTAACATTTCCCCTCTCCGAAAGTCTGATAAATGCTGGAAAAATGACTAAGTCCACAAAAAAAATTTTTTCAACTTTTTTCAATTTTACCCCCGTGGGATATATATTCTACCCACACACATTTGGAACTCTCCTGGGGTACCCTCACACATATTATTCCCTCATTTAAGTGGATATTTTCCCCAAAAAGTGAAATTTTCAAAAATTCAGAAAATTGGCTGTAAACGACGAAACATCAAGGACTCATTGGGCGAATTGCTCTGGAACTGAAATTGGAACACTCACTGACATTTCCCCTT
Organism: Phyllobates terribilis; assembly: GCF_046119375.1. NCBI lineage: Eukaryota > Metazoa > Chordata > Amphibia > Anura > Dendrobatidae > Phyllobates > Phyllobates terribilis. The sequence continues at coordinate 1,502,921 of NW_027362901.1, forward strand.
TTTGAAATTCTGATAAATGCCGGAAAAAAGACTAATTCCAAAAAAAATGTTGTCAACTTTTTTCAATTTTACAACCGTGGGATATATATTCCACCCACACACATTTGGAACTCTCCTGGGGTACCGTAACACTTATTATTCCCTCATTTAGTGGATATTTTCACAAAAAAAGTGAAATTTTCAAAAATTCTGAAAATTGGCTAAAACCGACGAAACATCAAGGACTCATTGAGCGAATCGCTGTGGAACTAAAATCAGAACACTAACCAACATTTCCCCTCTCCGAAAGTCTGATAAATGCTGGAAAAATGACTAAGTCCACAAAAAAATTTTTTTCAACTTTTTTCAATTTTACCCCCGTGGGATATATATTCTACCCACACACATTTGGAACTTTCCTGGGGTACCCTCACACATATTATTCCCTCATTTAGCGAATATTTTCACAAAAAAGTGAAATTTTCAAAAATTCAGAAAATTGGCTGAAAACTACAAAACATCAAGAACACATTGGGCAAATCGCTCTGGAACTGAAATCGGAACACTCACTGACATTTTCCCTCTCTGAAAGGCTGATAATCGACGGAAAAATGACTAAGTCCCCAAAAAAATTTTTTTCAACTTTTTTCAATTTTACCCCCGTGGGATATATATTCTAAAAACACACATTTGGAACTATCCTGGGGTAACCTCAGACACATTATTACCTCATTTAGCAGATATTTTCACAAAAAAGAGATATTTTCAAAAATTCAGAAAATTGGCTGAAAACGACGAAGTATCAAGCATTTATTGGGCGAATCGCTCTGGAACTGAAATCAGAACACTCACTGACCTTTCCCCTCTCTGAAAGTCTGATAAATGCCGGAAAAAAGACTAATTCCAAAAAAAAATGTTTCAACTTTTTTCAATTTTACAACCGTGGGATATATATTCTACCCATACACATTTGGTACTCTCCTGGGGTACCCTCACACATATTATTCCCTCATTTAGCGGATATTTTCACAAAAAAGTGAAATCTTCAAAAATTCTGAAAATTGGCTGAAAACGACGATATATCAAGCACTCATTGGGCGAATTGCTCTGGAACTGAAATTGGAACACTCACTGACATTTCCCCTTTTTGAAATTCTGATAAATGCCGGAAAAAAGACTAATTCCAAAAAAAATGTTGTCAACTTTTTTCAATTTTACAACCGTGGGATATATATTCCACCCACACACATTTGGTACTCTCCTGGGGTACCGTAACACTTATTATTCCCTCATTTAGTGGATATTTTCACAAAAAAATTTAATTTTCAAAAATTCAGAAAATTGGCTGAAAACGACGAAATATCAAGGACTTTTTGGGCGAATCGCTCTGGAACTGAAATCGGAACACTCACTGACATTTCCCCTCTTTGAAATTCTGATGAACGCCGGAAAAATGACTAAGTCCCCAAAAAATTTTTTTGCAACTTTTTTCAATTTTACCACCGTGGGATATATATTCTACCCACACACATTTGGAACTTTCCTGGGGTACCCTCACACATATTATTCCCTCATTTAGCGAATATTTTCACAAAAAAGTTAAATTTTCAAAAATTCAGAAAATTGGCTGAAAACTACAAAACATCAAGAACTCATTGGGCGAATCGCTCTGGAACTGAAAACGGAACACTCACTGACATTTCCCCTCTCTGAAAGGCTGATAAACGCCAGAAAAATGACAATGTCCGAAAAAAAAAAATTTTTCATCTTTTTTCAATTTTACCCCCATGGGATATTCTACCCACACACATTTGGAACTCTCCTGTTGTACCCTCACACATATTATTCTCTCATTTAGCAGATATTTTCACAAAAAAGTGAAATTTTCAAAAATTCAGAAAATTGGCTGAAAACTACAAAACATCAAGAACTCATTGGGCGAATCGCTCTGGAACTGAAATCGGAACACTCACTGACATTTCCCCTCTCTGAAAGGTTGATAATCGCCGGAAAAATGACTAAGTCCCCAAAAAATTTTTTTTCAACTTTTTTCAATTTTACCCCCGTGGGATATATATTCTAAAAACACACATTTGGAACTATCCTGGGGTAACCTCACACACATTATTACCTCATTTAGCAGATATTTTCACAAAAAAGAGATATTTTCAAAAATTCAGAAAATTGGCTGAAAACGACGAAGTATCAAGCATTTATTGGGCGAATCGCTCTGGAACTGAAATCAGAACACTCACTGACCTTTCCCCTCTCTGAAAGTCTGATAAATGCAAGAAAAAAAACTAATTCCAAAAAAAAATGTTTCATCTTTTTTCAATTTTACAACCGTGGGATATATATTCTACCCATACACATTTGGTACTCTCCTGGGGTACCCTCACACATATTATTCCCTCATTTATTGGATATTTTCACAAAAAAGTGACCTTTTCAAAAATTCAGAAAATTGGCTGAAAACGACGAAATATCAAGGACTCATTGGGAGAATCGCTCTGGATCTGAAATCAGAACATTCACTGACATTTCCCCTCTCTGAAAGTCTGATAAATGCCGTAAAAACGACTAAGTGCCCCCCAAATTTTTTTCAACTTTTTTCAATTTTACCCCCGTGGGATATATATTCTACCCATACACATTTGGAACTCTCCTGGGGTACCCTTACACATATTATTCCCTCATTTAGTGGATATTTTCACAAAAAAAGTGAAATTTTCAAAAATTCAGAAAATTGGCTAAAAACGACGAAACATCAAGGACTCATTGAGCGAATCGCTGTGGAACTAAAATCAGAACACTAACTAACATTTCCCCTCTCCGAAAGTCTGATAAATGCTGGAAAAATGACTAAGTCCACAAAAAAAATTTTTTCAACTTTTTTCAATTTTACCCCCGTGGGATATATATTCTACCCACACACATTTGGAACTCTCCTGGGGTACCCTCACACATATTATTCCCTCATTTAAGTGGATATTTTCCCCAAAAAGTGAAATTTTCAAAAATTCAGAAAATTGGCTGTAAACGACGAAACATCAAGGACTCATTGGGCGAATTGCTCTGGAACTGAAATTGGAACACTCACTGACATTTCCCCTTTTTGAAATTCTGATAAATGCCGGAAAAAAGACTAATTCCAAAAAAAATGTTGTCAACTTTTTTCAATTTTACAACCGTGGGATATATATTCCACCCACACACATTTGGAACTCTCCTGGGGTACCGTAACACTTATTATTCCCTCATTTAGTGGATATTTTCACAAAAAAAGTGAAATTTTCAAAAATTCAGAAAATTGGCTGAAAACTACAAAACATCAAGAACTCATTGGGCGAATCGCTCTGGAACTGAAAACGGAACACTCACTGACATTTCCCCTCTCTGAAAGGCTGATAAACGCCAGAAAAATGACAATGTCCGAAAAAAAAATTTTTTTCATCTTTTTTCAATTTTACCCCCATGGGATATTCTACCCACACACATTTGGAACTCTCCTGTTGTACCCTCACACATATTATTCTCTCATTTAGCAGATATTTTCACAAAAAAGTGAAATTTTCAAAAATTCTGAAAATTGGCTGAAAACGACGATATATCAAGGACTCATTGGGCGAATTGCTCTGGAACTGAAATTGGAACACTCACTGACATTTCCCCTTTTTGAAATTCTGATAAATGCCGGAAAAAAGACTAATTCCAAAAAAAATGTTGTCAACTTTTTTCAATTTTACAACCGTGGGATATATATTCCACCCACACACATTTGGAACTCTCCTGGGGTACCGTAACACTTATTATTCCCTCATTTAGTGGATATTTTCACAAAAAAAGTGAAATTTTCAAAAATTCTGAAAATTGGCTAAAACCGACGAAACATCAAGGACTCATTGAGCGAATCGCTGTGGAACTAAAATCAGAACACTAACCAACATTTCCCCTCTCCGAAAGTCTGATAAATGCTGGAAAAATGACTAAGTCCACAAAAAAATTTTTTTCAACTTTTTTCAATTTTACCCCCGTGGGATATATATTCTACCCACACACATTTGGAACTTTCCTGGGGTACCCTCACACATATTATTCCCTCATTTAGCGAATATTTTCACAAAAAAGTGAAATTTTCAAAAATTCAGAAAATTGGCTGAAAACTACAAAACATCAAGAACTCATTGGGCGAATCGCTCTGGAACTGAAATCGGAACACTCACTGACATTTTCCCTCTCTGAAAGGCTGATAATCGACGGAAAAATGACTAAGTCCCCAAAAAAATTTTTTTCAACTTTTTTCAATTTTACCCCCGTGGGATATATATTCTAAAAACACACATTTGGAACTATCCTGGGGTAACCTCAGACACATTATTACCTCATTTAGCAGATATTTTCACAAAAAAGAGATATTTTCAAAAATTCAGAAAATTGGCTGAAAACGACGAAGTATCAAGCATTTATTGGGCGAATCGCTCTGGAACTGAAATCAGAACACTCACTGACCTTTCCCCTCTCTGAAAGTCTGATAAATGCCGGAAAAAAGACTAATTCCAAAAAAAAAATGTTTCAACTTTTTTCAATTTTACAACCGTGGGATATATATTCTACCCATACACATTTGGAACTCTCCTGTTGTACCCTCACACATATTATTCTCTCATTTAGCAGATATTTTCACAAAAAAGTGAAATTTTCAAAAATTCTGAAAATTGGCTGAAAACGACGATATATCAAGCACTCATTGGGCGAATCGCTCTGGAACTGAAATCGGAACACCCACTGACATTTCCACTTTCTGAAAGTCTGATAAATGCCGGAAAAAAGACTAAGTCCAAAAAATTTTTTTTTCAACTTTTTTCAATTTTACCACCGTGGGATGTATATTCTACCCACACACATTTAGAACTCTCCTGGGGTACCCTCATACATACTATTCCCTCATTTAGTTAATATTTTCACAAAAAAGTGAAATTTTCAAAAATTCAGAAAATTGGCTGTAAACGACGAAACATCAAGGACTCATTGGGCGAATCGCTCTGGAACTGAAATCGGAACACTCACTGACATTTCCCCTCTCTGAAAGTCTGATAAACGCCGGAAAAATGACTAAGTCCCCCAAAAAATTTATTCAACTTTTTTCAGATTTACCCCCGTGGGATATATATTCTACCCACACACATTTGGTACTCTCCTGGGGTACCCTCACACATATTATTCCCTCATTTAGCGGATATTTTCACAAAAAAGTGAAATTTTCAAAAATTCTGAAAATTGGCTTAAAACGACGATATATCAAGCACTCATTGGGCGAATTGCTCTGGAACTGAAATTGGAACACTCACTGACATTTCCCCTTTTTGAAATTCTGATAAATGCCGGAAAAAAGACTAATTCCAAAAAAAATGTTTTCAACTTTTTTCAATTTTACAACCGTGGGATATATATTCCACCCACACACATTTGGAACTCTCCTGGGGTACCGTAACACTTATTATTCCCTCATTTAGTGGATATTTTCACAAAAAATTTTAATTTTCAAAAATTCAGAAAATTGGCTGAAAACGACGAAATATCAAGGACTTATTGGGCGAATCGCTCTGGAACTGAAATCGGAACACTCACTGACATTTCCCCTCTTTGAAAGTCTGATGAACGCCGGAAAAATGACTAAGTCCCCAAAAAATTTTTTTGCAACTTTTTTCAATTTTACCACCGTGGGATATATATTCTACTCACACACATTTGGAACTTTCCTGGGGTACCCTCACACATATTATTCCCTCATTTAGCGAATATTTTCACAAAAAAGTGAAATTTTCAAAAATTCAGAAAATTGGCTGAAAACTACAAAACATCAAGAACTCATTGGGCGAATCGCTCTGGAACTGAAATCGGAACACTCACTGACATTTTCCCTCTCTGAAAGGCTGATAATCGACGGAAAAATGACTAAGTCCCCAAAAAAATTTTTTTCAACTTTTTTCAATTTTACCCCCGTGGGATATATATTCTAAAAACACACATTTGGAACTATCCTGGGGTAACCTCAGACACATTATTACCTCATTTAGCAGATATTTTCACAAAAAAGAGATATTTTCAAAAATTCAGAAAATTGGCTGAAAACGACGAAGTATCAAGCATTTATTGGGCGAATCGCTCTGGAACTGAAATCAGAACACTCACTGACCTTTCCCCTCTCTGAAAGTCTGATAAATGCCGGAAAAAAGACTAATTCCAAAAAAAAATGTTTCAACTTTTTTCAATTTTACAACCGTGGGATATATATTCTACCCATACACATTTGGTACTCTCCTGGGGTACCCTCACACATATTATTCCCTCATTTAGCGGATATTTTCACAAAAAAGTGAAATCTTCAAAAATTCTGAAAATTGGCTGAAAACGACGATATATCAAGCACTCATTGGGCGAATTGCTCTGGAACTGAAATTGGAACACTCACTGACATTTCCCCTTTTTGAAATTCTGATAAATGCCGGAAAAAAGACTAATTCCAAAAAAAATGTTGTCAACTTTTTTCAATTTTACAACCGTGGGATATATATTCCACCCACACACATTTGGAACTCTCCTGGGGTACCGTAACACTTATTATTCCCTCATTTAGTGGATATTTTCACAAAAAAAGTGAAATTTTCAAAAATTCAGAAAATTGGCTAAAACCGACGAAACATCAAGGACTCATTGAGCGAATCGCTGTGGAACTAAAATCAGAACACTAACCAACATTTCCCCTCTCCGAAAGTCTGATAAATGCTGGAAAAATGACTAAGTCCACAAAAAAATTTTTTTCAACTTTTTTCAATTTTACCCCCGTGGGATATATATTCTACCCACACACATTTGGAACTTTCCTGGGGTACCCTCACACATATTATTCCCTCATTTAGCGAATATTTTCACAAAAAAGTGAAATTTTCAAAAATTCAGAAAATTGGCTGAAAACTACAAAACATCAAGAACTCATTGGGCGAATCGCTCTGGAACTGAAATCGGAACACTCACTGACATTTTCCCTCTCTGAAAGGCTGATAATCGACGGAAAAATGACTAAGTCCCCAAAAAAATTTTTTTCAACTTTTTTCAATTTTACCCCCGTGGGATATATATTCTAAAAACACACAGTTGGAACTATCCTGGGGTAACCTCAGACACATTATTACCTCATTTAGCAGATATTTTCACAAAAAAGAGATATTTTCAAAAATTCAGAAAATTGGCTGAAAACGACGAAGTATCAAGCATTTATTGGGCGAATCGCTCTGGAACTGAAATCAGAACACTCACTGACCTTTCCCCTCTCTGAAAGTCTGATAAATGCCGGAAAAAAGACTAATTCCAAAAAAAAATGTTTCAACTTTTTTCAATTTTACAACCGTGGGATATATATTCTACCCATACACATTTGGTACTCTCCTGGGGTACCCTCACACATATTATTCCCTCATTTAGCGGATATTTTCACAAAAAAGTGAAATCTTCAAAAATTCTGAAAATTGGCTGAAAACGACGATATATCAAGCACTCATTGGGCGAATTGCTCTGGAACTGAAATTGGAACACTCACTGACATTTCCCCTTTTTGAAATTCTGATAAATGCCGGAAAAAAGACTAATTCCAAAAAAAATGTTGTCAACTTTTTTCAATTTTACAACCGTGGGATATATATTCCACCCACACACATTTGGAACTCTCCTGGGGTACCGTAACACTTATTATTCCCTCATTTAGTGGATATTTTCACAAAAAAAGTGAAATTTTCAAAAATTCTGAAAATTGGCTAAAACCGACGAAACATCAAGGACTCATTGAGCGAATCGCTGTGGAACTAAAATCAGAACACTAACCAACATTTCCCCTCTCCGAAAGTCTGATAAATGCTGGAAAAATGACTAAGTCCACAAAAAAATTTTTTTCAACTTTTTTCAATTTTACCCCCGTGGGATATATATTCTACCCACACACATTTGGAACTTTCCTGGGGTACCCTCACACATATTATTCCCTCATTTAGCGAATATTTTCACAAAAAAGTGAAATTTTCAAAAATTCAGAAAATTGGCTGAAAACTACAAAACATCAAGAACTCATTGGGCGAATCGCTCTGGAACTGAAATCGGAACACTCACTGACATTTTCCCTCTCTGAAAGGCTGATAATCGACGGAAAAATGACTAAGTCCCCAAAAAAATTTTTTTCAACTTTTTTCAATTTTACCCCCGTGGGATATATATTCTAAAAACACACATTTGGAACTATCCTGGGGTAACCTCAGACACATTATTACCTCATTTAGCAGATATTTTCACAAAAAAGAGATATTTTCAAAAATTCAGAAAATTGGCTGAAAACGACGAAGTATCAAGCATTTATTGGGCGAATCGCTCTGGAACTGAAATCAGAACACTCACTGACCTTTCCCCTCTCTGAAAGTCTGATAAATGCCGGAAAAAAGACTAATTCCAAAAAAAAATGTTTCAACTTTTTTCAATTTTACAACCGTGGGATATATATTCTACCCATACACATTTGGTACTCTCCTGGGGTACCCTCACACATATTATTCCCTCATTTAGCGGATATTTTCACAAAAAAGTGAAATCTTCAAAAATTCTGAAAATTGGCTGAAAACGACGATATATCAAGCACTCATTGGGCGAATTGCTCTGGAACTGAAATTGGAACACTCACTGACATTTCCCCTTTTTGAAATTCTGATAAATGCCGGAAAAAAGACTAATTCCAAAAAAAATGTTGTCAACTTTTTTCAATTTTACAACCGTGGGATATATATTCCACCCACACACATTTGGAACTCTCCTGGGGTACCGTAACACTTATTATTCCCTCATTTAGTGGATATTTTCACAAAAAAAGTGAAATTTTCAAAAATTCAGAAAATTGGCTGAAAACTACAAAACATCAAGAACTCATTGGGCGAATCGCTCTGGAACTGAAAACGGAACACTCACTGACATTTCCCCTCTCTGAAAGGCTGATAAACGCCAGAAAAATGACAATGTCCGAAAAAAAAATTTTTTTCATCTTTTTTCAATTTTACCCCCATGGGATATTCTACCCACACACATTTGGAACTCTCCTGTTGTACCCTCACACATATTATTCTCTCATTTAGCAGATATTTTCACAAAAAAGTGAAATTTTCAAAAATTCTGAAAATTGGCTGAAAACGACGATATATCAAGCACTCATTGGGCGAATCGCTCTGGAACTGAAATCGGAACACTCACTGACATTTCCACTTTCTGAAAGTCTGATAAATGCCGGAAAAAAGACTAAGTCCAAAAAATTTTTTTTTCAACTTTTTTCAATTTTACCACCGTGGGATGTATATTCTACCCACACACATTTAGAACTCTCCTGGGGTACCCTCATACATACTATTCCCTCATTTAGTTAATATTTTCACAAAAAAGTGAAATTTTCAAAAATTCAGAAAATTGGCTGTAAACGACGAAACATCAAGGACTCATTGGGCGAATCGCTCTGGAACTGAAATCGGAACACTCACTGACATTTCCCCTCTCTGAAAGTCTGATAAACGCCGGAAAAATGACTAAGTCCCCCAAAAAATTTATTCAACTTTTTTCAGATTTACCCCCGTGGGATATATATTCTACCCACACACATTTGGTACTCTCCTGGGGTACCCTCACACATATTATTCCCTCATTTAGCGGATATTTTCACAAAAAAGTGAAATTTTCAAAAATTCTGAAAATTGGCTTAAAACGACGATATATCAAGCACTCATTGGGCGAATTGCTCTGGAACTGAAATTGGAACACTCACTGACATTTCCCCTTTTTGAAATTCTGATAAATGCCGGAAAAAAGACTAATTCCAAAAAAAATGTTTTCAACTTTTTTCAATTTTACAACCGTGGGATATATATTCCACCCACACACATTTGGAACTCTCCTGGGGTACCGTAACACTTATTATTCCCTCATTTAGTGGATATTTTCACAAAAAATTTTAATTTTCAAAAATTCAGAAAATTGGCTGAAAACGACGAAATATCAAGGACTTATTGGGCGAATCGCTCTGGAACTGAAATCGGAACACTCACTGACATTTCCCCTCTTTGAAAGTCTGATGAACGCCGGAAAAATGACTAAGTCCCCAAAAAATTTTTTTGCAACTTTTTTCAATTTTACCACCGTGGGATATATATTCTACTCACACACATTTGGAACTTTCCTGGGGTACCCTCACACATATTATTCCCTCATTTAGCGAATATTTTCACAAAAAAGTGAAATTTTAAAAAATTCAGAAAATTGGCTGAAAACTACAAAACATCAAGAACTCATTGGGCGAATCGCTCTGGAACTGAAATCGGAACACTCACTGACATTTTCCCTCTCTGAAAGGCTGATAATCGACGGAAAAATGACTAAGTCCCCAAAAAAATTTTTTTCAACTTTTTTCAATTTTACCCCCGTGGGATATATATTCTAAAAACACACATTTGGAACTATCCTGGGGTAACCTCAGACACATTATTACCTCATTTAGCAGATATTTTCACAAAAAAGAGATATTTTCAAAAATTCAGAAAATTGGCTGAAAACGACGAAGTATCAAGCATTTATTGGGCGAATCGCTCTGGAACTGAAATCAGAACACTCACTGACCTTTCCCCTCTCTGAAAGTCTGATAAATGCCGGAAAAAAGACTAATTCCAAAAAAAAATGTTTCAACTTTTTTCAATTTTACAACCGTGGGATATATATTCTACCCATACACATTTGGTACTCTCCTGGGGTACCCTCACACATATTATTCCCTCATTTAGCGGATATTTTCACAAAAAAGTGAAATCTTCAAAAATTCTGAAAATTGGCTGAAAACGACGATATATCAAGCACTCATTGGGCGAATTGCTCTGGAACTGAAATTGGAACACTCACTGACATTTCCCCTTTTTGAAATTCTGATAAATGCCGGAAAAAAGACTAATTCCAAAAAAAATGTTGTCAACTTTTTTCAATTTTACAACCGTGGGATATATATTCCACCCACACACATTTGGAACTCTCCTGGGGTACCGTAACACTTATTATTCCCTCATTTAGTGGATATTTTCACAAAAAAAGTGAAATTTTCAAAAATTCAGAAAATTGGCTGAAAACTACAAAACATCAAGAACTCATTGGGCGAATCGCTCTGGAACTGAAAACGGAACACTCACTGACATTTCCCCTCTCTGAAAGGCTGATAAACGCCAGAAAAATGACAATGTCCGAAAAAAAAATTTTTTTCATCTTTTTTCAATTTTACCCCCATGGGATATTCTACCCACACACATTTGGAACTCTCCTGTTGTACCCTCACACATATTATTCTCTCATTTAGCAGATATTTTCACAAAAAAGTGAAATTTTCAAAAATTCTGAAAATTGGCTGAAAACGACGATATATCAAGCACTCATTGGGCGAATCGCTCTGGAACTGAAATCGGAACACTCACTGACATTTCCACTTTCTGAAAGTCTGATAAATGCCGGAAAAAAGACTAAGTCCAAAAAATTTTTTTTTCAACTTTTTTCAATTTTACCACCGTGGGATGTATATTCTACCCACACACATTTAGAACTCTCCTGGGGTACCCTCATACATACTATTCCCTCATTTAGTTAATATTTTCACAAAAAAGTGAAATTTTCAAAAATTCAGAAAATTGGCTGTAAACGACGAAACATCAAGGACTCATTGGGCGAATCGCTCTGGAACTGAAATCGGAACACTCACTGACATTTCCCCTCTCTGAAAGTCTGATAAACGCCGGAAAAATGACTAAGTCCCCCAAAAAATTTATTCAACTTTTTTCAGATTTACCCCCGTGGGATATATATTCTACCCACACACATTTGGTACTCTCCTGGGGTACCCTCACACATATTATTCCCTCATTTAGCGGATATTTTCACAAAAAAGTGAAATTTTCAAAAATTCTGAAAATTGGCTTAAAACGACGATATATCAAGCACTCATTGGGCGAATTGCTCTGGAACTGAAATTGGAACACTCACTGACATTTCCCCTTTTTGAAATTCTGATAAATGCCGGAAAAAAGACTAATTCCAAAAAAAATGTTTTCAACTTTTTTCAATTTTACAACCGTGGGATATATATTCCACCCACACACATTTGGAACTCTCCTGGGGTACCGTAACACTTATTATTCCCTCATTTAGTGGATATTTTCACAAAAAAAGTGAAATTTTCAAAAATTCTGAAAATTGGCTAAAACCGACGAAACATCAAGGACTCATTGAGCGAATCGCTGTGGAACTAAAATCAGAACACTAACCAACATTTCCCCTCTCCGAAAGTCTGATAAATGCTGGAAAAATGACTAAGTCCACAAAAAAATTTTTTTCAACTTTTTTCAATTTTACCCCCGTGGGATATATATTCTACCCACACACATTTGGAACTTTCCTGGGGTACCCTCACACATATTATTCCCTCATTTAGCGAATATTTTCACAAAAAAGTGAAATTTTCAAAAATTCAGAAAATTGGCTGAAAACTACAAAACATCAAGAACTCATTGGGCGAATCGCTCTGGAACTGAAATCGGAACACTCACTGACATTTTCCCTCTCTGAAAGGCTGATAATCGACGGAAAAATGACTAAGTCCCCAAAAAAATTTTTTTCAACTTTTTTCAATTTTACCCCCGTGGGATATATATTCTAAAAACACACATTTGGAACTATCCTGGGGTAACCTCAGACACATTATTACCTCATTTAGCAGATATTTTCACAAAAAAGAGATATTTTCAAAAATTCAGAAAATTGGCTGAAAACGACGAAGTATCAAGCATTTATTGGGCGAATCGCTCTGGAACTGAAATCAGAACACTCACTGACCTTTCCCCTCTCTGAAAGTCTGATAAATGCCGGAAAAAAGACTAATTCCAAAAAAAAATGTTTCAACTTTTTTCAATTTTACAACCGTGGGATATATATTCTACCCATACACATTTGGTACTCTCCTGGGGTACCCTCACACATATTATTCCCTCATTTAGCGGATATTTTCACAAAAAAGTGAAATCTTCAAAAATTCTGAAAATTGGCTGAAAACGACGATATATCAAGCACTCATTGGGCGAATTGCTCTGGAACTGAAATTGGAACACTCACTGACATTTCCCCTTTTTGAAATTCTGATAAATGCCGGAAAAAAGACTAATTCCAAAAAAAATGTTGTCAACTTTTTTCAATTTTACAACCGTGGGATATATATTCCACCCACACACATTTGGTACTCTCCTGGGGTACCGTAACACTTATTATTCCCTCATTTAGTGGATATTTTCACAAAAAAATTTAATTTTCAAAAATTCAGAAAATTGGCTGAAAACGACGAAATATCAAGGACTTTTTGGGCGAATCGCTCTGGAACTGAAATCGGAACACTCACTGACATTTCCCCTCTTTGAAATTCTGATGAACGCCGGAAAAATGACTAAGTCCCCAAAAAATTTTTTTGCAACTTTTTTCAATTTTACCACCGTGGGATATATATTCTACCCACACACATTTGGAACTTTCCTGGGGTACCCTCACACATATTATTCCCTCATTTAGCGAATATTTTCACAAAAAAGTGAAATTTTCAAAAATTCAGAAAATTGGCTGAAAACTACAAAACATCAAGAACTCATTGGGCGAATCGCTCTGGAACTGAAAACGGAACACTCACTGACATTTCCCCTCTCTGAAAGGCTGATAAACGCCAGAAAAATGACAATGTCCGAAAAAAAAAAAATTTTCATCTTTTTTCAATTTTACCCCCATGGGATATTCTACCCACACACATTTGGAACTCTCCTGTTGTACCCTCACACATATTATTCTCTCATTTAGCAGATATTTTCACAAAAAAGTGAAATTTTCAAAAATTCAGAAAATTGGCTGAAAACTACAAAACATCAAGAACTCATTGGGCGAATCGCTCTGGAACTGAAATCGGAACACTCACTGACATTTCCCCTCTCTGAAAGGTTGATAATCGCCGGAAAAATGACTAAGTCCCCAAAAAATTTTTTTTCAACTTTTTTCAATTTTACCCCCGTGGGATATATATTCTAAAAACACACATTTGGAACTATCCTGGGGTAACCTCACACACATTATTACCTCATTTAGCAGATATTTTCACAAAAAAGAGATATTTTCAAAAATTCAGAAAATTGGCTGAAAACGACGAAGTATCAAGCATTTATTGGGCGAATCGCTCTGGAACTGAAATCAGAACACTCACTGACCTTTCCCCTCTCTGAAAGTCTGATAAATGCAAGAAAAAAAAGTAATTCCAAAAAAAAATGTTTCATCTTTTTTCAATTTTACAACCGTGGGATATATATTCTACCCATACACATTTGGTACTCTCCTGGGGTACCCTCACACATATTATTCCCTCATTTATTGGATATTTTCACAAAAAAGTGACCTTTTCAAAAATTCAGAAAATTGGCTGAAAACGACGAAATATCAAGGACTCATTGGGAGAATCGCTCTGGATCTGAAATCAGAACATTCACTGACATTTCCCCTCTCTGAAAGTCTGATAAATGCCGTAAAAACGACTAAGTGCCCCCCAAATTTTTTTCAACTCTTTTCAATTTTACCCCCGTGGGATATATATTCTACCCATACACATTTGGAACTCTCCTGGGGTACCCTTACACATATTATTCCCTCATTTAGTGGATATTTTCACAAAAAAAGTGAAATTTTCAAAAATTCAGAAAATTGGCTAAAAACGACGAAACATCAAGGACTCATTGAGCGAATCGCTGTGGAACTAAAATCAGAACACTAACTAACATTTCCCCTCTCCGAAAGTCTGATAAATGCTGGAAAAATGACTAAGTCCACAAAAAAAATTTTTTCAACTTTTTTCAATTTTACCCCCGTGGGATATATATTCTACCCACACACATTTGGAACTCTCCTGGGGTACCCTCACACATATTATTCCCTCATTTAAGTGGATATTTTCCCCAAAAAGTGAAATTTTCAAAAATTCAGAAAATTGGCTGTAAACGACGAAACATCAAGGACTCATTGGGCGAATTGCTCTGGAACTGAAATTGGAACACTCACTGACATTTCCCCTTTTTGAAATTCTGATAAATGCCGGAAAAAAGACTAATTCCAAAAAAAATGTTGTCAACTTTTTTCAATTTTACAACCGTGGGATATATATTCCACCCACACACATTTGGAACTCTCCTGGGGTACCGTAACACTTATTATTCCCTCATTTAGTGGATATTTTCACAAAAAAAGTGAAATTTTCAAAAATTCAGAAAATTGGCTGAAAACTACAAAACATCAAGAACTCATTGGGCGAATCGCTCTGGAACTGAAAACGGAACACTCACTGACATTTCCCCTCTCTGAAAGGCTGATAAACGCCAGAAAAATGACAATGTCCGAAAAAAAAATTTTTTTCATCTTTTTTCAATTTTACCCCCATGGGATATTCTACCCACACACATTTGGAACTCTCCTGTTGTACCCTCACACATATTATTCTCTCATTTAGCAGATATTTTCACAAAAAAGTGAAATTTTCAAAAATTCTGAAAATTGGCTGAAAACGACGATATATCAAGCACTCATTGGGCGAATCGCTCTGGAACTGAAATCGGAACACTCACTGACATTTCCACTTTCTGAAAGTCTGATAAATGCCGGAAAAAAGACTAAGTCCAAAAAATTTTTTTTTCAACTTTTTTCAATTTTACCACCGTGGGATGTATATTCTACCCACACACATTTAGAACTCTCCTGGGGTACCCTCATACATACTATTCCCTCATTTAGTTAATATTTTCACAAAAAAGTGAAATTTTCAAAAATTCAGAAAATTGGCTGTAAACGACGAAACATCAAGGACTCATTGGGCGAATCGCTCTGGAACTGAAATCGGAACACTCACTGACATTTCCCCTCTCTGAAAGTCTGATAAACGCCGGAAAAATGACTAAGTCCCCCAAAAAATTTATTCAACTTTTTTCAGATTTACCCCCGTGGGATATATATTCTACCCACACACATTTGGTACTCTCCTGGGGTACCCTCACACATATTATTCCCTCATTTAGCGGATATTTTCACAAAAAAGTGAAATTTTCAAAAATTCTGAAAATTGGCTTAAAACGACGATATATCAAGCACTCATTGGGCGAATTGCTCTGGAACTGAAATTGGAACACTCACTGACATTTCCCCTTTTTGAAATTCTGATAAATGCCGGAAAAAAGACTAATTCCAAAAAAAATGTTTTCAACTTTTTTCAATTTTACAACCGTGGGATATATATTCCACCCACACACATTTGGAACTCTCCTGGGGTACCGTAACACTTATTATTCCCTCATTTAGTGGATATTTTCACAAAAAATTTTAATTTTCAAAAATTCAGAAAATTGGCTGAAAACGACGAAATATCAAGGACTTATTGGGCGAATCGCTCTGAACTGAAATCGGAACACTCACTGACATTTCCCCTCTTTGAAAGTCTGATGAACGCCGGAAAAATGACTAAGTCCCCAAAAAATTTTTTTGCAACTTTTTTCAATTTTACCACCGTGGGATATATATTCTACTCACACACATTTGGAACTTTCCTGGGGTACCCTCACACATATTATTCCCTCATTTAGCGAATATTTTCACAAAAAAGTGAAATTTTCAAAAATTCAGAAAATTGGCTGAAAACTACAAAACATCAAGAACTCATTGGGCGAATCGCTCTGGAACTGAAATCGGAACACTCACTGACATTTCCCCTCTCTGAAAGGTTGATAATCGCCGGAAAAATGACTAAGTCCCCAAAAAAATTTTTTTCAACTTTTTTCAATTTTACCCCCGTGGGATATATATTCTAAAAACACACATTTGGAACTATCCTGGGGTAACCTCACACACATTATTACCTCATTTAGCAGATATTTTCACAAAAAAGAGATATTTTCAAAAATTCAGAAAATTGGCTGAAAACGACGAAGTATCAAGCATTTATTGGGCGAATCGCTCTGGAACTGAAATCAGAACACTCACTGACCTTTCCCCTCTCTGAAAGTCTGATAAATGCAAGAAAAAAAACTAATTCCAAAAAAAAATGTTTCAACTTTTTTCAATTTTACAACCGTGGGATATATATTCTACCCATACACATTTGGTACTCTCCTGGGGTACCCTCACACATATTATTCCCTCATTTATTGGATATTTTCACAAAAAAGTGACCTTTTCAAAAATTCAGAAAATTGGCTGAAAACGACGAAATATCAAGGACTCATTGGGAGAATCGCTCTGGATCTGAAATCAGAACATTCACTGACATTTCCCCTCTCTGAAAGTCTGATAAATGCCCTAAAAACGACTAAGTCCCCCCCAAATTTTTTTCAACTTTTTTCAATTTTACCCCCGTGGGATATATATTCTACCCATACACATTTGGAACTCTCCTGGGGTACCCTTACACATATTATTCCCTCATTTAGTGGATATTTTCACAAAAAAAGTGAAATTTTCAAAAATTCAGAAAATTGGCTAAAAACGACGAAACATCAAGGACTCATTGAGCGAATCGCTGTGGAACTAAAATCAGAACACTAACTAACATTTCCCCTCTCCGAAAGTCTGATAAATGCTGGAAAAATGACTAAGTCCACAAAAAAAATTTTTTCAACTTTTTTCAATTTTACCCCCGTGGGATATATATTCTACCCACACACATTTGGAACTCTCCTGGGGTACCCTCACACATATTATTCCCTCATTTAAGTGGATATTTTCCCCAAAAAGTGAAATTTTCAAAAATTCAGAAAATTGGCTGTAAACGACGAAACATCAAGGACTCATTGGGCGAATTGCTCTGGAACTGAAATTGGAACACTCACTGACATTTCCCCTTTTTGAAATTCTGATAAATGCCGGAAAAAAGACTAATTCCAAAAAAAATGTTGTCAACTTTTTTCAATTTTACAACCGTGGGATATATATTCCACCCACACACATTTGGAACTCTCCTGGGGTACCGTAACACTTATTATTCCCTCATTTAGTGGATATTTTCACAAAAAAATTTAATTTTCAAAAATTCAGAAAATTGGCTGAAAACGACGAAGTATCAAGCATTTATTGGGCGAATCGCTCTGGAACTGAAATCAGAACACTCACTGACCTTTCCCCTCTCTGAAAGTCTGATAAATGCAAGAAAAAAAACTAATTCCAAAAAAAAATGTTTCATCTTTTTTCAATTTTACAACCGTGGGATATATATTCTACCCATACACATTTGGTACTCTCCTGGGGTACCCTCACACATATTATTCCCTCATTTATTGGATATTTTCACAAAAAAGTGACCTTTTCAAAAATTCAGAAAATTGGCTGAAAACGACGAAATATCAAGGACTCATTGGGAGAATCGCTCTGGATCTGAAATCAGAACATTCACTGACATTTCCCCTCTCTGAAAGTCTGATAAATGCCGTAAAAACGACTAAGTGCCCCCCAAATTTTTTTCAACTTTTTTCAATTTTACCCCCGTGGGATATATATTCTACCCATACACATTTGGAACTCTCCTGGGGTACCCTTACACATATTATTCCCTCATTTAGTGGATATTTTCACAAAAAAAGTGAAATTTTCAAAAATTCAGAAAATTGGCTAAAAACGACGAAACATCAAGGACTCATTGAGCGAATCGCTGTGGAACTAAAATCAGAACACTAACTAACATTTCCCCTCTCCGAAAGTCTGATAAATGCTGGAAAAATGACTAAGTCCACAAAAAAAATTTTTTCAACTTTTTTCAATTTTACCCCCGTGGGATATATATTCTACCCACACACATTTGGAACTCTCCTGGGGTACCCTCACACATATTATTCCCTCATTTAAGTGGATATTTTCCCCAAAAAGTGAAATTTTCAAAAATTCAGAAAATTGGCTGTAAACGACGAAACATCAAGGACTCATTGGGCGAATTGCTCTGGAACTGAAATTGGAACACTCACTGACATTTCCCCTTTTTGAAATTCTGATAAATGCCGGAAAAAAGACTAATTCCAAAAAAAATGTTGTCAACTTTTTTCAATTTTCCAACCGTGGGATATATATTCCACCCACACACATTTGGAACTCTCCTGGGGTACCGTAACACTTATTATTCCCTCATTTAGTGGATATTTTCACAAAAAAAGTGAAATTTTCAAAAATTCTGAAAATTGGCTAAAACCGACGAAACATCAAGGACTCATTGAGCGAATCGCTGTGGAACTAAAATCAGAACACTAACCAACATTTCCCCTCTCCGAAAGTCTGATAAATGCTGGAAAAATGACTAAGTCCACAAAAAAATTTTTTTCAACTTTTTTCAATTTTACCCCCGTGGGATATATATTCTACCCACACACATTTGGAACTTTCCTGGGGTACCCTCACACATATTATTCCCTCATTTAGCGAATATTTTCACAAAAAAGTGAAATTTTCAAAAATTCAGAAAATTGGCTGAAAACTACAAAACATCAAGAACTCATTGGGCGAATCGCTCTGGAACTGAAATCGGAACACTCACTGACATTTTCCCTCTCTGAAAGGCTGATAATCGACGGAAAAATGACTAAGTCCCCAAAAAAATTTTTTTCAACTTTTTTCAATTTTACCCCCGTGGGATATATATTCTAAAAACACACATTTGGAACTATCCTGGGGTAACCTCAGACACATTATTACCTCATTTAGCAGATATTTTCACAAAAAAGAGATATTTTCAAAAATTCAGAAAATTGGCTGAAAACGACAAAGTATCAAGCATTTATTGGGCGAATCGCTCTGGAACTGAAATCAGAACACTCACTGACCTTTCCCCTCTCTGAAAGTCTGATAAATGCCGGAAAAAAGACTAATTCCAAAAAAAAATGTTTCAACTTTTTTCAATTTTACAACCGTGGGATATATATTCTACCCATACACATTTGGTACTCTCCTGGGGTACCCTCACACATATTATTCCCTCATTTAGCGGATATTTTCACAAAAAAGTGAAATCTTCAAAAATTCTGAAAATTGGCTGAAAACGACGATATATCAAGCACTCATTGGGCGAATTGCTCTGGAACTGAAATTGGAACACTCACTGACATTTCCCCTTTTTGAAATTCTGATAAATGCCGGAAAAAAGACTAATTCCAAAAAAAATGTTGTCAACTTTTTTCAATTTTACAACCGTGGGATATATATTCCACCCACACACATTTGGTACTCTCCTGGGGTACCGTAACACTTATTATTCCCTCATTTAGTGGATATTTTCACAAAAAAATTTAATTTTCAAAAATTCAGAAAATTGGCTGAAAACGACGAAATATCAAGGACTTTTTGGGCGAATCGCTCTGGAACTGAAATCGGAACACTCACTGACATTTCCCCTCTTTGAAATTCTGATGAACGCCGGAAAAATGACTAAGTCCCCAAAAAATTTTTTTGCAACTTTTTTCAATTTTACCACCGTGGGATATATATTCTACCCACACACATTTGGAACTTTCCTGGGGTACCCTCACACATATTATTCCCTCATTTAGTGGATATTTTCACAAAAAAGTGAAATTTTCAAAAATTCAGAAAATTGGCTGAAAACTACAAAACATCAATAACTCATTGGGCGAATCGCTCTGGAACTGAAATCGGAACACTCACTGACCTTTCCCCTCTCTGAAAGGTTGATAATCGCCGGAAAAATGACTAAGTCCCCAAAAAAATTTTTTTCAACTTTTTTCAATTTTACCCCCGTGGGATATATATTCTAAAAACACACATTTGGAACTATCCTGGGGTAACCTCAGACACATTATTACCTCATTTAGCAGATATTTTCACAAAAAAGAGATATTTTCAAAAATTCAGAAAATTGGCTGAAAACGACGAAGTATCAAGCATTTATTGGGCGATTCGCTCTGGAACTGAAATCAGAACACTCACTGACCTTTCCCCTCTCTGAAAGTCTGATAAATGCCGGAAAAAAGACTAATTCCAAAAAAAAATGTTTCAACTTTTTTCAATTTTACAACCGTGGGATATATATTCTACCCATACACATTTGGTACTCTCCTGGGGTACCCTCACACATATTATTCCCTCATTTATTGGATATTTTCACAAAAAAGTGACCTTTTCAAAAATTCAGAAAATTGGCTGAAAACGACGAAATATCAAGGACTCATTGGGAGAATCGCTCTGGATCTGAAATCAGAACATTCACTGACATTTCCCCTCTCTGAAAGTCTGATAAACGCCGTAAAAACGACTAAGTCCCCCCCAAATTTTTTTCAACTTTTTTCAATTTTACCCCCGTGGGATATATATTCTACCCATACACATTTGGAACTCTCCTGGGGTACCCTTACACATATTATTCCCTCATTTAGTGGATATTTTCACAAAAAAAGTGAAATTTTCAAAAATTCAGAAAATTGGCTGAAAACGACGAAACATCAAGGATAGTGTTGAGCGATTCCTTCCGATATCAGGAAATATCGTATCGGATTGGATCGGGCCGATACCCAAAAAGTATCGGATATCGCCGATTCCGATACCGGAAACCAATGCAAGTCAATGGGACACAAATATCGGAATGAAAATAAACCCTTTCTTTCCTTGTAGGTTAATTCTACATGAAGTAAAACAACTAAGAATAATGTAGAATGACATGAAAAGCCGGCAATTCATCAGCGGCATTCACCGGTACCCGACAATTTACAACAGAAAGAATAGAGCTTCACACATAGATTAGGTAGATAGAACCATGTCAGTCACATATAT
Organism: Phyllobates terribilis; assembly: GCF_046119375.1. Taxonomy (NCBI): domain Eukaryota; kingdom Metazoa; phylum Chordata; class Amphibia; order Anura; family Dendrobatidae; genus Phyllobates; species Phyllobates terribilis. The sequence goes on from NW_027362901.1 coordinate 1,524,827, forward strand.
ATGAAGTAAAGTGACAGTGTTGCTTACTGTACTTGTCATTTAGTGTAAAGGATTTATTTTAAAAAATATTAGTGTTTTCGTGCACCGTCTCTTTAAAAAAGCCGGCCGGCAATTCAGCAGCGGTACCCGACAATTTATAACAGACAGAATAGAGCTTCACACATAGATTAGATAGATAGAAACATGTCAGTCACATATATATGAAGTACAGTGATAGTGTTGGTTACTGTACTTGTCATTTAGTGTAAAGGATTTATCAAAAAAAATAATAGTGTTTTCATGCACCGTCTCTTTAAAAAAGCCGGCCGGCAATTCAGCAGCGGTACCCGACAATTTATAACAGACAGAATAGAGCTTCACACATAGATTAGATAGATAGAAACATGTCAGTCACATATATATGAATTACAGTGACAGTGTTGCTTACTGTACTTGTCATTTAGTGTAAAGGATTTATTTAAAAAAATAATAGTGTTTTCATGCACCGTCTCTTTAAAAAAGCCGGCCGGCAATTCAGCATCTGTACCCGACAATTTAGAATAGAAAGAATAGAGAATCACACATAGATTAGATAGATAGAAACATGTCAGTCACATATATATGAAGTACAGTGACAGTGTTGATTACTGTACTTGTCATTTACTGTTAAAATAAAGGATTTATTTAAAAAAAAATTGGTGTGGGGTTCCCCTTAATTTTAGGCTCTAGCGGAGGTTAAGCAGACAGCTGGGGCAGATGTTTGAAGCCTGGGAAGGGGGTAATACCCACGGAGCTTCCCAGGCTACTAATATCAGCCCCCAGCTGAATACCTAGCCTTTACTAGCTATTAAAATGGGGGACACCCCCAAAAAAATAACGTGGGGTCCCCCCTAATTTAATAGCTAGCAAAGGCTAGGCAGACAGCTGGGGGCTGATTTTAATAGCCCAGGAAGGGTGCCATGAATATTGGCCCCCTCCCAGGCTAGAAACACCAGCCGTCAGCCGCCCCAGAAATGGCGCATCCATAGGATACGCCAATTCTGGCACTTAGCCTCGCTCTTCCCACTGCCCTGTAGCGGTGGCAGTGGGGTAATAGGGCTTGGGTTGATGTCAGCTTATAATGCTAGCTGACATCAAGCCCAGGTTAGTAATGGAGAGGCGTCTATAAGACACCCCCATTACTAACCCCATAGTCAAAGTTAAAAGAAAACACAAACACCCAGAAAAAAGTCCTTTAATTGAAATAAAGACACAATCCTTTATTGTTCTAAATTAAACCATACTTACCATCACGCCCATTCCAGCTGAAGCCAACGATCTCCTGCAATAAAAGAAAAATAATAAAGCAACCTCATCCTTACCTTTCCATGGTTCCCATGACAGCTTCAGCTCTGCTACATCGAGATGACAGGCTGGACCGCAGCAGAACGCTGCCATCCAGCCTGTCATCCCGCAGACACTGAGAAGTGCAGGCATGCTTGCGCTCCTCAGTGTCTCTCTGTGACGTCATCCAGATGAGCCGAGTTCATGTCCAGTGAACTCAGCTCACCTCATGCACGTCACTGACAGCGTGGGAAAATTCTCACGCTGAAGCGCTGAGTGCAGGAGAATTTTCCCACGCTGTCAGTGACGTGCATGAGGTGAGCTCATGTCCAATGAACTCAGCTCACCTCATGCACGTCACTGACAGCGTGGGTGTTATGTTCTGCTACCAAAGCTAAGGAAAGAGAGGAGATCTGTCCCTACTATAGGACTCAGCTGAATCCCTACGATGTAACAGGGAACCTGATCCTGCGATCAGACCTGCTAAAGTCCTAATCTAGTCTGTACGAAGACCTATAGATGTGGGGATGGAATCCCTACAAGTACTAAGGACTGGGAGGAATATGGGACACCTCCTAACAGAAATAGTAGCAGACAGACGAACAAACAAAATAGATAGAACATAGAGGTCCGTAGACCAAGCAAACTAACAGAGTAGATACAGAGCACAGGCTAGCTAGAAAGTAGATATACAATGAAGTCCAGCAAAGCCAGAAGGGCGGAGCAGGATTAAATAGGCCAACAAGGTCATGTGACCAGCAAAGGAAAAAAAACCTAACAGCAAGGTTCTAACAGTGGGAAAATTCTCACGCTGAAGTGCTGAGTGCAGGAGAATTTTCCCACGCTGTCAGTGACGTACATGAGGTGAGCTCATGTCCAATGAACTCGGCGCACCTCATGCACTACACTGACAGCGTGGGAAAATTCTCACGCTGAAGTGCTGAGTGCAGGAGAATTTTCCCACGCTGTCAGTGACGTGCATGAGATGAGCTGAGTTCATTGGACATGACCTCGGCTCATCTTTATGCCGTCACAGCCAGACACTGAGGAGTGGAAGCATGCCTGCGCTTCTCAGTGTCTGCGGGATGACAGGCTGAATGGCAGCGTTCTGCTGCGGTCCAGCCTGTCATCTCGATGTAGCAGAGCTGGAGCTGTCGTGGGAACCATGGAAAGGTAAGGATGAGGTTGGTTTATTATTTTACTTTTATTGCAGCAGATCGTTGGCTTCAGCTGGAATGGGCGTGATGGTAGGTATGGTTTATTTTAGAACAATAAAGAATTGTGTGTTTATTTCAATTAAAGGACTTTATTCTGGGTGTTGTGTTTTTCTAAATACTTTAATAGAAATTCATGGTGGTCATGTCTAATATTGGCGTGACCCCATGAATTTCGGGCTTAGGGCCAGCTGATAATGCCAAGCTGGCCTTAACCCCTTTATTACCCAGTAAGCCACCGCACCAGGGCCCTGGATGAGTTGGGTACAGCGCCAGAAGATGGCGCTTCTATGAACGCGCCATTTTCTTGGGCGGCTGCGGACTGCAATTTGCAGCGGGGGTGGCCCAGAAAGCTTGGGTCTCCCTGCGCTGCGGATTCCAGCCCCCAGCTGCCTAGTTGTACCTGGCTGGGCACAAAAATAGGGCGAAGCCCCACGCATTTTTTTTTTTAATTATTTCATGAAATTCATGGAATAATTAAGAAAAAAAGGGCTTCCCTATATTGCTGTGTCCAACCAGGTACAAATAGGCAGCTGGTGGTTGGGGGCAGCCCATTCCTGCCTGCTGTACCTGGCTGGACACAAAAATAGTGCGAAGCCCCACGTCAATTTTTTTTAAATTATTTCATGAAATAATTTTTTTAAAAAAGGGCTTCCCTATATTGTTGTGTCCGGCCAGGTACAAATAGGCAGCTGGTGGTTGGGGGCAGCCTGTTCTTGCCTGCTGTACCTGGCTGGACACAAATATAGGGCGAAGCCCCACATCAATTTTTTTTAAAATAAATCCTTTATTTTAACACTAAATGACATTTGAGGAGTTAATAAAGATGCAGTCCCTAAATTATTATTTATTTTTTAATTAATTTTTCCCAAAACTTTTGACGTGGGCTTCGCCATATTTTTGTATGCCAGCCAGGTACAGCATCCAGCTTCTATGAATGCGTCATTTTCCGGAGTGGCTGCGGACTGCAATTTTCAGCGGGGGGAGGGGGGGGCAGAAAGCTTAGGCCTCCCTGCGGTGCAGATTCCATCCCCCAGCTGCCTAGTTGTACCTGGCTGGACTCAAAAATAGGGAGAAGCTTCACGTATTTTTTTTTTTTTAATTATTTCATGAAATTCATGAAATAATTAAGAAAAAAAGGGCTTCCCTATATTGTTGTGTCCAACCAGGTACAAATAGGCAGCTGGTGGTTGGGGGCAGCCCGTTCCTGCCTGCTGTACCTGGCTGGACACAAATATAGTGCGAAGCCCCACGTCAATTTTTTTAAAATCATTTCAGGAAATTCATGAAATAATTAAAAAAAATTGATGTAGGGCTTCGCCCTATATTTGTGTCCAGTCAGGTACAGCAGGCAGGAACGGGCTGCTCCCAACCACCAGCTGCCTATTTGTACCTAGCCGGACACAACAATATAGAGAAGCCCTTTTTTTCTTAATTATTCCATCAATTTCATGAATTTAAAAAAAAAATACGTGGAGCTTCGCCCTATTTTTGTGTCCAGCCAGGTACAACTAGGCAGCTGGGGGCTGGAATCTGCAGCGCAGGGAGGCCCAAGCTTTCTGGGCCACCCCCGCTGCAAATTGCAGTCCGCAGCCGCCCCGGAAAATGGCGCGTTCATAGAAGCGCCATCTTCTGGCGCTGTACCCAACTCATCCAGGGCCCTGGTGCGGTGGCTCACTGGGTAATAAAGGGGTTAAGGCCAGCTTGGCATTATCAGCTGGCCCTAAGCCCGAAATTCATGGGGTCACGCCAATATTAGACATGACCACCATGAATTTCTAGTAAAGTATTTAAAAAAAACACAAACACCCAGAAAAAAGTCCTTCGATTGAAATAAACACACAATTCTTTATTGTTCTAAATTAAACCATACTTACCGTCACGCCCATTCCAGATGAAGCCAACGATCTCCTGAAATAAAAGAAAAATAATAAACCAACCTCATCCTTACCTTTCCATGGCTCCCACGACAGCTTCAGCTCTGCTACATCGAGATGACAGGCTGGACCGCAGCAGAACGCTGCCATCCAGCCTATCATCCCGCAGACACTGAGAAGTGCAGGCATGCTTGCGCTCCTCAGTGTCTGGCTGTGACGGCATAAAGATGAGACGAGTTCATGTCCAATGAACTCAGCTCACCTCATGCACGTCACTGACAGCGTGGGAAAATTCTCCTGCGCATGCGGTAAGCGTGAGAGACTCGGCTTATCGGTATGCCGTCACAGCCTGACACTGAGGAGCGCAAGCATGCCTGCGCTTCTCAGTGTCTGCGGGATGACAGGCTGGATGGCAACTTTCTGCTGCGATCCAGGTGTGTGTGTGAGGTTGTGCGAGTGTGTGCGAGTGTGTGTGAGTGTGTGCAAGTGTGCATGACTGTGTATGAGTGAGCATGTGCGAGTGTGTGTGAGTGAGTGTGTGTGAGTGTGTATGAGTCAGCGTGTGCGAGTGTGTGCTAGTGTGTGCGAGTGTGTGCGAGTGTTTGTGAGTGTGTGCGATGAGTGTGTGCGAGTATGCACGAGTGTGTATGAGTGATTGTGTGCGAGTGTGTGCGAGTGTGAGTGCGAGTGTGTATGAGTATTTGCGAGTGTGTATGAGTGAGTGTGTGCGAGAGTGTGCGAGTGTGTGCGAGAGTGTGCGAGTGTGTGCGAGTGTGTGCGAGTGTGTGAGAGTGAGTGTGTGCGAGTGTGTATGAGTGTGTATGAGTGAGTGTGTGCGAGAGTGTGCAAGTGTTTGTGAGTGTGTGCGAGTGTGTGTGTGCGAGTGTGTGTGCGAGAGTGTGCGAGTGTGTATGAGTGAGTGTGTGCGAGTGTGTATGAGTGAGTGTGTGCGAGTGTGTATGAGTGAGTGTGTGCGAGTGTGTGTGTGTGCCAGTGTGGGCGAGTGTGTGCGACTGTGTGTGTGCGAGTGTGTATGAGTGTGTGTTTGCGAGTGTGCACGAGTGTGTGTGTGCGAGTTTGTGCGCGTGTGTGTGCGAGTGTGTGTGCGAGTGTATATGAGTGTATATGAGTGAGTGTGTGCGAGTGTGTTTGAGTGAGTGTGTGCGAGTGTGCGCGCGTGTGTGTGCGAGTGTGCGACTGTGTGTGTGCGACTGTGTGCGAGTGTTTGAGTGTGTGCCAGTGTTTGTGCGAGTGTGTGCGAGTGTGTGTGCGAGTGTGCGCGAGTGTGCATAAGTGTGCGTGAGTGTGTGCGAGTGTGTGCGAGTGTGCATGAATGTGCGTGAGTGTGTGCGAGTGTATGTGAGTGTGTGCGAGTGTCTATGAGTGAGTGTGTGCGAGTGTGTGTCCGCGTGTGTGTGAGTGTGTGTGTGCGCGTGTGTGTGAGTGTGTGTGCGAGTGTGTGGGAGTTTGTGTGTGCGAGTGTCTATGAGTGAGTGTGTGCGTGTGAGTGAGTGAGTGTGTGTGTGAGTGTGTACGAGTGTGTGCGAGTGTGTGTGAGAGTGTGCAAGTGTGTGCGAGTGCGTGCGTGTGAGTGAGTGTGTGTGTGAGTGTGTACAAGTGTGTGCGAGAGAGTGTGTGTGAGTGTGTGCGAGTGTGTATGAGTGAGTGTGTGTAAGTGTGCTCAAGTGTGTGCGTGTGAGTAAGTGTGTGTGTGCGAGTGTGTGTGCGAGTGTGTATGAGTGACTGCGTGCGAGTGTTTACGAATGTGTGCAAGTGTTTGAGAGTGAGTGTGAGTGAGTGTGTGCAAGTGAGTGTGTGCGAGTGTGTGCAAGTGTGTGTGTGTGAGTGTGAATGAGTGAGTGTGTGCGAGTGTGCTCGAGGTTGTGTGAGTGTGTGTGTGAGTGTGTGCGAATGTGTGCGAGTGTGTATAAGTGAGTGTGTGCGTGTGAATGAGTGAGTGTGTGTGTGAGTGTGTACGAGTGTGTGCGTGTGAATGAGTGAGTGTGTGTGTGAGTGTGTACGAGTGTGTGCGAGTGTTTGCGATTGTGAGTGAGTGTGTGTGTGAGTGTGTACGAGTGTGTGCAAGCATGTGCTATTATGTGCGAATGTGTGCGAATGAGTGAGTGTGTGTGAGTGTGTGCGAGAGAGTGTGTGGAGTGTGTGGAGTGTGTGCGAGTGTGCGCGAGTGTGAGCGAGTGTGTGCGAGTGTGTGCGAGTGTGTATAAGTGAGTGTGTGTGAGTGTGCTCAAAAGTGTGCGTGTGTGTGCGAGTGTGTGTGCGAGTGTGTATGAGTAAGTGTGTGCGAGTGTGCGCGAGTGTGTGTGTGCGAGTGTGTGCATGTGAGTGTGCATGAGTGTGCGCGAGTGTGTGCGAGTGTGTGCATGTGAACGTGTGCGAGTGTGCGCGAGTGTTTATGAGTGAGTGTGTGCGAGTGTGTGAGTGAGTGAGTTTGTGTGTGCAAGTGTGTGCGAGTGTGTGCGAGTGTGTAAGAGTGAGTGTGTGCGAGTTTGTATGAGTGTGTGAGAGTGTGTGTGTGCGAGTGTGTGTGAGTGTGTGAAAGCGAGTGTGTATGAGTGAGTGTGTACGAGTGTGCGCGAGTGTGTATGAGTGAGTGTGTGTGAGTGTGTGTGAGTGAGTGTGTGCGAGCGTGTATAAGTGAGTGTGTGTGAGTGTGTATGAGCGAGTGTGTGCGATTGTGTATGAGTGAGTTTGTGCAAGTTTGCTCAAGTGTGTGCGTGTGAGTGAGTGTGTGTGTGCGAGTGTGCGTGAATGTGTGCGAGTGTGTATGAGTGAGTGTGTGCGAGTGTGTGTGAGTGTGTGCATGTGAGTGAGTGAGTGTGTGCGAGTGTGTGCGAGTGTGTATGAGTGAGTGTGTGTGAGTGTATGCGAGTGTGTGCAATTGTGTGTGTGCGAGTGTGTGTGAGTGTTGGTGAGTGTGTGCGAGTGTGTTCGAGCATGTATAAGTGAGTGTGTGCGAGTGTGTGAGAGTTTGTGTGTGAGTGTCTGCGAGTGTGTGCGAGCGAGTTTGTATGAGTGAGTGTGTGTGACTGTGCGTGAGTTTGTATAAGTGAGTGTGTGCGAGTGTTTGTGAGTGAGTGTGTGCGAGTGTGTATGAGTTAGTGTGTGCGAGTGTGTGCGAGTGTGTTTGTGTGAGTATGTGCGAGTGTGTATGACCGACTGTGTGCGAGTGTGTGTGAGTGAGTGTGTGTGAGTGTGTGCGAGCGTGTATGAGTGAGTGTGTGCAAGTGTGTATGAGTGAGTGTGTGTGAGTGTGTGTGAGTGTGTGCGAGTGAGTGTGTGCAAGTGTTTATGAGTGAGTGTGTGCGAGTGTGTATGAGTGAATTTGTGCAACTGTGTGCGAGTGTGTGTGAGTGAGTGTGTGGGAGTGTGTGTGAGTGTGTGCGAGTGTGTGAGTGTGCGTGCGAGTGTGTGCGAGTGTGTATGAGGGTGTGTGTGCGAGTGTGTGTGTGCGAGTGTGTATGAGTGAGTGAGTGTGAGTGTCCTCGAGTGTGTGTGCGAGTCTATGCAAATGTGTGCATGCGAGTGTGTGCGAGTGAGTGCGAGTGGGTAAGAGTGAGTGTGTGTGAGTGTTTGCGAGTGTGTGTGAGTGTGTTTGAATGTGTGTGAGTGAGTGTGTGGGAGTGTGTGTGAGTGTGTATGAGTGAGTGTGTGCAAGTGTGCATGAGTGTGTGCGAGTGTGTGTGAGTGAGTGTGTGCGAGCATGCATGAGTGAGTGTGTGCGAGTGTGTATGAGTGAGTGTGTGTGTGTGAGTGTGTGCAAGTGTGTGCGAGTGTGTGCAAGTGTGTGTGAGTGTGTGCAAGTGAGTGTGTGCAAGTGTGTATGAGTGAGTGTGTGCGAGTGAGTGTGTGCGAGTGTGTATGATTGAATGTGTGCAACTGTGTGTGAGTGTGTGAGAGTGAGTGTGTGGGAGTGTGTGTGAGTGTGTGTGAGTGTGTGTGCGAGTGTGTGCGAGTGTGTATGAGGGTGTGTGTGGGTGTGTGTGCGAATGAGTATGAGTGAGTGAGTGTGCTCAAGTGTGTGTGCGAGTCTGTGCAAATGTGTGCATGCGAGTGTGTGCGAGTGGGTATGAGTGAGTGTGTGTGAGTGTTTGCGAGTGTGTGTGAGTGTGCGTGACTGTGTGCGAGTGTGTATGAGTGAGTATGTGCGAGCGTGTATGAGTGAGTGGGTGCAAGTGTGTATGAGTGAGTGTGTGTGAGTGTGTGCGAGTGTGTGTGAGTGAGTGTGTGCAAGTGTTTATAAGTGAGTGTGTGCGAGTGTGTATGAGTGAATTTGTGCAACTGTGTGCGAGTGTGTGTGAGTGAGTGTGTGGGAGTGTGTGTGAGTGTGTGCGAGTGTGTGAGTGTGCGTGCGAGTGTGTGCGAGTGTGTATGAGGGTGTGTGTGCGAGTGTGTGCGAGTGTGTGTGTGCGAGTGTGTATGAGTGAGTGAGTGTGAGTGTGCTCGAGTGTGTGTGCGAGTCTTTGCAAATGTGTGCATGCGAGTGTGTGCGAGTGAGTGCGAGTGGGTAAGAGTGAGTGTGTGTGAGTGTTTGCGAGTGTGTGTGAGTGTGTTTGAATGTGTGTGAGTGAGTGTGTGGGAGTGTGTGTGAGTGTGTATGAGTGAGTGTGTGCAAGTGTGCATGAGTGTGTGCGAGTGTGTGTGAGTGAGTGTGTGCGAGCGTGCATGAGTGAGTGTGTGCGAGTGTGTATGAGTGAGTGTGTGTGTGTGAGTGTGTGCAAGTGTGTGCGAGTGTGTGCAAGTGTGTGTGAGTGTGTGCAAGTGAGTGTGTGCAAGTGTGTATGAGTGAGTGTGTGCGAGTGAGTGTGTGCGAGTGTGTATGATTGAATGTGTGCAACTGTGTGCGAGTGTGTGGGAGTGAGTGTGTGGGAGTGTGTGTGAGTGTGTGTGAGTGTGCGTGCGAGTGTGTGCAAGTGTGTATGAGGGTGTGTGTGGGTTTGTGTGCGAATGTGTATGAGTGAGTGAGTGTGCTCAAGTGTGTGTGCGAGTCTGAAAATGTGTGCATGCGAGTGTGTGCGAGTGGGTATGAGTGAGTGTGTGTGAGTGTTTGCGAGTGTGTGTGAGTGTGCGTGAGTGTGTGCGAGTGTGTATGAGTGAGTATGTGCGAGCGTGTATGAGTGAGTGGGTGCAAGTGTGTATGAGTGAGTGTGTGTCAGTGTGTGCGAGTGTGTGTGAGTGAGTGTGTGCAAGTGTTTATAAGTGAGTGTGTGCGAGTGTGTATGAGTGAATTTGTGCAACTGTGTGCGAGTGTGTGTGAGTGAGTGTGTGGGAGTGTGTGTGAGTGTGTGCGAGTGTGTGAGTGTGCGTGCGAGTGTGTGCGAGTGTGTATGAGGGTGTGTGTGCGGGTGTGTGCGAGTGTGTGTGTGCGAGTGTGTATGAGTGAGTGAGTGTGAGTGTGCTCGAGTGTGTGTGCGAGTCTATGCAAATGTGTGCATGCGAGTGTGTGCGAGTAAGTGCGAGTGGGTATGAGTGAGTGTGTGTGAGTGTTTGCGAGTGTGTTTGAGTGTGTGTGAGTGTGTGCGAGTGTGTATGAGTGAGTATGTGCGAGAGTGTATGAGTGAGTGTGTGCGACTCTGTATGAGTGAGTGTGTGTGAGTGAGTGCGTGTGAGTTTGTGTGAGTGTGTGCGAGTGTGTGTGAGGTTGTGTGAGTGTGTGCGAGTGAGTGTGTGTGAGTGTGTGTGAGTGTGTGTGAGTGTGCATGACTGTGTATGAGTGAGTGTGTGCGAGTGTGTATGAGTTAGTGTGTGCGAGTGTGTGCGAGTGTGTTTGTGTGAGTATGTGCGAGTGTGTATGACTGACTGTGTGCGAGTGTGTGTGAGTGAGTGTTTGTGAGTGAGTGTGTGCGAGCGTGTATGAGTGAGTGTGTGCAAGTGTGTATGAGTGAGTGTGTGTGAGTGTGTGCGAGTGTGTGCGAGTGAGTGTGTGCAAGTGTTTATGAGTGAGTGTGTGCGAGTGTGTATGAGTGAATTTGTGCAACTGTGTGCGAGTGTGTGTGAGTGAGTGTGTGGGAGTGTGTGTGAGTGTGTGAGTGTGTGAGTGTGCGTGCGAGTGTGTGCGAGTGTGTATGAGGGTGTGTGTGCGAGTGTGTGCGAGTGTGTGTGTGCGAGTGTGTATGAGTGAGTGAGTGTGAGTGTGCTCGAGTGTGTGTGCGAGTCTATGCAAATGTGTGCATGCGAGTGTGTGCGAGTGAGTGCGAGTGGGTAAGAGTGAGTGTGTGTGAGTGTTTGCGAGTGTGTGTGAGTGTGTTTGAATGTGTGTGAGTGAGTGTGTGGGAGTGTGTGTGAGTGTGTATGAGTGAGTGTGTGCAAGTGTGCATGAGTGTGTGCGAGTGTATGTGAGTGAGTGTGTGCGAGCGTGCATGAGTGAGTGTGTGCGAGTGTGTATGTGTGAGTGTGTGTGTGTGAGTGTGTGCAAGTGTGTGTGAGTGTGTGCAAGTGTGTGTGAGTGTGTGCAAGTGAGTGTGTGCAAGTGTGTATGAGTGAGTGTGTGCGAGTGAGTGTGTGCGAGTGTGTATGATTGAATGTGTGCAACTGTGTGCGAGTGTGTGGGAGTGAGTGTGTGGGAGTGTGTGTGAGTGTGTGAGTGTGCGTGCGAGTGTGTGCGAGTGTGTATGAGGGTGTGTGTGGGTGTGTGTGCGAATGTGTATGAGTGAGTGAGTGTGCTCATGTGTGTGTGCGAGTCTGTGCAAATGTGTGCATGCGAGTGTGTGCGAGTGGGTATGAGTGAGTGTGTGTGAGTGTTTGCGAGTGTGTGTGAGTGTGCGTGAGTGTGTGCGAGTGTGTATGAGTGAGTATGTGCGAGCGTGTATGAGTGAGTGGGTGCAAGTGTGTATGAGTGAGTGTGTGTGAGTGTGTGCGAGTGTGTGTGAGTGAGTGTGTGCAAGTGTTTATAAGTGAGTGTGTGCGAGTGTGTATGAGTGAATTTGTGCAACTGTGTGCGAGTGTGTGTGAGTGAGTGTGTGGGAGTGTGTGTGAGTGTGTGCGAGTGTGTGAGTGTGCGTGCGAGTGTGTGCGAGTGTGTATGAGGGTGTGTGTGCGAGTGTGAGCGAGTGTGTGTGTGCGAGTGTGTATGAGTGAGTGAGTGTGAGTGTGCTCGAGTGTGTGTGCGAGTCTATGCAAATGTGTGCATGCGAGTGTGTGCGAGTGAGTGCGAGTGGGTAAGAGTGAGTGTGTGTGAGTGTTTGCGAGTGTGTGTGAGTGTGTTTGAATGTGTGTGAGTGAGTGTGTGGTAGTGTGTGGGAGTGTGTATGAGTGAGTGTGTGCAAGTGTGCATGAGTGTGTGCGAGTGTGTGTGAGTGAGTGTGTGCGAGCGTGCATGAGTGAGTGTGTGCGAGTGTGTATGAGTGAGTGTGTGTGTGTGAGTGTGTGCAAGTGTGTGCGAGTGTGTGCAAGTGTGTGTGAGTGTGTGCAAGTGAGTGTGTGCAAGTGTGTATGAGTGAGTGTGTGCGAGTGAGTGTGTGCGAGTGTGTATGATTGAATGTGTGCAACTGTGTGCGAGTGTGTGGGAGTGAGTGTGTGGGAGTGTGTGTGAGTGTGTGTGAGTGTGCGTGCGAGTGTGTGCGAGTGTGTATGAGGGTGTGTGTGGGTGTGTGTGCGAATTTGTATGAGTGAGTGAGTGTGCTCAAGTGTGTGTGCGAGTCTGTGCAAATGTGTGCATGCGAGTGTGTGCGAGTGGGTATGAGTGAGTGTGTGTGAGTGTTTGCGAGTGTGTGTGAGTGTGCGTGAGTGTGTGCGAGTGTGTATGAGTGAGTATGTGCGAGAGTGTATGAGTGAGTGTGTGCGACTCTGTATGAGTGAGTGTGTGCGAGTGAGTGCATGTGAGTTTGTGTGAGTGTGTGCGAGTGTGTGTGAGGTTGTGCGAGTGTGTGCGAGTGAGTGTGTGTGAGTGTGTGTGAGTGTGTGTGAGTGTGCATGACTGTGTATGAGTGAGTGTGTGCGAGTGTGTATGAGTTAGTGTGTGCGAGTGTGTGCGAGTGTGTTTGTGTGAGTATGTGCAAGTGTGTATGACTGACTGTGTGCGAGTGTGTGTGAGTGAGTGTTTGTGAGTGAGTGTGTGCGAGCGTGTATGAGTGAGTGTGTGCAAGTGTGTATGAGTGAGTGTGTGTGAGTGTGTGCGAGTGTGTGCGAGTGAGTGTGTGCAAGTGTTTATGAGTGAGTGTGTGCGAGTGTGTATGAGTGAATTTGTGCAACTGTGTGCGAGTGTGTGTGAGTGAGTGTGTGGGAGTGTGTGTGAGTGTGTGCGAGTGTGTGAGTGTGCGTGCGAGTGTGTGCGAGTGTGTATGAGGGTGTGTGTGCGAGTGTGTGCGAGTGTGTGTGTGCGAGTGTGTATGAGTGAGTGAGTGTGAGTGTGCTCGAGTGTGTGTGCGAGTCTATGCAAATGTGTGCATGCGAGTGTGTGCGAGTGAGTGCGAGTGGGTAAGAGTGAGTGTGTGTGAGTGTTTGCGAGTGTGTGTGAGTGTGTTTGAATGTGTGTGAGTGAGTGTGTGGGAGTGTGTGTGAGTGTGTATGAGTGAGTGTGTGCAAGTGTGCATGAGTGTGTGCGAGTGTGTGTGAGTGAGTGTGTGCGAGCGTGCATGAGTGAGTGTGTGCGAGTGTGTATGAGTGAGTGTGTGTGTGTGAGTGTGTGCAAGTGTGTGCGAGTGTGTGCGAGTGTGTGCGAGTGTGTGCAAGTGTGTGTGAGTGTGTGCAAGTGAGTGTGTGCAAGTGTGTATGAGTGAGTGTGTGCGAGTGAGTGTGTGCGAGTGTGTATGATTGAATGTGTGCAACTGTGTGCGAGTGTGTGGGAGTGAGTGTGTGGGAGTGTGTGAGTGTGCGTGCGAGTGTGTGCGAGTGTGTATGAGGGTGTGTGTGGGTGTGTGTGCGAATGTGTATGAGTGAGTGAGTGTGCTCAAGTGTGTGTGCGAGTCTGTGCAAATTTGTGCATGCGAGTGTGTGCGAGTGGGTATGAGTGAGTGTGTGTGAGTGTTTGCGAGTGTGTGTGAGTGTGCGTGAGTGTGTGCGAGTGTGTATGAGTGAGTATGTGCGAGAGTGTATGAGTGAGTGTGTGCGACTGTGTATAAGTGAGTGTGTGCGAGTGAGTGCGTGTGAGTTTGTGTGAGTGTGTGCGAGTGTGTGTGAGGTTGTGCGAGTGTGTGCGAGTGAGTGTGTGTGAGTGTGTGTGAGTGTGCATGACTGTGTATGAGTGAGTGTGTGCGAGTGTGTGTGAGTGAGTGTGTGCGAGTGTGTATCAGTCAGCCTGTGCGAGTGTGTGCTAGTGTGTGTGCGAGTGTGTGCGAGTGTTTGCGAGTGTGTGCTAGTTTGTGTGTGCGAGTGTGTGCGAGTGTATGCGAGTGTGTGCGATGAGTGTGTGCGAGTGTGCACGAGTGTGTATGAGTGAGTGTGTGCGAGTGTGTGCGAGTGTGAGTGCGAGTGTGTACGAGTATTTGCGAGTGTGTATGAGTGAGTGTGTGCGAGAGTGTGTGAGTGTGTGCGAGTGTGTGGAAGTGTGTGTGCAAGTGTGTGTGTATGAGCGAGTGTGCGCGAGAGTGAGTGTGCGAGTTTGTCCGTGTGTGTCCGAGTGTGTGCGAGTGTGTGTGAGAGTGTGTGCGAGTATGTGGGAGTGTGTGTGCGAGTGTGTGTACGAGTGTGTGTGTGCAAGTGTGTATGAGTGAGTGTGTGCGAGTGTGTGTGAGTGTGTGTGCGCGTGTGTGTTCGAGTGTGTAGGAGTGAGTGTGTGCGAGTGTGTATGAGTGAGTGTGTGCGAGTGTGTGCGAGTGTTTGTGTGCGAGTGTGTGCCAGTGTGTGCGAGTGTGTGTGACTGTGTGTGTGCGAGTGTGTATGAGTGTGTGTGTGCGAGTGTGCACGAGTGTGTTTGTGCGAGTTTGTGCGATTGTGTGTGTGCGAGTGTGTATGAGTGAGTGTGTTCGAGTGTGTCTGAGTGAGTGTGTGCGAGTGTGCATGAGTGTGTGTGAGTGTGTGCCAGTGTGTGCGACTCTGTGTGTGCGACTGTGTGCCAGTGTTTGAGTGTGTGCCAGTGTTTGTGCGAGTGTGTGTGCGAGTGTGTGCCAGTGTTTGAGTGTGTGCCAGTGTTTGTGCGAGTGTGTGTGCAAGTGTGTGTGAGTGTGTGCGAGTGTGTGTGCGAGTGTGTATGAGTGAGTGTGCGCGAGTGTGTGTGTGTGCGAGTGTGTGCGTGCGAGTACGTGCAAGTGTGTGTGAGTGTGTGTGAGTGTGTATGAGTGAGTGTGTGTGTGTGTGCGAGTGTGCATGAGTTAGTGTGTGCGAATGTGTGTGTGCGGGTGTGTGTGAGAGTGTGTGTGCGTGTGTGTGTGCGAGTGTGTATGAGTGAGTGTGTGCGAGTGTGCTCAAGTGTGTGTGCGAGTGTGTGCATGCGAGTGCATGCGAGTGTGTACGAGTGTGTGCGAGTGTGTGCGTGCGAGTGTGCACGAGTGTGCATGAGTGTGAAACAGAGTGTGCGAGTGTTCGCAAGTGTGTATGAGTGTGTGCGAGAGTGTGTGCGAGTGTGTATGAGTGAGTGTGTGCGAGAGTGTACGAGGGTGTGTGAGTGTGTGTGCGTGTGAATGTGAGCGAATGTTTGCGAGTGTGTGCGTGCGTGTGCGAGTGTGTATGAGTGAGTGTGTGCGAGTGTGTGCGTGTGACTGAGTGTGTGTGAGTGTGTACGAGTGTTTGCGAGTGTGTATGAGTGAGTGTGTGCGAGTGTTTGTGTACCAGTGTGTGTGTACCAGTGTGTGTGAGTGTGTGTGAGTGTGCGCGAGTGTGTGTGTGCGAGTGTGTATGAGTGAGTGTTTGCGAGTGTTTGCGAGTGTGTGCGAGTGAGTGCGAGTGAGTATGTGCGAGTGAGTGCGAGTGAGTATGTGCGAGTGAGTGTGTGCCATGGTGTTTGAGTAAGTGTGTGCAGGTGTGTATGAGTGAGTGTGTGCGAGTGTGTGTGAGTGTGCATGAGTGAATGTGTGAGAGTGGGTTCGAGTGTGTGCGAGTGAATGTGAGTGAGTGCGAGTGTGTGCGAGTGTGTGCAAGTGAGTGAGTGAGTGAGAGTGTGTGCGAGTGTGTTTGAGTGTGTATGAGTGAGTGTGTGCGAGTGTGCCCGAGTGTGTGCGTGTGAGTGTATGTGTGTGTGAGTATGTGCGTGTGTGCGAGTGTGTGCGAGTGTGTGTGAGTGAGTGTGTGCGAGTGTGTGTGCGAGTGTGTGCGAGTGTGTATAAGTTAGTGTGTGCGAGTGTGTGTGTGCGGGTGTGTGTGAGAGTGTGTGCGAGTTTGTGTGTGTGAGTGTGTATGAGTGAGTGTGTGCGAGTGTGCTTGAGTGTGTGTGCGAGTGTGTGCGTGTGTGTGCGAGTGTGTGGGTGTGAGTGTGTATGATTGAGTTTGTGAGTGTGTATGAGTGAGTGTGTGCGAGTGTGCACTAGTGTGTGTGCGAGTGTGTGCCAGTGTGTGTGAGTGTGTGCGACTGTGTGTGTGCGAGTGTGTATGAGTGAGTGTGTGCGAGTGTGTGTGTGCAAATTTGTGCAAGTGTGCGTGTGCGAGTCTGTATGAGTGAGTGTGTGCGAGTGTGTATGAGTAAGTGTGTGCGAGTGTGCGTGAGTGTGTGTGTGCGATTGTGTGCCAGTGTGTGCGAGTGTGTGCAACTGTGTGTGTTCGAGTGTGAGTGTGTGCCAGTGTTTGTGCGAGTGTGTGTGCGAGTGTGTGTGCGAACGTGTGCGAGTGAATGTGTGCGAGTGTATGTGTGAGAGTGTGTACGAGTGAGTGTGTGCGAGTGTGTGTGTGTGAGTGTCTGTGTGTGAGTGTGTATGAGTGAGTGTGCGCGAGTGTGTGTGTGCGAGTGTGTGCGAGTGTGTGCATACGAGTGCATGCGATTGTGTGCAAGTGTGTGTGCGAGTGTGTGCGAGTGAGTGAGTGTGTGAGTGTTTGCGAGTGTGTGCAAGTGTATGCGAGTGTGTGTGAGTGTGTATGAGTGAGTGTGTGTGAGTGTGTGCGAGTGTGCTTGAGTGTGTGTGTACGAGTGTCTGTGAGCGTGTGCGTGTGAGTGTGTGCGAGTGTGTGCGAGTGTGCATGAGTGTGCACGAGTGTGCACGAGTGTGCGCGAGTGTGTGCGAGTGTGTGTGTATGAGTGAATGAGAATGAGTGTGTGTGTGCAATTGTGTGCGAGTGTGCGCATGCGAGTGAGTGCATTTGCATGTGATTGTGTTTGAGTGTGTGCGAGTGTGTGCAAGTGTGTGTGTGAGTGTGTATAAGTGAGTGTGTGTGAGTGTGCGTGAGTAAGTGTGCGTGAGTGTATGCGAGTGTGTGCAAGTGTGAGTGAGTGTGTGTGAGTGTGTATGAGTGAGTGTGTGCGAGTGTGTATGAGTGTGTATGAGTGAGTGTGTGCGAGTGTGTATGAGTGTGTTTGAGTGAGTGTGTGCGAGTGTGTGCGAGTGTGTGTGCGAGTGTGTGTGAGTGAGTGTGTGCGAGTGTTCTCGAGTGTGTCTGTACGAGTGTGTGCGTACAATTGCGTGCGAGTGTGTGTGAGTGTGTGCGAGTGTGTGCGTGCGAGTGTGCGTGAGTGTGCATGAGTGTGCGAATGTGTATGAGTGTGTATGAGTGAGTGTGTGCGAGTGTGTGTGAGTGTGTGCGAGAGTGTGTGCGCATGTGAGCGAGTGTGTGCGAGTGTGTATGAGTGAGTGTGTGCGAGTGTGTGCAAGTGTGCACGAGGGTGTGTGAGTGAGTGAGTGTGTGTGTGTGTGAATGTGTGCGAGTGTGTGCGAGTGTGTATGACTGAGTGTGTGTGAGTGTGTGCATGTGAGTGATTTAATATGTGTGAGTGTGTATGAGTGTTTGTGAGTGTTTGTGAGTGTGTGCGAGTGTGTGGGTGGAGTGTGTATGAGTGAGTGTGTGCGAGTGTGTGTGCGAGTGTGTGTGTGCGAGTGTGTATGAGTGCGTGTGTGTGAATGTGCGTGAGTGAGTTTGTGCAAGTGTATGTGAATGTGTGGAAGTGTGTGCGAGTGAGTGAGTGTGAGTGAGTGTGTGCGAGTGTGTTTAAGTGTGTGCGAGTGCGCGAGTGTGTATGAGTGAGTGTGTGTGAGCGTTTGTGATTGTGTGTGAGTGTGCACGAGTGTGTGTACAAGTGTGTGCAAATGTGTGCATGAGAGTGTGTGCGAGTGTGTGCGAGTACGTATGAGTGAGTGTGTGCGAGTGTTTGCGAGTGTGTGTGAGTGTGTGTGAGTGAGTGTGTGGGAGTGTGTGGGAGTAAGTGTGTGTGAGTGTGTATGAGTGAGTGTGTTAGAGTGTGCATGAGTGTGTGCGAGTGTGTATGAGTAAGTGTGGGTGAGTGTGTATGAGTGAGTGTGTGCGACTGTGTATGAGTGAGTGTGTGCAAGTGAGTGTGTGTGAGTGTGCGTGAGTGTGTGCGAGTGTGCGTGTGAGTGTGTTCGAGTGTGTATGACTGTGTGTGTGGGTGTGTGTGCGAGTGTGTGCGAGTGTGTGTGTGCGAGTGTGTATGAGTGAGTGAGTGCGAGTGTGCTCGAGTGTGTGTACAAGTGTGTGCAAATGTGTGCATGCGAGTGTGTGCGAGTGTGTGCGAGTGCGTATGAGTGAGTGTGTGCAAATGTTGCGAGTGTGTGTGAGTGTGTGTGAGTGAGTGTGAGTGAGTGTGTGGGAGTGTGTGGGAGTGTGTGTGAGTGTGTATGAGTGAGTGTGTTAGAGTGTGCGTGAGTGTGTGCGAGTGTGTATGAGTAAGTGTGTGCGAGTGTGTATGAGTGAGTGTGTGCGACTGTGTATGAGTGAGTGTGTGCAAGTGAGTGTGTGTGAGTGTGCGTGAGTGTGTGCGAGTGAGTGTGTGTGAGTGTGCATGAGTGTGTGCGAGTGTGTGTGTGTGAGGTTGTGCGAGTGTGTGCAAGTGAGAGTGTGCGAGTGTGTGTGAGTGAGTGTGTGCGAGTGTGTATGAGCCAGCGTGTGCGAGTGTGTGCTAGTGTGTGTGTGCGAGTGTGTATGAGTGAGTGAGTGCGAGTGTGCTCGAGTGTGTGTACAAGTGTGTGCAAATGTGTGCATGCGAGTGTGTGCGAATGTGTGCGAGTGCATATGAATGAGTGTGTGCGAGTGTTTGCGAGTGTGTGTGAGTGTGTGTGAGTGAGTGTGAATGAGTGTGTGTGAGTAAGTGTGTGTGAGTGTGTATGAGTGAGTGTGTTAGAGTGTGCGTGAGTGTGTGCGAGTGTGTATGAGTGAGTGTGTGCGAGTGTGTATGAGTGAGTGTGTGCGACTGTGTATGGGTGAGTGTGTGCAAGTGAGTGTGAGTGTGCGTGAGTGTGTGCGAGTGAGTGTGTGTGAGTGTGCGTAAGTGTGTGCGAGTGTGTGTGTGAGGTTGTGCGAGTGTGTGCGAGTGTGTGCGAGTGAGTGTGTGCGAGTGTGTGTGAGTGTGTGCAAGTGTGCATGACTGTGTATGAGTGAGCATGTGCGAGTGTGTGTTTGTGAGTGAGTGCGAGTGTGTATGAGTCAGCGTGTGCGAGTGTTTGCTAGTGTGTTTGTGCGAGTGTGTGCGAGTGTTTGCGAGTGTGTGCTAGTGTGTGTGCGAGTGTGTGCGAGTGTATGTGAGTGTGTGCGATGAGTGTGTGCGAGTGTGCACGAGTGTGTATGAGTGAGTGTGTGCGAGTGTGTGCGAGTGTGAGTGCGAGTGTGTACGAGTATTTGCGAGTGTGTATGAGTGAGTGTGTGCGAGAGTGTGCGAGTGTGTGTGAGTGTGTGCGAGTGTGTTCGAGTGAGTGTGTGCGAGTGTGTATGAGTGTGTATGAGTGAGTGTGTTCGAGTGTTTGTGAGTGTGTGCGAGTGTGTGTGCGATTGTGTGTGCGAGAGTGTGCGAGTGAGTATGAGTGAGTGTGTATGAGTGAGGGTGTGTGAGTGTGTGTGTGTGCCAGTGTGGGCGAGTGTGTGCGAGTGTGTATGAGTGTGTGTGTGAGTGTGCACGAGTGTGTGTGTGTGAGTTTGTGCGCATGTGTGTGCGAGTGTGTGCGAGTGTGTGTGTGCGAGTGTATATGAGTGAGTGTGTGCGAGTGTTTGCGAGTGTGTGTGAGTGTGTGTGAGTGAGTGTGAGTGAGTGTGTGGGAGTGTGTGTGAGTAAGTGTGTGTGAGTGTGTATGAGTGAGTGTGTTAGAGTGTGCGTGAGTGTGTGCGAGTGTGTATGAGTGAGTGTGTGCGAGTGTGTATGAGTGAGTGTGTGCAACTGTGTATGGGTGAGTGTGTGCAAGTGAGTGTGAGTGTGCGTGAGTGTGTGCGAGTGAGTGTGTGTGAGTGTGCGTAAGTGTGTGCGAGTGTGTGTGAGGTTGTGCGAGTGTGTGCGAGTGTGTGCGAGTGAGTGTGTGCGAGTGTGTGTGAGTGTGTGCAAATGTGCATGACTGTGTATGAGTGTGCATGTGCGAGTGTGTGTTTGTGAGTGAGTGCGAGTGTGTATGAGTCAGCGTGTTCCAGTGTTTGCTAGTGTGTGTGTGCGAGTGTTTGCGAGTGTGTGCTAGTGTGTGCGAGTGTGTGCGAGTGTATGTGAGTGTGTGCGATGAGTGTGTGCGAGTGTGCACGAGTGTGTATGAGTGAGTGTGTGCGAGTGTGTGCGAGTGTGAGTGTGAGTGTGTACGAGTATTTGCGAGTGTGTATGAGTGAGTGTGTGCAAGAGTGTGCGAGTGTGTGTGATTGTGTGCGAGTGTGTGCGAGTGAGTGTGTGCGAGTGTGTATGAGTGTGTATGAGTGAGTGTGTGCGAGTGTTTGTGAGTGTGTGCGAGTGTGTGTGCGAGTGTGTGTGCGAGAGTGTGCGAGTGTGTATGAGTGTGTGTGTGCGAGTTTGTGCGCATGTGTGTGCGAGTGACTGTGTGCGAGTCTGTATGAGTGAGTATGTTCGAGTGTGTGAGAGTGTGTGCGAGTGTGTGTGCGAGTGTGTGTGTGCGAGTGTGTATGAGCGAGTGTGTGCGAGTGTGCGTGAGAGTGAGTGTTCGAGTTTGTGTGTGTGTGTGTGCGAGTGTGTGCGAGTGTGTGTGCGATTGTGTGCGAGTGTGTGTGTATGTGTGTGCGAGTGTGTGCGAGTGTTTGTGTGAGTGTGTGTACGAGTGTTTGTGTGCGAGTGTGTATGAGTGAGTGTGGGTGAGTGTGTGTGTGAGGTTGTGCGAGTGTGTGCGAGTGACTGTGTGCGAGTGTGAATGAGTGAGTGTGTTCGAGTGTGTGAGAGTGTGTGCGAGTGTGTGTGAGAGTGTGTGTGTGAGAGTGTGTATGAGCGAGTGTGTGCGAGTGTGCGTGAGAGTGAGTGTGCGAGTTTGTGTGTGTGTGTGCGAGTGTGTGCGAGTGTGTGTGCGATTGTGTGCGAGTGTGTGTGTGCGAGTGTGTGCGAGTGTGTGTGTGAGTGTGTGTACGAGTGTTTGTGTGCGAGTGTGTATGAGTGAGTGTGTGCGAGAGTGTGTGAGTGTGTGCGAGTGTGTGCGAGTGTGTGTGCAAGTGTGTGTGTATGAGCGAGTGTGTGCGAGTGTGCACGAGAGTGAGTGTGTGAGTTTGTGCGTGTGTGTCCGAGTGTGTGTGAGAGTGTGTGCGAGTATGTGCGAGTGTGTGTGCGAGTGTGTGTACGAGTGTGTGTGTGCAAGTGTGTATGAGTGAGTGTGTGCGAGTGTGTGTGAGTGTGTGTGCGAGTGTGTGTGCGAGTGTGTGTGTGCGAGTGTGTATGAGTGAGTGTGTGCGAGTGTGTATGAGTGAGTGTGTGCGAGTGTGTGCGAGTGTTTGTGTGCGAGTGTGTGCAAGTGTGTGCGAGTGTGTATGACTGTGTGTGTGCGAGTGTGTATGAGTGTGTGCGAGTGTGCACGAGTGTGTTTGTGTAAGTTTGTGCGATTGTGTGTGCGAGTGTGTATGCGTGAGTGTGTGCGAGTGTGTCTGAGTGAGTGTGTGCGAGTGTGCATGAGTGTATGTGCGAGTGTGTGCCAGTGTGTGCGACTGTGTGTGTGCGACTGTGTGCCAGTGTTTGAGTGTGTGCCAGTGTTTGTGCGAGTGTGTGTGCGAGTGTGTGCCAGTGTTTGAGTGTGTGCCAGTGTTTGTGCGAGTGTGTGTGCAAGTGTGTGTGACTGTGTGCGAGTGTGTGTGCGAGTGTGTATGAGTGAGTGTGTGCGAGTGTGTGTGTGCGAGTGTGTGCGTGCGAGTACGTGCAAGTGTGTGAGTGTGTGCGAGTGTGTATGAGTGAGTGTGTGCGAGTGTGTGCGAGTGTGCATGAGTTAGTGTGTGCGGGTGTGTGTGAGAGTGTGTGTGAGTGTGTGTGCGAGTGTGTATGAGTGAGTGTGTGCGAGTGTGCTCAAGTGTGTGTGCGAGTGTGTGCATGCGAGTGCATGCGTGTGTGTACGAGTGTGTGCGAGTGTGCACGAGTGTGCATGAGTGTGAAAGAGTGTGTGCGAGAGTGTGTGCGAGTGTGTATGAGTGATTGTGTGCGAGAGTGTACGAGGGTGTGTGAGTGAGTGTGTGTGTGTGTGAATGTGTGCGAATGTTTGCGAGTGTGTGCGTGCGTGTGCGAGTGTGTATGAGTGAGTGTGTGCGTGTGACTGAGTGTGTGTGAGTGTGTGCGAGTGTGTGCGTGTGACTGAGTGTGTGTGAGTGTGTACGAGTGTTTGCGAGTGTGTGTGAGTGTGTATGAGTGAGTGTGTGCGAGTGTTTGCGAGTGTGTGTGAGTGTGCGTGAGTGTGTGCGAGTGTGTATGAGTGAGTATGTGCGAGCGTGTATGAGTGAGTGTGTGCAAGTGTGTATGAGTGAGTGTGTGTGAGTGTGTGCGAGTGTGTGCGAGTGAGTGTGTGCAAGTGTTTATGAGTGAGTGTGTGCGAGTGTGTATGAGTGAATTTGTGCAACTGTGTGCGAGTGTGTGTGAGTGAGTGTGTGGGAGTGTGTGTGAGTGTGTGCGAGTGTGTGAGTGTGCGTGCGAGTGTGTGCGAGTGTGTATGAGGGTGTGTGTGCGAGTGTGTGCGAGTGTGTGTGTGCGAGTGTGTGTGAGTGTTTGCGAGTGTGTGTGAGTGCGTGAGTGTGTGCGAGTGTGTATGAGTGAGTATGTGCGAGCGTGTATGAGTGAGTGTGTGCAAGTGTGTATGAGTGAGTGTGTGTGAGTGTGTGTGAGTGTGTGCGAGTGAGTGTGTGCAAGTGTTTATGAGTGAGTGTGTGCGAGTGTGTATGAGTGAATTTGTGCAACTGTGTGCGAGTGTGTGTGAGTGAGTGTGTGGGAGTGTGTGTGAGTGTGTGCGAGTGTGTGAGTGTGCGTGCGAGTGTGTGCGAGTGTGTATGAGGGTGTGTGTGCGAGTGTGTGCGAGTGTGTGTGTGCGAGTGTGTATGAGTGAGTGAGTGTGAGTGTGCTCGAGTGTGTGTGCGAGTCTATGCAAATGTGTGCATGCGAGTGTGTGCGAGTGAGTGCGAGTGGGTAAGAGTGAGTGTGTGTGAGTGTTTGCGAGTGTGTGTGAGTGTGTTTGAATGTGTGTGAGTGAGTGTGTGGGAGTGTGTGTGAGTGTGTATGAGTGAGTGTGTGCAAGTGTGCATGAGTGTGTGCGAGTGTGTGTGAGTGAGTGTGTGCGAGCGTGCATGAGTGAGTGTGTGCGAGTGTGTATGAGTGAGTGTGTGTGTGTGAGTGTGTGCAAGTGTGTGTGAGTGTGTGCAAGTGTGTGTGAGTGTGTGCAAGTGAGTGTGTGCAAGTGTGTATGAGTGAGTGTGTGCGAGTGAGTGTGTGCAAGTGTGTATGATTGAATGTGTGCAACTGTGTGCGAGTGTGTGGGAGTGAGTGTGTGGGAGTGTGTGTGAGTGTGTGTGAGTGTGCGTGCGAGTGTGTGCGAGTGTGTATGAGGGTGTGTGTGGGTGTGTGTGCGAATGTGTATGAGTGAGTGAGTGTGCTCAAGTGTGTGTGCGAGTCTGTGCAAATGTGTGCATGCGAGTGTGTGCGAGTGGGTATGAGTGAGTGTGTGTGAGTGTTTGTGAGTGTGTGTGAGTGTGCGTGAGTGTGTGCGAGTGTGTATGAGTGAGTATGTGCGAGAGTGTATGAGTGAGTGTGTGCGACTCTGTATGAGTGAGTGTGTGCGAGTGAGTGCGTGTGAGTTTGTGTGAGTGTGTGCGAGTGTGTGTGAGGTTGTGCGAGTGTGTGCGAGTGAGTGTGTGTGAGTGTGTGTGAGTGTGTGTGTGTGCATGACTGTGTATGAGTGAGTGTGTGCGAGTGTGTATGAGTTAGTGTGTGCGAGTGTGTGCGAGTGTGTTTGTGTGAGTATGTGCGAGTGTGTATGACCGACTGTGTGTGAGTGTGTGTGAGTGAGTGTGTGTGAGTGAGTGTGTGCGAGCGTGTATGAGTGAGTGTGTGCAAGTGTGTATGAGTGAGTGTGTGTGAGTGTGTGCGAGTGTGTGCGAGTGAGTGTGTGCAAGTGTTTATGAGTGAGTGTGTGCGAGTGTGTATGAGTGAATTTGTGCAACTGTGTGCAAGTGTGTGTGAGTGAGTGTGTGGGAGTGTGTGTGAGTGTGTGCGAGTGTGTGAGTGTGCGTGCGAGTGTGTGCGAGTGTGTATGAGGGTGTGTGTGCGAGTGTGTGCGAGTGTGTGTGTGCGAGTGTGTATGAGTGAGTGAGTGTGAGTGTGCTCGAGTGTGTGTGCGAGTCTATGCAAATGTGCGCATGCGAGTGTGTGCGAGTGAGTGCGAGTGGGTAAGAGTGAGTGTGTGTGAGTGTTTGCGAGTGTGTGTGAGTGTGTTTGAATGTGTGTGAGTGAGTGTGTGGGAGTGTGTGTGAGTGTGTATGAGTGAGTGTGTGCAAGTGTGCATGAGTGTGTGCGAGTGTGTGTGAGTGAGTGTGTGCGAGCGTGCATGAGTGAGTGTGTGCGAGTGTGTATGAGTGAGTGTGTGTGTGTGAGTGTGTGCAAGTGTGTGCGAGTGTGTGCAAGTGTGTGTGAGTGTGTGCAAGTGAGTGTGTGCAAGTGTGTATGAGTGAGTGTGTGCGAGTGAGTGTGTGCGAGTGTGTATGATTGAATGTGTGCAACTGTGTGCGAGTGTGTGGGAGTGAGTGTGTGGGAGTGTGTGTGAGTGTGCGTGCGAGTGTGTGCGAGTGTGTATAAGGGTGTGTGTGGGTGTGTGTGCGAATGTGTATGAGTGAGTGAGTGTGCTCAAGTGTGTGTGCGAGTCTGTGCAAATTTGTGCATGCGAGTGTGTGCGAGTGGGTATGAGTGAGTGTGTGTGAGTGTTTGCGAGTGTGTGTGAGTGTGCGTGAGTGTGTGCGAGTGTGTATGAGTGAGTATGTGCGAGAGTGTATGAGTGAGTGTGTGCGACTGTGTATAAGTGAGTGTGTGCGAGTGAGTGCGTGTGAGTTTGTGTGAGTGTGTGCGAGTGTGTGTGAGGTTGTGCGAGTGTGTGCGAGTGAGTGTGTGTGAGTGTGTGTGAGTGTGCATGACTGTGTATGAGTGAGTGTGTGCGAGTGTGTGTGAGTGAGTGTGTGCGAGTGTGTATCAGTCAGCCTGTGCGAGTGTGTGCTAGTGTGTGTGCGAGTGTGTGCGAGTGTTTGCGAGTGTGTGCTAGTTTGTGTGTGCGAGTGTGTGCGAGTGTATGCGAGTGTGTGCGATGAGTGTGTGCGAGTGTGCACGAGTGTGTATGAGTGAGTGTGTGCGAGTGTGTGCGAGTGTGAGTGCGAGTGTGTACGAGTATTTGCGAGTGTGTATGAGTGAGTGTGTGCGAGAGTGTGTGAGTGTGTGCGAGTGTGTGGAAGTGTGTGTGCAAGTGTGTGTGTATGAGCGAGTGTGCGCGAGAGTGAGTGTGCGAGTTTGTGCGTGTGTGTCCGAGTGTGTGCGAGTGTGTGTGAGAGTGTGTGCGAGTATGTGCGAGTGTGTGTGCGAGTGTGTGTACGAGTGTGTGTGTGAAAGTGTGTATGAGTGAGTGTGTGTGAGTGTGTGTGCGCGTGTGTGTTCGAGTGTGTATGAGTGAGTGTGTGCGAGTGTGTATGAGTGAGTGTGTGCGAGTGTGTGCGAGTGTTTGTGTGCGAGTGTGTGCCAGTGTGTGCGAGTGTGTGTGACTGTGTGTGTGCAAGTGTGTATGAGTGTGTGTGTGCGAGTGTGCACGAGTGTGTTTGTGCGAGTTTGTGCGATTGTGTGTGTGCGAGTGTGTATGAGTGAGTGTGTTCGAGTGTGTCTGAGTGAGTGTGTGCGAGTGTGCATGAGTGTGTGTGAGTGTGTGCCAGTGTGTGCGACTCTGTGTGTGCGACTGTGTGCCAGTGTTTGAGTGTGTGCCAGTGTTTGTGCGAGTGTGTGTGCGAGTGTGTGCCAGTGTTTGAGTGTGTGCCAGTGTTTGTGCGAGTGTGTGTGCAAGTGTGTGTGAGTGTGTGCGAGTGTGTGTGCGAGTGTGTATGAGTGAGTGTGCGCGAGTGTGTGTGTGTGCGAGTGTGTGCGTGCGAGTACGTGCAAGTGTGTGTGAGTGTGTGCGAGTGTGTATGAGTGAGTGTGTGTGTGTGTGCGAGTGTGTATGAGTGAGTGTGTGCGAGTGTGCTCAAGTGTGTGTGCGAGTGTGTGCATGCGAGTGCATGCGAGTGTGTACGAGTGTGTGCGAGTGTGTGCGTGCGAGTGTGCACGAGTGTGCATGAGTGTGAAACAGAGTGTGCGAGTGTTCGCGAGTGTGTATGAGTGTGTGCGAGAGTGTGTGCGAGTGTGTATGAGTGAGTGTGTGCGAGAGTGTACGAGGGTGTGTGAGTGTGTGTGCGTGTGAATGTGAGCGAATGTTTGCGAGTGTGTGCGTGCGTGTGCGAGTGTGTATGAGTGAGTGTGTGCGAGTGTGTGCGTGTGACTGAGTGTGTGTGAGTGTGTACGAGTGTTTACGAGTGTGTATGAGTGAGTGTGTGCGAGTGTTTGTGTACCAGTGTGTGTGTACCAGTGTGTGTGAGTGTGTGCGAGTGTGCGCGAGTGTGTGTGTGCCAGTGTGTATGAGTGAGTGTTTGCGAGTGTTTGCGAGTGTGTGCGAGTGAGTGCGAGTGAGTATGTGCGAGTGAGTGCGAGTGAGTATGTGCGAGTGAGTGTGTGCCATTGTGTTTGAGTAAGTGTGTGCAGGTGTGTATGAGTGAGTGTGTGCGAGTGTGTGTGAGTGTGCATGAGTGAATGTGTGAGAGTGGGTTCGAGTGTGTGCGAGTGAATGTGAGTGAGTGCGAGTGTGTGCGAGTGTGTGCAAGTGAGTGAGTGAGTGAGAGTGTGTGCGAGTGTGTTTGAGTGTGTATGAGTGAGTGTGTGCGAGTGTGCCCGAGTGTGTGCGTGTGAGTGTATGTGTGTGTGAGTATGTGCGTGTGTGCGAGTGTGTGCGATTGTGTGTGAGTGAGTGTGTGCGAGTGTGTGTGCGAGTGTGTGCGAGTGTGTATAAGTTAGTGTGTGCGAGTGTGTGTGTGCGGGTGTGTGTGAGAGTGTGTGCGAGTTTGTGTGTGTGAGTGTGTATGAGTGAGTGTGTGCGAGTGTGCTTGAGTGTGTGTGCGAGTGTGTGCGTGTGTGTGCGAGTGTGTGGGTGTGAGTGTGTATGATTGAGTTTGTGAGTGTGTATGAGTGAGTGTGTGCGAGTGTGCACTAGTGTGTGTGCGAGTGTGTGCCAGTGTGTGTGAGTGTGTGCGACTGTGTGTGTGCGAGTGTGTATGAGTGAGTGTGTGCGAGTGTGTGTGTGCAAATTTGTGCGAGTGTGCGTGTGCGAGTCTGTATGAGTGAGTGTGTGCGAGTGTGTATGAGTAAGTGTGTGCGAGTGTGCGTGAGTGTGTGTGTGCGATTGTGTGCCAGTGTGTGCGAGTGTGTGCAACTGTGTGTGTTCGAGTGTGTGAGTGTGTGCCAGTGTTTGTGCGAGTGTGTGTGCGAGTGTGTGTGCGAACGTGTGCGAGTGAATGTGTGCGAGTGTATGTGTGAGAGTGTGTATGAGTGAGTGTGTGCGAGTGTGTGTGTGTGAGTGTCTGTGTGTGAGTGTGTATGAGTGAGTGTGCGCGAGTGTGTGTGTGCGAGTGTGTCCATACGAGTGCATGCGATTGTGTGCAAGTGTGTGTGCGAGTGTGTGCGAGTGAGTGAGTGTGTGAGTGTTTGCGAGTGTGTGCAAGTGTATGCGAGTGTGTGTGAGTGTGTATGAGTGAGTGTGTGTGAGTGCGTGCGAGTGTGCTTGAGTGTGTGTGTACGAGTGTCTGTGAGCGTGTGCGTGTGAGTGTGTGCGAGTGTGTGCGTGCGAGTGTGTGCGAGTGTGCATGAGTGTGCACGAGTGTGCACGAGTGTGCGCGAGTGTGTGCGAGTGTGTGTGTATGAGTGAATGAGAATGAGTGTGTGTGTGCAAGTGTGTGCGAGTGTGCGCATGCGAGTGAGTGCATTTGCATGTGATTGTGTTTGAGTGTGTGCGAGTGTGTGCAAGTGTGTGTGTGAGTGTGTATAAGTGAGTGTGTGTGAGTGTGCGTGAGTAAGTGTGCGTGAGTGTATGCGAGTGTGTGCAAGTGTGAGTGAGTGTGTGTGAGTGTGTATGAGTGAGTGTGTGCGAGTGTGTATGAGTGTGTATGAGTGAGTGTGTGCGAGTGTGTATGAGTGTGTTTGAGTGAGTGTGTGCGAGTGTGTGCGAGTGTGTGTGCGAGTGTGTGTGAGTGAGTGTGTGCGAGTGTTCTCGAGTGTGTCTGTACGAGTGTGTGCGTACAATTGCGTGCGAGTGTGTGTGAGTGTGTGCGAGTGTGTGCGTGCGAGTGTGCGTGAGTGTGCATGAGTGTGCGAATGTGTATGAGTGTGTATGAGTGAGTGCGTGCGAGTGTGTGTGAGTGTGTGCGAGAGTGTGTGCGCATGTGAGCGAGTGTGTGCGAGTGTGTATGAGTGAGTGTGTGCGAGTGTGTGCAAGTGTGCACGAGGGTGTGTGAGTGAGTGAGTGTGTGTGTGTGTGAATGTGTGCGAGTGTGTGCGAGTGTGTATGACTGAGTGTGTGTGAGTGTGTGCATGTGAGTGAGTGAATATGTGTGAGTGTGTATGAGTGTTTGTGAGTGTTTGTGAGTGTCTGCGAGTGTGTGGGTGGAGTGTGTATGAGTGAGTGTGTGCGAGTGTGTGTGCGAGTGTGTGTGTGCGAGTGTGTATGAGTGAGTGTGTGTGAATGTGCGTGAGTGAGTTTGTGCGAGTGTATGTGAATGTGTGGAAGTGTGTGCGAGTGAGTGAGTGTGAGTGAGTGTGTGCGAGTGTGTTTAAGTGTGTGCGAGTGCGCGAGTGTATGAGTGAGTGTGTGTGAGCGTTTGTGATTGTGTGTGAGTGTGCATGAGTGTGTGTACAAGTGTGTGCAAATGTGTGCATGAGAGTGTGTGCGAGTGTGTGCGAGTACGTATGAGTGAGTGTGTGCGAGTGTTTGCGAGTGTGTGTGAGTGTGTGTGAGTGAGTGTGAGTGAGTGTGTGGGAGGGTGTGGGAGTAAGTGTGTGTGAGTGTGTATGAGTGAGTGTGTTAGAGTGTGCATGAGTGTGTGCGAGTGTGTATGAGTAAGTGTGGGCGAGTGTGTGTGTGCAACTGTGTATGAGTGAGTGTGTGCAAGTGAGTGTGTGTGAGTGTGCGTGAGTGTGTGCGAGTGTGCGTGTGAGTGTGTGCGAGTGTGTATGAGGGTGTGTGTGGGTGTGTGTGCGAGTGTGTGCGAGTGTGTGTGTGCGAGTGTGTATGAGTGAGTGAGTGCGAGTGTGCTCAAGTGTGTGTACAAGTGTGTGCAAATGTGTGCATGCGAGTGTGTGCGAGTGTGTGCGAGTGCGTATGAGTGAGTGTGTGCAAATGTTTGCGAGTGTGTGTGAGTGTGTGTGAGTGAGTGTGAGTGAGTGTGTGGGAGTGTGTGGGAGTAAGTGTGTGTGAGTGTGTATGAGTGAGTGTGTTAGAGTGTGTATGAGTAAGTGTGTGCGAGTGTGTATGAGTGAGTGTGTGCGACTGTGTATGAGTGAGTGTGTGCAAGTGAGTGTGTGTGAGTGTGCGTGAGTGTGTGCGAGTGAGTGTGTGTGAGTGTGCATGAGTGTGTGCGAGTGTGTGTGTGTGAGGTTGTGCGAGTGTGTGCAAGTGAGAGTGTGCGAGTGTGTGTGAGTGAGTGTGTGCGAGTGTGTATGAGCCAGCGTGTGCGAGTGTGTGCTAGTGTGTGTGTGCGAGTGTGTATGAGTGAGTGAGTGTGAGTGTGCTCGAGTGTGTGTACAAGTGTGTGCAAATGTGTGCATGCGAGTGTGTGCGAATGTGTGCGAGAGCATATGAATGAGTGTGTGCGAGTGTTTGCGAGTGTGTGTGAGTGTGTGTGAGTGAGTGAGTGTGAATGAGTGTGTGTGAGTAAGTGTGTGTGAGTGTGTATGAGTGAGTGTGTTAGAGTGTGCGTGAGTGTGTGCGAGTGTGTATGAGTGAGTGTGTGCGAGTGTGTATGAGTGAGTGTGTGCGACTGTGTATGGGTGAGTGTGTGCAAGTGAGTGTGAGTGTGCGTGAGTGTGTGCGAGTGAGTGTGTGCGAGTGTGCGTAAGTGTGTGCGAGTGTGTGTGTGAGGTTGTGTGAGTGTGTGCGAGTGTGTGCGAGTGAGTGTGTGCGAGTGTGTGTGAGTGAGTGTGTGCGAGTGTGTATGAGCCAGAGTGTGCGAGTGTGTGCTAGTGTGTGTGTGCGAGTGTGTATGAGTGAGTGTGTGCGAGTGTGTGCGTGTGACTGAGTGTGTGTGTGTGTGTGCGAGTGTGTGCGTGTGACTGAGTGTGTGTGAGTGTGTACGAGTGTTTGCGAGTGTGTGTGAGTGTGTATGAGTGAGTGTGTGCGAGTGTGTGTGTACCAGTGTGTGTGTACCAGTGTGTGTGAGTGTGTGCGAGTGTGCGCGAGTGTGTGTGTGCGAGTGTGTATGAGTGAGTGTTTGCGAGTGTTTGCGAGTGTGTGCGAGTGAGTGCGAGTGAGTATGTGCGAGTGAGTGCGAGTGAGTATGTGCGAGTGAGTGTGTGCCATTGTGTTTGAGTAAGTGTGTGCAGGTGTGTGTGAGTGAGTGTGTGCGAGTGTGTGTGAGTGTGCATGAGTGAATGTGTGAGAGTGGGTGCGAGTGTGTGCGAGTGAATGTGAGTGAGTGCGAGTGTGTGCGAGTGTGTGCAAGTGAGTGAGTGAGTGAGAGTGTGTGCGAGTGTGTTTGAGTGTGTATGAGTGAGTGTGTGCGAGTGTGCCCGAGTGTGTGCGTGTGAGTGTTTGTGTGTGTGAGTATGTGCGTGTGTGCGAGTGTGTGCGAGTGTGTGTGAGTGAGTGTGTGCGAGTGTGTGTGAGTGAGTGTGTGCGAGTGTGTATGAGTTAGTGTGTGCGAGTGTGTGTGTGCGGGTGTGTGTGAGAGTGTGTGCGAGTTTGTGTGTGTGAGTGTGTATGAGTGAGTGTGTGCGAGTGTGCTTGAGTGTGTATGCGAGTGTGTGCGTGTGTGTGCGAGTGTGTGCGAGTGTGTGGGTGTGAGTGTGTATGATTGAGTTTGTGAGTGTGTATGAGTGAGTGTGTGTGAGTGTGCGTGAGTAAGTGTGCGTGAGTGTATGCGAGTGTGTGCAAGTGTGAGTGAGTGTGTGTGAGTGTGTATGAGTGAGTGTGTGCGAGTGTGTATGAGTGTGTATGAGTGAGTGTGTGCGAGTGTGTATGAGTGTGTTTGAGTGAGTGTGTGCGAGTGTGTGCGAGTGTGTGCGAGTGTGTGTGAGTGAGTGTGTGCGAGTGTTCTCGAGTGTGTCTGTACGAGTGTGTGCGTACAATTGCGTGCGAGTGTGTGTGAGTGTGTGCGAGTGTGTGCGTGCGAGTGTGCGTGAGTGTGCATGAGTGTGCGAATGTGTATGAGTGTGTATGAGTGAGTGTGTGCGAGTGTGTGTGAGTGTGTGCGAGAGTGTGTGCGCATGTGAGCGAGTGTGTGCGAGTGTGTATGAGTGAGTGTGTGCGAGTGTGTGCAAGTGTGCACGAGGGTGTGTGAGTGAGTGAGTGTGTGTGTGTGTGAATGTGTGCGAGTGTGTGCGAGTGTGTATGACTGAGTGTGTGTGAGTGTGTGCATGTGAGTGAGTGAATATGTGTGAGTGTGTATGAGTGTTTGTGAGTGTTTGTGAGTGTCTGCGAGTGTGTGGGTGGAGTGTGTATGAGTGAGTGTGTGCGAGTGTGTGTGCGAGTGTGTGTGTGCGAGTGTGTATGAGTGAGTGTGTGTGAATGTGCGTGAGTGAGTTTGTGCGAGTGTATGTGAATGTGTGGAAGTGTGTGCGAGTGAGTGAGTGTGAGTGAGTGTGTGCGAGTGTGTTTAAGTGTGTGCGAGTGCGCGAGTGTATGAGTGAGTGTGTGTGAGCGTTTGTGATTGTGTGTGAGTGTGCATGAGTGTGTGTACAAGTGTGTGCAAATGTGTGCATGAGAGTGTGTGCGAGTGTGTGCGAGTACGTATGAGTGAGTGTGTGCGAGTGTTTGCGAGTGTGTGTGAGTGTGTGTGAGTGAGTGTGAGTGAGTGTGTGGGAGTGTGTGGGAGTAAGTGTGTGTGAGTGTGTATGAGTGAGTGTGTTAGAGTGTGCATGAGTGTGTGCGAGTGTGTATGAGTAAGTGTGGGCGAGTGTGTGTGTGCAACTGTGTATGAGTGAGTGTGTGCAAGTGAGTGTGTGTGAGTGTGCGTGAGTGTGTGCGAGTGTGCGTGTGAGTGTGTGCGAGTGTGTATGAGGGTGTGTGTGGGTGTGTGTGCGAGTGTGTGCGAGTGTGTGTGTGCGAGTGTGTATGAGTGAGTGAGTGCGAGTGTGCTCAAGTGTGTGTACAAGTGTGTGCAAATGTGTGCATGCGAGTGTGTGCGAGTGTGTGCGAGTGCGTATGAGTGAGTGTGTGCAAATGTTTGCGAGTGTGTGTGAGTGTGTGTGAGTGAGTGTGAGTGAGTGTGTGGGAGTGTGTGGGAGTAAGTGTGTGTGAGTGTGTATGAGTGAGTGTGTTAGAGTGTGTATGAGTAAGTGTGTGCGAGTGTGTATGAGTGAGTGTGTGCGACTGTGTATGAGTGAGTGTGTGCAAGTGAGTGTGTGTGAGTGTGCGTGAGTGTGTGCGAGTGAGTGTGTGTGAGTGTGCATGAGTGTGTGCGAGTGTGTGTGTGTGAGGTTGTGCGAGTGTGTGCAAGTGAGAGTGTGCGAGTGTGTGTGAGTGAGTGTGTGCGAGTGTGTATGAGCCAGCGTGTGCGAGTGTGTGCTAGTGTGTGTGTGCGAGTGTGTATGAGTGAGTGAGTGTGAGTGTGCTCGAGTGTGTGTACAAGTGTGTGCAAATGTGTGCATGCGAGTGTGTGCGAATGTGTGCGAGAGCATATGAATGAGTGTGTGCGAGTGTTTGCGAGTGTGTGTGAGTGTGTGTGAGTGAGTGAGTGTGAATGAGTGTGTGTGAGTAAGTGTGTGTGAGTGTGTATGAGTGAGTGTGTTAGAGTGTGCGTGAGTGTGTGCGAGTGTGTATGAGTGAGTGTGTGCGAGTGTGTATGAGTGAGTGTGTGCGACTGTGTATGGGTGAGTGTGTGCAAGTGAGTGTGAGTGTGCGTGAGTGTGTGCGAGTGAGTGTGTGCGAGTGTGCGTAAGTGTGTGCGAGTGTGTGTGTGAGGTTGTGTGAGTGTGTGCGAGTGTGTGCGAGTGAGTGTGTGCGAGTGTGTGTGAGTGAGTGTGTGCGAGTGTGTATGAGCCAGAGTGTGCGAGTGTGTGCTAGTGTGTGTGTGCGAGTGTGTATGAGTGAGTTTGTGCGAGTGTGTGCGTGTGACTGAGTGTGTGTGTGTGTGTGCGAGTGTGTGCGTGTGACTGAGTGTGTGTGAGTGTGTACGAGTGTTTGCGAGTGTGTGTGAGTGTGTATGAGTGAGTGTGTGCGAGTGTGTGTGTACCAGTGTGTGTGTACCAGTGTGTGTGAGTGTGTGCGAGTGTGCGCGAGTGTGTGTGTGCGAGTGTGTATGAGTGAGTGTTTGCGAGTGTTTGCGAGTGTGTGCGAGTGAGTGCGAGTGAGTATGTGCGAGTGAGTGCGAGTGAGTATGTGCGAGTGAGTGTGTGCCATTGTGTTTGAGTAAGTGTGTGCAGGTGTGTGTGAGTGAGTGTGTGCGAGTGTGTGTGAGTGTGCATGAGTGAATGTGTGAGAGTGGGTGCGAGTGTGTGCGAGTGAATGTGAGTGAGTGCGAGTGTGTGCGAGTGTGTGCAAGTGAGTGAGTGAGTGAGAGTGTGTGCGAGTGTGTTTGAGTGTGTATGAGTGAGTGTGTGCGAGTGTGCCCGAGTGTGTGCGTGTGAGTGTTTGTGTGTGTGAGTATGTGCGTGTGTGCGAGTGTGTGCGAGTGTGTGTGAGTGAGTGTGTGCGAGTGTGTGTGAGTGAGTGTGTGCGAGTGTGTATGAGTTAGTGTGTGCGAGTGTGTGTGTGCGGGTGTGTGTGAGAGTGTGTGCGAGTTTGTGTGTGTGAGTGTGTATGAGTGAGTGTGTGCGAGTGTGCTTGAGTGTGTATGCGAGTGTGTGCATGTGTGTGCGAGTGTGTGCGAGTGTGTGGGTGTGAGTGTGTATGATTGAGTTTGTGAGTGTGTATGAGTGAGTGTGTGCGAGTGTGCACTAGTGTGTGTGTTCGAGTGTGTGCCCGTGTGTGTGAGTGTGTGTGTCTGTGTGTGTGCGAGTGTGTATGAGTGAGTGTGTGCGAGTGTGTGTGTGCAAATTTGTGCGAGTGTGTGTGCGAGTGTGCGTTTGCGAGTCTGTATGAGTGAGTGTGTGCGAGTGTGTATGAGTAAGTGTGTGCGAGTGTGCTCGAGTGTGTGTACAAGTGTGTGCAAATGTGTGCATGCGAGTGTGTGCGAGTGCGTATGAGTGAGTGTGTGCAAATGTTTGCGAGTGTGTGTGAGTGTGTGTGAGTGAGTGTGAGTGAGTGTGTGGGAGTGTGTGGGAGTAAGTGTGTGTGAGTGTGTATGAGTGATTGTGTGCGACTGTGTATGAGTGAGTGTGTGCAAGTGAGTGTGTGTGAGTGTGCGTGAGTGTGTGCGAGTGAGTGTGTGTGAGTGTGCATGAGTGTGTGCGAGTGTGTGTGTGAGGTTGTGCGAGTGTGTGCAAGTGAGAGTGTGCGAGTGTGTTAGTGAGTGTGTGCGAGTGTGTATGAGCCAGCGTGTGCGAGTGTGTGCTAGTGTGTGTGTGCTAGTGTGTATGAGTGAGTGAGTGCGAGTGTGCTCGAGTGTGTGTACAAGTGTGTGCAAATGTGTGCATGCGAGTGTGTGCGAATGTGTGCGAGTGAATATGAATGAGTGTGTGCGAGTGTTTGCGAGTGTGTGTGAGTTTGTGTGAGTGAGTGTGAATGAGTGTGTGTGAGTAAGTGTGTGTGAGTGTGTATGAGTGAGTGTGTTAGAGTGTGCGTGAGTGTGTGCGAGTGTGTATGAGTGAGTGTGTGTGAGTGTGTATGAGTGAGTGTGTGCGACTGTGTATGGGTGAGTGTGTGCAAGTGAGTGTGAGTGTGCGTGAGTGTGTGCGAGTGAGTGTGTGCGAGTGTGCGTAAGTGTGTGCGAGTGTGTGTGTGAGGTTGTGTGAGTGTGTGCGAGTGTGTGCGAGTGAGTGTGTGCTAGTGTGTGTGAGTGAGTGTGTGCGAGTGTGTATGAGCCAGCGTGTGCGAGTGTGTGCTAGTGTATGTGTGCGAGTGTGTATGAGTGAGTGTGTGCGAGTGTGTGCGTGTGACTGAGTGTGTGTGAGTGTGTGCGAGTGTGTGCGTGTGACTGAGTGTGTGTGAGTGTGTACGAGTGTTTGCGAGTGTGTGTGAGTGTGTATGAGTGAGTGTGTGCGAGTGTGTGTGTACCAGTGTGTGTGTACCAGTGTGTGTGAGTGTGTGCGAGTGTGCGCAAGTGTGTGTGTGCGAGTGTGTATGAGTGAGTGTTTGCGAGTGTTTGCGAGTGTGTGCGAGTGAGTGCGAGTGAGTATGTGCGAGTGAGTGCGAGTGAGTATGTGCGAGTGAGTGTGTGCCATTGTGTTTGAGTAAGTGTGTGCAGGTGTGTATGAGTGAGTGTGTGCGAGTGTGTGTGAGTGTGCATGAGTGAATGTGTGAGAGTGGGTGCGAGTGTGTGCGAGTGAATGTGAGTGAGTGCGAGTGTGTGCGAGTGTGTGCAAGTGAGTGAGTGAGTGAGAGTGTGTGCGAGTGTGTATGAGTGAGTGTGTGCGAGTGTGCCCGAGTGTGTGCGTGTGAGTGTATGTGTGTGTAAGTATGTGCGTGTGTGCGAGTGTGTGCGAGTGTGTGTGAGTGAGTGTGTGCGAGTGTGTGTGCGAGTGTGTGCGAGTGTGTATGAGTTAGTGTGTGCGAGTGTGTGTGTGCGGGTGTGTGTGAGAGTGTGTGCGAGTTTGTGTGTGTGAGTGTGTATGAGTGAGTGTGTGCGAGTGTGCTTGAGTGTGTGTGTGAGTGTGTGCGTGTGTGTGCTAGTGTGTGCGAGTGTGTGGGTGTGAGTGTGTATGATTGAGTTTGTGAGTGTGTATGAGTGAGTGTGTGCGAGTGTGCACTAGTGTGTGTGTGCGAGTGTGTGCCAGTGTGTGTGAGTGTGTGTGACTGTGTGTGTGCGAGTGTGTATGAGTGAGTGTGTGCGAGTGTGTGTGTGCAAATTTGTGCGAGTGTGTGTGCGAGTGTGCGTGTGCGAGTCTGTATGAGTGAGTGTGTGCGAGTGTGTATGAGTAAGTGTGTGCGAGTGTGCGTGAGTGTGTGTGTGCGATTGTGTGCCAGTGTGTACGAGTGTGTGCAACTGTGTGTGTTCGAGTGTGTGAGTGTATGCCAGTGTTTGTGCGAGTGTGTGTGCGAGCGAACGTGTGCGAGTGAATGTGTGCGAGTGTATGTGTGAGAGTGTGTACGAGTGAGTGTGTGCAAGTGTGTGTGTGTGTGAGTGTCTGTGTGTGAGTGTGTATGAGTGAGTGTGCGCGAGTGTGTGTGTGCGAGTGTGTGCATACGAGTGCATGCGAGTGCATGCGATTGTGTGCAAGTGTGTGTGCGAGTGTGTGCGAGTGTGTGCGAGTGAGTGAGTGTGTGAGTGTTTGCGAGTGTGTGCAAGTGTATGCGAGTGTGTGTGAGTGTGTATGAGTGAGTGTGTGTGAGTGTGTGCGAGTGTGCTTGAGTGTGTCTGTACGAGTGTCTGTGAGCGTGTGCGTGTGAGTGTGTGCGAGTGTGTGCGTGCGAGTGTGTGCGAGTGTGCATGATTGTGCACGAGTGTGCACGAGTGTGCACGAGTGTGTGCGAGTGTGTGTGTATGAGTGAATGAGAATGAGTGTGTGTGTGCAAGTGTGTGCGAGTGTGCGCATGCGAGTGAGTGCATTTGCATGTGATTGTGTTTGAGTGTGTGCGAGTGTGTGCAAGTGTGTGTGCGAGTGTGTATAAGTGAGTGTGTGTGAGTGTGCGTGAGTAAGTGTGCGTGAGTGTATGCGAGTGTGTGCAAGTGTGAGTGAGTGTGTGTGAGTGTGTATGAGTGAGTGTGTGCGAGTGTGTTTATGAGTGTGTATGAGTGAGTGTGTGCGAGTGTGTATGAGTGTGTTTGAGTGAGTGTGTGTGAGTGTGTGCGAGTGTGTGTGCGAGTGTGTGTGAGTGAGTGTGTGCGAGTGTTCTCGAGTGTGTCTGTACGAGTGTGTGCGTACGATTGCGTGCGAGTGTGTGTGAGTGTGTGCGAGTGTGTGCGTGCGAGTGTGCGTGAGTGTGCATGAGTGTGCGAATGTGTATGAGTGTGTATGAGTGAGTGTGTGCGAGTGTGTGTGAGTGTGTGCGAGAGTGTGTGCGCATGTGAGCGAGTGTGTGCGAGTGTGTATGAGTGAGTGTGCGCGAGTGTGTGCAAGTGTGCACGAGGGGGTGTGAGTGAGTGAGTGTGTGTGTGTGTGAATGTGTGCGAGTGTGTGCGAGTGTGTATGACTGAGTGTGTGTGAGTGTGTGCATGTGAGTGAGTGAATATGTGTGAGTGTGTATGAGTGTTTGTGAGTGTTTGTGAGTGTGTGCGAGTGTGTGGGTGGAGTGTGTATGAGTGAGTGTGTGCGAGTGTGTGTGCGAGTGTGTGTGTGCGAGTGTGTATGAGTGAGTGTGTGTGAATGTGCGTGAGTGAGTTTGTGCGAGTGTGTGTGAATGTGTGGAAGTGTGTGCGAGTGAGTTAGTGTGAGTGAGTGTGTGCGAGTGTGTTTAAGTATGTATGAGTGAGTGTGTGTGAGCGTTTGTGATTGTGTGTGAGTGTGCACGAGTGTGTGTACAAGTGTGTGCAAATGTGTGCATGAGAGTGTGTGCGAGTGTGTGCGAGTACGTATGAGTGAGTGTGTGCGAGTGTTTGTGAGTGTGTGTGAGTGTGTGTGAGTGAGTGTGAGTGAGTGTGTGGGAGTGTGTGGGAGTAAGTGTGTGTGAGTGTGTATGAGTGAGTGTGTTAGAGTGTGCGTGAGTGTGTACGAGTGTGTATGAGTAAGTGTGTGCGAGTGTGTATGAGTGAGTGTGTGCGACTGTGTATGAGTGAGTGTGTGCAAGTGAGTGTGTGTGAGTGTGCGTGAGTGTGTGCGAGTGAGTGTGTGTGAATGTGCATGAGTGTGTGCGAGTGTGTGTGTGTGAGGTTGTGCGAGTGCAAATGTTTGCGAGTGTGTGTGAGTGTGTGTGAGTGAGTGTGAGTGAGTGTGTGGGAGTGTGTGGGAGTAAGTGTGTGTGAGTGTGTATGAGTGAGTGTGTTAGAGTGTGCGTGAGTGTGTGCGAGTGTGTATGAGTAAGTGTGTGCGAGTGTGTATGAGTGAGTGTGTGCGACTGTGTATGAGTGAGTGTGTGCAAGTGAGTGTGTGTGAGTGTGCGTGAGTGTGTGCGAGTGAGTGTGTGTGAGTGTGCATGAGTGTGTGCGAGTGTGTGTGTGAGGTTGTGCGAGTGTGTGCAAGTGAGAGTGTGCGAGTGTGTGTGAGTGAGTGTGTGCGAGTGTGTATGAGCCAGCGTGTGCGAGTGTGTGCTAGTGTGTGTGTGCGAGTGTGTATGAGTGAGTGAGTGCGAGTGTGCTCGAGTGTGTGTACAAGTGTGTGCAAATGTGTGCATGCGAGTGTGTGCGAATGTGTGCGAGTGCATATGAATGAGTGTGTGCGAGTGTTTGCGAGTGTGCGTGAGTGTGTGTGAGTGAGTGTGAATGAGTGTGTGTGAGTAAGTGTGTGTGAGTGTGTATGAGTGAGTGTGTTAGAGTCTGCGTGAGTGTGTGCGAGTGTGTATGAATGAGTGTGTGCGAGTGTGTATGAGTGAGTGTGTGCGACTGTGTATGGGTGAGTGTGTGCAAGTGAGTGTGAGTGTGCGTGAGTGTGTGCGAGTGAGTGTGTGCGAGTGTGCGTAAGTGTGTGTGAGTGTGTGTGTGAGGTTGTGCGAGTGTGTGCGAGTGAGTGTGTGCGAGTGTGTGTGAGTGTGTGCAAGTGTGCATGACTGTGTATGAGTGAGCATGTGCGAGTGTGTGTTTGTGAGTGGGTGCGAGTGTGTATGAGTCAGCGTGTGCGAGTGTTTGCTAGTGTGTTTGTGCGAGTGTGTGCGAGTGTTTGCGAGTGTGTGCTAGTGTGTGTGCGAGTGTGTGCGAGTGTATGTGAGTGTGTGCGATGAGTGTGTGCGAGTGTGCATGAGTGTGTATGAGTGAGTGTGTGCAAGTGTGTATGAGTGAGTGTGTGTGAGTGTGTGCGAGTGTGTGCGAGTGAGTGTGTGCAAGTGTTTATGAGTGAGTGTGTGCGAGTGTGTATGAGTGAATTTGTGCAACTGTGTGCGAGTGTGTGTGAGTGAGTGTGTGGGAGTGTGTGTGAGTGTGTGCGAGTGTGTGAGTGTGCGTGCGAGTGTGTGCGAGTGTGTATGAGGGTGTGTGTGCGAGTGTGTGAGAGTGTGTGTGTGCGAGTGTGTATGAGTGAGTGAGTGTGAGTGTGCTCGAGTGTGTGTGCGAGTCTATGCAAATGTGTTCATGCGAGTGTGTGCGAGTGAGTGCGAGTGGGTAAGAGTGAGTGTGTGTGAGTGTTTGCGAGTGTGTGTGAGTGTGTTTGAATGTGTGTGAGTGATTGTGTGGGAGTGTGTGTGAGTGTGTATGAGTGAGTGTGTGCAAGTGTGCATGAGTGTGTGCGAGTGTGTGTGAGTGAGTGTGTGCGAGCATGCATGAGTGAGTGTGTGCGAGTGTGTATGAGTGAGTGTGTGTGTGTGAGTGTGTGCAAGTGTGTGCGAGTGTGTGCAAGTGTGTGTGAGTGTGTGCAAGTGAGTGTGTGCAAGTGTGTATGAGTGAGTGTGTGCGAGTGAGTGTGTGCGAGTGTGTATGATTGAATGTGTGCAACTGTGTGCGAGTGTGTGGGAGTGAGTGTGTGGGAGTGTGTGTGAGTGTGCGTGCGAGTGTGTGCGAGTGTGTATGAGGGTGTGTGTGGGTGTGTGTGCGAATGTGTATGAGTGAGTGAGTGTGCTCAAGTGTGTGTGCGAGTCTGTGCAAATGTGTGCATGCGAGTGTGTGCAAGTGGGTATGAGTGAGTGTGTGTGAGTGTTTGCGAGTGTGTGTGAGTGTGCGTGAGTGTGTGCGAGTGTGTATGAGTGAGTATGTGCGAGAGTGTATGAGTGAGTGTGTGCGACTGTGTATGAGTGAGTGTGTGCGAGTGAGTGCGTGTGAGTTTGTGTGAGTGTGTGCGAGTGTGTGTGAGGTTGTGCGAGTGTGTGCGAGTGAGTG
Source organism: Phyllobates terribilis (assembly GCF_046119375.1). Lineage (NCBI taxonomy): Eukaryota > Metazoa > Chordata > Amphibia > Anura > Dendrobatidae > Phyllobates > Phyllobates terribilis. The sequence goes on from NW_027362901.1 coordinate 1,564,746, forward strand.
TGTGTGAGTGTGTGTGAGTGTGCATGACTGTGTATGAGTGAGTGTGTGCGAGTGTGTGTGAGTGAGTGTGTATGAGTGATTGTGTGCGAGTGTGCTTGAGTGTGTGTTCGAGTGTGTGCGTGTGTGTGCGAGTGTGTGCGAGTGTGTGGGTGTGAGTGTGTATGATTGAGTTTGTGAGTGTGTATGAGTGAGTGTGTGCGAGTGTGCACTAGTGTGTGTGTGCGAGTGTGTGCCAGTGTGTGTGAGTGTGTGCGACTGTGTGTGTGCGAGTGTGTATGAGTGAGTGTGTGCGAGTGTGTGTGTGCAAATTTGTGCGAGTGTGTGTGCGAGTGTGCGAGTCTGTATGAGTAAGTGTGTGCGAGTGTGTATGAGTAAGTGTGTGCGAGTGTGCGTGAGTGTGTGTGTGCGATTGTGTGCCAGTGTGTGCGAGTGTGTGCAACTGTGTGTGTTCGAGTGTGTGAGTGTGTGCCAGTGTTTGTGCGAGTGTGTGTGCGAGTTTGTGTGCGAACGTGTGCGAGTGAATGTGTGCGAGTGTATGTGTGAGAGTGTGTACGAGTGAGTGTGTGCGAGTGTGTGTGTGTGAGTGTCTGTGTGTGAGTGTGTATGAGTGAGTGTGCGCGAGTGTGTGTGTGCGAGTGTGTGCGAGTGTGTGCATACGAGTGCATGCGAGTGCATGCGATTGTGTGCAAGTGTGTGTGCGAGTGTGTGCGAGTGTGTGCGAGTGAGTGAGTGTGTGAGTGTTTGCGAGTGTGTGCAAGTGTATGCGAGTGTGTGTGAGTGTGTATGAGTGAGTGTGTGTGAGTGTGTGCGAGTGTGCTTGAGTGTGTCTGTACGAGTGTCTGTGAGCGTGTGCGTGTGAGTGTGTGCGAGTGTGTGCGTGCGAGTGTGTGCGAGTGTGCATGAGTGTGCACGAGTGTGCGCGAGTGTGTGCGAGTGTGTGTGTATGAGTGAATGAGAATGAGTGTGTGTGTGCAAGTGTGTGCGAGTGTGCGCATGCGAGTGAGTGCATTTGCATGTGATTGTGTTTGAGTGTGTGCGAGTGTGTGCAAGTGTGTGTGCGAGTGTGTATAAGTGAGTGTGTGTGAGTGTGCGTGAGTAAGTGTGCGTGAGTGTATGCGAGTGTGTGCAAGTGTGAGTGAGTGTGTGTGAGTGTGTATGAGTGAGTGTGTGCGAGTGTGTATGAGTGTGTATGAGTGAGTGTGTGCGAGTGTGTATGAGTGTGTTTGAGTGAGTGTGTGCGAGTGTGTGCGAGTGTGTGTGCGAGTGTGTGTGAGTGAGTGTGTGCGAGTGTTCTCGAGTGTGTCTGTACGAGTGTGTGCGTACGATTGCGTGCGAGTGTGTGTGAGTGTGTGCGAGTGTGTGCGTGCGAGTGTGCGTGAGTGTGCATGAGTGTGCGAATGTGTATGAGTGTGTATGAGTGAGTGTGTGCGAGTGTGTGTGAGTGTGTGCGAGAGTGTGTGCGCATGTGAGCGAGTGTGTGCGAGTGTGTATGAGTGAGTGTGTGCGAGTGTGTGCAAGTGTGCACGAGGGTGTGTGAGTGAGTGAGTGTGTGTGTGTGTGAATGTGTGCGAGTGTGTGCGAGTGTGTATGACTGAGTGTGTGTGAGTGTGTGCATGTGAGTGAGTGAATATGTGTGAGTGTGTATGAGTGTTTGTGAGTGTTTGTGAGTGTGTGCGAGTGTGTGGGTGGAGTGTGTATGAGTGAGTGTGTGCGAGTGTGTGTGCGAGTGTGTGTGTGCGAGTGTGTATGAGTGAGTGTGTGTGTGAATGTGCGTGAGTGAGTTTGTGCGAGTGTATGTGAATGTGTGGAAGTGTGTGCGAGTGAGTTAGTGTGAGTGAGTGTATGCGAGTGTGTTTAAGTGTGTGCGAGTGTGCGCGAGTGTGTATGAGTGAGTGTGTGTGAGCGTTTGTGATTGTGTGTGAGTGTGCACGAGTGTGTGTACAAGTGTGTGCAAATGTGTGCATGAGAGTGTGTGCGAGTGTGTGCGAGTACGTATGAGTGAGTGTGTGTGAGTGTTTGTGAGTGTGTGTGAGTGTGTGTGAGTGAGTGTGAGTGAGTGTGTGGGAGTGTGTGGGAGTAAGTGTGTGTGAGTGTGTATGAGTGAGTGTGTTAGAGTGTGCATGAGTGTGTGCGAGTGTGTATGAGTAAGTGTGGGCGAGTGTGTATGAGTGAGTGTGTGCGACTGTGTATGAGTGAGTGTGTGTGAGTGTGCGTGAGTGTGTGCGAGTGTGCGTGTGAGTGTGTGCGAGTGTGTATGAGGGTGTGTGTGGGTGTGTGTGCGAGTGTGTGCGAGTGTGTGTGTGCGAGTGTGTATGAGTGAGTGAGTGCGAGTGTGCTCATGTGTGTGTACAAGTGTGTGCAAATGTGTGCATGCGAGTGTGTGCGAGTGTGTGCAAGTGCGTATGAGTGAGTGTGTGCAAATGTTTGCGAGTGTGTGTGAGTGTGTGTGAGTGAGTGTGAGTGAGTGTGTGGGAGTGTGTGGGAGTAAGTGTGTGTGAGTGTGTATGAGTGAGTGTGTTAGAGTGTGCGTGAGTGTGTGCGAGTGTGTATGAGTAAGTGTGTGCGAGTGTGTATGAGTGAGTGTGTGCTACTGTGTATGAGTGAGTGTGTGCAAGTGAGTGTGTGTGAGTGTGTGTGAGTGTGTGCGAGTGAGTGTGTGTGAGTGTGCGTAAGTGTGTGCGAGTGTGTGTGTGAGGTTGTGCGAGTGTGTGCGAGTGTGTGCGAGTGAGTGTGTGCGAGTGTGTGTGAGTGTGTGCAAGTGTGCATGACTGTGTATGAGTGAGCATGTGCGAGTGTGTGTTTGTGAGTGAGTGCGAGTGTGTATGAGTCAGCGTGTGCGAGTGTTTGCTAGTGTGTTTGTGCGAGTGTGTGCGAGTGTTTGCGAGTGTGTGCTAGTGTGTGTGCGAGTGTGTGCGAGTGTATGTGAGTGTGTGCGATGAGTGTGTGCGAGTGTGCACGAGTGTGTATGAGTGAGTGTGTGCAAGTGTGTATGAGTGAGTGTGTGTGAGTGTGTGCGAGTGTGTGCGAGTGAGTGTGTGCAAGTGTTTATGAGTGAGTGTGTGCGAGTGTGTATGAGTGAATTTGTGCAACTGTGTGCGAGTGTGTGTGAGTGAGTGTGTGGGAGTGTGTGTGAGTGTGTGCGAGTGTGTGAGTGTGCGTGCGAGTGTGTGCGAGTGTGTATGAGGGTGTGTGTGCGAGTGTGTGAGAGTGTGTGTGTGCGAGTGTGTATGAGTGAGTGAGTGTGAGTGTGCTCGAGTGTGTGTGCGAGTCTATGCAAATGTGTTCATGCGAGTGTGTGCGAGTGAGTGCGAGTGGGTAAGAGTGAGTGTGTGTGAGTGTTTGCGAGTGTGTGTGAGTGTGTTTGAATGTGTGTGAGTGATTGTGTGGGAGTGTGTGTGAGTGTGTATGAGTGAGTGTGTGCAAGTGTGCATGAGTGTGTGCGAGTGTGTGTGAGTGAGTGTGTGCGAGCATGCATGAGTGAGTGTGTGCGAGTGTGTATGAGTGAGTGTGTGTGTGTGAGTGTGTGCAAGTGTGTGCGAGTGTGTGCAAGTGTGTGTGAGTGTGTGCAAGTGAGTGTGTGCAAGTGTGTATGAGTGAGTGTGTGCGAGTGAGTGTGTGCGAGTGTGTATGATTGAATGTGTGCAACTGTGTGCGAGTGTGTGGGAGTGAGTGTGTGGGAGTGTGTGTGAGTGTGCGTGCGAGTGTGTGCGAGTGTGTATGAGGGTGTGTGTGGGTGTGTGTGCGAATGTGTATGAGTGAGTGAGTGTGCTCAAGTGTGTGTGCGAGTCTGTGCAAATGTGTGCATGCGAGTGTGTGCGAGTGGGTATGAGTGAGTGTGTGTGAGTGTTTGCGAGTGTGTGTGAGTGTGCGTGAGTGTGTGCGAGTGTGTATGAGTGAGTATGTGCGAGAGTGTATGAGTGAGTGTGTGCGACTGTGTATGAGTGAGTGTGTGCGAGTGAGTGCGTGTGAGTTTGTGTGAGTGTGTGCGAGTGTGTGTGAGGTTGTGCGAGTGTGTGCGAGTGAGTGTGTGTGAGTGTGTGTGAGTGTGCATGACTGTGTATGAGTGAGTGTGTGCGAGTGTGTGTGAGTGAGTGTGTATGAGTGATTGTGTGCGAGTGTGCTTGAGTGTGTGTTCGAGTGTGTGCGTGTGTGTGCGAGTGTGTGCGAGTGTGTGGGTGTGAGTGTGTATGATTGAGTTTGTGAGTGTGTATGAGTGAGTGTGTGCGAGTGTGCACTAGTGTGTGTGTGCGAGTGTGTGCCAGTGTGTGTGAGTGTGTGCGACTGTGTGTGTGCGAGTGTGTATGAGTGAGTGTGTGCGAGTGTGTGTGTGCAAATTTGTGCGAGTGTGTGTGCGAGTGTGCGAGTCTGTATGAGTAAGTGTGTGCGAGTGTGTATGAGTAAGTGTGTGCGAGTGTGCGTGAGTGTGTGTGTGCGATTGTGTGCCAGTGTGTGCGAGTGTGTGCAACTGTGTGTGTTCGAGTGTGTGAGTGTGTGCCAGTGTTTGTGCGAGTGTGTGTGCGAGTTTGTGTGCGAACGTGTGCGAGTGAATGTGTGCGAGTGTATGTGTGAGAGTGTGTACGAGTGAGTGTGTGCGAGTTTGTGTGTGTGAGTGTCTGTGTGTGAGTGTGTATGAGTGAGTGTGCGCGAGTGTGTGTGTGCGAGTGTGTGCGAGTGTGTGCATACGAGTGCATGCGAGTGCATGCGATTGTGTGCAAGTGTGTGTGCGAGTGTGTGCGAGTGTGTGCGAGTGAGTGAGTGTGTGAGTGTTTGCGAGTGTGTGCAAGTGTATGCGAGTGTGTGTGAGTGTGTATGAGTGAGTGTGTGTGAGTGTGTGCGAGTGTGCTTGAGTGTGTCTGTACGAGTGTCTGTGAGCGTGTGCGTGTGAGTGTGTGCGAGTGTGTGCGTGCGAGTGTGTGCGAGTGTGCATGAGTGTGCACGAGTGTGCGCGAGTGTGTGCGAGTGTGTGTGTATGAGTGAATGAGAATGAGTGTGTGTGTGCAAGTGTGTGCGAGTGTGCGCATGCGAGTGAGTGCATTTGCATGTGATTGTGTTTGAGTGTGTGCGAGTGTGTGCAAGTGTGTGTGCGAGTGTGTATAAGTGAGTGTGTGTGAGTGTGCGTGAGTAAGTGTGCGTGAGTGTATGCGAGTGTGTGCAAGTGTGAGTGAGTGTGTGTGAGTGTGTATGAGTGAGTGTGTGCGAGTGTGTATGAGTGTGTATGAGTGAGTGTGTGCGAGTGTGTATGAGTGTGTTTGAGTGAGTGTGTGCGAGTGTGTGCGAGTGTGTGTGCGAGTGTGTGTGAGTGAGTGTGTGCGAGTGTTCTCGAGTGTGTCTGTACGAGTGTGTGCGTACGATTGCGTGCGAGTGTGTGTGAGTGTGTGCGAGTGTGTGCGTGCGAGTGTGCGTGAGTGTGCATGAGTGTGCGAATGTGTATGAGTGTGTATGAGTGAGTGTGTGCGAGTGTGTGTGAGTGTGTGCGAGAGTGTGTGCGCATGTGAGCGAGTGTGTGCGAGTGTGTATGAGTGAGTGTGTGCGAGTGTGTGCAAGTGTGCACGAGGGTGTGTGAGTGAGTGAGTGTGTGTGTGTGTGAATGTGTGCGAGTGTGTGCGAGTGTGTATGACTGAGTGTGTGTGAGTGTGTGCATGTGAGTGAGTGAATATGTGTGAGTGTGTATGAGTGTTTGTGAGTGTTTGTGAGTGTGTGCGAGTGTGTGGGTGGAGTGTGTATGAGTGAGTGTGTGCGAGTGTGTGTGCGAGTGTGTGTGTGCGAGTGTGTATGAGTGAGTGTGTGTGTGAATGTGCGTGAGTGAGTTTGTGCGAGTGTATGTGAATGTGTGGAAGTGTGTGCGAGTGAGTTAGTGTGAGTGAGTGTATGCGAGTGTGTTTAAGTGTGTGCGAGTGTGCGCGAGTGTGTATGAGTGAGTGTGTGTGAGCGTTTGTGATTGTGTGTGAGTGTGCACGAGTGTGTGTACAAGTGTGTGCAAATGTGTGCATGAGAGTGTGTGCGAGTGTGTGCGAGTACGTATGAGTGAGTGTGTGTGAGTGTTTGTGAGTGTGTGTGAGTGTGTGTGAGTGAGTGTGAGTGAGTGTGTGGGAGTGTGTGGGAGTAAGTGTGTGTGAGTGTGTATGAGTGAGTGTGTTAGAGTGTGCATGAGTGTGTGCGAGTGTGTATGAGTAAGTGTGGGCGAGTGTGTATGAGTGAGTGTGTGCGACTGTGTATGAGTGAGTGTGTGTGAGTGTGCGTGAGTGTGTGCGAGTGTGCGTGTGAGTGTGTGCGAGTGTGTATGAGGGTGTGTGTGGGTGTGTGTGCGAGTGTGTGCGAGTGTGTGTGTGCGAGTGTGTATGAGTGAGTGAGTGCGAGTGTGCTCGAGTGTGTGTACAAGTGTGTGCAAATGTGTGCATGCGAGTGTGTGCGAGTGTGTGCAAGTGCGTATGAGTGAGTGTGTGCAAATGTTTGCGAGTGTGTGTGAGTGTGTGTGAGTGAGTGTGAGTGAGTATGTGGGAGTGTGTGGGAGTAAGTGTGTGTGAGTGTGTATGAGTGAGTGTGTTAGAGTGTGCGTGAGTGTGTGCGAGTGTGTATGAGTAAGTGTGTGCGAGTGTGTATGAGTGAGTGTGTGCGACTGTGTATGAGTGAGTGTGTGCAAGTGAGTGTGTGTGAGTGTGCGTGAGTGTGTGCGAGTGAGTGTGTGTGAGTGTGCATGAGTGTGTGCGAGTGTGTGTGTGTGAGCTTGTGCGAGTGTGTGCAAGTGAGAGTGTGCGAGTGTGTGTGAGTGAGTGTGTGCGAGTGTGTATGAGCCAGCGTGTGCGAGTGTGTGCTAGTGTGTGTGTGCGAGTGTGTATGAGTGAGTGAGTGCGAGTGTGCTCGAGTGTGTGTACAAGTGTGTGCAAATGTGTGCATGCGAGTGTGTGCGAATGTGTGCGAGTGCATATGAATGAGTGTGTGCGAGTGTTTGCGAGTGTGTGTGAGTGTGTGTGTGAGTGAGTGTGAATGAGTGTGTGTGAGTAAGTGTGTGTGAGTGTGTATGAGTGAGTGTGTTAGAGTGTGCGTGAGTGTGTGCGAGTGTGTATGAATGAGTGTGTGCGAGTGTGTATGAGTGAGTGTGTGCGACTGTGTATGGGTGAGTGTGTGCAAGTGAGTGTGAGTGTGCGTGAGTGTGTGCGAGTGAGTGTGTGCGAGTGTGCGTAAGTGTGTGCGAGTGTGTGTGTGAGGTTGTGCGAGTGTGTACGAGTGTGTGCGAGTGAGTGTGTGCGAGTGTGTGTGAGTGTGTGCAAGTTTGCATGACTGTGTATGAGTGAGCATGTGCGAGTGTGTGTTTGTGAGTGAGTGCGAGTGTGTATGAGTCAGCGTGTGCGAGTCTTTGCTAGTGTGTTTGTGCGAGTGTGTGCGAGTGTTTGCGAGTGTGTGCTAGTGTGTGTGCGAGTGTGTGCGAGTGTATGTGAGTGTGTGCGATGAGTGTGTGCGAGTGTGCACGAGTGTGTATGAGTGAGTGTGTGCAAGTGTGTATGAGTGAGTGTGTGTGAGTGTGTGCGAGTGTGTGCGAGTGAGTGTGTGCAAGTGTTTATGAGTGAGTGTGTGCGAGTGTGTATGAGTGAATTTGTGCAACTGTGTGCGAGTGTGTGTGAGTGAGTGTGTGGGAGTGTGTGTGAGTGTGTGCGAGTGTGTGAGTGTGCGTGCGAGTGTGTGCGAGTGTGTATGAGGGTGTGTGTGCGAGTGTGTGCGAGTGTGTGTGTGCGAGTGTGTATGAGTGAGTGAGTGTGAGTGTGCTCGAGTGTGTGTGCGAGTCTATGCAAATGTGTGCATGCGAGTGTGTGCGAGTGAGTGCGATTGGGTAAGAGTGAGTGTGTGTGAGTGTTTGCGAGTGTGTGTGAGTGTGTTTGAATGTGTGTGAGTGAGTGTGTGGGAGTGTGTGGGAGTGTGTATGAGTGAGTGTGTGCAAGTGTGCATGAGTGTGTGCGAGTGTGTGTGAGTGAGTGTGTGCGAGCGTGCATGAGTGAGTGTGTGCGAGTGTGTATGAGTGAGTGTGTGTGTGTGAGTGTGTGCAAGTGTGTGCGAGTGTGTGCAAGTGTGTGTGAGTGTGTGCAAGTGAGTGTGTGCAAGTGTGTATGAGTGAGTGTGTGCGAGTGAGTGTGTGCGAGTGTGTATGATTGAATGTGTGCAACTGTGTGCGAGTGTGTGGGAGTGAGCGTGTGGGAGTGTGTGGGCGTGCGAGTGTGTGCGAGTGTGTATGAGGGTGTGTGTGGGTGTGTGTGCGAATGTGTATGAGTGAGTGAGTGTGCTCAAGTGTGTGTGCGAGTCTGTGCAAATGTGTGCATGCGAATGTGTGCGAGTGGGTATGAGTGAGTGTGTGTGAGTGTTTGCGAGTGTGTGTGAGTGTGCGTGAGTGTGTGCGAGTGTGTATGAGTGAGTATGTGCGAGAGTGTATGAGTGAGTGTGTGCGACTGTGTATGAGTGAGTGTGTGCGAGTGTGTGTGAGGTTGTGCGAGTGTGTGCGAGTGAGTGTGTGTGAGTGTGTGTGAGTGTGCATGACTGTGTATGAGTGAGTGTGTGCGAGTGTGTGTGAGTGAGTGTGTGCGAGTGTGTATCAGTCAGCCTGTGCGAGTGTGTGCTAGTGTGTGTGCGAGTGTGTGCGAGTGTTTGCGAGTGTGTGCTAGTTTGTGTGTGCGAGTGTGTGCGAGTGTATGCGAGTGTGTGCGATGAGTGTGTGCGAGTGTGCACGAGTGTGTATGAGTGAGTGTGTGCGAGTGTGTGCGAGTGTGAGTGCGAGTGTGTACGTGTATTTGCGAGTGTGTATGAGTGAGTGTGTGCGAGAGTGTGTGAGTGTGTGCGAGTGTGTGGAAGTGTGTGTGCAAGTGTGTGTGTATAAGCGAGTGTGCGCGAGAGTGAGTGTGCGAGTTTGTGCGTGTGTGTCCGAGTGTGTGCGAGTGTGTGTGAGAGTGTGTGCGAGTATGTGCGAGTGTGTGTGCGAGTGTGTGTACGAGTGTGTGTGTGCAAGTGTGTATGAGTGAGTGTGTGCGAGTGTGTGTGAGTGTGTGTGCGCGTGTGTGTGCGAGTGTGTATGAGTGAGTGTGTGCGAGTGTGTATGAGTGAGTGTGTGCGAGTGTGTGCGAGTGTTTGTGTGCGAGTGTGTGCCAGTGTGTGCGAGTGTGTGTGACTGTGTGTGTGCGAGTGTGTATGAGTGTGTGTGTGCGAGTGTGCACGAGTGTGTTTGTGCGAGTTTGTGCGATTGTGTGTGTGCGAGTGTGTATGAGTGAGTGTGTTCGAGTGTGTCTGAGTGAGTGTGTGCGAGTGTGCATGAGTGTGTGTGAGTGTGTGCCAGTGTGTTCGACTCTGTGTGTGCGACTGTGTGCCAGTGTTTGAGTGTGTGCCAGTGTTTGTGCGAGTGTGTGTGCGAGTGTGTGCCAGTGTTTGAGTGTGTGCCAGTGTTTGTGCGAGTGTGTGTGACTGTGTGTGTGCGAGTGTGTATGAGTGTGTGTGTGCGAGTGTGCACGAGTGTGTTTGTGCGAGTTTGTGCGATTGTGTGTGTGCGAGTGTGTATGAGTGAGTGTGTTCGAGTGTGTCTGAGTTAGTGTGTGCGAGTGTGCATGAGTGTGTGTGAGTGTGTGCCAGTGTGTGCGACTCTGTGTGTGCGACTGTGTGCCAGTGTTTGAGTGTGTGCCAGTGTTTGTGCGAGTGTGTGTGCGAGTGTGTGCCAGTGTTTGAGTGTGTGCCAGTGTTTGTGCGAGTGTGTGTGCGAGTGTGTGTGAGTGTGTGCGAGTGTGTGTGCGAGTGTGTATGAGTGAGTGTGCGCGAGTGTGTGTGTGTGCGAGTGTGTGCGTGCGAGTACGTGCAAGTGTGTGTGAGTGTGTGCGAGTGTGTATGAGTGAGTGTGTGTGTGCGAGTGTGCATGAGTTAGTGTGTGCGAGTGTGTGTGTGCGGGTGTGTGTGAGAGTGTGTGTGCGTGTGTGTGTGCGAGTGTGTATGAGTGAGTGTGTGCGAGTGTGCTCAAGTGTGTGTGCGAGTGTGTGCATGCGAGTGCATGCGAGTGTGTACGAGTGTGTGCGAGTGTGTGCGTGCGAGTGTGCACGAGTGTGCATGAGTGTGAAACAGAGTGTGCGAGTGTTCGCGAGTGTGTATCAGTGTGTGCGAGAGTGTGTGCGAGTGTGTATGAGTGAGTGTGTGCGAGAGTGTACGAGGGTGTGTGAGTGTGTGTGCGTGTGAATGTGAGCGAATGTTTGCGAGTGTGTGCGTGCGTGTGCGAGTGTGTATGAGTGAGTGTGTGCGAGTGTGTGCGTGTGACTGAGTGTGTGTGAGTGTGTGCGAGTGTGTGCGTGTGACTGAGTGTGTGTGAGTGTGTACGAGTGTTTGCGAGTGTGTATGAGTGAGTGTGTGCGAGTGTGTGTGTACCAGTGTGTGTGTACCAGTGTGTGTGAGTGTGTGCGAGTGTGCGCGAGTGTGTGTGTGCGAGTGTGTATGAGTGAGTGAGTGCGAGTGTGCTCGAGTTTGTGTACAAGTGTGTGCAAATGTGTGCATGCGAGTGTGTGCGAGTGTGTGCAAGTGCGTATGAGTGAGTGTGTGCAAATGTTTGCGAGTGTGTGTGAGTGTGTGTGAGTGAGTGTGAGTGAGTGTGTGGGAGTGAGTGGGAGTAAGTGTGTGTGAGTGTGTATGAGTGAGTGTGTTAGAGTGTGCGTGAGTGTGTGCGAGTGTGTATGAGTAAGTGTGTGCGAGTGTGTATGAGTGAGTGTGTGCGACTGTGTATGAGTGAGTGTGTGCAAGTGAGTGTGTGTGAGTGTGCGTGAGTGTGTGCGAGTGAGTGTGTGTGAGTGTGCATGAGTGTGTGCGAGTGTGTGTGTGAGGGTGTGCGAGTGTGTGCAAGTGAGAGTGTGCGAGTGTGTGTGAGTGAGTGTGTGCGAGTGTTTATGAGCCAGCATGTGCGAGTGTGTGCTAGTGTGTGTGTGCGAGTGTGTATGAGTGAGTGAGTGCGAGTGTGCTCGAGTGTGTGTACAAGTGTGTGCAAATGTGTGCATGCGAGTGTGTGCGAATGTGTGCGAGTGCATATGAATGAGTGTGTGCGAGTGTTTGCGAGTGTGTGTGAGTGTGTGTGAGTGAGTGTGAATGAGTGTGTGTGAGTGTGTGCGAGTGTGTATGAGTGAGTATGTGCAAGAGTGTATGAGTGAGTGTGTGCGACTGTGTATGAGTGAGTGTGTGTGAGTGAGTGCGTGTGAGTTTGTGTGAGTGTGTGCGAGTGTGTGTGAGCTTGTGCGAGTGTGTGCGAATGAGTGTGTGTGAGTGTGTGTGAGTGTGCATGACTGTGTATGAGTGAGTGTGTGTGAGTGTGTGTGAGTGAGTGTGTGCGAGTGTGTATGAGGGTGTGTGTGGGTGTGTGTGCGAGTGTGTGCGAGTGTGTGTGTGCGAGTGTGTATGAGTGAGTGAGTGCGAGTGTGCTCGAGTGTGTGTACAAGTGTGTGCAAATGTGTGCATGCGAGTGTGTGCGAGTGTGTGCAAGTGTGCACGAGGGTGTGTGAGTGAGTGAGTGTGTGTGTGTGTGAATGTGTGCGAGTGTGTGCGAGTGTGTATGACTGAGTGTGTGTGAGTGTGTGCATGTGAGTGAGTGAATATGTGTGAGTGTGTATGAGTGTTTGTGAGTGTTTGTGAGTGTGTGCGAGTGTGTGGGTGGAGTGTGTATGAGTGAGTGTGTGCGAGTGTGTGTGCGAGTGTGTGTGTGCGAGTGTGTATGAGTGAGTGTGTGTGAATGTGCGTGAGTGAGTTTGTGCGAGTGTATGTGAATGTGTGGAAGTGTGTGCGAGTGAGTTAGTGTGAGTGAGTGTGTGCGAGTGTGTTTAAGTGTGTGCGATTGTGCGCGAGTGTGTATGAGTGAGTGTGTGTGAGCGTTTGTGATTGTGTGTGAGTGTGCACGAGTGTGTGTACAAGTGTGTGCAAATGTGTGCATGAGAGTGTGTGCGAGTGTGTGCGAGTACGTATGAGTGAGTGTGTGCGAGTGTTTGTGAGTGTGTGTGAGTGTGTGTGAGTGAGTGTGAGTGAGTGTGTGGGAGTGTGTATGAGTTAGTGTGTGCGAGTGTGTGTGTGCGGGTGTGTGTGAGAGTGTGTGCGAGTTTGTGTGTGTGAGTGTGTATGAGTGATTGTGTGCGAGTGTGCTTGAGTGTGTGTGCGAGTGTGTGCGTGTGTGTGCGAGTGTGTGTGAGTGTGTGGGTGTGAGTGTGTATGATTGAGTTTGTGAGTGTGTATGAGTGAGTGTGTGCGAGTGTGCACTAGTGTGTGTGTGCGAGTGTGTGCCAGTGTGTGTGAGTGTGTGCGACTGTGTGTGTGCGAGTGTGTATGAGTGAGTGTGTGCGAGTGTGTGTGTGCAAATTTGTGCGAGTGTGTGTGCGAGTGTGCGAATCTGTATGAGTGAGTGTGTGCGAGTGTGTATGAGTAAGTGTGTGCGAGTGTGCGTGAGTGTGTGTGTGCGATTGTGTGCCAGTGTGTACGAGTGTGTGCAACTGTGTGTGTTCGAGTGTGTGAGTGTGTGCCAGTGTTTGTGCGAGTGTGTGTGCGAGTGTGTGTGCGAACGTGTGCGAGTGAATGTGTGCGAGTGTATGTGTGAGAGTGTGTACGAGTGAGTGTGTGCGAGTGTGTGTGTGTGAGTGTCTGTGTGTGAGTGTGTATGAGTGAGTGTGCTCGAGTGTGTGTGTGCGAGTGTGTGCGAGTGTGTGCATACGAGTGCATGCGAGTGCATGCGATTGTGTGCAAGTGTGTGTGCGAGTGTGTGCGAGTGTGTGCGAGTGAGTGAGTGTGTGAGTGTTTGCGAGTGTGTGCAAGTGTATGCGAGTGTGTGTGAGTGTGTATGAGTGAGTGTGTGTGAGTGTGTGCGAGTGTGCTTGAGTGTGTCTGTACGAGTGTCTGTGAGCGTGTGCGTGTGAGTGTGTGCGAGTGTGTGCATGCGAGTGTGTGCGAGTGTGCATGAGTGTGCACGAGTGTGCGCGAGTGTGTGCGAGTGTGTGTGTATGAGTGAATGAGAATGAGTGTGTGTGTGCAAGTGTGTGCGAGTGTGCGCATGCGAGTGAGTGCATTTGCATGTGATTGTGTTTGAGTGTGTGCGAGTGTGTGCAAGTGTGTGTGCGAGTGTGTATAAGTGAGTGTGTGTGAGTGTGCGTGAGTAAGTGTGCGTGAGTGTATGCGAGTGTGTGCAAGTGTGAGTGAGTGTGTGTGAGTGTGTATGAGTGAGTGTGTGCGAGTGTGTATGAGTGTGTATGAGTGAGTGTGTGCGAGTGTGTATGAGTGTGTTTGAGTGAGTGTGTGCGAGTGTGTGCGAGTGTGTGTGCGAGTGTGTGTGAGTGAGTGTGTGCGAGTGTTCTCGAGTGTGTCTGTACGAGTGTGTGCGTACGATTGCATGCGAGTGTGTGTGAGTGTGTGCGAGTGTGTGCGTGCGAGTGTGCGTGAGTGTGCATGAGTGTGCGAATGTGTATGAGTGTGTATGAGTGAGTGTGTGCGAGTGTGTGTGAGTGTGTGCGAGAGTGTGTGCGCATGTGAGCGAGTGTGTGCGAGTGTGTATGAGTGAGTGTGTGCGAGTGTGTGCAAGTGTGCACGAGGGTGTGTGAGTAAGTGAGTGTGTGTGTGTGAATGTGTGCGAGTGTGTGCGAGTGTGTATGACTGAGTGTGTGTGAGTGTGTGCATGTGAGTGAGTGAATATGTGTGAGTGTGTATGAGTGTTTGTGAGTGTTTGTGAGTGTGTGCGAGTGTGTGGGTGGAGTGTGTATGAGTGAGTGTGTGCGAGTGTGTGTGCGAGTGTGTGTGTGCGAGTGTGTATGAGTGAGTGTGTGTGAATGTGCGTGAGTGAGTTTGTGCGAGTGTATGTGAATGTGTGGAAGTGTGTGCGAGTGAGTTAGTGCGAGTGAGTGTATGCGAGTGTGTTTAAGTGTGTGCGAGTGTGCGCGAGTGTGTATGAGTGAGTGTGTGTGAGCGTTTGTGATTGTGTGTGAGTGTGCACGAGTGTGTGTACAAGTGTGTGCAAATGTGTGCATGAGAGTGTGTGCGAGTGTGTGCGAGTACGTATGAGTGAGTGTGTGCGAGTGTTTGTGAGTGTGTGTGAGTGTGTGTGAGTGAGTGTGAGTGAGTGTGTGGGAGTGTGTGGGAGTAAGTGTGTGTGAGTGTGTATGAGTGAGTGTGTTAGAGTGTGCATGAGTGTGTGCGAGTGTGTATGAGTAAGTGTGGGCGAGTGTGTATGAGTGAGTGTGTGCGACTGTGTATGAGTGAGTGTGTGCAAGTGAGTGTGTGTGAGTGTGCGTGAGTGTGTGCGAGTGTGCGTGTGAGTGTGTGCGAGTGTGTATGAGGGTGTGTGTGGGTGTGTGTGCGAGTGTGTGCGAGTGTGTGTGTGCGAGTGTGTATGAGTGAGTGAGTGCGAGTGTGCTCGAGTGTGTGTACAAGTGTGTGCAAATGTGTGCATGCGAGTGTGTGCGAGTGTGTGCAAGTGCGTATGAGTGAGTGTGTGCAAATGTTTGCGAGTGTGTGTGAGTGTGTGTGAGTGAGTGTGAGTGAGTGTGTGGGAGTGTGTGGGAGTAAGTGTGTGTGAGTGTGTATGACTGAGTGTGTTAGAGTGTGCGTGAGTGTGTGCGAGTGTGTATGAGTAAGTGTGTGCGAGTGTGTATGAGTGAGTGTGTGCGACTGTGTATGAGTGAGTGTGTGCAAGTGAGTGTGTGTGAGTGTGCGTGAGTGTGTGCGAGTGAGTGTGTGTGAGTGTGCATGAGTGTGTGCGAGTGTGTGTGTGTGAGGTTGTGCGAGTGTGTGCAAGTGAGAGTGTGCGAGTGTGTGTGAGTGAGTGTGTGCGAGTGTGTATGAGCCAGCGTGTGCGAGTGTGTGCTAGTGTGTGTGTGCGAGTGTGTATGAGTGAGTGAGTGCAAGTGTGCTCGAGTGTGTGTACAAGTGTGTGCAAATGTGTGCATGCGAGTGTGTGCGAATGTGTGCGAGTGCATATGAATGAGTGTGTGCGAGTGTTTGCGAGTGTGTGTGAGTGTGTGTGAGTGAGTGTGAATGAGTGTGTGTGAGTAATTGTGTGTGAGTGTGTATGAGTGAGTGTGTTAGAGTGTGCGTGAGTGTGTGCGAGTGTGTATGAATGAGTGTGTGCGAGTGTGTATGAGTGAGTGTGTGCGACTGTGTATGGGTGAGTGTGTGCAAGTGAGTGTGAGTGTGCGTGAGTGTGTGCGAGTGAGTGTGTGCGAGTGTGCGTAAGTGTGTGCGAGTGTGTGTGTGAGGTTGTGCGAGTGTGTACGAGTGTGTGCGAGTGAGTGTGTGCGAGTGTGTGTGAGTGTGTGCAAGTTTGCATGACTGTGTATGAGTGAGCATGTGCGAGTGTGTGTTTGTGAGTGAGTGCGAGTGTGTATGAGTCAGCGTGTGCGAGTGTTTGCTAGTGTGTTTGTGCGAGTGTGTGCGAGTGTTTGCGAGTGTGTGCTAGTGTGTGTGCGAGTGTGTGCGAGTGTATGTGAGTGTGTGCGATGAGTGTGTGCGAGTGTGCACGAGTGTGTATGAGTGAGTGTGTGCAAGTGTGTATGAGTGAGTGTGTGTGAGTGTGTGCGAGTGTGTGCGAGTCAGTGTGTGCAAGTGTTTATGAGTGAGTGTGTGCGAGTGTGTATGAGTGAATTTGTGCAACTGTGTGCGAGTGTGTGTGAGTGAGTGTGTGGGAGTGTGTGTGAGTGTGTGCGAGTGTGTGAGTGTGCGTGCGAGTGTGTGCGAGTGTGTATGAGGGTGTGTGTGCGAGTGTGTGCGAGTGTGTGTGTGCGAGTGTGTATGAGTGAGTGAGTGTGAGTGTGCTCGAGTGTGTGTGCGAGTCTATGCAAATGTGTGCATGCGAGTGTGTGCGAGTAAGTGCGAGTGGGTAAGAGTGAGTGTGTGTGAGTGTTTGCGAGTGTGTGTGAGTGTGTTTGAATGTGTGTGAGTGAGTGTGTGGGAGTGTGTGGGAGTGTGTATGAGTGAGTGTGTGCAAGTGTGCATGAGTGTGTGCGAGTGTGTGTGAGTGAGTGTGTGCGAGCGTGCATGAGTGAGTGTGTGCGAGTGTGTATGAGTGAGTGTGTGTGTGTGAGTGTGTGCAAGTGTGTGCGAGTGTGTGCAAGTGTGTGTGAGTGTGTGCAAGTGAGTGTGTGCAAGTGTGTATGAGTGAGTGTGTGCGAGTGAGTGTGTGCGAGTGTGTATGATTGAATGTGTGCAACTGTGTGCGAGTGTGTGGGAGTGAGTGTGTGGGAGTGTGTGTGAGTGGGTGTGCGAGTGTGTGCGAGTGTGTATGAGGGTGTGTGTGGGTGTGTGTGCGAATGTGTATGAGTGAGTGAGTGTGCTCAAGTGTGTGTGCCAGTCTGTGCAAATGTGTGCATGCGAATGTGTGCGAGTGGGTATGAGTGAGTGTGTGTGAGTGTTTGCGAGTGTGTGTGAGTTTGCGTGAGTGTGTGCGAGTGTGTATGAGTGAGTATGTGCGAGAGTGTATGAGTGAGTGTGTGCGACTGTGTATGAGTGAGTGTGTGCGAGTGAGTGCGTGTGAGTTTGTGTGAGTGTGTGCGAGTGTGTGTGAGGTTGTGCGAGTGTGTGCGAGTGAGTGTGTGTGAGTGTGTGTGAGTGTGCATGACTGTGTATGAGTGAGTGTGTGCGAGTGTGTGTGAGTGAGTGTGTGCGAGTGTGTATCAGTCAGCCTGTGCGAGTGTGTGCTAGTGTGTGTGCGAGTGTGTGCGAGTGTTTGCGAGTGTGTGCTAGTTTGTGTGTGCGAGTGTGTGCGAGTGTATGCGAGTGTGTGCGATGAGTGTGTGCGAGTGTGCACGAGTGTGTATGAGTGAGTGTGTGCGAGTGTGAGTGCGAGTGTGTACGTGTATTTGCGAGTGTGTATGAGTGAGTGTATGCGAGAGTGTGTGAGTGTGTGCGAGTGTGTGGAAGTGTGTGTGCAAGTGTGTGTGTATGAGCGAGTGTGCGCGAGAGTGAGTGTGCGAGTTTGTGCGTGTGTGTCCGAGTGTGTGCGAGTGTGTGTGAGAGTGTGTGCGAGTATGTGGGAGTGTGTGTGCGAGTGTGTGTACGAGTGTGTGTGTGCAAGTGTGTATGAGTGAGTGTGTGCGAGTGTGTGTGAGTGTGTGTGCGCGTGTGTGTGCGAGTGTGTATGAGTGAGTGTGTGCGAGTGTGTATGAGTGAGTGTGTGCGAGTGTGTGCGAGTGTTTGTGTGCGAGTGTGTGCCAGTGTGTGCGAGTGTGTGTGACTGTGTGTGTGCGAGTGTGTATGAGTGTGTGTGTGCGAGTGTGCACGAGTGTGTTTGTGCGAGTTTGTGCGATTGTGTGTGTGCGAGTGTGTATGAGTGAGTGTGTTCGAGTGTGTCTGAGTGAGTGTGTGCGAGTGTGCATGAGTGTGTGTGAGTGTGTGCCAGTGTGTGCGACTCTGTGTGTGCGACTGTGTGCCAGTGTTTGAGTGTGTGCCAGTGTTTGTGCGAGTGTGTGTGCGAGTGTGTGCCAGTGTTTGAGTGTGTGCCAGTGTTTGTGCGAGTGTGTGTGCGAGTGTGTGTGAGTGTGTGCGAGTGTGTGTGCGAGTGTGTATGAGTGAGTGTGCGCGAGTGTGTGTGTGTGCGAGTGTGTGCGTGCGAGTACGTGCAAGTGTGTGTGAGTGTGTGCGAGTGTGTATGAGTGAGTGTGTGTGTGTGCGAGTGTGCATGAGTTAGTGTGTGCGAGTGTGTGTGTGCGGGTGTGTGTGAGAGTGTGTGTGCGTGTGTGTGTGCGAGTATGTATGAGTGAGTGTGTGCGAGTGTGCTCAAGTGTGTGTGCGAGTGTGTGCATGCGAGTGCATGCGAGTGTGTACGAGTGTGTGCGAGTGTGTGCGTGCGAGTGTGCACGAGTGTGCATGAGTGTGAAACAGAGTGTGCGAGTGTTCGCGAGTGTGTATCAGTGTGTGAGAGAGTGTGTGCGAGTGTGTATGAGTGAGTGTGTGCGAGAGTGTACGAGGGTGTGTGAGTGTGTGTGCGTGTGAATGTGAGCGAATGTTTGCGAGTGTGTTCGTGCGTGTGCGAGTGTGTATGAGTGAGTGTGTGCGAGTGTGTGCGTGTGACTGAGTGTGTGTGAGTGTGTGCGAGTGTGTGCGTGTGACTGAGTGTGTGTGAGTGTGTACGAGTGTTTGCGAGTGTGTATGAGTGAGTGTGTGCGAGTCTGTGTGTACCAGTGTGTGTGTACCAGTGTGTGTGAGTGTGTGCGAGTGTGCGCGAGTGTGTGTGTGCGAGTGTGTATGAGTGAGTGAGTGCGAGTGTGCTCGAGTGTGTGTACAAGTGTGTGCAAATGTGTGCATGCGAGTGTGTGCGAGTGTGTGCAAGTGCGTATGAGTGAGTGTGTGCAAATGTTTGCGAGTGTGTGTGAGTGTGTGTGAGTGAGTGTGAGTGAGTGTGTGGGAGTGTGTGGGAGTAAGTGTGTGTGAGTGTGTATGAGTGAGTGTGTTAGAGTGTGCGTGAGTGTGTGCGAGTGTGTATGAGTAAGTGTGTGCGAGTGTGTATGAGTGAGTGTGTGCGACTGTGTATGAGTGAGTGTGTGCAAGTGAGTGTGTGTGAGTGTGCGTGAGTGTGTGCGAGTGAGTGTGTGTGAGTGTGCATGAGTGTGTGCGAGTGTGTGTGTGTGAGGTTGTGCGAGTGTGTGCAAGTGAGAGTGTGCGAGTGTGTGTGAGTGAGTGTGTGCGAGTGTTTATGAGCCAGCGTGTGCGAGTGTGTGCTAGTGTGTGTGTGCGAGTGTGTATGAGTGAGTGAGTGCGAGTGTGCTCGAGTGTGTGTACAAGTGTGTGCAAATGTGTGCATGCGAATGTGTGCGAATGTGTGCGAGTGCATATGAATGAGTGTGTGCGAGTGTTTGCGAGTGTGTGTGAGTGTGTGTGAGTGAGTGTGAATGAGTGTGTGTGAGTGTGTGCGAGTGTGTATGAGTGAGTATGTGCGAGAGTGTATGAGTGAGTGTGTGCGACTGTGTATGAGTGAGTGTGTGCGAGTGAGTGCGTGTGAGTTTGTGTGAGTGTGTGCGAGTGTGTGTGAGGTTGTGCGAGTGTGTGCGAGTGAGTGTGTGTGAGTGTGTGTGAGTGTGCATGACTGTGTATGAGTGAGTGTGTGCGAGTGTGTGTGAGTGAGTGTGTGCGAGTGTGTATGAGTGTGTGTGAGTGAGTGAGTGCGAGTGTGCTCGAGTGTGTGTACAAGTGTGTGCAAATGTGTGCATGCGAGTGTGTGCGAGTGTGTGCAAGTGTGCACGAGGGTGTGTGAGTGAGTGAGTGTGTGTGTGTGTGAATGTGTGCGAGTGTGTGCGAGTGTGTATGACTGAGTGTGTGTGAGTGTGTGCATGTGAGTGAGTGAATATGTGTGAGTGTGTATGAGTGTTTGTGAGTGTTTGTGAGTGTGTGCGAGTGTGTGGGTGGAGTGTGTATGAGTGAGTGTGTGCGAGTGTGTGTGCGAGTGTGTGTGTGCGAGTGTGTATGAGTGAGTGTGTGTGAATGTGCATGAGTGAGTTTGTGCGAGTGTATGTGAATGTGTGGAAGTGTGTGCGAGTGAGTTAGTGTGAGTGAGTGTGTGCGAGTGTGTTTAAGTGTGTGCGATTGTGCGCGAGTGTGTATGAGTGAGTGTGTGTGAGCGTTTGTGATTGTGTGTGAGTGTGCACGAGTGTGTGTACAAGTGTGTGCAAATGTGTGCATGAGAGTGTGTGCGAGTGTGTGCGAGTACGTATGAGTGAGTGTGTGCGAGTGTTTGTGAGTGTGTGTGAGTGTGTGTGAGTGAGTGTGAGTGAGTGTGTGGGAGTGTGTGGGAGTAAGTGTGTGTGAGTGTGTATGAGTGAGTGTGTTAGAGTGTGCATGAGTGTGTGCGAGTGTGTATGAGTAAGTGTGGGCGAGTGTGTATGAGTGAGTGTGTGCGACTGTGTATGAGTGAGTGTGTGCAAGTGAGTGTGTGTGAGTGTGCGTGAGTGTGTGCGAGTGTGCGTGTGAGTGTGTGCGAGTGTGTATGAGGGTGTGTGTGGGTGTGTGTGCGAGTGTGTGCGAGTGTGTGTGTGCGAGTGTGTATGAGTGAGTGAGTGCGAGTGTGCTCGAGTGTGTGTACAAGTGTGTGCAAATGTGTGCATGCGAGTGTGTGCGAGTGTGTGCAAGTGCGTATGAGTGAGTGTGTGCAAATGTTTGCGAGTGTGTGTGAGTGTGTGTGAGTGAGTGTGAGTGAGTGTGTGGGAGTGTGTGGGAGTAAGTGTGTGTGAGTGTGTATGAGTGAGTGTGTTAGAGTGTGCGTGAGTGTGTGCGAGTGTGTATGAGTAAGTGTGTGCGAGTGTGTATGATTGAGTGTGTGCGACTGTGTATGAGTGAGTGTGTGCAAGTGAGTGTGTGTGAGTGTGCGTGAGTGTGTGCGAGTGAGTGTGTGTGAATGTGCATGAGTGTGTGCGAGTGTGTGTGTGTGAGGTTGTGCGAGTGTGTGCAAGTGAGAGTGTGCGAGTGTGTGTGAGTGAGTGTGTGCGAGTGTGTATGAGCCAGCATGTGAGAGTGTGTGCTAGTGTGTGTGTGCGAGTGTGTATGAGTGAGTGAGTGCGAGTGTGCTCGAGTGTGTGTACAAGTGTGTGCAAATGTGTGCATGCGAGTGTGTGCGAATGTGTGCGAGTGCATATGAATGAGTGTGTGCGAGTGTTTGCGAGTGTGTGTGAGTGTGTGTGAGTGAGTGTGAATGAGTGTGTGTGAGTAATTGTGTGTGAGTGTGTATGAGTGAGTGTGTTAGAGTGTGCGTGAGTGTGTGCGAGTGTGTATGAATGAGTGTGTGCGAGTGTGTATGAGTGAGTGTGTGCGACTGTGTATGGGTGAGTGTGTGCAAGTGAGTGTGAGTGTGCGTGAGTGTGTGCGAGTGAGTGTGTGCGAGTGTGCGTAAGTGTGTGCGAGTGTGTGTGTGAGGTTGTGCGAGTGTGTGCGAGTGTGTGCGAGTGAGTGTGTGCGAGTGTGTGTGAGTGTGTGCAAGTGTGCATGACTGTGTATGAGTGAGCATGTGCGAGTGTGTGTTTGTGAGTGAGTGCGAGTGTGTATGAGTCAGCGTGTGCGAGTGTTTGCTAGTGTGTTTGTGCGAGTGTGTGCGAGTGTTTGCGAGTGTGTGCTAGTGTGTGTGCGAGTGTATGTGAGTGTGTGCGATGAGTGTGTGCGAGTGTGCATGAGTGTGTATGAGTGAGTGTGTGCAAGTGTGTATGAGTGAGTGTGTGTGAGTGTGTGCGAGTGTGTGCGAGTGAGTGTGTGCAAGTGTTTATGAGTGAGTGTGTGCGAGTGTGTATGAGTGAATTTGTGCAACTGTGTGCGAGTGTGTGTGAGTGAGTGTGTGGGAGTGTGTGTGAGTGTGTGCGAGTGTGTGAGTGTGCGTGCGAGTGTGTGCGAGTGTGTATGAGGGTGTGTGTGCGAGTGTGTGCGAGTGTGTGTGTGCGAGTGTGTATGAGTGAGTGAGTGTGAGTGTGCTCGAGTGTGTGTGCGAGTCTATGCAAATGTGTGCATGCGAGTGTGTGCGAGTGAGTGCGAGTGGGTAAGAGTGAGTGTGTGTGAGTGTTTGCGAGTGTGTGTGAGTGTGTTTGAATGTGTGTGAGTGAGTGTGTGGGAGTGTGTGTGAGTGTGTATGAGTGAGTGTGTGCAAGTGTGCATGAGTGTGTGCGAGTGTGTGTGAGTGAGTGTGTGCGAGCGTGCATGAGTGAGTGTGTGCGAGTGTGTATGAGTGAGTGTGTGTGTGTGTGAGTGTGTGCAAGTGTGTGCGAGTGTGTGCAAGTGTGTGTGAGTGTGTGCAAGTGAGTGTGTGCAAGTGTGTATGAGTGAGTGTGTGCGAGTGAGTGTGTGCGAGTGTGTATGATTGAATGTGTGCAACTGTGTGCCAGTGTGTGGGAGTGAGTGTGTGGGAGTGTGTGTGAGTGTGCATGCGAGTGTGTGCGAGTGTGTATGAGGGTGTGTGTGTGTGTGTGCGAATGTGTATGAGTGAGTGAGTGTGCTCAAGTGTGTGTGCGAGTCTGTGCAAATGTGTGCATGCGAGTGTGTGCGAGTGGGTATGAGTGAGTGTGTGTGAGTGTTTGCGAGTGTGTGTGAGTGTGCGTGAGTGTGTGCGAGTGTGTATGAGTGAGTATGTGCGAGAGTGTATGAGTGAGTGTGTGCGACTGTGTATGAGTGAGTGTGTGCGAGTGAGTGCGTGTGAGTTTGTGTGAGTATGTGCGAGTGTGTGTGAGGTTGTGCGAGTGTGTGCGAGTGAGTGTGTGTGAGTGTGTGTGAGTGTGCATGACTGTGTATGAGTGAGTGTGTGCGAGTGTGTGTGAGTGAGTGTGTGCGAGTGTGTATCAGTCAGCCTGTGCGAGTGAGTGCTAGTGTGTGTGCGAGTGTGTGCGAGTGTTTGCGAGTGTGTGCTAGTTTGTGTGTGCGAGTGTGTGCGAGTGTATGCGAGTGTGTGATGAGTGTGTGCGAGTGTGCACGAGTGTGTATGAGTGAGTGTGTGCGAGTGTGTGCGAGTGTGAGTGCGAGTGTGTACGTGTATTTGCGAGTGTGTATGAGTGAGTGTGTGCGAGAGTGTGTGAGTGTGTGCGAGTGTGTGGAAGTGTGTGTGCAAGTGTGTGTGTATGAGCGAGTGTGCGCGAGAGTGAGTGTGCGAGTTTGCGCGTGTGTGTCCGAGTGTGTGCGAGTGTGTGTGAGAGTGTGTGCGAGTATGTGCGAGTGTGTGTGCGAGTGTGTGTACGAGTGTGTGTGTGCAAGTGTGTATGAGTGAGTGTGTGCGAGTGTGTGTGAGTGTGTGTGCGCGTGTGTGTGCGAGTGTGTATGAGTGAGTGTGTGTGAGTGTGTATGAGTGAGTGTGTGCGAGTGTGTGCGAGTGTTTGTGTGCGAGTGTGTGCCAGTGTGTGCGAGTGTGTGTGACTGTGTGTGTGCGAGTGTGTATGAGTGTGTGTGTGCGAGTGTGCACGAGTGTGTTTGTGCGAGTTTGTGCGATTGTGTGTGTGCGAGTGTGTATGAGTGAGTGTGTTCGAGTGTGTCTGAGTGAGTGTGTGCGAGTGTGCATGAGTGTGTGTGAGTGTGTGCCAGTGTGTGCGACTCTGTGTGTGCGACTGTGTGCCAGTGTTTGAGTGTGTGCCAGTGTTTGTGCGAGTGTGTGTGCGAGTGTGTGCCAGTGTTTGAGTGTGTGCCAGTGTTTGTGCGAGTGTGTGTGCGAGTGTGTGTGAGTGTGTGCGAGTGTGTGTGCGAGTGTGTATGAGTGAGTGTGCGCGAGTGTGTGTGTGTGCGAGTGTGTGCGTGCGAGTACTTGCAAGTGTGTGTGAGTGTGTGCGAGTGTGTATGAGTGAGTGTGTGTGTGCGAGTGTGCATGAGTTAGTGTGTGCGAGTGTGTGTGTGCGGGTGTGTGTGAGAGTGTGTGTGCGTGTGTGTGTGCGAGTGTGTATGAATGAGTGTGTGCGAGTGTGCTCAAGTGTGTGTGCGAGTGTGTGCATGCGAGTGCATGCGAGTGTGTACGAGTGTGTGCGAGTGTGTGCGTGCGAGTGTGCACGAGTGTGTGGGTGTGAGTGTGTATGATTGAGTTTGTGAGTGTGTATGAGTGAGTGTGTGTGAGTGTGCGTGAGTAAGTGTGCGTGAGTGTATGCGAGTGTGTGCAAGTGTGAGTGAGTGTGTGTGAGTGTGTATGAGTGAGTGTGTGCGAGTGTGTATGAGTGTGTATGAGTGAGTGTGTGCGAGTGTGTATGAGTGTGTTTGAGTGAGTGTGTGCGAGTGTGTGCGAGTGTGTGTGCGAGTGTGTGTGAGTGAGTGTGTGCGAGTGTTCTCGAGTGTGTCTGTACGAGTGTGTGCGTACAATTGCGTGCGAGTGTGTGTGAGTGTGTGCGAGTGTGTGCGTGCGAGTGTGCGTGAGTGTGCATGAGTGTGCGAATGTGTATGAGTGTGTATGAGTGAGTGTGTGCGAGTGTGTGTGAGTGTGTGCGAGAGTGTGTGCGCATGTGAGCGAGTGTGTGCGAGTGTGTATGAGTGAGTGTGTGCGAGTGTGTGCAAGTGTGCACGAGGGTGTGTGAGTGAGTGAGTGTGTGTGTGTGTGAATGTGTGCGAGTGTGTGCGAGTGTGTATGACTGAGTGTGTGTGAGTGTGTGCATGTGAGTGAGTGAATATGTGTGAGTGTGTATGAGTGTTTGTGAGTGTTTGTGAGTGTCTGCGAGTGTGTGGGTGGAGTGTGTATGAGTGAGTGTGTGCGAGTGTGTGTGCGAGTGTGTGTGTGCGAGTGTGTATGAGTGAGTGTGTGTGAATGTGCGTGAGTGAGTTTGTGCGAGTGTATGTGAATGTGTGGAAGTGTGTGCGAGTGAGTGAGTGTGAGTGAGTGTGTGCGAGTGTGTTTAAGTGTGTGCGAGTGCGCGAGTGTATGAGTGAGTGTGTGTGAGCGTTTGTGATTGTGTGTGAGTGTGCATGAGTGTGTGTACAAGTGTGTGCAAATGTGTGCATGAGAGTGTGTGCGAGTGTGTGCGAGTACGTATGAGTGAGTGTGTGCGAGTGTTTGCGAGTGTGTGTGAGTGTGTGTGAGTGAGTGTGAGTGAGTGTGTGGGAGTGTGTGGGAGTAAGTGTGTGTGAGTGTGTATGAGTGAGTGTGTTAGAGTGTGCATGAGTGTGTGCGAGTGTGTATGAGTAAGTGTGGGCGAGTGTGTGTGTGCAACTGTGTATGAGTGAGTGTGTGCAAGTGAGTGTGTGTGAGTGTGCGTGAGTGTGTGCGAGTGTGCGTGTGAGTGTGTGCGAGTGTGTATGAGGGTGTGTGTGGGTGTGTGTGCGAGTGTGTGCGAGTGTGTGTGTGCGAGTGTGTATGAGTGAGTGAGTGCGAGTGTGCTCAAGTGTGTGTACAAGTGTGTGCAAATGTGTGCATGCGAGTGTGTGCGAGTGTGTGCGAGTGCGTATGAGTGAGTGTGTGCAAATGTTTGCGAGTGTGTGTGAGTGTGTGTGAGTGAGTGTGAGTGAGTGTGTGGGAGTGTGTGGGAGTAAGTGTGTGTGAGTGTGTATGAGTGAGTGTGTTAGAGTGTGTATGAGTAAGTGTGTGCGAGTGTGTATGAGTGAGTGTGTGCGACTGTGTATGAGTGAGTGTGTGCAAGTGAGTGTGTGTGAGTGTGCGTGAGTGTGTGCGAGTGAGTGTGTGTGAGTGTGCATGAGTGTGTGCGAGTGTGTGTGTGTGAGGTTGTGCGAGTGTGTGCAAGTGAGAGTGTGCGAGTGTGTGTGAGTGAGTGTGTGCGAGTGTGTATGAGCCAGCGTGTGCGAGTGTGTGCTAGTGTGTGTGTGCGAGTGTGTATGAGTGAGTGAGTGTGAGTGTGCTCGAGTGTGTGTACAAGTGTGTGCAAATGTGTGCATGCGAGTGTGTGCGAATGTGTGCGAGAGCATATGAATGAGTGTGTGCGAGTGTTTGCGAGTGTGTGTGAGTGTGTGTGAGTGAGTGAGTGTGAATGAGTGTGTGTGAGTAAGTGTGTGTGAGTGTGTATGAGTGAGTGTGTTAGAGTGTGCGTGAGTGTGTGCGAGTGTGTATGAGTGAGTGTGTGCGAGTGTGTATGAGTGAGTGTGTGCGACTGTGTATGGGTGAGTGTGTGCAAGTGAGTGTGAGTGTGCGTGAGTGTGTGCGAGTGAGTGTGTGCGAGTGTGCGTAAGTGTGTGCGAGTGTGTGTGTGAGGTTGTGTGAGTGTGTGCGAGTGTGTGCGAGTGAGTGTGTGCGAGTGTGTGTGAGTGAGTGTGTGCGAGTGTGTATGAGCCAGAGTGTGCGAGTGTGTGCTAGTGTGTGTGTGCGAGTGTGTATGAGTGAGTGTGTGCGAGTGTGTGCGTGTGACTGAGTGTGTGTGTGTGTGTGCGAGTGTGTGCGTGTGACTGAGTGTGTGTGAGTGTGTACGAGTGTTTGCGAGTGTGTGTGAGTGTGTATGAGTGAGTGTGTGCGAGTGTGTGTGTACCAGTGTGTGTGTACCAGTGTGTGTGAGTGTGTGCGAGTGTGCGCGAGTGTGTGTGTGCGAGTGTGTATGAGTGAGTGTTTGCGAGTGTTTGCGAGTGTGTGCGAGTGAGTGCGAGTGAGTATGTGCGAGTGAGTGCGAGTGAGTATGTGCGAGTGAGTGTGTGCCATTGTGTTTGAGTAAGTGTGTGCAGGTGTGTGTGAGTGAGTGTGTGCGAGTGTGTGTGAGTGTGCATGAGTGAATGTGTGAGAGTGGGTGCGAGTGTGTGCGAGTGAATGTGAGTGAGTGCGAGTGTGTGCGAGTGTGTGCAAGTGAGTGAGTGAGTGAGAGTGTGTGCGAGTGTGTTTGAGTGTGTATGAGTGAGTGTGTGCGAGTGTGCCCGAGTGTGTGCGTGTGAGTGTTTGTGTGTGTGAGTATGTGCGTGTGTGCGAGTGTGTGCGAGTGTGTGTGAGTGAGTGTGTGCGAGTGTGTGTGAGTGAGTGTGTGCGAGTGTGTATGAGTTAGTGTGTGCGAGTGTGTGTGTGCGGGTGTGTGTGAGAGTGTGTGCGAGTTTGTGTGTGTGAGTGTGTATGAGTGAGTGTGTGCGAGTGTGCTTGAGTGTGTATGCGAGTGTGTGCATGTGTGTGCGAGTGTGTGCGAGTGTGTGGGTGTGAGTGTGTATGATTGAGTTTGTGAGTGTGTATGAGTGAGTGTGTGCGAGTGTGCACTAGTGTGTGTGTTCGAGTGTGTGCCCGTGTGTGTGAGTGTGTGTGTCTGTGTGTGTGCGAGTGTGTATGAGTGAGTGTGTGCGAGTGTGTGTGTGCAAATTTGTGCGAGTGTGTGTGCGAGTGTGCGTTTGCGAGTCTGTATGAGTGAGTGTGTGCGAGTGTGTATGAGTAAGTGTGTGCGAGTGTGCTCGAGTGTGTGTACAAGTGTGTGCAAATGTGTGCATGCGAGTGTGTGCGAGTGCGTATGAGTGAGTGTGTGCAAATGTTTGCGAGTGTGTGTGAGTGTGTGTGAGTGAGTGTGAGTGAGTGTGTGGGAGTGTGTGGGAGTAAGTGTGTGTGAGTGTGTATGAGTGATTGTGTGCGACTGTGTATGAGTGAGTGTGTGCAAGTGAGTGTGTGTGAGTGTGCGTGAGTGTGTGCGAGTGAGTGTGTGTGAGTGTGCATGAGTGTGTGCGAGTGTGTGTGTGAGGTTGTGCGAGTGTGTGCAAGTGAGAGTGTGCGAGTGTGTTAGTGAGTGTGTGCGAGTGTGTATGAGCCAGCGTGTGCGAGTGTGTGCTAGTGTGTGTGTGCTAGTGTGTATGAGTGAGTGAGTGCGAGTGTGCTCGAGTGTGTGTACAAGTGTGTGCAAATGTGTGCATGCGAGTGTGTGCGAATGTGTGCGAGTGAATATGAATGAGTGTGTGCGAGTGTTTGCGAGTGTGTGTGAGTTTGTGTGAGTGAGTGTGAATGAGTGTGTGTGAGTAAGTGTGTGTGAGTGTGTATGAGTGAGTGTGTTAGAGTGTGCGTGAGTGTGTGCGAGTGTGTATGAGTGAGTGTGTGTGAGTGTGTATGAGTGAGTGTGTGCGACTGTGTATGGGTGAGTGTGTGCAAGTGAGTGTGAGTGTGCGTGAGTGTGTGCGAGTGAGTGTGTGCGAGTGTGCGTAAGTGTGTGCGAGTGTGTGTGTGAGGTTGTGTGAGTGTGTGCGAGTGTGTGCGAGTGAGTGTGTGCTAGTGTGTGTGAGTGAGTGTGTGCGAGTGTGTATGAGCCAGCGTGTGCGAGTGTGTGCTAGTGTATGTGTGCGAGTGTGTATGAGTGAGTGTGTGCGAGTGTGTGCGTGTGACTGAGTGTGTGTGAGTGTGTGCGAGTGTGTGCGTGTGACTGAGTGTGTGTGAGTGTGTACGAGTGTTTGCGAGTGTGTGTGAGTGTGTATGAGTGAGTGTGTGCGAGTGTGTGTGTACCAGTGTGTGTGTACCAGTGTGTGTGAGTGTGTGCGAGTGTGCGCAAGTGTGTGTGTGCGAGTGTGTATGAGTGAGTGTTTGCGAGTGTTTGCGAGTGTGTGCGAGTGAGTGCGAGTGAGTATGTGCGAGTGAGTGCGAGTGAGTATGTGCGAGTGAGTGTGTGCCATTGTGTTTGAGTAAGTGTGTGCAGGTGTGTATGAGTGAGTGTGTGCGAGTGTGTGTGAGTGTGCATGAGTGAATGTGTGAGAGTGGGTGCGAGTGTGTGCGAGTGAATGTGAGTGAGTGCGAGTGTGTGCGAGTGTGTGCAAGTGAGTGAGTGAGTGAGAGTGTGTGCGAGTGTGTATGAGTGAGTGTGTGCGAGTGTGCCCGAGTGTGTGCGTGTGAGTGTATGTGTGTGTAAGTATGTGCGTGTGTGCGAGTGTGTGCGAGTGTGTGTGAGTGAGTGTGTGCGAGTGTGTGTGCGAGTGTGTGCGAGTGTGTATGAGTTAGTGTGTGCGAGTGTGTGTGTGCGGGTGTGTGTGAGAGTGTGTGCGAGTTTGTGTGTGTGAGTGTGTATGAGTGAGTGTGTGCGAGTGTGCTTGAGTGTGTGTGTGAGTGTGTGCGTGTGTGTGCTAGTGTGTGCGAGTGTGTGGGTGTGAGTGTGTATGATTGAGTTTGTGAGTGTGTATGAGTGAGTGTGTGCGAGTGTGCACTAGTGTGTGTGTGCGAGTGTGTGCCAGTGTGTGTGAGTGTGTGTGACTGTGTGTGTGCGAGTGTGTATGAGTGAGTGTGTGCGAGTGTGTGTGTGCAAATTTGTGCGAGTGTGTGTGCGAGTGTGCGTGTGCGAGTCTGTATGAGTGAGTGTGTGCGAGTGTGTATGAGTAAGTGTGTGCGAGTGTGCGTGAGTGTGTGTGTGCGATTGTGTGCCAGTGTGTACGAGTGTGTGCAACTGTGTGTGTTCGAGTGTGTGAGTGTATGCCAGTGTTTGTGCGAGTGTGTGTGCGAGCGAACGTGTGCGAGTGAATGTGTGCGAGTGTATGTGTGAGAGTGTGTACGAGTGAGTGTGTGCAAGTGTGTGTGTGTGTGAGTGTCTGTGTGTGAGTGTGTATGAGTGAGTGTGCGCGAGTGTGTGTGTGCGAGTGTGTGCATACGAGTGCATGCGAGTGCATGCGATTGTGTGCAAGTGTGTGTGCGAGTGTGTGCGAGTGTGTGCGAGTGAGTGAGTGTGTGAGTGTTTGCGAGTGTGTGCAAGTGTATGCGAGTGTGTGTGAGTGTGTATGAGTGAGTGTGTGTGAGTGTGTGCGAGTGTGCTTGAGTGTGTCTGTACGAGTGTCTGTGAGCGTGTGCGTGTGAGTGTGTGCGAGTGTGTGCGTGCGAGTGTGTGCGAGTGTGCATGATTGTGCACGAGTGTGCACGAGTGTGCACGAGTGTGTGCGAGTGTGTGTGTATGAGTGAATGAGAATGAGTGTGTGTGTGCAAGTGTGTGCGAGTGTGCGCATGCGAGTGAGTGCATTTGCATGTGATTGTGTTTGAGTGTGTGCGAGTGTGTGCAAGTGTGTGTGCGAGTGTGTATAAGTGAGTGTGTGTGAGTGTGCGTGAGTAAGTGTGCGTGAGTGTATGCGAGTGTGTGCAAGTGTGAGTGAGTGTGTGTGAGTGTGTATGAGTGAGTGTGTGCGAGTGTGTTTATGAGTGTGTATGAGTGAGTGTGTGCGAGTGTGTATGAGTGTGTTTGAGTGAGTGTGTGTGAGTGTGTGCGAGTGTGTGTGCGAGTGTGTGTGAGTGAGTGTGTGCGAGTGTTCTCGAGTGTGTCTGTACGAGTGTGTGCGTACGATTGCGTGCGAGTGTGTGTGAGTGTGTGCGAGTGTGTGCGTGCGAGTGTGCGTGAGTGTGCATGAGTGTGCGAATGTGTATGAGTGTGTATGAGTGAGTGTGTGCGAGTGTGTGTGAGTGTGTGCGAGAGTGTGTGCGCATGTGAGCGAGTGTGTGCGAGTGTGTATGAGTGAGTGTGCGCGAGTGTGTGCAAGTGTGCACGAGGGGGTGTGAGTGAGTGAGTGTGTGTGTGTGTGAATGTGTGCGAGTGTGTGCGAGTGTGTATGACTGAGTGTGTGTGAGTGTGTGCATGTGAGTGAGTGAATATGTGTGAGTGTGTATGAGTGTTTGTGAGTGTTTGTGAGTGTGTGCGAGTGTGTGGGTGGAGTGTGTATGAGTGAGTGTGTGCGAGTGTGTGTGCGAGTGTGTGTGTGCGAGTGTGTATGAGTGAGTGTGTGTGAATGTGCGTGAGTGAGTTTGTGCGAGTGTGTGTGAATGTGTGGAAGTGTGTGCGAGTGAGTTAGTGTGAGTGAGTGTGTGCGAGTGTGTTTAAGTATGTATGAGTGAGTGTGTGTGAGCGTTTGTGATTGTGTGTGAGTGTGCACGAGTGTGTGTACAAGTGTGTGCAAATGTGTGCATGAGAGTGTGTGCGAGTGTGTGCGAGTACGTATGAGTGAGTGTGTGCGAGTGTTTGTGAGTGTGTGTGAGTGTGTGTGAGTGAGTGTGAGTGAGTGTGTGGGAGTGTGTGGGAGTAAGTGTGTGTGAGTGTGTATGAGTGAGTGTGTTAGAGTGTGCGTGAGTGTGTACGAGTGTGTATGAGTAAGTGTGTGCGAGTGTGTATGAGTGAGTGTGTGCGACTGTGTATGAGTGAGTGTGTGCAAGTGAGTGTGTGTGAGTGTGCGTGAGTGTGTGCGAGTGAGTGTGTGTGAATGTGCATGAGTGTGTGCGAGTGTGTGTGTGTGAGGTTGTGCGAGTGCAAATGTTTGCGAGTGTGTGTGAGTGTGTGTGAGTGAGTGTGAGTGAGTGTGTGGGAGTGTGTGGGAGTAAGTGTGTGTGAGTGTGTATGAGTGAGTGTGTTAGAGTGTGCGTGAGTGTGTGCGAGTGTGTATGAGTAAGTGTGTGCGAGTGTGTATGAGTGAGTGTGTGCGACTGTGTATGAGTGAGTGTGTGCAAGTGAGTGTGTGTGAGTGTGCGTGAGTGTGTGCGAGTGAGTGTGTGTGAGTGTGCATGAGTGTGTGCGAGTGTGTGTGTGAGGTTGTGCGAGTGTGTGCAAGTGAGAGTGTGCGAGTGTGTGTGAGTGAGTGTGTGCGAGTGTGTATGAGCCAGCGTGTGCGAGTGTGTGCTAGTGTGTGTGTGCGAGTGTGTATGAGTGAGTGAGTGCGAGTGTGCTCGAGTGTGTGTACAAGTGTGTGCAAATGTGTGCATGCGAGTGTGTGCGAATGTGTGCGAGTGCATATGAATGAGTGTGTGCGAGTGTTTGCGAGTGTGCGTGAGTGTGTGTGAGTGAGTGTGAATGAGTGTGTGTGAGTAAGTGTGTGTGAGTGTGTATGAGTGAGTGTGTTAGAGTCTGCGTGAGTGTGTGCGAGTGTGTATGAATGAGTGTGTGCGAGTGTGTATGAGTGAGTGTGTGCGACTGTGTATGGGTGAGTGTGTGCAAGTGAGTGTGAGTGTGCGTGAGTGTGTGCGAGTGAGTGTGTGCGAGTGTGCGTAAGTGTGTGCGAGTGTGTGTGTGAGGTTGTGCGAGTGTGTGCGAGTGAGTGTGTGCGAGTGTGTGTGAGTGTGTGCAAGTGTGCATGACTGTGTATGAGTGAGCATGTGCGAGTGTGTGTTTGTGAGTGGGTGCGAGTGTGTATGAGTCAGCGTGTGCGAGTGTTTGCTAGTGTGTTTGTGCGAGTGTGTGCGAGTGTTTGCGAGTGTGTGCTAGTGTGTGTGCGAGTGTGTGCGAGTGTATGTGAGTGTGTGCGATGAGTGTGTGCGAGTGTGCATGAGTGTGTATGAGTGAGTGTGTGCAAGTGTGTATGAGTGAGTGTGTGTGAGTGTGTGCGAGTGTGTGCGAGTGAGTGTGTGCAAGTGTTTATGAGTGAGTGTGTGCGAGTGTGTATGAGTGAATTTGTGCAACTGTGTGCGAGTGTGTGTGAGTGAGTGTGTGGGAGTGTGTGTGAGTGTGTGCGAGTGTGTGAGTGTGCGTGCGAGTGTGTGCGAGTGTGTATGAGGGTGTGTGTGCGAGTGTGTGAGAGTGTGTGTGTGCGAGTGTGTATGAGTGAGTGAGTGTGAGTGTGCTCGAGTGTGTGTGCGAGTCTATGCAAATGTGTTCATGCGAGTGTGTGCGAGTGAGTGCGAGTGGGTAAGAGTGAGTGTGTGTGAGTGTTTGCGAGTGTGTGTGAGTGTGTTTGAATGTGTGTGAGTGATTGTGTGGGAGTGTGTGTGAGTGTGTATGAGTGAGTGTGTGCAAGTGTGCATGAGTGTGTGCGAGTGTGTGTGAGTGAGTGTGTGCGAGCATGCATGAGTGAGTGTGTGCGAGTGTGTATGAGTGAGTGTGTGTGTGTGAGTGTGTGCAAGTGTGTGCGAGTGTGTGCAAGTGTGTGTGAGTGTGTGCAAGTGAGTGTGTGCAAGTGTGTATGAGTGAGTGTGTGCGAGTGAGTGTGTGCGAGTGTGTATGATTGAATGTGTGCAACTGTGTGCGAGTGTGTGGGAGTGAGTGTGTGGGAGTGTGTGTGAGTGTGCGTGCGAGTGTGTGCGAGTGTGTATGAGGGTGTGTGTGGGTGTGTGTGCGAATGTGTATGAGTGAGTGAGTGTGCTCAAGTGTGTGTGCGAGTCTGTGCAAATGTGTGCATGCGAGTGTGTGCAAGTGGGTATGAGTGAGTGTGTGTGAGTGTTTGCGAGTGTGTGTGAGTGTGCGTGAGTGTGTGCGAGTGTGTATGAGTGAGTATGTGCGAGAGTGTATGAGTGAGTGTGTGCGACTGTGTATGAGTGAGTGTGTGCGAGTGAGTGCGTGTGAGTTTGTGTGAGTGTGTGCGAGTGTGTGTGAGGTTGTGCGAGTGTGTGCGAGTGAGTGTGTGTGAGTGTGTGTGAGTGTGCATGACTGTGTATGAGTGAGTGTGTGCGAGTGTGTGTGAGTGAGTGTGTATGAGTGATTGTGTGCGAGTGTGCTTGAGTGTGTGTTCGAGTGTGTGCGTGTGTGTGCGAGTGTGTGCGAGTGTGTGGGTGTGAGTGTGTATGATTGAGTTTGTGAGTGTGTATGAGTGAGTGTGTGCGAGTGTGCACTAGTGTGTGTGTGCGAGTGTGTGCCAGTGTGTGTGAGTGTGTGCGACTGTGTGTGTGCGAGTGTGTATGAGTGAGTGTGTGCGAGTGTGTGTGTGCAAATTTGTGCGAGTGTGTGTGCGAGTGTGCGAGTCTGTATGAGTAAGTGTGTGCGAGTGTGTATGAGTAAGTGTGTGCGAGTGTGCGTGAGTGTGTGTGTGCGATTGTGTGCCAGTGTGTGCGAGTGTGTGCAACTGTGTGTGTTCGAGTGTGTGAGTGTGTGCCAGTGTTTGTGCGAGTGTGTGTGCGAGTTTGTGTGCGAACGTGTGCGAGTGAATGTGTGCGAGTGTATGTGTGAGAGTGTGTACGAGTGAGTGTGTGCGAGTGTGTGTGTGTGAGTGTCTGTGTGTGAGTGTGTATGAGTGAGTGTGCGCGAGTGTGTGTGTGCGAGTGTGTGCGAGTGTGTGCATACGAGTGCATGCGAGTGCATGCGATTGTGTGCAAGTGTGTGTGCGAGTGTGTGCGAGTGTGTGCGAGTGAGTGAGTGTGTGAGTGTTTGCGAGTGTGTGCAAGTGTATGCGAGTGTGTGTGAGTGTGTATGAGTGAGTGTGTGTGAGTGTGTGCGAGTGTGCTTGAGTGTGTCTGTACGAGTGTCTGTGAGCGTGTGCGTGTGAGTGTGTGCGAGTGTGTGCGTGCGAGTGTGTGCGAGTGTGCATGAGTGTGCACGAGTGTGCGCGAGTGTGTGCGAGTGTGTGTGTATGAGTGAATGAGAATGAGTGTGTGTGTGCAAGTGTGTGCGAGTGTGCGCATGCGAGTGAGTGCATTTGCATGTGATTGTGTTTGAGTGTGTGCGAGTGTGTGCAAGTGTGTGTGCGAGTGTGTATAAGTGAGTGTGTGTGAGTGTGCGTGAGTAAGTGTGCGTGAGTGTATGCGAGTGTGTGCAAGTGTGAGTGAGTGTGTGTGAGTGTGTATGAGTGAGTGTGTGCGAGTGTGTATGAGTGTGTATGAGTGAGTGTGTGCGAGTGTGTATGAGTGTGTTTGAGTGAGTGTGTGCGAGTGTGTGCGAGTGTGTGTGCGAGTGTGTGTGAGTGAGTGTGTGCGAGTGTTCTCGAGTGTGTCTGTACGAGTGTGTGCGTACGATTGCGTGCGAGTGTGTGTGAGTGTGTGCGAGTGTGTGCGTGCGAGTGTGCGTGAGTGTGCATGAGTGTGCGAATGTGTATGAGTGTGTATGAGTGAGTGTGTGCGAGTGTGTGTGAGTGTGTGCGAGAGTGTGTGCGCATGTGAGCGAGTGTGTGCGAGTGTGTATGAGTGAGTGTGTGCGAGTGTGTGCAAGTGTGCACGAGGGTGTGTGAGTGAGTGAGTGTGTGTGTGTGTGAATGTGTGCGAGTGTGTGCGAGTGTGTATGACTGAGTGTGTGTGAGTGTGTGCATGTGAGTGAGTGAATATGTGTGAGTGTGTATGAGTGTTTGTGAGTGTTTGTGAGTGTGTGCGAGTGTGTGGGTGGAGTGTGTATGAGTGAGTGTGTGCGAGTGTGTGTGCGAGTGTGTGTGTGCGAGTGTGTATGAGTGAGTGTGTGTGTGAATGTGCGTGAGTGAGTTTGTGCGAGTGTATGTGAATGTGTGGAAGTGTGTGCGAGTGAGTTAGTGTGAGTGAGTGTATGCGAGTGTGTTTAAGTGTGTGCGAGTGTGCGCGAGTGTGTATGAGTGAGTGTGTGTGAGCGTTTGTGATTGTGTGTGAGTGTGCACGAGTGTGTGTACAAGTGTGTGCAAATGTGTGCATGAGAGTGTGTGCGAGTGTGTGCGAGTACGTATGAGTGAGTGTGTGTGAGTGTTTGTGAGTGTGTGTGAGTGTGTGTGAGTGAGTGTGAGTGAGTGTGTGGGAGTGTGTGGGAGTAAGTGTGTGTGAGTGTGTATGAGTGAGTGTGTTAGAGTGTGCATGAGTGTGTGCGAGTGTGTATGAGTAAGTGTGGGCGAGTGTGTATGAGTGAGTGTGTGCGACTGTGTATGAGTGAGTGTGTGTGAGTGTGCGTGAGTGTGTGCGAGTGTGCGTGTGAGTGTGTGCGAGTGTGTATGAGGGTGTGTGTGGGTGTGTGTGCGAGTGTGTGCGAGTGTGTGTGTGCGAGTGTGTATGAGTGAGTGAGTGCGAGTGTGCTCATGTGTGTGTACAAGTGTGTGCAAATGTGTGCATGCGAGTGTGTGCGAGTGTGTGCAAGTGCGTATGAGTGAGTGTGTGCAAATGTTTGCGAGTGTGTGTGAGTGTGTGTGAGTGAGTGTGAGTGAGTGTGTGGGAGTGTGTGGGAGTAAGTGTGTGTGAGTGTGTATGAGTGAGTGTGTTAGAGTGTGCGTGAGTGTGTGCGAGTGTGTATGAGTAAGTGTGTGCGAGTGTGTATGAGTGAGTGTGTGCTACTGTGTATGAGTGAGTGTGTGCAAGTGAGTGTGTGTGAGTGTGTGTGAGTGTGTGCGAGTGAGTGTGTGTGAGTGTGCGTAAGTGTGTGCGAGTGTGTGTGTGAGGTTGTGCGAGTGTGTGCGAGTGTGTGCGAGTGAGTGTGTGCGAGTGTGTGTGAGTGTGTGCAAGTGTGCATGACTGTGTATGAGTGAGCATGTGCGAGTGTGTGTTTGTGAGTGAGTGCGAGTGTGTATGAGTCAGCGTGTGCGAGTGTTTGCTAGTGTGTTTGTGCGAGTGTGTGCGAGTGTTTGCGAGTGTGTGCTAGTGTGTGTGCGAGTGTGTGCGAGTGTATGTGAGTGTGTGCGATGAGTGTGTGCGAGTGTGCACGAGTGTGTATGAGTGAGTGTGTGCAAGTGTGTATGAGTGAGTGTGTGTGAGTGTGTGCGAGTGTGTGCGAGTGAGTGTGTGCAAGTGTTTATGAGTGAGTGTGTGCGAGTGTGTATGAGTGAATTTGTGCAACTGTGTGCGAGTGTGTGTGAGTGAGTGTGTGGGAGTGTGTGTGAGTGTGTGCGAGTGTGTGAGTGTGCGTGCGAGTGTGTGCGAGTGTGTATGAGGGTGTGTGTGCGAGTGTGTGAGAGTGTGTGTGTGCGAGTGTGTATGAGTGAGTGAGTGTGAGTGTGCTCGAGTGTGTGTGCGAGTCTATGCAAATGTGTTCATGCGAGTGTGTGCGAGTGAGTGCGAGTGGGTAAGAGTGAGTGTGTGTGAGTGTTTGCGAGTGTGTGTGAGTGTGTTTGAATGTGTGTGAGTGATTGTGTGGGAGTGTGTGTGAGTGTGTATGAGTGAGTGTGTGCAAGTGTGCATGAGTGTGTGCGAGTGTGTGTGAGTGAGTGTGTGCGAGCATGCATGAGTGAGTGTGTGCGAGTGTGTATGAGTGAGTGTGTGTGTGTGAGTGTGTGCAAGTGTGTGCGAGTGTGTGCAAGTGTGTGTGAGTGTGTGCAAGTGAGTGTGTGCAAGTGTGTATGAGTGAGTGTGTGCGAGTGAGTGTGTGCGAGTGTGTATGATTGAATGTGTGCAACTGTGTGCGAGTGTGTGGGAGTGAGTGTGTGGGAGTGTGTGTGAGTGTGCGTGCGAGTGTGTGCGAGTGTGTATGAGGGTGTGTGTGGGTGTGTGTGCGAATGTGTATGAGTGAGTGAGTGTGCTCAAGTGTGTGTGCGAGTCTGTGCAAATGTGTGCATGCGAGTGTGTGCGAGTGGGTATGAGTGAGTGTGTGTGAGTGTTTGCGAGTGTGTGTGAGTGTGCGTGAGTGTGTGCGAGTGTGTATGAGTGAGTATGTGCGAGAGTGTATGAGTGAGTGTGTGCGACTGTGTATGAGTGAGTGTGTGCGAGTGAGTGCGTGTGAGTTTGTGTGAGTGTGTGCGAGTGTGTGTGAGGTTGTGCGAGTGTGTGCGAGTGAGTGTGTGTGAGTGTGTGTGAGTGTGCATGACTGTGTATGAGTGAGTGTGTGCGAGTGTGTGTGAGTGAGTGTGTATGAGTGATTGTGTGCGAGTGTGCTTGAGTGTGTGTTCGAGTGTGTGCGTGTGTGTGCGAGTGTGTGCGAGTGTGTGGGTGTGAGTGTGTATGATTGAGTTTGTGAGTGTGTATGAGTGAGTGTGTGCGAGTGTGCACTAGTGTGTGTGTGCGAGTGTGTGCCAGTGTGTGTGAGTGTGTGCGACTGTGTGTGTGCGAGTGTGTATGAGTGAGTGTGTGCGAGTGTGTGTGTGCAAATTTGTGCGAGTGTGTGTGCGAGTGTGCGAGTCTGTATGAGTAAGTGTGTGCGAGTGTGTATGAGTAAGTGTGTGCGAGTGTGCGTGAGTGTGTGTGTGCGATTGTGTGCCAGTGTGTGCGAGTGTGTGCAACTGTGTGTGTTCGAGTGTGTGAGTGTGTGCCAGTGTTTGTGCGAGTGTGTGTGCGAGTTTGTGTGCGAACGTGTGCGAGTGAATGTGTGCGAGTGTATGTGTGAGAGTGTGTACGAGTGAGTGTGTGCGAGTTTGTGTGTGTGAGTGTCTGTGTGTGAGTGTGTATGAGTGAGTGTGCGCGAGTGTGTGTGTGCGAGTGTGTGCGAGTGTGTGCATACGAGTGCATGCGAGTGCATGCGATTGTGTGCAAGTGTGTGTGCGAGTGTGTGCGAGTGTGTGCGAGTGAGTGAGTGTGTGAGTGTTTGCGAGTGTGTGCAAGTGTATGCGAGTGTGTGTGAGTGTGTATGAGTGAGTGTGTGTGAGTGTGTGCGAGTGTGCTTGAGTGTGTCTGTACGAGTGTCTGTGAGCGTGTGCGTGTGAGTGTGTGCGAGTGTGTGCGTGCGAGTGTGTGCGAGTGTGCATGAGTGTGCACGAGTGTGCGCGAGTGTGTGCGAGTGTGTGTGTATGAGTGAATGAGAATGAGTGTGTGTGTGCAAGTGTGTGCGAGTGTGCGCATGCGAGTGAGTGCATTTGCATGTGATTGTGTTTGAGTGTGTGCGAGTGTGTGCAAGTGTGTGTGCGAGTGTGTATAAGTGAGTGTGTGTGAGTGTGCGTGAGTAAGTGTGCGTGAGTGTATGCGAGTGTGTGCAAGTGTGAGTGAGTGTGTGTGAGTGTGTATGAGTGAGTGTGTGCGAGTGTGTATGAGTGTGTATGAGTGAGTGTGTGCGAGTGTGTATGAGTGTGTTTGAGTGAGTGTGTGCGAGTGTGTGCGAGTGTGTGTGCGAGTGTGTGTGAGTGAGTGTGTGCGAGTGTTCTCGAGTGTGTCTGTACGAGTGTGTGCGTACGATTGCGTGCGAGTGTGTGTGAGTGTGTGCGAGTGTGTGCGTGCGAGTGTGCGTGAGTGTGCATGAGTGTGCGAATGTGTATGAGTGTGTATGAGTGAGTGTGTGCGAGTGTGTGTGAGTGTGTGCGAGAGTGTGTGCGCATGTGAGCGAGTGTGTGCGAGTGTGTATGAGTGAGTGTGTGCGAGTGTGTGCAAGTGTGCACGAGGGTGTGTGAGTGAGTGAGTGTGTGTGTGTGTGAATGTGTGCGAGTGTGTGCGAGTGTGTATGACTGAGTGTGTGTGAGTGTGTGCATGTGAGTGAGTGAATATGTGTGAGTGTGTATGAGTGTTTGTGAGTGTTTGTGAGTGTGTGCGAGTGTGTGGGTGGAGTGTGTATGAGTGAGTGTGTGCGAGTGTGTGTGCGAGTGTGTGTGTGCGAGTGTGTATGAGTGAGTGTGTGTGTGAATGTGCGTGAGTGAGTTTGTGCGAGTGTATGTGAATGTGTGGAAGTGTGTGCGAGTGAGTTAGTGTGAGTGAGTGTATGCGAGTGTGTTTAAGTGTGTGCGAGTGTGCGCGAGTGTGTATGAGTGAGTGTGTGTGAGCGTTTGTGATTGTGTGTGAGTGTGCACGAGTGTGTGTACAAGTGTGTGCAAATGTGTGCATGAGAGTGTGTGCGAGTGTGTGCGAGTACGTATGAGTGAGTGTGTGTGAGTGTTTGTGAGTGTGTGTGAGTGTGTGTGAGTGAGTGTGAGTGAGTGTGTGGGAGTGTGTGGGAGTAAGTGTGTGTGAGTGTGTATGAGTGAGTGTGTTAGAGTGTGCATGAGTGTGTGCGAGTGTGTATGAGTAAGTGTGGGCGAGTGTGTATGAGTGAGTGTGTGCGACTGTGTATGAGTGAGTGTGTGTGAGTGTGCGTGAGTGTGTGCGAGTGTGCGTGTGAGTGTGTGCGAGTGTGTATGAGGGTGTGTGTGGGTGTGTGTGCGTGTGTGTGCGAGTGTGTGTGTGCGAGTGTGTATGAGTGAGTGAGTGCGAGTGTGCTCGAGTGTGTGTACAAGTGTGTGCAAATGTGTGCATGCGAGTGTGTGCGAGTGTGTGCAAGTGCGTATGAGTGAGTGTGTGCAAATGTTTGCGAGTGTGTGTGAGTGTGTGTGAGTGAGTGTGAGTGAGTATGTGGGAGTGTGTGGGAGTAAGTGTGTGTGAGTGTGTATGAGTGAGTGTGTTAGAGTGTGCGTGAGTGTGTGCGAGTGTGTATGAGTAAGTGTGTGCGAGTGTGTATGAGTGAGTGTGTGCGACTGTGTATGAGTGAGTGTGTGCAAGTGAGTGTGTGTGAGTGTGCGTGAGTGTGTGCGAGTGAGTGTGTGTGAGTGTGCATGAGTGTGTGCGAGTGTGTGTGTGTGAGCTTGTGCGAGTGTGTGCAAGTGAGAGTGTGCGAGTGTGTGTGAGTGAGTGTGTGCGAGTGTGTATGAGCCAGCGTGTGCGAGTGTGTGCTAGTGTGTGTGTGCGAGTGTGTATGAGTGAGTGAGTGCGAGTGTGCTCGAGTGTGTGTACAAGTGTGTGCAAATGTGTGCATGCGAGTGTGTGCGAATGTGTGCGAGTGCATATGAATGAGTGTGTGCGAGTGTTTGCGAGTGTGTGTGAGTGTGTGTGTGAGTGAGTGTGAATGAGTGTGTGTGAGTAAGTGTGTGTGAGTGTGTATGAGTGAGTGTGTTAGAGTGTGCGTGAGTGTGTGCGAGTGTGTATGAATGAGTGTGTGCGAGTGTGTATGAGTGAGTGTGTGCGACTGTGTATGGGTGAGTGTGTGCAAGTGAGTGTGAGTGTGCGTGAGTGTGTGCGAGTGAGTGTGTGCGAGTGTGCGTAAGTGTGTGCGAGTGTGTGTGTGAGGTTGTGCGAGTGTGTACGAGTGTGTGCGAGTGAGTGTGTGCGAGTGTGTGTGAGTGTGTGCAAGTTTGCATGACTGTGTATGAGTGAGCATGTGCGAGTGTGTGTTTGTGAGTGAGTGCGAGTGTGTATGAGTCAGCGTGTGCGAGTCTTTGCTAGTGTGTTTGTGCGAGTGTGTGCGAGTGTTTGCGAGTGTGTGCTAGTGTGTGTGCGAGTGTGTGCGAGTGTATGTGAGTGTGTGCGATGAGTGTGTGCGAGTGTGCACGAGTGTGTATGAGTGAGTGTGTGCAAGTGTGTATGAGTGAGTGTGTGTGAGTGTGTGCGAGTGTGTGCGAGTGAGTGTGTGCAAGTGTTTATGAGTGAGTGTGTGCGAGTGTGTATGAGTGAATTTGTGCAACTGTGTGCGAGTGTGTGTGAGTGAGTGTGTGGGAGTGTGTGTGAGTGTGTGCGAGTGTGTGAGTGTGCGTGCGAGTGTGTGCGAGTGTGTATGAGGGTGTGTGTGCGAGTGTGTGCGAGTGTGTGTGTGCGAGTGTGTATGAGTGAGTGAGTGTGAGTGTGCTCGAGTGTGTGTGCGAGTCTATGCAAATGTGTGCATGCGAGTGTGTGCGAGTGAGTGCGATTGGGTAAGAGTGAGTGTGTGTGAGTGTTTGCGAGTGTGTGTGAGTGTGTTTGAATGTGTGTGAGTGAGTGTGTGGGAGTGTGTGGGAGTGTGTATGAGTGAGTGTGTGCAAGTGTGCATGAGTGTGTGCGAGTGTGTGTGAGTGAGTGTGTGCGAGCGTGCATGAGTGAGTGTGTGCGAGTGTGTATGAGTGAGTGTGTGTGTGTGAGTGTGTGCAAGTGTGTGCGAGTGTGTGCAAGTGTGTGTGAGTGTGTGCAAGTGAGTGTGTGCAAGTGTGTATGAGTGAGTGTGTGCGAGTGAGTGTGTGCGAGTGTGTATGATTGAATGTGTGCAACTGTGTGCGAGTGTGTGGGAGTGAGCGTGTGGGAGTGTGTGGGCGTGCGAGTGTGTGCGAGTGTGTATGAGGGTGTGTGTGGGTGTGTGTGCGAATGTGTATGAGTGAGTGAGTGTGCTCAAGTGTGTGTGCGAGTCTGTGCAAATGTGTGCATGCGAATGTGTGCGAGTGGGTATGAGTGAGTGTGTGTGAGTGTTTGCGAGTGTGTGTGAGTGTGCGTGAGTGTGTGCGAGTGTGTATGAGTGAGTATGTGCGAGAGTGTATGAGTGAGTGTGTGCGACTGTGTATGAGTGAGTGTGTGCGAGTGTGTGTGAGGTTGTGCGAGTGTGTGCGAGTGAGTGTGTGTGAGTGTGTGTGAGTGTGCATGACTGTGTATGAGTGAGTGTGTGCGAGTGTGTGTGAGTGAGTGTGTGCGAGTGTGTATCAGTCAGCCTGTGCGAGTGTGTGCTAGTGTGTGTGCGAGTGTGTGCGAGTGTTTGCGAGTGTGTGCTAGTTTGTGTGTGCGAGTGTGTGCGAGTGTATGCGAGTGTGTGCGATGAGTGTGTGCGAGTGTGCACGAGTGTGTATGAGTGAGTGTGTGCGAGTGTGTGCGAGTGTGAGTGCGAGTGTGTACGTGTATTTGCGAGTGTGTATGAGTGAGTGTGTGCGAGAGTGTGTGAGTGTGTGCGAGTGTGTGGAAGTGTGTGTGCAAGTGTGTGTGTATAAGCGAGTGTGCGCGAGAGTGAGTGTGCGAGTTTGTGCGTGTGTGTCCGAGTGTGTGCGAGTGTGTGTGAGAGTGTGTGCGAGTATGTGCGAGTGTGTGTGCGAGTGTGTGTACGAGTGTGTGTGTGCAAGTGTGTATGAGTGAGTGTGTGCGAGTGTGTGTGAGTGTGTGTGCGCGTGTGTGTGCGAGTGTGTATGAGTGAGTGTGTGCGAGTGTGTATGAGTGAGTGTGTGCGAGTGTGTGCGAGTGTTTGTGTGCGAGTGTGTGCCAGTGTGTGCGAGTGTGTGTGACTGTGTGTGTGCGAGTGTGTATGAGTGTGTGTGTGCGAGTGTGCACGAGTGTGTTTGTGCGAGTTTGTGCGATTGTGTGTGTGCGAGTGTGTATGAGTGAGTGTGTTCGAGTGTGTCTGAGTGAGTGTGTGCGAGTGTGCATGAGTGTGTGTGAGTGTGTGCCAGTGTGTTCGACTCTGTGTGTGCGACTGTGTGCCAGTGTTTGAGTGTGTGCCAGTGTTTGTGCGAGTGTGTGTGCGAGTGTGTGCCAGTGTTTGAGTGTGTGCCAGTGTTTGTGCGAGTGTGTGTGACTGTGTGTGTGCGAGTGTGTATGAGTGTGTGTGTGCGAGTGTGCACGAGTGTGTTTGTGCGAGTTTGTGCGATTGTGTGTGTGCGAGTGTGTATGAGTGAGTGTGTTCGAGTGTGTCTGAGTTAGTGTGTGCGAGTGTGCATGAGTGTGTGTGAGTGTGTGCCAGTGTGTGCGACTCTGTGTGTGCGACTGTGTGCCAGTGTTTGAGTGTGTGCCAGTGTTTGTGCGAGTGTGTGTGCGAGTGTGTGCCAGTGTTTGAGTGTGTGCCAGTGTTTGTGCGAGTGTGTGTGCGAGTGTGTGTGAGTGTGTGCGAGTGTGTGTGCGAGTGTGTATGAGTGAGTGTGCGCGAGTGTGTGTGTGTGCGAGTGTGTGCGTGCGAGTACGTGCAAGTGTGTGTGAGTGTGTGCGAGTGTGTATGAGTGAGTGTGTGTGTGCGAGTGTGCATGAGTTAGTGTGTGCGAGTGTGTGTGTGCGGGTGTGTGTGAGAGTGTGTGTGCGTGTGTGTGTGCGAGTGTGTATGAGTGAGTGTGTGCGAGTGTGCTCAAGTGTGTGTGCGAGTGTGTGCATGCGAGTGCATGCGAGTGTGTACGAGTGTGTGCGAGTGTGTGCGTGCGAGTGTGCACGAGTGTGCATGAGTGTGAAACAGAGTGTGCGAGTGTTCGCGAGTGTGTATCAGTGTGTGCGAGAGTGTGTGCGAGTGTGTATGAGTGAGTGTGTGCGAGAGTGTACGAGGGTGTGTGAGTGTGTGTGCGTGTGAATGTGAGCGAATGTTTGCGAGTGTGTGCGTGCGTGTGCGAGTGTGTATGAGTGAGTGTGTGCGAGTGTGTGCGTGTGACTGAGTGTGTGTGAGTGTGTGCGAGTGTGTGCGTGTGACTGAGTGTGTGTGAGTGTGTACGAGTGTTTGCGAGTGTGTATGAGTGAGTGTGTGCGAGTGTGTGTGTACCAGTGTGTGTGTACCAGTGTGTGTGAGTGTGTGCGAGTGTGCGCGAGTGTGTGTGTGCGAGTGTGTATGAGTGAGTGAGTGCGAGTGTGCTCGAGTTTGTGTACAAGTGTGTGCAAATGTGTGCATGCGAGTGTGTGCGAGTGTGTGCAAGTGCGTATGAGTGAGTGTGTGCAAATGTTTGCGAGTGTGTGTGAGTGTGTGTGAGTGAGTGTGAGTGAGTGTGTGGGAGTGAGTGGGAGTAAGTGTGTGTGAGTGTGTATGAGTGAGTGTGTTAGAGTGTGCGTGAGTGTGTGCGAGTGTGTATGAGTAAGTGTGTGCGAGTGTGTATGAGTGAGTGTGTGCGACTGTGTATGAGTGAGTGTGTGCAAGTGAGTGTGTGTGAGTGTGCGTGAGTGTGTGCGAGTGAGTGTGTGTGAGTGTGCATGAGTGTGTGCGAGTGTGTGTGTGAGGGTGTGCGAGTGTGTGCAAGTGAGAGTGTGCGAGTGTGTGTGAGTGAGTGTGTGCGAGTGTTTATGAGCCAGCATGTGCGAGTGTGTGCTAGTGTGTGTGTGCGAGTGTGTATGAGTGAGTGAGTGCGAGTGTGCTCGAGTGTGTGTACAAGTGTGTGCAAATGTGTGCATGCGAGTGTGTGCGAATGTGTGCGAGTGCATATGAATGAGTGTGTGCGAGTGTTTGCGAGTGTGTGTGAGTGTGTGTGAGTGAGTGTGAATGAGTGTGTGTGAGTGTGTGCGAGTGTGTATGAGTGAGTATGTGCAAGAGTGTATGAGTGAGTGTGTGCGACTGTGTATGAGTGAGTGTGTGTGAGTGAGTGCGTGTGAGTTTGTGTGAGTGTGTGCGAGTGTGTGTGAGCTTGTGCGAGTGTGTGCGAATGAGTGTGTGTGAGTGTGTGTGAGTGTGCATGACTGTGTATGAGTGAGTGTGTGTGAGTGTGTGTGAGTGAGTGTGTGCGAGTGTGTATGAGGGTGTGTGTGGGTGTGTGTGCGAGTGTGTGCGAGTGTGTGTGTGCGAGTGTGTATGAGT
This sequence comes from Phyllobates terribilis, assembly GCF_046119375.1. Classification (NCBI taxonomy): domain Eukaryota; kingdom Metazoa; phylum Chordata; class Amphibia; order Anura; family Dendrobatidae; genus Phyllobates; species Phyllobates terribilis. The sequence continues at coordinate 1,608,773 of NW_027362901.1, forward strand.
GAGTGAGTGCGAGTGTGCTCGAGTGTGTGTACAAGTGTGTGCAAATGTGTGCATGCGAGTGTGTGCGAGTGTGTGCAAGTGTGCACGAGGGTGTGTGAGTGAGTGAGTGTGTGTGTGTGTGAATGTGTGCGAGTGTGTGCGAGTGTGTATGACTGAGTGTGTGTGAGTGTGTGCATGTGAGTGAGTGAATATGTGTGAGTGTGTATGAGTGTTTGTGAGTGTTTGTGAGTGTGTGCGAGTGTGTGGGTGGAGTGTGTATGAGTGAGTGTGTGCGAGTGTGTGTGCGAGTGTGTGTGTGCGAGTGTGTATGAGTGAGTGTGTGTGAATGTGCGTGAGTGAGTTTGTGCGAGTGTATGTGAATGTGTGGAAGTGTGTGCGAGTGAGTTAGTGTGAGTGAGTGTGTGCGAGTGTGTTTAAGTGTGTGCGATTGTGCGCGAGTGTGTATGAGTGAGTGTGTGTGAGCGTTTGTGATTGTGTGTGAGTGTGCACGAGTGTGTGTACAAGTGTGTGCAAATGTGTGCATGAGAGTGTGTGCGAGTGTGTGCGAGTACGTATGAGTGAGTGTGTGCGAGTGTTTGTGAGTGTGTGTGAGTGTGTGTGAGTGAGTGTGAGTGAGTGTGTGGGAGTGTGTATGAGTTAGTGTGTGCGAGTGTGTGTGTGCGGGTGTGTGTGAGAGTGTGTGCGAGTTTGTGTGTGTGAGTGTGTATGAGTGATTGTGTGCGAGTGTGCTTGAGTGTGTGTGCGAGTGTGTGCGTGTGTGTGCGAGTGTGTGTGAGTGTGTGGGTGTGAGTGTGTATGATTGAGTTTGTGAGTGTGTATGAGTGAGTGTGTGCGAGTGTGCACTAGTGTGTGTGTGCGAGTGTGTGCCAGTGTGTGTGAGTGTGTGCGACTGTGTGTGTGCGAGTGTGTATGAGTGAGTGTGTGCGAGTGTGTGTGTGCAAATTTGTGCGAGTGTGTGTGCGAGTGTGCGAATCTGTATGAGTGAGTGTGTGCGAGTGTGTATGAGTAAGTGTGTGCGAGTGTGCGTGAGTGTGTGTGTGCGATTGTGTGCCAGTGTGTACGAGTGTGTGCAACTGTGTGTGTTCGAGTGTGTGAGTGTGTGCCAGTGTTTGTGCGAGTGTGTGTGCGAGTGTGTGTGCGAACGTGTGCGAGTGAATGTGTGCGAGTGTATGTGTGAGAGTGTGTACGAGTGAGTGTGTGCGAGTGTGTGTGTGTGAGTGTCTGTGTGTGAGTGTGTATGAGTGAGTGTGCTCGAGTGTGTGTGTGCGAGTGTGTGCGAGTGTGTGCATACGAGTGCATGCGAGTGCATGCGATTGTGTGCAAGTGTGTGTGCGAGTGTGTGCGAGTGTGTGCGAGTGAGTGAGTGTGTGAGTGTTTGCGAGTGTGTGCAAGTGTATGCGAGTGTGTGTGAGTGTGTATGAGTGAGTGTGTGTGAGTGTGTGCGAGTGTGCTTGAGTGTGTCTGTACGAGTGTCTGTGAGCGTGTGCGTGTGAGTGTGTGCGAGTGTGTGCATGCGAGTGTGTGCGAGTGTGCATGAGTGTGCACGAGTGTGCGCGAGTGTGTGCGAGTGTGTGTGTATGAGTGAATGAGAATGAGTGTGTGTGTGCAAGTGTGTGCGAGTGTGCGCATGCGAGTGAGTGCATTTGCATGTGATTGTGTTTGAGTGTGTGCGAGTGTGTGCAAGTGTGTGTGCGAGTGTGTATAAGTGAGTGTGTGTGAGTGTGCGTGAGTAAGTGTGCGTGAGTGTATGCGAGTGTGTGCAAGTGTGAGTGAGTGTGTGTGAGTGTGTATGAGTGAGTGTGTGCGAGTGTGTATGAGTGTGTATGAGTGAGTGTGTGCGAGTGTGTATGAGTGTGTTTGAGTGAGTGTGTGCGAGTGTGTGCGAGTGTGTGTGCGAGTGTGTGTGAGTGAGTGTGTGCGAGTGTTCTCGAGTGTGTCTGTACGAGTGTGTGCGTACGATTGCATGCGAGTGTGTGTGAGTGTGTGCGAGTGTGTGCGTGCGAGTGTGCGTGAGTGTGCATGAGTGTGCGAATGTGTATGAGTGTGTATGAGTGAGTGTGTGCGAGTGTGTGTGAGTGTGTGCGAGAGTGTGTGCGCATGTGAGCGAGTGTGTGCGAGTGTGTATGAGTGAGTGTGTGCGAGTGTGTGCAAGTGTGCACGAGGGTGTGTGAGTAAGTGAGTGTGTGTGTGTGAATGTGTGCGAGTGTGTGCGAGTGTGTATGACTGAGTGTGTGTGAGTGTGTGCATGTGAGTGAGTGAATATGTGTGAGTGTGTATGAGTGTTTGTGAGTGTTTGTGAGTGTGTGCGAGTGTGTGGGTGGAGTGTGTATGAGTGAGTGTGTGCGAGTGTGTGTGCGAGTGTGTGTGTGCGAGTGTGTATGAGTGAGTGTGTGTGAATGTGCGTGAGTGAGTTTGTGCGAGTGTATGTGAATGTGTGGAAGTGTGTGCGAGTGAGTTAGTGCGAGTGAGTGTATGCGAGTGTGTTTAAGTGTGTGCGAGTGTGCGCGAGTGTGTATGAGTGAGTGTGTGTGAGCGTTTGTGATTGTGTGTGAGTGTGCACGAGTGTGTGTACAAGTGTGTGCAAATGTGTGCATGAGAGTGTGTGCGAGTGTGTGCGAGTACGTATGAGTGAGTGTGTGCGAGTGTTTGTGAGTGTGTGTGAGTGTGTGTGAGTGAGTGTGAGTGAGTGTGTGGGAGTGTGTGGGAGTAAGTGTGTGTGAGTGTGTATGAGTGAGTGTGTTAGAGTGTGCATGAGTGTGTGCGAGTGTGTATGAGTAAGTGTGGGCGAGTGTGTATGAGTGAGTGTGTGCGACTGTGTATGAGTGAGTGTGTGCAAGTGAGTGTGTGTGAGTGTGCGTGAGTGTGTGCGAGTGTGCGTGTGAGTGTGTGCGAGTGTGTATGAGGGTGTGTGTGGGTGTGTGTGCGAGTGTGTGCGAGTGTGTGTGTGCGAGTGTGTATGAGTGAGTGAGTGCGAGTGTGCTCGAGTGTGTGTACAAGTGTGTGCAAATGTGTGCATGCGAGTGTGTGCGAGTGTGTGCAAGTGCGTATGAGTGAGTGTGTGCAAATGTTTGCGAGTGTGTGTGAGTGTGTGTGAGTGAGTGTGAGTGAGTGTGTGGGAGTGTGTGGGAGTAAGTGTGTGTGAGTGTGTATGACTGAGTGTGTTAGAGTGTGCGTGAGTGTGTGCGAGTGTGTATGAGTAAGTGTGTGCGAGTGTGTATGAGTGAGTGTGTGCGACTGTGTATGAGTGAGTGTGTGCAAGTGAGTGTGTGTGAGTGTGCGTGAGTGTGTGCGAGTGAGTGTGTGTGAGTGTGCATGAGTGTGTGCGAGTGTGTGTGTGTGAGGTTGTGCGAGTGTGTGCAAGTGAGAGTGTGCGAGTGTGTGTGAGTGAGTGTGTGCGAGTGTGTATGAGCCAGCGTGTGCGAGTGTGTGCTAGTGTGTGTGTGCGAGTGTGTATGAGTGAGTGAGTGCAAGTGTGCTCGAGTGTGTGTACAAGTGTGTGCAAATGTGTGCATGCGAGTGTGTGCGAATGTGTGCGAGTGCATATGAATGAGTGTGTGCGAGTGTTTGCGAGTGTGTGTGAGTGTGTGTGAGTGAGTGTGAATGAGTGTGTGTGAGTAATTGTGTGTGAGTGTGTATGAGTGAGTGTGTTAGAGTGTGCGTGAGTGTGTGCGAGTGTGTATGAATGAGTGTGTGCGAGTGTGCATGAGTGAGTGTGTGCGACTGTGTATGGGTGAGTGTGTGCAAGTGAGTGTGAGTGTGCGTGAGTGTGTGCGAGTGAGTGTGTGCGAGTGTGCGTAAGTGTGTGCGAGTGTGTGTGTGAGGTTGTGCGAGTGTGTACGAGTGTGTGCGAGTGAGTGTGTGCGAGTGTGTGTGAGTGTGTGCAAGTTTGCATGACTGTGTATGAGTGAGCATGTGCGAGTGTGTGTTTGTGAGTGAGTGCGAGTGTGTATGAGTCAGCGTGTGCGAGTGTTTGCTAGTGTGTTTGTGCGAGTGTGTGCGAGTGTTTGCGAGTGTGTGCTAGTGTGTGTGCGAGTGTGTGCGAGTGTATGTGAGTGTGTGCGATGAGTGTGTGCGAGTGTGCACGAGTGTGTATGAGTGAGTGTGTGCAAGTGTGTATGAGTGAGTGTGTGTGAGTGTGTGCGAGTGTGTGCGAGTCAGTGTGTGCAAGTGTTTATGAGTGAGTGTGTGCGAGTGTGTATGAGTGAATTTGTGCAACTGTGTGCGAGTGTGTGTGAGTGAGTGTGTGGGAGTGTGTGTGAGTGTGTGCGAGTGTGTGAGTGTGCGTGCGAGTGTGTGCGAGTGTGTATGAGGGTGTGTGTGCGAGTGTGTGCGAGTGTGTGTGTGCGAGTGTGTATGAGTGAGTGAGTGTGAGTGTGCTCGAGTGTGTGTGCGAGTCTATGCAAATGTGTGCATGCGAGTGTGTGCGAGTAAGTGCGAGTGGGTAAGAGTGAGTGTGTGTGAGTGTTTGCGAGTGTGTGTGAGTGTGTTTGAATGTGTGTGAGTGAGTGTGTGGGAGTGTGTGGGAGTGTGTATGAGTGAGTGTGTGCAAGTGTGCATGAGTGTGTGCGAGTGTGTGTGAGTGAGTGTGTGCGAGCGTGCATGAGTGAGTGTGTGCGAGTGTGTATGAGTGAGTGTGTGTGTGTGAGTGTGTGCAAGTGTGTGCGAGTGTGTGCAAGTGTGTGTGAGTGTGTGCAAGTGAGTGTGTGCAAGTGTGTATGAGTGAGTGTGTGCGAGTGAGTGTGTGCGAGTGTGTATGATTGAATGTGTGCAACTGTGTGCGAGTGTGTGGGAGTGAGTGTGTGGGAGTGTGTGTGAGTGGGTGTGCGAGTGTGTGCGAGTGTGTATGAGGGTGTGTGTGGGTGTGTGTGCGAATGTGTATGAGTGAGTGAGTGTGCTCAAGTGTGTGTGCCAGTCTGTGCAAATGTGTGCATGCGAATGTGTGCGAGTGGGTATGAGTGAGTGTGTGTGAGTGTTTGCGAGTGTGTGTGAGTTTGCGTGAGTGTGTGCGAGTGTGTATGAGTGAGTATGTGCGAGAGTGTATGAGTGAGTGTGTGCGACTGTGTATGAGTGAGTGTGTGCGAGTGAGTGCGTGTGAGTTTGTGTGAGTGTGTGCGAGTGTGTGTGAGGTTGTGCGAGTGTGTGCGAGTGAGTGTGTGTGAGTGTGTGTGAGTGTGCATGACTGTGTATGAGTGAGTGTGTGCGAGTGTGTGTGAGTGAGTGTGTGCGAGTGTGTATCAGTCAGCCTGTGCGAGTGTGTGCTAGTGTGTGTGCGAGTGTGTGCGAGTGTTTGCGAGTGTGTGCTAGTTTGTGTGTGCGAGTGTGTGCGAGTGTATGCGAGTGTGTGCGATGAGTGTGTGCGAGTGTGCACGAGTGTGTATGAGTGAGTGTGTGCGAGTGTGTGCGAGTGTGAGTGCGAGTGTGTACGTGTATTTGCGAGTGTGTATGAGTGAGTGTATGCGAGAGTGTGTGAGTGTGTGCGAGTGTGTGGAAGTGTGTGTGCAAGTGTGTGTGTATGAGCGAGTGTGCGCGAGAGTGAGTGTGCGAGTTTGTGCGTGTGTGTCCGAGTGTGTGCGAGTGTGTGTGAGAGTGTGTGCGAGTATGTGGGAGTGTGTGTGCGAGTGTGTGTACGAGTGTGTGTGTGCAAGTGTGTATGAGTGAGTGTGTGCGAGTGTGTGTGAGTGTGTGTGCGCGTGTGTGTGCGAGTGTGTATGAGTGAGTGTGTGCGAGTGTGTATGAGTGAGTGTGTGCGAGTGTGTGCGAGTGTTTGTGTGCGAGTGTGTGCCAGTGTGTGCGAGTGTGTGTGACTGTGTGTGTGCGAGTGTGTATGAGTGTGTGTGTGCGAGTGTGCACGAGTGTGTTTGTGCGAGTTTGTGCGATTGTGTGTGTGCGAGTGTGTATGAGTGAGTGTGTTCGAGTGTGTCTGAGTGAGTGTGTGCGAGTGTGCATGAGTGTGTGTGAGTGTGTGCCAGTGTGTGCGACTCTGTGTGTGCGACTGTGTGCCAGTGTTTGAGTGTGTGCCAGTGTTTGTGCGAGTGTGTGTGCGAGTGTGTGCCAGTGTTTGAGTGTGTGCCAGTGTTTGTGCGAGTGTGTGTGCGAGTGTGTGTGAGTGTGTGCGAGTGTGTGTGCGAGTGTGTATGAGTGAGTGTGCGCGAGTGTGTGTGTGTGCGAGTGTGTGCGTGCGAGTACGTGCAAGTGTGTGTGAGTGTGTGCGAGTGTGTATGAGTGAGTGTGTGTGTGTGCGAGTGTGCATGAGTTAGTGTGTGCGAGTGTGTGTGTGCGGGTGTGTGTGAGAGTGTGTGTGCGTGTGTGTGTGCGAGTATGTATGAGTGAGTGTGTGCGAGTGTGCTCAAGTGTGTGTGCGAGTGTGTGCATGCGAGTGCATGCGAGTGTGTACGAGTGTGTGCGAGTGTGTGCGTGCGAGTGTGCACGAGTGTGCATGAGTGTGAAACAGAGTGTGCGAGTGTTCGCGAGTGTGTATCAGTGTGTGAGAGAGTGTGTGCGAGTGTGTATGAGTGAGTGTGTGCGAGAGTGTACGAGGGTGTGTGAGTGTGTGTGCGTGTGAATGTGAGCGAATGTTTGCGAGTGTGTTCGTGCGTGTGCGAGTGTGTATGAGTGAGTGTGTGCGAGTGTGTGCGTGTGACTGAGTGTGTGTGAGTGTGTGCGAGTGTGTGCGTGTGACTGAGTGTGTGTGAGTGTGTACGAGTGTTTGCGAGTGTGTATGAGTGAGTGTGTGCGAGTCTGTGTGTACCAGTGTGTGTGTACCAGTGTGTGTGAGTGTGTGCGAGTGTGCGCGAGTGTGTGTGTGCGAGTGTGTATGAGTGAGTGAGTGCGAGTGTGCTCGAGTGTGTGTACAAGTGTGTGCAAATGTGTGCATGCGAGTGTGTGCGAGTGTGTGCAAGTGCGTATGAGTGAGTGTGTGCAAATGTTTGCGAGTGTGTGTGAGTGTGTGTGAGTGAGTGTGAGTGAGTGTGTGGGAGTGTGTGGGAGTAAGTGTGTGTGAGTGTGTATGAGTGAGTGTGTTAGAGTGTGCGTGAGTGTGTGCGAGTGTGTATGAGTAAGTGTGTGCGAGTGTGTATGAGTGAGTGTGTGCGACTGTGTATGAGTGAGTGTGTGCAAGTGAGTGTGTGTGAGTGTGCGTGAGTGTGTGCGAGTGAGTGTGTGTGAGTGTGCATGAGTGTGTGCGAGTGTGTGTGTGTGAGGTTGTGCGAGTGTGTGCAAGTGAGAGTGTGCGAGTGTGTGTGAGTGAGTGTGTGCGAGTGTTTATGAGCCAGCGTGTGCGAGTGTGTGCTAGTGTGTGTGTGCGAGTGTGTATGAGTGAGTGAGTGCGAGTGTGCTCGAGTGTGTGTACAAGTGTGTGCAAATGTGTGCATGCGAATGTGTGCGAATGTGTGCGAGTGCATATGAATGAGTGTGTGCGAGTGTTTGCGAGTGTGTGTGAGTGTGTGTGAGTGAGTGTGAATGAGTGTGTGTGAGTGTGTGCGAGTGTGTATGAGTGAGTATGTGCGAGAGTGTATGAGTGAGTGTGTGCGACTGTGTATGAGTGAGTGTGTGCGAGTGAGTGCGTGTGAGTTTGTGTGAGTGTGTGCGAGTGTGTGTGAGGTTGTGCGAGTGTGTGCGAGTGAGTGTGTGTGAGTGTGTGTGAGTGTGCATGACTGTGTATGAGTGAGTGTGTGCGAGTGTGTGTGAGTGAGTGTGTGCGAGTGTGTATGAGTGTGTGTGAGTGAGTGAGTGCGAGTGTGCTCGAGTGTGTGTACAAGTGTGTGCAAATGTGTGCATGCGAGTGTGTGCGAGTGTGTGCAAGTGTGCACGAGGGTGTGTGAGTGAGTGAGTGTGTGTGTGTGTGAATGTGTGCGAGTGTGTGCGAGTGTGTATGACTGAGTGTGTGTGAGTGTGTGCATGTGAGTGAGTGAATATGTGTGAGTGTGTATGAGTGTTTGTGAGTGTTTGTGAGTGTGTGCGAGTGTGTGGGTGGAGTGTGTATGAGTGAGTGTGTGCGAGTGTGTGTGCGAGTGTGTGTGTGCGAGTGTGTATGAGTGAGTGTGTGTGAATGTGCATGAGTGAGTTTGTGCGAGTGTATGTGAATGTGTGGAAGTGTGTGCGAGTGAGTTAGTGTGAGTGAGTGTGTGCGAGTGTGTTTAAGTGTGTGCGATTGTGCGCGAGTGTGTATGAGTGAGTGTGTGTGAGCGTTTGTGATTGTGTGTGAGTGTGCACGAGTGTGTGTACAAGTGTGTGCAAATGTGTGCATGAGAGTGTGTGCGAGTGTGTGCGAGTACGTATGAGTGAGTGTGTGCGAGTGTTTGTGAGTGTGTGTGAGTGTGTGTGAGTGAGTGTGAGTGAGTGTGTGGGAGTGTGTGGGAGTAAGTGTGTGTGAGTGTGTATGAGTGAGTGTGTTAGAGTGTGCATGAGTGTGTGCGAGTGTGTATGAGTAAGTGTGGGCGAGTGTGTATGAGTGAGTGTGTGCGACTGTGTATGAGTGAGTGTGTGCAAGTGAGTGTGTGTGAGTGTGCGTGAGTGTGTGCGAGTGTGCGTGTGAGTGTGTGCGAGTGTGTATGAGGGTGTGTGTGGGTGTGTGTGCGAGTGTGTGCGAGTGTGTGTGTGCGAGTGTGTATGAGTGAGTGAGTGCGAGTGTGCTCGAGTGTGTGTACAAGTGTGTGCAAATGTGTGCATGCGAGTGTGTGCGAGTGTGTGCAAGTGCGTATGAGTGAGTGTGTGCAAATGTTTGCGAGTGTGTGTGAGTGTGTGTGAGTGAGTGTGAGTGAGTGTGTGGGAGTGTGTGGGAGTAAGTGTGTGTGAGTGTGTATGAGTGAGTGTGTTAGAGTGTGCGTGAGTGTGTGCGAGTGTGTATGAGTAAGTGTGTGCGAGTGTGTATGATTGAGTGTGTGCGACTGTGTATGAGTGAGTGTGTGCAAGTGAGTGTGTGTGAGTGTGCGTGAGTGTGTGCGAGTGAGTGTGTGTGAATGTGCATGAGTGTGTGCGAGTGTGTGTGTGTGAGGTTGTGCGAGTGTGTGCAAGTGAGAGTGTGCGAGTGTGTGTGAGTGAGTGTGTGCGAGTGTGTATGAGCCAGCATGTGCGAGTGTGTGCTAGTGTGTGTGTGCGAGTGTGTATGAGTGAGTGAGTGCGAGTGTGCTCGAGTGTGTGTACAAGTGTGTGCAAATGTGTGCATGCGAGTGTGTGCGAATGTGTGCGAGTGCATATGAATGAGTGTGTGCGAGTGTTTGCGAGTGTGTGTGAGTGTGTGTGAGTGAGTGTGAATGAGTGTGTGTGAGTAATTGTGTGTGAGTGTGTATGAGTGAGTGTGTTAGAGTGTGCGTGAGTGTGTGCGAGTGTGTATGAATGAGTGTGTGCGAGTGTGTATGAGTGAGTGTGTGCGACTGTGTATGGGTGAGTGTGTGCAAGTGAGTGTGAGTGTGCGTGAGTGTGTGCGAGTGAGTGTGTGCGAGTGTGCGTAAGTGTGTGCGAGTGTGTGTGTGAGGTTGTGCGAGTGTGTGCGAGTGTGTGCGAGTGAGTGTGTGCGAGTGTGTGTGAGTGTGTGCAAGTGTGCATGACTGTGTATGAGTGAGCATGTGCGAGTGTGTGTTTGTGAGTGAGTGCGAGTGTGTATGAGTCAGCGTGTGCGAGTGTTTGCTAGTGTGTTTGTGCGAGTGTGTGCGAGTGTTTGCGAGTGTGTGCTAGTGTGTGTGCGAGTGTATGTGAGTGTGTGCGATGAGTGTGTGCGAGTGTGCATGAGTGTGTATGAGTGAGTGTGTGCAAGTGTGTATGAGTGAGTGTGTGTGAGTGTGTGCGAGTGTGTGCGAGTGAGTGTGTGCAAGTGTTTATGAGTGAGTGTGTGCGAGTGTGTATGAGTGAATTTGTGCAACTGTGTGCGAGTGTGTGTGAGTGAGTGTGTGGGAGTGTGTGTGAGTGTGTGCGAGTGTGTGAGTGTGCGTGCGAGTGTGTGCGAGTGTGTATGAGGGTGTGTGTGCGAGTGTGTGCGAGTGTGTGTGTGCGAGTGTGTATGAGTGAGTGAGTGTGAGTGTGCTCGAGTGTGTGTGCGAGTCTATGCAAATGTGTGCATGCGAGTGTGTGCGAGTGAGTGCGAGTGGGTAAGAGTGAGTGTGTGTGAGTGTTTGCGAGTGTGTGTGAGTGTGTTTGAATGTGTGTGAGTGAGTGTGTGGGAGTGTGTGTGAGTGTGTATGAGTGAGTGTGTGCAAGTGTGCATGAGTGTGTGCGAGTGTGTGTGAGTGAGTGTGTGCGAGCGTGCATGAGTGAGTGTGTGCGAGTGTGTATGAGTGAGTGTGTGTGTGTGAGTGTGTGCAAGTGTGTGCGAGTGTGTGCAAGTGTGTGTGAGTGTGTGCAAGTGAGTGTGTGCAAGTGTGTATGAGTGAGTGTGTGCGAGTGAGTGTGTGCGAGTGTGTATGATTGAATGTGTGCAACTGTGTGCCAGTGTGTGGGAGTGAGTGTGTGGGAGTGTGTGTGAGTGTGCATGCGAGTGTGTGCGAGTGTGTATGAGGGTGTGTGTGTGTGTGTGCGAATGTGTATGAGTGAGTGAGTGTGCTCAAGTGTGTGTGCGAGTCTGTGCAAATGTGTGCATGCGAGTGTGTGCGAGTGGGTATGAGTGAGTGTGTGTGAGTGTTTGCGAGTGTGTGTGAGTGTGCGTGAGTGTGTGCGAGTGTGTATGAGTGAGTATGTGCGAGAGTGTATGAGTGAGTGTGTGCGACTGTGTATGAGTGAGTGTGTGCGAGTGAGTGCGTGTGAGTTTGTGTGAGTATGTGCGAGTGTGTGTGAGGTTGTGCGAGTGTGTGCGAGTGAGTGTGTGTGAGTGTGTGTGAGTGTGCATGACTGTGTATGAGTGAGTGTGTGCGAGTGTGTGTGAGTGAGTGTGTGCGAGTGTGTATCAGTCAGCCTGTGCGAGTGAGTGCTAGTGTGTGTGCGAGTGTGTGCGAGTGTTTGCGAGTGTGTGCTAGTTTGTGTGTGCGAGTGTGTGCGAGTGTATGCGAGTGTGTGATGAGTGTGTGCGAGTGTGCACGAGTGTGTATGAGTGAGTGTGTGCGAGTGTGTGCGAGTGTGAGTGCGAGTGTGTACGTGTATTTGCGAGTGTGTATGAGTGAGTGTGTGCGAGAGTGTGTGAGTGTGTGCGAGTGTGTGGAAGTGTGTGTGCAAGTGTGTGTGTATGAGCGAGTGTGCGCGAGAGTGAGTGTGCGAGTTTGCGCGTGTGTGTCCGAGTGTGTGCGAGTGTGTGTGAGAGTGTGTGCGAGTATGTGCGAGTGTGTGTGCGAGTGTGTGTACGAGTGTGTGTGTGCAAGTGTGTATGAGTGAGTGTGTGCGAGTGTGTGTGAGTGTGTGTGCGCGTGTGTGTGCGAGTGTGTATGAGTGAGTGTGTGTGAGTGTGTATGAGTGAGTGTGTGCGAGTGTGTGCGAGTGTTTGTGTGCGAGTGTGTGCCAGTGTGTGCGAGTGTGTGTGACTGTGTGTGTGCGAGTGTGTATGAGTGTGTGTGTGCGAGTGTGCACGAGTGTGTTTGTGCGAGTTTGTGCGATTGTGTGTGTGCGAGTGTGTATGAGTGAGTGTGTTCGAGTGTGTCTGAGTGAGTGTGTGCGAGTGTGCATGAGTGTGTGTGAGTGTGTGCCAGTGTGTGCGACTCTGTGTGTGCGACTGTGTGCCAGTGTTTGAGTGTGTGCCAGTGTTTGTGCGAGTGTGTGTGCGAGTGTGTGCCAGTGTTTGAGTGTGTGCCAGTGTTTGTGCGAGTGTGTGTGCGAGTGTGTGTGAGTGTGTGCGAGTGTGTGTGCGAGTGTGTATGAGTGAGTGTGCGCGAGTGTGTGTGTGTGCGAGTGTGTGCGTGCGAGTACTTGCAAGTGTGTGTGAGTGTGTGCGAGTGTGTATGAGTGAGTGTGTGTGTGCGAGTGTGCATGAGTTAGTGTGTGCGAGTGTGTGTGTGCGGGTGTGTGTGAGAGTGTGTGTGCGTGTGTGTGTGCGAGTGTGTATGAATGAGTGTGTGCGAGTGTGCTCAAGTGTGTGTGCGAGTGTGTGCATGCGAGTGCATGCGAGTGTGTACGAGTGTGTGCGAGTGTGTGCGTGCGAGTGTGCACGAGTGTGCATGAGTGTGAAACAGAGTGTGCGAGTGTTCGCGAGTGTGTATCAGTGTGTGCGAGAGTGTGTGCGAGTGTGTATGAGTGAGTGTGTGCGAGAGTGTACGAGGGTGTGTGAGTGTGTGTGCGTGTGAATGTGAGCGAATGTTTGCGAGTGTGTGCGTGCGTGTGCGAGTGTGTATGAGTGAGTGTGTGCGAGTGTGTGCGTGTGACTGAGTGTGTGTGAGTGTGTGCGAGTGTGTGCGTGTGACTGAGTGTGTGTGAGTGTGTACGAGTGTTTGCGAGTGTGTATGAGTGAGTGTGTGCGAATGTGTGTGTACCAGCGTGTGTGTACCAGTGTGTGTGAGTGTGTGCGAGTGTGCGCGAGTGTGTGTGTGCGAGTGTGTATGAGTGAGTGAGTGCGAGTGTGCTCGAGTGTGTGTACAAGTGTGTGCAAATGTGTGCATGCGAGTGTGTGCGAGTGTGTGCAAGTGCGTATGAGTGAGTGTGTGCAAATGTTTGCGAGTGTGTGTGAGTGTGTGTGAGTGAGTGTGAGTGAGTGTGTGGGAGTGTGTGGGAGTAAGTGTGTGTGAGTGTGTATGAGTGAGTGTGTTAGAGTGTGCGTGAGTGTGTGCGAGTGTGTATGAGTAAGTGTGTGCGAGTGTGTATGAGTGAGTGTGTGCTACTGTGTATGAGTGAGTGTGTGCAAGTGAGTGTGTGTGAGTGTGTGTGAGTGTGTGCGAGTGAGTGTGTGTGAGTGTGCATGAGTGTGTGCGAGTGTGTGTGTGTGAGGTTGTGCGAGTGTGTGCAAGTGAGAGTGTGCGAGTGTGTGTGAGTGAGTGTGTGCGAGTGTGTATGAGCCAGCGTGTGCGAGTGTGTGCTAGTGTGTGTGTGCGAGTGTGTATGAGTGAGTGAGTGCGAGTGTGCTCGAGTGTGTGTACAAGTGTGTGCAAATGTGTGCATGCGAGTGTGTGCGAATGTGTGCGAGTGCATATGAATGAGTGTGTGCGATTGTTTGCGAGTGTGTGTGAGTGTGTGTGAGTGAGTGTGAATGAGTGTGTGTGAGTAAGTGTGTGTGAGTGTGTATGAGTGAGTGTGTTAGAGTGTGCATGAGTGTGTGCGAGTGTGTATGAATGAGTGTGTGCGAGTGTGTATGAGTGAGTGTGTGCGACTGTGTATGGGTGAGTGTGTGCAAGTGAGAGTGAGTGTGCGTGAGTGTGTGCGAGTGAGTGTGTGCGAGTGTGCGTAAGTGTGTGCGAGTGTGTGTGTGAGGTTGTGCGAGTGTGTGCGAGTGTGTGCGAGTGAGTGTGTGCGAGTGTGTGTGAGTGTGTGCAAGTGTGCATGACTGTGTATGAGTGAGCATGTGCGAGTGTGTGTTTGTGAGTGAGTGCGAGTGTGTATGAGTCAGCGTGTGCGAGTGTTTGCTAGTGTGTTTGTGCGAGTGTGTGCGAGTGTTTGCGAGTGTGTGCTAGTGTGTGTTCGAGTGTGTGCGAGTGTATGTGAGTGTGTGCGATGAGTGTGTGTGAGTGTGCACGAGTGTGTATGAGTGAGTGTGTGCAAGTGTGTATGAGTGAGTGTGTGCGAGTGTGTGCGAGTGAGTGTGTGCAAGTGTTTATGAGTGAGTGTGTGCGAGTGTGTATGAGTGAATTTGTGCAACTGTGTGCGAGTGTGTGTGAGTGAGTGTGTGGGAGTGTGTGTGAGTGTGTGCGAGTGTGTGAGTGTGCGTGCGACTGTGTGCGAGTGTGTATGAGGGTGTGTGTGCGAGCGTGTGCGAGTGTGTGTGTGCGAGTGTGTATGAGTGAGTGAGTGTGAGTGTGCTCGAGTGTGTGTGCGAGTCTATGCAAATGTGTGCATGCGAGTGTGTGCGAGTGAGTGCGAGTGGGTAAGAGTGAGTGTTTGTGAGTGTTTGCGAGTGTGTGTGAGTGTGTTTGAATGTGTGTGAGTGAGTGTGTGGGAGTGTGTGTGAGTGTGTATGAGTGAGTGTGTGCAAGTGTGCATGAGTGTGTGTGAGTGTGTGTGAGTGAGTGTGTGCGAGCGTGCATGAGTGAGTGTGTGCGAGTGTGTATGAGTGAGTGTGTGTGTGTGAGTGTGTGCAAGTGTGTGCGAGTGTGTGCAAGTGTGTGTGAGTGTGTGCAAGTGAGTGTGTGCAAGTGTGTATGAGTGAGTGTGTGCGAGTGAGTGTGTGCGAGTGTGTATGATTGAATGTGTGCAACTGTGTGCCAGTGTGTGGGAGTGAGTGTGTGGGAGTGTGTGTGAGTGTGCGTGCGAGTGTGTGCGAGTGTGTATGAGGGTGTGTGTGGGTGTGTGTGCGAATGTGTATGAGTGAGTGAGTGTGCTCAAGTGTGTGTGCGAGTCTGTGCAAATGTGTGCATGCGAGTGTGTGCGAGTGGGTATGAGTGAGTGTGTGTGAGTGTTTGCGAGTGTGTGTGAGTGTGCGTGAGTGTGTGCGAGTGTGTATGAGTGAGTATGTGCGAGAGTGTATGAGTGAGTGTGTGCGACTGTGTTTGAGTGAGTGTGTGCGAGTGAGTGCGTGTGAGTTTGTCTGAGTGTGTGCGAGTGTGTGTGAGGTTGTGCGAGTGTGTGCGAGTGAGTGTGTGTGAGTGTGTGTGAGTGTGCATGACTGTGTATGAGTGAGTGTGTGCGAGTGTGTGAGTGAGTGTGTGCGAGTGTGTATCAGTCAGCCTGTGCGAGTGTGTGCTAGTGTGTGTGCGAGTGTGTGCGAGTGTTTGCGAGTTTGTGCTAGTTTGTGTGTGCGAGTGTGTGCGAGTGTGTGCGATGAGTGTGTGCGAGTGTGCACGAGTGTGTATGAGTGAGTGTGTGCGAGTGTGTGCGAGTGTGAGTGCGAGTGTGTACGAGTATTTGCGAGTGTGTATGAGTGAGTGTGTGCGAGAGTGTGTGAGTGTGTGCGAGTGTGTGGAAGTGAGTGTGCAAGTGTGTGTGTATGAGCGAGTGTGCGCGAGAGTGAGTGTGCGAGTTTGTGCGTGTGTGTCCGAGTGTGTGCGAGTGTGTGTGAGAGTGTGTGCGAGTATGTGCGAGTGTGTGAGTGTGTGTACGAGTGTGTGTGTGCAAGTGTGTATGAGTGAGTGTGTGCGAGTGTGTGTGAGTGTGTGTGCGCGTGTGTGTGCGAGTGTGTATGAGTGAGTGTGTGCGAGTGTGTATGAGTGAGTGTGTGCGAGTGTGTGCGAGTGTTTGTGTGCGAGTGTGTGCCAGTGTGTGCGACTGTGTGTGACTGTGTGTGTGCGAGTGTGTATGAGTGTGTGTGTGCGAGTGTGCACGAGTGTGTTTGTGCGAGTTTGTGCGATTGTGTGTGTGCGAGTGTGTATGAGTGAGTGTGTTCGAGTGTGTCTGAGTGAGTGTGTGCGAGTGTGCATGAGTGTGTGTGAGTGTGTGCCAGTGTGTGCGACTCTGTGTGTGCGACTGTGTACCAGTGTTTGAGTGTGTGCCAGTGTTTGTGCGAGTGTGTGTGCGAGTGTGTGCCAGTGTTTGAGTGTGTGCCAGTGTTTGTGCGAGTGTGTGTGCGAGTGTGTGTGAGTGTGTGCGAGTGTGTGTGTGAGTGTGTATGAGTGAGTGTGCGCGAGTGTGTGTGTGTGCGAGTGTGTGCGTGCGAGTACGTGCAAGTGTGTGTGAGTGTGTGCGAGTGTGTATGAGTGAGTGTGTGTGTGTGTGCGAGTGTGCATGAGTTAGTGTGTGCGAGTGTGTGTGTGCGGGTGTGTGTGAGAGTGTGTGTGCGTGTGTGTGTGCGAGTGTGTATGAGTGAGTGTGTGCGAGTGTGCTCAAGTGTGTGTGCGAGTGTGTGCATGCGAGTGCATGCGAGTGTGTACGAGTGTGTGCGAGTGTGTGCGTGCGAGTGTGCACGAGTGTGCATGAGTGTGAAACAGAGTGTGCGAGTGTTCGCGAGTGTGTATGAGTGTGTGCGAGAGTGTGTGCGAGTGTGTATGAGTGAGTGTGTGCGAGAGTGTACGAGGGTGTGTGAGTGTGTGTGCGTGTGAATGTGAGCGAATGTTTGCGAGTGTGTGCGTGCGTGTGCGAGTGTGTATGAGTGAGTGTGTGCGAGTGTGTGCGTGTGACTGAGTGTGTGTGAGTGTGTGCGAGTGTGTGCGTGTGACTGAGTGTGTGAGTGTGTACGAGTGTTTGCGAGTGTGTATGAGTGAGTGTGTGCGAGTGTGTGTGTACCAGTGTGTGTGTACCAGTGTGTGTGAGTGTGTGCGAGTGTGCGCGAGTGTTTGTGTGCGAGTGTGTATGAGTGAGTGTTTGCGAGTGTTTGCGAGTGTGTGCGATTGAGTGCGAGTGAGTATGTGCGAGTGAGTGCGAGTGAGTATGTGCGAGTGAGTGTGTGCCATTGTGTTTGAGTAAGTGTGTGCAGGTGTGTATGAGTGAGTGTGTGCGAGTGTGTGTGAGTGTGCATGAGTGAATGTGTGAGAGTGGGTGCGAGTGTGTGCGAGTGAATGTGAGTGAGTGCGAGTGTGTGCGAGTGTGTGCAAGTGAGTGAGTGAGTGAGAGTGTGTGCGAGTGTGTTTGAGTGTGTATGAGTGAGTGTGTGCGAGTGTGCCCGAGTGTGTGCGTGTGAGTGTATGTGTGTGTGAGTATGTGCGTGTGTGCGAGTGTGTGCGAGTGTGTGTGAGTGAGTGTGTGCGAGTGTGTGTGCGAGTGTGTGCGAGTGTGTGTGCGAGTGTGTGCGAGTGTGTATAAGTTAGTGTGTGCGAGTGTGTGTGTGCGGGTGTGTGTGAGAGTGTGTGCGAGTTTGTGTGTGTGAGTGTGTATGAGTGAGTGTGTGCGAGTGTGCTTGAGTGTGTGTGCGAGTGTGTGCGTGTGTGTGCGAGTGTGTGGGTGTGAGTGTGTATGATTGAGTTTGTGAGTGTGTATGAGTGAGTGTGTGCGAGTGTGCACTAGTGTGTGTGTGCGAGTGTGTGCCAGTGTGTGTGAGTGTGTGCGACTGTGTGTGTGCGAGTGTGTATGAGTGAGTGTGTGCGAGTGTGTGTGTGCAAATTTGTGCGAGTGTGTGTGCGAGTGTGCGTGTGCGAGTCTGTATGAGTGAGTGTGTGCGAGTGTGTATGAGTGAGTGTGTGTGAGTGTGTGCGAGTGTGTGCGAGTGAGTGTGTGCAAGTGTTTATGAGTGAGTGTGTGCGAGTGTGTATGAGTGAATTTGTGCAACTGTGTGCGAGTGTGTGTGAGTGAGTGTGTGGGAGTGTGTGTGAGTGTGTGCGAGTGTGTGAGTGTGCGTGCGAGTGTGTGCGAGTGTGTATGAGGGTGTGTGTGCGAGTGTGTGCGAGTGTGTGTGTGCGAGTGTGTATGAATGAGTGAGTGTGAGTGTGCTCGAGTGTGTGTGCGAGTCTATGCAAATGTGTGCATGCGAGTGTGTGCGAGTGAGTGCGAGTGGGTAAGAGTGAGTGTGTGTGAGTGTTTGCGAGTGTGTGTGAGTGTGTTTGAATGTGTGTGAGTGAGTGTGTGGGAGTGTGTGTGAGTGTGTATGAGTGAGTGTGTGCAAGTGTGCATGAGTGTGTGCGAGTGTGTGTGAGTGAGTGTGTGCGAGCGTGCATGAGTGAGTGTGTGCGAGTGTGTATGAGTGAGTGTGTGTGTGTGAGTGTGTGCAAGTGTGTGCGAGTGTGTGCAAGTGTGTGTGAGTGTGTGCAAGTGAGTGTGTGCAAGTGTGTATGAGTGAGTGTGTGCGAGTGAGTGTGTGCGAGTGTGTATGATTGAATGTGTGCAACTGTGTGCCAGTGTGTGGGAGTGAGTGTGTGGGAGTGTGTGGAGTGTGCATGCGAGTGTGTGCGAGTGTGTATGAGGGTGTGTGTGGGTGTGTGTGCGAATGTGTATGAGTGAGTGAGTGTGCTCAAGTGTGTGTGCGAGTCTGTGCAAATGTGTGCATGCGAGTGTGTGCGAGTGGGTATGAGTGAGTGTGTGTGAGTGTTTGCGAGTGTGTGTGAGTGTGCGTGAGTGTGTGCGAGTGTGTATGAGTGAGTATGTGCGAGAGTGTATGAGTGAGTGTGTGCGACTGTGTATGAGTGAGTGTGTGCGAGTGAGTGCGTGTGAGTTTGTGTGAGTATGTGCGAGTGTGTGTGAGGTTGTGCGAGTGTGTGCGAGTGAGTGTGTGTGAGTGTGTGTGAGTGTGCATGACTGTGTATGAGTGAGTGTGTGCGAGTGTGTGTGAGTGAGTGTGTGCGAGTGTGTATCAGTCAGCCTGTGCGAGTGTGTGCTAGTGTGTGTGCGAGTGTGTGCGAGTGTTTGCGAGTGTGTGCTAGTTTGTGTGTGCGAGTGTGTGCGAGTGTATGCGAGTGTGTGTGATGAGTGTGTGCGAGTGTGCACGAGTGTGTATGAGTGAGTGTGTGCGAGTGTGTGCGAGTGTGAGTGCGAGTGTGTACGTGTATTTGCGAGTGTGTATGAGTGAGTGTGTGCGAGAGTGTGTGAGTGTGTGCGAGTGTGTGGAAGTGTGTGTGCAAGTGTGTGTGTATGAGCGAGTGTGCGCGAGAGTGAGTGTGCGAGTTTGCGCGTGTGTGTCCGAGTGTGTGCGAGTGTGTGTGAGAGTGTGTGCGAGTATGTGCGAGTGTGTGTGCGAGTGTGTGTATGAGTGTGTGTGTGCAAGTGTGTATGAGTGAGTGTGTGCGAGTGTGTGTGAGTGTGTGTGCGCGTGTGTGTGCGAGTGTGTATGAGTGAGTGTGTGTGAGTGTGTATGAGTGAGTGTGTGCGAGTGTGTGCGAGTGTTTGTGTGCGAGTGTGTGCCAGTGTGTGCGAGTGTGTGTGACTGTGTGTGTGCGAGTGTGTATGAGTGTGTGTGTGCGAGTGTGCACGAGTGTGTTTGTGCGAGTTTGTGCGATTGTGTGTGTGCGAGTGTGTATGAGTGAGTGTGTTCGAGTGTGTCTGAGTGAGTGTGTGCGAGTGTGCATGAGTGTGTGTGAGTGTGTGCCAGTGTGTGCGACTCTGTGTGTGCGACTGTGTGCCAGTGTTTGAGTGTGTGCCAGTGTTTGTGCGAGTGTGTGTGCGAGTGTGTGCCAGTGTTTGAGTGTGTGCCAGTGTTTGTGCGAGTGTGTGTGCGAGTGTGTGTGAGTGTGTGCGAGTGTGTGTGCGAGTGTGTATGAGTGAGTGTGCGCGAGTGTGTGTGTGTGCGAGTGTGTGCGTGCGAGTACTTGCAAGTGTGTGTGAGTGTGTGCGAGTGTGTATGAGTGAGTGTGTGTGTGCGAGTGTGCATGAGTTAGTGTGTGCGAGTGTGTGTGTGCGGGTGTGTGTGAGAGTGTGTGTGCGTGTGTGTGTGCGAGTGTGTATGAATGAGTGTGTGCGAGTGTGCTCAAGTGTGTGTGCGAGTGTGTGCATGCGAGTGCATGCGAGTGTGTACGAGTGTGTGCGAGTGTGTGCGTGCGAGTGTGCACGAGTGTGCATGAGTGTGAAACAGAGTGTGCGAGTGTTCGCGAGTGTGTATCAGTGTGTGCGAGAGTGTGTGCGAGTGTGTATGAGTGAGTGTGTGCGAGAGTGTACGAGGGTGTGTGAGTGTGTGTGCGTGTGAATGTGAGCGAATGTTTGCGAGTGTGTGCGTGCGTGTGCGAGTGTGTATGAGTGAGTGTGTGCGAGTGTGTGCGTGTGACTGAGTGTGTGTGAGTGTGTGCGAGTGTGTGCGTGTGACTGAGTGTGTGTGAGTGTGTACGAGTGTTTGCGAGTGTGTATGAGTGAGTGTGTGCGAGTGTGTGTGTACCAGTGTGTGTGTACCAGTGTGTGTGAGTGTGTGCGAGTGTGCGCGAGTGTGTGTGTGCGAGTGTGTATGAGTGAGTGAGTGCGAGTGTGCTCGAGTGTGTGTACAAGTGTGTGCAAATGTGTGCATGCGAGTGTGTGCGAGTGTGTGCAAGTGCGTATGAGTGAGTGTGTGCAAATGTTTGCGAGTGTGTGTGAGTGTGTGTGAGTGAGTGTGAGTGAGTGTGTGGGAGTGTGTGGGAGTAAGTGTGTGTGAGTGTGTATGAGTGAGTGTGTTAGAGTGTGCGTGAGTGTGTGCGAGTGTGTATGAGTAAGTGTGTGCGAGTGTGTATGAGTGAGTGTGTGCTACTGTGTATGAGTGAGTGTGTGCAAGTGAGTGTGTGTGAGTGTGTGTGAGTGTGTGCGAGTGAGTGTGTGTGAGTGTGCATGAGTGTGTGCGAGTGTGTGTGTGTGAGGTTGTGCGAGTGTGTGCAAGTGAGAGTGTGCGAGTGTGTGTGAGTGAGTGTGTGCGAGTGTGTATGAGCCAGCGTGTGCGAGTGTGTGCTAGTGTGTGTGTGCGAGTGTGTATGAGTGAGTGAGTGCGAGTGTGCTCGAGTGTGTGTACAAGTGTGTGCAAATGTGTGCATGCGAGTGTGTGCGAATGTGTGCGAGTGCATATGAATGAGTGTGTGCGATTGTTTGCAAGTGTGTGTGAGTGTGTGTGAGTGAATGTGAATGAGTGTGTGTGAGTAAGTGTGTGTGAGTGTGTATGAGTGAGTGTGTTAGAGTGTGCATGAGTGTGTGCGAGTGTGTATGAATGAGTGTGTGCGAGTGTGTATGAGTGAGTGTGTGCGACTGTGTATGGGTGAGTGTGTGCAAGTGAGAGTGAGTGTGCGTGAGTGTGTGCGAGTGTGTCTGAGTGAGTGTGTGCGAGTGTGCATGAGTGTGTGTGAGTGTGTGCCAGTGTGTGCGACTCTGTGTGTGCGACTGTGTGCCAGTGTTTGAGTGTGTGCCAGTGTTTGTGCGAGTGTGTGTGCGAGTGTGTGCCAGTGTTTGAGTGTGTGCCAGTGTTTGTGCGAGTGTGTGTGCGAGTGTGTGTGAGTGTGTGCGAGTGTGTGTGCGAGTGTGTATGAGTGAGTGTGCGCGAGTGTGTGTGTGTGCGAGTGTGTGCGTGCGAGTACTTGCAAGTGTGTGTGAGTGTGTGCGAGTGTGTATGAGTGAGTGTGTGTGTGCGAGTGTGCATGAGTTAGTGTGTGCGAGTGTGTGTGTGCGGGTGTGTGTGAGAGTGTGTGTGCGTGTGTGTGTGCGAGTGTGTATGAATGAGTGTGTGCGAGTGTGCTCAAGTGTGTGTGCGAGTGTGTGCATGCGAGTGCATGCGAGTGTGTACGAGTGTGTGCGAGTGTGTGTGTGCGAGTGTGCACGAGTGTGCATGAGTGTGAAACAGAGTGTGCGAGTGTTCGCGAGTGTGTATCAGTGTGTGCGAGAGTGTGTGCGAGTGTGTATGAGTGAGTGTGTGCGAGAGTGTACGAGGGTGTGTGAGTGTGTGTGCGTGTGAATGTGAGCGAATGTTTGCGAGTGTGTGCGTGCGTGTGCGAGTGTGTATGAGTGAGTGTGTGCGAGTGTGTGCGTGTGACTGAGTGTGTGTGAGTGTGTGCGAGTGTGTGCGTGTGACTGAGTGTGTGTGAGTGTGTACGAGTGTTTGCGAGTGTGTATGAGTGAGTGTGTGCGAGTGTGTGTGTACCAGCGTGTGTGTACCAGTGTGTGTGAGTGTGTGCGAGTGTGCGCGAGTGTGTGTGTGCGAGTGTGTATGAGTGAGTGAGTGCGAGTGTGCTCGAGTGTGTGTACAAGTGTGTGCAAATGTGTGCATGCGAGTGTGTGCGAGTGTGTGCAAGTGCGTATGAGTGAGTGTGTGCAAATGTTTGCGAGTGTGTGTGAGTGTGTGTGAGTGAGTGTGAGTGAGTGTGTGGGAGTGTGTGGGAGTAAGTGTGTGTGAGTGTGTATGAGTGAGTGTGTTAGAGTGTGCGTGAGTGTGTGCGAGTGTGTATGAGTAAGTGTGTGCGAGTGTGTATGAGTGAGTGTGTGCTACTGTGTATGAGTGAGTGTGTGCAAGTGAGTGTGTGTGAGTGTGTGTGAGTGTGTGCGAGTAAGTGTGTGTGAGTGTGCATGAGTGTGTGCGAGTGTGTGTGTGTGAGGTTGTGCGAGTGTGTGCAAGTGAGAGTGTGCGAGTGTGTGTGAGTGAGTGTGTGCGAGTGTGTATGAGCCAGCGTGTGCGAGTGTGTGCTAGTGTGTGTGTGCGAGTGTGTATGAGTGAGTGAGTGCGAGTGTGCTCGAGTGTGTGTACAAGTGTGTGCAAATGTGTGCATGCGAGTGTGTGCGAATGTGTGCGAGTGCATATGAATGAGTGTGTGCGATTGTTTGCGAGTGTGTGTGAGTGTGTGTGAGTGAGTGTGAATGAGTGTGTGTGAGTAAGTGTGTGTGAGTGTGTATGAGTGAGTGTGTTAGAGTGTGCATGAGTGTGTGCGAGTGTGTATGAATGAGTGTGTGCGAGTGTGTATGAGTGAGTGTGTGCGACTGTGTATGGGTGAGTGTGTGCAAGTGAGAGTGAGTGTGCGTGAGTGTGTGCGAGTGAGTGTGTGCGAGTGTGCGTAAGTGTGTGCGAGTGTGTGTGTGAGGTTGTGCGAGTGTGTGCGAGTGTGTGCGAGTGAGTGTGTGCGAGTGTGTGTGAGTGTGTGCAAGTGTGCATGACTGTGTATGAGTGAGCATGTGCGAGTGTGTGTTTGTGAGTGAGTGCGAGTGTGTATGAGTCAGCGTGTGCGAGTGTTTGCTAGTGTGTTTGTGCGAGTGTGTGCGAGTGTTTGCGAGTGTGTGCTAGTGTGTGTTCGAGTGTGTGCGAGTGTATGTGAGTGTGTGCGATGAGTGTGTGTGAGTGTGCACGAGTGTGTATGAGTGAGTGTGTGCAAGTGTGTATGAGTGAGTGTGTGCGAGTGTGTGCGAGTGAGTGTGTGCAAGTGTTTATGAGTGAGTGTGTGCGAGTGTGTATGAGTGAATTTGTGCAACTGTGTGCGAGTGTGTGTGAGTGAGTGTGTGGGAGTGTGTGTGAGTGTGTGCGAGTGTGTGAGTGTGCGTGCGACTGTGTGCGAGTGTGTATGAGGGTGTGTGTGCGAGCGTGTGCGAGTGTGTGTGTGCGAGTGTGTATGAGTGAGTGAGTGTGAGTGTGCTCGAGTGTGTGTGCGAGTCTATGCAAATGTGTGCATGCGAGTGTGTGCGAGTGAGTGCGAGTGGGTAAGAGTGAGTGTTTGTGAGTGTTTGCGAGTGTGTGTGAGTGTGTTTGAATGTGTGTGAGTGAGTGTGTGGGAGTGTGTGTGAGTGTGTATGAGTGAGTGTGTGCAAGTGTGCATGAGTGTGTGTGAGTGTGTGTGAGTGAGTGTGTGCGAGCGTGCATGAGTGAGTGTGTGCGAGTGTGTATGAGTGAGTGTGTGTGTGTGAGTGTGTGCAAGTGTGTGCGAGTGTGTGCAAGTGTGTGTGAGTGTGTGCAAGTGAGTGTGTGCAAGTGTGTATGAGTGAGTGTGTGCGAGTGAGTGTGTGCGAGTGTGTATGATTGAATGTGTGCAACTGTGTGCCAGTGTGTGGGAGTGAGTGTGTGGGAGTGTGTGTGAGTGTGCGTGCGAGTGTGTGCGAGTGTGTATGAGGGTGTGTGTGGGTGTGTGTGCGAATGTGTATGAGTGAGTGAGTGTGCTCAAGTGTGTGTGCGAGTCTGTGCAAATGTGTGCATGCGAGTGTGTGCGAGTGGGTATGAGTGAGTGTGTGTGAGTGTTTGCGAGTGTGTGTGAGTGTGCGTGAGTGTGTGCGAGTGTGTATGAGTGAGTATGTGCGAGAGTGTATGAGTGAGTGTGTGCGACTGTGTTTGAGTGAGTGTGTGCGAGTGAGTGCGTGTGAGTTTGTCTGAGTGTGTGCGAGTGTGTGTGAGGTTGTGCGAGTGTGTGCGAGTGAGTGTGTGTGAGTGTGTGTGAGTGTGCATGACTGTGTATGAGTGAGTGTGTGCGAGTGTGTGAGTGAGTGTGTGCGAGTGTGTATCAGTCAGCCTGTGCGAGTGTGTGCTAGTGTGTGTGCGAGTGTGTGCGAGTGTTTGCGAGTTTGTGCTAGTTTGTGTGTGCGAGTGTGTGCGAGTGTGTGCGATGAGTGTGTGCGAGTGTGCACGAGTGTGTATGAGTGAGTGTGTGCGAGTGTGTGCGAGTGTGAGTGCGAGTGTGTACGAGTATTTGCGAGTGTGTATGAGTGAGTGTGTGCGAGAGTGTGTGAGTGTGTGCGAGTGTGTGGAAGTGAGTGTGCAAGTGTGTGTGTATGAGCGAGTGTGCGCGAGAGTGAGTGTGCGAGTTTGTGCGTGTGTGTCCGAGTGTGTGCGAGTGTGTGTGAGAGTGTGTGCGAGTATGTGCGAGTGTGTGAGTGTGTGTACGAGTGTGTGTGTGCAAGTGTGTATGAGTGAGTGTGTGCGAGTGTGTGTGAGTGTGTGTGCGCGTGTGTGTGCGAGTGTGTATGAGTGAGTGTGTGCGAGTGTGTATGAGTGAGTGTGTGCGAGTGTGTGCGAGTGTTTGTGTGCGAGTGTGTGCCAGTGTGTGCGACTGTGTGTGACTGTGTGTGTGCGAGTGTGTATGAGTGTGTGTGTGCGAGTGTGCACGAGTGTGTTTGTGCGAGTTTGTGCGATTGTGTGTGTGCGAGTGTGTATGAGTGAGTGTGTTCGAGTGTGTCTGAGTGAGTGTGTGCGAGTGTGCATGAGTGTGTGTGAGTGTGTGCCAGTGTGTGCGACTCTGTGTGTGCGACTGTGTGCCAGTGTTTGAGTGTGTGCCAGTGTTTGTGCGAGTGTGTGTGCGAGTGTGTGCCAGTGTTTGAGTGTGTGCCAGTGTTTGTGCGAGTGTGTGTGCGAGTGTGTGTGAGTGTGTGCGAGTGTGTGTGTGAGTGTGTATGAGTGAGTGTGCGCGAGTGTGTGTGTGTGCGAGTGTGTGCGTGCGAGTACGTGCAAGTGTGTGTGAGTGTGTGCGAGTGTGTATGAGTGAGTGTGTGTGTGTGTGCGAGTGTGCATGAGTTAGTGTGTGCGAGTGTGTGTGTGCGGGTGTGTGTGAGAGTGTGTGTGCGTGTGTGTGTGCGAGTGTGTATGAGTGAGTGTGTGCGAGTGTGCTCAAGTGTGTGTGCGAGTGTGTGCATGCGAGTGCATGCGAGTGTGTACGAGTGTGTGCGAGTGTGTGCGTGCGAGTGTGCACGAGTGTGCATGAGTGTGAAACAGAGTGTGCGAGTGTTCGCGAGTGTGTATGAGTGTGTGCGAGAGTGTGTGCGAGTGTGTATGAGTGAGTGTGTGCGAGAGTGTACGAGGGTGTGTGAGTGTGTGTGCGTGTGAATGTGAGCGAATGTTTGCGAGTGTGTGCGTGCGTGTGCGAGTGTGTATGAGTGAGTGTGTGCGAGTGTGTGCGTGTGACTGAGTGTGTGTGAGTGTGTGCGAGTGTGTGCGTGTGACTGAGTGTGTGAGTGTGTACGAGTGTTTGCGAGTGTGTATGAGTGAGTGTGTGCGAGTGTGTGTGTACCAGTGTGTGTGTACCAGTGTGTGTGAGTGTGTGCGAGTGTGCGCGAGTGTTTGTGTGCGAGTGTGTATGAGTGAGTGTTTGCGAGTGTTTGCGAGTGTGTGCGATTGAGTGCGAGTGAGTATGTGCGAGTGAGTGCGAGTGAGTATGTGCGAGTGAGTGTGTGCCATTGTGTTTGAGTAAGTGTGTGCAGGTGTGTATGAGTGAGTGTGTGCGAGTGTGTGTGAGTGTGCATGAGTGAATGTGTGAGAGTGGGTGCGAGTGTGTGCGAGTGAATGTGAGTGAGTGCGAGTGTGTGCGAGTGTGTGCAAGTGAGTGAGTGAGTGAGAGTGTGTGCGAGTGTGTTTGAGTGTGTATGAGTGAGTGTGTGCGAGTGTGCCCGAGTGTGTGCGTGTGAGTGTATGTGTGTGTGAGTATGTGCGTGTGTGCGAGTGTGTGCGAGTGTGTGTGAGTGAGTGTGTGCGAGTGTGTGTGCGAGTGTGTGCGAGTGTGTGTGCGAGTGTGTGCGAGTGTGTATAAGTTAGTGTGTGCGAGTGTGTGTGTGCGGGTGTGTGTGAGAGTGTGTGCGAGTTTGTGTGTGTGAGTGTGTATGAGTGAGTGTGTGCGAGTGTGCTTGAGTGTGTGTGCGAGTGTGTGCGTGTGTGTGCGAGTGTGTGGGTGTGAGTGTGTATGATTGAGTTTGTGAGTGTGTATGAGTGAGTGTGTGCGAGTGTGCACTAGTGTGTGTGTGCGAGTGTGTGCCAGTGTGTGTGAGTGTGTGCGACTGTGTGTGTGCGAGTGTGTATGAGTGAGTGTGTGCGAGTGTGTGTGTGCAAATTTGTGCGAGTGTGTGTGCGAGTGTGCGTGTGCGAGTCTGTATGAGTGAGTGTGTGCGAGTGTGTATGAGTGAGTGTGTGTGAGTGTGTGCGAGTGTGTGCGAGTGAGTGTGTGCAAGTGTTTATGAGTGAGTGTGTGCGAGTGTGTATGAGTGAATTTGTGCAACTGTGTGCGAGTGTGTGTGAGTGAGTGTGTGGGAGTGTGTGTGAGTGTGTGCGAGTGTGTGAGTGTGCGTGCGAGTGTGTGCGAGTGTGTATGAGGGTGTGTGTGCGAGTGTGTGCGAGTGTGTGTGTGCGAGTGTGTATGAGTGAGTGAGTGTGAGTGTGCTCGAGTGTGTGTGCGAGTCTATGCAAATGTGTGCATGCGAGTGTGTGCGAGTGAGTGCGAGTGGGTAAGAGTGAGTGTGTGTGAGTGTTTGCGAGTGTGTGTGAGTGTGTTTGAATGTGTGTGAGTGAGTGTGTGGGAGTGTGTGTGAGTGTGTATGAGTGAGTGTGTGCAAGTGTGCATGAGTGTGTGCGAGTGTGTGTGAGTGAGTGTGTGCGAGCGTGCATGAGTGAGTGTGTGCGAGTGTGTATGAGTGAGTGTGTGTGTGTGAGTGTGTGCAAGTGTGTGCGAGTGTGTGCAAGTGTGTGTGAGTGTGTGCAAGTGAGTGTGTGCAAGTGTGTATGAGTGAGTGTGTGCGAGTGAGTGTGTGCGAGTGTGTATGATTGAATGTGTGCAACTGTGTGCCAGTGTGTGGGAGTGAGTGTGTGGGAGTGTGTGGAGTGTGCATGCGAGTGTGTGCGAGTGTGTATGAGGGTGTGTGTGGGTGTGTGTGCGAATGTGTATGAGTGAGTGAGTGTGCTCAAGTGTGTGTGCGAGTCTGTGCAAATGTGTGCATGCGAGTGTGTGCGAGTGGGTATGAGTGAGTGTGTGTGAGTGTTTGCGAGTGTGTGTGAGTGTGCGTGAGTGTGTGCGAGTGTGTATGAGTGAGTATGTGCGAGAGTGTATGAGTGAGTGTGTGCGACTGTGTATGAGTGAGTGTGTGCGAGTGAGTGCGTGTGAGTTTGTGTGAGTATGTGCGAGTGTGTGTGAGGTTGTGCGAGTGTGTGCGAGTGAGTGTGTGTGAGTGTGTGTGAGTGTGCATGACTGTGTATGAGTGAGTGTGTGCGAGTGTGTGTGAGTGAGTGTGTGCGAGTGTGTATCAGTCAGCCTGTGCGAGTGTGTGCTAGTGTGTGTGCGAGTGTGTGCGAGTGTTTGCGAGTGTGTGCTAGTTTGTGTGTGCGAGTGTGTGCGAGTGTATGCGAGTGTGTGTGATGAGTGTGTGCGAGTGTGCACGAGTGTGTATGAGTGAGTGTGTGCGAGTGTGTGCGAGTGTGAGTGCGAGTGTGTACGTGTATTTGCGAGTGTGTATGAGTGAGTGTGTGCGAGAGTGTGTGAGTGTGTGCGAGTGTGTGGAAGTGTGTGTGCAAGTGTGTGTGTATGAGCGAGTGTGCGCGAGAGTGAGTGTGCGAGTTTGCGCGTGTGTGTCCGAGTGTGTGCGAGTGTGTGTGAGAGTGTGTGCGAGTATGTGCGAGTGTGTGTGCGAGTGTGTGTATGAGTGTGTGTGTGCAAGTGTGTATGAGTGAGTGTGTGCGAGTGTGTGTGAGTGTGTGTGCGCGTGTGTGTGCGAGTGTGTATGAGTGAGTGTGTGTGAGTGTGTATGAGTGAGTGTGTGCGAGTGTGTGCAAGTGTTTGTGTGCGAGTGTGTGCCAGTGTGTGCGAGTGTGTGTGACTGTGTGTGTGCGAGTGTGTATGAGTGTGTGTGTGCGAGTGTGCACGAGTGTGTTTGTGCGAGTTTGTGCGATTGTGTGTGTGCGAGTGTGTATGAGTGAGTGTGTTCGAGTGTGTCTGAGTGAGTGTGTGCGAGTGTGCATGAGTGTGTGTGAGTGTGTGCCAGTGTGTGCGACTCTGTGTGTGCGACTGTGTGCCAGTGTTTGAGTGTGTGCCAGTGTTTGTGCGAGTGTGTGTGCGAGTGTGTGCCAGTGTTTGAGTGTGTGCCAGTGTTTGTGCGAGTGTGTGTGCGAGTGTGTGTGAGTGTGTGCGAGTGTGTGTGCGAGTGTGTATGAGTGAGTGTGCGCGAGTGTGTGTGTGTGCGAGTGTGTGCGTGCGAGTACTTGCAAGTGTGTGTGAGTGTGTGCGAGTGTGTATGAGTGAGTGTGTGTGTGCGAGTGTGCATGAGTTAGTGTGTGCGAGTGTGTGTGTGCGGGTGTGTGTGAGAGTGTGTGTGCGTGTGTGTGTGCGAGTGTGTATGAATGAGTGTGTGCGAGTGTGCTCAAGTGTGTGTGCGAGTGTGTGCATGCGAGTGCATGCGAGTGTGTACGAGTGTGTGCGAGTGTGTGCGTGCGAGTGTGCACGAGTGTGCATGAGTGTGAAACAGAGTGTGCGAGTGTTCGCGAGTGTGTATTAGTGTGTGCGAGAGTGTGTGCGAGTGTGTATGAGTGAGTGTGTGCGAGAGTGTACGAGGGTGTGTGAGTGTGTGTGCGTGTGAATGTGAGCGAATGTTTGCGAGTGTGTGCGTGCGTGTGCGAGTGTGTATGAGTGAGTGTGTGCGAGTGTGTGCGTGTGACTGAGTGTGTGTGAGTGTGTGCGAGTGTGTGCGTGTGACTGAGTGTGTGTGAGTGTGTACGAGTGTTTGCGAGTGTGTATGAGTGAGTGTGTGCGAGTGTGTGTGTACCAGTGTGTGTGTACCAGTGTGTGTGAGTGTGTGCGAGTGTGCGCGAGTGTGTGTGTGCGAGTGTGTATGAGTGAGTGAGTGCGAGTGTGCTCGAGTGTGTGTACAAGTGTGTGCAAATGTGTGCATGCGAGTGTGTGCGAGTGTGTGCAAGTGCGTATGAGTGAGTGTGTGCAAATGTTTGCGAGTGTGTGTGAGTGTGTGTGAGTGAGTGTGAGTGAGTGTGTGGGAGTGTGTGGGAGTAAGTGTGTGTGAGTGTGTATGAGTGAGTGTGTTAGAGTGTGCGTGAGTGTGTGCGAGTGTGTATGAGTAAGTGTGTGCGAGTGTGTATGAGTGAGTGTGTGCTACTGTGTATGAGTGAGTGTGTGCAAGTGAGTGTGTGTGAGTGTGTGTGAGTGTGTGCGAGTGAGTGTGTGTGAGTGTGCATGAGTGTGTGCGAGTGTGTGTGTGTGAGGTTGTGCGAGTGTGTGCAAGTGAGAGTGTGCGAGTGTGTGTGAGTGAGTGTGTGCGAGTGTGTATGAGCCAGCGTGTGCGAGTGTGTGCTAGTGTGTGTGTGCGAGTGTGTATGAGTGAGTGAGTGCGAGTGTGCTCGAGTGTGTGTACAAGTGTGTGCAAATGTGTGCATGCGAGTGTGTGCGAATGTGTGCGAGTGCATATGAATGAGTGTGTGCGATTGTTTGCAAGTGTGTGTGAGTGTGTGTGAGTGAGTGTGAATGAGTGTGTGTGAGTAAGTGTGTGTGAGTGTGTATGAGTGAGTGTGTTAGAGTGTGCATGAGTGTGTGCGAGTGTGTATGAATGAGTGTGTGCGAGTGTGTATGAGTGAGTGTGTGCGACTGTGTATGGGTGAGTGTGTGCAAGTGAGAGTGAGTGTGCGTGAGTGTGTGCGAGTGAGTGTGTGCGAGTGTGCGTAAGTGTGTGCGAGTGTGTGTGTGAGGTTGTGCGAGTGTGTGCGAGTGTGTGCGAGTGAGTGTGTGCGAGTGTGTGTGAGTGTGTGCAAGTGTGCATGACTGTGTATGAGTGAGCATGTGCGAGTGTGTGTTTGTGAGTGAGTGCGAGTGTGTATGAGTCAGCGTGTGCGAGTGTTTGCTAGTGTTGTTTGTGCGAGTGTGTGCGAGTGTTTGCGAGTGTGTGCTAGTGTGTGTGCGAGTGTGTGCGAGTGTATGTGAGTGTGTGCGATGAGTGTGTGTGAGTGTGCACGAGTGTGTATGAGTGAGTGTGTGCAAGTGTGTATGAGTGAGTGTGTGTGAGTGTGTGCGAGTGTGTGCGAGTGAGTGTGTGCAAGTGTTTATGAGTGAGTGTGTGCGAGTGTGTATGAGTGAATTTGTGCAACTGTGTGCGAGTGTGTGTGAGTGAGTGTGTGGGAGTGTGTGTGAGTGTGTGCGAGTGTGTGAGTGTGCGTGCGAGTGTGTGCGAGTGTGTATGAGGGTGTGTGTGCGAGCGTGTGCGAGTGTGTGTGTGCGAGTGTGTATGAGTGAGTGAGTGTGAGTGTGCTCGAGTGTGTGTGCGAGTCTATGCAAATGTGTGCATGCGAGTGTGTGCGAGTGAGTGCGAGTGGGTAAGAGTGAGTGTGTGTGAGTGTTTGCGAGTGTGTGTGAGTGTGTTTGAATGTGTGTGAGTGAGTGTGTGGGAGTGTGTGTGAGTGTGTATGAGTGAGTGTGTGCAAGTGTGCATGAGTGTGTGCGAGTGTGTGTGAGTGAGTGTGTGCGAGCGTGCATGAGTGAGTGTGTGCGAGTGTGTATGAGTGAGTGTGTGTGTGTGAGTGTGTGCAAGTGTGTGCGAGTGTGTGCAAGTGTGTGTGAGTGTGTGCAAGTGAGTGTGTGCAAGTGTGTATGAGTGAGTGTGTGCGAGTGAGTGTGTGCGAGTGTGTATGATTGAATGTGTGCAACTGTGTGCCAGTGTGTGGGAGTGAGTGTGTGGGAGTGTGTGTGAGTGTGCGTGCGAGTGTGTGCGAGTGTGTATGAGGGTGTGTGTGGGTGTGTGTGCGAATGTGTATGAGTGAGTGAGTGTGCTCAAGTGTGTGTGCGAGTCTGTGCAAATGTGTGCATGCGAGTGTGTGCGAGTGGGTATGAGTGAGTGTGTGTGAGTGTTTGCGAGTGTGTGTGAGTGTGCGTGAGTGTGTGCGAGTGTGTATGAGTGAGTATGTGCGAGAGTGTATGAGTGAGTGTGTGCGACTGTGTTTGAGTGAGTGTGTGCGAGTGAGTGCGTGTGAGTTTGTGTGAGTGTGTGCGAGTGTGTGTGAGGTTGTGCGAGTGTGTGCGAGTGAGTGTGTGTGAGTGTGTGTGAGTGTGCATGACTGTGTATGAGTGAGTGTGTGCGAGTGTGTGAGTGAGTGTGTGCGAGTGTGTATCAGTCAGCCTGTGCGAGTGTGTGCTAGTGTGTGTGCGAGTGTGTGCGAGTGTTTGCGAGTTTGTGCTAGTTTGTGTGTGCGAGTGTGTGCGAGTGTGTGCGATGAGTGTGTGCGAGTGTGCACGAGTGTGTATGAGTGAGTGTGTGCGAGTGTGTGCGAGTGTGAGTGCGAGTGTGTACGAGTATTTGCGAGTGTGTATGAGTGAGTGTGTGCGAGAGTGTGTGAGTGTGTGCGAGTGTGTGGAAGTGAGTGTGCAAGTGTGTGTGTATGAGCGAGTGTGCGCGAGAGTGAGTGTGCGAATTTGTGCGTGTGTGTCCGAGTGTGTGCGAGTGTGTGTGAGAGTGTGTGCGAGTATGTGCGAGTGTGTGTGTGAGTGTGTGTACGAGTGTGTGTGTGCAAGTGTGTATGAGTGAGTGTGTGCGAGTGTGTGTGAGTGTGTGTGCGCGTGTGTGTGCGAGTGTGTATGAGTGAGTGTGTGCGAGTGTGTATGAGTGAGTGTGTGCGAGTGTGTGCGAGTGTTTGTGTGCGAGTGTGTGCCAGTGTGTGCGAGTGTGTGTGACTGTGTGTGTGCGAGTGTGTATGAGTGTGTGTGTGCGAGTGTGCACGAGTGTGTTTGTGCGAGTTTGTGCGATTGTGTGTGTGCGAGTGTGTATGAGTGAGTGTGTTCGAGTGTGTCTGAGTGAGTGTGTGCGAGTGTGCATGAGTGTGTGTGAGTGTGTGCCAGTGTGTGCGACTCTGTGTGTGCGACTGTGTGCCAGTGTTTGAGTGTGTGCCAGTGTTTGTGCGAGTGTGTGTGCGAGTGTGTGCCAGTGTTTGAGTGTGTGCCAGTGTTTGTGCGAGTGTGTGTGCGAGTGTGTGTGAGTGTTTGCGAGTGTGTGTGTGAGTGTGTATGAGTGAGTGTGCACGAGTGTGTGTGTGTGCGAGTGTGTGCGTGCGAGTACGTGCAAGTGTGTGTGAGTGTGTGCGAGTGTGTATGAGTGAGTGTGTGTGTGTGCGAGTGTGCATGAGTTAGTGTGTGCGAGTGTGTGTGTGCGGGTGTGTGTGAGAGTGTGTGTGCGTGTGTGTGTGCGAGTGTGTATGAGTGAGTGTGTGCGAGTGTGCTCAAGTGTGTGTGCGAGTGTGTGCATGCGAGTGCGTGCGAGTGTGTACGAGTGTGTGCGAGTGTGTGCGTGCGAGTGTGCACGAGTGTGCATGAGTGTGAAACAGAGTGTGCGAGTGTTCGCGAGTGTGTATGAGTGTGTGCGAGAGTGTGTGCGAGTGTGTATGAGTGAGTGTGTGCGAGAGTGTACGAGGGTGTGTGAGTGTGTGTGCGTGTGAATGTGAGCGAATGTTTGCGAGTGTGTGCGTGCGTGTGCGAGTGTGTATGAGTGAGTGTGTGCGAGTGTGTGCGTGTGACTGAGTGTGTGTGAGTGTGTGCGAGTGTGTGCGTGTGACTGAGTGTGTGAGTGTGTACGAGTGTTTGCGAGTGTGTATGAGTGAGTGTGTGCGAGTGTGTGTGTACCAGTGTGTGTGTACCAGTGTGTGTGAGTGTGTGCGAGTGTGCGCGAGTGTGTGTGTGCGAGTGTGTATGAGTGAGTGTTTGCGAGTGTTTGCGAGTGTGTGCGAGTGAGTGCGAGTGAGTATGTGCGAGTGAGTGCGAGTGAGTATGTGCGAGTGAGTGTGTGCCATTGTGTTTGAGTAAGTGTGTGCAGGTGTGTATGAGTGAGTGTGTGCGAGTGTGTGTGAGTGTGCATGAGTGAATGTGTGAGAGTGTGTGCGAGTGTGTGCGAGTGAATGTGAGTGAGTGCGAGTGTGTGCGAGTGTGTGCAAGTGAGTGAGTGAGTGAGAGTGTGTGCGAGTGTGTTTGAGTGTGTATGAGTGAGTGTGTGCGAGTGTGCCCGAGTGTGTGCGTGTGAGTGTATGTGTGTGTGAGTATGTGCGTGTGTGCGAGTGTGTGCGAGTGTGTGTGAGTGAGTGTGTGCGAGTGTGTGTGCGAGTGTGTGCGAGTGTGTATAAGTTAGTGTGTGCGAGTGTGTGTGTGCGGGTGTGTGTGAGAGTGTGTGCGAGTTTGTGTGTGTGAGTGTGTATGAGTGAGTGTGTGCGAGTGTGCTTGAGTGTGTGTGCGAGTCTGTGCGTGTGTGTGCGAGTGTGTGGGTGTGAGTGTGTATGATTGAGTTTGTGAGTGTGTATGAGTGAGTGTGTGCGAGTGTGCACTAGTGTGTGTGTGCGAGTGTGTGCCAGTGTGTGTGAGTGTGTGCGACTGTGTGTGCGAGTGTGTATGAGTGAGTGTGTGCGAGTGTGTGTGTGCAAATTTGTGCGAGTGTGTGTGCGAGTGTGCGTGTGCGAGTCTGTATGAGTGAGTGTGTGCGAGTGTGTATGAGTAAGTGTGTGCGAGTGTGCGTGAGTGTGTGTGTGCGATTGTGTGCCAGTGTGTGCGAGTGTGTGCAACTGTGTGTGTTCGAGTGTGTGAGTGTGTGCCAGTGTTTGTGCGAGTGTGTGTGCGAGTGTGTGTGCGAACGTGTGCGAGTGAATGTGTGCGAGTGTATGTGTGAGAGTGTGTACGAGTGAGTGTGTGCGAGTGTGTGTGTGTGAGTGTCTGTGTGTGAGTGTGTATGAGTGAGTGTGCGCGAGTGTGTGTGTGCGAGTGTGTGCGAGTGTGTGCATACGAGTGCATGCGAGTGCATGCGATTGTGTGCAAGTGTGTGTGTGAGTGTGTGCGAGTGTGTGCGAGTGAGTGAGTGTGTGAGTGTTTGCGAGTGTGTGCAAGTGTATGCGAGTGTGTGTGAGTGTGTATGAGTGAGTGTGTGTGAGTGTGTGCGAGTGTGCTTGAGTGTGTCTGTACGAGTGTCTGTGAGCGTGTGCGTGTGAGTGTGTGCGAGTGTGTGCGTGCGAGTGTGTGCGAGTGTGCATGAGTGTGCACGAGTGTGCACGAGTGTGCGCGAGTGTGTGCGAGTGTGTGTGTATGAGTGAATGAGAATGAGTGTGTGTGTGCAAGTGTGTGCGAGTGTGCGCATGCGAGTGAGTGCATTTGCATGTGATTGTGTTTGAGTGTGTGCGAGTGTGTGCAAGTGTGTGTGTGAGTGTGTATAAGTGAGTGTGTGTGAGTGTGCGTGAGTAAGTGTGCGTGAGTGTATGCGAGTGTGTGCAAGTGTGAGTGAGTGTGTGTGAGTGTGTATGAGTGAGTGTGTGCGAGTGTGTATGAGTGTGTATGAGTGAGTGTGTGCGAGTGTGTATGAGTGTGTTTGAGTGAGTGTGTGCGAGTGTGTGCGAGTGTGTGTGCGAGTGTGTGTGAGTGAGTGTGTGCGAGTGTTCTCGAGTGTGTCTGTACGAGTGTGTGCGTACGATTGCGTGCGAGTGTGTGTGAGTGTGTGCGAGTGTGTGCGTGCGAGTGTGCGTGAGTGTGCATGAGTGTGCGAATGTGTATGAGTATGAGTGTGTATGAGTGAGTGTGTGCGAGTGTGTGTGAGTGTGTGCGAGAGTGTGTGCGCATGTGAGCGAGTGTGTGCGAGTGTGTATGAGTGAGTGTGTGCGAGTGTGTGCAAGTGTGCACGAGGGTGTGTGAGTGAGTGAGTGTGTGTGTGTGTGAATGTGTGCGAGTGTGTGCGAGTGTGTATGACTGAGTGTGTGTGAGTGTGTGCATGTGAGTGAGTGAATATGTGTGCGTGTGTATGAGTGTTTGTGAGTGTTTGTGAGTGTGTGCGAGTGTGTGGGTGGAGTGTGTATGAGTGAGTGTGTGCGAGTGTGTGTGCGAGTGTGTGTGTGCGAGTGTGTATGAGTGAGTGTGTGTGAATGTGCGTGAGTGAGTTTGTGCGAGTGTATGTGAATGTGTGGAAGTGTGTGCGAGTGAGTGAGTGTGAGTGAGTGTGTGCGAGTGTGTTTAAGTGTGTGCGAGTGCGCAAGTGTGTATGAGTGAGTGTGTGTGAGCGTTTGTGATTGTGTGTGAGTGTGCACGAGTGTGTGTACAAGTGTGTGCAAATGTGTGCATGAGAGTGTGTGCGAGTGTGTGCGAGTACGTATGAGTGAGTGTGTGCGAGTGTTTGCGAGTGTGTGTGAGTATGTGTGAGTGAGTGTGAGTGAGTGTGTGGGAGTGTGTGGGAGTAAGTGTGTGTGAGTGTGTATGAGTGAGTGTGTTAGAGTGTGCGTGAGTGTGTGCGAGTGTATATGAGTAAGTGTGTGCGAGTGTGTATGAGTGAGTGTGTGCGACTGTGTATGAGTGAGTGTGTGCAAGTGAGTGTGTGTGAGTGTGTGCGAGTGCGTATGAGTGAGTGTGTGCAAATGTTTGCGAGTGTGTGTGAGTGTGTGTGAGTGAGTGTGAGTGAGTGTGTGGGAGTGTGTGGGAGTAAGTGTGTGTGAGTGTGTATGAGTGAGTGTGTTAGAGTGTGCGTGAGTGTGTGCGAGTGTGTATGAGTAAGTGTGTGCGAGTGTGTATGAGTGAGTGTGTGCGACTGTGTATGAGTGAGTGTGTGCAAGTGAGTGTGTGTGAGTGTGCATGAGTGTGTGCGAGTGAGTGTGTGTGAGTGTGCATGAGTGTGTGCGAGTGTGTGTGTGTGAGGTTTTGCGAGTGTGTGCAAGTGAGAGTGTGCGAGTGTGTGTGAGTGAGTGTGTGTGAGTGTGTATGAGCCAGCGTGTGCGAGTGTGTGCTAGTGTGTGTGTGTGAGTGTGTATGAGTGAGTGAGTGCGAGTGTGCTCCAGTGTGTGTACAAGTGTGTGCAAATGTGTGCATGCGAGTGTGTGCGAATGTGTGCAAGTGCATATGAATGAGTGTGTGCGAGTGTTTGCGAGTGTGTGTGAGTGTGTGTGAGTGAGTGTGAATGAGTGTGTGTGAGTAAGTGTGTGTGAGTGTGTATGAGTGAGTGTGTTAGAGTGTGCGTGAGTGTGTGCGAGTGTGTATGAGTGAGTGTGTGCGAGTGTGTATGAGTGAGTGTGTGCGACTGTGTATGGGTGAGTGTGTGCAAGTGAGTGTGAGTGTGCGTGAGTGTGTGCGAGTGAGTGTGTGCGAGTGTGCGTAAGTGTGTGCGAGTGTGTGTGTGAGGTTGTGTGAGTGTGTGCGAGTGTGTGCGAGTGAGTGTGTGCGAGTGTGTGTGAGTGAGTGTGTGCGAGTGTGTATGAGCCAGCGTGTGCGAGTGTGTGCTAGTGTGTGTGTGCGAGTGTGTATGAGCCAGCGTGTGCGAGTGTGTGCTAGTGAGTGTGTGCGAGTGTGTATGAGTAAGTGTGTGCGAGTGTGCGTGAGTGTGTGTGTGCGATTGTGTGCCAGTGTGTGCGAGTGTGTGCAACTGTGTGTGTTCGAGTGTGTGAGTGTGTGCCAGTGTTTGTGCGAGTGTGTGTGCGAGTGTGTGTGCGAACGTGTGCGAGTGAATGTGTGCGAGTGGATGTGTGAGAGTGTGTACGAGTGAGTGTGTGCGAGTGTGTGTGTGTGAGTGTCTGTGTGTGAGTGTGTATGAGTGAGTGTGCGCGAGTGTGTGTGTGCGAGTGTGTGCGAGTGTGTGCCTACGAGTGCATGCGAGTGCATGCGATTGTGTGCAAGTGTGTGTGCGAGTGTGTGCGAGTGTGTGCGAGTGAGTGAGTGTGTGAGTGTTTGCGAGTGTGTGCAAGTGTATGCGAGTGTGTGTGAGTGTGTATGAGTGAGTGTGTGTGAGTGTGTGCGAGTGTGCTTGAGTGTGTCTGTACGAGTGTCTGTGAGCGTGTGCGTGTGAGTGTGTGCGAGTGTGTGCGTGCGAGTGTGTGCGAGTGTGCATGAGTGTGCACGAGTGTGCACGAGTGTGCGCGAGTGTGTGCGAGTGTGTGTGTATGAGTGAATGAGAATGAGTGTGTGTGTGCAAGTGTGTGCGAGTGTGCGCATGCGAGTGAGTGCATTTGCATGTGATTGTGTTTGAGTGTGTGCGAGTGTGTGCAAGTGTGTGTGTGAGTGTGTATAAGTGAGTGTGTGTGAGTGTGCGTGAGTAAGTGTGCGTGAGTGTATGCGAGTGTGTGCAAGTGTCAGTGAGTGTGTGTGAGTGTGTATGAGTGAGTGTGTGCGAGTGTGTATGAGTGTGTATGGGTGAGTGTGTGCGAGTGTGTATGAGTGTGTTTGAGTGAGTGTGTGCGAGTGTGTGCGAGTGTGTGTGCGAGTGTGTGTGAGTGAGTGTGTGCGAGTGTTCTCGAATGTGTCTGTACGAGTGTGTGTGTACGATTGCGTGCGAGTGTGTGTGAGTGTGTGCGAGTGTGTGCGTGCGAGTGTGCGTGAGTGTGCATGAGTGTGCGAATGTGTATGAGTGTGTATGAGTGAGTGTGTGCGAGTGTGTGTGAGTGTGTGCGAGAGTGTGTGCGCATGTGAGCGAGTGTGTGCGAGTGTGTATGAGTGAGTGTGTGCGAGTGTGTGCAAGTGTGCACGAGGGTGTGTGAGTGAGTGAGTGTGTGTGTGGGAATGTGTGCGAGTGTGTGCGAGTGTGTATGACTGAGTGTGTGTGAGTGTGTGCATGTGAGTGAGTGAATATGTGTGAGTGTGTATGAGTGTTTGTGACTGTTTTTGAGTGTGTGCGAGTGTGTGGGTGGAGTGTGTATGAGTGAGTGTGTGCGAGTGTGTGTGCGAGTGTGTGTGTGCGAGTGTGTATGAGTGAGTGTGTGTGAATGTGCGTGAGTGAGTTTGTGCGAGTGTATGTGAATGTGTGGAAGTGTGTGCGAGTGAGTGAGTGTGAGTGAGTGTGTGCGAGTGTGTTTAAGTGTGTGCGAGTGTGCGCGAGTGTGTATGAGTGAGTGTGTGTGAGCGTTTGTGATTGTGTGTGAGTGTGCACGAGTGTGTGTACAAGTGTGTGCAAATGTGTGCATGAGAGTGTGTGCGAGTGTGTGCGAGTACGTATGAGTGAGTGTGTGCGAGTGTTTGTGAGTGTGTGTGAGTGTGTGTGAGTGAGTGTGAGTGAGTGTGTGGGAGTGTGTGGGAGTAAGTGTGTGTGAGTGTGTATGAGTGAGTGTGTTAGAGTGTGCATGAGTGTGTGCGAGTGTGTATGAGTAAGTGTGGGCGAGTGTGTATGAGTGAGTGTGTGCGACTGTGTATGAGTGAGTGTGTGCAAGTGAGTGTGTGTGAGTGTGCGTGAGTGTGTGCGAGTGTGCGTGTGAGTGTGTGCGAGTGTGTATGAGGGTGTGTGTGGGTGTGTGTGCGAGTGTGTATGAGTGAGTGAGTGCGAGTGTGCTCGAGTGTGTGTACAAGTGTGTGCAAATGTGTGCATGCGAGTGTGTGCGAGTGTTTGCAAGTGCGTATGAGTGAGTGTGTGCAAATGTTTGTGAGTGTGTGTGAGTGAGTGTGAGTGAGTGTGTGGGAGTGTGTGGGAGTAAGTGTGTGTGAGTGTGTATGAGTGAGTGTGTTAGAGTGTGCGTGAGTGTGTGCGAGTGTGTATGAGTAAGTGTGTGTGAGTGTGCACGAGTGTGTGTGTGTGAGTTTGTGCGCATGTGTGTGCGAGTGTGTGCGAGTGTGTGTGTGCGAGTGTATATGAGTGAGTGTGTGCGAGTGTTTGCGAGTGTGTGTGAGTGTGTGTGAGTGAGTGTGAGGGAGTGTGTGGGAGTGTGTGTGAGTAAGTGTGTGTGAGTGTGTATGAGTGAGTGTGTTAGAGTGTGCGTGAGTGTGTGCGAGTGTGTATGAGTGAGTGTGTGCGAGTGTGTATGAGTGAGTGTGTGCGACTGTGTATGGGTGAGTGTGTGCAAGTGAGTGTGAGTGTGCGTGAGTGTGTGCGAGTGAGTGTGTGTGAGTGTGCGTAAGTGTGTGCGAGTGTGTGTGTGTGAGGTTGTGCGAGTGTGTGCGAGTGTGTGCGAGTGAGTGTGTGCGAGTGTGTGTGAGTGTGTGCAAATGTGCATGACTGTGTATGAGTGTGCATGTGCGAGTGTGTGTTTGTGAGTGAGTGCAAGTGTGTATGAGTCAGCGTGTGCGAGTGTTTGCTAGTGTGTGTGTGCGAGTGTTTGCGTGTGTGTGCTAGTGTGTGCGAGTGTGTGCGAGTGTATGTCAGTGTGTGCGATGAGTGTGTGCGAGTGTGCACGAGTGTTTATGAGTGAGTGTGTGCGAGTGTGTGCGAGTGTGAGTGCGAGTGTGTACGAGTATTTGCGAGTGTGTATGAGTGAGTGTGTGCAAAAGTGTGCGAGTGTGTGTGATTGTGTGCGAGTGTGTGCGAGTGAGTGTGTGCGAGTGTGTATGAGTGTGTATGAGTGAGTGTGTGCGAGTGTTTGTGAGTGTGTGCGAGTGTGTGTGCGAGTGTGTGTGTGAGAGTGTGCGAGTGTGTATGAGTGTGTGTGTGCGAGTTTGTGCGCATGTGTGTGCGAGTGACTGTGTGCGAGTCTGTATGAGTGAGTGTGTTCGAGTGTGTGAGAGTGTGTGCGAGTGTGTGTGCGAGTGTGTGTGTGCGAGTGTGTATGAGCGAGTGTGTGCGAGTGTGCGTGAGAGTGAGTGTTCGAGTTTGTGTGTGTGTGTGCGAGTGTGTGCAAGTGTGTGTGCGATTGTGTGCGAGTGTGTGTGTATGTGTGTGCGAGTGTGTGCGAGTGTTTGTGTGAGTGTGTGTACGAGTGTTTGTGTGTGAGTGTGTATGAGTGAGTGTGGGTGAGTGTGTGTGTGAGGTTGTGCGAGTGTGTGCGAGTGACTGTGTGCGAGTGTGTATGAGTGAGTGTGTTCGAGTGTGTGAGAGTGTGTGCGAGTGTGTGTGAGAGTGTGTGTGTGAGAGTGTGTATGAGCGAGTGTGTGCGAGTGTGCGTGAGTGTGAGTGTGCGAGTTTGTGTGTGTGTGTGCGAGTGTGTGCGAGTGTGTGTGCGATTGTGTGCGAGTGTGTGTGTGTGCGAGTGTGTGCGAGTGTGTGTGTGAGTGTGTGTACGAGTGTTTGTGTGCGAGTGTGTATGAGTGAGTGTGTGTGAGTGTGTGCGAGTGTTTGTGAGTGTGTATGAGTGAGTGTGTGCGAGTGTGTATGAGTGAGTGTGTGCGAGAGTGTGTGAGTGTGTGCGAGTGTGTGCGAGTGTGTGTGCAAGTGTGTGTGTATGAGCGAGTGTGTGCGAGTGTGCGCGAGAGTGAGTGTGCGAGTTTGTGCGTGTGTGTCCGAGTGTGTGTGAGAGTGTGTGCGAGTATGTGCGAGTGTGTGTGCGAGTGTGTGTACGAGTGTGTGTGTGCAAGTGTGTATGAGTGAGTGTGTGCGAGTGTGTGTGAGTGTGTGTGCGAGTGTGTGTGTGCGAGTGTGTATGAGTGAGTGTGTGCGAGTGTGTATGAGTGAGTGTGTGCGAGTGTGTGCGAGTGTTTGTGTGCGAATGTGTGCCAGTGTGTGCGAGTGTGTGTGACTGTGTGTGTGCAAGTGTGTATGAGTGTGTGTGTGCGAGTGTGCACGAGTGTGTTTGTGTGAGTTTGTGCGATTGTGTGTGCGAGTGTGTATGAGTGTGCACGAGTGTGCGCGAGTGTGTGCGAGTGTGTGTGTATGAGTGAATGAGAATGAGTGTGTGTGTGCAAGTGTGTGCGAGTGTGCGCATGCGAGTGAGTGCATTTGCATGTGATTGTGTTTGAGTGTGTGCGAGTGTGTGCACGTGTGTGTGCGAGTGTGTATAAGTGAGTGTGTGTGAGTGTGCGTGAGTAAGTGTGCGTGAGTGTATGCGAGTGTGTGCAAGTGTGAGTGAGTGTGTGTGAGTGTGTATGAGTGAGTGTGTGCGAGTGTGTATGAGTGTGTATGAGTGAGTGTGTGCGAGTGTGTATGAGTGTGTTTGAGTGAGTGTGTGCGAGTGTGTGCGAGTGTGTGTGCGAGTGTGTGTGAGTGAGTGTGTGCGAGTGTTCTCGAGTGTGTCTGTACGAGTGTGTGCGTACGATTGCATGCGAGTGTGTGTGAGTGTGTGCGAGTGTGTGCGTGCGAGTGTGCGTGAGTGTGCATGAGTGTGCGAATGTGTATGAGTGTGTATGAGTGAGTGTGTGCGAGTGTGTGTGAGTGTGTGCGAGAGTGTGTGCGCATGTGAGCGAGTGTGTGCGAGTGTGTATGAGTGAGTGTGTGCGAGTTTGTGCAAGTGTGCACGAGGGTGTGTGAGTAAGTGAGTGTGTGTGTGTGAATGTGTGCGAGTGTGTGCGAGTGTGTATGACTGAGTGTGTGTGAGTGTGTGCATGTGAGTGAGTGAATATGTGTGAGTGTGTATGAGTGTTTGTGAGTGTTTGTGAGTGTGTGCGAGTGTGTGGGTGGAGTGTGTATGAGTGAGTGTGTGCGAGTGTGTGTGCGAGTGTGTGTGTGCGAGTGTGTATGAGTGAGTGTGTGTGAATGTGCGTGAGTGAGTTTGTGCGAGTGTATGTGAATGTGTGGAAGTGTGTGCGAGTGAGTTAGTGTGAGTGAGTGTATGCGAGTGTGTTTAAGTGTGTGCGAGTGTGAGTGTGTATGAGTGAGTGTGTGTGAGCGTTTGTGATTGTGTGTGAGTGTGCACGAGTGTGTGTACAAGTGTGTGCAAATGTGTGCATGAGAGTGTGTGCGAGTGTGTGCCAGTACGTATGAGTGAGTGTGTGCGAGTGTTTGTGAGTGTGTGTGAGTGTGTGTGAGTGAGTGTGAGTGAGTGTGTGGGAGTGTGTGGGAGTAAGTGTGTGTGAGTGTGTATGAGTGAGTGTGTTAGAGTGTGCATGAGTGTGTGCGAGTGTGTATGAGTAAGTGTGGGCGAGTGTGTATGAGTGAGTGTGTGCGACTGTGTATGAGTGAGTGTGTGCAAGTGAGTGTGTGTGAGTGTGCGTGAGTGTGTGCGAGTGTGCGTGTGAGTGTGTGCGAGTGTGTATGAGGGTGTGTGTGGGTGTGTGTGCGAGTGTGTGCGAGTGTGTGTGTGCGAGTGTGTATGAGTGAGTGAGTGCGAGTGTGCTCGAGTGTGTGTACAAGTGTGTGCAAATGTGTGCATGCGAGTGTGTGCGAGTGTGTGCAAGTGCGTATGAGTGAGTGTGTGCAAATGTTTGCGAGTGTGTGTGAGTGTGTGTGAGTGAGTGTGAGTGAGTGTGTGGGAGTGTGTGGGAATAAGTGTGTGTGAGTGTGTATGACTGAGTGTGTTAGAGTGTGCGTGAGTGTGTGCGAGTGTGTATGAGTAAGTGTGTGCGAGTGTGTATGAGTGAGTGTGTGCGACTGTGTATGAGTGAGTGTGTGCAAGTGAGTGTGTGTGAGTGTGCGTGAGTGTGTGCGAGTGAGTGTGTGTGAGTGTGCATGAGTGTGTGCGAGTGTGTGTGTGTGAGGTTGTGCGAGTGTGTGCAAGTGAGAGTGTGCGAGTGTGTGTGAGTGAGTGTGTGCGAGTGTGTATGAGCCAGCGTGTGCGAGTGTGTGCTAGTGTGTGTGTGCGAGTGTGTATGAGTGAGTGAGTGCAAGTGTGCTCGAGTGTGTGTACAAGTGTGTGCAAATGTGTGCATGCGAGTGTGTGCGAATGTGTGCGAGTGCATATGAATGAGTGTGTGCGAGTGTTTGCGAGTGTGTGTGAGTGTGTGTGAGTGAGTGTGAATGAGTGTGTGTGAGTAAGTGTGTGTGAGTGTGTATGAGTGAGTGTGTTAGAGTGTGCGTGAGTGTGTGCGAGTGTGTATGAATGAGTGTGTGCGAGTGTCTATGAGTGAGTGTGTGCGACTGTGTATGGGTGAGTGTGTGCAAGTGAGTGTGAGTGTGCGTGAGTGTGTGCGAGTGAGTGTGTGCGAGTGTGCGTAAGTGTGTGCGAGTGTGTGTGTGAGGTTGTGCGAGTGTGTACGAGTGTGTGCGAGTGAGTGTGTGCGAGTGTGTGTGAGTGTGTGCAAGTTTGCATGACTGTGTATGAGTGAGCATGTGCGAGTGTGTGTTTGTGAGTGAGTGCGAGTGTGTATGAGTCAGCGTGTGCGAGTGTTTGCTAGTGTGTTTGTGCGAGTGTGTGCGAGTGTTTGCGAGTGTGTGCTAGTGTGTGTGCGAGTGTGTGCGAGTGTATGTGAGTGTGTGCGATGAGTGTGTGCGAGTGTGCACGAGTGTGTATGAGTGAGTGTGTGCAAGTGTGTATGAGTGAGTGTGTGTGAGTGTGTGCGAGTGTGTGCGAGTCAGTGTGTGCAAGTGTTTATGAGTGAGTGTGTGCGAGTGTGTATGAGTGAATTTGTGCAACTGTGTGCGAGTGTGTGTGAGTGAGTGTGTGGGAGTGTGTGTGAGTGTGTGCGAGTGTGTGAGTGTGCGTGCGAGTGTGTGCGAGTGTGTATGAGGGTGTGTGTGCGAGTGTGTGCGAGTGTGTGTGTGCGAGTGTGTATGAGTGAGTGAGTGTGAGTGTGCTCGAGTGTGTGTGCGAGTCTATGCAAATGTGTGCATGCGAGTGTGTGCGAGTGAGTGCGAGTGGGTAAGAGTGAGTGTGTGTGAGTGTTTGCGAGTGTGTGTGAGTGTGTTTGAATGTGTGTGAGTGAGTGTGTGGGAGTGTGTGGGAGTGTGTATGAGTGAGTGTGTGCAAGTGTGCATGAGTGTGTGCGAGTGTGTGTGAGTGAGTGTGTGCGAGCGTGCATGAGTGAGTGTGTGCGAGTGTGTATGAGTGAGTGTGTGTGTGTGAGTGTGTGCAAGTGTGTGCGAGTGTGTGCAAGTGTGTGTGAGTGTGTGCAAGTGAGTGTGTGCAAGTGTGTATGAGTGAGTGTGTGCGAGTGAGTGTGTGCGAGTGTGTATGATTGAATGTGTGCAACTGTGTGCGAGTGTGTGGGAGTGAGTGTGTGGGAGTGTGTGT
This sequence comes from Phyllobates terribilis, assembly GCF_046119375.1. Lineage (NCBI taxonomy): Eukaryota > Metazoa > Chordata > Amphibia > Anura > Dendrobatidae > Phyllobates > Phyllobates terribilis. The sequence goes on from NW_027362901.1 coordinate 1,652,520, forward strand.
GAGTGGGTGTGCGAGTGTGTGCGAGTGTGTATGAGGGTGTGTGTGGGTGTGTGTGCGAATGTGTATGAGTGAGTGAGTGTGCTCAAGTGTGTGTGCGAGTCTGTGCAAATGTGTGCATGCGAATGTGTGCGAGTGGGTATGAGTGAGTGTGTGTGAGTGTTTGCGAGTGTGTGTGAGTTTGCGTGAGTGTGTGCGAGTGTGTATGAGTGAGTATGTGCGAGAGTGTATGAGTGAGTGTGTGCGACTGTGTATGAGTGAGTGTGTGCGAGTGAGTGCGTGTGAGTTTGTGTGAGTGTGTGCGAGTGTGTGTGAGGTTGTGCGAGTGTGTGCGAGTGAGTGTGTGTGAGTGTGTGTGAGTGTGCATGACTGTGTATGAGTGAGTGTGTGCGAGTGTGTGTGAGTGAGTGTGTGCGAGTGTGTATCAGTCAGCCTGTGCGAGTGTGTGCTAGTGTGTGTGCGAGTGTGTGCGAGTGTTTGCGAGTGTGTGCTAGTTTGTGTGTGCGAGTGTGTGCGAGTGTATGCGAGTGTGTGCGATGAGTGTGTGCGAGTGTGCACGAGTGTGTATGAGTGAGTGTGTGCGAGTGTGTGCGAGTGTGAGTGCGAGTGTGTACGTGTATTTGCGAGTGTGTATGAGTGAGTGTATGCGAGAGTGTGTGAGTGTGTGCGAGTGTGTGGAAGTGTGTGTGCAAGTGTGTGTGTATGAGCGAGTGTGCGCGAGAGTGAGTGTGCGAGTTTGTGCGTGTGTGTCCGAGTGTGTGCGAGTGTGTGTGAGAGTGTGTGCGAGTATGTGGGAGTGTGTGTGCGAGTGTGTGTACGAGTGTGTGTGTGCAAGTGTGTATGAGTGAGTGTGTGCGAGTGTGTGTGAGTGTGTGTGCGCGTGTGTGTGCGAGTGTGTATGAGTGAGTGTGTGCGAGTGTGTATGAGTGAGTGTGTGCGAGTGTGTGCGAGTGTTTGTGTGCGAGTGTGTGCCAGTGTGTGCGAGTGTGTGTGACTGTGTGTGTGCGAGTGTGTATGAGTGTGTGTGTGCGAGTGTGCACGAGTGTGTTTGTGCGAGTTTGTGCGATTGTGTGTGTGCGAGTGTGTATGAGTGAGTGTGTTCGAGTGTGTCTGAGTGAGTGTGTGCGAGTGTGCATGAGTGTGTGTGAGTGTGTGCCAGTGTGTGCGACTCTGTGTGTGCGACTGTGTGCCAGTGTTTGAGTGTGTGCCAGTGTTTGTGCGAGTGTGTGTGCGAGTGTGTGTGAGTGTGTGCGAGTGTGTGTGCGAGTGTGTATGAGTGAGTGTGCGCGAGTGTGTGTGTGTGCGAGTGTGTGCGTGCGAGTACGTGCAAGTGTGTGTGAGTGTGTGCGAGTGTGTATGAGTGAGTGTGTGTGTGTGCGAGTGTGCATGAGTTAGTGTGTGCGAGTGTGTGTGTGCGGGTGTGTGTGAGAGTGTGTGTGCGTGTGTGTGTGCGAGTGTGTATGAGTGAGTGTGTGCGAGTGTGCTCAAGTGTGTGTGCGAGTGTGTGCATGCGAGTGCATGCGAGTGTGTACGAGTGTGTGCGAGTGTGTGCGTGCGAGTGTGCACGAGTGTGCATGAGTGTGAAACAGAGTGTGCGAGTGTTCGCGAGTGTGTATCAGTGTGTGCGAGAGTGTGTGCGAGTGTGTATGAGTGAGTGTGTGCGAGAGTGTACGAGGGTGTGTGAGTGTGTGTGCGTGTGAATGTGAGCGAATGTTTGCGAGTGTGTTCGTGCGTGTGCGAGTGTGTATGAGTGAGTGTGTGCGAGTGTGTGCGTGTGACTGAGTGTGTGTGAGTGTGTGCGAGTGTGTGCGTGTGACTGAGTGTGTGTGAGTGTGTACGAGTGTTTGCGAGTGTGTATGAGTGAGTGTGTGCGAGTGTGTGTGTACCAGTGTGTGTGTACCAGTGTGTGTGAGTGTGTGCGAGTGTGCGCGAGTGTGTGTGTGCGAGTGTGTATGAGTGAGTGAGTGCGAGTGTGCTCGAGTGTGTGTACAAGTGTGTGCAAATGTGTGCATGCGAGTGTGTGCGAGTGTGTGCAAGTGCGTATGAGTGAGTGTGTGCAAATGTTTGCGAGTGTGTGTGAGTGTGTGTGAGTGAGTGTGAGTGAGTGTGTGGGAGTGTGTGGGAGTAAGTGTGTGTGAGTGTGTATGAGTGAGTGTGTTAGAGTGTGCGTGAGTGTGTGCGAGTGTGTATGAGTAAGTGTGTGCGAGTGTGTATGAGTGAGTGTGTGCGACTGTGTATGAGTGAGTGTGTGCAAGTGAGTGTGTGTGAGTGTGCGTGAGTGTGTGCGAGTGAGTGTGTGTGAGTGTGCATGAGTGTGTGCGAGTGTGTGTGTGTGAGGTTGTGCGAGTGTGTGCAAGTGAGAGTGTGCGAGTGTGTGTGAGTGAGTGTGTGCGAGTGTGTATCAGTCAGCCTGTGCGAGTGTGTGCTAGTGTGTGTGCGAGTGTGTGCGAGTGTTTGCGAGTGTGTGCTAGTTTGTGTGTGCGAGTGTGTGCGAGTGTATGCGAGTGTGTGCGATGAGTGTGTGCGAGTGTGCACGAGTGTGTATGAGTGAGTGTGTGCGAGTGTGTGCGAGTGTGAGTGCGAGTGTGTACGTGTATTTGCGAGTGTGTATGAGTGAGTGTATGCGAGAGTGTGTGAGTGTGTGCGAGTGTGTGGAAGTGTGTGTGCAAGTGTGTGTGTATGAGCGAGTGTGCGCGAGAGTGAGTGTGCGAGTTTGTGCGTGTGTGTCCGAGTGTGTGCGAGTGTGTGTGAGAGTGTGTGCGAGTATGTGGGAGTGTGTGTGCGAGTGTGTGTACGAGTGTGTGTGTGCAAGTGTGTATGAGTGAGTGTGTGCGAGTGTGTGTGAGTGTGTGTGCGCGTGTGTGTGCGAGTGTGTATGAGTGAGTGTGTGCGAGTGTGTATGAGTGAGTGTGTGCGAGTGTGTGCGAGTGTTTGTGTGCGAGTGTGTGCCAGTGTGTGCGAGTGTGTGTGACTGTGTGTGTGCGAGTGTGTATGAGTGTGTGTGTGCGAGTGTGCACGAGTGTGTTTGTGCGAGTTTGTGCGATTGTGTGTGTGCGAGTGTGTATGAGTGAGTGTGTTCGAGTGTGTCTGAGTGAGTGTGTGCGAGTGTGCATGAGTGTGTGTGAGTGTGTGCCAGTGTGTGCGACTCTGTGTGTGCGACTGTGTGCCAGTGTTTGAGTGTGTGCCAGTGTTTGTGCGAGTGTGTGTGCGAGTGTGTGTGAGTGTGTGCGAGTGTGTGTGCGAGTGTGTATGAGTGAGTGTGCGCGAGTGTGTGTGTGTGCGAGTGTGTGCGTGCGAGTACGTGCAAGTGTGTGTGAGTGTGTGCGAGTGTGTATGAGTGAGTGTGTGTGTGTGCGAGTGTGCATGAGTTAGTGTGTGCGAGTGTGTGTGTGCGGGTGTGTGTGAGAGTGTGTGTGCGTGTGTGTGTGCGAGTGTGTATGAGTGAGTGTGTGCGAGTGTGCTCAAGTGTGTGTGCGAGTGTGTGCATGCGAGTGCATGCGAGTGTGTACGAGTGTGTGCGAGTGTGTGCGTGCGAGTGTGCACGAGTGTGCATGAGTGTGAAACAGAGTGTGCGAGTGTTCGCGAGTGTGTATCAGTGTGTGCGAGAGTGTGTGCGAGTGTGTATGAGTGAGTGTGTGCGAGAGTGTACGAGGGTGTGTGAGTGTGTGTGCGTGTGAATGTGAGCGAATGTTTGCGAGTGTGTTCGTGCGTGTGCGAGTGTGTATGAGTGAGTGTGTGCGAGTGTGTGCGTGTGACTGAGTGTGTGTGAGTGTGTGCGAGTGTGTGCGTGTGACTGAGTGTGTGTGAGTGTGTACGAGTGTTTGCGAGTGTGTATGAGTGAGTGTGTGCGAGTGTGTGTGTACCAGTGTGTGTGTACCAGTGTGTGTGAGTGTGTGCGAGTGTGCGCGAGTGTGTGTGTGCGAGTGTGTATGAGTGAGTGAGTGCGAGTGTGCTCGAGTGTGTGTACAAGTGTGTGCAAATGTGTGCATGCGAGTGTGTGCGAGTGTGTGCAAGTGCGTATGAGTGAGTGTGTGCAAATGTTTGCGAGTGTGTGTGAGTGTGTGTGAGTGAGTGTGAGTGAGTGTGTGGGAGTGTGTGGGAGTAAGTGTGTGTGAGTGTGTATGAGTGAGTGTGTTAGAGTGTGCGTGAGTGTGTGCGAGTGTGTATGAGTAAGTGTGTGCGAGTGTGTATGAGTGAGTGTGTGCGACTGTGTATGAGTGAGTGTGTGCAAGTGAGTGTGTGTGAGTGTGCGTGAGTGTGTGCGAGTGAGTGTGTGTGAGTGTGCATGAGTGTGTGCGAGTGTGTGTGTGTGAGGTTGTGCGAGTGTGTGCAAGTGAGAGTGTGCGAGTGTGTGTGAGTGAGTGTGTGCGAGTGTTTATGAGCCAGCGTGTGCGAGTGTGTGCTAGTGTGTGTGTGCGAGTGTGTATGAGTGAGTGAGTGCGAGTGTGCTCGAGTGTGTGTACAAGTGTGTGCAAATGTGTGCATGCGAGTGTGTGCGAATGTGTGCGAGTGCATATGAATGAGTGTGTGCGAGTGTTTGCGAGTGTGTGTGAGTGTGTGTGAGTGAGTGTGAATGAGTGTGTGTGAGTGTGTGCGAGTGTGTATGAGTGAGTATGTGCGAGAGTGTATGAGTGAGTGTGTGCGACTGTGTATGAGTGAGTGTGTGCGAGTGAGTGCGTGTGAGTTTGTGTGAGTGTGTGCGAGTGTGTGTGAGGTTGTGCGAGTGTGTGCGAGTGAGTGTGTGTGAGTGTGTGTGAGTGTGCATGACTGTGTATGAGTGAGTGTGTGCGAGTGTGTGTGAGTGAGTGTGTGCGAGTGTGTATGAGGGTGTGTGTGGGTGTGTGTGCGAGTGTGTATGAGTGAGTGAGTGCGAGTGTGCTCGAGTGTGTGTACAAGTGTGTGCAAATGTGTGCATGCGAGTGTGTGCGAGTGTGTGCAAGTGTGCACGAGGGTGTGTGAGTGAGTGAGTGTGTGTGTGTGTGAATGTGTGCGAGTGTGTATGACTGAGTGTGTGTGAGTGTGTGCATGTGAGTGAGTGAATATGTGTGAGTGTGTATGAGTGTTTGTGAGTGTTTGTGAGTGTGTGCGAGTGTGTGTGTGCGAGTGTGTATGAGTGAGTGTGTGTGAATGTGCGTGAGTGAGTTTGTGCGAGTGTATGTGAATGTGTGGAAGTGTGTGCGAGTGAGTTAGTGTGAGTGAGTGTGTGCGAGTGTGTTTAAGTGTGTGCGATTGTGCGCGAGTGTGTATGAGTGAGTGTGTGTGAGCGTTTGTGATTGTGTGTGAGTGTGCACGAGTGTGTGTACAAGTGTGTGCAAATGTGTGCATGAGAGTGTGTGCGAGTGTGTGCGAGTACGTATGAGTGAGTGTGTGCGAGTGTTTGTGAGTGTGTGTGAGTGTGTGTGAGTGAGTGTGAGTGAGTGTGTGGGAGTGTGTGGGAGTAAGTGTGTGTGAGTGTGTATGAGTGAGTGTGTTAGAGTGTGCATGAGTGTGTGCGAGTGTGTATGAGTAAGTGTGGGCGAGTGTGTATGAGTGAGTGTGTGCGACTGTGTATGAGTGAGTGTGTGCAAGTGAGTGTGTGTGAGTGTGCGTGAGTGTGTGCGAGTGTGCGTGTGAGTGTGTGCGAGTGTGTATGAGGGTGTGTGTGGGTGTGTGTGCGAGTGTGTGCGAGTGTGTGTGTGCGAGTGTGTATGAGTGAGTGAGTGCGAGTGTGCTCGAGTGTGTGTACAAGTGTGTGCAAATGTGTGCATGCGAGTGTGTGCGAGTGTGTGCAAGTGCGTATGAGTGAGTGTGTGCAAATGTTTGCGAGTGTGTGTGAGTGTGTGTGAGTGAGTGTGAGTGAGTGTGTGGGAGTGTGTGGGAGTAAGTGTGTGTGAGTGTGTATGAGTGAGTGTGTTAGGGTGTGCGTGAGTGTGTGCGAGTGTGTATGAGTAAGTGTGTGCGAGTGTGTATGATTGAGTGTGTGCGACTGTGTATGAGTGAGTGTGTGCAAGTGAGTGTGTGTGAGTGTGCGTGAGTGTGTGCGAGTGAGTGTGTGTGAATGTGCATGAGTGTGTGCGAGTGTGTGTGTGTGAGGTTGTGCGAGTGTGTGCAAGTGAGAGTGTGCGAGTGTGTGTGAGTGAGTGTGTGTGAGTGTGTATGAGCCAGCATGTGCGAGTGTGTGCTAGTGTGTGTGTGCGAGTGTGTATGAGTGAGTGAGTGCGAGTGTGCTCGAGTGTGTGTACAAGTGTGTGCAAATGTGTGCATGCGAGTGTGTGCGAATGTGTGCGAGTGCATATGAATGAGTGTGTGCGAGTGTTTGCGAGTGTGTGTGAGTGTGTGTGAGTGAGTGTGAATGAGTGTGTGTGAGTAATTGTGTGTGAGTGTGTATGAGTGAGTGTGTTAGAGTGTGCGTGAGTGTGTGCGAGTGTGTATGAATGAGTGTGTGCGAGTGTGTATGAGTGAGTGTGTGCGACTGTGTATGGGTGAGTGTGTGCAAGTGAGTGTGAGTGTGCGTGAGTGTGTGCGAGTGAGTGTGTGCGAGTGTGCGTAAGTGTGTGCGAGTGTGTGTGTGAGGTTGTGCGAGTGTGTGCGAGTGTGTGCGAGTGAGTGTGTGCGAGTGTGTGTGAGTGTGTGTAAGTGTGCATGACTGTGTATGAGTGAGCATGTGCGAGTGTGTGTTTGTGAGTGAGTGCGAGTGTGTATGAGTCAGCGTGTGCGAGTGTTTGCTAGTGTGTTTGTGCGAGTGTGTGCGAGTGTTTGCGAGTGTGTGCTAGTGTGTGTGCGAGTGTATGTGAGTGTGTGCGATGAGTGTGTGCGAGTGTGCACGAGTGTGTATGAGTGAGTGTGTGCAAGTGTGTATGAGTGAGTGTGTGTGAGTGTGTGCGAGTGTGTGCGAGTGAGTGTGTGCAAGTGTTTATGAGTGAGTGTGTGCGAGTGTGTATGAGTGAATTTGTGCAACTGTGTGCGAGTGTGTGTGAGTGAGTGTGTGGGAGTGTGTGTGAGTGTGTGCGAGTGTGTGAGTGTGCGTGCGAGTGTGTGCGAGTGTGTATGAGGGTGTGTGTGCGAGTGTGTGCGAGTGTGTGTGTGCGAGTGTGTATGAGTGAGTGAGTGTGAGTGTGCTCGAGTGTGTGTGCGAGTCTATGCAAATGTGTGCATGCGAGTGTGTGCGAGTGAGTGCGAGTGGGTAAGAGTGAGTGTGTGTGAGTGTTTGCGAGTGTGTGTGAGTGTGTTTGAATGTGTGTGAGTGAGTGTGTGGGAGTGTGTGTGAGTGTGTATGAGTGAGTGTGTGCAAGTGTGCATGAGTGTGTGCGAGTGTGTGTGAGTGAGTGTGTGCGAGCGTGCATGAGTGAGTGTGTGCGAGTGTGTATGAGTGAGTGTGTGTGTGTGAGTGTGTGCAAGTGTGTGCGAGTGTGTGCAAGTGTGTGTGAGTGTGTGCAAGTGAGTGTGTACAAGTGTGTATGAGTGAGTGTGTGCGAGTGAGTGTGTGCGAGTGTGTATGATTGAATGTGTGCAACTGTGTGCCAGTGTGTGGGAGTGAGTGTGTGGGAGTGTGTGTGAGTGTGCATGCGAGTGTGTGCGAGTGTGTATGAGGGTGTGTGTGGGTGTGTGTGCGAATGTGTATGAGTGAGTGAGTGTGCTCAAGTGTGTGTGCGAGTCTGTGCAAATGTGTGCATGCGAGTGTGTGCGAGTGGGTATGAGTGAGTGTGTGTGAGTGTTTGCGAGTGTGTGTGAGTGTGCGTGAGTGTGTGCGAGTGTGTATGAGTGAGTATGTGCGAGAGTGTATGAGTGAGTGTGTGCGACTGTGTATGAGTGAGTGTGTGCGAGTGAGTGCGTGTGAGTTTGTGTGAGTATGTGCGAGTGTGTGTGAGGTTGTGCGAGTGTGTGCGAGTGAGTGTGTGTGAGTGTGTGTGAGTGTGCATGACTGTGTATGAGTGAGTGTGTGCGAGTGTGTGTGAGTGAGTGTGTGCGAGTGTGTATCAGTCAGCCTGTGCGAGTGTGTGCTAGTGTGTGTGCGAGTGTGTGCGAGTGTTTGCGAGTGTGTGCTAGTTTGTGTGTGCGAGTGTGTGCGAGTGTATGCGAGTGTGTGTGATGAGTGTGTGCGAGTGTGCACGAGTGTGTATGAGTGAGTGTGTGCGAGTGTGTGCGAGTGTGAGTGCGAGTGTGTACGTGTATTTGCGAGTGTGTATGAGTGAGTGTGTGCGAGAGTGTGTGAGTGTGTGCGAGTGTGTGGAAGTGTGTGTGCAAGTGTGTGTGTATGAGTGAGTGTGCGCGAGAGTGAGTGTGCGAGTTTGCGCGTGTGTGTCCGAGTGTGTGCGAGTGTGTGTGAGAGTGTGTGCGAGTATGTGCGAGTGTGTGTGCGAGTGTGTGTACGAGTGTGTGTGTGCAAGTGTGTATGAGTGAGTGTGTGCGAGTGTGTGTGAGTGTGTGTGCGCGTGTGTGCGAGTGTGTATGAGTGAGTGTGTGTGAGTGTGTATGAGTGAGTGTGTGCGAGTGTGTGCGAGTGTTTGTGTGCGAGTGTGTGCCAGTGTGTGCGAGTGTGTGTGACTGTGTGTGTGCGAGTGTGTATGAGTGTGTGTGTGCGAGTGTGCACGAGTGTGTTTGTGCGAGTTTGTGCGATTGTGTGTGTGCGAGTGTGTATGAGTGAGTGTGTTCGAGTGTGTCTGAGTGAGTGTGTGCGAGTGTGCATGAGTGTGTGTGAGTGTGTGCCAGTGTGTGCGACTCTGTGTGTGCGACTGTGTGCCAGTGTTTGAGTGTGTGCCAGTGTTTGTGCGAGTGTGTGTGCGAGTGTGTGCCAGTGTTTGAGTGTGTGCCAGTGTTTGTGCGAGTGTGTGTGCGAGTGTGTGTGAGTGTGTGCGAGTGTGTGTGCGAGTGTGTATGAGTGAGTGTGCGCGAGTGTGTGTGTGTGCGAGTGTGTGCGTGCGAGTACTTGCAAGTGTGTGTGAGTGTGTGCGAGTGTGTATGAGTGAGTGTGTGTGCGAGTGTGCATGAGTTAGTGTGTGCGAGTGTGTGTGTGCGGGTGTGTGTGAGAGTGTGTGTGCGTGTGTGTGTGCGAGTGTGTATGAATGAGTGTGTGCGAGTGTGCTCAAGTGTGTGTGCGAGTGTGTGCATGCGAGTGCATGCGAGTGTGTACGAGTGTGTGCGAGTGTGTGCGTGCGAGTGTGCACGAGTGTGCATGAGTGTGAAACAGAGTGTGCGAGTGTTCGCGAGTGTGTATCAGTGTGTGCGAGAGTGTGTGCGAGTGTGTATGAGTGAGTGTGTGCGAGAGTGTACGAGGGTGTGTGAGTGTGTGTGCGTGTGAATGTGAGCGAATGTTTGCGAGTGTGTGCGTGCGTGTGCGAGTGTGTATGAGTGAGTGTGTGCGAGTGTGTGCGTGTGACTGAGTGTGTGTGAGTGTGTGCGAGTGTGTGCGTGTGACTGAGTGTGTGTGAGTGTGTACGAGTGTTTGCGAGTGTGTATGAGTGAGTGTGTGCGAGTGTGTGTGTACCAGCGTGTGTGTACCAGTGTGTGTGAGTGTGTGCGAGTGTGCGCGAGTGTGTGTGTGCGAGTGTGTATGAGTGAGTGAGTGCGAGTGTGCTCGAGTGTGTGTACAAGTGTGTGCAAATGTGTGCATGTGAGTGTGTGCGAGTGTGTGCAAGTGCGTATGAGTGAGTGTGTGCAAATGTTTGCGAGTGTGTGTGAGTGTGTGTGAGTGAGTGTGAGTGAGTGTGTGGGAGTGTGTGGGAGTAAGTGTGTGTGAGTGTGTATGAGTGAGTGTGTTAGAGTGTGCGTGAGTGTGTGCGAGTGTGTATGAGTAAGTGTGTGCGAGTGTGTATGAGTGAGTGTGTGCTACTGTGTATGAGTGAGTGTGTGCAAGTGAGTGTGTGTGAGTGTGTGTGAGTGTGTGCGAGTGAGTGTGTGTGAGTGTGCATGAGTGTGTGCGAGTGTGTGTGTGTGAGGTTGTGCGAGTGTGTGCAAGTGAGAGTGTGCGAGTGTGTGTGAGTGAGTGTGTGCGAGTGTGTATGAGCCAGCGTGTGCGAGTGTGTGCTAGTGTGTGTGTGCGAGTGTGTATGAGTGAGTGAGTGCGAGTGTGCTCGAGTGTGTGTACAAGTGTGTGCAAATGTGTGCATGCGAGTGTGTGCGAATGTGTGCGAGTGCATATGAATGAGTGTGTGCGATTGTTTGCAAGTGTGTGTGAGTGTGTGTGAGTGAGTGTGAATGAGTGTGTGTGAGTAAGTGTGTGTGAGTGTGTATGAGTGAGTGTGTTAGAGTGTGCATGAGTGTGTGTGAGTGTGTATGAATGAGTGTGTGCGAGTGTGTATGAGTGAGTGTGTGCGACTGTGTATGGGTGAGTGTGTGCAAGTGAGAGTGAGTGTGCGTGAGTGTGTGCGAGTGAGTGTGTGCGAGTGTGCGTAAGTGTGTGCGAGTGTGTGTGTGAGGTTGTGCGAGTGTGTGCGAGTGTGTGCGAGTGAGTGTGTGCGAGTGTGTGTGAGTGTGTGCAAGTGTGCATGACTGTGTATGAGTGAGCATGTGCGAGTGTGTGTTTGTGAGTGAGTGCGAGTGTGTATGAGTCAGCGTGTGCGAGTGTTTGCTAGTGTGTTTGTGCGAGTGTGTGCGAGTGTTTGCGAATGTGTGCTAGTGTGTGTGCGAGTGTGTGCGAGTGTATGTGAGTGTGTGCGATGAGTGTGTGTGAGTGTGCACGAGTGTGTATGAGTGAGTGTGTGCAAGTGTGTATGAGTGAGTGTGTGTGAGTGTGTGCGAGTGTGTGCGAGTGAGTGTGTGCAAGTGTTTATGAGTGAGTGTGTGCGAGTGTGTATGAGTGAATTTGTGCAACTGTGTGCGAGTGTGTGTGAGTGAGTGTGTGGGAGTGTGTGTGAGTGTGTGCGAGTGTGTGAGTGTGCGTGCGAGTGTGTGCGAGTGTGTATGAGGGTGTGTGTGCGAGCGTGTGCGAGTGTGTGTGTGCGAGTGTGTATGAGTGAGTGAGTGTGAGTGTGCTCGAGTGTGTGTGCGAGTCTATGCAAATGTGTGCATGCGAGTGTGTGCGAGTGAGTGCGAGTGGGTAAGAGTGAGTGTGTGTGAGTGTTTGCGAGTGTGTGTGAGTGTGTTTGAATGTGTGTGAGTGAGTGTGTGGGAGTGTGTGGGAGTGTGTATGAGTGAGTGTGTGCAAGTGTGCATGAGTGTGTGCGAGTGTGTGTGAGTGAGTGTGTGCGAGCGTGCATGAGTGAGTGTGTGCGAGTGTGTATGAGTGAGTGTGTGTGTGTGAGTGTGTGCAAGTGTGTGCGAGTGTGTGCAAGTGTGTGTGAGTGTGTGCAAGTGAGTGTGTGCAAGTGTGTATGAGTGAGTGTGTGCGAGTGAGTGTGTGCGAGTGTGTATGATTGAATGTGTGCAACTGTGTGCCAGTGTGTGGGAGTGAGTGTGTGGGAGTGTGTGTGAGTGTGCGTGCGAGTGTGTGCGAGTGTGTATGAGGGTGTGTGTGGGTGTGTGTGCGAATGTGTATGAGTGAGTGAGTGTGCTCAAGTGTGTGTGCGAGTCTGTGCAAATGTGTGCATGCGAGTGTGTGCGAGTGGGTATGAGTGAGTGTGTGTGAGTGTTTGCGAGTGTGTGTGAGTGTGCGTGAGTGTGTGCGAGTGTGTATGAGTGAGTATGTGCGAGAGTGTATGAGTGAGTGTGTGCGACTGTGTTTGAGTGAGTGTGTGCGAGTGAGTGCGTGTGAGTTTGTGTGAGTGTGTGCGAGTGTGTGTGAGGTTGTGCGAGTGTGTGCGAGTGAGTGTGTGTGAGTGTGTGTGAGTGTGCATGACTGTGTATGAGTGAGTGTGTGCGAGTGTGTGAGTGAGTGTGTGCGAGTGTGTATCAGTCAGCCTGTGCGAGTGTGTGCTAGTGTGTGTGCGAGTGTGTGCGAGTGTTTGCGAGTTTGTGCTAGTTTGTGTGTGCGAGTGTGTGCGAGTGTGTGCGATGAGTGTGTGCGAGTGTGCACGAGTGTGTATGAGTGAGTGTGTGCGAGTGTGTGCGAGTGTGAGTGCGAGTGTGTACGAGTATTTGCGAGTGTGTATGAGTGAGTGTGTGCGAGAGTGTGTGAGTGTGTGCGAGTGTGTGGAAGTGAGTGTGCAAGTGTGTGTGTATGAGCGAGTGTGCGCGAGAGTGAGTGTGCGAGTTTGTGCGTGTGTGTCCGAGTGTGTGCGAGTGTGTGTGAGAGTGTGTGCGAGTGTGTGAGTGTGTGTACGAGTGTGTGTGTGCAAGTGTGTATGAGTGAGTGTGTGCGAGTGTGTGTGAGTGTGTGTGCGCGTGTGTGTGCGAGTGTGTATGAGTGAGTGTGTGCGAGTGTGTATGAGTGAGTGTGTGCGAGTGTGTGCGAGTGTTTGTGTGCGAGTGTGTGCCAGTGTGTGCGAGTGTGTGTGACTGTGTGTGTGCGAGTGTGTATGAGTGTGTGTGTGCGAGTGTGCACGAGTGTGTTTGTGCGAGTTTGTGCGATTGTGTGTGTGCGAGTGTGTATGAGTGAGTGTGTTGAGTGTGTCTGAGTGAGTGTGTGCGAGTGTGCATGAGTGTGTGTGAGTGTGTGCCAGTGTGTGCGACTCTGTGTGTGCGACTGTGTGCCAGTGTTTGAGTGTGTGCCAGTGTTTGTGCGAGTGTGTGTGCGAGTGTGTGCCAGTGTTTGAGTGTGTGCCAGTGTTTGTGCGAGTGTGTGTGCGAGTGTGTGTGAGTGTGTGCGAGTGTGTGTGTGAGTGTGTATGAGTGAGTGTGCGCGAGTGTGTGTGTGTGCGAGTGTGTGCGTGCGAGTACGTGCAAGTGTGTGTGAGTGTGTGCGAGTGTGTATGAGTGAGTGTGTGTGTGTGCGAGTGTGCATGAGTTAGTGTGTGCGAGTGTGTGTGTGCGGGTGTGTGTGAGAGTGTGTGTGCGTGTGTGTGTGCGAGTGTGTATGAGTGAGTGTGTGCGAGTGTGCTCAAGTGTGTGTGCGAGTGTGTGCATGCGAGTGCGTGCGAGTGTGTACGAGTGTGTGCGAGTGTGTGCGTGCGAGTGTGCACGAGTGTGCATGAGTGTGAAACAGAGTGTGCGAGTGTTCGCGAGTGTGTATGAGTGTGTGCGAGAGTGTGTGCGAGTGTGTATGAGTGAGTGTGTGCGAGAGTGTACGAGGGTGTGTGAGTGTGTGTGCGTGTGAATGTGAGCGAATGTTTGCGAGTGTGTGCGTGCGTGTGCGAGTGTGTATGAGTGAGTGTGTGCGAGTGTGTGCGTGTGACTGAGTGTGTGTGAGTGTGTGCGAGTGTGTGCGTGTGACTGAGTGTGTGAGTGTGTACGAGTGTTTGCGAGTGTGTATGAGTGAGTGTGTGCGAGTGTGTGTGTACCAGTGTGTGTGTACCAGTGTGTGTGAGTTTGTGCGAGTGTGCGCGAGTGTGTGTGTGCGAGTGTGTATGAGTGAGTGTTTGCGAGTGTTTGCGAGTGTGTGCGAGTGAGTGCGAGTGAGTATGTGCGAGTGAGTGCGAGTGAGTATGTGCGAGTGAGTGTGTGCCATTGTGTTTGAGTAAGTGTGTGCAGGTGTGTATGAGTGAGTGTGTGCGAGTGTGTGTGAGTGTGCATGAGTGAATGTGTGAGAGTGTGTGCGAGTGTGTGCGAGTGAATGTGAGTGAGTGCGAGTGTGTGCGAGTGTGTGCAAGTGAGTGAGTGAGTGAGAGTGTGTGCGAGTGTGTTTGAGTGTGTATGAGTGAGTGTGTGCGAGTGTGCCCGAGTGTGTGCGTGTGAGTGTATGTGTGTGTGAGTATGTGCGTGTGTGCGAGTGTGTGCGAGTGTGTGTGAGTGAGTGTGTGCGAGTGTGTGTGCGAGTGTGTGCGAGTGTGTATAAGTTAGTGTGTGCGAGTGTGTGTGTGCGGGTGTGTGTGAGAGTGTGTGCGAGTTTGTGTGTGTGAGTGTGTATGAGTGAGTGTGTGCGAGTGTGCTTGAGTGTGTGTGCGAGTCTGTGCGTGTGTGTGCGAGTGTGTGGGTGTGAGTGTGTATGATTGAGTTTGTGAGTGTGTATGAGTGAGTGTGTGTGAGTGTGCACTAGTGTGTGTGTGCGAGTGTGTGCCAGTGTGTGTGGGTGTGTGCGACTGTGTGTGTGCGAGTGTGTATGAGTGAGTGTGTGCGAGTGTGTGTGTGCAAATTTGTGCGAGTGTGTGTGCGAGTGTGTTTGAGTGTGTATGAGTGAGTGTGTGCGAGTGTGCCCGAGTGTGTGCGTGTGAGTGTATGTGTGTGTGAGTATGTGCGTGTGTGCGAGTGTGTGCGAGTGTGTGTGAGTGAGTGTGTGCGAGTGTGTGTGCGAGTGTGTGCGAGTGTGTATAAGTTAGTGTGTGCGAGTGTGTGTGTGCGGGTGTGTGTGAGAGTGTGTGCGAGTTTGTGTGTGTGAGTGTGTATGAGTGAGTGTGTGCGAGTGTGCTTGAGTGTGTGTGCGAGTCTGTGCGTGTGTGTGCGAGTGTGTGGGTGTGAGTGTGTATGATTGAGTTTGTGAGTGTGTATGAGTGAGTGTGTGTGAGTGTGCACTAGTGTGTGTGTGCGAGTGTGTGCCAGTGTGTGTGAGTGTGTGCGACTGTGTGTGTGCGAGTGTGTATGAGTGAGTGTGTGCGAGTGTGTGTGTGCAAATTTGTGCGAGTGTGTGTGCGAGTGTGCGTGTGCGAGTCTGTATGAGTGAGTGTGTGCAAGTGTGTATGAGTAAGTGTGTGCGAGTGTGCGTGAGTGTGTGTGTGCGATTGTGTGCCAGTGTGTGCGAGTGTGTGCAACTGTGTGTGTTCGAGTGTGTGAGTGTGTGCCAGTGTTTGTGCGAGTGTGTGTGCGAGTGTGTGTGCGAACGTGTGCGAGTGAATGTGTGCGAGTGTATGTGTGAGAGTGTGTACGAGTGAGTGTGTGCGAGTGTGTGTGTGTGAGTGTCTGTGTGTGAGTGTGTATGAGTGAGTGTGCGCGAGTGTGTGTGTGCGAGTGTGTGCGAGTGTGTGCATACGAGTGCATGCGAGTGCATGCGATTGTGTGCAAGTGTGTGTGCGAGTGTGTGCGAGTGTGTGCGAGTGAGTGAGTGTGTGAGTGTTTGCGAGTGTGTGCAAGTGTATGCGAGTGTGTGTGAGTGTGTATGAGTGAGTGTGTGTGAGTGTGTGCGAGTGTGCTTGAGTGTGTCTGTACGAGTGTCTGTGAGCGTGTGCGTGTGAGTGTGTGCGAGTGTGTGCATGCGAGTGTGTGCGAGTGTGCATGAGTGTGCACGAGTGTGCACGAGTGTGCGCGAGTGTGTGCGAGTGTGTGTGTATGAGTGAATGAGAATGAGTGTGTGTGTGCAAGTGTGTGCGAGTGTGCGCATGCGAGTGAGTGCATTTGCATGTGATTGTGTTTGAGTGTGTGCG
Source organism: Phyllobates terribilis (assembly GCF_046119375.1). Lineage (NCBI taxonomy): Eukaryota > Metazoa > Chordata > Amphibia > Anura > Dendrobatidae > Phyllobates > Phyllobates terribilis. Next base: position 1,667,822 of record NW_027362901.1, read on the forward strand.
AGTGTGTGCAAGTGTGTGTGTGAGTGTGTATAAGTGAGTGTGTGTGAGTGTGCGTGAGTAAGTGTGCGTGAGTGTATGCGAGTGTGTGCAAGTGTGAGTGAGTGTGTGTGAGTGTGTATGAGTGAGTGTGTGCGAGTGTGTATGAGTGTGTATGAGTGAGTGTGTGCGAGTGTGTATGAGTGTGTTTGAGTGAGTGTGTGCGAGTGTGTGCGAGTGTGTGTGCGAGTGTGTGTGAGTGAGTGTGTGCGAGTGTTCTCGAGTGTGTCTGTACGAGTGTGTGCGTACGATTGCGTGCGAGTGTGTGTGAGTGTGTGCGAGTGTGTGCGTGCGAGTGTGCGTGAGTGTGCATGAGTGTGCGAATGTGTATGAGTATGAGTGTGTATGAGTGAGTGTGTGCGAGTGTGTGTGAGTGTGTGCGAGAGTGTGTGCGCATGTGAGCGAGTGTGTGCGAGTGTGTATGAGTGAGTGTGTGCGAGTGTGTGCAAGTGTGCACGAGGGTGTGTGAGTGAGTGAGTGTGTGTGTGTGTGAATGTGTGCGAGTGTGTGCGAGTGTGTATGACTGAGTGTGTGTGAGTGTGTGCATGTGAGTGAGTGAATATGTGTGCGTGTGTATGAGTGTTTGTGAGTGTTTGTGAGTGTGTGCGAGTGTGTGGGTGGAGTGTGTATGAGTGAGTGTGTGCGAGTGTGTGTGCGAGTGTGTGTGTGCGAGTGTGTATGAGTGAGTGTGTGTGAATGTGCGTGAGTGAGTTTGTGCGAGTGTATGTGAATGTGTGGAAGTGTGTGCGAGTGAGTTAGTGTGAGTGAGTGTGTGCGAGTGTGTTTAAGTGTGTGCGATTGTGCGCGAGTGTGTATGAGTGAGTGTGTGTGAGCGTTTGTGATTGTGTGTGAGTGTGCACGAGTGTGTGTACAAGTGTGTGCAAATGTGTGCATGAGAGTGTGTGCGAGTGTGTGCGAGTACGTATGAGTGAGTGTGTGCGAGTGTTTGTGAGTGTGTGTGAGTGTGTGTGAGTGAGTGTGAGTGAGTGTGTGGGAGTGTGTGGGAGTAAGTGTGTGTGAGTGTGTATGAGTGAGTGTGTTAGAGTGTGCATGAGTGTGTGCGAGTGTGTATGAGTAAGTGTGGGCGAGTGTGTATGAGTGAGTGTGTGCGACTGTGTATGAGTGAGTGTGTGCAAGTGAGTGTGTGTGAGTGTGCGTGAGTGTGTGCGAGTGTGCGTGTGAGTGTGTGCGAGTGTGTATGAGGGTGTGTGTGGGTGTGTGTGCGAGTGTGTGCGAGTGTGTGTGTGCGAGTGTGTATGAGTGAGTGAGTGCGAGTGTGCTCGAGTGTGTGTACAAGTGTGTGCAAATGTGTGCATGCGAGTGTGTGCGAGTGTGTGCAAGTGCGTATGAGTGAGTGTGTGCAAATGTTTGCGAGTGTGTGTGAGTGTGTGTGAGTGAGTGTGAGTGAGTGTGTGGGAGTGTGTGGGAGTAAGTGTGTGTGAGTGTGTATGAGTGAGTGTGTTAGGGTGTGCGTGAGTGTGTGCGAGTGTGTATGAGTAAGTGTGTGCGAGTGTGTATGATTGAGTGTGTGCGACTGTGTATGAGTGAGTGTGTGCAAGTGAGTGTGTGTGAGTGTGCGTGAGTGTGTGCGAGTGAGTGTGTGTGAATGTGCATGAGTGTGTGCGAGTGTGTGTGTGTGAGGTTGTGCGAGTGTGTGCAAGTGAGAGTGTGCGAGTGTGTGTGAGTGAGTGTGTGTGAGTGTGTATGAGCCAGCATGTGCGAGTGTGTGCTAGTGTGTGTGTGCGAGTGTGTATGAGTGAGTGAGTGCGAGTGTGCTCGAGTGTGTGTACAAGTGTGTGCAAATGTGTGCATGCGAGTGTGTGCGAATGTGTGCGAGTGCATATGAATGAGTGTGTGCGAGTGTTTGCGAGTGTGTGTGAGTGTGTGTGAGTGAGTGTGAATGAGTGTGTGTGAGTAATTGTGTGTGAGTGTGTATGAGTGAGTGTGTTAGAGTGTGCGTGAGTGTGTGCGAGTGTGTATGAATGAGTGTGTGCGAGTGTGTATGAGTGAGTGTGTGCGACTGTGTATGGGTGAGTGTGTGCAAGTGAGTGTGAGTGTGCGTGAGTGTGTGCGAGTGAGTGTGTGCGAGTGTGCGTAAGTGTGTGCGAGTGTGTGTGTGAGGTTGTGCGAGTGTGTGCGAGTGTGTGCGAGTGAGTGTGTGCGAGTGTGTGTGAGTGTGTGTAAGTGTGCATGACTGTGTATGAGTGAGCATGTGCGAGTGTGTGTTTGTGAGTGAGTGCGAGTGTGTATGAGTCAGCGTGTGCGAGTGTTTGCTAGTGTGTTTGTGCGAGTGTGTGCGAGTGTTTGCGAGTGTGTGCTAGTGTGTGTGCGAGTGTATGTGAGTGTGTGCGATGAGTGTGTGCGAGTGTGCACGAGTGTGTATGAGTGAGTGTGTGCAAGTGTGTATGAGTGAGTGTGTGTGAGTGTGTGCGAGTGTGTGCGAGTGAGTGTGTGCAAGTGTTTATGAGTGAGTGTGTGCGAGTGTGTATGAGTGAATTTGTGCAACTGTGTGCGAGTGTGTGTGAGTGAGTGTGTGGGAGTGTGTGTGAGTGTGTGCGAGTGTGTGAGTGTGCGTGCGAGTGTGTGCGAGTGTGTATGAGGGTGTGTGTGCGAGTGTGTGCGAGTGTGTGTGTGCGAGTGTGTATGAGTGAGTGAGTGTGAGTGTGCTCGAGTGTGTGTGCGAGTCTATGCAAATGTGTGCATGCGAGTGTGTGCGAGTGAGTGCGAGTGGGTAAGAGTGAGTGTGTGTGAGTGTTTGCGAGTGTGTGTGAGTGTGTTTGAATGTGTGTGAGTGAGTGTGTGGGAGTGTGTGTGAGTGTGTATGAGTGAGTGTGTGCAAGTGTGCATGAGTGTGTGCGAGTGTGTGTGAGTGAGTGTGTGCGAGCGTGCATGAGTGAGTGTGTGCGAGTGTGTATGAGTGAGTGTGTGTGTGTGAGTGTGTGCAAGTGTGTGCGAGTGTGTGCAAGTGTGTGTGAGTGTGTGCAAGTGAGTGTGTGCAAGTGTGTATGAGTGAGTGTGTGCGAGTGAGTGTGTGCGAGTGTGTATGATTGAATGTGTGCAACTGTGTGCCAGTGTGTGGGAGTGAGTGTGTGGGAGTGTGTGTGAGTGTGCATGCGAGTGTGTGCGAGTGTGTATGAGGGTGTGTGTGGGTGTGTGTGCGAATGTGTATGAGTGAGTGAGTGTGCTCAAGTGTGTGTGCGAGTCTGTGCAAATGTGTGCATGCGAGTGTGTGCGAGTGGGTATGAGTGAGTGTGTGTGAGTGTTTGCGAGTGTGTGTGAGTGTGCGTGAGTGTGTGCGAGTGTGTATGAGTGAGTATGTGCGAGAGTGTATGAGTGAGTGTGTGCGACTGTGTATGAGTGAGTGTGTGCGAGTGAGTGCGTGTGAGTTTGTGTGAGTATGTGCGAGTGTGTGTGAGGTTGTGCGAGTGTGTGCGAGTGAGTGTGTGTGAGTGTGTGTGAGTGTGCATGACTGTGTATGAGTGAGTGTGTGCGAGTGTGTGTGAGTGAGTGTGTGCGAGTGTGTATCAGTCAGCCTGTGCGAGTGTGTGCTAGTGTGTGTGCGAGTGTGTGCGAGTGTTTGCGAGTGTGTGCTAGTTTGTGTGTGCGAGTGTGTGCGAGTGTATGCGAGTGTGTGTGATGAGTGTGTGCGAGTGTGCACGAGTGTGTATGAGTGAGTGTGTGCGAGTGTGTGCGAGTGTGAGTGCGAGTGTGTACGTGTATTTGCGAGTGTGTATGAGTGAGTGTGTGCGAGAGTGTGTGAGTGTGTGCGAGTGTGTGGAAGTGTGTGTGCAAGTGTGTGTGTATGAGTGAGTGTGCGCGAGAGTGAGTGTGCGAGTTTGCGCGTGTGTGTCCGAGTGTGTGCGAGTGTGTGTGAGAGTGTGTGCGAGTATGTGCGAGTGTGTGTGCGAGTGTGTGTACGAGTGTGTGTGTGCAAGTGTGTATGAGTGAGTGTGTGCGAGTGTGTGTGAGTGTGTGTGCGCGTGTGTGCGAGTGTGTATGAGTGAGTGTGTGTGAGTGTGTATGAGTGAGTGTGTGCGAGTGTGTGCGAGTGTTTGTGTGCGAGTGTGTGCCAGTGTGTGCGAGTGTGTGTGACTGTGTGTGTGCGAGTGTGTATGAGTGTGTGTGTGCGAGTGTGCACGAGTGTGTTTGTGCGAGTTTGTGCGATTGTGTGTGTGCGAGTGTGTATGAGTGAGTGTGTTCGAGTGTGTCTGAGTGAGTGTGTGCGAGTGTGCATGAGTGTGTGTGAGTGTGTGCCAGTGTGTGCGACTCTGTGTGTGCGACTGTGTGCCAGTGTTTGAGTGTGTGCCAGTGTTTGTGCGAGTGTGTGTGCGAGTGTGTGCCAGTGTTTGAGTGTGTGCCAGTGTTTGTGCGAGTGTGTGTGCGAGTGTGTGTGAGTGTGTGCGAGTGTGTGTGCGAGTGTGTATGAGTGAGTGTGCGCGAGTGTGTGTGTGTGCGAGTGTGTGCGTGCGAGTACTTGCAAGTGTGTGTGAGTGTGTGCGAGTGTGCATGAGTGAGTGTGTGTGCGAGTGTGCATGAGTTAGTGTGTGCGAGTGTGTGTGTGCGGGTGTGTGTGAGAGTGTGTGTGCGTGTGTGTGTGCGAGTGTGTATGAATGAGTGTGTGCGAGTGTGCTCAAGTGTGTGTGCGAGTGTGTGCATGCGAGTGCATGCGAGTGTGTACGAGTGTGTGCGAGTGTGTGCGTGCGAGTGTGCACGAGTGTGCATGAGTGTGAAACAGAGTGTGCGAGTGTTCGCGAGTGTGTATCAGTGTGTGCGAGAGTGTGTGCGAGTGTGTATGAGTGAGTGTGTGCGAGAGTGTACGAGGGTGTGTGAGTGTGTGTGCGTGTGAATGTGAGCGAATGTTTGCGAGTGTGTGCGTGCGTGTGCGAGTGTGTATGAGTGAGTGTGTGCGAGTGTGTGCGTGTGACTGAGTGTGTGTGAGTGTGTGCGAGTGTGTGCGTGTGACTGAGTGTGTGTGAGTGTGTACGAGTGTTTGCGAGTGTGTATGAGTGAGTGTGTGCGAGTGTGTGTGTACCAGCGTGTGTGTACCAGTGTGTGTGAGTGTGTGCGAGTGTGCGCGAGTGTGTGTGTGCGAGTGTGTATGAGTGAGTGAGTGCGAGTGTGCTCGAGTGTGTGTACAAGTGTGTGCAAATGTGTGCATGTGAGTGTGTGCGAGTGTGTGCAAGTGCGTATGAGTGAGTGTGTGCAAATGTTTGCGAGTGTGTGTGAGTGTGTGTGAGTGAGTGTGAGTGAGTGTGTGGGAGTGTGTGGGAGTAAGTGTGTGTGAGTGTGTATGAGTGAGTGTGTTAGAGTGTGCGTGAGTGTGTGCGAGTGTGTATGAGTAAGTGTGTGCGAGTGTGTATGAGTGAGTGTGTGCTACTGTGTATGAGTGAGTGTGTGCAAGTGAGTGTGTGTGAGTGTGTGTGAGTGTGTGCGAGTGAGTGTGTGTGAGTGTGCATGAGTGTGTGCGAGTGTGTGTGTGTGAGGTTGTGCGAGTGTGTGCAAGTGAGAGTGTGCGAGTGTGTGTGAGTGAGTGTGTGCGAGTGTGTATGAGCCAGCGTGTGCGAGTGTGTGCTAGTGTGTGTGTGCGAGTGTGTATGAGTGAGTGAGTGCGAGTGTGCTCGAGTGTGTGTACAAGTGTGTGCAAATGTGTGCATGCGAGTGTGTGCGAATGTGTGCGAGTGCATATGAATGAGTGTGTGCGATTGTTTGCAAGTGTGTGTGAGTGTGTGTGAGTGAGTGTGAATGAGTGTGTGTGAGTAAGTGTGTGTGAGTGTGTATGAGTGAGTGTGTTAGAGTGTGCATGAGTGTGTGTGAGTGTGTATGAATGAGTGTGTGCGAGTGTGTATGAGTGAGTGTGTGCGACTGTGTATGGGTGAGTGTGTGCAAGTGAGAGTGAGTGTGCGTGAGTGTGTGCGAGTGAGTGTGTGCGAGTGTGCGTAAGTGTGTGCGAGTGTGTGTGTGAGGTTGTGCGAGTGTGTGCGAGTGTGTGCGAGTGAGTGTGTGCGAGTGTGTGTGAGTGTGTGCAAGTGTGCATGACTGTGTATGAGTGAGCATGTGCGAGTGTGTGTTTGTGAGTGAGTGCGAGTGTGTATGAGTCAGCGTGTGCGAGTGTTTGCTAGTGTGTTTGTGCGAGTGTGTGCGAGTGTTTGCGAATGTGTGCTAGTGTGTGTGCGAGTGTGTGCGAGTGTATGTGAGTGTGTGCGATGAGTGTGTGTGAGTGTGCACGAGTGTGTATGAGTGAGTGTGTGCAAGTGTGTATGAGTGAGTGTGTGTGAGTGTGTGCGAGTGTGTGCGAGTGAGTGTGTGCAAGTGTTTATGAGTGAGTGTGTGCGAGTGTGTATGAGTGAATTTGTGCAACTGTGTGCGAGTGTGTGTGAGTGAGTGTGTGGGAGTGTGTGTGAGTGTGTGCGAGTGTGTGAGTGTGCGTGCGAGTGTGTGCGAGTGTGTATGAGGGTGTGTGTGCGAGCGTGTGCGAGTGTGTGTGTGCGAGTGTGTATGAGTGAGTGAGTGTGAGTGTGCTCGAGTGTGTGTGCGAGTCTATGCAAATGTGTGCATGCGAGTGTGTGCGAGTGAGTGCGAGTGGGTAAGAGTGAGTGTGTGTGAGTGTTTGCGAGTGTGTGTGAGTGTGTTTGAATGTGTGTGAGTGAGTGTGTGGGAGTGTGTGGGAGTGTGTATGAGTGAGTGTGTGCAAGTGTGCATGAGTGTGTGCGAGTGTGTGTGAGTGAGTGTGTGCGAGCGTGCATGAGTGAGTGTGTGCGAGTGTGTATGAGTGAGTGTGTGTGTGTGAGTGTGTGCAAGTGTGTGCGAGTGTGTGCAAGTGTGTGTGAGTGTGTGCAAGTGAGTGTGTGCAAGTGTGTATGAGTGAGTGTGTGCGAGTGAGTGTGTGCGAGTGTGTATGATTGAATGTGTGCAACTGTGTGCCAGTGTGTGGGAGTGAGTGTGTGGGAGTGTGTGTGAGTGTGCGTGCGAGTGTGTGCGAGTGTGTATGAGGGTGTGTGTGGGTGTGTGTGCGAATGTGTATGAGTGAGTGAGTGTGCTCAAGTGTGTGTGCGAGTCTGTGCAAATGTGTGCATGCGAGTGTGTGCGAGTGGGTATGAGTGAGTGTGTGTGAGTGTTTGCGAGTGTGTGTGAGTGTGCGTGAGTGTGTGCGAGTGTGTATGAGTGAGTATGTGCGAGAGTGTATGAGTGAGTGTGTGCGACTGTGTTTGAGTGAGTGTGTGCGAGTGAGTGCGTGTGAGTTTGTGTGAGTGTGTGCGAGTGTGTGTGAGGTTGTGCGAGTGTGTGCGAGTGAGTGTGTGTGAGTGTGTGTGAGTGTGCATGACTGTGTATGAGTGAGTGTGTGCGAGTGTGTGAGTGAGTGTGTGCGAGTGTGTATCAGTCAGCCTGTGCGAGTGTGTGCTAGTGTGTGTGCGAGTGTGTGCGAGTGTTTGCGAGTTTGTGCTAGTTTGTGTGTGCGAGTGTGTGCGAGTGTGTGCGATGAGTGTGTGCGAGTGTGCACGAGTGTGTATGAGTGAGTGTGTGCGAGTGTGTGCGAGTGTGAGTGCGAGTGTGTACGAGTATTTGCGAGTGTGTATGAGTGAGTGTGTGCGAGAGTGTGTGAGTGTGTGCGAGTGTGTGGAAGTGAGTGTGCAAGTGTGTGTGTATGAGCGAGTGTGCGCGAGAGTGAGTGTGCGAGTTTGTGCGTGTGTGTCCGAGTGTGTGCGAGTGTGTGTGAGAGTGTGTGCGAGTGTGTGAGTGTGTGTACGAGTGTGTGTGTGCAAGTGTGTATGAGTGAGTGTGTGCGAGTGTGTGTGAGTGTGTGTGCGCGTGTGTGTGCGAGTGTGTATGAGTGAGTGTGTGCGAGTGTGTATGAGTGAGTGTGTGCGAGTGTGTGCGAGTGTTTGTGTGCGAGTGTGTGCCAGTGTGTGCGAGTGTGTGTGACTGTGTGTGTGCGAGTGTGTATGAGTGTGTGTGTGCGAGTGTGCACGAGTGTGTTTGTGCGAGTTTGTGCGATTGTGTGTGTGCGAGTGTGTATGAGTGAGTGTGTTCGAGTGTGTCTGAGTGAGTGTGTGCGAGTGTGCATGAGTGTGTGTGAGTGTGTGCCAGTGTGTGCGACTCTGTGTGTGCGACTGTGTGCCAGTGTTTGAGTGTGTGCCAGTGTTTGTGCGAGTGTGTGTGCGAGTGTGTGCCAGTGTTTGAGTGTGTGCCAGTGTTTGTGCGAGTGTGTGTGCGAGTGTGTGTGAGTGTGTGCGAGTGTGTGTGTGAGTGTGTATGAGTGAGTGTGCGCGAGTGTGTGTGTGTGCGAGTGTGTGCGTGCGAGTACGTGCAAGTGTGTGTGAGTGTGTGCGAGTGTGTATGAGTGAGTGTGTGTGTGTGCGAGTGTGCATGAGTTAGTGTGTGCGAGTGTGTGTGTGCGGGTGTGTGTGAGAGTGTGTGTGCGTGTGTGTGTGCGAGTGTGTATGAGTGAGTGTGTGCGAGTGTGCTCAAGTGTGTGTGCGAGTGTGTGCATGCGAGTGCGTGCGAGTGTGTACGAGTGTGTGCGAGTGTGTGCGTGCGAGTGTGCACGAGTGTGCATGAGTGTGAAACAGAGTGTGCGAGTGTTCGCGAGTGTGTATGAGTGTGTGCGAGAGTGTGTGCGAGTGTGTATGAGTGAGTGTGTGCGAGAGTGTACGAGGGTGTGTGAGTGTGTGTGCGTGTGAATGTGAGCGAATGTTTGCGAGTGTGTGCGTGCGTGTGCGAGTGTGTATGAGTGAGTGTGTGCGAGTGTGTGCGTGTGACTGAGTGTGTGTGAGTGTGTGCGAGTGTGTGCGTGTGACTGAGTGTGTGAGTGTGTACGAGTGTTTGCGAGTGTGTATGAGTGAGTGTGTGCGAGTGTGTGTGTACCAGTGTGTGTGTACCAGTGTGTGTGAGTTTGTGCGAGTGTGCGCGAGTGTGTGTGTGCGAGTGTGTATGAGTGAGTGTTTGCGAGTGTTTGCGAGTGTGTGCGAGTGAGTGCGAGTGAGTATGTGCGAGTGAGTGCGAGTGAGTATGTGCGAGTGAGTGTGTGCCATTGTGTTTGAGTAAGTGTGTGCAGGTGTGTATGAGTGAGTGTGTGCGAGTGTGTGTGAGTGTGCATGAGTGAATGTGTGAGAGTGTGTGCGAGTGTGTGCGAGTGAATGTGAGTGAGTGCGAGTGTGTGCGAGTGTGTGCAAGTGAGTGAGTGAGTGAGAGTGTGTGCGAGTGTGTTTGAGTGTGTATGAGTGAGTGTGTGCGAGTGTGCCCGAGTGTGTGCGTGTGAGTGTATGTGTGTGTGAGTATGTGCGTGTGTGCGAGTGTGTGCGAGTGTGTGTGAGTGAGTGTGTGCGAGTGTGTGTGCGAGTGTGTGCGAGTGTGTATAAGTTAGTGTGTGCGAGTGTGTGTGTGCGGGTGTGTGTGAGAGTGTGTGCGAGTTTGTGTGTGTGAGTGTGTATGAGTGAGTGTGTGCGAGTGTGCTTGAGTGTGTGTGCGAGTCTGTGCGTGTGTGTGCGAGTGTGTGGGTGTGAGTGTGTATGATTGAGTTTGTGAGTGTGTATGAGTGAGTGTGTGTGAGTGTGCACTAGTGTGTGTGTGCGAGTGTGTGCCAGTGTGTGTGAGTGTGTGCGACTGTGTGTGTGCGAGTGTGTATGAGTGAGTGTGTGCGAGTGTGTGTGTGCAAATTTGTGCGAGTGTGTGTGCGAGTGTGTTTGAGTGTGTATGAGTGAGTGTGTGCGAGTGTGCCCGAGTGTGTGCGTGTGAGTGTATGTGTGTGTGAGTATGTGCGTGTGTGCGAGTGTGTGCGAGTGTGTGTGAGTGAGTGTGTGCGAGTGTGTGTGCGAGTGTGTGCGAGTGTGTATAAGTTAGTGTGTGCGAGTGTGTGTGTGCGGGTGTGTGTGAGAGTGTGTGCGAGTTTGTGTGTGTGAGTGTGTATGAGTGAGTGTGTGCGAGTGTGCTTGAGTGTGTGTGCGAGTCTGTGCGTGTGTGTGCGAGTGTGTGGGTGTGAGTGTGTATGATTGAGTTTGTGAGTGTGTATGAGTGAGTGTGTGTGAGTGTGCACTAGTGTGTGTGTGCGAGTGTGTGCCAGTGTGTGTGAGTGTGTGCGACTGTGTGTGTGCGAGTGTGTATGAGTGAGTGTGTGCGAGTGTGTGTGTGCAAATTTGTGCGAGTGTGTGTGCGAGTGTGCGTGTGCGAGTCTGTATGAGTGAGTGTGTGCAAGTGTGTATGAGTAAGTGTGTGCGAGTGTGCGTGAGTGTGTGTGTGCGATTGTGTGCCAGTGTGTGCGAGTGTGTGCAACTGTGTGTGTTCGAGTGTGTGAGTGTGTGCCAGTGTTTGTGCGAGTGTGTGTGCGAGTGTGTGTGCGAACGTGTGCGAGTGAATGTGTGCGAGTGTATGTGTGAGAGTGTGTACGAGTGAGTGTGTGCGAGTGTGTGTGTGTGAGTGTCTGTGTGTGAGTGTGTATGAGTGAGTGTGCGCGAGTGTGTGTGTGCGAGTGTGTGCGAGTGTGTGCATACGAGTGCATGCGAGTGCATGCGATTGTGTGCAAGTGTGTGTGCGAGTGTGTGCGAGTGTGTGCGAGTGAGTGAGTGTGTGAGTGTTTGCGAGTGTGTGCAAGTGTATGCGAGTGTGTGTGAGTGTGTATGAGTGAGTGTGTGTGAGTGTGTGCGAGTGTGCTTGAGTGTGTCTGTACGAGTGTCTGTGAGCGTGTGCGTGTGAGTGTGTGCGAGTGTGTGCATGCGAGTGTGTGCGAGTGTGCATGAGTGTGCACGAGTGTGCACGAGTGTGCGCGAGTGTGTGCGAGTGTGTGTGTATGAGTGAATGAGAATGAGTGTGTGTGTGCAAGTGTGTGCGAGTGTGCGCATGCGAGTGAGTGCATTTGCATGTGATTGTGTTTGAGTGTGTGCGAGTGTGTGCAAGTGTGTGTGTGAGTGTGTATAAGTGAGTGTGTGTGAGTGTGCGTGAGTAAGTGTGCGTGAGTGTATGCGAGTGTGTGCAAGTGTGAGTGAGTGTGTGTGAGTGTGTATGAGTGAGTGTGTGCGAGTGTGTATGAGTGTGTATGAGTGAGTGTGTGCGAGTGTGTATGAGTGTGTTTGAGTGAGTGTGTGCGAGTGTGTGCGAGTGTGTGTGCGAGTGTGTGTGAGTGAGTGTGTGCGAGTGTTCTCGAGTGTGTCTGTACGAGTGTGTGCGTACGATTGCGTGCGAGTGTGTGTGAGTGTGTGCGAGTGTGTGCGTGCGAGTGTGCGTGAGTGTGCATGAGTGTGCGAATGTGTATGAGTATGAGTGTGTATGAGTGAGTGTGTGCGAGTGTGTGTGAGTGTGTGCGAGAGTGTGTGCGCATGTGAGCGAGTGTGTGCGAGTGTGTATGAGTGAGTGTGTGCGAGTGTGTGCAAGTGTGCACGAGGGTGTGTGAGTGAGTGAGTGTGTGTGTGTGTGAATGTGTGCGAGTGTGTGCGAGTGTGTATGACTGAGTGTGTGTGAGTGTGTGCATGTGAGTGAGTGAATATGTGTGCGTGTGTATGAGTGTTTGTGAGTGTTTGTGAGTGTGTGCGAGTGTGTGGGTGGAGTGTGTATGAGTGAGTGTGTGCGAGTGTGTGTGCGAGTGTGTGTGTGCGAGTGTGTATGAGTGAGTGTGTGTGAATGTGCGTGAGTGAGTTTGTGCGAGTGTATGTGAATGTGTGGAAGTGTGTGCGAGTGAGTGAGTGTGAGTGAGTGTGTGCGAGTGTGTTTAAGTGTGTGCGAGTGCGCGAGTGTGTATGAGTGAGTGTGTGTGAGCGTTTGTGATTGTGTGTGAGTGTGCACGAGTGTGTGTACAAGTGTGTGCAAATGTGTGCATGAGAGTGTGTGCGAGTGTGTGCGAGTACGTATGAGTGAGTGTGTGCGAGTGTTTGCGAGTGTGTGTGAGTATGTGTGAGTGAGTGTGAGTGAGTGTGTGGGAGTGTGTGGGAGTAAGTGTGTGTGAGTGTGTATGAGTGAGTGTGTTAGAGTGTGCGTGAGTGTGTGCGAGTGTATATGAGTAAGTGTGTGCGAGTGTGTATGAGTGAGTGTGTGCGACTGTGTATGAGTGAGTGTGTGCAAGTGAGTGTGTGTGAGTGTGTGCGAGTGCGTATGAGTGAGTGTGTGCAAATGTTTGCGAGTGTGTGTGAGTGTGTGTGAGTGAGTGTGAGTGAGTGTGTGGGAGTGTGTGGGAGTAAGTGTGTGTGAGTGTGTATGAGTGAGTGTGTTAGAGTGTGCGTGAGTGTGTGCGAGTGTGTATGAGTAAGTGTGTGCGAGTGTGTATGAGTGAGTGTGTGCGACTGTGTATGAGTGAGTGTGTGCAAGTGAGTGTGTGTGAGTGTGCATGAGTGTGTGCGAGTGAGTGTGTGTGAGTGTGCATGAGTGTGTGCGAGTGTGTGTGTGTGAGGTTTTGCGAGTGTGTGCAAGTGAGAGTGTGCGAGTGTGTGTGAGTGAGTGTGTGTGAGTGTGTATGAGCCAGCGTGTGCGAGTGTGTGCTAGTGTGTGTGTGTGAGTGTGTATGAGTGAGTGAGTGCGAGTGTGCTCGAGTGTGTGTACAAGTGTGTGCAAATGTGTGCATGCGAGTGTGTGCGAATGTGTGCAAGTGCATATGAATGAGTGTGTGCGAGTGTTTGCGAGTGTGTGTGAGTGTGTGTGAGTGAGTGTGAATGAGTGTGTGTGAGTAAGTGTGTGTGAGTGTGTATGAGTGAGTGTGTTAGAGTGTGCGTGAGTGTGTGCGAGTGTGTATGAGTGAGTGTGTGCGAGTGTGTATGAGTGAGTGTGTGCGACTGTGTATGGGTGAGTGTGTGCAAGTGAGTGTGAGTGTGCGTGAGTGTGTGCGAGTGAGTGTGTGCGAGTGTGCGTAAGTGTGTGCGAGTGTGTGTGTGAGGTTGTGTGAGTGTGTGCGAGTGTGTGCGAGTGAGTGTGTGCGAGTGTGTGTGAGTGAGTGTGTGCGAGTGTGTATGAGCCAGCGTGTGCGAGTGTGTGCTAGTGTGTGTGTGCGAGTGTGTATGAGCCAGCGTGTGCGAGTGTGTGCTAGTGAGTGTGTGCGAGTGTGTATGAGTAAGTGTGTGCGAGTGTGCGTGAGTGTGTGTGTGCGATTGTGTGCCAGTGTGTGCGAGTGTGTGCAACTGTGTGTGTTCGAGTGTGTGAGTGTGTGCCAGTGTTTGTGCGAGTGTGTGTGCGAGTGTGTGTGCGAACGTGTGCGAGTGAATGTGTGCGAGTGGATGTGTGAGAGTGTGTACGAGTGAGTGTGTGCGAGTGTGTGTGTGTGAGTGTCTGTGTGTGAGTGTGTATGAGTGAGTGTGCGCGAGTGTGTGTGTGCGAGTGTGTGCGAGTGTGTGCCTACGAGTGCATGCGAGTGCATGCGATTGTGTGCAAGTGTGTGTGCGAGTGTGTGCGAGTGTGTGCGAGTGAGTGAGTGTGTGAGTGTTTGCGAGTGTGTGCAAGTGTATGCGAGTGTGTGTGAGTGTGTATGAGTGAGTGTGTGTGAGTGTGTGCGAGTGTGCTTGAGTGTGTCTGTACGAGTGTCTGTGAGCGTGTGCGTTTGAGTGTGTGCGAGTGTGTGCGTGCGAGTGTGTGCGAGTGTGCATGAGTGTGCACGAGTGTGCACGAGTGTGCGCGAGTGTGTGCGAGTGTGTGTGTATGAGTGAATGAGAATGAGTGTGTGTGTGCAAGTGTGTGCGAGTGTGCGCATGCGAGTGAGTGCATTTGCATGTGATTGTGTTTGAGTGTGTGCGAGTGTGTGCAAGTGTGTGTGTGAGTGTGTATAAGTGAGTGTGTGTGAGTGTGCGTGAGTAAGTGTGCGTGAGTGTATGCGAGTGTGTGCAAGTGTCAGTGAGTGTGTGTGAGTGTGTATGAGTGAGTGTGTGCGAGTGTGTATGAGTGTGTATGGGTGAGTGTGTGCGAGTGTGTATGAGTGTGTTTGAGTGAGTGTGTGCGAGTGTGTGCGAGTGTGTGTGCGAGTGTGTGTGAGTGAGTGTGTGCGAGTGTTCTCGAATGTGTCTGTACGAGTGTGTGTGTACGATTGCGTGCGAGTGTGTGTGAGTGTGTGCGAGTGTGTGCGTGCGAGTGTGCGTGAGTGTGCATGAGTGTGCGAATGTGTATGAGTGTGTATGAGTGAGTGTGTGCGAGTGTGTGTGAGTGTGTGCGAGAGTGTGTGCGCATGTGAGCGAGTGTGTGCGAGTGTGTATGAGTGAGTGTGTGCGAGTGTGTGCAAGTGTGCACGAGGGTGTGTGAGTGAGTGAGTGTGTGTGTGTGTGAATGTGTGCGAGTGTGTGCGAGTGTGTATGACTGAGTGTGTGTGAGTGTGTGCATGTGAGTGAGTGAATATGTGTGAGTGTGTATGAGTGTTTGTGACTGTTTTTGAGTGTGTGCGAGTGTGTGGGTGGAGTGTGTATGAGTGAGTGTGTGCGAGTGTGTGTGCGAGTGTGTGTGTGCGAGTGTGTATGAGTGAGTGTGTGTGAATGTGCGTGAGTGAGTTTGTGCGAGTGTATGTGAATGTGTGGAAGTGTGTGCGAGTGAGTGAGTGTGAGTGAGTGTGTGCGAGTGTGTTTAAGTGTGTGCGAGTGTGCGCGAGTGTGTATGAGTGAGTGTGTGTGAGCGTTTGTGATTGTGTGTGAGTGTGCACGAGTGTGTGTACAAGTGTGTGCAAATGTGTGCATGAGAGTGTGTGCGAGTGTGTGCGAGTACGTATGAGTGAGTGTGTGCGAGTGTTTGTGAGTGTGTGTGAGTGTGTGTGAGTGAGTGTGAGTGAGTGTGTGCGAGTGTGTGGGAGTAAGTGTGTGTGAGTGTGTATGAGTGAGTGTGTTAGAGTGTGCATGAGTGTGTGCGAGTGTGTATGAGTAAGTGTGGGCGAGTGTGTATGAGTGAGTGTGTGCGACTGTGTATGAGTGAGTGTGTGCAAGTGAGTGTGTGTGAGTGTGCGTGAGTGTGTGCGAGTGTGCGTGTGAGTGTGTGCGAGTGTGTATGAGGGTGTGTGTGGGTGTGTGTGCGAGTGTGTATGAGTGAGTGAGTGCGAGTGTGCTCGAGTGTGTGTACAAGTGTGTGCAAATGTGTGCATGCGAGTGTGTGCGAGTGTTTGCAAGTGCGTATGAGTGAGTGTGTGCAAATGTTTGTGAGTGTGTGTGAGTGAGTGTGAGTGAGTGTGTGGGAGTGTGTGGGAGTAAGTGTGTGTGAGTGTGTATGAGTGAGTGTGTTAGAGTGTGCGTGAGTGTGTGCGAGTGTGTATGAGTAAGTGTGTGTGAGTGTGCACGAGTGTGTGTGTGTGAGTTTGTGCGCATGTGTGTGCGAGTGTGTGCGAGTGTGTGTGTGCGAGTGTATATGAGTGAGTGTGTGCGAGTGTTTGCGAGTGTGTGTGAGTGTGTGTGAGTGAGTGTGAGGGAGTGTGTGGGTGTGTGTGTGAGTAAGTGTGTGTGAGTGTGTATGAGTGAGTGTGTTAGAGTGTGCGTGAGTGTGTGCGAGTGTGTATGAGTGAGTGTGTGCGAGTGTGTATGAGTGAGTGTGTGCGACTGTGTATGGGTGAGTGTGTGCAAGTGAGTGTGAGTGTGCGTAAGTGTGTGCGAGTGTGTGTGTGTGAGGTTGTGCGAGTTTGTGCGAGTGTGTGCGAGTGAGTGTGTGCGAGTGTGTGTGAGTGTGTGCAAATGTGCATGACTGTGTATGAGTGTGCATGTGCGAGTGTGTGTTTGTGAGTGAGTGCAAGTGTGTATGAGTCAGCGTGTGCGAGTGTTTGCTAGTGTGTGTGTGCGAGTGTTTGCGTGTGTGTGCTTGTGTGTGCGAGTGTGTGCGAGTGTATGTGAGTGTGTGCGATGAGTGTGTGCGAGTGTGCACGAGTGTTTATGAGTGAGTGTGTGCGAGTGTGTGCGAGTGTGAGTGCGAGTGTGTACGAGTATTTGCGAGTGTGTATGAGTGAGTGTGTGCAAGAGTGTGCGAGTGTGTGTGATTGTGTGCGAGTGTGTGCGAGTGAGTGTGTGCGAGTGTGTATGAGTGTGTATGAGTGAGTGTGTGCGAGTGTTTGTGAGTGTGTGCGAGTGTGTGTGCGAGTGTGTGTGTGAGAGTGTGCGAGTGTGTATGAGTGTGTGTGTGCGAGTTTGTGCGCATGTGTGTGCGAGTGACTGTGTGCGAGTCTGTATGAGTGAGTGTGTTCGAGTGTGTGAGAGTGTGTGCGAGTGTGTGTGCGAGTGTGTGTGTGCGAGTGTGTATGAGCGAGTGTGTGCGAGTGTGCGTGAGAGTGAGTGTTCGAGTTTGTGTGTGTGTGTGCGAGTGTGTGCGAGTGTGTGTGCGATTGTGTGCGAGTGTGTGTGTATGTGTGTGCGAGTGTGTGCGAGTGTTTGTGTGAGTGTGTGTACGAGTGTTTGTGTGTGAGTGTGTATGAGTGAGTGTGGGTGAGTGTGTGTGTGAGGTTGTGCGAGTGTGTGCGAGTGACTGTGTGCGAGTGTGTATGAGTGAGTGTGTTCGAGTGTGTGAGAGTGTGTGCGAGTGTGTGTGAGAGTGTGTGTGTGAGAGTGTGTATGAGCGAGTGTGTGCGAGTGTGCGTGAGAGTGAGTGTGCGAGTTTGTGTGTGTGTGTGCGAGTGTGTGCGAGTGTGTGTGTGATTGTGTGCGAGTGTGTGTGTGTGCGAGTGTGTGCGAGTGTGTGTGTGAGTGTGTGTACGAGTGTTTGTGTGCGAGTGTGTATGAGTGAGTGTGTGTGAGTGTGTGCGAGTGTTTGTGAGTGTGTATGAGTGAGTGTGTGCGAGTGTGTATGAGTGAGTGTGTGCGAGAGTGTGTGAGTGTGTGCGAGTGTGTGCGAGTGTGTGTGCAAGTGTGTGTGTATGAGCGAGTGTGTGCGAGTGTGCGCGAGAGTGAGTGTGCGAGTTTGTGCGTGTGTGTCCGAGTGTGTGTGAGAGTGTGTGCGAGTATGTGCGAGTGTGTGTGCGAGTGTGTGTACGAGTGTGTGTGTGCAAGTGTGTATGAGTGAGTGTGTGCGAGTGTGTGTGAGTGTGTGTGCGAGTGTGTGTGTGCGAGTGTGTATGAGTGAGTGTGTGCGAGTGTGTATGAGTGAGTGTGTGCGAGTGTGTGCGAGTGTTTGTGTGCGAATGTGTGCCAGTGTGTGCGAGTGTGTGTGACTGTGTGTGTGCAAGTGTGTATGAGTGTGTGTGTGCGAGTGTGCACGAGTGTGTTTGTGTGAGTTTGTGCGATTGTGTGTGCGAGTGTGTATGAGTGAGTGTGTGCGAGTGTGTCTGAGTGAGTGTGTGCGAGTGTGCATGAGTGTGTGTGCGAGTGTGTGCCAGTGTGTGCGACTGTGTGTGTGCGAGTGTGTGCCAGTGTTTGAGTGTGTGCCAGTGTTTGTGCGAGTGTGTGTGCGAGTGTGTGCCAGTGTTTGAGTGTGTGCCAGTGTTTGTGCGAGTGTGTGTGCAAGTGTGTGTGAGTGTGTGCGAGTGTGTGTGCGAGTGTGTATGAGTGAGTGTGTGCGAGTGTGTGTGTGTGCGAGTGTGTGCGTGCGAGTACGTGCAAGTGTGTGCGAGTGTGTATGAGTGAGTGTGTGCGAGTGTGTGCGAGTGTGCATGAGTTAGTGTGTGCGAGTGTGTGTGTGCGGGTGTGTGTGAGAGTGTGTGTGAGTGTGTGTGCGAGTGTGTATGAGTGAGTGTGTGCGAGTGTGCTCAAGTGTGTGTGCGAGTGTGTGCATGCGAGTGCATGCGTGTGTGTACGAGTGTGTGCGAGTGTGCACGAGTGTGCATGAGTGTGAAAGAGTGTGTGCGAGAGTGTGTGCGAGTGTGTATGAGTGAGTGTGTGCGAGAGTGTACGAGGGTGTGTGAGTGAGTGTGTGTGTGTGTGAATGTGTGTGAATGTTTGCGAGTGTGTGCGTGCGTGTGCGAGTGTGTATGAGTGAGTGTGTGCGTGTGACTGAGTGTGTGTGAGTGTGTGCGAGTGTGTGCGTGTGACTGAGTGTGTGTGAGTGTGTACGAGTGTTTGCGAGTGTGTGTGAGTGTGTATGAGTGAGTGTGTGCGAGTGTTTGTGTGTGCGAGTGTGTGTGAGTGTGTGCGAGTGTGCGCGAGTGTGTGTGTGCGAGTGTGTATGAGTGAGTGTGTGCGAGTGTTTGCGAGTGTGTGCGAGTGAGTGCGAGTGAGTATGTGCGAGTGAGTGCGAGTGAGTATGTGCGAGTGATTGTGTGCCATTGTGTTTGAGTAAGTGTGTGCAGGTGTGTATGAGTGAGTGTGTGTGAGTGTGTGTGAGTGTGCATGAGTGAATGTGTGAGAGTGGGTGTGAGTGTGTGCGAGTGAGTGTGAGTGAGTGCGAGTGTGTGCGAGTGTGTGCAAGTGAGTGAGAGTGTGTGCGAGTGTGTTTGAGTGTGTATGAGTGAGAGTGTGCGAGTGTGCCCGAGTGTGTGCGTGTGAGTGTATGTGTGTGTGAGTATGTGCGTGTGTGCGAGTGTGTGCAAGTGTGTGTGAGTGAGTGTGTGCGAGTGTGTGCGAGTGTGTATGAGTTAGTGTGTGCGAGTGTGTGTGTGAGAGTGTGTGCGAGTTTGTGTGTGTGAGTGTGTATGAGTGAGTGTGTGCGAGTGTGCTTGAGTGTGTGCTTGAGTGTGTGCGTGTGTGTGCGAGTGTGTGGGTGTGAGTGTGTATGATTGAGTTTGTGTGAGTGTGTATGAGTGAGTGTGTGCGAGTGTGCACTAGTGTGTGTGTGCGAGTGTGTGCCAGTGTGTGTGAGTGTGTGCGACTGTGTGTGTGCGAGTGTGTATGAGTGAGTGTGTGCGAGTGTGTGTGTGCAAATTTGTGCGAGTGTGTGTGCGAGTGTGCGTGTGCGAGTCTGTATGAATGAGTGTGTGCGAGTGTGTATGAGTGAGTGTGTGCGAGTGTGCATGAGTGTGTGTTCGAGTGTGTGAGTGTGTGCCAGTGTTTGTGCGAGTGTGTGTGCGAGTGTGTGTGCGAGCATGTGCGAGTGAATGTGTGCGAGTGTGTGTGTGTGAGAGTGTGTACGAGTGAGTGTGTGCGAGTGTGTGTGTGTGAGTGTCTGTGTGGGAGTGTGTATGAGTGAGTGTGTGCGAGTGTGTTTGTGTGTGTGTGCGAGTGTGTGCATGTGTGTGCGAGTATGTGCGTGTGTGTGCTAGTGTGTGCGAGTGTGTGGGTGTGAGTGTGTATGATTGAGTTTGTGTGAGTGTGTATGAGTGAGTGTGTGTGAGTGTGCACTAGTGTGTGTGTGCGAGTGTGTGCCAGTGTGTGTGAGTGTGTGCGACTGTGCGTGTGCGAGTGTGTATGAGTGAGCGTTTGCGAGTGTGTGTGTGCAAATTTGTGCGAGTGTGTGTGCGAGTGTGCGTGTGCGAGTCTGTATGAGTGAGTGTGTGCGAGTGTGTATGATTGAGTGTGTGCGAGTCTGCATGAGTGTGTGTGTGCGATTGTGTGCCAGTGTGTGTGAGTGTGTGCAACTGTGTGTGTTTGAGTGTGTGAGTGTGTGCCAGTGTTTGTGCGAGTGTGTGTGCGAGTGTGTGTGCGAGCGTGTGCGAGTAAATGTGTGCGAGTGTGTGTGTGTGAGAGTGTGTACGAGTGAGTGTGCGCGAGTGTGTGTGTGCGAGTGTGTGCGAGTGTGTGCATACGAGTGCATGCGAGTGCATGCGATTGTGTGCGAGTGTGTGTGAGTGTGTATGAGTGAGTGTGTGCGAGTGTGTGTGTGTGAGTGTCTGTGTGTGAGTGTGTATGAGTGAGTGTGCGCGAGTGTGTGTGTGCGAGTGTGTGCGAGTGTGTGCCTACGAGTGCATGCGAGTGCATGCGATTGTGTGCAAGTGTGTGTGCGAGTGTGTGCGAGTGTGTGCGAGTGAGTGAGTGTGTGAGTGTTTGCGAGTGTGTGCAAGTGTATGCGAGTGTGTGTGAGTGTGTATGAGTGAGTGTGTGTGAGTGTGTGCGAGTGTGCTTGAGTGTGTCTGTACGAGTGTCTGTGAGCGTGTGAGTGTGTGCGAGTGTGTGCGTGCGAGTGTGCGCGAGTGTGCATGAGTGTGCACGAGTGTGCGCGAGTGTGTGCTAGTGTGTGTGTATGAGTGAATGAGAATGAGTGTGTGTGTGCGAGTGTGTGCGAGTGTGCGCATGCGAGTGAGTGCGAGTGCATGTGATTGTGTGAGTGTGTGCGAGTGTGTGCAAGTGTGTGTGCGAGTGTGTATAAGTGAGTGTGTGTGAGTGTACGTGAGTAAGTGTGTGTGAGTGTATGCGAGTGTGTGCAAGTGTGAGTGAGTGTGTGTGAGTGTGTATGAGTGAGTGTGTGCGAGTGTGTATGAGTGTGTATGAGTGAGTGTGTGCGAGTGTGTATGAGTGAGTGTGTGCGACAGTGTATGGGTGAGTGTGTGCAAGTGAGTGTGAGTGTGCATGAGTGTGTGCGAGTGAGTGTGTGTGAGTGTGCGTAAGTGTGTTCAAGTGTGTGTGTGAGGTTGTGCGAGTATGTGCGAGTGTGTGCGAGTGAGTGTGTGCGAGTGTGTGTGTGTGTGCAAATGTGCATGACTGTGTATGAGTGTGCATGTGCGAGTGTGTGTTTGTGAGTGAGTGCGAGTGTGTATGAGTCAGCGTGTGCGAGTGTTTGCTAGTGTGGGTGTGCGAGTGTTTGCGAGTGTGTGCTAGTGTGTGTGTGAGTGTGTGCGAGTGTATGTGAGTGTGTGCGATGAGTGTGTGCGAGTGTGCACGAGTGTGTATGAGTGAGTGTGTGCGAGTGTGTGCGAGTGTGAGTGCGAGTGTGTACGAGTATTTGCGAGTGTGTATGAGTGAGTGTGTGCGAGAGTGTGCGAGTGTGTGTGATTGTGTGTGAGTGTGTGCGAGTGAGTGTGTGCGAGTGTGTATGAGTGTGTATGAATGAGTGTGTGCGAGTGTTTGTGAGTGTGTGCGAGTGTGTGTGCGAGTGTGTGTGCGAGAGTGTGCGAGTGTGTATGAGTGAGTGTGTGCGAGTGTGTATGAGTGAGTGTGTGTGAGTGTTTGTGTGTGCCAGTGTGGGCGAGTGTGTGCGAGTGTGCACTAGTGTGTGTGTGCGAGTGTGTGCCAGTGTGTGAGTGTGTGCGACTGTGTGTGTGCGAGTGTGTATGAGTGAGTGTGTGCGAGTGTGTGTGTGCAAATTTGTGCGAGTGTGTGTGCGAGTGTGCGTGTGCGAGTCTGTATGAATGAGTGTGTGCGAGTGTGTATGAGTGAGTGTGTGCGAATGTGCGTGAGTGTGTGTGTGCGATTGTGTGCCAGTGTGTGCGAGTGTGTGCAACTGTGTGTGTTCGAGTGTGAGAGTGTGTGCCAGTGTTTGTGCGAGTGTGTGTGTGAGCGTGTGCGAGTGAATGTGTGCGAGTGTGTGTGTGAGAGTGTGTACGAGTGAGTGTGTGCGAGTGTGTGTGTGTGAGTGTCTGTGTGGGAGTGTGTATGAGTGAGTGTGTGCGAGTGTGTTTGAGTGTGTGTGCGAGTGTGTGCGTGTGTGGGCGAGTATGTGCGTGTGTGTGCGAGTGTGTGCGAGTGTGTGGGTGTGAGTGTGTATGATTGAGTTTGTGTGAGTGTGTATGAGTGAGTGTGTGTGAGTGTGCACTAGTGTGTGTGTGCGAGTGTGTGCCAGTGTGTGTGAGTGTGTGCGACTGTGTGTGTGCGAGTGTGTATGAGTGAGCGTGTGCGAGTGTGTGTATGCAAATTTGTGCGAGTGTGTGTGCGAGTGTGCGTGTGCGAGTCTGTATGAGTGAGTGTGTGCGAGTGTGTATGATTGAGTGTGTGCGAGTGTGCATGAGTGTGTGTGTGCGATTGTGTGCCAGTGTGTGCGAGTGTGTGCAACTGTGTGTGTTCGAGTGTGTGAGTGTGTGCCAGTGTTTGTGCGAGTGTGTGTGCGAGTGTGTGTGCGAGCGTGTGCGAGTAAATGTGTGGGAGTGTGTGTGTGAGAGTGTGTACGAGTGAGTGTGTGTGAGTGTGTGTGTGAGTGTCTGTGTGGGAGAGTGTATGAGTGAGTGTGCGCGAGTGTGTGTGTGCGAGTGTGTGCGAGTGTGTGCATACAAGTGCATGCGAGTGCATGCGATTGTGTGCGAGTGTGTGTGAGTGTGTATGAGTGAGTGTGTTTGAGTGTGTGCGAGTGTGTGCGAGTGTGCTTGAGTGTGTCTGTACGAGTGTCTGTGAGCGTGTGCGTGTGAGTGTGTGCGAGTGTGTGCGTGTGAGTGTGCGCGAGTGTGCATGAGTGTGCACGAGTGTGCGCGAGTGTGTGCGAGTGTGTGTGTATGAGTGAATGAGAATGAGTGTGTGTGTGCGAGTGTGTGCGAGTGTGCACATGCGAGTGAGTGCGAGTGCATGTGATTGTGTGTGAGTGTGTGCGAGTGTGTGCAAGTGTGTGTGCGAGTGTGTATAAGTGAGTGTGTGTGAGTGTGCGTGAGTAAGTGTGCGTGAGTGTATGCGAGTGTGTGCAAGTGTGAGTGAGTGTGTGTGAGTGTGTATGAGTGAGTGTGTGCGAGTGTGTATGAGTGTGTATGGGTGAGTGTGTGCGAGTGTGTATGAGTGTGTTTGAGTGAGTGTGTGCGAGTGTGTGCGAGTGTGTGTGCGAGTGTGTGTGAGTGAGTGTGTGCGAGTGTTCTCGAGTGTGTCTGTACGAGTGTGTGCGTACGATTGCGTGCGAGTGTGTGTGAGTGTGTGCGAGTGTGTGCGTGCGAGTGTGCGTGAGTGTGCATGAGTGTGCGAATGTGTATGAGTGTGTATGAGTGAGTGTGTGCGAGTGTGTGTGAGTGTGTGCGAGAGTGTGTGCGCATGTGAGCGAGTGTGTGCGAGTGTGTATGAGTGAGTGTGTGCGAGTGTGTGCAAGTGTGCACGAGGGTGTGTGAGTGAGTGAGTGTGTGTGTGTGTGAATGTGTGCGAGTGTGTGCGAGTGTGTATGACTGAGTGTGTGTGAGTGTGTGCATGTGAGTGAGTGAATATGTGTGAGTGTGTATGAGTGTTTGTGACTGTTTTTGGGTGTGTGCGAGTGTGTGGGTGGAGTGTGTATGAGTGAGTGTGTGCGAGTGTGTGTGCGAGTGTGTGTGTGCGAGTGTGTATGAGTGAGTGTGTGTGAATGTGCGTGAGTGAGTTTGTGCGTGTGTATGTGAATGTGTGGAAGTGTGTGCGAGTGAGTGAGTGTGAGTGAGTGTGTGCGAGTGTGTTTAAGTGTGTGCGAGTGTGCGCGAGTGTGTATGAGTGAGTGTGTGTGAGCGTTTGTGATTGTGTGTGAGTGTGCACGAGTGTGTGTACAAGTGTGTGCAAATGTGTGCATGAGAGTGTGTGCGAGTGTGTGCGAGTACGTATGAGTGAGTGTGTGCGAGTGTTTGTGAGTGTGTGTGAGTGTGTGTGAGTGAGTGTGAGTGAGTGTGTGGGAGTGTGTGGGAGTAAGTGTGTGTGAGTGTGTATGAGTGAGTGTGTTAGAGTGTGCATGAGTGTGTGCGAGTGTGTATGAGTAAGTGTGGGTGAGTGTGTATGAGTGAGTGTGTGCGACTGTGTATGAGTGAGTGTGTGCAAGTGAGTGTGTGTGAGTGTGCGTGAGTGTGTGCGAGTGTGCGTGTGAGTGTGTGCGAGTGTGTATGAGGGTGTGTGTGGGTGTGTGTGCGAGTGTGTATGAGTGAGTGAGTGCGAGTGTGCTCGAGTGTGTGTACAAGTGTGTGCAAATGTGTGCATGCGAGTGTGTGCGAGTGTGTGTGTGTGAGGTTGTGCGAGTGTGTGCAAGTGAGAGTGTGCGAGTGTGTGTGAGTGAGTGCGTGCAAGAGTGTATGAGCCAGCGTGTGCGAGTGTGTGCTAGTGTGTGTGTGCGAGTGTGTATGAGTGAGTGAGTGCGAGTGTGCTCGAGTGTGTGTACAAGTGTGTGCAAATGTGTGCATGCGAGTGTGTGCGAATGTGTGCGAGTGCATATGAATGAGTGTGTGCGAGTGTTTGCGAGTGTGTGTGAGTGTGTGTGAGTGAGTGTGAATGAGTGTGTGTGAGTAAGTGTGTGTGAGTGTGTATGAGTGAGTGTGTTAGAGTGTGCGTGAGTGTGTGCGAGTGTGTATGAGTGAGTGTGTGCGAGTGTGTATGAGTGAGTGTGTGCGACTGTGTATGGGTGAGTGTGTGCAAGTGAGTGTGAGTGTGCGTGAGTGTGTGCGAGTGAGTGTGTGCGAGTGTGCGTAAGTGTGTGCGAGTGTGTGTGTGAGGTTGTGCGAGTGTGTGCGAGTGTGTGCGAGTGAGTGTGTGCGAGTGTGTGTGAGTGTGTGCAAGTGTGCATGACTGTGTATGAGTGAGCATGTGCGAGTGTGTGTTTGTGAGTGAGTGCGAGTGTGTATGAGTCAGCGTGTGCGAGTGTTTGCTAGTGTGTTTGTGCGAGTGTGTGCGAGTGTTTGCGAGTGTGTGCTAGTGTGTGTGCGAGTGTGTGCGAGTGTATGTGAGTGTGTGCGATGAGTGTGTGCGAGTGTGCACGAGTGTGTATGAGTGAGTGTGTGCGAGTGTGTGCGAGTGTGAGTGCGAGTGTGTACGAGTATTTGCGAGTGTGTATGAGTGAGTGTGTGCGAGAGTGTGCGAGTGTGTGTGAGTGTGTGCGAGTGTGTGCGAGTGAGTGTGTGCGAGTGTGTATGAGTGTGTATGAGTGAGTGTGTTCGAGTGTTTGTGAGTGTGTGCGAGTGTGTGTGCGAGTGTGTGTGTGAGAGTGTGCGAGTGAGTATGAGTGAGTGTGTATGAGTGAGTGTGTGTGAGTGTGTGTGTGTGCCAGTGTGGGCGAGTGTGTGCGAGTGTGTATGAGTGTGTGTGTGAGTGTGCACGAGTGTGTGTGTGTGAGTTTGTGCGCATGTGTGTGCGAGTGTGTGCGAGTGTGTGTGTGCGAGTGTATATGAGTGAGTGTGTGCGAGTGTTTGCGAGTGTGTGTGAGTGTGTGTGAGTGAGTGTGAGTGAGTGTGTGGGAGTGTGTGTGAGTAAGTGTGTGTGAGTGTGTATGAGTGAGTGTGTTAGAGTGTGCGTGAGTGTGTGCGAGTGTGTATGAGTGAGTGTGTGCGAGTGTGTATGAGTGAGTGTGTGCGACTGTGTATGGGTGAGTGTGTGCAAGTGAGTGTGAGTGTGCGTGAGTGTGTGCGAGTGAGTGTGTGTGAGTGTGCGTAAGTGTGTGCGAGTGTGTGTGTGTGAGGTTGTGCGAGTGTGTGTGAGTGTGTGCGAGTGAGTGTGTGCGAGTGTGTGTGAGTGTGTGCAAATGTGCATGACTGTGTATGAGTGTGCATGTGCGAGTGTGTGTTTGTGAGTGAGTGCGAGTGTGTATGAGTCAGCGTGTGCGAGTGTTTGCTAGTGTGTGTGTGCGAGTGTTTGCGAGTGTGTGCTAGTGTGTGCGAGTGTGTGCGAGTGTATGTGAGTGTGTGCGATGAGTGTGTGCGAGTGTGCACGAGTGTTTATGAGTGAGTGTGTGCGAGTGTGTGCGAGTGTGAGTGCGAGTGTGTACGAGTATTTGCGAGTGTGTATGAGTGAGTGTGTGCAAGAGTGTGCGAGTGTGTGTGATTGTGTGCGAGTGTGTGCGAGTGAGTGTGTGCGAGTGTGTATGAGTGTGTATTAGTGAGTGTGTGCGAGTGTTTGTGAGTGTGTGCGAGTGTGTGTGCGAGTGTGTGTGTGAGAGTGTGCGAGTGTGTATGAGTGTGTGTGTGCGAGTTTGTGCGCATGTGTGTGCGAGTGACTGTGTGCGAGTCTGTATGAGTGAGTGTGTTCGAGTGTGTGAGAGTGTGTGCGAGTGTGTGTGCGAGTGTGTGTGTGCGAGTGTGTATGAGCGAGTGTGTGCGAGTGTGCGTGAGAGTGAGTGTTCGAGTTTGTGTGTGTGTGTGCGAGTGTGTGCGAGTGTGTGTGCGATTGTGTGCGAGTGTGTGTGTATGTGTGTGCGAGTGTGTGCGAATGTTTGTGTGAGTGTGTGTACGAGTGTTTGTGTGTGAGTGTGTATGAGTGAGTGTGGGTGAGTGTGTGTGTGAGGTTGTGCGAGTGTGTGCGAGTGACTGTGTGCGAGTGTGTATGAGTGAGTGTGTTCGAGTGTGTGTGAGTGTGTGCGAGTGTGTGTGAGAGTGTGTGTGTGAGAGTGTGTATGAGCGAGTCTGTGCGAGTGTGCGTGAGAGTGAGTGTGCGAGTTTGTGTGTGTGTGTGCGAGTGTGTGCGAGTGTTTGTGCGATTGTGTGCGAGTGTGTGTGTGAGTGTGTGCGAGTGTGTGTGTGAGTGTGTGTACGAGTGTTTGTGTGCGAGTGTGTATGAGTGAGTGTGTGTGAGTGTGTGCGAGTGTTTGTGAGTGTGTATGAGTGAGTGTGTGCGAGTGTGTATGAGTGAGTGTGTGCGAGAGTGTGTGAGTGTGTGCGAGTGTGTGCGAGTGTGTGTGCAAGTGTGTGTGTATGAGCGAGTGTGTGCGAGTGTGCGCGAGAGTGAGTGTGCGAGTTTGTGCGTGTGTGTCCGAGTGTGTGTGAGAGTGTGTGCGAGTATGTGCGAGTGTGTGCGAGTGTGTGTACGAGTGTGTGTGTGCAAGTGTGTATGAGTGAGTGTGTGCGAGTGTGTGTGAGTGTGTGTGTGAGTGTGTGTGTGCGAGTGTGTATGAGTGAGTGTGTGCGAGTGTGTATGAGTGAGTGTGTGCGAGTGTGTGCGAGTGTTTGTGTGCGAATGTGTGCCAGTGTGTGCGAGTGTGTGTGACTGTGTGTGTGCAAGTGTGTATGAGTGTGTGTGTGCGAGTGTGCACGAGTGTGTTTGTGTGAGTTTGTGCGATTGTGTGTGCGAGTGTGTATGAGTGAGTGTGTGCGAGTGTGTCTGAGTGAGTGTGTGCGAGTGTGCATGAGTGTGTGTGCGAGTGTGTGCCAGTGTGTGCGACTGTGTGTGTGCGACTGTGTGCCAGTGTTTGAGTGTGTGCCAGTGTTTGTGCGAGTGTGTGTGCGAGTGTGTGCCAGTGTTTGAGTGTGTGCCAGTGTTTGTGCGAGTGTGTGTGCAAGTGTGTGTGAGTGTGTGCGAGTGTGTGTGCGAGTGTGTATGAGTGAGTGTGTGCGGGTGTGTGTGTGTGCGAGTGTGTGCGTGCGAGTACGTGCAAGTGTGTGAGTGTGTGCGAGTGTGTATGAGTGAGTGTGTGCGAGTGTGTGCGAGTGTGCATGAGTTAGTGTGTGCGAGTGTGTGTGTGCGGGTGTGTGTGAGAGTGTGTGTGAGTGTGTGTGCGAGTGTGTATGAGTGAGTGTGTGCGAGTGTGCTCAAGTGTGTGTGCGAGTGTGTGCATGCGAGTGCATGCGTGTGTGTACGAGTGTGTGCGAGTGTGCACGAGTGTGCATGAGTGTGAAAGAGTGTGTGCGAGAGTGTGTGCGATTGTGTATGAGTGAGTGTGTGCGAGAGTGTACGAGGGTGTGTGAGTGAGTGTGTGTGTGTGTGAATGTGTGCGAATGTTTGCGAGTGTGTGCGTGCGTGTGCGAGTGTGTATGAGTGAGTGTGTGCGTGTGACTGAGTGTGTGTGAGTGTGTGCGAGTGTGTGCGTGTGACTGAGTGTGTGTGAGTGTGTATGAGTGTTTGCGAGTGTGTGTGAGTGTGTATGAGTGAGTGTGTGCGAGTGTTTGTGTGTGCGAGTGTGTGTGAGTGTGTGCGAGTGTGCGCGAGTGTGTGTGTGCGAGTGTGTATGAGTGAGTGTGTGCGAGTGTTTGCGAGTGTGTGCGAGTGAGTGCGAGTGAGTATGTGCGAGTGAGTGCGAGTGAGTATGTGCGAGTGATTGTGTGCCATTGTGTTTGAGTAAGTGTGTGCAGGTGTGTATGAGTGAGTGTGTGCGAGTGTGTGTGAGTGTGCATGAGTGAATGTGTGAGAGTGGGTGTGAGTGTGTGCGAGTGAGTGTGAGTGAGTGCGAGTGTGTGCGAGTGTGTGTAAGTGAGTGAGTGAGTGAGAGTGTGTGCGAGTGTGTTTGAGTGTGTATGAGTGAGAGTGTGCGAGTGTGCCCGAGTGTGTGCGTGTGAGTGTATGTGTGTGTGAGTATGTGCGTGTGTGCGAGTGTGTGCAAGTGTGTGTGAGTGAGTGTGTGCGAGTGTGTGCGAGTGTGTATGAGTTAGTGTGTGCGAGTGTGTGTGTGAGAGTGTGTGCGAGTTTGTGTGTGTGAGTGTGTATGAGTGAGTGTGTGCGAGTGTGCTTGAGTGTGTGCTTGAGTGTGTGCGTGTGTGTGCGAGTGTGTGGGTGTGAGTGTGTATGATTGAGTTTGTGTGAGTGTGTATGAGTGAGTGTGTGCGAGTGTGCACAAGTGTGTGTGTGCGAGTGTGTGCCAGTGTGTGTGAGTGTGTGCGACTGTGTGTGTGCGAGTGTGTATGAGTGAGTGTGTGCGAGTGTGTGTGTGCAAATTTGTGCGAGTGTGTGTGCGAGTGTGCGTGTGCGAGTCTGTATGAATGAGTGTGTGCGAGTGTGTATGAGTGAGTGTGTGCGAGTGTGCATGAGTGTGTGTTCGAGTGTGTGAGTGTGTGCCAGTGTTTGTGCGAGTGTGTGTGCGAGTGTGTGTGCAAGCATGTGCGAGTGAATGTGTGCGAGTGTGTGTGTGTGAGAGTGTGTACGAGTGAGTGTGTGCGAGTGTGTGTGTGTGAGTGTCTGTGTGGGAGTGTGTATGAGTGAGTGTGTGCGAGTGTGTTTGAGTGTGTGTGCGAGTGTGTGCATGTGTGTGCGAGTATGTGCGTGTGTGTGCTAGTGTGTGCGAGTGTGTGGGTGTGAGTGTGTATGATTGAGTTTGTGTGAGTGTGTATGAGTGAGTGTGTGTGAGTGTGCACTAGTGTGTGTGTGCGAGTGTGTGCCAGTGTGTGTGAGTGTGTGCGACTGTGTGTGTGCGAGTGTGTATGAGTGAGCGTGTGCGAGTGTGTGTGTGCAAATTTGTGCGAGTGTGTGTGCGAGTGTGCGTGTGCGAGTCTGTATGAGTGAGTGTGTGCGAGTGTGTATGATTGAGTGTGTGCGAGTGTGCATGAGTGTGTGTGTGCGATTGTGTGCCAGTGTGTGTGAGTGTGTGCAACTGTGTGTGTTTGAGTGTGTGAGTGTGTGCCAGTGTTTGTGCGAGTGTGTGTGCGAGTGTGTGTGCGAGCGTGTGCGAGTAAATGTGTGCGAGTGTGTGTGTGTGAGAGTGTGTACGAGTGAGTGTGTGCGAGTGTGTGTGTGATTGTCTGTGTGGGAGTGTGTATGAGTGAGTGTGCGCGAGTGTGTGTGTGCGAGTGTGTGCGAGTGTGTGCATATGAGTGCATGCGAGTGCATGCGATTGTGTGCGAGTGTGTGTGAGTGTGTATGAGTGAGTGTGTTTGAGTGTGTGCGAGTGTGTGCGAGTGTGCTTGAGTGTGTCTGTACGAGTGTCTGTGAGCGTGTCAGTGTGTGCGAGTGTGTGCGTGCGAGTGTGCGCGAGTGTGCATGAGTGTGCACGAGTGTGCGCGAGTGTGTGCGAGTGTGTGTGTATGAGTGAATGAGAATGAGTGTGTGTGTGCGAGTGTGTGCGAGTGTGCGCATGCGAGTGAGTGCGAGTGCATGTGATTGTGTGTGAGTGTGTGCGAGTGTGTGCAAGTGTGTGTGCGAGTGTGTATAAGTGAGTGTGTGTGAGTGTACGTGAGTAAGTGTGTGTGAGTGTATGCGAGTGTGTGCAAGTGTGAGTGAGTGTGTGCGAGTGTGTTTGAGTGTGTGTGTGAGTGTGTGCGTGTGTGGGCGAGTATGTGCGTGTGTGTGTGAGTGTGTGCGAGTGTGTGGGTGTGAGTGTGTATGATTGAGTTTGTGTGAGTGTGTATGAGTGAGTGTGTGTGAGTGTGCACTAGTGTGTGTGTGCGAGTGTGTGCCAGTGTGTGTGAGTGTGTGCGACTGTGTGTGTGCGAGTGTGTATGAGTGAGCGTGTGCGAGTGTGTGTATGCAAATT
Source organism: Phyllobates terribilis (assembly GCF_046119375.1). NCBI lineage: Eukaryota > Metazoa > Chordata > Amphibia > Anura > Dendrobatidae > Phyllobates > Phyllobates terribilis. The sequence goes on from NW_027362901.1 coordinate 1,697,600, forward strand.
TGTGCGAGTGTGTGTGCGAGTGTGCGTGTGCGAGTCTGTATGAGTGAGTGTGTGCGAGTGTGTATGATTGAGTGTGTGCGAGTGTGCATGAGTGTGTGTGTGCGATTGTGTGCCAGTGTGTGCGAGTGTGTGCAACTGTGTGTGTTCGAGTGTGTGAGTGTGTGCCAGTGTTTGTGCGAGTGTGTGTGCGAGTGTGTGTGCGAGCGTGTGCGAGTAAATGTGTGGGAGTGTGTGTGTGAGAGTGTGTACGAGTGAGTGTGTGTGAGTGTGTGTGTGAGTGTCTGTGTGGGAGAGTGTATGAGTGAGTGTGCGCGAGTGTGTGTGTGCGAGTGTGTGCGAGTGTGTGCATACAAGTGCATGCGAGTGCATGCGATTGTGTGCGAGTGTGTGTGAGTGTGTAAGAGTGAGTGTGTTTGAGTGTGTGCGAGTGTGTGCGAGTGTGCTTGAGTGTGTCTGTACGAGTGTCCGTGAGCGTGTGCGTGTGAGTGTGTGCGAGTGTGTGCGTGTGAGTGTGCACGAGTGTGCATGAGTGTGCACGAGTGTGCGCGAGTGTGTGCGAGTGTGTGTGTATGAGTGAATGAGAATGAGTGTGTGTGTGCGAGTGTGCGCATGCGAGTGAGTGCGAGTGCATGTGATTGTGTGTGAGTGTGTGCGAGTGTGTGCAAGTGTGTGTGCGAGTGTGTATAAGTGAGTGTGTGTGAGTGTGCGTGAGTAAGTGTGTGTGAGTGTATGCGAGTGTGTGCAAGTGTGAGTGAGTGTGTGTGAGTGTGTATGAGTGAGTGTGTGTGAGTGTGTATGAGTGTGTATGAGTGAGTGTGTGCGAGTGTGTATGAGTGAGTGTGTGCGACAGTGTATGGGTGAGTGTGTGCAAGTGAGTGTGACTGTGTGCGAGTGTGTGTGAGAGTGTGTGTGTGAGAGTGTGTATGAGCGAGTGTGTGCGAGTGTGCGTGAGAGTGAGTGTGCGAGTTTGTGTGTGTGTGTGCGAGTGTGTGCGAGTGTGTGTGCGATTGTGTGCGAGTGTGTGTGTGTGCGAGTGTGTGCGAGTGTGTGTGTGAGTGTGTGTACGAGTGTTTGTGTGCGAGTGTGTATGAGTGAGTGTGTGTGAGTGTGTGCGAGTGTTTGTGAGTGTGTATGAGTGAGTGTGTGCGAGTGTGTGTGCAAGTGTGTGTGTATGAGCGAGTGTGTGCGAGTGTGCGCAAGAGTGAGTGTGCGAGTTTGTGCGTGTGTGTCCGAGTGTGTGTGAGAGTGTGTGCGAGTGTGTGTGCGAGTGTGTGTACGAGTGTGTGTGTGCAAGTGTGTATGAGTGAGTGTGTGCGAGTGTGTGTGAGTGTGTGTGCGAGTGTGTGTGTGCGAGTGTGTATGAGTGAGTGTGTGCGAGTGTGTATGAGTGAGTATGTGCGAGTGTGTGCGAGTGTTTGTGTGCGAATGTGTGCCAGTGTGTGCGAGTGTGTGTGACTGTGTGTGTGCAAGTGTGTATGAGTGTGTGTGTGCGAGTGTGCACGAGTGTGTTTGTGTGAGTTTGTGCGATTGTGTGTGCGAGTGTGTATGAGTGAGTGTGTGCGAGTGTGTCTGAGTGAGTGTGTGCGAGTGTGCATGAGTGTGTGTGCGAGTGTGTGCCAGTGTGTGCGACTGTGTGTGTGCGACTGTGTGCCAGTGTTTGAGTGTGTGCCAGTGTTTGTGCGAGTGTGTGTGCGAGTGTGTGCCAGTGTTTGAGTGTGTGCCAGTGTTTGTGCGAGTGTGTGTGAGTGTGTGCGAGTGTGTGTGCGAGTGTGTATGAGTGAGTGTGTGCGAGTGTGTGTGTGTGCGAGTGTGTGCGTGCGAGTACGTGCAAGTGTGTGAGTGTGTGCGAGTGTGTATGAGTGAGTGTGTGCGAGTGTGTGCGAGTGTGCATGAGTTAGTGTGTGCGAGTGTGTGTGTGCGGGTGTGTGTGAGAGTGTGTGTGAGTGTGTGTGCGAGTGTGTATGAGTGAGTGTGTGCGAGTGTGCTCAAGTGTGTGTGCGAGTGTGTGCATGCGAGTGCATGCGTGTGTGTACGAGTGTGTGCGAGTGTATGTGAGTGTGTGCGATGAGTGTGTGCGAGTGTGCACGAGTGTGTATGAGTGAGTGTGTGCGAGTGTGTGCGAGTGTGAGTGCGAGTGTGTACGAGTATTTGCGAGTGTGTATGAGTGAGTGTGTGCGAGAGTGTGCGAGTGTGTGTGAGTGTGTGCGAGTGTGTGCGAGTGAGTGTGTGCGAGTGTGTATGAGTGTGTATGAGTGAGTGTGTTCGAGTGTTTGTGAGTGTGTGCGAGTGTGTGTGCGAGTGTGTGTGTGAGAGTGTGCGAGTGAGTATGAGTGAGTGTGTATGAGTGAGTGTGTGTGAGTGTGTGTGTGTGCCAGTGTGGGCGAGTGTGTGCGAGTGTGTATGAGTGTGTGTGTGAGTGTGCACGAGTGTGTGTGTGTGAGTTTGTGCGCATGTGTGTGCGAGTGTGTGCGAGTGTGTGTGTGCGAGTGTATATGAGTGAGTGTGTGCGAGTGTTTGCGAGTGTGTGTGAGTGTGTGTGAGTGAGTGTGAGTGAGTGTGTGGGAGTGTGTGTGAGTAAGTGTGTGTGAGTGTGTATGAGTGAGTGTGTTAGAGTGTGCGTGAGTGTGTGCGAGTGTGTATGAGTGAGTGTGTGCGAGTGTGTATGAGTGAGTGTGTGCGACTGTGTATGGGTGAGTGTGTGCAAGTGAGTGTGAGTGTGCGTGAGTGTGTGCGAGTGAGTGTGTGTGAGTGTGCGTAAGTGTGTGCGAGTGTGTGTGTGTGAGGTTGTGCGAGTGTGTGCGAGTGTGTGCGAGTGAGTGTGTGCGAGTGTGTGTGAGTGTGTGCAAATGTGCATGACTGTGTATGAGTGTGCATGTGCGAGTGTGTGTTTGTGAGTGAGTGCGAGTGTGTATGAGTCAGCGTGTGCGAGTGTTTGCTAGTGTGGGTGTGCGAGTGTTTGCGAGTGTGTGCTAGTGTGTGTGTGAGTGTGTGCGAGTGTATGTGAGTGTGTGCGATGAGTGTGTGCGAGTGTGCACGAGTGTGTATGAGTGAGTGTGTGCGAGTGTGTGCGAGTGTGAGTGCGAGTGTGTACGAGTATTTGCGAGTGTGTATGAGTGAGTGTGTGCGAGAGTGTGCGAGTGTGTGTGATTGTGTGCGAGTGTGTGCGAGTGAGTGTGTGCGAGTGTGTATGAGTGTGTATGAGTGAGTGTGTGCGAGTGTTTGTGAGTGTGTGCGAGTGTGTGTGCGAGTGTGTGTGCGAGAGAGTGCGAGTGTGTATGAGTGAGTGTGTGCGAGTGTGTATGAGTGAGTGTGTGTGAGTGTTTGTGTGTGCCAGTGTGGGCGAGTGTGTGCGAGTGTGCACTAGTGTGTGTGTGCGAGTGTGTGCCAGTGTGTGAGTGTGTGCGACTGTGTGTGTGCGAGTGTGTATGAGTGAGTGTGTGCGAGTGTGTGTGTGCAAATTTGTGCGAGTGTGTGTGCGAATGTGCGTGTGCGAGTCTGTATGAATGAGTGTGTGCGAGTGTGTATGAGTGAGTGTGTGCGAATGTGCGTGAGTGTGTGTGTGCGATTGTGTGCCAGTGTGTGCGAGTGTGTGCAACTGTGTGTGTTCGAGTGTGTGAGTGTGTGCCAGTGTTTGTGCGAGTGCGAGTGTGTGTGCGAGCGTGTGCGAGTGAATGTGTGCGAGTGTGTGTGTGAGAGTGTGTGTATGAGCGAGTGTGTGCGAGTGTGCGCAAGAGTGAGTGTGCGAGTTTGTGCGTGTGTGTCCGAGTGTGTGTGAGAGTGTGTGCGAGTGTGTGTGCGAGTGTGTGTGTATGAGCGAGTGTGTGCGAGTGTGCGCAAGAGTGAGTGTGCGAGTTTGTGCGTGTGTGTCCGAGTGTGTGTGAGAGTGTGTGCGAGTGTGTGTGCGAGTGTGTGTACGAGTGTGTGTGTGCAAGTGTGTATGAGTGAGTGTGTGCGAGTGTGTGTGAGTGTGTGTGCGAGTGTGTGTGTGCGAGTGTGTATGAGTGAGTGTGTGCGAGTGTGTATGAGTGAGTATGTGCGAGTGTGTGCGAGTGTTTGTGTGCGAATGTGTGCCAGTGTGTGCGAGTGTGTGTGACTGTGTGTGTGCAAGTGTGTATGAGTGTGTGTGTGCGAGTGTGCACGAGTGTGTTTGTGTGAGTTTGTGCGATTGTGTGTGCGAGTGTGTATGAGTGAGTGTGTGCGAGTGTGTCTGAGTGAGTGTGTGCGAGTGTGCATGAGTGTGTGTGCGAGTGTGTGCCAGTGTGTGCGACTGTGTGTGTGCGACTGTGTGCCAGTGTTTGAGTGTGTGCCAGTGTTTGTGCGAGTGTGTGTGCGAGTGTGTGCCAGTGTTTGAGTGTGTGCCAGTGTTTGTGCGAGTGTGTGTGAGTGTGTGCGAGTGTGTGTGCGAGTGTGTATGAGTGAGTGTGTGCGAGTGTGTGTGTGTGCGAGTGTGTGCGTGCGAGTACGTGCAAGTGTGTGAGTGTGTGCGAGTGTGTATGAGTGAGTGTGTGCGAGTGTGTGCGAGTGTGCATGAGTTAGTGTGTGCGAGTGTGTGTGTGCGGGTGTGTGTGAGAGTGTGTGTGAGTGTGTGTGCGAGTGTGTATGAGTGAGTGTGTGCGAGTGTGCTCAAGTGTGTGTGCGAGTGTGTGCATGCGAGTGCATGCGTGTGTGTACGAGTGTGTGCGAGTGTGCACGAGTGTGCATGAGTGTGAAAGAGTGTGTGCGAGAGTGTGTGCGATTGTGTATGAGTGAGTGTGTGCGAGAGTGTACGAGGGTGTGTGAGTGAGTGTGTGTGTGTGTGAATGTGTGCGAATGTTTGCGAGTGTGTGCGTGCGTGTGCGAGTGTGTATGAGTGAGTGTGTGCGTGTGACTGAGTGTGTGTGAGTGTGTGCGAGTGTGTGCGTGTGACTGAGTGTGTGTGAGTGTGTACGAGTGTTTGCGAGTGTGTGTGAGTGTGTATGAGTGAGTGTGTGCGAGTGTTTGTGTGTGCGAGTGTGTGTGAGTGTGTGCGAGTGTGCGCGAGTGTGTGTGTGCGAGTGTGTATGAGTGAGTGTGTGCGAGTGTTTGCGAGTGTGTGCGAGTGAGTGCGAGTGAGTATGTGCGAGTGAGTGCGAGTGAGTATGTGCGAGTGATTGTGTGCCATTGTGTTTGAGTAAGTGTGTGCAGGTGTGTATGAGTGAGTGTGTGCGAGTGTGTGTGAGTGTGCATGAGTGAATGTGTGAGAGTGGGTGTGAGTGTGTGCGAGTGAGTGTGAGTGAGTGCGAGTGTGTGCGAGTGTGTGCAAGTGAGTGAGTGAGTGAGAGTGTGTGCGAGTGTGTTTGAGTGTGTATGAGTGAGAGTGTGCGAGTGTGCCCGAGTGTGTGCGTGTGAGTGTATGTGTGTGTGAGTATGTGCGTGTGTGCGAGTGTGTGCAAGTGTGTGTGAGTGAGTGTGTGCGAGTGTGTGCGAGTGTGTATGAGTTAGTGTGTGCGAGTGTGTGTGTGAGAGTGTGTGCGAGTTTGTGTGTGTGAGTGTGTATGAGTGAGTGTGTGCGAGTGTGCTTGAGTGTGTGCTTGAGTGTGTGCGTGTGTGTGCGAGTGTGTGGGTGTGAGTGTGTATGATTGAGTTTGTGTGAGTGTGTATGAGTGAGTGTGTGCGAGTGTGCACTAGTGTGTGTGTGCGAGTGTGTGCCAGTGTGTGTGAGTGTGTGCGACTGTGTGTGTGCGAGTGTGTATGAGTGAGTGTGTGCGAGTGTGTGTGTGCAAATTTGTGCGAGTGTGTGTGCGAGTGTGCGTGTGCGAGTCTGTATGAATGAGTGTGTGCGAGTGTGTATGAGTGAGTGTGTGCGAGTGTGCATGAGTGTGTGTTCGAGTGTGTGAGTGTGTGCCAGTGTTTGTGCGAGTGTGTGTGCGAGTGTGTGTGCGAGCATGTGCGAGTGAATGTGTGCGAGTGTGTGTGTGTGAGAGTGTGTACGAGTGAGTGTGTGCGAGTGTGTGTGTGTGAGTGTCTGTGTGGGAGTGTGTATGAGTGAGTGTGTGCGAGTGTGTTTGAGTGTGTGTGCGAGTGTGTGCATGTGTGTGCGAGTATGTGCGTGTGTGTGCTAGTGTGTGCGAGTGTGTGGGTGTGAGTGTGTATGATTGAGTTTGTGTGAGTGTGTATGAGTGAGTGTGTGTGAGTGTGCACTAGTGTGTGTGTGCGAGTGTGTGCCAGTGTGTGTGAGTGTGTGCGACTGTGTGTGTGCGAGTGTGTATGAGTGAGCGTGTGCGAGTGTGTGTGTGCAAATTTGTGCGAGTGTGTGTGCGAGTGTGCGTGTGCGAGTCTGTATGAGTGAGTGTGTGCGAGTGTGTATGATTGAGTGTGTGCGAGTGTGCATGAATGTGTGTGTGCGATTGTGTGCCAGTGTGTGTGAGTGTGTGCAACTGTGTGTGTTTGAGTGTGTGAGTGTGTGCCAGTGTTTGTGCGAGTGTGTGTGCGAGTGTGTGTGCGAGCGTGTGCGAGTAAATGTGTGCGAGTGTGTGTGTGTGAGAGTGTGTACGAGTGAGTGTGTGCGAGTGTGTGTGTGATTGTCTGTGTGGGAGTGTGTATGAGTGAGTGTGCGCGAGTGTGTGTGTGCGAGTGTGTGCGAGTGTGTGCATACGAGTGCATGCGAGTGCATGCGATTGTGTGTGAGTGTGTGTGAGTGTGTATGAGTGAGTGTGTTTGAGTGTGTGCGAGTGTGTGCGAGTGTGCTTGAGTGTGTCTGTACGAGTGTCTGTGAGCGTGTGAGTGTGTGCGAGTGTGTGCGTGCGAGTGTGCGCGAGTGTGCATGAGTGTGCACGAGTGTGCGCGAGTGTGTGCTAGTGTGTGTGTATGAGTGAATGAGAATGAGTGTGTGTGTGCGAGTGTGTGCGAGTGTGCGCATGCGAGTGAGTGCGAGTGCATGTGATTGTGTGTGAGTGTGTGCGAGTGTGTGCAAGTGTGTGTGCGAGTGTGTATAAGTGAGTGTGTGTGAGTGTACGTGAGTAAGTGTGTGTGAGTGTATGCGAGTGTGTGCAAGTGTGAGTGAGTGTGTGTGAGTGTGTATGAGTGAGTGTGTGCGAGTGTGTATGAGTGTGTATGAGTGAGTGTGTGCGAGTGTGTATGAGTGAGTGTGTGCGACAGTGTATGGGTGAGTGTGTGCAAGTGAGTGTGAGTGTGCATGAGTGTGTGCGAGTGAGTGTGTGTGAGTGTGCGTAAGTGTGTTCAAGTGTGTGTGTGAGGTTGTGCGAGTATGTGCGAGTGTGTGCGAGTGAGTGTGTGCGAGTGTGTGTGTGTGTGCAAATGTGCATGACTGTGTATGAGTGTGCATGTGCGAGTGTGTGTTTGTGAGTGAGTGCGAGTGTGTATGAGTCAGCGTGTGCGAGTGTTTGCTAGTGTGGGTGTGCGAGTGTTTGCGAGTGTGTGCTAGTGTGTGTGTGAGTGTGTGCGAGTGTATGTGAGTGTGTGCGATGAGTGTGTGCGAGTGTGCACGAGTGTGTATGAGTGAGTGTGTGCGAGTGTGTGCGAGTGTGAGTGCGAGTGTGTACGAGTATTTGCGAGTGTGTATGAGTGAGTGTGTGCGAGAGTGTGCGAGTGTGTGTGATTGTGTGCGAGTGTGTGCGAGTGAGTGTGTGCGAGTGTGTATGAGTGTGTATGAGTGAGTGTGTGCGAGTGTTTGTGAGTGTGTGCGAGTGTGTGTGCGAGTGTGTGTGCGAGAGAGTGCGAGTGTGTATGAGTGAGTGTGTGCGAGTGTGTATGAGTGAGTGTGTGTGAGTGTTTGTGTGTGCCAGTGTGGGCGAGTGTGTGCGAGTGTGCACTAGTGTGTGTGTGCGAGTGTGTGCCAGTGTGTGAGTGTGTGCGACTGTGTGTGTGCGAGTGTGTATGAGTGAGTGTGTGCGAGTGTGTGTGTGCAAATTTGTGCGAGTGTGTGTGCGAATGTGCGTGTGCGAGTCTGTATGAATGAGTGTGTGCGAGTGTGTATGAGTGAGTGTGTGCGAATGTGCGTGAGTGTGTGTGTGCGATTGTGTGCCAGTGTGTGCGAGTGTGTGCAACTGTGTGTGTTCGAGTGTGTGAGTGTGTGCCAGTGTTTGTGCGAGTGCGAGTGTGTGTGCGAGCGTGTGCGAGTGAATGTGTGCGAGTGTGTGTGTGAGAGTGTGTACGAGTGAGTGTGTGCGAGTGTGTGTGTGTGAGTGTCTGTGTGGGAGTGTGTATGAGTGAGTGTGTGCGATTGTGTTTGAGTGTGTGTGCGAGTGTGTGCGTGTGTGGGCGAGTATGTGCGTGTGTGTGCGAGTGTGTGTGAGTGTGTGGGTGTGAGTGTGTATGATTGAGTTTGTGTGAGTGTGTATGAGTGAGTGTGTGTGAGTGTGCACTAGTGTGTGTGTGCGAGTGTGTGCCAGTGTGTGTGAGTGTGTGCGACTGTGTGTGTGCGAGTGTGTATGAGTGAGCGTGTGCGAGTGTGTGTATGCAAATTTGTGCGAGTGTGTGTGCGAGTGTGCGTGTGCGAGTCTGTATGAGTGAGTGTGTGCGAGTGTGTATGATTGAGTGTGTGCGAGTGTGCATGAGTGTGTGTGTGCGATTGTGTGCCAGTGTGTGCGAGTGTGTGCAACTGTGTGTGTTCGAGTGTGTGAGTGTGTGCCAGTGTTTGTGCGAGTGTGTGTGCGAGTGTGTGTGCGAGCGTGTGCGAGTAAATGTGTGGGAGTGTGTGTGTGAGAGTGTGTACGAGTGAGTGTGTGTGAGTGTGTGTGTGAGTGTCTGTGTGGGAGAGTGTATGAGTGAGTGTGCGCGAGTGTGTGTGTGCGAGTGTGTGCGAGTGTGTGCATACAAGTGCATGCGAGTGCATGCGATTGTGTGCGAGTGTGTGTGAGTGTGTATGAGTGAGTGTGTTTGAGTGTGTGCGAGTGTGTGCGAGTGTGCTTGAGTGTGTCTGTACGAGTGTCTGTGAGCGTGTGCGTGTGAGTGTGTGCGAGTGTGTGCGTGTGAGTGTGCGCGAGTGTGCATGAGTGTGCACGAGTGTGCGCGAGTGTGTGCGAGTGTGTGTGTATGAGTGAATGAGAATGAGTGTGTGTGTGCGAGTGTGCGCATGCGAGTGAGTGCGAGTGCATGTGATTGTGTGTGAGTGTGTGCGAGTGTGTGCAAGTGTGTGTGCGAGTGTGTATAAGTGAGTGTGTGTGAGTGTGCGTGAGTAAGTGTGTGTGAGTGTATGCGAGTGTGTGCAAGTGTGAGTGAGTGTGTGTGAGTGTGTATGAGTGAGTGTGTGTGAGTGTGTATGAGTGTGTATGAGTGAGTGTGTGCGAGTGTGTATGAGTGAGTGTGTGCGACAGTGTATGGGTGAGTGTGTGCAAGTGAGTGTGAGTGTGCGTGAGTGTGTGCGAGTGTGTGTGAGTGTGCGTAAGTGTGTGCGAGTGTGTGTGTGTGAGGTTGTGCGAGTGTGTGCGAGTGTGTGCGAGTGAGTGTGTGCGAGTGTGTGTAAGTGTGTGCAAATGTGCATGACTGTGTATGAGTGTGCATGTGCGAGTGTGTGTTTGTGAGTGAGTGCGAGTGTGTATGAGTCAGCGTGTGCGAGTGTTTGCTAGTGTGTGTGTGCGAGTGTTTGCGAGTGTGTGCTAGTGTGTGTGCGAGTGTGTGCGAGTGTATGTGAGTGTGTGCGATGAGTGTGTGCGAGTGTGCACGAGTGTGTATGAGTGAGTGTGTCCGAGTGTGTGCGAGTGTGAGTGTGAGTGTGTACGAGTATTTGCGAGTGTGTATGAGTGAGTGTGTGCGAGAGTGTGCGAGTGTGTGTGATTGTGTGCGAGTGTGTGCGAGTGAGTGTGTGCGAGTGTGTATGAGTGTGTATGAGTGAGTGTGTGCGAGTGTTTGTGAGTGTGTGCGAGTGTGTGTGCGAGTGTGTGTGCGAGAGTTTGCGAGTGTGTATGAGTGAGTGTGTGCGAGTGTGTATGAGTGAGTGTGTGTGAGTGTGTGTGTGTGCCAGTGTGGGCGAGTGTGTGCGAGTGTGTATGAGTGTGTGTGTGAGTGTGCACGAGTGTGTGTGTGCGAGTTTGTGCGCATGTGTGTGCGAGTCACTGTGTGCGAGTGTGTATGAGTGAGTGTGTTCGAGTGTGTGAGAGTGTGTGCGAGTGTGTGTGCGAGTGTGTGTGTGCGAGTGTGTATGAGCGAGTGTGTGCGAGTGTGCGTGAGAGTGAGTGTGCGAGTTTGTGTGTGTGTGTGAGTGTGTGTGCGAATGTGTGCGAGTGTGTGTGTATGTGTGTGCGAGTGTGTGCGAGTGTGTGTGTGAGTGTGTGTACGAGTGTTTGTGTGCGAGTGTGTATGAGTGAGTGTGGGTGAGTGTGTGTGTGAGGTTGTGCGAGTGTGTGCGAGTGACTGTGTGCGAGTGTGTATGAGTGAGTGTGTTCGAGTGTGTGAGAGTGTGTGCGAGTGTGTGTGAGAGTGTGTGTGTGAGAGTGTGTATGAGCGAGTGTGTGTGAGTGTGCGTGAGAGTGAGTGTGCGAGTTTGTGTGTGTGTGTGCGAGTGTGTGTGAGTGTGTGTGCGATTGTGTGCGAGTGTGTGTGTGTGCGAGTGTGTGCGAGTGTGTGTGTGAGTGTGTGTACGAGTGTTTGTGTTCGAGTGTGTATGAGTGAGTGTGTGTGAGTGTGTGTGAGTGTTTGTGAGTGTGTATGAGTGAGTGTGTGCGAGTGTGTATGAGTGAGTGTGTGCGAGAGTGTGTGAGTGTGTGCGAGTGTGTGCGAGTGTGTGTGCAAGTGTGTGTGTATGAGCGAGTGTGTGCGAGTGTGCGCGAGAGTGAGTGTGCGAGTTTGTGCGTGTGTGTCCGAGTGTGTGTGAGAGTGTGTGCGAGTATGTGCGAGTGTGTGTGCGAGTGTGTGTACGAGTGTGTGTGTGCAAGTGTGTATGAGTGAGTGTGTGCGAGTGTGTGTGAGTGTGTGTGCGAGTGTGTGTGCGAGTGTGTGTGTGCGAGTGTGTATGAGTGAGTGTGTGCGAGTGTGTATGAGTGAGTGTGTGCGAGTGTGTGCGATTGTTTGTGTGAGAGTGTGTGCCAGTGTGTGCGAGTGTGTGTGACTGTGTGTGTGCGAGTGTGTATGAGTGTGTGTGTGCGAGTGTGCACGAGTGTGTTTGTGTGAGTTTGTGCGATTGTGTGTGTGCGAGTGTGTATGAGTGAGTGTGTGCGAGTGTGTCTGAGTGAGTGTGTGCGAGTGTGCATGAGTGTGTGTGCGACTGTGTGCCAGTGTGTGCGACTGTGTGTGTGCGACTGTGTGCCAGTGTTTGAGTGTGTGCCAGTGTTTGTGCGAGTGTGTGTGCGAGTGTGTGGCAGTGTTTGAGTGTGTGCCAGTGTTTGTGCGAGTGTGTGCGTGTGTGTGTGAGTGTGTGCGAGTGTGTGTGCGAGTGTGTATGAGTGAGTGTGTGCGAGTGTGTGTGTGTGCGAGTGTGTGCGTGCGAGTACGTGCAAGTGTATGAGTGTGTGCGAGTGTGTATGAGTGAGTGTGTGCGAGTGTGTGCGAGTGTGTGCGAGTGTGCATGAGTTTGTGTGTGCGAGTGTGTGTGTGCGGGTGTGTGTGAGAGTTTGTGTGAGTGTGTGTGTGCGAGTGTGCTCAAGTGTGTGTGCGAGTGTGTGCATGCCAGTGCATGCGAGTGTGTACGAGTGTGTGCGAGTGTGTGCGTGCGAGTGTGCACGAGTGTGCATGAGTGTGAAAGAGTGTGTGCGAGTGTGTATGAGTGAGTGTGTGCGAGAGTGTACGAGGGTGTGTGAGTGAGTGTGTGTGTGTGTGTGAATGTGTGCGAATGTTTGCGAGTGTGTGCGTGCGTGTGCGAATGTGTATGAGTGAGTGTGTGCGAGTGTGTGCGTGTGACTGAGTGTGTGTGAGTGTGTGCGAGTGTGTACATGTGACTGAGTGTGTGTTAGTGTGTACGAGTGTTTGCGAGTGTGTGTGAGTGTGTATGAGTGAGTGTGTGCGAGTGTTTGTGTGTGCGAGTGTTTGTGTGTGCGAGTGTGTGTGAGTGTGTGCGAGTGTGCGCGAGTGTGTGTGTGCGAGTGTGTATGAGTGAGTGTGTGTGAGTGTTTGCGAGTGTGTGCGTGTGAGTGCGAGTGAGTATGTGCGAGTGAGTGCGAGTGAGTATGTGCGAGTGATTGTGTGCCATTGTGTTTGAGTAAGTGTGTGCAGGTGTGTATGAGTGAGTGTGTGCGAGTGTGTGTGAGTGTGCATGAGTGAATGTGTGAGAGTGGGTGTGAGTGTGTGCGAGTGAGTGTGAGTGAGTGCGAGTGTGTGCGAGTGTGCGCAAGTGAGTGAGTGAGTGAGAGTGTGTGCGAGTGTGTATGAGTGTGTATGAGGGAGTGTGTGCGAGTGTGTCGGAGTGTGTGTGCGAGTGTGTGAGTGAGTGTGTGCGAGTGTTCTCAAGTGTGTCTGTACGAGTGTGTGCGTACGATTGCGTGCGAGTGTGTGCGCGTGTGTGCGAGTGTGTGCGTGCGAGTGTGCATGAGTGTGCGAGTGTGTGTGAGTGTGTATGAGTGTGTATGAGTGAGTGTGTGCGAGTGTGTGTGAGTGTGTGCAAGAGTGTGTGCGCATGTGAGCGAGTGTGTGGGAGTGTGTATGAGTGAGTGTGTGCGAGTGTGTGCAAGTGTGCAAGAGGGTGTGTGAGTGAGTGAGTGTGTGTGTGTGAATGTGTGTGAGTGTGTGCGAGTGTGTATGAATGAGTGTGTGCGAGTGTGTATGAGTGAGTGTGTGCGAGTGTGCGTGAGTGTGTGTGTGCAATTGTGTGCCAGTGTGTGCGAGTGTGTGCAACTGTGTGTGTTCGAGTGTGAGAGTGTGTGCTAGTGTTTGTGCGAGTGTGTGTGTGAGCGTGTGCGAGTGAATGTGTGCGAGTGTGTGTGTGAGAGTGTGTACGAGTGAGTGTGTGCGAGTGTGTGTGTGTGAGTGTCTGTGTGGGAGTGTGTATGAGTGAGTGTGTGCGAGTGTGTTTGAGTGTGTGTGCGAGTGTGTGCGAGTATGTGCGTGTGTGTGCGAGTGTGTGCGAGTGTGTGGGTGTGAGTGTGTATGATTGAGTTTGTGTGAGTGTGTATGAGTGAGTGTGTGCGAGTGTGCACTAGTGTGTGTGTGCGAGTGTGTGCCAGTGTGTGTGAGTGTGTGCGACTGTGTGTGTGCGAGTGTGTATGAGTGAGCGTGTGCGAGTGTGTGTGTGCAAATTTGTGCGAGTGTGTGTGCGAGTGTGCGTGTGCGAGTCTGTATGAGTGAGTGTGTGCGAGTGTGTATGATTGAGTGTGTGCGAGTGTGCATGAGTGTGTGTGTGCGATTGTGTGCCAGTGTGTGCGAGTGTGTGCAACTGTGTGTGTTCGAGTGTGTGAGTGTGTGCCAGTGTTTGTGCGAGTGTGTGTGCGAGTGTGTGTGCGAGCGTGTGCGAGTAAATGTGTGCGAGTGTGTGTGTGAGAGTGTGTACGAGTGAGTGTGTGCGAGTGTGTGTGTGAGTGTCTGTGTGGGAGTGTGTATGAGTGAGTGTGCGCGAGTGTGTGTGTGCGAGTGTGTGCATACGAGTGCATGCGAGTGCATGCGATTGTGTGCGAGTGTGTGTGAGTGTGTATGAGTGAGTGTGTTGAAGTGTGTGCGAGTGTGCTTGAGTGTGTCTGTACGAGTGTCTGTGAGCGTGTGCGTGTGAGTGTGTGCGTGCGAGTGTGCGCGAGTGTGCATGAGTGTGCACGAGTGTGCGCGAGTGTGTGTGTATGAGTGAATGAGAATGAGTGTGTGTGTGCGAGTGTGTGCGAGTGTGCGCATGCGAGTGAGTGCGAGTGCATGTGATTGTGTGTGAGTGTGTGCGAGTGTGTGCAAGTGTGTGTGCGAGTGTGTATAAGTGAGTGTGTGTGAGTGTGCGTGAGTAAGTGTGTGTGAGTGTATGCGAGTGTGTGCAAGTGTGAGTGAGTGTGTGTAAGTGTGTATGAGTGAGTGTGTGCGAGTGTGTATGATTGTGTATGAGTGAGTGTGTGCGAGTGTGTATGAGTGTGTTTGAGTGAGTGTGTGCGAGTGTGAGCGAGTGTGTGTGCGAGTGTGTGTGAGTGAGTGTGTGCAAGTGTTCTCGAGTGTTTCTGTACGAGTGTGTGCGTACGATTGCCTGCGAGTGTGTGTGAGTGTGTGCGAGAGTGTTTAAGTGTGTGCGAGTGTGCGCGAGTGTGTGCGAGTGTGTATGAGTGAGTGTGTGTGAGCGTTTGTGATTGTGTGTGAGTGTGCACGAGTGTGTGTACAAGTGTGTGCAAATGTGTGCATGCGAGTGTGTGCGAGTGTGTGCGAGTGCGTATGAGTGAGTGTGTGCGAGTGTTTGCGAGTGTGTGTGAGTGTGTGTGAGAGTGTGAGTGAGTGTGTGGGAGTGTGTGGGAGTAAGTGTGTGTGAGTGTGTATGAGTGAGTGTGTTAGAGTGTGCGTGAGTGTGTGCGAGTGTGTTTGAGTAAGTGTGGGCAAGTGTGTATGAGTGAGTGTGTGCGACTGTGTATGAGTGAGTGTGTGCAAGTGAGTGTGTGTGAGTGTGCGTGAGTGTGTGCGAGTGTGCGTGTGAGTGTGTGCGAGTGTGTATGAGGGTGTGTGTGGGTGTGTGTGCGAGTGTGTGCGAGTGTGTGTGTGCGAGTGTGTGCGAGTGTGTGTGCGAGTGTGTGTGAGTGTGTGTGAGAGTGTGTGTGAGTGAGTGTGTGCGAGTGTTCTCGAGTGTGTCTGTACGAATGTGTGCGTACGATTGCGTGCGAGTGTGTGTGAGTGTGTGCGAGTGTGTGCGTGCGAGTGTGCGTGAGTGTGCATGAGTGTGCGAATGTGTATGAGTGTGTATGAGTGAGTGTGTGCGAGTGTGTGTGAGTGTGTGCGAGAGTGTGTGCGCATGTGAGCGAGTGTGTGCGAGTGTGTATGAGTGAGAGTGTGCGAGTGTGTGCAAGTGTGCACGAGGGTGTGTGAGTGAGTGTGTGTGTGTGAATGTGTGCGAGTGTGTGCGAGTGTGTATGAGTGAGTGTGTGCGAGTGTGTGAGTGTGAGTGAGTGAATGTGTGTGAGTGTGTATGAGTTTTTGTGAGTGTGCATGAGTGTGTGCGAGTGTGTATGAGTAAGTGTGGGCGAGTGTGTATGAGTGAGTGTGTGCGACTGTGTATGAGTGAGTGTGTGCAAGTGAGTGTGTGTGAGTGTGTGTGTGTGTGCAAATGTGCATGACTGTGTATGAGTGTGCATGTGCGAGTGTGTGTTTGTGAGTGAGTGCGAGTGTGTATGAGTCAGCGTGTGCGAGTGTTTGCTAGTGTGGGTGTGCGAGTGTTTGCGAGTGTGTGCTAGTGTGTGTGTGAGTGTGTGCGAGTGTATGTGAGTGTGTGCGATGAGTGTGTGCGAGTGTGCACGAGTGTGTATGAGTGAGTGTGTGCGAGTGTGTGCGAGTGTGAGTGCGAGTGTGTACGAGTATTTGCGAGTGTGTATGAGTGAGTGTGTGCGAGAGTGTGCGAGTGTGTGTGATTGTGTGCGAGTGTGTGCGAGTGAGTGTGTGCGAGTGTGTATGAGTGTGTATGAGTGAGTGTGTGCGAGTGTTTGTGAGTGTGTGCGAGTGTGTGTGCGAGTGTGTGTGCGAGAGTGTGCGAGTGTGTATGAGTGAGTGTGTGCGAGTGTGTATGAGTGAGTGTGTGTGAGTGTTTGTGTGTGCCAGTGTGGGCGAGTGTGTGCGAGTGTGCACTAGTGTGTGTGTGCGAGTGTGTGCCAGTGTGTGAGTGTGTGCGACTGTGTGTGTGCGAGTGTGTATGAGTGAGTGTGTGCGAGTGTGTGTGTGCAAATTTGTGCGAGTGTGTGTGCGAGTGTGCGTGTGCGAGTCTGTATGAATGAGTGTGTGCGAGTGTGTATGAGTGAGTGTGTGCGAATGTGCGTGAGTGTGTGTGTGCGATTGTGTGCCAGTGTGTGCGAGTGTGTGCAACTGTGTGTGTTCGAGTGTGTGAGTGTGTGCCAGTGTTTGTGCGAGTGCGAGTGTGTGCGCGAGCGTGTGCGAGTGAATGTGTGCGAGTGTGTGTGTGAGAGTGTGTACGAGTGAGTGTGTGCGAGTGTGTGTGTGTGAGTGTCTGTGTGGGAGTGTGTATGAGTGAGTGTGTGCGAGTGTGTTTGAGTGTGTGTGCGAGTGTGTGCGTGTGTGGGCGAGTATGTGCGTGTGTGTGCGAGTGTGTGCGAGTGTGTGGGTGTGAGTGTGTATGATTGAGTTTGTGTGAGTGTGTATGAGTGAGTGTGTGTGAGTGTGCACTAGTGTGTGTGTGCGAGTGTGTGCCAGTGTGTGTGAGTGTGTGCGACTGTGTGTGTGCGAGTGTGTATGAGTGAGCGTGTGTGAGTGTGTGTATGCAAATTTGTGCGAGTGTGTGTGCGAGTGTGCGTGTGCGAGTCTGTATGAGTGAGTGTGTGCGATTGTGTATGATTGAGTGTGTGCGAGTGTGCATGAGTGTGTGTGTGCGATTGTGTGCCAGTGTGTGCGAGTGTGTGCAACTGTGTGTGTTCGAGTGTGTGAGTGTGTGCCAGTGTTTGTGCGAGTGTGTGTGCGAGTGTGTGTGCGAGCGTGTGCGAGTAAATGTGTGGGAGTGTGTGTGTGAGAGTGTGTACGAGTGAGTGTGTGTGAGTGTGTGTGTGAGTGTCTGTGTGGGAGAGTGTATGAGTGAGTGTGCGCGAGTGTGTGTGTGCGAGTGTGTGCGAGTGTGTGCATACAAGTGCATGCGAGTGCATGCGATTGTGTGCGAGTGTGTGTGAGTGTGTATGAGTGAGTGTGTGCGAGTGTGTGCGAGTGTGTGCGAGTGTGCTTGAGTGTGTCTGTACGAGTGTCTGTGAGCGTGTGCGTGTGAGTGTGTGCGAGTGTGTGCGTGTGAGTGTGCGCGAGTGTGCATGAGTGTGCACGAGTGTGCGCGAGTGTGTGCGAGTGTGTGTGTATGAGTGAATGAGAATGAGTGTGTGTGTGCGAGTGTGCGCATGCGAGTGAGTGCGAGTGCATGTGATTGTGTGTGAGTGTGTGCGAGTGTGTGCAAGTGTGTGTGCGAGTGTGTATAAGTGAGTGTGTGTGAGTGTGCGTGAGTAAGTGTGTGTGAGTGTATGCGAGTGTGTGCAAGTGTGAGTGAGTGTGTGTGAGTGTGTATGAGTGAGTGTGTGTGAGTGTGTATGAGTGTGTATGAGTGAGTGTGTGCGAGTGTGTATGAGTGAGTGTGTGCGACAGTGTATGGGTGAGTGTGTGCAAGTGAGTGTGAGTGTGCGTGAGTGTGTGCGAGTGTGTGTGAGTGTGCATAAGTGTGTGCGAGTGTGTGTGTGTGAGGTTGTGCGAGTGTGTGCGAGTGTGTGCGAGTGAGTGTGTGCGAGTGTGTGTAAGTGTGTGCAAATGTGCATGACTGTGTATGAGTGTGCATGTGCGAGTGTGTGTTTGTGAGTGAGTGCGAGTGTGTATGAGTCAGCGTGTGCGAGTGTTTGCTAGTGTGTGTGTGCGAGTGTTTGCGAGTGTGTGCTAGTGTGTGTGCGAGTGTGTGCGAGTGTATGTGAGTGTGTGCGATGAGTGTGTGCGAGTGTGCACGAGTGTGTATGAGTGAGTGTGTCCGAGTGTGTGCGAGTGTGAGTGCGAGTGTGTACGAGTATTTGCGAGTGTGTATGAGTGAGTGTGTGCGAGAGTTTGCGAGTGTGTGTGATTGTGTGCGAGTGTGTGCGAGTGAGTGTGTGCGAGTGTGTATGAGTGTGTATGAGTGAGTGTGTGCGAGTGTTTGTGAGTGTGTGCGAGTGTGTGTGCGAGTGTGTGTGCGAGAGTGTGCGAGTGTGTATGAGTGAGTGTGTGCGAGTGTGTATGAGTGAGTGTGTTCGAGTGTGTGAGAGTGTGTGCGAGTGTGTGTGCGAGTGTGTGTGTGCGAGTGTGTATGAGCGAGTGTGTGCGAGTGTGCGTGAGAGTGAGTGTGCGAGTTTGTGTGTGTGTGTGAGTGTGTGTGCGAGTGTGTGTGCGAATGTGTGCGAGTGTGTGTGTATGTGTGTGCGAGTGTGTGCGAGTGTGTGTGTGAGTGTGTGTACGAGTGTTTGTGTGCGAGTGTGTATGAGTGAGTGTGGGTGAGTGTGTGTGTGAGGTTGTGCGAGTGTGTGCGAGTGACTGTGTGCGAGTGTGTATGAGTGAGTGTGTTCGAGTGTGTGAGAGTGTGTGCGAGTGTGTGTGAGAGTGTGTGTGTGAGAGTGTGTATGAGCGAGTGTGTGTGAGTGTGCGTGAGAGTGAGTGTGCGAGTTTGTGTGTGTGTGTGCGAGTGTGTGTGAGTGTGTGTGCGATTGTGTGCGAGTGTGTGTGTGTGCGAGTGTGTGCGAGTGTGTGTGTGAGTGTGTGTACGAGTGTTTGTGTTCGAGTGTGTATGAGTGAGTGTGTGTGAGTGTGTGCGAGTGTTTGTGAGTGTGTATGAGTGAGTGTGTGTGAGTGTGTATGAGTGAGTGTGTGCGAGAGTGTGTGAGTGTGTGCGAGTGTGTGCGAGTGTGTGTGCAAGTGTGTGTGTATGAGCGAGTGTGTGCGAGTGTGCGCGAGAGTGAGTGTGCGAGTTTGTGCGTGTGTGTCCGAGTGTGTGTGAGAGTGTGTGCGAGTATGTGCGAGTGTGTGTGCGAGTGTGTGTACGAGTGTGTGTGTGCAAGTGTGTATGAGTGAGTGTGTGCGAGTGTGTGTGAGTGTGTGTGCGAGTGTGTGTGCGAGTGTGTGTGTGCGAGTGTGTATGAGTGAGTGTGTGCGAGTGTGTATGAGTGAGTGTGTGCGAGTGTGTGCGATTGTTTGTGTGAGAGTGTGTGCCAGTGTGTGCGAGTGTGTGTGACTGTGTGTGTGCGAGTGTGTATGAGTGTCTGTGTGCGAGTGTGCACGAGTGTGTTTGTGTGAGTTTGTGCGATTGTGTGTGTGCGAGTGTGTATGAGTGAGTGTGTGCGAGTGTGTCTGAGTGAGTGTGTGCGAGTGTGCATGAGTGTGTGTGCGACTGTGTGCCAGTGTGTGCGACTGTGTGTGTGCGACTGTGTGCCAGTGTTTGAGTGTGTGCCAGTGTTTGTGCGAGTGTGTGTGCGAGTGTGTGGCAGTGTTTGAGTGTGTGCCAGTGTTTGTGCGAGTGTGTGCGTGTGTGTGAGTGTGTGCGAGTGTGTGTGCGAGTGTGTATGAGTGAGTGTGTGCGAGTGTGTGTGTGTGCGAGTGTGTGCGTGCGAGTACGTGCAAGTGTGTGAGTGTGTGCGAGTGTGTATGAGTGAGTGTGTGCGAGTGTGTGCGAGTGTGTGCGAGTGTGCATGAGTTTGTGTGTGCGAGTGTGTGTGTGCGGGTGTGTGTGAGAGTTTGTGTGAGTGTGTGTGTGCGAGTGTGTATGAGTGAGTGTGTGCGAGTGTGCTCAAGTGTGTGTGCGAGTGTGTGCATGCCAGTGCATGCGAGTGTGTACGAGTGTGTGCGAGTGTGTGCGTGCGAGTGTGCACGAGTGTGCATGAGTGTGAAAGAGTGTGTGCGAGTGTGTATGAGTGAGTGTGTGCGAGAGTGTACGAGGGTGTGTGAGTGAGTGTGTGTGTGTGTGTGAATGTGTGCGAATGTTTGCGAGTGTGTGCGTGCGTGTGCGAATGTGTATCAGTGAGTGTGTGCGAGTGTGTGCGTGTGACTGAGTGTGTGTGAGTGTGTGCGAGTGTGTGCATGTGACTGAGTGTGTGTGAGTGTGTACGAGTGTTTGCGAGTGTGTGTGAGTGTGTATGAGTGAGTGTGTGCGAGTGTTTGTGTGTGCGAGTGTTTGTGTGTGCGAGTGTGTGTGAGTGTGTGCGAGTGTGCGCGAGTGTGTGTGTGCGAGTGTGTATGAGTGAGTGTGTGCGAGTGTTTGCGAGTGTGTGCGTGTGAGTGCGAGTGAGTATGTGCGAGTGAGTGCGAGTGAGTATGTGCGAGTGATTGTGTGCCATTGTGTTTGAGTAAGTGTGTGCAGGTGTGTATGAGTGAGTGTGTGCGAGTGTGTATGAGTGAGTGTGTGTGTGCGAGTGTGCATGAGTTAGTGTGTGCGAGTGTGTGTGTGCGGGTGTGTGTGAGAGTGTGTGTGCGTGTGTGTGTGCGAGTGTGTATGAATGAGTGTGTGCGAGTGTGCTCAAGTGTGTGTGCGAGTGTGTGCATGCGAGTGCATGCGAGTGTGTACGAGTGTGTGCGAGTGTGTGCGTGCGAGTGTGCACGAGTGTGCATGAGTGTGAAACAGAGTGTGCGAGTGTTCGCGAGTGTGTATCAGTGTGTGCGAGAGTGTGTGCGAGTGTGTATGAGTGAGTGTGTGCGAGAGTGTACGAGGGTGTGTGAGTGTGTGTGCGTGTGAATGTGAGCGAATGTTTGCGAGTGTGTGCGTGCGTGTGCGAGTGTGTATGAGTGAGTGTGTGCGAGTGTGTGCGTGTGACTGAGTGTGTGTGAGTGTGTGCAAGTGTGTGCGTGTGACTGAGTGTGTGTGAGTGTGTACGAGTGTTTGCGAGTGTGTATGAGTGAGTGTGTGCGAGTGTGTGTGTACCAGCGTGTGTGTACCAGTGTGTGTGAGTGTGTGCGAGTGTGCGCGAGTGTGTGTGTGCGAGTGTGTATGAGTGAGTGAGTGCGAGTGTGCTCGAGTGTGTGTACAAGTGTGTGCAAATGTGTGCATGCGAGTGTGTGCGAGTGTGTGCAAGTGCGTATGAGTGAGTGTGTGCAAATGTTTGCGAGTGTGTGTGAGTGTGTGTGAGTGAGTGTGAGTGAGTGTGTGGGAGTGTGTGGGAGTAAGTGTGTGTGAGTGTGTATGAGTGAGTGTGTTAGAGTGTGCGTGAGTGTGTGCGAGTGTGTATGAGTAAGTGTGTGCGAGTGTGTATGAGTGAGTGTGTGCTACTGTGTATGAGTGAGTGTGTGCAAGTGAGTGTGTGTGAGTGTGTGTGAGTGTGTGCGAGTGAGTGTGTGTGAGTGTGCATGAGTGTGTGCGAGTGTGTGTGTGTGAGGTTGTGCGAGTGTGTGCAAGTGAGAGTGTGCGAGTGTGTGTGAGTGAGTGTGTGCGAGTGTGTATGAGCCAGCGTGTGCGAGTGTGTGCTAGTGTGTGTGTGCGAGTGTGTATGAGTGAGTGAGTGCGAGTGTGCTCGAGTGTGTGTACAAGTGTGTGCAAATGTGTGCATGCGAGTGTGTGCGAATGTGTGCGAGTGCATATGAATGAGTGTGTGCGATTGTTTGCAAGTGTGTGTGAGTGTGTGTGAGTGAGTGTGAATGAGTGTGTGTGAGTAAGTGTGTGTGAGTGTGTATGAGTGAGTGTGTTAGAGTGTGCATGAGTGTGTGCGAGTGAGTATGAATGAGTGTGTGCGAGTGTGTATGAGTGAGTGTGTGCGACTGTGTATGGGTGAGTGTGTGCAAGTGAGAGTGAGTGTGCGTGAGTGTGTGCGAGTGAGTGTGTGCGAGTGTGCGTAAGTGTGTGCGAGTGTGTGTGTGAGGTTGTGCGAGTGTGTGCGAGTGTGTGCGAGTGAGTGTGTGCGAGTGTGTGTGAGTGTGTGCAAGTGTGCATGACTGTGTATGAGTGAGCATGTGCGAGTGTGTGTTTGTGAGTGAGTGCGAGTGTGTATGAGTCAGCGTGTGTGAGTGTTTGCTAGTGTGTTTGTGCGAGTGTGTGCGAGTGTTTGCGAGTGTGTGCTAGTGTGTGTGCGAGTGTGTGCGAGTGTATGTGAGTGTGTGCGATGAGTGTGTGTGAGTGTGCACGAGTGTGTATGAGTGAGTGTGTGCAAGTGTGTATGAGTGAGTGTGTGTGAGTGTGTGCGAGTGTGTGCGAGTGAGTGTGTGCAAGTGTTTATGAGTGAGTGTGTGCGAGTGTGTATGAGTGAATTTGTGCAACTGTGTGCGAGTGTGTGTGAGTGAGTGTGTGGGAGTGTGTGGGAGTGTGTGCGAGTGTGTGAGTGTGCGTGCGAGTGTGTGCGAGTGTGTATGAGGGTGTGTGTGCGAGCGTGTGCGAGTGTGTGTGTGCGAGTGTGTATGAGTGAGTGAGTGTCAGTGTGCTCGAGTGTGTGTGCGAGTCTATGCAAATGTGTGCATGCGAGTGTGTGCGAGTGAGTGCGAGTGGGTAAGAGTGAGTGTGTGTGAGTGTTTGCGAGTGTGTGTGAGTGTGTTTGAATGTGTGTGAGTGAGTGTGTGGGAGTGTGTGTGAGTGTGTATGAGTGAGTGTGTGCAAGTGTGCATGAGTGTGTGCGAGTGTGTGTGAGTGAGTGTGTGCGAGCGTGCATGAGTGAGTGTGTGTGAGTGTGTATGAGTGAGTGTGTGTGTGTGAGTGTGTGCAAGTGTGTGCGAGTGTGTGCAAGTGTGTGTGAGTGTGTGCAAGTGAGTGTGTGCAAGTGTGTATGAGTGAGTGTGTGCGAGTGAGTGTGTGCGAGTGTGTATGATTGAATGTGTGCAACTGTGTGCCAGTGTGTGGGAGTGAGTGTGTGGGAGTGTGTGTGAGTGTGCGTGCGAGTGTGTGCGAGTGTGTATGAGGGTGTGTGTGGGTGTGTGTGCGAATGTGTATGAGTGAGTGAGTGTGCTCAAGTGTGTGTGCGAGTCTGTGCAAATGTGTGCATGCGAGTGTGTGCGAGTGGGTATGAGTGAGTGTGTGTGAGTGTTTGCGAGTGTGTGTGAGTGTGCGTGAGTGTGTGCGAGTGTGTATGAGTGAGTATGTGCGAGAGTGTATGAGTGAGTGTGTGCGACTGTGTTTGAGTGAGTGTGTGCGAGTGAGTGCGTGTGAGTTTGTGTGAGTGTGTGCGATTGTGTGTGAGGTTGTGCGAGTGTGTGCGAGTGAGTGTGTGTGAGTGTGTGTGAGTGTGCATGACTGTGTATGAGTGAGTGTGTGCGAGTGTGTGTGTGAGTGTGTGCGAGTGTGTATCAGTCAGCCTGTGCGAGTGTGTGCTAGTGTGTGTGCGAGTGTGTGCGAGTGTTTGCGAGTTTGTGCTAGTTTGTGTGTGCGAGTGTGTGCGAGTGTGTGCGATGATTGTGTGCGAGTGTGCACGAGTGTGTATGAGTGAGTGTGTGCGAGTGTGTGCGAGTGTGAGTGCGAGTGTGTACGAGTATTTGCGAGTGTGTATGAGTGAGTGTGTGCGAGAGTGTGTGAGTGTGTGCGAGTGTGTGGAAGTGAGTGTGCAAGTGTGTGTGTATGAGCGAGTGTGCGCGAGAGTGAGTGTGCGAGTTTGTGCGTGTGTGTCCGAGTGTGTGCGAGTGTGTGTGAGAGTGTGTGCGAGTATGTGCGAGTGTGTGTGTGAGTGTGTGTACGAGTGTGTGTGTGCAAGTGTGTATGAGTGAGTGTGTGCGAGTGTGTGTGAGTGTGTGTGCGCGTGTGTGTGCGAGTGTGTATGAGTGAGTGTGTGCGAGTGTGTATGAGTGAGTGTGTGCGAGTGTGTGTGAGTGTTTGTGTGCGAGTGTGTGCAAGTGTGTGTGCGAGTGTGTATAAGTGAGTGTGTGTGAGTGTGCGTGAGTAAGTGTGCGTGAGTGTATGCGAGTGTGTGCAAGTGTGAGTGAGTGTGTGTGAGTGTGTATGAGTGAGTGTGTGCGAGTGTGTATGAGTGTGTATGAGTGAGTGTGTGCGAGTGTGTATGAGTGTGTTTGAGTGAGTGTGTGCGAGTGTGTGCGAGTGTGTGTGCGAGTGTGTGTGAGTGAGTGTGTGCGAGTGTTCTCGAGTGTGTCTGTACGAGTGTGTGCGTACGATTGCGTGCGAGTGTGTGTGAGTGTGTGCGAGTGTGTGCGTGCGAGTGTGCGTGAGTGTGCATGAGTGTGCGAATGTGTATGAGTATGAGTGTGTATGAGTGAGTGTGTGCGAGTGTGTGTGAGTGTGTGCGAGAGTGTGTGCGCATGTGAGCGAGTGTGTGCGAGTGTGTATGAGTGAGTGTGTGCGAGTGTGTGCAAGTGTGCACGAGGGTGTGTGAGTGAGTGAGTGTGTGTGTGTGTGAATGTGTGCGAGTGTGTGCGAGTGTGTATGACTGAGTGTGTGTGAGTGTGTGCATGTGAGTGAGTGAATATGTGTGCGTGTGTATGAGTGTTTGTGAGTGTTTGTGAGTGTGTGCGAGTGTGTGGGTGGAGTGTGTATGAGTGAGTGTGTGCGAGTGTGTGTGCGAGTGTGTGTGTGCGAGTGTGTATGAGTGAGTGTGTGTGAATGTGCGTGAGTGAGTTTGTGCGAGTGTATGTGAATGTGTGGAAGTGTGTGCGAGTGAGTGAGTGTGAGTGAGTGTGTGCGAGTGTGTTTAAGTGTGTGCGAGTGCGCGAGTGTGTATGAGTGAGTGTGTGTGAGCGTTTGTGATTGTGTGTGAGTGTGCACGAGTGTGTGTACAAGTGTGTGCAAATGTGTGCATGAGAGTGTGTGCGAGTGTGTGCGAGTACGTATGAGTGAGTGTGTGCGAGTGTTTGCGAGTGTGTGTGAGTATGTGTGAGTGAGTGTGAGTGAGTGTGTGGGAGTGTGTGGGAGTAAGTGTGTGTGAGTGTGTATGAGTGAGTGTGTTAGAGTGTGCGTGAGTGTGTGCGAGTGTATATGAGTAAGTGTGTGCGAGTGTGTATGAGTGAGTGTGTGCGACTGTGTATGAGTGAGTGTGTGCAAGTGAGTGTGTGTGAGTGTGTGCGAGTGCGTATGAGTGAGTGTGTGCAAATGTTTGCGAGTGTGTGTGAGTGTGTGTGAGTGAGTGTGAGTGAGTGTGTGGGAGTGTGTGGGAGTAAGTGTGTGTGAGTGTGTATGAGTGAGTGTGTTAGAGTGTGCGTGAGTGTGTGCGAGTGTGTATGAGTAAGTGTGTGCGAGTGTGTATGAGTGAGTGTGTGCGACTGTGTATGAGTGAGTGTGTGCAAGTGAGTGTGTGTGAGTGTGCATGAGTGTGTGCGAGTGAGTGTGTGTGAGTGTGCATGAGTGTGTGCGAGTGTGTGTGTGTGAGGTTTTGCGAGTGTGTGCAAGTGAGAGTGTGCGAGTGTGTGTGAGTGAGTGTGTGTGAGTGTGTATGAGCCAGCGTGTGCGAGTGTGTGCTAGTGTGTGTGTGTGAGTGTGTATGAGTGAGTGAGTGCGAGTGTGCTCGAGTGTGTGTACAAGTGTGTGCAAATGTGTGCATGAGAGTGTGTGCGAATGTGTGCAAGTGCATATGAATGAGTGTGTGCGAGTGTTTGCGAGTGTGTGTGAGTGTGTGTGAGTGAGTGTGAATGAGTGTGTGTGAGTAAGTGTGTGTGAGTGTGTATGAGTGAGTGTGTTAGAGTGTGCGTGAGTGTGTGCGAGTGTGTATGAGTGAGTGTGTGCGAGTGTGTATGAGTGAGTGTGTGCGACTGTGTATGGGTGAGTGTGTGCAAGTGAGTGTGAGTGTGCGTGAGTGTGTGCGAGTGAGTGTGTGCGAGTGTGCGTAAGTGTGTGCGAGTGTGTGTGTGAGGTTGTGTGAGTGTGTGCGAGTGTGTGCGAGTGAGTGTGTGCGAGTGTGTGTGAGTGAGTGTGTGCGAGTGTGTATGAGCCAGCGTGTGCGAGTGTGTGCTAGTGTGTGTGTGCGAGTGTGTATGAGCCAGCGTGTGCGAGTGTGTGCTAGTGAGTGTGTGCGAGTGTGTATGAGTAAGTGTGTGCGAGTGTGCGTGAGTGTGTGTGTGCGATTGTGTGCCAGTGTGTGCGAGTGTGTGCAACTGTGTGTGTTCGAGTGTGTGAGTGTGTGCCAGTGTTTGTGCGAGTGTGTGTGCGAGTGTGTGTGCGAACGTGTGCGAGTGAATGTGTGCGAGTGGATGTGTGAGAGTGTGTACGAGTGAGTGTGTGCGAGTGTGTGTGTGTGAGTGTCTGTGTGTGAGTGTGTATGAGTGAGTGTGCGCGAGTGTGTGTGTGCGAGTGTGTGCGAGTGTGTGCCTACGAGTGCATGCGAGTGCATGCGATTGTGTGCAAGTGTGTGTGCGAGTGTGTGCGAGTGTGTGTGAGTGAGTGAGTGTGTGAGTGTTTGCGAGTGTGTGCTAGTGTATGCGAGTGTGTGTGAGTGTGTATGAGTGAGTGTGTGTGAGTGTGTGCGAGTGTGCTTGAGTGTGTCTGTACGAGTGTCTGTGAGCGTGTGCGTGTGAGTGTGTGCGAGTGTGTGCGTGCGAGTGTGTGCGAGTGTGCATGAGTGTGCACGAGTGTGCACGAGTGTGCGCGAGTGTGTGCGAGTGTGTGTGTATGAGTGAATGAGAATGAGTGTGTGTGTGCAAGTGTGTGCGAGTGTGCGCATGCGAGTGAGTGCATTTGCATGTGATTGTGTTTGAGTGTGTGCGAGTGTGTGCAAGTGTGTGTGTGAGTGTGTATAAGTGAGTGTGTGTGAGTGTGCATGAGTAAGTGTGCGTGAGTGTATGCGAGTGTGTGCAAGTGTCAGTGAGTGTGTGTGAGTGTGTATGAGTGAGTGTGTGCGAGTGTGTATGAGTGTGTATGGGTGAGTGTGTGCGAGTGTGTATGAGTGTGTTTGAGTGAGTGTGTGCGAGTGTGTGCGAGTGTGTGTGCGAGTGTGTGTGAGTGAGTGTGTGCGAGTGTTCTCGAATGTGTCTGTACGAGTGTGTGTGTACGATTGCGTGCGAGTGTGTGTGAGTGTGTGCGAGTGTGTGCGTGCGAGTGTGCGTGAGTGTGCATGAGTGTGCGAATGTGTATGAGTGTGTATGAGTGAGTGTGTGCGAGTGTGTGTGAGTGTGTGCGAGAGTGTGTGCGCATGTGAGCGAGTGTGTGCGAGTGTGTATGAGTGAGTGTGTGCGAGTGTGTGCAAGTGTGCACGAGGGTGTGTGAGTGAGTGAGTGTGTGTGTGTGAATGTGTGCGAGTGTGTGCGAGTGTGTATGACTGAGTGTGTGTGAGTGTGTGCATGTGAGTGAGTGAATATGTGTGAGTGTGTATGAGTGTTTGTGACTGTTTGTGAGTGTGTGCGAGTGTGTGGGTGGAGTGTGTATGAGTGAGTGTGTGCGAGTGTGTGTGCGAGTGTGTGTGTGCGAGTGTGTATGAGTGAGTGTGTGTGAATGTGCGTGAGTGAGTTTGTGCGAGTGTATGTGAATGTGTGGAAGTGTGTGCGAGTGAGTGAGTGTGAGTGAGTGTGTGCGAGTGTGTTTAAGTGTGTGCGAGTGTGCGCGAGTGTGTATGATTGAATGTGTGTGAGCGTTTGTGATTGTGTGTGAGTGTGCACGAGTGTGTGTACAAGTGTGTGCAAATGTGTGCATGAGAGTGTGTGCGAGTGTGTGCGAGTACGTATGAGTGAGTGTGTGCGAGTGTTTGTGAGTGTGTGTGAGTGTGTGTGAGTGAGTGTGAGTGAGTGTGTGGGAGTGTGTGGGAGTAAGTGTGTGTGAGTGTGTATGAGTGAGTGTGTTAGAGTGTGCATGAGTGTGTGTGAGTGTGTATGAGTAAGTGTGGGCGAGTGTGTATGAGTGAGTGTGTGCGACTGTGTATGAGTGAGTGTGTGCAAGTGAGTGTGTGTGAGTGTGCGTGAGTGTGTGCGAGTGTGCGTGTGAGTGTGTGCGAGTGTGTATGAGGGTGTGTGTGGGTGTGTGTGCGAGTGTGTATGAGTGAGTGAGTGCGAGTGTGCTCGAGTGTGTGTACAAGTGTGTGCAAATGTGTGCATGCGAGTGTGTGCGAGTGTTTGCAAGTGCGTATGAGTGAGTGTGTGCAAATGTTTGTGAGTGTGTGTGAGTGAGTGTGAGTGAGTGTGTGGGAGTGTGTGGGAGTAAGTGTGTGTGAGTGTGTATGAGTGAGTGTGTTAGAGTGTGCGTGAGTGTGTGCGAGTGTGTATGAGTAAGTGTGTGTGAGTGTGCACGAGTGTGTGTGTGTGAGTTTGTGCGCATGTGTGTGCCAGTGTTTGTGCGAGTGTGTGTGCGAGTGTGTGGCAGTGTTTGAGTGTGTGCCAGTGTTTGTGCGAGTGTGTGCGTGTGTGTGTGAGTGTGTGCGAGTGTGTGTGCGAGTGTGTATGAGTGAGTGTGTGCGAGTGTGTGTGTGTGCGAGTGTGTGCGTGCGAGTACGTGCAAGTGTGTGAGTGTGTGCGAGTGTGTATGAGTGAGTGTGTGCGAGTGTGTGCGAGTGTGTGCGAGTGTGCATGAGTTTGTGTGTGCGAGTGTGTGTGTGCGGGTGTGTGTGAGAGTTTGTGTGAGTGTGTGTGTGCGAGTGTGTATGAGTGAGTGTGTGCGAGTGTGCTCAAGTGTGTGTGCGAGTGTGTGCATGCCAGTGCATGCGAGTGTGTACGAGTGTGTGCGAGTGTGTGCGTGCGAGTGTGCACGAGTGTGCATGAGTGTGAAAGAGTGTGTGCGAGTGTGTATGAGTGAGTGTGTGCGAGAGTGTACGAGGGTGTGTGAGTGAGTGTGTGTGTGTGTGTGAATGTGTGCGAATGTTTGCGAGTGTGTGCGTGCGTGTGCGAATGTGTATCAGTGAGTGTGTGCGAGTGTGTGCGTGTGACTGAGTGTGTGTGAGTGTGTGCGAGTGTGTGCATGTGACTGAGTGTGTGTGAGTGTGTACGAGTGTTTGCGAGTGTGTGTGAGTGTGTATGAGTGAGTGTGTGCGAGTGTTTGTGTGTGCGAGTGTTTGTGTGTGCGAGTGTGTGTGAGTGTGTGCGAGTGTGCGCGAGTGTGTGTGTGCGAGTGTGTATGAGTGAGTGTGTGCGAGTGTTTGCGAGTGTGTGCGTGTGAGTGCGAGTGAGTATGTGCGAGTGAGTGCGAGTGAGTATGTGCGAGTGATTGTGTGCCATTGTGTTTGAGTAAGTGTGTGCAGGTGTGTATGAGTGAGTGTGTGCGAGTGTGTATGAGTGAGTGTGTGTGTGCGAGTGTGCATGAGTTAGTGTGTGCGAGTGTGTGTGTGCGGGTGTGTGTGAGAGTGTGTGTGCGTGTGTGTGTGCGAGTGTGTATGAATGAGTGTGTGCGAGTGTGCTCAAGTGTGTGTGCGAGTGTGTGCATGCGAGTGCATGCGAGTGTGTACGAGTGTGTGCGAGTGTGTGCGTGCGAGTGTGCACGAGTGTGCATGAGTGTGAAACAGAGTGTGCGAGTGTTCGCGATTGTGTATCAGTGTGTGCGAGAGTGTGTGCGAGTGTGTATGAGTGAGTGTGTGCGAGAGTGTACGAGGGTGTGTGAGTGTGTGTGCGTGTGAATGTGAGCGAATGTTTGCGAGTGTGTGCGTGCGTGTGCGAGTGTGTATGAGTGAGTGTGTGCGAGTGTGTGCGTGTGACTGAGTGTGTGTGAGTGTGTGCGAGTGTGTGCGTGTGACTGAGTGTGTGTGAGTGTGTACGAGTGTTTGCGAGTGTGTGTGTACCAGCGTGTGTGTACCAGTGTGTGTGAGTGTGTGCGAGTGTGCGCGAGTGTGTGTGTACCAGCGTGTGTGTACCAGTGTGTGTGAGTGTGTGCGAGTGTGCGCGAGTGTGTGTGTGCGAGTGTGTATGAGTGAGTGAGTGCGAGTGTGCTCGAGTGTGTGTACAAGTGTGTGCAAATGTGTGCATGCGAGTGTGTGCGAGTGTGTGCAAGTGCGTATGAGTGAGTGTGTGCAAATGTTTGCGAGTGTGTGTGAGTGTGTGTGAGTGAGTGTGAGTGAGTGTGTGGGAGTGTGTGGGAGTAAGTGTGTGTGAGTGTGTATGAGTGAGTGTGTTAGAGTGTGCGTGAGTGTGTGCGAGTGTGTATGAGTAAGTGTGTGCGAGTGTGTATGAGTGAGTGTGTGCTACTGTGTATGAGTGAGTGTGTGCAAGTGAGTGTGTGTGAGTGTGTGTGAGTGTGTGCGAGTGAGTGTGTGTGAGTGTGCATGAGTGTGTGCGAGTGTGTGTGTGTGAGGTTGTGCGAGTGTGTGCAAGTGAGAGTGTGCGAGTGTGTGTGAGTGAGTGTGTGCGAGTGTGTATGAGCCAGCGTGTGCGAGTGTGTGCTAGTGTGTGTGTGCGAGTGTGTATGAGTGAGTGAGTGCGAGTGTGCTCGAGTGTGTGTACAAGTGTGTGCAAATGTGTGCATGCGAGTGTGTGCGAATGTGTGCGAGTGCATATGAATGAGTGTGTGCGATTGTTTGCAAGTGTATGTGAGTGTGTGTGAGTGAGTGTGAATGAGTGTGTGTGAGTAAGTGTGTGTGAGTGTGTATGAGTGAGTGTGTTAGAGTGTGCATGAGTGTGTGCGAGTGTGTATGAATGAGTGTGTGCGAGTGTGTATGAGTGAGTGTGTGCGACTGTGTATGGGTGAGTGTGTGCAAGTGAGAGTGAGTGTGCGTGAGTGTGTGCGAGTGAGTGTGTGCGAGTGTGCGTAAGTGTGTGCGAGTGTGTGTGTGAGGTTGTGCGAGTGTGTGCGAGTGTGTGCGAGTGAGTGTGTGCGAGTGTGTGTGAGTGTGTGCAAGTGTGCATGACTGTGTATGAGTGAGCATGTGCGAGTGTGTGTTTGTGAGTGAGTGCGAGTGTGTATGAGTCAGCGTGTGTGAGTGTTTGCTAGTGTGTTTGTGCGAGTGTGTGCGAGTGTTTGCGAGTGTGTGCTAGTGTGTGTGCGAGTGTGTGCGAGTGTATGTGAGTGTGTGCGATGAGTGTGTGTGAGTGTGCACGAGTGTGTATGAGTGAGTGTGTGCAAGTGTGTATGAGTGAGTGTGTGTGAGTGTGTGCGAGTGTGTGCGAGTGAGTGTGTGCAAGTGTTTATGAGTGAGTGTGTGCGAGTGTGTATGAGTGAATTTGTGCAACTGTGTGCGAGTGTGTGTGAGTGAGTGTGTGGGAGTGTGTGTGAGTGTGTGCGAGTGTGTGAGTGTGCGTGCGAGTGTGTGCGAGTGTGTATGAGGGTGTGTGTGTGAGCGCGTGCGAGTGTGTGTGTGCGAGTGTGTATGAGTGAGTGAGTGTCAGTGTGCTCGAGTGTGTGTGCGAGTCTATGCAAATGTGTGCATGCGAGTGTGTGCGACTGAGTGCGAGTGGGTAAGA
Organism: Phyllobates terribilis; assembly: GCF_046119375.1. NCBI lineage: Eukaryota > Metazoa > Chordata > Amphibia > Anura > Dendrobatidae > Phyllobates > Phyllobates terribilis. Next base: position 1,728,320 of record NW_027362901.1, read on the forward strand.
GTGAGTGTGTGTGAGTGTTTGCGAGTGTGTGTGAGTGTGTTTGAATGTGTGTGAGTGAGTGTGTGGGAGTGTGTGTGAGTGTGTATGAGTGAGTGTGTGCAAGTGTGCATGAGTGTGTGCGAGTGTGTGTGAGTGAGTGTGTGCGAGCGTGCATGAGTGAGTGTGTGCGAGTGTGTATGAGTGAGTGTGTGTGTGTGAGTGTGTGCAAGTGTGTGCGAGTGTGTGCAAGTGTGTGTGAGTGTGTGCAAGTGAGTGTGTGCAAGTGTGTATGAGTGAGTGTGTGCGAGTGAGTGTGTGCGAGTGTGTATGATTGAATGTGTGCAACTGTGTGCCAGTGTGTGGGAGTGAGTGTGTGGGAGTGTGTGTGAGTGTGCGTGCGAGTGTGTGCGAGTGTGTATGAGGGTGTGTGTGGGTGTGTGTGCGAATGTGTATGAGTGAGTGAGTGTGCTCAAGTGTGTGTGCGAGTCTGTGCAAATGTGTGCATGCGAGTGTGTGCGAGTGGGTATGAGTGAGTGTGTGTGAGTGTTTGCGAGTGTGTGTGAGTGTGCGTGAGTGTGTGCGAGTGTGTATGAGTGAGTATGTGCGAGAGTGTATGAGTGAGTGTGTGCGACTGTGTTTGAGTGAGTGTGTGCGAGTGAGTGCGTGTGAGTTTGTGTGAGTGTGTGCGAGTGTGTGTGAGGTTGTGCGAGTGTGTGCGAGTGAGTGTGTGTGAGTGTGTGTGAGTGTGCATGACTGTGTATGAGTGAGTGTGTGCGAGTGTGTGAGTGAGTGTGTGCGAGTGTGTATCAGTCAGCCTGTGCGAGTGTGTGCTAGTGTGTGTGCGAGTGTGTGCGAGTGTTTGCGAGTTTGTGCTAGTTTGTGTGTGCGAGTGTGTGCGAGTGTGTGCGATGAGTGTGTGCGAGTGTGCACGAGTGTGTATGAGTGAGTGTGTGCGAGTGTGTGCGAGTGTGAGTGCGAGTGTGTACGAGTATTTGCGAGTGTGTATGAGTGAGTGTGTGCGAGAGTGTGTGAGTGTGTGCGAGTGTGTGGAAGTGAGTGTGCAAGTGTGTGTGTATGAGCGAGTGTGCGCGAGAGTGAGTGTGCGAGTTTGTGCGTGTGTGTCCGAGTGTGTGCGAGTGTGTGTGAGAGTGTGTGCGAGTGTGCGAGTGTGTGTGAGTGTGTGTGTGCAAGTGTGTATGAGTGAGTGTGTGCGAGTGTGTGTGAGTGTGTGTGCGCGTGTGTGTGCGAGTGTGTATGAGTGAGTGTGTGCGAGTGTGTATGAGTGAGTGTGTGCGAGTGTGTGCGAGTGTTTGTGTGCGAGTGTGTGCCAGTGTGTGCGAGTGTGTGTGACTGTGTGTGTGCGAGTGTGTATGAGTGTGTGTGTGCGAGTGTGCACGAGTGTGTTTGTGCGAGTTTGTGCGATTGTGTGTGTGCGAGTGTGTATGAGTGAGTGTGTTCGAGTGTGTCTGAGTGAGTGTGTGCGAGTGTGCATGAGTGTGTGTGAGTGTGTGCCAGTGTGTGCGACTCTGTGTGTGCGACTGTGTGCCAGTGTTTGAGTGTGTGCCAGTGTTTGTGCGAGTGTGTGTGCGAGTGTGTGCCAGTGTTTGAGTGTGTGCCAGTGTTTGTGCGAGTGTGTGTGCGAGTGTGTGTGAGTGTGTGCGAGTGTGTGTGTGAGTGTGTATGAGTGAGTGTGCGCGAGTGTGTGTGTGTGCGAGTGTGTGCGTGCGAGTACGTGCAAGTGTGTGTGAGTGTGTGCGAGTGTGTATGAGTGAGTGTGTGTGTGTGCGAGTGTGCATGAGTTAGTGTGTGCGAGTGTGTGTGTGCGGGTGTGTGTGAGAGTGTGTGTGCGTGTGTGTGTGCGAGTGTGTATGAGTGAGTGTGTGCGAGTGTGCTCAAGTGTGTGTGCGAGTGTGTGCATGCGAGTGCGTGCGAGTGTGTACGAGTGTGTGCGAGTGTGTGCGTGCGAGTGTGCACGAGTGTGCATGAGTGTGAAACAGAGTGTGCGAGTGTTCGCGAGTGTGTATGAGTGTGTGCGAGAGTGTGTGCGAGTGTGTATGAGTGAGTGTGTGCGAGAGTGTACGAGGGTGTGTGAGTGTGTGTGCGTGTGAATGTGAGCGAATGTTTGCGAGTGTGTGCGTGCGTGTGCGAGTGTGTATGAGTGAGTGTGTGCGAGTGTGTGCGTGTGACTGAGTGTGTGTGAGTGTGTGCGAGTGTGTGCGTGTGACTGAGTGTGTGAGTGTGTACGAGTGTTTGCGAGTGTGTATGAGTGAGTGTGTGCGAGTGTGTGTGTACCAGTGTGTGTGTACCAGTGTGTGTGAGTTTGTGCGAGTGTGCGCGAGTGTGTGTGTGCGAGTGTGTATGAGTGAGTGTTTGCGAGTGTTTGCGAGTGTGTGCGAGTGAGTGCGAGTGAGTATGTGCGAGTGAGTGCGAGTGAGTATGTGCGAGTGAGTGTGTGCCATTGTGTTTGAGTAAGTGTGTGCAGGTGTGTATGAGTGAGTGTGTGCGAGTGTGTGCGAGTGAGTGCGAGTGAGTATGTGCGAGTGAGTGCGAGTGAGTATGTGCGAGTGAGTGTGTGCCATTGTGTTTGAGTAAGTGTGTGCAGGTGTGTATGAGTGAGTGTGTGCGAGTGTGTGTGAGTGTGCATGAGTGAATGTGTGAGAGTGTGTGCGAGTGTGTGCGAGTGAATGTGAGTGAGTGCGAGTGTGTGCGAGTGTGTGCAAGTGAGTGAGTGAGTGAGAGTGTGTGCGAGTGTGTTTGAGTGTGTATGAGTGAGTGTGTGCGAGTGTGCCCGAGTGTGTGCATGTGAGTGTATGTGTGTGTGAGTATGTGCGTGTGTGCGAGTGTGTGCGAGTGTGTGTGAGTGAGTGTGTGCGAGTGTGTGTGCGAGTGTGTGCGAGTGTGTATAAGTTAGTGTGTGCGAGTGTGTGTGTGCGGGTGTGTGTGAGAGTGTGTGCGAGTTTGTGTGTGTGAGTGTGTATGAGTGAGTGTGTGCGAGTGTGCTTGAGTGTGTGTGCGAGTCTGTGCGTGTGTGTGCGAGTGTGTGGGTGTGAGTGTGTATGATTGAGTTTGTGAGTGTGTATGAGTGAGTGTGTGCGAGTGTGCACTAGTGTGTGTGTGCGAGTGTGTGCCAGTGTGTGTGAGTGTGTGCGACTGTGTGTGTGCGAGTGTGTATGAGTGAGTGTGTGCGAGTGTGTGTGTGCAAATTTGTGCGAGTGTGTGTGCGAGTGTGCGTGTGCGAGTCTGTATGAGTGAGTGTGTGCGAGTGTGTATGAGTAAGTGTGTGCGAGTGTGCGTGAGTGTGTGTGTGCGATTGTGTGCCAGTGTGTGCGAGTGTGTGCAACTGTGTGTGTTCGAGTGTGTGAGTGTGTGCCAGTGTTTGTGTGAGTGTGTGTGCGAGTGTGTGTGCGAACGTGTGCGAGTGAATGTGTGCGAGTGTATGTGTGAGAGTGTGTACGAGTGAGTGTGTGCGAGTGTGTGTGTGTGAGTGTCTGTGTGTGAGTGTGTATGAGTGAGTGTGCGCGAGTGTGTGTGTGCGAGTGTGTGCGAGTGTGTGCATACGAGTGCATGCGAGTGCATGCGATTGTGTGCAAGTGTGTGTGCGAGTGTGTGCGAGTGTGTGCGAGTGAGTGAGTGTGTGAGTGTTTGCGAGTGTGTGCAAGTGTATGCGAGTGTGTGTGAGTGTGTATGAGTGAGTGTGTGTGAGTGTGTGCGAGTGTGCTTGAGTGTGTCTGTACGAGTGTCTGTGAGCGTGTGCGTGTGAGTGTGTGCGAGTGTGTGCGTGCGAGTGTGTGCGAGTGTGCATGAGTGTGCACGAGTGTGCACGAGTGTGCGCGAGTGTGTGCGAGTGTGTGTGTATGAGTGAATGAGAATGAGTGTGTGTGTGCAAGTGTGTGCGAGTGTGCGCATGCGAGTGAGTGCATTTGCATGTGATTGTGTTTGAGTGTGTGCGAGTGTGTGCAAGTGTGTGTGTGAGTGTGTATAAGTGAGTGTGTGTGAGTGTGCGTGAGTAAGTGTGCGTGAGTGTATGCGAGTGTGTGCAAGTGTGAGTGAGTGTGTGTGAGTGTGTATGAGTGAGTGTGTGCGAGTGTGTATGAGTGTGTATGAGTGAGTGTGTGCGAGTGTGTATGAGTGTGTTTGAGTGAGTGTGTGCGAGTGTGTGCGAGTGTGTGTGCGAGTGTGTGTGAGTGAGTGTGTGCGAGTGTTCTCGAGTGTGTCTGTACGAGTGTGTGCGTACGATTGCGTGCGAGTGTGTGTGAGTGTGTGCGAGTGTGTGCGTGCGAGTGTGCGTGAGTGTGCATGAGTGTGCGAATGTGTATGAGTATGAGTGTGTATGAGTGAGTGTGTGCGAGTGTGTGTGAGTGTGTGCGAGAGTGTGTGCGCATGTGAGCGAGTGTGTGCGAGTGTGTATGAGTGAGTGCGTGCGAGTGTGTGCAAGTGTGCACGAGGGTGTGTGAGTGAGTGAGTGTGTGTGTGTGTGAATGTGTGCGAGTGTGTGCGAGTGTGTATGACTGAGTGTGTGTGAGTGTGTGCATGTGAGTGAGTGAATATGTGTGCGTGTGTATGAGTGTTTGTGAGTGTTTGTGAGTGTGTGCGAGTGTGTGGGTGGAGTGTGTATGAGTGAGTGTGTGCGAGTGTGTGTGCGAGTGTGTGTGTGCGAGTGTGTATGAGTGAGTGTGTGTGAATGTGCGTGAGTGAGTTTGTGCGAGTGTATGTGAATGTGTGGAAGTGTGTGCGAGTGAGTGAGTGTGAGTGAGTGTGTGCGAGTGTGTTTAAGTGTGTGCGAGTGCGCGAGTGTGTATGAGTGAGTGTGTGTGAGCGTTTGTGATTGTGTGTGAGTGTGCACGAGTGTGTGTACAAGTGTGTGCAAATGTGTGCATGAGAGTGTGTGCGAGTGTGTGCGAGTACGTATGAGTGAGTGTGTGCGAGTGTTTGCGAGTGTTTGTGAGTATGTGTGAGTGAGTGTGAGTGAGTGTGTGGGAGTGTGTGGGAGTAAGTGTGTGTGAGTGTGTATGAGTGAGTGTGTTAGAGTGTGCGTGAGTGTGTGCGAGTGTATATGAGTAAGTGTGTGCGAGTGTGTATGAGTGAGTGTGTGCGACTGTGTATGAGTGAGTGTGTGCAAGTGAGTGTGTGTGAGTGTGTGCGAGTGCATATGAGTGAGTGTGTGCAAATGTTTGCGAGTGTGTGTGAGTGTGTGTGAGTGAGTGTGAGTGAGTGTGTGGGAGTGTGTGGGAGTAAGTGTGTGTGAGTGTGTATGAGTGAGTGTGTTAGAGTGTGCGTGAGTGTGTGCGAGTGTGTATGAGTAAGTGTGTGCGAGTGTGTATGAGTGAGTGTGTGCGACTGTGTATGAGTGAGTGTGTGCAAGTGAGTGTGTGTGAGTGTGCATGAGTGTGTGCGAGTGAGTGTGTGTGAGTGTGCATGAGTGTGTGCGAGTGTGTGTGTGTGAGGTTTTGCGAGTGTGTGCAAGTGAGAGTGTGCGAGTGTGTGTGAGTGAGTGTGTGTGAGTGTGTATGAGCCAGCGTGTGCGAGTGTGTGCTAGTGTGTGTGTGTGAGTGTGTATGAGTGAGTGAGTGCGAGTGTGCTCGAGTGTGTGTACAAGTGTGTGCAAATGTGTGCATGCGAGTGTGTGCGAATGTGTGCAAGTGCATATGAATGAGTGTGTGCGAGTGTTTGCGAGTGTGTGTGAGTGTGTGTGAGTGAGTGTGAATGAGTGTGTGTGAGTAAGTGTGTGTGAGTGTGTATGAGTGAGTGTGTTAGAGTGTGCGTGAGTGTGTGCGAGTGTATATGAGTAAGTGTGTGCGAGTGTGTATGAGTGAGTGTGTGCGACTGTGTATGAGTGAGTGTGTGCAAGTGAGTGTGTGTGAGTGTGTGCGAGTGCATATGAGTGAGTGTGTGCAAATGTTTGCGAGTGTGTGTGAGTGTGTGTGAGTGAGTGTGAGTGAGTGTGTGGGAGTGTGTGGGAGTAAGTGTGTGTGAGTGTGTATGAGTGAGTGTGTTAGAGTGTGCGTGAGTGTGTGCGAGTGTGTATGAGTAAGTGTGTGCGAGTGTGTATGAGTGAGTGTGTGCGACTGTGTATGAGTGAGTGTGTGCAAGTGAGTGTGTGTGAGTGTGCATGAGTGTGTGCGAGTGAGTGTGTGTGAGTGTGCATGAGTGTGTGCGAGTGTGTGTGTGTGAGGTTTTGCGAGTGTGTGCAAGTGAGAGTGTGCGAGTGTGTGTGAGTGAGTGTGTGTGAGTGTGTATGAGCCAGCGTGTGCGAGTGTGTGCTAGTGTGTGTGTGTGAGTGTGTATGAGTGAGTGAGTGCGAGTGTGCTCGAGTGTGTGTACAAGTGTGTGCAAATGTGTGCATGCGAGTGTGTGCGAATGTGTGCAAGTGCATATGAATGAGTGTGTGCGAGTGTTTGCGAGTGTGTGTGAGTGTGTGTGAGTGAGTGTGAATGAGTGTGTGTGAGTAAGTGTGTGTGAGTGTGTATGAGTGAGTGTGTTAGAGTGTGCGTGAGTGTGTGCGAGTGTATATGAGTAAGTGTGTGCGAGTGTGTATGAGTGAGTGTGTGCGACTGTGTATGAGTGAGTGTGTGCAAGTGAGTGTGTGTGAGTGTGTGCGAGTGCATATGAGTGAGTGTGTGCAAATGTTTGCGAGTGTGTGTGAGTGTGTGTGAGTGAGTGTGAGTGAGTGTGTGGGAGTGTGTGGGAGTAAGTGTGTGTGAGTGTGTATGAGTGAGTGTGTTAGAGTGTGCGTGAGTGTGTGCGAGTGTGTATGAGTAAGTGTGTGCGAGTGTGTATGAGTGAGTGTGTGCGACTGTGTATGAGTGAGTGTGTGCAAGTGAGTGTGTGTGAGTGTGCATGAGTGTGTGCGAGTGAGTGTGTGTGAGTGTGCATGAGTGTGTGCGAGTGTGTGTGTGTGAGGTTTTGCGAGTGTGTGCAAGTGAGAGTGTGCGAGTGTGTGTGAGTGAGTGTGTGTGAGTGTGTATGAGCCAGCGTGTGCGAGTGTGTGCTAGTGTGTGTGTGTGAGTGTGTATGAGTGAGTGAGTGCGAGTGTGCTCGAGTGTGTGTACAAGTGTGTGCAAATGTGTGCATGCGAGTGTGTGCGAATGTGTGCAAGTGCATATGAATGAGTGTGTGCGAGTGTTTGCGAGTGTGTGTGAGTGTGTGTGAGTGAGTGTGAATGAGTGTGTGTGAGTAAGTGTGTGTGAGTGTGTATGAGTGAGTGTGTTAGAGTGTGCGTGAGTGTGTGCGAGTGTGTATGAGTGAGTGTGTGCGAGTGTGTATGAGTGAGTGTGTGCGACTGTGTATGGGTGAGTGTGTGCAAGTGAGTGTGAGTGTGCGTGAGTGTGTGCGAGTGAGTGTGTGCGAGTGTGCGTAAGTGTGTGCGAGTGTGTGTGTGAGGTTGTGTGAGTGTGTGCGAGTGTGTGCGAGTGAGTGTGTGCGAGTGTGTGTGAGTGAGTGTGTGCGAGTGTGTATGAGCCAGCGTGTGCGAGTGTGTGCTAGTGTGTGTGTGCGAGTGTGTATGAGCCAGCGTGTGCGAGTGTGTGCTAGTGAGTGTGTGCGAGTGTGTATGAGTAAGTGTGTGCGAGTGTGCGTGAGTGTGTGTGTGCGATTGTGTGCCAGTGTGTGCGAGTGTGTGCAACTGTGTGTGTTCGAGTGTGTGAGTGTGTGCCAGTGTTTGTGCGAGTGTGTGTGCGAGTGTGTGTGCGAACGTGTGCGAGTGAATGTGTGCGAGTGGATGTGTGAGAGTGTGTACGAGTGAGTGTGTGCGAGTGTGTGTGTGTGAGTGTCTGTGTGTGAGTGTGTATGAGTGAGTGTGCGCGAGTGTGTGTGTGCGAGTGTGTGCGAGTGTGTGCCTACGAGTGCATGCGAGTGCATGCGATTGTGTGCAAGTGTGTGTGCGAGTGTGTGCGAGTGTGTGTGAGTGAGTGAGTGTGTGAGTGTTTGCGAGTGTGTGCAAGTGTATGCGAGTGTGTGTGAGTGTGTATGAGTGAGTGTGTGTGAGTGTGTGCGAGTGTGCTTGAGTGTGTCTGTACGAGTGTCTGTGAGCGTGTGCGTGTGAGTGTGTGCGAGTGTGTGCGTGCGAGTGTGTGCGAGTGTGCATGAGTGTGCACGAGTGTGCACGAGTGTGCGCGAGTGTGTGCGAGTGTGTGTGTATGAGTGAATGAGAATGAGTGTGTGTGTGCAAGTGTGTGCGAGTGTGCGCATGCGAGTGAGTGCATTTGCATGTGATTGTGTTTGAGTGTGTGCGAGTGTGTGCAAGTGTGTGTGTGAGTGTGTATAAGTGAGTGTGTGTGAGTGTGCATGAGTAAGTGTGCGTGAGTGTATGCGAGTGTGTGCAAGTGTCAGTGAGTGTGTGTGAGTGTGTATGAGTGAGTGTGTGCGAGTGTGTATGAGTGTGTATGGGTGAGTGTGTGCGAGTGTGTATGAGTGTGTTTGAGTGAGTGTGTGCGAGTGTGTGCGAGTGTGTGTGCGAGTGTGTGTGAGTGAGTGTGTGCGAGTGTTCTCGAATGTGTCTGTACGAGTGTGTGTGTACGATTGCGTGCGAGTGTGTGTGAGTGTGTGCGAGTGTGTGCGTGCGAGTGTGCGTGAGTGTGCATGAGTGTGCGAATGTGTATGAGTGTGTATGAGTGAGTGTGTGCGAGTGTGTGTGAGTGTGTGCGAGAGTGTGTGCGCATGTGAGCAAGTGTGTGCGAGTGTGTATGAGTGAGTGTGTGCGAGTGTGTGCAAGTGTGCACGAGGGTGTGTGAGTGAGTGAGTGTGTGTGTGTGAATGTGTGCGAGTGTGTGCGAGTGTGTATGACTGAGTGTGTGTGAGTGTGTGCATGTGAGTGAGTGAATATGTGTGAGTGTGTATGAGTGTTTGTGACTGTTTTTGAGTGTGTGCGAGTGTGTGGGTGGAGTGTGTATGAGTGAGTGTGTGCGAGTGTGTGTGCGAGTGTGTGTGTGCGAGTGTGTATGAGTGAGTGTGTGTGAATGTGCGTGAGTGAGTTTGTGCGAGTGTATGTGAATGTGTGGAAGTGTGTGCGAGTGAGTGAGTGTGAGTGAGTGTGTGCGAGTGTGTTTAAGTGTGTGCGAGTGTGCGCGAGTGTGTATGAGTGAGTGTGTGTGAGCGTTTGTGATTGTGTGTGAGTGTGCACGAGTGTGTGTACAAGTGTGTGCAAATGTGTGCATGAGAGTGTGTGCGAGTGTGTGCGAGTACGTATGAGTGAGTGTGTGCGAGTGTTTGTGAGTGTGTGTGAGTGTGTGTGAGTGAGTGTGAGTGAGTGTGTGGGAGTGTGTGGGAGTAAGTGTGTGTGAGTGTGTATGAGTGAGTGTGTTAGAGTGTGCATGAGTGTGTGCGAGTGTGTATGAGTAAGTGTGGGCGAGTGTGTATGAGTGAGTGTGTGCGACTGTGTATGAGTGAGTGTGTGCAAGTGAGTGTGTGTGAGTGTGCGTGAGTGTGTGCGAGTGTGCGTGTGAGTGTGTGCGAGTGTGTATGAGGGTGTGTGTGGGTGTGTGTGCGAGTGTGTATGAGTGAGTGAGTGCGAGTGTGCTCGAGTGTGTGTACAAGTGTGTGCAAATGTGTGCATGCGAGTGTGTGCGAGTGTGTGCGAGTGCGTATGAGTGAGTGTGTGCAAATGTTTGCGAGTGTGTGTGAGTGTGTGTGAGTGAGTGTGAGTGAGTGTGTGGGAGTGTGTGGGAGTAAGTGTGTGTGAGTGTGTATGAGTGAGTGTGTTAGAGTGTGCGTGAGTGTGTGCGAGTGTGTATGAGTAAGTGTGTGCGAGTGTGTATGAGTGAGTGTGTGCGACTGTGTATGAGTGAGTGTGTGCAAGTGAGTGTGTGTGAGTGTGCGTGAGTGTGTGCGAGTGAGTGTGTGTGAGTGTGCATGAGTGTGTGCGAGTGTGTGTGTGTGAGGTTGTGCGAGTGTGTGCAAGTGAGAGTGTGCGAGTGTGTGTGAGTGAGTGTGTGCGAGTGTGTATGAGCCAGCGTGTGCGAGTGTGTGCTAGTGTGTGTGTGCGAGTGTGTATGAGTGAGTGAGTGCGAGTGTGCTCGAGTGTGTGTACAAGTGTGTGCAAATGTGTGCATGCGAGTGTGTGCGAATGTGTGCGAGTGCGTATGAGTGAGTATGTGCGAGTGTTTGCGAGTGTGTGTGAGTGTGTGTGAGTGAGTGTGAGTGAGTGTGTGTTAGTAAGTGTGTGCGAGTGTGTATGAGTGAGTGTGTGCGAGTGTGTATGAGTGAGTGTGTGTGAGTGAGTGTTTGCGAGTGTTTGCGAGTGTGTGCGAGTGAGTGCGAGTGAGTATGTGCGAGTGAGTGCGAGTGAGTATGTGCGAGTGAGTGTGTGCCATTGTGTTTGAGTAAGTGTGTGCAGGTGTGTATGAGTGAGTGTGTGCGAGTGTGTGTGAGTGTGCATGAGTGAATGTGTGAGAGTGTGTGCGAGTGTGTGCGAGTGAATGTGAGTGAGTGCGAGTGTGTGCGAGTGTGTGCAAGTGAGTGAGTGAGTGAGAGTGTGTGCGAGTGTGTTTGAGTGTGTATGAGTGAGTGTGTGCGAGTGTGCCCGAGTGTGTGCATGTGAGTGTATGTGTGTGTGAGTATGTGCGTGTGTGCGAGTGTGTGCGAGTGTGTGTGAGTGAGTGTGTGCGAGTGTGTGTGCGAGTGTGTGCGAGTGTGTATAAGTTAGTGTGTGCGAGTGTGTGTGTGCGGGTGTGTGTGAGAGTGTGTGCGAGTTTGTGTGTGTGAGTGTGTATGAGTGAGTGTGTGCGAGTGTGCTTGAGTGTGTGTGCGAGTCTGTGCGTGTGTGTGCGAGTGTGTGGGTGTGAGTGTGTATGATTGAGTTTGTGAGTGTGTATGAGTGAGTGTGTGCGAGTGTGCACTAGTGTGTGTGTGCGAGTGTGTGCCAGTGTGTGTGAGTGTGTGCGACTGTGTGTGTGCGAGTGTGTATGAGTGAGTGTGTGCGAGTGTGTGTGTGCAAATTTGTGCGAGTGTGTGTGCGAGTGTGCGTGTGCGAGTCTGTATGAGTGAGTGTGTGCGAGTGTGTATGAGTAAGTGTGTGCGAGTGTGCGTGAGTGTGTGTGTGCGATTGTGTGCCAGTGTGTGCGAGTGTGTGCAACTGTGTGTGTTCGAGTGTGTGAGTGTGTGCCAGTGTTTGTGCGAGTGTGTGTGCGAGTGTGTGTGCGAACGTGTGCGAGTGAATGTGTGCGAGTGTATGTGTGAGAGTGTGTACGAGTGAGTGTGTGCGAGTGTGTGTGTGTGAGTGTCTGTGTGTGAGTGTGTATGAGTGAGTGTGCGCGAGTGTGTGTGTGCGAGTGTGTGCGAGTGTGTGCATACGAGTGCATGCGAGTGCATGCGATTGTGTGCAAGTGTGTGTGCGAGTGTGTGCGAGTGTGTGCGAGTGAGTGAGTGTGTGAGTGTTTGCGAGTGTGTGCAAGTGTATGCGAGTGTGTGTGAGTGTGTATGAGTGAGTGTGTGTGAGTGTGTGCGAGTGTGCTTGAGTGTGTCTGTACGAGTGTCTGTGAGCGTGTGCGTGTGAGTGTGTGCGAGTGTGTGCGTGCGAGTGTGTGCGAGTGTGCATGAGTGTGCACGAGTGTGCACGAGTGTGCGCGAGTGTGTGCGAGTGTGTGTGTATGAGTGAATGAGAATGAGTGTGTGTGTGCAAGTGTGTGCGAGTGTGCGCATGCGAGTGAGTGCATTTGCATGTGATTGTGTTTGAGTGTGTGCGAGTGTGTGCAAGTGTGTGTGTGAGTGTGTATAAGTGAGTGTGTGTGAGTGTGCGTGAGTAAGTGTGCGTGAGTGTATGCGAGTGTGTGCAAGTGTGAGTGAGTGTGTGTGAGTGTGTATGAGTGAGTGTGTGTGAGTGTGTATGAGTGTGTATGAGTGAGTGTGTGCGAGTGTGTATGAGTGTGTTTGAGTGAGTGTGTGCGAGTGTGTGCGAGTGTGTGTGCGAGTGTGTGTGAGTGAGTGTGTGCGAGTGTTCTCGAGTGTGTCTGTACGAGTGTGTGCGTACGATTGCGTGCGAGTGTGTGTGAGTGTGTGCGAGTGTGTGCGTGCGAGTGTGCGTGAGTGTGCATGAGTGTGCGAATGTGTATGAGTATGAGTGTGTATGAGTGAGTGTGTGCGAGTGTGTGTGAGTGTGTGCGAGAGTGTGTGCGCATGTGAGCGAGTGTGTGCGAGTGTGTATGAGTGAGTGCGTGCGAGTGTGTGCAAGTGTGCACGAGGGTGTGTGAGTGAGTGAGTGTGTGTGTGTGTGAATGTGTGCGAGTGTGTGCGAGTGTGTATGACTGAGTGTGTGTGAGTGTGTGCATGTGAGTGAGTGAATATGTGTGCGTGTGTATGAGTGTTTGTGAGTGTTTGTGAGTGTGTGCGAGTGTGTGGGTGGAGTGTGTATGAGTGAGTGTGTGCGAGTGTGTGTGCGAGTGTGTGTGTGCGAGTGTGTATGAGTGAGTGTGTGTGAATGTGCGTGAGTGAGTTTGTGCGAGTGTATGTGAATGTGTGGAAGTGTGTGCGAGTGAGTGAGTGTGAGTGAGTGTGTGCGAGTGTGTTTAAGTGTGTGCGAGTGCGCGAGTGTGTATGAGTGAGTGTGTGTGAGCGTTTGTGATTGTGTGTGAGTGTGCACGAGTGTGTGTACAAGTGTGTGCAAATGTGTGCATGAGAGTGTGTGCGAGTGTGTGCGAGTACGTATGAGTGAGTGTGTGCGAGTGTTTGCGAGTGTGTGTGAGTATGTGTGAGTGAGTGTGAGTGAGTGTGTGGGAGTGTGTGGGAGTAAGTGTGTGTGAGTGTGTATGAGTGAGTGTGTTAGAGTGTGCGTGAGTGTGTGCGAGTGTATATGAGTAAGTGTGTGCGAGTGTGTATGAGTGAGTGTGTGCGACTGTGTATGAGTGAGTGTGTGCAAGTGAGTGTGTGTGAGTGTGTGCGAGTGCATATGAGTGAGTGTGTGCAAATGTTTGCGAGTGTGTGTGAGTGTGTGTGAGTGAGTGTGAGTGAGTGTGTGGAAGTGTGTGGGAGTAAGTGTGTGTGAGTGTGTATGAGTGAGTGTGTTAGAGTGTGCGTGAGTGTGTGCGAGTGTGTATGAGTAAGTGTGTGCGAGTGTGTATGAGTGAGTGTGTGCGACTGTGTATGAGTGAGTGTGTGCAAGTGAGTGTGTGTGAGTGTGCATGAGTGTGTGCGAGTGAGTGTGTGTGAGTGTGCATGAGTGTGTGCGAGTGTGTGTGTGTGAGGTTTTGCGAGTGTGTGCAAGTGAGAGTGTGCGAGTGTGTGTGAGTGAGTGTGTGTGAGTGTGTATGAGCCAGCGTGTGCGAGTGTGTGCTAGTGTGTGTGTGTGAGTGTGTATGAGTGAGTGAGTGCGAGTGTGCTCGAGTGTGTGTACAAGTGTGTGCAAATGTGTGCATGCGAGTGTGTGCGAATGTGTGCAAGTGCATATGAATGAGTGTGTGCGAGTGTTTGCGAGTGTGTGTGAGTGTGTGTGAGTGAGTGTGAATGAGTGTGTGTGAGTAAGTGTGTGTGAGTGTGTATGAGTGAGTGTGTTAGAGTGTGCGTGAGTGTGTGCGAGTGTATATGAGTAAGTGTGTGCGAGTGTGTATGAGTGAGTGTGTGCGACTGTGTATGAGTGAGTGTGTGCAAGTGAGTGTGTGTGAGTGTGTGCGAGTGCATATGAGTGAGTGTGTGCAAATGTTTGCGAGTGTGTGTGAGTGTGTGTGAGTGAGTGTGAGTGAGTGTGTGGGAGTGTGTGGGAGTAAGTGTGTGTGAGTGTGTATGAGTGAGTGTGTTAGAGTGTGCGTGAGTGTGTGCGAGTGTGTATGAGTAAGTGTGTGCGAGTGTGTATGAGTGAGTGTGTGCGACTGTGTATGAGTGAGTGTGTGCAAGTGAGTGTGTGTGAGTGTGCATGAGTGTGTGCGAGTGAGTGTGTGTGAGTGTGCATGAGTGTGTGCGAGTGTGTGTGTGTGAGGTTTTGCGAGTGTGTGCAAGTGAGAGTGTGCGAGTGTGTGTGAGTGAGTGTGTGTGAGTGTGTATGAGCCAGCGTGTGCGAGTGTGTGCTAGTGTGTGTGTGTGAGTGTGTATGAGTGAGTGAGTGCGAGTGTGCTCGAGTGTGTGTACAAGTGTGTGCAAATGTGTGCATGCGAGTGTGTGCGAATGTGTGCAAGTGCATATGAATGAGTGTGTGCGAGTGTTTGCGAGTGTGTGTGAGTGTGTGTGAGTGAGTGTGAATGAGTGTGTGTGAGTAAGTGTGTGTGAGTGTGTATGAGTGAGTGTGTTAGAGTGTGCGTGAGTGTGTGCGAGTGTGTATGAGTGAGTGTGTGCGAGTGTGTATGAGTGAGTGTGTGCGACTGTGTATGGGTGAGTGTGTGCAAGTGAGTGTGAGTGTGCGTGAGTGTGTGCGAGTGAGTGTGTGCGAGTGTGCGTAAGTGTGTGCGAGTGTGTGTGTGAGGTTGTGTGAGTGTGTGCGAGTGTGTGCGAGTGAGTGTGTGCGAGTGTGTGTGAGTGAGTGTGTGCGAGTGTGTATGAGCCAGCGTGTGCGAGTGTGTGCTAGTGTGTGTGTGCGAGTGTGTATGAGCCAGCGTGTGCGAGTGTGTGCTAGTGAGTGTGTGCGAGTGTGTATGAGTAAGTGTGTGCGAGTGTGCGTGAGTGTGTGTGTGCGATTGTGTGCCAGTGTGTGCGAGTGTGTGCAACTGTGTGTGTTCGAGTGTGTGAGTGTGTGCCAGTGTTTGTGCGAGTGTGTGTGCGAGTGTGTGTGCGAACGTGTGCGAGTGAATGTGTGCGAGTGGATGTGTGAGAGTGTGTACGAGTGAGTGTGTGCGAGTGTGTGTGTGTGAGTGTCTGTGTGTGAGTGTGTATGAGTGAGTGTGCGCGAGTGTGTGTGTGCGAGTGTGTGCGAGTGTGTGCCTACGAGTGCATGCGAGTGCATGCGATTGTGTGCAAGTGTGTGTGCGAGTGTGTGCGAGTGTGTGTGAGTGAGTGAGTGTGTGAGTGTTTGCGAGTGTGTGCAAGTGTATGCGAGTGTGTGTGAGTGTGTATGAGTGAGTGTGTGTGAGTGTGTGCGAGTGTGCTTGAGTGTGTCTGTACGAGTGTCTGTGAGCGTGTGCGTGTGAGTGTGTGCGAGTGTGTGCGTGCGAGTGTGTGCGAGTGTGCATGAGTGTGCACGAGTGTGCACGAGTGTGCGCGAGTGTGTGCGAGTGTGTGTGTATGAGTGAATGAGAATGAGTGTGTGTGTGCAAGTGTGTGCGAGTGTGCGCATGCGAGTGAGTGCATTTGCATGTGATTGTGTTTGAGTGTGTGCGAGTGTGTGCAAGTGTGTGTGTGAGTGTGTATAAGTGAGTGTGTGTGAGTGTGCATGAGTAAGTGTGCGTGAGTGTATGCGAGTGTGTGCAAGTGTCAGTGAGTGTGTGTGAGTGTGTATGAGTGAGTGTGTGCGAGTGTGTATGAGTGTGTATGGGTGAGTGTGTGCGAGTGTGTATGAGTGTGTTTGAGTGAGTGTGTGCGAGTGTGTGCGAGTGTGTGTGCGAGTGTGTGTGAGTGAGTGTGTGCGAGTGTTCTCGAATGTGTCTGTACGAGTGTGTGTGTACGATTGCGTGCGAGTGTGTGTGAGTGTGTGCGAGTGTGTGCGTGCGAGTGTGCGTGAGTGTGCATGAGTGTGCGAATGTGTATGAGTGTGTATGAGTGAGTGTGTGCGAGTGTGTGTGAGTGTGTGCGAGAGTGTGTGCGCATGTGAGCAAGTGTGTGCGAGTGTGTATGAGTGAGTGTGTGCGAGTGTGTGCAAGTGTGCACGAGGGTGTGTGAGTGAGTGAGTGTGTGTGTGTGAATGTGTGCGAGTGTGTGCGAGTGTGTATGACTGAGTGTGTGTGAGTGTGTGCATGTGAGTGAGTGAATATGTGTGAGTGTGTATGAGTGTTTGTGACTGTTTTTGAGTGTGTGCGAGTGTGTGGGTGGAGTGTGTATGAGTGAGTGTGTGCGAGTGTGTGTGCGAGTGTGTGTGTGCGAGTGTGTATGAGTGAGTGTGTGTGAATGTGCGTGAGTGAGTTTGTGCGAGTGTATGTGAATGTGTGGAAGTGTGTGCGAGTGAGTGAGTGTGAGTGAGTGTGTGCGAGTGTGTTTAAGTGTGTGCGAGTGTGCGCGAGTGTGTATGAGTGAGTGTGTGTGAGCGTTTGTGATTGTGTGTGAGTGTGCACGAGTGTGTGTACAAGTGTGTGCAAATGTGTGCATGAGAGTGTGTGCGAGTGTGTGCGAGTACGTATGAGTGAGTGTGTGCGAGTGTTTGTGAGTGTGTGTGAGTGTGTGTGAGTGAGTGTGAGTGAGTGTGTGGGAGTGTGTGGGAGTAAGTGTGTGTGAGTGTGTATGAGTGAGTGTGTTAGAGTGTGCATGAGTGTGTGCGAGTGTGTATGAGTAAGTGTGGGCGAGTGTGTATGAGTGAGTGTGTGCGACTGTGTATGAGTGAGTGTGTGCAAGTGAGTGTGTGTGAGTGTGCGTGAGTGTGTGCGAGTGTGCGTGTGAGTGTGTGCGAGTGTGTATGAGGGTGTGTGTGGGTGTGTGTGCGAGTGTGTATGAGTGAGTGAGTGCGAGTGTGCTCGAGTGTGTGTACAAGTGTGTGCAAATGTGTGCATGCGAGTGTGTGCGAGTGTTTGCAAGTGCGTATGGGTGAGTGTGTGCAAATGTTTGTGAGTGTGTGTGAGTGAGTGTGAGTGAGTGTGTGGGAGTGTGTGGGAGTAAGTGTGTGTGAGTGTGTATGAGTGAGTGTGTTAGAGTGTGCGTGAGTGTGTGCGAGTGTGTATGAGTAAGTGTGTGTGAGTGTGCACGAGTGTGTGTGTGTGAGTTTGTGCGCATGTGTGTGCGAGTGTGTGCGAGTGTGTGTGTGCGAGTGTATATGAGTGAGTGTGTGCGAGTGTTTGCGAGTGTGTGTGAGTGTGTGTGAGTGAGTGTGAGGGAGTGTGTGGGAGTGTGTGTGAGTAAGTGTGTGTGAGTGTGTATGAGTGAGTGTGTTAGAGTGTGCGTGAGTGTGTGCGAGTGTGTATGAGTGAGTGTGTGCGAGTGTGTATGAGTGAGTGTGTGCGACTGTGTATGGGTGAGTGTGTGCAAGTGAGTGTGAGTGTGCGTGAGTGTGTGCGAGTGAGTGTGTGTGAGTGTGCGTAAGTGTGTGCGAGTGTGTGTGTGTGAGGTTGTGCGAGTGTGTGCGAGTGTGTGCGAGTGAGTGTGTGCGAGTGTGTGTGAGTGTGTGCAAATGTGCATGACTGTGTATGAGTGTGCATGTGCGAGTGTGTGTTTGTGAGTGAGTGCAAGTGTGTATGAGTCAGCGTGTGCGAGTGTTTGCTAGTGTGTGTGTGCGAGTGTTTGCGTGTGTGTGCTAGTGTGTGCGAGTGTGTGCGAGTGTAAGTGAGTGTGTGCGATGAGTGTGTGCGAGTGTGCACGAGTGTTTATGAGTGAGTGTGTGCGAGTGTGTGCGAGTGTGAGTGCGAGTGTGTACGAGTATTTGCGAGTGTGTATGAGTGAGTGTGTGCAAGAGTGTGCGAGTGTGTGTGATTGTGTGCGAGTGTGTGCGAGTGAGTGTGTGCGAGTGTGTATGAGTGTGTATGAGTGAGTGTGTGCGAGTGTTTGTGAGTGTGTGCGAGTGTGTGTGCGAGTGTGTGTGTGAGAGTGTGCGAGTGTGTATGAGTGTGTGTGTGCGAGTTTGTGCGCATGTGTGTGCGAGTGACTGTGTGCGAGTCTGTATGAGTGAGTGTGTTCGAGTGTGTGAGAGTGAGTGCGAGTGTGTGTGCGAGTGTGTGTGTGCGAGTGTGTATGAGCGAGTGTGTGCGAGTGTGCGTGAGAGTGAGTGTTCGAGTTTGTGTGTGTGTGTGCGAGTGTGTGCGAGTGTGTGTGCGATTGTGTGCGAGTGTGTGTGTATGTGTGTGCGAGTGTGTGCGAGTGTTTGTGTGAGTGTGTGTACGAGTGTTTGTGTGTGAGTGTGTATGAGTGAGTGTGGGTGAGTGTGTGTGTGAGGTTGTGCGAGTGTGTGCGAGTGACTGTGTGCGAGTGTGTATGAGTGAGTGTGTTCGAGTGTGTGAGAGTGTGTGCGAGTGTGTGTGAGAGTGTGTGTGTGAGAGTGTGTATGAGCGAGTGTGTGCGAGTGTGCGTGAGAGTGAGTGTGCGAGTTTGTGTGTGTGTGTGCGAGTGTGTGCGAGTGTGTGTGCGATTGTGTGCGAGTGTGTGTGTGTGCGAGTGTGTGCGAGTGTGTGTGTGAGTGTGTGTACGAGTGTTTGTGTGCGAGTGTGTATGAGTGAGTGTGTGTGAGTGTGTGCGAGTGTTTGTGAGTGTGTATGAGTGAGTGTGTGCGAGTGTGTATGAGTGAGTGTGTGCGAGAGTGTGTGAGTGTGTGCGAGTGTGTGCGAGTGTGTGTGCAAGTGTGTGTGTATGAGCGAGTGTGTGCGAGTGTGCGCGAGAGTGAGTGTGCGAGTTTGTGCGTGTGTGTCCGAGTGTGTGTGAGAGTGTGTGCGAGTATGTGCGAGTGTGTGCGAGTGTGTGTACGAGTGTGTGTGTGCAAGTGTGTATGAGTGAGTGTGTGCGAGTGTGTGTGAGTGTGTGTGCGAGTGTGTGTGTGCGAGTGTGTATGAGTGAGTGTGTGCGAGTGTGTATGAGTGAGTGTGTGCGAGTGTGTGCGAGTGTTTGTGTGCGAATGTGTGCCAGTGTGTGCGAGTGTGTGTGACTGTGTGTGTGCAAGTGTGTATGAGTGTGTGTGTGCGAGTGTGCACGAGTGTGTTTGTGTGAGTTTGTGCGATTGTGTGTGCGAGTGTGTATGAGTGAGTGCGAGTGTGTGCGAGTGTGTGCGAGTGTGTGGGTGTGAGTGTGTATGATTGAGTTTGTGTGAGTGTGTATGAGTGAGTGTGTGCGAGTGTGCACTAGTGTGTGTGTGCGAGTGTGTGCCAGTGTGTGTGAGTGTGTGCGACTGTGTGTGTGCGAGTGTGTATGAGTGAGTGTGTGCGAGTGTGTGTGTGCAAATTTGTGCCAGTGTGTGTGCGAGTGTGCGTGTGCGAGTCTGTATGAATGAGTGTGTGCGAGTGTGTATGAGTGAGTGTGTGCGAGTGTGCATGAGTGTGTGTTCGAGTGTGTGAGTGTGTGCCAGTGTTTGTGCGAGTGTGTGTGCGAGTGTGTGTGCGAGCATGTGCGAGTGAATGTGTGCGAGTGTGTGTGTGAGAGTGTGTACGAGTGAGTGTGTGCGAGTGTGTGTGTGTGAGTGTCTGTGTGGGAGTGTGTATGAGTGAGTGTGTGCGAGTGTGTTTGAGTGTGTGTGCGAGTGTGTGCATGTGTGTGCGAGTATGTGCGTGTGTGTGCTAGTGTGTGCGAGTGTGTGGGTGTGAGTGTGTATGATTGAGTTTGTGTGAGTGTGTATGAGTGAGTGTGTGTGAGTGTGCACTAGTGTGTGTGTGCGAGTGTGTGCCAGTGTGTGTGAGTGTGTGCGACTGTGTGTGTGCGAGTGTGTATGAGTGAGCGTGTGCGAGTGTGTGTGTGCAAATTTGTGCGAGTGTGTGTGCGAGTGTTCGTGTGCGAGTCTGTATGAGTGAGTGTGTGCGAGTGTGTATGATTGAGTGTGTGCGAGTCTGCATGAGTGTGTGTGTGCGATTGTGTGCCAGTGTGTGTGAGTGTGTGCAACTGTGTGTGTTTGAGTGTGTGAGTGTGTGCCAGTGTTTGTGCGAGTGTGTGTGCGAGTGTGTGTGCGAGCGTGTGCGAGTAAATGTGTGCGAGTGTGTGTGTGTGAGAGTGTGTACGAGTGAGTGTGTGCGAGTGTGTGTGTGATTGTCTGTGTGGGAGTGTGTATGAGTGAGTGTGCGCGAGTGTGTGTGTGCGAGTGTGTGCGAGTGTGTGCATACGAGTGCATGCGAGTGCATGCGATTGTGTGCGAGTGTGTGTGAGTGTGTATGAGTGAGTGTGTTTGAGTGTGTGCGAGTGTGTGCGAGTGTGCTTGAGTGTGTCTGTACGAGTGTCTGTGAGCGTGTGAGTGTGTGCGAGTGTGTGCGTGCGAGTGTGCGCGAGTGTGCATGAGTGTGCACGAGTGTGCGCGAGTGTGTGCTAGTGTGTGTGTATGAGTGAATGAGAATGAGTGTGTGTGTGCGAGTGTGTGCGAGTGTGCGCATGCGAGTGAGTGCGAGTGCATGTGATTGTGTGTGAGTGTGTGCGAGTGTGTGCAAGTGTGTGTGCGAGTGTGTATAAGTGAGTGTGTGTGAGTGTACGTGAGTAAGTGTGTGTGAGTGTATGCGAGTGTGTGCAAGTGTGAGTGAGTGTGTGTGAGTGTGTATGAGTGAGTGTGTGCGAGTGTGTATGAGTGTGTATGAGTGAGTGTGTGCGAGTGTGTATGAGTGAGTGTGTGCGACAGTGTATGGGTGAGTGTGTGCGAGTGAGTGTGAGTGTGCATGAGTGTGTGCGAGTGAGTGTGTGTGAGTGTGCGTAAGTGTGTTCAAGTGTGTGTGTGAGGTTGTGCGAGTATGTGCGAGTGTGTGCGAGTGAGTGTGTGCGTGCAAATGTGCATGACTGTGTATGAGTGTGCATGTGCGAGTGTGTGTTTGTGAGTGAGTGCGAGTGTGTATGAGTCAGCGTGTGCGAGTGTTTGCTAGTGTGGGTGTGCGAGTGTTTGCGAGTGTGTGCTAGTGTGTGTGTGAGTGTGTGCGAGTGTATGTGAGTGTGTGCGATGAGTGTGTGCGAGTGTGCACGAGTGTGTATGAGTGAGTGTGTGCGAGTGTGTGCGAGTGTGAGTGCGAGTGTGTACGAGTATTTGCGAGTGTGTATGAGTGAGTGTGTGCGAGAGTGTGCGAGTGTGTGTGATTGTGTGCGAGTGTGTGCGAGTGAGTGTGTGCGAGTGTGTATGAGTGTGTATGAATGAGTGTGTGCGAGTGTTTGTGAGTGTGTGCAAGTGTGTGTGCGAGTGTGTGTGCGAGAGTGTGCGAGTGTGTATGAGTGAGTGTGTGCGAGTGTGTATGAGTGAGTGTGTGTGAGTGTTTGTGTGTGCCAGTGTGGGCGAGTGTGTGCGAGTGTGCACTAGTGTGTGTGTGCGAGTGTGTGCCAGTGTGTGAGTGTGTGCGACTGTGTGTGTGCGAGTGTGTATGAGTGAGTGTGTGCGAGTGTGTGTGTGCAAATTTGTGCGAGTGTGTGTGCGAGTGTGCGTGTGCGAGTCTGTATGAATGAGTGTGTGCGAGTGTGTATGAGTGAGTGTGTGCGAATGTGCGTGAGTGTGTGTGTGCGATTGTGTGCCAGTGTGTGCGAGTGTGTGCAACTGTGTGTGTTCGAGTGTGAGAGTGTGTGCCAGTGTTTGTGCGAGTGTGTGTGTGAGCGTGTGCGAGTGAATGTGTGCGAGTGTGTGTGTGAGAGTGTGTACGAGTGAGTGTGTGCGAGTGTGTGTGTGTGAGTGTCTGTGTGGGAGTGTGTATGAGTGAGTGTGTGCGAGTGTGTTTGAGTGTGTGTGCGAGTGTGTGCGTGTGTGGGCGAGTATGTGCGTGTGTGTGCGAGTGTGTGCGAGTGTGTGGGTGTGAGTGTGTATGATTGAGTTTGTGTGAGTGTGTATGAGTGAGTGTGTGTGAGTGTGCACTAGTGTGTGTGTGCGAGTGTGTGCCAGTGTGTGTGAGTGTGTGCGACTGTGTGTGTGCGAGTGTGTATGAGTGAGCGTGTGCGAGTGTGTGTATGCAAATTTGTGCGAGTGTGTGTGCGAGTGTGCGTGTGCGAGTCTGTATGAGTGAGTGTGTGCGAGTGTGTATGATTGAGTGTGTGCGAGTGTGCATGAGTGTGTGTGTGCGATTGTGTGCCAGTGTGTGCGAGTGTGTGCAACTGTGTGTGTTCGAGTGTGTGAGTGTGTGCCAGTGTTTGTGCGAGTGTGTGTGCGAGTGTGTGTGCGAGCGTGTGCGAGTAAATGTGTGGGAGTGTGTGTGTGAGAGTGTGTACGAGTGAGTGTGTGTGAGTGTGTGTGTGAGTGTCTGTGTGGGAGAGTGTATGAGTGAGTGTGCGCGAGTGTGTGTGTGCGAGTGTGTGCGAGTGTGTGCATACAAGTGCATGCGAGTGCATGCGATTGTGTGCGAGTGTGTGTGAGTGTGTATGAGTGAGTGTGTTTGAGTGTGTGCGAGTGTGTGCGAGTGTGCTTGAGTGTGTCTGTACGAGTGTCTGTGAGCGTGTGCGTGTGAGTGTGTGCGAGTGTGTGCGTGTGAGTGTGCGCGAGTGTGCATGAGTGTGCACGAGTGTGCGCGAGTGTGTGCGAGTGTGTGTGTATGAGTGAATGAGAATGAGTGTGTGTGTGCGAGTGTGTGCGAGTGTGCACATGCGAGTGAGTGCGAGTGCATGTGATTGTGTGTGAGTGTGTGCGAGTGTGTGCAAGTGTGTGTGCGAGTGTGTATAAGTGAGTGTGTGTGAGTGTGCGTGAGTAAGTGTGCGTGAGTGTATGCGAGTGTGTGCAAGTGTGAGTGAGTGTGTGTGAGTGTGTATGAGTGAGTGTGTGCGAGTGTGTATGAGTGTGTATGGGTGAGTGTGTGCGAGTGTGTATGAGTGTGTTTGAGTGAGTGTGTGCGAGTGTGTGCGAGTGTGTGTGCGAGTGTGTGTGAGTGAGTGTGTGCGAGTGTTCTCGAGTGTGTCTGTACGAGTGTGTGCGTACGATTGCGTGCGAGTGTGTGTGAGTGTGTGCGAGTGTGTGCGTGCGAGTGTGCGTGAGTGTGCATGAGTGTGCGAATGTGTATGAGTGTGTATGAGTGAGTGTGTGCGAGTGTGTGTGAGTGTGTGCGAGAGTGTGTGCGCATGTGAGCGAGTGTGTGCGAGTGTGTATGAGTGAGTGTGTGCGAGTGTGTGCAAGTGTGCACGAGGGTGTGTGAGTGAGTGAGTGTGTGTGTGTGTGAATGTGTGCGAGTGTGTGCGAGTGTGTATGACTGAGTGTGTGTGAGTGTGTGCATGTGAGTGAGTGAATATGTGTGAGTGTGTATGAGTGTTTGTGACTGTTTTTGGGTGTGTGCGAGTGTGTGGGTGGAGTGTGTATGAGTGAGTGTGTGCGAGTGTGTGTGCGAGTGTGTGTGTGCGAGTGTGTATGAGTGAGTGTGTGTGAATGTGCGTGAGTGAGTTTGTGCGTGTGTATGTGAATGTGTGGAAGTGTGTGCGAGTGAGTGAGTGTGAGTGAGTGTGTGCGAGTGTGTTTAAGTGTGTGCGAGTGTGCGCGAGTGTGTATGAGTGAGTGTGTGTGAGCGTTTGTGATTGTGTGTGAGTGTGCACGAGTGTGTGTACAAGTGTGTGCAAATGTGTGCATGAGAGTGTGTGCGAGTGTGTGCGAGTACGTATGAGTGAGTGTGTGCGAGTGTTTGTGAGTGTGTGTGAGTGTGTGTGAGTGAGTGTGAGTGAGTGTGTGGGAGTGTGTGGGAGTAAGTGTGTGTGAGTGTGTATGAGTGAGTGTGTTAGAGTGTGCATGAGTGTGTGCGAGTGTGTATGAGTAAGTGTGGGCGAGTGTGTATGAGTGAGTGTGTGCGACTGTGTATGAGTGAGTGTGTGCAAGTGAGTGTGTGTGAGTGTGCGTGAGTGTGTGCGAGTGTGCGTGTGAGTGTGTGCGAGTGTGTATGAGGGTGTGTGTGGGTGTGTGTGCGAGTGTGTATGAGTGAGTGAGTGCGAGTGTGCTCGAGTGTGTGTACAAGTGTGTGCAAATGTGTGCATGCGAGTGTGTGCGAGTGTGTGTGTGTGAGGTTGTGCGAGTGTGTGCAAGTGAGAGTGTGCGAGTGTGTGTGAGTGAGTGCGTGCAAGAGTGTATGAGCCAGCGTGTGCGAGTGTGTGCTAGTGTGTGTGTGCGAGTGTGTATGAGTGAGTGAGTGCGAGTGTGCTCGAGTGTGTGTACAAGTGTGTGCAAATGTGTGCATGCGAGTGTGTGCGAATGTGTGCGAGTGCATATGAATGAGTGTGTGCGAGTGTTTGCGAGTGTGTGTGAGTGTGTGTGAGTGAGTGTGAATGAGTGTGTGTGAGTAAGTGTGTGTGAGTGTGTATGAGTGAGTGTGTTAGAGTGTGCGTGAGTGTGTGCGAGTGTGTATGAGTGAGTGTGTGCGAGTGTGTATGAGTGAGTGTGTGCGACTGTGTATGGGTGAGTGTGTGCAAGTGAGTGTGAGTGTGCGTGAGTGTGTGCGAGTGAGTGTGTGCGAGTGTGCGTAAGTGTGTGCGAGTGTGTGTGTGAGGTTGTGCGAGTGTGTGCGAGTGAGTGTGTGCGAGTGTGTGTGAGTGTGTGCAAGTGTGCATGACTGTGTATGAGTGAGCATGTGCGAGTGTGTGTTTGTGAGTGAGTGCGAGTGTGTATGAGTCAGCGTGTGCGAGTGTTTGCTAGTGTGTTTGTGCGAGTGTGTGCGAGTGTTTGCGAGTGTGTGCTAGTGTGTGTGCGAGTGTGTGCGAGTGTATGTGAGTGTGTGCGATGAGTGTGTGCGAGTGTGCATGAGTGTGTATGAGTGAGTGTGTGCGAGTGTGTGCGAGTGTGAGTGCGAGTGTGTACGAGTATTTGCGAGTGTGTATGAGTGAGTGTGTGCGAGAGTGTGCGAGTGTGTGTGAGTGTGTGCGAGTGTGTGCGAGTGAGTGTGTGCGAGTGTGTATGAGTGTGTATGAGTGAGTGTGTTCGAGTGTTTGTGAGTGTGTGCGAGTGTGTGTGCGAGTGTGTGTGTGAGAGTGTGCGAGTGAGTATGAGTGAGTGTGTATGAGTGAGTGTGTGTGAGTGTGTGTGTGTGCCAGTGTGGGCGAGTGTGTGCGAGTGTGTATGAGTGTGTGTGTGAGTGTGCACGAGTGTGTGTGTGTGAGTTTGTGCGCATGTGTGTGCGAGTGTGTGCGAGTGTGTGTGTGCGAGTGTATATGAGTGAGTGTGTGCGAGTGTTTGCGAGTGTGTGTGAGTGTGTGTGAGTGAGTGTGAGTGAGTGTGTGGGAGTGTGTGTGAGTAAGTGTGTGTGAGTGTGTATGAGTGAGTGTGTTAGAGTGTGCGTGAGTGTGTGCGAGTGTGTATGAGTGAGTGTGTGCGAGTGTGTATGAGTGAGTGTGTGCGACTGTGTATGGGTGAGTGTGTGCAAGTGAGTGTGAGTGTGCGTGAGTGTGTGCGAGTGAGTGTGTGTGAGTGTGCGTAAGTGTGTGCGAGTGTGTGTGTGTGAGGTTGTGCGAGTGTGTGCGAGTGTGTGCGAGTGAGTGTGTGCGAGTGTGTGTGAGTGTGTGCAAATGTGCATGACTGTGTATGAGTGTGCATGTGCGAGTGTGTGTTTGTGAGTGAGTGCGAGTGTGTATGAGTCAGCGTGTGCGAGTGTTTGCTAGTGTGTGTGTGCGAGTGTTTGCGAGTGTGTGCTAGTGTGTGCGAGTGTGTGCGAGTGTATGTGAGTGTGTGCGAGTGTGCACGAGTGTTTATGAGTGAGTGTGTGCGAGTGTGTGCGAGTGTGAGTGCGAGTGTGTACGAGTATTTGCGAGTGTGTATGAGTGAGTGTGTGCAAGAGTGTGCGAGTGTGTGTGATTGTGTGCGAGTGTGTGCGAGTGAGTGTGTGCGAGTGTGTATGAGTGTGTATTAGTGAGTGTGTGCGAGTGTTTGTGAGTGTGTGCGAGTGTGTGTGCGAGTGTGTGTGTGAGAGTGTGCGAGTGTGTATGAGTGTGTGTGTGCGAGTTTGTGCGCATGTGTGTGCGAGTGACTGTGTGCGAGTCTGTATGAGTGAGTGTGTTCGAGTGTGTGAGAGTGTGTGCGAGTGTGTGTGCGAGTGTGTGTGTGCGAGTGTGTATGAGCGAGTGTGTGCGAGTGTGCGTGAGAGTGAGTGTTCGAGTTTGTGTGTGTGTGTGCGAGTGTGTGCGAGTGTGTGTGCGATTGTGTGCGAGTGTGTGTGTATGTGTGTGCGAGTGTGTGCGAGTGTTTGTGTGAGTGTGTGTACGAGTGTTTGTGTGTGAGTGTGTATGAGTGAGTGTGGGTGAGTGTGTGTGTGAGGTTGTGCGAGTGTGTGCGAGTGACTGTGTGCGAGTGTGTATGAGTGAGTGTGTTCGAGTGTGTGTGAGTGTGTGCGAGTGTGTGTGAGAGTGTGTGTGTGAGAGTGTGTATGAGCGAGTGTGTGCGAGTGTGCGTGAGAGTGAGTGTGCGAGTTTGTGTGTGTGTGTGCGAGTGTGTGCGAGTGTGTGTGCGATTGTGTGCGAGTGTGTGTGTGTGCGAGTGTGTGCGAGTGTGTGTGTGAGTGTGTGTACGAGTGTTTGTGTGCGAGTGTGTATGAGTGAGTGTGTGTGAGTGTGTGCGAGTGTTTGTGAGTGTGTATGAGTGAGTGTGTGCGAGTGTGTATGAGTGAGTGTGTGCGAGAGTGTGTGAGTGTGTGCGAGTGTGTGCGAGTGTGTGTGCAAGTGTGTGTGTATGAGCGAGTGTGTGCGAGTGTGCGCGAGAGTGAGTGTGCGAGTTTGTGCGTGTGTGTCCGAGTGTGTGTGAGAGTGTGTGCGAGTATGTGCGAGTGTGTGCGAGTGTGTGTACGAGTGTGTGTGTGCAAGTGTGTATGAGTGAGTGTGTGCGAGTGTGTGTGAGTGTGTGTGCGAGTGTGTGTGTGCGAGTGTGTATGAGTGAGTGTGTGCGAGTGTGTATGAGTGAGTGTGTGCGAGTGTGTGCGAGTGTTTGTGTGCGAATGTGTGCCAGTGTGTGCGAGTGTGTGTGACTGTGTGTGTGCAAGTGTGTATGAGTGTGTGTGTGCGAGTGTGCACGAGTGTGTTTGTGTGAGTTTGTGCGATTGTGTGTGCGAGTGTGTATGAGTGAGTGTGTGCGAGTGTGTCTGAGTGAGTGTGTGCGAGTGTGTATGAGTGTGTGTGCGAGTGTGTGCCAGTGTGTGCGACTGTGTGTGTGCGACTGTGTACCAGTGTTTGAGTGTGTGCCAGTGTTTGTGCGAGTGTGTGTGCGAGTGTGTGCCAGTGTTTGAGTGTGTGCCAGTGTTTGTGCGAGTGTGTGTGCAAGTGTGTGTGAGTGTGTGCGAGTGTGTGTGCGAGTGTGTATGAGTGAGTGTGTGCGAGTGTGTGTGTGTGCGAGTGTGTGCGTGCGAGTACGTGCAAGTGTGTGAGTGTGTGCGAGTGTGTATGAGTGAGTGTGTGCGAGTGTGTGCGAGTGTGCATGAGTTAGTGTGTGCGAGTGTGTGTGTGCGGGTGTGTGTGAGAGTGTGTGTGAGTGTGTGTGCGAGTGTGTATGAGTGAGTGTGTGCGAGTGTGCTCAAGTGTGTGTGCGAGTGTGTGCATGCGAGTGCATGCGTGTGTGTACGAGTGTGTGCGAGTGTGCACGAGTGTGCATGAGTGTGAAAGAGTGTGTGCGAGAGTGTGTGCGATTGTGTATGAGTGAGTGTGTGCGAGAGTGTACGAGGGTGTGTGAGTGAGTGTGTGTGTGTGTGAATGTGTGCGAATGTTTGCGAGTGTGTGCGTGCGTGTGCGAGTGTGTATGAGTGAGTGTGTGCGTGTGACTGAGTGTGTGTGAGTGTGTGCGAGTGTGTGCGTGTGACTGAGTGTGTGTGAGTGTGTATGAGTGAGTGTGTGCGAGTGTTTGTGTGTGCGAGTGTGTGTGAGTGTGTGCGAGTGTGCGCGAGTGTGTGTGTGCGAGTGTGTATGAGTGAGTGTGTGCGAGTGTTTGCGAGTGTGTGCGAGTGAGTGCGAGTGAGTATGTGCGAGTTAGTGCGAGTGAGTATGTGCGAGTGATTGTGTGCCATTGTGTTTGAGTAAGTGTGTGCAGGTGTGTATGAGTGAGTGTGTGCGAGTGTGTGTGAGTGTGCATGAGTGAATGTGTGAGAGTGGGTGTGAGTGTGTGCGAGTGAGTGTGAGTGAGTGCGAGTGTGTGCGAGTGTGTGTAAGTGAGTGAGTGAGTGAGAGTGTGTGCGAGTGTGTTTGAGTGTGTATGAGTGAGAGTGTGCGAGTGTGCCCGAGTGTGTGCGTGTGAGTGTATGTGTGTGTGAGTATGTGCGTGTGTGCGAGTGTGTGCAAGTGTGTGTGAGTGAGTGTGTGCGAGTGTGTGCGAGTGTGTATGAGTTAGTGTGTGCGAGTGTGTGTGTGAGAGTGTGTGCGAGTTTGTGTGTGTGAGCGTGTATGAGTGAGTGTGTGCGAGTGTGCTTGAGTGTGTGCTTGAGTGTGTGCGTGTGTGTGCGAGTGTGTGGGTGTGAGTGTGTATGATTGAGTTTGTGTGAGTGTGTATGAGTGAGTGTGTGCGAGTGTGCACTAGTGTGTGTGTGCGAGTGTGTGCCAGTGTGTGTGAGTGTGTGCGACTGTGTGTGTGCGAGTGTGTATGAGTGAGTGTGTGCGAGTGTGTGTGTGCAAATTTGTGCGAGTGTGTGTGCGAGTGTGCGTGTGCGAGTCTGTATGAATGAGTGTGTGCGAGTGTGTATGAGTGAGTTTGTGCGAGTGTGCATGAGTGTGTGTTCGAGTGTGTGAGTGTGTGCCAGTGTTTGTGCGAGTGTGTGTGCGAGTGTGTGTGCGAGCATGTGCGAGTGAATGTGTGCGAGTGTGTGTGTGTGAGAGTGTGTACGAGTGAGTGTGTGCGAGTGTGTGTGTGTGAGTGTCTGTGTGGGAGTGTGTATGAGTGAGTGTGTGCGAGTGTGTTTGAGTGTGTGTGCGAGTGTGTGCATGTGTGTGCGAGTATGTGCATGTGTGTGCTAGTGTGTGCGAGTGTGTGGGTGTGAGTGTGTATGATTGAGTTTGTGTGAGTGTGTATGAGTGAGTGTGTGTGAGTGTGCACTAGTGTGTGTGTGCGAGTGTGTGCCAGTGTGTGTGAGTGTGTGCGACTGTGTGTGTGCGAGTGTGTATGAGTGAGCGTGTGCGAGTGTGTGTGTGCAAATTTGTGCGAGTGTGTGTGCGAGTGTGCGTGTGCGAGTCTGTATGAGTGAGTGTGTGTGAGTGTGTATGATTGAGTGTGTGCGAGTGTGCATGAGTGTGTGTGTGCGATTGTGTGCCAGTGTGTGTGAGTGTGTGCAACTGTGTGTGTTTGAGTGTGTGAGTGTGTGCCAGTGTTTGTGCGAGTGTGTGTGCGAGTGTGTGTGCGAGCGTGTGCGAGTAAATGTGTGCGAGTGTGTGTGTGTGAGAGTGTGTACGAGTGAGTGTGTGCGAGTGTGTGTGTGATTGTCTGTGTGGGAGTGTGTATGAGTGAGTGTGCGCGAGTGTGTGTGTGCGAGTGTGTGCGAGTGTGTGCATACGAGTGCATGCGAGTGCATGCGATTGTGTGCGAGTGTGTGTGAGTGTGTATGAGTGAGTGTGTTTGAGTGTGTGCGAGTGTGTGCGAGTGTGCTTGAGTGTGTCTGTACGAGTGTCTGTGAGCGTGTGAGTGTGTGCGAGTGTGTGCGTGCGAGTGTGCGCGAGTGTGCATGAGTGTGCACGAGTGTGCGCGAGTGTGTGCGAGTGTGTGTGTATGAGTGAATGAGAATGAGTGTGTGTGTGCGAGTGTGTGCGAGTGTGCGCATGCGAGTGAGTGCGAGTGCATGTGATTGTGTGTGAGTGTGTGCGAGTGTGTGCAAGTGTGTGTGCGAGTGTGTATAAGTGAGTGTGTGTGAGTGTACGTGAGTAAGTGTGTGTGAGTGTATGCGAGTGTGTGCAAGTGTGAGTGAGTGTGTGTGAGTGTGTATGAGTGAGTGTGTGCGAGTGTGTATGAGTGTGTATGAGTGAGTGTGTGCGAGTGTGTATGAGTGAGTGTGTGCGACAGTGTATGGGTGAGTGTGTGCAAGTGAGTGTGAGTGTGCATGAGTGTGTGCGAGTGAGTGTGTGTGAGTGTGCGTAAGTGTGTTCAAGTGTGTGTGTGAGGTTGTGCGAGTATGTGCGAGTGTGTGCGAGTGAGTGTGTGCGAGTGTGTGTGTGTGTGCAAATGTGCATGACTGTGTATGAGTGTGCATGTGCGAGTGTGTGTTTGTGAGTGAGTGCGAGTGTGTATGAGTCAGCGTGTGCGAGTGTTTGCTAGTGTGGGTGTGCGAGTGTTTGCGAGTGTGTGCTAGTGTGTGTGTGAGTGTGTGCGAGTGTATGTGAGTGTGTGCGATGAGTGTGTGCGAGTGTGCACGAGTGTGTATGAGTGAGTGTGTGCGAGTGTGTGCGAGTGTGAGTGCGAGTGTGTACGAGTATTTGCGAGTGTGTATGAGTGAGTGTGTGCGAGAGTGTGCGAGTGTGTGTGATTGTGTGCGAGTGTGTGCGAGTGAGTGTGTGCGAGTGTGTATGAGTGTGTATGAGTGAGTGTGTGCGAGTGTTTGTGAGTGTGTGCGAGTGTGTGTGCGAGTGTGTGTGCGAGAGTGTGCGAGTGTGTATGAGTGAGTGTGTGCGAGTGTGTATGAGTGAGTGTGTGTGAGTGTTTGTGTGTGCCAGTGTGGGCGAGTGTGTGCGAGTGTGCACTAGTGTGTGTGTGCGAGTGTGTGCCAGTGTGTGAGTGTGTGCGACTGTGTGTGTGCGAGTGTGTATGAGTGAGTGTGTGCGAGTGTGTGTGTGCAAATTTGTGCGAGTGTGTGTGCGAGTGTGCGTGTGCGAGTCTGTATGAATGAGTGTGTGCGAGTGTGTATGAGTGAGTGTGTGCGAATGTGCGTGAGTGTGTGTGTGCGATTGTGTGCCAGTGTGTGCGAGTGTGTGCAACTGTGTGTGTTCGAGTGTGTGAGTGTGTGCCAGTGTTTGTGCGAGTGCGAGTGTGTGTGCGAGCGTGTGCGAGTGAATGTGTGCGAGTGTGTGTGTGAGAGTGTGTACGAGTGAGTGTGTGCGAGTGTGTGTGTGTGAGTGTCTGTGTGGGAGTGTGTATGAGTGAGTGTGTGCGAGTGTGTTTGAGTGTGTGTGCGAGTGTGTGCGTGTGTGGGCGAGTATGTGCGTGTGTGTGCGAGTGTGTGCGAGTGTGTGGGTGTGAGTGTGTATGATTGAGTTTGTGTGAGTGTGTATGAGTGAGTGTGTGTGAGTGTGCACTAGTGTGTGTGTGCGAGTGTGTGCCAGTGTGTGTGAGTGTGTGCGACTGTGTGTGTGCGAGTGTGTAT
This sequence comes from Phyllobates terribilis, assembly GCF_046119375.1. NCBI lineage: Eukaryota > Metazoa > Chordata > Amphibia > Anura > Dendrobatidae > Phyllobates > Phyllobates terribilis. The sequence continues at coordinate 1,759,150 of NW_027362901.1, forward strand.
GAGTGAGCGTGTGCGAGTGTGTGTATGCAAATTTGTGCGAGTGTGTGTGCGAGTGTGCGTGTGCGAGTCTGTATGAGTGAGTGTGTGCGAGTGTGTATGATTGAGTGTGTGCGAGTGTGCATGAGTGTGTGTGTGCGATTGTGTGCCAGTGTGTGCGAGTGTGTGCAACTGTGTGTGTTCGAGTGTGTGAGTGTGTGCCAGTGTTTGTGCGAGTGTGTGTGCGAGTGTGTGTGCGAGCGTGTGCGAGTAAATGTGTGGGAGTGTGTGTGTGAGAGTGTGTACGAGTGAGTGTGTGTGAGTGTGTGTGTGAGTGTCTGTGTGGGAGAGTGTATGAGTGAGTGTGCGCGAGTGTGTGTGTGCGAGTGTGTGCGAGTGTGTGCATACAAGTGCATGCGAGTGCATGCGATTGTGTGCGAGTGTGTGTGAGTGTGTATGAGTGAGTGTGTTTGAGTGTGTGCGAGTGTGTGCGAGTGTGCTTGAGTGTGTCTGTACGAGTGTCCGTGAGCGTGTGCGTGTGAGTGTGTGCGAGTGTGTGCGTGTGAGTGTGCGTGAGTGTGCATGAGTGTGCACGAGTGTGCGCGAGTGTGTGCGAGTGTGTGTGTATGAGTGAATGAGAATGAGTGTGTGTGTGCGAGTGTGCGCATGCGAGTGAGTGCGAGTGCATGTGATTGTGTGTGAGTGTGTGCGAGTGTGTGCAAGTGTGTGTGCGAGTGTGTATAAGTGAGTGTGTGTGAGTGTGCGTGAGTAAGTGTGTGTGAGTGTATGCGAGTGTGTGCAAGTGTGAGTGAGTGTGTGTGAGTGTGTATGAGTGAGTGTGTGTGAGTGTGTATGAGTGTGTATGAGTGAGTGTGTGCGAGTGTGTATGAGTGAGTGTGTGCGACAGTGTATGGGTGAGTGTGTGCAAGTGAGTGTGAGTGTGTGCGAGTGTGTGTGAGAGTGTGTGTGTGAGAGTGTGTATGAGCGAGTGTGTGCGAGTGTGCGTGAGAGTGAGTGTGCGAGTTTGTGTGTGTGTGTGCGAGTGTGTGCGAGTGTGTGTGCGATTGTGTGCGAGTGTGTGTGTGTGCGAGTGTGTGCGAGTGTGTGTGTGAGTGTGTGTACGAGTGTTTGTGTGCGAGTGTGTATGAGTGAGTGTGTGTGAGTGTGTGCGAGTGTTTGTGAGTGTGTATGAGTGAGTGTGTGCGAGTGTGTATGAGTGAGTGTGTGCGAGAGTGTGTGCGAGTGTGTGCGAGTGTGTGTGCAAGTGTGTGTGTATGAGCGAGTGTGTGCGAGTGTGCGCGAGAGTGAGTGTGCGAGTTTGTGCGTGTGTGTCCGAGTGTGTGTGAGAGTGTGTGCGAGTGTGTGTGCGAGTGTGTGTACGAGTGTGTGTGTGCAAGTGTGTATGAGTGAGTGTGTGCGAGTGTGTGTGAGTGTGTGTGCGAGTGTGTGTGTGCGAGTGTGTATGAGTGAGTGTGTGCGAGTGTGTATGAGTGAGTGTGTGCGAGTGTGTGCGAGTGTTTGTGTGCGAATGTGTGCCAGTGTGTGCGAGTGTGTGTGACTGTGTGTGTGCAAGTGTGTATGAGTGTGTGTGTGCGAGTGTGCACGAGTGTGTTTGTGTGAGTTTGTGCGATTGTGTGTGCGAGTGTGTATGAGTGAGTGTGTGCGAGTGTGTCTGAGTGAGTGTGTGCGAGTGTGCATGAGTGTGTGTGCGAGTGTGTGCCAGTGTGTGCGACTGTGTGTGTGCGACTGTGTGCCAGTGTTTGAGTGTGTGCCAGTGTTTGTGCGAGTGTGTGTGCGAGTGTGTGCCAGTGTTTGAGTGTGTGCCAGTGTTTGTGCGAGTGTGTGTGCAAGTGTGTGTGAGTGTGTGCGAGTGTGTGTGCGAGTGTGTATGAGTGAGTGTGTGCGAGTGTGTGTGTGTGCGAGTGTGTGCGTGCGAGTACGTGCAAGTGTGTGAGTGTGTGCGAGTGTGTATGAGTGAGTGTGTGCGAGTGTGTGCGAGTGTGCATGAGTTAGTGTGTGCGAGTGTGTGTGTGCGGGTGTGTGTGAGAGTGTGTGTGAGTGTGTGTGCGAGTGTGTATGAGTGAGTGTGTGCGAGTGTGCTCAAGTGTGTGTGCGAGTGTGTGCATGCGAGTGCATGCGTGTGTGTACGAGTGTGTGCGAGTGTGCACGAGTGTGCATGAGTGTGAAAGAGTGTGTGCGAGAGTGTGTGCGATTGTGTATGAGTGAGTGTGTGCGAGAGTGTACGAGGGTGTGTGAGTGAGTGTGTGTGTGTGTGAATGTGTGCGAATGTTTGCGAGTGTGTGCGTGCGTGTGCGAGTGTGTATGAGTGAGTGTGTGCGTGTGACTGAGTGTGTGTGAGTGTGTGCGAGTGTGTGCGTGTGACTGAGTGTGTGTGAGTGTGTACGAGTGTTTGCGAGTGTGTGTGAGTGTGTATGAGTGAGTGTGTGCGAGTGTTTGTGTGTGCGAGTGTGTGTGAGTGTGTGCGAGTGTGCGCGAGTGTGTGTGTGCGAGTGTGTATGAGTGAGTGTGTGCGAGTGTTTGCGAGTGTGTGCGAGTGAGTGCGAGTGAGTATGTGCGAGTGAGTGCGAGTGAGTATGTGCGAGTGATTGTGTGCCATTGTGTTTGAGTAAGTGTGTGCAGGTGTGTATGAGTGAGTGTGTGCGAGTGTGTGTGAGTGTGCATGAGTGAATGTGTGAGAGTGGGTGTGAGTGTGTGCGAGTGAGTGTGAGTGAGTGCGAGTGTGTGCGAGTGTGTGCAAGTGAGTGAGTGAGTGAGAGTGTGTGTGAGTGTGTTTGAGTGTGTATGAGTGAGAGTGTGCAAGTGTGCCCGAGTGTGTGCGTGTGAGTGTATGTGTGTGTGAGTATGTGCGTGTGTGCGAGTGTGTGCAAGTGTGTGTGAGTGAGTGTGTGCGAGTGTGTGCGAGTGTGTATGAGTTAGTGTGTGCGAGTGTGTGTGTGAGAGTGTGTGCGAGTTTGTGTGTGTGAGTGTGTATGAGTGAGTGTGTGCGAGTGTGCTTGAGTGTGTGCTTGAGTGTGTGCGTGTGTGTGCGAGTGTGTGGGTGTGAGTGTGTATGATTGAGTTTGTGTGAGTGTGTATGAGTGAGTGTGTGCGAGTGTGCACTAGTGTGTGTGTGCGAGTGTGTGCCAGTGTGTGTGAGTGTGTGCGACTGTGTGTGTGCGAGTGTGTATGAGTGAGTGTGTGCGAGTGTGTGTGTGCAAATTTGTGCGAGTGTGTGTGCGAGTGTGCGTGTGCGAGTCTGTATGAATGAGTGTGTGCGAGTGTGTATGAGTGAGTGTGTGCGAGTGTGCATGAGTGTGTGTTCGAGTGTGTGAGTGTGTGCCAGTGTTTGTGCGAGTGTGTGTGCGAGTGTGTGTGCGAGCATGTGCGAGTGAATGTGTGCGAGTGTGTGTGTGTGAGAGTGTGTACGAGTGAGTGTGTGCGAGTGTGTGTGTGTGAGTGTCTGTGTGGGAGTGTGTATGAGTGAGTGTGTGCGAGTGTGTTTGAGTGTGTGTGCGAGTGTGTGCATGTGTGTGCGAGTATGTGCGTGTGTGTGCTAGTGTGTGCGAGTGTGTGGGTGTGAGTGTGTATGATTGAGTTTGTGTGAGTGTGTATGAGTGAGTGTGTGTGAGTGTGCACTAGTGTGTGTGTGCGAGTGTGTGCCAGTGTGTGTGAGTGTGTGCGACTGTGTGTGTGCGAGTGTGTATGAGTGAGCGTGTGCGAGTGTGTGTGTGCAAATTTGTGCGAGTGTGTGTGCGAGTGTGCGTGTGCGAGTCTGTATGAGTGAGTGTGTGCGAGTGTGTATGATTGAGTGTGTGCGAGTGTGCATGAGTGTGTGTGTGCGATTGTGTGCCAGTGTGTGTGAGTGTGTGCAACTGTGTGTGTTTGAGTGTGTGAGTGTGTGCCAGTGTTTGTGCGAGTGTGTGTGCGAGTGTGTGTGCGAGCGTGTGCGAGTAAATGTGTGCGAGTGTGTGTGTGTGAGAGTGTGTACGAGTGAGTGTGTGCGAGTGTGTGTGTGATTGTCTGTGTGGGAGTGTGTATGAGTGAGTGTGTGCGAGTGTGTGTGTGCGAGTGTGTGCGAGTGTGTGCATATGAGTGCATGCGAGTGCATGCGATTGTGTGTGAGTGTGTGTGAGTGTGTATGAGTGAGTGTGTTTGAGTGTGTGCGAGTGTGTGCGAGTGTGCTTGAGTGTGTCTGTACGAGTGTCTGTGAGCGTGTGAGTGTGTGCGAGTGTGTGCGTGCGAGTGTGCGCGAGTGTGCATGAGTGTGCACGAGTGTGCGCGAGTGTGTGCTAGTGTGTGTGTATGAGTGAATGAGAATGAGTGTGTGTGTGCGAGTGTGTGCGAGTGTGCGCATGCGAGTGAGTGCGAGTGCATGTGATTGTGTGTGAGTGTGTGCGAGTGTGTGCAAGTGTGTGTGCGAGTGTGTATAAGTGAGTGTGTGTGAGTGTACGTGAGTAAGTGTGTGTGAGTGTATGCGAGTGTGTGCAAGTGTGAGTGAGTGTGTGTGAGTGTGTATGAGTGAGTGTGTGCGAGTGTGTATGAGTGTGTATGAGTGAGTGTGTGCGAGTGTGTATGAGTGAGTGTGTGCGACAGTGTATGGGTGAGTGTGTGCAAGTGAGTGTGAGTGTGCATGAGTGTGTGCGAGTGAGTGTGTGTGAGTGTGCGTAAGTGTGTTCAAGTGTGTGTGTGAGGTTGTGCGAGTATGTGCGAGTGTGTGCGAGTGAGTGTGTGCGAGTGTGTGTGTGTGTGCAAATGTGCATGACTGTGTATGAGTGTGCATGTGCGAGTGTGTGTTTGTGAGTGAGTGCGAGTGTGTATGAGTCAGCGTGTGCGAGTGTTTGCCAGTGTGGGTGTGCGAGTGTTTGCGAGTGTGTGCTAGTGTGTGTGTGAGTGTGTGCGAGTGTATGTGAGTGTGTGCGATGAGTGTGTGCGAGTGTGCACGAGTGTGTATGAGTGAGTGTGTGCGAGTGTGTGCGAGTGTGAGTGCGAGTGTGTACGAGTATTTGCGAGTGTGTATGAGTGAGTGTGTGCGAGAGTGTGCGAGTGTGTGTGATTGTGTGTGAGTGTGTGCGAGTGAGTGTGTGCGAGTGTGTATGAGTGTGTATGAGTGAGTGTGTGCGAGTGTGTATGAGTGAGTGTGTGTGAGTGTTTGTGTGTGCCAGTGTGGGCGAGTGTGTGCGAGTGTGCACTAGTGTGTGTGTGCGAGTGTGTGCCAGTGTGTGAGTGTGTGCGACTGTGTGTGTGCGAGTGTGTATGAGTGAGTGTGTGCGAGTGTGTGTGTGCAAATTTGTGCGAGTGTGTGTGCGAGTGTGCGTGTGCGAGTCTGTATGAATGAGTGTGTGCGAGTGTGTATGAGTGAGTGTGTGCGAATGTGCGTGAGTGTGTGTGTGCGATTGTGTGCCAGTGTGTGCGAGTGTGTGCAACTGTGTGTGTTCGAGTGTGTGAGTGTGTGCCAGTGTTTGTGCGAGTGCGAGTGTGTGTGCGAGCGTGTGCGAGTGAATGTGTGCGAGTGTGTGTGTGAGAGTGTGTACGAGTGAGTGTGTGCGAGTGTGTGTGTGTGAGTGTCTGTGTGGGAGTGTGTATGAGTGAGTGTGTGCGAGTGTGTTTGAGTGTGTGTGCGAGTGTGTGCGTGTGTGGGCGAGTATGTGCGTGTGTGTGCGAGTGTGTGCGAGTGTGTGGGTGTGAGTGTGTATGATTGAGTTTGTGTGAGTGTGTATGAGTGAGTGTGTGTGAGTGTGCACTAGTGTGTGTGTGCGAGTGTGTGCCAGTGTGTGTGAGTGTGTGCGACTGTGTGTGTGCGAGTGTGTATGAGTGAGCGTGTGCGAGTGTGTGTATGCAAATTTGTGCGAGTGTGTGTGCGAGTGTGCGTGTGCGAGTCTGTATGAGTGAGTGTGTGCGAGTGTGTATGATTGAGTGTGTGCGAGTGTGCATGAGTGTGTGTGTGCGATTGTGTGCCAGTGTGTGCGAGTGTGTGCAACTGTGTGTGTTCGAGTGTGTGAGTGTGTGCCAGTGTTTGTGCGAGTGTGTGTGCGAGTGTGTGTGCGAGCGTGTGCGAGTAAATGTGTGGGAGTGTGTGTGTGAGAGTGTGTACGAGTGAGTGTGTGTGAGTGTGTGTGTGAGTGTCTGTGTGGGAGAGTGTATGAGTGAGTGTGCGCGAGTGTGTGTGTGCGAGTGTGTGCGAGTGTGTGCATACAAGTGCATGCGAGTGCATGCGATTGTGTGCGAGTGTGTGTGAGTGTGTATGAGTGAGTGTGTTTGAGTGTGTGCGAGTGTGTGCGAGTGTGCTTGAGTGTGTCTGTACGAGTGTCTGTGAGCGTGTGCGTGTGAGTGTGTGCGAGTGTGTGCTTGTGAGTGTGCGCGAGTGTGCATGAGTGTGCACGAGTGTGCGCGAGTGTGTGCGAGTGTGTGTGTATGAGTGAATGAGAATGAGTGTGTGTGTGCGAGTGTGCGCATGCGAGTGAGTGCGAGTGCATGTGATTGTGTGTGAGTGTGTGCGAGTGTGTGCAAGTGTGTGTGCGAGTGTGTATAAGTGAGTGTGTGTGAGTGTGCGTGAGTAAGTGTGTGTGAGTGTATGCGAGTGTGTGCAAGTGTGAGTGAGTGTGTGTGAGTGTGTATGAGTGAGTGTGTGTGAGTGTGTATGAGTGTGTATGAGTGAGTGTGTGCGAGTGTGTATGAGTGAGTGTGTGCGACAGTGTATGGGTGAGTGTGTGCAAGTGAGTGTGAGTGTGCGTGAGTGTGTGCGAGTGTGTGTGAGTGTGCGTAAGTGTGTGCGAGTGTGTGTGTGTGAGGTTGTGCGAGTGTGTGCGAGTGTGTGCGAGTGAGTGTGTGCGAGTGTGTGTAAGTGTGTGCAAATGTGCATGACTGTGTATGAGTGTGCATGTGCGAGTGTGTGTTTGTGAGTGAGTGCGAGTGTGTATGAGTCAGCGTGTGCGAGTGTTTGCTAGTGTGTGTGTGCGAGTGTTTGCGAGTGTGTGCTAGTGTGTGTGCGAGTGTGTGCGAGTGTATGTGAGTGTGTGCGATGAGTGTGTGCGAGTGTGCACGAGTGTGTATGAGTGAGTGTGTCCGAGTGTGTGCGAGTGTGAGTGCGAGTGTGTACGAGTATTTGCGAGTGTGTATGAGTGAGTGTGTGCGAGAGTCTGCGAGTGTGTGTGATTGTGTGCGAGTGTGTGCAAGTGAGTGTGTGCGAGTGTGTATGAGTTTGTATGAGTGAGTGTGTGCGAGTGTTTGTGAGTGTGTGCGAGTGTGTGTGCGAGTGTGTGTGCGAGAGTGTGCGAGTGTGTATGAGTGAGTGTGTGCGAGTGTGTATGAGTGAGTGTGTGTGAGTGTGTGTGTGTGCCAGTGTGGGCGAGTGTGTGCGAGTGTGTATGAGTGTGTGTGTGAGTGTGCACGAGTGTGTGTGTGCGAGTTTGTGCGCATGTGTGTGCGAGTGACTGTGTGCGAGTGTGTATGAGTGAGTGTGTTCGAGTGTGTGAGAGTGTGTGCGAGTGTGTGTGCGAGTGTGTGTGTGCGAGTGTGTATGAGCGAGTGTGTGCGAGTGTGCGTGAGAGTGAGTGTGCGAGTTTGTGTGTGTGTGTGAGTGTGTGTGCGAGTGTGTGTGCGAATGTGTGCGAGTGTGTGTGTATGTGTGTGCGAGTGTGTGTGTGAGTGTGTGTACGAGTGTTTGTGTGCGAGTGTGTATGAGTGAGTGTGGGTGAGTGTGTGTGTGAGGTTGTGCGAGTGTGTGCGAGTGACTGTGTGCGAGTGTGTATGAGTGAGTGTGTTTGAGTGTGTGAGAGTGTGTGCGAGTGTGTGTGAGAGTGTGTGTGTGAGAGTGTGTATGAGCGAGTGTGTGTGAGTGTGCGTGAGAGTGAGTGTGCGAGTTTGTGTGTGTGTGTGCGAGTGTGTGTGAGTGTGTGTGCGATTGTGTGCGAGTGTGTGTGTGTGCGAGTGTGTGCGAGTGTGTGTGTGAGTGTGTGTACGAGTGTTTGTGTTCGAGTGTGTATGAGTGAGTGTGTGCGAGTGTTTGTGAGTGTGTATGAGTGAGTGTGTGCGAGTGTGTATGAGTGAGTGTGTGCGAGAGTGTGTGAGTGTGTGCGAGTGTGTGCGAGTGTGTGTGCAAGTGTGTGTGTATGAGCGAGTGTGTGCGAGTGTGCGCGAGAGTGAGTGTGCGAGTTTGTGCGTGTGTGTCCGAGTGTGTGTGAGAGTGTGTGCGAGTATGTGCGAGTGTGTGTGCGAGTGTGTGTACGAGTGTGTGTGTGTGCAAGTGTGTATGAGTGAGTGTGTGTGAGTGTGTGTGAGTGTGTGTGCGAGTGTGTGTGCGAGTGTGTGTGTGCGAGTGTGTATGAGTGAGTGTGTGCGAGTGTGTATGAGTGAGTGTGTGCGAGTGTGTGCGATTGTTTGTGTGAGAGTGTGTGCCAGTGTGTGCGAGTGTGTGTGACTGTGTGTGTGCGAGTGTGTATGAGTGTGTGTGTGCGAGTGTGCACGAGTGTGTTTGTGTGAGTTTGTGCGATTGTGTGTGTGCGAGTGTGTATGAGTGAGTGTGTGCGAGTGTGTCTGAGTGAGTGTGTGCGAGTGTGCATGAGTGTGTGTGCGACTGTGTGCCAGTGTGTGCGACTGTGTGTGTGCGACTGTGTGCCAGTGTTTGAGTGTGTGCCAGTGTTTGTGCGAGTGTGTGTGCGAGTGTGTGGCAGTGTTTGAGTGTGTGCCAGTGTTTGTGCGAGTGTGTGCGTGTGTGTGTGAGTGTGTGCGAGTGTGTGTGCGAGTGTGTATGAGTGAGTGTGTGCGAGTGTGTGTGTGTGCGAGTGTGTGCGTGCGAGTACGTGCAAGTGTGTGAGTGTGTGCGAGTGTGTATGAGTGAGTGTGTGCGAGTGTGTGCAAGTGAGTGTGAGTGTGCGTGAGTGTGTGCGAGTGTGTGTGAGTGTGCGTAAGTGTGTGCGAGTGTGTGTGTGTGAGGTTGTGCGAGTGTGTGCGAGTGTGTGCGAGTGAGTGTGTGCGAGTGTGTGTAAGTGTGTGCAAATGTGCATGACTGTGTATGAGTGTGCATGTGCGAGTGTGTGTTTGTGAGTGAGTGCGAGTGTGTATGAGTCAGCGTGTGCGAGTGTTTGCTAGTGTGTGTGTGCGAGTGTTTGCGAGTGTGTGCTAGTGTGTGTGCGAGTGTGTGCGAGTGTATGTGAGTGTGTGCGATGAGTGTGTGCGAGTGTGCACGAGTGTGTATGAGTGAGTGTGTCCGAGTGTGTGCGAGTGTGAGTGCGAGTGTGTACGAGTATTTGCGAGTGTGTATGAGTGAGTGTGTGCGAGAGTCTGCGAGTGTGTGTGATTGTGTGCGAGTGTGTGCAAGTGAGTGTGTGCGAGTGTGTATGAGTTTGTATGAGTGAGTGTGTGCGAGTGTTTGTGAGTGTGTGCGAGTGTGTGTGCGAGTGTGTGTGCGAGAGTGTGCGAGTGTGTATGAGTGAGTGTGTGCGAGTGTGTATGAGTGAGTGTGTGTGAGTGTGTGTGTGTGCCAGTGTGGGCGAGTGTGTGCGAGTGTGTATGAGTGTGTGTGTGAGTGTGCACGAGTGTGTGTGTGCGAGTTTGTGCGCATGTGTGTGCGAGTGACTGTGTGCGAGTGTGTATGAGTGAGTGTGTTCGAGTGTGTGAGAGTGTGTGCGAGTGTGTGTGCGAGTGTGTGTGTGCGAGTGTGTATGAGCGAGTGTGTGCGAGTGTGCGTGAGAGTGAGTGTGCGAGTTTGTGTGTGTGTGTGAGTGTGTGTGCGAGTGTGTGTGCGAATGTGTGCGAGTGTGTGTGTATGTGTGTGCGAGTGTGTGTGTGAGTGTGTGTACGAGTGTTTGTGTGCGAGTGTGTATGAGTGAGTGTGGGTGAGTGTGTGTGTGAGGTTGTGCGAGTGTGTGCGAGTGACTGTGTGCGAGTGTGTATGAGTGAGTGTGTTTGAGTGTGTGAGAGTGTGTGCGAGTGTGTGTGAGAGTGTGTGTGTGAGAGTGTGTATGAGCGAGTGTGTGTGAGTGTGCGTGAGAGTGAGTGTGCGAGTTTGTGTGTGTGTGTGCGAGTGTGTGTGAGTGTGTGTGCGATTGTGTGCGAGTGTGTGTGTGTGCGAGTGTGTGCGAGTGTGTGTGTGAGTGTGTGTACGAGTGTTTGTGTTCGAGTGTGTATGAGTGAGTGTGTGCGAGTGTTTGTGAGTGTGTATGAGTGAGTGTGTGCGAGTGTGTATGAGTGAGTGTGTGCGAGAGTGTGTGAGTGTGTGCGAGTGTGTGCGAGTGTGTGTGCAAGTGTGTGTGTATGAGCGAGTGTGTGCGAGTGTGCGCGAGAGTGAGTGTGCGAGTTTGTGCGTGTGTGTCCGAGTGTGTGTGAGAGTGTGTGCGAGTATGTGCGAGTGTGTGTGCGAGTGTGTGTACGAGTGTGTGTGTGTGCAAGTGTGTATGAGTGAGTGTGTGTGAGTGTGTGTGAGTGTGTGTGCGAGTGTGTGTGCGAGTGTGTGTGTGCGAGTGTGTATGAGTGAGTGTGTGCGAGTGTGTATGAGTGAGTGTGTGCGAGTGTGTGCGATTGTTTGTGTGAGAGTGTGTGCCAGTGTGTGCGAGTGTGTGTGACTGTGTGTGTGCGAGTGTGTATGAGTGTGTGTGTGCGAGTGTGCACGAGTGTGTTTGTGTGAGTTTGTGCGATTGTGTGTGTGCGAGTGTGTATGAGTGAGTGTGTGCGAGTGTGTCTGAGTGAGTGTGTGCGAGTGTGCATGAGTGTGTGTGCGACTGTGTGCCAGTGTGTGCGACTGTGTGTGTGCGACTGTGTGCCAGTGTTTGAGTGTGTGCCAGTGTTTGTGCGAGTGTGTGTGCGAGTGTGTGGCAGTGTTTGAGTGTGTGCCAGTGTTTGTGCGAGTGTGTGCGTGTGTGTGTGAGTGTGTGCGAGTGTGTGTGCGAGTGTGTATGAGTGAGTGTGTGCGAGTGTGTGTGTGTGCGAGTGTGTGCGTGCGAGTACGTGCAAGTGTGTGAGTGTGTGCGAGTGTGTATGAGTGAGTGTGTGCGAGTGTGTGCGAGTGTGTGCGAGTGTGCATGAGTTTGTGTGTGCGAGTGTGTGTGTGCGGGTGTGTGTGAGAGTTTGTGTGAGTGTGTGTGTGCAAGTGTGCTCAAGTGTGTGTGCGAGTGTGTGCATGCCAGTGCATGCGAGTGTGTACGAGTGTGTGCGAGTGTGTGCGTGCGAGTGTGCACGAGTGTGCATGAGTGTGAAAGAGTGTGTGCGAGTGTGTATGAGTGAGTGTGTGCGAGAGTGTACGAGGGTGTGTGAGTGAGTGTGTGTGTGTGTGTGAATGTGTGCGAATGTTTGCGAGTGTGTGCGTGCGTGTGCGAATGTGTATGAGTGAGTGTGTGCGAGTGTGTGCGTGTGACTGAGTGTGTGTGAGTGTGTGCGAGTGTGTACATGTGACTGAGTGTGTGTGAGTGTGTACGAGTGTTTGCGAGTGTGTGTGAGTGTGTATGAGTGAGTGTGTGCGAGTGTTTGTGTGTGCGAGTGTTTGTGTGTGCGAGTGTGTGTGAGTGTGTGCGAGTGTGCGCGAGTGTGTGTGTGCGAGTGTGTATGAGTGAGTGTGTGCGAGTGTTTGCGAGTGTGTGCGTGTGAGTGCGAGTGAGTATGTGCGAGTGAGTGCGAGTGAGTATGTGCGAGTGATTGTGTGCCATTGTGTTTGAGTAAGTGTGTGCAGGTGTGTATGAGTGAGTGTGTGCGAGTGTGTGTGAGTGTGCATGAGTGAATGTGTGAGAGTGGGTGTGAGTGTGTGCGAGTGAGTGTGAGTGAGTGCGAGTGTGTGCGAGTGTGCGCAAGTGAGTGAGTGAGTGAGAGTGTGTGCGAGTGTGTATGAGTGTGTATGAGGGAGTGTGTGCGAGTGTGTCGGAGTGTGTGTGCGAGTGTGTGAGTGAGTGTGTGCGAGTGTTCTCAAGTGTGTCTGTACGAGTGTGTGCGTACGATTGCGTGCGAGTGTGTGCGCGTGTGTGCGAGTGTGTGCGTGCGAGTGTGCATGAGTGTGCGAGTGTGTGTGAGTGTGTATGAGTGTGTATGAGTGAGTGTGTGCGAGTGTGTGTGAGTGTGTGCGAGAGTGTGTGCGCATGTGAGCGAGTGTGTGGGAGTGTGTATGAGTGAGTGTGTGCGAGTGTGTGCAAGTGTGCAAGAGGGTGTGTGAGTGAGTGAGTGTGTGTGTGTGAATGTGTGTGAGTGTGTGCGAGTGTGTATGAATGAGTGTGTGCGAGTGTGTATGAGTGAGTGTGTGCGAGTGTGCGTGAGTGTGTGTGTGCGATTGTGTGCCAGTGTGTGCGAGTGTGTGCAACTGTGTGTGTTCGAGTGTGAGAGTGTGTGCCAGTGTTTGTGCGAGTGTGTGTGTGAGCGTGTGCGAGTGAATGTGTGCGAGTGTGTGTGTGAGAGTGTGTACGAGTGAGTGTGTGCGAGTGTGTGTGTGTGAGTGTCTGTGTGGGAGTGTGTATGAGTGAGTGTGTGCGAGTGTGTTTGAGTGTGTGTGCGAGTGTGTGCGAGTATGTGCGTGTGTGTGCGAGTGTGTGCGAGTGTGTGGGTGTGAGTGTGTATGATTGAGTTTGTGTGAGTGTGTATGAGTGAGTGTGTGCGAGTGTGCACTAGTGTGTGTGTGCGAGTGTGTGCCAGTGTGTGTGAGTGTGTGCGACTGTGTGTGTGCGAGTGTGTATGAGTGAGCGTGTGCGAGTGTGTGTGTGCAAATTTGTGCGAGTGTGTGTGCGAGTGTGCGTGTGCGAGTCTGTATGAGTGAGTGTGTGCGAGTGTGTATGATTGAGTGTGTGCGAGTGTGCATGAGTGTGTGTGTGCGATTGTGTGCCAGTGTGTGCGAGTGTGTGCAACTGTGTGTGTTCGAGTGTGTGAGTGTGTGCCAGTGTTTGTGCGAGTGTGTGTGCGAGTGTGTGTGCGAGCGTCTGCGAGTAAATGTGTGCGAGTGTGTGTGTGAGAGTGTGTACGAGTGAGTGTGTGCGAGTGTGTGTGTGAGTGTCTGTGTGGGAGTGTGTATGAGTGAGTGTGCGCGAGTGTGTGTGTGCGAGTGTGTGCATACGAGTGCATGCGAGTGCATGCGATTGTGTGCGAGTGTGTGTGAGTGTGTATGAGTGAGTGTGTTGAAGTGTGTGCGAGTGTGCTTGAGTGTGTCTGTACGAGTGTCTGTGAGCGTGTGCGTGTGAGTGTGTGCGTGCGAGTGTGCGCGAGTGTGCATGAGTGTGCACGAGTGTGCGCGAGTGTGTGTGTATGAGTGAATGAGAATGAGTGTGTGTGTGCGAGTGTGTGCGAGTGTGCGCATGCGAGTGAGTGCGAGTGCATGTGATTGTGTGTGAGTGTGTGCGAGTGTGTGCAAGTGTGTGTGCGAGTGTGTATAAGTGAGTGTGTGTGAGTGTGCGTGAGTAAGTGTGTGTGAGTGTATGCGAGTGTGTGCAAGTGTGAGTGAGTGTGTGTAAGTGTGTATGAGTGAGTGTGTGCGAGTGTGTATGATTGTGTATGAGTGAGTGTGTGCGAGTGTGTATGAGTGTGTTTGAGTGAGTGTGTGCGAGTGTGAGCGAGTGTGTGTGCGAGTGTGTGTGAGTGAGTGTGTGCAAGTGTTCTCGAGTGTTTCTGTACGAGTGTGTGCGTACGATTGCCTGCGAGTGTGTGTGAGTGTGTGCGAGAGTGTTTAAGTGTGTGCGAGTGTGCGCGAGTGTGTGCGAGTGTGTATGAGTGAGTGTGTGTGAGCGTTTGTGATTGTGTGTGAGTGTGCACGAGTGTGTGTACAAGTGTGTGCAAATGTGTGCATGCGAGTGCGTGCGAGTGTGTGCGAGTGTGTGCGAGTGCGTATGAGTGAGTATGTGCGAGTGTTTGCGAGTGTGTGTGAGTGTGTGTGAGAGTGTGAGTGAGTGTGTGGGAGTGTGTGGGAGTAAGTGTGTGTGAGTGTGTATGAGTGAGTGTGTTAGAGTGTGCGTGAGTGTGTGCGAGTGTGTTTGAGTAAGTGTGGGCAAGTGTGTATGAGTGAGTGTGTGCGACTGTGTATGAGTGAGTGTGTGCAAGTGAGTGTGTGTGAGTGTGCGTGAGTGTGTGCGAGTGTGCGTGTGAGTGTGTGCGAGTGTGTATGAGGGTGTGTGTGGGTGTGTGTGCGAGTGTGTGCGAGTGTGTGTGTGCGAGTGTGTGCGAGTGTGTGTGCGAGTGTGTGTGAGTGTGTGTGAGAGTGTGTGTGAGTGAGTGTGTGCGAGTGTTCTCGAGTGTGTCTGTACGAATGTGTGCGTACGATTGCGTGCGAGTGTGTGTGAGTGTGTGCGAGTGTGTGCGTGCGAGTGTGCGTGAGTGTGCATGAGTGTGCGAATGTGTATGAGTGTGTATGAGTGAGTGTGTGCGAGTGTGTGTGAGTGTGTGCGAGAGTGTGTGCGCATGTGAGCGAGTGTGTGCGAGTGTGTATGAGTGAGAGTGTGCGAGTGTGTGCAAGTGTGCACGAGGGTGTGTGAGTGAGTGTGTGTGTGTGAATGTGTGCGAGTGTGTGCGAGTGTGTATGAGTGAGTGTGTGCGAGTGTGTGAGTGTGAGTGAGTGAATGTGTGTGAGTGTGTATGAGTGTTTGTGAGTGTGCATGAGTGTGTGCGAGTGTGTATGAGTAAGTGTGGGCGAGTGTGTATGAGTGAGTGTGTGCGACTGTGTATGAGTGAGTGTGTGCAAGTGAGTGTGTGTGAGTGTGTGTGTGTGCAAATGTGCATGACTGTGTATGAGTGTGCATGTGCGAGTGTGTGTTTGTGAGTGAGTGCGAGTGTGTATGAGTCAGCGTGTGCGAGTGTTTGCTAGTGTGGGTGTGCGAGTGTTTGCGAGTGTGTGCTAGTGTGTGTGTGCGAGTGTTTGCGAGTGTGTGCTAGTGTGTGTGCGAGTGTGTGCGAGTGTATGTGAGTGTGTGCGATGAGTGTGTGCGAGTGTGCACGAGTGTGTATGAGTGAGTGTGTCCGAGTGTGTGCGAGTGTGAGTGCGAGTGTGTACGAGTATTTGCGAGTGTGTATGAGTGAGTGTGTGCGAGAGTCTGCGAGTGTGTGTGATTGTGTGCGAGTGTGTGCAAGTGAG
Organism: Phyllobates terribilis; assembly: GCF_046119375.1. Classification (NCBI taxonomy): domain Eukaryota; kingdom Metazoa; phylum Chordata; class Amphibia; order Anura; family Dendrobatidae; genus Phyllobates; species Phyllobates terribilis. The sequence continues at coordinate 1,774,151 of NW_027362901.1, forward strand.
TGTGTGCGAGTGTGTATGAGTGTGTATGAGTGAGTGTGTGCGAGTGTTTGTGAGTGTGTGCGAGTGTGTGTGCGAGTGTGTGTGCGAGAGTGTGCGAGTGTGTATGAGTGAGTGTGTGCGAGTGTGTATGAGTGAGTGTGTGTGAGTGTGTGTGTGTGCCAGTGTGGGCGAGTGTGTGCGAGTGTGTATGAGTGTGTGTGTGAGTGTGCACGAGTGTGTGTGTGCGAGTTTGTGCGCATGTGTGTGCGAGTGACTGTGTGCGAGTGTGTATGAGTGAGTGTGTTCGAGTGTGTGAGAGTGTGTGCGAGTGTGTGTGCGAGTGTGTGTGTGCGAGTGTGTATGAGCGAGTGTGTGCGAGTGTGCGTGAGAGTGAGTGTGCGAGTTTGTGTGTGTGTGTGAGTGTGTGTGCGAGTGTGTGTGCGAATGTGTGCGAGTGTGTGTGTATGTGTGTGCGAGTGTGTGTGTGAGTGTGTGTACGAGTGTTTGTGTGCGAGTGTGTATGAGTGAGTGTGGGTGAGTGTGTGTGTGAGGTTGTGCGAGTGTGTGCGAGTGACTGTGTGCGAGTGTGTATGAGTGAGTGTGTTTGAGTGTGTGAGAGTGTGTGCGAGTGTGTGTGAGAGTGTGTGTGTGAGAGTGTGTATGAGCGAGTGTGTGTGAGTGTGCGTGAGAGTGAGTGTGCGAGTTTGTGTGTGTGTGTGCGAGTGTGTGTGAGTGTGTGTGCGATTGTGTGCGAGTGTGTGTGTGTGCGAGTGTGTGCGAGTGTGTGTGTGAGTGTGTGTACGAGTGTTTGTGTTCGAGTGTGTATGAGTGAGTGTGTGCGAGTGTTTGTGAGTGTGTATGAGTGAGTGTGTGCGAGTGTGTATGAGTGAGTGTGTGCGAGAGTGTGTGAGTGTGTGCGAGTGTGTGCGAGTGTGTGTGCAAGTGTGTGTGTATGAGCGAGTGTGTGCGAGTGTGCGCGAGAGTGAGTGTGCGAGTTTGTGCGTGTGTGTCCGAGTGTGTGTGAGAGTGTGTGCGAGTATGTGCGAGTGTGTGTGCGAGTGTGTGTACGAGTGTGTGTGTGTGCAAGTGTGTATGAGTGAGTGTGTGTGAGTGTGTGTGAGTGTGTGTGCGAGTGTGTGTGCGAGTGTGTGTGTGCGAGTGTGTATGAGTGAGTGTGTGCGAGTGTGTATGAGTGAGTGTGTGCGAGTGTGTGCGATTGTTTGTGTGAGAGTGTGTGCCAGTGTGTGCGAGTGTGTGTGACTGTGTGTGTGCGAGTGTGTATGAGTGTGTGTGTGCGAGTGTGCACGAGTGTGTTTGTGTGAGTTTGTGCGATTGTGTGTGTGCGAGTGTGTATGAGTGAGTGTGTGCGAGTGTGTCTGAGTGAGTGTGTGCGAGTGTGCATGAGTGTGTGTGCGACTGTGTGCCAGTGTGTGCGACTGTGTGTGTGCGACTGTGTGCCAGTGTTTGAGTGTGTGCCAGTGTTTGTGCGAGTGTGTGTGCGAGTGTGTGGCAGTGTTTGAGTGTGTGCCAGTGTTTGTGCGAGTGTGTGCGTGTGTGTGTGAGTGTGTGCGAGTGTGTGTGCGAGTGTGTATGAGTGAGTGTGTGCGAGTGTGTGTGTGTGCGAGTGTGTGCGTGCGAGTACGTGCAAGTGTGTGAGTGTGTGCGAGTGTGTATGAGTGAGTGTGTGCGAGTGTGTGCGAGTGTGTGCGAGTGTGCATGAGTTTGTGTGTGCGAGTGTGTGTGTGCGGGTGTGTGTGAGAGTTTGTGTGAGTGTGTGTGTGCAAGTGTGCTCAAGTGTGTGTGCGAGTGTGTGCATGCCAGTGCATGCGAGTGTGTACGAGTGTGTGCGAGTGTGTGCGTGCGAGTGTGCACGAGTGTGCATGAGTGTGAAAGAGTGTGTGCGAGTGTGTATGAGTGAGTGTGTGCGAGAGTGTACGAGGGTGTGTGAGTGAGTGTGTGTGTGTGTGTGAATGTGTGCGAATGTTTGCGAGTGTGTGCGTGCGTGTGCGAATGTGTATGAGTGAGTGTGTGCGAGTGTGTGCGTGTGACTGAGTGTGTGTGAGTGTGTGCGAGTGTGTACATGTGACTGAGTGTGTGTGAGTGTGTACGAGTGTTTGCGAGTGTGTGTGAGTGTGTATGAGTGAGTGTGTGCGAGTGTTTGTGTGTGCGAGTGTTTGTGTGTGCGAGTGTGTGTGAGTGTGTGCGAGTGTGCGCGAGTGTGTGTGTGCGAGTGTGTATGAGTGAGTGTGTGCGAGTGTTTGCGAGTGTGTGCGTGTGAGTGCGAGTGAGTATGTGCGAGTGAGTGCGAGTGAGTATGTGCGAGTGATTGTGTGCCATTGTGTTTGAGTAAGTGTGTGCAGGTGTGTATGAGTGAGTGTGTGCGAGTGTGTGTGAGTGTGCATGAGTGAATGTGTGAGAGTGGGTGTGAGTGTGTGCGAGTGAGTGTGAGTGAGTGCGAGTGTGTGCGAGTGTGCGCAAGTGAGTGAGTGAGTGAGAGTGTGTGCGAGTGTGTATGAGTGTGTATGAGGGAGTGTGTGCGAGTGTGTCGGAGTGTGTGTGCGAGTGTGTGAGTGAGTGTGTGCGAGTGTTCTCAAGTGTGTCTGTACGAGTGTGTGCGTACGATTGCGTGCGAGTGTGTGCGCGTGTGTGCGAGTGTGTGCGTGCGAGTGTGCATGAGTGTGCGAGTGTGTGTGAGTGTGTATGAGTGTGTATGAGTGAGTGTGTGCGAGTGTGTGTGAGTGTGTGCGAGAGTGTGTGCGCATGTGAGCGAGTGTGTGGGAGTGTGTATGAGTGAGTGTGTGCGAGTGTGTGCAAGTGTGCAAGAGGGTGTGTGAGTGAGTGAGTGTGTGTGTGTGAATGTGTGTGAGTGTGTGCGAGTGTGTATGAATGAGTGTGTGCGAGTGTGTATGAGTGAGTGTGTGCGAGTGTGCGTGAGTGTGTGTGTGCGATTGTGTGCCAGTGTGTGCGAGTGTGTGCAACTGTGTGTGTTCGAGTGTGAGAGTGTGTGCCAGTGTTTGTGCGAGTGTGTGTGTGAGCGTGTGCGAGTGAATGTGTGCGAGTGTGTGTGTGAGAGTGTGTACGAGTGAGTGTGTGCGAGTGTGTGTGTGTGAGTGTCTGTGTGGGAGTGTGTATGAGTGAGTGTGTGCGAGTGTGTTTGAGTGTGTGTGCGAGTGTGTGCGAGTATGTGCGTGTGTGTGCGAGTGTGTGCGAGTGTGTGGGTGTGAGTGTGTATGATTGAGTTTGTGTGAGTGTGTATGAGTGAGTGTGTGCGAGTGTGCACTAGTGTGTGTGTGCGAGTGTGTGCCAGTGTGTGTGAGTGTGTGCGACTGTGTGTGTGCGAGTGTGTATGAGTGAGCGTGTGCGAGTGTGTGTGTGCAAATTTGTGCGAGTGTGTGTGCGAGTGTGCGTGTGCGAGTCTGTATGAGTGAGTGTGTGCGAGTGTGTATGATTGAGTGTGTGCGAGTGTGCATGAGTGTGTGTGTGCGATTGTGTGCCAGTGTGTGCGAGTGTGTGCAACTGTGTGTGTTCGAGTGTGTGAGTGTGTGCCAGTGTTTGTGCGAGTGTGTGTGCGAGTGTGTGTGCGAGCGTCTGCGAGTAAATGTGTGCGAGTGTGTGTGTGAGAGTGTGTACGAGTGAGTGTGTGCGAGTGTGTGTGTGAGTGTCTGTGTGGGAGTGTGTATGAGTGAGTGTGCGCGAGTGTGTGTGTGCGAGTGTGTGCATACGAGTGCATGCGAGTGCATGCGATTGTGTGCGAGTGTGTGTGAGTGTGTATGAGTGAGTGTGTTGAAGTGTGTGCGAGTGTGTGCGAGTGTGTGCGAGTGTGTCTGTACGAGTGTCTGTGAGCGTGTGCGTGTGAGTGTGTGCGTGCGAGTGTGCGCAAGTGTGCATGAGTGTGCACGAGTGTGCGCGAGTGTGTGTGTATGAGTGAATGAGAATGAGTGTGTGTGTGCGAGTGTGTGCGAGTGTGCGCATGCGAGTGAGTGCGAGTGCATGTGATTGTGTGTGAGTGTGTGCGAGTGTGTGCAAGTGTGTGTGCGAGTGTGTATAAGTGAGTGTGTGTGAGTGTGCGTGAGTAAGTGTGTGTGAGTGTATGCGAGTGTGTGCAAGTGTGAGTGAGTGTGTGTGAGTGTGTATGAGTGAGTGTGTGCGAGTGTGTATGATTGTGTATGAGTGAGTGTGTGCGAGTGTGTATGAGTGTGTTTGAGTGAGTGTGTGCGAGTGTGAGCGAGTGTGTGTGCGAGTGTGTGTGAGTGAGTGTGTGCAAGTGTTCTCGAGTGTTTCTGTACGAGTGTGTGCGTACGATTGCCTGCGAGTGTGTGTGAGTGTGTGCGAGACTGTTTAAGTGTGTGCGAGTGTGCGCGAGTGTGTGCGAGTGTGTATGAGTGAGTGTGTGTGAGCGTTTGTGATTGTGTGTGAGTGTGCACGAGTGTGTGTACAAGTGTGTGCAAATGTGTGCATGCGAGTGTGTGCGAGTGTGTGCGAGTGCGTATGAGTGAGTGTGTGCGAGTGTTTGCGAGTGTGTGTGAGTGTGTGTGAGAGTGTGAGTGAGTGTGTGGGAGTGTGTGGGAGTAAGTGTGTGTGAGTGTGTATGAGTGAGTGTGTTAGAGTGTGCGTGAGTGTGTGCGAGTGTGTTTGAGTAAGTGTGGGCAAGTGTGTATGAGTGAGTGTGTGCGACTGTGTATGAGTGAGTGTGTGCAAGTGAGTGTGTGTGAGTGTGCGTGAGTGTGTGCGAGTGTGCGTGTGAGTGTGTGCGAGTGTGTATGAGGGTGTGTGTGGGTGTGTGTGCGAGTGTGTGCGAGTGTGTGTGTGCGAGTGTGTGCGAGTGTGTGTGCGAGTGTGTGTGAGTGTGTGTGAGAGTGTGTGTGAGTGAGTGTGTGCGAGTGTTCTCGAGTGTGTCTGTACGAATGTGTGCGTACGATTGCGTGCGAGTGTGTGTGAGTGTGTGCGAGTGTGTGCGTGCGAGTGTGCGTGAGTGTGCATGAGTGTGCGAATGTGTATGAGTGTGTATGAGTGAGTGTGTGCGAGTGTGTGTGAGTGTGTGCGAGAGTGTGTGCGCATGTGAGCGAGTGTGTGCGAGTGTGTATGAGTGAGAGTGTGCGAGTGTGTGCAAGTGTGCACGAGGGTGTGTGAGTGAGTGTGTGTGTGTGAATGTGTGCGAGTGTGTGCGAGTGTGTATGAGTGAGTGTGTGCGAGTGTGTGAGTGTGAGTGAGTGAATGTGTGTGAGTGTGTATGAGTGTTTGTGAGTGTGCATGAGTGTGTGCGAGTGTGTATGAGTAAGTGTGGGCGAGTGTGTATGAGTGAGTGTGTGCGACTGTGTATGAGTGAGTGTGTGCAAGTGAGTGTGTGTGAGTGTGCGTGAGTGTGTGCGAGTGTGCGTGTGAGTGTGTGCGAGTGTGTATGAGGGTGTGTGTGGGTGTGTGTGTGAGTGTGTGCGAGTGTGTGTGTGCGAGTGTGTATGAGTGAGTGAGTGCGAGTGTGCTCGAGTGTGTGTACAAGTGTATGCAAATGTGTGCATGCGAGTGTGTGCGAGTGTGTGCGAGTGCGTATGAGTGCGTATGAGTGAGTGTGTGCAAATGTTTGCGAGTGTGTGTGAGTGTGTGTGAGTGAGTGTGAGGGAGTGTGTGGGAGTGTGTATGAGTAAGTGTGTGCGAGTGTGTATGAGTGAGTGTGTGCGACTGTGTATGAGTGAGTGTGTTAGAGTGTGCGTGAGTGTGTGCGAGTGTGTATGAGTAAGTGTGTGCGAGTGTGTATGAGTGAGTGTGTGCGACTGTGTATGAGTGAGTGTGTGCAAGTGAGTGTGTGTGAGTGTGCGTGAGTGTGTGCGAGTGAGTGTGTGTGAGTGTGCATGAGTGTGTGCGAGTGTGTGTGTGTGAGGTTGTGCGAGTGTGTGCAAGTGAGAGTGTGCGAGTGTGTGTGAGTGAGTGTGTGCGAGTGTGTATGAACCAGCGTGTGCGAGTGTGTGCTAGTGTGTGTGCGAGTGTGTATGAGTGAGTAAGTGCGAGTGTGCTCGAGTGTGTGTACAAGTGTGTGCAAATGTGTGCATGCGAGTGTGTGCGAATGTGTGCGAGTGCGTAAGAGTGAGTGTGTGCGAGTGTTTGCGAGTGTGTGTGAGTGTGTGTGAGTGAGTGTGAGTGAGTGTGTGTGAGTAAGTGTGTGCGAGTGTGTATGAGTGAGTGTGTGCGAGTGTGTATGAGTGAGTGTGTGCGACTGTGTATGGGTGAGTGTGTGCAAGTGAGTGTGAGTGTGCGTGAGTGTGTGCGAGTGAGTGTGTGCGAGTGTGTGTGTGAGTGTCTGTGTGGGAGTGTGTATGAGTGAGTGTGCGCGAGTGTGTGTGTGCGAGTGTGCTTGAGTGTGTCTGTACGAGTGTCTGTGAGCGTGTGCGTGTGAGTGTGTGTGTGCGAGTGTGCGCGAGTGTGCATGAGTGTGCACGAGTGTGCGCGAGTGTGTGTGTATGAGTGAATGAGAATGAGTGTGTGTGTGCGAGTGTGTGCGAGTGTGCGCATGCGAGTGAGTGCGAGTGCATGTGATTGTGTGTGAGTGTGTGCGAGTGTGTGCAAGTGTGTGTGTGAGTGTGTATAAGTGAGTGTGTGTGAGTGTGCGTGAGTAAGTGTGTGTGAGTGTATGCGAGTGTGTGCAAGTGTGAGTGAGTGTGTGTGAGTGTGTATGAGTGAGTGTGTGCGAGTGTGTATGATTGTGTATGAGTGAGTGTGTGCGAGTGTGTATGAGTGTGTTTGAGTGAGTGTGTGCGAGTGTGAGCGAGTGTGTGTGCGAGTGTGTGTGAGTGAGTGTGTGCAAGTGTTCTCGAGTGTGTCTGTACGTGTGTGTGCGTACGATTGCCTGCGAGTGTGTGTGAGTGTGTGCGAGAGTGTTTAAGTGTGTGCGAGTGTGCGCGAGTGTGTATGAGTGAGTGTGTGCGAGCGATTGTGATTGTGTGTGAGTGTGCACGAGTGTGTGTACAAGTTTGTGCAAATGTGTGCATGCGAGTGTGTGCGAGTGTGTGCGAGTGCATATGAGTGAGGGTGTGCGAGTGTTTGCGAGTGTGTGTGAGTGTGTGTGAGAGTGTGAGTGAGTGTGTGGGAGTGTGTGGGAGTAAGTGTGTGTGAGTGTGTATGAGTGAGTGTGTTAGAGTGTGCGTGAGTGTGTGCGAGTGTGTTTGAGTAAGTGTGGGCAAGTGTGTATGAGTGAGTGTGTGCGACTGTGTATGAGTGAGTGTGTGCAAGTGAGTGTGTGTGAGTGTGCGTGAGTGTGTGCGAGTGTGCGTGTGAGTGTGTGCGAGTGTGTATGAGGGTGTGTGTGGGTGTGTGTGCGAGTGTGTGCGAGTGTGTGTGTGCGAGTGTGTGCGAGTGTGTGTGCGAGTGTGTGTGAGTGTGTGCGAGAGTGTGTGTGAGTGAGTGTGTGCGAGTGTTCTCGAGTGTGTCTGTACGAATGTGTGCGTACGATTGCGTGCGAGTGTGTGTGAGTGTGTGCGAGTGTGTGCGTGCGAGTGTGCGTGAGTGTGCATGAGTGTGCGAATGTGTATGAGTGTGTATGAGTGAGTGTGTGCGAGTGTGTGTGAGTGTGTGCGAGAGTGTGTGCGCATGTGAGCGAGTGTGTGCGAGTGTGTATGAGTGAGAGTGTGTGAGTGTGTGCAAGTGTGCACGAGGGTGTGTGAGTGAGTGAGTGTGTGTGTGAATGTGTGCGAGCGTGTGCGAGTGTGTATGAGTGAGTGTGTGCGAGTGTGTGAGTGTGAGTGAGTGAATGTGTGTGAGTGTGTATGAGTGTTTGTGAGTGTGCATGAGTGTGTGCGAGTGTGTATGAGTAAGTGTGGGCGAGTGTGTATGAGTGAGTGTGTGCGACTGTGTATGAGTGAGTGTGTGCAAGTGAGTGTGTGTGAGTGTGCGTGAGTGTGTGCGAGTGTGCGTGTGAGTGTGTGCGAGTGTGTATGAGGGTGTGTGTGGGTGTGTGTGTGAGTGTGTGCGAGTGTGTGTGTGCGAGTGTGTATGAGTGAGTGAGTGCGAGTGTGCTCGAGTGTGTGTACAAGTGTATGCAAATGTGTGCATGCGAGTGTGTGCGAGTGCGTATGAGTGCGTATGAGTGAGTGTGTGCAAATGTTTGCGAGTGTGTGTGAGTGTGTGTGAGTGAGTGTGAGGGAGTGTGTGGGAGTGTGTGGGAGTAAGTGTGTGTGAGTGTGTATGACTGAGTGTGTTAGAGTGTGCGTGAGTGTGTGCGAGTGTGTATGAGTAAGTGTGTGCGAGTGTGTATGAGTGAGTGTGTGCGACTGTGTATGAGTGAGTGTGTGCAAGTGAGTGTGTGTGAGTGTGCGTGAGTGTGTGCGAGTGAGTGTGTGTGAGTGTGCATGAGTGTGTGCGAGTGTGTGTGTGTGAGGTTGTGCGAGTGTGTGCAAGTGAGAGTGTGCGAGTGTGTGTGAGTGAGTGTGTGCGAGTGTGTATGAACCAGCGTGTGCGAGTGTGTGCTAGTGTGTGTGCGAGTGTGTATGAGTGAGTAAGTGCGAGTGTGCTCGAGTGTGTGTACAAGTGTGTGCAAATGTGTGCATGCGAGTGTGTGCGAATATGTGCGAGTGCGTATGAGTGAGTGTGTGCGAGTGTTTGCGAGTGTGTGTGAGTGTGTGTGAGTGAGTGTGAGTGAGTGTGTGTGAGTAAGTGTGTGCGAGTGTGTATGAGTGAGTGTGTGCGAGTGTGTATGAGTGAGTGTGTGCGACTGTGTATGGGTGAGTGTGTGCAAGTGAGTGTGAGTGTGCGTGAGTGTGTGCGAGTGAGTGTGTGCGAGTGTGTGTGTGAGTGTCTGTGTGGGAGTGTGTATGAGTGAGTGTGCGCGAGTGTGTGTGTGCAAGTGTGTGCGAGTGTGTGCATACGAGTGCAAGCGAGTGCATGCGATTGTGTGCGAGTGTGTGTGAGTGTGTATGAGTGAGTGTGTTTGAGTGTGTGCGAGTGTGTGCGAGTGTGCTTGAGTGTGTCTGTACGAGTGTCTGTGAGCGTGTGCGTGTGAGTGTGTGCGAGTGTGTGCGTGCGAGTGTGCGCGAGTGTGCATGAGTGTGCACGAGTGTGCGCGAGTGTGTGCGAGTGTGTGTGTATGAGTGAATGAGAATGAGTGTGTGTGTGCGAGTGTGTGCGAGTGTGCGCATGCGAGTGAGTGCGAGTGCATGTGATTGTGCGTGAGTGTGTGCGAGTGTGTGCAAGTTTGTGTGCGAGTGTGTATAAGTGAGTGTGTGTGAGTGTGCGTGAGTAAGTGTGTGTGAGTGTATGCAAGTGTGTGCAAGTGTGAGTGAGTGTGTGTGAGTGTGTATGAGTGAGTGTGTGCGAGTGTGTATGAGTGTGTATGAGTGAGTGTGTGCGAGTGTGTATGAGTGAGTGTGTGCGACAGTGTATGGGTGAGTGTGTGCAAGTGAGTGTGAGTGTGCGTGAGTGTGTGCGAGTGAGTGTGAGTGTGTGTGTGCGAGTGTATATGAGTGAGTGTGTGCGAGTGTTTGCGATTGTGTGTGAGTGTGTGTGAGTGAGTGTGAGTGATTGTGTGGGAGTGTGTGTGAGTGAGTGTGTTAGAGTGTGCGTGAGTGTGTGCGAGTGTGTATGAGTGAGTGTGTGCGAGTGTGTATGAGTGAGTGTGTGCGACTGTGTATGGGTGAGTGTGTGCAAGTGAGTGTGAGTGTGCGTGAGTGTGTGCGAGTGAGTGTGTGTGAGTGTGCGAGAGTGTGTGCGCATGTGAGCGAGTGTGTGGGAGTGTGTATGAGTGAGTGTGTGCGAGTGTGTGCAAGTGTGCAAGAGGGTGTGTGAGTGAGTGAGTGTGTGTGTGTGAATGTGTGTGAGTGTGTGCGAGTGTGTATGAATGAGTGTGTGCGAGTGTGTATGAGTGAGTGTGTGCGAGTGTGCGTGAGTGTGTGTGTGCGATTGTGTGCCAGTGTGTGCGAGTGTGTGCAACTGTGTGTGTTCGAGTGTGAGAGTGTGTGCCAGTGTTTGTGCGAGTGTGTGTGTGAGCGTGTGCGAGTGAATGTGTGCGAGTGTGTGTGTGAGAGTGTGTACGAGTGAGTGTGTGCGAGTGTGTGTGTGTGAGTGTCTGTGTGGGAGTGTGTATGAGTGAGTGTGTGCGAGTGTGTTTGAGTGTGTGTGCGAGTGTGTGCGAGTATGTGCGTGTGTGTGCGAGTGTGTGCGAGTGTGTGGGTGTGAGTGTGTATGATTGAGTTTGTGTGAGTGTGTATGAGTGAGTGTGTGCGAGTGTGCACTAGTGTGTGTGTGCGAGTGTGTGCCAGTGTGTGTGAGTGTGTGCGACTGTGTGTGTGCGAGTGTGTATGAGTGAGCGTGTGCGAGTGTGTGTGTGCAAATTTGTGCGAGTGTGTGTGCGAGTGTGCGTGTGCGAGTCTGTATGAGTGAGTGTGTGCGAGTGTGTATGATTGAGTGTGTGCGAGTGTGCATGAGTGTGTGTGTGCGATTGTGTGCCAGTGTGTGCGAGTGTGTGCAACTGTGTGTGTTCGAGTGTGTGAGTGTGTGCCAGTGTTTGTGCGAGTGTGTGTGCGAGTGTGTGTGCGAGCGTCTGCGAGTAAATGTGTGCGAGTGTGTGTGTGAGAGTGTGTACGAGTGAGTGTGTGCGAGTGTGTGTGTGAGTGTCTGTGTGGGAGTGTGTATGAGTGAGTGTGCGCGAGTGTGTGTGTGCGAGTGTGTGCATACGAGTGCATGCGAGTGCATGCGATTGTGTGCGAGTGTGTGTGAGTGTGTATGAGTGAGTGTGTTGAAGTGTGTGCGAGTGTGCTTGAGTGTGTCTGTACGAGTGTCTGTGAGCGTGTGCGTGTGAGTGTGTGCGTGCGAGTGTGCGCGAGTGTGCATGAGTGTGCACGAGTGTGCGCGAGTGTGTGTGTATGAGTGAATGAGAATGAGTGTGTGTGTGCGAGTGTGTGCGAGTGTGCGCATGCGAGTGAGTGCGAGTGCATGTGATTGTGTGTGAGTGTGTGCGAGTGTGTGCAAGTGTGTGTGCGAGTGTGTATAAGTGAGTGTGTGTCAGTGTGCGTGAGTAAGTGTGTGTGAGTGTATGCGAGTGTGTGCAAGTGTGAGTGAGTGTGTGTAAGTGTGTATGAGTGAGTGTGTGCGAGTGTGTATGATTGTGTATGAGTGAGTGTGTGCGAGTGTGTATGAGTGTGTTTGAGTGAGTGTGTGCGAGTGTGAGCGAGTGTGTGTGCGAGTGTGTGTGAGTGAGTGTGTGCAAGTGTTCTCGAGTGTTTCTGTACGAGTGTGTGCGTACGATTGCCTGCGAGTGTGTGTGAGTGTGTGCGAGAGTGTTTAAGTGTGTGCGAGTGTGCGCGAGTGTGTGCGAGTGTGTATGAGTGAGTGTGTGTGAGCGTTTGTGATTGTGTGTGAGTGTGCACGAGTGTGTGTACAAGTGTGTGCAAATGTGTGCATGCGAGTGCGTGCGAGTGTGTGCGAGTGTGTGCGAGTGCGTATGAGTGAGTATGTGCGAGTGTTTGCGAGTGTGTGTGAGTGTGTGTGAGAGTGTGAGTGAGTGTGTGGGAGTGTGTGGGAGTAAGTGTGTGTGAGTGTGTATGAGTGAGTGTGTTAGAGTGTGCGTGAGTGTGTGCGAGTGTGTTTGAGTAAGTGTGGGCAAGTGTGTATGAGTGAGTGTGTGCGACTGTGTATGAGTGAGTGTGTGCAAGTGAGTGTGTGTGAGTGTGCGTGAGTGTGTGCGAGTGTGCGTGTGAGTGTGTGCGAGTGTGTATGAGGGTGTGTGTGGGTGTGTGTGCGAGTGTGTGCGAGTGTGTGTGTGCGAGTGTGTGCGAGTGTGTGTGCGAGTGTGTGTGAGTGTGTGTGAGAGTGTGTGTGAGTGAGTGTGTGCGAGTGTTCTCGAGTGTGTCTGTACGAATGTGTGCGTACGATTGCGTGCGAGTGTGTGTGAGTGTGTGCGAGTGTGTGCGTGCGAGTGTGCGTGAGTGTGCATGAGTGTGCGAATGTGTATGAGTGTGTATGAGTGAGTGTGTGCGAGTGTGTGTGAGTGTGTGCGAGAGTGTGTGCGCATGTGAGCGAGTGTGTGCGAGTGTGTATGAGTGAGAGTGTGCGAGTGTGTGCAAGTGTGCACGAGGGTGTGTGAGTGAGTGTGTGTGTGTGAATGTGTGCGAGTGTGTGCGAGTGTGTATGAGTGAGTGTGTGCGAGTGTGTGAGTGTGAGTGAGTGAATGTGTGTGAGTGTGTATGAGTGTTTGTGAGTGTGCATGAGTGTGTGCGAGTGTGTATGAGTAAGTGTGGGCGAGTGTGTATGAGTGAGTGTGTGCGACTGTGTATGAGTGAGTGTGTGCAAGTGAGTGTGTGTGAGTGTGTGTGTGTGTGCAAATGTGCATGACTGTGTATGAGTGTGCATGTGCGAGTGTGTGTTTGTGAGTGAGTGCGAGTGTGTATGAGTCAGCGTGTGCGAGTGTTTGCTAGTGTGGGTGTGCGAGTGTTTGCGAGTGTGTGCTAGTGTGTGTGTGCGAGTGTTTGCGAGTGTGTGCTAGTGTGTGTGCGAGTGTGTGCGAGTGTATGTGAGTGTGTGCGATGAGTGTGTGCGAGTGTGCACGAGTGTGTATGAGTGAGTGTGTCCGAGTGTGTGCGAGTGTGAGTGCGAGTGTGTACGAGTATTTGCGAGTGTGTATGAGTGAGTGTGTGCGAGAGTCTGCGAGTGTGTGTGATTGTGTGCGAGTGTGTGCAAGTGAGTGTGTGCGAGTGTGTATGAGTGTGTATGAGTGAGTGTGTGCGAGTGTTTGTGAGTGTGTGCGAGTGTGTGTGCGAGTGTGTGTGCGAGAGTGTGCGAGTGTGTATGAGTGAGTGTGTGCGAGTGTGTATGAGTGAGTGTGTGTGAGTGTGTGTGTGTGCCAGTGTGGGCGAGTGTGTGCGAGTGTGTATGAGTGTGTGTGTGAGTGTGCACGAGTGTGTGTGTGCGAGTTTGTGCGCATGTGTGTGCGAGTGACTGTGTGCGAGTGTGTATGAGTGAGTGTGTTCGAGTGTGTGAGAGTGTGTGCGAGTGTGTGTGCGAGTGTGTGTGTGCGAGTGTGTATGAGCGAGTGTGTGCGAGTGTGCGTGAGAGTGAGTGTGCGAGTTTGTGTGTGTGTGTGAGTGTGTGTGCGAGTGTGTGTGCGAATGTGTGCGAGTGTGTGTGTATGTGTGTGCGAGTGTGTGTGTGAGTGTGTGTACGAGTGTTTGTGTGCGAGTGTGTATGAGTGAGTGTGGGTGAGTGTGTGTGTGAGGTTGTGCGAGTGTGTGCGAGTGACTGTGTGCGAGTGTGTATGAGTGAGTGTGTTTGAGTGTGTGAGAGTGTGTGCGAGTGTGTGTGAGAGTGTGTGTGTGAGAGTGTGTATGAGCGAGTGTGTGTGAGTGTGCGTGAGAGTGAGTGTGCGAGTTTGTGTGTGTGTGTGCGAGTGTGTGTGAGTGTGTGTGCGATTGTGTGCGAGTGTGTGTGTGTGCGAGTGTGTGCGAGTGTGTGTGTGAGTGTGTGTACGAGTGTTTGTGTTCGAGTGTGTATGAGTGAGTGTGTGCGAGTGTTTGTGAGTGTGTATGAGTGAGTGTGTGCGAGTGTGTATGAGTGAGTGTGTGCGAGAGTGTGTGAGTGTGTGCGAGTGTGTGCGAGTGTGTGTGCAAGTGTGTGTGTATGAGCGAGTGTGTGCGAGTGTGCGCGAGAGTGAGTGTGCGAGTTTGTGCGTGTGTGTCCGAGTGTGTGTGAGAGTGTGTGCGAGTATGTGCGAGTGTGTGTGCGAGTGTGTGTACGAGTGTGTGTGTGTGCAAGTGTGTATGAGTGAGTGTGTGTGAGTGTGTGTGAGTGTGTGTGCGAGTGTGTGTGCGAGTGTGTGTGTGCGAGTGTGTATGAGTGAGTGTGTGCGAGTGTGTATGAGTGAGTGTGTGCGAGTGTGTGCGATTGTTTGTGTGAGAGTGTGTGCCAGTGTGTGCGAGTGTGTGTGACTGTGTGTGTGCGAGTGTGTATGAGTGTGTGTGTGCGAGTGTGCACGAGTGTGTTTGTGTGAGTTTGTGCGATTGTGTGTGTGCGAGTGTGTATGAGTGAGTGTGTGCGAGTGTGTCTGAGTGAGTGTGTGCGAGTGTGCATGAGTGTGTGTGCGACTGTGTGCCAGTGTGTGCGACTGTGTGTGTGCGACTGTGTGCCAGTGTTTGAGTGTGTGCCAGTGTTTGTGCGAGTGTGTGTGCGAGTGTGTGGCAGTGTTTGAGTGTGTGCCAGTGTTTGTGCGAGTGTGTGCGTGTGTGTGTGAGTGTGTGCGAGTGTGTGTGCGAGTGTGTATGAGTGAGTGTGTGCGAGTGTGTGTGTGTGCGAGTGTGTGCGTGCGAGTACGTGCAAGTGTGTGAGTGTGTGCGAGTGTGTATGAGTGAGTGTGTGCGAGTGTGTGCGAGTGTGTGCGAGTGTGCATGAGTTTGTGTGTGCGAGTGTGTGTGTGCGGGTGTGTGTGAGAGTTTGTGTGAGTGTGTGTGTGCAAGTGTGCTCAAGTGTGTGTGCGAGTGTGTGCATGCCAGTGCATGCGAGTGTGTACGAGTGTGTGCGAGTGTGTGCGTGCGAGTGTGCACGAGTGTGCATGAGTGTGAAAGAGTGTGTGCGAGTGTGTATGAGTGAGTGTGTGCGAGAGTGTACGAGGGTGTGTGAGTGAGTGTGTGTGTGTGTGTGAATGTGTGCGAATGTTTGCGAGTGTGTGCGTGCGTGTGCGAATGTGTATGAGTGAGTGTGTGCGAGTGTGTGCGTGTGACTGAGTGTGTGTGAGTGTGTGCGAGTGTGTACATGTGACTGAGTGTGTGTGAGTGTGTACGAGTGTTTGCGAGTGTGTGTGAGTGTGTATGAGTGAGTGTGTGCGAGTGTTTGTGTGTGCGAGTGTTTGTGTGTGCGAGTGTGTGTGAGTGTGTGCGAGTGTGCGCGAGTGTGTGTGTGCGAGTGTGTATGAGTGAGTGTGTGCGAGTGTTTGCGAGTGTGTGCGTGTGAGTGCGAGTGAGTATGTGCGAGTGAGTGCGAGTGAGTATGTGCGAGTGATTGTGTGCCATTGTGTTTGAGTAAGTGTGTGCAGGTGTGTATGAGTGAGTGTGTGCGAGTGTGTGTGAGTGTGCATGAGTGAATGTGTGAGAGTGGGTGTGAGTGTGTGCGAGTGAGTGTGAGTGAGTGCGAGTGTGTGCGAGTGTGCGCAAGTGAGTGAGTGAGTGAGAGTGTGTGCGAGTGTGTATGAGTGTGTATGAGGGAGTGTGTGCGAGTGTGTCGGAGTGTGTGTGCGAGTGTGTGAGTGAGTGTGTGCGAGTGTTCTCAAGTGTGTCTGTACGAGTGTGTGCGTACGATTGCGTGCGAGTGTGTGCGCGTGTGTGCGAGTGTGTGCGTGCGAGTGTGCATGAGTGTGCGAGTGTGTGTGAGTGTGTATGAGTGTGTATGAGTGAGTGTGTGCGAGTGTGTGTGAGTGTGTGCGAGAGTGTGTGCGCATGTGAGCGAGTGTGTGGGAGTGTGTATGAGTGAGTGTGTGCGAGTGTGTGCAAGTGTGCAAGAGGGTGTGTGAGTGAGTGAGTGTGTGTGTGTGAATGTGTGTGAGTGTGTGCGAGTGTGTATGAATGAGTGTGTGCGAGTGTGTATGAGTGAGTGTGTGCGAGTGTGCGTGAGTGTGTGTGTGCGATTGTGTGCCAGTGTGTGCGAGTGTGTGCAACTGTGTGTGTTCGAGTGTGAGAGTGTGTGCCAGTGTTTGTGCGAGTGTGTGTGTGAGCGTGTGCGAGTGAATGTGTGCGAGTGTGTGTGTGAGAGTGTGTACGAGTGAGTGTGTGCGAGTGTGTGTGTGTGAGTGTCTGTGTGGGAGTGTGTATGAGTGAGTGTGTGCGAGTGTGTTTGAGTGTGTGTGCGAGTGTGTGCGAGTATGTGCGTGTGTGTGCGAGTGTGTGCGAGTGTGTGGGTGTGAGTGTGTATGATTGAGTTTGTGTGAGTGTGTATGAGTGAGTGTGTGCGAGTGTGCACTAGTGTGTGTGTGCGAGTGTGTGCCAGTGTGTGTGAGTGTGTGCGACTGTGTGTGTGCGAGTGTGTATGAGTGAGCGTGTGCGAGTGTGTGTGTGCAAATTTGTGCGAGTGTGTGTGCGAGTGTGCGTGTGCGAGTCTGTATGAGTGAGTGTGTGCGAGTGTGTATGATTGAGTGTGTGCGAGTGTGCATGAGTGTGTGTGTGCGATTGTGTGCCAGTGTGTGCGAGTGTGTGCAACTGTGTGTGTTCGAGTGTGTGAGTGTGTGCCAGTGTTTGTGCGAGTGTGTGTGCGAGTGTGTGTGCGAGCGTCTGCGAGTAAATGTGTGCGAGTGTGTGTGTGAGAGTGTGTACGAGTGAGTGTGTGCGAGTGTGTGTGTGAGTGTCTGTGTGGGAGTGTGTATGAGTGAGTGTGCGCGAGTGTGTGTGTGCGAGTGTGTGCATACGAGTGCATGCGAGTGCATGCGATTGTGTGCGAGTGTGTGTGAGTGTGTATGAGTGAGTGTGTTGAAGTGTGTGCGAGTGTGCTTGAGTGTGTCTGTACGAGTGTCTGTGAGCGTGTGCGTGTGAGTGTGTGCGTGCGAGTGTGCGCGAGTGTGCATGAGTGTGCACGAGTGTGCGCGAGTGTGTGTGTATGAGTGAATGAGAATGAGTGTGTGTGTGCGAGTGTGTGCGAGTGTGCGCATGCGAGTGAGTGCGAGTGCATGTGATTGTGTGTGAGTGTGTGCGAGTGTGTGCAAGTGTGTGTGCGAGTGTGTATAAGTGAGTGTGTGTGAGTGTGCGTGAGTAAGTGTGTGTGAGTGTATGCGAGTGTGTGCAAGTGTGAGTGAGTGTGTGTAAGTGTGTATGAGTGAGTGTGTGCGAGTGTGTATGATTGTGTATGAGTGAGTGTGTGCGAGTGTGTATGAGTGTGTTTGAGTGAGTGTGTGCGAGTGTGAGCGAGTGTGTGTGCGAGTGTGTGTGAGTGAGTGTGTGCAAGTGTTCTCGAGTGTTTCTGTACGAGTGTGTGCGTACGATTGCCTGCGAGTGTGTGTGAGTGTGTGCGAGAGTGTTTAAGTGTGTGCGAGTGTGCGCGAGTGTGTGCGAGTGTGTATGAGTGAGTGTGTGTGAGCGTTTGTGATTGTGTGTGAGTGTGCACGAGTGTGTGTACAAGTGTGTGCAAATGTGTGCATGCGAGTGCGTGCGAGTGTGTGCGAGTGTGTGCGAGTGCGTATGAGTGAGTATGTGCGAGTGTTTGCGAGTGTGTGTGAGTGTGTGTGAGAGTGTGAGTGAGTGTGTGGGAGTGTGTGGGAGTAAGTGTGTGTGAGTGTGTATGAGTGAGTGTGTTAGAGTGTGCGTGAGTGTGTGCGAGTGTGTTTGAGTAAGTGTGGGCAAGTGTGTATGAGTGAGTGTGTGCGACTGTGTATGAGTGAGTGTGTGCAAGTGAGTGTGTGTGAGTGTGCGTGAGTGTGTGCGAGTGTGCGTGTGAGTGTGTGCGAGTGTGTATGAGGGTGTGTGTGGGTGTGTGTGCGAGTGTGTGCGAGTGTGTGTGTGCGAGTGTGTGCGAGTGTGTGTGCGAGTGTGTGTGAGTGTGTGTGAGAGTGTGTGTGAGTGAGTGTGTGCGAGTGTTCTCGAGTGTGTCTGTACGAATGTGTGCGTACGATTGCGTGCGAGTGTGTGTGAGTGTGTGCGAGTGTGTGCGTGCGAGTGTGCGTGAGTGTGCATGAGTGTGCGAATGTGTATGAGTGTGTATGAGTGAGTGTGTGCGAGTGTGTGTGAGTGTGTGCGAGAGTGTGTGCGCATGTGAGCGAGTGTGTGCGAGTGTGTATGAGTGAGAGTGTGCGAGTGTGTGCAAGTGTGCACGAGGGTGTGTGAGTGAGTGTGTGTGTGTGAATGTGTGCGAGTGTGTGCGAGTGTGTATGAGTGAGTGTGTGCGAGTGTGTGAGTGTGAGTGAGTGAATGTGTGTGAGTGTGTATGAGTGTTTGTGAGTGTGCATGAGTGTGTGCGAGTGTGTATGAGTAAGTGTGGGCGAGTGTGTATGAGTGAGTGTGTGCGACTGTGTATGAGTGAGTGTGTGCAAGTGAGTGTGTGTGAGTGTGTGTGTGTGTGCAAATGTGCATGACTGTGTATGAGTGTGCATGTGCGAGTGTGTGTTTGTGAGTGAGTGCGAGTGTGTATGAGTCAGCGTGTGCGAGTGTTTGCTAGTGTGGGTGTGCGAGTGTTTGCGAGTGTGTGCTAGTGTGTGTGTGAGTGTGTGCGAGTGTATGTGAGTGTGTGCGATGAGTGTGTGCGAGTGTGCACGAGTGTGTATGAGTGAGTGTGTGCGAGTGTGTGCGAGTGTGAGTGCGAGTGTGTACGAGTATTTGCGAGTGTGTATGAGTGAGTGTGTGCGAGAGTGTGCGAGTGTGTGTGATTGTGTGCGAGTGTGTGCGAGTGAGTGTGTGCGAGTGTGTATGAGTGTGTATGAGTGAGTGTGTGCGAGTGGTTGTGAGTGTGTGCGAGTGTGTGTGCGAGTGTGTGTGCGAGAGTGTGCGAGTGTGTATGAGTGAGTGTGTGCGAGTGTGTATGAGTGAGTGTGTGTGAGTGTTTGTGTGTGCCAGTGTGGGCGAGTGTGTGCGAGTGTGCACTAGTGTGTGTGTGCGAGTGTGTGCCAGTGTGTGAGTGTGTGCGACTGTGTGTGTGCGAGTGTGTATGAGTGAGTGTGTGCGAGTGTGTGTGTGCAAATTTGTGCGAGTGTGTGTGCGAGTGTGCGTGTGCGAGTCTGTATGAATGAGTGTGTGCGAGTTTGTATGAGTGAGTGTGTGCGAATGTGCGTGAGTGTGTGTGTGCGATTGTGTGCCAGTGTGTGCGAGTGTGTGCAACTGTGTGTGTTCGAGTGTGTGAGTGTGTGCCAGTGTTTGTGCGAGTGCGAGTGTGTGTGCGAGCGTGTGCGAGTGAATGTGTGCGAGTGTGTGTGTGAGAGTGTGTACGAGTGAGTGTGTGCGAGTGTGTGTGTCTGAGTGTCTGTGTGGGAGTGTGTATGAGTGAGTGTGTGCGAGTGTGTTTGAGTGTGTGTGCGAGTGTGTGCGTGTGTGGGCGAGTATGTGCGTGTGTGTGCGAGTGTGTGCGAGTGTGTGGGTGTGAGTGTGTATGATTGAGTTTGTGTGAGTGTGTATGAGTGAGTGTGTGTGAGTGTGCACTAGTGTGTGTGTGCGAGTGTGTGCCAGTGTGTGTGAGTGTGTGCGACTGTGTGTGTGCGAGTGTGTATGAGTGAGCGTGTGCGAGTGTGTGTATGCAAATTTGTGCGAGTGTGTGTGCGAGTGTGCGTGTGCGAGTCTGTATGAGTGAGTGTGTGCGATTGTGTATGATTGAGTGTGTGCGAGTGTGCATGAGTGTGTGTGTGCGATTGTGTGCCAGTGTGTGCGAGTGTGTGCAACTGTGTGTGTTCGAGTGTGTGAGTGTGTGCCAGTGTTTGTGCGAGTGTGTGTGCGAGTGTGTGTGCGAGCGTGTGCGAGTAAATGTGTGGGAGTGTGTGTGTGAGAGTGTGTACGAGTGAGTGTGTGTGAGTGTGTGTGTGAGTGTCTGTGTGGGAGAGTGTATGAGTGAGTGTGCGCGAGTGTGTGTGTGCGAGTGTGTGCGAGTGTGTGCATACAAGTGCATGCGAGTGCATGCGATTGTGTGCGAGTGTGTGTGAGTGTGTATGAGTGAGTGTGTTTGAGTGTGTGCGAGTGTGTGCGAGTGTGCTTGAGTGTGTCTGTACGAGTGTCTGTGAGCGTGTGCGTGTGAGTGTGTGCGAGTGTGTGCGTGTGAGTGTGCGCGAGTGTGCATGAGTGTGCACGAGTGTGCGCGAGTGTGTGCGAGTGTGTGTGTATGAGTGAATGAGAATGAGTGTGTGTGTGCGAGTGTGCGCATGCGAGTGAGTGCGAGTGCATGTGATTGTGTGTGAGTGTGTGCGAGTGTGTGCAAGTGTGTGTGCGAGTGTGTATAAGTGAGTGTGTGTGAGTGTGCGTGAGTAAGTGTGTGTGAGTGTATGCGAGTGTGTGCAAGTGTGAGTGAGTGTGTGTGAGTGTGTATGAGTGAGTGTGTGTGAGTGTGTATGAGTGTGTATGAGTGAGTGTGTGCGAGTGTGTATGAGTGAGTGTGTGCGACAGTGTATGGGTGAGTGTGTGCAAGTGAGTGTGAGTGTGCGTGAGTGTGTGCGAGTGTGTGTGAGTGTGCGTAAGTGTGTGCGAGTGTGTGTGTGTGAGGTTGTGCGAGTGTGTGCGAGTGTGTGCGAGTGAGTGTGTGCGAGTGTGTGTAAGTGTGTGCAAATGTGCATGACTGTGTATGAGTGTGCATGTGCGAGTGTGTGTTTGTGAGTGAGTGCGAGTGTGTATGAGTCAGCGTGTGCGAGTGTTTGCTAGTGTGTGTGTGCGAGTGTTTGCGAGTGTGTGCTAGTGTGTGTGCGAGTGTGTGCGAGTGTATGTGAGTGTGTGCGATGAGTGTGTGCGAGTGTGCATGAGTGTGTATGAGTGAGTGTGTCCGAGTGTGTGCGAGTGTGAGTGCGAGTGTGTACGAGTATTTGCGAGTGTGTATGAGTGAGTGTGTGCGAGAGTGTGCGAGTGTGTGTGATTGTGTGCGAGTGTGTGCGAGTGAGTGTGTGCGAGTGTGTATGAGTGTGTATGAGTGAGTGTGTGCGAGTGTTTGTGAGTGTGTGCGAGTGTGTGTGCGAGTGTGTGTGCGAGAGTGTGCGAGTGTGTATGAGTGAGTGTGTGCGAGTGTGTATGAGTGAGTGTGTTCGAGTGTGTGAGAGTGTGTGCGAGTGTGTGTGCGAGTGTGTGTGTGCGAGTGTGTATGAGCGAGTGTGTGCGAGTGTGCGTGAGAGTGAGTGTGCGAGTTTGTGTGTGTGTGTGAGTGTGTGTGCGAGTGTGTGTGCGAATGTGTGTGAGTGTGTGTGTATGTGTGTGCGAGTGTGTGCGAGTGTGTGTGTGAGTGTGTGTACGAGTGTTTGTGTGCGAGTGTGTATGAGTGAGTGTGGGTGAGTGTGTGTGTGAGGTTGTGCGAGTGTGTGCGAGTGACTGTGTGCGAGTGTGTATGAGTGAGTGTGTTCGAGTGTGTGAGAGTGTGTGCGAGTGTGTGTGAGAGTGTGTGCGATTGTGTGCGAGTGTGTGTGTGTGCGAGTGTGTGCGAGTGTGTGTGTGAGTGTGTGTACGAGTGTTTGTGTTCGAGTGTGTATGAGTGAGTGTGTGTGAGTGTGTGCGAGTGTTTGTGAGTGTGTATGAGTGAGTGTGTGCGAGTGTGTATGAGTGAGTGTGTGCGAGAGTGTGTGAGTGTGTGCGAGTGTGTGCGAGTGTGTGTGCAAGTGTGTGTGTATGAGCGAGTGTGTGCGAGTGTGCGCGAGAGTGAGTGTGCGAGTTTGTGCGTGTGTGTCCGAGTGTGTGTGAGAGTGTGTGCGAGTATGTGCGAGTGTGTGTGCGAGTGTGTGTACGAGTGTGTGTGTGCAAGTGTGTATGAGTGAGTGTGTGCGAGTGTGTGTGAGTGTGTGTGCGAGTGTGTGTGCGAGTGTGTGTGTGCGAGTGTGTATGAGTGAGTGTGTGCGAGTGTGTATGAGTGAGTGTGTGCGAGTGTATGCGATTGTTTGTGTGAGAGTGTGTGCCAGTGTGTGCGAGTGTGTGTGACTGTGTGTGTGCGAGTGTGTATGAGTGTGTGTGTGCGAGTGTGCACGAGTGTGTTTGTGTGAGTTTGTGCGATTGTGTGTGTGCGAGTGTGTATGAGTGAGTGTGTGCGAGTGTGTCTGAGTGAGTGTGTGCGAGTGTGCATGAGTGTGTGTGTGACTGTGTGCCAGTGTGTGCGACTGTGTGTGTGCGACTGTGTGCCAGTGTTTGAGTGTGTGCCAGTGTTTGTGCGAGTGTGTGTGCGAGTGTGTGGCAGTGTTTGAGTGTGTGCCAGTGTTTGTGCGAGTGTGTGCGTGTGTGTGTGAGTGTGTGCGAGTGTGTGTGCGAGAGTGTATGAGTGAGTGTGTGCGAGTGTGTGTGTGTGCGAGTGTGTGCGTGCGAGTACGTGCAAGTGTGTGAGTGTGTGCGAGTGTGTATGAGTGAGTGTGTGCGAGTGTGTGCGAGTGTGTGCGAGTGTGCATGAGTTTGTGTGTGCGAGTGTGTGTGTGCGGGTGTGTGTGAGAGTTTGTGTGAGTGTGTGTGTGCGAGTGTGTATGAGTGAGTGTGTGCGAGTGTGCTCAAGTGTGTGTGCGAGTGTGTGCATGCCAGTGCATGCGAGTGTGTACGAGTGTGTGCGAGTGTGTGCGTGCGAGTGTGCACGAGTGTGCATGAGTGTGAAAGAGTGTGTGCGAGTGTGTATGAGTGAGTGTGTGCGAGAGTGTACGAGGGTGTGTGAGTGAGTGTGTGTGTGTGTGTGAATGTGTGCGAATGTTTGCGAGTGTGTGCGTGCGTGTGCGAATGTGTATCAGTGAGTGTGTGCGAGTGTGTGCGTGTGACTGAGTGTGTGTGAGTGTGTGCGAGTGTGTGCATGTGACTGAGTGTGTGTGAGTGTGTACGAGTGTTTGCGAGTGTGTGTGAGTGTGTATGAGTGAGTGTGTGCGAGTGTTTGTGTGTGCGAGTGTTTGTGTGTGCGAGTGTGTGTGAGTGTGTGCGAGTGTGCGCGAGTGTGTGTGTGCGAGTGTGTATGAGTGAGTGTGTGCGAGTGTTTGCGAGTGTGTGCGTGTGAGTGCGAGTGAGTATGTGCGAGTGAGTGCGAGTGAGTATGTGCGAGTGATTGTGTGCCATTGTGTTTGAGTAAGTGTGTGCAGGTGTGTATGAGTGAGTGTGTGCGAGTGTGTGTGAGTGTGCATGAGTGAATGTGTGAGAGTGGGTGTGAGTGTGTGCGAGTGAGTGTGAGTGAGTGCGAGTGTGTGCGAGTGTGCGCAAGTGAGTGAGTGAGTGAGAGTGTGTGCGAGTGTGTATGAGTGTGTATGAGGGAGTGTGTGCGAGTGTGTCGGAGTGTGTGTGCGAGTGTGTGAGTGAGTGTGTGCGAGTGTTCTCAAGTGTGTCTGTACGAGTGTGTGCGTACGATTGCGTGCGAGTGTGTGCGCGTGTGTGCGAGTGTGTGCGTGCGAGTGTGCATGAGTGTGCGAGTGTGTGTGAGTGTGTATGAGTGTGTATGAGTGAGTGTGTGCGAGTGTGTGTGAGTGTGTGCGAGAGTGTGTGCGCATGTGAGCGAGTGTGTGGGAGTGTGTATGAGTGAGTGTGTGCGAGTGTGTGCAAGTGTGCAAGAGGGTGTGTGAGTGAGTGAGTGTGTGTGTGTGAATGTGTGTGAGTGTGTGCGAGTGTGTATGAATGAGTGTGTGCGAGTGTGTATGAGTGAGTGTGTGCGAGTGTGCGTGAGTGTGTGTGTGCGATTGTGTGCCAGTGTGTGCGAGTGTGTGCAACTGTGTGTGTTCGAGTGTGAGAGTGTGTGCCAGTGTTTGTGCGAGTGTGTGTGTGAGCGTGTGCGAGTGAATGTGTGCGAGTGTGTGTGTGAGAGTGTGTACGAGTGAGTGTGTGCGAGTGTGTGTGTGTGAGTGTCTGTGTGGGAGTGTGTATGAGTGAGTGTGTGTGAGTGTGTTTGAGTGTGTGTGCGAGTGTGTGCGAGTATGTGCGTGTGTGTGCGAGTGTGTGCGAGTGTGTGGGTGTGAGTGTGTATGATTGAGTTTGTGTGAGTGTGTATGAGTGAGTGTGTGCGAGTGTGCACTAGTGTGTGTGTGCGAGTGTGTGCCAGTGTGTGTGAGTGTGTGCGACTGTGTGTGTGCGAGTGTGTATGAGTGAGCGTGTGCGAGTGTTTGTGTGCAAATTTGTGCGAGTGTGTGTGCAAGTGTGCGTGTGCGAGTCTGTATGAGTGAGTGTGTGCGAGTGTGTATGATTGAGTGTGTGCGAGTGTGCATGAGTGTGTGTGTGCGATTGTGTGCCAGTGTGTGCGAGTGTGTGCAACTGTGTGTGTTCGAGTGTGTGAGTGTGTGCCAGTGTTTGTGCGAGTGTGTGTGCGAGTGTGTGTGCGAGCGTGTGCGAGTAAATGTGTGCGAGTGTGTGTGTGAGAGTGTGTACGAGTGAGTGTGTGCGAGTGTGTGTGTGAGTGTCTGTGTGGGAGTGTGTATGAGTGAGTGTGCGCGAGTGTGTGTGTGCGAGTGTGTGCATACGAGTGCATGCGAGTGCATGCGATTGTGTGCGAGTGTGTGTGAGTGTGTATGAGTGAGTGTGTTGAAGTGTGTGCGAGTGTGTGCGAGTGTGTGCGAGTGTGTCTGTACGAGTGTCTGTGAGCGTGTGCGTGTGAGTGTGTGCGTGCGAGTGTGCGCGAGTGTGCATGAGTGTGCACGAGTGTGCGCGAGTGTGTGTGTATGAGTGAATGAGAATGAGTGTGTGTGTGCGAGTGTGTGCGAGTGTGCGCATGCGAGTGAGTGCGAGTGCATGTGATTGTGTGTGAGTGTGTGCGAGTGTGTGCAAGTGTGTGTGCGAGTGTGTATAAGTGAGTGTGTGTGAGTGTGCGTGAGTAAGTGTGTGTGAGTGTATGCGAGTGTGTGCAAGTGTGAGTGAGTGTGTGTGAGTGTGTATGAGTGAGTGTGTGCGAGTGTGTATGATTGTGTATGAGTGAGTGTGTGCGAGTGTGTATGAGTGTGTTTGAGTGAGTGTGTGCGAGTGTGAGCGAGTGTGTGTGCGAGTGTGTGTGAGTGAGTGTGTGCAAGTGTTCTCGAGTGTTTCTGTACGAGTGTGTGCGTACGATTGCCTGCGAGTGTGTGTGAGTGTGTGCGAGACTGTTTAAGTGTGTGCGAGTGTGCGCGAGTGTGTGCGAGTGTGTATGAGTGAGTGTGTGTGAGCGTTTGTGATTGTGTGTGAGTGTGCACGAGTGTGTGTACAAGTGTGTGCAAATGTGTGCATGCGAGTGTGTGCGAGTGTGTGCGAGTGCGTATGAGTGAGTGTGTGCGAGTGTTTGCGAGTGTGTGTGAGTGTGTGTGAGAGTGTGAGTGAGTGTGTGGGAGTGTGTGGGAGTAAGTGTGTGTGAGTGTGTATGAGTGAGTGTGTTAGAGTGTGCGTCAGTGTGTGCGAGTGTGTTTGAGTAAGTGTGGGCAAGTGTGTATGAGTGAGTGTGTGCGACTGTGTATGAGTGAGTGTGTGCAAGTGAGTGTGTGTGAGTGTGCGTGAGTGTGTGCGAGTGTGCGTGTGAGTGTGTGCGAGTGTGTATGAGGGTGTGTGTGGGTGTGTGTGCGAGTGTGTGCGAGTGTGTGTGTGCGAGTGTGTGCGAGTGTGTGTGCGAGTGTGTGTGAGTGTGTGTGAGAGTGTGTGTGAGTGAGTGTGTGCGAGTGTTCTCGAGTGTGTCTGTACGAATGTGTGCGTACGATTGCGTGCGAGTGTGTGTGAGTGTGTGCGAGTGTGTGCGTGCGAGTGTGCGTGAGTGTGCATGAGTGTGCGAATGTGTATGAGTGTGTATGAGTGAGTGTGTGCGAGTGTGTGTGAGTGTGTGCGAGAGTGTGTGCGCATGTGAGCGAGTGTGTGCGAGTGTGTATGAGTGAGAGTGTGCGAGTGTGTGCAAGTGTGCACGAGGGTGTGTGAGTGAGTGTGTGCGAGTGTGTGAGTGTGAGTGAGTGAATGTGTGTGAGTGTGTATGAGTGTTTGTGAGTGTGCATGAGTGTGTGCGAGTGTGTATGAGTAAGTGTGGGCGAGTGTGTATGAGTGAGTGTGTGCGACTGTGTATGAGTGAGTGTGTGCAAGTGAGTGTGTGTGAGTGTGCGTGAGTGTGTGCGAGTGTGCGTGTGAGTGTGTGCGAGTGTGTATGAGGGTGTGTGTGGGTGTGTGTGTGAGTGTGTGCGAGTGTGTGTGTGCGAGTGTGTATGAGTGAGTGAGTGCGAGTGTGCTCGAGTGTGTGTACAAGTGTATGCAAATGTGTGCATGCGAGTGTGTGCGAGTGTGTGCGAGTGCGTATGAGTGCGTATGAGTGAGTGTGTGCAAATGTTTGCGAGTGTGTGTGAGTGTGTGTGAGTGAGTGTGAGGGAGTGTGTGGGAGTGTGTGGGAGTAAGTGTGTGTGAGTGTGTATGAGTGAGTGTGTTAGAGTGTGCGTGAGTGTGTGCGAGTGTGTATGAGTAAGTGTGTGCGAGTGTGTATGAGTGAGTGTGTGCGACTGTGTATGAGTGAGTGTGTGCAAGTGAGTGTGTGTGAGTGTGCGTGAGTGTGTGCGAGTGAGTGTGTGTGAGTGTGCATGAGTGTGTGCGAGTGTGTGTGTGTGAGGTTGTGCGAGTGTGTGCAAGTGAGAGTGTGCGAGTGTGTGTGAGTGAGTGTGTGCGAGTGTGTATGAACCAGCGTGTGCGAGTGTGTGCTAGTGTGTGTGCGAGTGTGTATGAGTGAGTAAGTGCGAGTGTGCTCGAGTGTGTGTACAAGTGTGTGCAAATGTGTGCATGCGAGTGTGTGCGAATGTGTGCGAGTGCGTAAGAGTGAGTGTGTGCGAGTGTTTGCGAGTGTGTGTGAGTGTGTGTGAGTGAGTGTGAGTGAGTGTGTGTGAGTAAGTGTGTGCGAGTGTGTATGAGTGAGTGTGTGCGAGTGTGTATGAGTGAGTGTGTGCGACTGTGTATGGGTGAGTGTGTGCAAGTGAGTGTGAGTGTGCGTGAGTGTGTGCGAGTGAGTGTGTGCGAGTGTGTGTGTGAGTGTCTGTGTGGGAGTGTGTATGAGTGAGTGTGCGCGAGTGTGTGTGTGCGAGTGTGCTTGAGTGTGTCTGTACGAGTGTCTGTGAGCGTGTGCGTGTGAGTGTGTGTGTGCGAGTGTGCGCGAGTGTGCATGAGTGTGCACGAGTGTGCGCGAGTGTGTGTGTATGAGTGAATGAGAATGAGTGTGTGTGTGCGAGTGTGTGCGAGTGTGCGCATGCGAGTGAGTGCGAGTGCATGTGATTGTGTGTGAGTGTGTGCGAGTGTGTGCAAGTGTGTGTGTGAGTGTGTATAAGTGAGTGTGTGTGAGTGTGCGTGAGTAAGTGTGTGTGAGTGTATGCGAGTGTGTGCAAGTGTGAGTGAGTGTGTGCGAGTGTGTATGATTGTGTATGAGTGAGTGTGTGCGAGTGTGTATGAGTGTGTTTGAGTGAGTGTGTGCGAGTGTGAGCGAGTGTGTGTGCGAGTGTGTGTGAGTGAGTGTGTGCAAGTGTTCTCGAGTGTGTCTGTACGTGTGTGTGCGTACGATTGCCTGCGAGTGTGTGTGAGTGTGTGCGAGAGTGTTTAAGTGTGTGCGAGTGTGCGCGAGTGTGTATGAGTGAGTGTGTGCGAGCGATTGTGATTGTGTGTGAGTGTGCACGAGTGTGTGTACAAGTTTGTGCAAATGTGTGCATGCGAGTGTGTGCGAGTGTGTGCGAGTGCATATGAGTGAGGGTGTGCGAGTGTTTGCGAGTGTGTGTGAGTGTGTGTGAGAGTGTGAGTGAGTGTGTGGGAGTGTGTGGGAGTAAGTGTGTGTGAGTGTGTATGAGTGAGTGTGTTAGAGTGTGCGTGAGTGTGTGCGAGTGTGTTTGAGTAAGTGTGGGCAAGTGTGTATGAGTGAGTGTGTGCGACTGTGTATGAGTGAGTGTGTGCAAGTGAGTGTGTGTGAGTGTGCGTGAGTGTGTGCGAGTGTGCGTGTGAGTGTGTGCGAGTGTGTATGAGGGTGTGTGTGGGTGTGTGTGCGAGTGTGTGCGAGTGTGTGTGTGCGAGTGTGTGCGAGTGTGTGTGCGAGTGTGTGTGAGTGTGTGCGAGAGTGTGTGTGAGTGAGTGTGTGCGAGTGTTCTCGAGTGTGTCTGTACGAATGTGTGCGTACGATTGCGTGCGAGTGTGTGTGAGTGTGTGCGAGTGTGTGCGTGCGAGTGTGCGTGAGTGTGCATGAGTGTGCGAATGTGTATGAGTGTGTATGAGTGAGTGTGTGCGAGTGTGTGTGAGTGTGTGCGAGAGTGTGTGCGCATGTGAGCGAGTGTGTGCGAGTGTGTATGAGTGAGAGTGTGTGAGTGTGTGCAAGTGTGCACGAGGGTGTGTGAGTGAGTGAGTGTGTGTGTGTGAATGTGTGCGAGCGTGTGCGAGTGTGTATGAGTGAGTGTGTGCGAGTGTGTGAGTGTGAGTGAGTGAATGTGTGTGAGTGTGTATGAGTGTTTGTGAGTGTGCATGAGTGTGTGCGAGTGTGTATGAGTAAGTGTGGGCGAGTGTGTATGAGTGAGTGTGTGCGACTGTGTATGAGTGAGTGTGTGCAAGTGAGTGTGTGTGAGTGTGCGTGAGTGTGTGCGAGTGTGCGTGTGAGTGTGTGCGAGTGTGTATGAGGGTGTGTGTGGGTGTGTGTGTGAGTGTGTGCGAGTGTGTGTGTGCGAGTGTGTATGAGTGAGTGAGTGCGAGTGTGCTCGAGTGTGTGTACAAGTGTATGCAAATGTGTGCATGCGAGTGTGTGCGAGTGCGTATGAGTGCGTATGAGTGAGTGTGTGCAAATGTTTGCGAGTGTGTGTGAGTGTGTGTGAGTGAGTGTGAGGGAGTGTGTGGGAGTGTGTGGGAGTAAGTGTGTGTGAGTGTGTATGACTGAGTGTGTTAGAGTGTGCGTGAGTGTGTGCGAGTGTGTATGAGTAAGTGTGTGCGAGTGTGTATGAGTGAGTGTGTGCGACTGTGTATGAGTGAGTGTGTGCAAGTGAGTGTGTGTGAGTGTGCGTGAGTGTGTGCGAGTGAGTGTGTGTGAGTGTGCATGAGTGTGTGCGAGTGTGTGTGTGTGAGGTTGTGCGAGTGTGTGCAAGTGAGAGTGTGCGAGTGTGTGTGAGTGAGTGTGTGCGAGTGTGTATGAACCAGCGTGTGCGAGTGTGTGCTAGTGTGTGTGCGAGTGTGTATGAGTGAGTAAGTGCGAGTGTGCTCGAGTGTGTGTACAAGTGTGTGCAAATGTGTGCATGCGAGTGTGTGCGAATATGTGCGAGTGCGTATGAGTGAGTGTGTGCGAGTGTTTGCGAGTGTGTGTGAGTGTGTGTGAGTGAGTGTGAGTGAGTGTGTGTGAGTAAGTGTGTGCGAGTGTGTATGAGTGAGTGTGTGCGAGTGTGTATGAGTGAGTGTGTGCGACTGTGTATGGGTGAGTGTGTGCAAGTGAGTGTGAGTGTGCGTGAGTGTGTGCGAGTGAGTGTGTGCGAGTGTGTGTGTGAGTGTCTGTGTGGGAGTGTGTATGAGTGAGTGTGCGCGAGTGTGTGTGTGCAAGTGTGTGCGAGTGTGTGCATACGAGTGCAAGCGAGTGCATGCGATTGTGTGCGAGTGTGTGTGAGTGTGTATGAGTGAGTGTGTTTGAGTGTGTGCGAGTGTGTGCGAGTGTGCTTGAGTGTGTCTGTACGAGTGTCTGTGAGCGTGTGCGTGTGAGTGTGTGCGAGTGTGTGCGTGCGAGTGTGCGCGAGTGTGCATGAGTGTGCACGAGTGTGCGCGAGTGTGTGCGAGTGTGTGTGTATGAGTGAATGAGAATGAGTGTGTGTGTGCGAGTGTGTGCGAGTGTGCGCATGCGAGTGAGTGCGAGTGCATGTGATTGTGCGTGAGTGTGTGCGAGTGTGTGCAAGTTTGTGTGCGAGTGTGTATAAGTGAGTGTGTGTGAGTGTGCGTGAGTAAGTGTGTGTGAGTGTATGCAAGTGTGTGCAAGTGTGAGTGAGTGTGTGTGAGTGTGTATGAGTGAGTGTGTGCGAGTGTGTATGAGTGTGTATGAGTGAGTGTGTGCGAGTGTGTATGAGTGAGTGTGTGCGACAGTGTATGGGTGAGTGTGTGCAAGTGAGTGTGAGTGTGCGTGAGTGTGTGCGAGTGAGTGTGAGTGTGTGTGTGCGAGTGTATATGAGTGAGTGTGTGCGAGTGTTTGCGATTGTGTGTGAGTGTGTGTGAGTGAGTGTGAGTGATTGTGTGGGAGTGTGTGTGAGTGAGTGTGTTAGAGTGTGCGTGAGTGTGTGCGAGTGTGTATGAGTGAGTGTGTGCGAGTGTGTATGAGTGAGTGTGTGCGACTGTGTATGGGTGAGTGTGTGCAAGTGAGTGTGAGTGTGCGTGAGTGTGTGCGAGTGAGTGTGTGTGAGTGTGCGTAAGTGTGTGCGAGTGTGTGTGTGTGAGGTTGTGCGAGTGTGTGCGAGTGTGTGCGAGTGAGTGTGTGCGAGTGTGTGTGAGTGTGTGCAAATGTGCATGACTGTGTATGAGTGTGCATGTGCGATTGTGTGTTTGTGAGTGAGTGCGAGTGTGTATGAGTCAGCGTGTGCGAGTGTTTGCTAGTGTGTGTGTGCGAGTGTTTGCGAGTGTGTGCTAGTGTGTGCGAGTGTATGTGAGTGTGTGCGATGAGTGTGTGCGAGTGTGCACGAGTGTGTATGAGTGAGTGTGTGCGAGTGTGAGTGCGAGTGTGTACGAGTATTTGCGAGTGTGTATGAGTGAGTGTGTGCGAGAGTGTGCGAGTGTGTGTGATTGTGTGCGAGTGTGTGCGAGTGAGTGTGTGCGAGTGTGTATGAGTGTGTATGAGTGAGTGTGTGCGAGTGTTTGTGAGTGTGTGCGAGTGTGTGTGCGAGTGTGTATGAGTGAGTGTGTGCGAGTGTGTATGAGTGAGTGTGTGTGAGTGTGTGTGTGTGCCAGTGTGGGCGAGTGTGTGCGAGTGTGTATGAGTGTGTGTGTGAGTGTGCACGAGTGTGTGTGTGCGAGTTTGTGCGCATGTGTGTGCGAGTGACTGTGTGCGAGTGTGTATGAGTGAGTGTGTTCGAGTGTGTGAGAGTGTGTGCGAGTGTGTGTGCGAGTGTGTGTGTGCAAGTGTGTATGAGCGAGTGTGTGCGAGTGTGCGTGAGAGTGAGTGTGCGAGTTTGTGTGTGTGTGCGAGTGTGTGCGAGTGTGTGTGCGATTGTGTGCGAGTGTGTGTGTATGTGTGTGCGAGTGTGTGCGAGTGTGTGTGTGAGTGTGTGTACGAGTGTTTGTGTGCGAGTGTGTATGAGTGAGTGTGGGTGAGTGTGTGTGTGAGGTTGTGCGAATGTGTGCGAGTGACTGTGTGCGAGAGTGTATGAGTGAGTGTGTTCGAGTTTGTGAGAGTGTGCGAGTGTGTGTGAGAGTGTGTGTGTGAGAGTGTGTATGAGCGAGTGTGTGCGATTGTGTGCGAGTGTGTGTGTGTGCGAGTGTGTATGAGTGAGCGTGTGCGAGTGTGTGTGTGCAAATTTGTGCGAGTGTGTGTGCGAGTGTTCGTGTGCGAGTCTGTATGAGTGAGTGTGTGCGAGTGTGTATGATTGAGTGTGTGCGAGTCTGCATGAGTGTGTGTGTGCGATTGTGTGCCAGTGTGTGTGAGTGTGTGCAACTGTGTGTGTTTG
The DNA here is from genome assembly GCF_046119375.1 of Phyllobates terribilis. Taxonomy (NCBI): domain Eukaryota; kingdom Metazoa; phylum Chordata; class Amphibia; order Anura; family Dendrobatidae; genus Phyllobates; species Phyllobates terribilis. Next base: position 1,805,265 of record NW_027362901.1, read on the forward strand.
AGTGTGTGAGTGTGTGCCAGTGTTTGTGCGAGTGTGTGTGCGAGTGTGTGTGCGAGCGTGTGCGAGTAAATGTGTGCGAGTGTGTGTGTGTGAGAGTGTGTACGAGTGAGTGTGTGCGAGTGTGTGTGTGATTGTCTGTGTGGGAGTGTGTATGAGTGAGTGTGCGCGAGTGTGTGTGTGCGAGTGTGTGCGAGTGTGTGCATACGAGTGCATGCGAGTGCATGCGATTGTGTGCGAGTGTGTGTGAGTGTGTATGAGTGAGTGTGTTTGAGTGTGTGCGAGTGTGTGCGAGTGTGCTTGAGTGTGTCTGTACGAGTGTCTGTGAGCGTGTGAGTGTGTGCGAGTGTGTGCGTGCGAGTGTGCGCGAGTGTGCATGAGTGTGCACGAGTGTGCGCGAGTGTGTGCTAGTGTGTGTGTATGAGTGAATGAGAATGAGTGTGTGTGTGCGAGTGTGTGCGAGTGTGCGCATGCGAGTGAGTGCGAGTGCATGTGATTGTGTGTGAGTGTGTGCGAGTGTGTGCAAGTGTGTGTGCGAGTGTGTATAAGTGAGTGTGTGTGAGTGTACGTGAGTAAGTGTGTGTGAGTGTATGCGAGTGTGTGCACGTGTGAGTGAGTGTGTGTGAGTGTGTATGAGTGAGTGTGTGCGAGTGTGTATGAGTGTGTATGAGTGAGTGTGTGCGAGTGTGTATGAGTGAGTGTGTGCGACAGTGTATGGGTGAGTGTGTGCAAGTGAGTGTGAGTGTGCATGAGTGTGTGCGAGTGAGTGTGTGTGAGTGTGCGTAAGTGTGTTCAAGTGTGTGTGTGAGGTTGTGCGAGTATGTGCGAGTGTGTGCGAGTGAGTGTGTGCGAGTGTGTGTGTGTGTGCAAATGTGCATGACTGTGTATGAGTGTGCATGTGCGAGTGTGTGTTTGTGAGTGAGTGCGAGTGTGTATGAGTCAGCGTGTGCGAGTGTTTGCTAGTGTGGGTGTGCGAGTGTTTGCGAGTGTGTGCTAGTGTGTGTGTGAGTGTGTGCGAGTGTATGTGAGTGTGTGCGATGAGTGTGTGCGAGTGTGCACGAGTGTGTATGAGTGAGTGTGTGCGAGTGTGTGCGAGTGTGAGTGCGAGTGTGTACGAGTATTTGCGAGTGTGTATGAGTGAGTGTGTGCGAGAGTGTGCGAGTGTGTGTGATTGTGTGCGAGTGTGTGCGAGTGAGTGTGTGCGAGTGTGTATGAGTGTGTATGAATGAGTGTGTGCGAGTGTTTGTGAGTGTGTGCGAGTGTGTGTGCGAGTGTGTGTGCGAGAGTGTGCGAGTGTGTATGAGTGAGTGTGTGCGAGTGTGTATGAGTGAGTGTGTGTGAGTGTTTGTGTGTGCCAGTGTGGGCGAGTGTGTGCGAGTGTGCACTAGTGTGTGTGTGCGAGTGTGTGCCAGTGTGTGAGTGTGTGCGACTGTGTGTGTGCGAGTGTGTATGAGTGAGTGTGTGCGAGTGTGTGTGTGCAAATTTGTGCGAGTGTGTGTGCGAGTGTGCGTGTGCGAGTCTGTATGAATGAGTGTGTGCGAGTGTGTATGAGTGAGTGTGTGCGAATGTGCGTGAGTGTGTGTGTGCGATTGTGTGCCAGTGTGTGCGAGTGTGTGCAACTGTGTGTGTTCGAGTGTGAGAGTGTGTGCCAGTGTTTGTGCGAGTGTGTGTGTGAGCGTGTGCGAGTGAATGTGTGCGAGTGTGTGTGTGAGAGTGTGTACGAGTGAGTGTGTGCGAGTGTGTGTGTGTGAGTGTCTGTGTGGGAGTGTGTATGAGTGAGTGTGTGCGAGTGTGTTTGAGTGTGTGTGCGAGTGTGTGCGTGTGTGGGCGAGTATGTGCGTGTGTGTGCGAGTGTGTGCGAGTGTGTGGGTGTGAGTGTGTATGATTGAGTTTGTGTGAGTGTGTATGAGTGAGTGTGTGTGAGTGTGCACTAGTGTGTGTGTGCGAGTGTGTGCCAGTGTGTGTGAGTGTGTGCGACTGTGTGTGTGCGAGTGTGTATGAGTGAGCGTGTGCGAGTGTGTGTATGCAAATTTGTGCGAGTGTGTGTGCGAGTGTGCGTGTGCGAGTCTGTATGAGTGAGTGTGTGCGAGTGTGTATGATTGAGTGTGTGCGAGTGTGCATGAGTGTGTGTGTGCGATTGTGTGCCAGTGTGTGCGAGTGTGTGCAACTGTGTGTGTTCGAGTGTGTGAGTGTGTGCCAGTGTTTGTGCGAGTGTGTGTGCGAGTGTGTGTGCGAGCGTGTGCGAGTAAATGTGTGGGAGTGTGTGTGTGAGAGTGTGTACGAGTGAGTGTGTGTGAGTGTGTGTGTGAGTGTCTGTGTGGGAGAGTGTATGAGTGAGTGTGCGCGAGTGTGTGTGTGCGAGTGTGTGCGAGTGTGTGCATACAAGTGCATGCGAGTGCATGCGATTGTGTGCGAGTGTGTGTGAGTGTGTATGAGTGAGTGTGTTTGAGTGTGTGCGAGTGTGTGCGAGTGTGCTTGAGTGTGTCTGTACGAGTGTCTGTGAGCGTGTGCGTGTGAGTGTGTGCGAGTGTGTGCGTGTGAGTGTGCGCGAGTGTGCATGAGTGTGCACGAGTGTGCGCGAGTGTGTGCGAGTGTGTGTGTATGAGTGAATGAGAATGAGTGTGTGTGTGCGAGTGTGTGCGAGTGTGCACATGCGAGTGAGTGCGAGTGCATGTGATTGTGTGTGAGTGTGTGCGAGTGTGTGCAAGTGTGTGTGCGAGTGTGTATAAGTGAGTGTGTGTGAGTGTGCGTGAGTAAGTGTGCGTGAGTGTATGCGAGTGTGTGCAAGTGTGAGTGAGTGTGTGTGAGTGTGTATGAGTGAGTGTGTGCGAGTGTGTATGAGTGTGTATGGGTGAGTGTGTGCGAGTGTGTATGAGTGTGTTTGAGTGAGTGTGTGCGAGTGTGTGCGAGTGTGTGTGCGAGTGTGTGTGAGTGAGTGTGTGCGAGTGTTCTCGAGTGTGTCTGTACGAGTGTGTGCGTACGATTGCGTGCGAGTGTGTGTGAGTGTGTGCGAGTGTGTGCGTGCGAGTGTGCGTGAGTGTGCATGAGTGTGCGAATGTGTATGAGTGTGTATGAGTGAGTGTGTGCGAGTGTGTGTGAGTGTGTGCGAGAGTGTGTGCGCATGTGAGCGAGTGTGTGCGAGTGTGTATGAGTGAGTGTGTGCGAGTGTGTGCAAGTGTGCACGAGGGTGTGTGAGTGAGTGAGTGTGTGTGTGTGTGAATGTGTGCGAGTGTGTGCGAGTGTGTATGACTGAGTGTGTGTGAGTGTGTGCATGTGAGTGAGTGAATATGTGTGAGTGTGTATGAGTGTTTGTGACTGTTTTTGGGTGTGTGCGAGTGTGTGGGTGGAGTGTGTATGAGTGAGTGTGTGCGAGTGTGTGTGCGAGTGTGTGTGTGCGAGTGTGTATGAGTGAGTGTGTGTGAATGTGCGTGAGTGAGTTTGTGCGTGTGTATGTGAATGTGTGGAAGTGTGTGCGAGTGAGTGAGTGTGAGTGAGTGTGTGCGAGTGTGTTTAAGTGTGTGCGAGTGTGCGCGAGTGTGTATGAGTGAGTGTGTGTGAGCGTTTGTGATTGTGTGTGAGTGTGCACGAGTGTGTGTACAAGTGTGTGCAAATGTGTGCATGAGAGTGTGTGCGAGTGTGTGCGAGTACGTATGAGTGAGTGTGTGCGAGTGTTTGTGAGTGTGTGTGAGTGTGTGTGAGTGAGTGTGAGTGAGTGTGTGGGAGTGTGTGGGAGTAAGTGTGTGTGAGTGTGTATGAGTGAGTGTGTTAGAGTGTGCATGAGTGTGTGCGAGTGTGTATGAGTAAGTGTGGGCGAGTGTGTATGAGTGAGTGTGTGCGACTGTGTATGAGTGAGTGTGTGCAAGTGAGTGTGTGTGAGTGTGCGTGAGTGTGTGCGAGTGTGCGTGTGAGTGTGTGCGAGTGTGTATGAGGGTGTGTGTGGGTGTGTGTGCGAGTGTGTATGAGTGAGTGAGTGCGAGTGTGCTCGAGTGTGTGTACAAGTGTGTGCAAATGTGTGCATGCGAGTGTGTGCGAGTGTGTGTGTGTGAGGTTGTGCGAGTGTGTGCAAGTGAGAGTGTGCGAGTGTGTGTGAGTGAGTGCGTGCAAGAGTGTATGAGCCAGCGTGTGCGAGTGTGTGCTAGTGTGTGTGTGCGAGTGTGTATGAGTGAGTGAGTGCGAGTGTGCTCGAGTGTGTGTACAAGTGTGTGCAAATGTGTGCATGCGAGTGTGTGCGAATGTGTGCGAGTGCATATGAATGAGTGTGTGCGAGTGTTTGCGAGTGTGTGTGAGTGTGTGTGAGTGAGTGTGAATGAGTGTGTGTGAGTAAGTGTGTGTGAGTGTGTATGAGTGAGTGTGTTAGAGTGTGCGTGAGTGTGTGCGAGTGTGTATGAGTGAGTGTGTGCGAGTGTGTATGAGTGAGTGTGTGCGACTGTGTATGGGTGAGTGTGTGCAAGTGAGTGTGAGTGTGCGTGAGTGTGTGCGAGTGAGTGTGTGCGAGTGTGCGTAAGTGTGTGCGAGTGTGTGTGTGAGGTTGTGCGAGTGTGTGCGAGTGTGTGCGAGTGAGTGTGTGCGAGTGTGTGTGAGTGTGTGCAAGTGTGCATGACTGTGTATGAGTGAGCATGTGCGAGTGTGTGTTTGTGAGTGAGTGCGAGTGTGTATGAGTCAGCGTGTGCGAGTGTTTGCTAGTGTGTTTGTGCGAGTGTGTGCGAGTGTTTGCGAGTGTGTGCTAGTGTGTGTGCAAGTGTGTGCGAGTGTATGTGAGTGTGTGCGATGAGTGTGTGCGAGTGTGCATGAGTGTGTATGAGTGAGTGTGTGCGAGTGTGTGCGAGTGTGAGTGCGAGTGTGTACGAGTATTTGCGAGTGTGTATGAGTGAGTGTGTGCGAGAGTGTGCGAGTGTGTGTGAGTGTGTGCGAGTGTGTGCGAGTGAGTGTGTGCGAGTGTGTATGAGTGTGTATGAGTGAGTGTGTTCGAGTGTTTGTGAGTGTGTGCGAGTGTGTGTGCGAGTGTGTGTGTGAGAGTGTGCGAGTGAGTATGAGTGAGTGTGTATGAGTGAGTGTGTGTGAGTGTGTGTGTGTGCCAGTGTGGGCGAGTGTGTGCGAGTGTGTATGAGTGTGTGTGTGAGTGTGCACGAGTGTGTGTGTGTGAGTTTGTGCGCATGTGTGTGCGAGTGTGTGCGAGTGTGTGTGTGCGAGTGTATATGAGTGAGTGTGTGCGAGTGTTTGCGAGTGTGTGTGAGTGTGTGTGAGTGAGTGTGAGTGAGTGTGTGGGAGTGTGTGTGAGTAAGTGTGTGTGAGTGTGTATGAGTGAGTGTGTTAGAGTGTGCGTGAGTGTGTGCGAGTGTGTATGAGTGAGTGTGTGCGAGTGTGTATGAGTGAGTGTGTGCGACTGTGTATGGGTGAGTGTGTGCAAGTGAGTGTGAGTGTGCGTGAGTGTGTGCGAGTGAGTGTGTGTGAGTGTGCGTAAGTGTGTGCGAGTGTGTGTGTGTGAGGTTGTGCGAGTGTGTGCGAGTGTGTGCGAGTGAGTGTGTGCGAGTGTGTGTGAGTGTGTGCAAATGTGCATGACTGTGTATGAGTGTGCATGTGCGAGTGTGTGTTTGTGAGTGAGTGCGAGTGTGTATGAGTCAGCGTGTGCGAGTGTTTGCTAGTGTGTGTGTGCGAGTGTTTGCGAGTGTGTGCTAGTGTGTGCGAGTGTGTGCGAGTGTATGTGAGTGTGTGCGATGAGTGTGTGCGAGTGTGCACGAGTGTTTATGAGTGAGTGTGTGCGAGTGTGTGCGAGTGTGAGTGCGAGTGTGTACGAGTATTTGCGAGTGTGTATGAGTGAGTGTGTGCAAGAGTGTGCGAGTGTGTGTGATTGTGTGCGAGTGTGTGCGAGTGAGTGTGTGCGAGTGTGTATGAGTGTGTATTAGTGAGTGTGTGCGAGTGTTTGTGAGTGTGTGCGAGTGTGTGTGCGAGTGTGTGTGTGAGAGTGTGCGAGTGTGTATGAGTGTGTGTGTGCGAGTTTGTGCGCATGTGTGTGCGAGTGACTGTGTGCGAGTCTGTATGAGTGAGTGTGTTCGAGTGTGTGAGAGTGTGTGCGAGTGTGTGTGCGAGTGTGTGTGTGCGAGTGTGTATGAGCGAGTGTGTGCGAGTGTGCGTGAGAGTGAGTGTTCGAGTTTGTGTGTGTGTGTGCGAGTGTGTGCGAGTGTGTGTGCGATTGTGTGCGAGTGTGTGTGTATGTGTGTGCGAGTGTGTGCGAGTGTTTGTGTGAGTGTGTGTACGAGTGTTTGTGTGTGAGTGTGTATGAGTGAGTGTGGGTGAGTGTGTGTGTGAGGTTGTGCGAGTGTGTGCGAGTGACTGTGTGCGAGTGTGTATGAGTGAGTGTGTTCGAGTGTGTGTGAGTGTGTGCGAGTGTGTGTGAGAGTGTGTGTGTGAGAGTGTGTATGAGCGAGTGTGTGCGAGTGTGCGTGAGAGTGAGTGTGCGAGTTTGTGTGTGTGTGTGCGAGTGTGTGCGAGTGTGTGTGCGATTGTGTGCGAGTGTGTGTGTGTGCGAGTGTGTGCGAGTGTGTGTGTGAGTGTGTGTACGAGTGTTTGTGTGCGAGTGTGTATGAGTGAGTGTGTGTGAGTGTGTGCGAGTGTTTGTGAGTGTGTATGAGTGAGTGTGTGCGAGTGTGTATGAGTGAGTGTGTGCAAGAGTGTGTGAGTGTGTGCGAGTGTGTGCGAGTGTGTGTGCAAGTGTGTGTGTATGAGCGAGTGTGTGCGAGTGTGCGCGAGAGTGAGTGTGCGAGTTTGTGCGTGTGTGTCCGAGTGTGTGTGAGAGTGTGTGCGAGTATGTGCGAGTGTGTGCGAGTGTGTGTACGAGTGTGTGTGTGCAAGTGTGTATGAGTGAGTGTGTGCGAGTGTGTGTGAGTGTGTGTGCGAGTGTGTGTGTGCGAGTGTGTATGAGTGAGTGTGTGCGAGTGTGTATGAGTGAGTGTGTGCGAGTGTGTGCGAGTGTTTGTGTGCGAATGTGTGCCAGTGTGTGCGAGTGTGTGTGACTGTGTGTGTGCAAGTGTGTATGAGTGTGTGTGTGCGAGTGTGCACGAGTGTGTTTGTGTGAGTTTGTGCGATTGTGTGTGCGAGTGTGTATGAGTGAGTGTGTGCGAGTGTGTCTGAGTGAGTGTGTGCGAGTGTGCATGAGTGTGTGTGCGAGTGTGTGCCAGTGTGTGCGACTGTGTGTGTGCGACTGTGTACCAGTGTTTGAGTGTGTGCCAGTGTTTGTGCGAGTGTGTGTGCGAGTGTGTGCCAGTGTTTGAGTGTGTGCCAGTGTTTGTGCGAGTGTGTGTGCAAGTGTGTGTGAGTGTGTGCGAGTGTGTGTGCGAGTGTGTATGAGTGAGTGTGTGCGAGTGTGTGTGTGTGCGAGTGTGTGCGTGCGAGTACGTGCAAGTGTGTGAGTGTGTGCGAGTGTGTATGAGTGAGTGTGTGCGAGTGTGTGCGAGTGTGCATGAGTTAGTGTGTGCGAGTGTGTGTGTGCGGGTGTGTGTGAGAGTGTGTGTGAGTGTGTGTGCGAGTGTGTATGAGTGAGTGTGTGCGAGTGTGCTCAAGTGTGTGTGCGAGTGTGTGCATGCGAGTGCATGCGTGTGTGTACGAGTGTGTGCGAGTGTGCACGAGTGTGCATGCGTGTGAAAGAGTGTGTGCGAGAGTGTGTGCGATTGTGTATGAGTGAGTGTGTGCGAGAGTGTACGAGGGTGTGTGAGTGAGTGTGTGTGTGTGTGAATGTGTGCGAATGTTTGCGAGTGTGTGCGTGCGTGTGCGAGTGTGTATGAGTGAGTGTGTGCGTGTGACTGAGTGTGTGTGAGTGTGTGCGAGTGTGTGCGTGTGACTGAGTGTGTGTGAGTGTGTACGAGTGTTTGCGAGTGTGTGTGAGTGTGTATGAGTGAGTGTGTGCGAGTGTTTGTGTGTGCGAGTGTGTGTGAGTGTGTGCGAGTGTGCGCGAGTGTGTGTGTGCGAGTGTGTATGAGTGAGTGTGTGCGAGTGTTTGCGAGTGTGTGCGAGTGAGTGCGAGTGAGTATGTGCGAGTGAGTGCGAGTGAGTATGTGCGAGTGATTGTGTGCCATTGTGTTTGAGTAAGTGTGTGCAGGTGTGTATGAGTGAGTGTGTGCGAGTGTGTGTGAGTGTGCATGAGTGAATGTGTGAGAGTGGGTGTGAGTGTGTGCGAGTGAGTGTGAGTGAGTGCGAGTGTGTGCGAGTGTGTGTAAGTGAGTGAGTGAGTGAGAGTGTGTGCGAGTGTGTTTGAGTGTGTATGAGTGAGAGTGTGCGAGTGTGCCCGAGTGTGTGCGTGTGAGTGTATGTGTGTGTGAGTATGTGCGTGTGTGCGAGTGTGTGCAAGTGTGTGTGAGTGAGTGTGTGCGAGTGTGTGCGAGTGTGTATGAGTTAGTGTGTGCGAGTGTGTGTGTGAGAGTGTGTGCGAGTTTGTGTGTGTGAGTGTGTATGAGTGAGTGTGTGCGAGTGTGCTTGAGTGTGTGCTTGAGTGTGTGCGTGTGTGTGCGAGTGTGTGGGTGTGAGTGTGTATGATTGAGTTTGTGTGAGTGTGTATGAGTGAGTGTGTGCGAGTGTGCACTAGTGTGTGTGTGCGAGTGTGTGCCAGTGTGTGTGAGTGTGTGCGACTGTGTGTGTGCGAGTGTGTATGAGTGAGTGTGTGCGAGTGTGTGTGTGCAAATTTGTGCGAGTGTGTGTGCGAGTGTGCGTGTGCGAGTCTGTATGAATGAGTGTGTGCGAGTGTGTATGAGTGAGTTTGTGCGAGTGTGCATGAGTGTGTGTTCGAGTGTGTGAGTGTGTGCCAGTGTTTGTGCGAGTGTGTGTGCGAGTGTGTGTGCGAGCATGTGCGAGTGAATGTGTGCGAGTGTGTGTGTGTGAGAGTGTGTACGAGTGAGTGTGTGCGAGTGTGTGTGTGTGAGTGTCTGTGTGGGAGTGTGTATGAGTGAGTGTGTGCGAGTGTGTTTGAGTGTGTGTGCGAGTGTGTGCATGTGTGTGCGAGTATGTGCATGTGTGTGCTAGTGTGTGCGAGTGTGTGGGTGTGAGTGTGTATGATTGAGTTTGTGTGAGTGTGTATGAGTGAGTGTGTGTGAGTGTGTGCGACTGTGTGTGTGCGAGTGTGTATGAGTGAGCGTGTGCGAGTGTGTGTGTGCAAATTTGTGCGAGTGTGTGTGCGAGTGTGCGTGTGCGAGTCTGTATGAGTGAGTGTGTGTGAGTGTGTATGATTGAGTGTGTGCGAGTGTGCATGAGTGTGTGTGTGCGATTGTGTGCCAGTGTGTGTGAGTGTGTGCAACTGTGTGTGTTTGAGTGTGTGCCAGTGTTTGTGCGAGTGTGTGTGCGAGTGTGTGTGCGAGCATGTGTGTGTGAGAGTGTGTACGAGTGAGTGTGTGCGAGTGTGTGTGTGATTGTCTGTGTGGGAGTGTGTATGAGTGAGTGTGCGCGAGTGTGTGTGTGCGAGTGTGTGCGAGTGTGTGCATACGAGTGCATGCGAGTGCATGCGATTGTGTGCGAGTGTGTGTGAGTGTGTATGAGTGAGTGTGTTTGAGTGTGTGCGAGTGTGTGCGAGTGTGCTTGAGTGTGTCTGTACGAGTGTCTGTGAGCGTGTGAGTGTGTGCGAGTGTGTGTGCGAGTGTGTGTGTGAGAGTGTGCGAGTGTGTATGAGTGTGTGTGTGCGAGTTTGTGCGCATGTGTGTGCGAGTGACTGTGTGCGAGTCTGTATGAGTGAGTGTGTTCGAGTGTGTGAGAGTGTGTGCGAGTGTGTGTGCGAGTGTGTGTGTGCGAGTGTGTATGAGCGAGTGTGTGCGAGTGTGCGTGAGAGTGAGTGTTCGAGTTTGTGTGTGTGTGTGCGAGTGTGTGCGAGTGTGTGTGCGATTGTGTGCGAGTGTGTGTGTATGTGTGTGCGAGTGTGTGCGAGTGTTTGTGTGAGTGTGTGTACGAGTGTTTGTGTGTGAGTGTGTATGAGTGAGTGTGGGTGAGTGTGTGTGTGAGGTTGTGCGAGTGTGTGCGAGTGACTGTGTGCGAGTGTGTATGAGTGAGTGTGTTCGAGTGTGTGTGAGTGTGTGCGAGTGTGTGTGAGAGTGTGTGTGTGAGAGTGTGTATGAGCGAGTGTGTGCGAGTGTGCGTGAGAGTGAGTGTGCGAGTTTGTGTGTGTGTGTGCGAGTGTGTGCGAGTGTGTGTGCGATTGTGTGCGAGTGTGTGTGTGTGCGAGTGTGTGCGAGTGTGTGTGTGAGTGTGTGTACGAGTGTTTGTGTGCGAGTGTGTATGAGTGAGTGTGTGTGAGTGTGTGCGAGTGTTTGTGAGTGTGTATGAGTGAGTGTGTGCGAGTGTGTATGAGTGAGTGTGTGCAAGAGTGTGTGAGTGTGTGCGAGTGTGTGCGAGTGTGTGTGCAAGTGTGTGTGTATGAGCGAGTGTGTGCGAGTGTGCGCGAGAGTGAGTGTGCGAGTTTGTGCGTGTGTGTCCGAGTGTGTGTGAGAGTGTGTGCGAGTATGTGCGAGTGTGTGCGAGTGTGTGTACGAGTGTGTGTGTGCAAGTGTGTATGAGTGAGTGTGTGCGAGTGTGTGTGAGTGTGTGTGCGAGTGTGTGTGTGCGAGTGTGTATGAGTGAGTGTGTGCGAGTGTGTATGAGTGAGTGTGTGCGAGTGTGTGCGAGTGTTTGTGTGCGAATGTGTGCCAGTGTGTGCGAGTGTGTGTGACTGTGTGTGTGCAAGTGTGTATGAGTGTGTGTGTGCGAGTGTGCACGAGTGTGTTTGTGTGAGTTTGTGCGATTGTGTGTGCGAGTGTGTATGAGTGAGTGTGTGCGAGTGTGTCTGAGTGAGTGTGTGCGAGTGTGCATGAGTGTGTGTGCGAGTGTGTGCCAGTGTGTGCGACTGTGTGTGTGCGACTGTGTACCAGTGTTTGAGTGTGTGCCAGTGTTTGTGCGAGTGTGTGTGCGAGTGTGTGCCAGTGTTTGAGTGTGTGCCAGTGTTTGTGCGAGTGTGTGTGCAAGTGTGTGTGAGTGTGTGCGAGTGTGTGTGCGAGTGTGTATGAGTGAGTGTGTGCGAGTGTGTGTGTGTGCGAGTGTGTGCGTGCGAGTACGTGCAAGTGTGTGAGTGTGTGCGAGTGTGTATGAGTGAGTGTGTGCGAGTGTGTGCGAGTGTGCATGAGTTAGTGTGTGCGAGTGTGTGTGTGCGGGTGTGTGTGAGAGTGTGTGTGAGTGTGTGTGCGAGTGTGTATGAGTGAGTGTGTGCGAGTGTGCTCAAGTGTGTGTGCGAGTGTGTGCATGCGAGTGCATGCGTGTGTGTACGAGTGTGTGCGAGTGTGCACGAGTGTGCATGCGTGTGAAAGAGTGTGTGCGAGAGTGTGTGCGATTGTGTATGAGTGAGTGTGTGCGAGAGTGTACGAGGGTGTGTGAGTGAGTGTGTGTGTGTGTGAATGTGTGCGAATGTTTGCGAGTGTGTGCGTGCGTGTGCGAGTGTGTATGAGTGAGTGTGTGCGTGTGACTGAGTGTGTGTGAGTGTGTGCGAGTGTGTGCGTGTGACTGAGTGTGTGTGAGTGTGTACGAGTGTTTGCGAGTGTGTGTGAGTGTGTATGAGTGAGTGTGTGCGAGTGTTTGTGTGTGCGAGTGTGTGTGAGTGTGTGCGAGTGTGCGCGAGTGTGTGTGTGCGAGTGTGTATGAGTGAGTGTGTGCGAGTGTTTGCGAGTGTGTGCGAGTGAGTGCGAGTGAGTATGTGCGAGTGAGTGCGAGTGAGTATGTGCGAGTGATTGTGTGCCATTGTGTTTGAGTAAGTGTGTGCAGGTGTGTATGAGTGAGTGTGTGCGAGTGTGTGTGAGTGTGCATGAGTGAATGTGTGAGAGTGGGTGTGAGTGTGTGCGAGTGAGTGTGAGTGAGTGCGAGTGTGTGCGAGTGTGTGTAAGTGAGTGAGTGAGTGAGAGTGTGTGCGAGTGTGTTTGAGTGTGTATGAGTGAGAGTGTGCGAGTGTGCCCGAGTGTGTGCGTGTGAGTGTATGTGTGTGTGAGTATGTGCGTGTGTGCGAGTGTGTGCAAGTGTGTGTGAGTGAGTGTGTGCGAGTGTGTGCGAGTGTGTATGAGTTAGTGTGTGCGAGTGTGTGTGTGAGAGTGTGTGCGAGTTTGTGTGTGTGAGTGTGTATGAGTGAGTGTGTGCGAGTGTGCTTGAGTGTGTGCTTGAGTGTGTGCGTGTGTGTGCGAGTGTGTGGGTGTGAGTGTGTATGATTGAGTTTGTGTGAGTGTGTATGAGTGAGTGTGTGCGAGTGTGCACTAGTGTGTGTGTGCGAGTGTGTGCCAGTGTGTGTGAGTGTGTGCGACTGTGTGTGTGCGAGTGTGTATGAGTGAGTGTGTGCGAGTGTGTGTGTGCAAATTTGTGCGAGTGTGTGTGCGAGTGTGCGTGTGCGAGTCTGTATGAATGAGTGTGTGCGAGTGTGTATGAGTGAGTTTGTGCGAGTGTGCATGAGTGTGTGTTCGAGTGTGTGAGTGTGTGCCAGTGTTTGTGCGAGTGTGTGTGCGAGTGTGTGTGCGAGCATGTGCGAGTGAATGTGTGCGAGTGTGTGTGTGTGAGAGTGTGTACGAGTGAGTGTGTGCGAGTGTGTGTGTGTGAGTGTCTGTGTGGGAGTGTGTATGAGTGAGTGTGTGCGAGTGTGTTTGAGTGTGTGTGCGAGTGTGTGCATGTGTGTGCGAGTATGTGCATGTGTGTGCTAGTGTGTGCGAGTGTGTGGGTGTGAGTGTGTATGATTGAGTTTGTGTGAGTGTGTATGAGTGAGTGTGTGTGAGTGTGTGCGACTGTGTGTGTGCGAGTGTGTATGAGTGAGCGTGTGCGAGTGTGTGTGTGCAAATTTGTGCGAGTGTGTGTGCGAGTGTGCGTGTGCGAGTCTGTATGAGTGAGTGTGTGTGAGTGTGTATGATTGAGTGTGTGCGAGTGTGCATGAGTGTGTGTGTGCGATTGTGTGCCAGTGTGTGTGAGTGTGTGCAACTGTGTGTGTTTGAGTGTGTGCCAGTGTTTGTGCGAGTGTGTGTGCGAGTGTGTGTGCGAGCGTGTGTGTGTGAGAGTGTGTACGAGTGAGTGTGTGCGAGTGTGTGTGTGATTGTCTGTGTGGGAGTGTGTATGAGTGAGTGTGCGCGAGTGTGTGTGTGCGAGTGTGTGCGAGTGTGTGCATACGAGTGCATGCGAGTGCATGCGATTGTGTGCGAGTGTGTGTGAGTGTGTATGAGTGAGTGTGTTTGAGTGTGTGCGAGTGTGTGCGAGTGTGCTTGAGTGTGTCTGTACGAGTGTCTGTGAGCGTGTGAGTGTGTGCGAGTGTGTGTGCGAGTGTGTGTGTGAGAGTGTGCGAGTGTGTATGAGTGTGTGTGTGCGAGTTTGTGCGCATGTGTGTGCGAGTGACTGTGTGCGAGTCTGTATGAGTGAGTGTGTTCGAGTGTGTGAGAGTGTGTGCGAGTGTGTGTGCGAGTGTGTGTGTGCGAGTGTGTATGAGCGAGTGTGTGCGAGTGTGCGTGAGAGTGAGTGTTCGAGTTTGTGTGTGTGTGTGCGAGTGTGTGCGAGTGTGTGTGCGATTGTGTGCGAGTGTGTGTGTATGTGTGTGCGAGTGTGTGCGAGTGTTTGTGTGAGTGTGTGTACGAGTGTTTGTGTGTGAGTGTGTATGAGTGAGTGTGGGTGAGTGTGTGTGTGAGGTTGTGCGAGTGTGTGCGAGTGACTGTGTGCGAGTGTGTATGAGTGAGTGTGTTCGAGTGTGTGTGAGTGTGTGCGAGTGTGTGTGAGAGTGTGTGTGTGAGAGTGTGTATGAGCGAGTGTGTGCGAGTGTGCGTGAGAGTGAGTGTGCGAGTTTGTGTGTGTGTGTGCGAGTGTGTGCGAGTGTGTGTGCGATTGTGTGCGAGTGTGTGTGTGTGCGAGTGTGTGCGAGTGTGTGTGTGAGTGTGTGTACGAGTGTTTGTGTGCGAGTGTGTATGAGTGAGTGTGTGTGAGTGTGTGCGAGTGTTTGTGAGTGTGTATGAGTGAGTGTGTGCGAGTGTGTATGAGTGAGTGTGTGCAAGAGTGTGTGAGTGTGTGCGAGTGTGTGCGAGTGTGTGTGCAAGTGTGTGTGTATGAGCGAGTGTGTGCGAGTGTGCGCGAGAGTGAGTGTGCGAGTTTGTGCGTGTGTGTCCGAGTGTGTGTGAGAGTGTGTGCGAGTATGTGCGAGTGTGTGCGAGTGTGTGTACGAGTGTGTGTGTGCAAGTGTGTATGAGTGAGTGTGTGCGAGTGTGTGTGAGTGTGTGTGCGAGTGTGTGTGTGCGAGTGTGTATGAGTGAGTGTGTGCGAGTGTGTATGAGTGAGTGTGTGCGAGTGTGTGCGAGTGTTTGTGTGCGAATGTGTGCCAGTGTGTGCGAGTGTGTGTGACTGTGTGTGTGCAAGTGTGTATGAGTGTGTGTGTGCGAGTGTGCACGAGTGTGTTTGTGTGAGTTTGTGCGATTGTGTGTGCGAGTGTGTATGAGTGAGTGTGTGCGAGTGTGTCTGAGTGAGTGTGTGCGAGTGTGCATGAGTGTGTGTGCGAGTGTGTGCCAGTGTGTGCGACTGTGTGTGTGCGACTGTGTACCAGTGTTTGAGTGTGTGCCAGTGTTTGTGCGAGTGTGTGTGCGAGTGTGTGCCAGTGTTTGAGTGTGTGCCAGTGTTTGTGCGAGTGTGTGTGCAAGTGTGTGTGAGTGTGTGCGAGTGTGTGTGCGAGTGTGTATGAGTGAGTGTGTGCGAGTGTGTGTGTGTGCGAGTGTGTGCGTGCGAGTACGTGCAAGTGTGTGAGTGTGTGCGAGTGTGTATGAGTGAGTGTGTGCGAGTGTGTGCGAGTGTGCATGAGTTAGTGTGTGCGAGTGTGTGTGTGCGGGTGTGTGTGAGAGTGTGTGTGAGTGTGTGTGCGAGTGTGTATGAGTGAGTGTGTGCGAGTGTGCTCAAGTGTGTGTGCGAGTGTGTGCATGCGAGTGCATGCGTGTGTGTACGAGTGTGTGCGAGTGTGCACGAGTGTGCATGCGTGTGAAAGAGTGTGTGCGAGAGTGTGTGCGATTGTGTATGAGTGAGTGTGTGCGAGAGTGTACGAGGGTGTGTGAGTGAGTGTGTGTGTGTGTGAATGTGTGCGAATGTTTGCGAGTGTGTGCGTGCGTGTGCGAGTGTGTATGAGTGAGTGTGTGCGTGTGACTGAGTGTGTGTGAGTGTGTGCGAGTGTGTGCGTGTGACTGAGTGTGTGTGAGTGTGTACGAGTGTTTGCGAGTGTGTGTGAGTGTGTATGAGTGAGTGTGTGCGAGTGTTTGTGTGTGCGAGTGTGTGTGAGTGTGTGCGAGTGTGCGCGAGTGTGTGTGTGCGAGTGTGTATGAGTGAGTGTGTGCGAGTGTTTGCGAGTGTGTGCGAGTGAGTGCGAGTGAGTATGTGCGAGTGAGTGCGAGTGAGTATGTGCGAGTGATTGTGTGCCATTGTGTTTGAGTAAGTGTGTGCAGGTGTGTATGAGTGAGTGTGTGCGAGTGTGTGTGAGTGTGCATGAGTGAATGTGTGAGAGTGGGTGTGAGTGTGTGCGAGTGAGTGTGAGTGAGTGCGAGTGTGTGCGAGTGTGTGTAAGTGAGTGAGTGAGTGAGAGTGTGTGCGAGTGTGTTTGAGTGTGTATGAGTGAGAGTGTGCGAGTGTGCCCGAGTGTGTGCGTGTGAGTGTATGTGTGTGTGAGTATGTGCGTGTGTGCGAGTGTGTGCAAGTGTGTGTGAGTGAGTGTGTGCGAGTGTGTGCGAGTGTGTATGAGTTAGTGTGTGCGAGTGTGTGTGTGAGAGTGTGTGCGAGTTTGTGTGTGTGAGTGTGTATGAGTGAGTGTGTGCGAGTGTGCTTGAGTGTGTGCTTGAGTGTGTGCGTGTGTGTGCGAGTGTGTGGGTGTGAGTGTGTATGATTGAGTTTGTGTGAGTGTGTATGAGTGAGTGTGTGCGAGTGTGCACTAGTGTGTGTGTGCGAGTGTGTGCCAGTGTGTGTGAGTGTGTGCGACTGTGTGTGTGCGAGTGTGTATGAGTGAGTGTGTGCGAGTGTGTGTGTGCAAATTTGTGCGAGTGTGTGTGCGAGTGTGCGTGTGCGAGTCTGTATGAATGAGTGTGTGCGAGTGTGTATGAGTGAGTTTGTGCGAGTGTGCATGAGTGTGTGTTCGAGTGTGTGAGTGTGTGCCAGTGTTTGTGCGAGTGTGTGTGCGAGTGTGTGTGCGAGCATGTGCGAGTGAATGTGTGCGAGTGTGTGTGTGTGAGAGTGTGTACGAGTGAGTGTGTGCGAGTGTGTGTGTGTGAGTGTCTGTGTGGGAGTGTGTATGAGTGAGTGTGTGCGAGTGTGTTTGAGTGTGTGTGCGAGTGTGTGCATGTGTGTGCGAGTATGTGCATGTGTGTGCTAGTGTGTGCGAGTGTGTGGGTGTGAGTGTGTATGATTGAGTTTGTGTGAGTGTGTATGAGTGAGTGTGTGTGAGTGTGTGCGACTGTGTGTGTGCGAGTGTGTATGAGTGAGCGTGTGCGAGTGTGTGTGTGCAAATTTGTGCGAGTGTGTGTGCGAGTGTGCGTGTGCGAGTCTGTATGAGTGAGTGTGTGTGAGTGTGTATGATTGAGTGTGTGCGAGTGTGCATGAGTGTGTGTGTGCGATTGTGTGCCAGTGTGTGTGAGTGTGTGCAACTGTGTGTGTTTGAGTGTGTGCCAGTGTTTGTGCGAGTGTGTGTGCGAGTGTGTGTGCGAGCGTGTGTGTGTGAGAGTGTGTACGAGTGAGTGTGTGCGAGTGTGTGTGTGATTGTCTGTGTGGGAGTGTGTATGAGTGAGTGTGCGCGAGTGTGTGTGTGCGAGTGTGTGCGAGTGTGTGCATACGAGTGCATGCGAGTGCATGCGATTGTGTGCGAGTGTGTGTGAGTGTGTATGAGTGAGTGTGTTTGAGTGTGTGCGAGTGTGTGCGAGTGTGCTTGAGTGTGTCTGTACGAGTGTCTGTGAGCGTGTGAGTGTGTGCGAGTGTGTGCGTGCGAGTGTGCGCGAGTGTGCATGAGTGTGCACGAGTGTGCGCGAGTGTGTGCGAGTGTGTGTGTATGAGTGAATGAGAATGAGTGTGTGTGTGCGAGTGTGTGCGAGTGTGCGCATGCGAGTGAGTGCGAGTGCATGTGATTGTGTGTGAGTGTGTGCGAGTGTGTGCAAGTGTGTGTGCGAGTGTGTATAAGTGAGTGTGTGTGAGTGTACGTGAGTAAGTGTGTGTGAGTGTATGCGAGTGTGTGCAAGTGTGAGTGAGTGTGTGTGAGTGTGTATGAGTGAGTGTGTGCGAGTGTGTATGAGTGTGTATGAGTGAGTGTGTGCGAGTGTGTATGAGTGAGTGTGTGCGACAGTGTATGGGTGAGTGTGTGCAAGTGAGTGTGAGTGTGCATGAGTGTGTGCGAGTGAGTGTGTGTGAGTGTGCGTAAGTGTGTTCAAGTGTGTGTGTGAGGTTGTGCGAGTATGTGCGAGTGTGTGCGAGTGAGTGTGTGCGAGTGTGTGTGTGTGTGCAAATGTGCATGACTGTGTATGAGTGTGCATGTGCGAGTGTGTGTTTGTGAGTGAGTGCGAGTGTGTATGAGTCAGCGTGTGCGAGTGTTTGCTAGTGTGGGTGTGCGAGTGTTTGCGAGTGTGTGCTAGTGTGTGTGTGAGTGTGTGCGAGTGTATGTGAGTGTGTGCGATGAGTGTGTGCGAGTGTGCACGAGTGTGTATGAGTGAGTGTGTGCGAGTGTGTGCGAGTGTGAGTGCGAGTGTGTACGAGTATTTGCGAGTGTGTATGAGTGAGTGTGTGCGAGAGTGTGCGAGTGTGTGTGATTGTGTGCGAGTGTGTGCGAGTGAGTGTGTGCGAGTGTGTATGAGTGTGTATGAGTGAGTGTGTGCGAGTGTTTGTGAGTGTGTGCGAGTGTGTGTGCGAGTGTGTGTGCGAGAGTGTGCGAGTGTGTATGAGTGAGTGTGTGCGAGTGTGTATGAGTGAGTGTGTGTGAGTGTTTGTGTGTGCCAGTGTGGGCGAGTGTGTGCGAGTGTGCACTAGTGTGTGTGTGCGAGTGTGTGCCAGTGTGTGAGTGTGTGCGACTGTGTGTGTGCGAGTGTGTATGAGTGAGTGTGTGCGAGTGTGTGTGTGCAAATTTGTGCGAGTGTGTGTGCGAGTGTGCGAGTCTGTATGAATGAGTGTGTGCGAGTGTGTATGAGTGAGTGTGTGCGAATGTGCGTGAGTGTGTGTGTGCGATTGTGTGCCAGTGTGTGCGAGTGTGTGCAACTGTGTGTGTTCGAGTGTGTGAGTGTGTGCCAGTGTTTGTGCGAGTGCGAGTGTGTGTGCGAGCGTGTGCGAGTGAATGTGTGCGAGTGTGTGTGTGAGAGTGTGTACGAGTGAGTGTGTGCGAGTGTGTGTGTGTGAGTGTCTGTGTGGGAGTGTGTATGAGTGAGTGTGTGCGAGTGTGTTTGAGTGTGTGTGCGAGTGTGTGCGTGTGTGGGCGAGTATGTGCGTGTGTGTGCGAGTGTGTGCGAGTGTGTGGGTGTGAGTGTGTATGATTGAGTTTGTGTGAGTGTATATGAGTGAGTGTGTGTGAGTGTGCACTAGTGTGTGTGTGCGAGTGTGTGCCAGTGTGTGTGAGTGTGTGCGACTGTGTGTGTGCGAGTGTGTATGAGTGAGCGTGTGCGAGTGTGTGTATGCAAATTTGTGCGAGTGTGTGTGCGAGTGTGCGTGTGCGAGTCTGTATGAGTGAGTGTGTGCGAGTGTGTATGATTGAGTGTGTGCGAGTGTGCATGAGTGTGTGTGTGCGATTGTGTGCCAGTGTGTGCGAGTGTGTGCAACTGTGTGTGTTCGAGTGTGTGAGTGTGTGCCAGTGTTTGTGCGAGTGTGTGTGCGAGTGTGTGTGCGAGCGTGTGCGAGTAAATGTGTGGGAGTGTGTGTGTGAGAGTGTGTACGAGTGAGTGTGTGTGAGTGTGTGTGTGAGTGTCTGTGTGGGAGAGTGTATGAGTGAGTGTGCGCGAGTGTGTGTGTGCGAGTGTGTGCGAGTGTGTGCATACAAGTGCATGCGAGTGCATGCGATTGTGTGCGAGTGTGTGTGAGTGTGTATGAGTGAGTGTGTTTGAGTGTGTGCGAGTGTGTGCGAGTGTGCTTGAGTGTGTCTGTACGAGTGTCCGTGAGCGTGTGCGTGTGAGTGTGTGCGAGTGTGTGCGTGTGAGTGTGCGCGAGTGTGCATGAGTGTGCACGAGTGTGCGCGAGTGTGTGCGAGTGTGTGTGTATGAGTGTGTGTGTGCGAGTGTGCGCATGCGAGTGAGTGCGAGTGCATGTGATTGTGTGTGAGTGTGTGCGAGTGTGTGCAAGTGTGTGTGCGAGTGTGTATAAGTGAGTGTGTGTGAGTGTGCGTGAGTAAGTGTGTGTGAGTGTATGCGAGTGTGTGCAAGTGTGAGTGAGTGTGTGTGAGTGTGTATGAGTGAGTGTGTGTGAGTGTGTATGAGTGTGTATGAGTGAGTGTGTGCGAGTGTGTATGAGTGAGTGTGTGCGACAGTGTATGGGTGAGTGTGTGCAAGTGAGTGTGAGTGTGTGCGAGTGTGTGTGAGAGTGTGTGTGTGAGAGTGTGTATGAGCGAGTGTGTGCGAGTGTGCGTGAGAGTGAGTGTGCGAGTTTGTGTGTGTGTGTGTGCGAGTGTGTGCGAGTGTGTGTGCGATTGTGTGCGAGTGTGTGTGTGTGCGAGTGTGTGTGTGAGTGTGTGTACGAGTGTTTGTGTGCGAGTGTGTATGAGTGAGTGTGTGTGAGTGTGTGCGAGTGTTTGTGAGTGTGTATGAGTGAGTGTGTGCGAGTGTGTATGAGTGAGTGTGTGCGAGAGTGTGTGCGAGTGTGTGCGAGTGTGTGTGCAAGTGTGTGTGTATGAGCGAGTGTGTGCGAGTGTGCGCGAGAGTGAGTGTGCGAGTTTGTGCGTGTGTGTCCGAGTGTGTGTGAGAGTGTGTGCGAGTGTGTGTGCGAGTGTGTGTACGAGTGTGTGTGTGCAAGTGTGTATGAGTGAGTGTGTGCGAGTGTGTGTGAGTGTGTGTGCGAGTGTGTGTGTGCGAGTGTGTATGAGTGAGTGTGTGCGAGTGTGTATGAGTGAGTGTGTGCGAGTGTGTGCGAGTGTTTGTGTGCGAATGTGTGCCAGTGTGTGCGAGTGTGTGTGACTGTGTGTGTGCAAGTGTGTATGAGTGTGTGTGTGCGAGTGTGCACGAGTGTGTTTGTGTGAGTTTGTGCGATTGTGTGTGCGAGTGTGTATGAGTGAGTGTGTGCGAGTGTGTCTGAGTGAGTGTGTGCGAGTGTGCATGAGTGTGTGTGCGAGTGTGTGCCAGTGTGTGCGACTGTGTGTGTGCGACTGTGTGCCAGTGTTTGAGTGTGTGCCAGTGTTTGTGCGAGTGTGTGTGCGAGTGTGTGCCAGTGTTTGAGTGTGTGCCAGTGTTTGTGCGAGTGTGTGTGCAAGTGTGTGTGAGTGTGTGCGAGTGTGTGTGCGAGTGTGTATGAGTGAGTGTGTGCGAGTGTGTGTGTGTGCGAGTGTGTGCGTGCGAGTACGTGCAAGTGTGTGAGTGTGTGCGAGTGTGTATGAGTGAGTGTGTGCGAGTGTGTGTGAGTGTGCATGAGTTAGTGTGTGCGAGTGTGTGTGTGCGGGTGTGTGTGAGAGTGTGTGTGAGTGTGTGTGCGAGTGTGTATGAGTGAGTGTGTGCGAGTGTGCTCAAGTGTGTGTGCGAGTGTGTGCATGCGAGTGCATGCGTGTGTGTACGAGTGTGTGCGAGTGTGCACGAGTGTGCATGAGTGTGAAAGAGTGTGTGCGAGAGTGTGTGCGATTGTGTATGAGTGAGTGTGTGCGAGAGTGTACGAGGGTGTGTGAGTGAGTGTGTGTGTGTGTGAATGTGTGCGAATGTTTGCGAGTGTGTGCGTGCGTGTGCGAGTGTGTATGAGTGAGTGTGTGCGTGTGACTGAGTGTGTGTGAGTGTGTGCGAGTGTGTGCGTGTGACTGAGTGTGTGTGAGTGTGTACGAGTGTTTGCGAGTGTGTGTGAGTGTGTATGAGTGAGTGTGTGCGAGTGTTTGTGTGTGCGAGTGTGTGTGAGTGTGTGCGAGTGTGCGCGAGTGTGTGTGTGCGAGTGTGTATGAGTGAGTGTGTGCGAGTGTTTGCGAGTGTGTGCGAGTGAGTGCGAGTGAGTATGTGCGAGTGAGTGCGAGTGAGTATGTGCGAGTGATTGTGTGCCATTGTGTTTGAGTAAGTGTGTGCAGGTGTGTATGAGTGAGTGTGTGCGAGTGTGGGTGAGTGTGCATGAGTGAATGTGTGAGAGTGGGTGTGAGTGTGTGCGAGTGAGTGTGAGTGAGTGCGAGTGTGTGCGAGTGTGTGTAAGTGAGTGAGTGAGTGAGAGTGTGTGCGAGTGTGTTTGAGTGTGTATGAGTGAGAGTGTGCGAGTGTGCCTGAGTGTGTGCGTGTGAGTGTATGTGTGTGTGAGTATGTGCGTGTGTGCGAGTGTGTGCAAGTGTGTGTGAGTGAGTGTGTGCGAGTGTGTGCGAGTGTGTATGAGTTAGTGTGTGCGAGTGTGTGTGTGAGAGTGTGTGCGAGTTTGTGTGTGTGAGTGTGTATGAGTGAGTGTGTGCGAGTGTGCTTGAGTGTGTGCTTGAGTGTGTGCGTGTGTGTGCGAGTGTGTGGGTGTGAGTGTGTATGATTGAGTTTGTGTGAGTGTGTATGAGTGAGTGTGTGCGAGTGTGCACTAGTGTGTGTGTGCGAGTGTGTGCCAGTGTGTGTGAGTGTGTGCGACTGTGTGTGTGCGAGTGTGTATGAGTGAGTGTGTGCGAGTGTGTGTGTGCAAATTTGTGCGAGTGTGTGTGCGAGTGTGCGTGTGCGAGTCTGTATGAATGAGTGTGTGCGAGTGTGTATGAGTGAGTTTGTGCGAGTGTGCATGAGTGTGTGTTCGAGTGTGTGAGTGTGTGCCAGTGTTTGTGCGAGTGTGTGTGCGAGTGTGTGTGCGAGCATGTGCGAGTGAATGTGTGCGAGTGTGTGTGTGTGAGAGTGTGTACGAGTGAGTGTGTGCGAGTGTGTGTGTGTGAGTGTCTGTGTGGGAGTGTGTATGAGTGAGTGTGTGCGAGTGTGTTTGAGTGTGTGTGCGAGTGTGTGCATGTGTGTGCGAGTATGTGCATGTGTGTGCTAGTGTGTGCGAGTGTGTGGGTGTGAGTGTGTATGATTGAGTTTGTGTGAGTGTGTATGAGTGAGTGTGTGTGAGTGTGCACTAGTGTGTGTGTGCGAGTGTGTGCCAGTGTGTGTGAGTGTGTGCGACTGTGTGTGTGCGAGTGTGTATGAGTGAGCGTGTGCGAGTGTGTGTGTGCAAATTTGTGCGAGTGTGTGTGCGAGTGTGCGTGTGCGAGTCTGTATGAGTGAGTGTGTGTGAGTGTGTATGATTGAGTGTGTGCGAGTGTGCATGAGTGTGTGTGTGCGATTGTGTGCCAGTGTGTGTGAGTGTGTGCAACTGTGTGTGTTTGAGTGTGTGCCAGTGTTTGTGCGAGTGTGTGTGCGAGTGTGTGTGCGAGCGTGTGCGAGTAAATGTGTGCGAGTGTGTGTGTGTGAGAGTGTGTACGAGTGAGTGTGTGCGAGTGTGTGTGTGATTGTCTGTGTGGGAGTGTGTATGAGTGAGTGTGCGCGAGTGTGTGTGTGCGAGTGTGTGCGAGTGTGTGCATACGAGTGCATGCGAGTGCATGCGATTGTGTGCGAGTGTGTGTGAGTGTGTATGAGTGAGTGTGTTTGAGTGTGTGCGAGTGTGTGCGAGTGTGCTTGAGTGTGTCTGTACGAGTGTCTGTGAGCGTGTGAGTGTGTGCGAGTGTGTGCGTGCGAGTGTGCGCGAGTGTGCATGAGTGTGCACGAGTGTGCGCGAGTGTGTGCGAGTGTGTGTGTATGAGTGAATGAGAATGAGTGTGTGTGTGCGAGTGTGTGCGAGTGTGCGCATGCGAGTGAGTGCGAGTGCATGTGATTGTGTGTGAGTGTGTGCGAGTGTGTGCAAGTGTGTGTGCGAGTGTGTATAAGTGAGTGTGTGTGAGTGTACGTGAGTAAGTGTGTGTGAGTGTATGCGAGTGTGTGCAAGTGTGAGTGAGTGTGTGTGAGTGTGTATGAGTGAGTGTGTGCGAGTGTGTATGAGTGTGTATGAGTGAGTGTGTGCGAGTGTGTATGAGTGAGTGTGTGCGACAGTGTATGGGTGAGTGTGTGCAAGTGAGTGTGAGTGTGCATGAGTGTGTGCGAGTGAGTGTGTGTGAGTGTGCGTAAGTGTGTTCAAGTGTGTGTGTGAGGTTGTGCGAGTATGTGCGAGTGTGTGCGAGTGAGTGTGTGCGAGTGTGTGTGTGTGTGCAAATGTGCATGACTGTGTATGAGTGTGCATGTGCGAGTGTGTGTTTGTGAGTGAGTGCGAGTGTGTATGAGTCAGCGTGTGCGAGTGTTTGCTAGTGTGGGTGTGCGAGTGTTTGCGAGTGTGTGCTAGTGTGTGTGTGAGTGTGTGCGAGTGTATGTGAGTGTGTGCGATGAGTGTGTGCGAGTGTGCACGAGTGTGTATGAGTGAGTGTGTGCGAGTGTGTGCGAGTGTGAGTGCGAGTGTGTACGAGTATTTGCAAGTGTGTATGAGTGAGTGTGTGCGAGAGTGTGCGAGTGTGTGTGATTGTGTGCGAGTGTGTGCGAGTGAGTGTGTGCGAGTGTGTATGAGTGTGTATGAGTGAGTGTGTGCGAGTGTTTGTGAGTGTGTGCGAGTGTGTGTGCGAGTGTGTGTGCGAGAGTGTGCGAGTGTGTATGAGTGAGTGTGTGCGAGTGTGTATGAGTGAGTGTGTGTGAGTGTTTGTGTGTGCCAGTGTGGGCGAGTGTGTGCGAGTGTGCACTAGTGTGTGTGTGCGAGTGTGTGCCAGTGTGTGAGTGTGTGCGACTGTGTGTGTGCGAGTGTGTATGAGTGAGTGTGTGCGAGTGTGTGTGTGCAAATTTGTGCGAGTGTGTGTGCGAGTGTGCGTGTGCGAGTCTGTATGAATGAGTGTGTGCGAGTGTGTATGAGTGAGTGTGTGCGAATGTGCGTGAGTGTGTGTGTGCGATTGTGTGCCAGTGTGTGCGAGTGTGTGCAACTGTGTGTGTTCGAGTGTGTGAGTGTGTGCCAGTGTTTGTGCGAGTGCGAGTGTGTGTGCGAGCGTGTGCGAGTGAATGTGTGCGAGTGTGTGTGTGAGAGTGTGTACGAGTGAGTGTGTGCGAGTGTGTGTGTGTGAGTGTCTGTGTGGGAGTGTGTATCAGTGAGTGTGTGCGAGTGTGTTTGAGTGTGTGTGCGAGTGTGTGCGTGTGTGTGCGAGTATGTGCGTGTGTGTGCGAGTGTGTGCGAGTGTGTGGGTGTGAGTGTGTATGATTGAGTTTGTGTGAGTGTATATGAGTGAGTGTGTGTGAGTGTGCACTAGTGTGTGTGTGCGAGTGTGTGCCAGTGTGTGTGAGTGTGTGCGACTGTGTGTGTGCGAGTGTGTAAGAGTGAGCGTGTGCGAGTGTGTGTATGCAAATTTGTGCGAGTGTGTGTGCGAGTGTGCGTGTGCGAGTCTGTATGAGTGAGTGTGTGCGAGTGTGTATGATTGAGTGTGTGCGAGTGTGCATGAGTGTGTGTGTGCGATTGTGTGCCAGTGTGTGCGAGTGTGTGCAACTGTGTGTGTTCGAGTGTGTGAGTGTGTGCCAGTGTTTGTGCGAGTGTGTGTGCGAGTGTGTGTGCGAGCGTGTGCGAGTAAATGTGTGGGAGTGTGTGTGTGAGAGTGTGTACGAGTGAGTGTGTGTGAGTGTGTGTGTGAGTGTCTGTGTGGGAGAGTGTATGAGTGAGTGTGCGCGAGTGTGTGTGTGCGAGTGTGTGCGAGTGTGTGCATACAAGTGCATGCGAGTGCATGCGATTGTGTGCGAGTGTGTGTGAGTGTGTATGAGTGAGTGTGTTTGAGTGTGTGCGAGTGTGTGCGAGTGTGCTTGAGTGTGTCTGTACGAGTGTCCGTAAGCGTGTGCGTGTGAGTGTGTGCGAGTGTGTGCGTGTGAGTGTGCGCGAGTGTGCATGAGTGTGCACGAGTGTGCGCGAGTGTGTGCGAGTGTGTGTGTATGAGTGTGTGTGTGCGAGTGTGCGCATGCGAGTGAGTGCGAGTGCATGTGATTGTGTGTGAGTGTGTGCGAGTGTGTGCAAGTGTGTGTGCGAGTGTGTATAAGTGAGTGTGTGTGAGTGTGCGTGAGTAAGTGTGTGTGAGTGTATGCGAGTGTGTGCAAGTGTGAGTGAGTGTGTGTGAGTGTGTATGAGTGAGTGTGTGTGAGTGTGTATGAGTGTGTATGAGTGAGTGTGTGCGAGTGTGTATGAGTGAGTGTGTGCGACAGTGTATGGGTGAGTGTGTGCAAGTGAGTGTGAGTGTGTGCGAGTGTGTGTGAGAGTGTGTGTGTGAGAGTGTGTATGAGCGAGTGTGTGCGAGTGTGCGTGAGAGTGAGTGTGCGAGTTTGTGTGTGTGTGTGTGCGAGTGTGTGCGAGTGTGTGTGCGATTGTGTGCGAGTGTGTGTGTGTGCGAGTGTGTGTGTGAGTGTGTGTACGAGTGTTTGTGTGCGAGTGTGTATGAGTGAGTGTGTGTGAGTGTGTGCGAGTGTTTGTGAGTGTGTATGAGTGAGTGTGTGCGAGTGTGTATGAGTGAGTGTGTGCGAGAGTGTGTGCGAGTGTGTGCGAGTGTGTGTGCAAGTGTGTGTGTATGAGCGAGTGTGTGCGAGTGTGCGCGAGAGTGAGTGTGCGAGTTTGTGCGTGTGTGTCCGAGTGTGTGTGAGAGTGTGTGCGAGTGTGTGTGCGAGTGTGTGTACGAGTGTGTGTGTGCAAGTGTGTATGAGTGAGTGTGTGCGAGTGTGTGTGAGTGTGTGTGCGAGTGTGTGTGTGTGAGTGTGTATGAGTGAGTGTGTGCGAGTGTGTATGAGTGAGTGTGTGCGAGTGTGTGCGAGTGTTTGTGTGCGAATGTGTGCCAGTGTGTGCGAGTGTGTGTGACTGTGTGTGTGCAAGTGTGTATGAGTGTGTGTGTGCGAGTGTGCACGAGTGTGTTTGTGTGAGTTTGTGCGATTGTGTGTGCGAGTGTGTATGAGTGAGTGTGTGCGAGTGTGTCTGAGTGAGTGTGTGCGAGTGTGCATGAGTGTGTGTGCGAGTGTGTGCCAGTGTGTGCGACTGTGTGTGTGCGACTGTGTGCCAGTGTTTGAGTGTGTGCCAGTGTTTGTGCGAGTGTGTGTGCGAGTGTGTGCCAGTGTTTGAGTGTGTGCCAGTGTT
The DNA here is from genome assembly GCF_046119375.1 of Phyllobates terribilis. Classification (NCBI taxonomy): domain Eukaryota; kingdom Metazoa; phylum Chordata; class Amphibia; order Anura; family Dendrobatidae; genus Phyllobates; species Phyllobates terribilis. The sequence continues at coordinate 1,831,473 of NW_027362901.1, forward strand.
TGTGCGAGTGTGTGTGCAAGTGTGTGTGAGTGTGTGCGAGTGTGTGTGCGAGTGTGTATGAGTGAGTGTGTGCGAGTGTGTGTGTGTGTGAGTGTGTGCGTGCGAGTACGTGCAAGTGTGTGAGTGTGTGCGAGTGTGTATGAGTGAGTGTGTGCGAGTGTGTGCGAGTGTGCATGAGTTAGTGTGTGCGAGTGTGTGTGTGCGGGTGTGTGTGAGAGTGTGTGTGAGTGTGTGTGCGAGTGTGTATGAGTGAGTGTGTGCGAGTGTGCTCAAGTGTGTGCGAGTGTGTGCATGCGAGTGCATGCGTGTGTGTACGAGTGTGTGCGAGTGTGCACGAGTGTGCATGAGTGTGAAAGAGTGTGTGCGAGAGTGTGTGCGATTGTGTATGAGTGAGTGTGTGCGAGAGTGTACGAGGGTGTGTGAGTGAGTGTGTGTGTGTGTGAATGTGTGCGAATGTTTGCGAGTGTGTGCGTGCGTGTGCGAGTGTGTATGAGTGAGTGTGTGCGTGTGACTGAGTGTGTGTGAGTGTGTGCGAGTGTGTGCGTGTGACTGAGTGTGTGTGAGTGTGTACGAGTGTTTGCGAGTGTGTGTGAGTGTGTATGAGTGAGTGTGTGCGAGTGTTTGTGTGTGCGAGTGTGTGTGAGTGTGTGCGAGTGTGCGCGAGTGTGTGTGTGCGAGTGTGTATGAGTGAGTGTGTGCGAGTGTTTGCGAGTGTGTGCGAGTGAGTGCGAGTGAGTATGTGCGAGTGAGTGCGAGTGAGTATGTGCGAGTGATTGTGTGCCATTGTGTTTGAGTAAGTGTGTGCAGGTGTGTATGAGTGAGTGTGTGCGAGTGTGGGTGAGTGTGCATGAGTGAATGTGTGAGAGTGGGTGTGAGTGTGTGCGAGTGAGTGTGAGTGAGTGCGAGTGTGTGCGAGTGTGTGTAAGTGAGTGAGTGAGTGAGAGTGTGTGCGAGTGTGTTTGAGTGTGTATGAGTGAGAGTGTGCGAGTGTGCCTGAGTGTGTGCGTGTGAGTGTATGTGTGTGTGAGTATGTGCGTGTGTGCGAGTGTGTGCAAGTGTGTGTGAGTGAGTGTGTGCGAGTGTGTGCGAGTGTGTATGAGTTAGTGTGTGCGAGTGTGTGTGTGAGAGTGTGTGCGAGTTTGTGTGTGTGAGTGTGTATGAGTGAGTGTGTGCGAGTGTGCTTGAGTGTGTGCTTGAGTGTGTGCGTGTGTGTGCGAGTGTGTGGGTGTGAGTGTGTATGATTGAGTTTGTGTGAGTGTGTATGAGTGAGTGTGTGCGAGTGTGCACTAGTGTGTGTGTGCGAGTGTGTGCCAGTGTGTGTGAGTGTGTGCGACTGTGTGTGTGCGAGTGTGTATGAGTGAGTGTGTGCGAGTGTGTGTGTGCAAATTTGTGCGAGTGTGTGTGCGAGTGTGCGTGTGCGAGTCTGTATGAATGAGTGTGTGCGAGTGTGTATGAGTGAGTGTGTGCGAGTGTGCATGAGTGTGTGTTCGAGTGTGTGAGTGTGTGCCAGTGTTTGTGCGAGTGTGTGTGCGAGTGTGTGTGCGAGCATGTGCGAGTGAATGTGTGCGAGTGTGTGTGTGTGAGAGTGTGTACGAGTGAGTGTGTGCGAGTGTGTGTGTGTGAGTGTCTGTGTGGGAGTGTGTATGAGTGAGTGTGTGCGAGTGTGTTTGAGTGTGTGTGCGAGTGTGTGCATGTGTGTGCGAGTATGTGCGTGTGTGTGCTAGTGTGTGCGAGTGTGTGGGTGTGAGTGTGTATGATTGAGTTTGTGTGAGTGTGTATGAGTGAGTGTGTGTGAGTGTGCACTAGTGTGTGTGTGCGAGTGTGTGCCAGTGTGTGTGAGTGTGTGCGACTGTGTGTGTGCGAGTGTGTATGAGTGAGCGTGTGCGAGTGTGTGTGTGCAAATTTGTGCGAGTGTGTGTGCGAGTGTGCGAGTCTGTATGAGTGAGTGTGTGCGAGTGTGTATGATTGAGTGTGTGCGAGTGTGCATGAGTGTGTGTGTGCGATTGTGTGCCAGTGTGTGTGAGTGTGTGCAACTGTGTGTGTTTGAGTGTGTGAGTGTGTGCCAGTGTTTGTGCGAGTGTGTGTGCGAGTGTGTGTGCGAGCGTGTGCGAGTAAATGTGTGCGAGTGTGTGTGTGTGAGAGTGTGTACGAGTGAGTGTGTGCGAGTGTGTGTGTGATTGTCTGTGTGGGAGTGTGTATGAGTGAGTGTGCGCGAGTGTGTGTGTGCGAGTGTGTGCGAGTGTGTGCATACGAGTGCATGCGAGTGCATGCGATTGTGTGCGAGTGTGTGTGAGTGTGTATGAGTGAGTGTGTTTGAGTGTGTGCGAGTGTGTGCGAGTGTGCTTGAGTGTGTCTGTACGAGTGTCTGTGAGCATGTGAGTGTGTGCGAGTGTGTGCGTGCGAGTGTGCGCGAGTGTGCATGAGTGTGCACGAGTGTGCGCGAGTGTGTGCGAGTGTGTGTGTATGAGTGAATGAGAATGAGTGTGTGTGTGCGAGTGTGTGCGAGTGTGCGCATGCGAGTGAGTGCGAGTGCATGTGATTGTGTGTGAGTGTGTGCGAGTGTGTGCAAGTGTGTGTGCGAGTGTGTATAAGTGAGTGTGTGTGAGTGTATGTGAGTAAGTGTGTGTGAGTGTATGCGAGTGTGTGCAAGTGTGAGTGAGTGTGTGTGAGTGTGTATGAGTGAGTGTGTGCGAGTGTGTATGAGTGTGTATGAGTGAGTGTGTGCGAGTGTGTATGAGTGAGTGTGTGCGACAGTGTATGGGTGAGTGTGTGCAAGTGAGTGTGAGTGTGCATGAGTGTGTGCGAGTGAGTGTGTGTGAGTGTGCGTAAGTGTGTTCAAGTGTGTGTGTGAGGTTGTGCGAGTATGTGCGAGTGTGTGCGAGTGAGTGTGTGCGAGTGTGTGTGTGTGTGCAAATGTGCATGACTGTGTATGAGTGTGCATGTGCGAGTGTGTGTTTGTGAGTGAGTGCGAGTGTGTATGAGTCAGCGTGTGCGAGTGTTTGCTAGTGTGGGTGTGCGAGTGTTTGCGAGTGTGTGCTAGTGTGTGTGTGAGTGTGTGCGAGTGTATGTGAGTGTGTGCGATGAGTGTGTGCGAGTGTGCACGAGTGTGTATGAGTGAGTGTGTGCGAGTGTGTGCGAGTGTGAGTGCGAGTGTGTACGAGTATTTGCGAGTGTGTATGAGTGAGTGTGTGCGAGAGTGTGCGAGTGTGTGTGATTGTGTGCGAGTGTGTGCGAGTGAGTGTGTGCGAGTGTGTATGAGTGTGTATGAGTGAGTGTGTGCGAGTGTTTGTGAGTGTGTGCGAGTGTGTGTGCGAGTGTGTGTGCGAGAGTGTGCGAGTGTGTATGAGTGAGTGTGTGCGAGTGTGTATGAGTGAGTGTGTGTGAGTGTTTGTGTGTGCCAGTGTGGGCGAGTGTGTGCGAGTGTGCACTAGTGTGTGTGTGCGAGTGTGTGCCAGTGTGTGAGTGTGTGCGACTGTGTGTGTGCGAGTGTGTATGAGTGAGTGTGTGCGAGTGTGTGTGTGCAAATTTGTGCGAGTGTGTGTGCGAGTGTGCGTGTGCGAGTCTGTATGAATGAGTGTGTGCGAGTGTGTATGAGTGAGTGTGTGCGAATGTGCGTGAGTGTGTGTGTGCGATTGTGTGCCAGTGTGTGCGAGTGTGTGCAACTGTGTGTGTTCGAGTGTGTGAGTGTGTGCCAGTGTTTGTGCGAGTGCGAGTGTGTGTGCGAGCGTGTGCGAGTGAATGTGTGCGAGTGTGTGTGTGAGAGTGTGTACGAGTGAGTGTGTGCGAGTGTGTGTGTGTGAGTGTCTGTGTGGGAGTGTGTATGAGTGAGTGTGTGCGAGTGTGTTTGAGTGTGTGTGCGAGTGTGTGCGTGTGTGGGCGAGTATGTGCGTGTGTGTGCGAGTGTGTGCGAGTGTGTGGGTGTGAGTGTGTATGATTGAGTTTGTGTGAGTGTGTATGAGTGAGTGTGTGTGAGTGTGCACTAGTGTGTGTGTGCGAGTGTGTGCCAGTGTGTGTGAGTGTGTGCGACTGTGTGTGTGCGAGTGTGTATGAGTGAGCGTGTGCGAGTGTGTGTATGCAAATTTGTGCGAGTGTGTGTGCGAGTGTGCGTGTGCGAGTCTGTATGAGTGAGTGTGTGCGAGTGTGTATGATTGAGTGTGTGCGAGTGTGCATGAGTGTGTGTGTGCGATTGTGTGCCAGTGTGTGCGAGTGTGTGCAACTGTGTGTGTTCGAGTGTGTGAGTGTGTGCCAGTGTTTGTGCGAGTGTGTGTGCGAGTGTGTGTGCGAGCGTGTGCGAGTAAATGTGTGGGAGTGTGTGTGTGAGAGTGTGTACGAGTGAGTGTGTGTGAGTGTGTGTGTGAGTGTCTGTGTGGGAGAGTGTATGAGTGAGTGTGCGCGAGTGTGTGTGTGCGAGTGTGTGCGAGTGTGTGCATACAAGTGCATGCGAGTGCATGCGATTGTGTGCGAGTGTGTGTGAGTGTGTATGAGTGAGTGTGTTTGAGTGTGTGCGAGTGTGTGCGAGTGTGCTTGAGTGTGTCTGTACGAGTGTCCGTGAGCGTGTGCGTGTGAGTGTGTGCGAGTGTGTGCGTGTGAGTGTGCGTGAGTGTGCATGAGTGTGCACGAGTGTGCGCGAGTGTGTGCGAGTGTGTGTGTATGAGTGAATGAGAATGAGTGTGTGTGTGCGAGTGTGCGCATGCGAGTGAGTGCGAGTGCATGTGATTGTGTGTGAGTGTGTGCGAGTGTGTGCAAGTGTGTGTGCGAGTGTGTATAAGTGAGTGTGTGTGAGTGTGCGTGAGTAAGTGTGTGTGAGTGTATGCGAGTGTGTGCAAGTGTGAGTGAGTGTGTGTGAGTGTGTATGAGTGAGTGTGTGTGAGTGTGTATGAGTGTGTATGAGTGAGTGTGTGCGAGTGTGTATGAGTGAGTGTGTGCGACAGTGTATGGGTGAGTGTGTGCAAGTGAGTGTGAGTGTGTGCGAGTGTGTGTGAGAGTGTGTGTGTGAGAGTGTGTATGAGCGAGTGTGTGCGAGTGTGCGTGAGAGTGAGTGTGCGAGTTTGTGTGTGTGTGTGCGAGTGTGTGCGAGTGTGTGTGCGATTGTGTGCGAGTGTGTGTGTGTGCGAGTGTGTGCGAGTGTGTGTGTGAGTGTGTGTACGAGTGTTTGTGTGCGAGTGTGTATGAGTGAGTGTGTGTGAGTGTGTGCGAGTGTTTGTGATTGTGTATGAGTGAGTGTGTGCGAGTGTGTATGAGTGAGTGTGTGCGAGAGTGTGTGCGAGTGTGTGCGAGTGTGTGTGCAAGTGTGTGTGTATGAGCGAGTGTGTGCGAGTGTGCGCGAGAGTGAGTGTGCGAGTTTGTGCGTGTGTGTCCGAGTGTGTGTGAGAGTGTGTGCGAGTGTGTGTGCGAGTGTGTGTACGAGTGTGTGTGTGCAAGTGTGTATGAGTGAGTGTGTGCGAGTGTGTGTGAGTGTGTGTGCGAGTGTGTGTGTGCGAGTGTGTATGAGTGAGTGTGTGCGAGTGTGTATGAGTGAGTGTGTGCGAGTGTGTGCGAGTGTTTGTGTGCGAATGTGTGCCAGTGTGTGCGAGTGTGTGTGACTGTGTGTGTGCAAGTGTGTATGAGTGTGTGTGTGCGAGTGTGCACGAGTGTGTTTGTGTGAGTTTGTGCGATTGTGTGTGCGAGTGTGTATGAGTGAGTGTGTGCGAGTGTGTCTGAGTGAGTGTGTGCGAGTGTGCATGAGTGTGTGTGCGAGTGTGTGCCAGTGTGTGCGACTGTGTGTGTGCGACTGTGTGCCAGTGTTTGAGTGTGTGCCAGTGTTTGTGCGAGTGTGTGTGCGAGTGTGTGCCAGTGTTTGAGTGTGTGCCAGTGTTTGTGCGAGTGTGTGTGCAAGTGTGTGTGAGTGTGTGCGAGTGTGTGTGCGAGTGTGTATGAGTGAGTGTGTGCGAGTGTGTGTGTGTGCGAGTGTGTGCGTGCGAGTACGTGCAAGTGTGTGAGTGTGTGCGAGTGTGTATGAGTGAGTGTGTGCGAGTGTGTGCGAGTGTGCATGAGTTAGTGTGTGCGAGTGTGTGTGTGCGGGTGTGTGTGAGAGTGTGTGTGAGTGTGTGTGCGAGTGTGTATGAGTGAGTGTGTGCGAGTGTGCTCAAGTGTGTGTGCGAGTGTGTGCATGCGAGTGCATGCGTGTGTGTACGAGTGTGTGCGAGTGTGCACGAGTGTGCATGAGTGTGAAAGAGTGTGTGCGAGAGTGTGTGCGATTGTGTATGAGTGAGTGTGTGCGAGAGTGTACGAGGGTGTGTGAGTGAGTGTGTGTGTGTGTGAATGTGTGCGAATGTTTGCGAGTGTGTGCGTGCGTGTGCGAGTGTGTATGAGTGAGTGTGTGCGTGTGACTGAGTGTGTGTGAGTGTGTGCGAGTGTGTGCGTGTGACTGAGTGTGTGTGAGTGTGTACGAGTGTTTGCGAGTGTGTGTGAGTGTGTATGAGTGAGTGTGTGCGAGTGTTTGTGTGTGCGAGTGTGTGTGAGTGTGTGCGAGTGTGCGCGAGTGTGTGTGTGCGAGTGTGTATGAGTGAGTGTGTGCGAGTGTTTGCGAGTGTGTGCGAGTGAGTGCGAGTGAGTATGTGCGAGTGAGTGCGAGTGAGTATGTGCGAGTGATTGTGTGCCATTGTGTTTGAGTAAGTGTGTGCAGGTGTGTATGAGTGAGTGTGTGCGAGTGTGTGTGAGTGTGCATGAGTGAATGTGTGAGAGTGGGTGTGAGTGTGTGCGAGTGAGTGTGAGTGAGTGCGAGTGTGTGCGAGTGTGTGCAAGTGAGTGAGTGAGTGAGAGTGTGTGCGAGTGTGTTTGAGTGTGTATGAGTGAGAGTGTGCGAGTGTGCCCGAGTGTGTGCGTGTGAGTGTATGTGTGTGTGAGTATGTGCGTGTGTGCGAGTGTGTGCAAGTGTGTGTGAGTGAGTGTGTGCGAGTGTGTGCGAGTGTGTATGAGTTAGTGTGTGCGAGTGTGTGTGTGAGAGTGTGTGCGAGTTTGTGTGTGTGAGTGTGTATGAGTGAGTGTGTGCGAGTGTGCTTGAGTGTGTGCTTGAGTGTGTGCGTGTGTGTGCGAGTGTGTGGGTGTGAGTGTGTATGATTGAGTTTGTGTGAGTGTGTATGAGTGAGTGTGTGCGAGTGTGCACTAGTGTGTGTGTGCGAGTGTGTGCCAGTGTGTGTGAGTGTGTGCGACTGTGTGTGTGCGAGTGTGTATGAGTGAGTGTGTGCGAGTGTGTGTGTGCAAATTTGTGCCAGTGTGTGTGCGAGTGTGCGTGTGCGAGTCTGTATGAATGAGTGTGTGCGAGTGTGTATGAGTGAGTGTGTGCGAGTGTGCATGAGTGTGTGTTCGAGTGTGTGAGTGTGTGCCAGTGTTTGTGCGAGTGTGTGTGCGAGTGTGTGTGCGAGCATGTGCGAGTGAATGTGTGCGAGTGTGTGTGTGTGAGAGTGTGTACGAGTGAGTGTGTGCGAGTGTGTGTGTGTGAGTGTCTGTGTGGGAGTGTGTATGAGTGAGTGTGTGCGAGTGTGTTTGAGTGTGTGTGCGAGTGTGTGCATGTGTGTGCGAGTATGTGCGTGTGTGTGCTAGTGTGTGCGAGTGTGTGGGTGTGAGTGTGTATGATTGAGTTTGTGTGAGTGTGTATGAGTGAGTGTGTGTGAGTGTGCACTAGTGTGTGTGTGCGAGTGTGTGCCAGTGTGTGTGAGTGTGTGCGACTGTGTGTGTGCGAGTGTGTATGAGTGAGCGTGTGCGAGTGTGTGTGTGCAAATTTGTGCGAGTGTGTGTGCGAGTGTGCGTGTGCGAGTCTGTATGAGTGAGTGTGTGCGAGTGTGTATGATTGAGTGTGTGCGAGTGTGCATGAGTGTGTGTGTGCGATTGTGTGCCAGTGTGTGTGAGTGTGTGCAACTGTGTGTGTTTGAGTGTGTGAGTGTGTGCCAGTGTTTGTGCGAGTGTGTGTGCGAGTGTGTGTGCGAGCGTGTGCGAGTAAATGTGTGCGAGTGTGTGTGTGTGAGAGTGTGTACGAGTGAGTGTGTGCGAGTGTGTGTGTGATTGTCTGTGTGGGAGTGTGTATGAGTGAGTGTGTGCGAGTGTGTGTGTGCGAGTGTGTGCGAGTGTGTGCATACGAGTGCATGCGAGTGCATGCGATTGTGTGTGAGTGTGTGTGAGTGTGTATGAGTGAGTGTGTTTGAGTGTGTGCGAGTGTGTGCGAGTGTGCTTGAGTGTGTCTGTACGAGTGTCTGTGAGCGTGTGAGTGTGTGCGAGTGTGTGCGTGCGAGTGTGCGCGAGTGTGCATGAGTGTGCACGAGTGTGCGCGAGTGTGTGCTAGTGTGTGTGAATGAGTGAATGAGAATGAGTGTGTGTGTGCGAGTGTGTGCGAGTGTGCGCATGCGAGTGAGTGCGAGTGCATGTGATTGTGTGTGAGTGTGTGCGAGTGTGTGCAAGTGTGTGTGCGAGTGTGTATAAGTGAGTGTGTGTGAGTGTACGTGAGTAAGTGTGTGTGAGTGTATGCGAGTGTGTGCAAGTGTGAGTGAGTGTGTGTGAGTGTGTATGAGTGAGTGTGTGCGAGTGTGTATGAGTGTGTATGAGTGAGTGTGTGCGAGTGTGTATGAGTGAGTGTGTGCGACAGTGTATGGGTGAGTGTGTGCAAGTGAGTGTGAGTGTGCATGAGTGTGTGCGAGTGAGTGTGTGTGAGTGTGCGTAAGTGTGTTCAAGTGTGTGTGTGAGGTTGTGCGAGTATGTGCGAGTGTGTGCGAGTGAGTGTGTGCGAGTGTGTGTGTGTGTGCAAATGTGCATGACTGTGTATGAGTGTGCATGTGCGAGTGTGTGTTTGTGAGTGAGTGCGAGTGTGTATGAGTCAGCGTGTGCGAGTGTTTGCCAGTGTGGGTGTGCGAGTGTTTGCGAGTGTGTGCTAGTGTGTGTGTGAGTGTGTGCGAGTGTATGTGAGTGTGTGCGATGAGTGTGTGCGAGTGTGCACGAGTGTGTATGAGTGAGTGTGTGCGAGTGTGTGCGAGTGTGAGTGCGAGTGTGTACGAGTATTTGCGAGTGTGTATGAGTGAGTGTGTGCGAGAGTGTGCGAGTGTGTGTGATTGTGTGTGAGTGTGTGCGAGTGAGTGTGTGCGAGTGTGTATGAGTGTGTATGAGTGAGTGTGTGCGAGTGTTTGTGAGTGTGTGCGAGTGTGTGTGCGAGTGTGTGTGCGAGAGTGTGCGAGTGTGTATGAGTGAGTGTGTGCGAGTGTGTATGAGTGAGTGTGTGTGAGTGTTTGTGTGTGCCAGTGTGGGCGAGTGTGTGCGAGTGTGCACTAGTGTGTGTGTGCGAGTGTGTGCCAGTGTGTGAGTGTGTGCGACTGTGTGTGTGCGAGTGTGTATGAGTGAGTGTGTGCGAGTGTGTGTGTGCAAATTTGTGCGAGTGTGTGTGCGAGTGTGCGTGTGCGAGTCTGTATGAATGAGTGTGTGCGAGTGTGTATGAGTGAGTGTGTGCGAATGTGCGTGAGTGTGTGTGTGCGATTGTGTGCCAGTGTGTGCGAGTGTGTGCAACTGTGTGTGTTCGAGTGTGTGAGTGTGTGCCAGTGTTTGTGCGAGTGCGAGTGTGTGTGCGAGCGTGTGCGAGTGAATGTGTGCGAGTGTGTGTGTGAGAGTGTGTACGAGTGAGTGTGTGCGAGTGTGTGTGTGTGAGTGTCTGTGTGGGAGTGTGTATGAGTGAGTGTGTGCGAGTGTGTTTGAGTGTGTGTGCGAGTGTGTGCGTGTGTGGGCGAGTATGTGCGTGTGTGTGCGAGTGTGTGCGAGTGTGTGGGTGTGAGTGTGTATGATTGAGTTTGTGTGAGTGTGTATGAGTGAGTGTGTGTGAGTGTGCACTAGTGTGTGTGTGCGAGTGTGTGCCAGTGTGTGTGAGTGTGTGCGACTGTGTGTGTGCGAGTGTGTATGAGTGAGCGTGTGCGAGTGTGTGTATGCAAATTTGTGCGAGTGTGTGTGCGAGTGTGCGTGTGCGAGTCTGTATGAGTGAGTGTGTGCGAGTGTGTATGATTGAGTGTGTGCGAGTGTGCATGAGTGTGTGTGTGCGATTGTGTGCCAGTGTGTGCGAGTGTGTGCAACTGTGTGTGTTCGAGTGTGTGAGTGTGTGCCAGTGTTTGTGCGAGTGTGTGTGCGAGTGTGTGTGCGAGCGTGTGCGAGTAAATGTGTGGGAGTGTGTGTGTGAGAGTGTGTACGAGTGAGTGTGTGTGAGTGTGTGTGTGAGTGTCTGTGTGGGAGAGTGTATGAGTGAGTGTGCGCGAGTGTGTGTGTGCGAGTGTGTGCGAGTGTGTGCATACAAGTGCATGCGAGTGCATGCGATTGTGTGCGAGTGTGTGTGAGTGTGTATGAGTGAGTGTGTTTGAGTGTGTGCGAGTGTGTGCGAGTGTGCTTGAGTGTGTCTGTACGAGTGTCTGTGAGCGTGTGCGTGTGAGTGTGTGCGAGTGTGTGCGTGTGAGTGTGCGCGAGTGTGCATGAGTGTGCACGAGTGTGCGCGAGTGTGTGCGAGTGTGTGTGTATGAGTGAATGAGAATGAGTGTGTGTGTGCGAGTGTGCGCATGCGAGTGAGTGCGAGTGCATGTGATTGTGTGTGAGTGTGTGCGAGTGTGTGCAAGTGTGTGTGCGAGTGTGTATAAGTGAGTGTGTGTGAGTGTGCGTGAGTAAGTGTGTGTGAGTGTATGCGAGTGTGTGCAAGTGTGAGTGAGTGTGTGTGAGTGTGTATGAGTGAGTGTGTGTGAGTGTGTATGAGTGTGTATGAGTGAGTGTGTGCGAGTGTGTATGAGTGAGTGTGTGCGACAGTGTATGGGTGAGTGTGTGCAAGTGAGTGTGAGTGTGCGTGAGTGTGTGCGAGTGTGTGTGAGTGTGCGTAAGTGTGTGCGAGTGTGTGTGTGTGAGGTTGTGCGAGTGTGTGCGAGTGTGTGCGAGTGAGTGTGTGCGAGTGTGTGTAAGTGTGTGCAAATGTGCATGACTGTGTATGAGTGTGCATGTGCGAGTGTGTGTTTGTGAGTGAGTGCGAGTGTGTATGAGTCAGCGTGTGCGAGTGTTTGCTAGTGTGTGTGTGCGAGTGTTTGCGAGTGTGTGCTAGTGTGTGTGCGAGTGTGTGCGAGTGTATGTGAGTGTGTGCGATGAGTGTGTGCGAGTGTGCAAGAGTGTGTATGAGTGAGTGTGTCCGAGTGTGTGCGAGTGTGAGTGCGAGTGTGTACGAGTATTTGCGAGTGTGTATGAGTGAGTGTGTGCGAGAGTCTGCGAGTGTGTGTGATTGTGTGCGAGTGTGTGCAAGTGAGTGTGTGCGAGTGTGTATGAGTGTGTATGAGTGAGTGTGTGCGAGTGTTTGTGAGTGTGTGCGAGTGTGTGTGCGAGTGTGTGTGCGAGAGTGTGCGAGTGTGTATGAGTGAGTGTGTGCGAGTGTGTATGAGTGAGTGTGTGTGAGTGTGTGTGTGTGCCAGTGTGGGCGAGTGTGTGCGAGTGTGTATGAGTGTGTGTGTGAGTGTGCACGAGTGTGTGTGTGCGAGTTTGTGCGCATGTGTGTGCGAGTGACTGTGTGCGAGTGTGTATGAGTGAGTGTGTTCGAGTGTGTGAGAGTGTGTGCGAGTGTGTGTGCGAGTGTGTGTGTGCGAGTGTGTATGAGCGAGTGTGTGCGAGTGTGCGTGAGAGTGAGTGTGCGAGTTTGTGTGTGTGTGTGAGTGTGTGTGCGAGTGTGTGTGCGAATGTGTGCGAGTGTGTGTGTATGTGTGTGCGAGTGTGTGCGAGTGTGTGTGTGAGTGTGTGTACGAGTGTTTGTGTGCGAGTGTGTATGAGTGAGTGTGGGTGAGTGTGTGTGTGAGGTTGTGCGAGTGTGTGCGAGTGACTGTGTGCGAGTGTGTATGAGTGAGTGTGTTTGAGTGTGTGAGAGTGTGTGCGAGTGTGTGTGAGAGTGTGTGTGTGAGAGTGTGTATGAGCGAGTGTGTGTGAGTGTGCGTGAGAGTGAGTGTGCGAGTTTGTGTGTGTGTGTGCGAGTGTGTGTGAGTGTGTGTGCGATTGTGTGCGAGTGTGTGTGTGTGCGAGTGTGTGCGAGTGTGTGTGTGAGTGTGTGTACGAGTGTTTGTGTTCGAGTGTGTATGAGTGAGTGTGTGCGAGTGTTTGTGAGTGTGTATGAGTGAGTGTGTGCGAGTGTGTATGAGTGAGTGTGTGCGAGAGTGTGTGAGTGTGTGCGAGTGTGTGCGAGTGTGTGTGCAAGTGTGTGTGTATGAGCGAGTGTGTGCGAGTGTGCGCGAGAGTGAGTGTGCGAGTTTGTGCGTGTGTGTCCGAGTGTGTGTGAGAGTGTGTGCGAGTATGTGCGAGTGTGTGTGCGAGTGTGTGTACGAGTGTGTGTGTGTGCAAGTGTGTATGAGTGAGTGTGTGCGAGTGTGTGTGAGTGTGTGTGCGAGTGTGTGTGCGAGTGTGTGTGTGCGAGTGTGTATGAGTGAGTGTGTGCGAGTGTGTATGAGTGAGTGTGTGCGAGTGTGTGCGATTGTTTGTGTGAGAGTGTGTGCCAGTGTGTGCGAGTGTGTGTGACTGTGTGTGTGCGAGTGTGTATGAGTGTGTGTGTGCGAGTGTGCACGAGTGTGTTTGTGTGAGTTTGTGCGATTGTGTGTGTGCGAGTGTGTATGAGTGAGTGTGTGCGAGTGTGTCTGAGTGAGTGTGTGCGAGTGTGCATGAGTGTGTGTGCGACTGTGTGCCAGTGTGTGCGACTGTGTGTGTGCGACTGTGTGCCAGTGTTTGAGTGTGTGCCAGTGTTTGTGCGAGTGTGTGTGCGAGTGTGTGGCAGTGTTTGAGTGTGTGCCAGTGTTTGTGCGAGTGTGTGCGTGTGTGTGTGAGTGTGTGCGAGTGTGTGTGCGAGTGTGTATGAGTGAGTGTGTGCGAGTGTGTGTGTGTGCGAGTGTGTGCGTGCGAGTACGTGCAAGTGTGTGAGTGTGTGCGAGTGTGTATGAGTGAGTGTGTGCGAGTGTGTGCGAGTGTGTGCGAGTGTGCATGAGTTTATGTGTGCGAGTGTGTGTGTGCGGGTGTGTGTGAGAGTTTGTGTGAGTGTGTGTGTGCAAGTGTGCTCAAGTGTGTGTGCGAGTGTGTGCATGCAAGTGCATGCGAGTGTGTACGAGTGTGTGCGAGTGTGTGCGTGCGAGTGTGCACGAGTGTGCATGAGTGTGAAAGAGTGTGTGCGAGTGTGTATGAGTGAGTGTGTGCGAGAGTGTACGAGGGTGTGTGAGTGAGTGTGTGTGTGTGTGTGAATGTGTGCGAATGTTTGCGAGTGTGTGCGTGCGTGTGCGAATGTGTATGAGTGAGTGTGTGCGAGTGTGTGCGTGTGACTGAGTGTGTGTGAGTGTGTGCGAGTGTGTACATGTGACTGAGTGTGTGTGAGTGTGTACGAGTGTTTGCGAGTGTGTGTGAGTGTGTATGAGTGAGTGTGTGCGAGTGTTTGTGTGTGCGAGTGTTTGTGTGTGCGAGTGTGTGTGAGTGTGTGCGAGTGTGCGCGAGTGTGTGTGTGCGAGTGTGTATGAGTGAGTGTGTGCGAGTGTTTGCGAGTGTGTGCGTGTGAGTGCGAGTGAGTATGTGCGAGTGAGTGCGAGTGAGTATGTGCGAGTGATTGTGTGCCATTGTGTTTGAGTAAGTGTGTGCAGGTGTGTATGAGTGAGTGTGTGCGAGTGTGTGTGAGTGTGCATGAGTGAATGTGTGAGAGTGGGTGTGAGTGTGTGCGAGTGAGTGTGAGTGAGTGCGAGTGTGTGCGAGTGTGCGCAAGTGAGTGAGTGAGTGAGAGTGTGTGCGAGTGTGTATGAGTGTGTATGAGGGAGTGTGTGCGAGTGTGTCGGAGTGTGTGTGCGAGTGTGTGAGTGAGTGTGTGCGAGTGTTCTCAAGTGTGTCTGTACGAGTGTGTGCGTACGATTGCGTGCGAGTGTGTGCGCGTGTGTGTGAGTGTGTGCGTGCGAGTGTGCATGAGTGTGCGAGTGTGTGTGAGTGTGTATGAGTGTGTATGAGTGAGTGTGTGCGAGTGTGTGTGAGTGTGTGCGAGAGTGTGTGCGCATGTGAGCGAGTGTGTGGGAGTGTGTATGAGTGAGTGTGTGCGAGTGTGTGCAAGTGTGCAAGAGGGTGTGTGAGTGAGTGAGTGTGTGTGTGTGAATGTGTGTGAGTGTGTGCGAGTGTGTATGAATGAGTGTGTGCGAGTGTGTATGAGTGAGTGTGTGCGAGTGTGCGTGAGTGTGTGTGTGCGATTGTGTGCCAGTGTGTGCGAGTGTGTGCAACTGTGTGTGTTCGAGTGTGAGAGTGTGTGCCAGTGTTTGTGCGAGTGTGTGTGTGAGCGTGTGCGAGTGAATGTGTGCGAGTGTGTGTGTGAGAGTGTGTACGAGTGAGTGTGTGCGAGTGTGTGTGTGTGAGTGTCTGTGTGGGAGTGTGTATGAGTGAGTGTGTGCGAGTGTGTTTGAGTGTGTGTGCGAGTGTGTGCGAGTATGTGCGTGTGTGTGCGAGTGTGTGCGAGTGTGTGGGTGTGAGTGTGTATGATTGAGTTTGTGTGAGTGTGTATGAGTGAGTGTGTGCGAGTGTGCACTAGTGTGTGTGTGCGAGTGTGTGCCAGTGTGTGTGAGTGTGTGCGACTGTGTGTGTGCGAGTGTGTATGAGTGAGCGTGTGCGAGTGTGTGTGTGCAAATTTGTGCGAGTGTGTGTGCGAGTGTGCGTGTGCGAGTCTGTATGAGTGAGTGTGTGCGAGTGTGTATGATTGAGTGTGTGCGAGTGTGCATGAGTGTGTGTGTGCGATTGTGTGCCAGTGTGTGCAAGTGTGTGCAACTGTGTGTGTTCGAGTGTGTGAGTGTGTGCCAGTGTTTGTGCGAGTGTGTGTGCGAGTGTGTGTGCGAGCGTGTGCGAGTAAATGTGTGCGAGTGTGTGTGTGAGAGTGTGTACGAGTGAGTGTGTGCGAGTGTGTGTGTGAGTGTCTGTGTGGGAGTGTGTATGAGTGAGTGTGCGCGAGTGTGTGTGTGCGAGTGTGTGCATACGAGTGCATGCGAGTGCATGCGATTGTGTGCGAGTGTGTGTGAGTGTGTATGAGTGAGTGTGTTGAAGTGTGTGCGAGTGTGCTTGAGTGTGTCTGTACGAGTGTCTGTGAGCGTGTGCGTGTGAGTGTGTGCGTGCGAGTGTGCGCGAGTGTGCATGAGTGTGCACGAGTGTGCGCGAGTGTGTGTGTATGAGTGAATGAGAATGAGTGTGTGTGTGCGAGTGTGTGCGAGTATGCGCATGCGAGTGAGTGCGAGTGCATGTGATTGTGTGTGAGTGTGTGCGAGTGTGTGCAAGTGTGTGTGCGAGTGTGTATAAGTGAGTGTGTGTGAGTGTGCGTGAGTAAGTGTGTGTGAGTGTATGCGAGTGTGTGCAAGTGTGAGTGAGTGTGTGTAAGTGTGTATGAGTGAGTGTGTGCGAGTGTGTATGATTGTGTATGAGTGAGTGTGTGCGAGTGTGTATGAGTGTGTTTGAGTGAGTGTGTGCGAGTGTGAGCGAGTGTGTGTGCGAGTGTGTGTGAGTGAGTGTGTGCAAGTGTTCTCGAGTGTTTCTGTACGAGTGTGTGCGTACGATTGCCTGCGAGTGTGTGTGAGTGTGTGCGAGAGTGTTTAAGTGTGTGCGAGTGTGCGCGAGTGTGTGCGAGTGTGTATGAGTGAGTGTGTGTGAGCGTTTGTGATTGTGTGTGAGTGTGCACGAGTGTGTGTACAAGTGTGTGCAAATGTGTGCATGCGAGTGTGTGCGAGTGTGTGCGAGTGCGTATGAGTGAGTATGTGCGAGTGTTTGCGAGTGTGTGTGAGTGTGTGTGAGAGTGTGAGTGAGTGTGTGGGAGTGTGTGGGAGTAAGTGTGTGTGAGTGTGTATGAGTGAGTGTGTTAGAGTGTGCGTGAGTGTGTGCGAGTGTGTTTGAGTAAGTGTGGGCAAGTGTGTATGAGTGAGTGTGTGCGACTGTGTATGAGTGAGTGTGTGCAAGTGAGTGTGTGTGAGTGTGCGTGAGTGTGTGCGAGTGTGCGTGTGAGTGTGTGCGAGTGTGTATGAGGGTGTGTGTGGGTGTGTGTGCGAGTGTGTGCGAGTGTGTGTGTGCGAGTGTGTGCGAGTGTGTGTGCGAGTGTGTGTGAGTGTGTGTGAGAGTGTGTGTGAGTGAGTGTGTGCGAGTGTTCTCGAGTGTGTCTGTACGAATGTGTGCGTACGATTGCGTGCGAGTGTGTGTGAGTGTGTGCGAGTGTGTGCGTGCGAGTGTGCGTGAGTGTGCATGAGTGTGCGAATGTGTATGAGTGTGTATGAGTGAGTGTGTGCGAGTGTGTGTGAGTGTGTGCGAGAGTGTGTGCGCATGTGAGCGAGTGTGTGCGAGTGTGTATGAGTGAGAGTGTGCGAGTGTGTGCAAGTGTGCACGAGGGTGTGTGAGTGAGTGTGTGTGTGTGAATGTGTGCGAGTGTGTGCGAGTGTGTATGAGTGAGTGTGTGCGAGTGTGTGAGTGTGAGTGAGTGAATGTGTGTGAGTGTGTATGAGTGTTTGTGAGTGTGCATGAGTGTGTGCGAGTGTGTATGAGTAAGTGTGGGCGAGTGTGTATGAGTGAGTGTGTGCGACTGTGTATGAGTGAGTGTGTGCAAGTGAGTGTGTGTGAGTGTGTGTGTGTGCAAATGTGCATGACTGTGTATGAGTGTGCATGTGCGAGTGTGTGTTTGTGAGTGAGTGCGAGTGTGTATGAGTCAGCGTGTGCGAGTGTTTGCTAGTGTGGGTGTGCGAGTGTTTGCGAGTGTGTGCTAGTGTGTGTGTGAGTGTGTGCGAGTGTATGTGAGTGTGTGCGATGAGTGTGTGCGAGTGTGCACGAGTGTGTATGAGTGAGTGTGTGCGAGTGTGTGCGAGTGTGAGTGCGAGTGTGTACGAGTATTTGCGAGTGTGTATGAGTGAGTGTGTGCGAGAGTGTGCGAGTGTGTGTGATTGTGTGCGAGTGTGTGCGAGTGAGTGTGTGCGAGTGTGTATGAGTGTGTATGAGTGAGTGTGTGCGAGTGGTTGTGAGTGTGTGCGAGTGTGTGTGCGAGTGTGTGTGCGAGAGTGTGCGAGTGTGTATGAGTGAGTGTGTGCGAGTGTGTATGAGTGAGTGTGTGTGAGTGTTTGTGTGTGCCAGTGTGGGCGAGTGTGTGCGAGTGTGCACTAGTGTGTGTGTGCGAGTGTGTGCCAGTGTGTGAGTGTGTGCGACTGTGTGTGTGCGAGTGTGTATGAGTGAGTGTGTGCGAGTGTGTGTGTGCAAATTTGTGCGAGTGTGTGTGCGAGTGTGCGTGTGCGAGTCTGTATGAATGAGTGTGTGCGAGTGTGTATGAGTGAGTGTGTGCGAATGTGCGTGAGTGTGTGTGTGCGATTGTGTGCCAGTGTGTGCGAGTGTGTGCAACTGTGTGTGTTCGAGTGTGTGAGTGTGTGCCAGTGTTTGTGCGAGTGCGAGTGTGTGTGCGAGCGTGTGCGAGTGAATGTGTGCGAGTGTGTGTGTGAGAGTGTGTACGAGTGAGTGTGTGCGAGTGTGTGTGTGTGAGTGTCTGTGTGGGAGTGTGTATGAGTGAGTGTGTGCGAGTGTGTTTGAGTGTGTGTGCGAGTGTGTGCGTGTGTGGGCGAGTATGTGCGTGTGTGTGCGAGTGTGTGCGAGTGTGTGGGTGTGAGTGTGTATGATTGAGTTTGTGTGAGTGTGTATGAGTGAGTGTGTGTGAGTGTGCACTAGTGTGTGTGTGCGAGTGTGTGCCAGTGTGTGTGAGTGTGTGCGACTGTGTGTGTGCGAGTGTGTATGAGTGAGCGTGTGCGAGTGTGTGTATGCAAATTTGTGCGAGTGTGTGTGCGAGTGTGCGTGTGCGAGTCTGTATGAGTGAGTGTGTGCGATTGTGTATGATTGAGTGTGTGCGAGTGTGCATGAGTGTGTGTGTGCGATTGTGTGCCAGTGTGTGCGAGTGTGTGCAACTGTGTGTGTTCGAGTGTGTGAGTGTGTGCCAGTGTTTGTGCGAGTGTGTGTGCGAGTGTGTGTGCGAGCGTGTGCGAGTAAATGTGTGGGAGTGTGTGTGTGAGAGTGTGTACGAGTGAGTGTGTGTGAGTGTGTGTGTGAGTGTCTGTGTGGGAGAGTGTATGAGTGAGTGTGCGCGAGTGTGTGTGTGCGAGTGTGTGCGAGTGTGTGCATACAAGTGCATGCGAGTGCATGCGATTGTGTGCGAGTGTGTGTGAGTGTGTATGAGTGAGTGTGTTTGAGTGTGTGCGAGTGTGTGTGAGTGTGTGCGAGTGTGTCTGTACGAGTGTCTGTGAGCGTGTGCGTGTGAGTGTGTGCGAGTGTGTGCGTGTGAGTGTGCGCGAGTGTGCATGAGTGTGCACGAGTGTGTGCGAGTGTGTGCGAGTGTGTGTGTATGAGTGAATGAGAATGAGTGTGTGTGTGCGAGTGTGCGCATGCGAGTGAGTGCGAGTGCATGTGATTGTGTGTGAGTGTGTGCGAGTGTGTGCAAGTGTGTGTGCGAGTGTGTATAAGTGAGTGTGTGTGAGTGTGCGTGAGTAAGTGTGTGTGAGTGTATGCGAGTGTGTGCAAGTGTGAGTGAGTGTGTGTGAGTGTGTATGAGTGAGTGTGTGTGAGTGTGTATGAGTGTGTATGAGTGAGTGTGTGCGAGTGTGTATGAGTGAGTGTGTGCGACAGTGTATGGGTGAGTGTGTGCAAGTGAGTGTGAGTGTGCGTGAGTGTGTGCGAGTGTGTGTGAGTGTGCGTAAGTGTGTGCGAGTGTGTGTGTGTGAGGTTGTGCGAGTGTGTGCGAGTGTGTGCGAGTGAGTGTGTGCGAGTGTGTGTAAGTGTGTGCAAATGTGCATGACTGTGTATGAGTGTGCATGTGCGAGTGTGTGTTTGTGAGTGAGTGCGAGTGTGTATGAGTCAGCGTGTGCGAGTGTTTGCTAGTGTGTGTGTGCGAGTGTTTGCGAGTGTGTGCTAGTGTGTGTGCGAGTGTGTGCGAGTGTATGTGAGTGTGTGCGATGAGTGTGTGCGAGTGTGCATGAGTGTGTATGAGTGAGTGTGTCCGAGTGTGTGCGAGTGTGAGTGCGAGTGTGTACGAGTATTTGCGAGTGTGTATGAGTGAGTGTGTGCGAGAGTGTGCGAGTGTGTGTGATTGTGTGCGAGTGTGTGCGAGTGAGTGTGTGCGAGTGTGTATGAGTGTGTATGAGTGAGTGTGTGCGAGTGTTTGTGAGTGTGTGCGAGTGTGTGTGCGAGTGTGTGTGCGAGAGTGTGCGAGTGTGTATGAGTGAGTGTGTGCGAGTGTGTATGAGTGAGTGTGTTCGAGTGTGTGAGAGTGTGTGCGAGTGTGTGTGCGAGTGTGTGTGTGCGAGTGTGTATGAGCGAGTGTGTGCGAGTGTGCGTGAGAGTGAGTGTGCGAGTTTGTGTGTGTGTGTGAGTGTGTGTGCGAGTGTGTGTGCGAATGTGTGCGAGTGTGTGTGTATGTGTGTGCGAGTGTGTGCGAGTGTGTGTGTGAGTGTGTGTACGAGTGTTTGTGTGCGAGTGTGTATGAGTGAGTGTGGGTGAGTGTGTGTGTGAGGTTGTGCGAGTGTGTGCGAGTGACTGTGTGCGAGTGTGTATGAGTGAGTGTGTTCGAGTGTGTGAGAGTGTGTGCGAGTGTGTGTGAGAGTGTGTGTGTGAGAGTGTGTATGAGCGAGTGTGTGTGAGTGTGCGTGAGAGTGAGTGTGCGAGTTTGTGTGTGTGTGTGCGAGTGTGTGTGAGTGTGTGTGCGATTGTGTGCGAGTGTGTGTGTGTGCGAGTGTGTGCGAGTGTGTGTGTGAGTGTGTGTACGAGTGTTTGTGTTCGAGTGTGTATGAGTGAGTGTGTGTGAGTGTGTGCGAGTGTTTGTGAGTGTGTATGAGTGAGTGTGTGCGAGTGTGTATGAGTGAGTGTGTGCGAGAGTGTGTGAGTGTGTGCGAGTGTGTGCGAGTGTGTGTGCAAGTGTGTGTGTATGAGCGAGTGTGTGCGAGTGTGCGCGAGAGTGAGTGTGCGAGTTTGTGCGTGTGTGTCCGAGTGTGTGTGAGAGTGTGTGCGAGTATGTGCGAGTGTGTGTGCGAGTGTGTGTACGAGTGTGTGTGTGCAAGTGTGTATGAGTGAGTGTGTGCGAGTGTGTGTGAGTGTGTGTGCGAGTGTGTGTGCGAGTGTGTGTGTGCGAGTGTGTATGAGTGAGTGTGTGCGAGTGTGTATGAGTGAGTGTGTGCGAGTGTGTGCGATTGTTTGTGTGAGAGTGTGTGCCAGTGTGTGCGAGTGTGTGTGACTGTGTGTGTGCGAGTGTGTATGAGTGTGTGTGTGCGAGTGTGCACGAGTGTGTTTGTGTGAGTTTGTGCGATTGTGTGTGTGCGAGTGTGTATGAGTGAGTGTGTGCGAGTGTGTCTGAGTGAGTGTGTGCGAGTGTGCATGAGTGTGTGTGCGACTGTGTGCCAGTGTGTGCGACTGTGTGTGTGCGACTGTGTGCCAGTGTTTGAGTGTGTGCCAGTGTTTGTGCGAGTGTGTGTGCGAGTGTGTGGCAGTGTTTGAGTGTGTGCCAGTGTTTGTGCGAGTGTGTGCGTGTGTGTGTGAGTGTGTGCGAGTGTGTGTGCGAGAGTGTATGAGTGAGTGTGTGCGAGTGTGTGTGTGTGCGAGTGTGTGCGTGCGAGTACGTGCAAGTGTGTGAGTGTGTGCGAGTGTGTATGAGTGAGTGTGTGCGAGTGTGTGCGAGTGTGTGCGAGTGTGCATGAGTTTGTGTGTGCGAGTGTGTGTGTGCGGGTGTGTGTGAGAGTTTGTGTGAGTGTGTGTGTGCGAGTGTGTATGAGTGAGTGTGTGCGAGTGTGCTCAAGTGTGTGTGCGAGTGTGTGCATGCCAGTGCATGCGAGTGTGTACGAGTGTGTGCGAGTGTGTGCGTGCGAGTGTGCACGAGTGTGCATGAGTGTGAAAGAGTGTGTGCGAGTGTGTATGAGTGAGTGTGTGCGAGAGTGTACGAGGGTGTGTGAGTGAGTGTGTGTGTGTGTGTGAATGTGTGCGAATGTTTGCGAGTGTGTGCGTGCGTGTGCGAATGTGTATCAGTGAGTGTGTGCGAGTGTGTGCGTGTGACTGAGTGTGTGTGAGTGTGTGCGAGTGTGTGCATGTGACTGAGTGTGTGTGAGTGTGTACGAGTGTTTGCGAGTGTGTGTGAGTGTGTATGAGTGAGTGTGTGCGAGTGTTTGTGTGTGCGAGTGTTTGTGTGTGCGAGTGTGTGTGAGTGTGTGCGAGTGTGCGCGAGTGTGTGTGTGCGAGTGTGTATGAGTGAGTGTGTGCGAGTGTTTGCGAGTGTGTGCGTGTGAGTGCGAGTGAGTATGTGCGAGTGAGTGCGAGTGAGTATGTGCGAGTGATTGTGTGCCATTGTGTTTGAGTAAGTGTGTGCAGGTGTGTATGAGTGAGTGTGTGCGAGTGTGTGTGAGTGTGCATGAGTGAATGTGTGAGAGTGGGTGTGAGTGTGTGCGAGTGAGTGTGAGTGAGTGCGAGTGTGTGCGAGTGTGCGCAAGTGAGTGAGTGAGTGAGAGTGTGTGCGAGTGTGTATGAGTGTGTATGAGGGAGTGTGTGCGAGTGTGTCGGAGTGTGTGTGCGAGTGTGTGAGTGAGTGTGTGCGAGTGTTCTCAAGTGTGTCTGTACGAGTGTGTGCGTACGATTGCGTGCGAGTGTGTGCGCGTGTGTGCGAGTGTGTGCGTGCGAGTGTGCATGAGTGTGCGAGTGTGTGTGAGTGTGTATGAGTGTGTATGAGTGAGTGTGTGCGAGTGTGTGTGAGTGTGTGCGAGAGTGTGTGCGCATGTGAGCGAGTGTGTGGGAGTGTGTATGAGTGAGTGTGTGCGAGTGTGTGCAAGTGTGCAAGAGGGTGTGTGAGTGAGTGAGTGTGTGTGTGTGAATGTGTGTGAGTGTGTGCGAGTGTGTATGAATGAGTGTGTGCGAGTGTGTATGAGTGAGTGTGTGCGAGTGTGCGTGAGTGTGTGTGTGCGATTGTGTGCCAGTGTGTGCGAGTGTGTGCAACTGTGTGTGTTTGAGTGTGAGAGTGTGTGCCAGTGTTTGTGCGAGTGTGTGTGTGAGCGTGTGCGAGTGAATGTGTGCGAGTGTGTGTGTGAGAGTGTGTACGAGTGAGTGTGTGCGAGTGTGTGTGTGTGAGTGTCTGTGTGGGAGTGTGTATGAGTGAGTGTGTGCGAGTGTGTTTGAGTGTGTGTGCGAGTGTGTGCGAGTATGTGCGTGTGTGTGCGAGTGTGTGCGAGTGTGTGGGTGTGAGTGTGTATGATTGAGTTTGTGTGAGTGTGTATGAGTGAGTGTGTGCGAGTGTGCACTAGTGTGTGTGTGCGAGTGTGTGCCAGTGTGTGTGAGTGTGTGCGACTGTGTGTGTGCGAGTGTGTATGAGTGAGCGTGTGCGAGTGTTTGTGTGCAAATTTGTGCGAGTGTGTGTGCGAGTGTGCGTGTGCGAGTCTGTATGAGTGAGTGTGTGCGAGTGTGTATGATTGAGTGTGTGCGAGTGTGCATGAGTGTGTGTGTGCGATTGTGTGCCAGTGTGTGCGAGTGTGTGCAACTGTGTGTGTTCGAGTGTGTGAGTGTGTGCCAGTGTTTGTGCGAGTGTGTGTGCGAGTGTGTGTGCGAGCGTGTGCGAGTAAATGTGTGCGAGTGTGTGTGTGAGAGTGTGTACGAGTGAGTGTGTGCGAGTGTGTGTGTGAGTGTCTGTGTGGGAGTGTGTATGAGTGAGTGTGCGCGAGTGTGTGTGTGCGAGTGTGTGCATACGAGTGCATGCGAGTGCATGCGATTGTGTGCGAGTGTGTGTGAGTGTGTATGAGTGAGTGTGTTGAAGTGTGTGCGAGTGTGTGCGAGTGTGCTTGAGTGTGTCTGTACGAGTGTCTGTGAGAGTGTGCGTGTGAGTGTGTGCGTGCGAGTGTGCGCGAGTGTGCATGAGTGTGCACGAGTGTGCGCGAGTGTGTGTGTATGAGTGAATGAGAATGAGTGTGTGTGTGCGAGTGTGTGCGAGTGTGCGCATGCGAGTGAGTGCGAGTGCATGTGATTGTGTGTGAGTGTGTGCGAGTGTGTGCAAGTGTGTGTGCGAGTGTGTATAAGTGAGTGTGTGTGAGTGTGCGTGAGTAAGTGTGTGTGAGTGTATGCGAGTGTGTGCAAGTGTGAGTGAGTGTGTGTGAGTGTGTATGAGTGAGTGTGTGCGAGTGTGTATGATTGTGTATGAGTGAGTGTGTGCGAGTGTGTATGAGTGTGTTTGAGTGAGTGTGTGCGAGTGTGAGCGAGTGTGTGTGCGAGTGTGTGTGAGTGAGTGTGTGCAAGTGTTCTCGAGTGTTTCTGTACGAGTGTGTGCGTACGATTGCCTGCGAGTGTGTGTGAGTGTGTGCGAGACTGTTTAAGTGTGTGCGAGTGTGCGCGAGTGTGTGCGAGTGTGTATGAGTGAGTGTGTGTGAGCGTTTGTGATTGTGTGTGAGTGTGCACGAGTGTGTGTACAAGTGTGTGCAAATGTGTGCATTCGAGTGTGTGCGAGTGTGTGCGAGTGCGTATGAGTGAGTGTGTGCGAGTGTTTGCGAGTGTGTGTGAGTGTGTGTGAGAGTGTGAGTGAGTGTGTGGGAGTGTGTGGGAGTAAGTGTGTGTGAGTGTGTATGAGTGAGTGTGTTAGAGTGTGCGTGAGTGTGTGTGAGTGTGTTTGAGTAAGTGTGGGCAAGTGTGTATGAGTGAGTGTGTGCGACTGTGTATGAGTGAGTGTGTGCAAGTGAGTGTGTGTGAGTGTGCGTGAGTGTGTGCGAGTGTGCGTGTGAGTGTGTGCGAGTGTGTATGAGGGTGTGTGTGGGTGTGTGTGCGAGTGTGTGCGAGTGTGTGTGTGCGAGTGTGTGCGAGTGTGTGTGCGAGTGTGTGTGAGTGTGTGTGAGAGTGTGTGTGAGTGAGTGTGTGCGAGTGTTCTCGAGTGTGTCTGTACGAATGTGTGCGTACGATTGCGTGCGAGTGTGTGTGAGTGTGTGCGAGTGTGTGCGTGCGAGTGTGCGTGAGTGTGCATGAGTGTGCGAATGTGTATGAGTGTGTATGAGTGAGTGTGTGCGAGTGTGTGTGAGTGTGTGCGAGAGTGTGTGCGCATGTGAGCGAGTGTGTGCGAGTGTGTATGAGTGAGAGTGTGCGAGTGTGTGCAAGTGTGCACGAGGGTGTGTGAGTGAGTGTGTGTGTGTGAATGTGTGCGAGTGTGTGCGAGTGTGTATGAGTGAGTGTGTGCGAGTGTGTGAGTGTGAGTGAGTGAATGTGTGTGAGTGTGTATGAGTGTTTGTGAGTGTGCATGAGTGTGTGCGAGTGTGTATGAGTAAGTGTGGGCGAGTGTGTATGAGTGAGTGTGTGCGACTGTGTATGAGTGAGTGTGTGCAAGTGAGTGTGTGTGAGTGTGCGTGAGTGTGTGCGAGTGTGCGTGTGAGTGTGTGCGAGTGTGTATGAGGGTGTGTGTGGGTGTGTGTGTGAGTGTGTGCGAGTGTGTGTGTGCGAGTGTGTATGAGTGAGTGAGTGCGAGTGTGCTCGAGTGTGTGTACAAGTGTATGCAAATGTGTGCATGCGAGTGTGTGCGAGTGTGTGCGAGTGCGTATGAGTGCGTATGAGTGAGTGTGTGCAAATGTTTGCGAGTGTGTGTGAGTGTGTGTGAGTGAGTATGAGGGAGTGTGTGGGAGTGTGTGGGAGTAAGTGTGTGTGAGTGTGTATGAGTGAGTGTGTTAGAGTGTGCGTGAGTGTGTGCGAGTGTGTATGAGTAAGTGTGTGCGAGTGTGTATGAGTGAGTGTGTGCGACTGTGTATGAGTGAGTGTGTGCAAGTGAGTGTGTGTGAGTGTGCGTGAGTGTGTGCGAGTGAGTGTGTGTGAGTGTGCATGAGTGTGTGCGAGTGTGTGTGTGTGAGGTTGTGCGAGTGTGTGCAAGTGAGAGTGTGCGAGTGTGTGTGAGTGAGTGTGTGCGAGTGTGTATGAACCAGCGTGTGCGAGTGTGTGCTAGTGTGTGTGCGAGTGTGTATGAGTGAGTAAGTGCGAGTGTGCTCGAGTGTGTGTACAAGTGTGTGCAAATGTGTGCATGCGAGTGTGTGCGAATGTGTGCGAGTGCGTAAGAGTGAGTGTGTGCGAGTGTTTGCGAGTGTGTGTGAGTGTGTGTGAGTGAGTGTGAGTGAGTGTGTGTGAGTAAGTGTGTGCGAGTGTGTATGAGTGAGTGTGTGCGAGTGTGTATGAGTGAGTGTGTGCGACTGTGTATGGGTGAGTGTGTGCAAGTGAGTGTGAGTGTGCGTGAGTGTGTGCGAGTGAGTGTGTGCGAGTGTGTGTGTGAGTGTCTGTGTGGGAGTGTGTATGAGTGAGTGTGCGCGAGTGTGTGTGTGCGAGTGTGCTTGAGTGTGTCTGTACGAGTGTCTGTGAGCGTGTGCGTGTGAGTGTGTGTGTGCGAGTGTGCGCGAGTGTGCATGAGTGTGCACGAGTGTGCGCGAGTGTGTGTGTATGAGTGAATGAGAATGAGTGTGTGTGTGCGAGTGTGTGCGAGTGTGCGCATGCGAGTGAGTGCGAGTGCATGTGATTGTGTGTGAGTGTGTGCGAGTGTGTGCAAGTGTGTGTGTGAGTGTGTATAAGTGAGTGTGTGTGAGTGTGCGTGAGTAAGTGTGTGTGAGTGTATGCGAGTGTGTGCAAGTGTGATTGAGTGTGTGTGAGTGTGTATGAGTGAGTGTGTGCGAGTGTGTATGATTGTGTATGAGTGAGTGTGTGCGAGTGTGTATGAGTGTGTTTGAGTGAGTGTGTGCGAGTGTGAGCGAGTGTGTGTGCGAGTGTGTGTGAGTGAGTGTGTGCAAGTGTTCTCGAGTGTGTCTGTACGTGTGTGTGCGTACGATTGCCTGCGAGTGTGTGTGAGTGTGTGCGAGAGTGTTTAAGTGTGTGCGAGTGTGCGCGAGTGTGTATGAGTGAGTGTGTGCGAGCGATTGTGATTGTGTGTGAGTGTGCACGAGTGTGTGTACAAGTGTGTGCAAATGTGTGCATGCGAGTGTGTGCGAGTGTGTGCGAGTGCATATGAGTGAGTGTGTGCGAGTGTTTGCGAGTGTGTGTGAGTGTGTGTGAGAGTGTGAGTGAGTGTGTGGGAGTGTGTGGGAGTAAGTGTGTGTGAGTGTGTATGAGTGAGTGTGTTAGAGTGTGCGTGAGTGTGTGCGAGTGTGTTTGAGTAAGTGTGGGCAAGTGTGTATGAGTGAGTGTGTGCGACTGTGTATGAGTGAGTGTGTGCAAGTGAGTGTGTGTGAGTGTGCGTGAGTGTGTGCGAGTGTGCGTGTGAGTGTGTGCGAGTGTGTATGAGGGTGTGTGTGGGTGTGTGTGCGAGTGTGTGCGAGTGTGTGTGTGCGAGTGTGTGCGAGTGTGTGTGCGAGTGTGTGTGAGTGTGTGCGAGAGTGTGTGTGAGTGAGTGTGTGCGAGTGTTCTCGAGTGTGTCTGTACGAATGTGTGCGTACGATTGCGTGCGAGTGTGTGTGAGTGTGTGCGAGTGTGTGCGTGCGAGTGTGCGTGAGTGTGCATGAGTGTGCGAATGTGTATGAGTGTGTATGAGTGAGTGTGTGCGAGTGTGTGTGAGTGTGTGCGAGAGTGTGTGCGCATGTGAGCGAGTGTGTGCGAGTGTGTATGAGTGAGAGTGTGTGAGTGTGTGCAAGTGTGCACGAGGGTGTGTGAGTGAGTGAGTGTGTGTGTGTGAATGTGTGCGAGCGTGTGCGAGTGTGTATGAGTGAGTGTGTGCGAGTGTGTGAGTGTGAGTGAGTGAATGTGTGTGAGTGTGTATGAGTGTTTGTGAGTGTGCATGAGTGTGTGCGAGTGTGTATGAGTAAGTGTGGGCGAGTGTGTATGAGTGAGTGTGTGCGACTGTGTATGAGTGAGTGTGTGCAAGTGAGTGTGTGTGAGTGTGCGTGAGTGTGTGCGAGTGTGCGTGTGAGTGTGTGCGAGTGTGTATGAGGGTGTGTGTGGGTGTGTGTGTGAGTGTGTGCGAGTGTGTGTGTGCGAGTGTGTATGAGTGAGTGAGTGCGAGTGTGCTCGAGTGTGTGTACAAGTGTATGCAAATGTGTGCATGCGAGTGTGTGCGAGTGCGTATGAGTGCGTATGAGTGAGTGTGTGCAAATGTTTGCGAGTGTGTGTGAGTGTGTGTGAGTGAGTGTGAGGGAGTGTGTGGGAGTGTGTGGGAGTAAGTGTGTGTGAGTGTGTATGACTGAGTGTGTTAGAGTGTGCGTGAGTGTGTGCGAGTGTGTATGAGTAAGTGTGTGCGAGTGTGTATGAGTGAGTGTGTGCGACTGTGTATGAGTGAGTGTGTGCAAGTGAGTGTGTGTGAGTGTGCGTGAGTGTGTGCGAGTGAGTGTGTGTGAGTGTGCATGAGTGTGTGCGAGTGTGTGTGTGTGAGGTTGTGCGAGTGTGTGCAAGTGAGAGTGTGCGAGTGTGTGTGAGTGAGTGTGTGCGAGTGTGTATGAACCAGCGTGTGCGAGTGTGTGCTAGTGTGTGTGCGAGTGTGTATGAGTGAGTAAGTGCGAGTGTGCTCGAGTGTGTGTACAAGTGTGTGCAAATGTGTGCATGCGAGTGTGTGCGAATGTGTGCGAGTGCGTATGAGTGAGTGTGTGCGAGTGTTTGCGAGTGTGTGTGAGTGTGTGTGAGTGAGTGTGAGTGAGTGTGTGTGAGTAAGTGTGTGCGAGTGTGTATGAGTGAGTGTGTGCGAGTGTGTATGAGTGAGTGTGTGCGACTGTGTATGGGTGAGTGTGTGCAAGTGAGTGTGAGTGTGCGTGAGTGTGTGCGAGTGAGTGTGCGCGAGTGTGTGTGTGCAAGTGTGTGCGAGTGTGTGCATACGAGTGCATGCGAGTGCATGCGATTGTGTGCGAGTGTGTGTGAGTGTGTATGAGTGAGTGTGTTTGAGTGTGTGCGAGTGTGTGCGAGTGTGCTTGAGTGTGTCTGTACGAGTGTCTGTGAGCGTGTGCGTGTGAGTGTGTGCGAGTGTGTGCGTGCGAGTGTGCGCGAGTGTGCATGAGTGTGCACGAGTGTGCGCGAGTGTGTGCGAGTGTGTGTGTATGAGTGAATGAGAATGAGTGTGTGTGTGCGAGTGTGTGCGAGTGTGCGCATGCGAGTGAGTGCGAGTGCATGTGATTGTGTGTGAGTGTGTGCGAGTGTGTGCAAGTGTGTGTGCGAGTGTGTATAAGTGAGTGTGTGTGAGTGTGCGTGAGTAAGTGTGTGTGAGTGTATGCAAGTGTGTGCAAGTGTGAGTGAGTGTGTGTGAGTGTGTATGAGTGAGTGTGTGCGAGTGTGTATGAGTGTGTATGAGTGAGTGTGTGCGAGTGTGTATGAGTGAGTGTGTGCGACAGTGTATGGGTGAGTGTGTGCAAGTGAGTGTGAGTGTGCGTGAGTGTGTGCGAGTGAGTGTGAGTGTGTGTGTGCGAGTGTATATGAGTGAGTGTGTGCGAGTGTTTGCGATTGTGTGTGAGTGTGTGTGAGTGAGTGTGAGTGATTGTGTGGGAGTGTGTGTGAGTGAGTGTGTTAGAGTGTGCGTGAGTGTGTGCGAGTGTGTATGAGTGAGTGTGTGCGAGTGTGTATGAGTGAGTGTGTGCGACTGTGTATGGGTGAGTGTGTGCAAGTGAGTGTGAGTGTGCGTGAGTGTGTGCGAGTGAGTGTGTGTGAGTGTGCGTAAGTGTGTGCGAGTGTGTGTGTGTGAGGTTGTGCGAGTGTGTGCGAGTGTGTGCGAGTGAGTGTGTGCGAGTGTGTGTGAGTGTGTGCAAATGTGCATGACTGTGTATGAGTGTGCATGTGCGATTGTGTGTTTGTGAGTGAGTGCGAGTGTGTATGAGTCAGCGTGTGCGAGTGTTTGCTAGTGTGTGTGTGCGAGTGTTTGCGAGTGTGTGCTAGTGTGTGCGAGTGTATGTGAGTGTGTGCGATGAGTGTGTGCGAGTGTGCACGAGTGTGTATGAGTGAGTGTGTGCGAGTGTGAGTGCGAGTGTGTACGAGTATTTGCGAGTGTGTATGAGTGAGTGTGTGCGAGAGTGTGCGAGTGTGTGTGATTGTGTGCGAGTGTGTGCGAGTGAGTGTGTGCGAGTGTGTATGAGTGTGTATGAGTGAGTGTGTGCGAGTGTTTGTGAGTGTGTGCGAGTGTGTGTGCGAGTGTGTATGAGTGAGTGTGTGCGAGTGTGTATGAGTGAGTGTGTGTGAGTGTGTGTGTGTGCCAGTGTGGGCGAGTGTGTGCGAGTGTGTATGAGTGTGTGTGTGAGTGTGCACGAGTGTGTGTGTGCGAGTTTGTGCGCATGTGTGTGCGAGTGACTGTGTGCGAGTGTGTATGAGTGAGTGTGTTCGAGTGTGTGAGAGTGTGTGCGAGTGTGTGTGCGAGTGTGTGTGTGCAAGTGTGTATGAGCGAGTGTGTGCGAGTGTGCGTGAGAGTGAGTGTGCGAGTTTGTGTGTGTGTGCGAGTGTGTGCGAGTGTGTGTGCGATTGTGTGCGAGTGTGTGTGTATGTGTGTGCGAGTGTGTGCGAGTGTGTGTGTGAGTGTGTGTACGAGTGTTTGTGTGCGAGTGTGTATGAGTGAGTGTGGGTGAGTGTGTGTGTGAGGTTGTGCGAATGTGTGCGAGTGACTGTGTGCGAGAGTGTATGAGTGAGTGTGTTCGAGTTTGTGAGAGTGTGCGAGTGTGTGTGAGAGTGTGTGTGTGAGAGTGTGTATGAGCGAGTGTGTGCGATTGTGTGCGAGTGTGTGTGTGTGCGAGTGTGTGCGAGTGTGTGTGTGAGTGTGTGTACGAGTGTTTGTGTTCGAGTGTGTATGAGTGAGTGTGTGTGAGTGTGTGCGAGTGTTTGTGAGTGTGTATGAGTGAGTGTGTGCGAGTGTGTATGAGTGAGTGTGTGCGAGAGTGTGTGAGTGTGTGCGAGTGTGTGCGAGTGTGTGTGCAAGTGTGTGTGTGTGAGCGAGTGTGTGCGAGTGTGCGCGAGAGTGAGTGTGCGAGTTTGTGCGTGTGTGTCCGAGTGTGTGTGAGAGTGTGTGCGAGTATGTGCGAGTGTGTGTGCGAGTGTGTGTACGAGTGTGTGTGTGCAAGTGTGTATGAGTGAGTGTGTGCGAGTGTGTGTGAGTGTGTGTGCGAGTGTGTGTGCGAGTGTGTGTGTGCGAGTGTGTATGAGTGAGTGTTTGCGAGTGTGTGAGAGTGTGTGCGAGTATTTGTGCGAGTGTGTGTGTGCGAGTGTGTGCGAGTGTGCGTGAGAGTGAGTGTGCGAGTTTGTGTGTGTGTGCGAGTGTGTGCGAGTGTGTGTGCGATTGTGTGCGAGTGTGTGTATGTGTGTGCGAGTGTGTGCGAGTGTGTGTGTGAGTGTGTGTACGAGTGTTTGTGTGCGAGTGTGTATGAGTGAGTGTGGGTGAGTGTGTGTGAGGTTGTGCGAGTGTGTGCGAGTGACTGTGTGCGAGAGTGTATGAGTGAGTGTGTTCGAGTGTGTGAGAGTGTGTGTGTGAGAGTGTGTATGAGCGAGTGTGTGCGAGTGTGCGTGAGAGTGAGTGTGCGAGTTTGTGTGTGTGTGTGCGAGTGTGTGCGAGTGTGTGTGCGATTGTGTACGAGTGTGTGTGTGTGCGAGTGTGTGCGAGTGTGTGTGTGAGTGTGTGTACGAGTGTTTGTGTTCGAGTGTGTATGAGTGAGTGTGTGTGATTGTGTGCGAGTGTTTGTGAGTGTGTATGAGTGAGTGTGTGCGAGTGTGTATGAGTGAGTGTGTGCGAGAGTGTGTGAGTGTGTGCGAGTGTGTGCGAGTGTGTGTGCAAGTGTGTGTGTGTGAGCGAGTGTGTGCGAGTGTGCGCGAGAGTGAGTGTGCGAGTTTGTGCGTGTGTGTCCGAGTGTGTGTGAGAGTGTGTGCGAGTATGTGCGAGTGTGTGTGCGAGTGTGTGTACGAGTGTGTGTGTGCAAGTGTGTATGAGTGAGTGTGTGCGAGTGTGTGTGAGTGTGTGTGCGAGTGTGTGTGCGAGTGTGTGTGTGCGAGTGTGTATGAGTGAGTGTGTGCGAGTGTGTATGAGTGAGTGTGTGCGAGTGTGTGCGAGTGTTTGTGTGTGAGTGTGTGCCAGTGTGTGCGAGTGTGTGTGACTGTGTGTGTGCGAGTGTGTATGAGTGTGTGTGTGCGAGTGTGCACGAGTGTGTTTGTGTGAGTTTGTGCGATTGTGTGTGTGCGAGTGTGTATGAGTGAGTGTGTGCGAGTGTGTCTGAGTGAGTGTGTGCGAGTGTGCATGAGTGTGTGTGCGAGTGTGTGCCAGTGTGTGCGACTGTCTGTGTGCGACTGTGTGCCAGTGTTTGAGTGTGTGCCAGTGTTTGTGCGAGTGTGTGTGCGAGTGTGTGCCAGTGTTTGAGTGTGTGCCAGTGTTTGTGCGAGTGTGTGCGAGTGTGTGTGAGTGTGTGCGAGTGTGTGTGCGAGTGTGTATGAGTGAGTGTTTGCGAGTGTGTGTGTGTGCGAGTGTGTGCGTGCGAGTACGTGCAAGTGTGTGAGTGTGTGCGAGTGTGTATGAGTGAGTGTGTGCGAGTGTGTGTGAGTGTGTGCGAGTGTGCATGAGTTAGTGTGTGCGAGTGTGTGTGTGCGGGTGTGTGTGAGAGTTTGTGTGAGTGTGTGTGTGCGAGTGTGTATGAGTGAGTGTGTGCGAGTGTGTGTGAGTGTGTGCGAGAGTGTGTGCGCATGTGAGCGAGTGTGTGCGAGTGTGTATGAGTGAGTGTGTGCGAGTGTGTGCAAGTGTGCACGAGGGTGTGTGAGTGAGTGAGTGTGTGCGTGTGAATGTGTGCGAGTGTGTGCGAGTGTGTATGACTGAGTGTGTGTGAGTGTGTGCATGTGAGTGAGTGAATATGTGTGAGTGTGTATGAGTGTTTGTGAGTGTTTGTGAGTGTGTGCGAGTGTGTGGGTGGAGTGTGTATGAGTGAGTGTGTGCGAGTGTGTGTGCGAGTGTGTGTGTGCGAGTGTGTATGAGTGAGTGTGTATGAATGTGCGTGAGTGAGTTTGTGCGAGTGTATGTGAATGTGTGGAAGTGTGTGCGAGTGAGTGAGTGTGAGTGAGTGTGTGCGAGTGTGTTTAAGTGTGTGCGAGTGCGCGAGTGTGTATGAGTGAGTGTGTGTGAGCGTTTGTGATTGTGTGTGAGTGTGCACGAGTGTGTGTACAAGTGTGTGCAAATGTGTGCATGAGAGTGTGTGCGAGTGTGTGCGAGTACGTATGAGTGAGTGTGTGCGAGTGTTTGCGAGTGTGTGTGAGTGTGTGTGAGTGAGTGTGAGTGAGTGTGTGGGAGTGTGTGGGAGTAAGTGTGTGTGAGTGTGTATGAGTGAGTGTGTTAGAGTGTGCGTGAGTGTGTGCGAGTGTGTATGAGTAAGTGTGTGCGAGTGTGTATGAGTGAGTGTGTGCGACTGTGTATGAGTGAGTGTGTGCAAGTGAGTGTGTGTGAGTGTGTGCGAGTGCGTATGAGTGAGTGTGTGCAAATGTTTGCGAGTGTGTGTGAGTGTGTGTGAGTGAGTGTGAGTGAGTGTGTGGGAGTGTGTGGGAGTAAGTGTGTGTGAGTGTGTATGAGTGAGTGTGTTAGAGTGTGCGTGAGTGTGTGCGAGTGTGTATGAGTAAGTGTGTGCGAGTGTGTATGAGTGAGTGTGTGCGACTGTGTATGAGTGAGTGTGTGCAAGTGAGTGTGTGTGAGTGTGCATGAGTGTGTGCGAGAGAGTGTGTGTGAGTGTGCATGAGTGTGTGCGAGTGTGTGTGTGTGAGGTTTTGCGAGTGTGTGCAAGTGAGAGTGTGCGAGTGTGTGTGAGTGAGTGTGTGTGAGTGTGTATGAGCCAGCGTGTGCGAGTGTGTGCTAGTGTGTGTGTGTGAGTGTGTATGAGTGAGTGAGTGCGAGTGTGCTCGAGTGTGTGTACAAGTGTGTGCAAATGTGTGCATGCGAGTGTGTGCGAATGTGTGCAAGTGCATATGAATGAGTGTGTGCGAGTGTTTGCGAGTGTGTGTGAGTGTGTGTGAGTGAGTGTGAATGAGTGTGTGTGAGTAAGTGTGTGTGAGTGTGTATGAGTGAGTGTGTTAGAGTGTGCGTGAGTGTGTGCGAGTGTGTATGAGTGAGTGTGTGCGAGTGTGCATGAGTGAGTGTGTGCGACTGTGTATGGGTGAGTGTGTGCAAGTGAGTGTGAGTGTGCGTGAGTGTGTGCGAGTGAGTGTGTGCGAGTGTGCGTAAGTGTGTGCGAGTGTGTGTGTGAGGTTGTGTGAGTGTGTGCGAGTGTGTGCGAGTGAGTGTGTGCGAGTGTGTGTGAGTGAGTGTGTGCGAGTGTGTATGAGCCAGCGTGTGCGAGTGTGTGCTAGTGTGTGTGTGCGAGTGTGTATGAGCCAGCGTGTGCGAGTGTGTGCTAGTGAGTGTGTGCGAGTGTGTATGAGTAAGTGTGTGCGAGTGTGCGTGAGTGTGAGTGTGTGTGTGCGATTGTGTGCCAGTGTGTGCGAGTGTGTGCAACTGTGTGTGTTCGAGTGTGTGAGTGTGTGCCAGTGTTTGTGCGAGTGTGTGTGCGAGTGTGTGTGCGAACGTGTGCGAGTGAATGTGTGCGAGTGGATGTGTGAGAGTGTGTACGAGTGAGTGTGTGCGAGTGTGTGTGTGTGAGTGTCTGTGTGTGAGTGTGTATGAGTGAGTGTGCGCGAGTGTGTGTGTGCGAGTGTGTGCGAGTGTGTGCCTACGAGTGCATGCGAGTGCATGCGATTGTGTGCAAGTGTGTGTGCGAGTGTGTACGAGTGTGTGCGAGTGAGTGAGTGTGTGAGTGTTTGCGAGTGTGTGCAAGTGTATGCGAGTGTGTGTGAGTGTGTATGAGTGAGTGTGTGTGAGTGTGTGCGAGTGTGCTTGAGTGTGTCTGTACGAGTGTCTGTGAGCGTGTGCGTGTGAGTGTGTGCGAGTGTGTGCGTGCGAGTGTGTGCGAGTGTGCATGAGTGTGCACGAGTGTGCACGAGTGTGCGCGAGTGTGTGCGAGTGTGTGTGTATGAGTGAATGAGAATGAGTGTGTGTGTGCAAGTGTGTGCGAGTGTGCGCATGCGAGTGAGTGCATTTGCATGTGATTGTGTTTGAGTGTGTGCGAGTGTGTGCAAGTGTGTGTGTGAGTGTGTATAAGTGAGTGTGTGTGAGTGTGCGTGAGTAAGTGTGCGTGAGTGTATGCGAGTGTGTGCAAGTGTCAGTGAGTGTGTGTGAGTGTGTATGAGTGAGTGTGTGCGAGTGTGTATGAGTGTGTATGGGTGAGTGTGTGCGAGTGTGTATGAGTGTGTTTGAGTGAGTGTGTGCGAGTGTGTGCGAGTGTGTGTGCGAGTGTGTGTGAGTGAGTGTGTGCGAGTGTTCTCGAATGTGTCTGTACGAGTGTGTGTGTACGATTGCGTGCG
Organism: Phyllobates terribilis; assembly: GCF_046119375.1. Lineage (NCBI taxonomy): Eukaryota > Metazoa > Chordata > Amphibia > Anura > Dendrobatidae > Phyllobates > Phyllobates terribilis. Next base: position 1,865,772 of record NW_027362901.1, read on the forward strand.
AGTGTGTGTGAGTGTGTGCGAGTGTGTGCGTGCGAGTGTGCGTGAGTGTGCATGAGTGTGCGAATGTGTATGAGTGTGTATGAGTGAGTGTGTGCGAGTGTGTGTGAGTGTGTGCGAGAGTGTGTGCGCATGTGAGCGAGTGTGTGCGAGTGTGTATGAGTGAGTGTGTGCGAGTGTGTGCAAGTGTGCACGAGGGTGTGTGAGTGAGTGAGTGTGTGTGTGTGAATGTGTGCGAGTGTGTGCGAGTGTGTATGACTGAGTGTGTGTGAGTGTGTGCATGTGAATGAGTGAATATGTGTGAGTGTGTATGAGTGTTTGTGACTGTTTTTGAGTGTGTGCGAGTGTGTGGGTGAAGTGTGTATGAGTGAGTGTGTGCGAGTGTGTGTGCGAGTGTGTGTGTGCGAGTGTGTATGAGTTAGTGTGTGTGAATGTGCGTGAGTGAGTTTGTGCGAGTGTATGTGAATGTGTGGAAGTGTGTGCGAGTGAGTGAGTGTGAGTGAGTGTGTGCGAGTGTGTTTAAGTGTGTGCGAGTGTGCGCGAGTGTGTATGAGTGAGTGTGTGTGAGCGTTTGTGATTGTGTGTGAGTGTGCACGAGTGTGTGTACAAGTGTGTGCAAATGTGTGCATGAGAGTGTGTGCGAGTACGTAAGAGTGAGTGTGTGCGAGTGTTTGTGAGTGTGTGTGAGTGTGTGTGAGTGAGTGTGAGTGAGTGTGTGGGAGTGTGTGGGAGTAAGTGTGTGTGAGTGTGTATGAGTGAGTGTGTTAGAGTGTGCATGAGTGTGTGCGAGTGTGTATGAGTAAGTGTGGGCGAGTGTGTATGAGTGAGTGTGTGCGACTGTGTATGAGTGAGTGTGTGCAAGTGAGTGTGTGTGAGTGTGCGTGAGTGTGTGCGAGTGTGCGTGTGAGTGTGTGCGAGTGTGTATGAGGGTGTGTGTGGGTGTGTGTGCGAGTGTGTATGAGTGAGTGAGTGCGAGTGTGCTCGAGTGTGTGTACAAGTGTGTGCAAATGTGTGCATGCGAGTGTGTGCGAGTGTGTGCAAGTGCGTATGAGTGAGTGTGTGCAAATGTTTGTGAGTGTGTGTGAGTGAGTGTGAGTGAGTGTGTGGGAGTGTGTGGGAGTAAGTGTGTGTGAGTGTGTATGAGTGAGTGTGTTAGAGTGTGCGTGAGTGTGTGCGAGTGTGTATGAGTAAGTGTGTGTGAGTGTGCACGAGTGTGTGTGTGTGAGTTTGTGCGCATGTGTGTGCGAGTGTGTGCGAGTGTGTGTGTGCGAGTGTATATGAGTGAGTGTGTGCGAGTGTTTGCGAGTGTGTGTGAGTGTGTGTGAGTGAGTGTGAGTGAGTGTGTGGGAGTGTGTGTGAGTAAGTGTGTGTGAGTGTGTATGAGTGAGTGTGTTAGAGTGTGCGTGAGTGTGTGCGAGTGTGTATGAGTGAGTGTGTGCGAGTGTGTATGAGTGAGTGTGTGCGACTGTGTATGGGTGAGTGTGTGCAAGTGAGTGTGAGTGTGCGTGAGTGTGTGCGAGTGAGTGTGTGTGAGTGTGCGTAAGTGTGTGCGAGTGTGTGTGTGTGAGGTTGTGCGAGTGTGTGCGAGTGTGTGCGAGTGAGTGTGTGCGAGTGTGTGTGAGTGTGTGCAAATGTGCATGACTGTGTATGAGTGTGCATGTGCGAGTGTGTGTTTGTGAGTGAGTGCAAGTGTGTATGAGTCAGCGTGTGCGAGTGTTTGCTAGTGTGTGTGTGCGAGTGTTTGCGTGTGTGTGCTAGTGTGTGCGAGTGTGTGCGAGTGTATGTGAGTGTGTGCGATGAGTGTGTGCGAGTGTGCACGAGTGTTTATGAGTGAGTGTGTGCGAGTGTGTGCGAGTGTGAGTGCGAGTGTGTACGAGTATTTGCGAGTGTGTATGAGTGAGTGTGTGCAAGAGAGTGCGAGTGTGTGTGATTGTGTGCGAGTGTGTGCGAGTGAGTGTGTGCGAGTGTGTATGAGTGTGTATGAGTGAGTGTGTGCGAGTGTTTGTGAGTGTGTGCGAGTGTGTGTGCGAGTGTGTGTGTGCGAGTGTGTATGAGTGTGTGTGTGCGAGTTTGTGCGCATGTGTGTGCGAGTGACTGTGTGCGAGTCTGTATGAGTGAGTGTGTTCGAGTGTGTGAGAGTGTGTGCGAGTGTGTGTGCGAGTGTGTGTGTGCGAGTGTGTATGAGCGAGTGTGTGCGAGTGTACGTGAGAGTGAGTGTTCGAGTTTGTGTGTGTGTGTGCGAGTGTGTGCGAGTGTGTGTGCGATTGTGTGCGAGTGTGTGTGTATGTGTGTGCGAGTGTGTGCGAGTGTTTGTGTGAGTGTGTGTACGAGTGTTTGTGTGTGAGTGTGTATGAGTGAGTGTGGGTGAGTGTGTGTGTGAGGTTGTGCGAGTGTGTGCGAGTGACTGTGTGCGAGTGTGTATGAGTGAGTGTGTTCGAGTGTGTGAGAGTGTGTGCGAGTGTGTGTGAGAGTGTGTGTGTGAGAGTGTGTATGAGCGAGTGTGTGCGAGTGTGCGTGAGAGTGAGTGTGCGAGTTTGTGTGTGTGTGTGCGAGTGTGTGCGAGTGTGTGTGCGATTGTGTGCGAGTGTGTGTGTGTGCGAGTGTGTGCGAGTGTGTGTGTGAGTGTGTGTACGAGTGTTTGTGTGCGAGTGTGTATGAGTGAGTGTGTGTGAGTGTGTGCGAGTGTTTGTGAGTGTGTATGAGTGAGTGTGTGCGAGTGTGTATGAGTGAGTGTGTGCGAGAGTGTGTGAGTGTGTGCGAGTGTGTGCGAGTGTGTGTGCAAGTGTGTGTGTATGAGCGAGTGTGTGCGAGTGTGCGCAAGAGTGAGTGTGCGAGTTTGTGCGTGTGTGTCCGAGTGTGTGTGAGAGTGTGTGCGAGTATGTGCGAGTGTGTGTGCGAGTGTGTGTACGAGTGTGTGTGTGCAAGTGTGTATGAGTGAGTGTGTGCGAGTGTGTGTGAGTGTGTGTGCGAGTGTGTGTGTGCGAGTGTGTATGAGTGAGTGTGTGCGAGTGTGTATGAGTGAGTGTGTGCGAGTGTGTGCGAGTGTTTGTGTGCGAATGTGTGCCAGTGTGTGCGAGTGTGTGTGACTGTGTGTGTGCAAGTGTGTATGAGTGTGTGTGTGCGAGTGTGCACGAGTGTGTTTGTGTGAGTTTGTGCGATTGTGTGTGCGAGTGTGTATGAGTGAGTGTGTGCGAGTGTGTCTGAGTGAGTGTGTGCGAGTGTGCATGAGTGTGTGTGCGAGTGTGTGCCAGTGTGTGCGACTGTGTGTGTGCGACTGTGTGCCAGTGTTTGAGTGTGTGCCAGTGTTTGTGCGAGTGTGTGTGCGAGTGTGTGCCAGTGTTTGAGTGTGTGCCAGTGTTTGTGCGAGTGTGTGTGCAAGTGTGTGTGAGTGTGTGCGAGTGTGTGTGCGAGTGTGTATGAGTGAGTGTGTGCGAGTGTGTGTGTGTGCGAGTGTGTGCGTGCGAGTACGTGCAAGTGTGTGAGTGTGTGCGAGTGTGTATGAGTGAGTGTGTGCGAGTGTGTGCGAGTGTGCATGAGTTAGTGTGTGCGAGTGTGTGTGTGCGGGTGTGTGTGAGAGTGTGTGTGAGTGTGTGTGCGAGTGTGTATGAGTGAGTGTGTGCGAGTGTGCTCAAGTGTGTGTGCGAGTGTGTGCATGCGAGTGCATGCGTGTGTGTACGAGTGTGTGCGAGTGTGCACGAGTGTGCATGAGTGTGAAAGAGTGTGTGCGAGAGTGTGTGCGAGTGTGTATGAGTGAGTGTGTGCGAGAGTGTACGAGGGTGTGTGAGTGAGTGTGTGTGTGTGTGAATGTGTGCGAATGTTTGCGAGTGTGTGCGTGCGTGTGCGAGTGTGTATGAGTGAGTGTGTGCGTGTGACTGAGTGTGTGTGAGTGTGTGCGAGTGTGTGCGTGTGACTGAGTGTGTGTGAGTGTGTACGAGTGTTTGCGAGTGTGTGTGAGTGTGTATGAGTGAGTGTGTGCGAGTGTTTGTGTGTGCGAGTGTGTGTGAGTGTGTGCGAGTGTGCGCGAGTGTGTGTGTGCGAGTGTGTATGAGTGAGTGTGTGCGAGTGTTTGCGAGTGTGTGCGAGTGAGTGCGAGTGAGTATGTGCGAGTGAGTGCGAGTGAGTATGTGCGAGTGATTGTGTGCCATTGTGTTTGAGTAAGTGTGTGCAGGTGTGTATGAGTGAGTGTGTGCGAGTGTGTGTGAGTGTGCATGAGTGAATGTGTGAGAGTGGGTGTGAGTGTGTGCGAGTGAGTGTGAGTGAGTGCGAGTGTGTGCGAGTGTGTGCAAGTGAGTGAGAGTGTGTGCGAGTGTGTTTGAGTGTGTATGAGTGAGAGTGTGCGAGTGTGCCCGAGTGTGTGCGTGTGAGTGTATGTGTGTGTGAGTATGTGCGTGTGTGCGAGTGTGTGCAAGTGTGTGTGAGTGAGTGTGTGCGAGTGTGTGCGAGTGTGTATGAGTTAGTGTGTGCGAGTGTGTGTGTGAGAGTGTGTGCGAGTTTGTGTGTGTGAGTGTGTATGAGTGAGTGTGTGCGAGTGTGCTTGAGTGTGTGCTTGAGTGTGTGCGTGTGTGTGCGAGTGTGTGGGTGTGAGTGTGTATGATTGAGTTTGTGTGAGTGTGTATGAGTGAGTGTGTGCGAGTGTGCACTAGTGTGTGTGTGCGAGTGTGTGCCAGTGTGTGTGAGTGTGTGCGACTGTGTGTGTGCGAGTGTGTATGAGTGAGTGTGTGCGAGTGTGTGTGTGCAAATTTGTGCGAGTGTGTGTGCGAGTGTGCGTGTGCGAGTCTGTATGAATGAGTGTGTGCGAGTGTGTATGAGTGAGTGTGTGCGAGTGTGCATGAGTGTGTGTTCGAGTGTGTGAGTGTGTGCCAGTGTTTGTGCGAGTGTGTGTGCGAGTGTGTGTGCGAGCATGTGCGAGTGAATGTGTGCGAGTGTTTGTGTGTGAGAGTGTGTACGAGTGAGTGTGTGCGAGTGTGTGTGTGTGAGTGTCTGTGTGGGAGTGTGTATGAGTGAGTGTGTGCGAGTGTGTTTGAGTGTGTGTGCGAGTGTGTGCATGTGTGTGCGAGTATGTGCGTGTGTGTGCTAGTGTGTGCGAGTGTGTGGGTGTGAGTTTGTATGATTGAGTTTGTGTGAGTGTGTATGAGTGAGTGTGTGTGAGTGTGCACTAGTGTGTGTGTGCGAGTGTGTGCCAGTGTGTGTGAGTGTGTGCGACTGTGTGTGTGCGAGTGTGTATGAGTGAGCGTGTGCGAGTGTGTGTGTGCAAATTTGTGCGAGTGTGTGTGCGAGTGTGCGTGTGCGAGTCTGTATGAGTGAGTGTGTGCGAGTGTGTATGATTGAGTGTGTGCGAGTGTGCATGAGTGTGTGTGTGCGATTGTGTGCCAGTGTGTGTGAGTGTGTGCAACTGTGTGTGTTTGAGTGTGTGAGTGTGTGCCAGTGTTTGTGCGAGTGTGTGTGCGAGTGTGTGTGCGAGCGTGTGCGAGTAAATGTGTGTGAGTGTGTGTGTGTGAGAGTGTGTACGAGTGAGTGTGTGCGAGTGTGTGTGTGATTGTCTGTGTGGGAGTGTGTATGAGTGAGTGTGCGCGAGTGTGTGTGTGCGAGTGTGTGCGAGTGTGTGCATACGAGTGCATGCGAGTGCATGCGATTGTGTGCGAGTGTGTGTGAGTGTGTATGAGTGAGTGTGTTTGAGTGTGTGCGAGTGTGTGCGAGTGTGCTTGAGTGTGTCTGTACGAGTGTCTGTGAGCGTGTGAGTGTGTGCGAGTGTGTGCGTGCGAGTGTGCGCGAGTGTGCATGAGTGTGCACGAGTGTGCGCGAGTGTGTGCTAGTGTGTGTGTATGAGTGAATGAGAATGAGTGTGTGTGTGCGAGTGTGTGCGAGTGTGCGCATGCGAGTGAGTGCGAGTGCATGTGATTGTGTGTGAGTGTGTGCGAGTGTGTGCAAGTGTTTGTGCGAGTGTGTATAAGTGAGTGTGTGTGAGTGTACGTGAGTAAGTGTGCGTGAGTGTATGCGAGTGTGTGCAAGTGTGAGTGAGTGTGTGTGAGTGTGTATGAGTGAGTGTGTGCGAGTGTGTGTGAGTGTGAGTGCGAGTGTGTACGAGTATTTGCGAGTGTGTATGAGTGAGTGTGTGCGAGAGTGTGCGAGTGTGTGTGAGTGTGTGCGAGTGTGTGCGAGTGAGTGTGTGCGAGTGTGTGCGAGTGTGTGCATACAAGTGCATGCGAGTGCATGCGATTGTGTGCGAGTGTGTGTGAGTGTGTATGAGTGAGTGTGTTTGAGTGTGTGCGAGTGTGTGCGAGTGTGCTTGAGTGTGTCTGTACGAGTGTCTGTGAGCGTGTGCGTGTGAGTGTGTGCGAGTGTGTGCGTGTGAGTGTGCGCGAGTGTGCATGAGTGTGCACGAGTGTGCGCGAGTGTGTGCGAGTGTGTGTGTATGAGTGAATGAGAATGAGTGTGTGTGTGCGAGTGTGTGCGAGTGTGCACATGCGAGTGAGTGCGAGTGCATGTGATTGTGTGTGAGTGTGTGCGAGTGTGTGCAAGTGTGTGTGCGAGTGTGTATAAGTGAGTGTGTGTGAGTGTGCGTGAGTAAGTGTGCGTGAGTGTATGCGAGTGTGTGCAAGTGTGAGTGAGTGTGTGTGATTGTGTATGAGTGAGTGTGTGCGAGTGTGTATGAGTGTGTATGGGTGAGTGTGTGCGAGTGTGTATGAGTGTGTTTGAGTGAGTGTGTGCGAGTGTGTGCGAGTGTGTGTGCGAGTGTGTGTGAGTGAGTGTGTGCGAGTGTTCTCGAGTGTGTCTGTACGAGTGTGTGCGTACGATTGCGTGCGAGTGTGTGTGAGTGTGTGCGAGTGTGTGCGTGCGAGTGTGCGTGAGTGTGCATGAGTGTGCGAATGTGTATGAGTGTGTATGAGTGAGTGTGTGCGAGTGTGTGTGAGTGTGTGCGAGAGTGTGTGCGCATGTGAGCGAGTGTGTGCGAGTGTGTATGAGTGAGTGTGTGCGAGTGTGTGCAAGTGTGCACGAGGGTGTGTGAGTGAGTGAGTGTGTGTGTGTGTGAATGTGTGCGAGTGTGTGCGAGTGTGTATGACTGAGTGTGTGTGAGTGTGTGCATGTGAGTGAGTGAATATGTGTGAGTGTGTATGAGTGTTTGTGACTGTTTTTGGGTGTGTGCGAGTGTGTGGGTGGAGTGTGTATGAGTGAGTGTGTGCGAGTGTGTGTGCGAGTGTGTGTGTGCGAGTGTGTATGAGTGAGTGTGTGTGAATGTGCGTGAGTGAGTTTGTGCGAGTGTATGTGAATGTGTGGAAGTGTGTGCGAGTGAGTGAGTGTGAGTGAGTGTGTGCGAGTGTGTTTAAGTGTGTGCGAGTGTGCGCGAGTGTGTATGAGTGAGTGTGTGTGAGCGTTTGTGATTGTGTGTGAGTGTGCACGAGTGTGTGTACAAGTGTGTGCAAATGTGTGCATGAGAGTGTGTGCGAGTGTGTGCGAGTACGTATGAGTGAGTGTGTGCGAGTGTTTGTGAGTGTGTGTGAGTGTGTGTGAGTGAGTGTGAGTGAGTGTGTGGGAGTGTGTGGGAGTAAGTGTGTGTGAGTGTGTATGAGTGAGTGTGTTAGAGTGTGCATGAGTGTGTGCGAGTGTGTATGAGTAAGTGTGGGCGAGTGTGTATGAGTGAGTGTGTGCGACTGTGTATGAGTGAGTGTGTGCAAGTGAGTGTGTGTGAGTGTGAGTGAGTGTGTGCGAGTGTGCGTGTGAGTGTGTGCGAGTGTGTATGAGGGTGTGTGTGGGTGTGTGTGCGAGTGTGTATGAGTGAGTGAGTGCGAGTGTGCTCGAGTGTGTGTACAAGTGTGTGCAAATGTGTGCATGCGAGTGTGTGCGAGTGTGTGTGTGTGAGGTTGTGCGAGTGTGTGCAAGTGAGAGTGTGCGAGTGTGTGTGAGTGAGTGCGTGCAAGAGTGTATGAGCCAGCGTGTGCGAGTGTGTGCTAGTGTGTGTGTGCGAGTGTGTATGAGTGAGTGAGTGCGAGTGTGCTCGAGTGTGTGTACAAGTGTGTGCAAATGTGTGCATGCGAGTTTGTGCGAATGTGTGCGAGTGCATATGAATGAGTGTGTGCGAGTGTTTGCGAGTGTGTGTGAGTGTGTGTGAGTGAGTGTGAATGAGTGTGTGTGAGTAAGTGTGTGTGAGTGTGTATGAGTGAGTGTGTTAGAGTGTGCGTGAGTGTGTGCGAGTGTGTATGAGTGAGTGTGTGCGAGTGTGTATGAGTGAGTGTGTGCGACTGTGTATGGGTGAGTGTGTGCAAGTGAGTGTGAGTGTGCGTGAGTGTGTGCGAGTGAGTGTGTGCGAGTGTGCGTAAGTGTGTGCGAGTGTGTGTGTGAGGTTGTGCGAGTGTGTGCGAGTGTGTGCGAGTGAGTGTGTGCGAGTGTGTGTGAGTGTGTGCAAGTGTGCATGACTGTGTATGAGTGAGCATGTGCGAGTGTGTGTTTGTGAGTGAGTGCGAGTGTGTATGAGTCAGCGTGTGCGAGTGTTTGCTAGTGTGTTTGTGCGAGTGTGTGCGAGTGTTTGCGAGTGTGTGCTAGTGTGTGTGCGAGTGTGTGCGAGTGTATGTGAGTGTGTGCGATGAGTGTGTGCGAGTGTGCACGAGTGTGTATGAGTGAGTGTGTGCGAGTGTGTGCGAGTGTGAGTGCGAGTGTGTACGAGTATTTGCGAGTGTGTATGAGTGAGTGTGTGCGAGAGTGTGCGAGTGTGTGTGAGTGTGTGCGAGTGTGTGCGAGTGAGTGTGTGCGAGTGTGTATGAGTGTGTATGAGTGAGTGTGTTCGAGTGTTTGTGAGTGTGTGCGAGTGTGTGTGCGAGTGTGTGTGTGAGAGTGTGCGAGTGAGTATGAGTGAGTGTGTATGAGTGAGTGTGTGTGAGTGTGTGTGTGTGCCAGTGTGGGCGAGTGTGTGCGAGTGTGTATGAGTGTGTGTGTGAGTGTGCACGAGTGTGTGTGTGTGAGTTTGTGCGCATGTGTGTGCGAGTGTGTGCGAGTGTGTGTGTGCGAGTGTATATGAGTGAGTGTGTGCGAGTGTTTGCGAGTGTGTGTGAGTGTGTGTGAGTGAGTGTGAGTGAGTGTGTGGGAGTGTGTGTGAGTAAGTGTGTGTGAGTGTGTATGAGTGAGTGTGTTAGAGTGTGCGTGAGTGTGTGCGAGTGTGTATGAGTGAGTGTGTGCGAGTGTGTATGAGTGAGTGTGTGCGACTGTGTATGGGTGAGTGTGTGCAAGTGAGTGTGAGTGTGCGTGAGTGTGTGCGAGTGAGTGTGTGTGAGTGTGCGTAAGTGTGTGCGAGTGTGTGTGTGTGAGGTTGTGCGAGTGTGTGCGAGTGTGTGCGAGTGAGTGTGTGCGAGTGTGTGTGAGTGTGTGCAAATGTGCATGACTGTGTATGAGTGTGCATGTGCGAGTGTGTGTTTGTGAGTGAGTGCGAGTGTGTATGAGTCAGCTTGTGCGAGTGTTTGCTAGTGTGTGTGTGCGAGTGTTTGCGAGTGTGTGCTAGTGTGTGCGAGTGTGTGCGAGTGTATGTGAGTGTGTGCGATGAGTGTGTGCGAGTGTGCACGAGTGTTTATGAGTGAGTGTGTGCGAGTGTGTGCGAGTGTGAGTGCGAGTGTGTACGAGTATTTGCGAGTGTGTATGAGTGAGTGTGTGCAAGAATGTGCGAGTGTGTGTGATTGTGTGCGAGTGTGTGCGAGTGAGTGTGTGCGAGTGTGTATGAGTGTGTATGAGTGAGTGTGTGCGAGTGTTTGTGAGTGTGTGCGAGTGTGTGTGCGAGTGTGTGTGTGAGAGTGTGCGAGTGTGTATGAGTGTGTGTGTGCGAGTTTGTGCGCATGTGTGTGCGAGTGACTGTGTGCGAGTCTGTATGAGTGAGTGTGTTCGAGTGTGTGAGAGTGTGTGCGAGTGTGTGTGCGAGTGTGTGTGTGCGAGTGTGTATGAGCGAGTGTGTGCGAGTGTGCGTGAGAGTGAGTGTTCGAGTTTGTGTGTGTGTGTGCGAGTGTGTGCGAGTGTGTGTGCGATTGTGTGCGAGTGTGTGTGTATGTGTGTGCGAGTGTGTGCGAGTGTTTGTGTGAGTGTGTGTACGAGTGTTTGTGTGTGAGTGTGTATGAGTGAGTGTGGGTGAGTGTGTGTGTGAGGTTGTGCGAGTGTGTGCGAGTGACTGTGTGCGAGTGTGTATGAGTGAGTGTGTTCGAGTGTGTGTGAGTGTGTGCGAGTGTGTGTGAGAGTGTGTGTGTGAGAGTGTGTATGAGCGAGTGTGTGCGAGTGTGCGTGAGAGTGAGTGTGCGAGTTTGTGTGTGTGTGTGCGTGTGTGTGCGAGTGTGTGTGCGAGTGTGTGTGTGTGCGAGTGTGTGCGAGTGTGTGTGTGAGTGTGTGTACGAGTGTTTGTGTGCGAGTGTGTATGAGTGAGTGTGTGTGAGTGTGTGCGAGTGTTTGTGAGTGTGTATGAGTGAGTGTGTGCGAGTGTGTATGAGTGAGTGTGTGCGAGAGTGTGTGAGTGTGTGCGAGTGTGTGCGAGTGTGTGTGCAAGTGTGTGTGTATGAGCGAGTGTGTGCGAGTGTGCGCGAGAGTGAGTGTGCGAGTTTGTGCGTGTGTGTCCGAGTGTGTGTGAGAGTGTGTGCGAGTATGTGCGAGTGTGTGTGCGAGTGTGTGTACGAGTGTGTGTGTGCAAGTGTGTATGAGTGAGTGTGTGTGAGTGTGTGTGAGTGTGTGTGCGAGTGTGTGTGTGCGAGTGTGTATGAGTGAGTGTGTGCGAGTGTGTATGAGTGAGTGTGTGCGAGTGTGTGCGAGTGTTTGTGTGCGAATGTGTGCCAGTGTGTGCGAGTGTGTGTGACTGTGTGTGTGCAAGTGTGTATGAGTGTGTGTGTGCGAGTGTGCACGAGTGTGTTTGTGTGAGTTTGTGCGATTGTGTGTGCGAGTGTGTATGAGTGAGTGTGTGCGAGTGTGTCTGAGTGAGTGTGTGCGAGTGTGCATGAGTGTGTGTGCGAGTGTGTGCCAGTGTGTGCGACTGTGTGTGTGCGACTGTGTGCCAGTGTTTGAGTGTGTGCCAGTGTTTGTGCGAGTGTGTGTGCGAGTGTGTGCCAGTGTTTGAGTGTGTGCCAGTGTTTGTGCGAGTGTGTGTGCAAGTGTGTGTGAGTGTGTGCGAGTGTGTGTGCGAGTGTGTATGAGTGAGTGTGTGCGAGTGTGTGTGTGTGCGAGTGTGTGCGTGCGAGTACATGCAAGTGTGTGAGTGTGTGCGAGTGTGTATGAGTGAGTGTGTGCGAGTGTGTGCGAGTGTGCATGAGTTAGTGTGTGCGAGTGTGTGTGTGCGGGTGTGTGTGAGAGTGTGTGTGAGTGTGTGTGCGAGTGTGTATGAGTGAGTGTGTGCGAGTGTGCTCAAGTGTGTGTGCGAGTGTGTGCATGCGAGTGCATGCGTGTGTGTACGAGTGTGTGCGAGTGTGCACGAGTGTGCATGAGTGTGAAAGAGTGTGTGCGAGAGTGTGTGCGATTGTGTATGAGTGAGTGAGTGCGAGTGTGCTCGAGTGTGTGTACAAGTGTATGCAAATGTGTGCATGCGAGTGTGTGCGAGTGCGTATGAGTGCGTATGAGTGAGTGTGTGCAAATGTTTGCGAGTGTGTGTGAGTGTGTGTGAGTGAGTGTGAGGGAGTGTGTGGGAGTGTGTGGGAGTAAGTGTGTGTGAGTGTGTATGACTGAGTGTGTTAGAGTGTGCGTGAGTGTGTGCGAGTGTGTATGAGTAAGTGTGTGCGAGTGTGTATGAGTGAGTGTGTGCGACTGTGTATGAGTGAGTGTGTGCAAGTGAGTGTGTGTGAGTGTGCGTGAGTGTGTGCGAGTGAGTGTGTGTGAGTGTGCATGAGTGTGTGCGAGTGTGTGTGTGTGAGGTTGTGCGAGTGTGTGCAAGTGAGAGTGTGCGAGTGTGTGTGAGTGAGTGTGTGCGAGTGTGTATGAACCAGCGTGTGCGAGTGTGTGCTAGTGTGTGTGCGAGTGTGTATGAGTGAGTAAGTGCGAGTGTGCTCGAGTGTGTGTACAAGTGTGTGCAAATGTGTGCATGCGAGTGTGTGCGAATGTGTGCGAGTGCGTATGAGTGAGTGTGTGCGAGTGTTTGCGAGTGTGTGTGAGTGTGTGTGAGTGAGTGTGAGTGAGTGTGTGTGAGTAAGTGTGTGCGAGTGTGTATGAGTGAGTGTGTGCGAGTGTGTATGAGTGAGTGTGTGCGACTGTGTATGGGTGAGTGTGTGCAAGTGAGTGTGAGTGTGCGTGAGTGTGTGCGAGTGAGTGTGTGCGAGTGTGTGTGTGAGTGTCTGTGTGGGAGTGTGTATGAGTGAGTGTGCGCGAGTGTGTGTGTGCAAGTGTGTGCGAGTGTGTGCATACGAGTGCATGCGAGTGCATGCGATTGTGTGCGAGTGTGTGTGAGTGTGTATGAGTGAGTGTGTTTGAGTGTGTGCGAGTGTGTGCGAGTGTGCTTGAGTGTGTCTGTACGAGTGTCTGTGAGCGTGTGCGTGTGAGTGTGTGCGAGTGTGTGCGTGCGAGTGTGCGCGAGTGTGCATGAGTGTGCACGAGTGTGCGCGAGTGTGTGCGAGTGTGTGTGTATGAGTGAATGAGAATGAGTGTGTGTGTGCGAGTGTGTGCGAGTGTGCGCATGCGAGTGAGTGCGAGTGCATGTGATTGTGTGTGAGTGTGTGCGAGTGTGTGCAAGTGTGTGTGCGAGTGTGTATAAGTGAGTGTGTGTGAGTGTGCGTGAGTAAGTGTGTGTGAGTGTATGCAAGTGTGTGCAAGTGTGAGTGAGTGTGTGTGAGTGTGTATGAGTGAGTGTGTGCGAGTGTGTATGAGTGTGTATGAGTGAGTGTGTGCGAGTGTGTATGAGTGAGTGTGTGCGACAGTGTATGGGTGAGTGTGTGCAAGTGAGTGTGAGTGTGCGTGAGTGTGTGCGAGTGAGTGTGAGTGTGTGTGTGCGAGTGTATATGAGTGAGTGTGTGCGAGTGTTTGCGATTGTGTGTGAGTGTGTGTGAGTGAGTGTGAGTGATTGTGTGGGAGTGTGTGTGAGTGAGTGTGTTAGAGTGTGCGTGAGTGTGTGCGAGTGTGTATGAGTGAGTGTGTGCGAGTGTGTATGAGTGAGTGTGTGCGACTGTGTATGGGTGAGTGTGTGCAAGTGAGTGTGAGTGTGCGTGAGTGTGTGCGAGTGAGTGTGTGTGAGTGTGCGTAAGTGTGTGCGAGTGTGTGTGTGTGAGGTTGTGCGAGTGTGTGCGAGTGTGTGCGAGTGAGTGTGTGCGAGTGTGTGTGAGTGTGTGCAAATGTGCATGACTGTGTATGAGTGTGCATGTGCGATTGTGTGTTTGTGAGTGAGTGCGAGTGTGTATGAGTCAGCGTGTGCGAGTGTTTGCTAGTGTGTGTGTGCGAGTGTTTGCGAGTGTGTGCTAGTGTGTGCGAGTGTATGTGAGTGTGTGCGATGAGTGTGTGCGAGTGTGCACGAGTGTGTATGAGTGAGTGTGTGCGAGTGTGAGTGCGAGTGTGTACGAGTATTTGCGAGTGTGTATGAGTGAGTGTGTGCGAGAGTGTGCGAGTGTGTGTGATTGTGTGCGAGTGTGTGCGAGTGAGTGTGTGCGAGTGTGTATGAGTGTGTATGAGTGAGTGTGTGCGAGTGTTTGTGAGTGTGTGCGAGTGTGTGTGCGAGTGTGTATGAGTGAGTGTGTGCGAGTGTGTATGAGTGAGTGTGTGTGAGTGTGTGTGTGTGCCAGTGTGGGCGAGTGTGTGCGAGTGTGTATGAGTGTGTGTGTGAGTGTGCACGAGTGTGTGTGTGCGAGTTTGTGCGCATGTGTGTGCGAGTGACTGTGTGCGAGTGTGTATGAGTGAGTGTGTTCGAGTGTGTGATAGTGTGTGCGAGTGTGTGTGCGAGTGTGTGTGTGCAAGTGTGTATGAGCGAGTGTGTGCGAGTGTGCGTGAGAGTGAGTGTGCGAGTTTGTGTGTGTGTGCGAGTGTGTGCGAGTGTGTGTGCGATTGTGTGCGAGTGTGTGTGTATGTGTGTGCGAGTGTGTGCGAGTGTGTGTGTGAGTGTGTGTACGAGTGTTTGTGTGCGAGTGTGTATGAGTGAGTGTGGGTGAGTGTGTGTGTGAGGTTGTGCGAATGTGTGCGAGTGACTGTGTGCGAGAGTGTATGAGTGAGTGTGTTCGAGTTTGTGAGAGTGTGCGAGTGTGTGTGAGAGTGTGTGTGTGAGAGTGTGTATGAGCGAGTGTGTGCGATTGTGTGCGAGTGTGTGTGTGTGCGAGTGTGTGCGAGTGTGTGTGTGAGTGTGTGTACGAGTGTTTGTGTTCGAGTGTGTATGAGTGAGTGTGTGTGAGTGTGTGCGAGTGTTTGTGAGTGTGTATGAGTGAGTGTGTGCGAGTGTGTATGAGTGAGTGTGTGCGAGAGTGTGTGAGTGTGTGCGAGTGTGTGCGAGTGTGTGTGCAAGTGTGTGTGTGTGAGCGAGTGTGTGCGAGTGTGCGCGAGAGTGAGTGTGCGAGTTTGTGCGTGTGTGTCCGAGTGTGTGTGAGAGTGTGTGCGAGTATGTGCGAGTGTGTGTGCGAGTGTGTGTACGAGTGTGTGTGTGCAAGTGTGTATGAGTGAGTGTGTGCGAGTGTGTGTGAGTGTGTGTGCGAGTGTGTGTGCGAGTGTGTGTGTGCGAGTGTGTATGAGTGAGTGTTTGCGAGTGTGTGAGAGTGTGTGCGAGTATTTGTGCGAGTGTGTGTGTGCGAGTGTGTGCGAGTGTGCGTGAGAGTGAGTGTGCGAGTTTGTGTGTGTGTGCGAGTGTGTGCGAGTGTGTGTGCGATTGTGTGCGAGTGTGTGTATGTGTGTGCGAGTGTGTGCGAGTGTGTGTGTGAGTGTGTGTACGAGTGTTTGTGTGCGAGTGTGTATGAGTGAGTGTGGGTGAGTGTGTGTGAAGTTGTGCGAGTGTGTGCGAGTGACTGTGTGCGAGAGTGTATGAGTGAGTGTGTTCGAGTGTGTGAGAGTGTGTGTGTGAGAGTGTGTATGAGCGAGTGTGTGCGAGTGTGCGTGAGAGTGAGTGTGCGAGTTTGTGTGTGTGTGTGCGAGTGTGTGCGAGTGTGTGTGCGATTGTGTACGAGTGTGTGTGTGTGCGAGTGTGTGCGAGTGTGTGTGTGAGTGTGTGTACGAGTGTTTGTGTTCGAGTGTGTATGAGTGAGTGTGTGTGATTGTGTGCGAGTGTTTGTGAGTGTGTATGAGTGAGTGTGTGCGAGTGTGTATGAGTGAGTGTGTGCGAGAGTGTGTGAGTGTGTGCGAGTGTGTGCGAGTGTGTGTGCAAGTGTGTGTGTGAGCGAGTGTGTGCGAGTGTGCGCGAGAGTGAGTGTGCGAGTTTGTGCGTGTGTGTCCGAGTGTGTGTGAGAGTGTGTGCGAGTATGTGCGAGTGTGTGTGCGAGTGTGTGTACGAGTGTGTGTGTGCAAGTGTGTATGAGTGAGTGTGTGCGAGTGTGTGTGAGTGTGTGTGCGAGTGTGTGTGCGAGTGTGTGTGTGCGAGTGTGTATGAGTGAGTGTGTGCGAGTGTGTATGAGTGAGTGTGTGCGAGTGTGTGCGAGTGTTTGTGTGTGAGTGTGTGCCAGTGTGTGCGAGTGTGTGTGACTGTGTGTGTGCGAGTGTGTATGAGTGTGTGTGTGCGAGTGTGCACGAGTGTGTTTGTGTGAGTTTGTGCGATTGTGTGTGTGCGAGTGTGTATGAGTGAGTGTGTGCGAGTGTGTCTGAGTGAGTGTGTGCGAGTGTGCATGAGTGTGTGTGCGAGTGTGTGCCAGTGTGTGCGACTGTGTGTGTGCGACTGTGTGCCAGTGTTTGAGTGTGTGCCAGTGTTTGTGCGAGTGTGTGTGCGAGTGTGTGCCAGTGTTTGAGTGTGTGCCAGTGTTTGTGCGAGTGTGTGCGAGTGTGTGTGAGTGTGTGCGAGTGTGTGTGCGAGTGTGTATGAGTGAGTGTTTGCGAGTGTGTGTGTGTGCGAGTGTGTGCGTGCGAGTACGTGCAAGTGTGTGAGTGTGTGCGAGTGTGTATGAGTGAGTGTGTGCGAGTGTGTGTGAGTGTGTGCGAGTGTGCATGAGTTAGTGTGTGCGAGTGTGTGTGTGCGGGTGTGTGTGAGAGTTTGTGTGAGTGTGTGTGTGCGAGTGTGTATGAGTGAGTGTGTGCGAGTGTGTGTGAGTGTGTGCGAGAGTGTGTGCGCATGTGAGCGAGTGTGTGCGAGTGTGTATGAGTGAGTGTGTGCGAGTGTGTGCAAGTGTGCACGAGGGTGTGTGAGTGAGTGAGTGTGTGTGTGTGAATGTGTGCGAGTGTGTGCGAGTGTGTATGACTGAGTGTGTGTGAGTGTGTGCATGTGAGTGAGTGAATATGTGTGAGTGTGTATGAGTGTTTGTGAGTGTTTGTGAGTGTGTGCGAGTGTGTGGGTGGAGTGTGTATGAGTGAGTGTGTGCGAGTGTGTGTGCGAGTGTGTGTGTGCGAGTGTGTATGAGTGAGTGTGTATGAATGTGCGTGAGTGAGTTTGTGCGAGTGTATGTGAATGTGTGGAAGTGTGTGCGAGTGAGTGAGTGTGAGTGAGTGTGTGCGAGTGTGTTTAAGTGTGTGCGAGTGCGCGAGTGTGTATGAGTGAGTGTGTGTGAGCGTTTGTGATTGTGTGTGAGTGTGCACGAGTGTGTGTACAAGTGTGTGCAAATGTGTGCATGAGAGTGTGTGCGAGTGTGTGCGAGTACGTATGAGTGAGTGTGTGCGAGTGTTTGCGAGTGTGTGTGAGTGTGTGTGAGTGAGTGTGAGTGAGTGTGTGGGAGTGTGTGGGAGTAAGTGTGTGTGAGTGTGTATGAGTGAGTGTGTTAGAGTGTGCGTGAGTGTGTGCGAGTGTGTATGAGTAAGTGTGTGCGAGTGTGTATGAGTGAGTGTGTGCGACTGTGTATGAGTGAGTGTGTGCAAGTGAGTGTGTGTGAGTGTGTGCGAGTGCGTATGAGTGAGTGTGTGCAAATGTTTGCGAGTGTGTGTGAGTGTGTGTGAGTGAGTGTGAGTGAGTGTGTGGGAGTGTGTGGGAGTAAGTGTGTGTGAGTGTGTATGAGTGAGTGTGTTAGAGTGTGCGTGAGTGTGTGCGAGTGTGTATGAGTAAGTGTGTGCGAGTGTGTATGAGTGAGTGTGTGCGACTGTGTATGAGTGAGTGTGTGCAAGTGAGTGTGTGTGAGTGTGCATGAGTGTGTGCGAGAGAGTGTGTGTGAGTGTGCATGAGTGTGTGCGAGTGTGTGTGTGTGAGGTTTTGCGAGTGTGTGCAAGTGAGAGTGTGCGAGTGTGTGTGAGTGAGTGTGTGTGAGTGTGTATGAGCCAGCGTGTGCGAGTGTGTGCTAGTGTGTGTGTGTGAGTGTGTATGAGTGAGTGAGTGCGAGTGTGCTCGAGTGTGTGTACAAGTGTGTGCAAATGTGTGCATGCGAGTGTGTGCGAATGTGTGCAAGTGCATATGAATGAGTGTGTGCGAGTGTTTGCGAGTGTGTGTGAGTGTGTGTGAGTGAGTGTGAATGAGTGTGTGTGAGTAAGTGTGTGTGAGTGTGTATGAGTGAGTGTGTTAGAGTGTGCGTGAGTGTGTGCGAGTGTGTATGAGTGAGTGTGTGCGAGTGTGCATGAGTGAGTGTGTGCGACTGTGTATGGGTGAGTGTGTGCAAGTGAGTGTGAGTGTGCGTGAGTGTGTGCGAGTGAGTGTGTGCGAGTGTGCGTAAGTGTGTGCGAGTGTGTGTGTGAGGTTGTGTGAGTGTGTGCGAGTGTGTGCGAGTGAGTGTGTGCGAGTGTGTGTGAGTGAGTGTGTGCGAGTGTGTATGAGCCAGCGTGTGCGAGTGTGTGCTAGTGTGTGTGTGCGAGTGTGTATGAGCCAGCGTGTGCGAGTGTGTGCTAGTGAGTGTGTGCGAGTGTGTATGAGTAAGTGTGTGCGAGTGTGCGTGAGTGTGAGTGTGTGTGTGCGATTGTGTGCCAGTGTGTGCGAGTGTGTGCAACTGTGTGTGTTCGAGTGTGTGAGTGTGTGCCAGTGTTTGTGCGAGTGTGTGTGCGAGTGTGTGTGCGAACGTGTGCGAGTGAATGTGTGCGAGTGGATGTGTGAGAGTGTGTACGAGTGAGTGTGTGCGAGTGTGTGTGTGTGAGTGTCTGTGTGTGAGTGTGTATGAGTGAGTGTGCGCGAGTGTGTGTGTGCGAGTGTGTGTGAGTGTGTGCCTACGAGTGCATGCGAGTGCATGCGATTGTGTGCAAGTGTGTGTGCGAGTGTGTACGAGTGTGTGCGAGTGAGTGAGTGTGTGAGTGTTTGCGAGTGTGTGCAAGTGTATGCGAGTGTGTGTGAGTGTGTATGAGTGAGTGTGTGTGAGTGTGTGCGAGTGTGCTTGAGTGTGTCTGTACGAGTGTCTGTGAGCGTGTGAGTGTGTGCGAGTGTGTGCGTGCGAGTGTGTGCGAGTGTGCATGAGTGTGCACGAGTGTGCACGAGTGTGCGCGAGTGTGTGCGAGTGTGTGTGTATGAGTGAATGAGAATGAGTGTGTGTGTGCAAGTGTGTGCGAGTGTGCGCATGCGAGTGAGTGCATTTGCATGTGATTGTGTTTGAGTGTGTGCGAGTGTGTGCAAGTGTGTGTGTGAGTGTGTATAAGTGAGTGTGTGTGAGTGTGCATGAGTAAGTGTGCGTGAGTGTATGCGAGTGTGTGCAAGTGTCAGTGAGTGTGTGTGAGTGTGTATGAGTGAGTGTGTGCGAGTGTGTATGAGTGTGTATGGGTGAGTGTGTGCGAGTGTGTATGAGTGTGTTTGAGTGAGTGTGTGCGAGTGTGTGCGAGTGTGTGTGCGAGTGTGTGTGAGTGAGTGTGTGCGAGTGTTCTCGAATGTGTCTGTACGAGTGTGTGTGTACGATTGCGTGCGAGTGTGTGTGAGTGTGTGCGAGTGTGTGCGTGCGAGTGTGCGTGAGTGTGCATGAGTGTGCGAATGTGTATGAGTGTGTATGAGTGAGTGTGTGCGAGTGTGTGTGAGTGTGTGCGAGAGTGTGTGCGCATGTGAGCGAGTGTGTGCGAGTGTGTATGAGTGAGTGTGTGCGAGTGTGTGCAAGTGTGCACGAGGGTGTGTGAGTGAGTGAGTGTGTGTGTGTGAATGTGTGCGAGTGTGTGCGAGTGTGTATGACTGAGTGTGTGTGAGTGTGTGCATGTGAATGAGTGAATATGTGTGAGTGTGTATGAGTGTTTGTGACTGTTTTTGAGTGTGTGCGAGTGTGTGGGTGGAGTGTGTATGAGTGAGTGTGTGCGAGTGTGTGTGCGAGTGTGTGTGTGCGAGTGTGTATGAGTTAGTGTGTGTGAATGTGCGTGAGTGAGTTTGTGCGAGTGTATGTGAATGTGTGGAAGTGTGTGCGAGTGAGTGAGTGTGAGTGAGTGTGTGCGAGTGTGTTTAAGTGTGTGCGAGTGTGCGCGAGTGTGTATGAGTGAGTGTGTGTGAGCGTTTGTGATTGTGTGTGAGTGTGCACGAGTGTGTGTACAAGTGTGTGCAAATGTGTGCATGAGAGTGTGTGCGAGTACGTAAGAGTGAGTGTGTGCGAGTGTTTGTGAGTGTGTGTGAGTGTGTGTGAGTGAGTGTGAGTGAGTGTGTGGGAGTGTGTGGGAGTAAGTGTGTGTGAGTGTGTATGAGTGAGTGTGTTAGAGTGTGCATGAGTGTGTGCGAGTGTGTATGAGTAAGTGTGGGCGAGTGTGTATGAGTGAGTGTGTGCGACTGTGTATGAGTGAGTGTGTGCAAGTGAGTGTGTGTGAGTGTGCGTGAGTGTGTGCGAGTGTGCGTGTGAGTGTGTGCGAGTGTGTATGAGGGTGTGTGTGGGTGTGTGTGCGAGTGTGTATGAGTGAGTGAGTGCGAGTGTGCTCGAGTGTGTGTACAAGTGTGTGCAAATGTGTGCATGCGAGTGTGTGCGAGTGTGTGCAAGTGCGTATGAGTGAGTGTGTGCAAATGTTTGTGAGTGTGTGTGAGTGAGTGTGAGTGAGTGTGTGGGAGTGTGTGGGAGTAAGTGTGTGTGAGTGTGTATGAGTGAGTGTGTTAGAGTGTGCGTGAGTGTGTGCGAGTGTGTATGAGTAAGTGTGTGTGAGTGTGCACGAGTGTGTGTGTGTGAGTTTGTGCGCATGTGTGTGCGAGTGTGTGCGAGTGTGTGTGTGCGAGTGTATATGAGTGAGTGTGTGCGAGTGTTTGCGAGTGTGTGTGAGTGTGTGTGAGTGAGTGTGAGTGAGTGTGTGGGAGTGTGTGTAAGTGTGTGTGAGTGTGTATGAGTGAGTGTGTTAGAGTGTGCGTGAGTGTGTGCGAGTGTGTATGAGTGAGTGTGTGCGAGTGTGTATGAGTGAGTGTGTGCGACTGTGTATGGGTGAGTGTGTGCAAGTGAGTGTGAGTGTGCGTGAGTGTGTGCGAGTGAGTGTGTGTGAGTGTGCGTAAGTGTGTGCGAGTGTGTGTGTGTGAGGTTGTGCGAGTGTGTGCGAGTGTGTGCGAGTGAGTGTGTGCGAGTGTGTGTGAGTGTGTGCAAATGTGCATGACTGTGTATGAGTGTGCATGTGCGAGTGTGTGTTTGTGAGTGAGTGCAAGTGTGTATGAGTCAGCGTGTGCGAGTGTTTGCTAGTGTGTGTGTGCGAGTGTTTGCGTGTGTGTGCTAGTGTGTGCGAGTGTGTGCGAGTGTATGTGAGTGTGTGCGATGAGTGTGTGCGAGTGTGCACGAGTGTTTATGAGTGAGTGTGTGCGAGTGTGTGCGAGTGTGAGTGCGAGTGTGTACGAGTATTTGCGAGTGTGTATGAGTGAGTGTGTGCAAGAGAGTGCGAGTGTGTGTGATTGTGTGCGAGTGTGTGCGAGTGAGTGTGTGCGAGTGTGTATGAGTGTGTATGAGTGAGTGTGTGCGAGTGTTTGTGAGTGTGTGCGAGTGTGTGTGCGAGTGTGTGTGTGCGAGTGTGTATGAGTGTGTGTGTGCGAGTTTGTGCGCATGTGTGTGCGAGTGACTGTGTGCGAGTCTGTATGAGTGAGTGTGTTCGAGTGTGTGAGAGTGTGTGCGAGTGTGTGTGCGAGTGTGTGTGTGCGAGTGTGTATGAGCGAGTGTGTGCGAGTGTACGTGAGAGTGAGTGTTCGAGTTTGTGTGTGTGTGTGCGAGTGTGTGCGAGTGTGTGTGCGATTGTGTGCGAGTGTGTGTGTATGTGTGTGCGAGTGTGTGCGAGTGTTTGTGTGAGTGTGTGTACGAGTGTTTGTGTGTGAGTGTGTATGAGTGAGTGTGGGTGAGTGTGTGTGTGAGGTTGTGCGAGTGTGTGCGAGTGACTGTGTGCGAGTGTGTATGAGTGAGTGTGTTCGAGTGTGTGAGAGTGTGTGCGAGTGTGTGTGAGAGTGTGTGTGTGAGAGTGTGTATGAGCGAGTGTGTGCGAGTGTGCGTGAGAGTGAGTGTGCGAGTTTGTGTGTGTGTGTGCGAGTGTGTGCGAGTGTGTGTGCGATTGTGTGCGAGTGTGTGTGTGTGCGAGTGTGTGCGAGTGTGTGTGTGAGTGTGTGTACGAGTGTTTGTGTGCGAGTGTGTATGAGTGAGTGTGTGTGAGTGTGTGCGAGTGTTTGTGAGTGTGTATGAGTGAGTGTGTGCGAGTGTGTATGAGTGAGTGTGTGCGAGAGTGTGTGAGTGTGTGCGAGTGTGTGCGAGTGTGTGTGCAAGTGTGTGTGTATGAGCGAGTGTGTGCGAGTGTGCGCAAGAGTGAGTGTGCGAGTTTGTGCGTGTGTGTCCGAGTGTGTGTGAGAGTGTGTGCGAGTATGTGCGAGTGTGTGTGCGAGTGTGTGTACGAGTGTGTGTGTGCAAGTGTGTATGAGTGAGTGTGTGCGAGTGTGTGTGAGTGTGTGTGCGAGTGTGTGTGTGCGAGTGTGTATGAGTGAGTGTGTGCGAGTGTGTATGAGTGAGTGTGTGCGAGTGTGTGCGAGTGTTTGTGTGCGAATGTGTGCCAGTGTGTGCGAGTGTGTGTGACTGTGTGTGTGCAAGTGTGTATGAGTGTGTGTGTGCGAGTGTGCACGAGTGTGTTTGTGTGAGTTTGTGCGATTGTGTGTGCGAGTGTGTATGAGTGAGTGTGTGCGAGTGTGTCTGAGTGAGTGTGTGCGAGTGTGCATGAGTGTGTGTGCGAGTGTGTGCCAGTGTGTGCGACTGTGTGTGTGCGACTGTGTGCCAGTGTTTGAGTGTGTGCCAGTGTTTGTGCGAGTGTGTGTGCGAGTGTGTGCCAGTGTTTGAGTGTGTGCCAGTGTTTGTGCGAGTGTGTGTGCAAGTGTGTGTGAGTGTGTGCGAGTGTGTGTGCGAGTGTGTATGAGTGAGTGTGTGCGAGTGTGTGTGTGTGCGAGTGTGTGCGTGCGAGTACGTGCAAGTGTGTGAGTGTGTGCGAGTGTGTATGAGTGAGTGTGTGCGAGTGTGTGCGAGTGTGCATGAGTTAGTGTGTGCGAGTGTGTGTGTGCGGGTGTGTGTGAGAGTGTGTGTGAGTGTGTGTGCGAGTGTGTATGAGTGAGTGTGTGCGAGTGTGCTCAAGTGTGTGTGCGAGTGTGTGCATGCGAGTGCATGCGTGTGTGTACGAGTGTGTGCGAGTGTGCACGAGTGTGCATGAGTGTGAAAGAGTGTGTGCGAGAGTGTGTGCGAGTGTGTATGAGTGAGTGTGTGCGAGAGTGTACGAGGGTGTGTGAGTGAGTGTGTGTGTGTGTGAATGTGTGCGAATGTTTGCGAGTGTGTGCGTGCGTGTGCGAGTGTGTATGAGTGAGTGTGTGCGTGTGACTGAGTGTGTGTGAGTGTGTGCGAGTGTGTGCGTGTGACTGAGTGTGTGTGAGTGTGTACGAGTGTTTGCGAGTGTGTGTGAGTGTGTATGAGTGAGTGTGTGCGAGTGTTTGTGTGTGCGAGTGTGTGTGAGTGTGTGCGAGTGTGCGCGAGTGTGTGTGTGCGAGTGTGTATGAGTGAGTGTGTGCGAGTGTTTGCGAGTGTGTGCGAGTGAGTGCGAGTGAGTATGTGCGAGTGAGTGCGAGTGAGTATGTGCGAGTGATTGTGTGCCATTGTGTTTGAGTAAGTGTGTGCAGGTGTGTATGAGTGAGTGTGTGCGAGTGTGTGTGAGTGTGCATGAGTGAATGTGTGAGAGTGGGTGTGAGTGTGTGCGAGTGAGTGTGAGTGAGTGCGAGTGTGTGCGAGTGTGTGCAAGTGAGTGAGAGTGTGTGCGAGTGTGTTTGAGTGTGTATGAGTGAGAGTGTGCGAGTGTGCCCGAGTGTGTGCGTGTGAGTGTATGTGTGTGTGAGTATGTGCGTGTGTGCGAGTGTGTGCAAGTGTGTGTGAGTGAGTGTGTGCGAGTGTGTGCGAGTGTGTATGAGTTAGTGTGTGCGAGTGTGTGTGTGAGAGTGTGTGCGAGTTTGTGTGTGTGAGTGTGTATGAGTGAGTGTGTGCGAGTGTGCTTGAGTGTGTGCTTGAGTGTGTGCGTGTGTGTGCGAGTGTGTGGGTGTGAGTGTGTATGATTGAGTTTGTGTGAGTGTGTATGAGTGAGTGTGTGCGAGTGTGCACTAGTGTGTGTGTGCGAGTGTGTGCCAGTGTGTGTGAGTGTGTGCGACTGTGTGTGTGCGAGTGTGTATGAGTGAGTGTGTGCGAGTGTGTGTGTGCAAATTTGTGCGAGTGTGTGTGCGAGTGTGCGTGTGCGAGTCTGTATGAATGAGTGTGTGCGAGTGTGTATGAGTGAGTGTGTGCGAGTGTGCATGAGTGTGTGTTCGAGTGTGTGAGTGTGTGCCAGTGTTTGTGCGAGTGTGTGTGCGAGTGTGTGTGCGAGCATGTGCGAGTGAATGTGTGCGAGTGTTTGTGTGTGAGAGTGTGTACGAGTGAGTGTGTGCGAGTGTGTGTGTGTGAGTGTCTGTGTGGGAGTGTGTATGAGTGAGTGTGTGCGAGTGTGTTTGAGTGTGTGTGCGAGTGTGTGCATGTGTGTGCGAGTATGTGCGTGTGTGTGCTAGTGTGTGCGAGTGTGTGGGTGTGAGTTTGTATGATTGAGTTTGTGTGAGTGTGTATGAGTGAGTGTGTGTGAGTGTGCACTAGTGTGTGTGTGCGAGTGTGTGCCAGTGTGTGTGAGTGTGTGCGACTGTGTGTGTGCGAGTGTGTATGAGTGAGCGTGTGCGAGTGTGTGTGTGCAAATTTGTGCGAGTGTGTGTGCGAGTGTGCGTGTGCGAGTCTGTATGAGTGAGTGTGTGCGAGTGTGTATGATTGAGTGTGTGCGAGTGTGCATGAGTGTGTGTGTGCGATTGTGTGCCAGTGTGTGTGAGTGTGTGCAACTGTGTGTGTTTGAGTGTGTGAGTGTGTGCCAGTGTTTGTGCGAGTGTGTGTGCGAGTGTGTGTGCGAGCGTGTGCGAGTAAATGTGTGCGAGTGTGTGTGTGTGAGAGTGTGTACGAGTGAGTGTGTGCGAGTGTGTGTGTGATTGTCTGTGTGGGAGTGTGTATGAGTGAGTGTGCGCGAGTGTGTGTGTGCGAGTGTGTGCGAGTGTGTGCATACGAGTGCATGCGAGTGCATGCGATTGTGTGCGAGTGTGTGTGAGTGTGTATGAGTGAGTGTGTTTGAGTGTGTGCGAGTGTGTGCGAGTGTGCTTGAGTGTGTCTGTACGAGTGTCTGTGAGCGTGTGAGTGTGTGCGAGTGTGTGCGTGCGAGTGTGCGCGAGTGTGCATGAGTGTGCACGAGTGTGCGCGAGTGTGTGCTAGTGTGTGTGTATGAGTGAATGAGAATGAGTGTGTGTGTGCGAGTGTGTGCGAGTGTGCGCATGCGAGTGAGTGCGAGTGCATGTGATTGTGTGTGAGTGTGTGCGAGTGTGTGCAAGTGTTTGTGCGAGTGTGTATAAGTGAGTGTGTGTGAGTGTACGTGAGTAAGTGTGCGTGAGTGTATGCGAGTGTGTGCAAGTGTGAGTGAGTGTGTGTGAGTGTGTATGAGTGAGTGTGTGCGAGTGTGTGCGAGTGTGAGTGCGAGTGTGTACGAGTATTTGCGAGTGTGTATGAGTGAGTGTGTGCGAGAGTGTGCGAGTGTGTGTGAGTGTGTGCGAGTGTGTGCGAGTGAGTGTGTGCGAGTGTGTGCGAGTGTGTGCATACAAGTGCATGCGAGTGCATGCGATTGTGTGCGAGTGTGTGTGAGTGTGTATGAGTGAGTGTGTTTGAGTGTGTGCGAGTGTGTGCGAGTGTGCTTGAGTGTGTCTGTACGAGTGTCTGTGAGCGTGTGCGTGTGAGTGTGTGCGAGTGTGTGCGTGTGAGTGTGCGCGAGTGTGCATGAGTGTGCACGAGTGTGCGCGAGTGTGTGCGAGTGTGTGTGTATGAGTGAATGAGAATGAGTGTGTGTGTGCGAGTGTGTGCGAGTGTGCACATGCGAGTGAGTGCGAGTGCATGTGATTGTGTGTGAGTGTGTGCGAGTGTGTGCAAGTGTGTGTGCGAGTGTGTATAAGTGAGTGTGTGTGAGTGTGCGTGAGTAAGTGTGCGTGAGTGTATGCGAGTGTGTGCAAGTGTGAGTGAGTGTGTGTGATTGTGTATGAGTGAGTGTGTGCGAGTGTGTATGAGTGTGTATGGGTGAGTGTGTGCGAGTGTGTATGAGTGTGTTTGAGTGAGTGTGTGCGAGTGTGTGCGAGTGTGTGTGCGAGTGTGTGTGAGTGAGTGTGTGCGAGTGTTCTCGAGTGTGTCTGTACGAGTGTGTGCGTACGATTGCGTGCGAGTGTGTGTGAGTGTGTGCGAGTGTGTGCGTGCGAGTGTGCGTGAGTGTGCATGAGTGTGCGAATGTGTATGAGTGTGTATGAGTGAGTGTGTGCGAGTGTGTGTGAGTGTGTGCGAGAGTGTGTGCGCATGTGAGCGAGTGTGTGCGAGTGTGTATGAGTGAGTGTGTGCGAGTGTGTGCAAGTGTGCACGAGGGTGTGTGAGTGAGTGAGTGTGTGTGTGTGTGAATGTGTGCGAGTGTGTGCGAGTGTGTATGACTGAGTGTGTGTGAGTGTGTGCATGTGAGTGAGTGAATATGTGTGAGTGTGTATGAGTGTTTGTGACTGTTTTTGGGTGTGTGCGAGTGTGTGGGTGGAGTGTGTATGAGTGAGTGTGTGCGAGTGTGTGTGCGAGTGTGTGTGTGCGAGTGTGTATGAGTGAGTGTGTGTGAATGTGCGTGAGTGAGTTTGTGCGAGTGTATGTGAATGTGTGGAAGTGTGTGCGAGTGAGTGAGTGTGAGTGAGTGTGTGCGAGTGTGTTTAAGTGTGTGCGAGTGTGCGCGAGTGTGTATGAGTGAGTGTGTGTGAGCGTTTGTGATTGTGTGTGAGTGTGCACGAGTGTGTGTACAAGTGTGTGCAAATGTGTGCATGAGAGTGTGTGCGAGTGTGTGCGAGTACGTATGAGTGAGTGTGTGCGAGTGTTTGTGAGTGTGTGGGAGTGTGTGTGAGTGAGTGTGAGTGAGTGTGTGGGAGTGTGTGGGAGTAAGTGTGTGTGAGTGTGTATGAGTGAGTGTGTTAGAGTGTGCATGAGTGTGTGCGAGTGTGTATGAGTAAGTGTGGGCGAGTGTGTATGAGTGAGTGTGTGCGACTGTGTATGAGTGAGTGTGTGCAAGTGAGTGTGTGTGAGTGTGAGTGAGTGTGTGCGAGTGTGCGTGTGAGTGTGTGCGAGTGTGTATGAGGGTGTGTGTGGGTGTGTGTGCGAGTGTGTATGAGTGAGTGAGTGCGAGTGTGCTCGAGTGTGTGTACAAGTGTGTGCAAATGTGTGCATGCGAGTGTGTGCGAGTGTGTGTGTGTGAGGTTGTGCGAGTGTGTGCAAGTGAGAGTGTGCGAGTGTGTGTGAGTGAGTGCGTGCAAGAGTGTATGAGCCAGCGTGTGCGAGTGTGTGCTAGTGTGTGTGTGCGAGTGTGTATGAGTGAGTGAGTGCGAGTGTGCTCGAGTGTGTGTACAAGTGTGTGCAAATGTGTGCATGCGAGTGTGTGCGAATGTGTGCGAGTGCATATGAATGAGTGTGTGCGAGTGTTTGCGAGTGTGTGTGAGTGTGTGTGAGTGAGTGTGAATGAGTGTGTGTGAGTAAGTGTGTGTGAGTGTGTATGAGTGAGTGTGTTAGAGTGTGCGTGAGTGTGTGCGAGTGTGTATGAGTGAGTGTGTGCGAGTGTGTATGAGTGAGTGTGTGCGACTGTGTATGGGTGAGTGTGTGCAAGTGAGTGTGAGTGTGCGTGAGTGTGTGCGAGTGAGTGTGTGCGAGTGTGCGTAAGTGTGTGCGAGTGTGTGTGTGAGGTTGTGCGAGTGTGTGCGAGTGTGTGCGAGTGAGTGTGTGCGAGTGTGTGTGAGTGTGTGCAAGTGTGCATGACTGTGTATGAGTGAGCATGTGCGAGTGTGTGTTTGTGAGTGAGTGCGAGTGTGTATGAGTCAGCGTGTGCGAGTGTTTGCTAGTGTGTTTGTGCGAGTGTGTGCGAGTGTTTGCGAGTGTGTGCTAGTGTGTGTGCGAGTGTGTGCGAGTGTATGCGAGTGTGTGCGATGAGTGTGTGCGAGTGTGCACGAGTGTGTATGAGTGAGTGTGTGCGAGTGTGTGCGAGTGTGAGTGCGAGTGTGTACGAGTATTTGCGAGTGTGTATGAGTGAGTGTGTGCGAGAGTGTGCGAGTGTGTGTGAGTGTGTGCGAGTGTGTGCGAGTGAGTGTGTGCGAGTGTGTATGAGTGTGTATCAGTGAGTGTGTTCGAGTGTTTGTGAGTGTGTGCGAGTGTGTGTGCGAGTGTGTGTGTGAGAGTGTGCGAGTGAGTATGAGTGAGTGTGTATGAGTGAGTGTGTGTGAGTGTGTGTGTGTGCCAGTGTGGGCGAGTGTGTGCGAGTGTGTATGAGTGTGTGTGTGAGTGTGCACGAGTGTGTGTGTGTGAGTTTGTGCGCATGTGTGTGCGAGTGTGTGCGAGTGTGTGTGTGCGAGTGTATATGAGTGAGTGTGTGCGAGTGTTTGCGAGTGTGTGTGAGTGTGTGTGAGTGAGTGTGAGTGAGTGTGTGGGAGTGTGTGTGAGTAAGTGTGTGTGAGTGTGTATGAGTGAGTGTGTTAGAGTGTGCGTGAGTGTGTGCGAGTGTGTATGAGTGAGTGTGTGCGAGTGTGTATGAGTGAGTGTGTGCGACTGTGTATGGGTGAGTGTGTGCAAGTGAGTGTGAGTGTGCGTGAGTGTGTGCGAGTGAGTGTGTGTGAGTGTGCGTAAGTGTGTGCGAGTGTGTGTGTGTGAGGTTGTGCGAGTGTGTGCGAGTGTGTGCGAGTGAGTGTGTGCGAGTGTGTGTGAGTGTGTGCAAATGTGCATGACTGTGTATGAGTGTGCATGTGCGAGTGTGTGTTTGTGAGTGAGTGCGAGTGTGTATGAGTCAGCTTGTGCGAGTGTTTGCTAGTGTGTGTGTGCGAGTGTTTGCGAGTGTGTGCTAGTGTGTGCGAGTGTGTGCGAGTGTATGTGAGTGTGTGCGATGAGTGTGTGCGAGTGTGCACGAGTGTTTATGAGTGAGTGTGTGCGAGTGTGTGCGAGTGTGAGTGCGAGTGTGTACGAGTATTTGCGAGTGTGTATGAGTGAGTGTGTGCAAGAGTGTGCGAGTGTGTGTGATTGTGTGCGAGTGTGTGCGAGTGAGTGTGTGCGAGTGTGTATGAGTGTGTATGAGTGAGTGTGTGCGAGTGTTTGTGAGTGTGTGCGAGTGTGTGTGCGAGTGTGTGTGTGAGAGTGTGCGAGTGTGTATGAGTGTGTGTGTGCGAGTTTGTGCGCATGTGTGTGCGAGTGACTGTGTGCGAGTCTGTATGAGTGAGTGTGTTCGAGTGTGTGAGAGTGTGTGCGAGTGTGTGTGCGAGTGTGTGTGTGCGAGTGTGTATGAGCGAGTGTGTGCGAGTGTGCGTGAGAGTGAGTGTTCGAGTTTGTGTGTGTGTGTGCGAGTGTGTGCGAGTGTGTGTGCGATTGTGTGCGAGTGTGTGTGTATGTGTGTGCGAGTGTGTGCGAGTGTTTGTGTGAGTGTGTGTACGAGTGTTTGTGTGTGAGTGTGTATGAGTGAGTGTGGGTGAGTGTGTGTGTGAGGTTGTGCGAGTGTGTGCGAGTGACTGTGTGCGAGTGTGTATGAGTGAGTGTGTTCGAGTGTGTGTGAGTGTGTGCGAGTGTGTGTGAGAGTGTGTGTGTGAGAGTGTGTATGAGCGAGTGTGTGCGAGTGTGCGTGAGAGTGAGTGTGCGAGTTTGTGTGTGTGTGTGCGTGTGTGTGCGAGTGTGTGTGCGAGTGTGTGTGTGTGCGAGTGTGTGCGAGTGTGTGTGTGAGTGTGTGTACGAGTGTTTGTGTGCGAGTGTGTATGAGTGAGTGTGTGTGAGTGTGTGCGAGTGTTTGTGAGTGTGTATGAGTGAGTGTGTGCGAGTGTGTATGAGTGAGTGTGTGCGAGAGTGTGTGAGTGTGTGCGAGTGTGTGCGAGTGTGTGTGCAAGTGTGTGTGTATGAGCGAGTGTGTGCGAGTGTGCGCGAGAGTGAGTGTGCGAGTTTGTGCGTGTGTGTCCGAGTGTGTGTGAGAGTGTGTGCGAGTATGTGCGAGTGTGTGTGCGAGTGTGTGTACGAGTGTGTGTGTGCAAGTGTGTATGAGTGAGTGTGTGCGAGTGTGTGTGAGTGTGTGTGCGAGTGTGTGTGTGCGAGTGTGTATGAGTGAGTGTGTGCGAGTGTGTATGAGTGAGTGTGTGCGAGTGTGTGCGAGTGTTTGTGTGCGAATGTGTGCCAGTGTGTGCGAGTGTGTGTGACTGTGTGTGTGCAAGTGTGTATGAGTGTGTGTGTGCGAGTGTGCACGAGTGTGTTTGTGTGAGTTTGTGCGATTGTGTGTGCGAGTGTGTATGAGTGAGTGTGTGCGAGTGTGTCTGAGTGAGTGTGTGCGAGTGTGCATGAGTGTGTGTGCGAGTGTGTGCCAGTGTGTGCGACTGTGTGTGTGCGACTGTGTGCCAGTGTTTGAGTGTGTGCTAGTGTTTGTGCGAGTGTGTGTGCGAGTGTGTGCCAGTGTTTGAGTGTGTGCCAGTGTTTGTGCGAGTGTGTGTGCAAGTGTGTGTGAGTGTGTGCGAGTGTGTGTGCGAGTGTGTATGAGTGAGTGTGTGCGAGTGTGTGTGTGTGCGAGTGTGTGCGTGCGAGTACATGCAAGTGTGTGAGTGTGTGCGAGTGTGTATGAGTGAGTGTGTGCGAGTGTGTGCGAGTGTGCATGAGTTAGTGTGTGCGAGTGTGTGTGTGCGGGTGTGTGTGAGAGTGTGTGTGAGTGTGTGTGCGAGTGTGTATGAGTGAGTGTGTGCGAGTGTGCTCAAGTGTGTGTGCGAGTGTGTGCATGCGAGTGCATGCGTGTGTGTACGAGTGTGTGCGAGTGTGCACGAGTGTGCATGAGTGTGAAAGAGTGTGTGCGAGAGTGTGTGCGATTGTGTATGAGTGAGTGTGTGCGAGAGTGTACGAGGGTGTGTGAGTGAGTGTGTGTGTGTGTGAATGTGTGCGAATGTTTGCGAGTGTGTGCGTGCGTGTGCGAGTGTGTATGAGTGAGTGTGTGCGTGTGACTGAGTGTGTGTGAGTGTGTGCGAGTGTGTGCGTGTGACTGAGTGTGTGTGAGTGTGTACGAGTGTTTGCGAGTGTGTGTGAGTGTGTATGAGTGAGTGTGTGCGAGTGTTTGTGTGTGCGAGTGTGTGTGAGTGTGTGCGAGTGTGCGCGAGTGTGTGTGTGCGAGTGTGTATGAGTGAGTGTGTGCGAGTGTTTGCGAGTGTGTGCGAGTGAGTGCGAGTGAGTATGTGCGAGTGAGTGCGAGTGAGTATGTGCGAGTGATTGTGTGCCATTGTGTTTGAGTAAGTGTGTGCAGGTGTGTATGAGTGAGTGTGTGCGAGTGTGTGTGAGTGTGCATGAGTGAATGTGTGAGAGTGGGTGTGAGTGTGTGCGAGTGAGTGTGAGTGAGTGCGAGTGTGTGCGAGTGTGTGCAAGTGAGTGAGTGAGTGAGAGTGTGTGCGAGTGTGTTTGAGTGTGTATGAGTGAGAGTGTGCGAGTGTGCCCGAGTGTGTGCGTGTGAGTGTATGTGTGTGTGAGTATGTGCGTGTGTGAGAGTGTGTGCAAGTGTGTGTGAGTGAGTGTGTGCGAGTGTGTGCGAGTGTGTATGAGTTAGTGTGTGCGAGTGTGTGTGTGAGAGTGTGTGCGAGTTTGTGTGTGTGAGTGTGTATGAGTGAGTGTGTGCGAGTGTGCTTGAGTGTGTGCTTGAGTGTGTGCGTGTGTGTGCGAGTGTGTGGGTGTGAGTGTGTATGATTGAGTTTGTGTGAGTGTGTATGAGTGAGTGTGTGCGAGTGTGCACTAGTGTGTGTGTGCGAGTGTGTGCCAGTGTGTGTGAGTGTGTGCGACTGTGTGTGTGCGAGTGTGTATGAGTGAGTGTGTGCGAGTGTGTGTGTGCAAATTTGTGCGAGTGTGTGTGCGAGTGTGCGTGTGCGAGTCTGTATGAATGAGTGTGTGCGAGTGTGTATGAGTGAGTGTGTGCGAGTGTGCATGAGTGTGTGTTCGAGTGTGTGAGTGTGTGCCAGTGTTTGTGCGAGTGTGTGTGCGAGTGTGTGTGCGAGCATGTGCGAGTGAATGTGTGCGAGTGTGTGTGTGTGAGAGTGTGTACGAGTGAGTGTGTGCGAGTGTGTGTGTGTGAGTGTCTGTGTGGGAGTGTGTATGAGTGAGTGTGTGCGAGTGTGTTTGAGTGTGTGTGCGAGTGTGTGCATGTGTGTGCGAGTATGTGCGTGTGTGTGCTAGTGTGTGCGAGTGTGTGGGTGTGAGTGTGTATGATTGAGTTTGTGTGAGTGTGTATGAGTGAGTGTGTGTGAGTGTGCACTAGTGTGTGTGTGCGAGTGTGTGCCAGTGTGTGTGAGTGTGTGCGACTGTGTGTGTGCGAGTGTGTATGAGTGAGCGTGTGCGAGTGTGTGTGTGCAAATTTGTGCGAGTGTGTGTGCGAGTGTGCGTGTGCGAGTCTGTATGAGTGAGTGTGTGCGAGTGTGTATGATTGAGTGTGTGCGAGTGTGCATGAGTGTGTGTGTGCGATTGTGTGCCAGTGTGTGTGAGTGTGTGCAACTGTGTGTGTTTGAGTGTGTGAGTGTGTGCCAGTGTTTGTGCGAGTGTGTGTGCGAGTGTGTGTGCGAGCGTGTGCGAGTAAATGTGTGCGAGTGTGTGTGTGTGAGAGTGTGTACGAGTGAGTGTGTGCGAGTGTGTGTGTGATTGTCTGTGTGGGAGTGTGTATGAGTGAGTGTGCACGAGTGTGTGTGTGCGAGTGTGTGCGAGTGTGTGCATACGAGTGCATGCGAGTGCATGCGATTGTGTGCGAGTGTGTGTGAGTGTGTATGAGTGAGTGTGTTTGAGTGTGTGCGAGTGTGTGCGAGTGTGCTTGAGTGTGTCTGTACGAGTGTCTGTGAGCGTGTGAGTGTGTGCGAGTGTGTGCGTGCGAGTGTGCGCGAGTGTGCATGAGTGTGCACGAGTGTGCGCGAGTGTGTGCTAGTGTGTATGAGTGAATGAGAATGAGTGTGTGTGTGCGAGTGTGTGCGAGTGTGCGCATGCGAGTGAGTGCGAGTGCATGTGATTGTGTGTGAGTGTGTGCGAGTGTGTGCAAGTGTGTGTGCGAGTGTGCATAAGTGAGTGTGTGTGAGTGTACGTGAGTAAGTGTGTGTGAGTGTATGCGAGTGTGTGCAAGTGTGAGTGAGTGTGTGTGAGTGTGTATGAGTGAGTGTGTGCGAGTGTGTATGAGTGTGTATGAGTGAGTGTGTGCGAGTGTGTATGAGTGAGTGTGTGCGACAGTGTATGGGTGAGTGTGTGCAAGTGAGTGTGAGTGTGCATGAGTGTGTGCGAGTGAGTGTGTGTGAGTGTGCGTAAGTGTGTTCAAGTGTGTGTGTGA
The DNA here is from genome assembly GCF_046119375.1 of Phyllobates terribilis. NCBI lineage: Eukaryota > Metazoa > Chordata > Amphibia > Anura > Dendrobatidae > Phyllobates > Phyllobates terribilis. The sequence goes on from NW_027362901.1 coordinate 1,898,553, forward strand.
GGTTGTGCGAGTATGTGCGAGTGTGTGCGAGTGAGTGTGTGCGAGTGTGTGTGTGTGTGCAAATGTGCATGACTGTGTATGAGTGTGCATGTGCGAGTGTGTGTTTGTGAGTGAGTGCGAGTGTGTATGAGTCAGCGTGTGCGAGTGTTTGCTAGTGTGGGTGTGCGAGTGTTTGCGAGTGTGTGCTAGTGTGTGTGTGAGTGTGTGCGAGTGTATGTGAGTGTGTGCGATGAGTGTGTGCGAGTGTGCACGAGTGTGTATGAGTGAGTGTGTGCGAGTGTGTGCGAGTGTGAGTGCGAGTGTGTACGAGTATTTGCGAGTGTGTATGAGTGAGTGTGTGCGAGAGTGTGCGAGTGTGTGTGATTGTGTGCGAGTGTGTGCGAGTGAGTGTGTGCGAGTGTGTATGAGTGTGTATGAGTGAGTGTGTGCTAGTGTTTGTGAGTGTGTGCGAGTGTGTGTGCGAGTGTGTGTGCGAGAGTGTGCGAGTGTGTATGAGTGAGTGTGTGCGAGTGTGTATGAGTGAGTGTGTGTGAGTGTTTGTGTGTGCCAGTGTGGGCGAGTGTGTGCGAGTGTGCACTAGTGTGTGTGTGCGAGTGTGTGCCAGTGTGTGAGTGTGTGCGACTGTGTGTGTGCGAGTGTGTATGAGTGAGTGTGTGCGAGTGTGTGTGTGCAAATTTGTGCGAGTGTGTGTGCGAGTGTGCGTGTGCGAGTCTGTATGAATGAGTGTGTGCGAGTGTGTATGAGTGAGTGTGTGCGAATGTGCGTGAGTGTGTGTGTGCGATTGTGTGCCAGTGTGTGCGAGTGTGTGCAACTGTGTGTGTTCGAGTGTGTGAGTGTGTGCCAGTGTTTGTGCGAGTGCGAGTGTGTGTGCGAGCGTGTGCGAGTGAATGTGTGCGAGTGTGTGTGTGAGAGTGTGTACGAGTGAGTGTGTGCGAGTGTGTGTGTGTGAGTGTCTGTGTGGGAGTGTGTATGAGTGAGTGTGTGCGAGTGTGTATGAGTGTGTGTGCGAGTGTGTGCGTGTGTGGGCGAGTATGTGCGTGTGTGTGCGAGTGTGTGCGAGTGTGTGGGTGTGAGTGTGTATGATTGAGTTTGTGTGAGTGTGTATGAGTGAGTGTGTGTGAGTGTGCACTAGTGTGTGTGTGCGAGTGTGTGCCAGTGTGTGTGAGTGTGTGTGACTGTGTGTGTGCGAGTGTGTATGAGTGAGCGTGTGCGAGTGTGTGTATGCAAATTTGTGCGAGTGTGTGTGCGAGTGTGCGTGTGCGAGTCTGTATGAGTGAGTGTGTGCGAGTGTGTATGATTGAGTGTGTGCGAGTGTGCATGAGTGTGTGTGTGCGATTGTGTGCCAGTGTGTGCGAGTGTGTGCAACTGTGTGTGTTCGAGTGTGTGAGTGTGTGCCAGTGTTTGTGCGAGTGTGTGTGCGAGTGTGTGTGCGAGCGTGTGCGAGTAAATGTGTGGGAGTGTGTGTGTGAGAGTGTGTACGAGTGAGTGTGTGTGAGTGTGTGTGTGAGTGTCTGTGTGGGAGAGTGTATGAGTGAGTGTGCGCGAGTGTGTGTGTGCGAGTGTGTGCGAGTGTGTGCATACAAGTGCATGCGAGTGCATGCGATTGTGTGCGAGTGTGTGTGAGTGTGTATGAGTGAGTGTGTTTGAGTGTGTGCGAGTGTGTGCGAGTGTGCTTGAGTGTGTCTGTACGAGTGTCTGTGAGCGTGTGCGTGTGAGTGTGTGCGAGTGTGTGCGTGTGAGTGTGCGCGAGTGTGCATGAGTGTGCACGAGTGTGCGCGAGTGTGTGCGAGTGTGTGTGTATGAGTGAATGAGAATGAGTGTGTGTGTGCGAGTGTGCGCATGCGAGTGAGTGCGAGTTCATGTGATTGTGTGTGAGTGTGTGCGAGTGTGTGCAAGTGTGTGTGCGAGTGTGTATAAGTGAGTGTGTGTGAGTGTGCATGAGTAAGTGTGTGTGAGTGTATGCGAGTGTGTGCAAGTGTGAGTGAGTGTGTGTGAGTGTGTATGAGTGAGTGTGTGTGAGTGTGTATGAGTGTGTATGAGTGAGTGTGTGCGAGTGTGTATGAGTGAGTGTGTGCGACAGTGTATGGGTGAGTGTGTGCAAGTGAGTGTGAGTGTGCGTGAGTGTGTGCGAGTGTGTGTGAGTGTGCGTAAGTGTGTGCGAGTGTGTGTGTGTGAGGTTGTGCGAGTGTGTGCGAGTGTGTGCGAGTGAGTGTGTGCGAGTGTGTGTAAGTGTGTGCAAATGTGCATGACTGTGTATGAGTGTGCATGTGCGAGTGTGTGTTTGTGAGTGAGTGCGAGTGTGTATGAGTCAGCGTGTGCGAGTGTTTGCTAGTGTGTGTGTGCGAGTGTTTGCGAGTGTGTGCTAGTGTGTGTGCGAGTGTGTGCGAGTGTATGTGAGTGTGTGCGATGAGTGTGTGCGAGTGTGCACGAGTGTGTATGAGTGAGTGTGTCCGAGTGTGTGCGAGTGTGAGTGCGAGTGTGTACGAGTATTTGCGAGTGTGTATGAGTGAGTGTGTGCGAGAGTGTGCGAGTGTGTGTGATTGTGTGCGAGTGTGTGCGAGTGAGTGTGTGCGAGTGTGTATGAGTGTGTATGAGTGAGTGTGTGCGAGTGTTTGTGAGTGTGTGCGAGTGTGTGTGCGAGTGTGTGTGCGAGAGTGTGCGAGTGTGTATGAGTGAGTGTGTGCGAGTGTGTATGAGTGAGTGTGTGTGAGTGTGTGTGTGTGCCAGTGTGGGCGAGTGTGTGCGAGTGTGCACGAGTGTGTGTGTGCGAGTTTGTGCGCATGTGTGTGCGAGTGACTGTGTGCGAGTGTGTATGAGTGAGTGTGTTCGAGTGTGTGAGAGTGTGTGCGAGTGTGTGTGCGAGTGTGTGTGTGCGAGTGTGTATGAGCGAGTGTGTGCGAGTGTGCGTGAGAGTGAGTGTGCGAGTTTGTGTGTGTGTGTGAGTGTGTGTGCGAGTGTGTGTGCGAATGTGTGCGAGTGTGTGTGTATGTGTGTGCGAGTGTGTGCGAGTGTGTGTGTGAGTGTGTGTACGAGTGTTTGTGTGCGAGTGTGTATGAGTGAGTGTGGGTGAGTGTGTGTGTGAGGTTGTGCGAGTGTGTGCGAGTGACTGTGTGCGAGTGTGTATGAGTGAGTGTGTTCGAGTGTGTGAGAGTGTGTGCGAGTGTGTGTGAGAGTGTGTGTGTGAGAGTGTGTATGAGCGAGTGTGTGTGAGTGTGCGTGAGAGTGAGTGTGCGAGTTTGTGTGTGTGTGCGAGTGTGTGTGAGTGTGTGTGCGATTGTGTGCGAGTGTGTGTGTGTGCGAGTGTGTGCGAGTGTGTGTGTGAGTGTGTGTACGAGTGTTTGTGTTCGAGTGTGTATGAGTGAGTGTGTGTGAGTGTGTGCGAGTGTTTGTGAGTGTGTATGAGTGAGTGTGTGCGAGTGTGTATGAGTGAGTGTGTGCGAGAGTGTGTGAGTGTGTGCGAGTGTGTGCGAGTGTGTGTGCAAGTGTGTGTGTATGAGCGAGTGTGTGCGACTGTGCGCGAAAGTGAGTGTGCGAGTTTGTGCGTGTGTGTCCGAGTGTGTGTGAGAGTGTGTGCGAGTATGTGCGAGTGTGTGTGCGAGTGTGTGTACGAGTGTGTGTGTGCAAGTGTGTATGAGTGAGTGTGTGCGAGTGTGTGTGAGTGTGTGTGCGAGTGTGTGTGCGAGTGTGTGTGTGCGAGTGTGTATGAGTGAGTGTGTGCGAGTGTGTATGAGTGAGTGTGTGCGAGTGTGTGCGATTGTTTGTGTGAGAGTGTGTGCCAGTGTGTGCGAGTGTGTGTGACTGTGTGTGTGCGAGTGTGTATGAGTGTGTGTGTGTGCGAGTGTGCACGAGTGTGTTTGTGTGAGTTTGTGCGATTGTGTGTGTGCGAGTGTGTATGAGTGAGTGTGTGCGAGTGTGTCTGAGTGAGTGTGTGCGAGTGTGCATGAGTGTGTGTGCGACTGTGTGCCAGTGTGTGCGACTGTGTGTGTGCGACTGTGTGCCAGTGTTTGAGTGTGTGCCAGTGTTTGTGCGAGTGTGTGTGCGAGTGTGTGGCAGTGTTTGAGTGTGTGCCAGTGTTTGTGCGAGTGTGTGCGTGTGTGTGTGTGAGTGTGTGCGAGTGTGTGTGCGAGTGTGTATGAGTGAGTGTGTGCGAGTGTGTGTGTGTGCGAGTGTGTGCGTGCGAGTACGTGCAAGTGTGTGAGTGTGTGCGAGTGTGTATGAGTGAGTGTGTGCGAGTGTGTGCGAGTGTGTGCGAGTGTGCATGAGTTTGTGTGTGCGAGTGTGTGTGTGCGGGTGTGTGTGAGAGTTTGTGTGAGTGTGTGTGTGCGAGTGTGCTCAAGTGTGTGTGCGAGTGTGTGCATGCCAGTGCATGCGAGTGTGTACGAGTGTGTGCGAGTGTGTGCGTGCGAGTGTGCACGAGTGTGCATGAGTGTGAAAGAGTGTGTGCGAGTGTGTATGAGTGAGTGTGTGCGAGAGTGTACGAGGGTGTGTGAGTGAGTGTGTGTGTGTGTGTGAATGTGTGCGAATGTTTGCGAGTGTGTGCGTGCGTGTGCGAATGTGTATGAGTGAGTGTGTGCGAGTGTGTGCGTGTGACTGAGTGTGTGTGAGTGTGTACGAGTGTTTGCGAGTGTGTGTGAGTGTGTATGAGTGAGTGTGTGCGAGTGTTTGTGTGTGCGAGTGTTTGTGTGTGCGAGTGTGTGTTAGTGTGTGCGAGTGTGCGCGAGTGTGTGTGTGCGAGTGTGTATGAGTGAGTGTGTGCGAGTGTTTGCGAGTGTGTGCGTGTGAGTGCGAGTGAGTATGTGCGAGTGAGTGCGAGTGAGTATGTGCGAGTGATTGTGTGCCATTGTGTTTGAGTAAGTGTGTGCAGGTGTGTATGAGTGAGTGTGTGCGAGTGTGTGTGAGTGTGCATGAGTGAATGTGTGAGAGTGGGTGTGAATGTGTGCGAGTGAGTGTGAGTGAGTGCGAGTGTGTGCGAGTGTGCGCAAGTGAGTGAGTGAGTGAGAGTGTGTGCGAGTGTGTATGAGTGTGTATGAGGGAGTGTGTGCGAGTGTGTCGGAGTGTGTGTGCGAGTGTGTGAGTGAGTGTGTGCGAGTGTTCTCAAGTGTGTCTGTACGAGTGTGTGCGTACGATTGCGTGCGAGTGTGTGCGCGTGTGTGCGAGTGTGTGCGTGCGAGTGTGCATGAGTGTGCGAGTGTGTGTGAGTGTGTATGAGTGTGTATGAGTGAGTGTGTGCGAGTGTGTGTGAGTGTGTGCGAGAGTGTGTGCGCATGTGAGCGAGTGTGTGGGAGTGTGTATGAGTGAGTGTGTGCGAGTGTGTGCAAGTGTGCAAGAGGGTGTGTGAGTGAGTGAGTGTGTGTGTGTGAATGTGTGTGAGTGTGTGCGAGTGTGTATGAATGAGTGTGTGCGAGTGTGTATGAGTGAGTGTGTGCGAGTGTGCGTGAGTGTGTGTGTGCGATTGTGTGCCAGTGTGTGCGAGTGTGTGCAACTGTGTGTGTTCGAGTGTGAGAGTGTGTGCCAGTGTTTGTGCGAGTGTGTGTGTGAGCGTGTGCGAGTGAATGTGTGCGAGTGTGTGTGTGAGAGTGTGTACGAGTGAGTGTGTGCGAGTGTGTGTGTGTGAGTGTCTGTGTGGGAGTGTGTATGAGTGAGTGTGTGCGAGTGTGTTTGAGTGTGTGTGCGAGTGTGTGCGAGTATGTGCGTGTGTGTGCGAGTGTGTGCGAGTGTGTGGGTGTGAGTGTGTATGATTGAGTTTGTGTGAGTGTGTATGAGTGAGTGTGTGCGAGTGTGCACTAGTGTGTGTGTGCGAGTGTGTGCCAGTGTGTGTGAGTGTGTGCGACTGTGTGTGTGCGAGTGTGTATGAGTGAGCGTGTGCGAGTGTGTGTGTGCAAATTTGTGCGAGTGTGTGTGCGAGTGTGCGTGTGCGAGTCTGTATGAGTGAGTGTGTGCGAGTGTGTATGATTGAGTGTGTGCGAGTGTGCATGAGTGTGTGTGTGCGATTGTGTGCCAGTGTGTGCGAGTGTGTGCAACTGTGTGTGTTCGAGTGTGTGAGTGTGTGCCAGTGTTTGTGCGAGTGTGTGTGCGAGTGTGTGTGCGAGCGTGTGCGAGTAAATGTGTGCGAGTGTGTGTGTGAGAGTGTGTACGAGTGAGTGTGTGCGAGTGTGTGTGTGAGTGTCTGTGTGGGAGTGTGTATGAGTGAGTGTGCGCGAGTGTGTGTGTGCGAGTGTGTGCATACGAGTGCATGCGAGTGCATGCGATTGTGTGCGAGTGTGTGTGAGTGTGTATGAGTGAGTGTGTTGAAGTGTGTGCGAGTGTGTGCGAGTGTGCTTGAGTGTGTCTGTACGAGTGTCTGTGAGCGTGTGCGTGTGAGTGTGTGCGTGCGAGTGTGCGCGAGTGTGCATGAGTGTGCACGAGTGTGCGCGAGTGTGTGTGTATGAGTGAATGAGAATGAGTGTGTGTGTGCGAGTGTGTGCGAGTGTGCGCATGCGAGTGAGTGCGAGTGCATGTGATTGTGTGTGAGTGTGTGCGAGTGTGTGCAAGTGTGTGTGCGAGTGTGTATAAGTGAGTGTGTGTGAGTGTGCGTGAGTAAGTGTGTGTGAGTGTATGCGAGTGTGTGCAAGTGTGAGTGAGTGTGTGTGAGTGTGTATGAGTGAGTGTGTGCGAGTGTGTATGATTGTGTATGAGTGAGTGTGTGCGAGTGTGTATGAGTGTGTTGGAGTGAGTGTGTGCGAGTGTGAGCGAGTGTGTGTGCGAGTGTGTGTGAGTGAGTGTGTGCAAGTGTTCTCGAGTGTTTCTGTACGAGTGTGTGCGTACGATTGCCTGCGAGTGTGTGTGAGTGTGTGCGAGAGTGTTTAAGTGTGTGCGAGTGTGCGCGAGTGTGTGCGAGTGTGTATGAGTGAGTGTGTGTGAGCGTTTGTGATTGTGTGTGAGTGTGCACGAGTGTGTGTACAAGTGTGTGCAAATGTGTGCATGCGAGTGTGTGCGAGTGCGTATGAGTGAGTGTGTGCGAGTGTTTGCGAGTGTGTGTGAGTGTGTGTGAGAGTGTGAGTGAGTGTGTGGGAGTGTGTGGGAGTAAGTGTGTGTGAGTGTGTATGAGTGAGTGTGTTAGAGTGTGCGTGAGTGTGTGCGAGTGTGTTTGAGTAAGTGTGGGCAAGTGTGTATGAGTGAGTGTGTGCGACTGTGTATGAGTGAGTGTGTGCAAGTGAGTGTGTGTGAGTGTGCGTGAGTGTGTGCGAGTGTGCGTGTGAGTGTGTGCGAGTGTGTATGAGGGTGTGTGTGGGTGTGTGTGCGAGTGTGTGCGAGTGTGTGTGTGCGAGTGTGTGCGAGTGTGTGTGCGAGTGTGTGTGAGTGTGTGTGAGAGTGTGTGTGAGTGAGTGTGTGCGAGTGTTCTCGAGTGTGTCTGTACGAATGTGTGCGTACGATTGCGTGCGAGTGTGTGTGAGTGTGTGCGAGTGTGTGCGTGCGAGTGTGCGTGAGTGTGCATGAGTGTGCGAATGTGTATGAGTGTGTATGAGTGAGTGTGTGCGAGTGTGTGTGAGTGTGTGCGAGAGTGTGTGCGCATGTGAGCGAGTGTGTGCGAGTGTGTATGAGTGAGAGTGTGCGAGTGTGTGCAAGTGTGCACGAGGGTGTGTGAGTGAGTGTGTGTGTGTGAATGTGTGCGAGTGTGTGCGAGTGTGTATGAGTGAGTGTGTGCGAGTGTGTGAGTGTGAGTGAGTGAATGTGTGTGAGTGTGTATGAGTGTTTGTGAGTGTGCATGAGTGTGTGCGAGTGTGTATGAGTAAGTGTGGGCGAGTGTGTATGAGTGAGTGTGTGCGACTGTGTATGAGTGAGTGTGTGCAAGTGAGTGTGTGTGAGTGTGCGTGAGTGTGTGCGAGTGTGCGTGTGAGTGTGTGCGAGTGTGTATGAGGGTGTGTGTGGGTGTGTGTGTGAGTGTGTGCGAGTGTGTGTGTGCGAGTGTGTATGAGTGAGTGAGTGCGAGTGTGCTCGAGTGTGTGTACAAGTGTATGCAAATGTGTGCATGCGAGTGTGTGCGAGTGTGTGCGAGTGCGTATGAGTGCGTATGAGTGAGTGTGTGCAAATGTTTGCGAGTGTGTGTGAGTGTGTGTGAGTGAGTGTGAGGGAGTGTGTGGGAGTGTGTGGGAGTAAGTGTGTGTGAGTGTGTATGAGTGAGTGTGTTAGAGTGTGCGTGAGTGTGTGCGAGTGTGTATGAGTAAGTGTGTGCGAGTGTGTATGAGTGAGTGTGTGCGACTGTGTATGAGTGAGTGTGTGCAAGTGAGTGTGTGTGAGTGTGCATGAGTGTGTGCGAGTGAGTGTGTGTGAGTGTGCATGAGTGTGTGCGAGTGTGTGTGTGTGAGGTTGTGCGAGTGTGTGCAAGTGAGAGTGTGCGAGTGTGTGTGAGTGAGTGTGTGCGAGTGTGTATGAACCAGCGTGTGCGAGTGTGTGCTAGTGTGTGTGCGAGTGTGTATGAGTGAGTAAGTGCGAGTGTGCTCGAGTGTGTGTACAAGTGTGTGCAAATGTGTGCATGCGAGTGTGTGCGAATGTGTGCGAGTGCGTAAGAGTGAGTGTGTGCGAGTGTTTGCGAGTGTGTGTGAGTGTGTGTGAGTGAGTGTGAGTGAGTGTGTGTGAGTAAGTGTGTGCGAGTGTGTATGAGTGAGTGTGTGCGAGTGTGTATGAGTGAGTGTGTGCGACTGTGTATGGGTGAGTGTGTGCAAGTGAGTGTGAGTGTGCGTGAGTGTGTGCGAGTGAGTGTGTGCGAGTGTGTGTGTGAGTGTCTGTGTGGGAGTGTGTATGAGTGAGTGTGCGCGAGTGTGTGTGTGCGAGTGTGCTTGAGTGTGTCTGTACGAGTGTCTGTGAGCGTGTGCGTGTGAGTGTGTGCGTGCGAGTGTGCGCGAGTGTGCATGAGTGTGCACGAGTGTGCGCGAGTGTGTGTGTATGAGTGAATGAGAATGAGTGTGTGTGTGCGAGTGTGTGCGAGTGTGCGCATGCGAGTGAGTGCGAGTGCATGTGATTGTGTGTGAGTGTGTGCGAGTGTGTGCAAGTGTGTGTGCGAGTGTGTATAAGTGAGTGTGTGTGAGTGTGCGTGAGTAAGTGTGTGTGAGTGTATGCGAGTGTGTGCAAGTGTGAGTGAGTGTGTGTGAGTGTGTATGAGTGAGTGTGTGCGAGTGTGTATGATTGTGTATGAGTGAGTGTGTGCGAGTGTGTATGAGTGTGTTTGAGTGAGTGTGTGCGAGTGTGAGCGAGGGTGTGTGCGAGTGTGTGTGAGTGAGTGTGTGCAAGTGTTCTCGAGTGTGTCTGTACGAGTGTGTGCGTACGATTGCCTGCGAGTGTGTGTGAGTGTGTGCGAGAGTGTTTAAGTGTGTGCGAGTGTGCGCGAGTGTGTATGAGTGAGTGTGTGCGAGCGTTTGTGATTGTGTGTGAGTGTGCACGAGTGTGTGTACAAGTGTGTGCAAATGTGTGCATGCGAGTGTGTGCGAGTGTGTGCGAGTGCGTATGAGTGAGTGTGTGCGAGTGTTTGCGAGTGTGTGTGAGTGTGTGTGAGAGTGTGAGTGAGTGTGTGGGAGTGTTCTCGAGTGTGTCTGTACGAATGTGTGCGTACGATTGCGTGCGAGTGTGTGTGAGTGTGTGCGAGTGTGTGCGTGCGAGTGTGCGTGAGTGTGCATGAGTGTGCGAATGTGTATGAGTGTGTATGAGTGAGTGTGTGCGAGTGTGTGTGAGTGTGTGCGAGAGTGTGTGCGCATGTGAGCGAGTGTGTGCGAGTGTGTATGAGTGAGAGTGTGTGAGTGTGTGCAAGTGTGCACGAGGGTGTGTGAGTGAGTGAGTGTGTGTGTGTGAATGTGTGCGAGTGTGTGCGAGTGTGTATGAGTGAGTGTGTGCGAGTGTGTGAGTGTGAGTGAGTGAATGTGTGTGAGTGTGTATGAGTGTTTGTGAGTGTGCATGAGTGTGTGCGAGTGTGTATGAGTAAGTGTGGGCGAGTGTGTATGAGTGAGTGTGTGCGACTGTGTATGAGTGAGTGTGTGCAAGTGAGTGTGTGTGAGTGTGCGTGAGTGTGTGCGAGTGTGCGTGTGAGTGTGTGCGAGTGTGTATGAGGGTGTGTGTGGGTGTGTGTGTGAGTGTGTGCGAGTGTGTGTGTGCGAGTGTGTATGAGTGAGTGAGTGCGAGTGTGCTCGAGTGTGTGTACAAGTGTATGCAAATGTGTGCATGCGAGTGTGTGCGAGTGTGTGCGAGTGCGTATGAGTGCGTATGAGTGAGTGTGTGCAAATGTTTGCGAGTGTGTGTGAGTGTGTGTGAGTGAGTGTGAGGGAGTGTGTGGGAGTGTGTGGGAGTAAGTGTGTGTGAGTGTGTATGAGTGAGTGTGTTAGAGTGTGCGTGAGTGTGTGCGAGTGTGTATGAGTAAGTGTGTGCGAGTGTGTATGAGTGAGTGTGTGCGACTGTGTATGGGTGAGTGTGTGCAAGTGAGTGTGTGTGAGTGTGCGTGAGTGTGTGCGAGTGTGTGTGTGTGAGGTTGTGCGAGTGTGTGCAAGTGAGAGTGTGCGAGTGTGTGTGAGTGAGTGTGTGCGAGTGTGTATGAACCAGCGTGTGTGAGTGTGTGCTAGTGTGTGTGCGAGTGTGTATGAGTGAGTAAGTGCGAGTGTGCTCGAGTGTGTGTACAAGTGTGTGCAAATGTGTGCATGCGAGTGTGTGCGAATGTGTGCGAGTGCGTATGAGTGAGTGTGTGCGAGTGTTTGCGAGTGTGTGTGAGTGTGTGTGAGTGAGTGTGAGTGAGTGTGTGTGAGTAAGTGTGTGCGAGTGTGTATGAGTGAGTGTGTGCGAGTGTGTATGATTGAGTGTGTGCGACTGTGTATGGGTGAGTGTGTGCAAGTGAGTGTGAGTGTGCGTGAGTGTGTGCGAGTGAGTGTGTGCGAGTGTGTGTGTGAGTGTCTGTGTGGGAGTGTGTATGAGTGAGTGTGCGCGAGTGTGTGTGTGCGAGTGTGTGCGAGTGTGTGCATACGAGTGCATGCGAGTGCATGCGATTGTGTGCGAGTGTGTGTGAGTGTGTATGAGTGAGTGTGTTTGAGTGTGTGCGAGTGTGTGCGAGTGTGCTTGAGTGTGTCTGTACGAGTGTCTGTGAGCGTGTGCGTGTGAGTGTGTGCGAGTGTGTGCGTGCGAGTGTGCGCGAGTGTGCATGAGTGTGCGCGAGTGTGTGTGTATGAGTGAATGAGAATGAGTGTGTGTGTGCGAGTGTGTGCGAGTGTGCGCATGCGAGTGAGTGCGAGTGCATGTGATTGTGTGTGAGTGTGTGCGAGTGTGTGCAAGTGTGTGTGCGAGTGTGTATAAGTGAGTGTGTGTGAGTGTGCGTGAGTAAGTGTGTGTGAGTGTATGCAAGTGTGTGCAAGTGTGAGTGAGTGTGTGTGAGTGTGTATGAGTGAGTGTGTGCGAGTGTGTATGAGTGTGTATGAGTGAGTGTGTGCGAGTGTGTATGAGTGAGTGTGTGCGACAGTGTATGGGTGAGTGTGTGCAAGTGAGTGTGAGTGTGCGTGAGTGTGTGCGAGTGAGTGTGAGTGTGTGTGTGCGAGTGTATATGAGTGAGTGTGTGCGAGTGTTTGCGATTGTGTGTGAGTGTGTGTGAGTGAGTGTGAGTGATTGTGTGGGAGTGTGTGTGAGTGAGTGTGTTAGAGTGTGCGTGAGTGTGTGCGAGTGTGTATGAGTGAGTGTGTGCGAGTGTGTATGAGTGAGTGTGTGCGACTGTGTATGGGTGAGTGTGTGCAAGTGAGTGTGAGTGTGCGTGAGTGTGTGCGAGTGAGTGTGTGTGAGTGTGCGTAAGTGTGTGCGAGTGTGTGTGTGTGAGGTTGTGCGAGTGTGTGCGAGTGTGTGCGAGTGAGTGTGTGCGAGTGTGTGTGAGTGTGTGCAAATGTGCATGACTGTGTATGAGTGTGCATGTGCGATTGTGTGTTTGTGAGTGAGTGCGAGTGTGTATGAGTCAGCGTGTGCGAGTGTTTGCTAGTGTGTGTGTGCGAGTGTTTGCGAGTGTGTGCTAGTGTGTGCGAGTGTATGTGAGTGTGTGCGATGAGTGTGTGCGAGTGTGCACGAGTGTGTATGAGTGAGTGTGTGCGAGTGTGAGTGCGAGTGTGTACGAGTATTTGCGAGTGTGTATGAGTGAGTGTGTGCGAGAGTGTGCGAGTGTGTGTGATTGTGTGCGAGTGTGTGCGAGTGAGTGTGTGCGAGTGTGTATGAGTGTGTATGAGTGAGTGTGTGCGAGTGTTTGTGAGTGTGTGCGAGTGTGTGTGCGAGTGTGTGTGCGAGTGTGTATGAGTGAGTGTGTGCGAGTGTGTATGAGTGAGTGTGTGTGAGTGTGTGTGTGTGCCAGTGTGGGCGAGTGTGTGCGAGTGTGTATGAGTGTGTGTGTGAGTGTGCACGAGTGTGTGTGCGCGAGTTTGTGCGCATGTGTGTGCGAGTGACTGTGTGCGAGTGTGTATGAGTGAGTGTGTTCGAGTGTGTGAGAGTGTGTGCGAGTGTGTGTGCGAGTGTGTGTGTGCAAGTGTGTATGAGCGAGTGTGTGCGAGTGTGCGTGAGAGTGAGTGTGCGAGTTTGTGTGTGTGTGCGAGTGTGTGCGAGTGTGTGTGCGATTGTGTGCGAGTGTGTGTGTATGTGTGTGCGAGTGTGTGCGAGTGTGTGTGTGAGTGTGTGTACGAGTGTTTGTGTGCGAGTGTGTATGAGTGAGTGTGGGTGAGTGTGTGTGTGAGGTTGTGCGAGTGTGTGCGAGTGACTGTGTGCGAGAGTGTATGAGTGAGTGTGTTCGAGTTTGTGAGAGTGTGCGAGTGTGTGTGTGAGAGTGTGTGTGTGAGAGTGTGTATGAGCTAGTGTGTGCGAGTGTGCGTGAGAGTGAGTGTGCAAGTTTGTGTGTGTGTGTGCGAGTGTGTGCGAGTGTGTGTGCGATTGTGTGCGAGTGTGTGTGTGTGCGAGTGTGTGCGAGTGTGTGTGTGAGTGTGTGTACGAGTGTTTGTGTTCGAGTGTGTATGAGTGAGTGTGTGTGAGTGTGTGCGAGTGTTTGTGAGTGTGTATGAGTGAGTGTGTGCGAGTGTGTATGAGTGAGTGTGTGCGAGAGTGTGTGAGTGTGTGCGAGTGTGTGCGAGTGTGTGTGCAAGTGTGTGTGTGTGAGCGAGTGTGTGCGAGTGTGCGCGAGAGTGAGTGTGCGAGTTTGTGCGTGTGTGTCCGAGTGTGTGTGAGAGTGTGTGCGAGTATGTGCGAGTGTGTGTGCGAGTGTGTGTACGAGTGTGTGTGTGCAAGTGTGTATGAGTGAGTGTGTGCGAGTGTGTGTGAGTGTGTGTGCGAGTGTGTGTGCGAGTGTGTGTGTGCGAGTGTGTATGAGTGAGTGTTTGCGAGTGTGTGAGAGTGTGTGCGAGTATTTGTGCGAGTGTGTGTGTGCGAGTGTGTGCGAGTGTGCGTGAGAGTGAGTGTGCGAGTTTGTGTGTGTGTGCGAGTGTGTGCGAGTGTGTGTGCGATTGTGTGCGAGTGTGTGTATGTGTGTGCGAGTGTGTGCGAGTGTGTGTGTGAGTGTGTGTACGAGTGTTTGTGTGAGAGTGTGTATGAGTGAGTGTGGGTGAGTGTGTGTGAGGTTGTGCGAGTGTGTGCGAGTGACTGTGTGCGAGAGTGTATGAGTGAGTGTGTTCGAGTGTGTTCGAGTGTGTGTGTGAGAGTGTGTATGAGCGAGTGTGTGCGAGTGTGCGTGAGAGTGAGTGTGCGAGTTTGTGTGTGTGTGTGCGAGTGTGTGCGAGTGTGTGTGCGATTGTGTACGAGTGTGTGTGTGTGCGAGTGTGTGCGAGTGTGTGTGTGAGTGTGTGTACGAGTGTTTGTGTTCGAGTGTGTATGAGTGAGTGTGTGTGAGTGTGTGCGAGTGTGTGTGCAAGTGTGTGTGTGTGAGCGAGTGTGTGCGAGTGTGCGCGAGAGTGAGTGTGCGAGTTTGTGCGTGTGTGTCCGAGTGTGTGTGAGAGTGTGTGCGAGTATGTGCGAGTGTGTGTGCGAGTGTGTGTACGAGTGTGTGTGTGCAAGTGTGTATGAGTGAGTGTGTGCGAGTGTGTGTGAGTGTGTGTGCGAGTGTGTGTGCGAGTGTGTGTGTGCGAGTGTGTATGAGTGAGTGTGTGCGAGTGTGTATGAGTGAGTGTGTGCGAGTGTGTGCGAGTGTTTGTGTGTGAGTGTGTGCCAGTGTGTGCGAGTGTGTGTGACTGTGTGTGTGCGAGTGTGTATGAGTGTGTGTGTGCGAGTGTGCACGAGTGTGTTTGTGTGAGTTTGTGCGATTGTGTGTGTGCGAGTGTGTATGAGTGAGGGTGTGCGAGTGTGTCTGAGTGAGTGTGTGCGAGTGTGCATGAGTGTGTGTGCGAGTGTGTGCCAGTGTGTGCGACTGTGTGTGTGCGACTGTGTGCCAGTGTTTGAGTGTGTGCCAGTGTTTGTGCGAGTGTGTGTGCGAGTGTGTGCCAGTGTTTGAGTGTGTGCCAGTGTTTGTGCGAGTGTGTGCGAGTGTGTGTGAGTGTGTGCGAGTGTGTGTGCGAGTGTGTATGAGTGAGTGTTTGCGAGTGTGTGTGTGTGCGAGTGTGTGCGTGCGAGTACGTGCAAGTGTGTGAGTGTGTGCGAGTGTGTATGAGTGAGTGTGTGCGAGTGTGTGTGAGTGTGTGCGAGTGTGCATGAGTTAGTGTGTGCGAGTGTGTGTGTGCGGGTGTGTGTGAGAGTTTGTGTGAGTGTGTGTGTGCGAGTGTGTATGAGTGAGTGTGTGCGAGTGTGCTCAAGTGTGTGTGCGAGTGTGTGCATGCCAGTGCATGCGAGTGTGTACGAGTGTGTGCGAGTGTTTGCGTGCGAGTGTGCACGAGTGTGCATGAGTGTGAAAGAGTGTGTGCGAGAGTGTGTGCGAGTGTGTACGAGGGTGTGTGAGTGAGTGTGTGTGTGAATGTGTGCGAATGTTTGCGAGTGTGTGCGTGCGCGTGCGAGTGTGTATGAGTGAGTGTGTGTGAGTGTGTGCGTGTGACTGAGTGTGCGTGAGTGTGTGCGAGTGTGTGCGTGTGACTGAGTGTGTGTGAGTGTGTACGAGTGTTTGCGATTGTGTGTGAGTGTGTATGAGTGAGTGTGTGCGAGTGTTTGTGTGTGCGAGTGTGTGTGAGTGTGTGCGAGTGTGCGCGAGTGTGTGTGTGCGAGTGTGTATGAGTGAGTGTGTGCGAGTGTTTGCGAGTGTGTGCGAGTTAGTGCGAGTGAGTATGTGCGAGTGAGTATGTGCGAGTGATTGTGTGCCATTGTGTTTGAGTAAGTGTGTGCAGGTGTGTATGAGTGAATGTGTGCGAGTGTGTGTGAGTGTGCATGAGTGAATGTTTGAGAGTGGGTGTGAGTGTGTGCGAGTGAGTGTGAGTGAGTGCGAGTGTGTGCGAGTGTGTGCAAGTGAGTGAGTGAGTGAGAGTGTGTGCGAGTGTGTTTGAGTGTGTATGAGTGAGAGTGTGCGAGTGTGCCCGAGTGTGTGCGTGTGAGTGTATGTTTGTGTGAGTATGTGCGTGTGTGCGAGTGTGTGTGAGTGAGTGTGTGCGAGTGTGTGTGCGAGTGTGTGCGAGTGTGCACTAGTGTGTGTGTGCGAGTGTGTGCCAGTGTGTGTGAGTGTGTGCGACTGTGTGTGTGCGAGTGTGTATGAGTGAGTGTGTGCGAGTGTGTGTGTGCAAATTTGTGCGAGTGTGTGTGCGAGTGTGCGTGTGCGAGTCTGTATGAATGAGTGTGTGCGAGTGTGTATGAGTGAGTGTGTGCGAGTGTGCGTGAGTGTGTGTGTGCGATTGTGTGCCAGTGTGTGCGAGTGTGTGCAACTGTGTGTGTTCGAGTGTGTGAGTGTGTGCCAGTGTTTGTGCGAGTGTGTGTGCGATTGTGTGTGTGAGCGTGTGCGAGTGAATGTGTGCGAGTGTGTGTGTGAGAGTGTGTACGAGTGAGTGTGTGCGAGTGTGTGTGTGTAAGTGTCTGTGTGGGAGTGTGTATGAGTGAGTGTGTGCGAGTGTGTTTGAGTGTGTGTGCGAGTGTGTGCGTGTGTGTGCGAGTATGTGCGTGTGTGTGCGAGTGTGTGCGAGTGTGTGGGTTTGAGTGTGTATGATTGAGTTTGTGTGAGTGTGTATGAGTGAGTGTGTGCGAGTGTGCACTAGTGTGTGTGTGCGAGTGTGTGCCAGTGTGTGTGAGTGTGTGCGACTGTGTGTGCGAGTGTGTATTAGTGAGCGTGTGCGAGTGTGTGTGTGCAAATTTGTGCGAGTGTGTGTGCGAGTGTGCGTGTGCGAGTCTGTATGAGTGAGTGTATGCGAGTGTGTATGAATGAGTGTGTGCGAGTGTGCATGAGTGTGTGTGTGCGATTGTGTGCCAGTGTGTGCGAGTGTGTGCAACTGTGTGTGTTCGAGTGTGTGAGTGTGTGCCAGTGTTTGTGCGAGTGTGTGTGCGAGTGTGTGTGCGAGCGTGTGCGAGTAAATGTGTGCGAGTGTGTGTGTGAGAGTGTGTACGAGTGAGTGTGTGCGAGTGTGTGTGTGAGTGTCTGTGTGGGAGTGTGTATGAGTGAGTGTGCGCGAGTGTGTGTGTGCGAGTGTGTGCGAGTGTGTGCATACGAGTGCATGCGAGTGCATGCGATTGTGTGCGAGTGTGTGTGAGTGTGTATGAGTGAGTGTGTTGAAGTGTGTGCGAGTGTGTGCGAGTGTGTGCGAGTGTGTCTGTACGAGTGTCTGTGAGCGTGTGCGTGTGAGTGTGTGCGAGTGTGTGCGTGCGAGTGTGCACGAGTGTGCATGAGTGTGCACGAGTGTGCGCGAGTGTGTGTGTATGAGTGAATGAGAATGAGTGTGTGTGTGCGAGTGTGTGCGAGTGTGCGCATGCGAGTGAGTGCGAGTGCATGTGATTTTGTGTGAGTGTGTGCGAGTGTGTGCAAGTGTCTGTGCGAGTGTTTATAAGTGAGTGTGTGTGAGTGTGCGTGAGTAAGTTTGTGTGAGTGTATGCGAGTGTGTGCAAGTGTGAGTGAGTGTGTGTGAGTGTGTATGAGTGAGTGTGTGCGAGTGTGTATGAGTGTGTATGAGTGAGTGTGTGCGAGTGTGTATGAGTGTGTTTGAGTGAGTGTGTGCGAGTGTGAGCGAGTGTGTGTGCGAGTGTGTGTGAGTGAGTGTGTGCGAGTGTTCTCGAGTGTGTCTGTACGAGTGTGTGCATACGATTGCCTGCGAGTGTGTGTGAGTGTGTGCGAGAGTGTTTAAGTGTGTGCGAGTGTGCGCGAGTGTGTGCGAGTGTGTATGAGTGAGTGTGTGTGAGCGTTTGTGATTGTGTGTGAGTGTGCACGAGTGTGTGTACAAGTGTGTGCAAATGTGTGCATGCGAGTGTGTGCGAGTGCGTATGAGTGAGTGTGTGCGAGTGTTTGCGAGTGTGTGTGAGTGTGTGTGAGTGAGTGTGAGTGAGTGTGTGGGAGTGTGTGGGAGTAAGTGTGTGTGAGTGTGTATGAGTGAGTGTGTTAGAGTGTGCGTGAGTGTGTGCGAGTGTGTTTGAGTAAGTGTGGGCAAGTGTGTATGAGTGAGTGTGTGCGACTGTGTATGAGTGAGTGTGTGCAAGTGAGTGTGTGTGAGTGTGCGTGAGTGTGTGCGAGTGTGCGTGTGAGTGTGTGCGAGTGTGTATGAGGGTGTGTGTGGGTGTGTGTGCGAGTGTGCCCGAGTGTGTGCGTGTGAGTGTATGTGTGTGTGAGTATGTGCGTGTGTGCGAGTGTGTGCGAGTGTGTGTGAGTGAGTGTGTGCGAGTGTGTGTGCGAGTGTGTGCGAGTGTGCACTAGTGTGTGTGTGCGAGTGTGTGCCAGTGTGTGTGAGTGTGTGCGACTGTGTGTGTGCGAGTGTGTATGAGTGAGTGTGTGCGAGTGTGTGTGTGCAAATTTGTGCGAGTGTGTGTGCGAGTGTGCGTGTGCGAGTCTGTATGAATGAGTGTGTATGAGTGAGTGTGTGCGAGTGTGCGTGAGTGTGTGTGTGCGATTGTGTGCCAGTGTGTGCGAGTGTGTGCAACTGTGTGTGTTCGAGTGTGTGAGTGTGTGCCAGTGTTTGTGCGAGTGTGTGTGCGATTGTGTGTGTGAGCGTGTGCGAGTGAATGTGTGCGAGTGTGTGTGTGAGAGTGTGTACGAGTGAGTGTGTGCGAGTGTGTGTGTGTAACTGTCTGTGTGGGAGTGTGTATGAGTGAGTGTGTGCGAGTGTGTTTGAGTGTGTGTGCGAGTGTGTGCGTGTGTGTGCGAGTATGTGCTTGTGTGTGCGAGTGTGTGCGAGTGTCTGGGTTTGAGTGTGTATGATTGAGTTTGTGTGAGTGTGTATGAGTGAGTGTGTGCGAGTGTGCACTAGTGTGTGTGTGCGAGTGTGTGCCAGTGTGTGTGAGTGTGTGCGACTGTGTGTGCGAGTGTGTATGAGTGAGCGTGTGCGAGTGTGTGTGTGCAAATTTGTGCGAGTGTGTGTGCGAGTGTGCGTGTGCGAGTCTGTATGAGTGAGTGTATGCGAGTGTGTATGATTGAGTGTGTGCGAGTGTGCATGAGTGTGTGTGTGCGATTGTGTGCCAGTGTGTGCGAGTGTGTGCAACTGTGTGTGTTCGAGTGTGTGAGTGTGTGCCAGTGTTTGTGCGAGTGTGTGTGCGAGTGTGTGTGCGAGCGTGTGCGAGTAAATGTGTGCGAGTGTGTGTGTGAGAGTGTGTACGAGTGAGTGTGTGCGAGTGTGTGTGTGAGTGTCTGTGTGGGAGTGAGTGTGCGCGAGTGTGTGTGTGCGAGTGTGTGCGAGTGTGTGCATACGAGTGCATTCGAGTGCATGCGATTGTGTGCGAGTGTGTGTGAGTGTGTATGAGTGAGTGTGTTGAAGTGTGTGCGAGTGTGTGCGAGTGTGCTTGAGTGTGTCTGTACGAGTGTCTGTGAGCGTGTGCGTGTGAGTGTGTGCGAGTGTGTGCGTGCGAGTGTGCGCGAGTGTGCATGAGTGTGCACGAGTGTGCGCGAGTGTGTGTGTATGAGTGAATGAGAATGAGTGTGTGTGTGCGAGTGTGTGCGAGTGTGCGCATGCGAGTGAGTGTGAGTGCATGTGATTGTGTGTGAGTGTGTGCGAGTGTGTGCAAGTGTGTGTGCGAGTGTGTATAAGTGAGTGTGTGTGAGTGTGCGTGAGTAAGTGTGTGTGAGTGTATGCGAGTGTGTGCAAGTGTGAGTGAGTGTGTGTGAGTGTGTATGAGTGAGTGTGTGCGAGTGTGTATGAGTGTGTATGAGTGAGTGTGTGCGAGTGTGTATGAGTGTGTTTGAGTGAGTGTGTGCGAGTGTGAGCGAGTGTGTGTGCGAGTGTGTGTGAGTGAGTGTGTGCGAGTGTTCTCGAGTGTGTCTGTACGAGTGTGTGCATACGATTGCCTGCGAGTGTGTGTGAGTGTGTGCGAGAGTGTTTAAGTGTGTGCGAGTGTGCGCGAGTGTGTGCGAGTGTGTATGAGTGAGTGTGTGTGAGCGTTTGTGTTTGTGTGTAAGTGTGCACGAGTGTGTGTACAAGTGTGTGCAAATGTGTGCATGCGAGTGTGTGCGAGTGTGTGCGAGTGCGTATGAGTGAGTGTGTGCGAGTGTTTGCGAGTGTGTGTGCGAGTGTGTGTGCGAGCGTGTGCGAGTGAATGTGTGCGAGTGTGTGTGTGAGAGTGTGTACGAGTGAGTGTGTGCGAGTGTGTGTGTGTGAGTGTCTGTGTGGGAGTGTGTATGAGTGAGTGTGTGCGAGTGTGTTTGAGTGTGTGTGCGAGTGTGTGCGTGTGTGTGCGAGTGTGTGCGAGTGTGTGGGTGTGAGTGTGTGTGATTGAGTTTGTGTGAGTGTGTATGAGTGAGTGTGTGCGAGTGTGCACTAGTGTGTGTGTGCGAGTGTGTGCCAGTGTGTGTGAGTGTGTGCGACCGTGTGTGTGCGAGTGTGTATGAGTGAGCGTGTGCGAGTGTATGTGTGCAAATTTGTGCGAGTGTGTGTGCGAGTGTGCGTGTGCGAGTCTGTATGAGTGAGTGTGTGCGAGTGTGTATGATTGAGTGTGTGCGAGTGTGCATGAGTGTGTGTGTGCGATTGTGTGCCAGTGTGTGTGAGTGTGTGCAACTGTGTGTGTTCGAGTGTGTGAGTGTGTGCCAGTGTTTGTGCGAGTGTGTGTGCGAGTGTGTGTGCGAGCGTGTGCGAGTAAATGTGTGCGAGTGTGTGTGTGAGATTGTGTACGAGTGAGTGTGTGCGAGTGTGTGTGTGAGTGTCTGTGTGGGAGTGTGTATGAGTGAGTGTGCGCGAGTGTGTTTGTGCGAGTGTGTACGAGTGTGTGCATACGAGTGCATGCGAGTGCATGCGATTGTGTGCGAGTGTGTGTGAGTGTGTATGAGTGAGTGTTTTTGAGTGTGTGCGAGTGTGTGCGAGTGTGCTTCAATGTGTCTGTACGAGTGTCTGTGAGCGTGTGTGTGTGAGTGTGTGCGAGTGTGTGCGTGCGAGTGTGCGCGAGTGTGCATGAGTGTGCACGAGTGTGCGCGAGTGTGTGCGAGTGTGTGTGTATGAGTGAATGAGAATGAGTGTGTGTGTGCGAGTGTGTGCGAGTGTGCGCATGCGAGTGAGTGCGAGTGCATGTGATTGTGTGTGAGTGTTTGCGAGTGTGTGCAAGTGTGTGTGCGAGTGTGTATAAGTGAGTGTGTGTGAGTGTGCGTGAGTAAGTGTGTGTGAGTGTATGCGAGTGTGTGCAAGTGTGAGTGAGTGTGTGTGAGTGTGTATGAGTGAGTGTGTGCGAGTGTGTATGAGTGTGTATGAGTGAGTGTGTGCGAGTTTGTGTGAGTGTGTGCGTGCGAGTGTGCGTGAGTGTGCATGAGTGTGCGAATGTGTATGAGTGTGTATGAGTGAGTGTGTGCGAGTGTGTGTGAGTGTGTGCGAGAGTGTGTGCGCATGTGAGCGAGTGTGTGCAAGTGTGTATGAGTGAGAGTGTGCGAGTGTGTGCAAGTGTGCACGAGGGTGTGTGAGTGAGTGTGTGTGTGTGAATGTGTGCGAGTGTGTGCGAGTGTGTATGAGTGAGTGTGTGCGAGTGTGTGCGTGTGAGTGAGTGAATGTGTGTGAGTGTGTATGAGTGTTTGTGAGTGTGTGTGAGTGTGTGCGAGTGTGTGGGTGGAGTGTGTATGAGTGAGTGTGTGCGAGTGTGTGTGCGAGTGTGTGTGTGCGAGTGTGTATAAGTGAGTGTGTGTGAATGTGCGTGAGTGAGTTTGTGCGAGTGTATGTGAATGTGTGGAAGTGTGTGCGAGTGAGTGAGTGTGTGTGCGTGTGTGCGAGTGTGTTTAAGTGTGTGCGAGTGCGCGAGTGTGTATGAGTGAGTGTGTGTGAGCGTTTGTGATTGTGTGTGAGTGTGCATGAGTGTGTACAAGTGTGTGCAAATGTGTGCATGCGAGTGTGTGCGAGTGTGTGCGAGTGCGTATGAGTGAGTGTGTGCGAGTGTTTGTGAGTGTGTGTGAGTGTGTGTGAGTGAGTGTGTGGGAGTGTGTGGGAGTAAGTGTGTGTGAGTGTGTATGAGTGAGTGTGTTAGAGTGTGCGTGAGTGTGTGCGCGTGTGTATGAGTAAGTGTGTGCGAGTGTGTATGAGTGAGTGTGTGCGACTGTGTATGAGTGAGTGTGTGCAAGTGAGAGTGTGTGAGTGTGCGTGAGTGTGTGCGAGTGTGCATGTGAGTGTGTGCGAGTGTGTATGAGGGTGTGTGCGGGTGTGTGTGCGAGTGTGTGCAAGTGAGAGTGTGTGAGTGTGCGTGAGTGTGTGCGAGTGTGCATGTGAGTGTGTGCGAGTGTGTATGAGGGTGTGTGCGGGTGTGTGTGCGAGTGTGTGCGATTGTGTGTGTGCGAGTGTGTATGAGTGAGTGCGAGTGTGCTCGAGTGTGTGTACAAGTGTGTGCAAATGTGTGCATGTGAGTGTGTGCGAGTGCGTATGAGTGAGTGTGTGCGAGTGTTTGCGAGTGTGTGTGAGTGTGTGTGAGTGAGTGTGTGGGAGTGTGTGGGAGTAAGTGTGTGTGAGTGTGTATGAGTGAGTGTGTTAGAGTGTGCGTGAGTGTGTGCGAGTGTGTATGAGTAAGTGTGTGCGAGTGTGTATGAGTGAGTGTGTGCGACTGTGTATGAGTGAGTGTGTGCAAGTGAGTGTGTGTGAGTGTGCATGAGTGTGTGCGAGTGAGTGTGTGTGAGTGTGCGTGAGTGTGTGCGAGTGTGTGTGTGTGAGGTTGTGCGAGTGTGTGCAAGTGAGAGTGTGCGAGTGTGTGTGAGTGTGTGCTAGTGTGTGTGCGAGTGTGTGCGAGTGTATGTGAGTGTGTGTGAGTGAGTGTGTGCGAGTGTGTATGAGCCAGCGTGTGCGAGTGTGTGCTAGTGTGTGTGTGCGAGTGTGTATGAGTGAGTGAGTGCGAGTGTGCTCGAGTGTGTGTACAAGTGTGTGCAAATGTGTGCATGCGAGTGTGTGCGAGTGCATATGAGTGAGTGTGTGCGAGTGTTTGCGAGTGTGTGTGAGTGTGTGTGAGTGAGTGTGAGTGAGTGTGTGGGAGTGTGTGTGAGTAACTGTGTGTGAGTGTGTAAGAGTGAGTGTGTCAGAGTGTGCGTGAGTGTGTGCGAGTGTGTATGAGTGAGTGTGTGCGACTGTGTATGGGTGAGTGTGTGCAAGTGAGTGTGAGTGTGCGTGAGTGTGTGCGAGTGAGCGTGTGTGAGTGTACGTAAGTGTGTGCGAGTGTGTGTGTGTGAGGTTGTGCGAGTGTGTGCGAGTGTGTGCGAGTGAGTGTGTGCGAGTGTGTGTGAGTGTGTGCAAGTGTGCATGACTGTGTATGAGTGAACATGTGCGAGTGTGTGTTTGTGAGTGAGTGCGAGTGTGTATGAGTCAGCGTGTGCGAGTGTTTGCTAGTGTGTGTGTGCGAGTATTTGCGAGTGTGTGCTAGTGTGTGTGCGAGTGTGTGCGAGTGTATGTGAGTGTGTGCGATGAGTGTGTGCGAGTGTGCACGAGTGTGTATGAGTGAGTGTGTGCGAGTGTGTGCGAGTGTGAGTGCGAGTGTGTACGAGTATTTGCGAGTGTGTATGAGTGAGTGTGTGCGAGAGTGTGCGAGTGTGTGTGATTGTGTGCGAGTGTGTGCGAGTGAGTGTGTGCGAGTGTGTATGAGTGTGTATGAGTGAGTGTGTGCGAGTGTGTGTGCGAGTGTGTGTGCGAGAGTGTGCGAGTGTGTATGAGTGAGTGTGTGCGAGTGTGTATGAGTGAGTGTGTGTGAGTGTGTGTGTGTGCCAGTGTGGGCAAGTGTGTGCGAGTGTGTATGAGTGTGTGTGTGAGTGTGCACGAGTGTGTGTGTGAGTTTGTGCGCATGTGTGTGCGAGTGACTGTGTGCGAGTGTGTATGAGTGAGTGTGTTCGAGTGTGTGAGAGTGTGTGCGAGTGTGTGTGCGAGTGTGTGTGTGCGAGTGTGTATGAGCGAGTGTGTGCGAGTGTGCGTGAGAGTGAGTGTGCGAGTTTGTGTGTGTGTGTGCGAGTGTGTGCGAGTGTGTGTGCGATTGTGTGCGAGTGTGTGTGTATGTGTGTGCGAGTGTGTGCGAGTGTGTGTGTGAGTGTGTGTACGAGTGTTTGTGTGCGAGTGTGTATGAGTGAGTGTGGGTGAGTGTGTGAGGTTGTGCGAGTGTGTGCGAGTGACTGTGTGCGAGAGTGTATGAGTGAGTGTGTTCGAGTGTGTGAGAGTGTGTGCGAGTGTGTGTGAGAGTGTGTGTGTGAGAGTGTGTATGAGCGAGTGTGTGCGAGTGTGCGTGAGAGTGAGTGTGCGAGTTTGTGTGTGTGTGTGCGAGTGTGTGTGCTATTGTGTGCGAGTGTGTGTGTGTGCGAGTGTGTGCGAGTGTGTGTGTGAGTGTGTGTACGAGTGTTTGTGTTCGAGTGTGTATGAGTGAGTGTGTGTGAGTGTGTGCGAGTGTTTGTGAGTGTGTATGAGTGAGTGTGTGCGAGTGTGTATGAGTGAGTGTGTGCGAGAGTGTGTGAGTGAGTGCGAGTGTGTGCGAGTGTGTGTGCAAGTGTGTGTGTGTGAGCGAGTGTGTGCGAGTGTGCGCGAGAGTGAGTGTGCGAGTTTGTGCGTGTGTGTCCGAGTGTGTGTGAGAGTGTGTGCGAGTATGTGCGAGTGTGTGTGCGAGTGTGTGTACGAGTGTGTGTGTGCAAGTGTGTATGAGTGAGTGTGTGCGAGTGTGTGTGAGTGTGTGTGCGAGTGTGTGTGCAAGTGTGTGTGTGCGAGTGTGTATGAGTGAGTGTGTGCGAGTGTGTATGAGTGAGTGTGTGCGAGTGTGTGCGAGTGTTTGTGTGCGAGTGTGTGCCAGTGTGTGCGAGTGTGTGTGACTGTGTGTGTTTGAGTGTGTATGAGTGTGTGTGTGCGAGTGTGCACGAGTGTGTTTGTGTGAGTTTGTGCGATTGTGTGTGTGCGAGTGTGTATGAGTGAGTGTGTGCGAGTGTGTCTGAGTGAGTGTGTGCGAGTGTGCATGAGTGTGTGTGCGAGTGTGTGCCAGTGTGTGCGACTGTGTGTGTGCGACTGTGTGCCAGTGTTTGAGTGTGTGCCAGTGTTTGTGCGAGTGTGTGTGCGAGTGTGTGCCAGTGTTTGAGTGTGTGCCAGTGTTTGTGCGAGTGTGTGTGAGTGTGTGTGAGTGTGTGCGAGTGTGTGTGTGAGTGTGTATGAGTGAGTGTGTGCGAGTGTGTGTGTGCGAGTGTGTGCGTGCGAGTACGTGCAAGTGTGTGAGTGTGTGCGAGTGTGTATGAGTGAGTGTGTGCGAGTGTGTGCGAGTGTGTGCGAGTGTGCATGAGTTAGTGTGTGCGAGTGTGTGTGTGCGGGTGTGTGTGAGAGTTTGTGTGAGTGTGTGTGTGCGAGTGTGTATGAGTGAGTGTGTGCGAGTGTGCTCAAGTGTGTGTGCGAGTGTGTGCATGCCAGTGCATGCGAGTGTGTACAAGTGTGTGCGAGTGTGTGCGTGCGAGTGTGCACGAGTGTGCATGAGTGTGAAAGAGTGTGTGCGAGAGTGTGTGCGAGTGTGTATGAGTGAGTGTGTGCGAGAGTGTACGAGGGTGTGTGAGTGAGTGTGTGTGTGTGTGAATGTGTGCGAATGTTTGCGAGTGTGTGCGTGCGTGTGCGAGTGTGTATGAGTGAGTGTGTGCGAGTGTGTGCGTGTGACTGAGTGTGTGTGAGTGTGTGCGAGTGTGTGCGTGTGACTGAGTGTGTGTGAGTGTGTACGAGTGTTTGCGAGTGTGTGTGAGTGTGTATGAGTGAGTGTGTGCGAGTGTTTGTGTGTGCGAGTGTGTGTGAGTGTGTGCGAGTGTGCGCGAGTGTGTGTGTGCGAGTGTGTATGAGTGAGTGTGTGCGAGTGTTTGCGAGTGTGTGCGAGTTAGTGCGAGTGAGTATGTGCGAGTGAGTGCGAGTGAGTATGTGCGAGTAATTGTGTGCCATTGTGTTTGAGTAAGTGTGTGCAGGTGTGTATGAGTGAGTGTGTGCGAGTGTGTGTGAGTGTGCATGAGTGAATGTGTGAGAGTGGGTGTGAGTGTGTGCGAGTGAGTGTGAGTGAGTGCGAGTGTGTGCGAGTGTGTGCAAGTGAGTGAGTGAGTGAAAGTGTGTGCGAGTGTGTTTGAGTGTGTATGAGTGAGAGTGTGCGAGTTTGCCCGAGTGTGTGCGTGTGAGTGTATGTGTGTGTGAGTATGTGCGTGTGTGCGAGTGTGTGCGAGTGTGTGTGAGTGATTGTGTGCGAGTGTGTGTGCGAGTGTGTGCGAGTGTGCACTAGTGTGTGTGTGCGAGTGTGTGCCAGTGTGTGTGAGTGTGTGCGACTGTGTGTGTGCGAGTGTGTATGAGTGAGTGTGTGCGAGTGTGTGTGTGCAAATTTGTGCGAGTGTGTGTGCGAGTGTGCGTGTGCGAGTCTGTATGAATGAGTGTGTGCGAGTGTGTATGAGTGAGTGTGTGCGAGTGTGCGTGAGTGTGTGTGTGCGATTGTGTGCCAGTGTGTGCGAGTGTGTGCAACTGTGTGTGTTCGAGTGTGTGAGTGTGTGCCAGTGTTTGTGCGAGTGTGTGTGCGAGTGTGTGTGTGAGCGTGTGCGAGTGAATGTGTGCGAGTGTGTGTGTGAGAGTGTGTACGAGTGAGTGTGTGCGAGTGTGTGTGTGTGAGTGTCTGTGTGGGAGTGTGTATGAGTGAGTGTGTGCGAGTGTGTGTGAGCGTGTGTGCGAGTGTGTGCGTGTGTGTGCGAGTATGTGCGTGTGTGTGCGAGTGTGTGCGAGTGTGTGGGTGTGAGTGTGTATGATTGAGTTTGTGTGAGTGTGTATGAGTGAGTGTGTGCGAGTGTGCACTAGTGTGTGTGTGCGAGTTTGTGCCAGTGTGTGTGAGTGTGTGCGACTGTGTGTGTGCGAGTGTGTATGAGTGAGCGTGTGCGAGTGTGTGTATGCAAATTTGTGCGAGTGTGTGTGCGAGTGTGCGTGTGCGAGTCTGTATGAGTGAGTGTATGCGAGTGTGTATGATTTAGTGTGTGCGAGTGTGCATGAGTGTGTGTGTGCGATTGTGTGCCAGTGTGTGCGATTGTGTGCAACTGTGTGTGTTTGAGTGTGTGAGTGTGTGCCAGTGTTTGTGCGAGTGTGTGTGCGAGTGTGTGTGCGAGCGTGTGCGAGTAAATGTGTGCGAGTGTGTGTGTGAGAGTGTGTACGAGTGAGTGTGTGCGAGTGTGTGTGTGAGTGTCTGTGTGGGAGTGTGGATGAGTGAGTGTGCGCGAGTGTGTGTGTGCGAGTGTGTGCGAGTGTGTGCATACGAGTGCATGCGAGTGCATGCGATTATGTGCGAGTGTGTGTGAGTGTGTATGAGTGAGTGTGTTGAAGTGTGTGCGAGTGTGTGCGAGTGTGCTTGAGTGTGTCTGTACGAGTGTCTGTGAGCGTGTGCGTGTGAGTGTGTGTGAGTGTGTGCGTGCGAGTGTGCGCGAGTGTGCATGAGTGTGCACGAGTGTGCGCGAGTGTGTGTATGAGTGAATGAGAATGAGTGTGTGTGCGAGTGTGTGCGAGTGTGCGCATGCGAGTGAGTGCGAGTGCATGTGATTGTGTGTGAGTGTGTGCGAGTGTGTGCAAGTGTGTGTGCGAGTGTGTATAAGTGAGTGTGTGTGAGTGTGCGTGAGTAAGTGTGTGTGAGTGTATGCGAGTGTGTGCAAGTGTGAGTGAGTGTGTGTGAGTGTGTATGAGTGAGTGTGTGCGAGTGTGTATGAGTGTGTATGAGTGAGTGTGTGCGAGTGTGTATGAGTGTGTTTGAGTGAGTGTGTGCGAGTGTGAGCGAGTGTGTGTGCGAGTGTGTGTGAGTGAGTGTGTGCGAGTGTTCTCGAGTGTGTCTGTACGAGTGTGTGCATACGATTGCCTGCGAGTGTGTGTGAGTGTGTGCGAGAGTGTTTAAGTGTGTGCGAGTGTGCGCGAGTGTGTGCGAGTGTGTATGAGTGAGTGTGTGTGAGCGTTTGTGATTGTGTGTGAGTGTGCACGAGTGTGTGTACAAGTGTGTGCAAATGTGTGCATGCGAGTGTGTGCGAGTGTGTGCGAGTGCGTATGAGTGAGTGTGTGCGAGTGTTTGCGAGTGTGTGTGAGTGTGTGTGAGAGAGTGTGAGTGAGTGTGTGGGAGTGTGTGGGAGTAAGTGTGTGTGAGTGTGTATGAGTGAGTGTGTTAGAGTGTGCGTGAGTGTGTGCGAGTGTGTTTGAGTAAGTGTGGGCAAGTGTGTATGAGTGAGTGTGTGCGACTGTGTATGAGTGAGTGTGTGCAAGTGAGTGTGTGTGAGTGTGCGTGAGTGTGTGCGAGTGTGCATGTGAGTGTGTGCGAGTGTGTATGAGGGTGTGTGTGGGTGTGTGTGCGAGTGTGTGCGAGTGTGTGTGTGAGAGTTTGTGCGAGTGTGTGTGCGAGTGTGTGTGAGTGAGTGTGTGCGAGTGTTCTCGAGTGTGTCTGTACGAATGTGTGCGTACGATTGCGTGCGAGTGTGTGTGAGTGTGTGCGAGTGTGTTCGTGCGAGTGTGCGTGAGTGTGCATGAGTGTGCGAATGTGTATGAGTGTGTATGAGTGAGTGTGTGCGAGTGTGTGTGAGTGTGTGCGAGAGTGTATGAGTGAGAGTGTGCGAGTGTGTGCAAGTGTGCACGAGGGTGTGTGAGTGAGTGAGTGTGTGTGTGTGAATGTGTGCGAGTGTGTATGAGTGAGTGTGTGCGAGTGTGTGCGTGTGAGTGAGTGAATGTGTGTGAGTGTGTATGAGTGTTTGTGAGTGTGCATGAGTGTGTGCGATTGTGTATGAGTAAGTGTGGGCGAGTGTGTATGAGTGAGTGTGTGCGACTGTGTATGAGTGAGTGTGTGCAAGTGAGTGTGTGTGAGTGTGCATGAGTGTGTGCGAGTGTGCGTGTGAGTGTGTGCGAGTGTGTATGAGGGTGTGTGTGGGTGTGTGCGCGAGTGTGTGCGAGTGTGTGTGTGCGAGTGTGTATGAGTGAGTGAGTGCGAGTGTGCTCGAGTGTGTGTACAAGTGTGTGCAAATGTGTGCATGCGAGTGTGTGCGAGTGTGTGCGAGTGCGTATGAGTGAGTGTGTGCAAATGTTTGCGAGTGTGTGGGAGTGTGTGTGAGTGAGTGTGAGTGAGTGTGTGGGAGTGTGTGGGAGTAAGTGTGTGTGAGTGTGTATGAGTGAGTGTGTTAGAGTGTGCGTGAGTGTGTGCGAGTGTGTATGAGTAAGTGTGTGCGAGTGTGTATGAGTGAGTGTGTGCGACTGTGTATGAGTGAGTGTGTGCAAGTGAGTGTGTGTGAGTGTGCGTGAGTGTGTGTGAGTGAGTGTGTGTGAGTGTGCATGAGTGTGTGCGAGTGTGTGTGTGTGAGGTTGTGCGAGTGTGTGCAAGTGAGAGTGTGCGAGTGTGTGTGAGTGAGTGTGTGCGAGTGTGTATGAGCCAGCGTGTGCGAGTGTGTGCTAGTGTGTGTGTGCGAGTGTGTATGAGTGAGTGAGTGCGAGTGTGCTCGAGTGTGTGTACAAGTGTGTGCAAATGTGTGCATGCGAGTGTGTGCGAATGTGTGCGAGTGCGTATGAGTGAGTGTGTGCGAGTGTTTGCGAGTGTGTGTGAGTGTGTGTGAGTGAGTGTGAGTGAGTGTGTGTGAGCAAGTGTGTGCGAGTGTGTATGAGTGAGTGTGTGCGAGTGTGTATGAGTGAGTGTGTGCGACTGTGTATGGGTGAGTGTGTGCAAGTGAGTGTGAGTGTGCGTGAGTGTGTGCGAGTGAGTGTGTGCGAGTGTGCGTAAGTGTGTGGGAGTGTGTGTGTGTGAGGTTGTGCGAGTGTGTGCGAGTGTGTGCGAGTGAGTGTGTGCGAGTGTGTGTGAGTGTGTGCAAGTGTGCATGACTGTGTATGAGTGAGCATGTGCGAGTGTGTGTTTGTGAGTGAGTGCGAGTGTGTATGAGTCAGCATGAGCGAGTGTTTGCTAGTGTGTTTGTGCGAGTGTGTGCGAGTGTTTGCGAGTGTGTGCTAGTATGTGTGCGAGTGTGTGCGAGTGTATGTGAGTGTGTGCGATGAGTGTGTGCGAGTGTGCACGAGTGTGTATGAGTGAGTGTGTGCGAGTGTGTGCGAGTGTGAGTGCGAGTGTGTATGAGTATTTGCGAGTGTGTATGAGTGAGTGTGTGCGAGAGTGTGCGAGTGTGTGCGAGTGTGTGCGAGTGTGTATGAGTGTGTATGAGTGAGTGTGTTCGAGTGTTTGTGAGTGTGTGCGAGTGTGTGTGCGAGTGTGTGTGCGAGAGTGTGCGAGTGTGTATGAGTGAGTGTGTATGAGTGAGTGTGTGTGAGTGTGTGTGTGTGCCAGTGTGGGCGAGTGTGTGCGAGTGTGTATGAGTGTGTGTGTGAGTGTGCACGAGTGTGTGTGTGAGTTTGTGCGCATGTGTGTGCGAGTGTGTGCGAGTGTGTGTGTGCGAGTGTATATGAGTGAGTGTGTGCGAGTGTTTGCGATTGTGTGTGAGTGTGTGTGAGTGAGTGTGAGTGAGTGTGTGGGAGTGTGTGTGAGTAAGTGTGTGTGAGTGTGTATGAGTGAGTGTGTTAGAGTGTGCGTGAGTGTGTGCGAGTGTGTATGAGTGAGTGTGTGCGAGTGTGTATGAGTGAGTGTGTGCGACTGTGTATGGGTGAGTGTGTGCAAGTGAGTGTGAGTGTGCGTGAGTGTGTGCGAGTGAGTGTGTGTGAGTGTGCGTAAGTGTGTGCGAGTGTGTGTGTGTGAGGTTGTGCGAGTGTGTGCGAGTGTGTGCGAGTGAGTGTGTGCGAGTGTGTGTGAGTGTGTGCAAATGTGCATGACTGTGTATGAGTGTGCATGTGCGATTGTGTGTTTGTGAGTGAGTGCGAGTGTGTATGAGTCAGCGTGTGCGAGTGTTTGCTAGTGTGTGTGTGCGAGTGTTTGTGAGTGTGTGCTAGTGTGTGCGAGTGTATGTGAGTGTGTGCGATGAGTGTGTGCGAGTGTGCACGAGTGTGTATGAGTGAGTGTGTGCGAGTGTGAGTGCGAGTGTGTACGAGTATTTGCGAGTGTGTATGAGTGAGTGTGTGCGAGAGTGTGCGAGTGTGTGTGATTGTGTGCGAGTGTGTGCGAGTGAGTGTGTGCGAGTGTGTATGAGTGAGTGTGTGCGAGTGTGTGCGTGTGAGTGAGTGAATGTGTGTGAGTGTGTATGAGTGTTTGTGAGTGTGCATGAGTGTGTGCGATTGTGTATGAGTAAGTGTGGGCGAGTGTGTATGAGTGAGTGTGTGCGACTCTGTATGAGTGAGTGTGTGCAAGTGAGTGTGTGTGAGTGTGCATGAGTGTGTGCGAGTGTGCGTGTGAGTGTGTGCGAGTGTGTATGAGGGTGTGTGTGGGTGTGTGTGCGAGTGTGTGTGTGCGAGTGTGTATGAGTGAGTGAGTGCGAGTGTGCTCGAGTGTGTGTACAAGTGTGTGCAAATGTGTGCATGCGAGTGTGTGCGAGTGTGTGCGAGTGCGTATGAGTGAGTGTGTGCAAATGTTTGCGAGTGTGTGTGAGTGTGTGTGAGTGAGTGTGAGTGAGTGTGTGGGAGTGTGTGGGAGTAAGTGTGTGTGAGTGTGTATGAGTGAGTGTGTTAGAGTGTGCGTGAGTGTGTGCGAGTGTGTATGAGTAAGTGTGTGCGAGTGTGTATGAGTGAGTGTGTGCGACTGTGTATGAGTGAGTGTGTGCAAGTGAGTGTGTGTGAGTGTGCGTGAGTGTGTGCGAGTGAGTGTGTGTGAGTGTGCATGAGTGTGTGCGAGTGTGTGTGTGTGAGGTTGTGCGAGTGTGTGCAAGTGAGAGTGTGCGAGTGTGTGTGAGTGAGTGTGTGCGAGTGTGTATGAGCCAGCGTGTGCGAGTGTGTGCTAGTGTGTGTGTGCGAGTGTGTATGAGTGAGTGAGTGCGAGTGTGCTCGAGTGTGTGTACAAGTGTGTGCAAATGTGTGCATGCGAGTGTGTGCGAATGTGTGCGAGTGCGTATGAGTGAGTGTGTGCGAGTGTTTGCGAGTGTGTGTGAGTGTGTGTGAGTGAGTGTGAGTGAGTGTGTGTTAGTAAGTGTGTGCGAGTGTGTATGAGTGAGTGTGTGCGAGTGTGTATGAGTGAGTGTGTGCGACTGTGTATGGGTGAGTGTGTGCAAGTGAGTGTGAGTGTGCGTGAGTGTGTGCGAGTGAGTGTGTGCGAGTGTGCGTAAGTGTGTGGGAGTGTGTGTGTGTGAGGTTGTGCGAGTGTGTGCGAGTGTGTGCGAGTGAGTGTGTGCGAGTGTGTGTGAGTGTGTGCAAGTGTGCATGACTGTGTATGAGTGAGCATGTGCGAGTGTGTGTTTGTGAGTGAGTGCGAGTGTGTATGAGTCAGCGTGTGCAAGTGTTTGCTAGTGTGTTTGTGCAAGTGTGTGCAAGTGTTTGCGAGTGTGTGCTAGTGTGTGTGCGAGTGTGTGCGAGTGTATGTGAGTGTGTGCGATGAGTGTGTGCGAGTGTGCACGAGTGTGTATGAGTGAGTGTGTGCGAGTGTGTGCGAGTGTGAGTGCGAGTGTGTATGAGTATTTGCGAGTGTGTATGAGTGAGTGTGTGCGAGAGTGTGCGAGTGTGTGTGAGTGTGTGCGAGTGTGTGCGAGTGTGTATGAGTGTGTATGAGTGAGTGTGTTCGAGTGTTTGTGAGTGTGTGCGAGTGTGTGTGCGAGTGTGTGTGTGAGAGTGTGCGAGTGTGTATGAGTGAGTGTGTATGAGTGAGTGTGTGTGAGTGTGTGTGTGTGCCAGTGTGGGCGAGTGTGTGCGAGTGTGTATGAGTGTGTGTGTGAGTGTGCACGAGTGTGTGTGTGTGAGTTTGTGCGCATGTGTGTGCGAGTGTGTGCGAGTGTGTGTGTGCGAGTGTATATGAGTGAGTGTGTGAGAGTGTTTGCGATTGTGTGTGAGTGAGTGTGAGTGAGTTTGTGGGAGTGTGTGTGAGTAAGTGTGTGTGAGTGTGTATGAGTGAGTGTGTTAGAGTGTGCGTGAGTGTGTGCGAGTGTGTATGAGTGAGTGTGTGTGAGTGTCTGAGTGTGTGTGAGTGTGTGCGAGTGTGTGCGAGTGTGTGTGAGTGTGTGCAAATGTGCATGACTGTGTATGAGTGTGCAGGTGCGATTGTGTGTTTGTGAGTGAGTGCGAGTGTGTATGAGTCAGCGTGTGCGAGTGTTTGCTAGTGTGTGTGTGCGAGTGTTTGCAAGTGTGTGCTAGTGTGTGCGAGTGTATGTGAGTGTGTGCGATGAGTGTGTGCGAGTGTGCACGAGTGTGTATGAGTGAGTGTGTGCGAGTGTGAGTGCGAGTGTGTACGAGTATTTGCGAGTGTGTATGAGTGAGTGTGTGCGAGAGTGTGCGAGTGTGTGTCATTGTGTGCGAGTGTGTGCGAGTGAGTGTGTGCGAGTGTGTATGAGTGTGTATGAGTGAGTGTGTGCGAGTGTTTGTGAGTGTTTGCGAGTGTGTGTGCGAGTGTGTGTGCGAGAGTGTGCGAGTGTGTATGAGTGAGTGTGTGCGAGTGTGTATGAGTGAGTGTGTGTGAGTGTGTGTGTGTGCCAGTGTGGGCGAGTGTGTGCGAGTGTGTATGAGTGTGTGTGTGAGTGTGCACGAGTGTGTGTGTGCGAGTTTGTGCGCATGTGTGTGCGATTGACTGTGTGTGAGTGTGTATGAGTGAATGTGTTCGAGTGTGTGAGAGTGTGTGCGAGTGTGTGTGCGAGTGTGTGTGTGTGAGTGTGTATGAGCGAGTGTGTGCGAGTGTGCGTGAGAGTGAGTGTGCGAGTTTGTGTGTGTGTGTGCGAGTGTGTGCGAGTGTGTGTGCGATTGTGTGCGAGTGTGTGTGTATGTGTGTGCGAGTGTGTGCGAGTGTGTGTGAGTGTGTGTACGAGTGTTTGTGTGCGAGTGTGTATGAGTGAGTGTGAGTGAGTGTGTGTGTGAGGTTGTGCGAGTGTGTGCGAGTGACTTTGTGAGTGAGTGTGTTCGAGTGTGTGAGAGTGTGTGCGAGTGTGTGTGAGAGTGTGTGTGTGAGAGTGTGTATGAGCGAGTGTGTGCGAGTGTGCGTGAGAGTGAGTGTGCGAGTTTGTGTGTGTGTGTGCGAGTGTGTGCGAGTGTGTGTGAGAGTGTGTGCGAGTATGTGTGAGTGTGTGTGCGAGTGTGTGTACGAGTGTGTGTGTGCAAGTGTGTATGAGTGAGTGTGTGCGAGTGTGTGTGAGTGTGTGTGCGAGTGTGTGTGCGAGTGTGTGTGTGTGAGTGTGTATGAGTGAGTGTGTGCGAGTGTGTATGAGTGAGTGTGTGTGAGTGTGTATGAGTGAGTGTGTGCGACTGTGTATGGGTGAGTGTGTGCAAGTGAGTGTGAGTGTGCGTGAGTGTGTGCGAGTGAGTGTGTGTGAGTGTGCGTAAGTGTGTGCGAGTGTGTGTGTGTGAGGTTGTGCGAGTGTGTGCGAGTGTGTGCGAGTGAGTGTGTGCGAGTGTGTGTGAGTGTGTGCAAATGTGCATGACTGTGTATGAGTGTGCATGTGCGATTGTGTGTTTGTGAGTGAGTGCGAGTGTGTATGAGTCAGCGTGTGCGAGTGTTTGCTAGTGTGTGTGTGCGAGTGTTTGCGAGTGTGTGCTAGTGTGTGCGAGTGTATGTGAGTGTGTGCGATGAGTGTGTGCGAGTGTGCACAAGTGTGTATGAGTGAGTGTGTGCGAGTGTGAGTGCGAGTGTGTACGAGTATTTGCGAGTGTGTATGAGTGAGTGTGTGCGAGAGTGTGCGAGTGTGTGTGATTGTGTGCGAGTGTGTGCGAGTGAGTGTGTGCGAGTGTGTATGAGTGTGTATGAGTGAGTGTGTGCGAGTGTTTGTGAGTGTGTGCCAGTGTGTGTGCGAGTGTGTGTGCGAGAGTGTGCGAGTGTGTATGAGTGAGTGTGTGCGAGTGTGTATGAGTGAGTGTGTGTGAGTGTGTGTGCCAGTGTGGGCGAGTGTGTGCGAGTGTGTATGAGTATGTGTGTGAGTGTGCACGAGTGTGTGTGTACGAGTTTGTGCGCATGTGTGTGCGAGTGACTGTGTGCGAGTGTGTATGAGTGAGTGTGTTCGAGTGTGTGAGAGTGTGTGTGCGAGTGTGTGTGTGCGAGTGTGTATGAGCGAGTGTGTGCGAGTGTGCGTGAGAGTAAGTGTGCGAGTTTGTGTGTGTGTGCGAGTGTGTGCGAGTGTGTGTGCGATTGTGTGCGTGTGTGAGTCTTTATGAGTGAGTGTGTGCGAGTCTGAATGAGTGAGTGTGTGCGAGTGTTTGTGTGCGAGTGTGTGCCAGTGTGTGCGAGTGTGTGTGACTGTGTGTGTGCGAGTGTGTATGAGTGTGTGTGTGCGAGTGTGCACGAGTGTGTTTGTGTGAGTTTGTGCGATTGTGTGTGTGCGAGTGTGTATGAGTGAGTGTGTGCGAGTGTGTCTGAGTGAGTGTGTGTGAGTGTGCATGAGTGTGTGTGCGAGTGTGTGCCAGTGTGTGCGACTGTGTGTGTGCGAGTGTGTGCCAGTGTTTGAGTGTGTGCCAGTGTTTGTGCGAGTGTGTGTGCGAGTGTGTGCCAGTGTTTGAGTGTGTGCCAGTGTTTGTGCGAGTGTGTGTGCGAGTGTGTGTGAGTGTGTGCGAGTGTGTGTGCGAGTGTGTATGAGTGAGTGTGTGCGAGTGTGTGTGTGTGCGAGTGTGTGCGTGCGAGTACGTGCAAGTGTGTGAGTGTGTGCGAGTGTGCATGAGTGAGTGTGTGCGAGTGTGTGCGAGTGTGCATAAGTTAGTGTGTGCGAGTGTGTGTGTGCGGGTGTGTGTGAGAGTGTGTGTGAGTGTGTGTGTGCGAGTGTGTATGAGTGAGTGTGTGCGAGTGTGCTCAAGTGTGTGTGAGAGTGTGTGCATGCGAGTGCATGCGAGTGTGTACGAGTATGTGCGAGTGTGTGCGTGCGAGTGTGCACGAGTGTGCATGAGTGTGAAAGAGTGTGTGCGAGAGTGGGTACGAGGGTGTGTGAGTGAGTGTGTGTGTGTGTGAATGTGTGCGAATGTTTGCGAGTGTGTGAGTGCGTGTGCGAGTGTGTATGAGTGTGTGTGTGCGAGTGTGTGCGTGTGACTGAGTGTGTGTGAGTGTGTGCGAGTGTGTGCGTGTGACTGAGTGTGTGTGAGTGTGTACGAGTGTTTGCGAGTGTGTGTGAGTGTGTATGAGTGAGTGTGTGCGAGTGTTTGTGTGTGCGAGTGTGTGTGAGTGTGTGCGAGAGTGCGCGAGTGTGTGTGTGCGAGTGTGTATGAGTGAGTGTGTGCGAGTGTTTGCGAGTGTGTGCGAGTGAGTGCGAGTGAGTATGTGCGAGTGAGTATGTGCGAGTGATTGTGTGCCATTGTGTTTGAGTAAGTGTGTGCAGGTGTGTATGAGTGAGTGTGTGCGAGTGTGTGCGAGTGTGTGCGAGTGTGCATGAGTGAATGTGTGAGAGTGGGTGTGAGTGTGTGCGAGTGAGTGTGAGTGAGTGCGAGTGTGTGCGAGTGTGTGCAAGTGAGTGAGTGAGTGAGAGTGTGTGCGAGTGTGTTTGAGTGTGTATGAGTGAGAGTGTGCGAGTGTGCCCGAGTGTGTGCGTGTGAGTGTATGTGTGTGTGAGTATGTGCGTGTGTGCGAGTGTGTGCGAGTGTGTGTGAGTGAGTGTGTGCGAGTGTGTGTGCGAGTGTGTGCGAGTGTGTATGAGTTAGTGTGTGCGAGTGTGTGTGTGCGTGTGTGTGTGAGAGTGTGTGCGAGTTTGTGTGTGTGAGTGTGTATGAGTGAGTGTGTG
Source organism: Phyllobates terribilis (assembly GCF_046119375.1). Classification (NCBI taxonomy): domain Eukaryota; kingdom Metazoa; phylum Chordata; class Amphibia; order Anura; family Dendrobatidae; genus Phyllobates; species Phyllobates terribilis. Next base: position 1,934,728 of record NW_027362901.1, read on the forward strand.
CGAGTGTGCTTGAGTGTGTGTGCGAGTGTGTGCATGTGTGTGCGAGTGTGTGCGAGTGTGTGGGTGTGAGTGTGTATGATTGAGTTTGTGTGAGTGTGTATGAGTGAGTGTGTGCGAGTGTGCACTAGTGTGTGTGTGCGAGTGTGTGCCAGTGTGTGTGAGTGTGTGCGGCTGTGTGTGCAATTGTGTATGAGTGAGTGTGTGCGAGTGTGTGTGTGCAAATTTGTGCGAGTGTGTGTGCGAGTGTGCGTGTGCGAGTCTGTATGAATGAGTGTGTGCGAGTGTGTATGAGTGAGTGTGTGTGAGTGTGCGTGAGTGTGTGTGTGCGATTGTGTGCCAGTGTGTGCGAGTGTGTGCAACTGTGTGTGTTCGAGTGTGTGAGTGTGTGCCAGCGTTTGTGCGAGTGTGTGTGCGAGCGTGTGAGAGTGAATGTGTGCGAGTGTTTGTGTGAGAGTGTGTACGAGTGAGTGTGTGCGAGTGTGTGTGTGTGTGTGTCTGTGTGGGAGTGTGTATGAGTGAGTGTGTGCGAGTGTGTTTGAGTGTGTGTGCGAGTGTGTGCGTGTGTGTGCGAGTGTGTGCGAGTGTGTGGGTGTGAGTGTGTATGATTGAGTTTGTGTGAGTGTGTATGAGTGAGTGTGTGCGAGTGTGCACTAGTGTGTGTGTGCGAGTGTGTGCCAGTGTGTGTGAGTGTGTGCGACTGTGTGTGTGCGAGTGTGTATGAGTGAGCGTGTGCGAGTGTATGTGTGCAAATTTGTGCGAGTGTGTGTGCGAGTGTGCGTGTGCGAGTCTGTATGAGTGAGTGTGTGCGAGTGTGTATGATTGAGTGTGTGCGAGTGTGCATGAGTGTGTGTGTGCGATTGTGTGCCAGTGTGTGCGAGTGTGTGCAACTGTGTGTGTTCGAGTGTGTGAGTGTGTGCCAGTGTTTGTGCGAGTGTGTGTGCGAGTGTGTGTGCGAGCATGTGCAAGTAAATGTGTGCGAGTGTGTGTGTGAGAGTGTGTACGAGTGAGTGTGTGCGAGTGTGTGTGTGAGTGTCTGTGTGGGAGTGTGTATGAGTGAGTGTGCGTGAGTGTGTGTGTGCGAGTGTGTGCGAGTGTGTGCAAATGAGTGCATGCGAGTGCATGCGATTGTGTGCGAGTGTGTGTGAGTGTGTATGAGTGAGTGTGTTTGAGTGTGTGCGAGTGTGTGCGAGTGTGCTTGAATGTGTCTGTACGAGTGTCTGTGAGCGTGTGTGTGTGAGTGTGTGCGAGTGTGTGCGTGCGAGTGTGCGCGAGTGTGCATGAGTGTGCACGAGTGTGCGTGAGTGTGTGCGAGTGTGTGTGTATGAGTGAATGAGAATGAGTGTGTGTGTGTGAGTGTGTGCGAGTGTGCGCATGCGAGTGAGTGCGAGTGCATGTGATTGTGTGTGAGTGTTTGCGAGTGTGTGCAAGTGTGTGTGCGAGTGTGTATAAGTGAGTGTGTGTGAGTGTGCGTGAGTAAGTGTGTGTGAGTGTATGCGAGTGTGTGCAAGTGTGAGTGAGTGTGTGTGAGTGTGTATGAGTGAGTGTGTGCGAGTGTGTATGAGTGTGTATGAGTGAGTGTGTGCGAGTGTGTATGAGTGAGTGTGTGCGAGTGTTTGCGAGTGTGTGCGAGTGAGTGCGAGTGAGTATGTGCGAGTGAGTGCGAGTGAGTATGTGCGAGTGATTGTGTGCCATTGTGTTTGAGTAAGTGTGTGCAGGTGTGTATGAGTGAGTGTGTGCGAGTGTGTGCGAGTGTGTGCGAGTGTGCATGAGTGAATGTGTGAGAGTGGGTGTGAGTGTGTGCGAGTGAGTGTGAGTGAGTGCGAGTGTGTGCGAGTGTGTGCAAGTGAGTGAGTGAGTGAGAGTGTGTGCGAGTGTGTTTGAGTGTGTATGAGTGAGAGTGTGCGAGTGTGCCCGAGTGTGTGCGTGTGAGTGTATGTGTGTGTGAGTATGTGCGTGTGTGCGAGTGTGTGCGAGTGTGTGTGAGTGAGTGTGTGCGAGTGTGTGTGCGAGTGTGTGCGAGTGTGTATGAGTTAGTGTGTGCGAGTGTGTGTGTGCGTGTGTGTGTGAGAGTGTGTGCGAGTTTGTGTGTGTGAGTGTGTATGAGTGAGTGTGTGCGAGTGTGCTTGAGTGTGTGTGCGAGTGTGTGCATGTGTGTGCGAGTGTGTGCGAGTGTGTGGGTGTGAGTGTGTATGATTGAGTTTGTGTGAGTGTGTATGAGTGAGTGTGTGCGAGTGTGCACTAGTGTGTGTGTGCGAGTGTGTGCCAGTGTGTGTGAGTGTGTGCGGCTGTGTGTGCAAGTGTGTATGAGTGAGTGTGTGCGAGTGTGTGTGTGCAAATTTGTGCGAGTGTGTGTGCGAGTGTGCGTGTGCGAGTCTGTATGAATGAGTGTGTGCGAGTGTGTATGAGTGAGTGTGTGTGAGTGTGCGTGAGTGTGTGTGTGCGATTGTGTGCCAGTGTGTGCGAGTGTGTGCAACTGTGTGTGTTCGAGTGTGTGAGTGTGTGCCAGTGTTTGTGCGAGTGTGTGTGCGAGCGTGTGAGAGTGAATGTGTGCGAGTGTTTGTGTGAGAGTGTGTACGAGTGAGTGTGTGCGAGTGTGTGTGTGTGTGTGTCTGTGTGGGAGTGTGTATGAGTGAGTGTGTGCGAGTGTGTTTGAGTGTGTGTGCGAGTGTGTGCGTGTGTGTGCGAGTGTGTGCGAGTGTGTGGGTGTGAGTGTGTATGATTGAGTTTGTGTGAGTGTGTATGAGTGAGTGTGTGCGAGTGTGCACTAGTGTGTGTGTGCGAGTGTGTGCCAGTGTGTGTGAGTGTGTGCGACTGTGTGTGTGCGAGTGTGTATGAGTGAGCGTGTGCGAGTGTATGTGTGCAAATTTGTGCGAGTGTGTGTGCGAGTGTGCGTGTGCGAGTCTGTATGAGTGAGTGTGTGCGAGTGTGTATGATTGAGTGTGTGCGAGTGTGCATGAGTGTGTGTGTGCGATTGTGTGCCAGTGTGTGCGAGTGTGTGCAACTGTGTGTGTTCGAGTGTGTGAGTGTGTGCCAGTGTTTGTGCGAGTGTGTGTGCGAGTGTGTGTGCGAGCATGTGCAAGTAAATGTGTGCGAGTGTGTGTGTGAGAGTGTGTACGAGTGAGTGTGTGCGAGTGTGTGTGTGAGTGTCTGTGTGGGAGTGTGTATGAGTGAGTGTGTGTGAGTGTGTGTGTGCGAGTGTGTGCGACTGTGTGCAAATGAGTGCATGCGAGTGCATGCGATTGTGTGCGAGTGTGTGTGAGTGTGTATGAGTGAGTGTGTTTGAGTGTGTGCGAGTGTGTGCGAGTGTGCTTGAATGTGTCTGTACGAGTGTCTGTGAGCTTGTGCGTGTGAGTGTGTGCGAGTGTGTGCGTGCGAGTGTGCGCGAGTGTGCATGAGTGTGCACGAGTGTGCGTGAGTGTGTCCGAGTGTGTGTGTATGAGTGAATGAGAATGAGTGTGTGTGTGTGAGTGTGTGCGAGTGTGCGCATGCGAGTGAGTGCGAGTGCATGTGATTGTGTGTGAGTGTTTGCGAGTGTGTGCAAGTGTGTGTGCGAGTGTGTATAAGTGAGTGTGCGTGAGTAAGTGTGTGTGAGTGTATGCGAGTGTGTGCAAGTGTGAGTGAGTGTGTGTGAGTGTGTATGAGTGAGTGTGTGCGAGTGTGTATGAGTGTGTATGAGTGAGTGTGTGCGAGTGTGTATGAGTGTGTTTGAGTGAGTGTGTGCGAGTGTGAGCGAGTGTGTGTGCGAGTGTGTGTGAGTGAGTGTGTGCCAGTGTTCTCGAGTGTGTCTGTACGAGTGTGTGCGTACGATTGCCTGCGAGTGTGTGTGAGTGTGTGCTTGAGTATTTAAGTGTGTGCGAGTGTGCGCGAGTGTGTGCGAGTGTGTATGAGTGAGTGTGTGTGAGCGTTTGTGATTGTGTGTGAGTGTGCACGAGTGTGTGTACAAGTGTGTGCAAATGTGTGCATGCGAGTGTGTGCGAGTGTGTGCGAGTGCGTATGAGTGAGTGTGTGCGAGTGTTTGCGAGTGTGTTTGAGTGTGTGTGAGTGAGTGTGAGTGAGTGTGTGGGAGTGTGTGGGAGTAAGTGTGTGTGAGTTTGTATGAGTGAGTGTGTTAGAGTGTGCGTGAGTGTGTGCGAGTGTGTTTGAGTAAGTGTGGGCAAGTTTGTATGAGTGAGTGTGTGCGACTGTGTATGAGTGAGTGTGTGCAAGTGAGTGTGTGTGAGTGTGCATGAGTGTGTGCGAGTGTGCGTGTGAGTGTGTGCGAGTGTGTATGAGGGTGTGTGCGAGTGTGTGCGTGTGAGTGTGTGCGAGTGTGTATGAGGGTGTGTGTGGGTGTGTGTGCGAGTGTGTGCGAGTGTGTGTGTGCGAGTGTGTGCGAGTGTGTGTGCGAGTGTGTGTGAGTGTGTGTGAGAGTGTGTGTGAGTGAGTGTGTGCGAGTGTTCTTGAGTGTGTCTGTACGAATGTGTGCGTACGATTGCGTGCGAGTGTGTGTGAGTGTGTGCGAGTGTGTGCGTGCGAGTGTGCGTGAGTGTGCATGAGTGTGCGAATGTGTATGAGTGTGTATGAGTGAGTGTGTGCGAGTGTGTGTGAGTGTGTGCGAGAGTGTGTGCGCATGTGAGCGAGTGTGTGCGAGTGTGTATGAGTGAGAGTGTGCGAGTGTGTGCAAGTGTGCACGAGGGTGTGTGAGTGAGTGAGTGTGTGTGTGTGAATGTGTGCGAGTGTGTGCGAGTGTGTATGAGTGAGTGTGTGCGAGTGTGTGAGTGTGAGTGAGTGAATGTGTGTGAGTGTGTATGAGTGTTTGTGAGTGTGCATGAGTGTGTGCGAGTGTGTATGAGTAAGTGTGGGTGAGTGTGTATGAGTGAGTGTGTGCGACTGTGTATGAGTGAGTGTGTGCAAGTGAGTGTGTGTGAGTGTGCGTGAGTGTGTGCGAGTGTGCGTGTGAGTGTGTGCGAGTGTGTATGAGGGTGTGTGTGGGTGTGTGTGTGAGTGTGTGCGAGTGTGTGTGTGCGAGTGTGTATGAGTGAGTGAGTGCGAGTGTGCTCGAGTGTGTGTACAAGTGTATGCAAATGTGTGCATGCGAGTGTGTGCGAGTGTGTGCGAGTGCGTATGAGTGCGTATGAGTGAGTGTGTGCAAATGTTTGCGAGTGTGTGTGAGTGTGTGTGAGTGAGTGTGAGGGAGTGTGTGGGAGTGTGTGGGAGTAAGTGTGTGTGAGTGTGTATGAGTGAGTGTGTTAGAGTGTGCGTGAGTGTGTGCGAGTGTGTATGAGTAAGTGTGTGCGAGTCTGTATGAGTGAGTGTGTGCGACTGTGTATGAGTGAGTGTGTGCAAGTGAGTGTGTGTGAGTGTGCGTGAGTGTGTGCGAGTGAGTGTGTGTGAGTGTGCATGAGTGTGTGCGAGTGTGTGTGTGTGAGGTTGTGCGAGTGTGTGCAAGTGAGAGTGTGCGAGTGTGTGTGAGTGAGTGTGTGCGAGTGTGTATGAACCAGCGTGTGCGAGTGTGTGCTAGTGTGTGTGCGAGTGTGTATGAGTGAGTAAGTGCGAGTGTGCTCGAGTGTGTGTACAAGTGTGTGCAAATGTGTGCATGCGAGTGTGTGCGAATGTGTGCGAGTGCGTATGAGTGAGTGTGTGCGAGTGTTTGCGAGTGTGTGTGAGTGTGTGTGAGTGAGTGTGAGTGAGTGTGTGTGAGTAAGTGTGTGCGAGTGTGTATGAGTGAGTGTGTGCGAGTGTGTATGAGTGAGTGTGTGCGACTGTGTATGGGTGAGTGTGTGCAAGTGAGTGTGAGTGTGCGTGAGTGTGTGCGAGTGAGTGTGTGCGATTGTGTGTGTGAGTGTCTGTGTGGGAGTGTGTATGATTGAGTGTGCGCGAGTGTGTGTGTGCGAGTGTGCTTGAGTGTGTCTGTACGAGTGTCTGTGAGCGTGTGCGTGTGAGTGTGTGCGTGCGAGTGTGCGCGAGTGTGCATGAGTGTGCACGAGTGTGCGCGAGTGTGTGTGTATGAGTGAATGAGAATGAGTGTGTGTGTGCGAGTGTGTGCGACTGTGCGCATGCGAGTGAGTGCGAGTGCATGTGATTGTGTGTGAGTGTGTGCGAGTGTGTGCAAGTGTGTGTGCGAGTGTGTATAAGTGAGTGTGTGTGAGTGTGCGTGAGTAAGTGTGTGTGAGTGTATGCGAGTGTGTGCAAGTGTGAGTGAGTGTGTGTGAGTGTGTATGAGTGAGTGTGTGCGAGTGTGTATGATTGTGTATGAGTGAGTGTGTGCGAGTGTGTATGAGTGTGTTTGAGTGAGTGTGTGCGAGTGTGAGCGAGTGTCTGTGCGAGTGTGTGTGAGTGAGTGTGTGCAAGTGTTCTCGAGTGTGTCTGTACGAGTGTGTGCGTACGATTGCCTGCGAGTGTGTGTGAGTGTGTGCGAGAGTGTTTAAGTGTGTGCGAGTGTGCGCAAGTGTGTGCGAGTGTGTATGAGTGAGTGTGTGTGAGCGTTTGTGATTGTGTGTGAGTGTGCACGAGTGTGTGTACAAGTGTGTGCAAATGTGTGCATGCGAGTGTGTGCGAGTGTGTGCGAGTGCGTATGAGTGAGTGTGTGCGAGTGTTTGCGAGTGTGTGTGAGTGTGTGTGAGAGTGTGAGTGAGTGTGTGGGAGTGTGTGGGAGTAAGTGTGTGTGAGTGTGTATGAGTGAGTGTGTTAGAGTGTGCGTGAGTGTGTGCGAGTGTGTTTGAGTAAGTGTGGGCAAGTGTGTATGAGTGAGTGTGTGCGACTGTGTATGAGTGAGTGTGTGCAAGTGAGTGTGTGTGAGTGTGCGTGAGTGTGTGCGAGTGTGCGTGTGAGTGTGTGCGAGTGTGTATGAGGGTGTGTGTGGGTGTGTGTGCGAGTGTGTGCGAGTGTGTGTGCGAGTGTGTGTGAGTGTGTGTGAGAGTGTGTGTGAGTGAGTGTGTGCGAGTGTTCTCGAGTGTGTCTGTACGAATGTGTGCGTACGATTGCGTGCGAGTGTGTGTGAGTGTGTGCGACTGTGTGCGTGCGAGTGTGCGTGAGTGTGCATGAGTGTGCGAATGTGTATGAGTGTGTATGAGTGAGTGTGTGCGAGTGTGTGTGAGTGTGTGCGAGAGTGTGTGCGCATGTGAGCGAGTGTGTGCGAGTGTGTATGAGTGAGAGTGTGCGAGTGTGTGCAAGTGTGCACGAGGGTGTGTGAGTGAGTGAGTGTGTGTGTGTGAATGTGTGCGAGTGTGTGCGAGTGTGTATGAGTGAGTGTGTGCGAGTGTGAGTGAGTGAATGTGTGTGAGTGTGTATGAGTGTTTGTGAGTGTGCATGAGTGTGTGCGAGTGTGTATGAGTAAGTGTGGGCGAGTGTGTATGAGTGAGTGTGTGCGACTGTGTATGAGTGAGTGTGTACAAGTGAGTGTGTGTGAGTGTGCGTGAGTGTGTGCGAGTGTGCGTGTGAGTGTGTGCGAGTGTGTATGAGGGTGTGTGTGGGTGTGTGTGTGAGTGTGTGCGAGTGTGTGTGTGCGAGTGTGTATGAGTGAGTGAGTGCGAGTGTGCTCGAGTGTGTGTACAAGTGTATGCAAATGTGTGCATGCGAGTGTGTGCGAGTGTGTGCGAGTGCGTATGAGTGCGTATGAGTGAGTGTGTGCAAATGTTTGCGAGTGTGTGTGAGTGTGTGTGAGTGAGTGTGAGGGAGTGTGTGGGAGTGTGTGGGAGTAAGTGTGTGTGAGTGTGTATGAGTGAGTGTGTTAGAGTGTGCGTGAGTGTGTGCGAGTGTGTATGAGTAAGTGTGTGCGAGTGTGTATGAGTGAGTGTGTGCGACTGTGTATGAGTGAGTGTGTGCAAGTGAGTGTGTGTGAGTGTGCGTGAGTGTGTGCGAGTGAGTGTGTGTGAGTGTGCATGAGTGTGTGCGAGTGTGTGTGTGTGAGGTTGTGCGAGTGTGTGCAAGTGAGAGTGTGCGAGTGTGTGTGAGTGAGTGTGTGCGAGTGTGTATGAACCAGCGTGTGCGAGTGTGTGCTAGTGTGTGTGCGAGTGTGTATGAGTGAGTAAGTGCGAGTGTGCTCGAGTGTGTGTACAAGTGTGTGCAAATGTGTGCATGCGAGTGTGTGCGAATGTGTGCGAGTGCGTATGAGTGAGTGTGTGCGAGTGTTTGCGAGTGTGTGTGAGTGTGTGTGAGTGAGTGTGAGTGAGTGTGTGTGAGTAAGTGTGTGCGAGTGTGTATGAGTGAGTGTGTGCGAGTGTGTATGAGTGAGTGTGTGCGACTGTGTATGGGTGAGTGTGTGCAAGTGAGTGTGAGTGTGCGTGAGTGTGTGCGAGTGAGTGTGTGCGAGTGTGTGTGAGAGTGTCTGTGTGGGAGTGTGTATGAGTGAGTGTGCGCGAGTGTGTGTGTGCGAGTGTGTGCGAGTGTGTGCATACGAGTGCATGCGAGTGCATGCGATTGTGTGCGAGTGTGTGTGAGTGTGTATGAGTGAGTGTGTTTGAGTGTGTGCGAGTGTGTGCGAGTGTGCTTGAGTGTGTCTGTACGAGTGTCTGTGAGCGTGTGCGTGTGAGTGTGTGCGAGTGTGTGCGTGCGAGTGTGCGTGAGTGTGCATGAGTGTGCACGAGTGTGCGCGAGTGTGTGCAAGTGTGTGTGTATGAGTGAATGAGAATGAGTGTGTGTGTGTGAGTGTGTACGAGTGTGCGCATGCGAGTGAGTGCGAGTGCATGTGATTGTGTGTGAGTGCGTGCGAGTGCGTGCAAGTGTGTGTGCGAGTGTGTATAAGTGAGTGTGTGTGAGTGTGCGTGAGTAAGTGTGTGTGAGTGTATGCGAGTGTGTGCAAGTGTGAGTGAGTGTGTGTGAGTGTGTATGAGTGAGTGTGTGCGAGTGTGTATGAGTGTGTATGAGTGAGTGTGTGCGAGTGTGTATGAGTGTGTTTGAGTGAGTGTGTGCGAGTGTGAGCGAGTGTGTGTGCGAGTGTGTGTGAGTGAGTGTGTGCAAGTGTTCTCGAGTGTGTCTGTACGAGTGTGTGCGTACAATTGCCTGCGAGTGTGTGTGAGTGTGTGCGAGAGTGTTTAAGTGTGTGCGAGTGTGCGCGAGTGTGTGCGAGTGTGTATGAGTGAGTGTGTGTGAGCGTTTGTGATTGTGTGTGAGTGTGCACGAGTGTGTGTACAAGTGTGTGCAAATGTGTGCATGCGAGTGTGTGCGAGTGTGTGCGAGTGCGTATGAGTGAGTGTGTGCGACTGTGTATGAGTGAGTGTGTGCAAGTGAGTGTGTGTGAGTGTGCATGAGTGTGTGCGAGTGTGCGTGTGAGTGTGTGCGAGTGTGTATGAGGGTGTGTGCGAGTGTGTGCGTGTGAGTGTGTGCGAGTGTGTATGAGGGTGTGTGTGGGTGTGTGTGCGAGTGTGTGCGAGTGTGTGTGTGCGAGTGTGTGCGAGTGTGTGTGCGAGTGTGTGTGAGTGTGTGTGAGAGTGTGTGTGAGTGAGTGTGTGCGAGTGTTCTTGAGTGTGTCTGTACGAATGTGTGCGTACGATTGCGTGCGAGTGTGTGTGAGTGTGTGCGAGTGTGTGCGTGCGAGTGTGCGTGAGTGTGCATGAGTGTGCGAATGTGTATGAGTGTGTATGAGTGAGTGTGTGCGAGTGTGTGTGAGTGTGTGCGAGAGTGTGTGCGCATGTGAGCGAGTGTGTGCGAGTGTGTATGAGTGAGAGTGTGCGAGTGTGTGCAAGTGTGCACGAGGGTGTGTGAGTGAGTGAGTGTGTGTGTGTGAATGTGTGCGAGTGTGTGCGAGTGTGTATGAGTGAGTGTGTGCGAGTGTGTGAGTGTGAGTGAGTGAATGTGTGTGAGTGTGTATGAGTGTTTGTGAGTGTGCATGAGTGTGTGCGAGTGTGTATGAGTAAGTGTGGGCGAGTGTGTATGAGTGAGTGTGTGCGACTGTGTATGAGTGAGTGTGTGCAAGTGAGTGTGTGTGAGTGTGCGTGAGTGTGTGCGAGTGTGCGTGTGAGTGTGTGCGAGTGTGTATGAGGGTGTGTGTGGGTGTGTGTGTGAGTGTGTGCGAGTGTGTGTGTGCGAGTGTGTATGAGTGAGTGAGTGCGAGTGTGCTCGAGTGTGTGTACAAGTGTATGCAAATGTGTGCATGCGAGTGTGTGCGAGTGTGTGCGAGTGCGTATGAGTGCGTATGAGTGAGTGTGTGCAAATGTTTGCGAGTGTGTGTGAGTGTGTGTGAGTGAGTGTGAGGGAGTGTGTGGGAGTGTGTGGGAGTAAGTGTGTGTGAGTGTGTATGAGTGAGTGTGTTAGAGTGTGCGTGAGTGTGTGCGAGTGTGTATGAGTAAGTGTGTGCGAGTCTGTATGAGTGAGTGTGTGCGACTGTGTATGAGTGAGTGTGTGCAAGTGAGTGTGTGTGAGTGTGCGTGAGTGTGTGCGAGTGAGTGTGTGTGAGTGTGCATGAGTGTGTGCGAGTGTGTGTGTGTGAGGTTGTGCGAGTGTGTGCAAGTGAGAGTGTGCGAGTGTGTGTGAGTGAGTGTGTGCGAGTGTGTATGAACCAGCGTGTGCGAGTGTGTGCTAGTGTGTGTGCGAGTGTGTATGAGTGAGTAAGTGCGAGTGTGCTCGAGTGTGTGTACAAGTGTGTGCAAATGTGTGCATGCGAGTGTGTGCGAATGTGTGCGAGTGCGTATGAGTGAGTGTGTGCGAGTGTTTGCGAGTGTGTGTGAGTGTGTGTGAGTGAGTGTGAGTGAGTGTGTGTGAGTAAGTGTGTGCGAGTGTGTATGAGTGAGTGTGTGCGAGTGTGTATGAGTGAGTGTGTGCGACTGTGTATGGGTGAGTGTGTGCAAGTGAGTGTGAGTGTGCGTGAGTGTGTGCGAGTGAGTGTGTGCGAGTGTGTGTGTGAGTGTCTGTGTGGGAGTGTGTATGATTGAGTGTGCGCGAGTGTGTGTGTGCGAGTGTGCTTGAGTGTGTCTGTACGAGTGTCTGTGAGCGTGTGCGTGTGAGTGTGTGCGTGCGAGTGTGCGCGAGTGTGCATGAGTGTGCACGAGTGTGCGCGAGTGTGTGTGTATGAGTGAATGAGAATGAGTGTGTGTGTGCGAGTGTGTGCGACTGTGCGCATGCGAGTGAGTGCGAGTGCATGTGATTGTGTGTGAGTGTGTGCGAGTGTGTGCAAGTGTGTGTGCGAGTGTGTATAAGTGAGTGTGTGTGAGTGTGCGTGAGTAAGTGTGTGTGAGTGTATGCGAGTGTGTGCAAGTGTGAGTGAGTGTGTGTGAGTGTGTATGAGTGAGTGTGTGCGAGTGTGTATGATTGTGTATGAGTGAGTGTGTGCGAGTGTGTATGAGTGTGTTTGAGTGAGTGTGTGCGAGTGTGAGCGAGTGTCTGTGCGAGTGTGTGTGAGTGAGTGTGTGCAAGTGTTCTCGAGTGTGTCTGTACGAGTGTGTGCGTACGATTGCCTGCGAGTGTGTGTGAGTGTGTGCGAGAGTGTTTAAGTGTGTGCGAGTGTGCGCAAGTGTGTGCGAGTGTGTATGAGTGAGTGTGTGTGAGCGTTTGTGATTGTGTGTGAGTGTGCACGAGTGTGTGTACAAGTGTGTGCAAATGTGTGCATGCGAGTGTGTGCGAGTGTGTGCGAGTGCGTATGAGTGAGTGTGTGCGAGTGTTTGCGAGTGTGTGTGAGTGTGTGTGAGAGTGTGAGTGAGTGTGTGGGAGTGTGTGGGAGTAAGTGTGTGTGAGTGTGTATGAGTGAGTGTGTTAGAGTGTGCGTGAGTGTGTGCGAGTGTGTTTGAGTAAGTGTGGGCAAGTGTGTATGAGTGAGTGTGTGCGACTGTGTATGAGTGAGTGTGTGCAAGTGAGTGTGTGTGAGTGTGCGTGAGTGTGTGCGAGTGTGCGTGTGAGTGTGTGCGAGTGTGTATGAGGGTGTGTGTGGGTGTGTGTGCGAGTGTGTGCGAGTGTGTGTGCGAGTGTGTGTGAGTGTGTGTGAGAGTGTGTGTGAGTGAGTGTGTGCGAGTGTTCTCGAGTGTGTCTGTACGAATGTGTGCGTACGATTGCGTGCGAGTGTGTGTGAGTGTGTGCGACTGTGTGCGTGCGAGTGTGCGTGAGTGTGCATGAGTGTGCGAATGTGTATGAGTGTGTATGAGTGAGTGTGTGCGAGTGTGTGTGAGTGTGTGCGAGAGTGTGTGCGCATGTGAGCGAGTGTGTGCGAGTGTGTATGAGTGAGAGTGTGCGAGTGTGTGCAAGTGTGCACGAGGGTGTGTGAGTGAGTGAGTGTGTGTGTGTGAATGTGTGCGAGTGTGTGCGAGTGTGTATGAGTGAGTGTGTGCGAGTGTGTGAGTGTGAGTGAGTGAATGTGTGTGAGTGTGTATGAGTGTTTGTGAGTGTGCATGAGTGTGTGCGAGTGTGTATGAGTAAGTGTGGGCGAGTGTGTATGAGTGAGTGTGTGCGACTGTGTATGAGTGAGTGTGTACAAGTGAGTGTGTGTGAGTGTGCGTGAGTGTGTGCGAGTGTGCGTGTGAGTGTGTGCGAGTGTGTATGAGGGTGTGTGTGGGTGTGTGTGTGAGTGTGTGCGAGTGTGTGTGTGCGAGTGTGTATGAGTGAGTGAGTGCGAGTGTGCTCGAGTGTGTGTACAAGTGAATGCAAATGTGTGCATGCGAGTGTGTGCGAGTGTGTGCGAGTGCGTATGAGTGCGTATGAGTGAGTGTGTGCAAATGTTTGCGAGTGTGTGTGAGTGTGTGTGAGTGAGTGTGAGGGAGTGTGTGGGAGTGTGTGGGAGTAAGTGTGTGTGAGTGTGTATGAGTGAGTGTGTTAGAGTGTGCGTGAGTGTGTGCGAGTGTGTATGAGTAAGTGTGTGCGAGTGTGTATGAGTGAGTGTGTGCGACTGTGTATGAGTGAGTGTGTGCAAGTGAGTGTGTGTGAGTGTGCGTGAGTGTGTGCGAGTGAATGTGTGTGAGTGTGCATGAGTGTGTGCGAGTGTGTGTGTGTGAGGTTGTGCGAGTGTGTGCAAGTGAGAGTGTGCGAGTGTGTGTGAGTGAGTGTGTGCGAGTGTGTATGAACCAGCGTGTGCGAGTGTGTGCTAGTGTGTGTGCGAGTGTGTATGAGTGAGTAAGTGCGAGTGTGCTCGAGTGTGTGTACAAGTGTGTGCAAATGTGTGCATGCGAGTGTGTGCGAATGTGTGCGAGTGCGTATGAGTGAGTGTGTGCGAGTGTTTGCGAGTGTGTGTGAGTGTGTGTGAGTGAGTGTGAGTGAGTGTGTGTGAGTAAGTGTGTGCGAGTGTGTATGAGTGAGTGTGTGCGAGTGTGTATGAGTGAGTGTGTGCGACTGTGTATGGGTGAGTGTGTGCAAGTGAGTGTGAGTGTGCGTGAGTGTGTGCGAGTGAGTGTGTGCGAGTGTGTGTGAGAGTGTCTGTGTGGGAGTGTGTATGAGTGAGTGTGCGCGAGTGTGTGTGTGCGAGTGTGTGCGAGTGTGTGCATACGAGTGCATGCGAGTGCATGCGATTGTGTGCGAGTGTGTGTGAGTGTGTATGAGTGAGTGTGTTTGAGTGTGTGCGAGTGTGTGCGAGTGTGCTTGAGTGTGTCTGTACGAGTGTCTGTGAGCGTGTGCGTGTGAGTGTGTGCGAGTGTGTGCGTGCGAGTGTGCGTGAGTGTGCATGAGTGTGCACGAGTGTGCGCGAGTGTGTGCAAGTGTGTGTGTATGAGTGAATGAGAATGAGTGTGTGTGTGTGAGTGTGTACGAGTGTGCGCATGCGAGTGAGTGCGAGTGCATGTGATTGTGTGTGAGTGCGTGCGAGTGCGTGCAAGTGTGTGTGCGAGTGTGTATAAGTGAGTGTGTGTGAGTGTGCGTGAGTAAGTGTGTGTGAGTGTATGCGAGTGTGTGCAAGTGTGAGTGAGTGTGTGTGAGTGTGTATGAGTGAGTGTGTGCGAGTGTGTATGAGTGTGTATGAGTGAGTGTGTGCGAGTGTGTATGAGTGTGTTTGAGTGAGTGTGTGCGAGTGTGAGCGAGTGTGTGTGCGAGTGTGTGTGAGTGAGTGTGTGCAAGTGTTCTCGAGTGTGTCTGTACGAGTGTGTGCGTACAATTGCCTGCGAGTGTGTGTGAGTGTGTGCGAGAGTGTTTAAGTGTGTGCGAGTGTGCGCGAGTGTGTGCGAGTGTGTATGAGTGAGTGTGTGTGAGCGTTTGTGATTGTGTGTGAGTGTGCACGAGTGTGTGTACAAGTGTGTGCAAATGTGTGCATGCGAGTGTGTGCGAGTGTGTGCGAGTGCGTATGAGTGAGTGTGTGCGAGTGTTTGCGAGTGTGTGTGAGTGTGTGTGAGAGTGTGAGTGAGTGTGTGGGAGTGTGTGGGAGTAAGTGTGTGTGAGTGTGTATGAGTGAGTGTGTTAGAGTGTGCGTGAGTGTGTGCGAGTGTGTTTGAGTAAGTGTGGGAAAGTGTGTATGAGTGAGTGTGTGCGACTGTGTATGAGTGAGTGTGTGCAAGTGAGTGTGTGTGAGTGTGCGTGAGTGTGTGCGAGTGTGCGTGTGAGTGTGTGCGAGTGTGTATGAGGGTGTGTGTGGGTGTGTGTGCGAGTGTGCGAGTGTGTGTGTGCGAGTGTGTGCGAGTGTGTGTGCGAGTGTGTGTGAGTGTGTGTGCGAGTGTGTGTGAGTGAGTGTGTGCGAGTGTTCTCGAGTGTGTCTGTACGAATGTGTGCGTACGATTGCGTGCGAGTGTGTGTGAGTGTGTGCGAGTGTGTGCGTGCGAGTGTGCGTGAGTGTGCATGAGTGTGCGAATGTGTATGAGTGTGTATGAGTGAGTGTGTGCGAGTGTGTGTGAGTGTGTGCGAGAGTGTGTGCGCATGTGAGCGAGTGTGTGCGAGTGTGTATGAGTGAGAGTGTGTGAGTGTGTGCAAGTGTGCACGAGGGTGTGTGAGTGAGTGAGTGTGTGTGTGTGAATGTGTGCGAGTGTGTGCGAGTGTGTATGAGTGAGTGTGTGCGAGTGTGTGAGTGTGAGTGAGTAAATGTGTGTGAGTGTGTATGAGTGTTTGTGAGTGTGCATGAGTGTGTGCGAGTGTGTATGAGTAAGTGTGGGCGAGTGTGTATGAGTGAGTGTGTGCGACTGTGTATGAGTGAGTGTGTGCAAGTGAGTGTGTGTGAGTGTGCGTGAGTGTGTGCGAGTGTGCGTGTGAGTGTGTGCGAGTGTGTATGAGGGTGTGTGTGGGTGTGTGTGTGAGTGTGTGCGAGTGTGTGTGTGCGAGTGTGTATGAGTGAGTGAGTGCGAGTGTGCTCGAGTGTGTGTACAAGTGTATGCAAATGTGTGCATGCGAGTGTGTGCGAGTGTGTGCGAGTGCGTATGAGTGCGTATGAGTGAGTGTGTGCAAATGTTTGCGAGTGTGTGTGAGTGTGTGTGAGTGAGTGTGAGGGAGTGTGTGGGAGTGTGTGGGAGTAAGTGTGTGTGAGTGTGTATGAGTGAGTGTGTTAGAGTGTGCGTGAGTGTGTGCGAGTGTGTATGAGTAAGTGTGTGCGAGTGTGTATGAGTGAGTGTGTGCGACTGTGTATGAGTGAGTGTGTGCAAGTGAGTGTGTGTGAGTGTGCGTGAGTGTGTGCGAGTGAGTGTGTGTGAGTGTGCATGAGTGTGTGCGAGTGTGTGTGTGTGAGGTTGTGCGAGTGTGTGCAAGTGAGAGTGTGCGAGTGTGTGTGAGTGAGTGTGTGCGAGTGTGCATGAACCAGCGTGTGCGAGTGTGTGCTAGTGTGTGTGCGAGTGTGTATGAGTGAGTAAGTGCGAGTGTGCTCGAGTGTGTGTCCAAGTGTGTGCAAATGTGTGCATGCGAGTGTGTGCGAATGTGTGCGAGTGCGTATGAGTGAGTGTGTGCGAGTGTTTGCGAGTGTGTGTGAGTGTGTGTGAGTGAGTGTGAGTGAGTGTGTGTGAGTAAGTGTGTGCGAGTGTGTATGAGTGAGTGTGTGCGAGTGTGTATGAGTGAGTGTGTGCGACTGTGTATGGGTGAGTGTGTGCAAGTGAGTGTGAGTGTGCGTGAGTGTGTGCGAGTGAGTGTGTGCGAGTGTGTGTGTGAGTGTCTGTGTGGGAGTGTGTATGAGTGAGTGTGCGCGAGTGTGTGTGTGCGAGTGTGTGCGAGTGTGGGCATACGAGTGCATGCGAGTGCATGCGATTGTGTGCGAGTGTGTGTGAGTGTGTATGAATGAGTGTGTTTGAGTGTGTGCGAGTGTGTGCGAGTGTGCTTGAGTGTGTCTGTACGAGTGTCTGTGAGCGTGTGCGTGTGAGTGTGTGCGAGTGTGTGCGTGCGAGTGTGCGCGAGTGTGCATGAGTGTGCACGAGTGTGCGCGAGTGTGTGCGAGTGTGTGTGTATGAGTGAATGAGAATGAGTGTGTGTGTGCGAGTGTGTGCGAGTGTGCGCATGCGAGTGAGTGCGAGTGCATGTGATTGTGTGTGAGTGTGTGCGAGTGTGTGCAAGTGTGTGTGCGAGTGTGTATAAGTGAGTGTGTGTGAGTGTGCGTGAGTAAGTGTGTGTGAGTGTATGCAAGTGTGTGCAAGTGTGAGTGAGTGTGTGTGAGTGTGTATGAGTGAGTGTGTGCGAGTGTGTATGAGTGTGTATGAGTGAGTGTGTGCGAGTGTGTATGAGTGAGTGTGTGCGACAGTGTATGGGTGAGTGTGTGCAAGTGAGTGTGAGTGTGCGTGAGTGTGTGCGAGTGAGTGTGAGTGTGTGTGTGCGAGTGTATATGAGTGAGTGTGTGCGAGTGTTTGCGATTGTGTGTGAGTGTGTGTGAGTGAGTGTGAGTGATTGTGTGGGAGTGTGTGTGAGTAAGTGTGTGTGAGTGTGTATGAGTGAGTGTGTTAGAGTGTGCGTGAGTGTGTGCGAGTGTGTATGAGTGAGTGTGTGCGAGTGTGTATGAGTGAGTGTGTGCGACTGTGTATGGGTGAGTGTGTGCAAGTGAGTGTGAGTGTGCGTGAGTGTGTGCGAGTGAGTGTGTGTGAGTGTGCATAAGTGTGTGCGAGTGTGTGTGTGTGAGGTTGTGCGAGTGTGTGCGAGTGTGTGCGAGTGAGTGTGTGCGAGTGTGTGTGAGTGTGTGCAAATGTGCCTGACTGTGTATGAGTGTGCATGTGCGATTGTGTGTTTGTGAGTGAGTGCGAGTGTGTATGAGTCAGCGTGTGCGAGTGTTTGCTAGTGTGTGTGTGTGAGTGTTTGCGAGTGTGTGCTAGTGTGTGCGAGTGTATGTGAGTGTGTGCGATGAGTGTGTGCGAGTGTGCACGAGTGTGTATAAGTGAGTGTGTGCGAGTGTGAGTGCGAGTGTGTACGAGTATTTGCGAGTGTGTATGAGTGAGTGTGTGCGAGAGTGTGCGAGTGTGTGTGATTGTGTGCGAGTGTGTGCGAGTGAGTGTGTGCGAGTGTGTATGAGTGTGTATGAGTGAGTGTGTGCGAGTGTTTGTGAGTGTGTGCGAGTGTGTGTGCGAGTGTGTATGAGTGAGTGTGTGCGAGTGTGTATGAGTGAGTGTGTGTGAGTGTGTGTGTGTGCCAGTGTGGGCGAGTGTGTGCGAGTGTGTATGAGTGTGTGTGTGAGTGTGCACGAGTGTGTGTGTGCGAGTTTGTGCGCATGTGTGTGCGAGTGACTGTGTGCGAGTGTGTATGAGTGAGTGTGTTCGAGTGTGTGAGAGTGTGTGCGAGTGTGTGTGCAAGTGTGTGTGTGCAAGTGTGTATGAGCGAGTGTTTGCGAGTGTGCGTGAGAGTGAGTGTGCGAGTTTGTGTGTGTGTGCGAGTGTGTGCGAGTGTGTGTGCGATTGTGTGCGAGTGTGTGTGTATGTGTGTGCGAGTGTGTGCGAGTGTGTGTGTGAGTGTGTGTACGAGTGTTTGTGTGCGAGTGTGTATGAGTGAGTGTGGGTGAGTGTGTGTGTGAGGTTGTGCGAGTGTGTGCGAGTGACTGTGTGCGAGAGTGTATGAGTGAGTGTGTTCGAGTTTGTGAGAGTGTGCGAGTGTGTGTGAGAGTGTGTGTGTGAGAGTGTGTATGAGCGAGTGTGTGCGAGTGTGCGTGAGAGTGAGTGTGCGAGTTTGTGTGTGTGTGTGCGAGTGTGTGCGAGTGTGTGTGCGATTGTGTGCGAGTGTGTGTGTGTGCGAGTGTGTGTGTGAGTGTGTGTACGAGTGTTTGTGTTCGAGTGTGTATGAGTGAGTGTGTGTGAGTGTGTGCGAGTGTTTGTGAGTGTGTATGAGTGAGTGTGTGCGAGTGTGTATGAGTGAGTGTGTGCGAGAGTGTGTGAGTGTGTGCGAGTGTGTGCGAGTGTGTGTGCAAGTGTGTGTGTGTGAGCGAGTGTGTGCGAGTGTGCGCGAGAGTGAGTGTGCGAGTTTGTGCGTGTGTGTCCGAGTGTGTGTGAGAGTGTGTGCGAGTATGTGCGAGTGTGTGTGCGAGTGTGTGTACGAGTGTGTGTGTGCAAGTGTGTATGAGTGAGTGTGTGCGAGTGTGTGTGAGTGTGTGTGCGAGTGTGTGTGCGAGTGTGTGTGTGCGAGTGTGTATGAGTGAGTGTGTGCGAGTGTGTGAGAGTGTGTGCGAGTATTTGTGCGAGTGTGTGTGTGCGAGTGTGTGCAAGTGTGCGTGAGAGTGAGTGTGCGAGTTTGTGTGTGTGTGTGCGAGTGTGTGCGAGTGTGTGTGCGATTGTGTGCGAGTGTGTGTATGTGTGTGCGAGTGTGTGCGAGTGTGTGTGTGAGTGTGTGTACGAGTGTTTCTGTGCGAGTGTGTATGAGTGAGTGTGGGTGAGTGTGTGTGAGGTTGTGCGAGTGTGTGCGAGTGACTGTGTGCGAGAGTGTATGAGTGAGTGTGTTCGAGTGTGTGAGAGTGTGTGTGTGAGAGTGTGTATGAGCGAGTGTGTGCGAGTGTGCGTGAGAGTGAGTGTGCGAGTTTGTGTGTGTGTGTGCGAGTGTGTGCGAGTGTGTGTGCGATTGTGTACGAGTGTGTGTGTGCGAGTGTGTGCGAGTGTGTGTGTGAGTGTGTGTACGAGTGTTTGTGTTCGAGTGTGTATGAGTGAGTGTGTGTGAGTGTGTGCGAGTGTTTGTGAGTGTGTATGAGTGAGTGTGTGCGAGTGTGTATGAGTGAGTGTGTGCGAGAGTGTGTGAGTGTGTGCGAGTGTGTGCGAGTGTGTGTGCAAGTGTGTGTGTGTGAGCGAGTGTGTGCGAGTGTGCGCGAGAGTGAGTGTGCGAGTTTGTGCGTGTGTGTCCGAGTGTGTGTGAGAGTGTGTGCGAGTATGTGCGAGTGTGTGTGCGAGTGTGTGTACGAGTGTGTGTGTGCAAGTGTGTATGAGTGAGTGTGTGCGAGTGTGTGTGAGTGTGTGTGCGAGTGTGTGCGAGTGTGTGTGTGCGAGTGTGTATGAGTGAGTGTGTGCGAGTGTGTATGAGTGAGTGTGTGCGAGTGTGTGCGAGTGTTTGTGTGCGAGTGTGTGCCAGTGTGTGCGAGTGTGTGTGACTGTGTGTGTGCGAGTGTGTATGAGTGTGTGTGTGCGAGTGTGCACGAGTGTGTTTGTGTGAGTTTGTGCGATTGTGTGTGTGCGAGTGTGTATGAGTGAGTGTGTGCGAGTGTGTCTGAGTGAGTGTGTGCGAGTGTGCATGAGTGTGTGTGCGAGTGTGTGCCAGTGTGTGCGACTGTGTGTGTGCGACTGTGTGCCAGTGTTTGAGTGTGTGCCAGTGTTTGTGCGAGTGTGTGTGCGAGTGTGTGCCAGTGTTTGAGTGTGCGCCAGTGTTTGTGCGAGTGTGTGCGAGTGTGTGTGAGTGTGTGCGAGTGTGTGTGCGAGTGTGTATGAGTGAGTGTGTGCGAGTGTGTGTGTGTGCGAGTGTGTGCGTGCGAGTACGTGCAAGTGTGTGAGTGTGTGCGAGTGTGTATGAGTGAGTGTGTGCGAGTGTGTGTGAGTGTGTGCGAGTGTGCATGAGTTAGTGTGTGCGAGTGTGTGTGTGCGGGTGTGTGTGAGAGTTTGTGTGAGTGTGTGTGTGCGAGTGTGTATGAGTGAGTGTGTGCGAGTGTGCTCAAGTGTGTGTGCGAGTGTGTGCATGCCAGTGCATGCGAGTGTGTACGAGTGTGTGCGAGTGTGTGCGTGCGAGTGTGCACGAGTGTGCATGAGTGTGAAAGAGTGTGTGCGAGAGTGTGTGCGAGTGTGTATGAGTGAGTGTGTGCGAGAGTGTACGAGGGTGTGTGAGTGAGTGTGTGTGTGAATGTGTGCGAATGTTTGCGAGTGTGTGCGTGCGCGTGCGAGTGTGTATGAGTGAGTGTGTGCGAGTGTGTGCGTGTGACTGAGTGTGTGAGTGTGTGTGAGTGTGTGCGTGTGACTGAGTGTGTGTGAGTGTGTACGAGTGTTTGCGAGTGTGTGTGAGTGTGTATGAGTGAGTGTGTGCGAGTGTTTGTGTGTGCGAGTGTGTGTGAGTGTGTGCGAGTGTGCGCGAGTGTGTGTGTGCGAGTGTGTATGAGTGAGTGTGTGCGAGTGTTTGCGAGTGTGTGCGAGTTAGTGCGAGTGAGTATGTGCGAGTGAGTGCGAGTGAGTATGTGCGAGTGATTGTGTGCCATTGTGTTTGAGTAAGTGTGTGCAGGTGTGTATGAGTGAATGTGTGCGAGTGTGTGTGAGTGTGCATGAGTGAATGTGTGAGAGTGGGTGTGAGTGTGTGCGAGTGAGTGTGAGTGAGTGCGAGTGTGTGCAAGTGTGTGCAAGTGAGTGAGTGAGTGAGAGTGTGTGCGAGTGTGTTTGAGTGTGTATGAGTGAGAGTGTGCGAGTGTGCCCGAGTGTGTGCGTGTGAGTGTATGTGTGTGTGAGTATGTGCGTGTGTGCGAGTGTGTGCGAGTGTGTGTGAGTGAGTGTGTGCGAGTGTGTGTGCGAGTGTGTGCGAGTGTGCACTAGTGTGTGTGTGCGAGTGTGTGCCAGTGTGTGTGAGTGTGTGAGACTGTGTGTGTGCGAGTGTGTATGAGTGAGTGTGTGCGAGTGTGTGTGTGCAAATTTGTGCGAGTGTGTGTGCGAGTGTGCGTGTGCGAGTCTGTATGAATGAGTGTGTGCGAGTGTGTATGAGTGAGTGTGTGCGAGTGTGCGTGAGTGTGTGCGTGCGATTGTGTGCCAGTGTGTGCGAGTGTGTGCAACTGTGTGTGTTCGAGTGTGTGAGTGTGTGCCAGTGTTTGTGCGAGTGTGTGTGCGATTGTGTGTGTGAGCGTGTGCGAGTGAATGTGTGCGAGTGTGTGTGTGAGAGTGTGTACGAGTGAGTGTGTGCGAGTGTGTGTGTGTAAGTGTCTGTGTGGGAGTGTGTATGAGTGAGTGTGTGCGAGTGTGTTTGAGTGTGTGTGCGAGTGTGTGCGTGTGTGTGCGAGTATGTGCGTGTGTGTGCGAGTGTGTGCGAGTGTGTGGGTTTGAGTGTGTATGATTGAGTTTGTGTGAGTGTGTATGAGTGAGTGTGTGCAAGTGTGCACTAGTGTGTGTGTGCGAGCGGGTGCCAGTGTGTGTGAGTGTGTGCGACTGTGTGTGCGAGTGTGTATGAGTGAGCGTGTGCGAGTGTGTGTGTGCAAATTTGTGCGAGTGTGTGTGCGAGTGTGCGTGTGCGAGTCTGTATGAGTGAGTGTATGCGAGTGTGTATGATTGAGTGTGTGCGAGTGTGCATGAGTGTGTGTGTGCGATTGTGTGCCAGTGTGTGCGAGTGTGTGCAACTGTGTGTGTTCGAGTGTGTGAGTGTGTGCCAGTGTTTGTGCGAGTGTGTGTGCGAGTGTGTGTGCGAGCGTGTGCGAGTAAATGTGTGCGAGTGTGTGTGTGAGAGTGTGTACGAGTGAGTGTGTGCGAGTGTGTGTGTGAGTGTCTGTGTGGGAGTGTGTATGAGTGAGTGTGCGCGAGTGTGTGTGTGCGAGTGTGTGCGAGTGTGTGCATACGAGTGCATGCGAGTGCATGCGATTGTGTGCGAGTGTGTGTGAGTGTGTATGAGTGAGTGTGTTGAAGTGTGTGCGAGTGTGTGCGAGTGTGTCTGTACGAGTGTCTGTGAGCGTGTGCGTGTGAGTGTGTGCGTGCGAGTGTGCACGAGTGTGCATGAGTGTGCACGAGTGTGCGCGAGTGTGTGTGTATGAGTGAATGAGAATGAGTGTGTGTGTGCGAGTGTGTGCGAGTGTGCGCATGCGAGTGAGTGCGAGTGCATGTGATTGTGTGTGAGTGTGAGCGAGTGTGTGCAAGTGTGTGTGCGAGTGTTTATAAGTGAGTGTGTGTGAGTGTGCGTGAGTAAGTTTGTGTGAGTGTATGCGAGTGTGTGCAAGTGTGAGTGAGTGTGTGTGAGTGTGTATGAGTGAGTGTGTGCGAGTGTGTATGAGTGTGTATGAGTGAGTGTGTGCGAGTGTGTATGAGTGTGTTTGAGTGAGTGTGTGCGAGTGTGAGTGAGTGTGTGTGCGAGTGTGTGTGAGTGAGTGTGTGCGAGTGTTCTCGAGTGTGTCTGTACGAGTGTGTGCATACGATTGCCTGCGAGTGTGTGTGAGTGTGTGCGAGAGTTTTTAAGTGTGGCGAGTGTGCGCGAGTGTGTGCGAGTGTGTATGAGTGAGTGTGTGCGAGTGTTTGCGAGTGTGTGTGAGTGTGTGTGAGTGAGTGTGAGTGAGTGTGTGGGAGTGTGTGGGAGTAAGTGTGTGTGAGTGTGTATGAGTGAGTGTGTTAGAGTGTGCGTGAGTGTGTGCGAGTGTGTTTGAGTAAGTGTGGGCAAGTGTGTATGAGTGAGTGTGTGCGACTGTGTATGAGTGAGTGTGTGCAAGTGAGTGTGTGTGAGTGTGCGTGAGTGTGTGCGAGTGTGCGTGTGAGTGTGTGCGAGTGTGTATGAGGGTGTGTGTGCGAGTGTGTGCAAGTGAGTGAGTGAGTGAAAGTGTGTGCGAGTGTGTTTGAGTGTGTATGAGTGAGAGTGTGCGAGTGTGCCCGAGTGTGTGCGTGTGAGTGTATGTGTGTGTGAGTATGTGCGTGTGTGCGAGTGTGTGCGAGTGTGTGTGAGTGAGTGTGTGCGAGTGTGTGTGCGAGTGTGTGCGAGTGTGCACTAGTGTGTGTGTGCGAGTGTGTGCCAGTGTGTGTGAGTGTGTGCGACTGTGTGTGTGCGAGTGTGTATGAGTGAGTGTGTGCGAGTGTGTGTGTGCAAATTTGTGCGAGTGTGTGTGCGAGTGTGCGAGTCTGTATGAATGAGTGTGTGCGAGTGTGTATGAGTGAGTGTGTGCGAGTGTGCGTGAGTGTGTGTGTGCGATTGTGTGCCAGTGTGTGCGAGTGTGTGCAACTGTGTGTGTTCGAGTGTGTGAGTGTGTGCCAGTGTTTGTGCGAGTGTGTGTGCGATTGTGTGTGTGAGCGTGTGCGAGTGAATGTGTGCGAGTGTGTGTGTGAGAGTGTGTACGAGTGAGTGTGTGCGAGTGTGTGTGTGTAACTGTCTGTGTGGGAGTGTGTATGAGTGAGTGTGTGCGAGTGTGTTTGAGTGTGTGTGCGAGTGTGTGTGTGTGTGTGCGAGTATGTGCGTGTGTGTGCGAGTGTGTGCGAGTGTGTGGGTTTGAGTGTGTATGATTGAGTTTGTGTGAGTGTGTATGAGTGAGTGTGTGCGAGTGTGCACTAGTGTGTGTGTGCGAGTGTGTGCCAGTGTGTGTGAGTGTGTGCAACTGTGTGTGCAAGTGTGTATGAGTGAGCGTGTGCGAGTGTGTGTGTGCAAATTTGTGCGAGTGTGTGTGCGAGTGTGCGTGTGCGAGTCTGTATGAGTGAGTGTGTGCGAGTGTGTATGAACCAGCGTGTGCGAGTGTGTGCTAGTGTGTGTGCGAGTGTGTATGAGTGAGTAAGTGCGAGTGTGCTCGAGTGTGTGTACAAGTGTGTGCAAATGTGTGCATGCGAGTGTGTGCCAATGTGTGCGAGTGCGTATGAGTGAGTGTGTGCGAGTGTTTGCGAGTGTGTGTGAGTGTGTGTGAGTGAGTGTGAGTGAGTGTGTGTGAGTAAGTGTGTGCGAGTGTGTATGAGTGAGTGTGTGCGAGTGTGTATGAGTGAGTGTGTGCGACTGTGTATGGGTGAGTGTGTGCAAGTGAGTGTGAGTGTGCGTGAGTGTGTGCGAGTGAGTGTGTGCGAGTGTGTGTGTGAGTGTCTGTGTGGGAGTGTGTATGAGTGAGTGTGCGCGAGTGTGTGTGTGCGAGTGTGTGCGAGTGTGTGCATACGAGTGCATGCGAGTGCATGCGATTGTGTGCGAGTGTGTGTGAGTGTGTATGAGTGAGTGTGTTTGAGTGTGTGCGAGTGTGTGCGAGTGTGCTTGAGTGTGTCTGTACGAGTGTCTGTGAGCGTGTGCGTGTGAGTGTGTGCGAGTGTGTGCGTGCGAGTGTGCGCGAGTGTGCATGAGTGTGCACGAGTGTGCGCGAGTATGTGCGAGTGTGTGTGTATGAGTGAATGAGAATGAGTGTGTGTGTGCGAGTGTGTACGAGTGTGCGCATGCGAGTGAGTGCGAGTGCATGTGATTGTGTGTGAGTGTGTGCGAGTGCGTGCAAGTGTGTGTGCGAGTGTGTATAAGTGAGTGTGTGTGAGTGTGCGTCAGTAAGTGTGTGTGAGTGTATGCGAGTGTGTGCAAGTGTGAGTGAGTGTGTGTGAGTGTGTATGAGTGAGTGTGTGCGAGTGTGTATGAGTGTGTATGAGTGAGTGTGTGCGAGTGTGTATGAGTGTGTTTGAGTGAGTGTGTGCGAGTGTGAGCGAGTGTGTGTGCGAGTGTGTGTGAGTGAGTGTGTGCAAGTGTTCTCGAGTGTGTCTGTACGAGTGTGTGCGTACAATTGCCTGCGAGTGTGTGTGAGTGTGTGCGAGAGTGTTTAAGTGTGTGCGAGTGTGCGCGAGTGTGTGCGAGTGTGTATGAGTGAGTGTGTGTGAGCGTTTGTGATTGTGTGTGAGTGTGCACGAGTGTGTGTACAAGTGTGTGCAAATGTGTGCATGTGAGTGTGTGCGAGTGTGTGCGAGTGCGTATGAGTGAGTGTGTGCGAGTGTTTGCGAGTGTGTGTGAGTGTGTGTGAGAGTGTGAGTGAGTGTGTGGGAGTGTGTGGGAGTAAGTGTGTGTGAGTGTGTATGAGTGAGTGTGTTAGAGTGTGCGTGAGTGTGTGCGAGTGTGTTTGAGTAAGTGTGGGAAAGTGTGTATGAGTGAGTGTGTGCGACTGTGTATGAGTGAGTGTGTGCAAGTGAGTGTGTGTGAGTGTGCGTGAGTGTGTGCGAGTGTGCGTGTGAGTGTGTGCGAGTGTGTATGAGGGTGTGTGTGGGTGTGTGTGCGAGTGTGTGCGAGTGTGTGTGTGCGAGTGTGTGCGAGTGTGTGTGCGAGTGTGTGTGAGTGTGTGTGCGAGTGTGTGTGAGTGAGTGTGTGCGAGTGTTCTCGAGTGTGTCTGTACGAATGTGTGCGTACGATTGCGTGCGAGTGTGTGTGAGTGTGTGCGAGTGTGTGCGTGCGAGTGTGCGTGAGTGTGCATGAGTGTGCGAATGTGTATGAGTGTGTATGAGTGAGTGTGTGCGAGTGTGTGTGAGTGTGTGCGAGAGTGTGTGCGCATGTGAGCGAGTGTGTGCGAGTGTGTATGAGTGAGAGTGTGTGAGTGTGTGCAAGTGTGCACGAGGGTGTGTGAGTGAGTGAGTGTGTGTGTGTGAATGTGTGCGAGTGTGTGCGAGTGTGTATGAGTGAGTGTGTGCGAGTGTGTGAGTGTGAGTGAGTAAATGTGTGTGAGTGTGTATGAGTGTTTGTGAGTGTGCATGAGTGTGTGCGAGTGTGTATGAGTAAGTGTGGGCGAGTGTGTATGAGTGAGTGTGTGCGACTGTGTATGAGTGAGTGTGTGCAAGTGAGTGTGTGTGAGTGTGCGTGAGTGTGTGCGAGTGTGCGTGTGAGTGTGTGCGAGTGTGTATGAGGGTGTGTGTGGGTGTGTGTGTGAGTGTGTGCGAGTGTGTGTGTGCGAGTGTGTATGAGTGAGTGAGTGCGAGTGTGCTCGAGTGTGTGTACAAGTGTATGCAAATGTGTGCATGCGAGTGTGTGCGAGTGTGTGCGAGTGCGTATGAGTGCGTATGAGTGAGTGTGTGCAAATGTTTGCGAGTGTGTGTGAGTGTGTGTGAGTGAGTGTGAGGGAGTGTGTGGGAGTGTGTGGGAGTAAGTGTGTGTGAGTGTGTATGAGTGAGTGTGTTAGAGTGTGCGTGAGTGTGTGCGAGTGTGTATGAGTAAGTGTGTGCGAGTGTGTATGAGTGAGTGTGTGCGACTGTGTATGAGTGAGTGTGTGCAAGTGAGTGTGTGTGAGTGTGCGTGAGTGTGTGCGAGTGAGTGTGTGTGAGTGTGCATGAGTGTGTGCGAGTGTGTGTGTGTGAGGTTGTGCGAGTGTGTGCATACGAGTGCATGCGAGTGCATGCGATTGTGTGCGAGTGTGTGTGAGTGTGTATGAGTGAGTGTGTTTGAGTGTGTGCGAGTGTGTGCGAGTGTGCTTGAGTGTGTCTGTACGAGTGTCTGTGAGCGTGTGCGTGTGAGTGTGTGCGAGTGTGTGCGTGCGAGTGTGCGCGAGTGTGCATGAGTGTGCACGAGTGTGCGCGAGTGTGTGCGAGTGTGTGTGTATGAGTGAATGAGAATGAGTGTGTGTGTGCGAGTGTGTGCGAGTGTGCGCATGCGAGTGAGTGCGAGTGCATGTGATTGTGTGTGAGTGTGTGCGAGTGTGTGCAAGTGTGTGTGCGAGTGTGTATAAGTGAGTGTGTGTGAGTGTGCGTGAGTAAGTGTGTGTGAGTGTATGCAAGTGTGTGCAAGTGTGAGTGAGTGTGTGTGAGTGTGTATGAGTGAGTGTGTGCGAGTGTGTATGAGTGTGTATGAGTGAGTGTGTGCGAGTGTGTATGAGTGAGTGTGTGCGACAGTGTATGGGTGAGTGTGTGCAAGTGAGTGTGAGTGTGCGTGAGTGTGTGCGAGTGAGTGTGAGTGTGTGAGTGCGAGTGTATATGAGTGAGTGTGTGCGAGTGTTTGCGATTGTGTGTGAGTGTGTGTGAGTGAGTGTGAGTGATTGTGTGGGAGTGTGTGTGAGTAAGTGTGTGAGTGTGTATGAGTGAGTGTGTTAGAGTGTGCGTGAGTGTGTGCGAGTGTGTATGAGTGAGTGTGTGCGAGTGTGTATGAGTGAGTGTGTGCGACTGTGTATGGGTGAGTGTGTGCAAGTGAGTGTGAGTGTGCGTGAGTGTGTGCGAGTGAGTGTGTGTGAGTGTGCGTAAGTGTGTGCGAGTGTGTGTGTGTGAGGTTGTGCGAGTGTGTGCGAGTGTGTGCGAGTGAGTGTGTGCGAGTGTGTGTGAGTGTGTGCAAATGTGCATGACTGTGTATGAGTGTGCATGTGCGATTGTGTGTTTGTGAGTGAGTGCGAGTGTGTATGAGTCAGCGTGTGCGAGTGTTTGCTAGTGTGTGTGTGTGAGTGTTTGCGAGTGTGTGCTAGTGTGTGCGAGTGTATGTGAGTGTGTGCGATGAGTGTGTGCGAGTGTGCACGAGTGTGTATGAGTGAGTGTGTGCGAGTGTGAGTGCGAGTGTGTACGAGTATTTGCGAGTGTGTATGAGTGAGTGTGTGCGAGAGTGTGCGAGTGTGTGTGATTGTGTGCGAGTGTGTGCGAGTGAGTGTGTGCGAGTGTGTATGAGTGTGTATGAGTGAGTGTGTGCGAGTGTTTGTGAGTGTGTGCGAGTGTGTGTGCGAGTGTGTGTGCGAGTGTGTATGAGTGAGTGTGTGCGAGTGTGTATGAGTGAGTGTGTGTGAGTGTGTGTGTGTGCCAGTGTGGGCGAGTGTGTGCGAGTGTGTATGAGTGTGTGTGTGAGTGTGCACGAGTGTGTGTATGCGAGTTTGTGCGCATGTGTGTGCGAGTGACTGTGTGCGAGTGTGTATGAGTGAGTGTGTTCGAGTGTGTGAGAGTGTGTGCGAGTGTGTGTGCGAGTGTGTGTGTGCAAGTGTGTATGAGCGAGTGTGTGCGAGTGTGCGTGAGAGTGAGTGTGCGAGTTTGTGTGTGTGTGCGAGTGTGTGCGAGTGTGTGTGCGATTGTGTGCGAGTGTGTGTGTATGTGTGTGCGAGTGTGTGCGAGTGTGTGTGTGAGTGTGTGTACGAGTGTTTGTGTGCGAGTGTGTATGAGTGAGTGTGGGTGAGTGTGTGTGTGAGGTTGTGCGAGTGTGTGCGAGTGACTGTGTGCGAGAGTGTATGAGTGAGTGTGTTCGAGTTTGTGAGAGTGTGCGAGTGTGTGTGAGAGTGTGTGTGTGAGAGTGTGTATGAGCGAGTGTGTGCGAGTGTGCGTGAGAGTGAGTGTGCGAGTTTGTGTGTGTGTGTGCGAGTGTGTGCGAGTGTGTGTGCGATTGTGTGCGAGTGTGTGTGCGAGTGTGTGCGAGTGTGTGTGTGAGTGTGTGTACGAGTGTTTGTGTTCGAGTGTGTATGAGTGAGTGTGTGTGAGTGTGTGCGAGTGTTTGTGAGTGTGTATGAGTGAGTGTGTGCGAGTGTGTATGAGTGAGTGTGTGCGAGAGTGTGTGAGTGTGTGCGAGTGTGTGCGAGTGTGTGTGCAAGTGTGTGTGTGTGAGCGAGTGTGTGCGAGTGTGCGCGAGAGTGAGTGTGCGAGTTTGTGCGTGTGTGTCCGAGTGTGTGTGAGAGTGTGTGCGAGTATGTGCGAGTGTGTGTGCGAGTGTGTGTACGAGTGTGTGTGTGCAAGTGTGTATGAGTGAGTGTGTGCGAGTGTGTGTGAGTGTGTGTGCGAGTGTGTGTGCGAGTGTGTGTGTGCGAGTGTGTATGAGTGAGTGTGTGCGAGTGTTTGAGAGTGTGTGCGAGTATTTGTGCGAGTGTGTGTGTGCGAGTGTGTGCGAGTGTGCGTGAGAGTGAGTGTGCGAGTTTGTGTGTGTGTGTGCGAGTGTGTGCGAGTGTGTGTGCGATTGTGTGCGAGTGTGTGTATGTGTGTGCGAGTGTGTGCGAGTGTGTGTGTGAGTGTGTGTACGAGTGTTTGTGTGCGAGTGTGTATGAGTGAGTGTGGGTGAGTGTGTGTGAGGTTGTGCGAGTGTGTGCGAGTGACTGTGTGCGAGAGTGTATGAGTGAGTGTGTTCGAGTGTGTGAGAGTGTGTGTGTGAGAGTGTGTATGAGCGAGTGTGTGCGAGTGTGCGTGAGAGTGAGTGTGCGAGTTTGTGTGTGTGTGTGCGAGTGTGTGCGAGTGTGTGTGCGATTGTGTACGAGTGTGTGTGTGTGCGAGTGTGTGCGAGTGTGTGTGTGAGTGTGTGTACGAGTGTTTGTGTTCGAGTGTGTATGAGTGAGTGTGTGTGAGTGTGTGCGAGTGTTTGTGAGTGTGTATGAGTGAGTGTGTGCGAGTGTGTATGAGTGAGTGTGTGCGAGAGTGTGTGAGTGTGTGCGAGTGTGTGCGAGTGTGTGTGCAAGTGTGTGTGTGTGAGCGAGTGTGTGCGAGTGTGCGCGAGAGTGAGTGTGCGAGTTTGTGCGTGTGTGTCCGAGTGTGTGTGAGAGTGTGTGCGAGTATGTGCGAGTGTGTGTGCGAGTGTGTGTACGAGTGTGTGTGTGCAAGTGTGTATGAGTGAGTGTGTGCGAGTGTGTGTGAGTGTGTGTGCGAGTGTGTGCGAGTGTGTGTGTGCGAGTGTGTATGAGTGAGTGTGTGCGAGTGTGTATGAGTGAGTGTGTGCGAGTGTGTGCGAGTGTTTGTGTGCGAGTGTGTGCCAGTGTGTGCGAGTGTGTGTGACTGTGTGTGTGCGAGTGTGTATGAGTGTGTGTGTGCGAGTGTGCACGAGTGTGTTTGTGTGAGTTTGTGCGATTGTGTGTGTGCGAGTGTGTATGAGTGAGTGTGTGCGAGTGTGTCTGAGTGAGTGTGTGCGAGTGTGCATGAGTGTGTGTGCGAGTGTGTGCCAGTGTGTGCGACTGTGTGTGTGCGACTGTGTGCCAGTGTTTGAGTGTGTGCCAGTGTTTGTGCGAGTGTGTGTGCGAGTGTGTGCCAGTGTTTGAGTGTGCGCCAGTGTTTGTGCGAGTGTGTGCGAGTGTGTGTGAGTGTGTGCGAGTGTGTGTGCGAGTGTGTATGAGTGAGTGTGTGCGAGTGTGTGTGTGTGCGAGTGTGTGCGTGCGAGTACGTGCAAGTGTGTGAGTGTGTACGAGTGTGTATGAGTGAGTGTGTGCGAGTGTGTGTGAGTGTGTGCGAGTGTGCATGAGTTAGTGTGTGCGAGTGTGTGTGTGCGGGTGTGTGTGAGAGTTTGTGTGAGTGTGTGTGTGCGAGTGTGTATGAGTGAGTGTGTGCGAGTGTGCTCAAGTGTGTGTGCGAGTGTGTGCATGCCAGTGCATGCGAGTGTGTACGAGTGTGTGCGAGTGTGTGCGTGCGAGTGTGCACGAGTGTGCATGAGTGTGAAAGAGTGTGTGCGAGAGTGTGTGCGAGTGTGTATGAGTGAGTGTGTGCGAGAGTGTACGAGGGTGTGTGAGTGAGTGTGTGTGTGAATGTGTGCGAATGTTTGCGAGTGTGTGCGTGCGCGTGCGAGTGTGTATGAGTGAGTGTGTGCGAGTGTGTGCGTGTGACTGAGTGTGTGTGAGTGTGTGCGAGTGTGTGCGTGTGACTGAGTGTGTGTGAGTGTGTACGAGTGTTTGCGAGTGTGTGTGAGTGTGTATGAGTGAGTGTGTGCGAGTGTTTGTGTGTGCGAGTGTGTGTGAGTGTGTGCGAGTGTGCGCGAGTGTGTGTGTGCGAGTGTGTATGAGTGAGTGTGTGCGAGTGTTTGCGAGTGTGTGCGAGTTAGTGCGAGTGAGTATGTGCGAGTGAGTGCGAGTGAGTATGTGCGAGTGATTGTGTGCCATTGTGTTTGAGTAAGTGTGTGCAGGTGTGTATGAGTGAATGTGTGCGAGTGTGTGTGAGTGTGCATGAGTGAATGTGTGAGAGTGGGTGTGAGTGTGTGCGAGTGAGTGTGAGTGAGTGCGAGTGTGTGCAAGTGTGTGCAAGTGAGTGAGTGAGTGAGAGTGTGTGCGAGTGTGTTTGAGTGTGTATGAGTGAGAGTGTGCGAGTGTGCCCGAGTGTGTGCGTGTGAGTGTATGTGTGTGTGAGTATGTGCGTGTGTGCGAGTGTGTGCGAGTGTGTGTGAGTGAGTGTGTGCGAGTGTGTGTGCGAGTGTGTGCGAGTGTGCACTAGTGTGTGTGTGCGTAGTGTGTGCCAGTGTGTGTGAGTGTGTGAGACTGTGTGTGTGTGAGTGTGTATGAGTGAGTGTGTGCGAGTGTGTGTGTGCAAATTTGTGCGAGTGTGTGTGCGAGTGTGCGTGTGCGAGTCTGTATGAATGAGTGTGTGCGAGTGTGTATGAGTGAGTGTGTGCGAGTGTGCGTGAGTGTGTGCGTGCGATTGTGTGCCAGTGTGTGCGAGTG
Source organism: Phyllobates terribilis (assembly GCF_046119375.1). NCBI lineage: Eukaryota > Metazoa > Chordata > Amphibia > Anura > Dendrobatidae > Phyllobates > Phyllobates terribilis. The sequence goes on from NW_027362901.1 coordinate 1,965,914, forward strand.
TGTGCAACTCTGTGTGTTCGAGTGTGTGAGTGTGTGCCAGTGTTTGTGCGAGTGTGTGTGCGATTGTGTGTGTGAGCGTGTGCGAGTGAATGTGTGCGAGTGTGTGTGTGAGAGTGTGTACGAGTGAGTGTGTGCGAGTGTGTGTGTGTAAGTGTCTGTGTGGGAGTGTGTATGAGTGAGTGTGTGCGAGTGTGTTTGAGTGTGTGTGCGAGTGTGTGCGTGTGTGTGCGAGTATGTGCGTGTGTGTGCGAGTGTGTGCGAGTGTGTGGGTTTGAGTGTGTATGATTGAGTTTGTGTGAGTGTGTATGAGTGAGTGTGTGCAAGTGTGCACTAGTGTGTGTGTGCGAGCGGGTGCCAGTGTGTGTGAGTGTGTGCGACTGTGTGTGCGAGTGTGTATGAGTGAGCGTGTGCGAGTGTGTGTGTGCAAATTTGTGCGAGTGTGTGTGCGAGTGTGCGTGTGCGAGTCTGTATGAGTGAGTGTATGCGAGTGTGTATGATTGAGTGTGTGCGAGTGTGCATGAGTGTGTGTGTGCGATTGTGTGCCAGTGTGTGCGAGTGTGTGCAACTGTGTGTGTTCGAGTGTGTGAGTGTGTGCCAGTGTTTGTGCGAGTGTGTGTGCGAGTGTGTGTGCGAGCGTGTCCGAGTAAATGTGTGCGAGTGTGTGTGTGAGAGTGTGTACGAGTGAGTGTGTGCGAGTGTGTGTGTGAGTGTCTGTGTGGGAGTGTGTATGAGTGAGTGTGCGCGAGTGTGTGTGTGCGAGTGTGTGCGAGTGTGTGCATACGAGTGCATGCGAGTGCATGCGATTGTGTGCGAGTGTGTGTGAGTGTGTATGAGTGAGTGTGTTGAAGTGTGTGCGAGTGTGTGCGAGTGTGTCTGTACGAGTGTCTGTGAGCGTGTGCGTGTGAGTGTGTGCGAGTGTGTGCGTGCGAGTGTGCACGAGTGTGCATGAGTGTGCACGAGTGTGCGCGAGTGTGTGTGTATGAGTGAATGAGAATGAGTGTGTGTGTGCGAGTGTGTGCGAGTGTGTGCATGCGAGTGAGTGCGAGTGCATGTGATTGTGTGTGAGTGTGTGCGAGTGTGTGCAAGTGTGTGTGCGAGTGTTTATAAGTGAGTGTGTGTGAGTGTGCGTGAGTAAGTTTGTGTGTGTATGCGAGTGTGTGCAAGTGTGAGTGAGTGTGTGTGAGTGTGTATGAGTGAGTGTGTGCGAGTGTGTATGAGTGTGTATGAGTGAGTGTGTGCGAGTGTGTATGAGTGTGTTTGAGTGAGTGTGTGCGAGTGTGAGTGAGTGTGTGTGCGAGTGTGTGTGAGTGAGTGTGTGCGAGTGTTCTCGAGTGTGTCTGTACGAGTGTGTGCATACGATTGCCTGCGAGTGTGTGTGAGTGTGTGCGAGAGCTTTTAAGTGTGTGCGAGTGTGCGCGAGTGTGTGCGAGTGTGTATGAGTGAGTGTGTGTGAGCGTTTGTGATTGTGTGTGAGTGTGCACGAGTGTGTGTACAAGTGTGTGCAAATGTGTGCATGCGAGTGTGTGCGAGTGTGTGCGAGTGCGTATGAGTGAGTGTGTGCGAGTGTTTGCGAGTGTGTGTGAGTGTGTGTGAGTGAGTGTGAGTGAGTGTGTGGGAGTGTGTGGGAGTAAGTGTGTGTGAGTGTGTATGAGTGAGTGTGTTAGAGTGTGCGTGAGTGTGTGCGAGTGTGTTTGAGTAAGTGTGGGCAAGTGTGTATGAGTGAGTGTGTGCGACTGTGTATGAGTGAGTGTGTGCAAGTGAGTGTGTGTGAGTGTGCGTGAGTGTGTGCGAGTGTGCGTGTGAGTGTGTGCGAGTGTGTATGAGGGTGTGTGTGGGTGTGTGTGCGAGTGTGCCCGAGTGTGTGCGTGTGAGTGTATGTGTGTGTGAGTATGTGCGTGTGTGCGAGTGTGTGCGAGTGTGTGTGAGTGAGTGTGTGCGAGTGTGTGTGCGAGTGTGTGCGAGTGTGCACTAGTGTGTGTGTGCGAGTGTGTGCCAGTGTGTGTGAGTGTGTGCGACTGTGTGTGTGCGAGTGTGTATGAGTGAGTGTGTGCGAGTGTGTGTGTGCAAATTTGTGCGAGTGTGTGTGCGAGTGTGCGTGTGCGAGTCTGTATGAATGAGTGTGTGCGAGTGTGTATGAGTGAGTGTGTGCGAGTGTGCGTGAGTGTGTGTGTGCGATTGTGTGCCAGTGTGTGCGAGTGTGTGCAACTGTGTGTGTTCGAGTGTGTGAGTGTGTGCCAGTGTTTGTGCGAGTGTGTGTGCGATTGTGTGTGTGAGCGTGTGCGAGTGAATGTGTGCGAGTGTGTGTGTGAGAGTGTGTACGAGTGAGTGTGTGCGAGTGTGTGTGTGTAACTGTCTGTGTGGGAGTGTGTATGAGTGAGTGTGTGCGAGTGTATGGGTTTGAGTGTGTATGATTGAGTTTGTGTGAGTGTGTATGAGTGAGTGTGTGCGAGTGTGCACTAGTGTGTGTGTGTGAGTGTGTGCGACTGTGTGTGCGAGTGTGTATGAGTGAGCGTGTGCGAGTGTGTGTGTGCAAATTTGTGCGAGTGTGTGTGCGAGTGCAAGTCTGTATGAGTGAGTGTATGCGAGTGTGTATGATTGAGTGTGTGCGAGTGTGCATGAGTGTGTGTGTGCGATTGTGTGCCAGTGTGTGCGAGTGTGTGCAACTGTGTGTGTTCGAGTGTGTGAGTGTGTGCCAGTGTTTGTGCGAGTGTGTGTACGAGTGTGTGTGCGAGCGTGTGCGAGTAAATGTGTGCGAGTGTGTGTGTGAGAGTGTGTACGAGTGAGTGTGTGTGAGTGTGTGTGTGAGTGTCTGTGTGGGAGTGTGTATGAGTGAGTGTGCGCGAGTGTGTGTGTGCGAGTGTGTGCGAGTGTGTGCATACGAGTGCATTCGAGTGCATGCGATTGTGTGCGAGTGTGTGTGAGTGTGTATGAGTGAGTGTGTTGAAGTGTGTGCGAGTGTGTGCGAGTGTGTGCGAGTGTGTCTGTACGAGTGTCTGTGAGCGTGTGCGTGTGAGTGTGTGCGAGTGTGTGCGTTCGAGTGTGCGCGAGTGTGCATGAGTGTGCACGTGTGTGCGCGAGTGTGTGTGTATGAGTGAATGAGAATGAGTGTGTGTGTGCGAGTGTGTGCGAGTGTGCGCATGCGAGTGAGTGCGAGTGCATGTGATTGTGTGTGAGTGTGTGCGAGTGTGTGCAAGTGTGTGTGCGAGTGTGTATAAGTGAGTGTGTGTGAGTGTGCGTGAGTAAGTGTGTGTGAGTGTATGCGAGTGTGTGCAAGTGTGAGTGAGTGTGTGTGAGTGTGTATGAGTGAGTGTGTGCGAGTGTGTATGAGTGTGTATGAGTGAGTGTGTGCGAGTGTGTATGAGTGTGTTTGAGTGAGTGTGTGCGAGTGTGAGCGAGTGTGTGTGCGAGTGTGTGTGAGTGAGTGTGTGCGAGTGTTCTCGAGTGTGTCTGTACGAGTGTGTGCATACGATTGCCTGCGAGTGTGTGTGAGTGTGTGCGAGAGTGTTTAAGTGTGTGCGAGTGTGCGCGAGTGTGTGCGAGTGTGTATGAGTGAGTGTGTGTGAGCGTTTGTGTTTGTGTGTGAGTGTGCACGAGTGTGTGTACAAGTGTGTGCAAATGTGTGCATGCGAGTGTGTGCGAGTGTGTGCGAGTGCGTATGAGTGAGTGTGTGCGAGTGTTTGCGAGTGTGTGTGCGAGTGTGTGTGCGAGCGTGTGCAAGTGAATGTGTGCGAGTGTGTGTGTGAGAGTGTGTACGAGTGAGTGTGTGCGAGTGTGTGTGTGTGAGTGTCTGTGTGGGAGTGTGTATGAGTGAGTGTGTGCGAGTGTGTTTGAGTGTGTGTGCGAGTGTGTGCGTGTGTGTGCGAGTGTGTGCGAGTGTGTGGGTGTGAGTGTGTGTGATTGAGTTTGTGTGAGTGTGTATGAGTGAGTGTGTGCGAGTGTGCACTAGTGTGTGTGTGCGAGTGTGTGCCAGTGTGTGTGAGTGTGTGCGACTGTGTGTGTGCGAGTGTGTATGAGTGAGCGTGTGCGAGTGTATGTGTGCAAATTTGTGCGAGTGTGTGTGCGAGTGTGCGTGTGCGAGTCTGTATGAGTGAGTGTGTGCGAGTGTGTATGATTGAGTGTGTGCGAGTGTGCATGAGTGTGTGTGTGCGATTGTGTGCCAGTGTGTGCGAGTGTGTGCAACTGTGTGTGTTCGAGTGTGTGAGTGTGTGCCAGTGTTTGTGCGAGTGTGTGTGCGAGTGTGTGTGCGAGCGTGTGCGAGTAAATGTGTGCGAGTGTGTGTGTGAGATTGTGTACGAGTGAGTGTGTGCGAGTGTGTGTGTGAGTGTCTGTGTGGGAGTGTGTATGAGTGAGTGTGCGCGAGTGTGTGTGTGCGAGTGTGTACGAGTGTGTGCATACGAGTGCATGCGAGTGCATGCGAGTGTGTGCGAGTGTGTGCGAGTGCGTATGATTGAGTGTGTGCGAGTGTTTGCGAGTGTGTGTGAGTGTGTGTGAGTGAGTGTGAGTGAGTGTGTGGGAGTGTGTGGGAGTAAGTGTGTGTGAGTTTGTATGAGTGAGTGTGTTAGAGTGTGCGTGAGTGTGTGCGAGTGTGTTTGAGTAAGTGTGGGCAAGTTTGTATGAGTGAGTGTGTGCGACTGTGTATGAGTGAGTGTGTGCAAGTGAGTGTGTGTGAGTGTGCATGAGTGTGTGCGAGTGTGCGTGTGAGTGTGTGCGAGTGTGTATGAGGGTGTGTGCGAGTGTGTGCGAGTGTGTGTGTGCGAGTGTGTGCGAGTGTGTGTGCGTGTGTGTGTGAGTGAGTGTGTGCGAGTGTTCTCGAGTGTGTCTGTACGAATGTGTGTGAACGATTGCGTGCGAGTGTGTGTGAGTGTGTGCGAGTGTGTGCGTGCGAGTGTGCGTGAGTGTGCATGAGTGTGCGAATGTGTATGAGTGTGTATGAGTGAGTGTGTGCGAGTGTGTGTGAGTGTGTGCGAGAGTGTGTGCGCATGTGAGCGAGTGTGTGCAAGTGTGTATGAGTGAGAGTGTGCGAGTGTGTGCAAGTGTGCACGAGGGTGTGTGAGTGAGTGAGTGTGTGTGTGTGAATGTGTGCGAGTGTGTGCGAGTGTGTATGAGTGAGTGTGTGCGAGTGTGTGCGTGTGAGTGAGTGAATGTGTGTGAGTGTGTATGAGTGTTTGTGAGTGTGTGTGAGTGTGTGCGAGTGTGTGGGTGGAGTGTGTATGAGTGAGTGTGTGCGAGTGTGTGTGCGAGTGTGTGTGTGCGAGTGTGTATGAGTGAGTGTGTGTGAATGTGCGTGAGTGAGTTTGTGCGAGTGTATGTGAATGTGTGGAAGTGTGTGCGAGTGAGTGAGTGTGTGTGAGTGTGTGCGAGTGTGTTTAAGTGTGTGCGAGTGCGCGAGTGTGTATGAGTGAGTGTGTGTGAGCGTTTGTGATTGTGTGTGAGTGTGCATGAGTGTGTACAAGTGTGTGCAAATGTGTGCATGCGAGTGTGTGCGAGTGTGTGCGAGTGCGTATGAGTGAGTGTGTGCGAGTGTTTGTGAGTGTGTGTGAGTGTGTGTGAGTGAGTGTGTGGGAGTGTGTGGGAGTAAGTGTGTGTGAGTGTGTATGAGTGAGTGTGTTAGAGTGTGCGTGAGTGTGTGCGCGTGTGTATGAGTAAGTGTGTGCGAGTGTGTATGAGTGAGTGTGTGCGACTGTGTATGAGTGAGTGTGTGCAAGTGAGAGTGTGTGAGTGTGCGTGAGTGTGTGTGAGTGTGCATGTGAGTGTGTGCGAGTGTGTATGAGGGTGTGTGCGGGTGTGTGTGCGAGTGTGTGCAAGTGAGAGTGTGTGAGTGTGCGTGAGTGTGTGCGAGTGTGCATGTGAGTGTGTGCGAGTGTGTATGAGGGTGTGTGCGGGTGTGTGTGCGAGTGTGTGCGATTGTGTGTGTGCGAGTGTGTATGAGTGAGTGCGAGTGTGCTCGAGTGTGTGTAAAAGTGTGTGCAAATGTGTGCATGTGAGTGTGTGCGAGTGCGTATGAGTGAGTGTGTGCGAGTGTTTGCGAGTGTGTGTGAGTGTGTGTGAGTGAGTGTGTGGGAGTGTGTGGGAGTAAGTGTGTGTGAGTGTGTATGAGTGAGTGTGTTAGAGTGTGCGTGAGTGTGTGCGAGTGTGTATGAGTAAGTGTGTGCGAGTGTGTATGAGTGAGTGTGTGCGACTGTGTATGAGTGAGTGTGTGCAAGTGAGTGTGTGTGAGTGTGCATGAGTGTGTGCGAGTGAGTGTGTGTGAGTGTGCGTGAGTGTGTGCGAGTGTGTGTGTGTGAGGTTGTGCGAGTGTGTGCAAGTGAGAGTGTGCGAGTGTGTGTGAGTGTGTGCTAGTGTGTGTGCGAGTGTGTGCGAGTGTATGTGAGTGTGTGTGAGTGAGTGTGTGCGAGTGTGTATGAGCCAGCGTGTGCGAGTGTGTGCTAGTGTGTGTGTGCGAGTGTGTATGAGTGAGTGAGTGCGAGTGTGCTCGAGTGTGTGTACAAGTGTGTGCAAATGTGTGCATGCGAGTGTGTGCGAGTGCATATGAGTGAGTGTGTGCGAGTGTTTGCGAGTGTGTGTGAGTGTGTGTGAGTGAGTGTGAGTGAGTGTGTGGGAGTGTGTGTGAGTAACTGTGTGTGAGTGTGTAAGAGTGAGTGTGTCAGAGTGTGCGTGAGTGTGTGCGAGTGTGTATGAGTGAGTGTGTGCGACTGTGTATGGGTGAGTGTGTGCAAGTGAGTGTGAGTGTGCGTGAGTGTGTGCGAGTGAGCGTGTGTGAGTGTACGTAAGTGTGTGCGAGTGTGTGTGTGTGAGGTTGTGCGAGTGTGTGCGAGTGTGTGCGAGTGAGTGTGTGCGAGTGTGTGTGAGTGTGTGCAAGTGTGCATGACTGTGTATGAGTGAGCATGTGCGAGTGTGTGTTTGTGAGTGAGTGCGAGTGTTTATGAGTCAGCGTGTGCGAGTGTTTGCTAGTGTGTGTGTGCGAGTATTTGCGAGTGTGTGCTAGTGTGTGTGCGAGTGTGTGCGAGTGTATGTGAGTGTGTGCGATGAGTGTGTGCGAGTGTGCACGAGTGTGTATGAGTGAGTGTGTGCGAGTGTGTGCGAGTGTGAGTGCGAGTGTGTACGAGTATTTGCGAGTGTGTATGAGTGAGTGTGTGCGAGAGTGTGCGAGTGTGTGTGATTGTGTGCGAGTGTGTGCGAGTGAGTGTGTGCGAGTGTGTATGAGTGTGTATGAGTGAGTGTGTGCGAGTTTGTGTGCGAGTGTGTGTGCGAGAGTGTGCGAGTGTGTATGAGTGAGTGTGTGCGAGTGTGTATGAGTGAGTGTGTGTGAGTGTGTGTGTGTGCCAATGTGGGCAAGTGTGTGCGAGTGTGTATGAGTGTGTGTGTGAGTGTGCACGAGTGTGTGTGTGTGAGTTTGTGCGCATGTGTGTGCGAGTGACTGTGTGCGAGTGTGTATGAGTGAGTGTGTTCGAGTGTGTGAGAGTGTGTGCGAGTGTGTGTGCGAGTGTGTGTGTGCGAGTGTGTATGAGCGAGAGTGTGCGAGTGTGCGTGAGAGTGAGTGTGCGAGTTTGTGTGTGTGTGTGCGAGTGTGTGCGAGTGTGTGTGCGATTGTGTGCGAGTGTGTGTGTATGTGTGTGCGAGTGTGTGCGAGTGTGTGTGTGAGTGTGTGTACGAGTGTTTGTGTGCGAGTGTGTATGAGTGAGTGTGGGTGAGTGTGTGAGGTTGTGCGAGTGTGTGCGAGTGACTGTGTGCGAGAGTGTATGAGTGAGTGTGTTCGAGTGTGTGAGAGTGTGTGCGAGTGTGTGTGAGAGTGTGTGTGTGAGAGTGTGTATGAGCGAGTGTGTGCGAGTGTGCGTGAGAGTGAGTGTGCGAGTTTGTGTGTGTGTGTGCGAGTGTGTGCGAGTGTGTGTGCGATTGTGTGCGAGTGTGTGTGTGTGCGAGTGTGTGCGAGTGTGTGTGTGAGTGTGTGTACGAGTGTTTGTGTTCGAGTGTGTATGAGTGAGTGTGTGTGAGTGTGTGCGAGTATTTGTGAGTGTGTATGAGTGAGTGTGTGCGAGTGTGTATGAGTGAGTGTGTGCGAGAGTGTGTGAGTGAGTGCGAGTGTGTGCGAGTGTGTGTGCAAGTGTGTGTGTGTGAGCGAGTGTGTGCGAGTGTGCGCGAGAGTGAGTGTGCGAGTTTGTGCGTGTGTGTCCGAGTGTGTGTGAGAGTGTGTGCGAGTATGTGCGAGTGTGTGTGCGAGTGTGTGTACGAGTGTGTGTGTGCAAGTGTGTATGAGTGAGTGTGTGCGAGTGTGTGTGAGTGTGTGTGCGAGTGTGTGTGCGAGTGTGTGTGTGCGAGTGTGTATGAGTGAGTGTGTGCGAGTGTGTATGAGTGAGTGTGTGCGAGTGTGTGCGAGTGTTTGTGTGCGAGTGTGTGCCAGTGTGTGCGAGTGTGTGACTGTGTGTGTGCGAGTGTGTAGGAGTGTGTGTGTGCGAGTGTGCACGAGTGTGTTTGTGTGAGTTTGTGCGATTGTGTGTGTGCGAGTGTGTATGAGTGAGTGTGTGCGAGTGTGTCTGAGTGAGTGTGTGCGAGTGTGCATGAGTGTGTGTGCGAGTGTGTGCCAGTGTGTGCGACTGTGTGTGTGCGACTGTGTGCCAGTGTTTGAGTGTGTGCCAGTGTTTGTGCGAGTGTGTGTGCGAGTGTGTGCCAGTGTTTGAGTGTGTGCCAGTGTTTGTGCGAGTGTGTGTGAGTGTGTGTGAGTGTGTGCGAGTGTGTGTGTGTGAGTGTGTATGAGTGAGTGTGTGCGAGTGTGTGTGTGCGAGTGTGTGCGTGCGAGTACGTGCAAGTGTGTGAGTGTGTGCGAGTGTGTATGAGTGAGTGTGTGCGAGTGTGTGCGAGTGTGTGCAAGTGTGCATGAGTTAGTGTGTGCGAGTGTGTGTGTGTGCGGGTGTGTGTGAGAGTTTGTGTGAGTGTGTGTGCGAGTGTGTATGAGTGAGTGTGTGCGAGTGTGCTCAAGTGTGTGTGCGAGTGTGTGCATGCCAGTGCATGCGAGTGTGTACGAGTGTGTGCGAGTGTGTGCGTGCGAGTGTGCATGAGTGTGCATGAGTGTGAAAGAGTGTGTGCGAGAGTGTGTGCGAGTGTGTATGAGTGAGTGTGTGCGAGAGTGTACGAGGGTGTGTGAGTGAGTGTGTGTGTGTGTGAATGTGTGCGAATGTTTGCGAGTGTGTGCGTGCGTGTGCGAGTGTGTATGAGTGAGTGTGTGCGAGTGTGTGCGTGTGACTGAGTGTGTGTGAGTGTGTACGAGTGTTTGCGAGTGTGTGTGAGTGTGTATGAGTGAGTGTGTGCGAGTGTTTGTGTGTGCGAGTGTGTGTGAGTGTGTGCGAGTGTGCGCGAGTGTGTGTGTGCGAGTGTGTATGAGTGAGTGTGTGCGAGTGTTTGCGAGTGTGTGCGAGTTAGTGCGAGTGAGTATGTGCGAGTGAGTGCGAGTGAGTATGTGCGAGTGATTGTGTGCCATTGTGTTTGAGTAAGTGTGTGCAGGTGTGTATGAGTGAGTGTGTGCGAGTGTGTGTGAGTGTGCATGAGTGAATGTGTGAGAGTGGGTGTGAGTGTGTGCGAGTGAGTGTGAGTGAGTGCGAGTGTGTGCGAGTGTGTGCAAGTGAGTGAGTGAGTGAAAGTGTGTGCGAGTGTGTTTGAGTGTGTATGAGTGAGAGTGTGCGAGTGTGCCCGAGTGTGTGCGTGTGAGTGTATGTGTGTGTGAGTATGTGCGTGTGTGCGAGTGTGTGTGAGTGAGTGTGTGCGAGTGTGTGTGCGAGTGTGTGCGAGTGTGCACTAGTGTGTGTGTGCGAGTGTGTGCCAGTGTGTGTGAGTGTGTGCGACTGTGTGTGTGCGAGTGTGTATGAGTGAGTGTGTGCGAGTGTGTGTGTGCAAATTTGTGCGAGTGTGTGTGCGAGTGTGCGAGTCTGTATGAATGAGTGTGTGCGCGTGTGTATGAGTGAGTGTGTGCGAGTTTGCGTGAGTGTGTGTGTGCGATTGTGTGCCAGTGTGTGCGAGTGTGTGCAACTGTGTGTGTTCGAGTGTGTGAGTGTGTGCCAGTGTTTGTGCGAGTGTGTGTGCGAGTGTGTGTGTGAGCGTGTGCGAGTGAATGTGTGCGAGTGTGTGTGTGAGAGTGTGTACGAGTGAGTGTGTGCGAGTGTGTGTGTGTGAGTGTCTGTGTGGGAGTGTGTATGAGTGAGTGTGTGCGAGTGTGTGTGAGTGTGTGTGCGAGTGTGTGCGTGTGTGTGCGAGTATGTGCGTGTGTGTGCGAGTGTGTGCGAGTGTGTGGGTGTGAGTGTGTATGATTGAGTTTGTGTGAGTGTGTATGAGTGAGTGTGTGCGAGTGTGCACTAGTGTGTGTGTGCGAGTTTGTGCCAGTGTGTGTGAGTGTGTGCGACTGTGTGTGTGCGAGTGTGTATGAGTGAGCGTGTGCGAGTGTGTGTGTGCAAATTTGTGCGAGTGTGTGTGCGAGTGTGCGTGTGCGAGTCTGTATGAGTGAGTGTATGCGAGTGTGTATGATTGAGTGTGTGCGAGTGTGCATGAGTGTGTGTGTGCGATTGTGTGCCAGTGTGTGCGAGTGTGTGCAACTGTGTGTGTTTGAGTGTGTGAGTGTGTGCCAGTGTTTGTGCGAGTGTGTGTGCGAGTGTGTGTGCGAGCGTGTGCGAGTAAATGTGTGCGAGTGTGTGTGTGAGAGTGTGTACGAGTGAGTGTGTGCGAGTGTGTGTGTGAGTGTCTGTGTGGGAGTGTGTATGAGTGAGTGTGCGCGAGTGTGTGTGTGCGAATGTGTGCGAGTGTGTGCATACGAGTGCATGCGAGTGCATGCGATTGTGTGCGAGTGTGTGTGAGTGTGTATAAGTGAGTGTGTTGAAGTGTGTGCGAGTGTGTGCGAGTGTGCTTGAGTGTGTCTGTACGAGTGTCTGTGAGCGTGTGCGTGTGAGTGTGTGCGAGTGTGTGCGTGCGAGTGTGCGTGAGTGTGCATGAGTGTGCACGAGTGTGCGCGAGTGTGTGTATGAGTGAATGAGAATGAGTGTGTGTGTGCGAGTGTGTGCGAGTGTGCGCATGCGAATGAGTGCGAGTGCATGTGATTGTGTGTGAGTGTGTGCGAGTGTGTGTGTGAGTGTCTGTGTGGGAGTGTGTATGAGTGAGTGTGCGCGAGTGTGTGTGTGCGAGTGTGTGCGAGTGTGTGCATACGAGTGCATGCGAGTGCATGCGATTGTGTGCGAGTGTGTGTGAGTGTGTATGAGTGAGTGTGTTGAAGTGTGTGCGAGTGTGTGCGAGTGTGTCTGTACGAGTGTCTGTGAGCGTGTGCGTGTGAGTGTGTGCGAGTGTGTGCGTGCGAGTGTGCACGAGTGTGCATGAGTGTGCACGAGTGTGCGCGAGTGTGTGTGTATGAGTGAATGAGAATGAGTGTGTGTGTGCGAGTGTGTGCGAGTGTGCGCATGCGAGTGAGTGCGAGTGCATGTGATTGTGTGTGAGTGTGTGCGAGTGTGTGCAAGTGTGTGTGCGAGTGTTTATAAGTGAGTGTGTGTGAGTGTGCGTGAGTAAGTTTGTGTGAGTGTATGCGAGTGTGTGCAAGTGTGAGTGAGTGTGTGTGAGTGTGTATGAGTGAGTGTGTGCGAGTGTGTATGAGTGTGTATGAGTGAGTGTGTGCGAGTGTGTATGAGTGTGTTTGAGTGAGTGTGTGCGAGTGTGAGTGAGTGTGTGTGCGAGTGTGTGTGAGTGAGTGTGTGCGAGTGTTCTCGAGTGTGTCTGTACGAGTGTGTGCATACGATTGCCTGCGAGTGTGTGTGAGTGTGTGCGAGAGTTTTTAAGTGTGTGCGAGTGTGCGCGAGTGTGTGCGAGTGTGTATGAGTGAGTGTGTGTGAGCGTTTGTGATTGTGTGTGAGTGTGCACGAGTGTGTGTACAAGTGTGTGCAAATGTGTGCATGCGAGTGTGTGCGAGTGTGTGCGAGTGCGTATGAGTGAGTGTGTGCGAGTGTTTGCGAGTGTGTGTGAGTGTGTGTGAGTGAGTGTGAGTGAGTGTGTGGGAGTGTGTGGGAGTAAGTGTGTGTGAGTGTGTATGAGTGAGTGTGTTAGAGTGTGCGTGAGTGTGTGCGATTTTGTTTGAGTAAGTGTGGGCAAGTGTGTATGAGTGAGTGTGTGCGACTGTGTATGAGTGAGTGTGTGCAAGTGAGTGTGTGTGAGTGTGCGTGTGCGAGTGTGCGTGTGAGTGTGTGCGAGTGTGTATGAGGGTGTGTGTGGGTGTGTGTGCGAGTGTGCCCGAGTGTGTGCGTGTGAGTGTATGTGTGTGTGAGTATGTGCGTGTGTGCGAGTGTGTGCGAGTGTGTAAGTGAGTGTGTGCGAGTGTGTGTGCGAGTGTGTGCGAGTGTGCACTAGTGTGTGTGTGCGAGTGTGTGCCAGTGTGTGTGAGTGTGTGCGACTGTGTGTGTGCGAGTGTGTATGAGTGAGTGTGTGCGAGTGTGTGTGTGCAAATTTGTGCGAGTGTGTGTGCGAGTGTGCGTGTGCGAGTCTGTATGAATGAGTTTGTGCGAGTGTGTATGAGTGAGTGTGTGCGAGTGTGCGTGAGTGTGTGTGTGCGATTGTGTGCCAGTGTGTGCGAGTGTGTGCAACTGTGTGTGTTCGAGTGTGTGAGTGTGTGCCAGTGTTTGTGCGAGTGTGTGTGCGATTGTGTGTGTGAGCGTGTGCGAGTGAATGTGTGCGAGTGTGTGTGTGAGAGTGTGTACGAGTGAGTGTGTGCGAGTGTGTGTGTGTAACTGTCTGTGTGGGAGTGTGTATGAGTGAGTGTGTGCGAGTGTGTTTGAGTGTGTGTGCGAGTGTGTGTGTGTGTGTGCGAGTATGTGCGTGTGTGTGCGAGTGTGTGCGAGTGTGTGGGTTTGAGTGTGTATGATTGAGTTTGTGTGAGTGTGTATGAGTGAGTGTGTGCGAGTGTGCACTAGTGTGTGTGTGCGAGTGTGTGCCAGTGTGTGTGAGTGTGTGCGACTGTGTGTGCGAGTGTGTATGAGTGAGCGTGTGCGAGTGTGTGTGTGCAAATTTGTGCGAGTGTGTGTGCGAGTGTGCGTGTGCGAGTCTGTATGAGTGAGTGTATGCGTGTGTGTATGATTGAGTGTGTGCGAGTGTGCATGAGTGTGTGTGTGCGATTGTGTGCCAGTGTGTGCGAGTGTGTGCAACTGTGTGTGTTCGAGTGTGTGAGTGTGTGCCAGTGTTTGTGCGAGTGTGTGTACGAGTGTGTGTGCGAGCGTGTGCGAGTAAATGTGTGCGAGTGTGTGTGTGAGAGTGTGTACGAGTGAGTGTGTGCGAGTGTGTGTGTGAGTGTCTGTGTGGGAGTGTGTATGAGTGAGTGTGCGCGAGTGTGTGTGTGCGAGTGTGTGCGAGTGTTTGCATACGAGTGCATTCGAGTGCATGCGATTGTGTGCGAGTGTGTGAGTGTGTATGAGTGAGTGTGTTGAAGTGTGTGCGAGTGTGTGCGAGTGTGTGCGAGTGTGTCTGTACGAGTGTCTGTGAGCGTGTGCGTGTGAGTGTGTGCGAGTGTGTGCATTCGAGTGTGCGCGAGTGTGCATGAGTGTGCACGTGTGTGCGCGAGTGTGTGTGTATGAGTGAATGAGAATGAGTGTGTGTGTGCGAGTGTGTGCGAGTGTGCGCATGCGAGTGAGTGCGAGTGCATGTGATTGTGTGTGAGTGTGTGCGAGTGTGTGCAAGTGTGTGTGCGAGTGTGTATAAGTGAGTGTGTGTGAGTGTGCGTGAGTAAGTGTGTGTGAGTGTATGCGAGTGTGTGCAAGTGTGAGTGAGTGTGTGTGAGTGTGTATGAGTGAGTGTGTGCGAGTGTGTATGAGTGTGTATGAGTGAGTGTGTGCGAGTGTGTATGAGTGTGTTTGAGTGAGTGTGTGCGAGTGTGAGCGAGTGTGTGTGCGAGTGTGTGTGAGAGAGTGTGTGCGAGTGTTCTCGAGTGTGTCTGTTCGAGTGTGTGCATACGATTGCCTGCGAGTGTGTGTGAGTGTGTGCGAGAGTGTTTAAGTGTGTGCGAGTGTGCGCGAGTGTGTGCGAGTGTGTATGAGTGAGTGTGTGTGAGCGTTTGTGTTTGTTTGTGAGTGTGCACGAGTGTGTGTACAAGTGTGTGCAAATGTGTGCATGCGAGTGTGTGCGAGTGTGTGCGAGTGCGTATGAGTGAGTGTGTGCGAGTGTTTGCGAGTGTGTGTGCGAGTGTGTGTGCGAGCGTGTGTGAGTGAATGTGTGCGAGTGTGTGTGTGAGAGTGTGTACGAGTGAGTGTGTGCGAGTGTGTGTGTGTGAGTGTCTGTGTGGGAGTGTGTATGAGTGAGTGTGTGCGAGTGTGTTTGAGTGTGTGTGCGAGTGTGTGCGTGTGTGTGCGAGTGTGTGCGAGTGTGTGGGTGTGAGTGTGTGTGATTGAGTTTGTGTGAGTGTGTATGAGTGAGTGTGTGCGAGTGTGCACTAGTGTGTGTGTGCGAGTGTGTGCCAGTGTGTGTGAGTGTGTGCGACTGTGTGTGTGCGAGTGTGTATGAGTGAGCGTGTGCGAGTGTATGTGTGCAAATTTGTGCGAGTGTGTGTGCGAGTGTGCGTGTGCGAGTCTGTATGAGTGAGTGTGTGCGAGTGTGTATGATTGAGTGTGTGCGAGTGTGCATGAGTGTGTGTGTGCGATTGTGTGCCAGTGTGTGCGAGTGTGTGCAACTGTGTGTGTTCGAGTGTGTGAGTGTGTGCCAGTGTTTGTGCGAGTGTGTGTGCGAGTGTGTGTGCGAGCGTGTGCGAGTAAATGTGTGCGAGTGTGTGTGTGAGATTGTGTACGAGTGAGTGTGTGCGAGTGTGTGTGTGAGTGTCTGTGTGGGAGTGTGTATGAGTGAGTGTGCGCGAGTGTGTGTGTGCGAGTGTGTACGAGTGTGTGCATACGAGTGCATGCGAGTGCATGCGATTGTGTGCGAGTGTGTGTGAGTGTGTATGAGTGAGTGTGTTTGAGTGTGTGCAAGTGTGTGCGAGTGTGCTTCAATGTGTCTGTACGAGTGTCTGTGAGCGTGTGCGTGTGAGTGTGTGCGAGTGTGTGCGTGCGAGTGTGCGCGAGTGTGCATGAGTGTGCACGAGTGTGCGCGAGTGTGTGCGAGTGTGTGTGTATGAGTGAATGAGAATGAGTGTGTGTGTGCGAGTGTGTGCGAGTGTGCACATGCGAGTGAGTGCGAGTGCATGTGATTGTGTGTGAGTGTTTGCGAGTGTGTGCAAGTGTGTGTGCGAGTGTGTATAAGTGAGTGTGTGTGAGTGTGCGTGAGTAAGTGTGTGTGAGTGTATGCGAGTGTGTGCAAGTGTGCGTGAGTGTGTGTGAGTGTGTATGAGTGAGTGTGTGCGAGTGTGTATGAGTGTGTATGAGTGAGTGTGTGCGAGTGTGTATGAGTGTGTTTGAGTGAGTGTGTGCGAGTGTGAGCGAGTGTGTGTGCGAGTGTGTGTGAGTGAGTGTGTGCCAGTGTTCTCGAGTGTGTCTGTACGAGTGTGTGCGTACGATTGCCTGCGAGTGTGTGTGAGTGTGTGCGAGAGTGTTTAAGTGTGTGCGAGTGTGCGCGAGTGTGTGCGAGTGTGTATGAGTGAGTGTGTGTGAGCGTTTGTGATTGTGTGTGAGTGTGCACGAGTGTGTGTACAAGTGTGTGCAAATGTGTGCATGCGAGTGTGTGCGAGTGTGTGCGAGTGCGTATGAGTGAGTGTGTGCGAGTGTTTGCGAGTGTGTGTGAGTGTGTGTGAGTGAGTGTGAGTGAGTGTGTGGGAGTGTGTGGGAGTAAGTGTGTGTGAGTTTGTATGAGTGAGTGTGTTAGAGTGTGCGTGAGTGTGTGCGAGTGTGTTTGAGTAAGTGTGGGCAAGTTTGTATGAGTGAGTGTGTGCGACTGTGTATGAGTGAGTGTGTGCAAGTGAGTGTGTGTGAGTGTGCATGAGTGTGTGCGAGTGTGCGTGTGAGTGTGTATGAGGGTGTGTGCGAGTGTGTGCGAGTGTGTGTGTGCGAGTGTGTGCGAGTGTGTGTGCGTGTGTGTGTGAGTGAGTGTGTGCGAGTGTTCTCGAGTGTGTCTGTACGAATGTGTGTGAACGATTGCGTGCGAGTGTGTGTGAGTGTGTGCGAGTGTGTGCGTGCGAGTGTGCGTGAGTGTGCATGAGTGTGCGAATGTGTATGAGTGTGTATGAGTGAGTGTGTGCGAGTGTGTGTGAGTGTGTGCGAGAGTGTGTGCGCATGTGAGCGAGTGTGTGCAAGTGTGTATGAGTGAGAGTGTGCGAGTGTGTGCAAGTGTGCACGAGGGTGTGTGAGTGAGTGAGTGTGTGTGTGTGAATGTGTGCGAGTGTGTGCGAGTGTGTATGAGTGAGTGTGTGCGAGTGTGTGCGTGTGAGTGAGTGAATGTGTGTGAGTGTGTATGAGTGTTTGTGAGTGTGTGTGAGTGTGTGCGAGTGTGTGGGTGGAGTGTGTATGAGTGAGTGTGTGCGAGTGTGTGTGCGAGTGTGTGTGTGCGAGTGTGTATGAGTGAGTGTGTGTGAATGTGCGTGAGTGAGTTTGTGCGAGTGTATGTGAATGTGTGGAAGTGTGTGCGAGTGAGTGAGTGTGTGTGAGTGTGTGCGAGTGTGTTTAAGTGTGTGCGAGTGCGCGAGTGTGTATGAGTGAGTGTGTGTGAGCGTTTGTGATTGTGTGTGAGTGTGCATGAGTGTGTACAAGTGTGTGCAAATGTGTGCATGCGAGTGTGTGCGAGTGTGTGCGAGTGCGTATGAGTGAGTGTGTGCGAGTGTTTGTGAGTGTGTGCGCGTGTGTATGAGTAAGTGTGTGCGAGTGTGTATGAGTGAGTGTGTGCGACTGTGTATGAGTGAGTGTGTGCAAGTGAGAGTGTGTGAGTGTGCGTGAGTGTGTGCGAGTGTGCATGTGAGTGTGTGCGAGTGTGTATGAGGGTGTGTGCGGGTGTGTGTGCGAGTGTGTGCAAGTGAGAGTGTGTGAGTGTGCGTGAGTGTGTGCGAGTGTGCATGTGAGTGTGTGCGAGTGTGTATGAGGGTGTGTGCGGGTGTGTGTGCGAGTGTGTGCGATTGTGTGTGTGCGAGTGTGTATGAGTGAGTGCGAGTGTGCTCGAGTGTGTGTACAAGTGTGTGCAAATGTGTGCATGTGAGTGTGTGAGAGTGCGTATGAGTGAGTGTGTGCGAGTGTTTGCGAGTGTGTGTGAGTGTGTGTGAGTGAGTGTGTGGGAGTGTGTGGGAGTAAGTGTGTGTGAGTGTGTATGAGTGAGTGTGTTAGAGTGTGCGTGAGTGTGTGCGAGTGTGTATGAGTAAGTGTGTGCGAGTGTGTATGAGTGAGTGTGTGCGACTGTGTATGAGTGAGTGTGTGCAAGTGAGTGTGTGTGAGTGTGCATGAGTGTGTGCGAGTGAGTGTGTGTGAGTGTGCGTGAGTGTGTGCGAGTGTGTGTGTGTGAGGTTGTGCGAGTGTGTGCAAGTGAGAGTGTGCGAGTGTGTGTGAGTGTGTGCTAGTGTGTGTGCGAGTGTGTGCGAGTGTATGTGAGTGTGTGTGAGTGAGTGTGTGCGAGTGTGTATGAGCCAGCGTGAGCGAGTGTGTGCTAGTGTGTGTGTGCGAGTGTGTATGAGTGAGTGAGTGCGAGTGTGCTCGAGTGTGTGTACAAGTGTGTGCAAATGTGTGCATGCGAGTGTGTGCGAGTGCATATGAGTGAGTGTGTGCGAGTGTTTGCGAGTGTGTGTGAGTGTGTGTGAGTGAGTGTGAGTGAGTGTGTGGGAGTGTGTGTGAGTAACTGTGTGTGAGTGTGTAAGAGTGAGTGTGTCAGAGTGTGCGTGAGTGTGTGCGAGTGTGTATGAGTGAGTGTGTGCGACTGTGTATGGGTGAGTGTGTGCAAGTGAGTGTGAGTGTGCGTGAGTGTGTGCGAGTGAGCGTGTGTGAGTGTACGTAAGTGTGTGCGAGTGTGTGTGTGTGAGGTTGTGCGAGTGTGTGCGAGTGTGTGCGAGTGAGTGTGTGCGAGTGTGTGTGAGTGTGTGCAAGTGTGCATGACTGTGTATGAGTGAGCATGTGCAAGTGTGTGTTTGTGAGTGAGTGCGAGTGTGTATGAGTCAGCGTGTGCGAGTGTTTGCTAGTGTGTGTGTGCGAGTATTTGCGAGTGTGTGCTAGTGTGTGTGCGAGTGTGTGCGAGTGTATGTGAGTGTGTGCGATGAGTGTGTGCGAGTGTGCACGAGTGTGTATGAGTGAGTGTGTGCGAGTGTGTGCGAGTGTGAGTGCGAGTGTGTACGAGTATTTGCGAGTGTGTATGAGTGAGTGTGTGCGAGAGTGTGCGAGTGTGTGTGATTGTGTGCGAGTGTGTGCGAGTGAGTGTGTGCGAGTGTGTATGAGTGTGTATGAGTGAGTGTGTGCGAGTGTGTGTGCGAGAGTGTGCGAGTGTGTATGAGTGAGTGTGTGCGAGTGTGTATGAGTGAGTGTGTGTGAGTGTGTGTGTGTGCCAGTGTGGGCAAGTGTGTGCGAGTGTGTATGAGTGTGTGTGTGAGTGTGCACGAGTGTGTGTGTGTGAGTTTGTGCGCATGTGTGTGCGAGTGACTGTGTGCGAGTGTGTATGAGTGAGTGTGTTCGAGTGTGTGAGAGTGTGTGCGAGTGTGTGTGCGAGTGTGTGTGTGCGAGTGTGTATGAGCGAGAGTGTGCGAGTGTGCGTGAGAGTGAGTGTGCGAGTTTGTGTGTGTGTGTGCGAGTGTGTGCGAGTGTGTGTGCGATTGTGTGCGAGTGTGTGTGTATGTGTGTGCGAGTGTGTGCGAGTGTGTGTGTGAGTGTGTGTACGAGTGTTTGTGTGCGAGTGTGTATGAGTGAGTGTGGGTGAGTGTGTGAGGTTGTGCGAGTGTGTGCGAGTGACTGTGTGCGAGAGTGTATGAGTGAGTGTGTTCGAGTGTGTGAGAGTGTGTGCGAGTGTGTGTGAGAGTGTGTGTGTGAGAGTGTGTATGAGCGAGTGTGTGCGAGTGTGCGTGAGAGTGAGTGTGCGAGTTTGTGTGTGTGTGTGCGAGTGTGTGCGAGTGTGTGTGCGATTGTGTGCGAGTGTGTGTGTGTGCGAGTGTGTGCGAGTGTGTGTGTGAGTGTGTGTACGAGTGTTTGTGTTCGAGTGTGTATGAGTGAGTGTGTGTGAGTGTGTGCGAGTGTTTGTGAGTGTGTATGAGTGAGTGTGTGCGAGTGTGTATGAGTGAGTGTGTGCGAGAGTGTGTGAGTGAGTGCGAGTGTGTGCGAGTGTGTGTGCGAGTGTGTGTGCGAGTGTGTGTGTGCGAGTGTGTATGAGTGAGTGTGTGCGAGTGTGTATGAGTGAGTGTGTGCGAGTGTGCGCGAGAGTGAGTGTGCGAGTTTGTGCGTGTGTGTCCGAGTGTGTGTGAGAGTGTGTGCGAGTATGTGCCAGTGTGTGTGCGAGTGTGTGTACGAGTGTGTGTGTGCAAGTGTGTATGAGTGAGTGTGTGCGAGTGTGTGTGAGTGTGTGTGCGAGTGTGTGTGCGAGTGTGTGTGTGCGAGTGTGTATGAGTGAGTGTGTGCGAGTGTGTATGAGTGAGTGTGTGCGAGTGTGTGCGAGTGTTTGTGTGCGAGTGTGTGCCAGTGTGTGCGAGTGTGTGTGACTGTGTGTGTGCGAGTGTGTAGGAGTGTGTGTGTGCGAGTGTGCACGAGTGTGTTTGTGTGAGTTTGTGCGATTGTGTGTGTGCGAGTGTGTATGAGTGAGTGTGTGCGAGTGTGTCTGAGTGAGTGTGTGCGAGTGTGCATGAGTGTGTGTGCGAGTGTGTGCCAGTGTGTGCGACTGTGTGTGTGCGACTGTGTGCCAGTGTTTGAGTGTGTGCCAGTGTTTGTGCGAGTGTGTGTGCGAGTGTGTGCCAGTGTTTGAGTGTGTGCCAGTGTTTGTGCGAGTGTGTGTGAGTGTGTGTGAGTGTGTGCGAGTGTGTGTGTGTGAGTGTGTATGAGTGAGTGTGTGCGAGTGTGTGTGTGCGAGTGTGTGCGTGCGAGTACGTGCAAGTGTGTGAGTGTGTGCGAGTGTGTATGAGTGAGTGTGTGCGAGTGTGTGCGAGTGTGTGCAAGTGTGCATGAGTTAGTGTGTGCGAGTGTGTGTGTGCGGGTGTGTGTGAGAGTTTGTGTGAGTGTGTGTGTGCGAGTGTGTATGAGTGAGTGTGTGCGAGTGTGCTCAAGTGTGTGTGCGAGTGTGTGCATGCCAGTGCATGCGAGTGTGTACGAGTGTGTGCGAGTGTGTGCGTGCGAGTGTGCATGAGTGTGCATGAGTGTGAAAGAGTGTGTGCGAGAGTGTGTGCGAGTGTGTATGAGTGAGTGTGTGCGAGAGTGTACGAGGGTGTGTGAGTGAGTGTGTGTGTGTGTGAATGTGTGCGAATGTTTACGAGTGTGTGCGTGCGTGTGCGAGTGTGTATGAGTGAGTGTGTGCGAGTGTGTGCGTGTGACTGAGTGTGTGTGAGTGTGTGCGAGTGTGTGCGTGTGACTGAGTGTGTGTGAGTGTGTACGAGTGTTTGCGAGTGTGTGTGAGTGTGTATGAGTGAGTGTGTGCGAGTGTTTGTGTGTGCGAGTGTGTGTGAGTGTGTGCGAGTGTGCGCGAGTGTGTGTGTGCGAGTGTGTATGAGTGAGTGTGTGCGAGTGTTTGCGAGTGTGTGCGAGTTAGTGCGAGTGAGTATGTGCGAGTGAGTGCGAGTGAGTATGTGCGAGTGATTGTGTGCCATTGTGTTTGAGTAAGTGTGTGCAGGTGTGTATGAGTGAGTGTGTGCGAGTGTGTGTGAGTGTGTGCGAGTGAGTGTGAGTGAGTGCGAGTGTGTGCGAGTGTGTGCAAGTGAGTGAGTGAGTGAAAGTGTGTGCGAGTGTGTTTGAGTGTGTATGAGTGAGAGTGTGCGAGTGTGCCCGAGTGTGTGCGTGTGAGTGTATGTGTGTGTGAGTATGTGCGTGTGTGCGAGTGTGTGCGAGTGTGTGTGAGTGAGTGTGTGCGAGTGTGTGTGCGAGTGTGTGCGAGTGTGCACTAGTGTGTGTGTGCGAGTGTGTGCCAGTGTGTGTGAGTGTGTGCGACTGTGTGTGTGCGAGTGTGTATGAGTGAGTGTGTGCGAGTGTGTGTGTGCAAATTTGTGCGAGTGTGTGTGCGAGTGTGCGAGTCTGTATGAATGAGTGTGTGCGAGTGTGTATGAGTGAGTGTGTGCGAGTGTGCGTGAGTGTGTGTGTGCGATTGTGTGCCAGTGTGTGCGAGTGTGTGCAACTGTGTGTGTTCGAGTGTGTGAGTGTGTGCCAGTGTTTGTGCGAGTGTGTGTGCGAGTGTGTGTGTGAGCGTGTGCGAGTGAATGTGTGCGAGTGTGTGTGTGAGAGTGTGT
Organism: Phyllobates terribilis; assembly: GCF_046119375.1. Lineage (NCBI taxonomy): Eukaryota > Metazoa > Chordata > Amphibia > Anura > Dendrobatidae > Phyllobates > Phyllobates terribilis. The sequence goes on from NW_027362901.1 coordinate 1,987,221, forward strand.
ACGAGTGAGTGTGTGCGAGTGTGTGTGTGTGAGTGTCTGTGTGGGAGTGTGTATGAGTGAGTGTGTGCGAGTGTGTGTGAGTGTGTGTGCGAGTGTGTGCGTGTGTGTGCGAGTATGTGCGTGTGTGTGCGAGTGTGTGCGAGTGTGTGGGTGTGAGTGTGTATGATTGAGTTTGTGTGAGTGTGTATGAGTGAGTGTGTGCGAGTGTGCACTAGTGTGTGTGTGCGAGTTTGTGCCAGTGTGTGTGAGTGTGTGCGACTGTGTGTGTGCGAGTGTGTATGAGTGAGCGTGTGCGAGTGTGTGTGTGAAAATTTGTGCGAGTGTGTGTGCGAGTGTGCGTGTGCGAGTCTGTATGAGTGAGTGTATGCGAGTGTGTATGATTGAGTGTGTGCGAGTGTGCATGAGTGTGTGTGTGCGATTGTGTGCCAGTGTGTGCGAGTGTGTGCAACTGTGTGTGTTTGAGTGTGTGAGTGTGTGCCAGTGTTTGTGCGAGTGTGTGTGCGAGTGTGTGTGCGAGCGTGTGCGAGTAAATGTGTGCGAGTGTGTGTGTGAGAGTGTGTACGAGTGAGTGTGTGCGAGTGTGTGTGTGAGTGTCTGTGTGGGAGTGTGTATGAGTGAGTGTGCGCGAGTGTGTGTGTGCGAGTGTGTGCGAGTGTGTGCATACGAGTGCATGCGAGTGCATGCGATTGTGTGCGAGTGTGTGTGAGTGTGTATAAGTGAGTGTGTTGAAGTGTGTGCGAGTGTGTGCGAGTGTGCTTGAGTGTGTCTGTACGAGTGTCTGTGAGCGTGTGCGTGTGAGTGTGTGCGAGTGTGTGCGTGCGAGTGTGCGTGAGTGTGCATGAGTGTGCACGAGTGTGCGCGAGTGTGTGTATGAGTGAATGAGAATGAGTGTGTGTGTGCGAGTGTGTGCGAGTGTGCGCATGCGAATGAGTGCGAGTGCATGTGATTGTGTGTGAGTGTGTGCGAGTGTGTGTGTGAGTGTCTGTGTGGGAGTGTGTATGAGTGAGTGTGCGCGAGTGTGTGTGTGCGAGTGTGTGCGAGTGTGTGCATACGAGTGCATGCGAGTGCATGCGATTGTGTGCGAGTGTGTGTGAGTGTGTCTGTACGAGTGTCTGTGAGCGTGTGAGTGTGTGCGAGTGTGTGCGTGCGAGTGTGCGCGAGTGTGCATGAGTGTGCACGAGTGTGCGCGAGTGTGTGCGAGTGTGTGTGTATGAGTGAATGAGAATGAGTGTGTGTGTGCGAGTGTGTGCGAGTGTGCACATGCGAGTGAGTGCGAGTGCATGTGATTGTGTGTGAGTGTGTGCGAGTGTGTGCAAGTGTGTGTGCGAGTGTGTATAAGTGAGTGTGTGTGAGTGTGCGTGAGTAAGTGTGTGTGAGTGTATGCGAGTGTGTGCAAGTGTGAGTGAGTGTGTGTGAGTGTGTATGAGTGAGTGTGTGCGAGTGTGTATGAGTGTGTATGAGTGAGTGTGTGCGAGTGTGTATGAGTGTGTTTGAGTGAGTGTGTGCGAGTGTGAGCGAGTGTGTGTGCGAGTGTGTGTGAGTGAGTGTGTGCGAGTGTTCTCGAGTGTGTCTGTACGAGTGTGTGCATACGATTGCCTGCGAGTGTGTGTGAGTGTGTGCGAGAGTGTTTAAGTGTGTGCGAGTGTGCGCGAGTGTGTGCGAGTGTGTATGAGTGAGTGTGTGTGAGCGTTTGTGATTGTGTGTGAGTGTGCACGAGTGTGTGTACAAGTGTATGCAAATGTGTGCATGCGAGTGTGTGCGAGTGTGTGCGAGTGCGTATGAGTGAGTGTGTGCGAGTGTTTGCGAGTGTGTGTGAGTGTGTGTGAGAGAGTGTGAGTGAGTGTGTGGGAGTGTGTGGGAGTAAGTGTGTGTGAGTGTGTATGAGTGAGTGTGTTAGAGTGTGCGTGAGTGTGTGTGAGTGTGTTTGAGTAAGTGTGGGCAAGTGTGTATGAGTGAGTGTGTGCGACTGTGTATGAGTGAGTGTGTGCAAGCGAGTGTGTGTGAGTGTGCGTGAGTGTGTGCGAGTGTGCATGTGAGTGTGTGCGAGTGTGTATGAGGGTGTGTGTGGGTGTGTGTGCGAGTGTGTGCGAGTGTGTGTGTGAGAGTTTGTGCGAGTGTGTGTGCGAGTGTGTGTGAGTGAGTGTGTGCGAGTGTTCTTGAGTGTGTCTGTACGAATGTGTGAGTACGATTGCGTGCGAGTGTGTGTGAGTGTGTGCGAGTGTGTTCGTGCGAGTGTGCGTGAGTGTGCATGAGTGTGCGAATGTGTATGAGTGTGTATGAGTGAGTGTGTGCGAGTGTGTGTGAGTGTGTGCGAGAGTGTATGAGTGAGAGTGTGCGAGTGTGTGCAAGTGTGCACGAGGGTGTGTGAGTGAGTGAGTGTGTGTGTGTGAATGTGTGCGAGTGTGTGCGAGTGTGTATGAGTGAGTGTGTGCGAGTGTGTGTGTGTGAGTGAGTGAATGTGTGTGAGTGTGTATGAGTGTTTGTGAGTGTGCATGAGTGTGTGCGATTGTGTATGAGTAAGTGTGGGCGAGTGTGTATGAGTGAGTGTGTGCGACTGTGTATGAGTGAGTGTGTGCAAGTGAGTGTGTGTGAGTGTGCATGAGTGTGTGCGAGTGTGCGTGTGAGTGTGTGCGAGTGTGTATGAGGGTGTGTGTGGGTGTGTGTGCTAGTGTGTGTGAGTGTGTGTGTGCGAGTGTGTATGAGTGAGTGAGTGCGAGTGTGCTCGAGTGTGTGTACAAGTGTGTGCAAATGTGTGCATGCGAGTGTGTGCGAGTGTGTGCGAGTGCGTATGAGTGAGTGTGTGCAAATGTTTGCGAGTGTGTGTGAGTGTGTGTGAGTGAGTGTGAGTGAGTGTGTGGGAGTGTGTGGGAGTAAGTGTGTGTGAGTGTGTATGAGTGAGTGTGTTAGAGTGTGCGTGAGTGTGTGCGAGTGTGTATGAGTAAGTGTGTGCGAGTGTGTATGAGTGAGTGTGTGCGACTGTGTATGAGTGAGTGTGTGCAAGTGAGTGTGTGTGAGTGTGTGTGAGTGTGTGCGAGTGAGTGTGTGTGAGTGTGCATGAGTGTGTGCGAGTGTGTGTGTGTGAGGTTGTGCGAGTGTGTGCAAGTGAGAGTGTGCGAGTGTGTGTGAGTGAGTGTGTGCGAGTGTGTATGAGCCAGCGTGTGCGAGTGTGTGCTAGTGTGTGTGTGCGAGTGTGTATGAGTGAGTGAGTGCGAGTGTGCTCGAGTGTGTGTACAAGTGTGTGCAAATGTGTGCATGCGAGTGTGTGCGAATGTGTGCGAGTGCGTATGAGTGAGTATGTGCGAGTGTTTGCGAGTGTGTGTGAGTGTGTGTGAGTGAGTGTGAGTGAGTGTGTGTTAGTAAGTGTGTGCGAGTGTGTATGAGTGAGTGTGTGCGAGTGTGTATGAGTGAGTGTGTGTGAGTGTCTGAGTGTGTGTGAGTGTGTGCGAGTGTGTGCGAGTGTGTGTGAGTGTGTGCAAATGTGCATGACTGTGTATGAGTGTGCATGTGCGATTGTGTGTTTGTGAGTGAGTGCGAGTGTGTATGAGTCAGCGTGTGCGAGTGTTTGCTAGTGTGTGTGTGCGAGTGTTTGCAAGTGTGTGCTAGTGTGTGCGAGTGTATGTGAGTGTGTGCGATGAGTGTGTGCGAGTGTGTACGAGTGTGTATGAGTGAGTGTGTGCGAGTGTGAGTGCGAGTGTGTACGAGTATTTGCGAGTGTGTATGAGTGAGTGTGTGCGAGAGTGTGCGAGTGTGTGTGATTGTGTGCGAGTGTGTGCGAGTGAGTGTGTGCGAGTGTGTATGAGTGTGTATGAGTGAGTGTGTGCGAGTGTTTGTGAGTGTTTGCGAGTGTGTGTGCGAGTGTGTGTGCGAGAGTGTGCGAGTGTGTATGAGTGAGTGTGTGCGAGTGTGTATGAGTGAGTGTGTGTGAGTGTGTGTGTGTGCCAGTGTGGGCGAGTGTGTGCGAGTGTGTATGAGTGTGTGTGTGAGTGTGCACGAGTGTGTGTGTGCGAGTTTGTGCGCATGTGTGTGCGAGTGACTGTGTGCGAGTGTGTATGAGTGAGTGTGTTCGAGTGTGTGAGAGTGTGTGCGAGTGTGTGTGCGAGTGTGTGTGTGCGAGTGTGTATGAGCGAGTGTGTGCGAGTGTGCGTGAGAGTGAGTGTGCGAGTTTGTGTGTGTGTGTGCGAGTGTGTGCGAGTGTGTGTGCGATTGTGTGCGAGTGTGTGTGTATGTGTGTGCGAGTGTGTGCGAGTGTGTGTGTGAGTGTGTGTACGAGTGTTTGTGTGCGAGTGTGTATGAGTGAGTGTGGGTGAGTGTGTGTGTGAGGTTGTGCGATTGTGTGCGAGTGACTTTGTGAGTGAGTGTGTTCGAGTGTGTGAGAGTGTGTGCGAGTGTGTGTGAGAGTGTGTGTGTGAGAGTGTGTATGAGCGAGTGTGTGCGAGTGTGCGTGAGAGTGAGTGTGCGAGTTTGTGTGTGTGTGTGCGAGTGTGTGCGAGTGTGTGTGAGAGTGTGTGCGAGTATGTGTGAGTGTGTGTGCGAGTGTGTGTACGAGTGTGTGTGTGCAAGTGTGTATGAGTGAGTGTGTGCGAGTGTGTGTGAGTGTGTGTGCGAGTGTGTGTGCGAGTGTGTGTGTGTGAGTGTGTATGAGTGAGTGTGTGCGAGTGTGTATGAGTGAGTGTGTGTGAGTGTGTATGAGTGAGTGTGTGCGACTGTGTATGGGTGAGTGTGTGCAAGTGAGTGTGAGTGTGCGTGAGTGTGTGCGAGTGAGTGTGTGTGAGTGTGCGTAAGTGTGTGCGAGTGTGTGTGTGTGAGGTTGTGCGAGTGTGTGCGAGTGTGTGCGAGTGAGTGTGTGCGAGTGTGTGTGAGTGTGTGCAAATGTGCATGACTGTGTATGAGTGTGCATGTGCGATTGTGTGTTTATGAGTGAGTGCGAGTGTGTATGAGTCAGCGTGTGCGAGTGTTTGCTAGTGTGTGTGTGCGAGTGTTTGCAAGTGTGTGCTAGTGTGTGCGAGTGTATGTGAGTGTGTGCGATGAGTGTGTGCGAGTGTGTACGAGTGTGTATGAGTGAGTGTGTGCGAGTGTGAGTGCGAGTGTGTACGAGTATTTGCGAGTGTGTATGAGTGAGTGTGTGCGAGAGTGTGCGAGTGTGTGTGATTGTGTGCGAGTGTGTGCGAGTGAGTGTGTGCGAGTGTGTATGAGTGTGTATGAGTGAGTGTGTGCGAGTGTTTGTGAGTGTTTGCGAGTGTGTGTGCGAGTGTGTGTGCGAGAGTGTGCGAGTGTGTATGAGTGAGTGTGTGCGAGTGTGTATGAGTGAGTGTGTGTGAGTGTGTGTGTGTGCCAGTGTGGGCGAGTGTGTGCGAGTGTGTATGAGTGTGTGTGTGAGTGTGCACGAGTGTGTGTGTGCGAGTTTGTGCGCATGTGTGTGCGAGTGACTGTGTGCGAGTGTGTATGAGTGAGTGTGTTCGAGTGTGTGAGAGTGTGTGCGAGTGTGTGTGCGAGTGTGTGTGTGCGAGTGTGTATGAGCGAGTGTGTGCGAGTGTGCGTGAGAGTGAGTGTGCGAGTTTGTGTGTGTGTGTGCGAGTGTGTGCGAGTGTGTGTGCGATTGTGTGCGAGTGTGTGTGTATGTGTGTGCGAGTGTGTGCGAGTGTGTGTGTGAGTGTGTGTACGAGTGTTTGTGTGCGAGTGTGTATGAGTGAGTGTGGGTGAGTGTGTGTGTGAGGTTGTGCGATTGTGTGCGAGTGACTTTGTGAGTGAGTGTGTTCGAGTGTGTGAGAGTGTGTGCGAGTGTGTGTGAGAGTGTGTGTGTGAGAGTGTGTATGAGCGAGTGTGTGCGAGTGTGCGTGAGAGTGAGTGTGCGAGTTTGTGTGTGTGTGTGCGAGTGTGTGCGAGTGTGTGTGAGAGTGTGTGCGAGTATGTGTGAGTGTGTGTGCGAGTGTGTGTACGAGTGTGTGTGTGCAAGTGTGTATGAGTGAGTGTGTGCGAGTGTGTGTGAGTGTGTGTGCGAGTGTGTGTGCGAGTGTGTGTGTGTGAGTGTGTATGAGTGAGTGTGTGCGAGTGTGTATGAGTGAGTGTGTGTGAGTGTGTATGAGTGAGTGTGTGCGACTGTGTATGGGTGAGTGTGTGCAAGTGAGTGTGAGTGTGCGTGAGTGTGTGCGAGTGAGTGTGTGTGAGTGTGCGTAAGTGTGTGCGAGTGTGTGTGTGTGAGGTTGTGCGAGTGTGTGCGAGTGTGTGCGAGTGAGTGTGTGCGAGTGTGTGTGAGTGTGTGCAAATGTGCATGACTGTGTATGAGTGTGCATGTGCGATTGTGTGTTTATGAGTGAGTGCGAGTGTGTATGAGTCAGCGTGTGCGAGTGTTTGCTAGTGTGTGTGTGCGAGTGTTTGCGAGTGTGTGCTAGTGTGTGCGAGTGTATGTGAGTGTGTGCGATGAGTGTGTGCGAGTGTGCACGAGTGTGTATGAGTGAGTGTGTGCGAGTGTGAGTGCGAGTGTGTACGAGTATTTTTGAGTGTGTGCGAGAGTGTGCGAGTGTGTGTGATTGTGTGCGAGTGTGTGCGAGTGAGTGTGTGCGAGTGTGTATGAGTTTGTATGAGTGAGTGTGTGCGAGTGTTTGTGAGTGTGTGCCAGTGTGTGTGTGAGTGTGTGTGCGAGAGTGTGCGAGTGTGTATGAGTGAGTGTGTGCGAGTGTGTATGAGTGAGTGTGTGTGAGTGTGTGTGTGTGCCAGTGTGGGCGAGTGTGTGCGAGTGTGTATGACTGTGTGTGTGAGTGTGCACGAGTGTGTGTGTGCGAGTTTGTGCGCATGTGTGTGCGAGTGACTGTGTGCGAGTGTGTATGAGTGAGTGTGTTCAGTGTGTGAGAGTGTGTGTGCGAGTGTGTGTGTGCGAATGTGTATGAGCGAGTGTGTGCGAGTGTGCGTGAGAGTGAGTGTGCGAGTTTGTGTGTTTGCGAGTGTGTGCGAGTGTGTGTGCGATTGTGTGCGTGTGCGAGTCTGTATGAGTGAGTGTGTGCGAGTCTGTATGAGTGAGTGTGTGCGAGTGTTTGTGTGCGAGTGTGTGCCAGTGTGTGCGAGTGTGTGTGACTGTGTGTGTGCGAGTGTGTATGAGTGTGTGTGTGCGAGTGTGCACGAGTGTGTTTGTGTGAGTTTGTGCGATTGTGTGTGTGCGAGTGTGTATGAGTGAGTGTGTGCGAGTGTGTCTGAGTGAGTGTGTGTGAGTGTGCATGAGTGTGTGTGCGAGTGTGTGCCAGTGTGTGCGACTGTGTGTGTGCGAGTGTGTGCCAGTGTTTGAGTGTGTGCCAGTGTTTGTGCGAGTGTGTGTGCGAGTGTGTGCCAGTGTTTGAGTGTGTGCCAGTGTTTGTGCGAGTCTGTGTGCGAGTGTGTGTGAGTGTGTGCGAGTGTGTGTGCGAGTGTGTATGAGTGAGTGTGTGCGAGTGTGTGTGTGTGCGAGTGTGTGCGTGCGAGTACGTGCAAGTGTGTGAGTGTGTGCGAGTGTGCATGAGTGAGTGTGTGCGAGTGTGTGCGAGTGTGCATAAGTTAGTGTGTGCGAGTGTGTGTGTGCGGGTGTGTGTGAGAGTGTGTGTGAGTGTGTGTGTGCGAGTGTGTATGAGTGAGTGTGTGCGAGTGTGCTCAAGTGTGTGTGAGAGTGTGTGCATGCGAGTGCATGCGAGTGTGTACGAGTGTGTGCGAGTGTGTGCGTGCGAGTGTGCACGAGTGTGCATGAGTGTGAAAGAGTGTGTGCGAGAGTGGGTACGAGGGTGTGTGAGTGAGTGTGTGTGTGTGTGAATGTGTGCGAATGTTTGCGAGTGTGTGAGTGCGTGTGCGAGTGTGTATGAGTGTGTGTGTGCGAGTGTGTGCGTGTGACTGAGTGTGTGTGAGTGTGTGCGAGTGTGTGCGTGTGACTGAGTGTGTGTGAGTGTGTACGAGTGTTTGCGAGTGTGTGTGAGTGTGTATGAGTGAGTGTGTGCGAGTGTTTGTGTGTGCGAGTGTGTGTGAGTGTGTGCGAGAGTGCGCGAGTGTGTGTGTGCGAGTGTGTATGAGTGAGTGTGTGCGAGTGTTTGCGAGTGTGTGCGAGTGAGTGCGAGTGAGTATGTGCGAGTGAGTGCGAGTGAGTATGTGCGAGTGATTGTGTGCCATTGTGTTTGAGTAAGTGTGTGCAGGTGTGTATGAGTGAGTGTGTGCGAGTGTGTGCGAGTGTGTGCGAGTGTGCATGAGTGAATGTGTGAGAGTGGGTGTGAGTGTGTGCGAGTGAGTGTGAGTGAGTGCGAGTGTGTGCGAGTGTGTGCAAGTGAGTGAGTGAGTGAGAGTGTGTGCGAGTGTGTTTGAGTGTGTATGAGTGAGAGTGTGTGAGTGTGCCCGAGTGTGTGCGTGTGAGTGTATGTGTGTGTGAGTATGTGCGTGTGTGCGAGTGTGTGCGAGTGTGTGTGAGTGAGTGTGTGCGAGTGTGTGTGCGAGTGTGTGCGAGTGTGTATGAGTTAGTGTGTGCGAGTGTGTGTGCGTGTGTGTGTGAGAGTGTGTGCGAGTTTGTGTGTGTGAGTGTGTATGAGTGAGTGTGTGCGAGTGTGTTTGAGTGTGTGTGCGAGTGTGTGCATGTGTGTGCGAGTGTGTGCGAGTGTGTGGGTGTGAGTGTGTATGATTGAGTTTGTGTGAGTGTGTATGAGTGAGTGTGTGCGAGTGTGCACTAGTGTGTGTGTGCAAGTGTGTGCCAGTGTGTGTGAGTGTGTGCGACTGTGTGTGCGAGTGTGTATGAGTGAGTGTGTGCGAGTGTGTGTGTGCAAATTTGTGCGAGTGTGTGTGCGAGTGTGCGTGTGCGAGTCTGTATGAATGAGTGTGTGCGAGTGTGTATGAGTGAGTGTGTGTGAGTGTGCGTGAGTGTGTGTGTGCGATTGTGTGCCAGTGTGTGCGAGTGTGTGCACCTGTGTGTGTTCGAGTGTGTGAGTGTGTGCCAGTGTTTGTGCGAGTGTGTGTGCGAGTGTGTGTGCGAGCGTGTGAGAGTGAATGTGTGCGAGTGTGTGTGTGAGAGTGTGTACGAGTGAGTGTGTGCGAGTGTGTGTGTGTGTGTGTCTGTGTGGGAGTGTGTATGAGTGAGTGTGTGCGAGTGTGCACTAGTGTGTGTGTGCGAGTGTGTGCCAGTGTGTGTGAGTGTGTGCGACTGTGTGTGTGCGAGTGTGTATGAGTGAGCGTGTGCGAGTGTATGTGTGCAAATTTGTGCGTGTGTGTGTGCGAGTGTGCGTGTGCGAGTCTGTATGAGTGAGTGTGTGCGAGTGTGTATGATTGAGTGTGTGCGAGTGTGCATGAGTGTGTGTGTGCGATTGTGTGCCAGTGTGTGCGAGTGTGTGCAACTGTGTGTGTTCGAGTGTGTGAGTGTGTGCCAGTGTTTGTGCGAGTGTGTGTGCGAGTGTGTGTGCGAGCGTGTGCAAGTAAATGTGTCCGAGTGTGTGTGTGAGAGTGTGTACGAGTGAGTGTGTGCGAGTGTGTGTGTGAGTGTCTGTGTGGGAGTGTGTATGAGTGAGTGTGCGTGAGTGTGTGTGTGCGAGTGTGTGCGAGTGTGTGCATATGAGTGCATGCGAGTGCATGCGATTGTGTGCGAGTGTGTGTGAGTGTGTATGAGTGAATGTGTTTGAGTGTGTGCGAGTGTGTGCGAGTGTGCTTGAATGTGTCTGTACGAGTGTCTGTGAGCGTGTGCGTGTGAGTGTGTGCGAGTGTGTGCGTGCGAGTGTGCGCGAGTGTGCATGAGTGTGCACGAGTGTGCGTGAGTGTGTGCGAGTGTGTGTGTATGAGTGAATGAGAATGAGTGTGTGTGTGTGAGTGTGTGCGAGTGTGCGCATGCGAGTGAGTGCGAGTGCATGTGATTGTGTGTGAGTGTTTGCGAGTGTGTGCAAGTGTGTGTGCGAGTGTGTATAAGTGAGTGTGTGTGAGTGTGCGTGAGTAAGTGTGTGTGAGTGTATGCGAGTGTGTGCAAGTGTGAGTGAGTGTGTGTGAGTGTGTATGAGTGAGTGTGTGCGAGTGTGTATGAGTGTGTATGAGTGAGTGTGTGCGAGTGTGTATGAGTGTGTTTGAGTGAGTGTGTGCGAGTGTGAGCGAGTGTGTGTGCGAGTGTGTGTGAGTGAGTGTGTGCCAGTGTTCTCGAGTGTGCCTGTACGAGTGTGTGCGTACGATTGCCTGCGAATGTGTGTGAGTGTGTGCTTGAGAGTTTAAGTGTGTGCGAGTGTGCGTGAGTGTGTGCGAGTGTGTATGAGTGAGTGTGTGTGAGTGTCTGAGTGTGTGTGAGTGTGTGCGAGTGTGTGCGAGTGTGTGTGAGTGTGTGCAAATGTGCATGACTGTGTATGAGTGTGCATGTGCGATTGTGTGTTTGTGAGTGAGTGCGAGTGTGTATGAGTCAGCGTGTGCGAGTGTTTGCTAGTGTGTGTGTGCGAGTGTTTGCAAGTGTGTGCTAGTGTGTGCGAGTGTATGTGAGTGTGTGCGATGAGTGTGTGCGAGTGTGCACGAGTGTGTATGAGTGAGTGTGTGCGAGTGTGAGTGCGAGTGTGTACGAGTATTTGCGAGTGTGTATGAGTGAGTGTGTGCGAGAGTGTGCGAGTGTGTGTGATTGTGTGCGAGTGTGTGCGAGTGAGTGTGTGCGAGTGTGTATGAGTGTGTATGAGTGAGTGTGTGCGAGTGTTTGTGAGTGTTTGCGAGTGTGTGTGCGAGTGTGTGTGCGAGAGTGTGCGAGTGTGTATGAGTGAGTGTGTGCGATTGTGTATGAGTGAGTGTGTGTGAGTGTGTGTGTGTGCCAGTGTGGGCGAGTGTGTGCGAGTGTGTATGAGTGTGTGTGTGAGTGTGCACGAGTGTGTGTGTGCGAGTTTGTGCGCATGTGTGTGCGAGTGACTGTGTGCGAGTGTGTATGAGTGAGTGTGTTCGAGTGTGTGAGAGTGTGTGCGAGTGTGTGTGCGAGTGTGTGTGTGCGAGTGTGTATGAGCGAGTGTGTGCGAGTGTGCGTGAGAGTGAGTGTGCGAGTTTGTGTGTGTGTGTGCGAGTGTGTGCGGGTGTGTGTGCGATTGTGTGCGAGTGTGTGTGTATGTGTGTGCGAGTGTGTGCGAGTGTGTGTGTGAGTGTGTGTACGAGTGTTTGTGTGCGAGTGTGTATGAGTGAGTGTGGGTGAGTGTGTGTGTGAGGTTGTGCGATTGTGTGCGAGTGACTTTGTGAGTGAGTGTGTTCGAGTGTGTGAGAGTGTGTGCGAGTGTGTGTGAGAGTGTGTGTGTGAGAGTGTGTATGAGCGAGTGTGTGCGAGTGTGCGTGAGAGTGAGTGTGCGAGTTTGTGTGTGTGTGTGCGAGTGTGTGCGAGTGTGTGTGAGAGTGTGTGCGAGTATGTGTGAGTGTGTGTGCGAGTGTGTGTACGAGTGTGTGTGTGCAAGTGTGTATGAGTGAGTGTGTGCGAGTGTGTGTGAGTGTGTGTGCGAGTGTGTGTGCGAGTGTGTGTGTGTGAGTGTGTATGAGTGAGTGTGTGCGAGTGTGTATGAGTGAGTGTGTGTGAGTGTGTATGAGTGAGTGTGTGCGACTGTGTATGGGTGAGTGTGTGCAAGTGAGTGTGAGTGTGCGTGAGTGTGTGCGAGTGAGTGTGTGTGAGTGTGCGTAAGTGTGTGCGAGTGTGTGTGTGTGAGGTTGTGCGAGTGTGTGCGAGTGTGTGCGAGTGAGTGTGTGCGAGTGTGTGTGAGTGTGTGCAAATGTGCATGACTGTGTATGAGTGTGCATGTGCGATTGTGTGTTTGTGAGTGTGTGCGAGTGTGTATGAGTCAGCGTGTGCGAGTGTTTGCTAGTGTGTGTGTGCGAGTGTTTGCGAGTGTGTGCTAGTGTGTGCGAGTGTATGTGAGTGTGTGCGATGAGTGTGTGCGAGTGTGCACGAGTGTGTATGAGTGAGTGTGTGCGAGTGTGAGTGCGAGTGTGTACGAGTATTTGCGAGTGTGTATGAGTGAGTGTGTGCGAGAGTGTGCGAGTGTGTGTGATTGTGTGCGAGTGTGTGCGAGTGAGTGTGTGCGAGTGTGTATGAGTTTGTATGAGTGAGTGTGTGCGAGTGTTTGTGAGTGTGTGCCAGTGTGTGTGCGAGTGTGTGTGCGAGAGTGTGCGAGTGTGTATGAGTGAGTGTGTGCGAGTGTGTATGAGTGAGTGTGTGTGAGTGTGTGTGTGTGCCAGTGTGGGCGAGTGTGTGCGAGTGTGTATGACTGTGTGTGTGAGTGTGCACGAGTGTGTGTGTGCGAGTTTGTGCGCATGTGTGTGCGAGTGACTGTGTGCGAGTGTGTATGAGTGAGTGTGTTCAGTGTGTGAGAGTGTGTGTGCGAGTGTGTGTGTGCGAGTGTGTATGAGCGAGTGTGTGCGAGTGTGCGTGAGAGTGAGTGTGCGAGTTTGTGTGTGTGCGAGTGTGTGCGAGTGTGTGTGCGATTGTGTGCGTGTGCGAGTCTGTATGAGTGAGTGTGTGCGAGTCTGTATGAGTGAGTGTGTGCGAGTGTTTGTGTGCGAGTGTGTGCCAGTGTGTGCGAGTGTGTGTGACTGTGTGTGTGCGAGTGTGTATGAGTGTGTGTGTGCGAGTGTGCACGAGTGTGTTTGTGTGAGTTTGTGCGATTGTGTGTGTGCGAGTGTGTATGAGTGAGTGTGTGCGAGTGTGTCTGAGTGAGTGTGTGTGAGTGTGCATGAGTGTGTGTGCGAGTGTGTGCCAGTGTGTGCGACTGTGTGTGTGCGAGTGTGTGCCAGTGTTTGAGTGTGTGCCAGTGTTTGTGCGAGTGTGTGTGCGAGTGTGTGCCAGTGTTTGAGTGTGTGCCAGTGTTTGTGCGAGTCTGTGTGCGAGTGTGTGTGAGTGTGTGCGAGTGTGTGTGCGAGTGTGTATGAGTGAGTGTGTGCGAGTGTGTGTGTGTGCGAGTGTGTGCGTGCGAGTACGTGCAAGTGTGTGAGTGTGTGCGAGTGTGCATGAGTGAGTGTGTGCGAGTGTGTGCGAGTGTGCATAAGTTAGTGTGTGCGAGTGTGTGTGTGCGGGTGTGTGTGAGAGTGTGTGTGAGTGTGTGTGTGCGAGTGTGTATGAGTGAGTGTGTGCGAGTGTGCTCAAGTGTGTGTGAGAGTGTGTGCATGCGAGTGCATGCGAGTGTGTACGAGTGTGTGCGAGTGTGTGCGTGCGAGTGTGCACGAGTGTGCATGAGTGTGAAAGAGTGTGTGCGAGAGTGGGTACGAGGGTGTGTGAGTGAGTGTGTGTGTGTGTGAATGTGTGCGAATGTTTGCGAGTGTGTGAGTGCGTGTGCGAGTGTGTATGAGTGTGTGTGTGCGAGTGTGTGCGTGTGACTGAGTGTGTGTGAGTGTGTGCGAGTGTGTGCGTGTGACTGAGTGTGTGTGAGTGTGTACGAGTGTTTGCGAGTGTGTGTGAGTGTGTATGAGTGAGTGTGTGCGAGTGTTTGTGTGTGCGAGTGTGTGTGAGTGTGTGCGAGAGTGCGCGAGTGTGTGTGTGCGAGTGTGTATGAGTGAGTGTGTGCGAGTGTTTGCGAGTGTGTGCGAGTGAGTGCGAGTGAGTATGTGCGAGTGAGTGCGAGTGAGTATGTGCGAGTGATTGTGTGCCATTGTGTTTGAGTAAGTGTGTGCAGGTGTGTATGAGTGAGTGTGTGCGAGTGTGTGCGAGTGTGTGCGAGTGTGCATGAGTGAATGTGTGAGAGTGGGTGTGAGTGTGTGCGAGTGAGTGTGAGTGAGTGCGAGTGTGTGCGAGTGTGTGCAAGTGAGTGAGTGAGTGAGAGTGTGTGCGAGTGTGTTTGAGTGTGTATGAGTGAGAGTGTGTGAGTGTGCCCGAGTGTGTGCGTGTGAGTGTATGTGTGTGTGAGTATGTGCGTGTGTGCGAGTGTGTGCGAGTGTGTGTGAGTGAGTGTGTGCGAGTGTGTGTGCGAGTGTGTGCGAGTGTGTATGAGTTAGTGTGTGCGAGTGTGTGTGCGTGTGTGTGTGAGAGTGTGTGCGAGTTTGTGTGTGTGAGTGTGTATGAGTGAGTGTGTGCGAGTGTGCTTGAGTGTGTGTGCGAGTGTGTGCATGTGTGTGCGAGTGTGTGCGAGTGTGTGGGTGTGAGTGTGTATGATTGAGTTTGTGTGAGTGTGTATGAGTGAGTGTGTGCGAGTGTGCACTAGTGTGTGTGTGCGAGTGTGTGCCAGTGTGTGTGAGTGTGTGCGACTGTGTGTGCGAGTGTGTATGAGTGAGTGTGTGCGAGTGTGTGTGTGCAAATTTGTGCGAGTGTGTGTGCGAGTGTGCGTGTGCGAGTCTGTATGAATGAGTGTGTGCGAGTGTGTATGAGTGAGTGTGTGTGAGTGTGCGTGAGTGTGTGTGTGCGATTGTGTGCCAGTGTGTGCGAGTGTGTGCAACTGTGTGTGTTCGAGTGTGTGAGTGTGTGCCAGTGTTTGTGCGAGTGTGTGTGCGAGTGTGTGTGCGAGCGTGTGAGAGTGAATGTGTGCGAGTGTGTATGTGAGAGTGTGTACGAGTGAGTGTGTGCGAGTGTGTGTGTGTGTGTGTCTGTGTGGGAGTGTGTATGAGTGAGTGTGTGCGAGTGTGCACTAGTGTGTGTGTGCGAGTGTGTGCCAGTGTGTGTGAGTGTGTGCGACTGTGTGTGCGAGTGTGTATGAGTGAGCGTGTGCGAGTGTATGTGTGCAAATTTGTGCGTGTGTGTGTGCGAGTGTGCGTGTGCGAGTCTGTATGAGTGAGTGTGTGCGAGTGTGTATGATTGAGTGTGTGCGAGTGTGCATGAGTGTGTGTGTGCGATTGTGTGCCAGTGTGTGCGAGTGTGTGCAACTGTGTGTGTTCGAGTGTGTGAGTGTGTGCCAGTGTTTGTGCGAGTGTGTGTGCGAGTGTGTGTGCGAGCGTGTGCAAGTAAATGTGTCCGAGTGTGTGTGTGAGAGTGTGTACGAGTGAGTGTGTGCGAGTGTGTGTGTGAGTGTCTGTGTGGGAGTGTGTATGAGTGAGTGTGCGTGAGTGTGTGTGTGCGAGTGTGTGCGAGTGTGTGCATATGAGTGCATGCGAGTGCATGCGATTGTGTGCGAGTGTGTGTGAGTGTGTATGAGTGAGTGTGTTTGAGTGTGTGCGAGTGTGTGCGAGTGTGCTTGAATGTGTCTGTACGAGTGTCTGTGAGCGTGTGCGTGTGAGTGTGTGCGAGTGTGTGCGTGCGAGTGTGCGCGAGTGTGCATGAGTGTGCACGAGTGTGCGTGAGTGTGTGCGAGTGTGTGTGTATGAGTGAATGAGAATGAGTGTGTGTGTGAGTGTGTGCGAGTGTGCGCATGCGAGTGAGTGCGAGTGCATGTGATTGTGTGTGAGTGTTTGCGAGTGTGTGCAAGTGTGTGTGCGAGTGTGTATAAGTGAGTGTGTGTGAGTGTGCGTGAGTAAGTGTGTGTGAGTGTATGCGAGTGTGTGCAAGTGTGAGTGAGTGTGTGTGAGTGTGTATGAGTGAGTGTGTGCGAGTGTGTATGAGTGTGTATGAGTGAGTGTGTGCGAGTGTGTATGAGTGTGTTTGAGTGAGTGTGTGCGAGTGTGAGCGAGTGTGTGTGCGAGTGTGTGTGAGTGAGTGTGTGCCAGTGTTCTCGAGTGTGTCTGTACGAGTGTGTGCGTACGATTGCCTGCGAATGTGTGTGAGTGTGTGCTTGAGTGTTTAAGTGTGTGCGAGTGTGCGCGAGTGTGTGCGAGTGTGTATGAGTGAGTGTGTGTGAGCGTTTGTGATTGTGTGTGAGTGTGCACGAGTGTGTGTACAAGTGTGTGCAAATGTGTGCATGCGAGTGTGTGCGAGTGTGTGCGAGTGCGTATGAGTGAGTGTGTGCGAGTGTTTGCGAGTGTGTGTGAGTGTGTGTGAGTGAGTGTGAGTGAGTGTGTGGGAGTGTGTGGGAGTAAGTGTGTGTGAGTTTGTATGAGTGAGTGTGTTAGAGTGTGCGTGAGTGTGTGCGAGTGTGTTTGAGTAAGTGTGGGCAAGTTTGTATGAGTGAGTGTGTGCGACTGTGTATGAGTGAGTGTGTGCAAGTGAGTGTGTGTGAGTGTGCATGAGTGTGTGCGAGTGTGCGTGTGAGTGTGTGCGAGTGTGTATGAGGGTGTGTGCGAGTGTGTGCGAGTGTGTGTGTGCGAGTGTGTGTGCGATTGTGTGCGAGTGTGTGTGTGTGCGAGTGTGTGCGAGTGTGTGTGTGAGTGTGTGTACGAGTGTTTGTGTTCGAGTGTGTATGAGTGAGTGTGTGTGAGTGTGTGCGAGTGTTTGTGAGTGTGTATGAGTGAGTGTGTGCGAGTGTGTATGAGTGAGTGTGTGCGAGAGTGTGTGAGTGAGTGCGAGTGTGTGCGAGTGTGTGTGCAAGTGTGTGTGTGTGAGCGAGTGTGTGCGAGTGTGCGCGAGAGTGAGTGTGCGAGTTTGTGCGTGTGTGTCCGAGTGTGTGTGAGAGTGTGTGCGAGTATGTGCGAGTGTGTGTGCGAGTGTGTGTACGAGTGTGTGTGTGCAAGTGTGTATGAGTGAGTGTGTGCGAGTGTGTGTGAGTGTTTGTGCGAGTGTGTGTGCGAGTGTGTGTGTGCGAGTGTGTATGAGTGAGTGTGTGCGAGTGTGTATGAGTGAGTGTGTGCGAGTGTGTGCGAGTGTTTGTGTGCGAGTGTGTGCCAGTGTGTGCGAGTGTGTGTGACTGTGTGTGTGCGAGTGTGTAGGAGTGTGTGTGTGCGAGTGTGCACGAGTGTGTTTGTGTGAGTTTGTGCGATTGTGTGAGTGCGAGTGTGTATGAGTGAGTGTGTGCGAGTGTGTCTGAGTGAGTGTGTGCGAGTGTGCATGAGTGTGTGTGCGAGTGTGTGCCAGTGTGTGCGACTGTGTGTGTGTGACTGTGTGCCAGTGATTGAGTGTGTGCCAGTGTTTGTGCGAGTGTGTGTGCGAGTGTGTGCCAGTGTTTGAGTGTGTGCGAGTGTTTGTGCGAGTGTGTGTGAGTGTGTGTGAGTGTGTGCGAGTGTGTGTGCGAGTGTGTATGAGTGAGTGTGTGCGAGAGTGTGTGTGCGAGTGTGTGCGTGCGAGTACGTGCAAGTGTGTGAGTGTGTGCGAGTGTGTATGAGTGAGTGTGTGCGAGTGTGTACGAGTGTGTGCGAGTGTGCATGAGTTAGTGTGTGCGAGTGTGTGTGTGCGGGTGTGTGTGAGAGTTTGTGTGAGTGTGTGTGTGCGAGTGTGTATGACTGAGTGTGTGCGAGTGTGCTCAAGTGTGTGTGCGAGTGTGTGCATGCCAGTGCATGCGAGTGTGTACGAGTGTGTGCGAGTGTGTGCGTGCGAGTGTGCACGAGTGTGCATGAGTGTGAAAGAGTGTGTGCGAGAGTGTGTGCGAGTGTGTATGAGTGAGTGTGTGCGAGAGTGTACGAGGGTGTGTGAGTGAGTGTGTGTGTGTGTGAATGTGTGCGAATGTTTGCGAATGTGTGCGTGCGTGTGCGAGTGTGTATGAGTGAGTGTGTGCGAGTGTGTGCGTGTGACTGAGTGTGTGTGAGTGTGTGCGAGTGTGTGCGTGTGACTGAGTGTGTGTGAGTGTGTACGAGTGTTTGCGAGTGTGTGTGAGTGTGCATGAGTGAGTGTGTGCGAGTGTTTGTGTGTGCGAGTGTGTGTGAGTGTGTGCGAGTGTGCGCGAGTGTGTGTGTGCGAGTGTGTATGAGTGAGTGTGTGCGAGTGTTTGCGAGTGTGTGCGAGTTAGTGCGAGTGAGTATGTGCGAGTGAGTGCGAGTGAGTATGTGCGAGTGATTGTGTGCCATTGTGTTTGAGTAAGTGTGTGCAGGTGTGTATGAGTGAGTGTGTGCGAGTGTGTGTGAGTGTGCATGAGTTAATGTGTGAGAGTGGGTGTGAGTGTGTGCGAGTGAGTGTGAGTGAGTGCGAGTGTGTGCGAGTGTGTGCAAGTGAGTGAGTGAGTGAAAGTGTGTGCGAGTGTGTTTGAGTGTGTATGAGTGAGAGTGTGCGAGTGTGCCCGAGTGTGTGCGTGTGAGTGTATGTGTGTGTGAGTATGTGCGTGTGTGCGAGTGTGTGCGAGTGTGTGTGAGTGAGTGTGTGCGAGTGTGTGTGCGAATGTGTGCGAGTGTGCACTAGTGTGTGTGTGCGAGTGTGTGCCAGTGTGTGTGAGTGTGTGCGACTGTGTGTGTGCGAGTGTGTATGAGTGAGTGTGTGCGAGTGTGTGTGTGCAAATTTGTGCGAGTGTGTGTGCGAGTGTGCGTGTGCGAGTCTGTATGAATGAGTGTGTGCGAGTGTGTATGAGTGAGTGTGTGCGAGTGTGCGTGAGTGTGTGTGTGCGATTGTGTGCCAGTGTGTGCGAGTGTGTGCAACTGTGTGTGTTCGAGTGTGTGAGTGTGTGCCAGTGTTTGTGCGAGTGTGTGTGCGAGTGTGTGTGTGAGCGTGTGTGAGTGAATGTGTGCGAGTGTGTGTGTGAGAGTGTGTACGAGTGAGTGTGTGCGAGTGTGTGTGTGTGAGTGTCTGTGTGGGAGTGTGTATGAGTGAGTGTGTGCGAGTGTGTTTGAGTGTGTGTGCAAGTGTGTGCGTGTGTGTGCGAGTATGTGCGTGTGTGTGCGAGTGTGTGCGACTGTGTGTGGGTGTGAGTGTGTATGATTGAGTTTTTGTGAGTGTGTATGAGTGAGTGTGTGCGAGTGTGCACTAGTGTGTGTGTGCGAGTTTGTGCCAGTGTGTGTGAGTGTGTGCGACTGTGTGTGTGCGAG
The DNA here is from genome assembly GCF_046119375.1 of Phyllobates terribilis. NCBI lineage: Eukaryota > Metazoa > Chordata > Amphibia > Anura > Dendrobatidae > Phyllobates > Phyllobates terribilis. The sequence goes on from NW_027362901.1 coordinate 2,005,875, forward strand.
TGTGTATGAGTGAGCGTGTGCGAGTGTGTGTGTGCAAATTTGTGCGAGTGTGTGTGCGAGTGTGCGTGTGCGAGTCTGTATGAGTGAGTGTATGCGAGTGTGTATGATTGAGTGTGTGCGAGTGTGCATGAGTGTGTGTGTGCGATTGTGTGCCAGTGTGTGCGAGTGTGTGCAACTGTGTGTGTTTGAGTGTGTGAGTGTGTGCCAGTGTTTGTGCGAGTGTGTGTGCGAGTGTGTGTGCGAGCGTGTGCGAGTAAATGTGTGCGAGTGTGTGTGTGAGAGTGTGTACGAGTGAGTGTGTGCGAGTGTGTGTGTGAGTGTCTGTGTGGGAGTGTGTATGAGTGAGTGTGCGCGAGTGTGTGTGTGCGAGTGTGTGCGAGTGTGTGCATACGAGTGCATGCGAGTGCATGCGATTGTGTGCGAGTGTGTGTGAGTGTGTATGAGTGAGTGTGTTGAAGTGTGTGCGAGTGTGTGCGAGTGTGCTTGAGTGTGTCTGTACGAGTGTCTGTGAGCGTGTGCGTGTGAGTGTGTGCGAGTGTGTGCGTGCGAGTGTGCGCGAGTGTGCATGAGTGTGCACGAGTGTGCGCGAGTGTGTGTATGAGTGAATGAGAATGAGTGTGTGTGTGCGAGTGTGTGCGAGTGTGCGCATGCGAGTGAGTGCGAGTGCATGTGATTGTGCGTGAGTGTGTGCGAGTGTGTGCAAGTGTGTGTGCGAGTGTGTATAAGTGAGTGTGTGTGAGTGTGCGTGAGTAAGTGTGTGTGAGTGTATGCGAGTGTGTGCAAGTGTGAGTGAGTGTGTGTGTGTGTATGAGTGAGTGTGTGCGAGTGTGTATGAGTGTGTATGAGTGAGTGTGTGCGAGTGTGTATGAGTGTGTTTGAGTGAGTGTGTGCGAGTGTGAGCGAGTGTGTGTGCGAGTGTGTGTGAGTGAGTGTGTGCGAGTGTTCTCGAGTGTGTCTGTACGAGTGTGTGCATACGATTGCCTGCGAGTGTGTGTGAGTGTGAGCGAGAGTGTTTAAGTGTGTGCGAGTGTGCGCGAGTGTGTGCGAGTGTGTATGAGTGAGTGTGTGTGAGCGTTTGTGATTGTGTGTGAGTGTGCATGAGTGTGTGTACAAGTGTGTGCAAATGTGTGCATGCGAGTGTGTGCGAGTGTGTGCGAGTGCGTATGAGTGAGTGTGTGCGAGTGTTTGCGAGTGTGTGTGAGTGTGTGTGAGAGAGTGTGAGTGAGTGTGTGGGAGTGTGTGGGAGTAAGTGTGTGTGAGTGTGTATGAGTGAGTGTGTTAGAGTGTGCGTGAGTGTGTGCGAGTGTGTTTGAGTAAGTGTGGGCAAGTGTGTATGAGTGAGTGTGTGCGACTGTGTATGAGTGAGTGTGTGCAAGTGAGTGTGTGTGAGTGTGCGTGAGTGTGTGCGAGTGTGCGTGTGAGTGTGTGCGAGTGTGTATGAGGGTGTGTGTGGGTGTGTGTGCGAGTGTGTGCGAGTGTGTGTGTGAGAGTTTGTGCGAGTGTGTGTGCGAGTGTGTGTGAGTGAGTGTGTGCGAGTGTTCTCGAGTGTGTCTGTACGAATGTGTGCGTACGATTGCGTGCGAGTGTGTGTGAGTGTGTGCGAGTGTGTTTGTGCGAGTGTGCGTGAGTGTGCATGAGTGTGCGAATGTGTATGAGTGTGTATGAGTGAGTGTGTGCGAGTGTGTGTGAGTGTGTGCGAGAGTGTATGAGTGAGAGTGTGCGAGTGTGTGCAAGTGTGCACGAGGGTGTGTGAGTGAGTGAGTGTGTGTGTGTGAATGTGTGCGAGTGTGTGCGCGTGTGTATGAGTGAGTGTGTGCGAGTGTGTGCGTGTGAGTGAGTGAATGTGTGTGAGTGTGTATGAGTGTTTGTGAGTGTGCATGAGTGTGTGCGATTGTGTATGAGTAAGTGTGGGCGAGTGTGTATGAGTGAGTGTGTGCGACTGTGTATGAGTGAGTGTGTGCAAGTGAGTGTGTGTGAGTGTGCATGAGTGTGTGCGAGTGTGCGTGTGAGTGTGTGCGAGTGTGTATGAGGGTGTGTGTGGGTGTGTGTGCGAGTGTGTGCGAGTGTGTGTGTGCGAGTGTGTATGAGTGAGTGAGTGCGAGTGTGCTCGAGTGTGTGTACAAGTGTGTGCAAATGTGTGCATGCGCGTGTGTGCGAGTGTGTGCGAGTGCGTATGAGTGAGTGTGTGCAAATGTTTGCGAGTGTGTGTGAGTGTGTGTGAGTGAGTGTGAGTGAGTGTGTGGGAGTGTGTGGGAGTAAGTGTGTGTGAGTGTGTATGAGTGAGTGTGTTAGAGTGTGCGTGAGTGTGTGCGAGTGTGTATGAGTAATTGTGTGTGAGTGTGTATGAGTGAGTGTGTGCGACTGTGTATGAGTGAGTGTGTGCAAGTGAGTGTGTGTGAGTGTGCATGAGTGTGTGCGAGTGAGTGTGTGTGAGTGTGCATGAGTGTGTGCGAGTGTGTGTGTGTGAGGTTGTGCGAGTGTGTGCAAGTGAGAGTGTGCGAGTGTGTGCGAGTGTGTATGAGCCAGAGTGTGCGAGTGTGTGCTAGTGTGTGTGTGCGAGTGTGTATGAGTGAGTGAGTGCGAGTGTGCTCGAGTGTGTGTACAAGTGTGTGCAAATGTGTGCATGCGAGTGTGTGCGAATGTGTGCGAGTGCGTATGAGTGAGTGTGTGCGAGTGTTTGCGAGTGTGTGTGAGTGTGTGTGTGTGAGTGTGAGTGAGTGTGTGTGAGTAAGTGTGTGCGAGTGTGTATGAGTGAGTGTGTATGAGTGAGTGTGTGCGACTGTGTATGGGTGAGTGTGTGCGACTGTGTATGGGTGAGTGTGTGCAAGTGAGTGTGAGTGTGCCTGAGTGTGTGCGAGTGAGTGTGTGCGAGTGTGCGTAAGTGTGTGGGAGTGTGTGTGTGTGAGGTTGTGCGAGTGTGTGCGAGTGTGTGCGAGTGAGTGTGTGCGAGTGTGTGTGAGTGTGTGCAAGTGTGCATGACTGTGTATGAGTGAGCATGTGCGAGTGTGTGTTTGTGAGTGAGTGCGAGTGTGTATGAGTCAGCGTGAGCGAGTGTTTGCTAGTGTGTTTGTGCGAGTGTGTGCGAGTGTTTGCGAGTGTGTGCTAGTGCGTGTGCAAGTGTGTGCGAGTGTATGTGAGTGTGTGCGATGAGTGTGTGCGAGTGTGCACGAGTGTGTATGAGTGAGTGTGTGCGAGTGTGTGCGAGTGTGAGTGCGAGTGTGTATGAGTATTTGCGAGTGTGTATGAGTGAGTGTGTGCGAGAGTGTGCGAGTGTGTGCGAGTGTGTGCGAGTGAGTGTGTGCGAGTGTGTATGAGTGTGTATGAGTGAGCGTGTTCGAGTGTTTGTGAGTGTGTGCGAGTGTGTGTGCGAGTGTGTGTGCGAGAGTGTGCGAGTGTGTATGAGTGAGTGTGTATGAGTGAGTGTGTGTGAGTGTGTGTGTGTGCCAGTGTGGGCGAGTGTGTGCGAGTGTGTATGAGTGTGTGTGTGAGTGTGCACGAGTGTGTGTGTGTGAGTTTGTGCGCATGTGTGTGCGAGTGTGTGCGAGTGTGTGTGTGCGAGTGTATATGAGTGAGTGTGTGCGAGTGTTTGCGATTGTGTGTGAGTGTGTGTGAGTGAGTGTGAGTGAGTGTGTGGGAGTGTGTGTGAGTAAGTGTGTGTGAGTGTGTATGAGTGAGTGTGTGCGAGTGTGTATGAGTGAGTGTGTGCGACTGTGTATGGGTGAGTGTGTGCAAGTGAGTGTGAGTGTGCGTGAGTGTGTGCGAGTGAGTGTGTGTGAGTGTGCGTAAGTGTGTGCGAGTGTGTGTGTGTGAGGTTGTGCGAGTGTGTGCGAGTGTGTGCGAGTGAGTGTGTGCGAGTGTGTGTGAGTGTGTGCAAATGTGCATGACTGTGTATGAGTGTGCAAGTGCGATTGTGTGTTTGTGAGTGAGTGCGAGTGTGTATGAGTCAGCGTGTGCGAGTGTTTGCTAGTGTGTGTGTGCGAGTGTTTGCGAGTGTGTGCTAGTGTGTGCGAGTGTAAGTGAGTGTGTGCGATGAATGTGTGCGAGTGTGCACGAGTGTGTATGAGTGAGTGTGTGCGAGTGTGAGTGCGAGTGTGTACGAGTATTTGCGAGTGTGTATGAGTGAGTGTGTGCGAGAGTGTGCGAGTGTGTGTGATTGTGTGCGAGTGTGTGCGAGTGAGTGTGTGCGAGTGTGTATGAGTGAGTGTGTGCGAGTGTGTGCGTGTGAGTGAGTGAATGTGTGTTAGTGTGTATGAGTGTTTGTGAGTGTGCATGAGTGTGTGCGATTGATTATGAGTAAGTGTGGGCGAGTGTGTATGAGTGAGTGTGTGCGACTGTGTATGAGTGAGTGTGTGCAAGTGAGTGTGTGTGAGTGTGCATGAGTGTGTGCGAGTGTGCGTGTGAGTGTGTGCGAGTGTGTATGAGGGTGTGTGTGGGTGTGTGTGCGAGTGTGTGCGAGTGTGTGTGTGCGAGTGTGTATGAGTGAGTGAGTGCGAGTGTGCTCGAGTGTGTGTACAAGTGTGTGCAAATGTGTGCATGCGAGTGTGTGCGAGTGTGTGCGAGTGCGTATGAGTGAGTGTGTGCAAATGTTTGCGAGTGTGTGTGAGTGTGTGTGAGTGAGTGTGAGTGAGTGTGTGGGAGTGTGTGGGAGTAAGTGTGTGTGAGTGTGTATGAGTGAGTGTGTTAGAGTGTGCGTGAGTGTGTGCGACTGTGTATGAGTGAGTGTGTGCAAGTGAGTGTGTGTGAGTGTGCGTGAGTGTGTGCGAGTGAGTGTGTGTGAGTGTGCATGACTGTGTGCGAGTGTGTGTGTGTGAGGTTGTGCGAGTGTGTGCAAGTGAGAGTGTGCGAGTGTGTGTGAGTGAGTGTGTGCGAGTGTGTATGAGCCAGCGTGTGCGAGTGTGTGCTAGTGTGTGTGTGCGAGTGTGTATGAGTGAGTGAGTGCGAGTGTGCTCGAGTGTGTGTACAAGTGTGTGCAAATGTGTGCATGCGAGTGTGTGCGAATGTGTGCGAGTGCGTATGAGTGAGTGTGTGCGAGTGTTTGCGAGTGTGTGTGAGTGTGTGTGAGTGAGTGTGAGTGAGTGTGTGTTAGTAAGTGTGTGCGAGTGTGTATGAGTGAGTGTGTGCGAGTGTGTATGAGTGAGTGTGTGCGACTGTGTATGGGTGAGTGTGTGCAAGTGAGTGTGAGTGTGCGTGAGTGTGTGCGAGTGAGTGTGTGCGAGTGTGCGTAAGTGTGTGGGAGTGTGTGTGTGTGAGGTTGTGCGAGTGTGTGCGAGTGTGTGCGAGTGAGTGTGTGCGAGTGTGTGTGAGTGTGTGCAAGTGTGCATGACTGTGTATGAGTGAGCATGTGCGAGTTTGTGTTTGTGAGTGAGTGCGAGTGTGTATGAGTCAGCGTGAGCGAGTGTTTGCTAGTGTGTTTGTGTGAGTGTGTGCGAGTGTTTGCGAGTGTGTGCTAGTGTGTGTGCGAGTGTGTGTGAGTGTATGTGAGTGTGTGCGATGAGTGTGTGCGAGTGTGCACGAGTGTGTATGAGTGAGTGTGTGCGAGTGTGTGCGAGTGTGAGTGCGAGTGTGTATGAGTATTTGCGAGTGTGTATGAGTGAGTGTGTGCGAGAGTGTGCGAGTGTGTGCGAGTGTGTGCGAGTGAGTGTGTGCGAGTGTGTATGAGTGTGTATGAGTGAGTGTGTTCGAGTGTTTGTGAGTGTGTGCGAGTGTGTGTGCGAGTGTGTGTGCGAGAGTGTGCGAGTGTGTATGAGTGAGTGTGTATGAGTGAGTGTGTGTGAGTGTGTGTGTGTGCCAGTGTGGGCGAGTGTGTGCGAGTGTGTATGAGTGTGTGTGTGAGTGTGCACGAGTGTGTGTGTGTGAGTTTGTGCGCATGTGTGTGCGAGTGTGTGCGAGTGTGTGTGTGCGAGTGTATATGAGTGAGTGTGTGCGAGTGTTTGCGATTGTGTGTGAGTGTGTGTGAGTGAGTGTGAGTGAGTGTGTGGGAGTGTGTGTGAGTAAGTGTGTGTGAGTGTGTATGAGTGAGTGTGTTAGAGTGTGCGTGAGTGTGTGCGAGTGTGTATGAGTGAGTGTGTGCGAGTGTGTATGAGTGAGTGTGTGCGACTGTGTATGGGTGAGTGTGTGCAAGTGAGTGTGAGTGTGTGTGAGTGTGTGCGAGTGAGTGTGTGTGAGTGTGCGTAAGTGTGTGCGAGTGTGTATGTGTGAGGTTGTGCGAGTGTGTGCGAGTGTGTGCGAGTGAGTGTGTGCGAGTGTGTGTGAGTGTGTGCAAATGTGCATGACTGTGTATGAGTGTGCATGTGCGATTGTGTGTTTGTGAGTGAGTGCGAGTGTGTATGAGTCAGCGTGTGCGAGTGTTTGCTAGTGTGTGTGTGCGAGTGTTTGCGAGTGTAAGTGAGTGTGTGCGATGAATGTGTGCGAGTGTGCACGAGTGTGTATGAGTGAGTGTGTGCGAGTGTGAGTGCGAGTGTGTACGAGTATTTGCGAGTGTGTATGAGTGAGTGTGTGCGAGAGTGTGCGAGTGTGTGTGATTGTGTGCGAGTGTGTGCGAGTGAGTGTGTGCGAGTGTGTATGAGTGAGTGTGTGCGAGTGTGTGCGTGTGAGTGAGTGAATGTGTGTTAGTGTGTATGAGTGTTTGTGAGTGTGCATGAGTGTGTGCGATTGTGTATGAGTAAGTGTGGGCGAGTGTGTATGAGTGAGTGTGTGCGACTGTGTATGAATGAGTGTGTGCAAGTGAGTGTGTGTGAGTGTGCATGAGTGTGTGCGAGTGTGCGTGTGAGTGTGTGCGAGTGTGTATGAGGGTGTGTGTGGGTGTGTGTGCGAGTGTGTGCGAGTGTGTGTGTGCGAGTGTGTATGAGTGAGTGAGTGCGAGTGTGCTCGAGTGTGTGTACAAGTGTGTGCAAATGTGTGCATGCGAGTGTGTGCGAGTGTGTGCGAGTGCGTATGAGTGAGTGTGTGCAAATGTTTGCGAGTGTGTGTGAGTGTGTGTGAGTGAGTGTGAGTGAGTGTGTGGGAGTGTGTGGGAGTAAGTGTGTGTGAGTGTGTATGAGTGAGTGTGTTAGAGTGTGCGTGAGTGTGTGCGAGTGTGTATGAGTAAGTGTGTGCGAGTGTGTATGAGTGAGTGTGTGCGACTGTGTATGAGTGAGTGTGTGCAAGTGAGTGTGTGTGAGTGTGCGTGAGTGTGTGCGAGTGAGTGTGTGTGAGTGTGCATGAGTGTGTGCGAGTGTGTGTGTGTGAGGTTGTGCGAGTGTGTGCAAGTGAGAGTGTGCGAGTGTGTGTGAGTGAGTGTGTGCGAGTGTGTATGAGCCAGCATGTGCGAGTGTGTGCTAGTGTGTGTGTGCGAGTGTGTATGAGTGAGTGAGTGCGAGTGTGCTCGAGTGTGTGTACAAGTGTGTGCAAATGTGTGCATGCGAGTGTGTGCGAATGTGTGCGAGTGCGTATGAGTGAGTGTGTGCGAGTGTTTGCGAGTGTGTGTGAGTGTGTGTGAGTGAGTGTGAGTGAGTGTGTGTTAGTAAGTGTGTGCGAGTGTGTATGAGTGAGTGTGTGCGAGTGTGTATGAGTGAGTGTGTGCGAGTGTGTATGGGTGAGTGTGTGCAAGTGAGTGTGAGTGTGCGTGAGTGTGTGCGAGTGAGTGTGTGCGAGTGTGCGTAAGTGTGTGGGAGTGTGTGTGTGTGAGGTTGTGCGAGTGTGTGCGAGTGTGTGCGAGTGTGTGTGAGTGTGTGCAAGTGTGCATGACTGTGTATGAGTGAGCATGTACGAGTGTGTGTTTGTGAGTGAGTGCGAGTGTGTATGAGTCAGCGTGTGCGAGTGTTTGCTAGTGTGTTTGTGCGAGTGTGTGCGAGTGTTTGTGAGTGTGTGCTAGTGTGTGTGCGAGTGTGTGCGAGTGTATGTGAGTGTGTGCGATGAGTGTGTGCGAGTGTGCACGAGTGTGTATGAGTGAGTGTGTGCGAGTGTGTGCGAGTGTGAGTGCGAGTGTGTATGAGTATTTGCGAGTGTGTATGAGTGAGTGTGTGCGAGAGTGTGCGAGTGTGTGCGAGTGTGTGCGAGTGAGTGTGTGCGAGTGTGTATGAGTGTGTATGAGTGAGTGTGTTCGAGTGTTTGTGAGTGTGTGCGAGTGTGTGTGCGAGTGTGTGTGCGAGAGTGTGCGAGTGTGTATGAGTGAGTGTGTATGAGTGAGTGTGTGTGAGTGTGTGTGTGTGCCAGTGTGGGCGAGTGTGTGCGAGTGTGTATGAGTGTGTGTGTGAGTGTGCACGAGTGTGTGTGTGTGAGTTTGTGTGCATGTGTGTGCGAGTGTGTGCGAGTGTGTGTGTGCGAGTGTATATGAGTGAGTGTGTGCGAGTGTTTGCGATTGTGTGTGAGTGTGTGTGAGTGAGTGTGAGTGAGTGTGTGGGAGTGTGTGTGAGTAAGTGTGTGTGAGTGTGTATGAGTGAGTGTGTTAGAGTGTGCGTGAGTGTGTGCGAGTGTGTATGAGTGAGTGTGTGCGAGTGTGTATGAGTGAGTGTGTGCGACTGTGTATGGGTGAGTGTGTGCAAGTGAGTGTGAGTGTGCGTGAGTGTGTGCGAGTGAGTGTGTGTGAGTGTGCGTAAGTGTGTGCGAGTGTGTATGTGTGAGGTTGTGCGAGTGTGTGCGAGTGTGTGCGAGTGAGTGTGTGCGAGTGTGTGTGAGTGTGTGCAAATGTGCATGACTGTGTATGAGTGTGCATGTGCGATTGTGTGTTTGTGAGTGAGTGCGAGTGTGTATGAGTCAGCGTGTGCGAGTGTTTGCTAGTGTGTTTGTGCGAGTGTGTGTGAGTGTTTGCGAGTGTGTGCTAGTGTGTGTGCGAGTGTGTGCGAGTGTATGTGAGTGTGTGCGATGAGTGTGTGCGAGTGTGCACGAGTGTGTATGAGTGAGTGTGTGCGAGTGTGTGCGAGTGTGAGTGCGAGTGTGTATGAGTATTTGCGAGTGTGTATGAGTGAGTGTGTGCGAGAGTGTGCGAGTGTGTGTGAGTGTGTGCGAGTGTGTGCGAGTGAGTGTGTGCGAGTCTGTATGAGTGTGTATGAGTGAGTGTGTTCGAGTGTTTGTGAGTGTCTGCGAGTGTGTGTGCGAGTGTGTGTGCGAGAGTGTGCGAGTGTGTATGAGTGAGTGTGTATGAGTGAGTGTGTGTGAGTGTGTGTGTGTGCCAGTGTGGGCGAGTGTGTGCGAGTGTGTATGAGTGTGTGTGTGAGTGTGCACGAGTGTGTGTGTGTGAGTTTGTGCGCATGTGTGTGCGAGTGTGTGCGAGTGTGTGTGTGCGAGTGTATATGAGTGAGTGTGTGCGAGTGTTTGCGATTGTGTGTGAGTGTGTGTGAGTGAGTGTGAGTGAGTGTGTGGGAGTGTGTGTGAGTAAGTGTGTGCGAGTGTGTATGAGTGAGTGTGTTAGAGTGTGCGTGAGTGTGTGCGAGTGTGTATGAGTGAGTGTGTGCGAGTGTGTATGAGTGAGTGTGTGCGACTGTGTATGGGTGAGTGTGTGCAAGTGAGTGTGAGTGTGCGTGAGTGTGTGCGAGTGAGTGTGTGTGAGTGTGCGTAAGTGTGTGCGAGTGTGTGTGTGTGAGGTTGTGGGAGTGTGTGCGAGTGTGTGCGAGTGAGTGTGTGCGAGTGTGTGTGAGTGTGTGCAAATGTGCATGACTGTGTATGAGTGTGCAAGTGCGATTGTGTGTTTGTGAGTGAGTGCGAGTGTGTATGAGTCAGCGTGTGCGAGTGTTTGCTAGTGTGTGTGTGCGAGTGTTTGCGAGTGTGTGCTAGTGTGTGCGAGTGTAAGTGAGTGTGTGCGATGAATGTGTGCGAGTGTGCACGAGTGTGTATGAGTGAGTGTGTGCGAGTGTGAGTGCGATTGTGTACGAGTATTTGCGAGTGTGTATGAGTGAGTGTGTGCGAGAGTGTGCGAGTGTGTGTGATTGTGTGCGAGTGTGTGCGAGTGAGTGTGTGCGAGTGTGTATGAGTGAGTGTGTGCGAGTGTGTGCGTGTGAGTGAGTGAATGTGTGTTAGTGTGTATGAGTGTTTGTGAGTGTGCATGAGTGTGTGCGATTGTGTATGAGTAAGTGTGGGCGAGTGTGTATGAGTGAGTGTGTGCGACTGTGTATGAGTGAGTGTGTGCAAGTGAGTGTGTGTGAGTGTGCATGAGTGTGTGCGAGTGTGCGTGTGAGTGTGTGCGAGTGTGTATGAGGGTGTGTGTGGGTGTGTGTGCGAGTGTGTGCGAGTGTGTGTGTGCGAGTGTGTATGAGTGAGTGAGTGCGAGTGTGCTCGAGTGTGTGTACAAGTGTGTGCAAATGTGTGCATGCGAGTGTGTGCGAGTGTGTGCGAGTGCGTATGAGTGAGTGTGTGCAAATGTTTGCGAGTGTGTGTGAGTGTGTGTGAGTGAGTGTGAGTGAGTGTGTGGGAGTGTGTGGGAGTAAGTGTGTGTGAGTGTGTATGAGTGAGTGTGTTAGAGTGTGCGTGAGTGTGTGCGACTGTGTATGAGTGAGTGTGTGCAAGTGAGTGTGTGTGAGTGTGCATGAGTGTGTGCGAGTGAGTGTGTGTGAGTGTGCATGAGTGTGTGCGAGTGTGTGTGTGTGAGGTTGTGCGAGTGTGTGCAAGTGAGAGTGTGCGAGTGTGTGTGAGTGAGTGTGTGCGAGTGTGTATGAGCCAGCGTGTGCGAGTGTGTGCTAGTGTGTGTGTGCGAGTGTGTATGAGTGAGTGCGAGTGTGCTCGAGTGTGTGTACAAGTGTGTGCAAATGTGTGCATGCGAGTGTGTGCGAATGTGTGCGAGTGCGTATGAGTGAGTGTGTGCGAGTGTTTGCGAGTGTGTGTGAGTGTGTGTGAGTGAGTGTGAGTGAGTGTGTGTTAGTAAGTGTGTGCGAGTGTGTATGAGTGAGTGTGTGCGAGTGTGTATGAGTGAGTGTGTGCGACTGTGTATGGGTGAGTGTGTGCAAGTGAGTGTGAGTGTGCGTGAGTGTGTGCGAGTGAGTGTGTGCGAGTGTGCGTAAGTGTGTGGGAGTGTGTGTGTGTGAGGTTGTGCGAGTGTGTGCGAGTGTGTGCGAGTGAGTGTGTGCGAGTGTGTGTGAGTGTGTGCAAGTGTGCATGACTGTGTATGAGTGAGCATGTGCGAGTGTGTGTTTGTGAGTGAGTGCGAGTGTGTATGAGTCAGCGTGAGCGAGTGTTTGCTAGTGTGTTTGTGCGAGTGTGTGCGAGTGTTTGCGAGTGTGTGCTAGTGTGTGTGCGAGTGTGTGTGAGTGTATGTGAGTGTGTGCGATGAGTGTGTGCGAGTGTGCACGAGTGTGTATGAGTGAGTGTGTGCGAGTGTGTGCGAGTGTGAGTGCGAGTGTGTATGAGTATTTGCGAGTGTGTATGAGTGAGTGTGTGCGAGAGTGTGCGAGTGTGTGCGAGTGTGTGCGAGTGAGTGTGTGCGAGTGTGTATGAGTGTGTATGAGTGAGTGTGTTCGAGTGTTTGTGAGTGTGTGCGAGTGTGTGTGCGAGTGTGTGTGCGAGAGTGTGCGAGTGTGTATGAGTGAGTGTGTATGAGTGAGTGTGTGTGAGTGTGTGTGTGTGCCAGTGTGGGCGAGTGTGTGCGAGTGTGTATGAGTGTGTGTGTGAGTGTGCACGAGTGTGTGTGTGTGAGTTTGTGCGCATGTGTGTGCGAGTGTGTGCGAGTGTGTGTGTGCGAGTGTATATGAGTGAGTGTGTGCGAGTGTTTGCGATTGTGTGTGAGTGTGTGTGAGTGAGTGTGAGTGAGTGTGTGGGAGTGTGTGTGAGTAAGTGTGTGTGAGTGTGTATGAGTGAGTGTGTTAGAGTGTGCGTGAGTGTGTGCGAGTGTGTATGAGTGAGTGTGTGCGAGTGTGTATGAGTGAGTGTGTGCGATTGTGTATGGGTGAGTGTGTGCAAGTGAGTGTGAGTGTGCGTGAGTGTGTGCGAGTGAGTGTGTGTGAGTGTGCGTAAGTGTGTGCGAGTGTGTATGTGTGAGGTTGTGCGAGTGTGTGCGAGTGTGTGCGAGTGAGTGTGTGCGAGTGTGTGTGAGTGTGTGCAAATGTGCATGACTGTGTATGAGTGTGCATGTGCGATTGTGTGTTTGTGAGTGAGTGCGAGTGTGTATGAGTCAGCGTGTGCGAGTGTTTGCTAGTGTGTGTGTGCGAGTGTTTGCGAGTGTGTGCTAGTGTGTGCGAGTGTAAGTGAGTGTGTGCGATGAATGTGTGCGAGTGTGCACGAGTGTGTATGAGTGAGTGTGTGCGAGTGTGAGTGCGAGTGTGTACGAGTATTTGCGAGTGTGTATGAGTGAGTGTGTGCGAGAGTGTGCGAGTGTGTGTGATTGTGTGCGAGTGTGTGCGAGTGAGTGTGTGCGAGTGTGTATGAGTGAGTGTGTGCGAGTGTGTGCGTGTGAGTGAGTGAATGTGTGTTAGTGTGTATGAGTGTTTGTGAGTGTGCATGAGTGTGTGCGATTGTGTATGAGTAAGTGTGCGCGAGTGTGTATGAGTGAGTGTGTGCGACTGTGTATGAGTGAGTGTGTGCAAGTGAGTGTGTGTGAGTGTGCATGAGTGTGTGCGAGTGTGCGTGTGAGTGTGTGCGAGTGTGTATGAGGGTGTGTGTGGGTGTGTGTGCGAGTGTGTGCGAGTGTGTGTGTGCGAGTGTGTATGAGTGAGTGAGTGCGAGTGTGCTCGAGTGTGTGTACAAGTGTGTGCAAATGTGTGCATGCGAGTGTGTGCGAGTGTGTGCGAGTGCGTATGAGTGAGTGTGTGCAAATGTTTGCGAGTGTGTGTGAGTGTGTGTGAGTGAGTGTGAGTGAGTGTGTGGGAGTGTGTGGGAGTAAGTGTGTGTGAGTGTGTATGAGTGAGTGTGTTAGAGTGTGCGTGAGTGTGTGCGAGTGTGTATGAGTAAGTGTGTGCGAGTGTGTATGAGTGAGTGTGTGCGACTGTGTATGAGTGAGTGTGTGCAAGTGAGTGTGTGTGAGTGTGCGTGAGTGTGTGCGAGTGAGTGTGTGTGAGTGTGCATGAGTGTGTGCGAGTGTGTGTGTGTGAGGTTGTGCGAGTGTGTGCAAGTGAGAGTGTGCGAGTGTGTGTGAGTGAGTGTGTGCGAGTGTGTATGAGCCAGCGTGTGCGAGTGTGTGCTAGTGTGTGTGTGCGAGTGTGTATGAGTGAGTGAGTGCGAGTGTGCTCGAGTGTGTGTACAAGTGTGTGCAAATGTGTGCATGCGAGTGTGTGCGAATGTGTGCGAGTGCGTATGAGTGAGTGTGTGCGAGTGTTTGTGAGTGTGTGTGAGTGTGTGTGAGTGAGTGTGAGTGAGTGTGTGTTAGTAAGTGTGTGCGATTGTGTATGAGTGAGTGTGTGCGAGTGTGTATGAGTGAGTGTGTGCGAGTGTGTATGGGTGAGTGTGTGCAAGTGAGTGTGAGTGTGCGTGAGTGTGTGCGAGTGAGTGTGTGCGAGTGTGCGTAAGTGTGTGGGAGTGTGTGTGTGTGAGGTTGTGCGAGTGTGTGCGAGTGTGTGTGAGTGTGTGCAAGTGTGCATGACTGTGTATGAGTGAGCATGTGCGAGTGTGTGTTTGTGAGTGAGTGTGAGTGTGTATGAGTCAGCGTGTGCGAGTGTTTGCTAGTGTGTTTGTGCGAGTGTGTGCGAGTGTTTGCGAGTGTGTGCTAGTGTGTGTGCGAGTGTGTGCGAGTGTATGTGAGTGTGTGCGATGAGTGTGTGCGAGTGTGCACGAGTGTGTATGAGTGAGTGTGTGCGAGTGTGTGCGAGTGTGAGTGCGAGTGTGTATGAGTATTTGCGAGTGTGTATGAGTGAGTGTGTGCGAGAGTGTGCGAGTGTGTGTGAGTGTGTGCGAGTGTGTGCGAGTGAGTGTGTGCGAGTGTGTATGAGTGTGTATGAGTGAGTGTGTTCGAGTGTTTGTGAGTGTCTGCGAGTGTGTGTGCGAGTGTGTGTGCGAGAGTGTGCGAGTGTGTATGAGTGAGTGTGTATGAGTGAGTGTGTGTGAGTGTGTGTGTGTGCCAGTGTGGGCGAGTGTGTGCGAGTGTGTATGAGTGTGTGTGTGAGTGTGCACGAGTGTGTGTGTGTGAGTTTGTGCGCATGTGTGTGCGAGTGTGTGCGAGTGTGTGTGTGCGAGTGTATATGAGTGAGTGTGTGCGAGTGTTTGCGATTGTGTGTGAGTGTGTGTGAGTGAGTGTGAGTGAGTGTGTGGGAGTGTGTGTGAGTAAGTGTGTGTGAGTGTGTATGAGTGAGTGTGTTAGAGTGTGCGTGAGTGTGTGCGAGTGTGTATGAGTGAGTGTGTGCGAGTGTGTATGAGTGAGTGTGTGCGACTGTGTATGGGTGAGTGTGTGCAAGTGAGTGTGAGTGTGCGTGAGTGTGTGCGAGTGAGTGTGTGTGAGTGTGCGTAAGTGTGTGCGAGTGTGTGTGTGTGAGGTTGTGCGAGTGTGTGCGAGTGTGTGCGAGTGAGTGTGTGCGAGTGTGTGTGAGTGTGTGCAAATGTGCATGACTGTGTATGAGTGTGCATGTGCGATTGTGTGTTTGTGAGTGAGTGCGAGTGTGTATGAGTCAGCGTGTGCGAGTGTTTGCTAGTGTGTGTGTGCGAGTGTTTGCAAGTGTGTGCTAGTGTGTGCGAGTGTATGTGAGTGTGTGCGATGAGTGTGTGCGAGTGTGCACGAGTGTGTATGAGTGAGTGTGTGCGAGTGTGAGTGCGAGTGTGTACGAGAATTTGCGAGTGTGTATGAGTGAGTGTGTGCGAGAGTGTGCGAGTGTGTGTGATTGTGTGCGAGTGTGTGCGAGTGAGTGTGTGCGAGTGTGTATGAGTGTGTATGAGTGAGTGTGTGCGAGTGTTTGTGAGTGTTTGCGAGTGTGTGTGCGAGTGTGTGTGCGAGAGTGTGCGAGTGTGTATGAGTGAGTGTGTGCGAGTGTGTATGAGTGAGTGTGTGTGAGTGTGTGTGTGTGCCAGTGTGGGCGAGTGTGTGCGAGTGTGTATGAGTGTGTGTGTGAGTGTGCACGAGTGTGTGTGTGCGAGTTTGTGCGCATGTGTGTGCGAGTGACTGTGTGCGAGTGTGTATGAGTGAGTGTGTTCGAGTGTGTGAGAGTGTGTGCGAGTGTGTGTGTGCGAGTGTGTATGAGCGAGTGTGTGCGAGTGTGTGTGTATGTGTGTGCGAGTGTGTGCGAGTGTGTGTGTGAGTGTGTGTACGAGTGTTTGTGTGCGAGTGTGTATGAGTGAGTATGGGTGAGTGTGTGTGTGAGGTTGTGCGAGTGTGTGCGAGTGACTTTGTGAGTGAGTGTGTTCGAGTGTGTGAAAGTGTGTGCGAGTGTGTGTGAGAGTGTGTGTGTGAGAGTGTGTATGAGCGAGTGTGTGCGAGTGTGCGTGAGAGTGAGTGTGCGAGTTTGTGTGTGTGTGTGCGAGTGTGTGCGAGTGTGTGTGAGAGTGTGTGCGAGTATGTGTGAGTGTGTGTGCGAGTGTGTGTACGAGTGTGTGTGTGCAAGTGTGTATGAGTGAGTGTGTGCGAGTGTGTGTGAGTGTGTGTGCGAGTGTGTGTGCGAGTGTGTGTGTGTGAGTGTGTATGAGTGAGTGTGTGCGAGTGTGTATGAGTGAGTGTGTGTGAGTGTGTATGAGTGAGTGTGTGCGACTGTGTATGGGTGAGTGTGTGCAAGTGAGTGTGAGTGTGCGTGAGTGTGTGCGAGTGAGTGTGTGTGAGTGTGCATAAGTGTGTGCGAGTGTGTGTGTGTGAGGTTGTGCGAGTGTGTGCGAGTGTGTGCGAGTGAGTGTGTGCCAGTGTGTGTGAGTGTGTGCAAATGTGCATGACTGTGTATGAGTGTGCATGTGCGATTGTGTGTTTGTGAGTGAGTGCGAGTGTGTATGAGTCAGCGTGTGCGAGTGTTTGCTAGTGTGTGTGTGCGAGTGTTTGCGAGTGTGTGCTAGTGTGTGCGAGTGTATGTGAGTGTGTGCGATGAGTGTGTGCGAGTGTGCACGAGTGTGTATGAGTGAGTGTGTGCGAGTGTGAGTGCGGGTGTGTACGAGTATTTGCGAGTGTGTATGAGTGAGTGTGTGCGAGAGTGTGCGAGTCTGTGTGATTGTGTGCGAGTGTGTGCGAGTGAGTGTGTGCGAGTCTGTGTGATTGTGTGCGAGTGTGTGCGAGTGAGTGTGTGCGAGTGTGTATGAGTGTGTATGAGTGAGTGTGTGCGAGTGTTTGTGAGTGTGTGCCAGTGTGTGTGCGAGTGTGTGTGCGAGAGTGTGCGAGTGTGTATGAGTGAGTGTGTGCGAGTGTGTATGAGTGTGTGTGTGAGTGTGCACGAGTGTGTGTGTGCGAGTTTGTGCGCATGTGTGTGCGAGTGACTGTGTGCGAGTGTGTATGAGTGAGTGTGTTCGAGTGTGTGAGAGTGTGTGTGCGAGTGTGTATGAGCGAGTGTGTGCGAGTGTGCGTGAGAGTGAGTGTGCGAGTTTGTGTGTGTGTGCGAGTGTGTGCGAGTGTGTGTGCGATTGTATGCATATGCGAGTCTGTATGAGTGAGTGTGTGCGAGTGTGTATGAGTGAGTGTGTGCGAGTGTGTGCGAGTGTTTGTGTGCGAGTGTGTGCCAGTGTGTGCGAGTGTGTGTGACTGTGTGTGTGCGAGTGTGTATGAGTGGGTGTGTGCGAGTGTGCACGAGTGTGTTTGTGTGAGTTTGTGCGATTGTGTGTGTGCGAGTGTGTATGAGTGAGTGTGTGCGAGTGTGTCTGAATGAGTGTGTGCGAGTGTGCATGAGTGTGTGTGCGAGTGTGTGCCAGTGTGTGCGACTGTGTGTGTGCGACTGTGTGCCAGTGTTTGAGTGTGTGCCAGTGTTTGTGCGAGTGTGTGTGCGAGTGTGTGCCAGTGTTTGAGTGTGTGCCAGTGTTTGTGCGAGTGTGTGTGCGAGTGTGTGTGAGTGTGTGCGAGTGTGTGTGCGAGTGTGTATGAGTGAGTGTGTGCGAGTGTGTGTGTGTGCGAGTGTGTGCGTGCGAGTACGTGCAAGTGTGTGAGTGTGTGCGAGTGTGCATGAGTGAGTGTGTGCGAGTGTGTGCGAGTGTGCATAAGTTAGTGTGTGCGAGTGTGTGTGTGCGGGTGTGTGTGAGAGTGTGTGTGAGTGTGTGTGTGCGAGTGTGTATGAGTGAGTGTGTGTGAGTGTACTCAAGTGTGTGTGAGAGTGTGTGCATGCGAGTGCATGCGAGTGTGTACGAGTGTGTGCGAGTGTGTGCATGCGAGTGTGCACGAGTGTGCATGAGTGTGAAAGAGTGTGTGCGAGAGTGGGTACGAGGGTGTGTGAGTGAGTGTGTGTGTGTATGAATGTGTGCGAATGTTTGCGAGTGTGTGAGTGCGTGTGCGAGTGTGTAAGAGTGAGTGTGTGCGAGTGTGTGCGTGTGACTGAGTGTGTGTGAGTGTGTGCGAGTGTGTGCGTGTGACTGAGTGTGTGTGAGTGTGTACGAGTGTTTGCGAGTGTGTGTGAGTGTGTATGAGTGAGTGTGTGCGAGTGTTTGTGTGTGCGAGTGTGTGTGAGTGTGTGCGAGAGTGCGCGAGTGTGTGTGTGCGAGTGTGTATGAGTGAGTGTGTGCGAGTGTTTGCGAGTGTGTGCGAGTGAGTGCGAGTGAGTATGTGCGAGTGAGTGCGAGTGAGTATGTGCGAGTGATTGTGTGCCATTGTGTTTGAGTAAGTGTGTGCAGGTGTGTATGAGTGAG
Organism: Phyllobates terribilis; assembly: GCF_046119375.1. Lineage (NCBI taxonomy): Eukaryota > Metazoa > Chordata > Amphibia > Anura > Dendrobatidae > Phyllobates > Phyllobates terribilis. The sequence goes on from NW_027362901.1 coordinate 2,023,503, forward strand.
TGTGTGCGAGTGTGTGCGAGTGTGTGCGAGTGTGCATGAGTGAATGTGTGAGAGTGGGTGTGAGTGTGTGCGAGTGAGTGTGAGTGAGTGCGAGTGTGTGCGAGTGTGTGCAAGTGAGTGAGTGAGTGAGAGTGTGTGCGAGTGTGTTTGAGTGTGTATGAGTGAGAGTGTGCGAGTGTGCCCGAGTGTGTGCGTGTGAGTGTATGTGTGTGTGAGTATGTACGTGTGTGCGAGTGTGTGCGAGTGTGTGTGAGTGAGTGTGTGCGAGTGTGTGTGCGAGTGTGTGCGAGTGTGTATGAGTTAGTGTGTGCGAGTGTGTGTGTGCGTGTGTGTGTGAGAGTGTGTGCGAGTTTGTGTGTGTGAGTGTGTATGAGTGAGTGTGTGCGAGTGTGCTTGAGTGTGTGTGCGAGTGTGTGCATGTGTGTGCGAGTGTGTGCGAGTGTGTGGGTGTGAGTGTGTATGATTGAGTTTGTGTGAGTGTGTATGAGTGAGTGTGTGCGAGTGTGCACTAGTGTGTGTGTGCGAGTGTGTGCCAGTGTGTGTGAATGTGTGCGACTGTGTGTGCGAGTGTGTATGAGTGAGTGTGTGCGAGTGTGTGTGTGCAAATTTGTGCGAGTGTGTGTGCGAGTGTGCGTGTGCGAGTCTGTATGAATGAGTGTGTGCGAGTGTGTATGAGTGAGTGTGTGTGAGTGTGCGTGAGTGTGTGTGTGCGATTGTGTGCCAGTGTGTGCGAGTGTGTGCAACTGTGTGTGTTCGAGTGTGTGAGTGTGTGCCAGTGTTTGTGCGAGTGTGTGTGAGTGTGTGCGAGAGTGCGCGAGTGTGTGTGTGCGAGTGTGTATGAGTGAGTGTGTGCGAGTGTTTGCGAGTGTGTGCGAGTGAGTGCGAGTGAGTATGTGCGAGTGAGTGCGAGTGAGTATGTGCGAGTGATTGTGTGCCATTGTGTTTGAGTAAGTGTGTGCAGGTGTGTATGAGTGAGTGTGTGCGAGTGTGTGCGAGTGTGTGCGAGTGTGCATGAGTGAATGTGTGAGAGTGGGTGTGAGTGTGTGCGAGTGAGTGTGAGTGAGTGCGAGTGTGTGCGAGTGTGTGCAAGTGAGTGAGTGAGTGAGAGTGTGTGCGAGTGTGTTTGAGTGTGTATGAGTGAGAGTGTGCGAGTGTGCCCGAGTGTGTGCGTGTGAGTGTATGTGTGTGTGAGTATGTACGTGTGTGCGAGTGTGTGCGAGTGTGTGTGAGTGAGTGTGTGCGAGTGTGTGTGCGAGTGTGTGCGAGTGTGTATGAGTTAGTGTGTGCGAGTGTGTGTGTGCGTGTGTGTGTGAGAGTGTGTGCGAGTTTGTGTGTGTGAGTGTGTATGAGTGAGTGTGTGCGAGTGTGCTTGAGTGTGTGTGCGAGTGTGTGCATGTGTGTGCGAGTGTGTGCGAGTGTGTGGGTGTGAGTGTGTATGATTGAGTTTGTGTGAGTGTGTATGAGTGAGTGTGTGCGAGTGTGCACTAGTGTGTGTGTGCGAGTGTGTGCCAGTGTGTGTGAATGTGTGCGACTGTGTGTGCGAGTGTGTATGAGTGAGTGTGTGCGAGTGTGTGTGTGCAAATTTGTGCGAGTGTGTGTGCGAGTGTGCGTGTGCGAGTCTGTATGAATGAGTGTGTGCGAGTGTGTGAGAGTGAATGTGTGCGAGTGTGTGTGTGAGAGTGTGTACGAGTGAGTGTGTGCGAGTGTGTGTGTGTGTGTGTCTGTGTGGGAGTGTGTATGAGTGAGTGTGTGCGAGTGTGTTTGAGTGTGTGTGCGAGTGTGTGCGTGTGTGTGCGAGTGTGTGTGAGTGTGTGGGTGTGAGTGTGTATGATTGAGTTTGTGTGAGTGTGTATGAGTGAGTGTGTGCGAGTGTGCACTAGTGTGTGTGTGCGAGTGTGTGCCAGTGTGTGTGAGTGTGTGCGACTGTGTGTGTGCGAGTGTGTATGAGTGAGCGTGTGCGAGTGTATGTGTGCAAATTTGTGCGAGTGTGTGTGCGAGTGTGCGTGTGCGAGTCTGTATGAGTGAGTGTGTGCGAGTGTGTATGATTGAGTGTGTGCGAGTGTGCATGAGTGTGTGTGTGCGATTGTGTGCCAGTGTGTGCGAGTGTGTGCAACTGTGTGTGTTCGAGTGTGTGAGTGTGTGCCAGTGTTTGTGCGAGTGTGTGTGCGAGTGTGTGTGCGAGCGTGTGCAAGTAAATGTGTGCGAGTGTGTGTGTGAGAGTGTGTACGAGTGAGTGTGTGCGAGTGTGTGTGTGAGTGTCTGTGTGGGAGTGTGTATGAGTGAGTGTGCGCGAGTGTGTGTGTGCGAGTGTGTGCATATGAGTGCATGCGAGTGCATGCGATTGTGTGCGAGTGTGTGTGAGTGTGTATGAGTGAGTGTGTTTGAGTGTGTGCGAGTGTGTGCGAGTGTGCTTGAATGTGTCTGTACGAGTGTCTGTGAGCGTGTGCGTGTGAGTGTGTGCGAGTGTGTGCGTGCGAGTGTGCGCAAGTGTGCATGAGTGTGCACGAGTGTGCGTGAGTGTGTGCGAGTGTGTGTATATGAGTGAATGAGAATGAGTGTGTGTGTGTGAGTGTGTGCGAGTGTGCGCATGCGAGTGAGTGCGAGTGCATGTGATTGTGTGTGAGTGTTTGCGAGTGTGTGCAAGTGTGTGTGCGAGTGTGTATAAGTGAGTGTGTGTGAGTGTGCGTGAGTAAGTGTGTGTGAGTGTATGCGAGTGTGTGCAAGTGTGAGTGAGTGTGTGTGAGTGTGTATGAGTGAGTGTGTGCGAGTGTGTATGAGTGTGTATGAGTGAGTGTGTGCGAGTGTGTATGAGTGTGTTTGAGTGAGTGTGTGCGAGTGTGAGCGAGTGTGTGTGCGAGTGTGTGTGAGTGAGTGTGTGCCAGTGTTCTCGAGTGTGTCTGTACGAGTGTGTGCGTACGACTGCCTGCGAGTGTGTGTGAGTGTGTGCTTGAGTGTTTAAGTGTGTGCGAGTGTGCGCGAGTGTGTATGAGTGAGTGTGTGTGAGCGTTTGTGATTGTGTGTGAGTGTGCACGAGTGTGTGTACAAGTGTGTGCAAATGTGTGCATGCGAGTGTGTGCGAGTGTGTGCGAGTGCGTATGAGTGAGTGTGTGCGAGTGTTTGCGAGTGTGTGTGAGTGTGTGTGAGTGAGTGTGTGGGAGTGTGTGGGAGTAAGTGTGTGTGAGTTTGTATGAGTGAGTGTGTTAGAGTGTGCGTGAGTGTGTGCGAGTGTGTTTGAGTAAGTGTGGGCAAGTTTGTATGAGTGAGTGTGTGCGACTGTGTATGAGTGAGTGTGTGCAAGTGAGTGTGTGAGTGTGCATGAGTGTGTGCGAGTGTGCGTGTGAGTGTGTGCGAGTGTGTATGAGGGTGTGTGCGAGTGTGTGCGAGTGTGTGCGAGTGTGTTTGCGTGTGTGTGTGAGTGAGTGTGTGCGAGTGTTCTCGAGTGTGTCTGTACGAATGTGTGCGTACGATTGCGTGCGAGTGTGTGTGAGTGTGTGCGAGTGTGTGCGTGCGAGTGTGCGTGAGTGTGCATGAGTGTGCGAATGTGTATGAGTGTGTATGAGTGAGTGTGTGCGAGTGTGTGTGAGTGTGTGCGAGAGTGTGTGCGCATGTGAGCGAGTGTGTGCGAGTGTGTATGAGTGAGAGTGTGCGAGTGTGTGCAAGTGTGCATGAGGGTGTGTGAGTGAGTGAGTGTGTGTGTGTGTGAATGTGTGCGAGTGTGTGCGAGTGTGTATGAGTGAGTGTGTGCGAGTGTGTGCGTGTGAGTGAGTGAATGTGTGTGAGTGTGTATGAGTGTTTGTGAGTGTGTGTGAGTGTGTGCGAGTGTGTGGGTGGAGTGTGTATGAGTGAGTGTGTGCGAGTGTGTGTGCGAGTGTGTGTGTGCGAGTGTGTATGAGTGAGTGTGTGTGAATGTGCGTGAGTGAGTTTGTGCGAGTGTATGTGAATGTGTGGAAGTGTGTGCGAGTGAGTGAGTGTGTGTGAGTGTGTGCGAGTGTGTTTGAGTAAGTGTGGGCAAGTTTGTATGAGTGAGTGTGTGCGACTGTGTATGAGTGAGTGTGTGCAAGTGAGTGTGTGTGAGTGTGCATGAGTGTGTGCGAGTGTGCGTGTGAGTGTGTGCGAGTGTGTATGAGGGTGTGTGCGAGTGTGTGCGAGTGTGTGTGTGCGAGTGTGTGCGAGTGTGTGTGCGTGTGTGTGTGAGTGAGTGTGTGCGAGTGTTCTCGAGTGTGTCTGTACGAATGTGTGCGTACGATTGCGTGCGAGTGTGTGTGAGTGTGTGCGAGTGTGTGCGTGCGAGTGTGCGTGAGTGTGCATGAGTGTGCGAATGTGTATGAGTGTGTATGAGTGAGTGTGTGCGAGTGTGTGTGAGTGTGTGAGAGAGTGTGTGCGCATGTGAGCGAGTGTGTGCGAGTGTGTATGAGTGAGAGTGTGCGAGTGTGTGCAAGTGTGCATGAGGGTGTGTGAGTGAGTGTGTGTGTGAGTATGTACGTGTGTGCGAGTGTGTGCGAGTGTGTGTGAGTGAGTGTGTGCGAGTGTGTGTGCGAGTGTGTGCGAGTGTGTATGAGTTAGTGTGTGCGAGTGTGTGTGTGCGTGTGTGTGTGAGAGTGTGTGCGAGTTTGTGTGTGTGAGTGTGTATGAGTGAGTGTGTGCGAGTGTGCTTGAGTGTGTGTGCGAGTGTGTGCATGTGTGTGCGAGTGTGTGCGAGTGTGTGGGTGTGAGTGTGTATGATTGAGTTTGTGTGAGTGTGTATGAGTGAGTGTGTGCGAGTGTGCACTAGTGTGTGTGTGCGAGTGTGTGCCAGTGTGTGTGAATGTGTGCGACTGTGTGTGCGAGTGTGTATGAGTGAGTGAGTGCGAGTGTGTGTGTGCAAATTTGTGCGAGTGTGTGTGCGAGTGTGCGTGTGCGAGTCTGTATGAATGAGTGTGTGCGAGTGTGTATGAGTGAGTGTGTGTGAGTGTGCGTGAGTGTGTGTGTGCGATTGTGTGCCAGTGTGTGCGAGTGTGTGCAACTGTGTGTGTTCGAGTGTGTGAGTGTGTGCCAGTGTTTGTGCGAGTGTGTGTGCGAGTGTGTGTGCGAGCGTGTGAGAGTGAATGTGTGCGAGTGTGTGTGTGAGAGTGTGTACGAGTGAGTGTGTGCGAGTGTGTGTGTGTGTGTGTCTGTGTGGGAGTGTGTATGAGTGAGTGTGTGCGAGTGTGTTTGAGTGTGTGTGCGAGTGTGTGCGTGTGTGTGCGAGTGTGTGTGAGTGTGTGGGTGTGAGTGTGTATGATTGAGTTTGTGTGAGTGTGTATGAGTGAGTGTGTGCGAGTGTGCACTAGTGTGTGTGTGCGAGTGTGTGCCAGTGTGTGTGAGTGTGTGCGACTGTGTGTGTGCGAGTGTGTATGAGTGAGCGTGTGCGAGTGTATGTGTGCAAATTTGTGCGAGTGTGTGTGCGAGTGTGCGTGTGCGAGTCTGTATGAGTGAGTGTGTGCGAGTGTGTATGATTGAGTGTGTGCGAGTGTGCATGAGTGTGTGTGTGCGATTGTGTGCCAGTGTGTGCGAGTGTGTGCAACTGTGTGTGTTCGAGTGTGTGAGTGTGTGCCAGTGTTTGTGCGAGTGTGTGTGCGAGTGTGTGTGCGAGCGTGTGCAATTAAATGTGTGCGAGTGTGTGTGTGAGAGTGTGTACGAGTGAGTGTGTGCGAGTGTGTGTGTGAGTGTCTGTGTGGGAGTGTGTATGAGTGAGTGTGCGCGAGTGTGTGTGTGCGAGTGTGTGCATATGAGTGCATGCGAGTGCATGCGATTGTGTGCGAGTGTGTGTGAGTGTGTATGAGTGAGTGTGTTTGAGTGTGTGCGAGTGTGTGCGAGTGTGCTTGAATGTGTCTGTACGAGTGTCTGTGAGCGTGTGCGTGTGAGTGTGTGCGAGTGTGTGCGTGCGAGTGTGCGCAAGTGTGCATGAGTGTGCACGAGTGTGCGTGAGTGTGTGCGAGTGTGTGTATATGAGTGAATGAGAATGAGTGTGTGTGTGTGAGTGTGTGCGAGTGTGCGCATGCGAGTGAGTGCGAGTGCATGTGATTGTGTGTGAGTGTTTGCGAGTGTGTGCAAGTGTGTGTGCGAGTGTGTATAAGTGAGTGTGTGTGAGTGTGCGTGAGTAAGTGTGTGTGAGTGTATGCGAGTGTGTGCAAGTGTGAGTGAGTGTGTGTGAGTGTGTATGAGTGAGTGTGTGCGAGTGTGTATGAGTGTGTATGAGTGAGTGTGTGCGAGTGTGTATGAGTGTGTTTGAGTGAGTGTGTGCGAGTGTGAGCGAGTGTGTGTGCGAGTGTGTGTGAGTGAGTGTGTGCCAGTGTTCTCGAGTGTGTCTGTACGAGTGTGTGCGTACGACTGCCTGCGAGTGTGTGTGAGTGTGTGCTTGAGTGTTTAAGTGTGTGCGAGTGTGCGCGAGTGTGTATGAGTGAGTGTGTGTGAGCGTTTGTGATTGTGTGTGAGTGTGCACGAGTGTGTGTACAAGTGTGTGCAAATGTGTGCATGCGAGTGTGTGCGAGTGTGTGCGAGTGCGTATGAGTGAGTGTGTGCGAGTGTTTGCGAGTGTGTGTGAGTGTGTGTGAGTGAGTGTGAGTGAGTGTGTGGGAGTGTGTGGGAGTAAGTGTGTGTGAGTTTGTATGAGTGAGTGTGTTAGAGTGTGCGTGAGTGTGTGCGAGTGTGTTTGAGTAAGTGTGGGCAAGTTTGTATGAGTGAGTGTGTGCGACTGTGTATGAGTGAGTGTGTGCAAGTGAGTGTGTGAGTGTGCATGAGTGTGTGCGAGTGTGCGTGTGAGTGTGTGCGAGTGTGTATGAGGGTGTGTGCGAGTGTGTGCGAGTGTGTGCGAGTGTGTTTGCGTGTGTGTGTGAGTGAGTGTGTGCGAGTGTTCTCGAGTGTGTCTGTACGAATGTGTGCGTACGATTGCGTGCGAGTGTGTGTGAGTGTGTGCGAGTGTGTGCGTGCGAGTGTGCGTGAGTGTACATGAGTGTGCGAATGTGTATGAGTGTGTATGAGTGAGTGTGTGCGAGTGTGTGTGAGTGTGTGCGAGAGTGTGTGCGCATGTGAGCGAGTGTGTGCGAGTGTGTATGAGTGAGAGTGTGCGAGTGTGTGCAAGTGTGCATGAGGGTGTGTGAGTGAGTGAGTGTGTGTGTGTGTGAATGTGTGCGAGTGTGTGCGAGTGTGTATGAGTGAGTGTGTGCGAGTGTGTGCGTGTGAGTGAGTGAATGTGTGTGAGTGTGTATGAGTGTTTGTGAGTGTGTGTGAGTGTGTGCGAGTGTGTGGGTGGAGTGTGTATGAGTGAGTGTGTGCGAGTGTGTGTGCGAGTGTGTGTGTGCGAGTGTGTATGAGTGAGTGTGTGTGAATGTGCGTGAGTGAGTTTGTGCGAGTGTATGTGAATGTGTGGAAGTGTGTGCGAGTGAGTGAGTGTGTGTGAGTGTGTGCGAGTGTGTTTGAGTAAGTGTGGGCAAGTTTGTATGAGTGAGTGTGTGCGACTGTGTATGAGTGAGTGTGTGCAAGTGAGTGTGTGTGAGTGTGCATGAGTGTGTGCGAGTGTGCGTGTGAGTGTGTGCGAGTGTGTATGAGGGTGTGTGCGAGTGTGTGCGAGTGTGTGTGTGCGAGTGTGTGCGAGTGTGTGTGCGTGTGTGTGTGAGTGAGTGTGTGCGAGTGTTCTCGAGTGTGTCTGTACGAATGTGTGCGTACGATTGCGTGCGAGTGTGTGTGAGTGTGTGCGAGTGTGTGCGTGCGAGTGTGCGTGAGTGTGCATGAGTGTGCGAATGTGTATGAGTGTGTATGAGTGAGTGTGTGCGAGTGTGTGTGAGTGTGTGAGAGAGTGTGTGCGCATGTGAGCGAGTGTGTGCGAGTGTGTATGAGTGAGAGTGTGCGAGTGTGTGCAAGTGTGCATGAGGGTGTGTGAGTGAGTGAGTGTGTGTGTGTGAATGTGTGCGAGTGTGTGCGAGTGTGTATGAGTGAGTGTGTGCGAGTGTGTGCGTGTGAGTGAGTGAATGTGTGTGAGTGTGTATGAGTGTTTGTGAGTGTGTGTGAGTGTGTGCGAGTGTGTGGGTGGAGTGTGTATGAGTGAGTGTGTGCGAGTGTGTGTGCGAGTGTGTGTGTGCGAGTGTGTATGAGTGAGTGTGTGTGAATGTGCGTGAGTGAGTTTGTGCGAGTGTATGTGAATGTGTGGAAGTGTGTGCGAGTGAGTGAGTGTGTGTGAGTGTGTGCGAGTGTGTTTAAGTGTGTGCGAGTGCGTGCGAGTGTGTGCGAGTGTGTATGAGTGAGTGTGTGTGAGCGTTTGTGATTGTGTGTGAGTGTGCATGAGTGTGTACAAGTGTGTGCAAATGTGTGCATGCGAGTGTGTGTGAGTGTGTGCGAGTGCGTATGAGTGAGTGTGTGCGAGTGTTTTTGAGTGTGTGTGAGTGAGTGTGAGTGAGTGTGTGGGAGTGTGTGGGAGTAAGTGTTTGTGAGTGTGTATGAGTGAGTGTGTTAGAGTGTGCGTGATTGTGTGCGCGTGTGTATGAGTAAGTGTGTGCGAGTGTGTATGAGTGAGTGTGTGCGACTGTGTATGAGTGAGTGTGTGCAAGTGAGAGTGTGTGAGTGTGCATGAGTGTGTGCGAGTGTGCATGTGAGTGTGTGCGAGTGTGTATGAGGGTGTGTGAGGGTGTGTGTGCGAGTGTGTGCAAGTGAGAGTGTGTGAGTGTGCGTGAGTGTGTGCGAGTGTGCATGTGAGTGTGTGCGAGTGTGTATGAGGGTGTGTGCGGGTGTGTGTGCGAGTGTGTGCGATTGTGTGTGTGCGAGTGTGTATGAGTGAGTGAGTGCGAGTGTGCTCGAGTGTGTGTACAAGTGTGTGCAAATGTGTGCATGCGAGTGTGTGCGAGTGTGTGCGAGTGCGTATGAGTGAGTGTGTGCGAGTGTTTGCGAGTGTGTGTGAGTGTGTGTGAGTGAGTGTGTGGGAGTGTGTGGGAGTAAGTGTGTGTGAGTGTGTATGAGTGAGTGTGTTAGAGTGTGCGTGAGTGTGTGCGAGTGTGTATGAGTAAGTGTGTGCGAGTGTGTATGAGTGAGTGTGTGCGACTGTGTATGAGTGAGTGTGTGCAAGTGAGTGTGTGAGTGTGCGTGAGTGTGTGCGAGTGAGTGTGTGTGAGTGTGCGTGAGTGTGTGCGAGTGTGTGTGTGTGAGGTTGTGCGAGTGTGTGCAAGTGAGAGTGTGCGAGTGTGTGTGAGTGTGTGCTAGTGTGTGTGCGAGTGTGTGCGAGTGTATGTGAGTGTGTGTGAGTGAGTGTGTGTGAGTGTGTATGAGCCAGCGTGTGCGAGTGTGTGCTAGTGTGTGTGTGCGAGTGTTTATGAGTGAGTGACTGCGAGTGTGCTCGAGTGTGTGTACAAGTGTGTGCAAATGTGTGCATGCGAGTGTGTGCGAGTGCATATGAGTGAGTGTGTGCGAGTGTTTGCGAGTGTGTGTGAGTGTGTGTGAGTGAGTGTGAGTGAGTGTGTGGGAGTGTGTGTGAGTAAGTGTGTGTGAGTGTGTAAGAGTGAGTGTGTCAGAGTGTGCGTGAGTGTGTGCGAGTGTGTATGAGTGAGTGTGTGCGACTGTGTATGGGTGAGTGTGTGCAAGTGAGTGTGAGTGTGCGTGAGTGTGTGCGAGTGAGCGTGTGTGAGTGTACGTAAGTGTGTGCGAGTGTGTGTGTGTGAGGTTGTGCGAGTGTGTGCGAGTGTGTGCGAGTGAGTGTGTGCGAGTGTGTGTGAGTGTGTGCAAGTGTGCATGACTGTGTATGAGTGAGCATGTGCGAGTGTGTGTTTGTGAGTGAGTGCGAGTGTGTATGAGTCAGCGTGTGCTAGTGTTTGCTAGTGTGTGTGTGCAAGTGTGTGCGAGTGTTTGCGAGTGTGTGCTAGTGTGTGTGCCAGTGTGTGCGAGTGTATGTGAGTGTGTGCGATGAGTGTGTGCGAGTGTGTATGAGTGTGTGTGTGGGAGTGTGTGTGGAGTGTGAGTGCGAGTGTGTACGAGTATTTGCGAGTGTGTATGAGTGAGTGTGTGCGAGAGTGTGCGAGTGTGTGTTAGTGTGTGCGAGTGTGTGCGAGTGAGTGTGTGCGAGTGTGTATGAGTGTGTATGAGTGAGTGTGTTCGAGTGTTTGTGAGTGTGTGCGAGTGTGCGTGCGAGTGTGTGTGCGAGTGTGTGTGCGAGGGTGTGCGAGTGTGTATGAGTGAGTGTGTATGAGTGAGTGTGTGTGAGTGTGTGTGTGTGCCAGTGTGGGCGAGTGTGTGCGAGTGTGTATGAGTGTGTGTGTGAGTGTGCATGAGTGTGTGTGTGCGAGTTTGTGCGCATGTGTGTGCGAGTGTGTGCGAGTGTGTGTGTGCGAGTGTATATGAGTGAGTGTGTGCGAATGTTTGTGAGTGTGTGTGAGTGTGTGTGAGTGAGTGTGAGTGAGTGTGTGGGAGTGTGTGTGAGTAAGTGTGTGTGAGTGTGTATGAGTGAGTGTGTTAGAGTGTGCGTGAGTGTGTGCGAGTGTGTATGAGTGATTGTGTGCGAGTGTGTATGAGTGTGCATGAGTTAGTGTGTGCGAGTGTGTGTGTGTGTGGGTGTGTGTGAGAGTGTGTGAGTGTGTGTGTGCGAGTGTGTATGAGTGAGTGTGTGCGAGTGTGCTCAAGTGTGCATGCGAGTGCATGCGAGTGTGTACGAGTGTGTGCGAGTGTGTGCGTGCGAGTGTGCACGAGTGTGAAAGAGTGTGTGCGAGTGTTTGCGAGTGTGTATGAGTGTGTGCGAGAGTGTGTGCGAGTGTGTATGAGTGAGTGTGTGCGAGTGTGTACGAGGGTGTGTGAGTGAGTGTGTGTGCGTGTGAATGTGTGCAATTGTTTGCGAGTGTGTGCGTGCGTGTGCGAGTGTGTATGAGTGAGTGTGTGCGAGTGTGTGCGTGTGACTGAGTGTGCGTGAGTGTGTGCGAGTGTGTGCGTGTGACTGAGTGTGTGTGAGTGTGTACGAGTGTTTGCGAGTGTGTGTGAGTGTGTATGAGTGAGTGTGTGCGAGAGTGTGTGTGTGCGAGTGTGTGTGAGTGTGTGCGAGTGTGCGCGAGTGTGTGTGTGCGAGTGTGTATGAGTGAGTGTGTGTGAGTGTTTGCGAGTGTGTGCGAGTGAGTGCGAGTGATTATGTGCGAGTGAGTGCGAGTGAGTATGTGCGAGTGAGTGAGTGCCATTGTGTTTGAGTAAGTGTGTGCAGCTGTGTATGAGTGAGTGTGTGCGAGTGTGTGTGAGTGTGCATGAGTGAATATGTGAGAGTGGGTGCGAGTGTGTGCGAGTGAGTGTGAGTGAGTGCGAGTGTGTGCGAGTGTGTGCAAGTGAGTGAGTGAGTGAGAGTGTGTGCGAGTGTGTTTGAGTGTGTATGAGTGAGTGTGTGCGAGTGTGCCTGAGTGTGTGCGTGTGAGTGTATGTGTGTGTGAGTATGTGCGTGTGTGCGAGTGTGTGCGAGTGTGTGTGAGTGAGTGTGTGTGAGTGTGTGTGCGAGTGTGTGCGAGTGTGTATGAGTTAATGTGTGCGAGTGTGTGTGCGGGTGTGTGTGAGAGTGTGTGCGAGTTTGTGTGTGTGAGTGTGTATGAGTGAGTGTGTGCGAGTGTGCTTGAGTGTGTGTGCGAGTGTGTGGGTGTGAGTGTGTATGATTGAGTTTGTGTGAGTGTGTATGAGTGAGTGTGTGCGAGTGTGCACTAGTGTGTGTGTGCGAGTGTGTGCCAGTGTGTGTGAGTGTGTGCGATTGTGTGTGTGCGAGTGTGTATGAGTGAGTGTGTGCGAGTGTGTGTGTGCAAATTTGTGCGAGTGTGTGTGTGCGAGTGCACGTGTGCGAGTCTGTATGAGTGAGTGTGTGCGAGTGTGTATGAGTGAGTGTGTGCGAGTGTGCATGAGTGTGTGTGTGCGATTGTGTGCCAGTGTGTGCGAGTGTGTGCAACTGTGTGTGTTCGAGTGTGTGAGTGTGTGCCAGTGTTTGTGCGAGTGTGTGTGCGAGTGTGTGTGCGAGAGTGTGCGAGTGAATGTGTGCGAGTGTGTGTGTGAGAGTGTGTACGAGTGAGTGTGTGCGAGTGTGTGTGTGTGAGTGTCTGTGTGGGAGTGTGTATGAGTGAGTGTGCGCGAGTGTGTGTGTGCGAGTGTGTGCGAGTGTGTGCATACGAGTGCATGCGAGTGCATGCGATTGTGTGCGAGTGTGTGTGCGAGTGTGTGCGAGTGTGTGCGAGTGAGTGAGTGTGTGTGAGTGTTTGCGAGTGTGTGCAAGTGTATGCGAGTGTGTGTGAGTGTGTATGAGTGAGTGTGTGTGAGTGTGTGCGAGTGTGTGCGAGTGTGTGCGAGTGTGTCTGTACGAGTGTCTGTGAGCGTGTGCGTGTGAGTGTGTGCGAGTGTGTGCGTGCGAGTGTGTGCGAGTGTGCATGAGTGTGCACGAGTGTGCGCGAGTCTGTGCGAGTGTGTGCGAGTGTGCGTGTATGAGTGAATGAGAATGAGTGTGTGTGTGCGAGTGTGTGCGAGTGTGCGCATGCGAGTGAGTGCGAGTGCATGTGATTGTGTGTGAGTGTGTGCGAGTGTGTGTAAGTGAGTGTGCGAGTGTGTATAAGTGAGTGTGTGTGAGTGTGCGTGAGTAAGTGTGTGAGTGTATGCGAGTGTGTGCATGTGTGAGTGAGTGTGTGTGAGTGTGTATGAGTGAGTTTGTGCGAGTGTGTATGAGTGTGTATGAGTGAGTGTGTGCGAGTGTGTATGAGTGTGTTTGAGTGAGTGTGTGCGAGTGTGTGCGAGTGTGTGTGCGAGTGTGTGTGACTGAGTGTGTGCGAGTGTTCTCGAGTGTGTCTGTACGAGTGTGTGCGTACGATTGCGTGCGAGTGTGTGTGAGTGTGTGCGAGTGTGTGCGTGCGAGTGTGCGTGAGTGTGCATGAGTGTGCGAATGTGTATGAGTGTGTATGAGTGAGTGTGTGCGAGTGAGTGTGAGTGAGTGTGTGGGAGTGTGTGGGAGTAAGTGTGTGTGAGTGTGTATGAGTGAGTGTGTTAGAGTGTGCGTGAGTGTGTGCGAGTGTGTATGAGTAAGTGTGTGCGAGTGTGTATGAGTGAGTGTGTGCGACTGTGTATGAGTGAGTGTGTGCAAGTGTTTGCGAGTGTGTGTGAGTGTGTGTGAGTGAGTGTGTGGGAGTGTGTGGGAGTAAGTGTGTGTGAGTGTGTATGAGTGAGTGTGTTAGAGTGTGCGTGAGTGTGTGCGAGTGTGTATGAGTAAGTGTGTGCGAGTGTGTATGAGTGAGTGTGTACGACTGTGTATGAGTGAGTGTGTGCAAGTGAGTGTGTGTGAGTGTGCGTGAGTGTGTGCGAGTGAGTGTGTGTGAGTGTGCGTGAGTGTGTGCGAGTGTGTGTGTGTGAGGTTGTGCGAGTGTGTGCAAGTGAGAGTGTGCGAGTGTGTGTGAGTGTGTGCTAGTGTGTGTGCGAGTGTGTGCGAGTGTATGTGAGTGTGTGTGAGTGAGTGTGTGCGAGTGTGTATGAGCTAGCGTGTGCGAGTGTGTGCTAGTGTGTGTGTGTGCGAGTGTGTATGAGTGAGTGAGTGCGAGTGTGCTCGAGTGTGTGTAAAAGTGTGTGCAAATGTGTGCATGCGAGTGTGTGCGAGTGCGTATGAGTGAGTGTGTGCGAGTGTTTGCGAGTGTGTGTGAGTGTGTGTGAGTGAGTGTGAGTGAGTGTGTGGGAGTGTGTGTGAGTAAGTGTGTGTGAGTGTGTAAGAGTGAGTGTGTCAGAGTGTGCGTGAGTGTGTGCAAGTGTGTATGAGTGAGTGTGTGCGACTGTGTATGGGTGAGGGTGTGCAAGTGAGTGTGAGTGTGCGTGAGTGTGTGCGAGTGAGCGTGTGTGAGTGTACGTAAGTGTGTGCGAGTGTGTGTGTGAGGTTGTGCGAGTGTGTGCGAGTGTGTGCGAGTGTGTGTGAGTGTGTGCAAGTGTGCATGACTGTGTATGAGTGAGCATGTGCGAGTGTGTGTTTGTGAGTGAGTGCGAGTGTGTATGAGTCAGCGTGTGCGAGTGTTTGCTAGTGTGTGTGTGCGAGTGTGTGCGAGTGTGTGTGCGAGTGTGTATGAGTGAGTGTGCGCGAGGGTGTGTGTGCGAGTATGTGCGAGTGTGTGCATGCGAGTGCGTGCGAGTGTGTGTGCGAGTGTGTATGTGCGAGTGCTTGCAAGTGTGTACGAGTGTGTGCGAGTGTGCGTGAGTGTGCATGAATGTGCGTGAGTGTGTGCGAGTGTGTGCGAGTGTGCAAGAATGTGCGTGAGTGTGTGCGAGTGTTTGCGAGTGTGTATGAGTAAGTGTGTGCGAGTGCGTGCGAGTGTGTGTGTGCCAGTGTGTGCCAGTGTGGGCGAGTGTGTGCGACTGTGTGTGTGCGAGTGTGCACGAGTGTGTGTGTGTGTGAGTGTGCACGAGTGTGTGTGTGTGAGTTTGTGCGCGTGTGTGTGTGCGAGTGTGCTCAAGTGTGCATGCGAGTGCATGCGAGTGTGTACGAGTGTGTGCGAGTGTGTGCGTGCGAGTGTGCACGAGTGTGAAAGAGTGTGTGCGAGTGTTTGCGAGTGTGTATGAGTGTGTGCGAGAGTGTGTGCGAGTGTGTATGAGTGAGTGTGTGCGAGTGTGTACGAGGGTGTGTGAGTGTGTGTGCGTGTGAATGTGTGCAATTGTTTGCGAGTGTGTGCGTGCATGTGCGAGTGTATATGAGTGAGTGTGTGCGAGTGTGTGCGTGTGACTGAGTGTGCATGAGTGTTTGCGAGTGTGTGCGTGTGACTGAGTGTGTGTGAGTGTGTACGAGTGTTTGCGAGTGTGTGTGAGTGTGTATGAGTGAGTGTGTGCGAGTGTGTGTGCGAGTGTGTGTGAGTGTGTGCGAGTGTGCGTGAGTGTGTGTGTGCGAGTGTGTTTGAGTGAGTGTGTGCGAGTGTTTGCGAGTGTGTGCGAGCGAGTGCGAGTGATTATGTGCGAGTGAGTGTGAGTGAGTATGTGCGAGTGAGTGTGTGCCATTGTGTTTGAGTAAGTGTGTGCAGGTGTGTATGAGTGAGTGTGTGCGAGTGTGTGTGAGTGTACATGAGTGAATGTGTGAGAGTGGGTGCGAGTGTGTGTGAGTGAGTGTGAGTGAGTGTGAGTGTGTGCAAGTGGGTGAGTGAGTGAGAGTGTGTTTGAGTGTGTATGAGTGAGTGTGTGCGAGTGTGCCCGAGTGTGTGCGTGTGAGTGTATGTGTGTGTGAGTATGTGCGTGTGTGCGAGTGTGTGCGAGTGTGTGTGAGTGAGTGTGTGCGAGTGTGTGTGCGAGTGTGTGCGAGTGTATATGAGTTAGTGTGTGCGAGTGTATGTGTGCGGGTGTGTGTGAGAGTGTGTGCGAGTTTGTGTGTGTGAGTGTGTATGAGTGAGTGTGTGCGAGTGTGCTTGAGTGTGTGTGCGAGTGTGTGCGTGTGTGCGAGTGTGTGCGAGTGTGTGGGTGTGAGTGTGTATGATTGAGTTTGTGTGAGTGTGTATGAGTGAGTGTGTGCGAGTGTGCACTAGTGTGTGTGTGCGAGTGTGTGCCAGTGTGTGTGAGTGTGTGCGACTGTGTGTGTGCGAGTGTGTATGAGTGAGTATGTGCGAGTGTGTGTGTGCAAATTTGTGCGAGTGTGTGTGCGAGTGCGAGTGTGCGAGTCTGTATGAGTGAGTGTGTGCGAGTGTGTATGAGTGAGTGTGTGTGAGTGTGCGTGAGTGTGTGTGTGCGATTGTGTGCCAGTGTGTGCGAGTGTGTGCAACTGTGTGTGTTCGAGTGTGTGAGTGTGTGCCAGTGTTTGTGCGAGTGTGTGTGCGAGTGTGTGTGCGAGCTTGTGCGAGTGAATGTGTGCGAGTGTGTGTGTGAGAGTGTGTACGAGTGAGTGTGTGCGAGTGTGTGTGTGAGTGTCTGTGTGGGAGTGTGTATGAGTGAGTGTGCGCGAGTGTGTGTGTGCGAGTGTGTGCGAGTGTGTGCATACGAGTGCATGCGAGTGCATGCGATTGTGTGCGAGTGTGTGTGCGAGTGTGTGCGAGTGTGTACGAGTGAGTGAGTGTGTGTGAGTGTTTGCGAGTGTGTGCAAGTGTATGCGAGTGTGTGTATGAGTGAGTGTGTGTGAGTGTGTGCGAGTGTGTGCGAGTGTGTCTGTATGAGTGTCTGTGAGCGTGTGCGTGTGAGTGTGTGCGAGTGTGTGCGTGCGAGTGTGTGCGAGTGTGCATGAGTGTGCACGAGTGTGCGCGAGTGTGTGCGAGTGTGTGCGAGTGTGTGTGTATGAGTGAATGAGAATGAGTGTATGTGTGCGAGTGTGTGCGAGTGTGGGCATGCGAGTGAGTGCGAGTGCATGTGATTGTGTGTGAGTGTGTGCGAGTGTGTGCAAGTGTGTGTGCGAGTGTGTATAAGTGAGTGTGTGTGAGTGTGCGTGAGTAAGTGTGTGTGAGTGTATGCGAGTGTGTGCAAGTGTGAGTGAGTGTGTGTCAGTGTGTATGAGTGAGTTTGTGCGAGTGTGTATGAGTGTGTATGAGTGAGTGTGTGCGAGTGTGTATGAGTGTGTTTGAGTGAGTGTGTGCGAGTGTGTGCGAGTGTGTGTGCGAGTGTGTGTGAGTTAGTGTGTGCGAGTGTTCTCGAGTGTGTCTGTACGAGTGTGTGCGTACGATTGCGTGCGAGTGTGTGTGAGTGTGTGCGAGTGTGTGCGTGCGAGTGTGCGTGAGTGTGCATGAGTGTGCGAATGTGTATGAGTGTGTATGAGTGAGTTTGTGCGAGTGTGTGTGAGTGTGTGCGAGAGTGTGTGCGCATGTGAGCGAGTGTGTGCGAGTGTGTATGAGTGAGAGTGTGCGAGTGTGTGCAAGTGTGCACGAGGGTGTCTGAGAAAGTGAGTGTGTGTGTGTGAATGTGTGCGAGTGTGTGCGAGTGTGTATGAGTGAGTGTGTGCGAGTGTGTGCGTGTGAGTGAGTGAATGTGTGTGAGTGTGTATGAGTGTTTGTGAGTGTGTGTGAGTGTGTGCGAGTGTGTCGGTGGAGTGTGTATGAGTGAGTGTGTGTGAGTGTGTGTGCGAGTGTGTTTGTGCGAGTGTGTATGAGTGAGTGTGTGTGAATGTGCATGAGTGAGTTTGTGCGAGTGTATGTGAATGTGTGGAAGTGTGTGCGAGTGAGTGAGTGTGTGTGAGTGTGTGCGAGTGTGTTTAAGTGTGTGCGAGTGTGCGCGAGTGTGTGCGAGTGTGTATGAGTGAGTGTGTGTGAGCGTTTGTGATTGTGTGTGAGTGTGCATGAGTGTGTGTACAAGTGTGTGCAAATGTGTGCATGCGAGTGTGTGCGAGTGTGTGCGAGTGCGTATGAGTGAGTGTGTGCGAGTGTTTGCGAGTGTGTGTGAGTGTGTGTGAGTGAGTGTGAGTGAGTGTGTGGGAGTGTGTGTGAGTAAGTGTGTGTGAGTATGTATGATTGAGTGTGTTAGAGTGTGCGTGAGTGTGTGCGAGTGTGTATGAGTGAGAGTGTGTGAGTGTGTATGAGTGAGCGTGTGCGACTGTGTATGGGTGAGTGTGTGCAAGTGAGTGTGTGTGTGCGTGAGTGTGTGCGAGTGAGTGTGTGTGAGTGTGCGTAAGTGTGTGCGAGTGTGTGTGTGTGAGTGTGCATGAGTGTGTGCGAGTGTGTATGAGTGAATGTGGGTGAGTGTGTGAGGTTGTGCGAGTGTGTGTGAGTGTGTGCGAGTGAGTGTGTGTGAGTGTGTGCAAGTGTGCATGGCTGTGTATGAGTGAGCATGTGCGAGTGTGTGTTTGTGAGTGAGTGCGATTGTGTATGAGTCAGCGTGTGCGAGGGTTTGCTAGTGTGTGTGTGCGAGTGTGTGCGAGTGTTTGCGAGTGTGTGCTAGTGTGTGTGCGAGTGTGTGCGAGTGTATGTGAGTGTGTGCGATGAGTGTGTGCTAGTGTGCACGAGTGTGTATGAGTGTGTGCGAGTGTGTGCGAGTGTGAGTGCGAGTGTGTACGAGTATTTGCGAGTGTGTATGAGTGAGTGTGTGCGAGAGTGTGCGAGTGTGTGTGAGTGTGTGCGAGTGTGTGCGAGTGAGTGTGTGCGAGTGTGTATGAGTGTGTATGAGTGAGTGTGTGCGAGTGTTTGTGAGTGTGTGCGAGTGTGTGTGCGAGTGTGTGTGCGAGTGTGTGTGCGAGAGTGTGCGAGTGTGTATGAGTGAGTGTGTATGAGTGAGTGTGTGTGAGTGTGTGTGTGTGCCAGTGTGGGCGAGTGTGTGCGAGTGTGTATGAGTGTGTGTGTGAGTGTGCACAAGTGTGTGTGTGCGAGTTTGTGCGCATGTGTGTGCGAGTGTGTGCGAGTGTGTGTGTGCGAGTGTATATGAGTGAGTGTGTGCGAGTGTTTGCGAGTGTGTGTGAGTGTGTGTGAGTGAGTGTGAGTGAGTGTGTGGGAGTGTGTGTGAGTAAGTGTATGTGAGTGTGTATGAGTGAGTGTGTTAGAGTGTGCGAGTGTGTATGAGTGAGTGTGTGCGAGTGTGTATGAGTGAGTGTGTGCGACTGTGTATGAGAGAGTGTGTGCAAGTGAGAGTGTGTGAGTGTGCGTGAGTGTGTGCGAGTGTGCATGTGAGTGTGTGCGAGTGTGTATGAGGGTGTGTGCGGGTGTGTGTGCGAGTGTGTGCGATTGTGTGTGTGCGAGTGTGTATGAGTGAGTGAGTGCGAGTGTGCTCGAGTGTGTGTACAAGTGTGTGCAAATGTGTGCATGCGAGTGTGTGCGAGTGTGTGCGAGTGAGTGTGAGTGAGTGTGTGGGAGTGTGTGGGAGTAAGTGTGTGTGAGTGTGTATGAGTGAGTGTGTTAGAGTGTGCGTGAGTGTGTGCGAGTGTGTATGAGTAAGTGTGTGCGAGTGTGTATGAGTGAGTGTGTGCGACTGTGTATGAGTGAGTGTGTGCAAGTGTTTGCGAGTGTGTGTGAGTGTGTGTGAGTGAGTGTGTGGGAGTGTGTGGGAGTAAGTGTGTGTGTGTATGAGTGAGTGTGTTAGAGTGTGCGTGAGTGTGTGCGAGTGTGTATGAGTAAGTGTGTGCGAGTGTGTATGAGTGAGTGTGTGCGACTGTGTATGAGTGAGTGTGTGCAAGTGAGTGTGTGTGAGTGTGCGTGAGTGTGTGCGAGTGAGTGTGTGTGAGTGTGCGTGAGTGTGTGCGAGTGTGTGTGTGTGAGGTTGTGCGAGTGTGTGCAAGTGAGAGTGTGCGAGTGTGTGTGAGTGTGTGCTAGTGTGTGTGCGAGTGTGTGTGAGTGTATGTGAGTGTGTGTGAGTGAGTGTGTGCGAGTGTGTATGAGCTAGCGTGTGCGAGTGTGTGCTAGTGTGTGTGTGTGCGAGTGTGTATGAGTGAGTGAGTGCGAGTGTGCTCGAGTGTGTGTAAAAGTGTGTGCAAATGTGTGCATGCGAGTGTGTGCGAGTGCGTATGAGTGAGTGTGTGCGAGTGTTTGCGAGTGTGTGTGAGTGTGTGTGAGTGAGTGTGAGTGAGTGTGTGGGAGTGTTTGTGAGTAAGTGTGTGTGAGTGTGTAAGAGTGAGTGTGTCAGAGTGTGCGTGAGTGTGTGCAAGTGTGTATGAGTGAGGGTGTGCGACTGTGTATGGGTGAGGGTGTGCAAGTGAGTGTGAGTGTGCGTGAGTGTGTGCGAGTGAGCGTGTGTGAGTGTACGTAAGTGTGTGCGAGTGTGTGTGTGAGGTTGTGCGAGTGTGTGCGAGTGTGTGCGAGTGAGTGTGTGCGAGTGTGTGTGAGTGTGTGCAAGTGTGCATGACTGTGTATGAGTGAGCATGTGCGAGTGTGTGTTTGTGAGTGAGTGCGAGTGTGTATGAGTCAGCGTGTGCGAGTGTTTGCTAGTGTGTGTGTGCGAGTGTGTGCGAGTGTGTGTGCGAGTGTGTATGAGTGAGTGTGCGCGAGGGTGTGTGTGCGAGTATGTGCGAGTGTGTGCATGCGAGTGCGTGCGAGTGTGTGTGCGAGTGTGTACGTGCGAGTGCTTGCAAGTGTGTACGAGTGTGTGCGAGTGTGCGTGAGTGTGCATGAGTGTGCGTGAGTGTGTGCGAGTGTGTGCGAGTGTGCAAGAATGTGCGTGAGTGTGTGCGAGTGTTTGCGAGTGTGTATGAGTAAGTGTGTGCGAGTGCGTGCGAGTGTGTGTGTGCCAGTGTGTGCCAGTGTGGGCGAGTGTGTGCGACTGTGTGTGCGAGTGTGCACGAGTGTGTGTGTGTGTGAGTGTGCACGAGTGTGTGTGTGTGAGTTTGTGCGCGTGTGTGTGTGCGAGTGTGCTCAAGTGTGCATGCGAGTGCATGCGAGTGTGTACGAGTGTGTGCGAGTGTGTGCGTGCGAGTGTGCACGAGTGTGAAAGAGTGTGTGCGAGTGTTTGCGAGTGTGTATGAGTGTGTGCGAGAGTGTGTGCGAGTGTGTATGAGTGAGTGTGTGCGAGTGTGTACGAGGGTGTGTGAGTGAGTGTGTGTGCGTATGAATGTGTGCAATTGTTTGCGAGTGTGTGCGTGCATGTGCGAGTGTATATGAGTGAGTGTGTGCGAGTGTGTGCGTGTGACTGAGTGTGCGTGAGTGTTTGCGAGTGTGTGCGTGTGACTGAGTTTGTGTGAGTGTGTACGAGTGTTTGCGAGTGTGTGTGAGTGTGTATGAGTGAGTGTGTGCGAGTGTGTGTGCGAGTGTGTGTGAGTGTGTGCGAGTGTGCGCGAGTGTGTGCAACTGTGTGTGTTCGAGTGTGTGAGTGTGTGCCAGTGTTTGTGCGAGTGTGTGTGCGAGTGTGTGTGCGAGCATGTGCGAGTGAATGTGTGCGAGTGTGTGTGTGAGAGTGTGTACGAGTGAGTGTGTGCGAGTGTGTGCGAGTGTGCAAGAATGTGCGTGAGTGTGTGCGAGTGTTTGCGAGTGTGTATGAGTAAGTGTGTGCGAGTGCGTGCGAGTGTGTGTGTGCCAGTGTGTGCCAGTGTGGGCGAGTGTGTGCGACTGTGTGTGTGCGAGTGTGCACGAGTGTGTGTGTGTGAGTGTGCACGAGTGTGTGTGTGTGAGTTTGTGCGCGTGTGTGTGTGCGAGTGTGCTCAAGTGTGCATGCGAGTGCATGCGAGTGTGTACGAGTGTGTGCGAGTGTTTGCGTGCGAGTGTGCACGAGTGTGAAAGAGTGTGTGCGAGTGTTTGCGAGTGTGTATGAGTGTGTGCGAGAGTGTGTGCGAGTGTGTATGAGTGAGTGTGTGCGAGTGTGTACGAGGGTGTGTGAGTGAGTGTGTGTGCGTGTGAATGTGTGCAATTGTTTGCGAGTGTGTGCGTGCATGTGCGAGTGTATATGAGTGAGTGTGTGCGAGTGTGTGCGTGTGACTGAGTGTGCGTGAGTGTGTGCGAGTGTGTGCGTGTGACTGAGTGTGTGTGAGTGTGTACGAGTGTTTGCGAGTGTGTGTGAGTGTGTATGAGTGAGTGTGTGCGAGTGTGTGTGCGAGTGTGTGTGAGTGTGTGCGAGTGTGCGCGAGTGTGTGTGTGCGAGTGTGTTTGAGTGAGTGTGTGCGAGTGTTTGCGAGTGTGTGCGAGCGAGTGCGAGTGATTATGTGCGAGTGAGTGTGAGTAAGTATGTGCGAGTGAGTGTGTGCCATTGTGTTTGAGTAAGTGTGTGCAGGTGTGTATGAGTGAGTGTGTGTGAGTGTGTGTGAGTGTGCATGAGTGAATGTGTGAGAGTGGGTGCGAGTGTGTGTGAGTGAGTGTGAGTGAGTGTGAGTGTGTGCGAGTGTGTGCAAGTGGGTGAGTGAGTGAGAGTGTGTGCGAGTGTGTTTGAGTGTGTATGAGTGAGTGTGTGCGAGTGTGCCCGAGTGTGTGCGTGTGAGTGTATGTGTGTGTGAGTATGTGCGTGTATGCGAGTGTGTGCGAGTGTGTGTGAGTGAGTGTGTGCGAGTGTGTGTGCGAGTGTGTATGTGCGAGTGCTTGCAAGTGTGTACGAGTGTGTGCGAGTGTGCGTGAGTGTGCATGAGTGTGCGTGAGTGTGTGCGAGTGTGTGCGAGTGTGCAAGAATGTGCGTGAGTGTGTGCGAGTGTTTGCGAGTGTGTATGAGTAAGTGTGTGCGAGTGCATGCGAGTGTGTGTGTGCCAGTGTGTGCCAGTGTGGGCGAGTGTGTGCGACTGTGTGTGTGCGAGTGTGCACGAGTGTGTGTGTGTGAGTGTGCACGAGTGTGTGTGTGTGAGTTTGTGCGCGTGTGTGCGAGTGTGCTCAAGTGTGCATGCAAGTGCATGCGAGTGTCTACGAGTGTGTGCGAGTGTTTGCGTGCGAGTGTGCACGAGTGTGAAAAAGTGTGTGCGAGTGTTTGCGAGTGTGTATGAGTGTGTTCGAGAGTGTGTGCGAGTGTGTATGAGTGAGTGTGTGCGAGTGTGTACGAGGGTGTGTGAGTGAGTGTGTGTGCGTGTGAATGTGTGCAATTGTTTGCGAGTGTGTGCGTGCATGTGCGAGTGTATATGAGTGAGTGTGTGCGAGTGTGTGCGTGTGACTGAGTGTGCGTGAGTGTGTGCGAGTGTGTGCGTGTGACTGAGTGTGTGTGAGTGTGTACGAGTGTTTGCGAGTGTGTGTGAGTGTGTATGAGTGAGTGTGTGCGAGTGTGTGTGCGAGTGTGTGTGAGTGTGTGCGAGTGTGCGCGAGTGTGTGTGTGCGAGTGTGTTTGAGTGAGTGTGTGCGAGTGTTTGCGAGTGTGTGCGAGCGAGTGCGAGTGATTATGTGCGAGTGAGTGTGAGTGAGTATGTGCGAGTGAGTGTGTGCCATTGTGTTTGAGTAAGTGTGTGCAGGTGTGTATGAGTGAGTGTGTGCGAGTGTGTGTGAGTGTGCATGAGTGAATGTGTGAGAGTGGGTGCGAGTGTGTGTGAGTGAGTGTGAGTGAGTGTGAGTGTGTGCGAGTGTGTGCAAGTGGGTGAGTGAGTGAGAGTGTGTGCGAGTGTGTTTGAGTGTGTATGAGTGAGTGTGTGCGAGTGTGCCCGAGTGTGTGCGTGTGAGTGTATGTGTGTGTGAGTATTTGCGTGTGTGCGAGTGTGTGTGAGTGAGTGTGTGCGAGTGTGTGCGCGAGTGTGTGTGAGTGTATATGAGTTAGTGTGTGCGAGTGTATGTGTGCGGGTGTGTGTGAGAGTGTGTGCGAGTTTGTGTGTGTGAGTGTGTATGAGTGAGTGTGTGCGAGTGTGCTTGAGTGTGTGTGCGAGTGTGTGCGTGTGTGTGCGAGTGTGTGCGAGTGTGTGGGTGTGAGTGTGTATGATTGAGTTTGTGTGAGTGTGTATGAGTGAGTGTGTGCGAGTGTGTGCCAGTGTGTGTGAGTGTGTGCGACTGTGTGTGTGCGAGTGTGTATGAGTGAGTGTGTGCGAGTGTGTGTGTGCAAATTTGTGCGAGTGTGTGTGCGAGTGCGAGTGTGCGAGTCTGTATGAGTGATTGTGTGCGAGTGTGCGTGAGTGTGTGTGTGCGATTGTGTGCCTGTGTGTGCGAGTGTGTGCAACTGTGTGTGTTCGAGTGTGTGAGTGTGTGCCAGTGTTTGTGCGAGTGTGTGTGCGAGTGTGTGTGCGAGCGTGTGCGAGTGAATGTGTGCGAGTGTGTGTGTGAGAGTGTGTACGAGTGAGTGTGTGCGAGTGTGTGTGTGAGTGTCTGTGTGGGAGTGTGTATGAGTGAGTGTGCGCGAGTGTGTGTGTGCGAGTGTGTGCGAGTGTGTGCATACGAGTGCATGCGAGTGCATGCGATTGTGTGCGAGTGTGTGTGCGAGTGTGTGCGAGTGTGTGCGAGTGAGTGAGTGTGTGTGAGTGTTTGCGAGTGTGTGCAAGTGTATGCGAGTGTGTGTATGAGTGAGTGTGTGTGAGTGTGTGCGAGTGTGTGCGAGTGTGTCTGTATGAGTGTCTGTGAGCGTGTGCGTGTGAGTGTGTGCGAGTGTGTGCGTGCGAGTGTGTGCGAGTGTGCATGAGTGTGCACGAGTGTGCGCGAGTGTGTGCGAGTGTGTGCGAGTGTGTGTGTATGAGTGAATGAGAATGAGTGTGTGTGTGCGAGTGTGTGCGAGTGTGCACATGCGAGTGAGTGCGAGTGCATGTGATTGTGTGTGAGTGTGTGCGAGTGTGTGCAAGTGTGTGTGCGAGTGTGTATAAGTGAGTGTGTGTGAGTGTGCGTGAGTAAGTGTGTGTGAGTGTATGCGAGTGTGTGCAAGTGTGAGTGAGTGTGTGTGAGTGTCTATGAGTGAGTTTGTGCGAGTGTGTATGAGTGTATATGAGTGAGTGTGTGCGAGTGTGTATGAGTGTGTTTGAGTGAGTGTGTGCGAGTGTGTGCGAGTGTGTGTGCGAGTGTGTGTGAGTTAGTGTGTGCGAGTGTTCTCGAGTGTGTCTGTACGAGTGTGTGCGTACGATTGCGTGCGAGTGTGTGTGAGTGTGTGCGAGTGTGTGCGTGCGAGTGTTTGCGAGTGAGTGTGTGCAAGTGTGTATGAGTTAGTGTGTGAGTGTGTGCGAGTGTGTGCGAGTTTGTATGTGTGAGTGTGTGCGATTGTGTGGGTGGAGTGTGTATGAGTGAGTGTGTGCGAGTGTGTGTGTGCGAGTGTGTGTGCGAGTGTTTGTGTGCGAGTGTGTATGAGTGAGTGTGTGTGAGTGTGTGCGAGTGTGCGCGAGTGTGTGCGAGTGTGTGCGAGTGTGTATGAGTGAGTGTGTGCGAGTTTGTGTGAGTGTGCGTGAGTGTGGGTGTGTGAGTGAGTAAGTGAGTGTGTGCGAGTGTGTGTGTGCGAGTGTGTGTGCGAGTGTTTGTGTGCGAGTGTGTATGAGTGAGTGTGTGTGAGTGTGTGCGAGTGTGCGCGAGTGTGTGCGAGTGTGTGCGAGTGTGTATGAGTGAGTGTGTGCGAGTTTGTGTGAGTGTGCGTGAGTGTGGGTGTGTGAGTGAGTGAGTGAGTGTGTGCGAGTTTGTGCGAGTGTGTGTGAGTGTGTATGAGTGAGTGTGTGTGAGTGTGTGCGAGTGTATGCGAGTGTGCGTGCGAGTGTGTGCGAGGGTGTATGAGGGTGTGTGCGGGTGTGTGTGCGAGTGTGTGTGCGAGTGTGTATGAGTGAGTGTGTGCAAGTGTGTATGAGTGAGTGTGTGCGAGTGTGCTTGAGTGTGTGTACGAGTATGTGCAAATGTGTGCATGCGAGTGTGTGCAAGTGAGTATGAGTGAGTGTGTGCGAGTGTTTGCGAGTTTGTGCGAGTGTGTGTGAGTGAGTGTGAGTGAGTGTGTGGGAGTGTGTGTGAGTAACTGTTTTTGTGTATGAGTGAGTGTGTGCGAGTGTGCATGAGTGTGTGCGAGTGTGTATGAGTGAGTGTGTGCGACTGTGTTTGAGTGAGTGTGTGCGAGTGAGTGTGTGTGAGTGTGCATGAGTGTGTGTGAGTGTGTGCGAGTGTGTATGAGTGAGTGTGGGTGAGTGTGTGTGTGTGAGGTTGTGCGAGTGTGTATGAGTGAGTGTGTGCGAATGTGTATGAGAGAGTGTGTGCAAGTGAGAGTGTGTGAGTGTGCGTGAGTGTGTGCGAGTGTGCATGTGAGTGTGTGCGAGTGTGTATGAGGGTGTGTGCGGGTGTGTGTGCGAGTGTGTGCGATTGTGTGTGTGCGAGTGTGTATGAGTGAGTGAGTGCGAGTGTGCTCGAGTGTGTGTACAAGTGTGTGCAAATGTGTGCATGCGAGTGTGTGCGAGTGTGTGCGAGTGAGTGTGAGTGAGTGTGTGGGAGTGTGTGGGAGTAAGTGTGTGTGAGTGTGTATGAGTGAGTGTGTTAGAGTGTGCGTGAGTGTGTGCGAGTGTGTATGAGTAAGTGTGTGCGAGTGTGTATGAGTGAGTGTGTGCGACTGTGTATGAGTGAGTGTGTGCAAGTGTTTGCGAGTGTGTGTGAGTGTGTGTGAGTGAGTGTGTGGGAGTGTGTGGGAGTAAGTGTGTGTGAGTGTGTATGAGTGAGTGTGTTAGAGTGTGCGTGAGTGTGTGCGAGTGTGTATGAGTAAGTGTGTGCGAGTGTGTATGAGTGAGTGTGTGCGACTGTGTATGAGTGAGTGTGTGCAAGTGAGTGTGTGTGAGTGTGCGTGAGTGTGTGCGAGTGAGTGTGTGTGAGTGTGCGTGAGTGTGTGCGAGTGTGTTTGTGTGAGGTTGTGCGAGTGTGTGCAAGTGAGAGTGTGCGAGTGTGTGTGAGTGTGTGCTAGTGTGTGTGCGAGTGTGTGCGAGTGTATGTGAGTGTGTGTGAGTGAGTGTGTGCGAGTGTGTATGAGCTAGCGTGTGCGAGTGTGTGCTAGTGTGTGTGTGTGCGAGTGTGTATGAGTGAGTGAGTGCGAGTGTGCTCGAGTGTGTGTAAAAGTGTGTGCAAATGTGTGCATGCGAGTGTGTGCGAGTGCGTATGAGTGAGTGTGTGCGAGTGTTTGCGAGTGTGTGTGAGTGTGTATAAGTTAGTGAGTGTGTGTGTGCGAGTGTTTGTGCGAGTGTGTGGAGGTGTGTGTGTGATTGTCTGCGAGTGTGTGCGAGCGAGTTTGTATGAGTGAGTGTGTGCGAGTGTGCGTGAGTGTGTATGAGTGAGTGTGTGCGAGTGTTTGCGAGTGAGTGTGTGCAAGTGTGTATGAGTTAGTGTGTGAGTGTGTGCGAGTGTGTGCGAGTTTGTATGTGTGAGTGTGTGCGATTGTGTGGGTGGAGTGTGTATGAGTGAGTGTGTGCGAGTGTGTGTGTGCGAGTGTGTGTGCGAGTGTTTGTGTGCGAGTGTGTATGAGTGAGTGTGTGTGAGTGTGTGCGAGTGTGCGCGAGTGTGTGCGAGTGTGTGCGAGTGTGTATGAGTGAGTGTGTGCGAGTTTGTGTGAGTGTGCGTGAGTGTGGGTGTGTGAGTGAGTGAGTGAGTGTGTGCGAGTTTGTGCGAGTGTGTGTGAGTGTGTATGAGTGAGTGTGTGTGAGTGTGTGCGAGTGTATGCGAGTGTGCGTGCGAGTGTGTGCGAGGGTGTATGAGGGTGTGTGCGGGTGTGTGTGCGAGTGTGTGTGCGAGTGTGTATGAGTGAGTGTGTGCGAGTGTGTATGAGTGAGTGTGTGCGAGTGTGTGCAAGTGTGTATGAGTGAGTGTGTGCGAGTGTGCTTGAGTGTGTGTACGAGTATGTGCAAATGTGTGCATGCGAGTGTGTGCAAGTGAGTATGAGTGAGTGTGTGCGAGTGTTTGCGAGTTTGTGCGAGTGTGTGTGAGCGAGTGTGAGTGAGTGTGTGGGAGTGTGTGTGAGTAACTGTTTTTGTGTATGAGTGAGTGTGTGCGAGTGTGCATGAGTGTGTGCGAGTGTGTATGAGTGAGTGTGTGCGACTGTGTTTGAGTGAGTGTGTGCGAGTGAGTGTGTGTGAGTGTGCATGAGTGTGTGTGAGTGAGTGTGTGCGAGTGTGTATGAGTGAGTGTGGGTGAGTGTGTGTGTGTGAGGTTGTGCGAGTGTGTGCGAGTGTGTGCGAGTGAGTGTGTGCGAGTGTGTATGAGTGAGTGTGTGCGAGTGTGTATGAATGAGTGTGTGCGAGTGTGCATGACTGTGTATAAGTGAGTGTGTGCGAGTGTGTGCGAGTGTGTGTGCGAGTGTGTATGAGTGAGTGTGTGCGAGTGTGCGTTAGTGTGTGTGTGCAAGTGTGCACGTACGAGTGAGTGTGAGTGTGTGCGAGTGTGTATAAGTGAGTGTGTGCGAGTGTGTGAGAGTGTGTGTGTGTGATTGTCTGCGAGTGTGTGCGAGCGAGTTTGTATGAGTGAGTGCGTGCGAGTGTGTATGAGTGAGTGTGTGTGAGTGTGTGTGTGTGAGTTTGTGAGAGTGTGCGAGTGTGTGCGAGTGAGTGTGTGCGAGTGTGTATGAGTCAGTGTGTGCGAGTGTGTGCTAGTGTGTGTGAGTGTGTGCGAGTGTTTGAGAGTGTGTGCTAGTGTGTGTGTGCGAGTGTGTGTGAGTATGTGCGAGTGTGTGCGATGAGTGTGTGCGAGTGTGCACAAGTGTGTATGAGTGAGTGTGTGCGAGTGTGAGTGGGAGTGTGTACGGGTATTTGCGAGTGTGTATGAGTGAGTGTGTGCGAGTGTGTGAGAGTGTGTGCGAGTGTGTGTGCGAGTGTGTGTGTGCGAGTGTGTATGAGCGAGTGTGTGCGAGTGTGCGTGAGAGTGAGTGTGTGAGTTTGTGTGTGTGTGTGCGAGTGTGTGTGAGTGTGTGTGCGAGTGTGTTCGAGTGTGTGTGCGAGTGTTTGTACGAGTGTGTGTGTGCGAGTGTGTATGAGTGAGTGTGTGTGAGTGTGTGTGAGTGTTTGTGAGTGTGTATGAGTGAGTGTGTGTGAGTGCGTGCGAGTGTGTGTGTGCGAGTGTGTGCCAGTGTGGGCGAGTGTGTGCGACTGTGTGTGTGCGAGTGTGCACGAGTGTGTGTGTGTGAGTGTGCACGAGTGTGTGTGTGCGAGTTTGTGCGCGTGTGTGTGTGAGTGTGTGCGTTCGAGTGTGTATGAGTGAGTGTGTGCGAGTGTGTATGAGTGAGTGTGTGAGAGTGTGCGCGAGTATGTGTGCGAGTGTCTGCCAGTGTGTGCGACTGTGTGTGTGTGACTGTGTGCGAGTGTGTATGTGTGAGTGTCCTCGAGTGTGTGTGTGCGAGTATGTGCGAGTGTGTGTGTTCGAGTGTGTGCCATTGTGGGCGAGTGTGTGCGACTGTGTGTGTGCGAGTGTGCACGAGTGTGTGTGTGTGAGTGTGCACGAGTGTGTGTGTGCGAGTTTGTGCGCGTGTGTGTGTGAGTGTGTGCGTGCGAGTGTGTATGAGTGAGTGTGTGCGAGTGTGTATGAGTGAGTGTGTGAGAGTGTGCGCGAGTATGTGTGCGAGTGTCTGCCAGTGTGTTCGACTGTGTGTGTGTGACTGTGTGCGAGTGTGTATGTGTGAGTGTCCTCGAATGTGTGCGTGAGAGTGTGTGCAAGTGTATGTGTGCGAGTGTGTGTGTGCGAGTGCATGCGATTGTGTACGAGTGTGTGCGAGTGTGTGCGTGCGAGTGTGCGTTAGTGTGCATGAGTGTGCGCGAGTGTGTGCGAGTGTTTGCGAGTGTGTGCGAGTGTGTATGAGTGAGTGTATGCGACTGTGTATGAGTGATTGTGTGCAAGTGAGTGTGTGTGAGTGTGCGTGAGTGTGTGCAAGTGAGTGTGTGTGAGTGTGCGTAAGTGTGTGCGAGTGTGTGTGTGTGAGGTTGTGCGAGTGTGTGCTAGTGTGTGCGAGTGAGTGTGTGCGAGTGTGTGTGAGTGTGTGTGTGCGACTGTGTATGGGTGAGTGTGTGCAAGTGAGTGTGACTGTGCGTGAGTGTGTGCGAGTGTGTGCATGTGAGTGTGTGCGAGTGTGCGTGAGTGTTTATGAGTGAGTGTGTGTGAGTGTGTATGAGTGAGTGTGTGCGAGTGTGTGCGAGTGAGTGTGTGCTAGTGTGTGTGAGTGTGTGCAAGTGTGCATGACTGTGTATGAGTGAGCATGTGCGAGTGTGTGTGAGTGAGTGTGTGCGAGTGTGTATGAGTCAGCATGTGCGAGTGTGTGCTAGTGTGTGTGTGCGAGTGTTTGCGAGTGTGTGCTAGTGTGTGTGTGCGAGTGTGTGCGAGTGTATGTGAGTGTGTGCGATGAGTGTGTGCGAGTGTGCACGAGTGTGTATGAGTGAGTGTGTGCGAGTGTGTGCGAGTGTGAGTGCGAGTGTGTACGAGTATTTGCGAGTGTGTATGAGTGAGTGTGTGCGAGAGTGTGCGAGTGTGTGCGAGCGATTGTGTGTGAGTGTGTATGAGTGTGTATGAGTGAGTGTGTGTGAGTGTGTGCGAGTGTTTGTGAGTGTGTGCAAGTGTGTGTGCGAGTGTGTGTGCGAGTGTGTGCGAGTGTGTGTGCGAGAGTGTGCGAGTGTGTATGAGTGAGTGTGTGCGAGTGTGTATGAGTGAGTGTGTGGGAGTGTGTGTGTGTGCCAGTGTGGGTGAGTGTGTGCGACTGTGTGTGTGCGAGTGTGTATGAGTGTGTGTGTGCGAGTGTGTGTGTGCGAGTTTGTGCGCGTGTGTGTGCGAGTGTGTGTGTGCGAGTGTATATGAGTGTATATGAGTGAGTGTGTGCGAGTGTGTATGAGTGAGTGTGTGTGAGTGTGCGCGTGTGTGTGTGCGAGTGTGTGTGTGCGACTGTGTGCGAGTGTTTGAGTGTGTGCCAGTGTTTGTGCGAGTGTGAGCGAGTGTTTGTGCGAGTGTGTATGAGTGTGTGTGCGAGTGTGTATGAGTGTGTGTGCGCGAGGGTGTGTGTACGAGTGTGTGCGAGTGTGTGCGTGCGAGTGTGTGCGAGTGTGTGTGTGCGAGTGTGTACATGCGAGTGCATACAAGTGTGTACGAGTATATACGAGTGTGCGCGAGTGTGCATGAGTGTGCGTGAGTGCGTACGAGTGTGTGCGAGTGTGCATGAATGTGTGTGAGTGTGTGCGAGTGTTTGCGAGTGTGCGCGAGTGTCAATGAGTGAGTGTGTGCGAGTGTGTGTGAGTGTGTGCGAGAGTGTGTGCGCGTGTGTGTGAGTGTGTGCGAGAGTGTGTGCGCGTGTGTGTGAGTGTGTGTGTGCGCGTGTGTGTGAGTGTGTGTATGCGAGTATGTGTGAGTGTGTGCGCGAATGTGTGGGAGTTTGTGTGTGCGAGTGTGTATGAGTGAGTGTGTGCGTGTGAGTGTGTGTGTGAGTGTGTACGAGTGTGTTCGAGTGTGTGCGAGAGTGTGCGAGTGTGTGCGAGTGCGTGTGTGTGAGTGAGTGTGTGTGTGAGTGTGTACAAGTGTGTGCGAGCGTGTGCTAGTGTGTGCGAGTGTGTGCGAGTGACTGAGTGTGTGTGAGTGTGTGCGAGAGAGTGTGTGCGAGTGTTTGCGAGTGTGCGCGAGTGTGCGCGAGTGTGTGCGAGTGTGTGCGAGAGTGTATGAGTGAGTGTGTGTGCGTGTGCTCAAGTGTGTGCGTGTGAGTGAGTTTGTGTGTGCGAGTGTGTGTGCGAGTGTGTGTGAGTGATTGTCTGCGAGTGTGTGCAAGCGAGTTTGTATGAGTGAGTGTGTGCGAGTGTGCGTGAGTGTGTATGAGTGAGTGTATGCGAGTGTTTGCGAGTGAGTGTGTGCGAGTGTGTATGAGTTAGTGAGTGTGTGTTTGCGAGTGTGTGTGCGAGTGTATGGAGTGTGTATGAGTGAGTGTGTTCGAGAGTGTGTGCGAGTCTGTGCGTGCGAGTGTGTGCGAGTGTGTGTGTGCGAGTGTGTACGTGCGAGTGCATGCAAGTGTGTACGAGTGTGCGTGAGTGTGCGTGAGTATGTGCATAGTGAGCGCGAGTGTGCATGAGTGTGCGTCAGTGTGTGCGAGTGTTTGCGAGTGTGTGCGAGTGTGTATGAGTGAGTGTGTGCGAGTGTGTGTGAGTGCGTGCGAGAGTTAGTGCACGTGTATGTGAGTGTGTGTGTGTGCGCGTGTGTGTGAGTGTGTGTATGCGAGCGTGTGTGAGTGTGTGTGTGAGTGTGTGGGAGTTTGTGTGTGCGAGTGTGTATGAGTGAGTGTGTGCGAGTGTGTGCGTGTGAGTGAGTGAGTGTGTGCGTGAGTGTGTACTAGTGTGTGCGAGAGTGTGCGAGTGTGTGCGAGTGCGTGCGTGTGAGTGAGTGTGTGTGTGAGTGTGTACAAGTGTGTGCGAGCGTGTGCTAGTGTGTACAAGTGTGTGCAAGTGAGTGAGTGTGTGTGAGTGTGTGCGAGAGAGTGTGTGCGAGTGTGTGCGAGTGTGCGTGAGTGTGTGCGAGTGTGTGCGAGTGTGTATGAGTGAGTGTGTGCGAGTGTTTGCGAGTGAGTGTGTGCGAGTGTGTATGAGTTAGTGAGTGTGTGTGTGCGAGTGTGTGTGCAAGTGTGTGCGAGTGTGTGTGTGTGATTGTCTGCGAGTGTGTGCGAGCGAGTTTGTATGAGTGAGTGTGTGTGAGTGTGCGTGAGTGTGTATGAGTGAGTGTGTGCGAGTGTGTGCGAGTGTGTGTGTGATTGTCTGCGAGTGTGTGCGAGCGAGTTTGTATGAGTGAGTGTGTGCGAGTGTGCGTGAGTGTGTATGAGTGAGTGTGTGCGAATGTTTGCGAGTGAGTGTGTGCAAGTGTGTATGAGTTAGTGTGTGAGTGTGTGTGAGTGTGTGCGAGTGTGTATCTGTGAGTGTGTGCGATTGTGTGGGTGGAGTGTGTATGAGTGAGTGTGTGCAAGTGTGTGTGTGCGAGTGTGTGTGCGAGTGTTTGTGTGCGAGTATGTATGAGTGAGTGTGTGCGAGTGTGCGCGAGTGTGTGCGAGTGTGTATGAGTGAGTGTGTGCGAGTTTCTGTGAGTGTGCGTGAGTGTGGGTGTGTGAGTGAGTGAGTGTGTGCGAGTTTGTGCGAGTGTGTGCGAGTGTGTATGAGTGAGTGTGTGTGAGTGTGTGCGAGTGTGTGCAAGTGTGTGCGAGGGTGTATGAGGGCGTGTGCGGGTGTGTGTGCGAGTGTGTGTGCGAGTGTGTATGAGTGAGTGTGTGCGAGTGTGTATGAGTGAGTGTGTGCGAGTGTGCTTGAGTGTGTGTACGAGTATGTGCAAATGTGTGCATGCGCGTGTGTTCGAGTGCGTATGAGTGAGTGTGTGCGAGTATTTGAGAGTGTGTGCTAGTGTGTGTGTGCGAGTGTGTGTGAGCATGTGCGAGTGTGTGCGATGAGTGTGTGCGAGTGTGCACAAGTGTGTATGAGTGAGTGTGTGCGAGTGTGAGTGGGAGTGTGTACGGGTATTTGCGAGTGTGTATGAGTGAGTGTGTGCGAGTTTGTGAGAGTGTGGGCGAGTGTGTGTGCGAGTGTGTGTGTGCGAGTGTGTATGAGCGAGTGTGTGCGAGTGTGCGTGAGAGTGAGTGTGCGAGTTTGTGTTTGTGCGAGTGTGTGTGAGTGTGTGTGCGAGTGTGTACATGCGAGTGCATACAAGTGTGTACGAGTATATGCGAGTGTGCGCGAGTGTGCATGAGTGTGCGTGAGTGCGTACGAGTGTGTGCGAGTGTGCATGAATGTGCGTGAGTGTGTGCGAGTGTTTGCGAGTGTGCGCGAGTGTCAATGAGTGAGTGTGTGCGAGTGTGTGTGAGTGTGTGCGAGAGTGTGTGCGCGTGTGTGTGAGTGTGTGTGTGCGCGTGTGTGTGAGTGTGTGTATGCGAGTATGTGTGAGTGTGTGCGCGAATGTGTGGGAGTTTGTGTGTGCGAGTGTGTATGAGTGAGTGTGTGCGTGTGAGTGTGTGTGTGAGTGTGTACGAGTGTGTTCGAGTGTGTGCGAGAGTGTGCGAGTGTGTGCGAGTGCGTGTGTGTGAGTGAGTGTGTGTGTGAGTGTGTACAAGTGTGAGCGAGCGTGTGCTAGTGTGTGCGAGTGTGTGCGAGTGACTGAGTGTGTGTGAGTGTGTGCGAGTGTGTGTGCGAGAGTGTGCGAGTGTGTATGAGTGAGTGTGTGCGAGTGTGTATGAGTGAGTGTGTGGGAGTGTGTGTGTGTGCCAGTGTGGGTGAGTGTGTGCGACTGTGTGTGTGCGAGTGTGTATGAGTGTGTGTGTGCGAGTGTGTGTGTGCGAGTTTGTGCGCGTGTGTGTGCGAGTGTGTGTGTGCGAGTGTATATGAGTGTATATGAGTGAGTGTGTGCGAGTGTGTATGAGTGAGTGTGTGTGAGTGTGCGCGTGTGTGTGTGCGAGTGTGTGTGTGCGACTGTGTGCGAGTGTTTGAGTGTGTGCCAGTGTTTGTGCGAGTGTGAGCGAGTGTTTGTGCGAGTGTGTATGAGTGTGTGTGCGAGTGTGTATGAGTGTGTGTGCGCGAGGGTGTGTGTACGAGTGTGTGCGAGTGTGTGCGTGCGAGTGTGTGCGAGTGTGTGTGTGCGAGTGTGTACATGCGAGTGCATACAAGTGTGTACGAGTATATACGAGTGTGCGCGAGTGTGCATGAGTGTGCGTGAGTGCGTACGAGTGTGTGCGAGTGTGCATGAATGTGTGTGAGTGTGTGCGAGTGTTTGCGAGTGTGCGCGAGTGTCAATGAGTGAGTGTGTGCGAGTGTGTGTGAGTGTGTGCGAGAGTGTGTGCGCGTGTGTGTGAGTGTGTGCGAGAGTGTGTGCGCGTGTGTGTGAGTGTGTGTGTGCGCGTGTGTGTGAGTGTGTGTATGCGAGTATGTGTGAGTGTGTGCGCGAATGTGTGGGAGTTTGTGTGTGCGAGTGTGTATGAGTGAGTGTGTGCGTGTGAGTGTGTGTGTGAGTGTGTACGAGTGTGTTCGAGTGTGTGCGAGAGTGTGCGAGTGTGTGCGAGTGCGTGTGTGTGAGTGAGTGTGTGTGTGAGTGTGTACAAGTGTGTGCGAGCGTGTGCTAGTGTGTGCGAGTGTGTGCGAGTGACTGAGTGTGTGTGAGTGTGTGCGAGAGAGTGTGTGCGAGTGTTTGCGAGTGTGCGCGAGTGTGCGCGAGTGTGTGCGAGTGTGTGCGAGAGTGTATGAGTGAGTGTGTGTGCGTGTGCTCAAGTGTGTGCGTGTGAGTGAGTTTGTGTGTGCGAGTGTGTGTGCGAGTGTGTGTGAGTGATTGTCTGCGAGTGTGTGCAAGCGAGTTTGTATGAGTGAGTGTGTGCGAGTGTGCGTGAGTGTGTATGAGTGAGTGTATGCGAGTGTTTGCGAGTGAGTGTGTGCGAGTGTGTATGAGTTAGTGAGTGTGTGTTTGCGAGTGTGTGTGCGAGTGTATGGAGTGTGTATGAGTGAGTGTGTTCGAGAGTGTGTGCGAGTCTGTGCGTGCGAGTGTGTGCGAGTGTGTGTGTGCGAGTGTGTACGTGCGAGTGCATGCAAGTGTGTACGAGTGTGCGTGAGTGTGCGTGAGTATGTGCATAGTGAGCGCGAGTGTGCATGAGTGTGCGTCAGTGTGTGCGAGTGTTTGCGAGTGTGTGCGAGTGTGTATGAGTGAGTGTGTGCGAGTGTGTGTGAGTGCGTGCGAGAGTTAGTGCACGTGTATGTGAGTGTGTGTGTGTGCGCGTGTGTGTGAGTGTGTGTATGCGAGCGTGTGTGAGTGTGTGTGTGAGTGTGTGGGAGTTTGTGTGTGCGAGTGTGTATGAGTGAGTGTGTGCGAGTGTGTGCGTGTGAGTGAGTGAGTGTGTGCGTGAGTGTGTACTAGTGTGTGCGAGAGTGTGCGAGTGTGTGCGAGTGCGTGCGTGTGAGTGAGTGTGTGTGTGAGTGTGTACAAGTGTGTGCGAGCGTGTGCTAGTGTGTACAAGTGTGTGCAAGTGAGTGAGTGTGTGTGAGTGTGTGCGAGAGAGTGTGTGCGAGTGTGTGCGAGTGTGCGTGAGTGTGTGCGAGTGTGTGCGAGTGTGTATGAGTGAGTGTGTGCGAGTGTTTGCGAGTGAGTGTGTGCGAGTGTGTATGAGTTAGTGAGTGTGTGTGTGCGAGTGTGTGTGCAAGTGTGTGCGAGTGTGTGTGTGTGATTGTCTGCGAGTGTGTGCGAGCGAGTTTGTATGAGTGAGTGTGTGTGAGTGTGCGTGAGTGTGTATGAGTGAGTGTGTGCGAGTGTGTGCGAGTGTGTGTGTGATTGTCTGCGAGTGTGTGCGAGCGAGTTTGTATGAGTGAGTGTGTGCGAGTGTGCGTGAGTGTGTATGAGTGAGTGTGTGCGAATGTTTGCGAGTGAGTGTGTGCAAGTGTGTATGAGTTAGTGTGTGAGTGTGTGTGAGTGTGTGCGAGTGTGTATCTGTGAGTGTGTGCGATTGTGTGGGTGGAGTGTGTATGAGTGAGTGTGTGCAAGTGTGTGTGTGCGAGTGTGTGTGCGAGTGTTTGTGTGCGAGTATGTATGAGTGAGTGTGTGCGAGTGTGCGCGAGTGTGTGCGAGTGTGTATGAGTGAGTGTGTGCGAGTTTCTGTGAGTGTGCGTGAGTGTGGGTGTGTGAGTGAGTGAGTGTGTGCGAGTTTGTGCGAGTGTGTGCGAGTGTGTATGAGTGAGTGTGTGTGAGTGTGTGCGAGTGTGTGCAAGTGTGTGCGAGGGTGTATGAGGGCGTGTGCGGGTGTGTGTGCGAGTGTGTGTGCGAGTGTGTATGAGTGAGTGTGTGCGAGTGTGTATGAGTGAGTGTGTGCGAGTGTGCTTGAGTGTGTGTACGAGTATGTGCAAATGTGTGCATGCGCGTGTGTTCGAGTGCGTATGAGTGAGTGTGTGCGAGTATTTGAGAGTGTGTGCTAGTGTGTGTGTGCGAGTGTGTGTGAGCATGTGCGAGTGTGTGCGATGAGTGTGTGCGAGTGTGCACAAGTGTGTATGAGTGAGTGTGTGCGAGTGTGAGTGGGAGTGTGTACGGGTATTTGCGAGTGTGTATGAGTGAGTGTGTGCGAGTTTGTGAGAGTGTGGGCGAGTGTGTGTGCGAGTGTGTGTGTGCGAGTGTGTATGAGCGAGTGTGTGCGAGTGTGCGTGAGAGTGAGTGTGCGAGTTTGTGTTTGTGCGAGTGTGTGTGAGTGTGTGTGCGAGTGTGTACATGCGAGTGCATACAAGTGTGTACGAGTATATGCGAGTGTGCGCGAGTGTGCATGAGTGTGCGTGAGTGCGTACGAGTGTGTGCGAGTGTGCATGAATGTGCGTGAGTGTGTGCGAGTGTTTGCGAGTGTGCGCGAGTGTCAATGAGTGAGTGTGTGCGAGTGTGTGTGAGTGTGTGCGAGAGTGTGTGCGCGTGTGTGTGAGTGTGTGTGTGCGCGTGTGTGTGAGTGTGTGTATGCGAGTATGTGTGAGTGTGTGCGCGAATGTGTGGGAGTTTGTGTGTGCGAGTGTGTATGAGTGAGTGTGTGCGTGTGAGTGTGTGTGTGAGTGTGTACGAGTGTGTTCGAGTGTGTGCGAGAGTGTGCGAGTGTGTGCGAGTGCGTGTGTGTGAGTGAGTGTGTGTGTGAGTGTGTACAAGTGTGAGCGAGCGTGTGCTAGTGTGTGCGAGTGTGTGCGAGTGACTGAGTGTGTGTGAGTGTGTGCGAGAGAGTGTGTGCGAGTGTTTGCGAGTGTGCGCGAGTGTGTGCGAGTGTGTGCGAGAGTGTATGAGTGAGTGTGTGTGCGTGTGCTCAAGTGTGTGCGTGTGAGTGAGTTTGTGTGTGCGAGTGTGTGTGCGAGTGTGTGTGAGTGTGTGTGTGTGATTGTCTGCGAGTGTGTGCAAGCGAGTTTGTATGAGTGAGTGTGTGCGAGTGTGCGTGAGTGTGTATGAGTGAGTGTATGCGAGTGTTTGCGAGTGAGTGTGTGCGAGTGTGTATGAGTTAGTGAGTGTGTGTTTGCGAGTGTGTGTGCGAGTGTATGGAGTGTGTATGAGTGAGTGTGTTCGAGAGTGTGTGCGAGTCTGTGCGTGCGAGTGTGTGCGAGTGTGTGTGTGCGAGTGTGTACGTGCGAGTGCATGCAAGTGTGTACGAGTGTGCGTGAGTGTGCGTGAGTATGTGCATAGTGAGCGCGAGTGTGCATGAGTGTGCGTCAGTGTGTGCGAGTGTTTGCGAGTGTGTGCGAGTGTGTATGAGTGAGTGTGTGCGAGTGTGTGTGAGTGCGTGCGAGAGTTAGTGCACGTGTATGTGAGTGTGTGTGTGTGCGCGTGTGTGTGAGTGTGTGTATGCGAGCGTGTGTGAGTGTGTGTGTGAGTGTGTGTGAGTTTGTGTGTGCGAGTGTGTATGAGTGAGTGTGTGCGAGTGTGTGCGTGTGAGTGAGTGAGTGTGTGCGTGAGTGTGTACTAGTGTGTGCGAGAGTGTGCGAGTGTGTGCGAGTGCGTGCGTGTGAGTGAGTGTGTGTGTGAGTGTGTACAAGTATGTGCGAGCGTGTGCTAGTGTGTACGAGTGTGTGCAAGTGAGTGAGTGTGTGTGAGTGTGTGCGAGAGAGTGTGTGCGAGTGTGTGCGAGTGTGCGTGAGTGTGTGCGAGTGTGTGCGAGTGTGTATGAGTGAGTGTGTGCGAGTGTTTGCGAGTGAGTGTGTGCGAGTGTGTATGAGTTAGTGAGTGTGTGTGTGCGAGTGTGTGTGCAAGTGTGTGCGAGTGTGTGTGTGTGATTGTCTGCGAGTGTGTGCGAGCGAGTTTGTATGAGTGAGTGTGTGTGAGTGTGCGTGAGTGTGTATGAGTGAGTGTGTGCGAGTGTGTGCGAGTGTGTGTGTGATTGTCTGCGAGTGTGTGCGAGCGAGTTTGTATGAGTGAGTGTGTGTGAGTGTGCGTGAGTGTGTATGAGTGAGTGTGTGCGAATGTTTGCGAGTGAGTGTGTGCAAGTGTGTATGAGTTAGTGTGTGAGTGTGTGCGAGTGTGTGCGAGTGTGTATCTGTGAGTGTGTGCGATTGTGTGGGTGGAGTGTGTATGAGTGAGTGTGTGCAAGTGTGTGTGTGCGAGTGTGTGTGCGAGTGTTTGTGTGCGAGTATGTATGAGTGAGTGTGTGCGAGTGTGCGCGAGTGTGTGCGAGTGTGTATGAGTGAGTGTGTGCGAGTTTCTGTGAGTGTGCGTGAGTGTGGGTGTGTGAGTGAGTGAGTGTGTGCGAGTTTGTGCGAGTGTGTGCGAGTGTGTATGAGTGAGTGTGTGTGAGTGTGTGCGAGTGTGT
This sequence comes from Phyllobates terribilis, assembly GCF_046119375.1. Taxonomy (NCBI): domain Eukaryota; kingdom Metazoa; phylum Chordata; class Amphibia; order Anura; family Dendrobatidae; genus Phyllobates; species Phyllobates terribilis. The sequence goes on from NW_027362901.1 coordinate 2,061,882, forward strand.
GCAAGTGTGTGCGAGGGTGTATGAGGGCGTGTGCGGGTGTGTGTGCGAGTGTGTGTGCGAGTGTGTATGAGTGAGTGTGTGCGAGTGTGTATGAGTGAGTTTGTGCGAGTGTGCTTGAGTGTGTGTACGAGTATGTGCAAATGTGTGCATGCGCGTGTGTTCGAGTGCGTATGAGTGAGTGTGTGCGAGTATTTGAGAGTGTGTGCTAGTGTGTGTGTGCGAGTGTGTGTGAGCATGTGCGAGTGTGTGCGATGAGTGTGTGCGAGTGTGCACAAGTGTGTATGAGTGAGTGTGTGCGAGTTTGTGAGAGTGTGGGCGAGTGTGTGTGCGAGTGTGTGTGTGCGAGTGTGTATGAGCGAGTGTGTGCGAGTGTGCGTGAGAGTGAGTGTGCGAGTTTGTGTGTGTGCGAGTGTGTGTGAGTGTGTGTGCGAGTGTGTTCGAGTGTGTGTGCGAGTGTTTGTACGAGTGTGTGTGTGCGAGTGTGTATGAGTGAGCGTGTGTGAGTGTGTGTGAGTGTTTATGAGTGTGTATGAGTGAGTGTGTGCGAGTGCGTGCGAGTGTGTGTGTGCGAGTGTGTGCCAGTGTGGGCGAGTGTGTGCGACTGTGTGTGTGCGAGTGTGCACGAGTGTGTGTGTGTGAGTGTGCACGAGTGTGTGTGTGTGAGTTTGTGCTCGTGTGTGTGTGAGTGTGTGTGTGCGAGTGTGTATGAGTGAGTGTGTGCGAGTGTGTATGAGTGAGTGTGTGAGAGTGTGCGCGAGTGTGTGTGCGAGTGTCTGCCAGTGTGTGCGACTGTGTGTGTGTGACTGTGTGCGAGCGTTTGAGTGTGTGCCAGTATTTGTGCAAGTGTGTGTGCGAGTGTGTGCGAGTGTGTATGTGTGAGTGTCCTCGAGTGTGTGTGTGCGAGTATGTGCGAGTGTGTGTGTGCGAGTGCGTGAGAGTGTGTGCGAGTGTATGTGTGCGAGTGTGTGCGTGCGAGTGCATGCGATTGTGTACGAGTGTGTGCGAGTGTGTGCGTGCGAGTGTGCGTTAGTGTGTATGAGTGTGCGCGAGTGTGTGCGAGTGTTTGCGAGTGTGTGCGAGTGTGTATGAGTGAGTGTATGCGACTGTGTATGAGTGATTGTGTGCAAGTGAGTGTGTGTGAGTGTGCGTGAGTGTGTGCAAGTGAGTGTGTGTGAGTGTGCGTAAGTGTGTGCGAGTGTGTGTGTGTGATTTTGTGCGAGTGTGTGCGAGTGTGTGCGAGTGAGTGTGTGCGAGTGTGTGTGAGTGTTTGCAAGTGTGCATGACTGTGTATGAGTGAGCATGTGCGAGTGTGTGTGAGTGAGTGTGTGCGAGTGTGTATGAGTCAGCATGTGCGAGTGTGTGCTAGTGTGTGTGTGCGAGTGTTTGCGAGTGTGTGCTAGTGTGTGTGTGCGAGTGTGTGCGAGTGTATGTGAGTGTGTGCGATGAGTGTGTGCGAGTGTGCACGAGTGTGTATGAGTGAGTGTGTGCGAGTGTGTGCGAGTGTGAGTGCGAGTGTGTACGAGTATTTGCGAGTGTGTATGAGTGAGTGTGTGCGAAAGTGTGCGAGTGTGTGCGAGCGAGTGTGTGCGAGTGTGTATGAGTGTGTATGAGTGAGTGTGTGTGAGTGTGTGCGAGTGTTTGTGAGTGTGTGCAAGTGTGTGCGAGTGTGTGTGCGAGTGTGTGTGCGAGAGTGTGCGAGTGTGTATGAGTGAGTGTGTGCGAGTGTGTATGAGTGAGTGTGTGCGAGTGTGTGTGTGTGCCAGTGTGGGCGAGTGTGTGCGACTGTGTGTGTGCGAGTGTGTATGAGTGTGTGTGTGCGAGTGTGCACGAGTGTGTATGTGCGAGTTTGTGCGCGTGTGTGTGCGAGTGTGTGTGTGCGAGTGTATATGAGTGTATATGAGTGAGTGTGTGCGAGTGTGAATGAGTGAGTGTGTGCGAGTGTGCGCGTGTGTGTGTGCGAGTGTGTGTGTGCGACTGTGTGCGAGTGTTTGAGTGTGTGCCAGTGTTTGTGCGAGTGTGTGCGAGTGTTTGTGCGAGTGTGTATGAGTGTGTGCGCGAGGGTGTGTGTGCGAGTGTGTGCGAGTGTGTGCGTGCGAGTGTGTGCGAGTGTGTGTGTGCCAGTGTGTACATGCGAGTGCATGCAAGTGTGTACGAGTGTATGCGAGTGTGCGCGAGTGTGCATGAGTGTGCGTGAGTGCGTGCGATTGTGTGTGAGTGTGCATGAATGTGCGTGAGTGTGTGCGAGTGTTTGCGAGTGTGTGCGAGTGTCAATGAGTGAGTGTGTGCGAGTGTGTGTGAGTGTGTGCGAGAGTGTGTGCGCGTGTGTGTGAGTGTGTGTGTGCGCGTGTGTGTGAGTGTGTGTATGCGAGTATGTGTGAGTGTGTGCGCGAATGTGTGGGAGTTTGTGTGTGCGAGTGTGTATGAGTGAGTGTGTGCGTGTGAGTGTGTGTGTGAGTGTGTATGAGGGTGTTTGAGTGTGTGCGAGAGTGTGCGAGTGTGTGCGAGTGCATGCGTGTGAGTGAGTGTGTGTGTGAGTGTGTACAAGTGTGTGCGAGCGTGTGCTAGTGTGTGCGAGTGTGTGCGAGTGACTGAGTGTGTGTGAGTGTGTGCGAGAGAGTGTGTGCGAGTGTTTGCGAGTGTGCGCGAGTGTGTGCGAGTGTGTGCGAGAGTGTATGAGTGAGTGTGTGTGCGTATGCTCAAGTGTGTGCGTGTAAGTGAGTTTGTGTGTGCGAGTGTGTGTGCGAGTGTGTGCGAGTGTGTGTGTGATTGTCTGTGAGTGTGTGCGAGCGAGTTTGTATCAGTGAGTGTTTGCGAGTGTGCGTGAGTGTGTATGAGTGAGTCTGTGCGAGTGTTTGCGAGTGAGTGTGTGCGAGTGTGCATGAGTTAGAGTGTGTGTGTTTGCGAGTGTGTGTGCGAGTGTGTGCGAGTGTGTGAGAGTGTGTGAGTGTGATTGTCTGCGAGTGTGTGCGAGCGAGTTTGTATGAGAGAGTGTGTGCGAGTGTTTGCGAGTGAGTGAGTGCAAGTGTGTTTGAGTTAGTGCGAGTGTGTGCGAGTGTGTATGTGTGAGTGTGTGCGATTGTGTGGGTGGAGTGTGTATGAGTGAGTGTGTTCGAGAGTGTGTGCGAGTGTGTGCGTGCGAGTGTGTACGTGCGAGTGCATGCAAGTGTGTACGAGTGTGCATGAGTGTGCGTGAGTATGTGCGAGTGAGTGCGAGTGTGCATGAGTGTGGGTCAGTGTGTGCGAGTGTTTGCGAGTGTGTATGAGTGAGTGTGTGCGAGTGTGTGTGAGTGCGTGCGAGAGTTAGTGCACGTGTATGTGAGTGTGTGTGTGCACGTGTGTGTGAGTGTGTGTATGCGAGCGTGTGTGAGTGTGTGTGTGAGTGTGTGGGAGTTTGTGTGTGCGAGTGTGTATGAGTGAGTGTGTGCGAGTGTGTGCATGTGAGTGAGTGAGTGTGTGTGTGAGTGTGTACGAGTGTGTGCGAGTGTGTGCGAGAGTGTGCGAGTGTGTGCGAGTGCGTGCGTGTGAGTGAGTGTGTGTGTGAGTGTGTACAAGTGTGTGCGAGCGTGTGCTAGTGTGTACGAGTGTGTGCAAGTGAGTGAGTGTGTGTGAGTGTGTGTGAGAGAGTGTGTACGAGTGTGTGCGATTGTGCGAGAGTGTGTGCGAGTGTGTGCGAGTGTGTATGAGTGAGTGAGTGTGTGTGTGCGAGTGTGTGTGCAAGTGTGTGCGAGTGTGTGTGTGATTGTCTGCGAGTGTGTGCGAGCGAGTTTGTATGAGTGAGTGTGTGCGAGTGTGCGTGAGTGTGTATGAGTGAGTGTGTGCGAGTGTTTGCGAGAGAGTGTGTGCGAGTGTGTATAAGTTAGTGAGTGTGCGTGTGCGAGTGTTTGTGCGAGTGTGTGCGAGTGTGTGTGTGATTGTCTGCGAGTGTGTGCGAGCGAGTTTGTATGAGTGAGTGTGTGCGAGTGTGCGTGAGTGTGTATGAGTGAGTGTGTGCGAGTGTGTGAGAGTGTGTGTGTGTGATTGTCTGCGAGTGTGTGCGAGCGAGTTTGTATGAGTGAGTGCGTGCGAGTGTGTATGAGTGAGTGTGTGTGAGTGTGTGTGTGTGAGGTTGTGAGAGTGTGCGAGTGTGTGCGAGCGTGTGCTAGTGTGTACGAGTGTGTGCAAGTGAGTGAGTGTGTGTGAGTGTGTGTGAGAGAGTGTGTACGAGTGTGTGCGATTGTGCGAGAGTGTGTGCGAGTGTGTGCGAGTGTGTATGAGTGAGTGAGTGTGTGTGTGCGAGTGTGTGTGCAAGTGTGTGCGAGTGTGTGTGTGATTGTCTGCGAGTGTGTGCGAGCGAGTTTGTATGAGTGAGTGTGTGCGAGTGTGCGTGAGTGTGTATGAGTGAGTGTGTGCGAGTGTTTGCGAGAGAGTGTGTGCGAGTGTGTATAAGTTAGTGAGTGTGCGTGTGCGAGTGTTTGTGCGAGTGTGTGCGAGTGTGTGTGTGATTGTCTGCGAGTGTGTGCGAGCGAGTTTGTATGAGTGAGTGTGTGCGAGTGTGCGTGAGTGTGTATGAGTGAGTGTGTGCGAGTGTGTGAGAGTGTGTGTGTGTGATTGTCTGCGAGTGTGTGCGAGCGAGTTTGTATGAGTGAGTGCGTGCGAGTGTGTATGAGTGAGTGTGTGTGAGTGTGTGTGTGTGAGGTTGTGAGAGTGTGCGAGTGTGTGCGAGTGAGTGTGTGCGAGTGTGTATGAGTCAGTGTGTGCGAGTGTGTGCTAGTGTGTGTGAGTGTGTGCGAGTGTTTGAGAGTGTGTGCTAGTGTGTGTGTGCGAGTGTGTGTGAGTATGTGCGAGTGTGTGTGATGAGTGTGTGCGAGTTTGCACAAGTGTGTATGAGTGAGTGTGTGCGAGTGTGAGTGGGAGTGTGTACGGGTATTTGCGAGTGTGTATGAGTGAGTGTGTGCGAGTGTGTGAGAGTGTGTGCGAGTGTGTGTGCGAGTGTGTGTGTGCGAGTGTGTATGAGCGAGTGTGTGCGAGTGTGCGTGAGAGTGAGTGTGCGAGTTTGTGTGTGTGTGTGCGAGTGTGTGTGAGTGTGTGTGCGAGTGTGTTCGAGTGAATGTGTGTGAGTGTGTGTGAGTGTTTGTGAGTGTGTATGAGTGAGTGTGTGCGAGTGCTTGCGAGTGTGTGTGTGCGAGTGTGTGCCAGTGTGGGCGAGTGTGTGCGACTGTGTGTGTGCGAGTATGCACGAGTGTGTGTGTGTGAGTGTGCACGAGTGTGTGTGTGCGAGTTTGTGCGCGTGTGTGTGTGAGTGTGTGCGTGCGAGTGTGTATGAGTGAGTGTGTGCGAGTGTGTATGAGTGAGTGTGTGAGAGTGTGCGCGAGTATGTGTGCGAGTGTCTGCCAGTGTGTGCGACTGTGTGTGTGTGACTGTGTGCGAGTGTGTATGTGTCAGTGTCCTCGAGTGTGTGTGTGCGAGTATGTGCGAGTGTGTGTGTGCGAGTGCGTGAGAGTGTGTGCGAGTGTATGTGTGCGAGTGCATGCGATTGTGTACGAGTGTGTGCGAGTGTGTGCGTGCGAGTGTGCGTTAGTGTGCATGAGTGTGCGCGAGTGTGTGCGAGTGTTTGCGAGTGTGTGCGAGTGTGTATGAGTGAGTGTATGCGACTGTGTATGAGTGATTGTGTGCAAGTGAGTGTGTGTGAGTGTGCGTGAGTGTGTGCAAGTGAGTGTGTGTGAGTGTGCGTAAGTGTGTGCGAGTGTGTGTGTGTGAGGTTGTGCGAGTGTGTGCTAGTGTGTGCGAGTGAGTGTGTGCGAGTGTGTGTGAGTGTGTGTGTGCGACTGTGTATGGGTGAGTGTGTGCAAGTGAGTGTGAGTGTGCGTGAGTGTGTGCGAGTGTGTGCATGTGAGTGTGTGCGAGTGTGCGCGAGTGTTTATGAGTGAGTGTGTGTGAGTGTGTGTGCGAGTGTGTGCGAGTGAGTGTGTGCTAGTGTGTGTGAGTGTGTGCAAGTGTGCATGACTGTGTATGAGTGAGCATGTGCGAGTGTGTGTGAGTGAGTGTGTGCGAGTGTGTATGAGTCAGCATGTGCGAGTGTGTGCTAGTGTGTGTGTGCGAGTGTTTGCGAGTGTGTGCTAGTGTGTGTGTGCGAGTGTGTGCGAGTGTATGTGAGTGTGTGCGATGAGTGTGTGCGAGTGTGCACGAGTGTGTATGAGTGAGTGTGTGCGAGTGTGTGCGAGTGTGAGTGCGAGTGTGTACGAGTATTTGCGAGTGTGTATGAGTGAGTGTGTGCGAGAGTGTGCGAGTGTGTGCGAGCGAGAGTGTGTGAGTGTGTATGAGTGTGTATGAGTGAGTGTGTGTGAGTGTGTGCAAGTGTTTGTGAGTGTGTGCAAGTGTGTGTGCGAGTGTGTGCGAGTGTGTGTGCGAGAGTGTGAGAGTGTGTATGAGTGAGTGTGTGCGAGTGTGTATGAGTGAGTGTGTGCGAGTGTGTGTGTGTGCCAGTGTGGGCGAGTGTGTGCGACTGTGTGTGTGCGAGTGTGTATGAGTGTGTGTGTGTGCGAGTGTGCACGAGTGTGTGTGTGCGAGTTTGTGTGCGTGTGTGTGCGAGTGTGTGTGTGCGAGTGTATATGAGTGTATATGAGTGAGTGTGTGCGAGAGTGTATGAGTGAGTGTGTGCGAGTGTGCGCGTGTGTGTGTGCGAGTGTGTGTGTGCGACTGTGTGCGAGTGTTTGAGTGTGTGCCAGTGTTTGTGCGAGTGTGTGCGAGTGTTTGTTCGAGTGTGTATGAGTGTGTGTGCGCGAGGGTGTGTGTGCGAGTGTGTGCAAGTGTGTGCGTGCGAGTGTGTGTGTACGAGTGTGTACATGCGAGTGCATGCAAGTGTGTACGAGTGTATGCGAGTGTGCGCGAGTGTGCATGAGTGTGCGTGAGTGCGTACGAGTGTGTGCGAGTGTGCATGAATGTGCGTGAGTGTGTGCGAGTGTTTGCGAGTGTGTGCGAGTGTCAATGAGTGAGTGTGTGCGAGTGTGTGCGAGTGTGTGCGAGTGACTGAGTGTGTGTGAGTGTGTGCGAGAGAGTGTGTGCGAGTGTTTGCGAGTGTGCGCGAGTGTGTGCGAGTGTGTGCGAGAGTGTATGAGTGAGTGTGTGTGCGTATGCTCAAGTGTGTGCGTGTAAGTGAGTTTGTGTGTGCGAGTGTGTGTGCGAGTGTGTGCGAGTGTGTGTGTGATTGTCTGTGAGTGTGTGCGAGCGAGTTTGTATCAGTGAGTGTTTGCGAGTGTGCGTGAGTGTGTATGAGTGAGTCTGTGCGAGTGTTTGCGAGTGAGTGTGTGCGAGTGTGCATGAGTTAGAGTGTGTGTGTTTGCGAGTGTGTGTGCGAGTGTGTGCGAGTGTGTGAGAGTGTGTGAGTGTGATTGTCTGCGAGTGTGTGCGAGCGAGTTTGTATGAGAGAGTGTGTGCGAGTGTTTGCGAGTGAGTGAGTGCAAGTGTGTTTGAGTTAGTGCGAGTGTGTGCGAGTGTGTATGTGTGAGTGTGTGCGATTGTGTGGGTGGAGTGTGTATGAGTGAGTGTGTTCGAGAGTGTGTGCGAGTGTGTGCGTGCGAGTGTGTGCGAGTGTGTGTGTGCGAGTGTGTACGTGCGAGTGCATGCAAGTGTGTACGAGTGTGCATGAGTGTGCGTGAGTATGTGCGAGTGAGCGCGAGTGTGCATGAGTGTGGGTCAGTGTGTGCGAGTGTTTGCGAGTGTGTATGAGTGAGTGTGTGCGAGTGTGTGTGAGTGCGTGCGAGAGTTAGTGCACGTGTATGTGAGTGTGTGTGTGCGCGTGTGTGTGAGTGTGTGTATGCGAGCGTGTGTGAGTGTGTGTGTGAGTGTGTGGGAGTTTGTGTGTGCGAGTGTGTATGAGTGAGTGTGTGCGAGTGTGTGCATGTGAGTGAGTGAGTGTGTGTGTGAGTGTGTACGAGTGTGTGCGAGTGTGTGCGAGAGTGTGCGAGTGTGTGCGAGTGCGTGCGTGTGAGTGAGTGTGTGTGTGAGTGTGTACAAGTGTGTGCGAGCGTGTGCTAGTGTGTACGAGTGTGTGCAAGTGAGTGAGTGTGTGTGAGTGTGTGTGAGAGAGTGTGTACGAGTGTGTGCGATTGTGCGAGAGTGTGTGCGAGTGTGTGCGAGTGTGTATGAGTGAGTGTGTGCGAGTGTTTGCGAGTGAGTGTGTGCGAGTGTGTATGAGTTAGTGAGTGTGTGTGTGCGAGTGTGTGTGCAAGTGTGTGCGAGTGTGTGTGTGTGATTGTCTGCGAGTGTGTGCGAGCGAGTTTGTATGAGTGAGTGTGTGCGAGTGTGCGTGAGTGTGTATGAGTGAGTGTGTGCGAGTGTTTGCGAGAGAGTGTGTGCGAGTGTGTATAAGTTAGTGAGTGTGTGTGTGCGAGTGTTTGTGCGAGTGTGTGCGAGTGTGTGTGTGTTTGTCTGCGAGTGTGTGCGAGCGAGTTTGTATGAGTGAGTGTGTGCGAGTGTGCGTGAGTGTGTATGAGTGAGTGTGTGCGAGTGTTTGCGAGTGAGTGTGTGCAAGTGTGTATGAGTTAGTGTGTGAGTGTGTGCGAGTGTGTGCGAGTGTGTATATGTGAGTGTGTGCGATTGTGTGGGTGGAGTGTGTATGAGTGAGTGTGTGCAAGTGTGTGTGTGCGAGTGTGTGTGCGAGTGTTTGTGTGCGAGTGTGTATGAGTGAGTGTGTGAGAGTGTGCACGAGTGTGTGCGAGTGTGTGCGAGTGTGTATGAGTGAGTGTGTGCGAGTTTGTGTGAGTGTGCGTGAGTGTGGGTGTGTGAGTGAGTGAGTGTGTGCGAGTTTGTGCGAGTGTGTGCGAGTGTGTATGAGTGAGTGTGTGCGAGTGTGTTCGAGGGTGTATGAGGGCGTGTGCAGGTGTGTGTGCGAGTGTGTGTGCGAGTGTGTATGAGTGATTGTGTGCGAATGTGTATATGTGAGTGTGTGCGAGTGTGCTTGAGTGTGTGTACGAGTATGTGCAAATGTGTGCATGCGAGTGTGTTCGAGTGCGTATGAGTGAGTGTGTGCTAGTGTTTGCGAGTTTGTGCGAGTGTGTATGAGTGAGTGTGTGCGAGTGTGTGTGAGTGTGTGCGAGAGTGTGTGCACATGTGTGTGAGTGTGTGTGTGCGCGTGTGTGTGAGTGTGTGTATGCGAGTGTGTGAGTGTGTGTGTGAGTGCGTGCGAGAGTGTGTGCACATGTGTGTGAGTGTGAGTGAGCGCGAGTGTGCATGAGTGTGTGTGAGTTTGTGCGAGTGTTTGCGAGTGTGTATGAGTGAGTGTGTGCGAGTGTGTGTGAGTGCGTGCGAGAGTGTGTGCACATGTGTGTGAGTGTGTGTGTGCACGTGTGTGTGAGTGTGTGTATGTGAGTGTGTGAGTGTGTGTGTGAGTGTGTGGGAGTTTGTGTGTGCGAGTGTGTATGAGTGTATGTGCGCGTGTGTGTGAATGTGTGTATGCGAGTGTGTGTGTGAGTGTGTATGAGTGTGTGCGAGTGTGTGCGAGAGTGTGCGAGTGCGTGCGTGTGAGTGAGTGTGTGTGTGAGTGTGTACAAGTGTGTGCGAGCGTGTGCTAGTGTGTGCGAGTGTGTGCGAGTGAGTGAGTGTGTGTGAGTGTGTGCGAGAGAGTGTGTGCGAGTGTGTGGGAGTGTGTATGAGTGAGTGTGTGCAAGTGTTTGCGAGTGAGTGTGTGCGAGTGTGTATGAGTTAGTGAGTGTGTGTGTGCGAGTGTGTGTGCAAGTGTGTGCAAATGTGAGTGTGTGATTTTCTGTGAGTGTGCGCGAGCGAGTTTGTATGAGTGAGTGTGTGCGAGTGTGCGTTAGTGTGTATGTGTGAGTGTGTGTGAGTGTTTGCGAGTGAGTGTGTGCGAGTGTGTATGAGTTAGTGAGTGTGTGAGTGAGAGTGTGTGCGAGTGTGTGCGAGTGTGTGTGTGATTGTCTGCGAGTGTGTGCGAGCGAGTTTGTATGAGTGAGTGTGTCCGAGTGTACATGAGTGTGTATGAGTGAGTGTGTGCGAGTGTTTGCGAGTGAGTGTGTGCGAGTGTGTATGTGTGAGTGTGTGCGATTGTGTGGGTGGAGTGTGTATGAGTGAGTGTGTGCGAGTATGTGTGTGCGAGTGTGTGTGCGAGTGTTTGTGTGCGAGTGTGTATGAGTGAGTGTGTGTGAGTGTGTGCGAGTGTGCGCGAGTGTGTGCGAGTGTGTGCGAGTGTGTATGAGTGAGTGTGTGCGAGTTTGTGTGAGTGTGCGTTAGTGTGGGTGTGTGAGTGAGTGAGTGTGTGCGAGTTTGTGCGAGTGTGTGTGAGTGTGTTTGAGTGAGTGTGTGTGAGTGTGTGCGAGTGTGTGCGAGTGTGCGTGCGAGTGTGTGCGAGGGTGTATGAGGGTGTGTGCGGGTGTGTGTGCGAGTGTGTGTGCGAGTGTGTATGAGTGAGTGTGTGCAAGTGTGTATGAGTGAGTGTGTGCGAGTGTGCTTGTGTGTGTGTACGAGTATGTTCAAATGTGTGCATGCGAGTGTGTGCGAGTGCGTATAAGTGAGTGTGTGCGAGTGTTTGCGAGTTTGTGCGAGTGTGTGTGAGTGAGTGTGAGTGAGTGTGTGGGAGTGTGTGTGAGTAACTGTGTTTGTGTATGAGTGAGTGAGTGCGAGTGTGCATGAGTGTGTGCGAGTGTGTATGAGTGAGTGTGTGCGAGTGTGTATGAGTGAGTGTGTGCGACTGTGTTTGAGTGAGTGTGTGCGAGTGAGTGTGTGTGAGTGTGCATGAGTGTGTGTGAGTGAGTGTGTGCGAGTGTGTATGAGTGAGTGTGGGTGATTGTGTGTGTGTGAGGTTGTGCGAGTGTGTGCGAGTGTGTGCGAGTGAGTGTGTGCGAGTGTGTATGAGTGAGTGTGTGCGAGTGTGTATGAGTGTGTGTGTGCGAGTGTGCATGACTGTGTATAAGTGAGTGTGTGCGAGTGTGTGCGAGTGTGTGTGCGAGTGTGTATGAGTGAGTGTGTGCGAGTGTGCGTTAGTGTGTGTGTGCGAGTGTGCACGTGCAAGTGAGTGTGAGTGTGTGCGAGTGTGTATAAGTGAGTGTGTGCGAGTGTGTGAGAGTGTTTGTGTGTGATTGTCTGCGAGTGTGTGCGAGCGAGTTTGTATGAGTGAGTGCGTGCGAGTGTGTATGAGTGAGTGTGTGTGAGTGTGTGTGTGTGAGGTTGTGAGAGTGTGCAAGTGTGTGCGAGTGAGTGTGTGCGAGTGTGTATGAGTCAGTGTGTGCGAGTGTGTGCTAGTGTGTGTGAGTGTGTGCGAGTGTTTGAGAGTGTGTGCTAGTGTGTGTGTGCGAGTGTGTGTGAGTATGTGCGAGTGTGTGTGATGAGTGTGTGCGAGTGTGCACAAGTGTGTATGAGTGAGTGTGTGCGAGTGTGAGTGGGAGTGTGTACGGGTATTTGCGAGTGTGTATGAGTGAGTGTGTGCGAGTGTGTGAGAGTGTGTGCGAGTGTGTGTGCGAGTGTGTGTGTGCGAGTGTGTATGAGCGAGTGTGTGCGAGTGTGCGTGAGAGTGAGTGTGCGAGTTTGTGTGTGTGTGTGCGAGTGTGTGTGAGTGTGTGTGCGAGTGTGTTCGAGTGTGTGTGCGAGTGTTTGTACGAGTGTGTGTGTGCGAGTGTGTATGAGTGAATGTGTGTGAGTGTGTGTGAGTGTTTGTGAGTGTTTATGAGTGAGTGTGTGCGAGTGCTTGCGAGTGTGTGTGTGCGAGTGTGTGCCAGTGTGGGCGAGTGTGTGCGACTGTGTGTGTGCGAGTATGCACGAGTGTGTGTGTGTGAGTGTGCACGAGTGTGTGTGTGCGAGTTTGTGCGCGTGTGTGTGTGAGTGTGTGCGTGCGAGTGTGTATGAGTGAGTGTGTGCGAGTGTGTATGAGTGAGTGTGTGAGAGTGTGCGCGAGTATGTGTGCGAGTGTCTGCCAGTGTGTGCGACTGTGTGTGTGTGACTGTGTGCGAGTGTGTATGTGTGAGTGTCCTCGAGTGTGTGTGTGCGAGTATGTGCGAGTGTGTGTGTGCGAGTGCGTGAGAGTGTGTGCGAGTGTATGTGTGCGAGTGCATGCGATTGTGTACGAGTGTGTGCGAGTGTGTGCGTGCGAGTGTGCGTTAGTGTGCATGAGTGTGCGCGAGTGTGTGCGAGTGTTTGCGAGTGTGTGCGAGTGTGTATGAGTGAGTGTATGCGACTGTGTATGAGTGATTGTGTGCAAGTGAGTGTGTGTGAGTGTGCGTGAGTGTGTGCAAGTGAGTGTGTGTGAGTGTGCGTAAGTGTGTGCGAGTGTGTGTGTGAGGTTGTGCGAGTGTGTGCTAGTGTGTGCGAGTGAGTGTGTGAGTGTGTGTGTGCGACTGTGTATGGGTGAGTGTGTGCAAGTGAGTGTGAGTGTGCGTGAGTGTGTGCGAGTGTGTGCATGTGAGTGTGTGCGAGTGTGCGCGAGTGTTTATGAGTGAGTGTGTGTGAGTGTGTGTGCGAGTGTGTGCGAGTGAGTGTGTGCTAGTGTGTGTGAGTGTGTGCAAGTGTGCATGACTGTGTATGAGTGAGCATGTGCGAGTGTGTGTGAGTGAGTGTGTGCGAGTGTGTATGAGTCAGCATGTGCGAGTGTGTGCTAGTGTGTGTGTGCGAGTGTGTGCTAGTGTGTGTGTGCGAGTGTGTGCGAGTGTATGTGAGTGTGTGCGATGAGTGTGTGCGAGTGTGCACGAGTGTGTATGAGTGAGTGTGTGCGAGTGTGTGCGAGTGTGAGTGCGAGTGTGTACGAGTATTTGCGAGTGTGTATGAGTGAGTGTGTGCGAGAGTGTGCGAGTGTGTGCGAGCGAGAGTGTGTGAGTGTGTATGAGTGTGTATGAGTGAGTGTGTGTGAGTGTGTGCAAGTGTTTGTGAGTGTGTGCAAGTGTGTGTGCAAGTGTGTGTGCGAGTGTGTGCGAGTGTGTGTGCGAGAGTGTGAGAGTGTGTATGAGTGAGTGTGTGCGAGTGTGTATGAGTGAGTGTGTGCGAGTGTGTGTGTGTGCCAGTGTGGGCGAGTGTGTGCGACTGTGTGTGTGCGAGTGTGTATGAGTGTGTGTGTGTGCGAGTGTGCACGAGTGTGTGTGTGCGAGTTTGTGTGCGTGTGTGTGCGAGTGTGTGTGTGCGAGTGTATATGAGTGTATATGAGTGAGTGTGTGCGAGTGTGTATGAGTGAGTGTGTGCGAGTGTGCGCGTGTGTGTGTGCGAGTGTGTGTGTGCGACTGTGTGCGAGTGTTTGAGTGTGTGCCAGTGTTTGTGCGAGTGTGTGCGAGTGTTTGTTCGAGTGTGTATGAGTGTGTGTGCGCGAGGGTGTGTGTGCGAGTGTGTGCAAGTGTGTGCGTGCGAGTGTGTGTGTGCGAGTGTGTACATGCGAGTGCATGCAAGTGTGTACGAGTGTATGCGAGTGTGCGCGAGTGTGCATGAGTGTGCGTGAGTGCGTACGAGTGTGTGCGAGTGTGCATGAATGTGCGTGAGTGTGTGCGAGTGTTTGCGAGTGTGCGCGAGTGTCAATGAGTGAGTGTGTGCGAGTGTGTGTGAGTGTGTGCGAGAGTTTGTGCGCGTGTGTGTTAGTGTGTGTGTGCGCGTGTGTGTGAGTGTGTGTATGCGAGTATGTGTGAGTGTGTGCGCGAATGTGTGGGAGTTTGTGTGTGCGAGTGTGTATGAGTGAGTGTGTGCATGTGAGTGTGTGTGAGTGTGTATGAGGGTGTTTGAGTGTGTGCGAGAGTGTGCGAGTGTGTGCGAGTGCATGCGTGTGAGTGAGTGTGTGTGTGAGTGTGTACAAGTGTGTGCGAGCGTGTGCTAGTGTGTGCGAGTGTGTGCGAGTGACTGAGTGTGTGTGAGTGTGTGCGAGAGAGTGTGTGCGAGTGTTTGCGAGTGTGCGCGAGTGTGTGCGAGTGTGTGCGAGAGTGTATGAGTGAGTGTGTGTGCGTATGCTCAAGTGTGTGCGTGTAAGTGAGTTTGTGTGTGCGAGTGTGTGTGCGAGTGTGTGCGAGTGTGTGTGTGATTGTCTGTGAGTGTGTGCGAGCGAGTTTGTATCAGTGAGTGTTTGCGAGTGTGCGTGAGTGTGTATGAGTGAGTCTGTGCGAGTGTTTGCGAGTGAGTGTGTGCGAGTGTGCATGAGTTAGAGTGTGTGTGTTTGCGAGTGTGTGTGCGAGTGTGTGCGAGTGTGTGAGAGTGTGTGAGTGTGATTGTCTGCGAGTGTGTGCGAGCGAGTTTGTATGAGAGAGTGTGTGCGAGTGTTTGCGAGTGAGTGAGTGCAAGTGTGTTTGAGTTAGTGCGAGTGTGTGCGAGTGTGTATGTGTGAGTGTGTGCGATTGTGTGGGTGGAGTGTGTATGAGTGAGTGTGTTCGAGAGTGTGTGCGAGTGTGTGCGTGCGAGTGTGTGCGAGTGTGTGTGTGCGAGTGTGTACGTGCGAGTGCATGCAAGTGTGTACGAGTGTGCATGAGTGTGCGTGAGTATGTGCGAGTGAGCGCGAGTGTGCATGAGTGTGGGTCAGTGTGTGCGAGTGTTTGCGAGTGTGTATGAGTGAGTGTGTGCGAGTGTGTGTGAGTGCGTGCGAGAGTTAGTGCACGTGTATGTGAGTGTGTGTGTGCGCGTGTGTGTGAGTGTGTGTATGCGAGCGTGTGTGAGTGTGTGTGTGAGTGTGTGGGAGTTTGTGTGTGCGAGTGTGTATGAGTGAGTGTGTGCGAGTGTGTGCATGTGAGTGAGTGAGTGTGTGTGTGAGTGTGTACGAGTGTGTGCGAGTGTGTGCGAGAGTGTGCGAGTGTGTGCGAGTGCGTGCGTGTGAGTGAGTGTGTGTGTGAGTGTGTACAAGTGTGTGCGAGCGTGTGCTAGTGTGTACGAGTGTGTGCAAGTGAGTGAGTGTGTGTGAGTGTGTGTGAGAGAGTGTGTACGAGTGTGTGCGATTGTGCGAGAGTGTGTGCGAGTGTGTGCGATTGTGTATGAGTGAGTGTGTGCGAGTGTGCGTGCGAGTGTGTTCGAGGGTGTATGAGGGCGTGTGCAGGTGTGTGTGCGAGTGTGTGTGCGAGTGTGTATGAGTGATTGTGTGCGAATGTGTATATGTGAGTGTGTGCGAGTGTGCTTGAGTGTGTGTACGAGTATGTGCAAATGTGTGCATGCGAGTGTGTTCGAGTGCGTATGAGTGAGTGTGTGCTAGTGTTTGCGAGTTTGTGCGAGTGTGTATGAGTGAGTGTGTGCGAGTGTGTGTGAGTGCGTGCGAGAGTGTGTGCACATGTGTGTGAGTGTGTGTGTGCGCGTGTGTGTGAGTGTGTGTATGCGAGTGTGTGAGTGTGTGTGTGAGTGCGTGCGAGAGTGTGTGCACATGTGTGTGAGTGTGAGTGAGCGCGAGTGTGCATGAGTGTGCGTGAGTGTGTGCGAGTGTTTGCGAGTGTGTGCGAGTGTGTATGAGTGAGTGTGTGCGAGTGTGTGTGAGTGCGTGCGAGAGTGTGTGCACATGTGTGTGAGTGTGTGTGTGCGCGTGTGTGTGAGTGTGTGTATGCGAGTGTGTGAGTGTGTGTGTGAGTGTGTGGGAGTTTGTGTGTGCGAGTGTGTATGAGTGTATGTGCGTGTGTGTGTGAATGTGTGTATGCGAGTGTGTGTGTGAGTGTGTATGAGTGTGTGCGAGTGTGTGCGAGAGTGTGCGAGTGCGTGCGTGTGAGTGAGTGTGTGTGTGAGTGTGTACAAGTGTGTGCGAGCGTGTGCTAGTGTGTGCGAGTGTGTGCGAGTGAGTGAGTGTGTGTGAGTGTGTGCGAGAGAGTGTGTGCGAGTGTGTGGGAGTGTGTATGAGTGAGTGTGTGCAAGTGTTTGCGAGTGAGTGTGTGCGAGTGTGTATGAGTTAGTGAGTGTGTGTGTGCGAGTGTGTGTGCAAGTGTGTGCAAATGTGTGTGTGTGATTTTCTGTGAGTGTGCGCGAGCGAGTTTGTATGAGTGAGTGTGTGCGAGTGTGCGTGAGTGTGTATGTGTGAGTGTGTGTGAGTGTTTGCGAGTGAGTGTGTGCGAGTGTGTATGAGTTAGTGAGTGTGTGAGTGTGAGTGTGTGCGAGTGTGTGCGAGTGTGTGTGTGATTGTCTGCGAGTGTGTGCGAGCGAGTTTGTATGAGTGAGTGTGTGCGAGTGTACATGAGTGTGTATGAGTGAGTGTGTGCGAGTGTTTGCGAGTGAGTGTGTGCGAGTGTGTATGTGTGAGTGTGTGCGATTGTGTGGGTGGAGTGTGTATGAGTGAGTGTGTGCGAGTGTGTGTGTGCGAGTGTGTGTGCGAGTGTTTGTGTGCGAGTGTGTATGAGTGAGTGTGTGTGAGTGTGTGCGAGTGTGCGCGAGTGTGTGCGAGTGTGTGCGAGTGTGTATGAGTGAGTGTGTGCGAGTTTGTGTGAGTGTGCGTGAGTGTGGGTGTGTGAGTGAGTGAGTGTGTGCGAGTTTGTGCGAGTGTGTGTGAGTGTGTATGAGTGAGTGTGTGTGAGTGTGTGCGAGTGTGCGTGCGAGTGTGTGCGAGGGTGTATGAGGGTGTGTGCGGGTGTGTGTGCGAGTGTGTGTGCGAGTGTGTATGAGTGAGTGTGTGCAAGTGTGCTTGAGTGTGTGTACGAGTATGTTCAAATGTGTGCATGCGAGTGTGTGCGAGTGCATATAAGTGAGTGTGTGCGAGTGTTTGCGAGTTTGTGCGAGTGTGTGTGAGTGAGTGTGAGTGAGTGTGTGGGAGTGTGTGTGAGTAACTGTGTTTGTGTATGAGTGAGTGTGTGCGAGTGTGCATGAGTGTGTGCGAGTGTGTATGAGTGAGTGTGTGCGAGTGTGTATGAGTGAGTGTGTGCGACTGTGTTTGAGTGAGTGTGTGCGAGTGAGTGTGTGTGAGTGTGCATGAGTGTGTGTGAGTGAGTGTGTGCGAGTGTGTATGAGTGAGTGTGGGTGATTGTGTGTGTGTGAGGTTGTGCGAGTGTGTGCGAGTGTGTGCGAGTGAGTGTGTGCGAGTGTGTATGAGTCAGTGTGTGCGAGTGTGTGCTAGTGTGTGTGAGTGTGTGCGAGTGTTTGAGAGTGTGTGCTAGTGTGTGTGTGCGAGTGTGTGTGAGTATGTGCTAGTGTGTGTGATGAGTGTGTGCGAGTGTGCACAAGTGTGTATGAGTGAGTGTGTGCGAGTGTGAGTGGGAGTGTGTACGGGTATTTGCGAGTGTGTATGAGTGAGTGTGTGCGAGTGTGTGAGAGTGTGTGCGAGTGTGTGTGCGAGTGTGTGTGTGCGAGTGTGTATGAGCGAGTGTGTGCGAGTGTGCGTGAGAGTGAGTGTGCGAGTTTGTGTGTGTGTGTGCGAGTGTGTGTGAGTGTGTGTGCGAGTGTGTTCGAGTGTGTGTGCGAGTGTTTGTACGAGTGTGTGTGTGCGAGTGTGTATGAGTGAATGTGTGTGAGTGTGTGTGAGTGTTTGTGAGTGTTTATGAGTGAGTGTGTGCGAGTGCTTGCGAGTGTGTGTGTGCGAGTGTGTGCCAGTGTGGGCGAGTGTGTGCGACTGTGTGTGTGCGAGTATGCACGAGTGTGTGTGTGTGAGTGTGCACGAGTGTGTGTGTGCGAGTTTGTGCGCGTGTGTGTGTGTGTGTGTGCGTGCGAGTGTGTATGAGTGAGTGTGTGTATGAGTGAGTGTGTGAGAGTGTGCGCGAGTATGTGTGCGAGTGTCTGCCAGTGTGTGCGACTGTGTGTGTGTGACTGTGTGCGAGTGTGTATGTGTGAGTGTCCTCGAGTGTGTGTGTGCGAGTATGTGCGAGTGTGTGTGTGCGAGTGCGTGAGAGTGTGTGCGAGTGTATGTGTGCGAGTGCATGCGATTGTGTACGAGTGTGTGCGAGTGTGTGCGTGCGAGTGTGCGTTAGTGTGCATGAGTGTGCGCGAGTGTGTGCGAGTGTTTGCGAGTGTGTGCGAGTGTGTATGAGTGAGTGTATGCGACTGTGTATGAGTGATTGTGTGCAAGTGAGTGTGTGTGAGTGTGCGTGAGTGTGTGCAAGTGAGTGTGTGTGAGTGTGCGTAAGTGTGTGCGAGTGTGTGTGTGTGAGGTTGTGCGAGTGTGTGCTAGTGTGTGCGAGTGAGTGTGTGCGAGTGTGTGTGAGTGTGTGTGTGCGACTGTGTATGGGTGAGTGTGTGCAAGTGAGTGTGAGTGTGCGTGAGTGTGTGCGAGTGTGTGCATGTGAGTGTGTGCGAGTGTGCGCGAGTGTTTATGAGTGAGTGTGTGTGAGTGTGTGTGCGAGTGTGTGCGAGTGAGTGTGTGCTAGTGTGTGTGAGTGTGTGCAAGTGTGCATGACTGTGTATGAGTGAGCATGTGCGAGTGTGTGTGAGTGAGTGTGTGCGAGTGTGTATGAGTCAGCATGTGCGAGTGTGTGCTAGTGTGTGTGGGCGAGTGTGTGCTAGTGTGTGTGTGCGAGTGTGTGCGAGTGTATGTGAGTGTGTGCGATGAGTGTGTGCGAGTGTGCACGAGTGTGTATGAGTGAGTGTGTGCGAGTGTGTGCGAGTGTGAGTGCGAGTGTGTACGAGTATTTGCGAGTGTGTATGAGTGAGTGTGTGCGAGAGTGTGCGAGTGTGTGCGAGCGAGAGTGTGTGAGTGTGTATGAGTGTGTATGAGTGAGTGTGTGTGAGTGTGTGCAAGTGTTTGTGAGTGTGTGCAAGTGTGTGTGCAAGTGTGTGTGCGAGTGTGTGCGAGTGTGTGTGCGAGAGTGTGAGAGTGTGTATGAGTGAGTGTGTGCGAGTGTGTATGAGTGAGTGTGTGCGAGTGTGTGTGTGTGCCAGTGTGGGCGAGTGTGTGCGACTGTGTGTGTTCGAGTGTGTATGAGTGTGTGTGTGTGCGAGTGTGCACGAGTGTGTGTGTGCGAGTTTGTGTGCGTGTGTGTGCGAGTGTGTGTGTGCGAGTGTATATGAGTGTATATGAGTGAGTGTGTGCGAGTGTGTATGAGTGAGTGTGTGCGAGTGTGCGCGTGTGTGTGTGCGAGTGTGTGTGTGCGACTGTGTGCGAGTGTTTGAGTGTGTGCCAGTGTTTGTGCGAGTGTGTGCGAGTGTTTGTTCGAGTGTGTATGAGTGTGTGTGCGCGAGGGTGTGTGTGCGAGTGTGTGCAAGTGTGTGCGTGCGAGTGTGTGTGTGCGAGTGTGTACATGCGAGTGCATGCAAGTGTGTACGAGTGTATGCGAGTGTGCGCGAGTGTGCATGAGTGTGCGTGAGTGCGTACGAGTGTGTGCGAGTGTGCATGAATGTGCGTGAGTGTGTGCGAGTGTTTGCGAGTGTGCGCGAGTGTCAATGAGTGAGTGTGTGCGAGTGTGTGTGAGTGTGTGCGAGAGTTTGTGCGCGTGTGTGTGAGTGTGTGTGTGCGCGTGTGTGTGAGTGTGTGTATGCGAGTATGTGTGAGTGTGTGCGCGAATGTGTGGGAGTTTGTGTGTGCGAGTGTGTATGAGTGAGTGTGTGCGTGTGAGTGTGTGTGTGAGTGTGTACGAGTGTGTTTGAGTGTGTGCGAGAGTGTGCGAGTGTGTGCGAGTGCGTGCGTGTGAGTGAGTGTGTACAAGTGTGTGCGAGCGTGTGCTAGTGTGTGCGAGTGTGTGCGAGTGACTGAGTGTGTGTGAGTGTGTGCGAGAGAGTGTGTGCGAGTGTTTGCGAGTGTGCGCGAGTGTGTGCGAGTGTGTGCGAGAGTGTATGAGTGAGTGTGTGTGCGTGTGCTCAAGTGTGTGCATGTGATTGAGTTTGTGTGTGCGAGTGTGTGTGTGTGATTGTCTGCGAGTGTGTGCAAGCGAGTTTGTATGAGTGAGTGTGTGCGAGTGTGCGTGAGTGTGTATGAGTGAGTGAATGCGAGTGTTTGCGAGTGAGTGTGTTTGAGTGTGTATGAGTTAGTGAGTGTGTGTTTGCGAGTATGTGTGCGAGTGTGCGTGAGTGTGTATGAGTGAGTGTATGCGAGTGTTTGCGAGTGAGTGTGTTTGAGTGTGTATGAGTTAGTGAGTGTGTGTTTGCGAGTATGTGTGCGAGTGTGTGGAGTGTGTATGAGTGAGTGTGTTTGAGAGTGTGTGCGAGTGTGTGCGTGCGAGTGTGTGCGAGTGTGTGTGTGCGAGTGTGTACGTGCGAGTGCATGCAAGTGTGTACGAGTGTGCGTTAGTGTGCGTGAGTATGTGCGAGTGAGCGCGAGTGTGCATGAGTGTGCGTCAGTGTGTGCAAATGTTTGCGAGTGTGTGCGAGTGTGTATGAGTGAGTGTGTGCGAGTGTGTTTGAGTGCGTGCGAGAGTTAGTGCACGTATATGTGAGTGTGTGTGTGCGCGTGTGTGTGAGTGTGTGTATGCGAGCGTGTGTGAGTGTGTGTGTGAGTGTGTGGGAGTTTGTGTGTGCGAGTGTGTATGAGTGAGTGTGTGCGAGTGTGTGCGTGTGAGTGAGTGAGTGTGTGCGTGAGTGTGTACGAGTGTGTGCGAGAGTGTGCGAGTGTGTGCGAGTGCGTGCGTGTGAGTGAGTGTGTGTGTGAGTGTGTACAAGTGTGTGCGAGCGTGTGCTAGTGTGTACGAGTGTGTGCAAGTGAGTGAGTGTGTGTGAGTGTGTGCGAGAGAGTGTGTGCGAGTGTGTGCAAGAGTGCGTGTGTGTGTGCGAGTGTGTGCGAGTGTGTATGAGTGAGTGTGTGCGAGTGTTTGCGAGTGAGTGTGTGCGAGTGTGTATGAGTTAGTGAGTGTGTGTGTGCGAGTGTGTGAGCGAATGTGTGTGTGTGATTGTCTGCGAGTGTGCGCGAGCGAGTTTGTATGAGTGAGTGTGTGCGAGTGTGCGTGAGTGTGTATGTGTGAGTGTGTGTGAATGTTTGCGAGTGAGTGTGTGCAAGTGTGTATGAGTTAGTGTGTGAGTGTGTGCGAGTGTGTGCGAGTGTGTATATGTGAGTGTGTGCAATTGTGTGGGTGGAGTGTGTATGAGTGAGTGTGTGCAAGTTTGTGTGTGCGAGTGTGTGTGCGAGTGTTTGTGTGCGAGTGTGTATGAGTGAGTGTGTGCGAGTGTGTGCGAGTGTGTGCGAGTGTGTATGAGTGAGTGTGTGCGAGTTTGTGTGAGTGTGCGTGAGTGTGGGTGTGTGAGTGAGTGAGTGTGTGCGAGTTTGTGCGAGTGTGTGCGAGTGTGTATGAGTGAGTGTGTGCGAGTGTGTGCAAGTGTGTGCGAGGGTGTATGAGGGCGTGTGCAGGTGTGTGTGCGAGTGTGTGTGCGAGTGTGTATGAGTGAGTCTGTGCGAGTGTGTATGAGTGAGTGTGTGCGAGTGTGCTTGAGCGTGTGTACGAGTATGTGCACATGTGTGCATGCGAGTGTGTTCGAGTGCGTATGAGTGAGTGTGTGCGAGTGTTTGCGAGTTTGTGCGAGTGTGTGTGAGTGAGTGTGAGTGAGTGTGTGGGAGTGTGTGTGAGTAAGTGTGTGTGTGTATGAGTGAGTGTGTGCGAGTGTGCATGAGTGTGTGCGAGTGTGTATAAGTGAGTGTGTGCGAGTGTGTATGAGTGAGTGTGTGCAACTGTGTATGAGTGAGTGTGTGCGAGTGAGTGTGTGTGAGTGTGCATGAGTGTGTGTGAGTGAGTGTGTGCGAGTGTGTATGATTGAGTGTGGGTAAGTGTGTGTGTGTGAGGTTGTGCGAGTGTGTGCGAGTGTGTATGAGTGAGTGTGTGCGAGTGTGCATGACTGTGTATGAGTGAGTGTGTGCGAGTGCGTGCGAGTGTGTGTGTATGAGTGAGTGTGGGTGAGTGCGTGCGAGTGTGTGTGTGCGAGTGTGTGCCAGTGTGGGCGAGTGTGTGCGACTGTGTGTGTGCGAGTGTGCACGAGTGTGTGTGTGTGAGTGTGTGCGTGCGAGTGTGTATGAGTGAGTGGGTGCTAGTGTGTATGAGTGAGTGTGTGAGAGTGTGCGCGAGTGTGTGTGCGAGTGTGTGCCAGTGTGTGTGACTGTGTGTGTGTGACTGTGTGCCATTGTTGGAGTGTGTGCCAGTATTTGTGCAAGTGTGTGTGCGAGTGTGTGCGAGTGTGTATGAGTGAGTGTCCTCGAGTGTGTGTGTGCGAGTATGTGCGTGTGTGTTCGAGTGTGTGTACGAGTGTGTGTGTGCGAGTGTGTATGAGTGAGTGTGTGTGAGTGTGTGTGAGTGTTTGTGAGTGTGTATGAGTGAGTGTGTGCGAGTGCGTGCGAGTGTGTGTGTATGAGTGAGTGTGGGTGAGTGTGTGTGTGTGAGGTTGTGCGAGTGTGTGCGAGTGTGTGTGAGTGAGTGTGTGCGAGTGTGTGTGAGTGTGTGTGAGTGTTTGTGAGTGTGTATGAGTGAGTGTGTGCGAGTGTGTGCGAGTGTGTGCGAGTGTGTGTGCGACTGTGTATGAGTGAGTGTGTGCGAGTGTGCATTAGTGAGTGTGCGAGTGTGCGCGTGCGAATGAGTGTGACTGTGTGCGAGTGTGTGAGTGTGTGTATGTGATTGTCTGTGAGTGTGTGCTCGCGAGTTTGTATGAGTGAGTGCGTGCGAGTGTGTATGAGTGAGTGTGTGTGAGTGTGTATGTGTGAGGTTGTGCAAGTGTGTGCGAGTGAGTGTGTGCCAGTGTGTATGAGTGAGTGTGTGCGAGTGTGCATGACTGTGTATGAGTGAGTGTGTGCGAGGTTGTGCGAGTGTGTGTGAGTGAGTGTGTGCGAGTGTGTGTGAGTGTGTGCGAGTGTGTGCGATGAGTGTGTGCGAGTGTGCACGAGTGTGTATGAGTGAGTGTGTGCGAGTGTGAGTGGGAGTGTGTACGGGTATTTGCGAGTGTGTATGAGTGAGTGTCTGCGAGTGTGTGAGAGTGTGTGCGAGTGTGTGTGCGAGTGTGTGTGTGCGAGTGTGTATGAGCGAGTGTGTGCGAGTGTGCGTGAGAGTGAGTGCGCGAGTTTGTGTGTGTGCTTGCGAGTGTGTGCGAGTGTGTGCGAGTTTGTGTGAGTGTGTGTGCGAGTGTGTTCGAGTGTGTGTGCGAGTGTGTGTACGAGTGTGTGTGTGCGAGTGTGTATGAGTGAGTGTGCGTGAGTGTGTGTGAGTGTTTGTGAGTGTGTATGAGTGAGTGTGTGCGAGTGTCTGTGTGCGAGTGTGTGCCAGTGTGGGCGAGTGTGTGCGACTGTGTGTGTGCGAGTTTGTGCGCGTGTGTGTGTGAGTGTGTGCGTGCGAGTGTGTATGAGTGAGTGGGTGCGAGTGTGTATGAGAGAGTGTGTGACAGTGTGCGCGAGTGTGTGTGCGAGTGTGTGCCAGTGTGTGCAACTGTGTGTGTGTGACTGTGTGCCATTGTTTGAGTGTGTGCCAGTATTTGTGCAAGTGTGTGTGTGAGTGTGTGCGAGTGTGTATGAGTGAGTGTCCTCGAGTGTGTGTGTGCGAGTATGTGCGAGTGTTTGTGTGCGAGTGCGTGAGAGTGTGTGTGAGTGTATGTGTGCGAGTGTGTGCGTGCGAGCGCATGCGATTGTGTACGAGTGTGTGCGAGTGTGTGCGTGCGAGTGTGCGTTAGTGAGTATTTGCGAGAGAATGTGCGTGAGTGTGTGCGAGTGTGTGCGAGTGTGTGAGAGTGTGTGTGTGATTGTCTGCGAGTGTGTGCGTGGAGTGTGTATGAGTGAGTGTGTGCGAGTATGTGCGAGAGTATGCGAGTGCGTGCGTGTGAGTGAGTGTGTTTGTGAGTGTGTACAAGTGTGTGCGAGCGTGTGCTAGTGTGTGCGAGTGAGTGACTGTGTGTGAGTGTGTGCGAGAGAGTGTGTTCGAGTGTGTGCGAGTGTGCGCGAGTGTGTGCGAGTTTTGTGTGTGTGATTGTCTGCGAGTGTGCGCGAGCGGGTTTGTATGAGTGAGTGTGTGTGAGTGTGCATGAGTGTGTATGAGTGAGTGTGTGCGAGTGTTTGTGAGTGAGTGTGTGCAAGTGTGTATGAGTTAGTGTGTGAGTGTGTGCGGGTGTGTGCGAGTGTGTATGTGTGAGTGTGTGTGATTGTGTGGGTGGAGTGTGTATGAGTGAGCGTGTGCGAGTGTGTGTGTGCGAGTGTGTGTGCGAGTGTTTGTGTGCGAGTGTGTATGAGTGAGTGTTTGTGAGTGTGTGCGAGTGTGCGCGAGTGTGTGCGAGTGTGTATGAGTGAGTGTGTGTGAGTTTGTGTGCGTGAGTGTGTGTGTGTGAGTGAGTGAGTGTGTGCGAGTTTGTGCGAGTGTGTATGAGTGAGTGTGTGTGAGTGTGTGCGAGTGTGTGTGAGTGTGCGTGCGAGTGTGTGCGAGTGTGTGCGAGGGTGTATGAGGGTGTGTGCGTGTGTGTGTGCGAGTGAGTGCGAGTGTGTGTGCGAGTGTGTATGAGTGCGTGTGTGCGAGTGTGTACGAGTGAGTGTGTGCGAGTGTGCTCGAGTGTGTGTAAGAGTGTGTGCAAATGTTTGCATGCGAGTGTGTGCGAGTGCATATGAGTGAGTGTGTGCGAGTGTTTGCGAGTTTGTGCGAGTGTGTGTGAGTGAGTGTGAGTGAGTGTGTGGGAGTGTGTGTGAGTAAGTGTGTGTGTATGAGTGAGTGTGTGCGAGTGTGCATGAGTTTGTGCGAGTGTGTATGAGTGAGTGTGTGCGAGTGTGTATGAGTGAGTGTGTGCGACTGTGTATGAGTGAGTGTGTACGAGTGAGTGTGTGCGAGTGTGTATGAGTGAATGTGGGTGAGTGTGTGAGGTTGTGCGAGTGTGTGTGAGTTTGTGCGAGTGAGTGTGTGCGAGTGTGTATGAGTGAGTGTGTGCGAGTGTGCATGACTGTGTATGAGTGAGTGTGTGTGAGTGTGTGCGAGTGTGTGTGCACTTGTGTATGAGTGAGTGTGTGCGATTGTGTGAGAGTGTGTGTGTGTGATTGTCTGCGAGTGTGTGCGAGCGAGTTTGTATGAGTGAGTGCGTGTGAGTGTGTATGAGTGAGTGTGTATGAGTGTGTGTGTGTGTGAGGTTGTGCGAGTGTGTGCGAGTGTGTGCGAGTGAGTGTGTGCGAGTGTGTATGAGTGAGAGTGTGCATGACTGTGTATGAGTGAGTTTGTGCGAGGTTGTTCGAGTGTGTGTGAGTGAGTGTGTGTGAGTGTGTATGAGTCAGTGTGTGCGAGTGTGTGCTAGTGTGTGTGAGTGTGTGTGAATGTTTGCAAGTGTGTGCTAGTGTGTGTGTGCGAGTGTGTGCGAGTGTGTGCGAGTGTGTGCGAGTGTGTGCGAGTGTTTGCAAGTGTGTGCTAGTGTGTGTGTGCGAGTGTGTGCGAGTGTGTGCGAGTGTGTGCGATGAGTGTGTGCGAGTGTGCACGAGTGTGTATGAGTGAGTGTCTGTGAGTGTGAGTGAGAGTGTGTACGGGTATTTGCGAGTGTGTATGAGTGAGTATGTGTGAGTGTGTGAGAGTGTGTGCGAGTGTGTGTGCGAGTGTGTATGTGCGAGTGTGTATGAGCGAGTGTGTGCGAGTGTGCGTGAGAGTGAGTGTGCGAGTTTGTGTGTGTGTGCGAGTGTGTGCGAGTGTGTGTGCGAGTGTGTGTGAGTGTGTGTGAGTGTGTGTGCGAGTGTGTGCGAGTGTGTGTGAGAGTGTGTGTACGAGTGTGTGTGTGTGAGTGTGTATGAGTGAGTGTGTGTGAGTGTGTGCGAGTGTTTGTGAGTGTGTATGAGCGAGTGTGTGTGAGTGTGTATGGGTGAGTGTGTGCGAGTGCGTGCGAGTGTGTGTGTGCGAGTGTGTATGAGTGAGTGTTTGTGAGTGTGTGCGAGTGTGCGCGAGTGTGTGCGAGTGTGCATGAGTGAGTGTGTGTGAGTTTGTGTGCGTGAGTGTGTGTGTGTGAGTGAGTGAGTGTGTGCGAGTTTGTGCGAGTGTGTATGAGTGAGTGTGTGTGAGTGTGTGCGAGTGTGTGTGAGTGTGCGTGCGAGTGTGTGCGAGTGTGTGCGAGGGTGTATGAGGGTGTGTGCGGGTGTGTGTGCGAGTGAGTGCGAGTGTGTGTGCGAGTGTGTATGAGTGCGTGTGTGCGAGTGTGTACGAGTGAGTGTGTGCGAGTGTGCTCGAGTGTGTGTAAGAGTGTGTGCAAATGTTTGCATGCGAGTGTGTGCGAGTGCATATGAGTGAGTGTGTGCGAGTGTTTGCGAGTTTGTGCGAGTGTGTGTGAGTGAGTGTGAGTGAGTGTGTGGGAGTGTGTGTGAGTAAGTGTGTGTGTATGAGTGAGTGTGTGCGAGTGTGCATGAGTTTGTGCGAGTGTGTATGAGTGAGTGTGTGCGAGTGTGTATGAGTGAGTGTGTGCGACTGTGTATGAGTGAGTGTGTACGAGTGAGTGTGTGCGAGTGTGTATGAGTGAATGTGGGTGAGTGTGTGAGGTTGTGCGAGTGTGTGTGAGTTTGTGCGAGTGAGTGTGTGCGAGTGTGTATGAGTGAGTGTGTGCGAGTGTGCATGACTGTGTATGAGTGAGTGTGTGTGAGTGTGTGCGAGTGTGTGTGCACTTGTGTATGAGTGAGTGTGTGCGATTGTGTGAGAGTGTGTGTGTGTGATTGTCTGCGAGTGTGTGCGAGCGAGTTTGTATGAGTGAGTGCGTGTGAGTGTGTATGAGTGAGTGTGTATGAGTGTGTGTGTGTGTGAGGTTGTGTGAGTGTGTGCGAGTGTGTGCGAGTGAGTGTGTGCGAGTGTGTATGAGTCAGTGTGTGCGAGTGTGTGCTAGTGTGTGTGAGTGTGTGTGAATGTTTGCAAGTGTGTGCTAGTGTGTGTGTGCGAGTGTGTGCGAGTGTGTGCGAGTGTGTGCGAGTGTGTGCGAGTGTTTGCAAGTGTGTGCTAGTGTGTGTGTGCGAGTGTGTGCGAGTGTGTGCGAGTGTGTGCGATGAGTGTGTGCGAGTGTGCACGAGTGTGTATGAGTGAGTGTCTGTGAGTGTGAGTGAGAGTGTGTACGGGTATTTGCGAGTGTGTATGAGTGAGTATGTGTGAGTGTGTGAGAGTGTGTGCGAGTGTGTGTGCGAGTGTGTATGTGCGAGTGTGTATGAGCGAGTGTGTGCGAGTGTGCGTGAGAGTGAGTGTGCGAGTTTGTGTGTGTGTGCGAGTGTGTGCGAGTGTGTGTGCGAGTGTGTGTGAGTGTGTGTGAGTGTGTGTGAATGTTTGCAAGTGTGTGTGAGAGTGTGTGTACGAGTGTGTGTGTGTGAGTGTGTATGAGTGAGTGTGTGTGAGTGTGTGCGAGTGTTTGTGAGTGTGTATGAGCGAGTGTGTGTGAGTGTGTATGGGTGAGTGTGTGCGAGTGCGTGCGAGTGTGTGTGTGCGAGTGTGTGCCAGTGTGGGCGAGTGTGTGTGACTGTGTGTGTGCGAGTGTGTGTGTGAGTGTGCACGAGTGTGTGTGCGAGTTTGTGCACGTGTGTGCGAGTGTGTGCGAGTGTGTGCGTGCGAGTGTGTATGAGTGAGTGTGTGCGAGTGTGTATGAGTGAGTGTGTGAGAGTGTGCGCGAGTGTGTGTGCGAGTGTGTGCCAGTGTGTGCGACTGTGTGTGTGTGACTGTGTGCGAGTGTTTGAGTGTGTGCCAGTGTTTGTGCAAGTGTGTGTGCGAGTGTGTGCGAGTGTGTATGAGTGAGTGTCCTCGAGTGTGTGTGTGCGAGTTTGTGCATGTGTGTGTGCGAGTGTGTGTGTGCGAGTGTGTGCCAGTGTGTGCGAGTTTGCACAAGTGTGTGTGTGTGAGTGTGCACGAGTGTGTGTGTGCGAGTTTGTGCGCGTGTGTGTGTGTGTGAGCGAGTGTGTGCATGCGAGTGTGTATGAGTGGGTGTGTGCGAGTGTGTATGAGTGAGTGTGTGCGAGTGTTTGCGAGTGAGTGTGTGCGAGTGTGTATGAGTTAGTGAGTGTGTGTTTGCGAGGGTGTGTGCGAGTGTGTGCAAGTGTGTGAGAGTGTGTGTGTGTGTGATTGTCTGCGAGTGTGTGCGAGCGAGTTTGTATGAGTGAGTGTGTGCGAGTGTGCGTGAGTGTGTATGAGTGAGTGTGTGCGAGTGTTTGCGAGTGAGTGTGTGCAAGTGTGTATGAGTTAGTGTGTGAGTGTGTGCGAGTGTGTGTGAGTGTCTATGTGTGAGTGTGTGCGATTGTGTGGGTGGAGTGTGTATGAGTGAGTGTGTGTGAGTGTGTGTGTGCGAGTGTGTGTGCGAGTGTTTGTGTGCATGTGTGTATGAGTGAGTGTGTGTGAGTGTGTGCGAGTGTGCGCGAGTGTGTGCGAGTGTGTATGAGTGAGTGTGTGTGAGTTTGTGTGAGTGTGCGTGAGTGTGGGTGTGTGAGTGAGTGAGTGTGTGTGTGCGAGTTTTTGTGAGTGTGTGTGAGTGTGTATGAGTGAGTGTGTGTGAGTGTGTGCGAGTGTGCGTGCGAGTGTGTATGAGTGAGTGTGTGCGAGTGTGTATGAGTGAGTGTGTGTGAGTGTGCTTGATTGTGTGTACGAGTGTGTGCAAATGTGTGCATGCGTGTGTGTGCAAGTGCGTATGATTGAGTGTGTGCGAGTGTTTGCGAGAGTGTGTGAGTGAGTGTGTGCGAGTGTTTGTGAGTGAGTGTGTGCGAGTGTGTATGAGTTAGTGAGTGTGTGTTTGCGAGTGTGTGTGCGAGTGTGTGCAAGTGTGTGAGAGTGTGTGTGTGTGTGATTGTCTGCGAGTGTGTGCGAGCGAGTTTGTATGAGTGAGTGTGTGCGAGTTTGCGTGAGTGTGTATGAGTGATTGTGTGCGAGTGTTTGCGAGTGAGTGTGTGCAAGTGTGTATGAGTTAGTGTGTGAGTGTGTGCGAGTGTGTGCGAGTGTCTATGTGTGAGTGTGTGCGATAGTGTGGGTGGAGTGTGTATGAGTGAGTGTGTGCGAGTGTGTGTGTGTGAGTGTGTGTGCGAGTGTTTGTGTGCGAGTGTGTATGAGTGAGTGTGTGTGAGTGTGTGCGAGTGTGCGCGAGTGTGTGCGAGTGTGTGCGAGTGTGTATGAGTGAGTGTGTGCGAGTGTGTGAGAGTGTGTGTGTGTGATTGTCTGCGAGTGTGTGCGAGCGAGTTTGTATGAGTGAGTGCGTGCGAGTGTGTATGAGTGAGTGTGTGTGAGTGTGTGTGTGTGAGGTTGTGAGAGTGTGCGAGTGTGTGCGAGTGAGTGTGTGCGAGTGTGTATGAGTGAGTGGGTGCGAGTGTGCATGACTGTGTATGAGTGAGTGTGTGCGAGGTTGTGCGAGTGTGTGTTAGTGAGTGTGTGCGAGTGTGTATGAGTCAGTGTGTGCGAGTTTGTGCTAGTGTGCGTGAGTGTGTGCGAGTGTTTGAGAGTGTGTGCTCGTGTGTGTGTGCGAGTGTGTGTGAGTATGTGCGAGTGTGTGCGATGAGTGTGTGCGAGTGTTCACAAGTGTGTATGAGTGAGTGTGTGCGAGTGTGAGTGGGAGTGTGTACGGGTATTTGCGAGTGTGTATGAGTGAGTGTGTGCGAGTGTGTGAGAGTGTGTGCGAGTGTGTGTGCGAGTGTGTGTGTGTGAGTGTGTATGAGTGAGTGTGTGCGAGTGTGCGTGAGAGTGAGTGTGCGAGTTTGTGTGTGTGTGTGCGAGTGTGTGTGAGTGTGTGTGCGAGTGTGTTCGAGTGTGTGTGCGAGTGTTTGTACGAGTGTGTGTGTGCGAGTGTTTATGAGTGAGTGTGTGCGAGTGTTTATGAGTGAGTGTGTGCGAGTGTGTGTGAGTGTGTGCGAATGTGTGCGTGTGAGTGAGTGAGTGTGTGCAAGTGTGTGCAAGTATGTGCGAGTGTGTATGAGTGAGTGTGTGCGAGTGTGTGCGAGTGTGAGTGCGAGTGTGTACGAGTATTTGCGAGTGTGTATGAGTGAGTGTGTGCGAGAGTGTGCGAGTGTGTGCGAGCGAGTGTGTGCGAGTGTGTATGAGTGTGTATGAGTGAGTGTGTGTGAGTGTGTGCGAGTGTTTGTGAGTGTGTGCAAGTGTGTTTGCGAGTGTGTGTGCGAGTGTGTGCGAGTGTGTGTGCGAGAGTGTGTGCGAGTGTGTATGAGTGAGTGTGTGCGAGTGTGTGTGTGCCAGTGTGGGCGAGTGTGTGCGACTGTGTGTGTGCGAGTGTGTATGAGTGTGTGTGTGCGAGTGTGCACGAGTGTGTGTGTGCGAGTTTGTGCGCGTGTGTGTGCGAGTGTGTGTGTGCGAGTGTATATGAGTGTATATGAGTGAGTGTGTGCAAGTGTGTATGAGTGAGAGTGTGCGAGTGTGCGCGTGTGTGTGTGCGAGTGTGTGTGCGACTGTGTGCGAGTGTTTGAGTGTGTGCCAGTGTTTGTGCGAGTGTGTGCGAGTGTTTGTGCGAGTGTGCATGAGTGTGTGTGCGCGAGGGTGTGTGTGCGAGTGTGTGCGAGTGTGTGCGTGCGAGTGTGTGCGAGTGTGTGTGTGCGAGTGTGTATATGCGAGTGCATGCAAGTGTGTACGAGTGTATGCGAGTGTGCGCGAGTGTGCATGAGTGTGCGTGAGTGCGTGCGAGTGTGTGCGAGTGTGCATGAATGTGCGTGAGTGTGTGCGAGTGCTTGCGAGTGTGCGCGAGTGTCAATGAGTGAGTGTGTGCGAGTGTGTGTGAGTGTGTGCGAGAGTGTGTGCGCGTGTGTGTGAGTGTGTGTGTGCGCGTGTGTGTGAGTGTGTGTATGCGAGTATGTGTGAGTGTGTGCGCGAATGTGTGGGAGTTTGTGTGTGCGAGTGTGCATGAGTGAGTGTGTGCGTGTGAGTGTGTGTGTGAGTGTGTACGAGTGTGTTCAAGTGTGTGCGAGAGTGTGCGAGTGTGTGCGAGCGTGTGCGTGTGAGTGAGTGTGTGTGTGAGTGTGTACAAGTATGTGCGAGCGTGTGCTAGTGTGTGCGAGTGTGTGCGAGTGACTGAGTGCGTGTGAGTGTGTGCGAGAGAGTGTGTGCGAGTGTTTGCGAGTGTGCACGAGTGTGTGCGAGTGTGTGCGAGTGAGTTTGTATGAGTGAGTGTGTTCGAGTGTGCGTGAGTGTGTATGAGTGAGTGTGTGCGAGTGTTTGCGAGTGAGTGTGTGCGAGTGTGTATGAGTTAGTGAGTGTGTGTGTGCGAGTGTGTGTGCAAGTGTGTGCGAGTGTGTGTGTGTGATTGTCTGCGAGTGTGTGCGAGCGAGTTTGTATGAGTGAGTGTGTGCGAGTGTGCGTGAGTGTGTATGAGTGAGTGTGTGCGAGTGTTTGCGAGTGAGTGTGTGCGAGTGTGTATGAGTTAGTGAGTGTGTGTTTTGCGAGTGTGTGTGCGAGTGTGTGAGAGTGTGTGTGTGTGATTGTCTGCGAGTGTGTGCGAGCGAGTTTGTACGAGTGAGTGTGTGCGAGTGTGCGTGATTGTGTATGAGTGAGTGTGTGCGAGTGTTTGCGAGTGAGTGAGTGCAAGTGTGTATGAGTTAGTGCGAGTGTGTGCGAGTGTGTACGTGTGAGTGTGTGCGATTGTGTGGGTGGAGTGTGTATGAGTGAGTGTGTTCGAGAGTGTGTGCGAGTGTGTGCGTGCGAGTGTGTGCGAGTGTGTGTGTGCGAGTGTGTACGTGCGAGTGCATGCAAGTGTGTACGAGTGTGCGTGAGTGTGCGTGAGTATGTGCGAGTGAGCGCGAGTGTGCATGAGTGTGCGTCAGTGTGTGCGAGTGTTTGCGAGTGTGTGCGAGTGTGTATGAGTGAGTGTGTGCGAGTGTGTGTGAGTGCGTGCGAGAGTTTGTGCACGTGTATGTGAGTGTGTGTGTGCGCGTGTGTGTGAGTGTGTGTATGCGAGCGTGTGTGAGTGTGTGGGAGTTTGTGTGTGCGAGTGTGTATGAGTGAGTGTGTGCGAGTGTCTGCGTGTGAGTGAGTGTGTGCTTGAGTGTGTACGAGTGTGTGCGAGTGTGTGCGAGAGTGTGCGAGTGTGTGCGAGTGCGTGCGTGTGAGTGAGTGTGTGTGTGAGTGTGTACAAGTGTGTGCGAGCGTGTGCTAGTGTGTACGAGTGTGTGCAAGTGAGTGAGTGTGTGTGAGTGTGTGCGAGAGAGTGTGTGCGAGTGTGTGCGAGTGTGCGTGAGTGTGTGCGAGTGTGTGCGAGTGTGTATGAGTGAGTGTGTGCGAGTGTTTGCGAGTGAGTGTGTGCGAGTGTCTATGAGTTAGTGAGTGTGTGTGTGCGAGTGTGTGTGCAAGTGTGTGCGAGTGTGTGTGTGTGATTGTCTGCGAGTGTGTGCGAGCGAGTTTGTATGAGTGAGTGTGTGCGAGTGTGCGTGAGTGTGTATGAGTGAGTGTGTGCGAGTGTTTGCGAGAGAGTGTGTGCGAGTGTGTATAAGTTAGTGAGTGTGTGTGTGCGAGTGTGTGTGCGAGTGTGTGCGAGTGTGTGTGTGATTGTCTGCGAGTGTGTGCGAGCGAGTTTGTATGAGTGAGTGTGTGCGAGTGTGCGTGAGTGTGTATGAGTGAGTGTGTGCGAATTTTTTCGAGTGAGTGTGTGCAAGTGTGTATGAGTTAGTGTGTGAGTGTGTGCGAGTGTGTGCGAGTGTGTATATGTGAGTGTGTGCGTTTGTGTGGGTGGAGTGTGTATGAGTGAGTGTGTGCAAGTGTGTGTGCGAGTGTGTGCGCGAGTGTTTGTGTGCAAGGGTGTATGAGTGAGTGTGTGCGAGTGTGTGCGAGTGTGTATGAGTGAGTGTGTGCGAGTTTGTGTGAGTGTGCGTGAGTGTGGGTGTGTGAGTGAGTGAGTGTGTGCGAGTTTGTGCGAGTGTGTGCGAGTGTGTATGAGTGAGTGTGTGTGAGTGTGTGCGAGTGTGTGCAAGTGTGTGCGAGGGTGTATGAGGGCGTGTGCAGGTGTGTGTGCGAGTGTGTGTGCGAGTGTGTATGAGTGAGTGTGTGCGAGTGTGTATGAGTGAGTGTGTGCGAGTGTGCTTGAGTGTTTGTACGAGTATGTGCACATGTGTGCATGCGAGTGTATTCGAGTGCGTATGAGTGAGTGTGTGCGAGCGTTTGCGAGTTTGTGCGAGTGTGTGTGAGTGAGTGTGAGTGAGTGTGTGGGAGTGTGTGTGAGTAAGTGTGTGTGTGTATGAGTGAGTGTGTGCGAGTGTGCATGAGTGTGTGCGAATGTGTATAAGTGAGTGTGTGTGAGTGTGTATGAGTGAGTGTGTGCGAGTGTGTATGAGTGAGTGTGTGTGAGTTTGTGTGCGTGAGTGTGTGTGTGTGAGTGAGTGAGTGTGTGGGAGTGTGTGTGAGTAAGTGTGTGTGTGTATGAGTGAGTGTGTGTGAGTGTGCATGAGTGTGTGCGAGTGTGTATGAGTGAGTGTGTGCGAGTGTGTATGAGTGAGTGTGTGCAACTGTGTATGAGTGAGTGTGTGCGAGTGAGTGTGTGTGAGTGTGCATGAGTGTGTGTGAGTGAGTGTGTGCGAGTGTGTGTGAGTGAGTGTGGGTGAGTGTGTGTGTGAGGTTGTGCGAGTGTGTGCGAGTTTGTACGAGTGAGTGTGTGCGAGTGTGCGTGATTGTGTATGAGTGAGTGTGTGCGAGTGTTTGCGAGTGAGTGAGTGCAAGTGTGTATGAGTTAGTGCGAGTGTGTGCGAGTGTGTACGTGTGAGTGTGTGCGATTGTGTGGGTGGAGTGTGTATGAGTGAGTGTGTTCGAGAGTGTGTGCGAGTGTGTGCGTGCGAGTGTGTGCGAGTGTGTGTGTGCGAGTGTGTACGTGCGAGTGCATGCAAGTGTGTACGAGTGTGCGTGAGTGTGCGTGAGTATGTGCGAGTGAGCGCGAGTGTGCATGAGTGTGCGTCAGTGTGTGCGAGTGTTTGCGAGTGTGTGCGAGTGTGTATGAGTGAGTGTGTGCGAGTGTGTGTGAGTGCGTGCGAGAGTTTGTGCACGTGTATGTGAGTGTGTGTGTGCGCGTGTGTGTGAGTGTGTGTATGCGAGCGTGTGTGAGTGTGTGGGAGTTTGTGTGTGCGAGTGTGTATGAGTGAGTGTGTGCGAGTGTCTGCGTGTGAGTGAGTGTGTGCGTGAGTGTGTACGAGTGTGTGCGAGTGTGTGCGAGAGTGTGCGAGTGTGTGCGAGTGCGTGCGTGTGAGTGAGTGTGTGTGTGAGTGTGTACAAGTGTGTGCGAGCGTGTGCTAGTGTGTACGAGTGTGTGCAAGTGAGTGAGTGTGTGTGAGTGTGTGCGAGAGAGTGTGTGCGAGTGTGTGCGAGTGTGCGTGAGTGTGTGCGAGTGTGTGCGAGTGTGTATGAGTGAGTGTGTGCGAGTGTTTGCGAGTGAGTGTGTGCGAGTGTCTATGAGTTAGTGAGTGTGTGTGTGCGAGTGTGTGTGCAAGTGTGTGCGAGTGTGTGTGTGTGATTGTCTGCGAGTGTGTGCGAGCGAGTTTGTATGAGTGAGTGTGTGCGAGTGTGCGTGAGTGTGTATGAGTGAGTGTGTGCGAGTGTTTGCGAGAGAGTGTGTGCGAGTGTGTATAAGTTAGTGAGTGTGTGTGTGCGAGTGTGTGTGCGAGTGTGTGCGAGTGTGTGTGTGATTGTCTGCGAGTGTGTGCGAGCGAGTTTGTATGAGTGAGTGTGTGCGAGTGTGCGTGAGTGTGTATGAGTGAGTGTGTGCGAATGTTTGCGAGTGAGTGTGTGCAAGTGTGTATGAGTTAGTGTGTGAGTGTGTGCGAGTGTGTGCGAGTGTGTATATGTGAGTGTGTGCGTTTGTGTGGGTGGAGTGTGTATGAGTGAGTGTGTGCAAGTGTGTGTGCGAGTGTGTGCGCGAGTGTTTGTGTGCAAGGGTGTATGAGTGAGTGTGTGCGAGTGTGTGCGAGTGTGTATGAGTGAGTGTGTGCGAGTTTGTGTGAGTGTGCGTGAGTGTGGGTGTGTGAGTGAGTGAGTGTGTGCGAGTTTGTGCGAGTGTGTGCGAGTGTGTATGAGTGAGTGTGTGTGAGTGTGTGCGAGTGTGTGCAAGTGTGTGCAAGGGTGTATGAGGGCGTGTGCAGGTGTGTGTGCGAGTGTGTGTGCGAGTGTGTATGAGTGAGTGTGTGCGAGTGTGTATGAGTGAGTGTGTGCGAGTGTGCTTGAGTGTTTGTACGAGTATGTGCACATGTGTGCATGCGAGTGTGTTCGAGTGCGTATGAGTGAGTGTGTGCGAGCGTTTGCGAGTTTGTGCGAGTGTGTGTGAGTGAGTGTGAGTGAGTGTGTGGGAGTGTGTGTGAGTAAGTGTGTGTGTGTATGAGTGAGTGTGTGCGAGTGTGCATGAGTGTGTGCGAGTGTGTATAAGTGAGTGTGTGTGAGTGTGTATGAGTGAGTGTGTGCGAGTGTGTATGAGTGAGTGTGTGTGAGTTTGTGTGCGTGAGTGTGTGTGTGTGAGTGAGTGAGTGTGTGGGAGTGTGTGTGAGTAAGTGTGTGTGTGTATGAGTGAGTGTGTGTGAGTGTGCATGAGTGTGTGCGAGTGTGTATGAGTGAGTGTGTGCGAGTGTGTATGAGTGAGTGTGTGCAACTGTGTATGAGTGAGTGTGTGCGAGTGAGTGTGTGTGAGTGTGCATGAGTGTGTGTGAGTGAGTGTGTGCGAGTGTGTGTGAGTGAGTGTGGGTGAGTGTGTGTGTGAGGTTGTGCGAGTGTGTGCGAGTGTGTGCGAGTGAGTGTGTGCGAGTGTGTATGAGTGAGTGTGTGCGAGTGTGCATGACTGTGTATGAGTGAGTGTGTGCGAGTGCGTGCGAGTGTGTGTGTATGAGTGAGTGTGGGTGAGTGCGTGCGAGTGTGTGTGTGCGAGTGTGTGCCAGTGTGGGCGAGTGTGTGCGATTGTGTGTGTGCGAGTGTGCACGAGTGTGTGTGTGTGAGTGTGTGCGTGCGAGTGTGTATGAGTTAGTGGGTGCGAGTGTGTATGAGTGAGTGTGTGAGAGTTTGCGCGAGTGTGTGTGCGAGTGTGTGCCAGTGTGTGTGACTGTGTGTTTGTGACTGTGTGCCATTGTTTGACTGTGTGCCAGTATTTGTGCAAGTGTGTGTGCGAGTGTGTATGAGTGAGTGTCCTCGAGTGTGTGTGCGCGAGTATGTGCGAGTGTGTTCGAGTGTGTGTGCGAGTGTGTGTACGAGTGTGTGTGTGCGAGTGTGTATGAGTGAGTGTGTGTGAGTGTGTGTGAGTGTTTGTGAGTGTGTATGAGTGAGTGTGTGCGAGTGCGTGCGAGTGTGTGTGTATGATTGAGTGTGGGTGAGTGTGTGTGTGTGAGGTTGTGCGAGTGTGTGCGAGTGTGTGTGAGTGAGTGTGTGCGAGTGTGTGTGAGTGTGTGTGAGTGTTTGTGAGTGTGTATGAGTGAGTGTATGCGAGTGTGTGCGAGTGTGTGCGAGTGTGTGTACGAGTGTGTATGAGTGAGTGTGTGCGAGTGTGCTTGACTGTGTATGAGTGAGTGTGTGCGAGGTTGTGCGAGTGTGTGTGAGTGAGTGTGTGCGAGTGTGTGTGAGTGTGTGCGAGTGTGTGCGATGAGTGTGTGCGAGTGTGCACGAGTGTGTATGAGTGAGTGTGTGCGAGTGTGAGTGGGAGTGTGTATGGGTATTTGCGAGTGTGTATGAGTGAGTGTGTGCGAGTGTGTGAGAGTGTGTGAGAGTGTGTGTGCGAGTGTGTGTGTGCGAGTGTGTATGAGCGAGTGTGTGCGAGTGTGCGTGAGAGTGAGTGTGCGAGTTTGTGTGTGTGTGCGAGTGTGTGCGAGTGTGTGCAAGTGTGTGTGAGTGTGTGTGCGAGTGTGTTCGAGTGTGTGTGCGCGAGTGTGTATGAGTGTGTGCGAGTGTGTATAAGTGAGTGTGTGTGAGTGTGTATGAGTGAGTGTGTGCGAGTGTGTATGAGTGAGTGTGTGTGAGTTTGTGTGCGTGAGTGTGTGTGTGTGAGTGAGTGTGTGGGAGTGTGTGTGAGTAAGTGTGTGTGTGTATGAGTGAGTGTGTGCGAGTGTGCATGAGTGTGTGCGAGTGTGTATGAGTGAGTGTGTGCGAGTGTGTATGAGTGAGTGTGTGCAACTGTGTATGAGTGAGTGTGTGCGAGTGAGTGTGTGTGAGTGTGCATGAGTGTGTGTGAGTGAGTGTGTGCGAGTGTGTGTGAGTGAGTGTGGGTGAGTGTGTGTGTGAGGTTGTGCGAGTGTGTGCGAGTGTGTGCGAGTGAGTGTGTGCGAGTGTGTATGAGTGAGTGTGTGCGAGTGTGCATGACTGTGTATGAGTGAGTGTGTGCGAGTGCGTGCGAGTGTGTGTGTATGAGTGAGTGTGGGTGAGTGCGTGCGAGTGTGTGTGTGCGAGTGTGTGCCAGTGTGGGCGAGTGTGTGCGATTGTGTGTGTGCGAGTGTGCACGAGTGTGTGTGTGTGAGTGTGTGCGTGCGAGTGTGTATGAGTTAGTGGGTGCGAGTGTGTATGAGTGAGTGTGTGAGAGTGTGCGCGAGTGTGTGTGCCAGTGTGTGTGACTGTGTGTGTGTGACTGTGTGCCATTGTTTGAGTGTGTGCCAGTATTTGTGCAAGTGTGTGTGCGAGTGTGTGCGAGTGTGTATGAGTGAGTGTCCTCGAGTGTGTGTGCGCGAGTATGTGCGAGTGTGTTCGAGTGTGTGTGCGAGTGTGTGTATGAGTGTGTGTGTGCGAGTGTGTATGAGTGAGTGTGTGTGAGTGTGTGTGAGTGTTTGTGAGTGTGTATGAGTGAGTGTGTGCGAGTGCGTGCGAGTGTGTGTGTATGAGTGAGTGTGGGTGAGTGTGTGTGTGTGAGGTTGTGCGAGTGTGTGCGAGTGTGTGTGAGTGAGTGTGTGCGAGTGTGTGTGAGTGTGTGTGAGTGTTTGTGAGTGTGTATGAGTGAGTGTATGCGAGTGTGTGCGAGTGTGTGCGAGTGTGTGTACGAGTGTGTATGAGTGAGTGTGTGCGAGTGTGCTTGACTGTGTATGAGTGAGTGTGTGTGAGGTTGTGCGAGTGTGTGCGAGTGAGTGTGTGCGAGTGTGTGTGAGTGTGTGCGAGTGTGTGCGATGAGTGTGTGCGAGTGTGTACGAGTGTGTATGAGTGAGTGTGTGCGAGTGTGAGTGGGAGTGTGTATGGGTATTTGCGAGTGTGTATGAGTGAGTGTGTGCGAGTGTGTGAGAGTGTGTGAGAGTGTGTGTGCGAGTGTGTGTGTGCGATTGTGTATGAGCGAGTGTGTGCGAGTGTGCGTGAGAGTGAGTGTGCGAGTTTGTGTGTGTGTGCGAGTGTGTGCGAGTGTGTGCAAGTGTGTGTGAGTGTGTGTGCGAGTGTGTTCGAGTGTGTGTGCGCGAGTGTGTATGAGTGAGTGTGTGTGAGTGTGTGTGAGTGTTTGTGAGTGTGTATGAGTGAGTGTGTGCGAGTGCGTGCGAGTGTGTGTGTGCGAGTGTGTGCCAGTGTGGGCGAGTGTGTGCGACTGTGTGTGCGAGTTTGTGCGCGTGTGTGTGTGAGTGTGTGCGTGCGAGTGTGTATGAGTGAGTGGGTGCGAGTGTGTATGAGTGAGTGTGTGAGAGTGTGCGCGAGTTTGTGTGCGAGTGTGTGCCAGTGTGTGCGACTGTGTGTGTGTGACTGTGTGCCATTGTTTGAGTGTGTGACAGTATTTGTGAAAGTGTGTGTGCGAGTGTGTGCGAGTGTGTATGAGTGATTGTCCTCGAGTGTGTGTGTGAGTATGTGCGAGTGTTTGTGTGCGAGTGCGTGAGAGTGTGTGTGAGTGTATGTGTGCGAGTGTGTGCGTGCGAGCACTTGCGATTGTGTACGAGTGTGTGCGAGTGTGTGCGTGCAAGTGTGCGTTAGTGAGTGTGTGCGAGAGAATGTGTGCGAGTGTGTGCGAGTGTGTGCGAGTGTGTGAGAGTGTGTGTGTGATTGTCTGCGAGTGTGTACATGGAGTGTGTATGAGTGAGTGTGTGCGAGTATGTGCAAGAGTGTGCGAGTGCGTGCGTGTGAGTGAGTGTGTGTGTGAGTGTGTGCAAGTGTGTGCGAGCGTGTGCTAGTGTGTGTGAGTGAGTGACTGTGTGTGAGTGTGTGCGAGAGAGTGTGTTCGAGTGTGTGCGAGTGTGCGTGAGTGTGTGCGAGTGTGTGCGAGTGTGTGCGAGTTTTGTGTGTGTGATTGTCTGCGAGTGTGCGCGAGCGGGTTTGTATGAGTGAGTGTGTGCGAGTGTGCATGAGTGTGTATGAGTGAGTGTGTGCGAGTGTTTGCGAGTGAGTGTGTGCAAGTGTGTATGAGTTAGTGTGTGAGTGTGTGCGGGTGTGTGCGAGTGTGTATGTGTGAGTGTGTGTGATTGTGTGGGTGGAGTGTGTATGAGTGAGCGTGTGCGAGCGTGTGTGTGTGAGTGTGTGTGCGAGTGTTTGTGTGCGAGTGTGTATGAGTGAGTGTTTGTGAGTGTGTGCGAGTGTGCACGAGTGTGTGCGAGTGTGTATGAGTGAGTGTGTGTGAGTTTGTGTGCGTGAGTGTGTGTGTGTGAGTGAGTGTGTGCGAGTTTGTGCGAGTGTGTATGAGTGAGTGTGTGAGTGTGTGCGAGTGTGTGTGAGTGTGCGTGCGAGTGTGTGCGAGTGTGTGCGAGGGTGTATGAGGGTGTGTGCGGGTGTGTGTGCGAGTGAGTGTGATTGTGTGTGCGAGTGTGTATGAGTGCGTGTGTGCGAGTGTGTACGAGTGAGTGTGTGTGAGTGTGCTCGAGTGTGTGTAAGAGTGTGTGCAAATGTTTGTATGCGAGTGTGTGCGAGTGCATATGAGTGAGTGTGTGCGAGTGTTTGCGAGTTTGTGCGAGTGTGTGTGAGTGAGTGTGAGTGAGTGTGTGGGAGTGAGTGTGAGTAAGTGTGTGTGTGTATGAGTGAGTGTGTGCGAGTGTGCATGAGTTTGTGCGAGTGTGTATGAGTGAGTGTGTGCGAGTGTGTATGAGTGAGTGTGTGCGACTGTGTATGAGTGAGTGTGTACGAGTGAGTGTGTGTGAGTGTGCATGAGTGTGTGCGAGTGAGTGTGTGCGAGTGTGCATGACTGTGTATGAGTGAGTGTGTGTGAGTGTGTGCGAGTGTGTGTGCACGTGTGTATGAGTGAGTGTGTGCGATTGTGTGAGAGTGTGTGTGTGTGTGATTGTCTGCGAGTGTGTGCGAGCGAGTTTTTATGAGTGAGTGCGTGTGAGTGTGTATGAGTGAGTGTGTGTGAGTGTGTGTGTGTGTGAAGTTCTGCGAGTGTGTGCGAGTGTGTGCGAGTGAGTGTGTGCAAGTGTGTATGAGTGAGAGTGTGCATAACTGTGTATGAGTGAGTGTGTTCGAGGTTGTTCGAGTGTGTGTGAGTGAGTGTGTGCGAGTGTGTATGAGTCAGTGTGTGCGAGTGTGTGCTAGTGTGTGTGAGTGTGTGCGAGTGTTTGCAAGTGTGTGCTAGTGTGTGTGTGCGAGTGTGTGCGAGTGTGTGCGAGTGTGTGCGATGAGTGTGTGCGAGTGTGCACGAGTGTGTATGAGTGAGTGTGTGTGAGTGTGAGTGAGAGTGTGTACGGGTATTTGCGAGTGTGTATGAGTGAGTGTGTGTGAGTGTGTGAGAGTGTGTGAGAGTGTGTGCGAGTGTGTCTGCGAGTGTGTATGTGCGAGTGTGTATGAGCGAGTGAGTGCGAGTGTGCGTGAGAGTGAGTGTGCGAGTTTGTGTGTGTGTGCGAGTGTGTGTGTGAGTGTGTGTGAGTGTATGTGCGAGTGTGTGCGAGTGTGTGTGAGTTTTGTGTGTGTGATTGTCTGCGAGTGTGCGCGAGCGGGTTTGTATGAGTGAGTGTGTGCGAGTGTGCATGAGTGTGTATGAGTGAGTGTGTGCGAGTGTTTGCGAGTGAGTGTGTGCAAGTGTGTATGAGTTAGTGTGTGAGTGTGTGCGGGTGTGTGCGAGTGTGTATGTGTGAGTGTGTGTGATTGTGTGGGTGGAGTGTGTATGAGTGAGCGTGTGCGAGCGTGTGTGTGTGAGTGTGTGTGCGAGTGTTTGTGTGCGAGTGTGTATGAGTGAGTGTTTGTGAGTGTGTGCGAGTGTGCACGAGTGTGTGCGAGTGTATATGAGTGAGTGTGTGTGAGTTTGTGTGCGTGAGTGTGTGTGTGTGAGTGAGTGTGTGCGAGTTTGTGCGAGTGTGTATGAGTGAGTGTGTGAGTGTGTGCGAGTGTGTGTGAGTGTGCGTGCGAGTGTGTGCGAGTGTGTGCGAGGGTGTATGAGGGTGTGTGCGGGTGTGTGTGCGAGTGAGTGTGATTGTGTGTGCGAGTGTGTATGAGTGCGTGTGTGCGAGTGTGTACGAGTGAGTGTGTGTGAGTGTGCTCGAGTGTGTGTAAGAGTGTGTGCAAATGTTTGTATGCGAGTGTGTGCGAGTGCATATGAGTGAGTGTGTGCGAGTGTTTGCGAGTTTGTGCGAGTGTGTGTGAGTGAGTGTGAGTGAGTGTGTGGGAGTGAGTGTGAGTAAGTGTGTGTGTGTATGAGTGAGTGTGTGCGAGTGTGCATGAGTTTGTGCGAGTGTGTATGAGTGAGTGTGTGCGAGTGTGTATGAGTGAGTGTGTGCGACTGTGTATGAGTGAGTGTGTACGAGTGAGTGTGTGTGAGTGTGCATGAGTGTGTGCGAGTGAGTGTGTGCGAGTGTGCATGACTGTGTATGAGTGAGTGTGTGTGAGTGTGTGCGAGTGTGTGTGCACGTGTGTATGAGTGAGTGTGTGCGATTGTGTGAGAGTGTGTGTGTGTGTGATTGTCTGCGAGTGTGTGCGATCGAGTTTTTATGAGTGAGTGCGTGTGAGTGTGTATGAGTGAGTGTGTGTGAGTGTGTGTGTGTGTGAGGTTCTGCGAGTGTGTGCGAGTGTGTGCGAGTGAGTGTGTGCAAGTGTGTATGAGTGAGAGTGTGCATGACTGTGTATGAGTGAGTGTGTTCGAGGTTGTTCGAGTGTGTGTGAGTGAGTGTGTGCGAGTGTGTATGAGTCAGTGTGTGCGAGTGTGTGCTAGTGTGTGTGAGTGTGTGCGAGTGTTTGCAAGTGTGTGCTAGTGTGTGTGTGCGAGTGTGTGCGAGTGTGTGCGAGTGTGTGCGATGAGTGTGTGCGAGTGTGCACGAGTGTGTATGAGTGAGTGTGTGTGAGTGTGAGTGAGAGTGTGTACGGATATTTGCGAGTGTGTATGAGTGAGTGTGTGTGAGTGTGTGAGAGTGTGTGAGAGTGTGTGCGAGTGTGTCTGCGAGTGTGTATGTGCGAGTGTGTATGAGCGAGTGAGTGCGAGTGTGCGTGAGAGTGAGTGTGCGAGTTTGTGTGTGTGTGCGAGTGTGTGTGTGAGTGTGTGTGAGTGTGTGTGCGAGTGTGTGCGAGTGTGTGTGAGAGTGTGTGTACGAGTGTGTGTGTGAGTGTGTATGAGTGAGTGTGTGTGAGTGTGTGCGAGTGTTTGTGAGTGTGTATGAGCGAGTGTGTGCGAGTGTGTATGGGTGAGTGTGTGCGAGTGCGTGCGAGTGTGTGTGTGCAAGTGTGTGCCAGTGTGGGCGAGTGTGTGTGACTGTGTGTGTGCGAGTGTGTGTGTGAGTGTGCTCGAGTGTGTGTGTGCGAGTTTGTGCGCGTGTGTGCGAGTGTGTGCGTGCGAGTGTGTATGAGTGAGTGTGTGCGAGTGTGTATGAGTGAGTGTCTGAGAGTGTGTGAGAGTGTGCGCGAGTGTGTGTGCGAGTGTGTGCCAGTGTGTGTGTGACTGTGTGCGAGTGTTTGAGTGTGTGCCAGTGTTTGTGCAAGTGTGTGTGAGTGTGTATGAGTGAGTGTCCTCGAGTGTGTGTGTGCGAGTTTGTGCATGTGTGTGTGCGAGTGTGTATGAGTTAGTGAGTGTGTGTTTGCGAGGGTGTGTGCGAGTGTGTGCAAGTGTGTGAGAGTGTGTGTGTGATTGTCTGCGAGTGTGTGCGAGCGAGTTTGTATGAGTGAGTGTGTGCGAGTGTGCGTGAGTTTGTATGAGTGAGTGTGTGTGAGTGTTTGCGAGTGAGTGTGTGCAAGTGTGTATGAGTTAGTGTGTGAGTGTGTGCGAGTGAGTGTGAGTGTCTATGTGTGAGTGTGTGCGATTGTGTGGGTGGAGTGTGTATGAGTGAGTGTGTGCGAGTGTGTGCGAGTGTGTGTGCGAGTGTTTGTGTGCGAGTGTGTATGAGTGAGTGTGTGTGAGTGTGTGCGAGTGTGCGCGAGTGTGTGCGAGTGTGTGCGAGTGTGTATGAGTGAGTGTGTGTGAGTTTGTGTGAGTGTGCGTGAGTGTGGGTGTGTGAGTGAGTGAGTGAGTGTGTGTGTGCGAGTTTGTGTGAGTGTGTGTGAGTGTGTATGAGTGAGTGTGTGTGAGTGTGTGCGAGTGTGTGCGAGTGTGTGCGAGTGTGCGTGCGAGTGTGTATGAGTGAGTGTGTGCGAGTGTGTATGAGTGAGTGTGTGTGAGTGTGCTTGATTGTGTGTACGAGTGTGTGGAAATGTGTGCATGCGTGTGTGTGCAAGTGCGTATGAGTGAGTGTGTGCGATTGTTTGTGAGTGTGAGTGAGTGTGTGCGAGTGTTTGTGAGTGAGTGTGTGCGAGTGTGTATGAGTTAGTGAGTGTGTGTTTGCGAGTGTGTGTGCGAGTGTGTGCAAGTGTGTGAGAGTGTGTGTGTGTGATTGTCTGCGAGTGTGTGCGAGCGAGTTTGTATGAGTGAGTGTGTGCGAGTTTGCGTGAGTGTGTATGAGTGATTGTGTGCGAGTGTTTGCGAGTGAGTGTGTGCAAGTGTGTATGAGTTAGTGTGTGAGTGTGTGCGAGTGTGTGCGAGTGTCTATGTGTGAGTGTGTGCGATAGTGTGGGTGGAGTGTGCATGAGTGAGTGTGTGCGAGTGTGTGTGTGCGAGTGTGTGTGCGAGTGTTTGTGTGCGAGTGTGTATGAGTGAGTGTGTGTGAGTGTGTGCGAGTGTGCGCGAGTGTGTGCGAGTGTGTGCGAGTGTGTATGAGTGAGTGTGTGTGAGTTTGTGTGAGTGTGCGTGAGTTTGGGTGTGTGAGTGAGTGAGTGAGTGTGTGTGTGCGAGTTTGTGTGAGTGTGTGTGAGTGTGTATGAGTGAGTGTGTGTGAGTGTGTGCGAGTGTGTGCGAGTGTGCGTGCGAGTGTGTATGAGTGAGCGTGTGCGAGTGTGTATGAGTGAG
Source organism: Phyllobates terribilis (assembly GCF_046119375.1). Classification (NCBI taxonomy): domain Eukaryota; kingdom Metazoa; phylum Chordata; class Amphibia; order Anura; family Dendrobatidae; genus Phyllobates; species Phyllobates terribilis. The sequence continues at coordinate 2,105,694 of NW_027362901.1, forward strand.
TTAGTGCGAGTGTGTGCGAATGTGTATGTGTGAGTGTGTGCGATTGTGTGGGTGGAGTGTGTATGAGTGAGTGTGTTCGAGAGTGTGTGCGAGTGTGTGCGTGCGAGTGTGTGCGAGTGTGTGTGTGCGAGTGTGTACGTGCGAGTGCATGCAAGTGTGTACCAGTGTGCGTGAGTGTGCGTGAGTATGTGCGATTGAGCGCGAGTGTGCATGAGTGTGCGTCAGTGTGTGCGAGTGTTTGCGAGTGTGTGCGAGTGTGTATGAGTGAGTGTGTGCGAGTGTGTGTGAGTGCGTGCGAGAGTTTGTGCACGTGTATGTGAGTGTGTGTGTGCGCGTGTGTGAGTGTGTGTATGCGAGCGTGTGTGAGTGTGTGTGTGAGTGTGTGGGAGTTTGTGTGTGCGAGTGTGTATGAGTGAGTGTGTGTGAGTGTTTGCGAGAGAGTGTGTGCGAGTGTGTATAAGTTAGTGAGTGTGTGTGTGCGAGTGTGTGTGCGAGTGTGTGCGAGTGTGTGTGTGATTGTCTGCGAGTGTGTGCGAGCGAGTTTGTATGAGTGAGTGTGTGCGAGTGTGCGTGAGTGTGTATGAGTGAGTGTGTGCGAATGTTTGCGAGTGAGTGTGTGCAAGTGTGTATGAGTTAGTGTGTGAGTGTGTGAGTGTGTGCGAGTGTGTATATGTGAGTGTGTGCGATTGTGTGGGTGGAGTGTGTATGAGTGAGTGTGTGCAAGTGTGTGTGCGAGTGTGTGCGCGAGTGTGTGTGTGCAAGGGTGTATGAGTGAGTGTGTGCGAGTGTGTGCGAGTGTGTATGAGTGAGTGTGTGCGAGTTTGTGTGAGTGTGCGTGAGTGTGGGTGTGTGAGTGAGTGAGTGTGTGCGAGTTTGTGCGAGTGTGTGCGAGTGTGTATGAGTGAGTGTGTGTGAGTGTGTGCGAGTGTGTGCAAGTGTGTGCGAGGGTGTATGAGGGCATGTGCGGGTGTGTGTGTGAGTGTGTGTGCGAGTGTGTATGAGTGAGTGAGTGTGTGCGAGTGTGTATGAGTGAGTGTGTGCGAGTGTGCTTGAGTGTGTGTACGAGTATGTGCAAATGTGTGCATGCGAGTGTGTTCGAGTGCGTATGAGTGAGTGTGTGCGAGTGTGTATGAGTGAGTGTGTGTGAGTTTGTGTGCGTGAGTGTGTGTGTGAGTGAGTGAGTGTGTGGGAGTGTGTGTGAGTAAGTGTGTGTGTGTATGAGTGAGTGTGTGCGAGTGTGCTTGACTGTGTATGAGTGAGTGTGTGCGAGGTTGTGCGAGTGTGTGTGAGTGAGTGTGTGCGAGTGTGTGTGAGTGTGTGCGAGTGTGTGCGATGAGTGTGTGCGAGTGTGCACGAGTGTGTATGAGTGAGTGTGTGCGAGTGTGAGTGGGAATGTGTATGGGTATTTGCGAGTGTGTATGAGTGAGTGTGTGCGAGTGTGTGAGAGTGTGTGAGAGTGTGTGTGCGAGTGTGTGTGTGCGAGTGTGTATGAGCGAGTGTGTGCGAGTGTGCGTGAGAGTGAGTGTGCGAGTTTGTGTGTGTGTGCGAGTGTGTGCGAGTGTGTGCAAGTGTGTGTGAGTGTGTGTGCGAGTGTGTTCGAGTGTGTGTGCGCGAGTGTGTATGAGTGTGTGTGTGTGAGTGTGTGTGAGTGTTTGTGAGTGTGTATGAGTGAGTGTGTGCGAGTGCGTGCGAGTGTGTGTGTGCGAGTGTGTGCCAGTGTGGGCGATTGTGTGCGACTGTGTGTGCGAGTTTGTGCGCGTGTGTGTGTGAGTGTGTGCGTGCGAGTGTGTATGAGTGAGTGGGTGCGAGTGTGTATGAGTGAGTGTGTGAGAGTGTGCGCGAGTGTGTGTGCGAGTGTGTGCCAGTGTGTGCGACTGTGTGTGTGTGACTGTGTGCCATTGTTTGAGTGTGTGACAGTATTTGTGAAAGTGTGTGTGCGAGTGTGTGCGAGTGTGTATGAGTGATTGTCCTCGAGTGTGTGTGTGAGTATGTGCGAGTGTTTGTGTGCGAGTGCGTGAGAGTGTGTGTGAGTGTATGTGTGCGAGTGTGTGCGTGCGAGCACATGCGATTGTGTACGAGTGTGTGCGAGTGTGTGCGTGCAAGTGTGCGTTAGTGAGTGTGTGCGAGAGAATGTGTGCGAGTGTGTGCGAGTGTGTGCGAGTGTGTGAGAGTGTGTGTGTGATTGTCTGCGAGTGTGTACATGGAGTGTGTATGAGTGAGTGTGTGCGAGTATGTGCAAGAGTGTGCGAGTGCGTGCGTGTGAGTGAGTGTGTGTGTGAGTGTGTGCAAGTGTGTGCGAGCGTGTGCTAGTGTGTGTGAGTGACTGTGTGTGAGTGTGTGCGAGAGAGTGTGTTCGAGTGTGTGCGAGTGTGCGTGAGTGTGCGCGAGTGTGTGCGAGTGTGTGCGAGTTTTGTGTGTGTGATTGTCTGCGAGTGTGCGCGAGCGGGTTTGTATGAGTGAGTGTGTGCGAGTGTGCATGAGTGTGTATGAGTGAGTGTGTGCGAGTGTTTGCGAGTGAGTGTGTGCAAGTGTGTATGAGTTAGTGTGTGAGTGTGTGCGGGTGTGTGCGAGTGTGTATGTGTGAGTGTGTGTGATTGTGTGGGTGGAGTGTGTATGAGTGAGCGTGTGCGAGTGTGTGTGTGCGAGTGTGTGTGCGAGTGATTGTGTGCGAGTGTGTATGAGTGAGTGTTTGTGAGTGTGTGCGAGTGTGCGCGAGTGTGTGCGAGTGTGTATGAGTGAGTGTGTGTGAGTTTGTGTGCGTGAGTGTGTGTGTGTGAGTGAGTGAGTGAGTGTGTGCGAGTTTGTGCGAGTGTGTATGAGTGAGTGTGTGAGTGTGTGCGAGTGTGTGTGAGTGTGCATGCGAGTGTGTGCGAGTGTGTGCGAGGGTGTATGAGGGTGTGTGCGGGTGTGTGTGCGAGTGAGTGTGATTGTGTGTGCGAGTGTGTATGAGTGCGTGTGTGCGAGTGTGTACGAGTGAGTGTGTGTGAGTGTGCTCGAGTGTGTGTAAGAGTGTGTGCAAATGTTTGTATGCGAGTGTGTGCGAGTGCATATGAGTGAGTGTGTGCGAGTGTTTGCGAGTTTGTGCGAGTGTGTGTGAGTGAGTGTGAGTGAGTGTGTGGGAGTGTGTGTGAGTAAGTGTGTGTGTGTATGAGTGAGTGTGTGCGAGTGTGCATGAGTTTGTGCGAGTGTGTATGAGTGAGTGTGTGCGAGTGTGTATGAGTGAGTGTGTGCGACTGTGTATGAGTGAGTGTGTACGAGTGAGTGTGTGTGAGTGTGCATGAGTGTGTGCGAGTGAGTGTGTGCGAGTGTGTATGAGTGAATGTGGGTGAGTGTGTGAGGTTGTGCGAGTGTGTGCGAGTTTGTGCGAGTGAGTGTGTGCGAGTGTGTATGAGTGAGTGTGTGCGAGTGTGCATGACTGTGTATGAGTGAGTGTGTGTGAGTGTGTGCGAGTGTGTGTGCACGTGTGTATGAGTGAGTGTGTGCGATTGTGTGAGAGTGTGTGTGTGTGTGATTGTCTGCGAGTGTGTGCGAGCGAGTTTTTATGAGTGAGTGCGTGTGAGTGTGTATGAGTGAGTGTGTGTGAGTGTGTGTGTGTGTGAGGTTGTGTGAGTGTGTGCGAGTGTGTGCGAGTGAGTGTGTGCGAGTGTGTATGAGTGAGAGTGTGCATGACTGTGTATGAGTGAGTGTGTTCGAGGTTGTTTGAGTGTGTGTGAGTGAGTGTGTGCGAGTGTGTATGAGTCAGTGTGTGCGAGTGTGTGCTAGTGTGTGTGAGTGTGTGCGAGTGTTTGCAAGTGTGTGCTAGTGTGTGTGTGCGAGTGTGTGCGAGTGTGTGCGAGTGTGTGCGATGAGTGTGTGCGAGTGTGCACGAGTGTGTATGAGTGAGTGTGTGTGAGTGTGAGTGAGAGTGTGTACGGGTATTTGCGAGTGTGTATGAGTGAGTGTTTGTGAGTGTGTGAGAGTGTGTGAGAGTGTGTGCGAGTGTGTGTGCGAGTGTGTATGTGCGAGTGTGTATGAGCGAGTGAGTGCGAGTGTGCGTGAGAGTGAGTGTGCGAGTTTGTGTGTGTGTGCGAGTGTGTGTGTGAGTGTGTGTGAGTGTGTGCGAGTGTGTGCGAGTGTGTGTGAGAGTGTGTGTACGAGTGTGTGTGTGAGTGTGTATGAGTGAGTGTGTGTGAGTGTGTGCGAGTGTTTGTGAGTGTGTATGAGCGAGTGTGTGCGAGTGTGTATGGGTGAGTGTGTGCGAGTGCGTGCGAGTGTGTGTGTGCGAGTGTGTGCCAGTGTGGGCGAGTGTGTGTGACTGTGTGTGTGCGAGTGTGTGTGTGAGTGTGCACGAGTGTGTGTGTGCGAGTTTGTGCGCGTGTGTGCGAGTGTGTGCGTGCGAGTGTGTATGAGTGAGTGTGTGCGAGTGTGTATTAGTGAGTGTCTGAGAGTGTGTGAGAGTGTGCGCGAGTGTGTGTGCGAGTGTGTGCCAGTGTGTGTGTGACTGTGTGCGAGTGTTTGAGTGTGTGCCAGTGTTTGTGCAAGTGTGTGTGAGTGTGTATGAGTGAGTGTCCTCGAGTGTGTGTGTGCGAGTTTGTGCATGTGTGTGTGCGAGTGTGTGCGTGCGAGTGTGTGCCAGTGTGTGCGAGTGTGCACGAGTGTGTGTGTGTGAGTGTGCACGAGTGTGTGTGTGCGAGTTTGTGTGCATGTGTGTGTGAGTGTGAGCGAGTGTGTGCGTGCGAGTGTGTATGAGTGGGTGTGTGCGAGTGTGTATGAGTGAGTGTGTGCGAGTGTTTGCGAGTGAGTGTGTGCGAGTGTGTATGAGTTAGTGAGTATGTGTTTGCGAGGGTGTGTGCGAGTGTGTGCAAGTGTGTGAGAGTGTGTGTGTGATTGTCTGCGAGTGTGTGCGAGCGAGTTTGTATGAGTGAGTGTGTGCGAGTGTGCGTGAGTTTGTATGAGTGAGTGTGTGTGAGTGTTTGCGAGTGAGTGTGTGCAAGTGTGTATGAGTTAGTGTGTGAGTGTGTGCGAGTGAGTGTGAGTGTCTATGTGTGAGTGTGTGCGATTGTGTGGGTGGAGTGAGTATGAGTGAGTGTGTGCGAGTGTGTGCGAGTGTGTGTGCGAGTGTTTGTGTGCGAGTGTGTATGAGTGAGTGTGTGTGAGTGTGTGCGAGTGTGCGCGAGTGTGTGCGAGTGTGTGCGAGTGTGTATGAGTGAGTGTGTGTGAGTTTGTGTGAGTGTGCGTGAGTGTGGGTGTGTGAGTGAGTGAGTGAGTGTGTGTGTGTGAGTTTGTGTGAGTGTGTGTGAGTGTGTATGAGTGAGTGTGTGTGAGTGTGTGCGAGTGTGTGCGAGTGTGCGTGCGAGTGTGTATGAGTGAGTGTGTGCGAGTGTGTATGAGTGAGTGTGTGTGAGTGTGCTTGATTGTGTGTACGAGTGTGTGGAAATGTGTGCATGCGTGTGTGTGCAAGTGCGTATGAGTGAGTGTGTGCGATTGTTTGTGAGTGTGAGTGAGTGTGTGCGAGTGTTTGTGAGTGAGTGTGTGCGAGTGTGTATGAGTTAGTGAGTGTGTGTTTGCGAGTGTGTGTGCGAGTGTGTGCAAGTGTGTGAGAGTGTGTGTGTGTGTGATTGTCTGCGAGTGTGTGCGAGCGAGTTTGTATGAGTGAGTGTGTGCAAGTTTGCGTGAGTGTGTATGAGTGATTGTGTGCGAGTGTTTGCGAGTGAGTGTGTGCAAGTGTGTATGAGTTAGTGTGTGAGTGTGTGCGAGTGTGTGCGAGTGTCTATGTGTGAGTGTGTGTGATTGTGTGGGTGGAGTGTGTATGAGTGAGTGTGTTCGAGAGTGTGTGCGAGTGTGTGCGTGCGAGTGTGTGCGAGTGTGTGTGTGCGAGTGTGTACGTGCGAGTGCATGCAAGTGTGTACCAGTGTGCGTGAGTATGCGTGAGTATGTGCGATTGAGCGCGAGTGTGCATGAGTGTGCGTCAGTGTGTGCGAGTGTTTGCGAGTGTGTGCGAGTGTGTATGAGTGAGTGTGTGCGAGTGTGTGTGAGTGCGTGCGAGAGTTTGTGCACGTGTATGTGAGTGTGTGTGTGCGCGTGTGTGTGAGTGTGTGTATGCGAGCGTGTGTGAGTGTGTGTGTGAGTGTGTGGGAGTTTGTGTGTGTGAGTGTGTATGAGTGAGTGTGTGCGAGTGTCTGCGTGTGAGTGAGTGTGTGCGTGAGTGTGTACGAGTGTGTGCGAGTGTGTGCGAGAGTGTGCGAGTGTGTGCGAGTGCGTGCGTGTGAGTGAGTGCATGTGTGAGTGTGTACAAGTGTGTGCGAGCGTGTGCTAGTGTGTACGAGTGTGTGCAAGTGAGTGAGTGTGTGTGAGTGTGTGCGAGAGAGTGTGTGCGAGTGTGTGCGAGTGTGCGTGAGTGTGTGCGAGTGTGTGCGAGTGTGTATGAGTGAGTGTGTGCGAGTGTTTGCGAGTGAGTGTGTGCGAGTGTCTATGAGTTAGTGAGTGTGTGTGTGCGAGTGTGTGTGCAAGTGTGTGCGAGTGTGTGTGTGTGATTGTCTGCGAGTGTGTGCGAGCGAGTTTGTATGAGTGAGTGTGTGCGAGTGTGCGTGAGTGTGTATGAGTGAGTGTGTGCGAGTGTTTGCGAGAGAGTGTGTGCGAGTGTGTATAAGTTAGTGAGTGTGTGTGTGCAAGTGTGTGTGCGAGTGTGTGCGAGTGTGTGTGTGATTGTCTGCGAGTGTGTGCGAGCGAGTTTGTATGAGTGAGTGTGTGCGAGTGTGCGTGAGTGTGTATGAGTGAGTGTGTGCAAATGTTTGCGAGTGAGTGTGTGCAAGTGTGTATGAGTTAGTGTGTGAGTGTGTGAGTGTGTGCGAGTGTGTATATGTGAGTGTGTTCGATTGTGTGGGTGGAGTGTGTATGAGTGAGTGTGTGCAAGTGTGTGTGCCAGTGTGTGTGCGAGTGTTTGTGTGCAAGGGTGTATGAGTGAGTGTGTGCGAGTGTGTGCGAGTGTGTATGAGTGAGTGTGTGCGAGTTTGTGTGAGTGTGCGTGAGTGTGGGTGTGTGAGTGAGTGAGTGTGTGCGAGTTTGTGCGAGTGTGTGCGAGTGTGTATGAGTGAGTGTGTGTGAGTGTGTGCGAGTGTGTGCAAGTGTGTGCGAGGGTGTATGAGGGCGTGTGCGGGTGTGTGTGCGAGTGTGTGTGCGAGTGTGTATGAGTGAGTGAGTGTGTGCGAGTGTGTATGAGTGAGTGTGTGCGAGTGTGCTTGAGTGTGTGTACGAGTATGTGCAAATGTGTGCATGCGAGTGTGTTCGAGTGCGTATGAGTGAGTGTGTGCGAGTGTGTATGAGTGAGTGTGTGTGAGTTTGTGTGCGTGAGTGTGTGTGTGTGAGTGAGTGAGTGTGTGGGAGTGTGTGTGAGTAAGTGTGTGTGTGTATGAGTGAGTGAGTGCGAGTGTGCATGAGTGTGTGCGAGTGTGTATGAGTGAGTGTGTGCGAGTGTGTATGAGTGAGTGTGTGCAACTGTGTATGAGTGAGTGTGTGCGAGTGAGTGTGTGTGAGTGTGCATTATTGTGTGTGAGTGAGTGTGTGCGAGTGTGTGTGAGTGAGTGTGGGTGAGTGTGTGTGTGAGGTTGTGCGAGTGTGTGCGAGTGTGTGCGAGTGAGTGTGTGCGAGTGTGTATGAGTGAGTGTGTGCGAGTGTGCATGACTGTGTATGAGTGTGTGTGTATGAGTGAGTGTGGGTGAGTGCATGCGAGTGTGTGTGTGCGAGTGTGTGCCAGTGTGGGCGAGTGTGTGCGATTGTGTGTGTGCGAGTGTGCACGAGTGTGTGTGTGTGAGTGTGTGCGTGCGAGTGTGTATGAGTGAGTGGGTGCGAGTGTGTATGAGTGAGTGTGTGAGAGTGTGCGCGAGTGTGTGTGCGAGTGTGTGCCAGTGTGTGTGACTGTGTGTGTGTGACTGTGTGTCATTGTTTGAGTGTGTGCCAGTATTTGTGCAAGTGTGTGTGCGAGTGTGTGCGAGTGTGTATGAGTGAGTGTCCTCGAGTGTGTGTGCGCGAGTATGTGCGAGTGTGTTCGAGTGTGTGTGCGAGTGTGTGTACGAGTGTGTGTGTGCGAGTGTGTATGAGTGAGTGTGTGTGAGTGTGTGTGAGTGTTTGTGAGTGTGTATGAGTGAGTGTGTGCAAGTGCGTGCGAGTGTGTGTGTATGAGTGAGTGTGGGTGAGTGTGTGTGTGTGAGGTTGTGCGAGTGTGTGCGAGTGTGTGTGAGTGAGTGTGTGCGAGTGTGTGTGAGTGTGTGTGAGTGTTTGTGAGTGTGTATGAGTGAGTGTATGCGAGTGTGTGCGAGTGTGTGCGAGTGTGTGTACAAGTGTGTATGAGTGAGTGTGTGCGAGGTTGTGCGAGTGTGTGTGAGTGAGTGTGTGCGAGTGTGTGTGAGTGTGTGCGAGTGTGTGCGATGAGTGTGTGCGAGTGTGCACGAGTGTGTATGAGTGAGTGTGTGCGAGTGTGAGTGGGAGTGTGTATGGGTATTTGCGAGTGTGTATGAGTGAGTGTGTGCGAGTGTGTGAGAGTGTGTGAGAGTGTGTGTGCGAGTGTGTGTGTGCGAGTGTGTATGAACGAATGTGTGCGAGTGTGCGTGAGAGTGCGAGTTTGTGTGTGTGTGCGAGTGTGTGCGAGTGTGTGCAAGTGTGTGTGAGTGTGTGTGTGAGTGTGTTCGAGTGTGTGTGCGCGAGTGTGTGTACGAGTGTGTGTGTGCGAGTGTGTATGAGTGAGTGTGTGTGAGTGTGTGTGAGTGTTTGTGAGTGTGTATGAGTGAGTGTGTGCGAGTGCATGCGAGTGTTTGTGTGCGAGTGTGTGCCAGTGTGGGCGAGTGTGTGCGACTGTGTGTGCGAGTTTGTGCGCGTGTGTGTGTGAGTGTGTGCGTGCGAGTGTGTATGAGTGAGTGGGTGCGAGTGTGTATGAGTGAGTGTGTGAGAGTGTGCGCGAGTGTGTGCGCGAGTGTGTGCCAGTGTGTGCGACTGTGTGTGTGTGACTGTGTGCCATTGTTTGAGTGTGTGACAGTATTTGTGCAAGTGTGTGTGCGAGTGTGTGCGAGTGTGTATGAGTGAGTGTCCTCGAGTGTGTGTGTGTGAGTATGTGCGAGTGTTTGTGTGCGAGTGCGTGAGAGTGTGTGTGAGTGTATGTGTGCGAGTGTGTGCATGCGAGCGCATGCGATTGTGTACGAGTGTGTGCGAGTGTGTGCGTGCAAGTGTGCGTTAGTGAGTGTGTGCGAGAGAATGTGTGCGAGTGTGTGCGAGTGTGTGCGAGTGTGTGAGAGTGTGTGTGTGATTGTCTGCGAGTGTGTACGTGGAGTGTGTATGAGTGAGTGTGTGCGAGTATGTGCGAGAGTGTGCGAGTGCGTGCGTGTGAGTGAGTGTGTGTGTGAGTGTGTGCAAGTGTGTGCGAGCGTGTGCTAGTGTGTGTGAGTGAGTGACTGTGTGTGAGTGTGTGCGAGAGAGTGTGTTCGAGTGTGTGCGAGTGTGCGTGAGTGTGTGCGAGTGTGTGCGAGTGTGTGCGAGTTTTGTGTGTGTGATTGTCTGCGAGTGTGCGCGTGCGGGTTTGTATGAGTGAGTGTGTGCGAGTGTGCATGAGTGTGTGTGAGTGAGTGTGTGCGAGTGTTTGCGAGTGAGTGTGTGCAAGTGTGTATGAGTTAGTGTGTGAGTGTGTGCGGGTGTGTGCGAGTGTGTATGTGTGAGTGTGTGTGATTGTGTGGGTGGAGTGTGTATGAGTGAGCGTGTGCGAGTGTGTGTGTGCGAGTGTGTGTGCGAGTGTTTGTGTGCGAGTGTGTATGAGTGAGTGTTTGTGAGTGTGTGCGAGTGTGCGCGAGTGTGTGCGAGTGTGTATGAGTGAGTGTGTGTGAGTTTGTGTGCGTGAGTGTGTGTGTGTGAGTGAGTGAGTGTGTGCGAGTTTGTGCGAGTGTGTATGAGTGAGTGTGTGAGTGTGTGCGAGTGTGTGTGAGTGTGCGTGCGAGTGTGTGCGAGTGTGTGCGAGGGTGTATGAGGGTGTGTGCGGGTGTGTGTGCGAGTGAGTGTGAGTGTGTGTGCGAGTGTGTATGAGTGCGTGTGTGCGAGTGTGTACGAGTGAGTGTGTGTGAGTGTGCTCGAGTGTGTGTAAGAGTGTGTGCAAATGTTTGCATGCGAGTGTGTGCGAGTGCATATGAGTGAGTGTGTGCGAGTGTTTGCGAGTTTGTGCGAGTGTGTGTGAGTGAGTGTGAGTGAGTGTGTGGGAGTGTGTGTGAGTAAGTGTGTGTGTGTATGAGTGAGTGTGTGCGAGTGTGCATGAGTTTGTGCGAGTGTGTATGAGTGAGTGTGTGCGAGTGTGTATGAGTGAGTGTGTGCGACTGTGTATGAGTGAGTGTGTACGAGTGAGTGTGTGTGAGTGTGCATGAGTGTGTGCGATTGAGTGTGTGCGAGTGTGTATGAGTGAATGTGGGTAAGTGTGTGAGGTTGTGCGAGTGTGTGCGAGTTTGTGCGAGTGAGTGTGTGCGAGTGTGTATGAGTGAGTGTGTGCGAGTGTGCATGACTGTGTATGAGTGAGTGTGTGTGAGTGTGTGCGAGTGTGTGTGCACGTGTGTATGAGTGAGTGTGTGCGATTGTGTGAGAGTGTGTGTGTGTGTGATTGTCTGCGAGTGTGTGCGAGCGAGTTTGTATGAATGAGTGCGTGCGAGTGTGTATGAGTGAGTGTGTGTGAGAGTGTGTGTGTGTGAGGTTGTGCGAGTGTGTGCGAGTGAGTGTGTGCGAGTGTGTATGAGTGAGAGAGTGCATGACTGTGTATGAGTGAGTGTGTGCGAGGTTGTTCGAGTGTGTGTGAGTGAGTGTGTGCGAGTGTGTATGAGTCAGTGTGTGCGAGTGTGTGCTAGTGTGTGTGAGTGTGTGCGAGTGTTTGCAAGTGTGTGCTAGTGTGTGTGTGCGAGTTTGTGCGAGTGTGTGCGAGTGTGTGCGATGAGTGTGTGCGAGTGTGCACGAGTGTGTATGAGTGAGTGTGTGTGTGAGTGTGAGTGAGAGTGTGTACGGGTATTTGCGAGTGTGTATGAGTGAGTGTGTGTGAGTGTGTGAGAGTGTGTGAGAGTGTGTGCGAGTGTGTGTGCGAGTGTGTATGTGCGAGTGTGTATGAGCGAGTGAGTGCGAGTGTGCGTGAGAGTGAGTGTGCGAGTTTGTGTGTGTGTGCGAGTGTGTGTGTGAGTGTGTGTGAGTGTGTTTGCGAGTGTGTGCGAGTGTGTGTGAGAGTGTGTGTATGAGTGTGTGTGTGAGTGTGTATGAGTGAGTGTGTGTGAGTGTGTGCGAGTGTTTGTGAGTGTGTATGAGCGAGTGTGTGCGAGTGTGTATGGGTGAGTGTGTGCGAGTGCGTGCGAGTGTGTGTGTGCGAGTGTGTGCCAGTGTGGGCGAGTGTGTGTGACTGTGTGTGTGCGAGTGTGTGTGTGAGTGTGCACGAGTGTGTGTGTGCGAGTTTGTGCGTGCGAGTGTGTATGAGTGAGTGTGTGCGAGTGTGTATGAGTGAGTGTGTGAGAGTGTGTGAGAGTGTGAGCGAGTGTGTGTGTGCGAGTGTGTGCCAGTGTGTGTGTGACTGTGTGCGAGTGTTTGAGTGTGTGCCAGTGTTTGTGCAAGTGTGTGTGAGTGTGTATGAGTGAGTGTCCTCGAGTGTGTGTGTGCGAGTTTGTGCATGTGTGTGTGCGAGTGTGTGCGTGCGAGTGTGTGCCAGTGTGTACGAGTGTGCACGAGTGTGTGTGTGTGAGTGTGCACGAGTGTGTGTGTGCGAGTTTGTGTGCGTGTGTGTGTGAGTGTGAGCGAGTGTGTGCGTGCGAGTGTGTATGAGTGGGTGTGTGCGAGTGTGTATGAGTGAGTGTGTGCGAGTGTTTGCGAGTGAGTGTGTGCGAGTGTGTATGAGTTAGTGAGTGTGTGTTTGCGAGGGTGTGTGCGAGTGTGTGCAAGTGTGTGAGAGTGTGTGTGTGATTGTCTGCGAGTGTGTGCGAGCGAGTTTGTATGAGTGAGTGTGTGCGAGTGTGCGTGAGTTTGTATGAGTGAGTGTGTGTGAGTGTTTGCGAGTGAGTGTGTGCAAGTGTGTATGAGTTAGTGTGTGAGTGTGTGCGAGTGAGTGTGAGTGTCCATGTGTGAGTGTGTGCGATTGTGTGGGTGGAGTGTGTATGAGTGAGTGTGTGCGAGTGTGTGCGAGTGTGTGTGCGAGTGTTTGTGTGCAAGTGTGTATGAGTGAGTGTGTGTGAGTGTGTGCGAGTGTGCGCGAGTGTGTGCGAGTGTGTGCGAGTGTGTATGAGTGAGTGTGTGTGAGTTTGTGTGAGTGTGCGTGAGTTTGGGTGTGTGAGTGAGTGAGTGAGTGTGTGTGTGCGAGTTTGTGTGAGTGTGTGTGAGTGTGTATGAGTGAGTGTGTGTGAGTGTGTGCGAGTGTGTGCGAGTGTGCGTGCGAGTGTGTATGAGTGAGCGTGTGCGAGTGTGTATGAGTGAGTTAGTGCGAGTGTGTGCGAATGTGTATGTGTGAGTGTGTGCGATTGTGTGGGTGGAGTGTGTATGAGTGAGTGTGTTCGAGAGTGTGTGCGAGTGTGTGCGTGCGAGTGTGTGCGAGTGTGTGTGTGCGAGTGTGTACGTGCGAGTGCATGCAAGTGTGTACCAGTGTGCGTGAGTGTGCGTGAGTATGTGCGATTGAGCGCGAGTGTGCATGAGTGTGCGTCAGTGTGTGCGAGTGTTTGCGAGTGTGTGCGAGTGTGTATGAGTGAGTGTGTGCGAGTGTGTGTGAGTGCGTGCGAGAGTTTGTGCACGTGTATGTGAGTGTGTGTGTGCGCGTGTGTGAGTGTGTGTATGCGAGCGTGTGTGAGTGTGTGTGTGAGTGTGTGGGAGTTTGTGTGTGCGAGTGTGTATGAGTGAGTGTGTGCGAGTGTCTGCGTGTGAGTGAGTGTGTGCGTGAGTGTGTACGAGTGTGTGCGAGTGTGTGCGAGAGTGTGCGAGTGTGTGCGAGTGCGTGCGTGTGAGTGAGTGCATGTGTGAGTGTGTACAAGTGTGTGCGAGCGTGTGCTAGTGTGTACGAGTGTGTGCAAGTGAGTGAGTGTGTGTGAGTGTGTGCGAGAGAGTGTGTGCGAGTGTGTGCGAGTGTGCGTGAGTGTGTGCGAGTGTGTATGAGTGAGTGTGTGCGAGTGTTTGCGAGTGAGTGTGTGCGAGTGTCTATGAGTTAGTGAGTGTGTGTGTGCGAGTGTGTGTGCAAGTGTGTGCGAGTGTGTGTGTGTGATTGTCTGCGAGTGTGTGCGAGCGAGTTTGTATGAGTGAGTGTGTGCGAGTGTGCGTGAGTGTGTATGAGTGAGTGTGTGTGAGTGTTTGCGAGAGAGTGTGTGCGAGTGTGTATAAGTTAGTGAGTGTGTGTGTGCGAGTGTGTGTGCGAGTGTGTGCGAGTGTGTGTGTGATTGTCTGCGAGTGTGTGCGAGCGAGTTTGTATGAGTGAGTGTGTGCGAGTGTGCGTGAGTGTGTATGAGTGAGTGTGTGCGAATGTTTGCGAGTGAGTGTGTGCAAGTGTGTATGAGTTAGTGTGTGAGTGTGTGAGTGTGTGCGAGTGTGTATATGTGAGTGTGTGCGATTGTGTGGGTGGAGTGTGTATGAGTGAGTGTGTGCAAGTGTGTGTGCGAGTGTGTGCGCGAGTGTGTGTGTGCAAGGGTGTATGAGTGAGTGTGTGCGAGTGTGTGCGAGTGTGTATGAGTGAGTGTGTGCGAGTTTGTGTGAGTGTGCGTGAGTGTGGGTGTGTGAGTGAGTGAGTGTGTGCGAGTTTGTGCGAGTGTGTGCGAGTGTGTATGAGTGAGTGTGTGTGAGTGTGTGCGAGTGTGTGCAAGTGTGTGCGAGGGTGTTTGAGGGCATGTGCGGGTGTGTGTGTGAGTGTGTGTGCGAGTGTGTATGAGTGAGTGAGTGTGTGCGAGTGTGTATGAGTGAGTGTGTGCGAGTGTGCTTGAGTGTGTGTACGAGTATGTGCAAATGTGTGCATGCGAGTGTGTTCGAGTGCGTATGAGTGAGTGTGTGCGAGTGTGTATGAGTGAGTGTGTGTGAGTTTGTGTGCGTGAGTGTGTGTGTGAGTGAGTGAGTGTGTGGGAGTGTGTGTGAGTAAGTGTGTGTGTGTATGAGTGAGTGTGTGCGAGTGTGCTTGACTGTGTATGAGTGAGTGTGTGCGAGGTTGTGCGAGTGTGTGTGAGTGAGTGTGTGCGAGTGTGTGTGAGTGTGTGCGAGTGTGTGCGATGAGTGTGTGCGAGTGTGCACGAGTGTGTATGAGTGAGTGTGTGCGAGTGTGAGTGGGAATGTGTATGGGTATTTGCGAGTGTGTATGAGTGAGTGTGTGTGAGTGTGTGAGAGTGTGTGAGAGTGTGTGTGCGAGTGTGTGTGTGCGAGTGTGTATGAGCGAGTGTGTGCGAGTGTGCGTGAGAGTGAGTGTGCGAGTTTGTGTGTGTGTGCGAGTGTGTGCGAGTGTGTGCAAGTGTGTGTGAGTGTGTGTGCGAGTGTGTTCGAGTGTGTGTGCGCGAGTGTGTATGAGTGTGTGTGTGTGAGTGTGTGTGAGTGTTTGTGAGTGTGTATGAGTGAGTGTGTGCGAGTGCGTGCGAGTGTGTGTGTGCGAGTGTGTGCCAGTGTGGGCGAGTGTGTGCGACTGTGTGTGCGAGTTTGTGCGCGTGTGTGTGTGAGTGTGTGCGTGCGAGTGTGTATGAGTGAGTGGGTGCGAGTGTGTATGAGTGAGTGTGTGAGAGTGTGCGCGAGTGTGTGTGCGAGTGTGTGCCAGTGTGTGCGACTGTGTGTGTGTGACTGTGTGCCATTGTTTGAGTGTGTGACAGTATTTGTGAAAGTGTGTGTGCGAGTGTGTGCGAGTGTGTATGAGTGATTGTCCTCGAGTGTGTGTGTGAGTATGTGCGAGTGTTTGTGTGCGAGTGCGTGAGAGTGTGTGTGAGTGTATGTGTGCGAGTGTGTGCGTGCGAGCACATGCGATTGTGTACGAGTGTGTGCGAGTGTGTGCGTGCAAGTGTGCGTTAGTGAGTGTGTGCGAGAGAATGTGTGCGAGTGTGTGCGAGTGTGTGCGAGTGTGTGAGAGTGTGTGTGTGATTGTCTGCGAGTGTGTACATGGAGTGTGTATGAGTGAGTGTGTGCGAGTATGTGCAAGAGTGTGCGAGTGCGTGCGTGTGAGTGAGTGTGTGTGTGAGTGTGTGCAAGTGTGTGCGAGCGTGTGCTAGTGTGTGTGAGTGACTGTGTGTGAGTGTGTGCGAGAGAGTGTGTTCGAGTGTGTGCGAGTGTGCGTGAGTGTGCGCGAGTGTGTGCGAGTGTGTGCGAGTTTTGTGTGTGTGATTGTCTGCGAGTGTGCGCGAGCGGGTTTGTATGAGTGAGTGTGTGCGAGTGTGCATGAGTGTGTATGAGTGAGTGTGTGCGAGTGTTTGCGAGTGAGTGTGTGCAAGTGTGTATGAGTTAGTGTGTGAGTGTGTGCGGGTGTGTGCGAGTGTGTATGTGTGAGTGTGTGTGATTGTGTGGGTGGAGTGTGTATGAGTGAGCGTGTGCGAGTGTGTGTGTGCGAGTGTGTGTGCGAGTGATTGTGTGCGAGTGTGTATGAGTGAGTGTTTGTGAGTGTGTGCGAGTGTGCGCGAGTGTGTGCGAGTGTGTATGAGTGAGTGTGTGTGAGTTTGTGTGCGTGAGTGTGTGTGTGTGAGTGAGTGAGTGAGTGTGTGCGAGTTTGTGCGAGTGTGTATGAGTGAGTGTGTGAGTGTGTGCGAGTGTGTGTGAGTGTGCATGCGAGTGTGTGCGAGTGTGTGCGAGGGTGTATGAGGGTGTGTGCGGGTGTGTGTGCGAGTGAGTGTGATTGTGTGTGCGAGTGTGTATGAGTGCGTGTGTGCGAGTGTGTACGAGTGAGTGTGTGTGAGTGTGCTCGAGTGTGTGTAAGAGTGTGTGCAAATGTTTGTATGCGAGTGTGTGCGAGTGCATATGAGTGAGTGTGTGCGAGTGTTTGCGAGTTTGTGCGAGTGTGTGTGAGTGAGTGTGAGTGAGTGTGTGGGAGTGTGTGTGAGTAAGTGTGTGTGTGTATGAGTGAGTGTGTGCGAGTGTGCATGAGTTTGTGCGAGTGTGTATGAGTGAGTGTGTGCGAGTGTGTATGAGTGAGTGTGTGCGACTGTGTATGAGTGAGTGTGTACGAGTGAGTGTGTGTGAGTGTGCATGAGTGTGTGCGAGTGAGTGTGTGCGAGTGTGTATGAGTGAATGTGGGTGAGTGTGTGAGGTTGTGCGAGTGTGTGCGAGTTTGTGCGAGTGAGTGTGTGCGAGTGTGTATGAGTGAGTGTGTGCGAGTGTGCATGACTGTGTATGAGTGAGTGTGTGTGAGTGTGTGCGAGTGTGTGTGCACGTGTGTATGAGTGAGTGTGTGCGATTGTGTGAGAGTGTGTGTGTGTGTGATTGTCTGCGAGTGTGTGCGAGCGAGTTTTTATGAGTGAGTGCGTGTGAGTGTGTATGAGTGAGTGTGTGTGAGTGTGTGTGTGTGTGAGGTTGTGTGAGTGTGTGCGAGTGTGTGCGAGTGAGTGTGTGCGAGTGTGTATGAGTGAGAGTGTGCATGACTGTGTATGAGTGAGTGTGTTCGAGGTTGTTTGAGTGTGTGTGAGTGAGTGTGTGCGAGTGTGTATGAGTCAGTGTGTGCGAGTGTGTGCTAGTGTGTGTGAGTGTGTGCGAGTGTTTGCAAGTGTGTGCTAGTGTGTGTGTGCGAGTGTGTGCGAGTGTGTGCGAGTGTGTGCGATGAGTGTGTGCGAGTGTGCACGAGTGTGTATGAGTGAGTGTGTGTGAGTGTGAGTGAGAGTGTGTACGGGTATTTGCGAGTGTGTATGAGTGAGTGTTTGTGAGTGTGTGAGAGTGTGTGAGAGTGTGTGCGAGTGTGTGTGCGAGTGTGTATGTGCGAGTGTGTATGAGCGAGTGAGTGCGAGTGTGCGTGAGAGTGAGTGTGCGAGTTTGTGTGTGTGTGCGAGTGTGTGTGTGAGTGTGTGTGAGTGTGTGCGAGTGTGTGCGAGTGTGTGTGAGAGTGTGTGTACGAGTGTGTGTGTGAGTGTGTATGAGTGAGTGTGTGTGAGTGTGTGCGAGTGTTTGTGAGTGTGTATGAGCGAGTGTGTGCGAGTGTGTATGGGTGAGTGTGTGCGAGTGCGTGCGAGTGTGTGTGTGCGAGTGTGTGCCAGTGTGGGCGAGTGTGTGTGACTGTGTGTGTGCGAGTGTGTGTGTGAGTGTGCACGAGTGTGTGTGTGCGAGTTTGTGCGCGTGTGTGCGAGTGTGTGCGTGCGAGTGTGTATGAGTGAGTGTGTGCGAGTGTGTATTAGTGAGTGTCTGAGAGTGTGTGAGAGTGTGCGCGAGTGTGTGTGCGAGTGTGTGCCAGTGTGTGTGTGACTGTGTGCGAGTGTTTGAGTGTGTGCCAGTGTTTGTGCAAGTGTGTGTGAGTGTGTATGAGTGAGTGTCCTCGAGTGTGTGTGTGCGAGTTTGTGCATGTGTGTGTGCGAGTGTGTGCGTGCGAGTGTGTGCCAGTGTGTGCGAGTGTGCACGAGTGTGTGTGTGTGAGTGTGCACGAGTGTGTGTGTGCGAGTTTGTGTGCATGTGTGTGTGAGTGTGAGCGAGTGTGTGCGTGCGAGTGTGTATGAGTGGGTGTGTGCGAGTGTGTATGAGTGAGTGTGTGCGAGTGTTTGCGAGTGAGTGTGTGCGAGTGTGTATGAGTTAGTGAGTATGTGTTTGCGAGGGTGTGTGCGAGTGTGTGCAAGTGTGTGAGAGTGTGTGTGTGATTGTCTGCGAGTGTGTGCGAGCGAGTTTGTATGAGTGAGTGTGTGCGAGTGTGCGTGAGTTTGTATGAGTGAGTGTGTGTGAGTGTTTGCGAGTGAGTGTGTGCAAGTGTGTATGAGTTAGTGTGTGAGTGTGTGCGAGTGAGTGTGAGTGTCTATGTGTGAGTGTGTGCGATTGTGTGGGTGGAGTGAGTATGAGTGAGTGTGTGCGAGTGTGTGCGAGTGTGTGTGCGAGTGTTTGTGTGCGAGTGTGTATGAGTGAGTGTGTGTGAGTGTGTGCGAGTGTGCGCGAGTGTGTGCGAGTGTGTGCGAGTGTGTATGAGTGAGTGTGTGTGAGTTTGTGTGAGTGTGCGTGAGTGTGGGTGTGTGAGTGAGTGAGTGAGTGTGTGTGTGTGAGTTTGTGTGAGTGTGTGTGAGTGTGTATGAGTGAGTGTGTGTGAGTGTGTGCGAGTGTGTGCGAGTGTGCGTGCGAGTGTGTATGAGTGAGTGTGTGCGAGTGTGTATGAGTGAGTGTGTGTGAGTGTGCTTGATTGTGTGTACGAGTGTGTGGAAATGTGTGCATGCGTGTGTGTGCAAGTGCGTATGAGTGAGTGTGTGCGATTGTTTGTGAGTGTGAGTGAGTGTGTGCGAGTGTTTGTGAGTGAGTGTGTGCGAGTGTGTATGAGTTAGTGAGTGTGTGTTTGCGAGTGTGTGTGCGAGTGTGTGCAAGTGTGTGAGAGTGTGTGTGTGTGTGATTGTCTGCGAGTGTGTGCGAGCGAGTTTGTATGAGTGAGTGTGTGCAAGTTTGCGTGAGTGTGTATGAGTGATTGTGTGCGAGTGTTTGCGAGTGAGTGTGTGCAAGTGTGTATGAGTTAGTGTGTGAGTGTGTGCGAGTGTGTGCGAGTGTCTATGTGTGAGTGTGTGTGATTGTGTGGGTGGAGTGTGTATGAGTGAGTGTGTTCGAGAGTGTGTGCGAGTGTGTGCGTGCGAGTGTGTGCGAGTGTGTGTGTGCGAGTGTGTACGTGCGAGTGCATGCAAGTGTGTACCAGTGTGCGTGAGTATGCGTGAGTATGTGCGATTGAGCGCGAGTGTGCATGAGTGTGCGTCAGTGTGTGCGAGTGTTTGCGAGTGTGTGCGAGTGTGTATGAGTGAGTGTGTGCGAGTGTGTGTGAGTGCGTGCGAGAGTTTGTGCACGTGTATGTGAGTGTGTGTGTGCGCGTGTGTGTGAGTGTGTGTATGCGAGCGTGTGTGAGTGTGTGTGTGAGTGTGTGGGAGTTTGTGTGTGTGAGTGTGTATGAGTGAGTGTGTGCGAGTGTCTGCGTGTGAGTGAGTGTGTGCGTGAGTGTGTACGAGTGTGTGCGAGTGTGTGCGAGAGTGTGCGAGTGTGTGCGAGTGCGTGCGTGTGAGTGAGTGCATGTGTGAGTGTGTACAAGTGTGTGCGAGCGTGTGCTAGTGTGTACGAGTGTGTGCAAGTGAGTGAGTGTGTGTGAGTGTGTGCGAGAGAGTGTGTGCGAGTGTGTGCGAGTGTGCGTGAGTGTGTGCGAGTGTGTGCGAGTGTGTATGAGTGAGTGTGTGCGAGTGTTTGCGAGTGAGTGTGTGCGAGTGTCTATGAGTTAGTGAGTGTGTGTGTGCGAGTGTGTGTGCAAGTGTGTGCGAGTGTGTGTGTGTGATTGTCTGCGAGTGTGTGCGAGCGAGTTTGTATGAGTGAGTGTGTGCGAGTGTGCGTGAGTGTGTATGAGTGAGTGTGTGCGAGTGTTTGCGAGAGAGTGTGTGCGAGTGTGTATAAGTTAGTGAGTGTGTGTGTGCAAGTGTGTGTGCGAGTGTGTGCGAGTGTGTGTGTGATTGTCTGCGAGTGTGTGCGAGCGAGTTTGTATGAGTGAGTGTGTGCGAGTGTGCGTGAGTGTGTATGAGTGAGTGTGTGCAAATGTTTGCGAGTGAGTGTGTGCAAGTGTGTATGAGTTAGTGTGTGAGTGTGTGAGTGTGTGCGAGTGTGTATATGTGAGTGTGTTCGATTGTGTGGGTGGAGTGTGTATGAGTGAGTGTGTGCAAGTGTGTGTGCCAGTGTGTGTGCGAGTGTTTGTGTGCAAGGGTGTATGAGTGAGTGTGTGCGAGTGTGTGCGAGTGTGTATGAGTGAGTGTGTGCGAGTTTGTGTGAGTGTGCGTGAGTGTGGGTGTGTGAGTGAGTGAGTGTGTGCGAGTTTGTGCGAGTGTGTGCGAGTGTGTATGAGTGAGTGTGTGTGAGTGTGTGCGAGTGTGTGCAAGTGTGTGCGAGGGTGTATGAGGGCGTGTGCGGGTGTGTGTGCGAGTGTGTGTGCGAGTGTGTATGAGTGAGTGAGTGTGTGCGAGTGTGTATGAGTGAGTGTGTGCGAGTGTGCTTGAGTGTGTGTACGAGTATGTGCAAATGTGTGCATGCGAGTGTGTTCGAGTGCGTATGAGTGAGTGTGTGCGAGTGTGTATGAGTGAGTGTGTGTGAGTTTGTGTGCGTGAGTGTGTGTGTGTGAGTGAGTGAGTGTGTGGGAGTGTGTGTGAGTAAGTGTGTGTGTGTATGAGTGAGTGAGTGCGAGTGTGCATGAGTGTGTGCGAGTGTGTATGAGTGAGTGTGTGCGAGTGTGTATGAGTGAGTGTGTGCAACTGTGTATGAGTGAGTGTGTGCGAGTGAGTGTGTGTGAGTGTGCATTATTGTGTGTGAGTGAGTGTGTGCGAGTGTGTGTGAGTGAGTGTGGGTGAGTGTGTGTGTGAGGTTGTGCGAGTGTGTGCGAGTGTGTGCGAGTGAGTGTGTGCGAGTGTGTATGAGTGAGTGTGTGCGAGTGTGCATGACTGTGTATGAGTGAGTGCGTGCGAGTGTGTGTGTATGAGTGAGTGTGGGTGAGTGCATGCGAGTGTGTGTGTGCGAGTGTGTGCCAGTGTGGGCGAGTGTGTGCGATTGTGTGTGTGCGAGTGTGCACGAGTGTGTGTGTGTGAGTGTGTGCGTGCGAGTGTGTATGAGTGAGTGGGTGCGAGTGTGTATGAGTGAGTGTGTGAGAGTGTGCGCGAGTGTGTGTGCGAGTGTGTGCCAGTGTGTGTGACTGTGTGTGTGTGACTGTGTGTCATTGTTTGAGTGTGTGCCAGTATTTGTGCAAGTGTGTGTGCGAGTGTGTGCGAGTGTGTATGAGTGAGTGTCCTCGAGTGTGTGTGCGCGAGTATGTGCGAGTGTGTTCGAGTGTGTGTGCGAGTGTGTGTACGAGTGTGTGTGTGCGAGTGTGTATGAGTGAGTGTGTGTGAGTGTGTGTGAGTGTTTGTGAGTGTGTATGAGTGAGTGTGTGCAAGTGCGTGCGAGTGTGTGTGTATGAGTGAGTGTGGGTGAGTGTGTGTGTGTGAGGTTGTGCGAGTGTGTGCGAGTGTGTGTGAGTGAGTGTGTGCGAGTGTGTGTGAGTGTGTGTGAGTGTTTGTGAGTGTGTATGAGTGAGTGTATGCGAGTGTGTGCGAGTGTGTGCGAGTGTGTGTACAAGTGTGTATGAGTGAGTGTGTGCGAGGTTGTGCGAGTGTGTGTGAGTGAGTGTGTGCGAGTGTGTGTGAGTGTGTGCGAGTGTGTGCGATGAGTGTGTGCGAGTGTGCACGAGTGTGTATGAGTGAGTGTGTGCGAGTGTGAGTGGGAGTGTGTATGGGTATTTGCGAGTGTGTATGAGTGAGTGTGTGCGAGTGTGTGAGAGTGTGTGAGAGTGTGTGTGCGAGTGTGTGTGTGCGAGTGTGTATGAACGAATGTGTGCGAGTGTGCGTGAGAGTGCGAGTTTGTGTGTGTGTGCGAGTGTGTGCGAGTGTGTGCAAGTGTGTGTGAGTGTGTGTGTGAGTGTGTTCGAGTGTGTGTGCGCGAGTGTGTGTACGAGTGTGTGTGTGCGAGTGTGTATGAGTGAGTGTGTGTGAGTGTGTGTGAGTGTTTGTGAGTGTGTATGAGTGAGTGTGTGCGAGTGCATGCGAGTGTTTGTGTGCGAGTGTGTGCCAGTGTGGGCGAGTGTGTGCGACTGTGTGTGCGAGTTTGTGCGCGTGTGTGTGTGAGTGTGTGCGTGCGAGTGTGTATGAGTGAGTGGGTGCGAGTGTGTATGAGTGAGTGTGTGAGAGTGTGCGCGAGTGTGTGCGCGAGTGTGTGCCAGTGTGTGCGACTGTGTGTGTGTGACTGTGTGCCATTGTTTGAGTGTGTGACAGTATTTGTGCAAGTGTGTGTGCGAGTGTGTGCGAGTGTGTATGAGTGAGTGTCCTCGAGTGTGTGTGTGTGAGTATGTGCGAGTGTTTGTGTGCGAGTGCGTGAGAGTGTGTGTGAGTGTATGTGTGCGAGTGTGTGCATGCGAGCGCATGCGATTGTGTACGAGTGTGTGCGAGTGTGTGCGTGCAAGTGTGCGTTAGTGAGTGTGTGCGAGAGAATGTGTGCGAGTGTGTGCGAGTGTGTGCGAGTGTGTGAGAGTGTGTGTGTGATTGTCTGCGAGTGTGTACGTGGAGTGTGTATGAGTGAGTGTGTGCGAGTATGTGCGAGAGTGTGCGAGTGCGTGCGTGTGAGTGAGTGTGTGTGTGAGTGTGTGCAAGTGTGTGCGAGCGTGTGCTAGTGTGTGTGAGTGAGTGACTGTGTGTGAGTGTGTGCGAGAGAGTGTGTTCGAGTGTGTGCGAGTGTGCGTGAGTGTGTGCGAGTGTGTGCGAGTGTGTGCGAGTTTTGTGTGTGTGATTGTCTGCGAGTGTGCGCGTCCGGGTTTGTATGAGTGAGTGTGTGCGAGTGTGCATGAGTGTGTGTGAGTGAGTGTGTGCGAGTGTTTGCGAGTGAGTGTGTGCAAGTGTGTTTGAGTTAGTGTGTGAGTGTGTGCGGGTGTGTGCGAGTGTGTATGTGTGAGTGTGTGTGATTGTGTGGGTGGAGTGTGTATGAGTGAGCGTGTGCGAGTGTGTGTGTGCGAGTGTGTGTGCGAGTGTTTGTGTGCGAGTGTGTATGAGTGAGTGTTTGTGAGTGTGTGCGAGTGTGCGCGAGTGTGTGCGAGTGTGTATGAGTGAGTGTGTGTGAGTTTGTGTGCGTGAGTGTGTGTGTGTGAGTGAGTGAGTGTGTGCGAGTTTGTGCGAGTGTGTATGAGTGAGTGTGTGAGTGTGTGCGAGTGTGTGTGAGTGTGCGTGCGAGTGTGTGCGAGTGTGTGCGAGGGTGTATGAGGGTGTGTGCGGGTGTGTGTGCGAGTGAGTGTGAGTGTGTGTGCGAGTGTGTATGAGTGCGTGTGTGCGAGTGTGTACGAGTGAGTGTGTGTGAGTGTGCTCGAGTGTGTGTAAGAGTGTGTGCAAATGTTTGCATGCGAGTGTGTGCGAGTGCATATGAGTGAGTGTGTGCGAGTGTTTGCGAGTTTGTGCGAGTGTGTGTGAGTGAGTGTGAGTGAGTGTGTGGGAGTGTGTGTGAGTAAGTGTGTGTGTGTATGAGTGAGTGTGTGCGAGTGTGCATGAGTTTGTGCGAGTGTGTATGAGTGAGTGTGTGCGAGTGTGTATGAGTGAGTGTGTGCGACTGTGTATGAGTGAGTGTGTACGAGTGAGTGTGTGTGAGTGTGCATGAGTGTGTGCGATTGAGTGTGTGCGAGTGTGTATGAGTGAATGTGGGTAAGTGTGTGAGGTTGTGCGAGTGTGTGCGAGTTTGTGCGAGTGAGTGTGTGCGAGTGTGTATGAGTGAGTGTGTGCGAGTGTGCATGACTGTGTATGAGTGAGTGTGTGTGAGTGTGTGCGAGTGTGTGTGCACGTGTGTATGAGTGAGTGTGTGCGATTGTGTGAGAGTGTGTGTGTGTGTGATTGTCTGCGAGTGTGTGCGAGCGAGTTTGTATGAATGAGTGCGTGCGAGTGTGTATGAGTGAGTGTGTGTGAGAGTGTGTGTGTGTGAGGTTGTGCGAGTGTGTGCGAGTGAGTGTGTGCGAGTGTGTATGAGTGAGAGAGTGCATGACTGTGTATGAGTGAGTGTGTGCGAGGTTGTTCGAGTGTGTGTGAGTGAGTGTGTGCGAGTGTGTATGAGTCAGTGTGTGCGAGTGTGTGCTAGTGTGTGTGAGTGTGTGCGAGTGTTTGCAAGTGTGTGCTAGTGTGTGTGTGCGAGTTTGTGCGAGTGTGTGCGAGTGTGTGCGATGAGTGTGTGCGAGTGTGCACGAGTGTGTATGAGTGAGTGTGTGTGTGAGTGTGAGTGAGAGTGTGTACGGGTATTTGCGAGTGTGTATGAGTGAGTGTGTGTGAGTGTGTGAGAGTGTGTGAGAGTGTGTGCGAGTGTGTGTGCGAGTGTGTATGTGCGAGTGTGTATGAGCGAGTGAGTGCGAGTGTGCGTGAGAGTGAGTGTGCGAGTTTGTGTGTGTGTGCGAGTGTGTGTGTGAGTGTGTGTGAGTGTGTTTGCGAGTGTGTGCGAGTGTGTGTGAGAGTGTGTGTATGAGTGTGTGTGTGAGTGTGTATGAGTGAGTGTGTGTGAGTGTGTGCGAGTGTTTGTGAGTGTGTATGAGCGAGTGTGTGCGAGTGTGTATGGGTGAGTGTGTGCGAGTGCGTGCGAGTGTGTGTGTGCGAGTGTGTGCCAGTGTGGGCGAGTGTGTGTGACTGTGTGTGTGCGAGTGTGTGTGTGAGTGTGCACGAGTGTGTGTGTGCGAGTTTGTGCGTGCGAGTGTGTATGAGTGAGTGTGTGCGAGTGTGTATGAGTGAGTGTGTGAGAGTGTGTGAGAGTGTGAGCGAGTGTGTGTGTGCGAGTGTGTGCCAGTGTGTGTGTGACTGTGTGCGAGTGTTTGAGTGTGTGCCAGTGTTTGTGCAAGTGTGTGTGAGTGTGTATGAGTGAGTGTCCTCGAGTGTGTGTGTGCGAGTTTGTGCATGTGTGTGTGCGAGTGTGTGCGTGCGAGTGTGTGCCAGTGTGTACGAGTGTGCACGAGTGTGTGTGTGTGAGTGTGCACGAGTGTGTGTGTGCGAGTTTGTGTGCGTGTGTGTGTGAGTGTGAGCGAGTGTGTGCGTGCGAGTGTGTATGAGTGGGTGTGTGCGAGTGTGTATGAGTGAGTGTGTGCGAGTGTTTGCGAGTGAGTGTGTGCGAGTGTGTATGAGTTAGTGAGTGTGTGTTTGCGAGGGTGTGTGCGAGTGTGTGCAAGTGTGTGAGAGTGTGTGTGTGATTGTCTGCGAGTGTGTGCGAGCGAGTTTGTATGAGTGAGTGTGTGCGAGTGTGCGTGAGTTTGTATGAGTGAGTGTGTGTGAGTGTTTGCGAGTGAGTGTGTGCAAGTGTGTATGAGTTAGTGTGTGAGTGTGTGCGAGTGAGTGTGAGTGTCCATGTGTGAGTGTGTGCGATTGTGTGGGTGGAGTGTGTATGAGTGAGTGTGTGCGAGTGTGTGCGAGTGTGTGTGCGAGTGTTTGTGTGCGAGTGTGTATGAGTGAGTGTGTGTGAGTGTGTGCGAGTGTGCGCGAGTGTGTGCGAGTGTGTGCGAGTGTGTATGAGTGAGTGTGTGTGAGTTTGTGTGAGTGTGCGTGAGTGTGGGTGTGTGAGTGAGTGAGTGAGTGTGTGTGTGCAAATTTGTGTGAGTGTGTGTGAGTGTGTATGAGTGAGTGTGTGTGAGTGTGTGCCAGTGTGTGCGAGTGTGCGTGCGAGTGTGTATGAGTGAGTGTGTGCGAGTGTGTATGAGTGAGTGTGTGTGAGTGTGCTTGATTGTGTGTACGAGTGTGTGGAAATGTGTGCATGCGTGTGTGTGCAAGTGCGTATGAGTGAGTGTGTGCGAGTGTTTGTGAGTGTGAGTGAGTGTGTGCGAGTGTGTGCGAGTGTGCGTGCGAGTGTGTATGAGTGAGTATGTGCGAGTGTGTATGAGTGAGTGTGTGTGAGTGTGCTTGATTGTGTGTACGAGTGTGTGGAAATGTGTGCATGCGTGTGTGTGCAAGTGCGTATGAGTGAGTGTGTGCGAGTGTTTGTGAGTGTGAGTGAGTGTGTGCGAGTGTTTGTGAGTGAGTGTGTGCGAGTGTGTATGAGTTAGTGAGTGTGTGTTTGCGAGTGTGTGTGCGAGTGTGTGCAAGTGTGTGAGAGTGTGTGTGTGTGATTGTCTGCGAGTGTGTGCGAGCGAGTTTGTATGAGTGAGTGTGTGCGGGTTTGCGTGAGTGTGTATGAGTGATTGTGTGCGAGTGTTTGCGAGTGAGTGTGTGCAAGTGTGTTTGAGTTAGTGTGTGAGTGTGTGCGAGTGTGTGCGAGTGTCTATGTGTGAGTGTGTGCGATAGTGTGGGTGGAGTGTGCATGAGTGAGTGTGTGCGAGTGTGTGTGTGCGAGTGTGTGTGCGAGTGTTTGTGTGCGAGTGTGTATGAGTGAGTGTGTGTGAGTGTGTGCGAGTGTGCGTGAGTGTGTGCGAGTGTGTGCGAGTGTGTATGAGTGAGTGTGTGTGAGTTTGTGTGAGTGTGCGTGAGTTTGGGTGTGTGAGTGAGTGAGTGAGTGTGTGTGTGCGAGTTTGTGCGCGTGTGTGTGTGTGTGAGCGAGTGTGTGCATGCGAGTGTGTATGAGTGGGTGTGTGCGAGTGTGTATGAGTGAGTGTGTGCGAGTGTTTGCGAGTGAGTGTGTGCGAGTGTGTATGAGTTAGTGAGTGTGTGTTTGCGAGGGTGTGTGCGAGTGTGTGCAAGTGTGTGAGAGTGTGTGTGTGTGTGATTGTCTGCGAGTGTGTGCGAGCGAGTTTGTATGAGTGAGTGTGTGCGAGTGTGCGTGAGTGTGTATGAGTGAGTGTG
Source organism: Phyllobates terribilis (assembly GCF_046119375.1). Lineage (NCBI taxonomy): Eukaryota > Metazoa > Chordata > Amphibia > Anura > Dendrobatidae > Phyllobates > Phyllobates terribilis. The sequence goes on from NW_027362901.1 coordinate 2,132,093, forward strand.
TGCGAGTGTTTGCGAGTGAGTGTGTGCAAGTGTGTATGAGTTAGTGTGTGAGTGTGTGCGAGTGTGTGTGAGTGTCTATGTGTGAGTGTGTGCGATTGTGTGGGTGGAGTGTGTATGAGTGAGTGTGTGTGAGTGTGTGTGTGCAAGTGTGTGTGCGAGTGTTTGTGTGCATGTGTGTATGAGTGAGTGTGTGTGAGTGTGTGCGAGTGTGCGCGAGTGTGTGCGAGTGTGTATGAGTGAGTGTGTGTGAGTTTGTGTGAGTGTGCGTGAGTGTGGGTGTGTGAGTGAGTGAGTGTGTGTGTGCGAGTTTTTGTGAGTGTGTGTGAGTGTGTATGAGTGAGTGTGTGTGAGTGTGTGCGAGTGTGCGTGCGAGTGTGTATGAGTGAGTGTGTGCGAGTGTGTATGAGTGAGTGTGTGTGAGTGTGCTTGATTGTGTGTACGAGTGTGTGCAAATGTGTGCATGCGTGTGTGTGCAAGTGCGTATGATTGAGTGTGTGCGAGTGTTTGCGAGAGTGTGTGAGTGAGTGTGTGCGAGTGTTTGTGAGTGAGTGTGTGCGAGTGTGTATGAGTTAGTGAGTGTGTGTTTGCGAGTGTGTGTGCGAGTGTGTGCAAGTGTGTGAGAGTGTGTGTGTGTGTGATTGTCTGCGAGTGTGTGCGAGCGAGTTTGTATGAGTGAGTGTGTGCGAGTTTGCGTGAGTGTGTATGAGTGATTGTGTGCGAGTGTTTGCGAGTGAGTGTGTGCAAGTGTGTATGAGTTAGTGTGTGAGTGTGTGCGAGTGTGTGCGAGTGTCTATGTGTGAGTGTGTGCGATAGTGTGGGTGGAGTGTGTATGAGTGAGTGTGTGCGAGTGTGTGTGTGTGAGTGTGTGTGCGAGTGTTTGTGTGCGAGTGTGTATGAGTGAGTGTGTGTGAGTGTGTGCGAGTGTGCGCGAGTGTGTGCGAGTGTGTGCGAGTGTGTATGAGTGAGTGTGTGCGAGTGTGTGAGAGTGTGTGTGTGTGATTGTCTGCGAGTGTGTGCGAGCGAGTTTGTATGAGTGAGTGCGTGCGAGTGTGTATGAGTGAGTGTGTGTGAGTGTGTGTGTGTGAGGTTGTGAGAGTGTGCGAGTGTGTGCGAGTGAGTGTGTGCGAGTGTGTATGAGTGAGTGGGTGCGAGTGTGCATGACTGTGTATGAGTGAGTGTGTGCGAGGTTGTGCGAGTGTGTGTTAGTGAGTGTGTGCGAGTGTGTATGAGTCAGTGTGTGCGAGTTTGTGCTAGTGTGCGTGAGTGTGTGCGAGTGTTTGAGAGTGTGTGCTCGTGTGTGTGTGCGAGTGTGTGTGAGTATGTGCGAGTGTGTGCGATGAGTGTGTGCGAGTGTGCACAAGTGTGTATGAGTGAGTGTGTGCGAGTGTGAGTGGGAGTGTGTACGGGTATTTGCGAGTGTGTATGAGTGAGTGTGTGCGAGTGTGTGAGAGTGTGTGCGAGTGTGTGTGCGAGTGTGTGTGTGCGAGTGTGTATGAGTGAGTGTGTGCGAGTGTGCGTGAGAGTGAGTGTGCGAGTTTGTGTGTGTGTGTGCGAGTGTGTGTGAGTGTGTGTGCGAGTGTGTTCGAGTGTGTGTGCGAGTGTTTGTACGAGTGTGTGTGTGCGAGTGTTTATGAGTGAGTGTGTGCGAGTGTTTATGAGTGAGTGTGTGCGAGTGTGTGTGAGTGTGTGCGAATGTGTGCGTGTGAGTGAGTGAGTGTGTGCAAGTGTGTGCAAGTATGTGCGAGTGTGTATGAGTGAGTGTGTGCGAGTGTGTGCGAGTGTGAGTGCGAGTGTGTACGAGTATTTGCGAGTGTGTATGAGTGAGTGTGTGCGAGAGTGTGCGAGTGTGTGCGAGCGAGTGTGTGCGAGTGTGTATGAGTGTGTATGAGTGAGTGTGTGTGAGTGTGTGCGAGTGTTTGTGAGTGTGTGCAAGTGTGTTTGCGAGTGTGTGTGCGAGTGTGTGCGAGTGTGTGTGCGAGAGTGTGTGCGAGTGTGTATGAGTGAGTGTGTGCGAGTGTGTGTGTGCCAGTGTGGGCGAGTGTGTGCGACTGTGTGTGTGCGAGTGTGTATGAGTGTGTGTGTGCGAGTGTGCACGAGTGTGTGTGTGCGAGTTTGTGCGCGTGTGTGTGCGAGTGTGTGTGTGCGAGTGTATATGAGTGTATATGAGTGAGTGTGTGCAAGTGTGTATGAGTGAGAGTGTGCGAGTGTGCGCGTGTGTGTGTGCGAGTGTGTGTTCGACTGTGTGCGAGTGTTTGAGTGTGTGCCAGTGTTTGTGCGAGTGTGTGCGAGTGTTTGTGCGAGTGTGTATGAGTGTGTGTGCGCGAGGGTGTGTGTGCGAGTGTGTGCGAGTGTGTGCGTGCGAGTGTGTGCGAGTGTGTGTGTGCGAGTGTGTATATGCGAGTGCATGCAAGTGTGTACGAGTGTATGCGAGTGTGCGCGAGTGTGCATGAGTGTGCGTGAGTGCGTGCGAGTGTGTGCGAGTGTGCATGAATGTGCGTGAGTGTGTGCGAGTGCTTGCGAGTGTGCGCGAGTGTCAATGAGTGAGTGTGTGCGAGTGTGTGTGAGTGTGTGCGAGAGTGTGTGCGCGTGTGTGTGAGTGTGTGTGTGCGCGTGTGTGTGAGTGTGTGTATGCGAGTATGTGTGAGTGTGTGCGCGAATGTGTGGGAGTTTGTGTGTGCGAGTGTGCATGAGTGAGTGTGTGCGTGTGAGTGTGTGTGTGAGTGTGTACGAGTGTGTTCAAGTGTGTGCGAGAGTGTGCGAGTGTGTGCGAGCGTGTGCGTGTGAGTGAGTGTGTGTGTGAGTGTGTACAAGTATGTGCGAGCGTGTGCTAGTGTGTGCGAGTGTGTGCGAGTGACTGAGTGTGTGTGAGTGTGTGCGAGAGAGTGTGTGCGAGTGTTTGCGAGTGTGCACGAGTGTGTGCGAGTGTGTGCGAGAGTGCATGAGTGAGTGTGTGTGCGTGTGCTCAAGTGTGTGCATGTGAGTGAGTTTGTGTGTGCGAGTGTGTGTGCGAGTGTGTGCGAGTGTGTGTGTGTGTGATTGTCTGCGAGTGTGTGCAAGCGAGTTTGTATGAGTGAGTTTGTGCGAGTGTGCGTGAGTGTGTATGAGTGAGTGTGTGCGAGTGTTTGCGAGTGAGTGTGTGCGAGTGTGTATGAGTTAGTGAGTGTGTGTGTGCGAGTGTGTGTGCGAGTGTGTGCGAGTGTGTGTGTGATTGTCTGCGAGTGTGTGCGAGTGAGTTTGTATGAGTGAGTGTGTTCGAGTGTGCGTGAGTGTGTATGAGTGAGTGTGTGCGAGTGTTTGCGAGTGAGTGTGTGCGAGTGTGTATGAGTTAGTGAGTGTGTGTGTGCGAGTGTGTGTGCAAGTGTGTGCGAGTGTGTGTGTGTGATTGTCTGCGAGTGTGTGCGAGCGAGTTTGTATGAGTGAGTGTGTGCGAGTGTGCGTGAGTGTGTATGAGTGAGTGTGTGCGAGTGTTTGCGAGTGAGTGTGTGCGAGTGTGTATGAGTTAGTGAGTGTGTGTTTTGCGAGTGTGTGTGCGAGTGTGTGAGAGTGTGTGTGTGTGATTGTCTGCGAGTGTGTGCGAGCGAGTTTGTACGAGTGAGTGTGTGCGAGTGTGCGTGATTGTGTATGAGTGAGTGTGTGCGAGTGTTTGCGAGTGAGTGAGTGCAAGTGTGTATGAGTTAGTGCGAGTGTGTGCGAGTGTGTACGTGTGAGTGTGTGCGATTGTGTGGGTGGAGTGTGTATGAGTGAGTGTGTTCGAGAGTGTGTGCGAGTGTGTGCGTGCGAGTGTGTGCGAGTGTGTGTGTGCGAGTGTGTACGTGCGAGTGCATGCAAGTGTGTACGAGTGTGCGTGAGTGTGCGTGAGTATGTGCGAGTGAGCGCGAGTGTGCATGAGTGTGCGTCAGTGTGTGCGAGTGTTTGCGAGTGTGTGCGAGTGTGTATGAGTGAGTGTGTGCGAGTGTGTGTGAGTGCGTGCGAGAGTTTGTGCACGTGTATGTGAGTGTGTGTGTGCGCGTGTGTGTGAGTGTGTGTATGCGAGCGTGTGTGAGTGTGTGGGAGTTTGTGTGTGCGAGTGTGTATGAGTGAGTGTGTGCGAGTGTCTGCGTGTGAGTGAGTGTGTGCGTGAGTGTGTACGAGTGTGTGCGAGTGTGTGCGAGAGTGTGCGAGTGTGTGCGAGTGCGTGCGTGTGAGTGAGTGTGTGTGTGAGTGTGTACAAGTGTGTGCGAGCGTGTGCTAGTGTGTACGAGTGTGTGCAAGTGAGTGAGTGTGTGTGAGTGTGTGCGAGAGAGTGTGTGCGAGTGTGTGCGAGTGTGCGTGAGTGTGTGCGAGTGTGTGCGAGTGTGTATGAGTGAGTGTGTGCGAGTGTTTGCGAGTGAGTGTGTGCGAGTGTCTATGAGTTAGTGAGTGTGTGTGTGCGAGTGTGTGTGCAAGTGTGTGCGAGTGTGTGTGTGTGATTGTCTGCGAGTGTGTGCGAGCGAGTTTGTATGAGTGAGTGTGTGCGAGTGTGCGTGAGTGTGTATGAGTGAGTGTGTGCGAGTGTTTGCGAGAGAGTGTGTGCGAGTGTGTATAAGTTAGTGAGTGTGTGTGTGCGAGTGTGTGTGCGAGTGTGTGCGAGTGTGTGTGTGATTGTCTGCGAGTGTGTGCGAGCGAGTTTGTATGAGTGAGTGTGTGCGAGTGTGCGTGAGTGTGTATGAGTGAGTGTGTGCGAATTTTTGCGAGTGAGTGTGTGCAAGTGTGTATGAGTTAGTGTGTGAGTGTGTGCGAGTGTGTGCGAGTGTGTATATGTGAGTGTGTGCGTTTGTGTGGGTGGAGTGTGCATGAGTGAGTGTGTGCAAGTGTGTGTGCGAGTGTGTGCGTGAGTGTTTGTGTGCAAGGGTGTATGAGTGAGTGTGTGCGAGTGTGTGCGAGTGTGTATGAGTGAGTGTGTGCGAGTTTGTGTGAGTGTGCGTGAGTGTGGGTGTGTGAGTGAGTGAGTGTGTGCGAATTTGTGCGAGTGTGTGCGAGTGTGTATGAGTGAGTGTGTGTGAGTGTGTGCGAGTGTGTGCAAGTGTGTGCGAGGGTGTATGAGGGCGTGTGCAGGTGTGTGTGCGAGTGTGTGTGCGAGTGTGTATGAGTGAGTGTGTGCGAGTGTGTATGAGTGAGTGTGTGCGAGTGTGCTTGAGTGTTTGTACGAGTATGTGCACATGTGTGCATGCGAGTGTGTTCGAGTGCGTATGAGTGAGTGTGTGCGAGCGTTTGCGAGTTTGTGCGAGTGTGTGTGAGTGAGTGTGAGTGAGTGTGTGGGAGTGTGTGTGAGTAAGTGTGTGTGTGTATGAGTGAGTGTGTGCGAGTGTGCATGAGTGTGTGCGAGTGTGTATAAGTGAGTGTGTGTGAGTGTGTATGAGTGAGTGTGTGCGAGTGTGTATGAGTGAGTGTGTGTGAGTTTGTGTGCGTGAGTGTGTGTGTGTGAGTGAGTGAGTGTGTGGGAGTGTGTGTGAGTAAGTGTGTGTGTGTATGAGTGAGTGTGTGTGAGTGTGCATGAGTGTGTGCGAGTGTGTATGAGTGAGTGTGTGCGAGTGTGTATGAGTGAGTGTGTGCAACTCTGTATGAGTGAGTGTGTGCGAGTGAGTGTGTGTGAGTGTGCATGAGTGTGTGTGAGTGAGTGTGTGCGAGTGTGTGTGAGTGAGTGTGGGTGAGTGTGTGTGTGAGGTTGTGCGAGTGTGTGCGAGTTTGTACGAGTGAGTGTGTGCGAGTGTGCGTGATTGTGTATGAGTGAGTGTGTGCGAGTGTTTGCGAGTGAGTGAGTGCAAGTGTGTATGAGTTAGTGCGAGTGTGTGCGAGTGTGTACGTGTGAGTGTGTGCGATTGTGTGGGTGGAGTGTGTATGAGTGAGTGTGTTCGAGAGTGTGTGCGAGTGTGTGCGTGCGAGTGTGTGCGAGTGTGTGTGTGCGAGTGTGTACGTGCGAGTGCATGCAAGTGTGTACGAGTGTGCGTGAGTGTGCGTGAGTATGTGCGAGTGAGCGCGAGTGTGCATGAGTGTGCGTCAGTGTGTGCGAGTGTTTGCGAGTGTGTGCGAGTGTGTATGAGTGAGTGTGTGCGAGTGTGTGTGAGTGCGTGCGAGAGTTTGTGCACGTGTATGTGAGTGTGTGTGTGCGCGTGTGTGTGAGTGTGTGTATGCGAGCGTGTGTGAGTGTGTGGGAGTTTGTGTGTGCGAGTGTGTATGAGTGAGTGTGTGCGAGTGTCTGCGTGTGAGTGAGTGTGTGCGTGAGTGTGTACGAGTGTGTGCGAGTGTGTGCGAGAGTGTGCGAGTGTGTGCGAGTGCGTGCGTGTGAGTGAGTGTGTGTGTGAGTGTGTACAAGTGTGTGCGAGCGTGTGCTAGTGTGTACGAGTGTGTGCAAGTGAGTGAGTGTGTGTGAGTGTGTGCGAGAGAGTGTGTGCGAGTGTGTGCGAGTGTGCGTGAGTGTGTGCGAGTGTGTGCGAGTGTGTATGAGTGAGTGTGTGCGAGTGTTTGCGAGTGAGTGTGTGCGAGTGTCTATGAGTTAGTGAGTGTGTGTGTGCGAGTGTGTGTGCAAGTGTGTGCGAGTGTGTGTGTGTGATTGTCTGCGAGTGTGTGCGAGCGAGTTTGTATGAGTGAGTGTGTGCGAGTGTGCGTGAGTGTGTATGAGTGAGTGTGTGCGAGTGTGTGCGAGAGAGTGTGTGCGAGTGTGTATAAGTTAGTGAGTGTGTGTGTGCGAGTGTGTGTGCGAGTGTGTGCGAGTGTGTGTGTGATTGTCTGCGAGTGTGTGCGAGCGAGTTTGTATGAGTGAGTGTGTGCGAGTGTGCGTGAGTGTGTATGAGTGAGTGTGTGCGAATGTTTGCGAGTGAGTGTGTGCAAGTGTGTATGAGTTAGTGTGTGAGTGTGTGCGAGTGTGTGCGAGTATGTATATGTGAGTGTGTGCGTTTGTGTGGGTGGAGTGTGTATGAGTGAGTGTGTGCAAGTGTGTGTGCGAGTGTGTGCGCGAGTGTTTGTGTGCAAGGGTGTATGAGTGAGTGTGTGCGAGTGTGTGCGAGTGTGTATGAGTGAGTGTGTGCGAGTTTGTGTGAGTGTGCGTGAGTGTGGGTGTGTGAGTGAGTGAGTGTGTGCGAGTTTGTGCGAGTGTGTGCGAGTGTGTATGAGTGAGTGTGTGTGAGTGTGTGCGAGTGTGTGCAAGTGTGTGCGAGGGTGTATGAGGGCGTGTGCAGGTGTGTGTGTGAGTGTGTGTGCGAGTGTGTATGAGTGAGTGTGTGCGAGTGTGTATGAGTGAGTGTGTGCGAGTGTGCTTGAGTGTTTGTACGAGTATGTGCACATGTGTGCATGCGAGTGTGTTCGAGTGCGTATGAGTGAGTGTGTGCGAGCGTTTGCGAGTTTGTGCGAGTGTGTGTGAGTGAGTGTGAGTGAGTGTGTGGGAGTGTGTGTGAGTAAGTGTGTGTGTGTATGAGTGAGTGTGTGCGAGTGTGCATGAGTGTGTGCGAGTGTGTATAAGTGAGTGTGTGTGAGTGTGTATGAGTGAGTGTGTGCGAGTGTGTATGAGTGAGTGTGTGTGAGTTTGTGTGCGTGAGTGTGTGTGTGTGAGTGAGTGAGTGTGTGGGAGTGTGTGTGAGTAAGTGTGTGTGTGTATGAGTGAGTGTGTGTGAGTGTGCATGAGTGTGTGCGAGTGTGTATGAGTGAGTGTGTGCGAGTGTGTATGAGTGAGTGTGTGCAACTGTGTATGAGTGAGTGTGTGCGAGTGAGTGTGTGTGAGTGTGCATGAGTGTGTGTGAGTGAGTGTGTGCGAGTGTGTGCGAGCGAGTTTGTATGAGTGAGTGTGTGCGAGTGTGCGTGAGTGTGTATGAGTGAGTGTGTGCGAATGTTTGCGAGTGAGTGTGTGCAAGTGTGTATGAGTTAGTGTGTGAGTGTGTGCGAGTGTGTGCGAGTGTGTATATGTGAGTGTGTGCGTTTGTGTGGGTGGAGTGTGTATGAGTGAGTGTGTGCAAGTGTGTGTGCGAGTGTGTGCGCGAGTGTTTGTGTGCAAGGGTGTATGAGTGAGTGTGTGCGAGTGTGTGCGAGTGTGTATGAGTGAGTGTGTGCGAGTTTGTGTGAGTGTGCGTGAGTGTGGGTGTGTGAGTGAGTGAGTGTGTGCGAGTTTGTGCGAGTGTGTGCGAGTGTGTATGAGTGAGTGTGTGTGAGTGTGTGCGAGTGTGTGCAAGTGTGTGCGAGGGTGTATGAGGGCGTGTGCAGGTGTGTGTGTGAGTGTGTGTGCGAGTGTGTATGAGTGAGTGTGTGCGAGTGTGTATGAGTGAGTGTGTGCGAGTGTGCTTGAGTGTTTGTACGAGTATGTGCACATGTGTGCATGCGAGTGTGTTCGAGTGCGTATGAGTGAGTGTGTGCGAGCGTTTGCGAGTTTGTGCGAGTGTGTGTGAGTGAGTGTGAGTGAGTGTGTGGGAGTGTGTGTGAGTAAGTGTGTGTGTGTATGAGTGAGTGTGTGCGAGTGTGCATGAGTGTGTGCGAGTGTGTATAAGTGAGTGTGTGTGAGTGTGTATGAGTGAGTGTGTGCGAGTGTGTATGAGTGAGTGTGTGTGAGTTTGTGTGCGTGAGTGTGTGTGTGTGAGTGAGTGAGTGTGTGGGAGTGTGTGTGAGTAAGTGTGTGTGTGTATGAGTGAGTGTGTGTGAGTGTGCATGAGTGTGTGCGAGTGTGTATGAGTGAGTGTGTGCGAGTGTGTATGAGTGAGTGTGTGCAACTGTGTATGAGTGAGTGTGTGCGAGTGAGTGTGTGTGAGTGTGCATGAGTGTGTGTGAGTGAGTGTGTGCGAGTGTGTGTGAGTGAGTGTGGGTGAGTGTGTGTGTGAGGTTGTGCGAGTGTGTGCGAGTGTGTGCGAGTGAGTGTGTGCGAGTGTGTATGAGTGAGTGTGTGCGAGTGTGCATGACTGTGTATGAGTGAGTGTGTGCGAGTGCGTGCGAGTGTGTGTGTATGAGTGAGTGTGGGTGAGTGCGTGCGAGTGTGTGTGTGCGAGTGTGTGCCAGTGTGGGCGAGTGTGTGCGATTGTGTGTGTGCGAGTGTGCACGAGTGTGTGTGTGTGAGTGTGTGCGTGCGAGTGTGTATGAGTTAGTGGGTGCGAGTGTGTATGAGTGAGTGTGTGAGAGTTTGCGCGAGTGTGTGTGCGAGTGTGTGCCAGTGTGTGTGACTGTGTGTTTGTGACTGTGTGCCATTGTTTGACTGTGTGCCAGTATTTGTGCAAGTGTGTGTGCGAGTGTGTATGAGTGAGTGTCCTCGAGTGTGTGTGCGCGAGTATGTGCGAGTGTGTTCGAGTGTGTGTGCGAGTGTGTGTACGAGTGTGTGTGTGCGAGTGTGTATGAGTGAGTGTGTGTGAGTGTGTGTGAGTGTTTGTGAGTGTGTATGAGTGAGTGTGTGCGAGTGCGTGCGAGTGTGTGTGTATGATTGAGTGTGGGTGAGTGTGTGTGTGTGAGGTTGTGCGAGTGTGTGCGAGTGTGTGTGAGTGAGTGTGTGCGAGTGTGTGTGAGTGTGTGTGAGTGTTTGTGAGTGTGTATGAGTGAGTGTATGCGAGTGTGTGCGAGTGTGTGCGAGTGTGTGTACGAGTGTGTATGAGTGAGTGTGTGCGAGTGTGCTTGACTGTGTATGAGTGAGTGTGTGCGAGGTTGTGCGAGTGTGTGTGAGTGAGTGTGTGCGAGTGTGTGTGAGTGTGTGCGAGTGTGTGCGATGAGTGTGTGCGAGTGTGCACGAGTGTGTATGAGTGAGTGTGTGCGAGTGTGAGTGGGAGTGTGTATGGGTATTTGCGAGTGTGTATGAGTGAGTGTGTGCGAGTGTGTGAGAGTGTGTGAGAGTGTGTGTGCGAGTGTGTGTGTGCGAGTGTGTATGAGCGAGTGTTTGCGAGTGTGCGTGAGAGTGAGTGTGCGAGTTTGTGTGTGTGTGCGAGTGTGTGCGAGTGTGTGCAAGTGTGTGTGAGTGTGTGTGCGAGTGTGTTCGAGTGTGTGTGCGCGAGTGTGTATGAGTGTGTGCGAGTGTGTATAAGTGAGTGTGTGTGAGTGTGTATGAGTGAGTGTGTGCGAGTGTGTATGAGTGAGTGTGTGTGAGTTTGTGTGCGTGAGTGTGTGTGTGTGAGTGAGTGTGTGGGAGTGTGTGTGAGTAAGTGTGTGTGTGTATGAGTGAGTGTGTGCGAGTGTGCATGAGTGTGTGCGAGTGTGTATGAGTGAGTGTGTGCGAGTGTGTATGAGTGAGTGTGTGCAACTGTGTATGAGTGAGTGTGTGCGAGTGAGTGTGTGTGAGTGTGCATGAGTGTGTGTGAGTGAGTGTGTGCGAGTGTGTGTGAGTGAGTGTGGGTGAGTGTGTGTGTGAGGTTGTGCGAGTGTGTGCGAGTGTGTGCGAGTGAGTGTGTGCGAGTGTGTATGAGTGAGTGTGTGCGAGTGTGCATGACTGTGTATGAGTGAGTGTGTGCGAGTGCGTGCGAGTGTGTGTGTATGAGTGAGTGTGGGTGAGTGCGTGCGAGTGTGTGTGTGCGAGTGTGTGCCAGTGTGGGCGAGTGTGTGCGATTGTGTGTGTGCGAGTGTGCACGAGTGTGTGTGTGTGAGTGTGTGCGTGCGAGTGTGTATGAGTTAGTGGGTGCGAGTGTGTATGAGTGAGTGTGTGAGAGTGTGCGCGAGTGTGTGTGCCAGTGTGTGTGACTGTGTGTGTGTGACTGTGTGCCATTGTTTGAGTGTGTGCCAGTATTTGTGCAAGTGTGTGTGCGAGTGTGTGCGAGTGTGTATGAGTGAGTGTCCTCGAGTGTGTGTGCGCGAGTATGTGCGAGTGTGTTCGAGTGTGTGTGCGAGTGTGTGTATGAGTGTGTGTGTGCGAGTGTGTATGAGTGAGTGTGTGTGAGTGTGTGTGAGTGTTTGTGAGTGTGTATGAGTGAGTGTGTGCGAGTGCGTGCGAGTGTGTGTGTATGAGTGAGTGTGGGTGAGTGTGTGTGTGTGAGGTTGTGCGAGTGTGTGCGAGTGTGTGTGAGTGAGTGTGTGCGAGTGTGTGTGAGTGTGTGTGAGTGTTTGTGAGTGTGTATGAGTGAGTGTATGCGAGTGTGTGCGAGTGTGTGCGAGTGTGTGTACGAGTGTGTATGAGTGAGTGTGTGCGAGTGTGCTTGACTGTGTATGAGTGAGTGTGTGTGAGGTTGTGCGAGTGTGTGCGAGTGAGTGTGTGCGAGTGTGTGTGAGTGTGTGCGAGTGTGTGCGATGAGTGTGTGCGAGTGTGCACGAGTGTGTATGAGTGAGTGTGTGCGAGTGTGTGTGGGAGTGTGTATGGGTATTTGCGAGTGTGTATGAGTGAGTGTGTGCGAGTGTGTGAGAGTGTGTGAGAGTGTGTGTGCGAGTGTGTGTGTGCGAGTGTGTATGAGCGAGTGTGTGCGAGTGTGCGTGAGAGTGAGTGTGCGAGTTTGTGTGTGTGTGCGAGTGTGTGCGAGTGTGTGCAAGTGTGTGTGAGTGTGTGTGCGAGTGTGTTCGAGTGTGTGTGCGCGAGTGTGTATGAGTGAGTGTGTGTGAGTGTGTGTGAGTGTTTGTGAGTGTGTATGAGTGAGTGTGTGCGAGTGCGTGCGAGTGTGTGTGTGCGAGTGTGTGCCAGTGTGGGCGAGTGTGTGCGACTGTGTGTGCGAGTTTGTGCGCGTGTGTGTGTGAGTGTGTGCGTGCGAGTGTGTATGAGTGAGTGGGTGCGAGTGTGTATGAGTGAGTGTGTGAGAGTGTGCGCGAGTGTGTGTGCGAGTGTGTGCCAGTGTGTGCGACTGTGTGTGTGTGACTGTGTGCCATTGTTTGAGTGTGTGACAGTATTTGTGAAAGTGTGTGTGCGAGTGTGTGCGAGTGTGTATGAGTGATTGTCCTCGAGTGTGTGTGTGAGTATGTGCGAGTGTTTGTGTGCGAGTGCGTGAGAGTGTGTGTGAGTGTATGTGTGCGAGTGTGTGCGTGCGAGCACTTGCGATTGTGTACGAGTGTGTGCGAGTGTGTGCGTGCAAGTGTGCGTTAGTGAGTGTGTGCGAGAGAATGTGTGCGAGTGTGTGCGAGTGTGTGCGAGTGTGTGAGAGTGTGTGTGTGATTGTCTGCGAGTGTGTACGTGGAGTGTGTATGAGTGAGTGTGTGCGAGTATGTGCGAGAGTGTGCGAGTGCGTGCGTGTGAGTGAGTGCAAGTGTGTATGAGTTAGTGTGTGAGTGTGTGCGGGTGTGTGCGAGTGTGTATGTGTGAGTGTGTGTGATTGTGTGGGTGGAGTGTGTATGAGTGAGCGTGTGCGAGCGTGTGTGTGTGAGTGTGTGTGCGAGTGTTTGTGTGCGAGTGTGTATGAGTGAGTGTTTGTGAGTGTGTGCGAGTGTGCACGAGTGTGTGCGAGTGTGTATGAGTGAGTGTGTGTGAGTTTGTGTGCGTGAGTGTGTGTGTGTGAGTGAGTGTGTGCGAGTTTGTGCGAGTGTGTATGAGTGAGTGTGTGAGTGTGTGCGAGTGTGTGTGAGTGTGCGTGCGAGTGTGTGCGAGTGTGTGCGAGGGTGTATGAGGGTGTGTGCGGGTGTGTGTGCGAGTGAGTGTGATTGTGTGTGCGAGTGTGTATGAGTGCGTGTGTGCGAGTGTGTACGAGTGAGTGTGTGTGAGTGTGCTCGAGTGTGTGTAAGAGTGTGTGCAAATGTTTGTATGCGAGTGTGTGCGAGTGCATATGAGTGAGTGTGTGCGAGTGTTTGCGAGTTTGTGCGAGTGTGTGTGAGTGAGTGTGAGTGAGTGTGTGGGAGTGAGTGTGAGTAAGTGTGTGTGTGTATGAGTGAGTGTGTGCGAGTGTGCATGAGTTTGTGCGAGTGTGTATGAGTGAGTGTGTGCGAGTGTGTATGAGTGAGTGTGTGCGACTGTGTATGAGTGAGTGTGTACGAGTGAGTGTGTGTGAGTGTGCATGAGTGTGTGCGAGTGAGTGTGTGCGAGTGTGCATGACTGTGTATGAGTGAGTGTGTGTGAGTGTGTGCGAGTGTGTGTGCACGTGTGTATGAGTGAGTGTGTGCGATTGTGTGAGAGTGTGTGTGTGTGTGATTGTCTGCGAGTGTGTGCGAGCGAGTTTTTATGAGTGAGTGCGTGTGAGTGTGTATGAGTGAGTGTGTGTGAGTGTGTGTGTGTGTGAGGTTCTGCGAGTGTGTGCGAGTGTGTGCGAGTGAGTGTGTGCAAGTGTGTATGAGTGAGAGTGTGCATGACTGTGTATGAGTGAGTGTGTTCGAGGTTGTTCGAGTGTGTGTGAGTGAGTGTGTGCGAGTGTGTATGAGTCAGTGTGTGCGAGTGTGTGCTAGTGTGTGTGAGTGTGTGCGAGTGTTTGCAAGTGTGTGCTAGTGTGTGTGTGCGAGTGTGTGCGAGTGTGTGCGAGTGTGTGCGATGAGTGTGTGCGAGTGTGCACGAGTGTGTATGAGTGAGTGTGTGTGAGTGTGAGTGAGAGTGTGTACGGGTATTTGCGAGTGTGTATGAGTGAGTGTGTGTGAGTGTGTGAGAGTGTGTGAGAGTGTGTGCGAGTGTGTCTGCGAGTGTGTATGTGCGAGTGTGTATGAGCGAGTGAGTGCGAGTGTGCGTGAGAGTGAGTGTGCGAGTTTGTGTGTGTGTGCGAGTGTGTGTGTGAGTGTGTGTGAGTGTGTGTGCGAGTGTGTGCGAGTGTGTGTGAGAGTGTGTGTACGAGTGTGTGTGTGAGTGTGTATGAGTGAGTGTGTGTGAGTGTGTGCGAGTGTTTGTGAGTGTGTATGAGCGAGTGTGTGCGAGTGTGTATGGGTGAGTGTGTGCGAGTGCGTGCGAGTGTGTGTGTGCAAGTGTGTGCCAGTGTGGGCGAGTGTGTGTGACTGTGTGTGTGCGAGTGTGTGTGTGAGTGTGCACGAGTGTGTGTGTGCGAGTTTGTGCGCGTGTGTGCGAGTGTGTGCGTGCGAGTGTGTATGAGTGAGTGTGTGCGAGTGTGTATGAGTGAGTGTCTGAGAGTGTGTGAGAGTGTGCGCGAGTGTGTGTGCGAGTGTGTGCCAGTGTGTGTGTGACTGTGTGCGAGTGTTTGAGTGTGTGCCAGTGTTTGTGCAAGTGTGTGTGAGTGTGTATGAGTGAGTGTCCTCGAGTGTGTGTGTGCGAGTTTGTGCATGTGTGTGTGCGAGTGTGTATGAGTTAGTGAGTGTGTGTTTGCGAGGGTGTGTGCGAGTGTGTGCAAGTGTGTGAGAGTGTGTGTGTGATTGTCTGCGAGTGTGTGCGAGCGAGTTTGTATGAGTGAGTGTGTGCGAGTGTGCGTGAGTTTGTATGAGTGAGTGTGTGTGTGTTTGCGAGTGAGTGTGTGCAAGTGTGTATGAGTTAGTGTGTGAGTGTGTGCGAGTGAGTGTGAGTGTCTATGTGTGAGTGTGTGCGATTGTGTGGGTGGAGTGTGTATGAGTGAGTGTGTGCGAGTGTGTATGAGTGAGTGTGTGTGAGTGTGTGCGAGTGTGCGCGAGTGTGTGCGAGTGTGTGCGAGTGTGTATGAGTGAGTGTGTGTGAGTTTGTGTGAGTGTGCGTGAGTGTGGGTGTGTGAGTGAGTGAGTGAGTGTGTGTGTGCGAGTTTGTGTGAGTGTGTGTGAGTGTGTATGAGTGAGTGTGTGTGAGTGTGTGCGAGTGTGTGCGAGTGTGTGCGAGTGTGCGTGCGAGTGTGTATGAGTGAGTGTGTGCGAGTGTGTATGAGTGAGTGTGTGTGAGTGTGCTTGATTGTGTGTACGAGTGTGTGGAAATGTGTGCATGCGTGTGTGTGCAAGTGCGTATGAGTGAGTGTGTGCGATTGTTTGTGAGTGTGAGTGAGTGTGTGCGAGTGTTTGTGAGTGAGTGTGTGCGAGTGTGTATGAGTTAGTGAGTGTGTGTTTGCGAGTGTGTGTGCGAGTGTGTGCAAGTGTGTGAGAGTGTGTGTGTGTGTGATTGTCTGCGAGTGTGTGCGAGCGAGTTTGTATGAGTGAGTGTGTGCGAGTTTGCGTGAGTGTGTATGAGTGATTGTGTGCGAGTGTTTGCGAGTGAGTGTGTGCAAGTGTGTATGAGTTAGTGTGTGAGTGTGTGCGAGTGTGTGCGAGTGTCTATGTGTGAGTGTGTGCGATAGTGTGGGTGGAGTGTGCATGAGTGAGTGTGTGCGAGTGTGTGTGTGCGAGTGTGTGTGCGAGTGTTTGTGTGCGAGTGTGTATGAGTGAGTGTGTGTGAGTGTGCGCGAGTGTGTGCGAGTGTGTGTGAGTGTGTATGAGTGAGTGTGTGTGAGTTTGTGTGAGTGTGCGTGAGTTTGGGTGTGTGAGTGAGTGAGTGAGTGTGTGTGTGCGAGTTTGTGTGAGTGTGTGTGAGTGTGTATGAGTGAGTGTGTGTGAGTGTGTGCGAGTGTGTGCGAGTGTGCGTGCGAGTGTGTATGAGTGAGTGTGTGCGAGTGTGTATGAGTGAGTTAGTGCGAGTGTGTGCGAATGTGTATGTGTGAGTGTGTGCGATTGTGTGGGTGGAGTGTGTATGAGTGAGTGTGTTCGAGAGTGTGTGCGAGTGTGTGCGTGCGAGTGTGTGCGAGTGTGTGTGTGCGAGTGTGTACGTGCGAGTGCATGCAAGTGTGTACCAGTGTGCGTGAGTGTGCGTGAGTATGTGCGATTGAGCGCGAGTGTGCATGAGTGTGCGTCAGTGTGTGCGAGTGTTTGCGAGTGTGTGCGAGTGTGTATGAGTGAGTGTGTGCGAGTGTGTGTGAGTGCGTGCGAGAGTTTGTGCACGTGTATGTGAGTGTGTGTGTGCGCGTGTGTGAGTGTGTGTATGCGAGCGTGTGTGAGTGTGTGTGTGAGTGTGTGGGAGTTTGTGTGTGCGAGTGTGTATGAGTGAGTGTGTGCGAGTGTCTGCGTGTGAGTGAGTGTGTGCGTGAGTGTGTACGAGTGTGTGCGAGTGTGTGCGAGAGTGTGCGAGTGTGTGCGAGTGCGTGCGTGTGAGTGAGTGCATGTGTGAGTGTGTACAAGTGTGTGCGAGCGTGTGCTAGTGTGTACGAGTGTGTGCAAGTGAGTGAGTGTGTGTGAGTGTGTGCGAGAGAGTGTGTGCGAGTGTGTGCGAGTGTGCGTGAGTGTGTGCGAGTGTGTGCGAGTGTGTATGAGTGAGTGTGTGCGAGTGTTTGCGAGTGAGTGTGTGCGAGTGTCTATGAGTTAGTGAGTGTGTGTGTGCGAGTGTGTGTGCAAGTGTGTGCGAGTGTGTGTGTGTGATTGTCTGCGAGTGTGTGCGAGCGAGTTTGTATGAGTGAGTGTGTGCGAGTGTGCGTGAGTGTGTATGAGTGAGTGTGTGCGAGTGTTTGCGAGAGAGTGTGTGCGAGTGTGTATAAGTTAGTGAGTGTGTGTGTGCGAGTGTGTGTGCGAGTGTGTGCGAGTGTGTGTGTGATTGTCTGCGAGTGTGTGCGAGCGAGTTTGTATGAGTGAGTGTGTGCGAGTGTGCGTGAGTGTGTATGAGTGAGTGTGTGCGAATGTTTGCGAGTGAGTGTGTGCAAGTGTGTATGAGTTAGTGTGTGAGTGTGTGAGTGTGTGCGAGTGTGTATATGTGAGTGTGTGCGATTGTGTGGGTGGAGTGTGTATGAGTGAGTGTGTGCAAGTGTGTGTGCGAGTGTGTGCGCGAGTGTGTGTGTGCAAGGGTGTATGAGTGAGTGTGTGCGAGTGTGTGCGAGTGTGTATGAGTGAGTGTGTGCGAGTTTGTGTGAGTGTGCGTGAGTGTGGGTGTGTGAGTGAGTGAGTGTGTGCGAGTTTGTGCGAGTGTGTGCGAGTGTGTATGAGTGAGTGTGTGTGAGTGTGTGCGAGTGTGTGCAAGTGTGTGCGAGGGTGTATGAGGGCATGTGCGGGTGTGTGTGTGAGTGTGTGTGCGAGTGTGTATGAGTGAGTGAGTGTGTGCGAGTGTGTATGAGTGAGTGTGTGCGAGTGTGCTTGAGTGTGTGTACGAGTATGTGCAAATGTGTGCATGCGAGTGTGTTCGAGTGCGTATGAGTGAGTGTGTGCGAGTGTGTATGAGTGAGTGTGTGTGAGTTTGTGTGCGTGAGTGTGTGTGTGAGTGAGTGAGTGTGTGGGAGTGTGTGTGAGTAAGTGTGTGTGTGTATGAGTGAGTGTGTGCGAGTGTGCTTGACTGTGTATGAGTGAGTGTGTGCGAGGTTGTGCGAGTGTGTGTGAGTGAGTGTGTGCGAGTGTGTGTGAGTGTGTGCGAGTGTGTGCGATGAGTGTGTGCGAGTGTGCACGAGTGTGTATGAGTGAGTGTGTGCGAGTGTGAGTGGGAATGTGTATGGGTATTTGCGAGTGTGTATGAGTGAGTGTGTGCGAGTGTGTGAGAGTGTGTGAGAGTGTGTGTGCGAGTGTGTGTGTGCGAGTGTGTATGAGCGAGTGTGTGCGAGTGTGCGTGAGAGTGAGTGTGCGAGTTTGTGTGTGTGTGCGAGTGTGTGCGAGTGTGTGCAAGTGTGTGTGAGTGTGTGTGCGAGTGTGTTCGAGTGTGTGTGCGCGAGTGTGTATGAGTGTGTGTGTGTGAGTGTGTGTGAGTGTTTGTGAGTGTGTATGAGTGAGTGTGTGCGAGTGCGTGCGAGTGTGTGTGTGCGAGTGTGTGCCAGTGTGGGCGAGTGTGTGCGACTGTGTGTGCGAGTTTGTGCGCGTGTGTGTGTGAGTGTGTGCGTGCGAGTGTGTATGAGTGAGTGGGTGCGAGTGTGTATGAGTGAGTGTGTGAGAGTGTGCGCGAGTGTGTGTGCGAGTGTGTGCCAGTGTGTGCGACTGTGTGTGTGTGACTGTGTGCCATTGTTTGAGTGTGTGACAGTATTTGTGAAAGTGTGTGTGCGAGTGTGTGCGAGTGTGTATGAGTGATTGTCCTCGAGTGTGTGTGTGAGTATGTGCGAGTGTTTGTGTGCGAGTGCGTGAGAGTGTGTGTGAGTGTATGTGTGCGAGTGTGTGCGTGCGAGCACATGCGATTGTGTACGAGTGTGTGCGAGTGTGTGCGTGCAAGTGTGCGTTAGTGAGTGTGTGCGAGAGAATGTGTGCGAGTGTGTGCGAGTGTGTGCGAGTGTGTGAGAGTGTGTGTGTGATTGTCTGCGAGTGTGTACATGGAGTGTGTATGAGTGAGTGTGTGCGAGTATGTGCAAGAGTGTGCGAGTGCGTGCGTGTGAGTGAGTGTGTGTGTGAGTGTGTGCAAGTGTGTGCGAGCGTGTGCTAGTGTGTGTGAGTGACTGTGTGTGAGTGTGTGCGAGAGAGTGTGTTCGAGTGTGTGCGAGTGTGCGTGAGTGTGTGCGAGTGTGTGCGAGTGTGTGCGAGTTTTGTGTGTGTGATTGTCTGCGAGTGTGCGCGAGCGGGTTTGTATGAGTGAGTGTGTGCGAGTGTGCATGAGTGTGTATGAGTGAGTGTGTGCGAGTGTTTGCGAGTGAGTGTGTGCAAGTGTGTATGAGTTAGTGTGTGAGTGTGTGCGGGTGTGTGCGAGTGTGTATGTGTGAGTGTGTGTGATTGTGTGGGTGGAGTGTGTATGAGTGAGCGTGTGCGAGTGTGTGTGTGCGAGTGTGTGTGCGAGTGATTGTGTGCGAGTGTGTATGAGTGAGTGTTTGTGAGTGTGTGCGAGTGTGCGCGAGTGTGTGCGAGTGTGTATGAGTGAGTGTGTGTGAGTTTGTGTGCGTGAGTGTGTGTGTGTGAGTGAGTGAGTGAGTGTGTGCGAGTGTGTGTGAGTGTGCATGCGAGTGTGTGCGAGTGTGTGCGAGGGTGTATGAGGGTGTGTGCGGGTGTGTGTGCGAGTGAGTGTGATTGTGTGTGCGAGTGTGTATGAGTGCGTGTGTGCGAGTGTGTACGAGTGAGTGTGTGTGAGTGTGCTCGAGTGTGTGTAAGAGTGTGTGCAAATGTTTGTATGCGAGTGTGTGCGAGTGCATATGAGTGAGTGTGTGCGAGTGTTTGCGAGTTTGTGCGAGTGTGTGTGAGTGAGTGTGAGTGAGTGTGTGGGAGTGTGTGTGAGTAAGTGTGTGTGTGTATGAGTGAGTGTGTGCGAGTGTGCATGAGTTTGTGCGAGTGTGTATGAGTGAGTGTGTGCGAGTGTGTATGAGTGAGTGTGTGCGACTGTGTATGAGTGAGTGTGTACGAGTGAGTGTGTGTGAGTGTGCATGAGTGTGTGCGAGTGAGTGTGTGCGAGTGTGTATGAGTGAATGTGGGTGAGTGTGTGAGGTTGTGCGAGTGTGTGCGAGTTTGTGCGAGTGAGTGTGTGCGAGTGTGTATGAGTGAGTGTGTGCGAGTGTGCATGACTGTGTATGAGTGAGTGTGTGTGAGTGTGTGCGAGTGTGTGTGCACGTGTGTATGAGTGAGTGTGTGCGATTGTGTGAGAGTGTGTGTGTGTGTGATTGTCTGCGAGTGTGTGCGAGCGAGTTTTTATGAGTGAGTGCGTGTGAGTGTGTATGAGTGAGTGTGTGTGAGTGTGTGTGTGTGTGAGGTTGTGCGAGTGTGTGCGAGTGTGTGCGAGTGAGTGTGTGCGAGTGTGTATGAGTGAGAGTGTGCATGACTGTGTATGAGTGAGTGTGTTCGAGGTTGTTTGAGTGTGTGTGAGTGAGTGTGTGCGAGTGTGTATGAGTCAGTGTGTGCGAGTGTGTGCTAGTGTGTGTGAGTGTGTGCGAGTGTTTGCAAGTGTGTGCTAGTGTGTGTGTGCGAGTGTGTGCGAGTGTGTGCGAGTGTGTGCGATGAGTGTGTGCGAGTGTGCACGAGTGTGTATGAGTGAGTGTGTGTGAGTGTGAGTGAGAGTGTGTACGGGTATTTGCGAGTGTGTATGAGTGAGTGTTTGTGAGTGTGTGAGAGTGTGTGAGAGTGTGTGCGAGTGTGTGTGCGAGTGTGTATGTGCGAGTGTGTATGAGCGAGTGAGTGCGAGTGTGCGTGAGAGTGAGTGTGCGAGTTTGTGTGTGTGTGCGAGTGTGTGTGTGAGTGTGTGTGAGTGTGTGTGCGAGTGTGTGCGAGTGTGTGTGAGAGTGTGTGTACGAGTGTGTGTGTGAGTGTGTATGAGTGAGTGTGTGTGAGTGTGTGCGAGTGTTTGTGAGTGTGTATGAGCGAGTGTGTGCGAGTGTGTATGGGTGAGTGTGTGCGAGTGCGTGCGAGTGTGTGTGTGCGAGTGTGTGCCAGTGTGGGCGAGTGTGTGTGACTGTGTGTGTGCGAGTGTGTGTGTGAGTGTGCACGAGTGTGTGTGTGCGAGTTTGTGCGCGTGTGTGCGAGTGTGTGCGTGCGAGTGTGTATGAGTGAGTGTGTGCGAGTGTGTATTAGTGAGTGTCTGAGAGTGTGTGAGAGTGTGCGCGAGTGTGTGTGCGAGTGTGTGCCAGTGTGTGTGTGACTGTGTGCGAGTGTTTGAGTGTGTGCCAGTGTTTGTGCAAGTGTGTGTGAGTGTGTATGAGTGAGTGTCCTCGAGTGTGTGTGTGCGAGTTTGTGCATGTGTGTGTGCGAGTGTGTGCGTGCGAGTGTGTGCCAGTGTGTGCGAGTGTGCACGAGTGTGTGTGTGTGAGTGTGCACGAGTGTGTGTGTGCGAGTTTGTGTGCATGTGTGTGTGAGTGTGAGCGAGTGTGTGCGTGCGAGTGTGTATGAGTGGGTGTGTGCGAGTGTGTATGAGTGAGTGTGTGCGAGTGTTTGCGAGTGAGTGTGTGCGAGTGTGTATGAGTTAGTGAGTATGTGTTTGCGAGGGTGTGTGCGAGTGTGTGCAAGTGTGTGAGAGTGTGTGTGTGATTGTCTGCGAGTGTGTGCGAGCGAGTTTGTATGAGTGAGTGTGTGCGAGTGTGCGTGAGTTTGTATGAGTGAGTGTGTGTGAGTGTTTGCGAGTGAGTGTGTGCAAGTGTGTATGAGTTAGTGTGTGAGTGTGTGCGAGTGAGTGTGAGTGTCTATGTGTGAGTGTGTGCGATTGTGTGGGTGGAGTGAGTATGAGTGAGTGTGTGCGAGTGTGTGCGAGTGTGTGTGCGAGTGTTTGTGTGCGAGTGTGTATGAGTGAGTGTGTGTGAGTGTGTGCGAGTGTGCGCGAGTGTGTGCGAGTGTGTGCGAGTGTGTATGAGTGAGTGTGTGTGAGTTTGTGTGAGTGTGCGTGAGTGTGGGTGTGTGAGTGAGTGAGTGAGTGTGTGTGTGTGAGTTTGTGTGAGTGTGTGTGAGTGTGTATGAGTGAGTGTGTGTGAGTGTGTGCGAGTGTGTGCGAGTGTGCGTGCGAGTGTGTATGAGTGAGTGTGTGCGAGTGTGTATGAGTGAGTGTGTGTGAGTGTGCTTGATTGTGTGTACGAGTGTGTGGAAATGTGTGCATGCGTGTGTGTGCAAGTGCGTATGAGTGAGTGTGTGCGATTGTTTGTGAGTGTGAGTGAGTGTGTGCGAGTGTTTGTGAGTGAGTGTGTGCGAGTGTGTATGAGTTAGTGAGTGTGTGTTTGCGAGTGTGTGTGCGAGTGTGTGCAAGTGTGTGAGAGTGTGTGTGTGTGTGATTGTCTGCGAGTGTGTGCGAGCGAGTTTGTATGAGTGAGTGTGTGCAAGTTTGCGTGAGTGTGTATGAGTGATTGTGTGCGAGTGTTTGCGAGTGAGTGTGTGCAAGTGTGTATGAGTTAGTGTGTGAGTGTGTGCGAGTGTGTGCGAGTGTCTATGTGTGAGTGTGTGTGATTGTGTGGGTGGAGTGTGTATGAGTGAGTGTGTTCGAGAGTGTGTGCGAGTGTGTGCGTGCGAGTGTGTGCGAGTGTGTGTGTGCGAGTGTGTACGTGCGAGTGCATGCAAGTGTGTACCAGTGTGCGTGAGTGTGCGTGAGTATGTGCGATTGAGCGCGAGTGTGCATGAGTGTGCGTCAGTGTGTGCGAGTGTTTGCGAGTGTGTGCGAGTGTGTATGAGTGAGTGTGTGCGAGTGTGTGTGAGTGCGTGCGAGAGTTTGTGCACGTGTATGTGAGTGTGTGTGTGCGCGTGTGTGTGAGTGTGTGTATGCGAGCGTGTGTGAGTGTGTGTGTGAGTGTGTGGGAGTTTGTGTGTGTGAGTGTGTATGAGTGAGTGTGTGCGAGTGTCTGCGTGTGAGTGAGTGTGTGCGTGAGTGTGTACGAGTGTGTGCGAGTGTGTGCGAGAGTGTGCGAGTGTGTGCGAGTGCGTGCGTGTGAGTGAGTGCATGTGTGAGTGTGTACAAGTGTGTGCGAGCGTGTGCTAGTGTGTACGAGTGTGTGCAAGTGAGTGAGTGTGTGTGAGTGTGTGCGAGAGAGTGTGTGCGAGTGTGTGCGAGTGTGCGTGAGTGTGTGCGAGTGTGTGCGAGTGTGTATGAGTGAGTGTGTGCGAGTGTTTGCGAGTGAGTGTGTGCGAGTGTCTATGAGTTAGTGAGTGTGTGTGTGCGAGTGTGTGTGCAAGTGTGTGCGAGTGTGTGTGTGTGATTGTCTGCGAGTGTGTGCGAGCGAGTTTGTATGAGTGAGTGTGTGCGAGTGTGCGTGAGTGTGTATGAGTGAGTGTGTGCGAGTGTTTGCGAGAGAGTGTGTGCGAGTGTGTATAAGTTAGTGAGTGTGTGTGTGCAAGTGTGTGTGCGAGTGTGTGCGAGTGTGTGTGTGATTGTCTGCGAGTGTGTGCGAGCGAGTTTGTATGAGTGAGTGTGTGCGAGTGTGCGTGAGTGTGTATGAGTGAGTGTGTGCAAATGTTTGCGAGTGAGTGTGTGCAAGTGTGTATGAGTTAGTGTGTGAGTGTGTGAGTGTGTGCGAGTGTGTATATGTGAGTGTGTGCGATTGTGTGGGTGGAGTGTGTATGAGTGAGTGTGTGCAAGTGTGTGTGCCAGTGTGTGTGCGAGTGTTTGTGTGCAAGGGTGTATGAGTGAGTGTGTGCGAGTGTGTGCGAGTGTGTATGAGTGAATGTGTGCGAGTTTGTGTGAGTGTGCGTGAGTGTGGGTGTGTGAGTGAGTGAGTGTGTGCGAGTTTGTGCGAGTGTGTGCGAGTGTGTATGAGTGAGTGTGTGTGAGTGTGTGCGAGTGTGTGCAAGTGTGTGCGAGGGTGTATGAGGGCGTGTGCGGGTGTGTGTGCGAGTGTGTGTGCGAGTGTGTATGAGTGAGTGAGTGTGTGCGAGTGTGTATGAGTGAGTGTGTGCGAGTGTGCTTGAGTGTGTGTACGAGTATGTGCAAATGTGTGCATGCGAGTGTGTTCGAGTGCGTATGAGTGAGTGTGTGCGAGTGTGTATGAGTGAGTGTGTGTGAGTTTGTGTGCGTGAGTGTGTGTGTGTGAGTGAGTGAGTGTGTGGGAGTGTGTGTGAGTAAGTGTGTGTGTGTATGAGTGAGTGAGTGCGAGTGTGCATGAGTGTGTGCGAGTGTGTATGAGTGAGTGTGTGCGAGTGTGTATGAGTGAGTGTGTGCAACTGTGTATGAGTGAGTGTGTGCGAGTGAGTGTGTGTGAGTGTGCATTATTGTGTGTGAGTGAGTGTGTGCGAGTGTGTGTGAGTGAGTGTGGGTGAGTGTGTGTGTGAGGTTGTGCGAATGTGTGCGAGTGTGTGCGAGTGAGTGTGTGCGAGTGTGTATGAGTGAGTGTGTGCGAGTGTGCATGACTGTGTATGAGTGAGTGCGTGCGAGTGTGTGTGTATGAGTGAGTGTGGGTGAGTGCATGCGAGTGTGTGTGTGCGAGTGTGTGCCAGTGTGGGCGAGTGTGTGCGATTGTGTGTGTGCGAGTGTGCACGAGTGTGTGTGTGTGAGTGTGTGCGTGCGAGTGTGTATGAGTGAGTGGGTGCGAGTGTGTATGAGTGAGTGTGTGAGAGTGTGCGCGAGTGTGTGTGCGAGTGTGTGCCAGTGTGTGTGACTGTGTGTGTGTGACTGTGTGTCATTGTTTGAGTGTGTGCCAGTATTTGTGCAAGTGTGTGTGCGAGTGTGTGCGAGTGTGTATGAGTGAGTCTCCTCGAGTGTGTGTGCGCGAGTATGTGCGAGTGTGTTCGAGTGTGTGTGCGAGTGTGTGTACGAGTGTGTGTGTGCGAGTGTGTATGAGTGAGTGTGTGTGAGTGTGTGTGAGTGTTTGTGAGTGTGTATGAGTGAGTGTGTGCAAGTGCGTGCGAGTGTGTGTGTATGAGTGAGTGTGGGTGAGTGTGTGTGTGTGAGGTTGTGCGAGTGTGTGCGAGTGTGTGTGAGTGAGTGTGTGCGAGTGTGTGTGAGTGTGTGTGAGTGTTTGTGAGTGTGTATGAGTGAGTGTATGCGAGTGTGTGCGAGTGTGTGTACAAGTGTGTATGAGTGAGTGTGTGCGAGGTTGTGCGAGTGTGTGTGAGTGAGTGTGTGCGAGTGTGTGTGAGTGTGTGCGAGTGTGTGCGATGAGTGTGTGCGAGTGTGCACGAGTGTGTATGAGTGAGTGTGTGCGAGTGTGAGTGGGAGTGTGTATGGGTATTTGCGAGTGTGTATGAGTGAGTGTGTGCGAGTGTGTGAGAGTGTGTGAGAGTGTGTGTGCGAGTGTGTGTGTGCGAGTGTGTATGAACGAATGTGTGCGAGTGTGCGTGAGAGTGCGAGTTTGTGTGTGTGTGCGAGTGTGTGCGAGTGTGTGCAAGTGTGTGTGAGTGTGTGTGTGAGTGTGTTCGAGTGTGTGTGCGCGAGTGTGTGTACGAGTGTGTGTGTGCGAGTGTGTATGAGTGAGTGTGTGTGAGTGTGTGTGAGTGTTTGTGAGTGTGTATGAGTGAGTGTGTGCGAGTGCATGCGAGTGTTTGTGTGCGAGTGTGTGCCAGTGTGGGCGAGTGTGTGCGACTGTGTGTGCGAGTTTGTGCGCATGTGTGTGTGAGTGTGTGCGTGCGAGTGTGTATGAGTGAGTGGGTGCGAGTGTGTATGAGTGAGTGTGTGAGAGTGTGCGCGAGTGTGTGCGCGAGTGTGTGCCAGTGTGTGCGACTGTGTGTGTGTGACTGTGTGCCATTGTTTGAGTGTGTGACAGTATTTGTGCAAGTGTGTGTGCGAGTGTGTGCGAGTGTGTATGAGTGAGTGTCCTCGAGTGTGTGTGTGTGAGTATGTGCGAGTGTTTGTGTGCGAGTGCGTGAGAGTGTGTGTGAGTGTATGTGTGCGAGTGTGTGCATGCGAGCGCATGCGATTGTGTACGAGTGTGTGCGAGTGTGTGCGTGCAAGTGTGCGTTAGTGAGTGTGTGCGAGAGAATGTGTGCGAGTGTGTGCGAGTGTGTGCGAGTGTGTGAGAGTGTGTGTGTGATTGTCTGCGAGTGTGTACGTGGAGTGTGTATGAGTGAGTGTGTGCGAGTATGTGCGAGAGTGTGCGAGTGCGTGCGTGTGAGTGAGTGTGTGTGTGAGTGTGTGCAAGTGTGTGCGAGCGTGTGCTAGTGTGTGTGAGTGAGTGACTGTGTGTGAGTGTGTGCGAGAGAGTGTGTTCGAGTGTGTGCGAGTGTGCGTGAGTGTGTGCGAGTGTGTGCGAGTGTGTGCGAGTTTTGTGTGTGTGATTGTCTGCGAGTGTGCGCGTGCGGGTTTGTATGAGTGAGTGTGTGCGAGTGTGCATGAGTGTGTGTGTGCGAGTGTTTGCGAGTGAGTGTGTGCAAGTGTGTATGAGTTAGTGTGTGAGTGTGTGCGGGTGTGTGCGAGTGTGTATGTGTGAGTGTGTGTGATTGTGTGGGTGGAGTGTGTATGAGTGAGCGTGTGCGAGTGTGTGTGTGCGAGTGTGTGTGCGAGTGTTTGTGTGCGAGTGTGTATGAGTGAGTGTTTGTGAGTGTGTGCGAGTGTGCGCGAGTGTGTGCGAGTGTGTATGAGTGAGTGTGTGTGAGTTTGTGTGCGTGAGTGTGTGTGTGTGAGTGAGTGAGTGTGTGCGAGTTTGTGCGAGTGTGTATGAGTGAGTGTGTGAGTGTGTGCGAGTGTGTGTGAGTGTGCGTGCGAGTGTGTGCGAGTGTGTGCGAGGGTGTATGAGGGTGTGTGCGGGTGTGTGTGCGAGTGAGTGTGAGTGTGTGTGCGAGTGTGTATGAGTGCGTGTGTGCGAGTGTGTACGAGTGAGTGTGTGTGAGTGTGCTCGAGTGTGTGTAAGAGTGTGTGCAAATGTTTGCATGCGAGTGTGTGCGAGTGCATATGAGTGAGTGTGTGCGAGTGTTTGCGAGTTTGTGCGAGTGTGTGTGAGTGAGTGTGAGTGAGTGTGTGGGAGTGTGTGTGAGTAAGTGTGTGTGTGTATGAGTGAGTGTGTGCGAGTGTGCATGAGTTTGTGCGAGTGTGTATGAGTGAGTGTGTGCGAGTGTGTATGAGTGAGTGTGTGCGACTGTGTATGAGTGAGTGTGTACGAGTGAGTGTGTGTGAGTGTGCATGAGTGTGTGCGATTGAGTGTGTGCGAGTGTGTATGAGTGAATGTGGGTAAGTGTGTGAGGTTGTGCGAGTGTGTGCGAGTTTGTGCGAGTGAGTGTGTGCGAGTGTGTATGAGTGAGTGTGTGCGAGTGTGCATGACTGTGTATGAGTGAGTGTGTGTGAGTGTGTGCGAGTGTGTGTGCACGTGTGTATGAGTGAGTGTGTGCGATTGTGTGAGAGTGTGTGTGTGTGTGATTGTCTGCGAGTGTGTGCGAGCGAGTTTGTATGAATGAGTGCGTGCGAGTGTGTATGAGTGAGTGTGTGTGAGTGTGTGTGTGTGTGAGGTTGTGCGAGTGTGTGCGAGTGAGTGTGTGCGAGTGTGTATGAGTGAGAGAGTGCATGACTGTGTATGAGTGAGTGTGTGCGAGGTTGTTCGAGTGTGTGTGAGTGAGTGTGTGCGAGTGTGTATGAGTCAGTGTGTGCGAGTGTGTGCTAGTGTGTGTGAGTGTGTGCGAGTGTTTGCAAGTGTGTGCTAGTGTGTGTGTGCGAGTTTGTGCGAGTGTGTGCGAGTGTGTGCGATGAGTGTGTGCGAGTGTGCACGAGTGTGTATGAGTGAGTGTGTGTGTGAGTGTGAGTGAGAGTGTGTACGGGTATTTGCGAGTGTGTATGAGTGAGTGTGTGTGAGTGTGTGAGAGTGTGTGAGAGTGTGTGCGAGTGTGTGTGCGAGTGTGTATGTGCGAGTGTGTATGAGCGAGTGAGTGCGAGTGTGCGTGAGAGTGAGTGTGCGAGTTTGTGTGTGTGTGCGAGTGTGTGTGTGAGTGTGTGTGAGTGTGTTTGCGAGTGTGTGCGAGTGTGTGTGAGAGTGTGTGTATGAGTGTGTGTGTGAGTGTGTATGAGTGAGTGTGTGTGAGTGTGTGCGAGTGTTTGTGAGTGTGTATGAGCGAGTGTGTGCGAGTGTGTATGGGTGAGTGTGTGCGAGTGCGTGCGAGTGTGTGTGTGCGAGTGTGTGCCAGTGTGGGCGAGTGTGTGTGACTGTGTGTGTGCGAGTGTGTGTGTGAGTGTGCACGAGTGTGTGTGTGCGAGTTTGTGCGTGCGAGTGTGTATGAGTGAGTGTGTGCGAGTGTGTATGAGTGAGTGTGTGAGAGTGTGTGAGAGTGTGAGCGAGTGTGTGTGTGCGAGTGTGTGCCAGTGTGTGTGTGACTGTGTGCGAGTGTTTGAGTGTGTGCCAGTGTTTGTGCAAGTGTGTGTGAGTGTGTATGAGTGAGTGTCCTCGAGTGTGTGTGTGCGAGTTTGTGCATGTGTGTGTGCGAGTGTGTGCGTGCGAGTGTGTGCCAGTGTGTACGAGTGTGCACGAGTGTGTGTGTGTGAGTGTGCACGAGTGTGTGTGTGCGAGTTTGTGTGCGTGTGTGTGTGAGTGTGAGCGAGTGTGTGCGTGCGAGTGTGTATGAGTGGGTGTGTGCGAGTGTGTATGAGTTAGTGAGTGTGTGTTTGCGAGGGTGTGTGCGAGTGTGTGCAAGTGTGTGAGAGTGTGTGTGTGATTGTCTGCGAGTGTGTGCGAGCGAGTTTGTATGAGTGAGTGTGTGCGAGTGTGCGTGAGTTTGTATGAGTGAGTGTGTGTGAGTGTTTGCGAGTGAGTGTGTGCAAGTGTGTATGAGTTAGTGTGTGAGTGTGTGCGAGTGAGTGTGAGTGTCCATGTGTGAGTGTGTGCGATTGTGTGGGTGGAGTGTGTATGAGTGAGTGTGTGCGAGTGTGTGCGAGTGTGTGTGCGAGTGTTTGTGTGCGAGTGTGTATGAGTGAGTGTGTGTGAGTGTGTGCGAGTGTGCGCGAGTGTGTGCGAGTGTGTGCGAGTGTGTATGAGTGAGTGTGTGTGAGTTTGTGTGAGTGTGCGTGAGTGTGGGTGTGTGAGTGAGTGAGTGAGTGTGTGTGTGCAAATTTGTGTGAGTGTGTGTGAGTGTGTATGAGTGAGTGTGTGTGAGTGTGTGCGAGTGTGTGCGAGTGTGCGTGCGAGTGTGTATGAGTGAGTGTGTGCGAGTGTGTATGAGTGAGTGTGTGTGAGTGTGCTTGATTGTGTGTACGAGTGTGTGGAAATGTGTGCATGCGTGTGTGTGCAAGTGCGTATGAGTGAGTGTGTGCGAGTGTTTGTGAGTGTGAGTGAGTGTGTGCGAGTGTGTGCGAGTGTGCGTGCGAGTGTGTATGAGTGAGTATGTGCGAGTGTGTATGAGTGAGTGTGTGTGAGTGTGCTTGATTGTGTGTACGAGTGTGTGGAAATGTGTGCATGCGTGTGTGTGCAAGTGCGTATGAGTGAGTGTGTGCGAGTGTTTGTGAGTGTGAGTGAGTGTGTGCGAGTGTTTGTGAGTGAGTGTGTGCGAGTGTGTATGAGTTAGTGAGTGTGTGTTTGCGAGTGTGTGTGCGAGTGTGTGCAAGTGTGTGAGAGTGTGTGTGTGTGTGATTGTCTGCGAGTGTGTGCGAGCGAGTTTGTATGAGTGAGTGTGTGCGAGTTTGCGTGAGTGTGTATGAGTGATTGTGTGCGAGTGTTTGCGAGTGAGTGTGTGCAAGTGCGTTTGAGTTAGTGTGTGAGTGTGTGCGAGTGTGTGCGAGTGTCTATGTGTGAGTGTGTGCGATAGTGTGGGTGGAGTGTGCATGAGTGAGTGTGTGCGAGTGTGTGTGTGCGAGTGTGTGTGCGAGTGTTTGTGTGCGAGTGTGTATGAGTGAGTGTGTGTGAGTGTGTGCGAGTGTGCGTGAGTGTGTGCGAGTGTGTGCGAGTGTGTATGAGTGAGTGTGTGTGAGTTTGTGTGAGTGTGCGTGAGTTTGGGTGTGTGAGTGAGTGAGTGAGTGTGTGTGTGCGAGTTTGTGTGAGTGTGTGTGAGTGTGTATGAGTGAGTGTGTGTGAGTGTGTGTGAGTGTGTGTGAGTGTGCGTGCGAGTGTGTATGAGTGAGTGTGTGCGAGTGTGTATGAGTGAGTGTGTGCGAGTGTGCTCGATTTTGTGTACGAGTGTGTGCAAATGTGTGCATGCGAGTGTGTGCGAGTGCGTATGAGTGAGTGTGTGTGAGTGTTTGCGAGTGTGTGTGAGTGAGTGTGAGTGAGTGTGTGGGAGTGTGTGTGAGTAAGTGTGTGTGTGTATGAGGGAGTGTGAGTGAGTGTGTGCGAGTGTGTATGAGTGTGTGTGTGCGACTGTGTATGAGTGAGTGTGTGCGAGTGAATGTGTGTGAGTGTGCATAAGTGTGTGCAAGTGAGTGTGTGCGAATGTGTATGAGTGAGTGTGGGTGAGTGTGTGTGTGTGAGGTTGTGCGAGTGTGTGCGAGTGTGTGCGAGTGAGTGTGTGCGAGTGTGTATAAGTGAGTGTGTGCGAGTGTGCATGACTGTGTATGAGTGAGTGTGTGCGAGTGTGTGCGAGTGTGTTTGCGCGTGTGTATGAGTGATTGTGTGCGAGTGTGCGTTAGTGTGTGTGTGCGAGTGTGCGTGTGCGCATGTGTATGAGTGATTGTGTGCGAGTGTGTATAAGTGAGTGTGTGCGAGTGTGTGAGAGTGTGTGTGTGATTGTCTGCGAGTGTGTGCGAGCGAGTTTGTATGAATGAGTGTGTGAAAATGTGTATGAGTCAGTGTGGGTGAGTGTGTGTGTGTGAGGTTGTGCGAGTGTGTGCGAGTGTGTGCGAGTGACTGTGTGCGAGTGTGTATAAGTGAGTGTGTGCGAGTGTGCATGACTGTGTATGAGTGAGTGTGTGCGAGTGTGTGTGCGCGTGTGTATGAGTGATTGTGTGCGAGTGTGCATTAGTGTGTGCGTGCGAGTGTGCGCGTGCGCGTGAGTGTGAGTGTGTGCGAGTGTGTATAAGTGAGTGTGTGCGAGTGTGTGAGAGTGTGTGTGTGATTGTCTGCGAGTGTGTGCGAGCGAGTTTGTATGAATGAGTGCGTGCGAGTGTGTATGAGTGAGTGTGTGTGTGTGAGGTTGTGCGAGTGTGTGCGAGTGTGTGTGAGTGTGTGCGAGTGTGTATGAGTGACTGTGTGCGAGTGTGCATGACTGTGTATGAGTGAGTGTGTGCGAGTGTGTATGAGTCAGTGTGTGCGAGTGTGTGCTAGTGTGTGTGAGTGTGTGCGAGTGTTTACGAGTGTGTGCTAGTGTGTGTATGCGAGTGTGTGCGAGTGTGTGCGATGAGTGTGTGCGAGTGTGCACGAGTGTGTATGAGTGAGTGTGTGCGAGTGTGAGTGTGAGTGTGTACGGGTATTTGCGAGTGTGTATGAGTGAGTGTGTGCGAGTGTGTGAGAGTGTGTGCGAGTGTGTGTGCAAGTGTGTGTGTGCGAGTGTGTATGAGCGAGTGTGTGTGAGTGTGCGTGAGAGTGAGTGTGCGAGTTTGTGTGTGTGTGTGTGCGAGTGTGTGCGAGTGTGTGTGCGAGTGTGTGCGAGTGTGTGTGAGTGTGTGTGTGAGTGTGTGCGAGTGTATGTGCGAGTGTGTGTATGAGTGAGTGTGCGAGTGTGTATGAGTGAGCATGTGTGAGTTTGTGTGAGTGAGTGTGTGCGAGTGTGTATGAGTCAGCGTGTGCGAGTGTGTGCTAGTGTGTGTGTGCGAGTGTGTATGAGTGAGTGAGTGCGAGTGTGCTCGAGTGTGTGTACAAGTGTGTGCAAATGTGTGCATGCGAGTATGTGCGAGTGTGTGCGAGTGCATATGAGTGAGTGTGTGCTAGTGTTTGCGAGTGTGTTTGAGTGTGTGTGAGTGAGTGTGTGGGATTGTGTGTGAGTAAGTGTGTGTGAGTGTGTATGAGTGAGTGTGTTAGAGTGTGCGTGAGTGTGTGCGAGTGTGTATGAGTGAGTGTGTGCAAGTGTATATGAGTGAGTGTGTGCGAATGTGTATGAGTGAGTGTGTGCAAGTGAGTGTGAGTGTGCGTGAGTTTGTGCGAGTGAGTGTGTATGAGTGTGCGTAAGTGTGTGCGAGTGTGTGTGTGTGAGGTTGTGCGAGTGTGTGCGAGTAAGTGTGTGCGAGTGAGTGTGTGCAAGTGTGCATGACTGTGTATGAGTGAGCATGTGCGAGTGTGTGTGTGTGAGTGAGTGCGAGTGTGTATGAGTCGGCATGTGCGAGTGTGTGCTAGTGTGTGTGTGCGAGTGTTTGCGAGTGTGTGTGACTGTGTGTGTGCGAGTGTGCA
Source organism: Phyllobates terribilis (assembly GCF_046119375.1). Classification (NCBI taxonomy): domain Eukaryota; kingdom Metazoa; phylum Chordata; class Amphibia; order Anura; family Dendrobatidae; genus Phyllobates; species Phyllobates terribilis. The sequence continues at coordinate 2,163,337 of NW_027362901.1, forward strand.
CGAGTGTGTGTGTGTGAGTGTGCACGAGTGTGTGTGTGTGAGTTTGTGCGCGTGTGTGTGCGAGTGTGTGCGAGTGTGTGCGTGCGAGTGTGTATGAGTGAGTGTGTGCGAGTGTGTATGAGTGAGTGTGTGAGAATGTGCGCGAGTGTGTGTGCGAGGGAGTGCCAGTGTGTGCGACTGTGTGTGTGTGACTGTGTGTGAGTGTTTGAGTGTGTGCCAGTGTTTGTGCAAGTGTGTGTGCGAGTGTGTATGAGTGAGTGTCCTCGAGTGTGTGTGTGCGAGTATGTGCGAGTGTGTGCGTGCGAGTGCGTGAGAGTGTGTGCGAGTGTGTGTGTGCTTGCGAGTGCATGCGAGTGTGTACGAGTGTGTGCGAGTGTGTGCGTGCGAGTGTGCGTTAGTGTGCATGAGTGTGCGCGAGTGAGTGCGAGTGTTTGCGAGTGTGTGCGAGTATGTATGAGTGAATGTGTGCGAGTTTGTGCACGTGTGTGTGCGAGTGTGTGTGTGCGAGTGTATATGAGTGTATATGAGTGAGTGTGAGCGAGTGTGTATGAGTGAGTGTGTGCGAGTCTGCGCGTGTGTGTGTGCGAGTGTGTGTGTGCGGCTGTGTGCGAGTGTTTGAGTGTGTGCCAGTGTTTGTGCGAGTGTGTGCGAGTGTTTGTGCGAGTGTGTATGAGTGTGTGCGCGAGGGTGTGTGTGCGAGTGTGTGTGAGTGTGTGCGTGCGAGTGTGTGCGAGTGTGTGTGTGCGAGTGTGTACATGCGAGTGCATGCAAGTGTGTACGAGTGTATGCGAGTGTGCGCGAGTGTGCATGAGTGTGCGTGAGTGCGTACGAGTGTGTGCGAGTGAGCATGAATGTGCGTGAGTGTGTGCGAGTGTTTGCGAGTGTGTGCGAGTGTCAATGAGTGAGTGTGTGTGAGTGTGTGTGAGTGTGTGCGAGAGTGTGTGCGCATGTGTGTGAGTGTGTGTGTGCGTGTGTGTGTGAGTGTGTGTTTGCGAGTATGTGTGAGTGTGTGCGCGAATGTGTGGGAGTTTGTGTGTGCGAGTGTGTATGAGTGAGTGTGTGCGTGTGAGTGTGTGTGTGAGTGTGTACGAGGGTGTTCGAGTGTGTGCGAGTGTGTGCGAGTGCGTGCGTGTGAGTGAGTGTGTGTGTGAGTATGTACAAGTGTGTGCGAGCGTGTGCTAGTGTGTGCGAGTGTGTGCGAGTGACTGAGTGTGTGTGAGTGTGTGCGAGAGAGTGTGTGCGAGTGTTTGCGAGTGTGCACGAGTGTGTGCGAGTGTGTGCGAGAGTGTATGAGTGAGTGTGTGTGCGTATGCTCATGTGTGTGCGTGTAAGTGAGTTTGTGTGTGCGAGTGTGTGTGCGAGTGTGTGCGAGTGTGTGTGTGTGTGATTGTCTGCGAGTGTGTGCGAGCGAGTTTGTATGAGTGAGTGTTTGCGAGTGTGCATGAGTGTGTATGAGTGAGTGTGTGCGAGTGTTTGCGAGTGAGTGTGTGCGAGTGTGCATGAGTTAGTGTGTGTGTGTTTGCGAGTGTGTGTGCGAGTGTGTGCGAGTGTGTGAGAGTGTGTGTGTGTGATTGTCTGCGAGTGTGTGCGAGCGAGTTTGTATGAGAGAGTGTGTGCGAGTGTTTGCGTGTGAGTGAGTGCAAGTGTGTTTGAGTTAGTGCGAGTGTGTGCGAGTGTATATGTGTGAGTGTGTGCGATTGTGTGGGTGGAGTGTGTATGAGTGAGTGTGTTCGAGAGTGTGTGCGAGTGTGTGCGTGCGAGTGTGTGCGAGTGTGTGTGTGCGAGTGTGTACGTGCGAGTGCATGCAAGTGTGTACGAGTGTGCATGAGTGTGCGTGAGTATGTGCGAGTGAGCGTGAGTGTGCATGAGTGTGCGTCAGTGTGTGCGAGTGTTTGCGAGTGTGTGCGAGTGTGTATGAGTGAGTGTGTGCGAGTGTGTGCGTGTGAGTGAGTGAGTGTGTGCGTGAGTGTGTACGAGTGTGTGCGAGTGTGTGCGAGAGTGTGCGAGTGTGTGCGAGTGCGTGCGTGTGAGTGAGTGTGTGTGTGAGTGTGTACAAGTGTGTGCGAGCGTGTGCTAGTGTGTGCGAGTGTGTGCGAGTGACTGAGTGTGTGTGAGTGTTTGCGAGTGTTTGCGAGTGTGTGCGAGTGTGTGCTAGAGTGTATGAGTGAGTGTGTGTGCGTGTGCTCAAGTGTGTGCGTGTGAGTGAGTTTGTGTGTGCGAGTGTGTGTGCGAGTGTGTGCGAGTGTGTGTGTGTGTGATTGTCTGCGAGTGTGTGCGAGCGAGTTTGTATGAGTGAGTGTGTGCGAGTGTGCGTGAGTGTGTATGAGTGAGTGTATGCGAGTGTTTGCGAGTGAGTGTGTGCGAGTGTGTATGAGTTAGTGAGTGTGTGTTTGCGAGTGTGTGTGCGAGTGTGTGGAGTGTGTATGAGTGAGTGTGTTCGAGAGTGTGTGCGAGTGTGTGCGTGCGTGCGTGTGTGTGCGAGTGTGTACGTGCGAGTGCATGCAAGTGTGTACGAGTGTGCATGAGTGTGCGTGAGTATGTGCGAGTGAGCGCGAGTGTGCATGAGTGTGCGTCAGTGTGTGCGAGTGTTTGCGAGTGTGTGCGAGTGTGTATGAGTGAGTGTGTGCGAGTGTGTGCGTGTGAGTGAGTGTGTGTGTGAGTGTGTACAAGTGTGTGCGAGTGTGTGCTAGTGTGTGCGAGTGTGTGCGAGTGACTGAGTGTGTGTGAGTGTTTGCGAGTGTTTGCGAGTGTGTGCGAGTGTGTGCTAGAGTGTATGAGTGAGTGTGTGTGCGTGTGCTCAAGTGTGTGCGTGTGAGTGAGTTTGTGTGTGCGAGTGTGTGTGCGAGTGTGTGCGAGTGTGTGTGTGTGTGATTGTCTGCGAGTGTGTGCGAGCGAGTTTGTATGAGTGAGTGTGTGCGAGTGTGCGTGAGTGTGTATGAGTGAGTGTATGCGAGTGTTTGCGAGTGAGTGTGTGCGAGTGTGTATGAGTTAGTGAGTGTGTGTTTGCGAGTGTGTGTGCGAGTGTGTGGAGTGTGTATGAGTGAGTGTGTTCGAGAGTGTGTGCGAGTGTGTGCGTGCGAGTGTGTGCGAGTGTGTGTGTGCGATTGTGTACGTGCGAGTGCATGCAAGTGTGTACGAGTGTGCGTGAGTGTGCGTGAGTATGTGCGAGTGAGCGCGAGTGTGCATGAGTGTGCGTCAGTGTGTGCGAGTGTTTGCGAGTGTGTGCGAGTGTGTATGAGTGAGAGTGTGCGAGTGTGTGTGAGTGCGTGCGAAAGTTAGTGCACGTGTATGTGAGTGTGTGTGTGCGCGTGTGTGTTAGTGTTTGTATGCGAGCGTGTGTGAGTGTGTGTGTGAGTGTGTGGGAGTTTGTGTGTGCTAGTGTGTATGAGTGAGTGTGTGCGAGTGTGTGCGTGTGAGTGAGTGAGTGTGTGCATGAGTGTGTACGAGTGTGTGCGAGAGTGTGCGAGTGTGTGCGAGTGTGTGCGTGTGAGTGAGTGTGTGTTTGAGTGTGTACAAGTGTGTGCGAGCGTGTGCTAGTGTGCACGAGTGTGTGCAAGTGAGTGAGTGTGTGTGAGTGTGTGCGAGAGATTGTGTGCGAGTGTGTGCGAGTGTGCGTGAGTGTGTGCAAGTGTGTGCGAGTGTGTATGAGTGAGTGTGTGCGAGTGTTTTGCGAGTGAGTGTGTGCGAGTGTGTATGAGTTAGTGAGTGTGTGTGCGAATGTGTGTGCAAGTGTTTGCGAGTGTGTGTGTGTGATTGTCTGCGAGTGTGTGCGAGCGAGTTTGTATGAGTGAGTGTGTGCGAGTGTGCGTGAGTGTGTATGAGTGAGTGTGTGCGAGTGTGTGCGAGTGTGTGTGTGATTGTCTGCGAGTGTGTGCGAGCGAGTTTGTATGAGTGAGTGTGTGTGAGTGTGCGTGAGTGTGTATGAGTGAGTGTGTGCGAATGTTTGCGAGTGAGTGTGTGCAAGTGTGTATGAGTTAGTGTGTGAGTGTGTGCGAGTGTGTGCGAGTGTGTATATGTGAGTGTGTGCGATTGTGTGGGTGGAGTGTGTATGAGTGAGTGTGTGCAAGTGTGTGTGTGCGACTGTGTGTGCAAGTGTTTGTGTGCGAGTGTGTATGAGTGAGTGTGTTCGAGTGTGCGTGAGTGTGTGTGAGTGTGTGCGAGTGTGTATGAGTGAGTGTGTGCGAGTTTGTGTGAGTGTGCGTGAGTGTGGGTGTGTGAGTGAGTGTGTGCGAGTTTGTGCAAGTGTGTGCGAGTGTGTATGAGTGAGTGTGTGTGAGTGTGTGCGAGTGTGTGCAAGTGTGTGCGAGGGTGTATGAGGGCATGTGCGTGTGTGTGTGCGAGTGTGTGTGCGAGTGTGTATGAGTGAGTGTGTGCGAGTGTGTATGAGTGAGTGTGTGCGAGTGTGTGCTAGTGTGTGTGAGTGTGTGCGAGTGTTTGAGAGTGTGTGCTAGTGTGTGTGCGAGTGTGTGAGTATGTGCGAGTGTGTGCGATGAGTGTGAGCGCGAATGTGTGGGAGTTTGTGTGTGCGAGTGTGTATGAGTGAGTGTGTGCGTGTGAGTGTGTGTGTGAGTGTGTACGAGTGTGTTCGAGTGTGTGCGAGAGTGTGCGAGTGTGTGCGAGTGAGTGTGTGCGAGTGTTTGCGAGAGTGTGTGCGAGTGTGTATAAGTTAGTGAGTGTGTGTGTGCGAGTGTTTGTGCGAGTGTGTGCGAGTGTGTGTGTGATTGTCTGCGAGTGTGTGCGAGCGAGTTTGTATGAGTGAGTGTGTGCGAGTGTGCGTGAGTGTGTATGAGTGAGTGTGTGCGAGTGTTTGCGAGTGAGTGTGTGCAAGTGTGTATGAGTTAGTGTGTGAGTGTGTGCGACTGTGTGCGAGTGTGTATATGTGAGTGTGTGCGATTGTGTGGGTGGAGTGTGTATGAGTGAGTGTGTGCAAGTGTGTGTGTGCGAGTGTGTGTGCGAGTGTTTGTGTGCGAGTGTGTATGAGTGAGTTTGTGTGAGTGTGTGTGAGTGTGCGCGAGTGTGTGCGAGTGTGTGCGAGTGTGTATGAGTGAGTGTGTGCGAGTTTGTGTGAGTGTGCGTGAGTGTGGGTGTGTGAGTGAGTGAGTGTGTGCGAGTTTGTGCGAATGTGTGTGAGTTTGTATGAGTGAGTGTGTGTGAGTGTGTGCGAGTGTGTGCGAGTGTGTGCGAGGGTGTATGAGGGCGTGTGCGGGTGTGTGTGCGAGTGTGTGTGCGAGTGTGTATGAGTGAGTGTGTGCGAATGTGTATATGTGAGTGTGTGCGAGTGTGCTTGAATGTATGTGCAAATGTGTGCATGCGAGTGTGTTCGAGTGCGTATGAGTGAGTGTGTGCGAGTGTTTGCGAGTTTGTGCGAGTGTGTGTGAGTGAGTGTGAGTGAGCGCGAGTGTGCATGAGTGTGCGTGAGTGTGTGCGAGTGTTTGCGAGTGTGTGCGAGTGTGTATGAGTGAGTGTGTGCGAGTGTGTGTGAGTGCATGCGAGAGTGTGTGCACATGTGTGTGAGTGTGTGTGCGTGTGTGTGTGAGTGTGTGTATGCGAGTGTGTGTGAGTGTGTGTGTGAGTGTGTGGGAGTTTGTGTGTGCGAGTGTGTATGAGTGTATGTGCGCGTGTGTGTGAATGTGTGTATGCGAGTGTGTGTGTGAGTGTGTATGAGTGTGTGCGAGTGTGTGCGAGAGTGTGCGAGTGCGTGCGTGTGAGTGAGTGTGTGTGTGAGTGTGTACAAGTGTGTGCGAGCGTGTGCTAGTGTGTGCGAGTGTGTGCGAGTGAGTGAGTGTGTGTGAGTGTGTGCGAGAGAGTGTGTGCGAGTGTGTGCGAGTGTGTATGAGTGAGTGTGTGCGAGTGTTTGCAAGTGAGTGTGTGCGAGTGTGTATGAGTTAGTGAGTGTGTGTGTGCGAGTGTGTGAGCGAATGTGTGTGTGTGATTGTCTGCGAGTGTGCGCGAGCGAGTTTGTATGAGTGAGTGTGTGCGAGTGTGCGTGAGTGTGTATGTGTGAGTGTGTGTGAGTGCTTGCGTGTGAGTGTGTGTGAGTGTGTATGAGTTAGTGAGTTTGTGAATGTGAGTGTGTGCGAGAGTGTGCGAGTGTGTGTGTGATTGTCTGCGAGTGTGTGCGAGCGAGTTTGTATGAGTGAGTGTGTGCGAGTGTGCGTGAGTGTGTATGAGTGAGTGTGTGCGAGTGTTTGCGAGTGAGTGTGTGCAAGTGTGTATGAGTTAGTGTGTGAGTGTGTGCGAGTGTGTGCGAGTGTGTATGTGTGAGTGTGTGCGATTGTGTGGGTGGAGTGTGTATGAGTGAGTGTGTGCGAGTGTGTGTGTGCGAGTGTGGGTGCGAGTGTTTGTGTGCGAGTGTGTATGAGTGAGTGTGTGTGAGTGTGTGCGAGTGTGCGCGAGTGTGTGCGAGTGTGTGCGAGTGTGTATGAGTGAGTGTGTGCGAGTTTGTGTGAGTGTGCGTGAGTGTGGGTGTGTGAGTGAGTGAGTGAGTGTGTGCGAGTTTGTGCGAGTGTGTGTGAGTGTGTATGAGTGAGTGTGTGCGAGTGTTTGCGAGTGAGTGTGTGCGAGTGTGCATGAGTTAGTGTGTGTGTGTTTGCGAGTGTGTGTGCGAGTGTGTGCGAGTGTGTGAGAGTGTGTGTGTGTGATTGTCTGCGAGTGTGTGCGAGCGAGTTTGTATGAGAGAGTGTGTGCGAGTGTTTGCGTGTGAGTGAGTGCAAGTGTGTTTGAGTTAGTGCGAGTGTGTGCGAGTGTATATGTGTGAGTGTGTGCGATTGTGTGGGTGGAGTGTGTATGAGTGAGTGTGTTCGAGAGTGTGTGCGAGTGTGTGCGTGCGAGTGTGTGCGAGTGTGTGTGTGCGAGTGTGTACGTGCGAGTGCATGCAAGTGTGTACGAGTGTGCATGAGTGTGCGTGAGTATGTGCGAGTGAGCGCGAGTGTGCATGAGTGTGCGTCAGTGTGTGCGAGTGTTTGCGAGTGTGTGCGAGTGTGTATGAGTGAGTGTGTGCGAGTGTGTGCGTGTGAGTGAGTGAGTGTGTGCGTGAGTGTGTACGAGTGTGTGCGAGTGTGTGCGAGAGTGTGCGAGTGTGTGCGAGTGCGTGCGTGTGAGTGAGTGTGTGTGTGAGTGTGTACAAGTGTGTGCGAGCGTGTGCTAGTGTGTGCGAGTGTGTGCGAGTGACTGAGTGTGTGTGAGTGTTTGCGAGTGTTTGCGAGTGTGTGCGAGTGTGTGCTAGAGTGTATGAGTGAGTGTGTGTGCGTGTGCTCAAGTGTGTGCGTGTGAGTGAGTTTGTGTGTGCGAGTGTGTGTGCGAGTGTGTGCGAGTGTGTGTGTGTGTGATTGTCTGCGAGTGTGTGCGAGAGAGTTTGTATGAGTGAGTGTGTGCGAGTGTGCGTGAGTGTGTATGAGTGAGTGTATGCGAGTGTTTGCGAGTGAGTGTGTGCGAGTGTGTATGAGTTAGTGAGTGTGTGTTTGCGAGTGTGTGTGCGAGTGTGTGGAGTGTGTATGAGTGAGTGTGTTCGAGAGTGTGTGCGAGTGTGTGCGTGCGAGTGTGTGCGAGTGTGTGTGTGCGAGTGTGTACGTGCGAGTGCATGCAAGTGTGTACGAGTGTGCGTGAGTGTGCGTGAGTATGTGCGAGTGAGCGCGAGTGTGCATGAGTGTGCGTCAGTGTGTGCGAGTGTTTGCGAGTGTGTGCGAGTGTGTATGAGTGAGAGTGTGCGAGTGTGTGTGAGTGCGTGCGAGAGTTAGTGCACGTGTATGTGAGTGTGTGTGTGCGCGTGTGTGTTAGTGTGTGTATGCGAGCGTGTGTGAGTGTGTGTGTGAGTGTGTGGGAGTTTGTGTGTGCTAGTGTGTATGAGTGAGTGTGTGCGAGTGTGTGCGTGTGAGTGAGTGAGTGTGTGCATGAGTGTGTACGAGTGTGTGCGAGAGTGTGCGAGTGTGTGCGAGTGTGTGCGTGTGAGTGAGTGTGTGTTTGAGTGTGTACAAGTGTGTGCGAGCGTGTGCTAGTGTGCACGAGTGTGTGCAAGTGAGTGAGTGTGTGTGAGTGTGTGCGAGAGATTGTGTGCGAGTGTGTGCGAGTGTGCGTGAGTGTGTGCAAGTGTGTGCGAGTGTGTATGAGTGAGTGTGTGCGAGTGTTTTGCGAGTGAGTGTGTGCGAGTGTGTATGAGTTAGTGAGTGTGTGTGCGAGTGTGTGTGCAAGTGTTTGCGAGTGTGTGTGTGTGATTGTCTGCGAGTGTGTGCGAGCGAGTTTGTATGAGTGAGTGTGTGCGAGTGTGCGTGAGTGTGTATGAGTGAGTGTGTGCGAGTGTGTGCGAGTGTGTGTGTGATTGTCTGCGAGTGTGTGCGAGCGAGTTTGTATGAGTGAGTGTGTGTGAGTGTGCGTGAGTGTGTATGAGTGAGTGTGTGCGAATGTTTGCGAGTGAGTGTGTGCAAGTGTGTATGAGTTAGTGTGTGAGTGTGTGCGAGTGTGTGCGAGTGTGTATATGTGAGTGTGTGCGATTGTGTGGGTGGAGTGTGTATGAGTGAGTGTGTGCAAGTGTGTGTGTGCGACTGTGTGTGCGAGTGTTTGTGTGCGAGTGTGTATGAGTGAGTGTGTTCGAGTGTGCGTGAGTGTGTGTGAGTGTGTGCGAGTGTGTATGAGTGAGTGTGTGCGAGTTTGTGTGAGTGTGCGTGAGTGTGGGTGTGTGAGTGAGTGTGTGCGAGTTTGTGCGAGTGTGTGCGAGTGTGTATGAGTGAGTGTGTGTGAGTGTGTGCGAGTGTGTGCAAGTGTGTGCGAGGGTGTATGAGGGCATGTGCGTGTGTGTGTGCGAGTGTGTGTGCGAGTGTGTATGAGTGAGTGTGTGCGAGTGTGTATGAGTGAGTGTGTGCGAGTGTGTGCTAGTGTGTGTGAGTGTGTGCGAGTGTTTGAGAGTGTGTGCTGGTGTGTGTGCGAGTGTGTGAGTATGTGCGAGTGTGTGCGATGAGTGTGAGCGCGAATGTGTGGGAGTTTGTGTGTGCGAGTGTGTATGAGTGAGTGTGTGCGTGTGAGTGTGTGTGTGAGTGTGTACGAGTGTGTTCGAGTGTGTGCGAGAGTGTGCGAGTGTGTGCGAGTGAGTGTGTGCGAGTGTTTGCGAGAGTGTGTGCGAGTGTGTATAAGTTAGTGAGTGTGTGTGTGCGAGTGTTTGTGCGAGTGTGTGCGAGTGTGTGTGTGATTGTCTGCGAGTGTGTGCGAGCGAGTTTGTATGAGTGAGTGTGTGCGAGTGTGCGTGAGTGTGTATGAGTGAGTGTGTGCGAGTGTTTGCGAGTGAGTGTGTGCAAGTGTGTATGAGTTAGTGTGTGAGTGTGTGCGACTGTGTGCGAGTGTGTATATGTGAGTGTGTGCGATTGTGTGGGTGGAGTGTGTATGAGTGAGTGTGTGCAAGTGTGTGTGTGCGAGTGTGTGTGCGAGTGTTTGTGTGCGAGTGTGTATGAGTGAGTTTGTGTGAGTGTGTGTGAGTGTGCGCGAGTGTGTGCGAGTGTGTGCGAGTGTGTATGAGTGAGTGTGTGCGAGTTTGTGTGAGTGTGCGTGAGTGTGGGTGTGTGAGTGAGTGAGTGTGTGCGAGTTTGTGCGAATGTGTGTGAGTTTGTATGAGTGAGTGTGTGTGAGTGTGTGCGAGTGTGTGCGAGTGTGTGCGAGGGTGTATGAGGGCGTGTGCGGGTGTGTGTGCGAGTGTGTGTGCGAGTGTGTATGAGTGAGTGTGTGCGAATGTGTATATGTGAGTGTGTGCGAGTGTGCTTGAATGTATGTGCAAATGTGTGCATGCGAGTGTGTTCGAGTGCGTATGAGTGAGTGTGTGCGAGTGTTTGCGAGTTTGTGCGAGTGTGTGTGAGTGAGTGTGAGTGAGCGCGAGTGTGCATGAGTGTGCGTGAGTGTGTGCGAGTGTTTGCGAGTGTGTGCGAGTGTGTATGAGTGAGTGTGTGCGAGTGTGTGTGAGTGCATGCGAGAGTGTGTGCACATGTGTGTGAGTGTGTGTGCGTGTGTGTGTGAGTGTGTGTATGCGAGTGTGTGTGAGTGTGTGTGTGAGTGTGTGGGAGTTTGTGTGTGCGAGTGTGTATGAGTGTATGTGCGCGTGTGTGTGAATGTGTGTATGCGAGTGTGTGTGTGAGTGTGTATGAGTGTGTGCGAGTGTGTGCGAGAGTGTGCGAGTGCGTGCGTGTGAGTGAGTGTGTGTGTGAGTGTGTACAAGTGTGTGCGAGCGTGTGCTAGTGTGTGCGAGTGTGTGCGAGTGAGTGAGTGTGTGTGAGTGTGTGCGAGAGAGTGTGTGCGAGTGTGTGCGAGTGTGTATGAGTGAGTGTGTGCGAGTGTTTGCGAGTGAGTGTGTGCGAGTGTGTATGAGTTAGTGAGTGTGTGTGTGCGAGTGTGTGAGCGAATGTGTGTGTGTGATTGTCTGCGAGTGTGCGCGAGCGAGTTTGTATGAGTGAGTGTGTGCGAGTGTGCGTGAGTGTGTATGTGTGAGTGTGTGTGAGTGCTTGCGTGTGAGTGTGTGTGAGTGTGTATGAGTTAGTGAGTGTGTGAATGTGAGTGTGTGCGAGAGTGTGCGAGTGTGTGTGTGATTGTCTGCGAGTGTGTGCGAGCGAGTTTGTATGAGTGAGTGTGTGCGAGTGTGCGTGAGTGTGTATGAGTGAGTGTGTGCGAGTGTTTGCGAGTGAGTGTGTGCAAGTGTGTATGAGTTAGTGTGTGTGTGTGTGCGAGTGTGTGCGAGTGTGTATGTGTGAGTGTGTGCGATTGTGTGGGTGGAGTGTGTATGAGTGAGTGTGTGCGAGTGTGTGTGTGCGAGTGTGGGTGCGAGTGTTTGTGTGCGAGTGTGTATGAGTGAGTGTGTGTGAGTGTGTGCGAGTGTGCGCGAGTGTGTGCGAGTGTGTGCGAGTGTGTATGAGTGAGTGTGTGCGAGTTTGTGTGAGTGTGCGTGAGTGTGGGTGTGTGAGTGAGTGAGTGAGTGTGTGCGAGTTTGTGCGAGTGTGTGTGAGTGTGTATGAGTGAGTGTGTGTGAGTGTCTGCGAGTGTGTGCGAGTGTGCGTGCGAGTGTGTGCGAGGGTGTATGAGGGTGTGTGCGGGTGTGTGTGCGAGTGTGTGTGCGAGTGTGTATGAGTGAGTGTGTGCGAGTGTGTATGAGTGAGTGTGTGCGAGTGTGCTTGAGTGTGTGTACGAGTATGTGCAAATGTGTGCATGCGAGTGTGTGCAAGTGCGTATGAGTGAGTGTGTGCGAGTGTTTGCGAGTGTGTGCGAGTGTGTGTGAGTGAGTGTGAGTGAGTGTGTGGGAGTGTGTGTGAGTAACTGTGTTTGTGTAAGAGTGAGTGTGTGCGAGTGTGCATGAGTGTGTGCGAGTGTGTATGAGTGAGTGTGTGCGAGTGTGTATGAGTGAGTGTGTGCGACTGTGTTTGAGTAAGTGTGTGTGAGTGAGTGTGTGTGAGTGTGCATGAGTGTGTGAGTGAGTGTGTGTGAGTGTGTATGAGTGAGTGTGGGTGAGTGTGTGTGTGTGAGGTTGTGCGAGTGTGTGCGAGTGTGTGCGAGTGAGTGTGTGCGAGTGTGTATGAGTGAGTGTGTGCGAGTGTGTATGAGTGAGTGTGTGCGAGTGTGCATGACTGTGTATAAGTGAGTGTGTGTGAGTGTGTGCGAGTGTGTGTGCGAGTGTGTATGAGTGAGTGTGTGCGAGTGTGTGTTAGTGTGTGTGTGCGAGTGTGCACGTGCGAGCGAGTGTGAGTGTGTGCAAGTGTGTATAAGTGAGTGTGTGCGAGTGTGTGAGAGTGTGTGTGTGTGATTGTCTGCGAGTGTGTGCGAGCGAGTTTGTATGAGTGAGTGCGTGCGAGTGTGTATGAGTGAGTGTGTGTGAGTGTGTGTGTGTGAGGTTGTGAGAGTGTGCGAGTGTGTGCGAGTGAGTGTGTGCGAGTGTGTATGAGTCAGTGTGTGCGAGTGTGTGCTAGTGTGTGTGAGTGTGTGCGAGTGTTTGAGAGTGTGTGCTAGTGTGTGTGTGCGAGTGTTTGTGAGTATGTGCGAGTGTGTGCGATGAGTGTGTGCGAGTGTGCACAAGTGTGTATGAGTGAGTGTGTGCGAGTGTGAGTAGGAGTGTGTACGGGTATTTGCGAGTGTGTATGAGTGAGTGTGTGCGAGTGTGTGAGAGTGTGTGCGAGTGTGTGTGCGAGTGTGTGTGTGCGAGTGTGTGAGAGTGTGTGCGAGTGTGCGTGAGAGTGAGTGTGCGAGTGTGTGTGAGTGTGTGTGCGAGTGTGTTCGAGTGTGTGTGCGAGTGTGTTCGAGTGTGTGTGCGAGTGTTTGTACGAGTGTGTGTGTGCGAGTGTGTATGAGTGAGTGTGTGTGAGTGTGTGTGAGTGTTTGTGAGTGTGTATGAGTGAGTGTGTGCGAGTGCGTGCGAGTGTGTGTGTGTGAGTGTGTGCCAGTGTGGGCGAGTGTGTGCGACTGTGTGTGTGCGAGTGTGCACGAGTGTGTGTGTGAGTGTGCACGAGTGTGTGTGTGCGAGTTTGTGCGCGTGTGTGTGTGAGTGTGTGTGTGCGAGTGTGTATGAGTGAGTGTGTGCGAGTGTGTATGAGTGAGTGTGTGCGAGTGTGTATGAGTAAGTGTGTGAGAGTGTGCGCGAGTATGTGTGCGAGTGTCTGCCAGTGTGTGCGACTGTGTGTGTGTGACTGTGTGCGAGTGTGTATGTGTGAGTGTCCTCGAGTGTGTGTGTGCGAGTATGTGCGAGTGTGTGTGTGCGAGTGCATGAGAGTGTGTGCGAGTGTATGTGTGCGAGTGTGTGCGTGCGAGTGCATGCGATTGTGTACGAGTGTGTGCGAGTGTGTGCGTGCGAGTGTGTGTTAGTGTGCATGAGTGTGCACGAGTGTGTGCGAGTGTTTGCGAGTGTGTATGAGTGAGTGTATGCGACTGTGTATGAGTGATTGTGTGCAAGTGAGTGTGTGTTAGTGTGCGTGAGTGTGTGCAAGTGAGTGTGTGTGAGTGTGCATAAGTGTGTGCGAGTGTGTGTGTGTGAGGTTGTGCGAGTGTGTGCTAGTGTGTGCGAGTGTGTGTGAGTGTGTGTGTGTGACTGTGTATGGGTGAGTGTGTGCAAGTGAGTGTGAGTGTGCGTGAGTGTGTGCGAGTGTGTGCATGTGAGTGTGTGCGAGTGTGAGCGAGTGTTTATGAGTGAGTGTGTGTGAGTGTGTATGAGTGAGTGTGTGCGAGTGTGTGTGAGTGTGTGCGAGTGAGTGTGTGCTAGTGTGTGTGAGTGTGTGCAAGTGTGCATGACTGTGTATGAGTGAGCATGTGCGAGTGTGTGTGAGTGAGTGTGTGCGAGTGTTTGTGAGTGTGTATGAGCGAGTGTGTATGGGTGAGTGTGTGCGAGTGCGTGCGAGTGTGTGTGTGCGAGTGTGTGCCAGTGTGGGCGAGTGTGTGTGACTGTGTGTGTGCGAGTGTGTGTGTGAGTGTGCACGAGTGTGTGTGTGCGAGTTTGTGCGCGTGTGTGAGAGTGTGTGCGTGCGAGTGTGTATGAGTGAGTGTGTGTGAGTGTGTATGAGTGAGTGTGTGAGAGTGTGTGAGAGTGTGCGCGAGTGTGTGTGTGCGAGTGTGTGCCAGTGTGTGTGTGACTGTGTGCGAGTGTTTAAGTGTGTGCCAGTGTTTGTGCAAGTGTGTGTGAGTGTGTATGAGTGAGTGTCCTCGAGTGTGTGTGTGCGAGCTTGTGCATGTGTGTGTGCGAGTTTGTGCGTGCGAGTGTGTGCCAGTGTGTGCGAGTGTGCACGAGTGTGTGTGTGTGAGTGTGCACGAGTGTGTGTGTGCGAGTTTGTGTGCGTGTGTGTGTGAGTGTGAGCGAGTGTGTGCGTGCGAGTGTGTATGAGTGGGTGTGTGCGAGTGTGTATGAGTGAGTGTGTGCGAGTGTTTGCGAGTGAGTGTGTGCGAGTGTGTATGAGTTAGTGAGTGTGTGTTTGCGAGGGTGTGTGCGAGTGTGTGCAAGTGTGTGAGAGTGTGTGTGTGATTGTCTGCGAGTGTGTGCGAGCGAGTTTGTATGAGTGAGTGTGTGCGAGTGTGTTTGAGTTTGTATGAGTGAGTGTGTGTGAGTGTTTGCGAGTGAGTGTGTGCAAGTGTGTATGAGTTAGTGTGTGAGTGTGTGCGAGTGAGTGTGAGTGTCCATGTGTGAGTGTGTGCGATTGTGTGGGTGGAGTGTGTATGAGTGAGTGTGTGCGAGTGTGTGTGAGTGTGTGTGCGAGTGTTTGTGTGCGAGTGTGTATGAGTGAGTGTGTGTGAGTGTGTGCGAGTGTGCGCGAGTGTGTGCGAGTGTGTGCGAGTGTGTATGAGTGAGTGTGTGTGAGTTTGTGTGAGTGTGCGTGAGTGTGGGTGTGTGAGTGAGTGAGTGAGTGTGTGTGTGCGAGTGTGTGCGAGTGTGCGTGCGAGTGTGTATGAGTGAGTGTGTGCGAGTGTGTATGAGTGAGTGTGTGTGAGTGTGCTTGATTGTGTGTACGAGTGTGTGGAAATGTGTGCATGCGTGTGTGTGCAAGTGCGTATGAGTGAGTGTGTGCGAGTGTTTGTGAGTGTGAGTGAGTGTGTGCGAGTGTGTGCGAGTGTGCGTGCGAGTGTGTATGAGTGAGTGTGTGCGAGTGTGTATGAGTGAGTGTGTGTGAGTGTGCTTGATTGTGTGTACGAGTGTGTGGAAATTTGTGCATGCGTGTGTGTGCAAGTGCGTATGAGTGAGTGTGTGCGAGTGTTTGTGAGTGTGAGTGAGTGTGTGCGAGTGTTTGTGAATGAGTGTGTGCGAGTGTGTATGAGTTAGTGAGTGTGTGTTTGCGAGTGTGTGTGCGAGTGTGTGCAAGTGTGTGAGAATGTGTGTGTGTGTGATTGTCTGCGAGTGTGTGCGAGCGAGTTTGTATGAGTGAGTGTGTGCGAGTTTGCGTGAGTGTGTATGAGTGATTGTGTGCGAGTGTTTGCGAGTGAGTGTGTGCAAGTGTGTTTGAGTTAGTGTGTGAGTGTGTGCGAGTGTGTGCGAGTGTCTATGTGTGAGTGTGTGCGATAGTGTGGGTGGAGTGTGCATGAGTGAGTGTGTGCGAGTGTGTGTGTGCGAGTGTGTGTGCGAGTGTTTGTGTGCGAGTGTGTATGAGTGAGTGTGTGTGAGTGTGTGCGAGTGTGTGCGAGTGTGTGCGAGTGTGTGCGAGTGTGTATGAGTGAGTGTGTGAGTGTGTGTGAGTGTGCATGAGTGTGTGAGTGAGTGTGTGTGAGTGTGTATGAGTGAGTGTGGGTGAGTGTGTGTGTGTGAGGTTGTGCGAGTGTGTGCGAGTGTGTGCGAGTGAGTGTGTGCAAGTGTGTATGAGTGAGTGTGTGCGAGTGTGTATGAGTGAGTGTGTGATTGTCTGCGAGTGTGTGCGAGCGAGTTTGTATGAGTGAGTGTGTGCGAGTGTGTGTGAGTTTGTATGAGTGAGTGTGTGTGAGTGTTTGCGAGTGAGTGTGTGCAAGTGTGTATGAGTTAGTGTGTGAGTGTGTGCGAGTGAGTGTGAGTGTCCATGTGTGAGTGTGTGCGATTGTGTGGGTGGAGTGTGTATGAGTGAGTGTGTGTGAGTGTGTGCGAGTGTGCACGAGTGTGTGCGAGTGTGTATGAGTGAGTGTGTGTGAGTTTGTGTGAGTGTGCGTGAGTGTGGGTGTGTGAGTGAGTGAGTGAGTGTGTGTGTGCAAGTTTGTGTGAGTGTGTGTGAGTGTGTATGAGTGAGTGTGTGTGAGTGTGTGTGAGTGTGTGCGAGTGTGCGTGCGAGTGTGTATGAGTGAGTGTGTGCGAGTGTGTATGAGTGAGTGTGTGTGAGTGTGCTTGATTATGTGTACGAGTGTGTGGAAATGTGTGCATGCGTGTGTGTGCAAGTGCGTATGAGTGAGTGTGTGCGAGTGTTTGTGAGTGTGAGTGAGTGTGTGCGAGTGTGTGCGAGTGTGCATGCGAGTGTGTATGAGTGAGTGTGTGCGAGTGTGTATGAGTGAGTGTGTGTGAGTGTGCTTGATTGTGTGTACGAGTGTGTGGAAATGTGTGCATGCGTGTGTTTGCAAGTGCGTATGAGTGAGTGTGTGCGAGTGTTTGTGAGTGTGAGTGAGTGTGTGCGAGTGTTTGTGAATGAGTGTGTGCGAGTGTGTATGAGTTAGTGAGTGTGTGTTTGCGAGTGTGTGTGCGAGTGTGTGCAAGTGTGTGAGAGTGTGTGTGTGTGTGATTGTCTGCGAGTGTGTGCGAGCGAGTTTGTATGAGTGAGTGTGTGCGAGATTGCGTGAGTGTGTATGAGTGATTGTGTGCGAGTGTTTGCGAGTGAGTGTGTGCAAGTGTGTTTGAGTTAGTGTGTAAGTGTGTGCGAGTGTGTGCGAGTGTCTATGTGTGAGTGTGTGCGATAGTGTGGGTGGAGTGTGCATGAGTGAGTGTGTGCGAGTGTGTGTGTGCGAGTGTGTGTGCGAGTGTTTGTGTGCGAGTGTGTATGAGTGAGTGTGTGTGAGTGTGTGCGAGTGTGCGCGAGTGTGTGCGAGTGTGTGCGAGTGTGTATGAGTGAGTGTGTGAGTGTGTGTGAGTGTGCATGAGTGTGTGAGTGAGTGTGTGTGAGTGTGTATGAGTGAGTGTGGGTGAGTGTGTGTGTGTGAGGTTGTGCGAGTGTGTGCGAGTGTGTGCGAGTGAGTGTGTGCGAGTGTGTATGAGTGAGTGTGTGCGAGTGTGTATGAGTGAGTGTGTGCGAGTGTGCATGACTGTGTATAAGTGAGTGTGTGTGAGTGTGTGCGAGTGTGTGTGCGAGTGTGTATGAGTGAGTGTGTGCGAGTGTGTGTTAGTGTGTGTGTGCGAGTGTGCACGTGCGAGCGAGTGTGAGTGTGTGCAAGTGTGTATAAGTGAGTGTGTGCGAGTGTGTGAGAGTGTGTGTGTGTGATTGTCTGCGAGTGTGTGCGAGCGAGTTTGTATGAGTGAGTGCGTGCGAGTGTGTATGAGTGAGTGTGTGTGAGTGTTTGCGAGTGAGTGTGTGCGAGTGTGCGTGAGTGTGTATGAGTGAGTGTGTGCGAGTGTTTGCGAGTGAGTGTGTGCAAGTGTGTATGAGTTAGTGTGTGAGTGTGTGCGACTGTGTGCGAGTGTGTATATGTGAGTGTGTGCGATTGTGTGGGTGGAGTGTGTATGAGTGAGTGTGTGCAAGTGTGTGTGTGCGAGTGTGTGTGCGAGTGTTTGTGTGCGAGTGTGTATGAGTGAGTTTGTGTGAGTGTGTGTGAGTGTGCGCGAGTGTGTGCGAGTGTGTGCGAGTGTGTATGAGTGAGTGTGTGCGAGTTTGTGTGAGTGTGCGTGAGTGTGGGTGTGTGAGTGAGTGAGTGTGTGCGAGTTTGTGCGAATGTGTGTGAGTTTGTATGAGTGAGTGTGTGTGAGTGTGTGCGAGTGTGTGCGAGGGTGTATGAGGGCGTGTGCGGGTGTGTGTGCGAGTGTGTGTGCGAGTGTGTATGAGTGAGTGTGTGCGAATGTGTATATGTGAGTGTGTGCGAGTGTGCTTGAATGTGTGTACGAGTATGTGCAAATGTGTGCATGCGAGTGTGTTCGAGTGCGTATGAGTGAGTGTGTGCGAGTGTTTGCGAGTTTGTGCGAGTGTGTGTGAGTGAGTGTGAGTGAGCGCGAGTGTGCATGAGTGTGCGTGAGTGTGTGCGAGTGTTTGCGAGTGTGTGCGAGTGTGTATGAGTGAGTGTGTGCGAGTGTGTGTGAGTGCATGCGAGAGTGTGTGCACATGTGTGTGAGTGTGTGTGCGCGTGTGTGTGAGTGTGTGTATGCGAGTGTGTGTGAGTGTGTGTGTGAGTGTGTGGGAGTTTGTGTGTGCGAGTGTGTATGAGTGTATGTGCGCGTGTGTGTGAATGTGTGTATGCGAGTGTGTGTGTGAGTGTGTATGAGTGTGTGCGAGTGTGTGCGAGAGTGTGCGAGTGCGTGCGTGTGAGTGAGTGTGTGTGTGAGTGTGTACAAGTGTGTGCGAGCGTGTGCTAGTGTGTGCGAGTGTGTGCGAGTGAGTGAGTGTGTGTGAGTGTGTGCGAGAGAGTGTGTGCGAGTGTGTGCGAGTGTGTATGAGTGAGTGTGTGCGAGTGTTTGCGAGTGAGTGTGTGCGAGTGTGTATGAGTTAGTGAGTGTGTGTGTGCGAGTGTGTGAGCGAATGTGTGTGTGTGATTGTCTGCGAGTGTGCGCGAGCGAGTTTGTATGAGTGAGTGTGTGCGAGTGTGCGTGAGTGTGTATGTGTGAGTGTGTGTGAGTGCTTGCGTGTGAGTGTGTGTGAGTGTGTATGAGTTAGTGAGTGTGTGAATGTGAGTGTGTGCGAGAGTGTGCGAGTGTGTGTGTGATTGTCTGCGAGTGTGTGCGAGCGAGTTTGTATGAGTGAGTGTGTGCGAGTGTGCTTGAGTGTGTATGAGTGAGTGTGTGCGAGTGTTTGCGAGTGAGTGTGTGCAAGTGTGTATGAGTTAGTGTGTGAGTGTGTGCGAGTGTGTGCGAGTGTGTATGTGTGAGTGTGTGCGATTGTGTGGGTGGAGTGTGTATGAGTGAGTGTGTGCGAGTGTGTGTGTGCGAGTGTGGGTGCGAGTGTTTGTGTGCGAGTGTGTATGAGTGAGTGTGTGTTAGTGTGTGCGAGTGTGCGCGAGTGTGTGCGAGTGTGTGCGAGTGTGTATGAGTGAGTGTGTGCGAGTTTGTGTGAGTGTGCGTGAGTGTGGGTGTGTGAGTGAGTGAGTGAGTGTGTGCGAGTTTGTGCGAGTGTGTGTGTGAGTGTGTATGAGTGAGTGTGTGTGAGTGTCTGCGAGTGTGTGCGAGTGTGCATGCGAGTGTGTGCGAGGGTGTATGAGG
The DNA here is from genome assembly GCF_046119375.1 of Phyllobates terribilis. Classification (NCBI taxonomy): domain Eukaryota; kingdom Metazoa; phylum Chordata; class Amphibia; order Anura; family Dendrobatidae; genus Phyllobates; species Phyllobates terribilis. The sequence continues at coordinate 2,182,118 of NW_027362901.1, forward strand.
GTGTGTGCGGGTGTGTGTGCGAGTGTGTGTGCGAGTGTGTATGAGTGAGTGTGAGCGAGTGTGTATGAGTGAGTGTGTGCGAGTGTGCTTGAGTGTGTGTACGAGTATGTGCAAATGTGTGCATGCGAGTGTGTGCAAGTGCGTATGAGTGAGTGTGTGCGAGTGTTTGCGAGTGTGTGCGAGTGTGTGTGAGTGAGTGTGAGTGAGTGTGTGGGAGTGTGTGTGAGTAACTGTGTTTGTGTAAGAGTGAGTGTGTGCGAGTGTGCATGAGTGTGTGCGAGTGTGTATGAGTGAGTGTGTGCGAGTGTGTATGAGTGAGTGTGTGCGACTGTGTTTGAGTAAGTGTGTGTGAGTGAGTGTGTGTGAGTGTGCATGAGTGTGTGAGTGAGTGTGTGTGAGTGTGTATGAGTGAGTGTGTGTGAGTGTGTGTGTGTGAGGTTGTGCGAGTGTGTGCGAGTGTGTGCGAGTGAGTGTGTGCGAGTGTGTATGAGTGAGTGTGTGCGAGTGTGTATGAGTGAGTGTGTGCGAGTGTGCATGACTGTGTATAAGTGAGTGTGTGTGAGTGTGTGCGAGTGTGTGCGAGTGTGTATGAGTGAGTGTGTGCGAGTTTGTGTGAGTGTGCGTGAGTGTGGGTGTGTGAGTGAGTGAGTGTGAGCGAGTTTGTGCGAATGTGTGTGAGTTTGTATGAGTGAGTGTGTGTGAGTGTGTGCGAGTGTGTGCGAGGGTGTATGAGGGCGTGTGCGGGTGTGTGTGCGAGTGTGTGTGCGAGTGTGTATGAGTGAGTGTGTGCGAATGTGTATATGTGAGTGTGTGCGAGTGTGCTTGAATGTGTGTACGAGTATGTGCAAATGTGTGCATGCGAGTGTGTTCGAGTGCGTATGAGTGAGTGTGTGCGAGTGTTTGCGAGTTTGTGCGAGTGTGTGTGAGTGAGTGTGAGTGAGCGCGAGTGTGCATGAGTGTGCGTGAGTGTGTGCGAGTGTTTGCGAGTGTGTGCGAGTGTGTATGAGTGAGTGTGTGCGAGTGTGTGTGAGTGCATGCGAGAGTGTGTGCACATGTGTGAGAGTGTGTGTGCGCGTGTGTGTGAGTGTGTGTATGCGAGTGTGTGTGAGTGTGTGTGTGAGTGTGTGGGAGTTTGTGTGTGCGAGTGTGTATGAGTGTATGTGCGCGTGTGTGTGAATGTGTGTATGCGAGTGTGTGTGTGAGTGTGTATGAGTGTGTGCGAGTGTGTGCGAGAGTGTGCGAGTGCGTGCGTGTGAGTGAGTGTGTGTGTGAGTGTGTACAAGTGTGTGCGAGCGTGTGCTAGTGTGTGCGAGTGTGTGCGAGTGAGTGAGTGTGTGTGAGTGTGTGCGAGAGAGTGTGTGCGAGTGTGTGCGAGTGTGTATGAGTGAGTGTGTGCGAGTGTTTGCGAGTGAGTGTGTGCGAGTGTGTATGAGTCAGTGTGTGCGAGTGTTTGCTAGTGTGTGTGGGTGTGTGCGAGTGTTTGAGAGTGTGTGCTAGTGTGTGTGTGCGAGTGTGTGTGAGTATGTGCGAGTGTGTGCGATGAGTGTGTGCGAGTGTGCACAAGTGTGTATGAGTGAGTGTGTGCGAGTGTGAGTAGGAGTGTGTACGGGTATTTGCGAGTGTGTATGAGTGAGTGTGTGCGAGTGTGTGAGAGTGTGTGCGAGTGTGTGTGCGAGTGTGTGTGTGCGAGTGTGTATGAGCGAGTGTGTGCGAGTGTGCGTGAGAGTGAGTGTGCGAGTTTGTGTGTGTGTGCGAGTGTGTGTGAGTGTGTGTGCGAGTGTGTTCGAGTGTGTGTGCGAGTGTTTGTACGAGTGTGTGTGTGCGAGTGTGTATGAGTGAGTGTGTGTGAGTGTGTGTGAGTGTTTGTGAGTGTGTATGAGTGAGTGTGTGCGAGTGCGTGCGAGTGTGTGTGTGTGAGTGTGTGCCAGTGTGGGCGAGTGTGTGCGACTGTGTGTGTGCGAGTGTGCACGAGTGTGTGTGTGAGTGTGCACGAGTGTGTGTGTGCGAGTTTGTGCGCGTGTGTGTGTGAGTGTGTGTGTGCGAGTGTGTATGAGTGAGTGTGTGCGAGTGTGTATGAGTGAGTGTGTGCGAGTGTGTATGAGTAAGTGTGTGAGAGTGTGCGCGAGTATGTGTGCGAGTGTCTGCCAGTGTGTGCGACTGTGTGTGTGTGACTGTGTGCGAGTGTGTATGTGTGAGTGTCCTCGAGTGTGTGTGTGCGAGTATGTGCGAGTGTGTGTGTGCGAGTGCATGAGAGTGTGTGCGAGTGTATGTGTGCGAGTGTGTGCGTGCGAGTGCATGCGATTGTGTACGAGTGTGTGCGAGTGTGTGCGTGCGAGTGTGTGTTAGTGTGCATGAGTGTGCGCGAGTGTGTGCGAGTGTTTGCGAGTGTGTATGAGTGAGTGTATGCGACTGTGTATGAGTGATTGTGTGCAAGTGAGTGTGTGTTAGTGTGCGTGAGTGTGTGCAAGTGAGTGTGTGTGAGTGTGCGTAAGTGTGTGCGAGTGTGTGTGTGTGAGGTTGTGCGAGTGTGTGCTAGTGTGTGCGAGTGTGTGTGAGTGTGTGTGTGCGACTGTGTATGGGTGAGTGTGTGCAAGTGAGTGTGAGTGTGCGTGAGTGTGTGCGAGTGTGTGCATGTGAGTGTGTGCGAGTGTGAGCGAGTGTTTATGAGTGAGTGTGTGTGAGTGTGTATGAGTGAGTGTGTGCGAGTGTGTGTGAGTGTGTGCGAGTGAGTGTGTGCTAGTGTGTGTGAGTGTGTGCAAGTGTGCATGACTGTGTATGAGTGAGCATGTGCGAGTGTGTGTGAGTGAGTGTGTGCGAGTGTTTGTGAGTGTGTATGAGCGAGTGTGTATGGGTGAGTGTGTGCGAGTGCGTGCGAGTGTGTGTGTGCGAGTGTGTGCCAGTGTGGGCGAGTGTGTGTGACTGTGTGTGTGCGAGTGTGTGTGTGAGTGTGCACGAGTGTGTGTGTGCGAGTTTGTGCGCGTGTGTGCGAGTGTGTGCGTGCGAGTGTGTATGAGTGAGTGTGTGCGAGTGTGTATGAGTGAGTGTGTGAGAGTGTGTGAGAGTGTGCGCGAGTGTGTGTGTGCGAGTGTGTGCCAGTGTGTGTGTGACTGTGTGCGAGTGTTTGAGTGTGTGCCAGTGTTTTTGCAAGTGTGTGTGAGTGTGTATGAGTGAGTGTCCTTGAGTGTGTGTGTGCGAGCTTGTGCATGTGTGTGTGCGAGTGTGTGCGTGCGAGTGTGTGCCAGTGTGTGCGAGTGTGCACGAGTGTGTGTGTGTGAGTGTGCACGAGTGTGTGTGTGCGAGTTTGTGTGCGTGTGTGTGTGAGTGTGAGCGAGTGTGTGCGTGCGAGTGTGTATGAGTGGGTGTGTGCGAGTGTGTATGAGTGAGTGTGTGCGAGTGTTTGCGAGTGAGTGTGTGCGAGTGTGTATGAGTTAGTGAGTGTGTGTTTGCGAGGGTGTGTGCGAGTGTGTGCAAGTGTGTGAGAGTGTGTGTGTGATTGTCTGCGAGTGTGTGCGAGCGAGTTTGTATGAGTGAGTGTGTGCGAGTGTGTGTGAGTTTGTATGAGTGAGTGTGTGTGAGTGTTTGCGAGTGAGTGTGTGCAAGTGTGTATGAGTTAGTGTGTGAGTGTGTGCGAGTGAGTGTGAGTGTCCATGTGTGAGTGTGTGCGATTGTGTGGGTGGAGTGTGTATGAGTGAGTGTGTGCGAGTGTGTGCGAGTGTGTGTGCGAGTGTTTGTGTGCGAGTGTGTATGAGTGAGTGTGTGTGAGTGTGTGCGAGTGTGCGCGAGTGTGTGCGAGTGTGTGCGAGTGTGTATGAGTGAGTGTGTGTGAGTTTGTGTGAGTGTGCGTGAGTGTGGGTGTGTGAGTGAGTGAGTGAGTGTGTGTGTGCGAGTGTGCGTGCGAGTGTGTATGAGTGAGTGTGTGCGAGTGTGTATGAGTGAGTGTGTGTGAGTGTGCTTGATTGTGTGTACGAGTGTGTGGAAATGTGTGCATGCGTGTGTGTGCAAGTGCGTATGAGTGAGTGTGTGCGAGTGTTTGTGAGTGTGAGTGAGTGTGTGCGAGTGTGTGCGAGTGTGCGTGCGAGTGTGTATGAGTGAGTGTGTGCGAGTGTGTATGAGTGAGTGTGTGTGAGTGTGCTTGATTGTGTGTACGAGTGTGTGGAAATTTGTGCATGCGTGTGTGTGCAAGTGCGTATGAGTGAGTGTGTGCGAGTGTTTGTGAGTGTGAGTGAGTGTGTGCGAGTGTTTGTGAATGAGTGTGTGCGAGTGTGTATGAGTTAGTGAGTGTGTGTTTGCGAGTGTGTGTGCGAGTGTGTGCAAGTGTGTGAGAGTGTGTGTGTGTGTGATTGTCTGCGAGTGTGTGCGAGCGAGTTTGTATGAGTGAGTGTTTGCGAGTTTGCGTGAGTGTGTATGAGTGATTGTGTGCGAGTGTTTGCGAGTGAGTGTGTGCAAGTGTGTTTGAGTTAGTGTGTGAGTGTGTGCGAGTGTGTGCGAGTGTCTATGTGTGAGTGTGTGCGATAGTGTGGGTGGAGTGTGCATGAGTGAGTGTGTGCGAGTGTGTGTGTGCGAGTGTGTGTGCGAGTGTTTGTGTGCGAGTGTGTATGAGTGAGTGTGTGTGAGTGTGTGCGAGTGTGCGCGAGTGTGTGCGAGTGTGTGCGAGTGTGTATGAGTGAGTGTGTGAGTGTGTGTGAGTGTGCATGAGTGTGTGAGTGAGTGTGTGTGAGTGTGTATGAGTGAGTGTGGGTGAGTGTGTGTGTGTGAGGTTGTGCGAGTGTGTGCGAGTGTGTGCGAGTGAGTGTGTGCGAGTGTGTATGAGTGAGTGTGTGCGAGTGTGTATGAGTGAGTGTGTGATTGTCTGCGAGTGTGTGCGAGCGAGTTTGTATGAGGGAGTGTGTGCGAGTGTGTGTGAGTTTGTATGAGTGAGTGTGTGTGAGTGTTTGCGAGTGAGTGTGTGCAAGTGTGTATGAGTTAGTGTGTGAGTGTGTGCGAGTGAGTGTGAGTGTCCATGTGTGAGTGTGTGCGATTGTGTGGGTGGAGTGTGTATGAGTGAGTGTGTGCGAGTGTGTGCGAGTGTGCACGAGTGTGTGCGAGTGTGTGCGAGTGTGTATGAGTGAGTGTGTGTGAGTTTGTGTGAGTGTGTGCGAGTGTGCACGAGTGTGTGCGAGTGTGTGCGAGTGTGTATGAGTGAGTGTGTGTGAGTTTGTGTGAGTGTGCGTGAGTGTGGGTGTGTGAGTGAGTGAGTGAGTGTGTGTGTGCAAGTTTGTGTGAGTGTGTGTGAGTGTGTATGAGTGAGTGTGTGTGAGTGTGTGCGAGTGTGTGCGAGTGTGCGTGCGAGTGTGTATGAGTGAGTGTGTGCGAGTGTGTATGAGTGAGTGTGTGTGAGTGTGCTTGATTATGTGTACGAGTGTGTGGAAATGTGTGCATGCGTGTGTGTGCAAGTGCGTATGAGTGAGTGTGTGCGAGTGTTTGTGAGTGTGAGTGAGTGTGTGCGAGTGTGTGCGAGTGTGCGTGCGAGTGTGTATGAGTGAGTGTGTGCGAGTGTGTATGAGTGAGTGTGTGTGAGTGTGCTTGATTGTGTGTACGAGTGTGTGGAAATGTGTGCATGCGTGTGTGTGCAAGTGCGTATGAGTGAGTGTGTGCGAGTGTTTGTGAGTGTGAGTGAGTGTGTGCGAGTGTTTGTGAATGAGTGTGTGCGAGTGTGTATGAGTTAGTGAGTGTGTGTTTGCGAGTGTGTGTGCGAGTGTGTGCAAGTGTGTGAGAGTGTGTGTGTGTGTGATTGTCTGCGAGTGTGTGCGAGCGAGTTTGTATGAGTGAGTGTGTGCGAGTTTGCGTGAATGTGTATGAGTGATTGTGTGCGAGTGTTTGCGAGTGAGTGTGTGCAAGTGTGTTTGAGTTAGTGTGTGAGTGTGTGCGAGTGTGTGCGAGTGTCTATGTGTGAGTGTGTGCGATAGTGTGGGTGGAGTGTGCATGAGTGAGTGTGTGCGAGTGTGTGTGTGCGAGTGTGTGTGCGAGTGTTTGTGTGCGAGTGTGTATGAGTGAGTGTGTGTGAGTGTGTGCGAGTGTGCGCGAGTGTGTGCGAGTGTGTGCGAGTGTGTATGAGTGAGTGTGTGAGTGTGTGTGAGTGTGCATGAGTGTGTGAGTGAGTGTGTGTGAGTGTGTATGAGTGAGTGTGGGTGAGTGTGTGTGTGTGAGGTTGTGCGAGTGTGTGCGAGTGTGTGCGAGTGAGTGTGTGCGAGTGTGTATGAGTGAGTGTGTGCGAGTGTGTATGAGTGAGTGTGTGCGAGTGTGCATGACTGTGTATAAGTGAGTGTGTGTGAGTGTGTGCGAGTGTGTGTGCGAGTGTGTATGAGTGAGTGTGTGCGAGTGTGTGTTAGTGTGTGTGTGCGAGTGTGCACGTGCGAGCGAGTGTGAGTGTGTGCAAGTGTGTATAAGTGAGTGTGTGCGAGTGTGTGAGAGTGTGTGTGTGTGATTGTCTGCGAGTGTGTGCGAGCGAGTTTGTATGAGTGAGTGCGTGCGAGTGTGTATGAGTGAGTGTGTGTGAGTGTGTGTGTGTGAGGTTGTGAGAGTGTGCGAGTGTGTGCGAGTGAGTGTGTGCGAGTGTGTATGAGTCAGTGTGTGCGAGTGTGTGCTAGTGTGTGTGAGTGTGTGCGAGTGTTTGAGAGTGTGTGCTAGTGTGTGTGTGCGAGTGTGTGTGAGTATGTGCGAGTGTGTGCGATGAGTGTGTGCGAGTGTGCACAAGTGTGTATGAGTGAGTGTGTGCGAGTGTGAGTAGGAGTGTGTACGGGTATTTGCGAGTGTGTATGAGTGAGTGTGTGTGAGTGTGTGAGAGTGTGTGCGAGTGTGTGTGCGAGTGTGTGTGTGCAAGTGTGTATGAGCGAGTGTGTGCGTGAGAGTGAGTGTGCGAGTTTGTGTGTGTGTGCGAGTGTGTGTGAGTGTGTGTGCGAGTGTGTTCGAGTGTGTGTGCGAGTGTTTGTACGAGTGTGTGTGTGCGAGTGTGTATGAGTGAGTGTGTGTGAGTGTGTGTGAGTGTTTGTGAGTGTGTATGAGTGAGTGTGTGCGAGTGCGTGCAAGTGTGTGTGTGCGAGTGTGTGCCAGTGTGGGCGAGTGTGTGCGACTGTGTGTGTGCGAGTGTGCACGAGTGTGTGTGTGAGTGTGCACGAGTGTGTGTGTGAGAGTTTGTGCGCGTGTGTGTGTGAGTGTGTGTGTGCGAGTGTGTATGAGTGAGTGTGTGCGAGTGTGTATGAGTGAGTGTGTGCGAGTGTGTATGAGTAAGTGTGTGAGAGTGTGCGCGAGTATGTGTGCGAGTGTCTGCCAGTTTGTGCGACTGTGTGTGTGTGACTGTGTGCGAGTGTGTATGTGTGAGTGTCCTCGAGTGTGTGTGTGCGAGTATGTGCGAGTGTGTGTGTGCGAGTGCATGAGAGTGTGTGCGAGTGTATGTGTGCGAGTGTGTGCGTGCGAGTGCATGCGATTGTGTACGAGTGTGTGCGAGTGTGTGCGTGCGAGTGTGTGTTAGTGTGCATGAGTGTGCGCGAGTGTGTGCGAGTGTTTGCGAGTGTGTGCGAGTGTGTATGAGTGAGTGTATGCGACTGTGTATGAGTGATTGTGTGCAAGTGAGTGTGTGTTAGTGTGCGTGAGTGTGTGCAAGTGAGTGTGCGAGTGTGTGTGAGTGTGTGTGCGAGTGTGTTCGAGTGTGTGTGCGAGTGTTTGTACGAGTGTGTGTGTGCGAGTGTGTATGAGTGAGTGTGTGTGAGTGTGTGTGAGTGTTTGTGAGTGTGTATGAGTGAGTGTGTGCGAGTGCGTGCAAGTGTGTGTGTGCGAGTGTGTGCCAGTGTGGGCGAGTGTGTGCGACTGTGTGTGTGCGAGTGTGCACGAGTGTGTGTGTGAGTGTGCACGAGTGTGTGTGTGAGAGTTTGTGCGCGTGTGTGTGTGAGTGTGTGTGTGCGAGTGTGTATGAGTGAGTGTGTGCGAGTGTGTATGAGTGAGTGTGTGCGAGTGTGTATGAGTAAGTGTGTGAGAGTGTGCGCGAGTATGTGTGCGAGTGTCTGCCAGTTTGTGCGACTGTGTGTGTGTGACTGTGTGCGAGTGTGTATGTGTGAGTGTCCTCGAGTGTGTGTGTGCGAGTATGTGCGAGTGTGTGTGTGCGAGTGCATGAGAGTGTGTGCGAGTGTATGTGTGCGAGTGTGTGCGTGCGAGTGCATGCGATTGTGTACGAGTGTGTGCGAGTGTGTGCGTGCGAGTGTGTGTTAGTGTGCATGAGTGTGCGCGAGTGTGTGCGAGTGTTTGCGAGTGTGTGCGAGTGTGTATGAGTGAGTGTATGCGACTGTGTATGAGTGATTGTGTGCAAGTGAGTGTGTGTTAGTGTGCGTGAGTGTGTGCAAGTGAGTGTGTGAGTGTGTGTAAGTGTGTGCGAGTGTGTGTGTGTGTGAGGTTGTGCGAGTGTGTGCTAGTGTGTGCGAGTGAGTGTGTGCGAGTGTGTGTGAGTGTGTGTGTGCGACTGTGTATGGGTGAGTGTGTGCAAGTGAGTGTGAGTGTGCGTGAGTGTGTGCGAGTGTGTGCATGTGAGTGTGTGCGAGTGTGCGCGAGTGTTTATGAGTGAGTGTGTGTGAGTGTGTATGAGTGAGTGTGTGCGAGTGTGTGTGAGTGTGTGCGAGTGAGTGTGTGCTAGTGTGTGTGAGTGTGTGCAAGTGTGCATGACTGTGTATGAGTGAGCATGTGCGAGTGTGTGTGAGTGAGTGTGTGCGAGTGTTTGTGAGTGTGTATGAGCGAGTGTGTGCGAGTGTGTATGGGTGAGTGTGTGCGAGTGCGTGCGAGTGTGTGTGTGCGAGTGTGTGCCAGTGTGGGCGAGTGTGTGTGACTGTGTGTGTGCGAGTGTGTGTGTGAGTGTGCACGAGTGTGTGTGTGCGAGTTTGTGCGTGTGTGTGCGAGTGTGTGCGTGCGAGTGTGTATGAGTGAGTGTGTGCGAGTGTGTATGAGTGAGTGTGTGAGAGTGTGTGAGAGTGTGCGCGAGTGTGTGTGTGCGAGTGTGTGCCAGTGTGTGTGTGACTGTGTGCGAGTGTTTGAGTGTGTGCCAGTGTTTGTGCAAGTGTGTGTGAGTGTGTATGAGTGAGTGTCCTCGAGTGTGTGTGTGCGAGTTTGTGCATGTGTGTGTGCGAGTGTGTGCGTGCGAGTGTGTGCCAGTGTGTGCGAGTGTGCACGAGTGTGTGTGTGTGTGAGTGTGCACGAGTGTGTGTGTGCGAGTTTGTGTGCGTGTGTGTGTGAGTGTGAGCGAGTGTGTGCGTGCGAGTGTGTATGAGTGGGTGTGTGCGAGTGTGTATGAGTGAGTGTGTGCGAGTGTTTGCGAGTGAGTGTGTGCGAGTGTGTATGAGTTAGTGAGTGTGTGTTTGCGAGGGTGTGTGCGAGTGTGTGCAAGTGTGTGAGAGTGTGTGTGTGATTGTCTGCGAGTGTGTGCGAGCGAGTTTGTATGAGTGAGTGTGTGCGAGTGTGCGTGAGTTTGTATGAGTGAGTGTGTGTGAGTGTTTGCGAGTGAGTGTGTGCAAGTGTGTATGAGTTAGTGTGTGAGTGTGTGCGAGTGAGTGTGAGTGTCCATGTGTGAGTGTGTGCGATTATGTGGGTGGAGTGTGTATGAGTGAGTGTGTGCGAGTGTGTGCGAGTGTGTGTGCGAGTGTTTGTGTGCGAGTGTGTATGAGTGAGTGTGTGTGAGTGTGTGCGAGTGTGCGCGAGTGTGTGCGAGTGTGTGCGAGTGTGTATGAGTGAGTGTGTGTGAGTTTGTGTGAGTGTGCGTGAGTGTGGGTGTGTGAGTGAGTGAGTGAGTGTGTGTGTGCAAGTTTGTGTGAGTGTGTGTGAGTGTGTATGAGTGAGTGTGTGTGAGTGTGTGCGAGTGTGTGCGAGTGTGCGTGCGAGTGTGTATGAGTGAGTGTGTGCGAGTGTGTATGAGTGAGTGTGTGTGAGTGTGCTTGATTGTGTGTACGAGTGTGTGGAAATGTGTGCATGCGTGTGTGTGCAAGTGCGTATGAGTGAGTGTGTGCGAGTGTTTGTGAGTGTGAGTGAGTGTGTGCGAGTGTGTGTGAGTGTGCGTGCGAGTGTGTATGAGTGAGTGTGTGCGAGTGTGTATGAGTGAGTGTGTGTGAGTGTGCTTGATTGTGTGTACGAGTGTGTGGAAATGTGTGCATGCGTGTGTGTGCAAGTGCGTATGAGTGAGTGTGTGCGAGTGTTTGTGAGTGTGTATGAGTAAGTGTGTGTGAGTTTGTGTGAGTGTGCGTGAGTGTGGGTGTGTGAGTAAGTGAGTGAGTGTGTGTGTGCAAGTTTGTGTGAGTGTGTGTGAGTGTGTATGATTGAGTGTGTGTGAGTGTGTGCGAGTGTGTGCGAGTGTGCGTGCGAGTGTGTATGAGTGAGTGTGTGCGAGTGTGTATGAGTGAGTGTGTGTGAGTGTGCTTGATTGTGTGTACGAGTGTGTGGAAATGTGTGCATGCGTGTGTGTGCAAGTGCGTATGAGTGAGTGTGTGCGAGTGTTTGTGAGTGTGAGTGAGTGTGTGCGAGTGTGTGCGAGTGTGCGTGCGAGTGTGTATGAGTGAGTGTGTGTGAGTGTGCTTGATTGTGTGTACGAGTGTGTGGAAATGTGTGCATGCGTGTGTGTGCAAGTGCGTATGAGTGAGTGTGTGCGAGTGTTTGTGAGTGTGAGTGAGTGTGTGCGAGTGTTTGTGAGTGAGTGTGTGCGAGTGTGTATGAGTTAGTGAGTGTGTGTTTGCGAGTGTGTGTGCGAGTGTGCACAAGTGTGTATGAGTGAGTGTGTGCGAGTGTGAGTAGGAGTGTGTACGGGTATTTGCGAGTGTGTATGAGTGAGTGTGTGCGAGTGTGTGAGAGTGTGTGCGAGTGTGTGTGCGAGTGTGTGTGTGCGAGTGTGTATGAGCGAGTGTGTGCGAGTGTGCGTGAGAGTGAGTGTGCGAGTTTGTGTGTGTGCGAGTGTGTGTGAGTGTGTGTGCGAGTGTGTTCGAGTGTGCGTGCGAGTGTTTGTACGAGTGTGTGTGTGCGAGTGTGTATGAGTGAGTGTGTGTGAGTGTGTGTGAGTGTTTGTGAGTGTGTATGAGTGAGTGTGTGCGAGTGCGTGCGAGTGTATGTGTGCGAGTGTGTGCCAGTGTGGGCGAGTGTGTGCGACTGTGTGTGTGCGAGTGTGCACGAGTGTGTGTGTGAGTGTGCACGAGTGTGTGTGTGAGAGTTTGTGCGTGTGTGTGTGAGTGTGTGTGTGGGAGTGTGTATGAGTGAGTGTGTGCGAGTGTGTATGAGTGAGTGTGTGCGAGTGTGTATGAGTAAGTGTGTGAGAGTGTGCGCGAGTATGTGTGCGAGTGTCTGCCAGTGTGTGCGACTGTGTGTGTGTGACTGTGTGCGAGTGTGTATGTGTGAGTGTCCTCGAGTGTGTGTGTGCGAGTATGTGCGAGTGTGTGTGTGCGAGTGCATGAGAGTGTGTGCGAGTGTATGTGTGCGAGTGTGTGCGTGCGAGCGCATGCAATTGTGTACGAGTGTGTGCGAGTGTGTGCGTGCCAGTGTGTGTTAGTGTGCATGAGTGTGCGCGAGTGTGTGCGAGTGTTTGCGAGTGTGTGCGAGTGTGTATGAGTGAGTGTATGCGACTGTGTATGAGTGATTGTGTGCAAGTGAGTGTGTGTGAGTGTGCGTGAGTGTGTGCAAGTGAGTGTGTGTGAGTGTGCGTAAGTGTGTGCGAGTGTGTGTGTGTGAGGTTGTGCGAGTGTGTGCTAGAGTGTGCGAGTGAGTGTGTGCGAGTGTGTGTGAGTGTGTGTGTGCGACTGTGTATGGGTGAGTGTGTGCAAGTGAGTGTGAGTGTGCGTGAGTGTGTGCGAGTGTGTGCATGTGAGTGTGTGCGAGTGTGCGCGAGTGTTTATGAGTGAGTGTGTGTGAGTGTGTATGAGTGAGTGTGTGCGAGTGTGTGTGAGTGTGTGCGAGTGAGTGTGTGCTAGTGTGTGCGAGTGTGCGTGCGAGTGTGTATGAGTGAGTGTGTGCGAGTGTGTATGAGTGAGTGTGTGTGAGTGTGCTTGATTGTGTGTACGAGTGTGTGGAAATTTGTGCATGCGTGTGTGTGCAAGTGCGTATGAGTGAGTGTGTGCGAGTGTTTGTGAGTGTGAGTGAGTGTGTGCGAGTGTTTGTGAATGAGTGTGTGCGAGTGTGTATGAGTTAGTGAGTGTGTGTTTGCGAGTGTGTGTGCGAGTGTGTGCAAGTGTGTGAGAGTGTGTGTGTGTGTGATTGTCTGCGAGTGTGTGCGAGCGAGTTTGTATGAGTGAGTGTTTGCGAGTTTGCGTGAGTGTGTATGAGTGATTGTGTGCGAGTCTTTGCGAGTGAGTGTGTGCAAGTGTGTTTGAGTTAGTGTGTGAGTGTGTGCGAGTGTGTGCGAGTGTCTATGTGTGAGTGTGTGCGATAGTGTGGGTGGAGTGTGCATGAGTGAGTGTGTGCGAGTGTGTGTGTGCGAGTGTGTGTGCGAGTGTTTGTGTGCGAGTGTGTATGAGTGAGTGTGTGTGAGTGTGTGCGAGTGTGCGCGAGTGTGTGCGAGTGTGTGCGAGTGTGTATGAGTGAGTGTGTGAGTGTGTGTGAGTGTGCATGAGTGTGTGAGTGAGTGTGTGTGAGTGTGTATGAGTGAGTGTGGGTGAGTGTGTGTGTGTGAGGTTGTGCGAGTGTGTGCGAGTGTGTGCGAGTGAGTGTGTGCGAGTGTGTATGAGTGAGTGTGTGCGAGTGTGTATGAGTGAGTGTGTGATTGTCTGCGAGTGTGTGCGAGCGAGTTTGTATGAGGGAGTGTGTGCGAGTGTGTGTGAGTTTGTATGAGTGAGTGTGTGTGAGTGTTTGCGAGTGAGTGTGTGCAAGTGTGTATGAGTTAGTGTGTGAGTGTGTGCGAGTGAGTGTGAGTGTCCATGTGTGAGTGTGTGCGATTGTGTGGGTGGAGTGTGTATGAGTGAGTGTGTGCGAGTGTGTGCGAGTGTGCACGAGTGTGTGCGAGTGTGTGCGAGTGTGTATGAGTGAGTGTGTGTGAGTTTGTGTGAGTGTGTGCGAGTGTGCACGAGTGTGTGCGAGTGTGTGCGAGTGTGTATGAGTGAGTGTGTGTGAGTTTGTGTGAGTGTGCGTGAGTGTGGGTGTGTGAGTGAGTGAGTGAGTGTGTGTGTGCAAGTTTGTGTGAGTGTGTGTGAGTGTGTATGAGTGAGTGTGTGTGAGTGTGTGCGAGTGTGTGCGAGTGTGCGTGCGAGTGTGTATGAGTGAGTGTGTGCGAGTGTGTATGAGTGAGTGTGTGTGAGTGTGCTTGATTATGTGTACGAGTGTGTGGAAATGTGTGCATGCGTGTGTGTGCAAGTGCGTATGAGTGAGTGTGTGCGAGTGTTTGTGAGTGTGAGTGAGTGTGTGCGAGTGTGTGCGAGTGTGCGTGCGAGTGTGTATGAGTGAGTGTGTGCGAGTGTGTATGAGTGAGTGTGTGTGAGTGTGCTTGATTGTGTGTACGAGTGTGTGGAAATGTGTGCATGCGTGTGTGTGCAAGTGCGTATGAGTGAGTGTGTGCGAGTGTTTGTGAGTGTGAGTGAGTGTGTGCGAGTGTTTGTGAATGAGTGTGTGCGAGTGTGTATGAGTTAGTGAGTGTGTGTTTGCGAGTGTGTGTGCGAGTGTGTGCAAGTGTGTGAGAGTGTGTGTGTGTGTGATTGTCTGCGAGTGTGTGCGAGCGAGTTTGTATGAGTGAGTGTGTGCGAGTTTGCGTGAATGTGTATGAGTGATTGTGTGCGAGTGTTTGCGAGTGAGTGTGTGCAAGTGTGTTTGAGTTAGTGTGTGAGTGTGTGCGAGTGTGTGCGAGTGTCTATGTGTGAGTGTGTGCGATAGTGTGGGTGGAGTGTGCATGAGTGAGTGTGTGCGAGTGTGTGTGTGCGAGTGTGTGTGCGAGTGTTTGTGTGCGAGTGTGTATGAGTGAGTGTGTGTGAGTGTGTGCGAGTGTGCGCGAGTGTGTGCGAGTGTGTGCGAGTGTGTATGAGTGAGTGTGTGAGTGTGTGTGAGTGTGCATGAGTGTGTGAGTGAGTGTGTGTGAGTGTGTATGAGTGAGTGTGGGTGAGTGTGTGTGTGTGAGGTTGTGCGAGTGTGTGCGAGTGTGTGCGAGTGAGTGTGTGCGAGTGTGTATGAGTGAGTGTGTGCGAGTGTGTATGAGTGAGTGTGTGCGAGTGTGCATGACTGTGTATAAGTGAGTGTGTGTGAGTGTGTGCGAGTGTGTGTGCGAGTGTGTATGAGTGAGTGTGTGCGAGTGTGTGTTAGTGTGTGTGTGCGAGTGTGCACGTGCGAGCGAGTGTGAGTGTGTGCAAGTGTGTATAAGTGAGTGTGTGCGAGTGTGTGAGAGTGTGTGTGTGTGATTGTCTGCGAGTGTGTGCGAGCGAGTTTGTATGAGTGAGTGCGTGCGAGTGTGTATGAGTGAGTGTGTGTGAGTGTGTGTGTGTGAGGTTGTGAGAGTGTGCGAGTGTGTGCGAGTGAGTGTGTGCGAGTGTGTATGAGTCAGTGTGTGCGAGTGTGTGCTAGTGTGTGTGAGTGTGTGCGAGTGTTTGAGAGTGTGTGCTAGTGTGTGTGTGCGAGTGTGTGTGAGTATGTGCGAGTGTGTGCGATGAGTGTGTGCGAGTGTGCACAAGTGTGTATGAGTGAGTGTGTGCGAGTGTGAGTAGGAGTGTGTACGGGTATTTGCGAGTGTGTATGAGTGAGTGTGTGTGAGTGTGTGAGAGTGTGTGCGAGTGTGTGTGCGAGTGTGTGTGTGCAAGTGTGTATGAGCGAGTGTGTGCGTGAGAGTGAGTGTGCGAGTTTGTGTGTGTGTGCGAGTGTGTGTGAGTGTGTGTGCGAGTGTGTTCGAGTGTGTGTGCGAGTGTTTGTACGAGTGTGTGTGTGCGAGTGTGTATGAGTGAGTGTGTGTGAGTGTGTGTGAGTGTTTGTGAGTGTGTATGAGTGAGTGTGTGCGAGTGCGTGCAAGTGTGTGTGTGCGAGTGTGTGCCAGTGTGGGCGAGTGTGTGCGACTGTGTGTGTGCGAGTGTGCACGAGTGTGTGTGTGAGTGTGCACGAGTGTGTGTGTGAGAGTTTGTGCGCGTGTGTGTGTGAGTGTGTGTGTGCGAGTGTGTATGAGTGAGTGTGTGCGAGTGTGTATGAGTGAGTGTGTGCGAGTGTGTATGAGTAAGTGTGTGAGAGTGTGCGCGAGTATGTGTGCGAGTGTCTGCCAGTTTGTGCGACTGTGTGTGTGTGACTGTGTGCGAGTGTGTATGTGTGAGTGTCCTCGAGTGTGTGTGTGCGAGTATGTGCGAGTGTGTGTGTGCGAGTGCATGAGAGTGTGTGCGAGTGTATGTGTGCGAGTGTGTGCGTGCGAGTGCATGCGATTGTGTACGAGTGTGTGCGAGTGTGTGCGTGCGAGTGTGTGTTAGTGTGCATGAGTGTGCGCGAGTGTGTGCGAGTGTTTGCGAGTGTGTGCGAGTGTGTATGAGTGAGTGTATGCGACTGTGTATGAGTGATTGTGTGCAAGTGAGTGTGTGTTAGTGTGCGTGAGTGTGTGCAAGTGAGTGTGCGAGTGTGTGTGAGTGTGTGTGCGAGTGTGTTCGAGTGTGTGTGCGAGTGTTTGTACGAGTGTGTGTGTGCGAGTGTGTATGAGTGAGTGTGTGTGAGTGTGTGTGAGTGTTTGTGAGTGTGTATGAGTGAGTGTGTGCGAGTGCGTGCAAGTGTGTGTGTGCGAGTGTGTGCCAGTGTGGGCGAGTGTGTGCGACTGTGTGTGTGCGAGTGTGCACGAGTGTGTGTGTGAGTGTGCACGAGTGTGTGTGTGAGAGTTTGTGCGCGTGTGTGTGTGAGTGTGTGTGTGCGAGTGTGTATGAGTGAGTGTGTGCGAGTGTGTATGAGTGAGTGTGTGCGAGTGTGTATGAGTAAGTGTGTGAGAGTGTGCGCGAGTATGTGTGCGAGTGTCTGCCAGTTTGTGCGACTGTGTGTGTGTGACTGTGTGCGAGTGTGTATGTGTGAGTGTCCTCGAGTGTGTGTGTGCGAGTATGTGCGAGTGTGTGTGTGCGAGTGCATGAGAGTGTGTGCGAGTGTATGTGTGCGAGTGTGTGCGTGCGAGTGCATGCGATTGTGTACGAGTGTGTGCGAGTGTGTGCGTGCGAGTGTGTGTTAGTGTGCATGAGTGTGCGCGAGTGTGTGCGAGTGTTTGCGAGTGTGTGCGAGTGTGTATGAGTGAGTGTATGCGACTGTGTATGAGTGATTGTGTGCAAGTGAGTGTGTGTTAGTGTGCGTGAGTGTGTGCAAGTGAGTGTGTGAGTGTGTGTAAGTGTGTGCGAGTGTGTGTGTGTGTGAGGTTGTGCGAGTGTGTGCTAGTGTGTGCGAGTGAGTGTGTGCGAGTGTGTGTGAGTGTGTGTGTGCGACTGTGTATGGGTGAGTGTGTGCAAGTGAGTGTGAGTGTGCGTGAGTGTGTGCGAGTGTGTGCATGTGAGTGTGTGCGAGTGTGCGCGAGTGTTTATGAGTGAGTGTGTGTGAGTGTGTATGAGTGAGTGTGTGCGAGTGTGTGTGAGTGTGTGCGAGTGAGTGTGTGCTAGTGTGTGTGAGTGTGTGCAAGTGTGCATGACTGTGTATGAGTGAGCATGTGCGAGTGTGTGTGAGTGAGTGTGTGCGAGTGTTTGTGAGTGTGTATGAGCGAGTGTGTGCGAGTGTGTATGGGTGAGTGTGTGCGAGTGCGTGCGAGTGTGTGTGTGCGAGTGTGTGCCAGTGTGGGCGAGTGTGTGTGACTGTGTGTGTGCGAGTGTGTGTGTGAGTGTGCACGAGTGTGTGTGTGCGAGTTTGTGCGTGTGTGTGCGAGTGTGTGCGTGCGAGTGTGTATGAGTGAGTGTGTGCGAGTGTGTATGAGTGAGTGTGTGAGAGTGTGTGAGAGTGTGCGCGAGTGTGTGTGTGCGAGTGTGTGCCAGTGTGTGTGTGACTGTGTGCGAGTGTTTGAGTGTGTGCCAGTGTTTGTGCAAGTGTGTGTGAGTGTGTATGAGTGAGTGTCCTCGAGTGTGTGTGTGCGAGTTTGTGCATGTGTGTGTGCGAGTGTGTGCGTGCGAGTGTGTGCCAGTGTGTGCGAGTGTGCACGAGTGTGTGTGTGTGTGAGTGTGCACGAGTGTGTGTGTGCGAGTTTGTGTGCGTGTGTGTGTGAGTGTGAGCGAGTGTGTGCGTGCGAGTGTGTATGAGTGGGTGTGTGCGAGTGTGTATGAGTGAGTGTGTGCGAGTGTTTGCGAGTGAGTGTGTGCGAGTGTGTATGAGTTAGTGAGTGTGTGTTTGCGAGGGTGTGTGCGAGTGTGTGCAAGTGTGTGAGAGTGTGTGTGTGATTGTCTGCGAGTGTGTGCGAGCGAGTTTGTATGAGTGAGTGTGTGCGAGTGTGCGTGAGTTTGTATGAGTGAGTGTGTGTGAGTGTTTGCGAGTGAGTGTGTGCAAGTGTGTATGAGTTAGTGTGTGAGTGTGTGCGAGTGAGTGTGAGTGTCCATGTGTGAGTGTGTGCGATTATGTGGGTGGAGTGTGTATGAGTGAGTGTGTGCGAGTGTGTGCGAGTGTGTGTGCGAGTGTTTGTGTGCGAGTGTGTATGAGTGAGTGTGTGTGAGTGTGTGCGAGTGTGCGCGAGTGTGTGCGAGTGTGTGCGAGTGTGTATGAGTGAGTGTGTGTGAGTTTGTGTGAGTGTGCGTGAGTGTGGGTGTGTGAGTGAGTGAGTGAGTGTGTGTGTGCAAGTTTGTGTGAGTGTGTGTGAGTGTGTATGAGTGAGTGTGTGTGAGTGTGTGCGAGTGTGTGCGAGTGTGCGTGCGAGTGTGTATGAGTGAGTGTGTGCGAGTGTGTATGAGTGAGTGTGTGTGAGTGTGCTTGATTGTGTGTACGAGTGTGTGGAAATGTGTGCATGCGTGTGTGTGCAAGTGCGTATGAGTGAGTGTGTGCGAGTGTTTGTGAGTGTGAGTGAGTGTGTGCGAGTGTGTGTGAGTGTGCGTGCGAGTGTGTATGAGTGAGTGTGTGCGAGTGTGTATGAGTGAGTGTGTGTGAGTGTGCTTGATTGTGTGTACGAGTGTGTGGAAATGTGTGCATGCGTGTGTGTGCAAGTGCGTATGAGTGAGTGTGTGCGAGTGTTTGTGAGTGTGTATGAGTAAGTGTGTGTGAGTTTGTGTGAGTGTGCGTGAGTGTGGGTGTGTGAGTAAGTGAGTGAGTGTGTGTGTGCAAGTTTGTGTGAGTGTGTGTGAGTGTGTATGATTGAGTGTGTGTGAGTGTGTGCGAGTGTGTGCGAGTGTGCGTGCGAGTGTGTATGAGTGAGTGTGTGCGAGTGTGTATGAGTGAGTGTGTGTGAGTGTGCTTGATTGTGTGTACGAGTGTGTGGAAATGTGTGCATGCGTGTGTGTGCAAGTGCGTATGAGTGAGTGTGTGCGAGTGTTTGTGAGTGTGAGTGAGTGTGTGCGAGTGTGTGCGAGTGTGCGTGCGAGTGTGTATGAGTGAGTGTGTGCGAGTGTGTATGGGTGAGTGTGTGCAAGTGAGAGTGAGTGTGCGTGAGTGTGTGCGAGTGAGTGTGTGCGAGTGTTTGCGAGTGAGTGTGTGCAAGTGTGTTTGAGTTAGTGTGTGAGTGTGTGCGAGTGTGTGTGAGTGTCTATGTGTGAGTGTGTGCGATAGTGTGGGTGGAGTGTGCATGAGTGAGTGTGTGCGAGTGTGTGTGTGCGAGTGTGTGTGCGAGTGTTTGTGTGCGAGTGTGTATGAGTGAGTGTGTGTGAGTGTGTGCGAGTGTGCGAGAGTGTGTGCGAGTGTGTGTGAGTGTGTATCAGTGAGTGTGTGTGAGTGTGTGTGAGTGTGCATGAGTGTGTGAGTGAGTGTGTGTGAGTGTGTATGAGTGAGTGTGGGTGAGTGTGTGTGTGTGAGGTTGTGTGAGTGTGTGCGAGTGTGTGCGAGTGAGTGTGTGCGAGTGTGTATGAGTGAGTGTGTGTGAGTGTGTATGAGTGAGTGTGTGCGAGTGTGCATGACTGTGTATAAGTGAGTGTGTGTGAGTGTGTGCGAGTGTGTGTGCGAGTGTGTATGAGTGAGTGTGTGCGAGTGTGTGTTAGTGTGTGTGTGCGAGTGTGCACGTGCAAGCGAGTGTGAGTGTGTGCAAGTGTGTATAAGTGAGTGTGTGCGAGTGTGTGAGAGTGTGTGTGTGTGATTGTCTGCGAGTGTGTGCGAGCGAGTTTGTATGAGTGAGTGCGTGCGAGTGTGTATGAGTGAGTGTGTGTGAGTGTGTGTGTGTGAGGTTGTGAGAGTGTGCGAGTGTGTGCGAGTGAGTGTGTGCGAGTGTGTATGAGTCAGTGTGTGCGAGTGTGTGCTAGTGTGTGTGAGTGTGTGCGAGTGTTTGAGAGTGTGTGCTAGTGTGTGTGTGCGAGTGTGTGTGAGTATGTGCGAGTGTGTGCGATGAGTGTGTGCGAGTGTGCACAAGTGTGTATGAGTGAGTGTGTGCGAGTGTGAGTAGGAGTGTGTACGGGTATTTGCGAGTGTGTATGAGTGAGTGTGTGCGAGTGTGTGAGAGTGTGTGCGAGTGTGTGTGCGAGTGTGTGTGTGCGAGTGTGTATGAGCGAGTGTGTGCGAGTGTGCGTGAGAGTGAGTGTGCGAGTTTGTGTGTGTGTGCGAGTGTGTGTGAGTGTGTGTGCGAGTGTGTTCGAGTGTGTGTGCGAGTGTTTGTACGAGTGTGTGTGTGCGAGTGTGTATGAGTGAGTGTGTGTGAGTGTGTGTGAGTGTTTGTGAGTGTGTATGAGTGAGTGTGTGCGAGTGCGTGCGAGTGTGTGTGTGCGAGTGTATGCCAGTGTGGGCGAGTGTGTGCGACTGTGTGTGTGCGAGTGTGCACGAGTGTGTGTGTGAGTGTGCACGAGTGTGTGTGTGAGAGTTTGTGCGTGTGTGTGTGAGTGTGTGTGTGCGAGTGTGCACGAGTGTGTGTGTGAGTGTGCACGAGTGTGTGTGTGAGAGTTTGTGCGTGTGTGTGTGAGTGTGTGTGTGCGAGTGTGTATGAGTGAGTGTGTGCGAGTGTGTATGAGTGAGTGTGTGCGAGTGTGTATGAGTAAGTGTGTGAGAGTGTGCGCGAGTATGTGTGCGAGTGTCTGCCAGTGTGTGCGACTGTGTGTGTGTGACTGTGTGCGAGTGTGTATGTGTGAGTGTCCTTGAGTGTGTGTGTGCGAGTATGTGCGAGTGTGTGTGTGCGAGTGCATGAGAGTGTGTGCGAGTGTATGTGTGCGAGTGTGTGCGTGCGAGTGCATGCGATTGTGTACGAGTGTGTGCGAGTGTGTGCGTGCGAGTGTGTGTTAGTGTGCATGAGTGTGCGCGAGTGTGTGCGAGTGTTTGCGAGTGTGTGCGAGTGTGTATGAGTGAGTGTATGCGACTGTGTATGAGTGATTGTGTGCAAGTGAGTGTGTGTGAGTGTGCGTGAGTGTGTGCAAGTGAGTGTGTGTGAGTGTGCGTAAGTGTGTGCGAGTGTGTGTGTGTGAGGTTGTGCGAGTGTGTGCTAGAGTGTGCGAGTGAGTGTGTGCGAGTGTGTGTGAGTGTGTGTGTGCGACTGTGTATGGGTGAGTGTGTGCAAGTGAGTGTGAGTGTGCGTGAGTGTGTGCGAGTGTGTGCATGTGAGTGTGTGCGAGTGTGCGCGAGTGTTTATGAGTGAGTGTGTGTGAGTGTGTATGAGTGAGTGTGTGCGAGTGTGTGTGAGTGTGTGCGAGTGAGTGTGTGCTAGTGTGTGTGAGTGTGTGCAAGTGTGCATGACTGTGTATGAGTGAGCATGTGCGAGTGTGTGTGAGTGAGTGTGTGCGAGTGTTTGTGAGTGTGTATGAGCGAGTGTGTGCGAGTGTGTATGGGTGAGTGTGTGCGAGTGCGTGCGAGTGTGTGTGTGCGAGTGTGTGCCAGTGTGGGCGAGTGTGTGTGACTGTGTGTGGGCGAGTGTGTGTGTGAGTGTGCACGAGTGTGTGTGTGCGAGTTTGTGCGAGTGTGTGCATGCGAGTGTGTATGAGTGAGTGTGTGCGAGTGTGTATGAGTGAGTGTGTGAGAGTGTGTGAGAGTGTGCGCGAGTGTGTGTGTGCGAGTGTGTGCCAGTGTGTGTGTGACTGTGTGCGAGTGTTTGAGTGTGTGCCAGTGTTTGTGCAAGTGTGTGTGAGTGTGTATGAGTGAGTGTCCTCGAGTGTGTGTGTGCGAGTTTGTGCATGTGTGTGCGAGTGTGTGCGTGCGAGTGTGTGCCAGTGTGTGCGAGTGTGCACGAGTGTGTGTGTGTGAGTGTGCACGAGTGTGTGTGTGCGAGTTTGTGTGCGTGTGTGTGTGAGTGTGAGCGAGTGTGTGCGTGCGAGTGTGTATGAGTGGGTGTGTGCGAGTGTGTATGAGTGAGTGTGTGCGAGTGTTTGCGAGTGAGTGTGTGCGAGTGTGTATGAGTTAGTGAGTGTGTGTTTGCGAGGGTGTGTGCGAGTGTGTGCAAGTGTGTGAGAGTGTGTGTGTGATTGTCTGCGAGTGTGTGCGAGCGAGTTTGTATGAGTGAGTGTGTGCGAGTGTGCGTGAGTTTGTATGAGTGAGTGTGTGTGAGTGTTTGCGAGTGAGTGTGTGCAAGTGTGTATGAGTTAGTGTGTGAGTGTGTGCGAGTGAGTGTGAGTGTCCATGTGTGAGTGTGTGCGATTATGTGGGTGGAGTGTGTATGAGTGAGTGTGTGCGAGTGTGTGCGAGTGTGTGTGCGAGTGTTTGTGTGCGAGTGTGTATGAGTGAGTGTGTGTGAGTGTGTGCGAGTGTGCGCGAGTGTGTGCGAGTGTGTGCGAGTGTGTATGAGTGAGTGTGTGTGAGTTTGTGTGAGTGTGCGTGAGTGTGGGTGTGTGAGTGAGTGAGTGAGTGTGTGTGTGCAAGTTTGTGTGAGTGTGTGTGAGTGTGTATGAGTGAGTGTGTGTGAGTGTGTGCGAGTGTGTGCGAGTGTGCGTGCGAGTGTGTATGAGTGAGTGTGTGCGAGTGTGTATGAGTGAGTGTGTGTGAGTGTGCTTGATTGTGTGTACGAGTGTGTGGAAATGTGTGCATGCGTGTGTGTGCAAGTGCGTATGAGTGAGTGTGTGCGAGTGTTTGTGAGTGTGAGTGAGTGTGTGCGAGTGTGTGCGAGTGTGCGTGCGAGTGTGTATGAGTGAGTGTGTGCGAGTGTGTATGAGTGAGTGTGTGTGAGTGTGCTTGATTGTGTGTACGAGTGTGTGGAAATGTGTGCATGCGTGTGTGTGCAAGTGCGTATGAGTGAGTGTGTGCGAGTGTTTGTGAGTGTGAGTGAGTGTGTGCGAGTGTTTGTGAGTGAGTGTGTGCGAGTGTGTATGAGTTAGTGAGTGTGTGTTTGCGAGTGTGTGTGCGAGTGTGTGCAAGTGTGTGAGAGTGTGTGTGTGTGTGATTGTCTGCGAGTGTGTGCGAGCGAGTTTGTATGAGTGAGTGTGTGCGAGTTTGCGTGAGTGTGTATGAGTGATTGTGTGCGAGTGTTTGCGAGTGAGTGTTTGCAAGTGTGTTTGAGTTAGTGTGTGAGTGTGTGCGAGTGTGTGCGAGTGTCTATGTGTGAGTGTGTGCGATAATGTGGGTGGAGTGTGCATGAGTGAGTGTGTGCGAGTGTGTGTGTGCGAGTGTGTGTGCGAGTGTTTGTGTGCGAGTGTGTATGAGTGAGTGTGTGTGAGTGTGTGCGAGTGTGCGCGAGTGTGTGCGAGTGTGTGCGAGTGTGTACGAGTGAGTGTGTGTGAGTTTGTGTGAGTGTGCGTGAGTTTGGGTGTGTGAGTGAGTGAGTGAGTGTGTGTGCGAGTTTGTGTGAGTGTGTGTGAGTGTGTATGAGTGAGTGTGTGTGAGTGTGTGTGAGTGAGTGTGTGCGAGTGTGCTCGATTGTGTGTACGAGTGTGTGCAAATGTGTGCATGCGAGTGTGTGCGAGTGCGTATGAGTGAGTGTGTGCGAGTGTTTGCGAGTGTGTGTGAGTGAGTGTGAGTGAGTGTGTGGGAGTGTGTGTGAGTAAGTGTGTGTGTGTATGAGGGAGTGTGAGCGAGTGTGTGCGAGTGTGTATGAGTGAGTGTGTGCGACTGTGTATGAGTGAGTGTGTGCGAGTGAGTGTGTGTGAGTGTGCATAAGTGTGTGCAAGTGAGTGTGTGCGAATGTGTATGAGTGAGTGTGGGTGAGTGTGTGTGTGTGAGGTTGTGCGAGTGTGTGCGAGTGAGTGTGTGCGAGTGTGTATAAGTGAGTGTGTGCGAGTGTGCATGACTGTGTATGAGTGAGTGTGTGCGAGTGTGTGCTAGTGTGTGTGTGCGAGTGCGCGTGTGCGCGTGAGTGTGAGTGTGTGCGAGTGTGTATAAGTGAGTGTGTGCGAGTGTGTGAGAGTGTGTGTGTGATTGTCTGCGAGTGTGTGCGAGCGAGTTTGTATGAATGAGTGTGTGCGAATGTGTATGAGTCAGTGTGGGTGAGTGTGTGTGTGTGAGGTTGTGCGAGTGTGTGCGAGTGTGTGCGAGTGACTGTGTGCGAGTGTGTATAAGTGAGTGTGTGCGAGTGTGCATGACTGTGTATGAGTGAGTGTGTGCGAGTGTGTGTGCGCGTGTGTATGAGTGATTGTGTGCGAGTGTGCATTAGTGTGTGTGTGCGAGTGTGCGCGTGCGCGTGAGTGTGAGTGTGTGCGAGTGTGTATAAGTGAGTGTGTGCGAGTGTGTGAGAGTGTGTGTGTGATTGTCTGCGAGTGTGTGCGAGCGAGTTTGTATGAATGAGTGCGTGCGAGTGTGTATGAGTGAGTGTGTGTGTGTGAGGTTGTGCGAGTGTGTGCGAGTGTGTGTGAGTGTGTGCGAGTGTGTATGAGTGACTGTGTGCGAGTGTGCATGACTGTGTATGAGTGAGTGTGTGCGAGTGTGTATGAGTCAGTGTGTGCGAGTGTGTTCTAGTGTGTGTGAGTGTGTGCGAGTGTTTACGAGTGTGTGCTAGTGTGTGTATGCGAGTGTGTGCGAGTGTGTGCGGTGAGTGTGTGCGAGTGTGCACGAGTGTGTATGAGTGAGTGTGTGCGAGTGTGAGTGTGAGTGTGTACGGGTATTTGCGAGTGTGTATGAGTGAGTGTGTGCGAGTGTGTGAGAGTGTGTGCGAGTGTGTGTGCGAGTGTGTGTGTGCGAGTGTGTATGAGCGAGTGTGTGCGAGTGTGCGTGAGAGTGAGTGTGCGAGTTTGTGTGTGTGTGTGTGCGAGTGTGTGCGAATGTGTGTGCGAGTGTGTGCGAGTGTGTGTGAGTGTGTGTGTGAGTGTGTGCGAGTGTATGTGCGAGTGTGTGTATGAGTGAGTGTGCGAGTGTGTATGAGTGAGCATGTGCGAGTTTGTGTGAGTGAGTGTGTGCGAGTGTGTATGAGTCAGCGTGTGCGAGTGTGTGCTAGTGTGTGTGTGCGAGTGTGTATGAGTGAGTGAGTGCGAGTGTGCTCGAGTGTGTGTACAAGTGTGTGCAAATGTGTGCATGCGAGTGTGTGCGAGTGCATATGAGTGAGTGTGTGCGAGTGTTTGCGAGTGTGTTTGAGTGTGTGTGAGTGAGTGTGTGGGATTGTGTGTGAGTAAGTGTGTGTGAGTGTGTATGAGTGAGTGTGTGTGAGTGTGTGCGAGTGTGTGCGAGTGTGCGTGCGAGTGTGTATGAGTGAGTGTGTGCGAGTGTGTATGAGTGAGTGTGTGTGAGTGTGCTTGATTGTGTGTACGAGTGTGTGGAAATGTGTGCATGCGTGTGTGTGCAAGTGCGTATAAGTGAGTGTGTGCGAGTGTTTGTGAGTGTGAGTGAGTGTGTGCGAGTGTGTGCGAGTGTGCGTGCGAGTGTGTATGAGTGAGTGTGTGCGAGTGTGTATGAGTGAGTGTGTGTGAGTGTGCTTGATTGTGTGTACGAGTGTGTGGAAATGTGTGCATGCGTGTGTGTGCAAGTGCGTATGAGTGAGTGTGTGCGAGTGTTTGTGAGTGTGAGTGAGTGTGTGCGAGTGTTTGTGAGTGAGTGTGTGCGAGTGTGTATGAGTTAGTGAGTGTGTGTTTGCGATTGTGTGTGCGAGTGTGTGCAAGTGTGTGAGAGTGTGTGTGTGTGTGATTGTCTGCGAGTGTGTGCGAGCGAGTTTGTATGAGTGAGTGTGTGCGAGTTTGCGTGAGTGTGTATGAGTGATTGTGTGCGAGTGTTTGCGAGTGAGTGTTTGCAAGTGTGTTTGAGTTAGTGTGTGAGTGTGTGCGAGTGTGTGCGAGTGTCTATGTGTGAGTGTGTGCGATAATGTGGGTGGAGTGTGCATGAGTGAGTGTGTGCGAGTGTGTGTGTGCGAGTGTGTGTGCGAGTGTTTGTGTGCGAGTGTGTATGAGTGAGTGTGTGTGAGTGTGTGCGAGTGTGCGCGAGTGTGTGCGAGTGTGTGCGAGTGTGTACGAGTGAGTGTGTGTGAGTTTGTGTGAGTGTGCGTGAGTTTGGGTGTGTGAGTGAGTGAGTGAGTGTGTGTGCGAGTTTGTGTGAGTGTGTGTGAGTGTGTATGAGTGAGTGTGTGTGAGTGTGTGTGAGTGTGTGCGAGTGTGCGTGCGAGTGTGTATGAGTGAGTGTGTGCGAGTGTGTATGAGTGAGTGTGTGCGAGTGTGCTCGATTGTGTGTACGAGTGTGTGCAAATGTGTGCATGCGAGTGTGTGCGAGTGCGTATGAGTGAGTGTGTGCGAGTGTTTGCGAGTGTGTGTGAGTGAGTGTGAGTGAGTGTGTGGGAGTGTGTGTGAGTAAGTGTGTGTGTGTATGAGGGAGTGTGAGCGAGTGTGTGCGAGTGTGTATGAGTGAGTGTGTGCGACTGTGTATGAGTGAGTGTGTGCGAGTGAGTGTGTGTGAGTGTGCATAAGTGTGTGCAAGTGAGTGTGTGCGAATGTGTATGAGTGAGTGTGGGTGAGTGTGTGTGTGTGAGGTTGTGCGAGTGTGTGCGAGTGAGTGTGTGCGAGTGTGTATAAGTGAGTGTGTGCGAGTGTGCATGACTGTGTATGAGTGAGTGTGTGCGAGTGTGTGCTAGTGTGTGTGTGCGAGTGCGCGTGTGCGCGTGAGTGTGAGTGTGTGCGAGTGTGTATAAGTGAGTGTGTGCGAGTGTGTGAGAGTGTGTGTGTGATTGTCTGCGAGTGTGTGCGAGCGAGTTTGTATGAATGAGTGTGTGCGAATGTGTATGAGTCAGTGTGGGTGAGTGTGTGTGTGTGAGGTTGTGCGAGTGTGTGCGAGTGTGTGCGAGTGACTGTGTGCGAGTGTGTATAAGTGAGTGTGTGCGAGTGTGCATGACTGTGTATGAGTGAGTGTGTGCGAGTGTGTGAGAGTGTGTGCGAGTGTGTGTGTGAGTGTGTGTGTGCGAGTGTGTATGAGCGAGTGTGTGCGAGTGTGCGTGAGAGTGAGTGTGCGAGTTTGTGTGTGTGTGTGTGCGAGTGTGTGCGAATGTGTGTGCGAGTGTGTGCGAGTGTGTGTGAGTGTGTGCGTGAGTGTGTGCGAGTGTATGTGCGAGTGTGTGTATGAGTGAGTGTGCGAGTGTGTATAAGTGAGCATGTGCGAGTTTGTGTGAGTGAGTGTGTGCGAGTGTGTATGAGTCAGCGTGTGCGAGTGTGTGCTAGTGTGTGTGTGCGAGTGTGTATGAGTGAGTGAGTGCGAGTGTGCTCGAGTGTGTGTACAAGTGTGTGCAAATGTGTGCATGCGAGTGTGTGCGAGTGCATATGAGTGAGTGTGTGCGAGTGTTTGCGAGTGTGTTTGAGTGTGTGTGAGTGAGTGTGTGGGATTGTGTGTGAGTAAGTGTGTGTGAGTGTGTATGAGTGAGTGTGTTAGAGTGTGCGTGAGTGTGTGCGAGTGTGTATGAGTGAGTGTGGGTGAGTGTGTGTGTGAGGTTGTGCGAGTGTGTGCGAGTGTGTGCGAGTGACTGTGTGCGAGTGTGTATAAGTGAGTGTGTGCGAGTGTGCATGACTGTGTATGAGTGAGTGTGTGCGAGTGTGTGTGCGCGTGTGTATGAGTGATTGTGTGCGAGTGTGCATTAGTGTGTGTGTGCGAGTGTGCGCGTGCGCGTGAGTGTGAGTGTGTGCGAGTGTGTATAAGTGAGTGTGTGCGAGTGTGTGAGAGTGTGTGTGTGATTGTCTGCGAGTGTGTGCGAGCGAGTTTGTATGAATGAGTGCGTGCGAGTGTGTATGAGTGAGTGTGTGTGTGTGAGGTTGTGCGAGTGTGTGCGAGTGTGTGTGAGTGTGTGCGAGTGTGTATGAGTGACTGTGTGCGAGTGTGCATGACTGTGTATGAGTGAGTGTGTGCGAGTGTGTATGAGTCAGTGTGTGCGAGTGTGTTCTAGTGTGTGTGAGTGTGTGCGAGTGTTTACGAGTGTGTGCTAGTGTGTGTATGCGAGTGTGTGCGAGTGTGTGCGATGAGTGTGTGCGAGTGTGCACGAGTGTGTATGAGTGAGTGTGTGCGAGTGTGAGTGTGAGTGTGTACGGGTATTTGCGAGTGTGTATGAGTGAGTGTGTGCGAGTGTGTGAGAGTGTGTGCGAGTGTGTGTGCGAGTGTGTGTGTGCGAGTGTGTATGAGCGAGTGTGTGCGAGTGTGCGTGAGAGTGAGTGTGCGAGTTTGTGTGTGTGTGTGTGCGAGTGTGTGCGAATGTGTGTGCGAGTGTGTGCGAGTGTGTGTGAGTGTGTGTGTGAGTGTGTGCGAGTGTATGTGCGAGTGTGTGTATGAGTGAGTGTGTGCGAGTGTGTATGAGTCAGCGTGTGCGAGTGTGTGCTAGTGTGTGTGTGCGAGTGTGTATGAGTGAGTGAGTGCGAGTGTGCTCGAGTGTGTGTACAAGTGTGTGCAAATGTGTGCATGCGAGTGTGTGCGAGTGCATATGAGTGAGTGTGTGCGAGTGTTTGCGAGTGTGTTTGAGTGTGTGTGAGTGAGTGTGTGGGATTGTGTGTGAGTAAGTGTGTGTGAGTGTGTATGAGTGAGTGTGTTAGAGTGTGCGTGAGTGTGTGCGAGTGTGTATGAGTGAGTGTGTGCAAGTGTGTATGAGTGTGTGCGAATGTGTATGAGTGAGTGTGTGCAAGTGAGTGTGAGTGTGCGTGAGTTTGTGCGAGTGAGTGTGTGTGAGTGTGCGTAAGTGTGTGCGAGTGTGTGTGTGTGTGAGGTTGTGCGAGTGTGTGCGAGTAAGTGTGTGCGAGTGTGTGTGAGTGTGTGCAAGTGTGCATGACTGTGTATGAGTGAGCATGTGCGAGTGTGTGTGTGTGAGTGAGTGCGAGTGTGTATGAGTCGGCATGTGCGAGTGTGTGCTAGTGTGTGTGTGCGAGTGTTTGCGAGTGTGTGCGACTGTGTGTGTGCGAGTGTGCACGAGTGTGTGTGTGTGAGTGTGCACGAGTGTGTGTGTGTGAGTTTGTGCGCGTGTGTGTGCGAGTGTGTGCGAGTGTGTGCGTGCGAGTGTGTATGAGTGAGTGTGTGCGAGTGTGTATGAGTGAGTGTGTGAGAGTGTGTGAGAGTGTGCGCGAGTGTGTGTGTGCGAGTGTGTGCCAGTGTGTGTGTGACTGTGTGCGAGTGTTTGAGTGTGTGCCAGTGTTTGTGCAAGTGTGTGTGAGTGTGTATGAGTGAGTGTCCTCGAGTGTGTGTGTGCGAGTTTGTGCATGTGTTTGTGCGAGTGTGTGCGTGCGAGTGTGTGCCAGTGTGTGCGAGTGTGCACGAGTGTGTGTGTGTGAGTGTGCACGAGTGTGTGTGTGCGAGTTTGTGTGCGTGTGTGTGTGAGTGTGAGCGAGTGTGTGCGTGCGAGTGTGTATGAGTGGGTGTGTGCGAGTGTGTATGAGTGAGTGTGTGCGAGTGTTTGCGAGTGAGTGTGTGCGAGTGTGTATGAGTTAGTGAGTGTGTGTTTGCGAGGGTGTGTGCGAGTGTGTGCAAGTGTGTGAGAGTGTGTGTGTGATTGTCTGCGAGTGTGTGCGAGCGAGTTTGTATGAGTGAGTGTGTGTGAGTGTTTGCGAGTGAGTGTGTGCAAGTGTGTATGAGTTAGTGTGTGAGTGTGTGCGAGTGAGTGTGAGTGTCCATGTGTGAGTGTGTGTGATTATGTGGGTGGAGTGTGTATAAGTGAGTGTGTGCGAGTGTGTGCGAGTGTGTGTGCGAGTGTTTGTGTGCGAGTGTGTATGAGTGAGTGTGTGCGAGTGTGTGCGAGTGTGCGTGCGAGTGTGTATGAGTGAGTGTGTGCGAGTGTGTATGAGTGAGTGTGTGTGAGTGTGCTTGATTGTGTGTACGAGTGTGTGGAAATGTGTGCATGCGTGTGTGTGCAAGTGCGTATGAGTGAGTGTGTGCGAGTGTTTGTGAGTGTGAGTGAGTGTGTGCGAGTGTTTGTGAGTGAGTGTGTGCGAGTGTGTATGAGTTAGTGAGTGTGTGTTTGCGAGTGTGTGTGCGAGTGTGTGCAAGTGTGTGAGAGTGTGTGTGTGTGTGATTGTCTGCGAGTGTGTGCGAGCGAGTTTGTATGAGTGAGTGTGTGCGAGTTTGCGTGAGTGTGTATGAGTGATTATGTGCGAGTGTTTGCGAGTGAGTGTGTGCAAGTGTGTTTGAGTTAGTGTGTGAGTGTGTGCGAGTGTGTGCGAGTGTCTATGTGTGAGTGTGTGCGATAGTGTGGGTGGAGTGTGCATGAGTGAGTGTGTGCGAGTGTGTGTGTGCGAGTGTGTGTGCGAGTGTTTGTGTGCGAGTGTGTATGAGTGAGTGTGTTTGAGTGTGTGCGAGTGTGCGCGAGTGTGTGCGAGTGTGTGCGAGTGTGTATCAGTGAGTGTGTGTGAGTGTGTGTGAGTGTGCATGAGTGTGTGAGTGAGTGTGTGTGAGTGTGTATGAGTGAGTGTGGGTGAGTGTGTGTGTGTGAGGTTGTGCGAGTGTGTGCGAGTGTGTGCGAGTGAGTGTGTGCGAGTGTGTATGAGTGAGTGTGTGCGAGTGTGTATGAGTGAGTGTGTGCGAGTGTGCATGACTGTGTATAAGTGAGTGTGTGTGAGTGTGTGCGAGTGTGTGTGCGAGTGTGTATGAGTGAGTGTGTGCGAGTGTGTGTTAGTGTGTGTGTGCGAGTGTGCACGTGCAAGCGAGTGTGAGTGTGTGCAAGTGTGTATAAGTGAGTGTGTGCGAGTGTGTGAGAGTGTGTGTGTGTGATTGTCTGCGAGTGTGTGCGAGCGAGTTTGTATGAGTGAGTGCGTGCGAGTGTGTATGAGTGAGTGTGTGTGAGTGTGTGTGAGGTTGTGAGAGTGTGCGAGTGTGTGCGAGTGAGTGTGTGCGAGTGTGTATGAGTCAGTGTGTGCGAGTGTGTGCTAGTGTGTGTGAGTGTGTGCGAGTGTTTGAGAGTGTGTGCTAGTGTGTGTGTGCGAGTGTGTGTGAGTATGTGCGAGTGTGTGCGATGAGTGTGTGCGAGTGTGCACAAGTGTGTATGAGTGAGTGTGTGCGAGTGTGAGTAGGAGTGTGTACGGGTATTTGCGAGTGTGTATGAGTGAGTGTGTGCGAGTGTGTGAGAGTGTGTGCGAGTGTGTGTGCGAGTGTGTGTGTGCGAGTGTGTATGAGCGAGTGTGTGTGAGTGTGCGTGAGAGTGAGTGTGCGAGTTTGTGTGTGTGTGCGAGTGTGTGTGAGTGTGTGTGCGAGTGTGTTCGAGTGTGTGTGCGAGTGTTTGTACGAGTGTGTGTGTGCGAGTGTGTATGAGTGAGTGTGTGTGAGTGTGTGTGAGTGTTTGTGAGTGTGTATGAGTGAGTGTGTGCGATTGCGTGCGAGTGTGTGTGTGCGAGTGTGTGCCAGTGTGGGCGAGTGTGTGCGACTGTGTGTGTGCGAGTGTGCACGAGTGTGTGTGTGAGTGTGCACGAGTGTGTGTGTGAGAGTTTGTGCGTGTGTGTGTGAGTGTGTGTGTGCGAGTGTGTATGAGTGAGTGTGTGCGAGTGTGTATGAGTGAGTGTGTGCGAGTGTGTATGAGTAAGTGTGTGAGAGTGTGCGCGAGTATGTGTGCGAGTGTCTGCCAGTGTGTGCGACTGTGTGTGTGTGACTGTGTGCGAGTGTGTATGTGTGAGTGTCCTCGAGTGTGTGTGTGCGAGTATGTGCGAGTGTGTGTGTGCGAGTGCATGAGAGTGTGTGCGAGTGTATGTGTGCGAGTGTGTGCGTGCGAGTGCATGCGATTGTGTACGAGTGTGTGCGAGTGTGTGCGTGCGAGTGTGTGTTAGTGTGCATGAGTGTGTGCGAGTGTGTGCGAGTGTTTGCGAGTGTGTGCGAGTGTGTATGAGTGAGTGTATGCGACTGTGTATGAGTGATTGTGTGCAAGTGAGTGTGTGTGAGTGTGCGTGAGTGTGTGCAAGTGAGTGTGTGTGAGTGTGCGTAAGTGTGTGCGAGTGTGTGTGTGTGAGGTTGTGCGAGTGTGTGCTAGAGTGTGCGAGTGAGTGTGTGCGAGTGTGTGTGAGTGTGTGTGTGCGACTGTGTATGGGTGAGTGTGTGCAAGTGAGTGTGAGTGTGTGTGAGTGTGTGCGAGTGTGTGCATGTGAGTGTGTGCGAGTGTGCGCGAGTGTTTATGAGTGAGTGTGTGTGAGTGTGTATGAGTGAGTGTGTGCGAGTGTGTGTGAGTGTGTGCGAGTGAGTGTGTGCTAGTGTGTGTGAGTGTGTGCAAGTGTGCATGACTGTGTATGAGTGAGCATGTGCGAGTGTGTGTGAGTGAGTGTGTGCGAGTGTTTGTGAGTGTGTATGAGCGAGTGTGTGCGAGTGTGTATGGGTGAGTGTGTGCGAGTGCGTGCGAGTGTGTGTGTGCGAGTGTGTGCCAGTGTGGGCGAGTGTGTGTGACTGTGTGTGTGCGAGTGTGTGTGTGAGTGTGCACGAGTGTGTGTGTGCGAGTTTGTGCGAGTGTGTGCGTGCGAGTGTGTATGAGTGAGTGTGTACGAGTGTGTATGAGTGAGTGTGTGAGAGTGTGTGAGAGTGTGCGCGAGTGTGTGTGTGCGAGTGTGTGCCAGTGTGTGTGTGACTGTGTGCGAGTGTTTGAGTGTGTGCCAGTGTTTGTGCAAGTGTGTGTGAGTGTGTATGAGTGAGTGTCCTCGAGTGTGTGTGTGCGAGTTTGTGCATGTGTGTGTGCGAGTGTGTGCGTGCGAGTGTGTGCCAGTGTGTGCGAGTGTGCACGAGTGTGTGTGTGTGAGTGTGCACGAGTGTGTGTGTGCGAGTTTGTGTGCGTGTGTGTGTGAGTGTGAGCGAGTGTGTGCGTGCGAGTGTGTATGAGTGGGTGTGTGCGAGTGTGTATGAGTGAGTGTGTGCGAGTGTTTGCGAGTGAGTGTGTGCGAGTGTGTATGAGTTAGTAAGTGTGTGTTTGCGAGGGTGTGTGCGAGTGTGTGCAAGTGTGTGAGAGTGTGTGTGTGATTGTCTGCGAGTGTGTGCGAGCGAGTTTGTATGAGTGAGTGTGTGCGAGTGTGCGTGAGTTTGTATGAGTGAGTGTGTGTGAGTGTTTGCGAGTGATTGTGTGCAAGTGTGTATGAGTTAGTGTGTGAGTGTGTGCGAGTGAGTGTGAGTGTCCATGTGTGAGTGTGTGCGATTATGTGGGTGGAGTGTGTATGAGTGAGTGTGTGCGAGTGTGTGCGAGTGTGTGTGCGAGTGTTTGTGTGCGAGTGTGTATGAGTGAGTGTGTGTGAGTGTGTGCGAGTGTGCGCGAGTGTGTGCGAGTGTGTGCGAGTGTGTATGAGTGAGTGT
The DNA here is from genome assembly GCF_046119375.1 of Phyllobates terribilis. Lineage (NCBI taxonomy): Eukaryota > Metazoa > Chordata > Amphibia > Anura > Dendrobatidae > Phyllobates > Phyllobates terribilis. Next base: position 2,214,725 of record NW_027362901.1, read on the forward strand.
GTGTGAGTTTGTGTGAGTGTGCGTGAGTGTGGGTGTGTGAGTGAGTGAGTGAGTGTGTGTGTGCAAGTTTGTGTGAGTGTGTGTGTGTATGAGTGAGTGTGTGTGAGTGTGTGCGAGTGTGTGCGAGTGTGCGTGCGAGTGTGTATGAGTGAGTGTGTGCGAGTGTGTATGAGTGAGTGTGTGTGAGTGTGCTTGATTGTGTGTACGAGTGTGTGGAAATGTGTGCATGCGTGTGTGTGCAAGTGCGTATGAGTGAGTGTGTGCGAGTGTTTGTGAGTGTGAGTGAGTGTGTGCGAGTGTGTGCGAGTGTGCGTGCGAGTGTGTATGAGTGAGTGTGTGCGAGTGTGTATGAGTGCGTGTGTGTGAGTGTGCTTGATTGTGTGTACGAGTGTGTGGAAATGTGTGCATGCGTGTGTGTGCAAGTGCGTATGAGTGAGTGTGTGCGAGTGTTTGTGAGTGTGAGTGAGTGTGTGCGAGTGTTTGTGAGTGAGTGTGTGCGAGTGTGTATGAGTTAGTGAGTGTGTGTTTTCGAGTGTGTGTGCGAGTGTTTGCAAGTGTGTGAGAGTGTGTGTGTGTGTGATTGTCTGCGAGTGTGTGCGAGCGAGTTTGTATGAGTGAGTGTGTGCGAGTTTGCGTGAGTGTGTATGAGTGATTGTGTGCGAGTGTTTGCGAGTGAGTGTTTGCAAGTGTGTTTGAGTTAGTGTGTGAGTGTGTGCGAGTGTGTGCGAGTGTCTATGTGTGAGTGTGTGCGATAGTGTGGGTGGAGTGTGCATGAGTGAGTGTGTGCGAGTGTGTGTGTGCGAGTGTGTGTGCGAGTGTTTGTGTGCGAGTGTGTATGAGTGAGTGTGTGTGAGTGTGTGCGAGTGTGTGCGAGTGTGTGCGAGTGTGTATGAGTGAGTGTGTGTGAGTTTGTGTGAGTGTGCGTGAGTTTGGGTGTGTGAGTGAGTGAGTGAGTGTGTGTGCGAGTTTGTGTGAGTGTGTGTGAGTGTGTATGAGTGAGTGTGTGTGAGTGTGTGTGAGTGTGTGCGAGTGTGCGTGCGAGTGTGTATGAGTGAGTGTGTGCGAGTGTGTATGAGTGAGTGTGTGCGAGTGTGCTCGATTGTGTGTACGAGTGTGTGCAAATGTGTGCATGCGAGTGTGTGCGAGTGCGTATTAGTGAGTGTGTGCGAGTGTTTGCGAGTGTGTGTGAGTGAGTGTGAGTGAGTGTGTGGGAGTGTGTGTGAGTAAGTGTGTGTGTGTATGAGGGAGTGTGAGCGAGTGTGTGCGAGTGTGTATGAGTGAGTCTGTGCGACTGTGTATGAGTGAGTGTGTGCGAGTGAGTGTGTGTGAGTGTACATAAGTGTGTGCAAGTGAGTGTGTGCGAATGTGTATGAGTGAGTGTGGGTGAGTGTGTGTGTGTGAGGTTGTGCGAGTGTGTGCGAGTGTGTGCGAGTGAGTGTGTGCGAGTGTGTATAAGTGAGTGTGTGCGAGTGTGCATGACTGTGTATGAGTGAGTGTGTGCGAGTGTGTGCTAGTGTGTTTGCGCGTGTGTATGAGTGATTGTGTGCGAGTGTGCGTTAGTGTGTGTGTGCGAGTGCGCGTGTGCGCGTGAGTGTGAGTGTGTGCGAGTGTATATAAGTGAGTGTGTGCGAGTGTGTGAGAGTGTGTGTGTGATTGTCTGCGAGTGTGTACGAGCGAGTTTGTATGAATGAGTGTGTGTGAATGTGTATGAGTCAGTGTGGGTGAGTGTGTGTGTGTGAGGTTGTGCGAGTGTGTGCGAGTGTGTGCGAGTGACTGTGTGCGAGTGTGTATAAGTGAGTGTGTGCGAGTGTGCATGACTGTGTATGAGTGAGTGTGTGCGAGTGTGTGTGCGCGTGTGTATGAGTGATTGTGTGCGAGTGTGCATTAGTGTGTGTGTGCGAGTGTGCGCGTGCGCGTGAGTGTGAGTGTGTGCGAGTGTGTATAAGTGAGTGTGTGCGAGTGTGTGAGAGTGTGTGTGTGAGTGTGTGAGAGTGTGCGCGAGTGTGTGTGTGCGAGTGTGTGCCAGTGTGTGTGTGACTGTGTGCGAGTGTTTGAGTGTGTGCCAGTGTTTGTGCAAGTGTGTGTGAGTGTGTATGAGTGAGTGTCCTCGAGTGTGTGTGTGCGAGTTTGTGCATGTGTGTGTGCGAGTGTGTGCGTGCGAGTGTGTGCCAGTGTGTGCGAGTGTGCACGAGTGTGTGTGTGTGAGTGTGCACGAGTGTGTGTGTGCGAGTTTGTGTGCGTGTGTGTGTGAGTGTGAGTGAGTGTGTGCGTGCGAGTGTGTATGAGTGGGTGTGTGCGAGTGTGTATGAGTGAGTGTGTGCGAGTGTTTGCGAGTGAGTGTGTGCGAGTGTGTATGAGTTAGTTAGTGTGTGTTTGCGAGGGTGTGTGCGAGTGTGTGCAAGTGTGTGAGAGTGTGTGTGTGATTGTCTGCGAGTGTGTGCGAGCGAGTTTGTATGAGTGAGTGTGTGCGAGTGTGCGTGAGTTTGTATGAGTGAGTGTGTGTGAGTGTTTGCGAGTGATTGTGTGCAAGTGTGTATGAGTTAGTGTGTGAGTGTGTGCGAGTGAGTGTGAGTGTCCATGTGTGAGTGTGTGCGATTATGTGGGTGGAGTGTGTATGAGTGAGTGTGTGCGAGTGTGTGCGAGTGTGTGTGCGAGTGTTTGTGTGCGAGTGTGTATGAGTGAGTGTGTGTGAGTGTGTGCGAGTGTGCGTGAGTGTGTGCGAGTGTGTGCGAGTGTGTATGAGTGAGTGTGTGTGAGTTTGTGTGAGTGTGCGTGAGTGTGGGTGTGTGAGTGAGTGAGTGAGTGTGTGTGTGCAAGTTTGTGTGAGTGTGTGTGAGTGTGTATGAGTGAGTGTGTGTGAGTGTGTGCGAGTGTGTGCGAGTGTGCGTGCGAGTGTGTATGAGTGAGTGTGTGCGAGTGTGTATGAGTGAGTGTGTGTGAGTGTGCTTGATTGTGTGTACGAGTGTGTGGAAATGTGTGCATGCGTGTGTGTGCAAGTGCGTATGAGTGAGTGTGTGCGAGTGTTTGTGAGTGTGAGTGAGTGTGTGCGAGTGTGTGCGAGTGTGCGTGCGAGTGTGTATGAGTGAGTGTGTGCGAGTGTGTATGAGTGAGTGTGTGTGAGTGTGCTTGATTGTGTGTACGAGTGTGTGGAAATGTGTGCATGCGTGTGTGTGCAAGTGCGTATGAGTGAGTGTGTGCGAGTGTTTGTGAGTGTGAGTGAGTGTGTGCGAGTGTTTGTGAGTGAGTGTGTGCGAGTGTGTATGAGTTAGTGAGTGTGTGTTTGCGAGTGTGTGTGCGAGTGTTTGCAAGTGTGTGAGAGTGTGTGTGTGTGTGATTGTCTGCGAGTGTGTGCGAGCGAGTTTGTATGAGTGAGTGTGTGCGAGTTTGCGTGAGTGTGTATGAGTGATTGTGTGCGAGTGTTTGCGAGTGAGTGTTTGCAAGTGTGTTTGAGTTAGTGTGTGAGTGTGTGCGAGTGTGTGCGAGTGTCTATGTGTGAGTGTGTGCGATAGTGTGGGTGGAGTGTGCATGAGTGAGTGTGTGCGAGTGTGTGTGTGCGAGTGTGTGTGCGAGTGTTTGTGTGCGAGTGTGTATGAGTGAGTGTGTGTGAGTGTGTGCGAGTGTGCGCGAGTGTGTGCGAGTGTGTGCGAGTGTGTATGAGTGAGTGTGTGTGAGTTTGTGTGAGTGTGCGTGAGTTTGGGTGTGTGAGTGAGTGAGTGAGTGTGTGTGCGAGTTTGTGTGAGTGTGTGTGAGTGTGTATGAGTGAGTGTGTGTGAGTGTGTGTGAGTGTGTGCGAGTGTGCGTGCGAGTGTGTATGAGTGAGTGTGTGCGAGTGTGTATGAGTGAGTGTGTGCGAGTGTGCTCGATTGTGTGTACGAGTGTGTGCAAATGTGTGCATGCGAGTGTGTGCGAGTGCGTATTAGTGAGTGTGTGCGAGTGTTTGCGAGTGTGTGTGAGTGAGTGTGAGTGAGTGTGTGGGAGTGTGTGTGAGTAAGTGTGTGTGTGTATGAGGGAGTGTGAGCGAGTGTGTGCGAGTGTGTATGAGTGAGTCTGTGCGACTGTGTATGAGTGAGTGTGTGCAAGTGAGTGTGTGTGAGTGTACATAAGTGTGTGCAAGTGAGTGTGTGCGAATGTGTATGAGTGAGTGTGGGTGAGTGTGTGTGTGTGAGGTTGTGCGAGTGTGTGCGAGTGTGTGCGAGTGAGTGTGTGCGAGTGTGTATAAGTGAGTGTGTGCGAGTGTGCATGACTGTGTATGAGTGAGTGTGTGCGAGTGTGTGCTAGTGTGTTTGCGCGTGTGTATGAGTGATTGTGTGCGAGTGTGCGTTAGTGTGTGTGTGCGAGTGCGCGTGTGCGCGTGAGTGTGAGTGTGTGTGAGTGTATATAAGTGAGTGTGTGCGAGTGTGTGAGAGTGTGTGTGTGATTGTCTGCGAGTGTGTACGAGCGAGTTTGTATGAATGAGTGTGTGTGAATGTGTATGAGTCAGTGTGGGTGAGTGTGTGTGTGTGAGGTTGTGCGAGTGTGTGCGAGTGTGTGCGAGTGACTGTGTGCGAGTGTGTATAAGTGAGTGTGTGCGAGTGTGCATGACTGTGTATGAGTGAGTGTGTGCGAGTGTGTGTGCGCGTGTGTATGAGTGATTGTGTGCGAGTGTGCATTAGTGTGTGTGTGCGAGTGTGCGCGTGCGCGTGAGTGTGAGTGTGTGCGAGTGTGTATAAGTGAGTGTGTGCGAGTGTGTGAGAGTGTGTGTGTGATTGTCTGCGAGTGTGTGCGAGCGAGTTTGTATGAGTGAGTGTGTGTGAGTGTGCGTGAGTGTGTATGAGTGAGTGTGTGCGAGTGTGTGCGAGTGTGTGTGAGTGTGTGCGAGTGTGTATGAGTGACTGTGTGCGAGTGTGCATGACTGTGTATGAGTGAGTGTGTGCGAGTGTGTATGAGTCAGTGTGTGCGAGTGTGTTCTAGTGTGTGTGAGTGTGTGCGAGTGTTTACGAGTGTGTGCTAGTGTGTGTATGCGAGTGTGTGCGAGTGTGTGCGATGAGTGTGTGCGAGTGTGCACGAGTGTGTATGAGTGAGTGTGTGCGAGTGTGAGTGTGAGTGTGTATGGGTATTTGCGAGTGTGTATGAGTGAGTGTGTGCGAGTGTGTGAGAGTGTGTGCGAGTGTGTGTGCGAGTGTGTGTGTGCGAGTGTGTATGAGCGAGTGTGTGCGAGTGTGCGTGAGAGTGAGTGTGCGAGTTTGTGTGTGTGTGTGTGCGAGTGTGTGCGAATGTGTGTGCGAGTGTGTGCGAGTGTGTGTGAGTGTGTGTGTGAGTGTGTGCGAGTGTATGTGGGAGTGTGTGTATGAGTGAGTGTGCGAGTGTGTATGAGTGAGCATGTGCGAGTTTGTGTGAGTGAGTGTGTGCGAGTGTGTATGAGTCAGCGTGTGCGAGTGTGTGCTAGTGTGTGTGTGCGAGTGTGTATGAGTGAGTGAGTGCGAGTGTGCTCGAGTGTGTGTACAAGTGTGTGCAAATGTGTGCATGCGAGTGTGTGCGAGTGCATATGAGTGAGTGTGTGCGAGTGTTTGCGAGTGTGTTTGAGTGTGTGTGAGTGAGTGTGTGGGATTGTGTGTGAGTAAGTGTGTGTGAGTGTGTATGAGTGAGTGTGTTAGAGTGTGCGTGAGTGTGTGCGAGTGTGTATGAGTGAGTGTGTGCAAGTGTGTATGAGTGTGTGCGAATGTGTATGAGTGAGTGTGTGCAAGTGAGTGTGAGTGTGCGTGAGTTTGTGCGAGTTAGTGTGTGTGAGTGTGCGTAAGTGTGTGCGAGTGTGTGTGTGTGAGGTTGTGCGAGTGTGTGCGAGTAAGTGTGTGCGAGTGTGTGTGAGTGTGTGCAAGTGTGCATGACTGTGTATGAGTGAGCATGTGCGAGTGTGTGTGTGTGAGTGAGTGCGAGTGTGTATGAGTCGGCATGTGCGAGTGTGTGCTAGTGTGTGTGTGCGAGTGTTTGCGAGTGTGTGCGACTGTGTGTGTGCGAGTGTGCACGAGTGTTTGTGTGTGAGTGTGCACGAGTGTGTGTGTGTGAGTTTGTGCGCGTGTGTGTGCGAGTGTGTGCGAGTGTGTGCGTGCGAGTGTGTATGAGTGAGTGTGTGCGAGTGTGTATGAGTGAGTGTGTGAGAGTGTGTGAGAGTGTGCGCGAGTGTGTGTGTGCGAGTGTGTGCCAGTGTGTGTGTGACTGTGTGCGAGTGTTTGAGTGTGTGCCAGTGTTTGTGCAAGTGTGTGTGAGTGTGTATGAGTGAGTGTCCTCGAGTGTGTGTGTGCGAGTTTGTGCATGTGTGTGCGAGTGTGTGCGTGCGAGTGTGTGCCAGTGTGTGCGAGTGTGCACGAGTGTGTGTGTGTGAGTGTGCACGAGTGTGTATGTGCGAGTTTGTGTGCGTGTGTGTGTGAGTGTGAGCGAGTGTGTGCGTGCGAGTGTGTATGAGTGGGTGTGTGCGAGTGTGTATGAGTGAGTGTGTGCGAGTGTTTGCGAGTGAGTGTGTGTGAGTGTGTATGAGTTAATGAGTGTGTGTTTGCCAGGGTGTGTGCGAGTGTGTGCAAGTCTGTGAGAGTGTGTGTGTGATTTTCTGCGAGTGTGTGCGAGCGAGTTTGTATGAGTGAGTGTGTGCGAGTGTGCGTGAGTTTGTATGAGTGAGTGTGTGTGAGTGTTTGCGAGTGAGTGTGTGCAAGTGTGTATGAGTTAGTGTGTGAGTGTGTGCGAGTGAGTGTGAGTGTCCATGTGTGAGTGTGTGCGATTATGTGGGTGGAGTGTGTATGAGTGAGTGTGTGCGAGTGTGTGCGAGTGTGTGTGCGAGTGTTTGTGTGCGAGTGTGTATGAGTGAGTGTGTGTGAGTGTGTGCGAGTGTGCGCGAGTGTGTGCGAGTGTGTGCGAGTGTGTATGAGTGAGTGTGTGTGAGTTTGTGTGAGTGTGCGTGAGTGTGGGTGTGTGAGTGAGTGAGTGAGTGTGTGTGTGCAAGTTTGTGTGAGTGTGTGTGAGTGTGTATGAGTGAGTGTGTGTGAGTGTGTGCGAGTTTGTGCGAGTGTGCGTGCGAGTGTGTATGAGTGAGTGTGTGCGAGTGTGTATGAGTGAGTGTGTGTGAGTGTGCTTGATTGTGTGTACGAGTGTGTGGAAATGTGTGCATGCGTGTGTGTGCAAGTGCGTATGAGTGAGTGTGTGCGAGTGTTTGTGAGTGTGAGTGAGTGTGTGCGAGTGTGTGCGAGTGTGCGTGCGAGTGTGTATGAGTGAGTGTGTGCGAGTGTGTATGAGTGAGTGTGTGTGAGTGTGCTTGATTGTGTGTACGAGTGTGTGGAAATGTGTGCATGCGTGTGTGTGCAAGTGCGTATGAGTGAGTGTGTGCGAGTGTTTGGGAGTGTGTATGAGTGAGTGTGTGTGAGTTTGTGTGAGTGTGCGTGAGTGTGGGTGTGTGAGTGAGTGAGTGAGTGTGTGTGTGTGAGTGTGTGTGAGTGTGTATGATTGAGTGTGTGTGAGTGTGTGCGAGTGTGTGCGAGTGTGCGTGCGAGTGTGTATGAGTGAGTGTGTGCGAGTGTGTATGAGTGAGTGTGTGTGAGTGTGCTTGATTGTGTGTACGAGTGTGTGGAAATGTGTGCATGCGTGTGTGTGCAAGTGCGTATGAGTGAGTGTGTGCGAGTGTTTGTGAGTGTGAGTGAGTGTGTGCGAGTGTGTGCGAGTGTGCGTGCGAGTGTGTATGAGTGAGTGTGTGCGAGTGTGTATGAGTGAGTGTGTGTGAGTGTGCTTGATTGTGTGTACGAGTGTGTGGAAATGTGTGCATGCGTGTGTGTGCAAGTGCGTATGAGTGAGTGTGTGCGAGTGTTTGTGAGTGTGAGTGAGTGTGTACGAGTGTTTGTGAGTGAGTGTGTGCGAGTGTGTATGAGTTAGTGAGTGTGTGTTTGCGAGTGTGTGTGCGAGTGTGTGCAAGTGTGTGAGAGTGTGTGTGTGTGTGATTGTCTGCGAGTGTGTGCGAGCGAGTTTGTATGAGTGAGTGTGTGCGGGTTTGCGTGAGTGTGTATGAGTGATTGTGTGCGAGTGTTTGCGAGTGAGTGTGTGCAAGTGTGTTTGAGTTAGTGTGTGAGTGTGTGCGAGTGTGTGCGAGTGTGTGTGAGTGTGTATGAGTGAGTGTGTGTGAGTGTGTGTGAGTGTGTGCGAGTGTGCGTGCGAGTGTGTATGAGTGAGTGTGTGCGAGTGTGTATGAGTGAGTGTGTGCGAGTGTGCTCGATTGTGTGTACGAGTGTGTGCAAATGTGTGCATGCGAGTGTGTGCGAGTGCGTATGAGTGAGTGTGTGCGAGTGTTTGCGAGTGTGTGTGAGTGAGTGTGAGTGAGTGTGTGTGCGAGTTTGTGTGAGTGTGTGTGAGTGTGTATGAGTGAGTGTGTGTGAGTGTGTGTGAGTGTGTGCGAGTGTGCGTGCGAGTGTGTATGAGTGAGTGTGTGCGAGTGTGTATGAGTGAGTGTGTGCGAGTGTGCTCGATTGTGTGTACGAGTGTGTGCAAATGTGTGCATGCGAGTGTGTGCGAGTGCGTATGAGTGAGTGTGTGCGAGTGTTTGTGAGTGTGTGTGAGTGAGTGTGAGTGAGTGTGTGGGAGTGTGTGTGAGTAAGTGTGTGTGTGTATGAGGGAGTGTGAGCGAGTGTGTGCGGGTGTGTATGAGTGAGTGTGTGCGACTGTGTATGAGTGAGTGTGTGCGAGTGAGTGTGTGTGAGTGTGCATAAGTGTGTGCAAGTGAGTGTGTGCGAATGTGTATGAGTGAGTGTGGGTGAGTGTGTGTGTGTGAGGTTGTGCGAGTGTGTGCGAGTGTGTGCGAGTGAGTGTGTGCGAGTGTGTATAAGTGAGTGTGTGCGAGTGTGCATGACTGTGTATGAGTGAGTGTGTGCGAGTGTGTGTGCGCGTGTGTATGAGTGATTGTGTGCGAGTGTGCATTAGTGTGTGTGTGCGAGTGTGCGCGTGCGCGTGAGTGTGAGTGTGTGCGAGTGTGTATAAGTGAGTGTGTGCGAGTGTGTGAGAGTGTGTGTGTGATTGTCTGCGAGTGTGTGCGAGCGAGTTTGTATGAATGAGTGCGTGCGAGTGTGTATGAGTGAGTGTGTGTGTGTGAGGTTGTGCGAGTGTGTGTGAGTGTGTGCGAGTGTGTATGAGTGACTGTGTGCGAGTGTGCATGACTGTGTATGAGTGAGTGTGTGCGAGTGTGTATGAGTCAGTGTGTGCGAGTGTGTTCTAGTGTGTGTGAGTGTGTGCGAGTGTTTACGAGTGTGTGCTAGTGTGTGTATGCGAGTGTGTGCGAGTGTGTGCGATGAGTGTGTGCGAGTGTGCACGAGTGTGTATGAGTGAGTGTGTGCGAGTGTGAGTGTGAGTGTGTACGGGTATTTGCGAGTGTGTATGAGTGAGTGTGTGCAAGTGTGTGAGAGTGTGTGCGAGTGTGTGTGTGCGAGTGTGTATGAGCGAGTGTGTGCGAGTGTGCGTGAGAGTGAGTGTGCGAGTTTGTGTGTGTGTGTGTGTGCGAGTGTGTGCGAGTGTGTGTGCGAGTGTGTGCGAGTGTGTGTGAGTGTGTGTGTGAGTGTGTGCGAGTGTATGTGCGAGTGTGTGTATGAGTGAGTGTGCGAGTGTGTATGAGTGAGCATGTGCGAGTTTATGTGAGTGAGTGTGTGCGAGTGTGTATGAGTCAGCGTGTGCGAGTGTGTGCTAGTGTGTGTGTGCGAGTGTGTATGAGTGAGTGAGTGCGAGTGTGCTCGAGTGTGTGTACAAGTGTGTGCAAATGTGTGCATGCGAGTGTGTGCGAGTGTGTGCGAGTGCATATGAGTGAGTGTGTGCGAGTGTTTGCGAGTGTGTTTGAGTGTGTGTGAGTGAGTGTGTGGGATTGTGTGTGAGTAAGTGTGTGTGAGTGTGTATGAGTGAGTGTGTTAGAGTGTGCGTGAGTGTGTGCGAGTGTGTATGAGTGAGTGTGTGCAAGTGTGTATGAGTGTGTGCGAATGTGTATGAGTGAGTGTGTGCAAGTGAGTGTGAGTGTGCGTGAGTTTGTGCGAGTGAGTGTGTGTGAGTGTGCGTAAGTGTGTGCGAGTGTGTGTGTGTGAGGTTGTGCGAGTGTGTGCGAGTAAGTGTGTGCGAGTGTGTGTGAGTGTGTGCAAGTGTGCATGACTGTGTATGAGTGAGCATGTGCGAGTGTGTGTGTGTGAGTGAGTGCGAGTGTGTATGAGTCGGCATGTGCGAGTGTGTGCTAGTGTGTGTGTGCGAGTGTTTGCGAGTGTGTGCGACTGTGTGTGTGCGAGTGTGCACGAGTGTGTGTGTGTGAGTGTGCACGAGTGTGTGTGTGTGAGTTTGTGCGTGTGTGTGTGCGAGTGTGTGCGAGTGTGTGCGTGCGAGTGTGTATGAGTGAGTGTGTGCGAGTGTGTATGAGTGAGTGTGTGAGAATGTGCGCGAGTGTGTGTGCGAGGGAGTGACAGTGTGTGCGACTGTGTGTGTGTGACTGTGTGTGAGTGTTTGAGTGTGTGCCAGTGTTTGTGCAAGTGTGTGTGCGAGTGTGTATGAGTGAGTGTCCTCGAGTGTGTGTGTGCGAGTATGTGCGAGTGTGTGCGTGCGAGTGCATGAGAGTGTGTGCGAGTGTGTGTGTGCTTGCGAGTGCATGCGAGTGTGTACGAGTGTGTGCGAGTGTGTGCGTGCGAGTGTGCGTTAGTGTGCATGAGTGTGCGCGAGTGAGTGCGAGTGTTTGCGAGTGTGTGCGAGTGTGTATGAGTGAATGTGTGCGACTGTGTATGAGTGAGTGTGTGTGAGTGTGTGTGAGTGTGCGTGAGTGTGTGCGAGTGGGTGTGTGTGAGTGTGCGTAAGTGTGTGCGAGTGTGTGTGTGTGAGGTTGTGCGAGTGTGTGCGAGTGAGTGTGTGCGAGTGTGAGTGTGTGCAAGTGTGCATGACTGTGTATGAGTGAGCATGTGCGAGTTTTTGTGAGTGAGTGTGTGCGAGTGTGTATGAGTCAGCGTGTGCGAGTGTGTGCTAGTGTGTGTGTGTGAGTGTGTATGAGTGAGTGAGTGTGAGTGTGCTCGAGTGTGTGTACAAGTGTGTGCAAATGTGTGCATGCGAGTGTTTGCGAGTGTATGCGAGTGCATATGAGTGAGTGTGTGCGAGTGTTTGCGAGTGTGTTTGAGTGTGTGTGAGTGAGTTTGTGGGATTGTGTGTGAGTAAGTGTGTGTGAGTGTGTATGAGTGAGTGTGTTAGAGTGTGCGTGAGTGTGTGCGAGTGTGTATGAGTGAGTGTGTGCAAGTGTGTATGAGTGAGTGTGTGCGAATGTGTATGAATGAGTGTGTGAAAGTGAGTGTGTGTGTGCATGAGTGTGTGCGAGTGAGTATGTGTGAGTGTGCGTAAGTGTGTGCGAGTGTGTGTGTGTGAGGTTGTGCGAGTGTGTGCGAGTAAGTGTGTGCGAGTGTGTGTGAGTGTGTGCAAGTGTGCATGACTGTGTATGAGTGAGCATGTGCGAGTGTGTGTGTGTGAGTGAGTGCGAGTGTGTATGAGTCAGCATGTGCGAGTGTGTGCTAGTGTGTGTGTGCGAGTGTTTGCGAGTGTGTGCGACTGTGTGTGTGCGAGTGTGCACGAGTGTGTGTGTGTGAGTGTGCACGAGTGTGTGTGTGTGAGTTTGTGCGCGTGTGTGTGCGAGTGTGTGCGTGCGAGTGTGTATGAGTGAGTGTGTGCGAGTGTGTATGAGTGAGTGTGTGAGAATGTGCGCGAGTGTGTGTGCGAGGGAGTGCCAGTGTGTGCGACTGTGTGTGTGTGACTGTGTGTGAGTGTTTGAGTGTGTGCCAGTGTTTGTGCAAGTGTGTGTGCGAGTGTGTATGAGTGAGTGTCCTCGAGTGTGTGTGTGCGAGTATGTGCGAGTGTGTGCGTGCGAGTGCGTGAGAGTGTGTGCGAGTGTGTGTGTGCTTGCGAGTGCATGCGAGTGTGTACGAGTGTGTGCGAGTGTGTGCGTGCGAGTGTGCGTTAGTGTGCATGAGTGTGCGCGAGTGAGTGCGAGTGTTTGCGAGTGTGTGCGAGTGTGTATGAGTGAATGTGTTCGACTGTGTATGAGTGAGTGTGTGTGAGTGTGTGTGAGTGTGCGTGAGTGTGTGCGAGTGGGTGTGTGTGAGTGTGCATAAGTGTGTGCGAGTGTGTGTGTGTGAGGTTGTGCGAGTGTGTGCGAGTGTGAGTGTGTGCAAGTGTGCATGACTGTGTATGAGTGAGCATGTGCGAGTTTTTGTGAGTGAGTGTGTGCGAGTGTGTATGAGTCAGCGTGTGCGAGTGTGTGCTAGTATGTGTGTGTGAGTGTGTATGAGTGAGTGAGTGCGAGTGTGCTCGAGTGTGTGTACAAGTGTGTGCAAATGTGTGCATGCGAGTGTGTGCGAGTGTGTGTGAGTGCATATGAGTGAGTGTGTGCGAGTGTTTGCGAGTGTGTTTGAGTGTGTGTGAGTGAGTGTGTGGGATTGTGTGTGAGTAAGTGTGTGTGAGTGTGTATGAGTGAGTGTGTTAGAGTGTGCGTGAGTGTGTGCGAGTGTGTATGAGTGAGTGTGTGCAAGTGTGTATGAGTGAGTGTGTGCGAATGTGTATGAGTGAGTGTGTGCTAGTGAGTGTGTGTGTGCGTGAGTGTGTGCGAGTGAGTGTGTGTGAGTGTGCGTAAGTGAGTGCGAGTGTGTGTGTGTGAGGTTGTGCGAGTGTGTGCGAGTAAGTGTGTGCGAGTGTGTGTGAGTGTGTGCAAGTGTGCATGACTGTGTATGAGTGAGCATGTTCGAGTGTGTGTGTGTGAGTGAGTGCGAGTGTGTATGAGTCAGCATGTGCGAGTGTGTGCTAGTGTGTGTGTGTGAGTGTTTGCGAGTGTGTGCGACTGTGTGTGTGCGAGTGTGCACGAGTGTGTGTGTGTGAGTGTGCACGAGTGTGTGTGTGTGAGTTTGTGCGCGTGTGTGTGCGAGTGTGTGCGTGCGATTGTGTATGAGTGAGTGTGTGCGAGTGTGTATGAGTGAGTGTGTGAGAATGTGCGCGAGTGTGTGTGCGAGGGAGTGCCAGTGTGTGCGACTGTGTGTGTGTGACTGTGTGTGAGTGTTTGAGTGTGTGCCAGTGTTTGTGCAAGTGTGTGTGCGAGTGTGTATGAGTGAGTGTCCTCGAGTGTGTGTGTGCGAGTATGTGCGAGTGTGTGCGTGCGAGTGCGTGAGAGTGTGTGCGAGTGTGTGTGTGCTTGCGAGTGCATGCGAGTGTGTACGAGTCTGTGCGAGTGTGTGCGTGCGAGTGTGCGTTAGTGTGCATGAGTGTGCGCGAGTGAGTGCGAGTGTTTGCGAGTGTGTGCGAGTGTGTATGAGTGAATGTGTGCGAGTTTGTGCGCGTGTGTGTGCGAGTGTGTGTGTGCGAGTGTATATGAGTGTATATGAGTGAGTGTGAGCGAGTGTGTATGAGTGAGTGTGTGCGAGTGTGCGCGTGTGTGTGTGCGAGTGTGTGTGTGCGGCTGTGTGCGAGTGTTTGAGTGTGTGCCAGTGTTTGTGCGAGTGTGTGCGAGTGTTTGTGCGAGTGTGTATGAGTGTGTGCGCGAGGGTGTGTGTGCGAGTGTGTGCGAGTGTGTGCGTGCGAGTGTGTGCGAGTGTGTGTGTGCGAGTGTGCGCGAGTGTGCATGAGTGTGCGTGAGTGCGTACGAGTGTGTGCGAGTGTGCATGAATGTGCGTGAGTGTGTGCGAGTGTTTGCGAGTGTGTGCGAGTGTCAATGAGTGAGTGTGTGTGAGTGTGTGTGAGTGTGTGCGAGAGTGTGTGCGCATGTGTGTGAGTGTGTGTGTGCGCGTGTGTGTGAGTGTGTGTTTGCGAGTATGTGTGAGTGTGTGCGCGAATGTGTGGGAGTTTGTGTGTGCGAGTGTGTATGAGTGAGTGTGTGCGTGTGAGTGTGTGTGTGAGTGTGTACGAGGGTGTTCGAGTGTGTGCGAGAGTGTGCGAGTGTGTGCGAGTGCGTGCGTGTGAGTGAGTGTGTGTGTGAGTATGTACAAGTGTGTGCGAGCGTGTGCTAGTGTGTGCGAGTGTGTGCGAGTGACTGAGTGTGTGTGAGTGTGTGCGAGAGAGTGTGTGCGAGTGTTTGCGAGTGTGCACGAGTGTGTGCGAGTGTGTGTGAGAGTGTATGAGTGAGTGTGTGTGCGTATGCTCAAGTGTGTGCGTGTAAGTGAGTTTGTGTGTGCGAGTGTGTGTGCGAGTGTGTGCGAGTGTGTGTGTGTGTGATTGTCTGCGAGTGTGTGCGAGCGAGTTTGTATGAGTGAGTGTTTGCGAGTGTGCATGAGTGTGTATGAGTGAGTGTGTGCGAGTGTGCATGAGTTAGTGTGTGTGTGTTTGCGAGTGTGTGTGCGAGTGTGTGCCTGTGTGTGAGAGTGTGTGTGTGTGATTGTCTGCGAGTGTGTGCGAGCGAGTTTGTATGAGAGAGTGTGTGCGAGTGTTTGCGAGTGAGTGAGTGCAAGTGTGTTTGAGTTAGTGCGAGTGTGTGCGAGTGTATATGTGTGAGTGTGTGCGATTGTGTGGGTGGAGTGTGTATGAGTGAGTGTGTTCGAGAGTGTGTGCGAGTGTATGCGTGCGAGTGTGTGCGAGTGTGTGTGTGCGAGTGTGTACGTGCGAGTGCATGCAAGTGTGTACGAGTGTGCATGAGTGTGCGTGAGTATGTGCGAGTGAGCGCGAGTGTGCATGAGTGTGCGTCAGTGTCTGCGAGTGTTTGCGAGTGTGTGCGAGTGTGTATGAGTGAGTGTGTGCGAGTGTGTGCGTGTGAGTGAGTGAGTGTGTGCATGAGTGTGTACGAGTGTGTGCGAGTGTGTGCGAGAGTGTGCGAGTGTGTGCGAGTGCGTGCGTGTGAGTGAGTGTGTGTGTGAGTGTGTACAAGTGTGTGCGAGCGTGTGCTAGTGTGTGCGAGTGTGTGCGAGTGACTGAGTGTGTGTGAGTGTTTGCGAGTGTTTGCGAGTGTGTGCGAGTGTGTGCTAGAGTGTATGAGTGAGTGTGTGTGCGTGTGCTCAAGTGTGTGCGTGTGAGTGAGTTTGTGTGTGCGAGTGTGTGTGCGAGTGTGTGCGAGTGTGTGTGTGTGTGATTGTCTGCGAGTGTGTGTGAGCGAGTTTGTATGAGTGAGTGTGTGCGAGTGTGCGTGAGTGTGTATGAGTGAGTGTATGCGAGTGTTTGCGAGTGAGTGTGTGCGAGTGTGTATGAGTTAGTGAGTGTGTGTTTGCGAGTGTGTGTGCGAGTGTGTGGAGTGTGTATGAGTGAGTGTGTTCGAGAGTGTGTGCGAGTGTGTGCGTGCGAGTGTGTGCGAGTGTGTGTGTGCGAGTGTGTACGTGCGAGTGCATGCAAGTGTGTACGAGTGTGCGTGAGTGTGCGTGAGTATGTGCGAGTGAGCGCGAGTGTGCATGAGTGTGCGTCAGTGTCTGCGAGTGTTTGCGAGTGTGTGCGAGTGTGTATGAGTGAGTGTGTGCGAGTGTGTGCGTGTGAGTGAGTGAGTGTGTGCATGAGTGTGTACGAGTGTGTGCGAGTGTGTGCGAGAGTGTGCGAGTGTGTGCGAGTGCGTGCGTGTGAGTGAGTGTGTGTGTGAGTGTGTACAAGTGTGTGCGAGCGTGTGCTAGTGTGTGCGAGTGTGTGCGAGTGACTGAGTGTGTGTGAGTGTTTGCGAGTGTTTGCGAGTGTGTGCGAGTGTGTGCTAGAGTGTATGAGTGAGTGTGTGTGCGTGTGCTCAAGTGTGTGCGTGTGAGTGAGTTTGTGTGTGCGAGTGTGTGTGCGAGTGTGTGCGAGTGTGTGTGTGTGTGATTGTCTGCGAGTGTGTGTGAGCGAGTTTGTATGAGTGAGTGTGTGCGAGTGTGCGTGAGTGTGTATGAGTGAGTGTATGCGAGTGTTTGCGAGTGAGTGTGTGCGAGTGTGTATGAGTTAGTGAGTGTGTGTTTGCGAGTGTGTGTGCGAGTGTGTGGAGTGTGTATGAGTGAGTGTGTTCGAGAGTGTGTGCGAGTGTGTGCGTGCGAGTGTGTGCGAGTGTGTGTGTGCGAGTGTGTACGTGCGAGTGCATGCAAGTGTGTACGAGTGTGCGTGAGTGTGCGTGAGTATGTGCGAGTGAGCGCGAGTGTGCATGAGTGTGCGTCAGTGTGTGCGAGTGTTTGCGAGTGTGTGCGAGTGTGTATGAGTGAGAGTGTGCGAGTGTGTGTGAGTGCGTGCGAGAGTTAGTGCACGTGTATGTGAGTGTGTGTGTGCGCGTGTGTGTGAGTGTGTGTATGCGAGCGTGTGTGAATTTGTGTGTGAGTGTGTGGGAGTTTGTGTGTGCTAGTGTGTATGAGTGAGTGTGTGCGAGTGTGTGCGTGTGAGTGAGTGAGTGTGTGCATGAGTGTGTACGAGTGTGTGCGAGAGTGTGCGAGTGTGTGCGAGTGTGTATGAGTGAGTGTGTGCGAGTGTTTTGCGAGTGAGTGTGTGCGAGTGTGTATGAGTTAGTGAGTGCGTGTGCGAGTGTGTGTGCAAGTGTTTGCGAGTGTGTGTGTGTGATTGTCTGCGAGTGTGTACGAGCGAGTTTGTATGAGTGAGTGTGTGCGAGTGTGCGTGAGTGTGTATGAGTGAGTGTGTGCGAGTGTGTGCGAGTGTGTGTGTGATTGTCTGCGAGTGTGTGCGAGCGAGTTTGTATGAGTGAGTGTGTGCGAGTGTGCGTGAGTGTGTATGAGTGAGTGTGTGCGAATGTTTGCGAGTGAGTGTGTGCAAGTGTGTTTGAGTTAGTGAGTGTGTGTGTGCGAGTGTGTGTGTGATTGTCTGCGAGTGTGTGCGAGGGAGTTTGAATGAGTGAGTTTGCGTGAGTGTGTATGAGTGAGTGTGTGCGAGTGTTTGCGAGTGAGTGTGTGCAAGTGCGTGTGAGTGTGTGCGAGTGTGTGCGAGTGTGTATGTGTGAGTGTGTGCGATTGTGTGGGTGGAGTGTGTATGAGTGAGTGTGTGCAAATGTGTGTGTGCGTGTGAGTGTGTACGAGGGTGTTCGAGTGTGTGCGAGAGTGTGCGAGTGTGTGCAATTGCGTGCGTGTGAGTGAGTGTGTGTGTGAGTATGTACAAGGGTGTGCGAGCGTGTGCTAGTGTGTGCGAGTGTGTGCGAGTGACTGAGTGTGTGTGAGTGTGTGCGAGTGTTTGCGAGTGTGCACGAGTGTGTGCGAGTGTGTGCGAGAGTGTATGAGTGAGTGTGTGTGCGTATGCTCAAGTGTGTGCGTGTAAGTGAGTTTGTGTGTGCGAGTGTGTGTGCGAGTGTGTGTGTGTGATTGTCTGCGAGTGTGTGCGAGCGTGTTTGTATGAGTGAGTGTTTGCGAGTGTGCGTGAGTGTGTATGAGTGAGTGTGTGCGAGTGTTTGCGAGTGAGTGTGTGCGAGTGTGCATGAGTTAGTGTGTGTGTTTGCGAGTGTGTGTGCGAGTGTGTGCGAGTGTGTGAGAGTGTGTGTGTGTGATTGTCTGCGAGTGTGTGCGAGCGAGTTTGTATGAGAGAGTGTGTGCGAGTGTTTGCGAGTGAGTGAGTGCAAGTGTGTTTGAGTTAGTGCGAGTGTGTGCGAGTGTATATGTGTGAGTGTGTGCGATTGTGTGGGTGGAGTGTGTATGAGTGAGTGTGTTCGAGAGTGTGTGCGAGTGTGTGCGTGCGAGTGTGTGCGAGTGTGTGTGTGCGAGTGTGTACGTGCGAGTGCATGCAAGTGTGTACGAGTGTGCATGAGTGTGCGTGAGTATGAGCGAGTGAGCGCGAGTGTGCATGAGTGAGCGTCAGTGTGTGCGAGTGTTTGCGAGTGTGTGCGTGTGTGTATGAGTGAGTGTGTGCGAGTGTGTGCGTGTGAGTGAGTGAGTGTGTGCGTGAGTGTGTACGAGTGTGTGCGAGTGTGTGCGAGAGTGTGCGAGTGTGTGCGAGTGCGTGCGTGTGAGTGAGTGTGTGTGTGAGTGTGTACAAGTGTGTGCGAGCGTGTGCTAGTGTGTGCGAGTGTGTGCGAGTGACTGAGTGTGTGTGAGTGTTTGCGAGTGTTTGCGAGTGTTTGCGAGTGTGTGCGAGTGTGTGCTAGAGTGTATGAGTGAGTGTGTGTGCGTGTGCTCAAGTGTGTGCATGTGAGTGAGTTTGTGTGTGCGAGTGTGTGTGCGAGTGTGTGCGAGTGTGTGTGTGTGTGATTGTCTGCGAGTGTGTGCGAGCGAGTTTGTATGAGTGAGTGTGTGCGAGTGTGCGTGAGTGTGTATGAGTGAGTGTATGCGAGTGTTTGCGAGTGAGTGTGTGCGAGTGTGTATGAGTTAGTGAGTGTGTGTTTGCGAGTGTGTGTGCGAGTGTGTGGAGTGTGTATGAGTGAGTGTGTTCGAGAGTGTGTGCGAGTGTGTGCGTGCGAGTGTGTGCGAGTGTGTGTGTGCGAGTGTGTACGTGCGAGTGCATGCAAGTGTGTACGAGTGTGCGTGAGTGTGCGTGAGTATGTGCGAGTGAGCGCGAGTGTGCATGAGTGTGCGTCAGTGTGTGCGAGTGTTTGCGAGTGTGTGCGAGTGTGTATGAGTGAGAGTGTGCGAGTGTGTGTGAGTGCGTGCGAGAGTTAGTGCACGTGTATGTGAGTGTGTGTGTGCGCGTGTGTGTTAGTGTGTGTATGCAAGCGTGTGTGAGTGTGTGTGTGAGTGTGTGGGAGTTTGTGTGTGCTAGTGTGTATGAGTGAGTGTGTGCGAGTGTGTGCGTGAGTGTGTGCATGAGTGTGTACGAGTGTGTGCGAGAGTGTGCGAGTGTGTGCGAGTGTGTGCGTGTGAGTGAGTGTGTGTTTGAGTGTGTACAAGTGTGTGCGAGCGTGTGCTAGTGTGCACGAGTGTGTGCAAGTGAGTGAGTGTGTGTGAGAGATTGTGTGCGAGTGTGTGCGAGTGTGCGTGAGTGTGTGCAAGTGTGTGCGAGTGTGTATGAGTGAGTGTGTGCGAGTGTTTTGCGAGTGAGTGTGTGCGAGTGTGTATGAGTTAGTGAGTGTGTGTGCGAGTGTGTGTGCAAGTGTTTGCGAGTGTGTGTGTGTGATTGTCTGCGAGTGTGTGCGAGCGAGTTTGTATGAGTGAGTGTGTGCGAGTGTGCGTGAGTGTGTATGAGTGAGTGTGTGCGAGTGTGTGCGAGTGTGTGTGTGATTGTCTGCGAGTGTGTGCGAGCGAGTTTGTATGAGTGAGTGTGTGCGAGTGTGCGTGAGTGTGTATGAGTGAGTGTGTGCGAATGTTTGCGAGTGAGTGTGTGCAAGTGTGTATGAGTTAGTGTGTGAGTGTGTGCGAGTGTGTGCGAGTGTGTATATGTGAGTGTGTGCGATTGTGTGGGTGGAGTGTGTATGAGTGAGTGTGTGCAAGTGTGTGTGTGCGACTGTGTGTGCGAGTGTTTGTGTGCGAGTGTGTATGAGTGAGTGTGTGCGAGTGTGCGCGAGTGTGTGTGAGTGTGTGCGAGTGTGTATGAGTGAGTGTGTGCGAGTTTGTGTGAGTGTGCGTGAGTGTGGGTGTGTGAGTGAGTGTGTGCGAGTTTGTGCGAGTGTGTGCGAGTGTGTATGAGTGAGTGTGTGAGTGTGTGCGAGTGTGTGCAAGTGTGTGCGAGGGTGTATGAGGGCGTGTGCGGGTGTGTGTGCGAGTGTGTGTGCGAGTGTGTATGAGTGAGTGTGTGCGAGTGTGTATGAGTGAGTGTGTGCGAGTGTGTGCTAGTGTGTGTGAGTGTGTGCGAGTGTTTGAGAGTGTGTGCTAGTGTGTATGTGCGAGTGTGTGTGAGTATGTGCGAGTGTGTGCGATGAGTGTGAGCGCGAATGTGTGGGAGTTTGTGTGTGCGAGTGTGTATGAGTGAGTGTGTGCGTGTGAGTGTGTGTGTGAGTGTGTACGAGTGTGTTCGAGTGTGTGCGAGAGTGTGCGAGTGTGTGCGAGTGAGTGTGTGCGAGTGTTTGCGAGAGTGTGTGCGAGTGTGTATAAGTTAGTGAGTGTGTGCGAGTGTTTGTGCGAGTGTGTGCGAGTGTGTGTGTGATTGTCTGCGAGTGTGTGCGAGCGAGTTTGTATGAGTGAGTGTGTGCGAGTGTGCGTGAGTGTGTATGAGTGAGTGTGTGCGAGTGTTTGCGAGTGAGTGTGTGCAAGTGTGTATGAGTTAGTGTGTGAGTGTGTGCGACTGTGTGCGAGTGTGTATATGTGAGTGTGTGCGATTGTGTGGGTGGAGTGTGTATGAGTGAGTGTGTGCAAGTGTGTGTGTGCGAGTGTGTGTGCGAGTGTTTGTGTGCGAGTGTGTATGAGTGAGTGTGTGTGAGTGTGTGCGAGTGTGCGCGAGTGTGTGCGAGTGTGTGCGAGTGTGTATGAGTGAGTGTGTGCGAGTTTGTGTGAGTGTGCGTGAGTGTGGGTGTGTGAATGAGTGAGTGTGTGCGAGTTTGTGCGAATGTGTGTGAGTTTGTATGAGTGAGTGTGTGTGAGTGTGTGCGAGTGTGTGCGAGTGTGTGCGAGGGTGTATGAGGTCGTGTGCGGGTGTGTGTGCGAGTGTGTGTGCGAGTGTGTATGAGTGAGTGTGTGCGAATGTGTATATGTGAGTGTGTGCGAGTGTGCTTGAATGTGTGTACGAGTATGTGCAAATGTGTGCATGCGAGTGTGTTCGAGTGCGTATGAGTGAGTGTGTGCGAGTGTTTGCGAGTTTGTGCGAGTGTGTGTGAGTGAGTGTGAGTGAGCGCGAGTGTGCATGAGTGTGCGTGAGTGTGTGCGAGTGTTTGCGAGTGTGTGCGAGTGTGTATGAGTGAGTGTGTGCGAGTGTGTGTGAGTGCATGCGAGAGTGTGTGCACATGTGTGTGAGTGTGTGTGTGCGCGTGTGTGAGTGTGTGTATGCGAGTGTGTGTGAGTGTGTGTGTGAGTGTGTGGGAGTTTGTGTGTGCGAGTGTGTATGAGTGTATGTGCGCGTGTGTGTGAATGTGTGTATGCGAGTGTGTGTGTGAGTGTGTATGAGTGTGTGCGAGTGTGTGCGAGAGTGTGCGAGTGCGTGCGTGTGAGTGAGTGTGTGTGTGTGAGTGTGTACAAGTGTGTGCGAGCGTGTGCTAGTGTGTGCGAGTGTGTGCGAGTGAGTGAGTGTGTGTGAGTGTGTGCGAGAGAGTGTGTGCGAGTGTGTGCGAGTGTGTATGAGTGAGTGTGTGCGAGTGTTTGCGAGTGAGTGTGTGCGAGTGTGTATGAGTTAGTGAGTGTGTGTGTGCGAGTGTGTGAGCGAATGTGTGTGTGTGATTGTCTGCGAGTGTGCGCGAGCGAGTTTGTATGAGTGAGTGTGTGCGAGTGTGCGTGAGTGTGTATGAGTGAGTGTGTGCGAGTGTGTGCGAGTGTGTGTGTGATTGTCTGCGAGTGTGTGCGAGCGAGTTTGTATGAGTGAGTGTGTGCGAGTGTGCGTGAGTGTGTATGAGTGAGTGTGTGTGAATGTTTGCGAGTGAGTGTGTGCAAGTGTGTATGAGTTAGTGTGTGAGTGTGTGCGAGTGTGTGCGAGTGTGTATATGTGAGTGTGTGCGATTGTGTGGGTGGAGTGTGTATGAGTGAGTGTGTGCAAGTGTGTGTGTGCGACTGTGTGTGCGAGTGTTTGTGTGCGAGTGTGTATGAGTGAGTGTGTGCGAGTGTGCGCGAGTGTGTGTGAGTGTGTGCGAGTGTGTATGAGTGAGTGTGTGCGAGTTTGTGTGAGTGTGCGAGAGTGTGGGTGTGTGAGTGAGTGTGTGCGAGTTTGTGCGAGTGTGTGCAAGTGTGTGCGAGGGTGTATGAGGGCGTGTGCGGGTGTGTGTGCGAGTGTGTGTGCGAGTGTGTATGAGTGAGTGTGTGCGAGTGTGTATGAGTGAGTGTGTGCGAGTGTGTGCTAGTGTGTGTGAGTGTGTGCGAGTGTTTGAGAGTGTGTGCTAGTGTGTGTGTGCGAGTGTGTGTGAGTATGTGCGAGTGTGTGCGATGAGTGTGAGCGCGAATGTGTGGGAGTTTGTGTGTGCGAGTGTGTATGAGTGAGTGTGTGCGTGTGAGTGTGTGTGTGAGTGTGTACGAGTGTGTTCGAGTGTGTGCGAGAGTGTGCGAGTGTGTGCGAGTGAGTGTGTGCGAGTGTTTGCGAGAGTGTGTGCGAGTGTGTATAAGTTAGTGAGTGTGTGTGTGCGAGTGTTTGTGCGAGTGTGTGCGAGTGTGTGTGTGATTGTCTGCGAGTGTGTGCGAGCGAGTTTGTATGAGTGAGTGTGTGCGAGTGTGCGTGAGTGTGTATGAGTGAGTGTGTGCGAGTGTTTGCGAGTGAGTGTGTGCAAGTGTGTATGAGTTAGTGTGTGAGTGTGTGTGACTGTGTGCGAGTGTGTATATGTGAGTGTGTGCGATTGTGTGGGTGGAGTGTGTATGAGTGAGTGTGTGCAAGTGTGTGTGTGCGAGTGTGTGTGCGAGTGTTTGTGTGCGAGTGTGTATGAGTGAGTGTGTGTGAGTGTGTGCGAGTGTGCGCGAGTGTGTGCGAGTGTGTGCGAGTGTGTATGAGTGAGTGTGTGCGAGTTTGTGTGAGTGTGCGTGAGTGTGGGTGTGTGAGTGAGTGAGTGTGTGCGAGTTTGTGCGAATGTGTGTGAGTTTGTATGAGTGAGTGTGTGTGAGTGTGTGCGAGTGTGTGCGAGTGTGTGCGAGGGTGTATGAGGTCGTGTGCGGGTGTGTGTGCGAGTGTGTGTGCGAGTGTGTATGAGTGAGTGTGTGCGAATGTGTATATGTGAGTGTGTGCGAGTGTGCTTGAATGTGTGTACGAGTATGTGCAAATGTGTGCATGCGAGTGTGTTCGAGTGCGTATGAGTGAGTGTGTGCGAGTGTTTGCGAGTTTGTGCGAGTGTGTGTGAGTGAGTGTGAGTGAGCGCGAGTGTGCATGAGTGTGCGTGAGTGTGTGCGAGTGTTTGCGAGTGTGTGCGAGTGTGTATGAGTGAGTGTGTGCGCGTGTGTGTGAGTGCATGCGAGAGTGTGTGCACATGTGTGTGAGTGTGTGTGTGCGCGTGTGTGAGTGTGTGTATGCGAGTGTGTGTGAGTGTGTGTGTGAGTGTGTGGGAGTTTGTGTGTGCGAGTGTGTATGAGTGTATGTGCGCGTGTGTGTGAATGTGTGTATGCGAGTGTGTGTGTGAGTGTGTATGAGTGTGTGCGAGTGTGTGCGAGAGTGTGCGAGTGCGTGCGTGTGAGTGAGTGTGTGTGTGTGAGTGTGTACAAGTGTGTGCGAGCGTGTGCTAGTGTGTGCGAGTGTGTGCGAGTGAGTGAGTGTGTGTGAGTGTGTGCGAGAGAGTGTGTGCGAGTGTGTGCGAGTGTGTATGAGTGAGTGTGTGCGAGTGTTTGCGAGTGAGTGTGTGCGAGTGTGTATGAGTTAGTGAGTGTGTGTGTGCGAGTGTGTGAGCGAATGTGTGTGTGTGATTGTCTGCGAGTGTGCGCGAGCGAGTTTGTATGAGTGAGTGTGTGCGAGTGTGCGTGAGTGTGTATGTGTGAGTGTGTGTGAGTGCTTGCGTGTGAGTGTGTGTGAGTGTGTATGAGTTAGTGAGTGTGTGAATGTGAGTGTGTGCGAGTGTGTGCGAGTGTGTGTGATTGTCTGCGAGTGTGTGCGAGCGAGTTTGTATGAGTGAGTGTGTGCGAGTGTGTGTGAGTGTGTATGAGTGAGTGTGTGCGAGTGTTTGCGAGTGAGTGTGTGCAAGTGTGTATGAGTTAGTGTGTGAGTGTGTGCGAGTGTGTGCGAGTGTGTATGTGTGAGTGTGTGCGATTGTGTGGGTGGAGTGTGTATGAGTGAGTGTGTGCGAGTGTGTGTGTGCGAGTGTGGGTGTGAGTGTTTGTGTGCGAGTGTGTATGAGTGAGTGTGTGTGAGTGTGTGCGAGTGTGCGCGAGTGTGTGCGAGTGTGTGCGAATGTGTATGAGTGAGTGTGTGCGAGTTTGTGTGAGTGTGCGTGAGTGTGGGTGTGTGAGTGAGTGAGTGAGTGTGTGCGAGTTTGTGCGAGTGTGTGTGAGTGTGTATGAGTGAGTGTGTGTGAGTGTCTGCGAGTGTGTGCGAGTGTGCGTGCGAGTGTGTGCGAGGGTGTATGAGGGTGTGGGCGGGTGTGTGTGCGAGTGTGTGTGCGAGTGTGTATGAGTGAGTGTGTGCGAGTGTGTATGAGTGAGTGTGTGCGAGTGTGCTTGAGTGTGTGTACGAGTATGTGCAAATGTGTGCATGCGAGTGTGTGCGAGTGCGTATGAGTGAGTGTGTGCGAGTGTTTGCGAGTGTGTGCGAGTGTGTGTGAGTGAGTGTGAGTGAGTGTGTGGGAGTGTGTGTGAGTAACTGTGTTTGTGTAAGAGTGAGTGTGTGCGAGTGTGCATGAGTGTGTGCGAGTGTGTATGTGTGAGTGTGTGCGATTGTGTGGGTGGAGTGTGTATGAGTGAGTGTGTGCGAGTGTGTGTGTGCGAGTGTGGGTGTGAGTGTTTGTGTGCGAGTGTGTATGAGTGAGTGTGTGTGAGTGTGTGCGAGTGTGCGCGAGTGTGTGCGAGTGTGTGCGAGTGTGTATGAGTGAGTGTGTGCGAGTTTGTGTGAGTGTGCGTGAGTGTGGGTGTGTGAGTGAGTGAGTGAGTGTGTGCGAGTTTGTGCGAGTGTGTGTGAGTGTGTATGAGTGAGTGTGTGTGAGTGTCTGCGAGTGTGTGCGAGTGTGCGTGCGAGTGTGTGCGAGGGTGTATGAGGGTGTGGGCGGGTGTGTGTGCGAGTGTGTGTGCGAGTGTGTATGAGTGAGTGTGTGCGAGTGTGTATGAGTGAGTGTGTGCGAGTGTGCTTGAGTGTGTGTACGAGTATGTGCAAATGTGTGCATGCGAGTGTGTGCGAGTGCGTATGAGTGAGTGTGTGCGATTGTTTGCGAGTGTGTGCGAGTGTGTGTGAGTGAGTGTGAGTGAGTGTGTGGGAGTGTGTGTGAGTAACTGTGTTTGTGTAAGAGTGAGTGTGTGCGAGTGTGCATGAGTGTGTGCGAGTGTGTATGTGTGAGTGTGTGCGATTGTGTGGGTGGAGTGTGTATGAGTGAGTGTGTGCGAGTGTGTGTGTGCGAGTGTGGGTGTGAGTGTTTGTGTGCGAGTGTGTATGAGTGAGTGTGTGTGAGTGTGTGCGAGTGTGCGCGAGTGTGTGCGAGTGTGTGCGAGTGTGTATGAGTGAGTGTGTGCGAGTTTGTGTGAGTGTGCGTGAGTGTGGGTGTGTGAGTGAGTGAGTGAGTGTGTGCGAGTTTGTGCGAGTGTGTGTGAGTGTGTATGAGTGAGTGTGTGTGAGTGTCTGCGAGTGTGTGCGAGTGTGCGTGCGAGTGTGTGCGAGGGTGTATGAGGGTGTGGGCGGGTGTGTGTGCGAGTGTGTGTGCGAGTGTGTATGAGTGAGTGTGTGCGAGTGTGTATGAGTGAGTGTGTGCGAGTGTGCTTGAGTGTGTGTACGAGTATGTGCAAATGTGTGCATGCGAGTGTGTGCGAGTGCGTATGAGTGAGTGTGTGCGAGTGTTTGCGAGTGTGTGCGAGTGTGTGTGAGTGAGTGTGAGTGAGTGTGTGGGAGTGTGTGTGAGTAACTGTGTTTGTGTAAGAGTGAGTGTGTGCGAGTGTGCATGAGTGTGTGCGAGTGTGTATGAGTGAGTGTGTGCGAGTGTGTATGAGTGAGTGTGTGCGACTGTGTTTGAGTAAGTTTGTGTGAGTGAGTGTGTGTGAGTGTGCATGAGTGTGTGAGTGAGTGTGTGTGAGTGTGTATGAGTGAGTGTGGGTGAGTGTGTGTGTGTGAGGTTGTGCGAGTGTGTGCGAGTGTGTGCGAGTGAGTGTGTGCGAGTGTGTATGAGTGAGTGTGTGCGAGTGTGTATGAGTGAGTGTGTGCGAGTGTGCATGACTGTGTATAAGTGAGTGTGTGTGAGTGTGTGCGAGTGTGTGTGCGAGTGTGTATGAGTGAGTGTGTGCGAGTGTGTGTTAGTGTGTGTGTGCGAGTGTGCACGTGCGAGCGAGTGTGAGTGTGTGCAAGTGTGTATAAGTGAGTGTGTGCGAGTGTGTGAGAGTGTGTGTGTGTGATTGTCTGCGAGTGTGTGCGAGCGAGTTTGTATGAGTGAGTGCGTGCGAGTGTGTATGAGTGAGTGTGTGTGAGTGTGTGTGTGTGAGGTTGTGAGAGTGTGCGAGTGTGTGCGAGTGAGTGTGTGTGAGTGTGTATGAGTCAGTGTGTGCGAGTGTGTGCTAGTGTGTGTGAGTGTGTGCGAGTGTTTGAGAGTGTGTGCTAGTGTGTGTGTGCGAGTGTGTGTGAGTATGTGCGAGTGTGTGCGATGAGTGTGTGCGAGTGTGCACAAGTGTGTATGAGTGAGTGTGTGCGAGTGTGAGTAGGAGTGTGTACGGGTATTTGCGAGTGTGTATGAGTGAGTGTGTGCGAGTGTGTGAGAGTGTGTGCGAGTGTGTGTGCGAGTGTGTGTGTGCGAGTGTGTATGAGCGAGTGTGTGCGAGTGTGCGTGAGAGTGAGTGTGCGAGTTTGTGTGTGTGTGCGAGTGTGTGTGAGTGTGTGTGCGAGTGTGTTCGAGTGTGTGTGCGAGTGTTTGTACGAGTGTGTGTGTGCGAGTGTGTATGAGTGAGTGTGTGTGAGTGTGTGTGAGTGTTTGTGAGTGTGTATGATTGAGTGTGTGCGAGTGCGTGCGAGTGTGTGTGTGCGAGTGTGTGCCAGTGTGGGCGAGTGTGTGCGACTGTGTGTGTGCGAGTGTGCACGAGTGTGTGTGTGAGTGTGCACGAGTGTGTGTGTGCGAGTTTGTGCGCGTGTGTGTGTGAGTGTGTGTGTGCGAGTGTGTATGAGTGAGTGTGTGCGAGTGTGTATGAGTGAGTGTGTGCGAGTGTGTATGAGTAAGTGTGTGAGAGTGTGCGCGAGTATGTGTGCGAGTGTCTGCCAGTGTGTGCGACTGTGTGTGTGTGACTGTGTGCGAGTGTGTATGTGTGAGTGTCCTCGAGTGTGTGTGTGCGAGTATGTGCGAGTGTGTGTGTGCGACTGCATGAGAGTGTGTGCGAGTGTATGTGTGCGAGTGTGTGCGTGCGAGTGCATGCGATTGTGTACGAGTGTGTGCGAGTGTGTGCGTGCGAGTGTGTGTTAGTGTGCATGAGTGTGCGCGAGTGTGTGCGAGTGTTTGCGAGTGTGTGCGAGTGTGTATGAGTGAGTGTATGCGACTGTGTATGAGTGATTGTGTGCAAGTGAGTGTGTGTTAGTGTGCGTGAGTGTGTGCAAGTGAGTGTGTGTGAGTGTGCGTAAGTGTGTGCGAGTGTGTGTGTGTGAGGTTGTGCGAGTGTGTGCTAGTGTGTGCGAGTGAGTGTGTGCGAGTGTGTGTGAGTGTGTGTGTGCGACTGTGTATGGGTGAGTGTGTGAAAGTGAGTGTGAGTGTGCGTGAGTGTGTGCGAGTGTGTGCATGTGAGTGTGTGCGAGTGTGCGCGAGTGTTTATGAGTGAGTGTGTGTGAGTGTGTATGAGTGAGTGTGTGCGAGTGTGTGTGAGTGTGTGCGAGTGAGTGTGTGCTAGTGTGTGTGAGTGTGTGCAAGTGTGCATGACTGTGTATGAGTGAGCATGTGCGAGTGTGTGTGAGTGAGTGTGTGCGAGTGTGTATGAGTCAGCATGTGCGAGTGTGTGCTAGTGTGTGTGAGTGTTTGCGAGTGTGTGCTAGTGTGTGTGTGCGAGTGTGTGCGAGTGTATGTGAGTGTGTGCGATGAGTGTGTGCGAGTGTGCACGAGTGTGTATGAGTGAGTGTGTGCGAGTGTGTGCGAGTGTGAGTGCGAGTGTGTACGAGTATTTGCGAGTGTGTATGAGTGAGTGTGTGCGAGAGTGTGCGAGTGTGTGCGAGCGAGTGTGTGTGAGTGTGCATGAGTGAGTATGTGTGAGTGTGTGCGAGTGTTTGTGAGTGTGTGCAAGTGTGTGTGCGAGTGTGTGTGCGAGTGTGTGCGAGTGTGTGTGCGAGAGTGTGCGAGTGTGTATGAGTGAGTGTGTGCGAGTGTGTATGAGTGAGTGTGTGCGTGTGTGTGTGTGTGCCAGTGTGGGCGAGTGTGTGCGACTGTGTGTGTGCGAGTGTGTATGAGTGTGTATGTTCGAGTGTGCACGAGTGTGTGTGTGCGAGTTTGTGCGCGTGTGTGTGCGAGTGTGTGTGTGCGAGTGTATATGAGTGTATATGAGTGAGTGTGTGGAGTGTGTATGAGTGAGTGTGTTCGAGAGTGTGTGCGAGTGTGTGCGTGCGAGTGTGTGCGAGTGTGTGTGTGCGAGTGTGTACGTGCGAGTGCATGCAAGTGTGTACGAGTGTGCGTGAGTGTGCGTGAGTATGTGCGAGTGAGCGCGAGTGTGCATGAGTGTGCGTCAGTGTCTGCGAGTGTTTGCGAGTGTGTGCGAGTGTGTATGAGTGAGTGTGTGCGAGTGTGTGCGTGTGAGTGAGTGAGTGTGTGCATGAGTGTGTACGAGTGTGTGCGAGTGTGTGCGAGAGTGTGCGAGTGTGTGCGAGTGCGTGCGTGTGAGTGAGTGTGTGTGTGAGTGTGTACAAGTGTGTGCGAGCGTGTGCTAGTGTGTGCGAGTGTGTGCGAGTGACTGAGTGTGTGTGAGTGTTTGCGAGTGTTTGCGAGTGTGTGCGAGTGTGTGCTAGAGTGTATGAGTGAGTGTGTGTGCGTGTGCTCAAGTGTGTGCGTGTGAGTGAGTTTGTGTGTGCGAGTGTGTGTGCGAGTGTGTGCGAGTGTGTGTGTGTGTGATTGTCTGCGAGTGTGTGTGAGCGAGTTTGTATGAGTGAGTGTGTGCGAGTGTGCGTGAGTGTGTATGAGTGAGTGTATGCGAGTGTTTGCGAGTGAGTGTGTGCGAGTGTGTATGAGTTAGTGAGTGTGTGTTTGCGAGTGTGTGTGCGAGTGTGTGGAGTGTGTATGAGTGAGTGTGTTCGAGAGTGTGTGCGAGTGTGTGCGTGCGAGTGTGTGCGAGTGTGTGTGTGCGAGTGTGTACGTGCGAGTGCATGCAAGTGTGTACGAGTGTGCGTGAGTGTGCGTGAGTATGTGCGAGTGAGCGCGAGTGTGCATGAGTGTGCGTCAGTGTCTGCGAGTGTTTGCGAGTGTGTGCGAGTGTGTATGAGTGAGTGTGTGCGAGTGTGTGCGTGTGAGTGAGTGAGTGTGTGCATGAGTGTGTACGAGTGTGTGCGAGTGTGTGCGAGAGTGTGCGAGTGTGTGCGAGTGCGTGCGTGTGAGTGAGTGTGTGTGTGAGTGTGTACAAGTGTGTGCGAGCGTGTGCTAGTGTGTGCGAGTGTGTGCGAGTGACTGAGTGTGTGTGAGTGTTTGCGAGTGTTTGCGAGTGTGTGCGAGTGTGTGCTAGAGTGTATGAGTGAGTGTGTGTGCGTGTGCTCAAGTGTGTGCGTGTGAGTGAGTTTGTGTGTGCGAGTGTGTGTGCGAGTGTGTGCGAGTGTGTGTGTGTGTGATTGTCTGCGAGTGTGTGTGAGCGAGTTTGTATGAGTGAGTGTGTGCGAGTGTGCGTGAGTGTGTATGAGTGAGTGTATGCGAGTGTTTGCGAGTGAGTGTGTGCGAGTGTGTATGAGTTAGTGAGTGTGTGTTTGCGAGTGTGTGTGCGAGTGTGTGGAGTGTGTATGAGTGAGTGTGTTCGAGAGTGTGTGCGAGTGTGTGCGTGCGAGTGTGTGCGAGTGTGTGTGTGCGAGTGTGTACGTGCGAGTGCATGCAAGTGTGTACGAGTGTGCGTGAGTGTGCGTGAGTATGTGCGAGTGAGCGCGAGTGTGCATGAGTGTGCGTCAGTGTGTGCGAGTGTTTGCGAGTGTGTGCGAGTGTGTATGAGTGAGAGTGTGCGAGTGTGTGTGAGTGCGTGCGAGAGTTAGTGCACGTGTATGTGAGTGTGTGTGTGCGCGTGTGTGTGAGTGTGTGTATGCGAGCGTGTGTGAATTTGTGTGTGAGTGTGTGGGAGTTTGTGTGTGCTAGTGTGTATGAGTGAGTGTGTGCGAGTGTGTGCGTGTGAGTGAGTGAGTGTGTGCATGAGTGTGTACGAGTGTGTGCGAGAGTGTGCGAGTGTGTGCGAGTGTGTATGAGTGAGTGTGTGCGAGTGTTTTGCGAGTGAGTGTGTGCGAGTGTGTATGAGTTAGTGAGTGCGTGTGCGAGTGTGTGTGCAAGTGTTTGCGAGTGTGTGTGTGTGATTGTCTGCGAGTGTGTACGAGCGAGTTTGTATGAGTGAGTGTGTGCGAGTGTGCGTGAGTGTGTATGAGTGAGTGTGTGCGAGTGTGTGCGAGTGTGTGTGTGATTGTCTGCGAGTGTGTGCGAGCGAGTTTGTATGAGTGAGTGTGTGCGAGTGTGCGTGAGTGTGTATGAGTGAGTGTGTGCGAATGTTTGCGAGTGAGTGTGTGCAAGTGTGTTTGAGTTAGTGAGTGTGTGTGTGCGAGTGTGTGTGTGATTGTCTGCGAGTGTGTGCGAGGGAGTTTGAATGAGTGAGTTTGCGTGAGTGTGTATGAGTGAGTGTGTGCGAGTGTTTGCGAGTGAGTGTGTGCAAGTGCGTGTGAGTGTGTGCGAGTGTGTGCGAGTGTGTATGTGTGAGTGTGTGCGATTGTGTGGGTGGAGTGTGTATGAGTGAGTGTGTGCAAATGTGTGTGTGCGTGTGAGTGTGTACGAGGGTGTTCGAGTGTGTGCGAGAGTGTGCGAGTGTGTGCAATTGCGTGCGTGTGAGTGAGTGTGTGTGTGAGTATGTACAAGGGTGTGCGAGCGTGTGCTAGTGTGTGCGAGTGTGTGCGAGTGACTGAGTGTGTGTGAGTGTGTGCGAGTGTTTGCGAGTGTGCACGAGTGTGTGCGAGTGTGTGCGAGAGTGTATGAGTGAGTGTGTGTGCGTATGCTCAAGTGTGTGCGTGTAAGTGAGTTTGTGTGTGCGAGTGTGTGTGCGAGTGTGTGCGAGTGTGTGTGTGTGATTGTCTGCGAGTGTGTGCGAGCGTGTTTGTATGAGTGAGTGTTTGCGAGTGTGCGTGAGTGTGTATGAGTGAGTGTGTGCGAGTGTTTGCGAGTGAGTGTGTGCGAGTGTGCATGAGTTAGTGTGTGTGTTTGCGAGTGTGTGTGCGAGTGTGTGCGAGTGTGTGAGAGTGTGTGTGTGTGATTGTCTGCGAGTGTGTGCGAGCGAGTTTGTATGAGAGAGTGTGTGCGAGTGTTTGCGAGTGAGTGAGTGCAAGTGTGTTTGAGTTAGTGCGAGTGTGTGCGAGTGTATATGTGTGAGTGTGTGCGATTGTGTGGGTGGAGTGTGTATGAGTGAGTGTGTTCGAGAGTGTGTGCGAGTGTGTGCGTGCGAGTGTGTGCGAGTGTGTGTGTGCGAGTGTGTACGTGCGAGTGCATGCAAGTGTGTACGAGTGTGCATGAGTGTGCGTGAGTATGAGCGAGTGAGCGCGAGTGTGCATGAGTGAGCGTCAGTGTGTGCGAGTGTTTGCGAGTGTGTGCGAGTGTGTATGAGTGAGTGTGTGCGAGTGTGTGCGTGTGAGTGAGTGAGTGTGTGCGTGAGTGTGTACGAGTGTGTGCGAGTGTGTGCGAGAGTGTGCGAGTGTGTGCGAGTGCGTGCGTGTGAGTGAGTGTGTGTGTGAGTGTGTACAAGTGTGTGCGAGCGTGTGCTAGTGTGTGCGAGTGTGTGCGAGTGACTGAGTGTGTGTGAGTGTTTGCGAGTGTTTGCGAGTGTTTGCGAGTGTGTGCGAGTGTGTGCTAGAGTGTATGAGTGAGTGTGTGTGCGTGTGCTCAAGTGTGTGCATGTGAGTGAGTTTGTGTGTGCGAGTGTGTGTGCGAGTGTGTGCGAGTGTGTGTGTGTGTGATTGTCTGCGAGTGTGTGCGAGCGAGTTTGTATGAGTGAGTGTGTGCGAGTGTGCGTGAGTGTGTATGAGTGAGTGTATGCGAGTGTTTGCGAGTGAGTGTGTGCGAGTGTGTATGAGTTAGTGAGTGTGTGTTTGCGAGTGTGTGTGCGAGTGTGTGGAGTGTGTATGAGTGAGTGTGTTCGAGAGTGTGTGCGAGTGTGTGCGTGCGAGTGTGTGCGAGTGTGTGTGTGCGAGTGTGTACGTGCGAGTGCATGCAAGTGTGTACGAGTGTGCGTGAGTGTGCGTGAGTATGTGCGAGTGAGCGCGAGTGTGCATGAGTGTGCGTCAGTGTGTGCGAGTGTTTGCGAGTGTGTGCGAGTGTGTATGAGTGAGAGTGTGCGAGTGTGTGTGAGTGCGTGCGAGAGTTAGTGCACGTGTATGTGAGTGTGTGTGTGCGCGTGTGTGTTAGTGTGTGTATGCAAGCGTGTGTGAGTGTGTGTGTGAGTGTGTGGGAGTTTGTGTGTGCTAGTGTGTATGAGTGAGTGTGTGCGAGTGTGTGCGTGAGTGTGTGCATGAGTGTGTACGAGTGTGTGCGAGAGTGTGCGAGTGTGTGCGAGTGTGTGCATGTGAGTGAGTGTGTGTTTGAGTGTGTACAAGTGTGTGCGAGCGTGTGCTAGTGTGCACGAGTGTGTGCAAGTGAGTGAGTGTGTGTGAGAGATTGTGTGCGAGTGTGTGCGAGTGTGCGTGAGTGTGTGCAAGTGTGTGCGAGTGTGTATGAGTGAGTGTGTGCGAGTGTTTTGCGAGTGAGTGTGTGCGAGTGTGTATGAGTTAGTGAGTGTGTGTGCGAGTGTGTGTGCAAGTGTTTGCGAGTGTGTGTGTGTGATTGTCTGCGAGTGTGTGCGAGCGAGTTTGTATGAGTGAGTGTGTGCGAGTGTGCGTGAGTGTGTATGAGTGAGTGTGTGCGAGTGTGTGCGAGTGTGTGTGTGATTGTCTGCGAGTGTGTGCGAGCGAGTTTGTATGAGTGAGTGTGTGCGAGTGTGCGTGAGTGTGTATGAGTGAGTGTGTGCGAATGTTTGCGAGTGAGTGTGTGCAAGTGTGTATGAGTTAGTGTGTGAGTGTGTGCGAGTGTGTGCGAGTGTGTATATGTGAGTGTGTGCGATTGTGTGGGTGGAGTGTGTATGAGTGAGTGTGTGCAAGTGTGTGTGTGCGACTGTGTGTGCGAGTGTTTGTGTGCGAGTGTGTATGAGTGAGTGTGTGCGAGTGTGCGCGAGTGTGTGTGAGTGTGTGCGAGTGTGTATGAGTGAGTGTGTGCGAGTTTGTGTGAGTGTGCGTGAGTGTGGGTGTGTGAGTGAGTGTGTGCGAGTTTGTGCGAGTGTGTGCGAGTGTGTATGAGTGAGTGTGTGAGTGTGTGCGAGTGTGTGCAAGTGTGTGCGAGGGTGTATGAGGGCGTGTGCGGGTGTGTGTGCGAGTGTGTGTGCGAGTGTGTATGAGTGAGTGTGTGCGAGTGTGTATGAGTGAGTGTGTGCGAGTGTGTGCTAGTGTGTGTGAGTGTGTGCGAGTGTTTGAGAGTGTGTGCTAGTGTGTATGTGCGAGTGTGTGTGAGTATGTGCGAGTGTGTGCGATGAGTGTGAGCGCGAATGTGTGGGAGTTTGTGTGTGCGAGTGTGTATGAGTGAGTGTGTGCGTGTGAGTGTGTGTGTGAGTGTGTACGAGTGTGTTCGAGTGTGTGCGAGAGTGTGCGAGTGTGTGCGAGTGAGTGTGTGCGAGTGTTTGCGAGAGTGTGTGCGAGTGTGTATAAGTTAGTGAGTGTGTGCGAGTGTTTGTGCGAGTGTGTGCGAGTGTGTGTGTGATTGTCTGCGAGTGTGTGCGAGCGAGTTTGTATGAGTGAGTGTGTGCGAGTGTGCGTGAGTGTGTATGAGTGAGTGTGTGCGAGTGTTTGCGAGTGAGTGTGTGCAAGTGTGTATGAGTTAGTGTGTGAGTGTGTGCGACTGTGTGCGAGTGTGTATATGTGAGTGTGTGCGATTGTGTGGGTGGAGTGTGTATGAGTGAGTGTGTGCAAGTGTGTGTGTGCGAGTGTGTGTGCGAGTGTTTGTGTGCGAGTGTGTATGAGTGAGTGTGTGTGAGTGTGTGCGAGTGTGCGCGAGTGTGTGCGAGTGTGTGCGAGTGTGTATGAGTGAGTGTGTGCGAGTTTGTGTGAGTGTGCGTGAGTGTGGGTGTGTGAGTGAGTGAGTGTGTGCGAGTTTGTGCGAATGTGTGTGAGTTTGTATGAGTGAGTGTGTGTGAGTGTGTGCGAGTGTGTGCGAGTGTGTGCGAGGGTGTATGAGGTCGTGTGCGGGTGTGTGTGCGAGTGTGTGTGCGAGTGTGTATGAGTGAGTGTGTGCGAATGTGTATATGTGAGTGTGTGCGAGTGTGCTTGAATGTGTGTACGAGTATGTGCAAATGTGTGCATGCGAGTGTGTTCGAGTGCGTATGAGTGAGTGTGTGCGAGTGTTTGCGAGTTTGTGCGAGTGTGTGTGAGTGAGTGTGAGTGAGCGCGAGTGTGCATGAGTGTGCGTGAGTGTGTGCGAGTGTTTGCGAGTGTGTGCGAGTGTGTATGAGTGAGTGTGTGCGAGTGTGTGTGAGTGCATGCGAGAGTGTGTGCACATGTGTGTGAGTGTGTGTGTGCGCGTGTGTGAGTGTGTGTATGCGAGTGTGTGTGAGTGTGTGTGTGAGTGTGTGGGAGTTTGTGTGTGCGAGTGTGTATGAGTGTATGTGCGCGTGTGTGTGAATGTGTGTATGCGAGTGTGTGTGTGAGTGTGTATGAGTGTGTGCGAGTGTGTGCGAGAGTGTGCGAGTGCGTGCGTGTGAGTGAGTGTGTGTGTGTGAGTGTGTACAAGTGTGTGCGAGCGTGTGCTAGTGTGTGCGAGTGTGTGCGAGTGAGTGAGTGTGTGTGAGTGTGTGCGAGAGAGTGTGTGCGAGTGTGTGCGAGTGTGTATGAGTGAGTGTGTGCGAGTGTTTGCGAGTGAGTGTGTGCGAGTGTGTATGAGTTAGTGAGTGTGTGTGTGCGAGTGTGTGAGCGAATGTGTGTGTGTGATTGTCTGCGAGTGTGCGCGAGCGAGTTTGTATGAGTGAGTGTGTGCGAGTGTGCGTGAGTGTGTATGAGTGAGTGTGTGCGAGTGTGTGCGAGTGTGTGTGTGATTGTCTGCGAGTGTGTGCGAGCGAGTTTGTATGAGTGAGTGTGTGCGAGTGTGCGTGAGTGTGTATGAGTGAGTGTGTGTGAATGTTTGCGAGTGAGTGTGTGCAAGTGTGTATGAGTTAGTGTGTGAGTGTGTGCGAGTGTGTGCGAGTGTGTATATGTGAGTGTGTGCGATTGTGTGGGTGGAGTGTGTATGAGTGAGTGTGTGCAAGTGTGTGTGTGCGACTGTGTGTGCGAGTGTTTGTGTGCGAGTGTGTATGAGTGAGTGTGTGCGAGTGTGCGCGAGTGTGTGTGAGTGTGTGCGAGTGTGTATGAGTGAGTGTGTGCGAGTTTGTGTGAGTGTGCGAGAGTGTGGGTGTGTGAGTGAGTGTGTGCGAGTTTGTGCGAGTGTGTGCAAGTGTGTGCGAGGGTGTATGAGGGCGTGTGCGGGTGTGTGTGCGAGTGTGTGTGCGAGTGTGTATGAGTGAGTGTGTGCGAGTGTGTATGAGTGAGTGTGTGCGAGTGTGTGCTAGTGTGTGTGAGTGTGTGCGAGTGTTTGAGAGTGTGTGCTAGTGTGTGTGTGCGAGTGTGTGTGAGTATGTGCGAGTGTGTGCGATGAGTGTGAGCGCGAATGTGTGGGAGTTTGTGTGTGCGAGTGTGTATGAGTGAGTGTGTGCGTGTGAGTTTGTGTGTGAGTGTGTACGAGTGTGTTCGAGTGTGTGCGAGAGTGTGCGAGTGTGTGCGAGTGAGTGTGTGCGAGTGTTTGCGAGAGTGTGTGCGAGTGTGTATAAGTTAGTGAGTGTGTGTGTGCGAGTGTTTGTGCGAGTGTGTGCGAGTGTGTGTGTGATTGTCTGCGAGTGTGTGCGAGCGAGTTTGTATGAGTGAGTGTGTGCGAGTGTGCGTGAGTGTGTATGAGTGAGTGTGTGCGAGTGTTTGCGAGTGAGTGTGTGCAAGTGTGTATGAGTTAGTGTGTGAGTGTGTGTGACTGTGTGCGAGTGTGTATATGTGAGTGTGTGCGATTGTGTGGGTGGAGTGTGTATGAGTGAGTGTGTGCAAGTGTGTGTGTGCGAGTGTGTGTGCGAGTGTTTGTGTGCGAGTGTGTATGAGTGAGTGTGTGTGAGTGTGTGCGAGTGTGCGCGAGTGTGTGCGAGTGTGTGCGAGTGTGTATGAGTGAGTGTGTGCGAGTTTGTGTGAGTGTGCGTGAGTGTGGGTGTGTGAGTGAGTGAGTGTGTGCGAGTTTGTGCGAATGTGTGTGAGTTTGTATGAGTGAGTGTGTGTGAGTGTGTGCGAGTGTGTGCGAGTGTGTGCGAGGGTGTATGACGTCGTGTGCGGGTGTGTGTGCGAGTGTGTGTGCGAGTGTGTATGAGTGAGTGTGTGCGAATGTGTATATGTGAGTGTGTGCGAGTGTGCTTGAATGTGTGTACGAGTATGTGCAAATGTGTGCATGCGAGTGTGTTCGAGTGCGTATGAGTGAGTGTGTGCGAGTGTTTGCGAGTTTGTGCGAGTGTGTGTGAGTGAGTGTGAGTGAGCGCGAGTGTGCATGAGTGTGCGTGAGTGTGTGTGAGTGTTTGCGAGTGTGTGCGAGTGTGTATGAGTGAGTGTGTGCGCGTGTGTGTGAGTGCATGCGAGAGTGTGTGCACATGTGTGTGAGTGTGTGTGTGCGCGTGTGTGAGTGTGTGTATGCGAGTGTGTGTGTGTGTGAGTGTGTGGGAGTTTGTGTGTGCGAGTGTGTATGAGTGTATGTGCGCGTGTGTGTGAATGTGTGTATGCGAGTGTGTGTGTGAGTGTGTATGAGTGTGTGCGAGTGTGTGCGAGAGTGTGCGAGTGCGTGCGTGTGAGTGAGTGTGTGTGTGTGAGTGTGTACAAGTGTGTGCGAGCGTGTGCTAGTGTGTGCGAGTGTGTGCGAGTGAGTGAGTGTGTGTGAGTGTGTGCGAGAGAGTGTGTGCGAGTGTGTGCGAGTGTGTATGAGTGAGTGTGTGCGAGTGTTTGCGAGTGAGTGTGTGCGAGTGTGTATGAGTTAGTGAGTGTGTGTGTGCGAGTGTGTGAGCGAATGTGTGTGTGTGATTGTCTGCGAGTGTGCGCGAGCGAGTTTGTATGAGTGAGTGTGTGCGAGTGTGCGTGAGTGTGTATGTGTGAGTGTGTGTGAGTGCTTGCGTGTGAGTGTGTGTGAGTGTGTATGAGTTAGTGAGTGTGTGAATGTGAGTGTGTGCGAGTGTGTGCGAGTGTGTGTGATTGTCTGCGAGTGTGTGCGAGCGAGTTTGTATGAGTGAGTGTGTGCGAGTGTGTGTGAGTGTGTATGAGTGAGTGTGTGCGAGTGTTTGCGAGTGAGTGTGTGCAAGTGTGTATGAGTTAGTGTGTGAGTGTGTGCGAGTGTGTGCGAGTGTGTATGTGTGAGTGTGTGCGATTGTGTGGGTGGAGTGTGTATGAGTGAGTGTGTGCGAGTGTGTGTGTGCGAGTGTGGGTGTGAGTGTTTGTGTGCGAGTGTGTATGAGTGAGTGTGTGTGAGTGTGTGCGAGTGTGCGCGAGTGTGTGCGAGTGTGTGCGAGTGTGTATGAGTGAGTGTGTGCGAGTTTGTGTGAGTGTGCGTGAGTGTGGGTGTGTGAGTGAGTGAGTGAGTGTGTGCGAGTTTGTGCGAGTGTGTGTGAGTGTGTATGAGTGAGTGTGTGTGAGTGTCTGCGAGTGTGTGCGAGTGTGCGTGCGAGTGTGTGCGAGGGTGTATGAGGGTGTGGGCGGGTGTGTGTGCGAGTGTGTGTGCGAGTGTGTATGAGTGAGTGTGTGCGAGTGTGTATGAGTGAGTGTGTGCGAGTGTGCTTGAGTGTGTGTACGAGTATGTGCAAATGTGTGCATGCGAGTGTGTGCGAGTGCGTATGAGTGAGTGTGTGCGAGTGTTTGCGAGTGTGTGCGAGTGTGTGTGAGTGAGTGTGAGTGAGTGTGTGGGAGTGTGTGTGAGTAACTGTGTTTGTGTAAGAGTGAGTGTGTGCGAGTGTGCATGAGTGTGTGCGAGTGTGTATGTGTGAGTGTGTGCGATTGTGTGGGTGGAGTGTGTATGAGTGAGTGTGTGCGAGTGTGTGTGTGCGAGTGTGGGTGTGAGTGTTTGTGTGCGAGTGTGTATGAGTGAGTGTGTGTGAGTGTGTGCGAGTGTGCGCGAGTGTGTGCGAGTGTGTGCGAGTGTGTATGAGTGAGTGTGTGCGAGTTTGTGTGAGTGTGCGTGAGTGTGGGTGTGTGAGTGAGTGAGTGAGTGTGTGCGAGTTTGTGCGAGTGTGTGTGAGTGTGTATGAGTGAGTGTGTGTGAGTGTCTGCGAGTGTGTGCGAGTGTGCGTGCGAGTGTGTGCGAGGGTGTATGAGGGTGTGGGCGGGTGTGTGTGCGAGTGTGTGTGCGAGTGTGTATGAGTGAGTGTGTGCGAGTGTGTATGAGTGAGTGTGTGCGAGTGTGCTTGAGTGTGTGTACGAGTATGTGCAAATGTGTGCATGCGAGTGTGTGCGAGTGCGTATGAGTGAGTGTGTGCGAGTGTTTGCGAGTGTGTGCGAGTGTGTGTGAGTGAGTGTGAGTGAGTGTGTGGGAGTGTGTGTGAGTAACTGTGTTTGTGTAAGAGTGAGTGTGTGCGAGTGTGCATGAGTGTGTGCGAGTGTGTATGTGTGAGTGTGTGCGATTGTGTGGGTGGAGTGTGTATGAGTGAGTGTGTGCGAGTGTGTGTGTGCGAGTGTGGGTGTGAGTGTTTGTGTGCGAGTGTGTATGAGTGAGTGTGTGTGAGTGTGTGCGAGTGTGCGCGAGTGTGTGCGAGTGTGTGCGAGTGTGTATGAGTGAGTGTGTGCGAGTTTGTGTGAGTGTGCGTGAGTGTGGGTGTGTGAGTGAGTGAGTGAGTGTGTGCGAGTTTGTGCGAGTGTGTGTGAGTGTGTATGAGTGAGTGTGTGTGAGTGTCTGCGAGTGTGTGCGAGTGTGCGTGCGAGTGTGTGCGAGGGTGTATGAGGGTGTGGGCGGGTGTGTGTGCGAGTGTGTGTGCGAGTGTGTATGAGTGAGTGTGTGCGAGTGTGTATGAGTGAGTGTGTGCGAGTGTGTATGAGTAAGTGTGTGAGAGTGTGCGCGAGTATGTGTGCGAGTGTCTGCCAGTGTGTGCGACTGTGTGTGTGTGACTGTGTGCGAGTGTGTATGTGTGAGTGTCCTCGAGTGTGTGTGTGCGAGTATGTGCGAGTGTGTGTGTGCGACTGCATGAGAGTGTGTGCGAGTGTATGTGTGCGAGTGTGTGCGTGCGAGTGCATGCGATTGTGTACGAGTGTGTGCGAGTGTGTGCGTGCGAGTGTGTGTTAGTGTGCATGAGTGTGCGCGAGTGTGTGCGAGTGTTTGCGAGTGTGTGCGAGTGTGTATGAGTGAGTGTATGCGACTGTGTATGAGTGATTGTGTGCAAGTGAGTGTGTGTTAGTGTGCGTGAGTGTGTGCAAGTGAGTGTGTGTGAGTGTGCGTAAGTGTGTGCGAGTGTGTGTGTGTGAGGTTGTGCGAGTGTGTGCTAGTGTGTGCGAGTGAGTGTGTGCGAGTGTGTGTGAGTGTGTGTGTGCGACTGTGTATGGGTGAGTGTGTGAAAGTGAGTGTGAGTGTGCGTGAGTGTGTGCGAGTGTGTGCATGTGAGTGTGTGCGAGTGTGCGCGAGTGTTTATGAGTGAGTGTGTGTGAGTGTGTATGAGTGAGTGTGTGCGAGTGTGTGTGAGTGTGTGCGAGTGAGTGTGTGCTAGTGTGTGTGAGTGTGTGCAAGTGTGCATGACTGTGTATGAGTGAGCATGTGCGAGTGTGTGTGAGTGAGTGTGTGCGAGTGTGTATGAGTCAGCATGTGCGAGTTTGTGCTAGTGTGTGTGAGTGTTTGCGAGTGTGTGCTAGTGTGTGTGTGCGAGTGTGTGCGAGTGTATGTGAGTGTGTGCGATGAGTGTGTGCGAGTGTGCACGAGTGTGTATGAGTGAGTATGTGCGAGTGTGTGCGAGTGTGAGTGCGAGTGTGTACGAGTATTTGCGAGTGTGTATGAGTGAGTGTGTGCGAGAGTGTGCGAGTGTGTGCGAGCGAGTGTGTGTGAGTGTGCATGAGTGAGTTTGTGTGAGTGTGTGCGAGTGTTTGTGAGTGTGTGCAAGTGTGTGTGCGAGTGTGTGTGCGAGTGTGTGCGAGTGTGTGTGCGAGAGTGTGCGAGTGTGTATGAGTGAGTGTGTGCGAGTGTGTATGAGTGAGTGTGTGCGTGTGTGTGTGTGTGCCAGTGTGGGCGAGTGTGTGCGACTGTGTGTGTGCGAGTGTGTATGAGTGTGTATGTTCGAGTGTGCACGAGTGTGTGTGTGCGAGTTTGTGCGCGTGTGTGTGCGAGTGTGTGTGTGCGAGTGTATATGAGTGTATATGAGTGAGTGTGTGCGAGTGTGTATGAGTGAGTGTGTGCGAGTGTGCGCGTGTGTGTGTGCGAGTGTGTGTGTGCGACTGTGTGCGAGTGTTTGAGTGTGTGCCAGTGTTTGTGCGAGTGTGTGCGATTGTTTGTGCGAGTGTGTATGAGTGTGTGTGCGCGAGGGTGTGTGTGCGAGTGTGTGCGAGTGTGTGCGTGCGAGTGTGTGCGAGTGTGTGTGTGCGAGTGTGTACATGCGAGTGCATGCAAGTGTGTACGAGTGTATGCGAGTGTGCGTGAGTGTGCATGAGTGTGCGTGAGTGCGTACGAGTGTGTGCGAGTGTGCATGAATGTGCGTGAGTGTGTGCGAGTGTTTGCGAGTGTGCGCGAGTGTCAATGAGTGAGTGTGTGCGAGTGTGTGTGAGTGTGTGCGAGAGTGTGTGCGCGTGTGTGTGAGTTTGTGTGTGCGCGTGTGTGTGAGTGTGTGTATGCGAGTATGTGTGAGTGTGTGCGCGAATGTGTGGGAGTTTGTGTGTGCGAGTGTGTATGAGTGAGTGTGTGCGTGTGAGTGTGTGTGTGAGTGTGTACGAGTGTGTTCGAGTGTGTGCGAGAGTGTGCGAGTGTGTGCGAGTGCGTGCGTGTGAGTGAGTGTGTGTGTGAGTGTGTACAAGTGTGTGCGAGCGTGTGCTAGTGTGTGCGAGTGTGTGCGAGTGACTGAGTGTGTGTGAGTGTTTGCGAGTGCTTGCGAGTGTGTGCGAGTGTGTGCTAGAGTGTATGAGTGAATGTGTGTGCGTGTGCTCAAGTGTGCGCGTGTGAGTGAGTTTGTGTGTGCGAGTGTGTGTGCGAGTGTGTGCGAGTGTGTGTATGTGTGATTGTCTGCGAGTGTGTGCAAGCGAGTTTGTATGAGTGAGTGTGTGCGAGTGTGCGTGAGTGTGTATGAGTGAGTGTATGCGAGTGTTTGCGAGTGAGTGTGTGCGAGTGTGTATGAGTTAGTGAGTGTGTGTTTTCGAGTGTGTGTGCGAGTGTGTGGAGTGTGTATGAGTGAGTGTGTTCGAGAGTGTGTGCGAGTGTGTGCGTGCGAGTGTGTGCGAGTGTGTGTGTGCGAGTGTGTACATGCGAGTGCATGCAAGTGTGTACGAGTGTGCGTGAGTGTGCGTGAGTATGTGCGAGTGAGCGCGAGTGTGCATGAGTGTGCGTCAGTGTGTGCGAGTGTTTGCGAGTGTGTGCGAGTGTGTATGAGTGAGTGTGTGCGAGTGTGTGTGAGTGCGTGCGAGAGTTAGTGCACGTGTATGTGAGTGTGTGTGTGCGCGTGTGTGTGAGTGTGTGTATGCGAGCGTGTGTGAGTGTGTGTGTGAGTGTGTGGGAGTTTGTGTGTGTGAGTGTGTATGAGTGAGTGTGTGCGAGTGTGTGCGTGTGAGTGAGTGAGTGTGTGCGTGAGTGTGTACGAGTGTGTGCGAGAGTGTGCGAGTGTGTGCGAGTGCGTGCGTGTGAGTGAGTGTGTGTTTGAGTGTGTACAAGTGTGTGCGAGCGTGTGCTAGTGTGCACGAGTGTGTGCAAGTGAGTGAGTGTGTGTGAGTGTGTGCGAGAGATTGTGTGCGAGTGTGTGCGAGTGTGTATGAGTTAGTGAGTGTGTGTGTGCGAGTGTGTGTGCAAGTGTGTGCGAGTGTGTGTGTGATTGTCTGCGAGTGTGTGCGAGCGAGTTTGTATGAGTGAGTGTGTGCGAGTGTGCGTGAGTGTGTATGAGTGAGTGTGTGCAAGTGTGTGCGAGTGTGTGTGTGATTGTCTGCGAGTGTGTGTGAGCGAGTTTGTATGAGTGAGTGTGTGCGAGTGTGCGTGAGTGTGTATGAGTGAGTGTGTGCGAATGTTTGCGAGTGAGTGTGTGCAAGTGTGTATGAGTTAGTGTGTGAGTGTGTGCGAGTGTGTGCGAGTGTGTTTATGTGAGTGTGTGCGATTGTGTGGGTGGAGTGTGTATGAGTGAGTGTGTGCAAGTGTGTGTGTGCGAGTGTGTGTGCGAGTGTTTGTGTGCGAGTGTGTATGAGTGAGTGTGTGCGAGTGTGCGCGAGTGTGTGCGAGTGTGTGCGAGTGTGTATGAGTGAGTGTGTGCGAGTTTGTGTGCGTGAGTGTGGGTGTGTGAGTGAGTGTGTGCGAGTTTGTGCGAGTGTGTGCGAGTGTGTATGAGTGAGTGTGTGTGAGTGTGTGCGAGTGTGTGCAAGTGTGTGCGAGGGTGTATGAGGGCGTGTGCGGGTGTGTGTGCGAGTGTGTATGAGTGAGTGTGTGCGAGTGTGTATGAGTGAGTGTGTGCGAGTGTGCTTGAGTGTGTGTACGAGTTTGTGCAAATGTGTGCATGCGAGTGTGTTCGAGTGCATATGAGTGACTGTGTGCGAGTGTTTGCGAGTTTGTGCAAGTGTGTGTGAGTGAGTGTGAGTGAGTGTGTGGGAGTGTGTGTGAGTAAGTGTGTGTGTGTATGAGTGAGTGTGTGCGAGTGTGCATGAGTGTGTGCGAGTGTGTATAAGTGAGTGTGTGCGAGTGTGTATGAGTGAGTGTGTGCAACTGTGTATGAGTGAGTGTGTGCGAGTGTGTATGAGTGAGTGTGTGCAACTGTGTATGAGTGAGTGTGTGCGAGTGAGTGCGTGCGAGTGTGTGCGAGTGTGTGTGTGCGAGTGTGTACATGCGAGTGCATGCAAGTGTGTACGAGTGTATACGAGTGTGCGTGAGTGTGCATGAGTGTGCGTGAGTGCGTACGAGTGTGTGCGAGTGTGCATGAATGTGCGTGAGTGTGTGCGAGTGTTTGCGAGTGTGCGCGAGTGTCAATGAGTGAGTGTGTGCGAGTGTGTGTGAGTGTGTGTGAGAGTGTGTGCGCGTGTGTGTGAGTGTGTGTGTGCGCGTGTGTGTGAGTGTGTGTATGCGAGTATGTGTGAGTGTGTGCGCGAATGTGTGGGAGTTTGTGTGTGCGAGTGTGTATGAGTGAGTGTGTGCGTGTGAGTGTGTGTGTGAGTGTGTACGAGTGTGTTCGAGTGTGTGCGAGAGTGTGCGAGTGTGTGCGAGTGCGTGCGTGTGAGTGAGTGTGTGTGTGAGTGTGTACAAGTGTGTGCGAGCGTGTGCTAGTGTGTGCGAGTGTGTGCGAGTGACTGAGTGTGTGTGAGTGTTTGCGAGTGCTTGCGAGTGTGTGCGAGTGTGTGCTAGAGTGTATGAGTGAATGTGTGTGCGTGTGCTCAAGTGTGTGCGTGTGAGTGAGTTTGTGTGTGCGAGTGTGTGTGCGAGTGTGTGCGAGTGTGTGTGTGTGTGATTGTCTGCGAGTGTGTGCAAGCGAGTTTGTATGAGTGAGTGTGTGCGAGTGTGCGTGAGTGTGTATGAGTGAGTGTATGCGAGTGTTTGCGAGTGAGTGTGTGCGAGTGTGTATGAGTTAGTGAGTGTGTGTTTGCGAGTGTGTGTGCGAGTGTGTGGAGTGTGTATGAGTGAGTGTGTTCGAGAGTGTGTGCGAGTGTGTGCGTGCGAGTGTGTGCGAGTGTGTGTGTGCGAGTGTGTACGTGCGAGTGCATGCAAGTGTGTACGAGTGTGCGTGAGTGTGCGTGAGTATGTGCGAGTGAGCGCGAGTGTGCATGAGTGTGCGTCAGTGTGTGCGAGTGTTTGCGAGTGTGTGCGAGTGTGTATGAGTGAGAGTGTGCGAGTGTGTGTAAGTGCGTGCGAGAGTTAGTGCACGTGTATGTGAGTGTGTGTGTGCGCGTGTGTGTGAGTGTGTGTATGCGAGCGTGTGTGAATGTGTGTGTGAGTGTGTGGGAGTTTGTGTGTGCTAGTGTGTATGAGTGAGTGTGTGCGAGTGTGTGCGTGTGAGTGAGTGAGTGTGTGCATGAGTGTGTACGAGTGTGTGCGAGAGTGTGCGAGTGTGT
Source organism: Phyllobates terribilis (assembly GCF_046119375.1). Lineage (NCBI taxonomy): Eukaryota > Metazoa > Chordata > Amphibia > Anura > Dendrobatidae > Phyllobates > Phyllobates terribilis. Next base: position 2,258,753 of record NW_027362901.1, read on the forward strand.
GCGAGTGTGTATGAGTGAGTGTGTGCGAGTGTTTTGCGAGTGAGTGTGTGCGAGTGTGTATGAGTTAGTGAGTGCGTGTGCGAGTGTGTGTGCAAGTGTTTGCGAGTGTGTGTGTGTGATTGTCTGCGAGTGTGTACGAGCGAGTTTGTATGAGTGAGTGTGTGCGAGTGTGCGTGAGTGTGTATGAGTGAGTGTGTGCGAGTGTGTGCGAGTGTGTGTGTGATTGTCTGCGAGTGTGTGCGAGCGAGTTTGTATGAGTGAGTGTGTGCGAGTGTGCGTGAGTGTGTATGAGTGAGTGTGTGCGAATGTTTGCGAGTGAGTGTGTGCAAGTGTGTTTGAGTTAGTGAGTGTGTGTGTGCGAGTGTGTGTGTGATTGTCTGCGAGTGTGTGCGAGGGAGTTTGAATGAGTGAGTTTGCGTGAGTGTGTATGAGTGAGTGTGTGCGAGTGTTTGCGAGTGAGTGTGTGCAAGTGCGTGTGAGTGTGTGCGAGTGTGTGCGAGTGTGTATGTGTGAGTGTGTGCGATTGTGTGGGTGGAGTGTGTATGAGTGAGTGTGTGCAAATGTGTGTGTGCGTGTGAGTGTGTACGAGGGTGTTCGAGTGTGTGCGAGAGTGTGCGAGTGTGTGCAATTGCGTGCGTGTGAGTGAGTGTGTGTGTGAGTATGTACAAGGGTGTGCGAGCGTGTGCTAGTGTGTGCGAGTGTGTGCGAGTGACTGAGTGTGTGTGAGTGTGTGCGAGTGTTTGCGAGTGTGCACGAGTGTGTGCGAGTGTGTGCGAGAGTGTATGAGTGAGTGTGTGTGCGTATGCTCAAGTGTGTGCGTGTAAGTGAGTTTGTGTGTGCGAGTGTGTGTGCGAGTGTGTGCGAGTGTGTGTGTGTGATTGTCTGCGAGTGTGTGCGAGCGTGTTTGTATGAGTGAGTGTTTGCGAGTGTGCGTGAGTGTGTATGAGTGAGTGTGTGCGAGTGTTTGCGAGTGAGTGTGTGCGAGTGTGCATGAGTTAGTGTGTGTGTTTGCGAGTGTGTGTGCGAGTGTGTGCGAGTGTGTGTGTGTGATTGTCTGCGAGTGTGTGCGAGCGAGTTTGTATGAGAGAGTGTGTGCGAGTGTTTGCGAGTGAGTGAGTGCAAGTGTGTTTGAGTTAGTGCGAGTGTGTGCGAGTGTATATGTGTGAGTGTGTGCGATTGTGTGGGTGGAGTGTGTATGAGTGAGTGTGTTCGAGAGTGTGTGCGAGTGTGTGCGTGCGAGTGTGTGCGAGTGTGTGTGTGCGAGTGTGTACGTGCGAGTGCATGCAAGTGTGTACGAGTGTGCATGAGTGTGCGTGAGTATGAGCGAGTGAGCGCGAGTGTGCATGAGTGAGCGTCAGTGTGTGCGAGTGTTTGCGAGTGTGTGCGAGTGTGTATGAGTGAGTGTGTGCGAGTGTGTGCGTGTGAGTGAGTGAGTGTGTGCGTGAGTGTGTACGAGTGTGTGCGAGTGTGTGCGAGAGTGTGCGAGTGTGTGCGAGTGCGTGCGTGTGAGTGAGTGTGTGTGTGAGTGTGTACAAGTGTGTGCGAGCGTGTGCTAGTGTGTGCGAGTGTGTGCGAGTGACTGAGTGTGTGTGAGTGTTTGCGAGTGTTTGCGAGTGTGTGCGAGTGTGTGCTAGAGTGTATGAGTGAGTGTGTGTGCGTGTGCTCAAGTGTGTGCATGTGAGTGAGTTTGTGTGTGCGAGTGTGTGTGCGAGTGTGTGCGAGTGTGTGTGTGTGTGATTGTCTGCGAGTGTGTGCGAGCGAGTTTGTATGAGTGAGTGTGTGCGAGTGTGCGTGAGTGTGTATGAGTGAGTGTATGCGAGTGTTTGCGAGTGAGTGTGTGCGAGTGTGTATGAGTTAGTGAGTGTGTGTTTGCGAGTGTGTGTGCGAGTGTGTGGAGTGTGTATGAGTGAGTGTGTTCGAGAGTGTGTGCGAGTGTGTGCGTGCGAGTGTGTGCGAGTGTGTGTGTGCGAGTGTGTACGTGCGAGTGCATGCAAGTGTGTACGAGTGTGCGTGAGTGTGCGTGAGTATGTGCGAGTGAGCGCGAGTGTGCATGAGTGTGCGTCAGTGTGTGCGAGTGTTTGCGAGTGTGTGCGAGTGTGTATGAGTGAGAGTGTGCGAGTGTGTGTGAGTGCGTGCGAGAGTTAGTGCACGTGTATGTGAGTGTGTGTGTGCGCGTGTGTGTTAGTGTGTGTATGCAAGCGTGTGTGAGTGTGTGTGTGAGTGTGTGGGAGTTTGTGTGTGCTAGTGTGTATGAGTGAGTGTGTGCGAGTGTGTGCGTGAGTGTGTGCATGAGTGTGTACGAGTGTGTGCGAGAGTGTGCGAGTGTGTGCGAGTGTGTGCGTGTGAGTGAGTGTGTGTTTGAGTGTGTACAAGTGTGTGCGAGCGTGTGCTAGTGTGCACGAGTGTGTGCAAGTGAGTGAGTGTGTGTGAGAGATTGTGTGCGAGTGTGTGCGAGTGTGCGTGAGTGTGTGCAAGTGTGTGCGAGTGTGTATGAGTGAGTGTGTGCGAGTGTTTTGCGAGTGAGTGTGTGCGAGTGTGTATGAGTTAGTGAGTGTGTGTGCGAGTGTGTGTGCAAGTGTTTGCGAGTGTGTGTGTGTGATTGTCTGCGAGTGTGTGCGAGCGAGTTTGTATGAGTGAGTGTGTGCGAGTGTGCGTGAGTGTGTATGAGTGAGTGTGTGCGAGTGTGTGCGAGTGTGTGTGTGATTGTCTGCGAGTGTGTGCGAGCGAGTTTGTATGAGTGAGTGTGTGCGAGTGTGCGTGAGTGTGTATGAGTGAGTGTGTGCGAATGTTTGCGAGTGAGTGTGTGCAAGTGTGTATGAGTTAGTGTGTGAGTGTGTGCGAGTGTGTGCGAGTGTGTATATGTGAGTGTGTGCGATTGTGTGGGTGGAGTGTGTATGAGTGAGTGTGTGCAAGTGTGTGTGTGCGACTGTGTGTGCGAGTGTTTGTGTGCGAGTGTGTATGAGTGAGTGTGTGCGAGTGTGCGCGAGTGTGTGTGAGTGTGTGCGAGTGTGTATGAGTGAGTGTGTGCGAGTTTGTGTGAGTGTGCGTGAGTGTGGGTGTGTGAGTGAGTGTGTGCGAGTTTGTGCGAGTGTGTGCGAGTGTGTATGAGTGAGTGTGTGAGTGTGTGCGAGTGTGTGCAAGTGTGTGCGAGGGTGTATGAGGGCGTGTGCGGGTGTGTGTGCGAGTGTGTGTGCGAGTGTGTATGAGTGAGTGTGTGCGAGTGTGTATGAGTGAGTGTGTGCGAGTGTGTGCTAGTGTGTGTGAGTGTGTGCGAGTGTTTGAGAGTGTGTGCTAGTGTGTATGTGCGAGTGTGTGTGAGTATGTGCGAGTGTGTGCGATGAGTGTGAGCGCGAATGTGTGGGAGTTTGTGTGTGCGAGTGTGTATGAGTGAGTGTGTGCGTGTGAGTGTGTGTGTGAGTGTGTACGAGTGTGTTCGAGTGTGTGCGAGAGTGTGCGAGTGTGTGCGAGTGAGTGTGTGCGAGTGTTTGCGAGAGTGTGTGCGAGTGTGTATAAGTTAGTGAGTGTGTGCGAGTGTTTGTGCGAGTGTGTGCGAGTGTGTGTGTGATTGTCTGCGAGTGTGTGCGAGCGAGTTTGTATGAGTGAGTGTGTGCGAGTGTGCGTGAGTGTGTATGAGTGAGTGTGTGCGAGTGTTTGCGAGTGAGTGTGTGCAAGTGTGTATGAGTTAGTGTGTGAGTGTGTGCGACTGTGTGCGAGTGTGTATATGTGAGTGTGTGCGATTGTGTGGGTGGAGTGTGTATGAGTGAGTGTGTGCAAGTGTGTGTGTGTGCGAGTGTGTGTGCGAGTGTTTGTGTGCGAGTGTGTATGAGTGAGTGTGTGTGAGTGTGTGCGAGTGTGCGCGAGTGTGTGCGAGTGTGTGCGAGTGTGTATGAGTGAGTGTGTGCGAGTTTGTGTGAGTGTGCGTGAGTGTGGGTGTGTGAGTGAGTGAGTGTGTGCGAGTTTGTGCGAATGTGTGTGAGTTTGTATGAGTGAGTGTGTGTGAGTGTGTGCGAGTGTGTGCGAGTGTGTGCGAGGGTGTATGAGGTCGTGTGCGGGTGTGTGTGCGAGTGTGTGTGCGAGTGTGTATGAGTGAGTGTGTGCGAATGTGTATATGTGAGTGTGTGCGAGTGTGCTTGAATGTGTGTACGAGTATGTGCAAATGTGTGCATGCGAGTGTGTTCGAGTGCGTATGAGTGAGTGTGTGCGAGTGTTTGCGAGTTTGTGCGAGTGTGTGTGAGTGAGTGTGAGTGAGCGCGAGTGTGCATGAGTGTGCGTGAGTGTGTGCGAGTGTTTGCGAGTGTGTGCGAGTGTGTATGAGTGAGTGTGTGCGAGTGTGTGTGAGTGCATGCGAGAGTGTGTGCACATGTGTGTGAGTGTGTGTGTGCGCGTGTGTGAGTGTGTGTATGCGAGTGTGTGTGAGTGTGTGTGTGAGTGTGTGGGAGTTTGTGTGTGCGAGTGTGTATGAGTGTATGTGCGCGTGTGTGTGAATGTGTGTATGCGAGTGTGTGTGTGAGTGTGTATGAGTGTGTGCGAGTGTGTGCGAGAGTGTGCGAGTGCGTGCGTGTGAGTGAGTGTGTGTGTGTGAGTGTGTACAAGTGTGTGCGAGCGTGTGCTAGTGTGTGCGAGTGTGTGCGAGTGAGTGAGTGTGTGTGAGTGTGTGCGAGAGAGTGTGTGCGAGTGTGTGCGAGTGTGTATGAGTGAGTGTGTGCGAGTGTTTGCGAGTGAGTGTGTGCGAGTGTGTATGAGTTAGTGAGTGTGTGTGTGCGAGTGTGTGAGCGAATGTGTGTGTGTGATTGTCTGCGAGTGTGCGCGAGCGAGTTTGTATGAGTGAGTGTGTGCGAGTGTGCGTGAGTGTGTATGAGTGAGTGTGTGCGAGTGTGTGCGAGTGTGTGTGTGATTGTCTGCGAGTGTGTGCGAGCGAGTTTGTATGAGTGAGTGTGTGCGAGTGTGCGTGAGTGTGTATGAGTGAGTGTGTGTGAATGTTTGCGAGTGAGTGTGTGCAAGTGTGTATGAGTTAGTGTGTGAGTGTGTGCGAGTGTGTGCGAGTGTGTATATGTGAGTGTGTGCGATTGTGTGGGTGGAGTGTGTATGAGTGAGTGTGTGCAAGTGTGTGTGTGCGACTGTGTGTGCGAGTGTTTGTGTGCGAGTGTGTATGAGTGAGTGTGTGCGAGTGTGCGCGAGTGTGTGTGAGTGTGTGCGAGTGTGTATGAGTGAGTGTGTGCGAGTTTGTGTGAGTGTGCGAGAGTGTGGGTGTGTGAGTGAGTGTGTGCGAGTTTGTGCGAGTGTGTGCAAGTGTGTGCGAGGGTGTATGAGGGCGTGTGCGGGTGTGTGTGCGAGTGTGTGTGCGAGTGTGTATGAGTGAGTGTGTGCGAGTGTGTATGAGTGAGTGTGTGCGAGTGTGTGCTAGTGTGTGTGAGTGTGTGCGAGTGTTTGAGAGTGTGTGCTAGTGTGTGTGTGCGAGTGTGTGTGAGTATGTGCGAGTGTGTGCGATGAGTGTGAGCGCGAATGTGTGGGAGTTTGTGTGTGCGAGTGTGTATGAGTGAGTGTGTGCGTGTGAGTGTGTGTGTGAGTGTGTACGAGTGTGTTCGAGTGTGTGCGAGAGTGTGCGAGTGTGTGCGAGTGAGTGTGTGCGAGTGTTTGCGAGAGTGTGTGCGAGTGTGTATAAGTTAGTGAGTGTGTGTGTGCGAGTGTTTGTGCGAGTGTGTGCGAGTGTGTGTGTGATTGTCTGCGAGTGTGTGCGAGCGAGTTTGTATGAGTGAGTGTGTGCGAGTGTGCGTGAGTGTGTATGAGTGAGTGTGTGCGAGTGTTTGCGAGTGAGTGTGTGCAAGTGTGTATGAGTTAGTGTGTGAGTGTGTGTGACTGTGTGCGAGTGTGTATATGTGAGTGTGTGCGATTGTGTGGGTGGAGTGTGTATGAGTGAGTGTGTGCAAGTGTGTGTGTGCGAGTGTGTGTGCGAGTGTTTGTGTGCGAGTGTGTATGAGTGAGTGTGTGTGAGTGTGTGCGAGTGTGCGCGAGTGTGTGCGAGTGTGTGCGAGTGTGTATGAGTGAGTGTGTGCGAGTTTGTGTGAGTGTGCGTGAGTGTGGGTGTGTGAGTGAGTGAGTGTGTGCGAGTTTGTGCGAATGTGTGTGAGTTTGTATGAGTGAGTGTGTGTGAGTGTGTGCGAGTGTGTGCGAGTGTGTGCGAGGGTGTATGAGGTCGTGTGCGGGTGTGTGTGCGAGTGTGTGTGCGAGTGTGTATGAGTGAGTGTGTGCGAATGTGTATATGTGAGTGTGTGCGAGTGTGCTTGAATGTGTGTACGAGTATGTGCAAATGTGTGCATGCGAGTGTGTTCGAGTGCGTATGAGTGAGTGTGTGCGAGTGTTTGCGAGTTTGTGCGAGTGTGTGTGAGTGAGTGTGAGTGAGCGCGAGTGTGCATGAGTGTGCGTGAGTGTGTGCGAGTGTTTGCGAGTGTGTGCGAGTGTGTATGAGTGAGTGTGTGCGCGTGTGTGTGAGTGCATGCGAGAGTGTGTGCACATGTGTGTGAGTGTGTGTGTGCGCGTGTGTGAGTGTGTGTATGCGAGTGTGTGTGAGTGTGTGTGTGAGTGTGTGGGAGTTTGTGTGTGCGAGTGTGTATGAGTGTATGTGCGCGTGTGTGTGAATGTGTGTATGCGAGTGTGTGTGTGAGTGTGTATGAGTGTGTGCGAGTGTGTGCGAGAGTGTGCGAGTGCGTGCGTGTGAGTGAGTGTGTGTGTGTGAGTGTGTACAAGTGTGTGCGAGCGTGTGCTAGTGTGTGCGAGTGTGTGCGAGTGAGTGAGTGTGTGTGAGTGTGTGCGAGAGAGTGTGTGCGAGTGTGTGCGAGTGTGTATGAGTGAGTGTGTGCGAGTGTTTGCGAGTGAGTGTGTGCGAGTGTGTATGAGTTAGTGAGTGTGTGTGTGCGAGTGTGTGAGCGAATGTGTGTGTGTGATTGTCTGCGAGTGTGCGCGAGCGAGTTTGTATGAGTGAGTGTGTGCGAGTGTGCGTGAGTGTGTATGTGTGAGTGTGTGTGAGTGCTTGCGTGTGAGTGTGTGTGAGTGTGTATGAGTTAGTGAGTGTGTGAATGTGAGTGTGTGCGAGTGTGTGCGAGTGTGTGTGATTGTCTGCGAGTGTGTGCGAGCGAGTTTGTATGAGTGAGTGTGTGCGAGTGTGTGTGAGTGTGTATGAGTGAGTGTGTGCGAGTGTTTGCGAGTGAGTGTGTGCAAGTGTGTATGAGTTAGTGTGTGAGTGTGTGCGAGTGTGTGCGAGTGTGTATGTGTGAGTGTGTGCGATTGTGTGGGTGGAGTGTGTATGAGTGAGTGTGTGCGAGTGTGTGTGTGCGAGTGTGGGTGTGAGTGTTTGTGTGCGAGTGTGTATGAGTGAGTGTGTGTGAGTGTGTGCGAGTGTGCGCGAGTGTGTGCGAGTGTGTGCGAGTGTGTATGAGTGAGTGTGTGCGAGTTTGTGTGAGTGTGCGTGAGTGTGGGTGTGTGAGTGAGTGAGTGAGTGTGTGCGAGTTTGTGCGAGTGTGTGTGAGTGTGTATGAGTGAGTGTGTGTGAGTGTCTGCGAGTGTGTGCGAGTGTGCGTGTGAGTGTGTGCGAGGGTGTATGAGGGTGTGGGCGGGTGTGTGTGCGAGTGTGTGTGCGAGTGTGTATGAGTGAGTGTGTGCGAGTGTGTATGAGTGAGTGTGTGCGAGTGTGCTTGAGTGTGTGTACGAGTATGTGCAAATGTGTGCATGCGAGTGTGTGCGAGTGCGTATGAGTGAGTGTGTGCGAGTGTTTGCGAGTGTGTGCGAGTGTGTGTGAGTGAGTGTGAGTGAGTGTGTGGGAGTGTGTGAGTAACTGTGTTTGTGTAAGAGTGAGTGTGTGCGAGTGTGCATGAGTGTGTGCGAGTGTGTATGTGTGAGTGTGTGCGATTGTGTGGGTGGAGTGTGTATGAGTGAGTGTGTGCGAGTGTGTGTGTGCGAGTGTGGGTGTGAGTGTTTGTGTGCGAGTGTGTATGAGTGAGTGTGTGTGAGTGTGTGCGAGTGTGCGCGAGTGTGTGCGAGTGTGTGCGAGTGTGTATGAGTGAGTGTGTGCGAGTTTGTGTGAGTGTGCGTGAGTGTGGGTGTGTGAGTGAGTGAGTGAGTGTGTGCGAGTTTGTGCGAGTGTGTGTGAGTGTGTATGAGTGAGTGTGTGTGAGTGTCTGCGAGTGTGTGCGAGTGTGCGTGCGAGTGTGTGCGAGGGTGTATGAGGGTGTGGGCGGGTGTGTGTGCGAGTGTGTGTGCGAGTGTGTATGAGTGAGTGTGTGCGAGTGTGTATGAGTGAGTGTGTGCGAGTGTGCTTGAGTGTGTGTACGAGTATGTGCAAATGTGTGCATGCGAGTGTGTGCGAGTGCGTATGAGTGAGTGTGTGCGATTGTTTGCGAGTGTGTGCGAGTGTGTGTGAGTGAGTGTGAGTGAGTGTGTGGGAGTGTGTGTGAGTAACTGTGTTTGTGTAAGAGTGAGTGTGTGCGAGTGTGCATGAGTGTGTGCGAGTGTGTATGTGTGAGTGTGTGCGATTGTGTGGGTGGAGTGTGTATGAGTGAGTGTGTGCGAGTGTGTGTGTGCGAGTGTGGGTGTGAGTGTTTGTGTGCGAGTGTGTATGAGTGAGTGTGTGTGAGTGTGTGCGAGTGTGCGCGAGTGTGTGCGAGTGTGTGCGAGTGTGTATGAGTGAGTGTGTGCGAGTTTGTGTGAGTGTGCGTGAGTGTGGGTGTGTGAGTGAGTGAGTGAGTGTGTGCGAGTTTGTGCGAGTGTGTGTGAGTGTGTATGAGTGAGTGTGTGTGAGTGTCTGCGAGTGTGTGCGAGTGTGCGTGCGAGTGTGTGTGAGGGTGTATGAGGGTGTGGGCGGGTGTGTGTGCGAGTGTGTGTGCGAGTGTGTATGAGTGAGTGTGTGCGAGTGTGTATGAGTGAGTGTGTGCGAGTGTGCTTGAGTGTGTGTACGAGTATGTGCAAATGTGTGCATGCGAGTGTGTGCGAGTGCGTATGAGTGAGTGTGTGCGAGTGTTTGCGAGTGTGTGCGAGTGTGTGTGAGTGAGTGTGAGTGAGTGTGTGGGAGTGTGTGTGAGTAACTGTGTTTGTGTAAGAGTGAGTGTGTGCGAGTGTGCATGAGTGTGTGCGAGTGTGTATGAGTGAGTGTGTGCGAGTGTGTATGAGTGAGTGTGTGCGACTGTGTTTGAGTAAGTTTGTGTGAGTGAGTGTGTGTGAGTGTGCATGAGTGTGTGAGTGAGTGTGTGTGAGTGTGTATGAGTGAGTGTGGGTGAGTGTGTGTGTGTGAGGTTGTGCGAGTGTGTGCGAGTGTGTGCGAGTGAGTGTGTGCGAGTGTGTATGAGTGAGTGTGTGCGAGTGTGTATGAGTGAGTGTGTGCGAGTGTGCATGACTGTGTATAAGTGAGTGTGTGTGAGTGTGTGCGAGTGTGTGTGCGAGTGTGTATGAGTGAGTGTGTGCGAGTGTGTGTTAGTGTGTGTGTGCGAGTGTGCACGTGCGAGCGAGTGTGAGTGTGTGCAAGTGTGTATAAGTGAGTGTGTGCGAGTGTGTGAGAGTGTGTGTGTGTGATTGTCTGCGAGTGTGTGCGAGCGAGTTTGTATGAGTGAGTGCGTGCGAGTGTGTATGAGTGAGTGTGTGTGAGTGTGTGTGTGTGAGGTTGTGAGAGTGTGCGAGTGTGTGCGAGTGAGTGTGTGCGAGTGTGTATGAGTCAGTGTGTGCGAGTGTGTGCTAGTGTGTGTGAGTGTGTGCGAGTGTTTGAGAGTGTGTGCTAGTGTGTGTGTGCGAGTGTGTGTGAGTATGTGCGAGTGTGTGCGATGAGTGTGTGCGAGTGTGCACAAGTGTGTATGAGTGAGTGTGTGCGAGTGTGAGTAGGAGTGTGTACGGGTATCTGCGAGTGTGTATGAGTGAGTGTGTGCGAGTGTGTGAGAGTGTGTGCGAGTGTGTGTGCGAGTGTGTGTGTGCGAGTGTGTATGAGCGAGTGTGTGCGAGTGTGCGTGAGAGTGAGTGTGCGAGTTTGTGTGTGTGTGCGAGTGTGTGTGAGTGTGTGTGCGAGTGTGTTCGAGTGTGTGTGCGAGTGTTTGTACGAGTGTGTGTGTGCGAGTGTGTATGAGTGAGTGTGTGTGAGTGTGTGTGAGTGTTTGTGAGTGTGTATGATTGAGTGTGTGCGAGTGCGTGCGAGTGTGTGTGTGCGAGTGTGTGCCAGTGTGGGCGAGTGTGTGCGACTGTGTGTGTGCGAGTGTGCACGAGTGTGTGTGTGAGTGTGCACGAGTGTGTGTGTGCGAGTTTGTGCGCGTGTGTGTGTGAGTGTGTGTGTGCGAGTGTGTATGAGTGAGTGTGTGCGAGTGTGTATGAGTGAGTGTGTGCGAGTGTGTATGAGTAAGTGTGTGAGAGTGTGCGCGAGTATGTGTGCGAGTGTCTGCCAGTGTGTGCGACTGTGTGTGTGTGACTGTGTGCGAGTGTGTATGTGTGAGTGTCCTCGAGTGTGTGTGTGCGAGTATGTGCGAGTGTGTGTGTGCGACTGCATGAGAGTGTGTGCGAGTGTATGTGTGCGAGTGTGTGCGTGCGAGTGCATGCGATTGTGTACGAGTGTGTGCGAGTGTGTGCGTGCGAGTGTGTGTTAGTGTGCATGAGTGTGCGCGAGTGTGTGCGAGTGTTTGCGAGTGTGTGCGAGTGTGTATGAGTGAGTGTATGCGACTGTGTATGAGTGATTGTGTGCAAGTGAGTGTGTGTTAGTGTGCGTGAGTGTGTGCAAGTGAGTGTGTGTGAGTGTGCGTAAGTGTGTGCGAGTGTGTGTGTGTGAGGTTGTGTGAGTGTGTGCTAGTGTGTGCGAGTGAGTGTGTGCGAGTGTGTGTGAGTGTGTGTGTGCGACTGTGTATGGGTGAGTGTGTGAAAGTGAGTGTGAGTGTGCGTGAGTGTGTGCGAGTGTGTGCATGTGAGTGTGTGCGAGTGTGCGCGAGTGTTTATGAGTGAGTGTGTGTGAGTGTGTATGAGTGAGTGTGTGCGAGTGTGTGTGAGTGTGTGCGAGTGAGTGTGTGCTAGTGTGTGTGAGTGTGTGCAAGTGTGCATGACTGTGTATGAGTGAGCATGTGCGAGTGTGTGTGAGTGAGTGTGTGCGAGTGTGTATGAGTCAGCATGTGCGAGTGTGTGCTAGTGTGTGTGAGTGTTTGCGAGTGTGTGCTAGTGTGTGTGTGCGAGTGTGTGCGAGTGTATGTGAGTGTGTGCGATGAGTGTGTGCGAGTGTGCACGAGTGTGTATGAGTGAGTGTGTGCGAGTGTGTGCGAGTGTGAGTGCGAGTGTGTACGAGTATTTGCGAGTGTGTATGAGTGAGTGTGTGCGAGAGTGTGCGAGTGTGTGCGAGCGAGTGTGTGTGAGTGTGCATGAGTGAGTATGTGTGAGTGTGTGCGAGTGTTTGTGAGTGTGTGCAAGTGTGTGTGCGAGTGTGTGTGCGAGTGTGTGCGAGTGTGTGTGCGAGAGTGTGCGAGTGTGTATGAGTGAGTGTGTGCGAGTGTGTATGAGTGAGTGTGTGCGTGTGTGTGTGTGTGCCAGTGTGGGCGAGTGTGTGCGACTGTGTGTGTGCGAGTGTGTATGAGTGTGTATGTTCGAGTGTGCACGAGTGTGTGTGTGCGAGTTTGTGCGCGTGTGTGTGCGAGTGTGTGTGTGCGAGTGTATATGAGTGTATATGAGTGAGTGTGTGCGAGTGTGTATGAGTGAGTGTGTGCGAGTGTGCGCGTGTGTGTGTGCGAGTGTGTGTGTGCGACTGTGTGCGAGTGTTTGAGTGTGTGCCAGTGTTTGTGCGAGTGTGTGCGATTGTTTGTGCGAGTGTGTATGAGTGTGTGTGCGCGAGGGTGTGTGTGCGAGTGTGTGCGAGTGTGTGCGTGCGAGTGTGTGCGAGTGTGTGTGTGCGAGTGTGTACATGCGAGTGCATGCAAGTGTGTACGAGTGTATGCGAGTGTGCGTGAGTGTGCATGAGTGTGCGTGAGTGCGTACGAGTGTGTGCGAGTGTGCATGAATGTGCGTGAGTGTGTGCGAGTGTTTGCGAGTGTGCGCGAGTGTCAATGAGTGAGTGTGTGCGAGTGTGTGTGAGTGTGTGCGAGAGTGTGTGCGCGTGTGTGTGAGTTTGTGTGTGCGCGTGTGTGTGAGTGTGTGTATGCGAGTATGTGTGAGTGTGTGCGCGAATGTGTGGGAGTTTGTGTGTGCGAGTGTGTATGAGTGAGTGTGTGCGTGTGAGTGTGTGTGTGAGTGTGTACGAGTGTGTTCGAGTGTGTGCGAGAGTGTGCGAGTGTGTGCGAGTGCGTGCGTGTGAGTGAGTGTGTGTGTGAGTGTGTACAAGTGTGTGCGAGCGTGTGCTAGTGTGTGCGAGTGTGTGCGAGTGACTGAGTGTGTGTGAGTGTTTGCGAGTGCTTGCGAGTGTGTGCGAGTGTGTGCTAGAGTGTATGAGTGAATGTGTGTGCGTGTGCTCAAGTGTGCGCGTGTGAGTGAGTTTGTGTGTGCGAGTGTGTGTGCGAGTGTGTGCGAGTGTGTGTATGTGTGATTGTCTGCGAGTGTGTGCAAGCGAGTTTGTATGAGTGAGTGTGTGCGAGTGTGCGTGAGTGTGTATGAGTGAGTGTATGCGAGTGTTTGCGAGTGAGTGTGTGCGAGTGTGTATGAGTTAGTGAGTGTGTGTTTGCGAGTGTGTGTGCGAGTGTGTGGAGTGTGTATGAGTGAGTGTGTTCGAGAGTGTGTGCGAGTGTGTGCGTGCGAGTGTGTGCGAGTGTGTGTGTGCGAGTGTGTACATGCGAGTGCATGCAAGTGTGTACGAGTGTGCGTGAGTGTGCGTGAGTATGTGCGAGTGAGCGCGAGTGTGCATGAGTGTGCGTCAGTGTGTGCGAGTGTTTGCGAGTGTGTGCGAGTGTGTATGAGTGAGTGTGTGCGAGTGTGTGTGAGTGCGTGCGAGAGTTAGTGCACGTGTATGTGAGTGTGTGTGTGCGCGTGTGTGTGAGTGTGTGTATGCGAGCGTGTGTGAGTGTGTGTGTGAGTGTGTGGGAGTTTGTGTGTGTGAGTGTGTATGAGTGAGTGTGTGCGAGTGTGTGCGTGTGAGTGAGTGAGTGTGTGCGTGAGTGTGTACGAGTGTGTGCGAGAGTGTGCGAGTGTGTGCGAGTGCGTGCGTGTGAGTGAGTGTGTGTTTGAGTGTGTACAAGTGTGTGCGAGCGTGTGCTAGTGTGCACGAGTGTGTGCAAGTGAGTGAGTGTGTGTGAGTGTGTGCGAGAGATTGTGTGCGAGTGTGTGCGAGTGTGTATGAGTTAGTGAGTGTGTGTGTGCGAGTGTGTGTGCAAGTGTGTGCGAGTGTGTGTGTGATTGTCTGCGAGTGTGTGCGAGCGAGTTTGTATGAGTGAGTGTGTGCGAGTGTGCGTGAGTGTGTATGAGTGAGTGTGTGCAAGTGTGTGCGAGTGTGTGTGTGATTGTCTGCGAGTGTGTGTGAGCGAGTTTGTATGAGTGAGTGTGTGCGAGTGTGCGTGAGTGTGTATGAGTGAGTGTGTGCGAATGTTTGCGAGTGAGTGTGTGCAAGTGTGTATGAGTTAGTGTGTGAGTGTGTGCGAGTGTGTGCGAGTGTGTTTATGTGAGTGTGTGCGATTGTGTGGGTGGAGTGTGTATGAGTGAGTGTGTGCAAGTGTGTGTGTGCGAGTGTGTGTGCGAGTGTTTGTGTGCGAGTGTGTATGAGTGAGTGTGTGCGAGTGTGCGCGAGTGTGTGCGAGTGTGTGCGAGTGTGTATGAGTGAGTGTGTGCGAGTTTGTGTGCGTGAGTGTGGGTGTGTGAGTGAGTGTGTGCGAGTTTGTGCGAGTGTGTGCGAGTGTGTATGAGTGAGTGTGTGTGAGTGTGTGCGAGTGTGTGCAAGTGTGTGCGAGGGTGTATGAGGGCGTGTGCGGGTGTGTGTGCGAGTGTGTATGAGTGAGTGTGTGCGAGTGTGTATGAGTGAGTGTGTGCGAGTGTGCTTGAGTGTGTGTACGAGTTTGTGCAAATGTGTGCATGCGAGTGTGTTCGAGTGCATATGAGTGACTGTGTGCGAGTGTTTGCGAGTTTGTGCAAGTGTGTGTGAGTGAGTGTGAGTGAGTGTGTGGGAGTGTGTGTGAGTAAGTGTGTGTGTGTATGAGTGAGTGTGTGCGAGTGTGCATGAGTGTGTGCGAGTGTGTATAAGTGAGTGTGTGCGAGTGTGTATGAGTGAGTGTGTGCAACTGTGTATGAGTGAGTGTGTGCGAGTGTGTATGAGTGAGTGTGTGCAACTGTGTATGAGTGAGTGTGTGCGAGTGAGTGCGTGCGAGTGTGTGCGAGTGTGTGTGTGCGAGTGTGTACATGCGAGTGCATGCAAGTGTGTACGAGTGTATACGAGTGTGCGTGAGTGTGCATGAGTGTGCGTGAGTGCGTACGAGTGTGTGCGAGTGTGCATGAATGTGCGTGAGTGTGTGCGAGTGTTTGCGAGTGTGCGCGAGTGTCAATGAGTGAGTGTGTGCGAGTGTGTGTGAGTGTGTGTGAGAGTGTGTGCGCGTGTGTGTGAGTGTGTGTGTGCGCGTGTGTGTGAGTGTGTGTATGCGAGTATGTGTGAGTGTGTGCGCGAATGTGTGGGAGTTTGTGTGTGCGAGTGTGTATGAGTGAGTGTGTGCGTGTGAGTGTGTGTGTGAGTGTGTACGAGTGTGTTCGAGTGTGTGCGAGAGTGTGCGAGTGTGTGCGAGTGCGTGCGTGTGAGTGAGTGTGTGTGTGAGTGTGTACAAGTGTGTGCGAGCGTGTGCTAGTGTGTGCGAGTGTGTGCGAGTGACTGAGTGTGTGTGAGTGTTTGCGAGTGCTTGCGAGTGTGTGCGAGTGTGTGCTAGAGTGTATGAGTGAATGTGTGTGCGTGTGCTCAAGTGTGTGCGTGTGAGTGAGTTTGTGTGTGCGAGTGTGTGTGCGAGTGTGTGCGAGTGTGTGTGTGTGTGATTGTCTGCGAGTGTGTGCAAGCGAGTTTGTATGAGTGAGTGTGTGCGAGTGTGCGTGAGTGTGTATGAGTGAGTGTATGCGAGTGTTTGCGAGTGAGTGTGTGCGAGTGTGTATGAGTTAGTGAGTGTGTGTTTGCGAGTGTGTGTGCGAGTGTGTGGAGTGTGTATGAGTGAGTGTGTTCGAGAGTGTGTGCGAGTGTGTGCGTGCGAGTGTGTGCGAGTGTGTGTGTGCGAGTGTGTACATGCGAGTGCATGCAAGTGTGTACGAGTGTGCGTGAGTGTGCGTGAGTATGTGCGAGTGAGCGCGAGTGTGCATGAGTGTGCGTCAGTGTGTGCGAGTGTTTGCGAGTGTGTATGAGTGAGTGTGTGCGAGTGTGTGTGAGTGCGTGCGAGAGTTAGTGCACGTGTATGTGAGTGTGTGTGTGCGCGTGTGTGTGAGTGTGTGTATGCGAGCGTGTGTGAGTGTGTGTGTGAGTGTGTGGGAGTTTGTGTGTGTGAGTGTGTATGAGTGAGTGTGTGCGAGTGTGTGCGTGTGAGTGAGTGAGTGTGTGCGTGAGTGTGTACGAGTGTGTGCGAGAGTGTGCGAGTGTGTGCGAGTGCGTGCGTGTGAGTGAGTGTGTGTTTGAGTGTGTACAAGTGTGTGCGAGCGTGTGCTAGTGTGCACGAGTGTGTGCAAGTGAGTGAGTGTGTGTGAGTGTGTGCGAGAGATTGTGTGCGAGTGTGTGCGAGTGTGTATGAGTTAGTGAGTGTGTGTGTGCGAGTGTGTGTGCAAGTGTGTGCGAGTGTGTGTGTGTGATTGTCTGCGAGTGTGTGCGAGCGAGTTTGTATGAGTGAGTGTGTGCGAGTGTGCGTGAGTGTGTATGAGTGAGTGTGTGCAAGTGTGTGCGAGTGTGTGTGTGATTGTCTGCGAGTGTGTGCGAGCGAGTTTGTATGAGTGAGTGTGTGCGAGTGTGCGTGAGTGTGTATGAGTGAGTGTGTGCGAATGTTTGCGAGTGAGTGTGTGCAAGTGTGTATGAGTTAGTGTGTGAGTGTGTGCGAGTGTGTGCGAGTGTGTTTATGTGAGTGTGTGCGATTGTGTGGGTGGAGTGTGTATGAGTGAGTGTGTGCAAGTGTGTGTGTGCGAGTGTGTGTGCGAGTGTTTGTGTGCGAGTGTGTATGAGTGAGTGTGTGCGAGTGTGCGCGAGTGTGTGCGAGTGTGTGCGAGTGTGTATGAGTGAGTGTGTGCGAGTTTGTGTGCGTGAGTGTGGGTGTGTGAGTGAGTGTGTGCGAGTTTGTGCGAGTGTGTGCGAGTGTGTATGAGTGAGTGTGTGTGAGTGTGTGCGAGTGTGTGCAAGTGTGTGCGAGGGTGTATGAGGGCGTGTGCGGGTGTGTGTGCGAGTGTGTATGAGTGTGTGTGTGCGAGTGTGTATGAGTGAGTGTGTGCGAGTGTGCTTGAGTGTGTGTACGAGTTTGTGCAAATGTGTGCATGCGAGTGTGTTCGAGTGCATATGAGTGACTGTGTGCGAGTGTTTGCGAGTTTGTGCAAGTGTGTGTGAGTGAGTGTGAGTGAGTGTGTGGGAGTGTGTGTGAGTAAGTGTGTGTGTGTATGAGTGAGTGTGTGCGAGTGTGCATGAGTGTGTGCGAGTGTGTATAAGTGAGTGTGTGCGAGTGTGTATGAGTGAGTGTGTGCAACTGTGTATGAGTGAGTGTGTGCGAGTGTGTATGAGTGAGTGTGTGCAACTGTGTATGAGTGAGTGTGTGCGAGTGAGTGTGTGTGAGTGTGCATGAGTGTGTGTGAGTGAGTGTGTGCGAGTGTGTATGAGTGAGTGTGGGTGAATGTGTGTGTGAGGTTGTGCGAGTGTGTGCGAGTGTGTGCGAGTGTGTATGAGTGAGTGTGTGCGAGTGTGCATGACTGTGTATGAGTGAGTGTGTGCGAGTGCGTGCGAGTGTGTGTGTATGAGTGAGTGTGGGTGAGTGCGTGGGAGTGTGTGTGTGCGAGTGTGTGCCAGTGTGGGCGAGTGTGTGCGACTGTGTGTGTGCGAGTGTGCATGAGTGTGTGTGTGTGAGTGTGTGCGTGCGAGTGTGTATGAGTGAGTGGGTGCGAGTGTGTATGAGTGAGTGTGTGAGAGTGTGCGCGAGTGTGTGTGTGAGTGTGTGCCAGTGTGTGCGACTGTGTGTGTGTGACTGTGTGCCATTGTTTGAGTGTGTGCCAGTATTTGTGCAAGTGTGTGTGCGAGTGTGTGGGAGTGTGCATGAGTGAGTGTCCTCGAGTGTGTGTGTGCGAGTATGTGCGAGTGTAATCGAGTGTGTGTGCGAGTGTGTGTACGAGTGTGTGTGTGCGAGTGTGTATGAGTGAGTGTGTGTGAGTGTGTGTGAGTGTTTGTGAGTGTGTATGAGTGAGTGTGTGTGAGTGCGTGCGAGTGTGTGTGTATGAGTGAGTGTGGGTGAGTGTGTGTGTGTGAGGTTGTGCGAGTGTGTGCGAGTGTGTGTGAGTGAGTGTGTGCGAGTGTGTGTGAGTGTGTGTGAGTGTTTGTGAGTGTGTATGAGTGAGTGTGTGCGAGTGTGTGCGAGTGTGTGCGAGTGTGTGTGCGAGTGTGTATGAGTGAGTGTGTGCGAGTGTGTATTAGTGAGTGTGCGAGTGTGCACGTGCGAGTGAGTGTGACTGTGTGCGAGTGTGTGAGTGTGTGTATGTGATTGTCTGTGAGTGTGTGCTCGCGAGTTTGTATGAGTGAGTGCGCGCTAGTGTGTATGAGTGAGTGTGTGTGAGTGTGTATGTGTGAGGTTGTGCAAGTGTGTGCGAGTGTGTGCGAGTGAATGTGTGCGAGTGTGTATGAGTGAGTGTGTGCGAGTGTGCATGACTGTGTATGAGTGAGTGTGTGCGAGGTTGTGCGAGTGTGTGTGAGTGAGTGTGTGCGAGTGTGTGTGAGTGTGTGCGAGTGTGTGCGATGAGTGTGTGCGAGTGTGTATGAGTGAGTGTGTGCGAGTGTGAGTGGGAGTGTGTACGGGTATTTGCGAGTGTGTATGAGTGAGTGTCTGCGAGTGTGTGAGAGTGTGTGCGAGTGTGTGTGCGAGTGTGTGTGTGCGAGTGTGTATGAGCGAGTGTGTGCGAGTGTGCGTGAGAGTGAGTGCGCGAGTTTGTGTGCGAGTGTGTGTGTGCGAGTGTGTATGAGCGAGTGTGTGCGAGTGTGCGTGAGAGTGAGTGCGCGAGTTTGTGTGTGTGTGTGCGAGTGTGTGCGAGTGTGTGCGAGTGTGTGTGAGTGTGTGTGCGAGTGTGTTCGAGTGTGTGTGCGAGTGTGTGTACGAGTGTGTGTGTGCGAGTGTGTATGAGTGAGTGTGTGTGAGTGTGTGTGAGTGTTTGTGAGTGTGTATGAGTGAGTGTGTGCGAGTGCGTGCGAGTGTGTGTGTGCGAGTGTGTGCCAGTGTGGGCGAGTGTGTGCGACTGTGTGTGTGCGAGTTTGTGCGCGTGTGTGTGAGAGTGTGTGTGTGCGAGTGTGTATGAGTGAGTGGGTGCGAGTGTGTATGAGTGAGTGTGTGAGAGTGTGCGCGAGTGTGTGTGCGAGTGTGTGCGAGTGTGTGCGACTGTGTGTGTGTGACTGTGTGCCATTGTTTGAGTGTGTGCCAGTATTTGTGCAAGTGTGTGTGCGAGTGTGTTTGAGTGTGTGTGAGTGAGTGTGTGGGATTGTGTGTGAGTAAGTGTGTGTGAGTGTGTATGAGTGAGTGTGTTAGAGTGTGCGTGAGTGTGTGCGAGTGTGTATGAGTGAGTGTGTGTGAGTGTGTATGTGTGAGGTTGTGCAAGTGTGTGCGAGTGTGTGCGAGTGAATGTGTGCGAGTGTGTATGAGTGAGTGTGTGCGAGTGTGCATGACTGTGTATGAGTGAGTGTGTGCGAGGTTGTGCGAGTGTGTGTGAGTGAGTGTGTGCGAGTGTGTGTGAGTGTGTGCGAGTGTGTGCGATGAGTGTGTGCGAGTGTGTATGAGTGAGTGTGTGCGAGTGTGAGTGGGAGTGTGTACGGGTATTTGCGAGTGTGTATGAGTGAGTGTCTGCGAGTGTGTGAGAGTGTGTGCGAGTGTGTGTGCGAGTGTGTGTGTGCGAGTGTGTATGAGCGAGTGTGTGCGAGTGTGCGTGAGAGTGAGTGCGCGAGTTTGTGTGCGAGTGTGTGTGTGCGAGTGTGTATGAGCGAGTGTGTGCGAGTGTGCGTGAGAGTGAGTGCGCGAGTTTGTGTGTGTGTGTGCGAGTGTGTGCGAGTGTGTGCGAGTGTGTGTGAGTGTGTGTGCGAGTGTGTTCGAGTGTGTGTGCGAGTGTGTGTACGAGTGTGTGTGTGCGAGTGTGTATGAGTGAGTGTGTGTGAGTGTGTGTGAGTGTTTGTGAGTGTGTATGAGTGAGTGTGTGCGAGTGCGTGCGAGTGTGTGTGTGCGAGTGTGTGCCAGTGTGGGCGAGTGTGTGCGACTGTGTGTGTGCGAGTTTGTGCGCGTGTGTGTGAGAGTGTGTGTGTGCGAGTGTGTATGAGTGAGTGGGTGCGAGTGTGTATGAGTGAGTGTGTGAGAGTGTGCGCGAGTGTGTGTGCGAGTGTGTGCGAGTGTGTGCGACTGTGTGTGTGTGACTGTGTGCCATTGTTTGAGTGTGTGCCAGTATTTGTGCAAGTGTGTGTGCGAGTGTGTGCGAGTGTGTATGAGTGAGTGTCCTCGAGTGTGTGTGTGCGAGTATGTGCGAGTGTTTGTGTGCGAGTGCGTGAGAGTGTGTGTGAGTGTATGTGTGCGAGTGTGTGCATGCGAGCGCATGCGATTGTGTACGAGTGTGTGCGAGTGTGTGCGTGCGAGTGTGCGTTAGTGAGTGTGTGCGAGAGAATGTGTGCGAGTGTGTGCAAGTGTGTGCGAGTTTGTGAGAGTGTGTGTGTGTGATTGTCTGTGAGTGTGTGCGTGGAGTGTGTATGAGTGAGTGTGTGCGAGTATGTGCGAGAGTGTGCGAGTGCGTGCGTGTGAGTGAGTGTGTGTACAAGTGTGTGCTAGCGTGTGCTAGTGTGTGCGAGTGAGTGACTGTGTGTGAGTGTGTGCGAGAGAGTGTGTTCGAGTGTGTGCGAGTGTGCGCGAGTGTGTGCGAGTGTGTGCGAGTGTGTGCGAGTTTTGTGTGTGTGATTGTCTGCGAGTGTGCGCGAGCGGGTTTGTATGAGTGAGTGTGTGCGAGTGTGCATGAGTGTGTATGAGTGAGTGTGTGCGAGTGTTTGCGAGTGAGTGTGTGCAAGTGTGTGTGAGTTAGTGTGTGAGTGTGTGCGGGTGTGTGCGAGTGTGTATGTGTGAGTTTGTGTGATTGTGTGGGTGGAGTGTGTATGAGTGAGCGTGTGCGAGTGTGTGTGTGCGAGTGTGTGTGCGAGTGTTTGTGTGCGAGTGTGTATGAGTGAGTGTTTGTGAGTGTGTGCGAGTGTGCGCGAGTGTGTGCGAGTGTGTATGAGTGAGTGTGTGTGAGTTTGTGTGCGTGAGTGTGTGTGTGTGTGTGAGTGAGTGAGTGAGTGTGTGCGAGTTTGTGCGAGTGTGTATGAGTGAGTGTGTGTGAGTGTGTGCGAGTGTGTGTGAGTGTGCGTGCGAGTGTGTGCGAGTGTGTGCGAGGGTGTATGATGGTGTGTTCGGGTGTGTGTGCGAGTGAGTGCGAGTGTGTGTGCGAGTGTGTATGAGTGCGTGTGTGCTCGAGTGTGTGTAAGAGTGTGTGCAAATGTTTGCATGCGAGTGTGTGCGAGTGCATATGAGTGAGTGTGTGCGAGTGTTTGCGAGTTTGTGCGAGTGTGTGTGAGTGAGTGTGAGTGAGTGTGTGGGAGTGTGTGTGAGTAAGTGTGTGTGTATGAGTGATTGTGTGCGAGTGTGCATGAGTTTGTGCGAGTGTGTACGAGTGAGTGTGTGTGAGTGTGCATGACTGTGTGCGAGTGAGTGTGTGCGAGTGTGTATGAGTGTATGTGGGTGAGTGTGTGAGGTTGTGTGAGTGTGTGCGAGTTTGTGCGAGTGAGTGTGTGCGAGTGTGTATGAGTGAGTGTGTGCGAGTGTGCATGACTGTGTATGAGTGAGTGTGTGTGAGTGTGTGCGAGTGTGTGTGCACGTGTGTATGAGTGAGTGTGTGCGATTGTGTGAGAGTGTGTGTGTGTGATTGTCTGCGAGTGTGTGCGAGCGAGTTTGTATGAGTGAGTGCGTGTGAGTGTGTATGAGTAAGTGTGTGTGAGTGTGTGTGTGAGTGAGGTTGTGCGAGTGTGTGCGAGTGTGTGCGAGTGAGTGTGTGCGAGTGTGTATGAGTGAGAGTGTGCATGACTGTGTATGAGTGAGTGTGTGCGAGGTTGTTCGAGTGTGTGTGAGTGAGTGTGTGCGAGTGTGTATGAGTCAGTGTGTGCGAGTGTGTGCTAGTGTGGGTGAGTGTGTGCGAGCGTTTGCAAGTGTGTGCTAGTGTGTGTGTGCGAGTGTGTGCGAGTGTGTGCGATGAGTGTGTGCGAGTGTGCATGAGTGTGTATGAGTGAGTGTGTGTGAGTGTGAGTGAGAGTGTGTATGGGTATTTTCGAGTGTGTATGAGTGAGTGTGTGTGAGTGTGTGAGAGTGTGTGTGAGTGTGTGTGCGAGTGTGTATGTGCGAGTGTGTATGAGCAAGTGTGTGCGAGTGTGCGTGAGAGTGAGTGTGCGAGTTTGTGTGTGTGTGTGCGAGTGTGTGTGTGAGTGTGTGTGAGTGTGTGTGAGTGTGTGTGCGAGTGTGTGCGAGTGTGTGTGAGAGTGTGTGTACGAGTGTGTGTGTGTGAGTGTGTATGAGTGAGTGTGTGTGAGTGTGTGCGAGTGTTTGTGAGTGTGTATGAGCGAGTGTGTGCGAGTGTGTATGGGTGAGTGTGTGCGAGTGCGTGCGAGTGTGTGTGTGTGAGTGTGTGCCAGTGTGGGTGAGTGTGTGTGACTGTGTGTGTGCGAGTGTGTGTGTGTGAGTGTGCACGAGTGTGTGTGTGCGAGTTTGTGCGAGTGTGTATGAGTGAGTGTGTGCGAGTGTGTATGAGTGAGTGTGTGAGAGTGTGTGAGAGTGTGCACGAGTGTGTGTGCGAGTGTGTGCCAGTGTGTGTGTGACTGTGTGCGAGTGTTTGAGTGTGTGCCAGTGTTTGTCCAAGTGTGTGTGCGAGTGTGTGCGAGTGTGTATGAGTGAGTGTCCTCGAGTGTGTGTGAGTTTGTGCATGTGTGTGTGC
Organism: Phyllobates terribilis; assembly: GCF_046119375.1. NCBI lineage: Eukaryota > Metazoa > Chordata > Amphibia > Anura > Dendrobatidae > Phyllobates > Phyllobates terribilis. The sequence goes on from NW_027362901.1 coordinate 2,280,851, forward strand.
GAGTGTGTGCATGCGAGTGTGTGCCAGTGTGTGCGAGTGTGCACGAGTGTGTGTGTGTGAGTGTGCACGAGTGTGTGTGTGCGAGTTTGTGCGCGTGTGTGTGTGAGTGTGAGCGAGTGTGTGCGTGCGAGTGTGTATGAGTGGGTGTGTGCGAGTGTGTATGAGTGAGTGTGTGCGAGTGTTTGCGAGTGAGTGTGTGAGAGTGTGTATGAGTTAGTGAGTGTGTTTGCGAGGGTGTGTGCGAGTGTGTGCAAGTGTGTGAGAGTGTGTGTGTGATTGTCTGCGAGTGTGTGCGAGCGAGTTTGTATGAGTGAGTGTGTGCGAGTGTGCATGAGTGTGTATGAGTGAGTGTGTGTGAGTGTTTGCGAGTGAGTGTGTGCAAGTGTGTATGAGTTAGTGTGTGAGTGTGTGCGGGTGTGTGCGAGTGTGTATGTGTGAGTTTGTGTGATTGTGTGGGTGGAGTGTGTATGAGTGAGCGTGTGCGAGTGTGTGTGTGCGAGTGTGTGTGTGAGTGTTTGTGTGCGAGTGTGTATGAGTGAGTGTTTGTGAGTGTGTGCGAGTGTGCGTGAGTGTGTGCGAGTGTGTATGAGTGAGTGTGTGTGAGTTTGTGTGCGTGAGCGTGTGTGTGTGAGTGAGTGAGTGAGTGTGTGCGAGTTTGTGCGAGTGTGTATGAGTGAGTGTGTGTGAGTGTGTGCGAGTGTGTATGAGTGAATGTGGGTGAGTGTGTGAGGTTGTGCGAGTGTGTGCGAGTTTGTGCGAGTGAGTGTGTGCGAGTGTGTATGAGTGAGTGTGTGCGAGTGTGCATGACTGTGTATGAGTGAGTGTGTGTGAGTGTGTGCGAGTGTGTGTGCACGTGTGTATGAGTGAGTGTGTGCGATTGTGTGAGAGTGTGTGTGTGTGATTGTCTGCGAGTGTGTGCGAGCGAGTTTGTATGAGTGAGTGCGTGTGAGTGTGTATGAGTAAGTGTGTGTGAGTGTGTGTGTGTGTGAGGTTGTGCGAGTGTGTGCGAGTGTGTGCGAGTGAGTGTGTGCGAGTGTGTATGAGTGAGAGTGTGCATGACTGTGTATGAGTGAGTGTGTGCGAGGTTGTTCGAGTGTGTGTGAGTGAGTGTGTGCGAGTGTGTATGAGTCAGTGTGTGCGAGTGTGTGCTAGTGTGGGTGAGTGTGTGCGAGTGTTTGCAAGTGTGTGCTAGTGTGTGTGTGCGAGTGTGTGCGAGTGTGTGCGATGAGTGTGTGCGAGTGTGCATGAGTGTGTATGAGTGAGTGTGTGTGAGTGTGAGTGAGAGTGTGTACGGGTATTTTCGAGTGTGTATGAGTGAGTGTGTGTGAGTGTGTGAGAGTGTGTGTGAGTGTGTGTGCGAGTGTGTACGTGCGAGTGTGTATGAGCAAGTGTGTGCGAGTGTGCGTGAGAGTGAGTGTGCGAGTTTGTGTGTGTGTGCGAGTGTGTGTGTGAGTGTGTGTGAGTGTGTGTGAGTGTGTGTGCGAGTGTGTGCGAGTGTGTGTGAGAGTGTGTGTACGAGTGTGTGTGTGTGAGTGTGTATGAGTGAGTGTGTGTGAGTGTGTGCGAGTGTTTGTGAGTGTGTATGAGCGAGTGTGTGCGAGTGTGTATGGGTGAGTGTGTGCGAGTGCGTGCGAGTGTGTGTGTGTGAGTGTGTGCCAGTGTGGGTGAGTGTGTGTGACTGTGTGTGTGCGAGTGTGTGTGTGTGAGTGTGCACGAGTGTGTGTGTGCGAGTTTGTGCGAGTGTGTATGAGTGAGTGTGTGCGAGTGTGTATGAGTGAGTGTGTGAGAGTGTGTGAGAGTGTGCACGAGTGTGTGTGCGAGTGTGTGCCAGTGTGTGTGTGACTGAGTGCGAGTGTTTGAGTGTGTGCCAGTGTTTGTCCAAGTGTGTGTGCGAGTGTGTGCGAGTGTGTATGAGTGAGTGTCCTCGAGTGTGTGTGAGTTTGTGCATGTGTGTGTGCGAGTGTGTGCATGCGAGTGTGTGCCAGTGTGTGCGAGTGTGCACGAGTGTGTGTGTGTGAGTGTGCACGAGTGTGTGTGTGCGAGTTTGTGCGCGTGTGTGTGAGTGTGAGCGAGTGTGTGCGTGCGAGTGTGTATGAGTGGGTGTGTGCGAGTGTGTATGAGTGAGTGTGTGCGAGTGTTTGCGAGTGAGTGTGTGAGAGTGTGTATGAGTTAGTGAGTGTGTTTGCGAGGGTGTGTGCGAGTGTGTGCAAGTGTGTGAGAGTGTGTGTGTGTGATTGTCTGCGAGTGTGTGCGAGCGAGTTTGTATGAGTGAGTGTGTGCGAGTGTGCATGAGTGTGTATGAGTGAGTGTGTGTGAGTGTTTGCGAGTGAGTGTGTGCAAGTGTGTATGAGTTAGTGTGTGAGTGTGTGCGGGTGTGTGCGAGTGTGTATGTGTGAGTTTGTGTGATTGTGTGGGTGGAGTGTGTATGAGTGAGCGTGTGCGAGTGTGTGTGTGCGAGTGTGTGTGCGAGTGTTTGTGTGCGAGTGTGTATGAGTGAGTGTTTGTGAGTGTGTGCGAGTGTGCGCGAGTGTGTGCGAGTGTGTATGAGTGAGTGTGTGTGAGTTTGTGTGCGTGAGTGTGTGTGTGAGTGAGTGAGTGAGTGAGTGTGTGCGAGTTTGTGCGAGTGTGTATGAGTGAGTGTGTGTGAGTGTGTGCGAGTGTGTGTGAGTGTGCATGCGAGTGTGTGCGAGTGTGTGCGAGGGTGTATGACGGTGTGTGCGGGTGTGTGTGCGAGTGAGTGCGAGTGTGTGTGCGAGTGTGTATGAGTGCGTGTGTGCTCGAGTGTGTGTAAGAGTGTGTGCAAATGTTTGCATGTGAGTGTGTGCGAGTGCATATGAGCGAGTGTGTGCGAGTGTTTGCGAGTTTGTGCGAGTGTGTGTGAGTGAGTGTGAGTGAGTGTGTGGGAGTGTGTGTGAGTAAGTGTGTGTGTATGAGTGATTGTGTGCGAGTGTGCATGAGTTTGTGCGAGTGTGTACGAGTGAGTGTGTGTGAGTGTGCATGAGTGTGTGCGAGTGAGTGTGTGCGAGTGTGTATGAGTGAATGTGGGTGAGTGTGTGAGGTTGTGCGAGTGTGTGCGAGTTTGTGCGAGTGAGTGTGTGCGAGTGTGTATGAGTGAGTGTGTGCGAGTGTGCATGACTGTGTATGAGTGAATGTGTGTGAGTGTGTGCGAGTGTGTGTGCACGTGTGTATGAGTGAGTGTGTGCGATTGTGTGAGAGTGTGTGTGTGTGATTGTCTGCGAGTGTGTGCGAGCGAGTTTGTATGAGTGAGTGCGTGTGAGTGTGTATGAGTAAGTGTGTGTGAGTGTGTGTGTGTGTGAGGTTGTGCGAGTGTGTGCGAGTGTGTGCGAGTGAGTGTGTGCGAGTGTGTATGAGTGAGAGTGTGCATGACTGTGTATGAGTGAGTGTGTGCGAGGTTGTTCGAGTGTGTGTGAGTGAGTGTGTGCGAGTGTGTATGAGTCAGTGTGTGCGAGTGTGTGCTAGTGTGGGTGAGTGTGTGCGAGTGTTTGCAAGTGTGTGCTAGTGTGTGTGTGCGAGTGTGTGCGAGTGTGTGCGATGAGTGTGTGCGAGTGTGCATGAGTGTGTATGAGTGAGTGTGTGTGAGTGTGAGTGAGAGTGTGTACGGGTATTTTCGAGTGTGTATGAGTGAGTGTGTGTGAGTGTGTGAGAGTGTGTGTGAGTGTGTGTGCGAGTGTGTATGTGCGAGTGTGTATGAGCAAGTGTGTGCGAGTGTGCGTGAGAGTGAGTGTGCGAGTTTGTGTGTGTGTGCGAGTGTGTGTGTGAGTGTGTGTGAGTGTGTGTGAGTGTGTGTGCGAGTGTGTGCGAGTGTGTGTGAGAGTGTGTGTACGAGTGTGTGTGTGTGAGTGTGTATGAGTGAGTGTGTGTGAGTGTGTGCGAGTGTTTGTGAGTGTGTATGAGCGAGTGTGTGCGAGTGTGTATGGGTGAGTGTGTGCGAGTGCGTGCGAGTGTGTGTGTGTGAGTGTGTGCCAGTGTGGGTGAGTGTGTGTGACTGTGTGTGTGCGAGTGTGTGTGTGTGAGTGTGCACGAGTGTGTGTGTGCGAGTTTGTGCGAGTGTGTATGAGTGAGTGTGTGCGAGTGTGTATGAGTGAGTGTGTGAGAGTGTGTGAGAGTGTGCGCGAGTGTGTGTGCGAGTGTGTGCCAGTGTGTGTGTGACTGTGTGCGAGTGTTTGAGTGTGTGCCAGTGTTTGTCCAAGTGTGTGTGCGAGTGTGTGCGAGTGTGTATGAGTGAGTGTCCTCGAGTGTGTGTGTGAGTTTGTGCATGTGTGTGTGCGAGTGTGTGCATGCGAGTGTGTGCCAGTGTGTGCGAGTGTGCACGAGTGTGTGTGTGTGAGTGTGCACGAGTGTGTGTGTGCGAGTTTGTGCGCGTGTGTGTGTGAGTGTGAGCGAGTGTGTGCGTGCGAGTGTGTATGAGTGGGTGTGTGCGAGTGTGTATGAGTGAGTGTGTGCGAGTGTTTGCGAGTGAGTGTGTGAGAGTGTGTATGAGTTAGTGAGTGTGTTTGCGAGGGTGTGTGCGAGTGTGTGCAAGTGTGTGAGAGTGTGTGTGTGATTGTCTGCGAGTGTGTGCGAGCGAGTTTGTATGAGTGAGTGTGTGCGAGTGTGCATGAGTGTGTATGAGTGAGTGTGTGTGAGTGTTTGCGAGTGAGTGTGTGCAAGTGTGTATGAGTTAGTGTGTGAGTGTGTGCGAGTGAGTGTGAGTATCTATGTGTGAGTGTGTGCGATTCTGTGGGTGGAGTGTGTATGAGTGAGTGTGTGCGAGTGTGTGCGAGTTTGTGTGCGAGTGTTTGTGTGCGAGTGTGTATGAGTGAGTGTGTGTGAGTGTGTGCGAGTGTGTGCGAGTGTGTGCGAGTGTGTATGAGTGAGTGTGTGTGAGTTTGTGTGAGTGTGCGTGAGTGTGGGTGTGTGAGTGAGTGAGTGAGTGTGTGTGTGCGAGTTTGTGTGAGTGTGTGTGAGTGTGTATGAGTGAGTGTGTGTGAGTGTGTGCGAGTGTGTGTGAGTGTGCGTGCGAGTGTGTATGAGTGAGTGTGTGCGAGTGTGTATGAGTGAGTGTGTGTGAGTGTGCTTGATTGTGTGTACGAGTGTGTGGAAATGTGTGCATGCGTGTGTGTGCAAGTGCGTATGAGTGAGTGTGTGTGAGTGTTTGTGAGTGTGTGTGAGTGAGTGTGTGCGAGTGTTTGTGAGTGAGTGTGTGCGAGTGTGTATGAGTTAGGGAGTGTGTGTTTGCGAGTGTGTGTGCGAGTGTGTGCCAGTGTGTGTGTGTGATTTTCTGCGAGTGTGTGCGAGCGAGTTTGTATGAGTGAGTGTGTGCGAGTTTGCGTGAGTGTGTATGATTGATTGTGTGCGAGTGTTTGCGAGTGAGTGTGTGCAAGTGTGTATGAGTTAGTGTGTGAATGTGTGCTAGTGTGTGCGAGTGTCTATGTGTGAGTGTGTGCGATAGTGTGGGTGGAGTGTGTATGAGTGAGTGTGTGCGAGTGTGTGTGTGCGAGTGTGTGTGCGAGTGTTTGTGTGCGAGTGTGTATGAGTGAGTGTGTGTGAGTGTGTGCGAGTGTGCGCGAGTGTGTGCGAGTGTGTGCGAGTGTGTATGAGTGAGTGTGTGCGAGTGTGCTCGATTGTGTGTACGAGTGTGTGCAAATGTGTGCATGCGAGTGTGTGCGAGTGCGTATGAGTGAGTGTGTGCGAGTGTTTGCGAGTGTGTGTGAGTGAGTGTGAGTGAGTGTGTGGGAGTGTGTGTGAGTAAGTGTGTGTGTGTATGAGGGAGTGTGAGCGGGTGTGTGCGAGTGTGTATGAGCGAGTGTGTGCGACTGTGTATGAGTGAGTGTGTGCGAGTGAGTGTGTGTGAGTGTGCATAAGTGTGTGCGAGTGAGTGTGTGCGAATGTGTATGAGTGAGTGTGTTTGAGTGTGTGTGTGTGAGGTTGTGCGAGTGTGTGCGAGTGTGTGCGAGTGAGTGTGTGCGAGTGTGTATAAGTGAGTGTGTGCGAGTGTGCATGACTGTGTATGAGTGAGTGTGTGCGAGTGTGTGCGAGTGTGTGTGCGCTTGTGTATGAGTGATTGTGTGCGAGTGTGCGTTAGTGTGTGTGTGCGAGTGTGCGCGTGCGCGTGAGTGTGAGTGTGTGCGAGTGTGTATAAGTGAGTGTGTGCGAGTGTGTGAGAGTGTGTGTGTGATTGTCTGCGAGTGTGTGCGAGCGAGTTTGTATGAATGAGTGCGTGCGAGTGTGTATGAGTGAGTGTGTGTGTGTGAGGTTGTGCGAGTGTGTGCGAGTGTGTGTGAGTGTGTGCGAGTGTGTATGAGTGACTGTGTGCGAGTGTGCATGACTGTGTATGAGTGAGTGTGTGCGAGTGTGTATGAGTCAGTGTGTGCGAGTGTGTGCTAGTGTGTGTGAGTGTGTGCGAGTGTTTACGAGTGTGTGCAAGTGTGTGTATGCGAGTGTGTAAGAGTGTGTGCGAGTGTGTGCGATGAGTGTGTGCGAGTGTGCACGAGTGTGTATGAGTGAGTGTGTGCAAGTGTGTATGAGTGAGTGTGTGTGAGTGTGTGCGAGTGTGTGCGAGTGAGTGTGTGCAAGTGTTTATGAGTGAGTGTGTGCAAGTGTGTATGAGTGAATTTGTGCAACTGTGTGCGAGTGTGTGTGAGTGAGTGTGTGGGAGTGTGTGTGAGTGTGTGCGAGTGTGTGAGTGTGCGTGCGAGTGTGTGCGAGTGTGTGAGAGTGTGTGTGTGCGAGTGTGTATGAGTGAGTGAGTGTGAGTGTGCTCGAGTGTGTGTGCGAGTCTATGCAAATGTGTGCATGCGAGTGTGTGCGAGTGAGTGCGAGTGGGTAAGAGTGAGTGTGTGTGAGTGTTTGCGAGTGTGTGTGAGTGTGTTTGAATGTGTGTGAGTGAGTGTGTGGGAGTGTGTGTGAGTGTGTATGAGTGAGTGTGTGCAAGTGTGCATGAGTGTGTGCGAGTGTGTCTGAGTGAGTGTGTGCGAGCGTGCATGAGTGAGTGTGTGTGAGTGTGTATGAGTGAGTGTGTGTGTGTGAGTGTGTGCAAGTGTGTGCGAGTGTGTGCAAGTGTGTGTGAGTGTGTGCAAATGAGTGTGTGCAAGTGTGTATGAGTGAGTGTGTGCGAGTGAGTGTGTGCGAGTGTGTATGATTGAATGTGTGCAACTGTGTGCGAGTGTGTGGGAGTGAGTGTGTGGGAGTGTGTGTGAGTGTGCGTGCGAGTGTGTGCGAGTGTGTATGAGGGTGTGTGTGGGTGTGTGTGCAAATGTGTATGAGTGAGTGAGTGTGCTCAAGTGTGTGTGCGAGTCTGTGCAAATGTGTGCATGCGAGTGTGTGCGAGTGGGTATGAGTGAGTGTGTGTGAGTGTTTGCGAGTGTGTGTGAGTGTGCGTGAGTGTGTGCGAGTGTGTATGAGTGAGTATGTGCGAGAGTGTATGAGTGAGTGTGTGCGACTGTGTATGAGTGAGTGTGTGCGAGTGAGTGCGTGTGAGTTTGTGTGAGTGTGTGCGAGTGTGTGTGAGGTTGTGCGAGTGTGTGCGAGTGTGTGTGAGTGAGTGTGTGCGAGTGTGTATCAGTCAGCCTGTGCGAGTGTGTGCTAGTGTGTGTGCGAGTGTGTGCGAGTGTTTGCGAGTGTGTGCGATGAGTGTGTGCGAGTGTGCACGAGTGTGTATGAGTGAGTGTGTGCGAGTGTGTGCAAGTGTGAGTGCGAGTGTGTACGAGTATTTGCGAGTGTGTATGAGTGAGTGTGTGCGAGAGTGTGTGAGTGTGTGCGAGTGTTTGCGAGTGTGTGCTAGTGTGTGTGTGCGAGTGTGTGCGAGTGTGTGCGAGTGTGTGCGAGTGTGTGCGATGAGTGTGTGCGAGTGTGCACGAGTGTGTATGAGTGAGTGTGTGCGAGTGTGAGTGTGAGTGTGTATGGGTATTTGCGAGTGTGTATGAGTGAGTGTGTGCGAGTGTGTGAGAGTGTGTGCGAGTGTGTGTGCGAGTGTGTGTGTGCAAGTGTGTATGAGCGAGTGTGTGCGAGTGTGCGTGAGAGTGAGTGTGCGAGTTTGTGTGTGTGTGTGCGAGTGTGTGTGAGTGTGTGTGCGAGTGTGTGCGAGTGTGTGTGAGTGAGTGTGTGCGAGTGTGTGTGTGCCAGTGTGTGCCAGTGTGGGCGAGTGTGTGCGACTGTGTGTGTGCGAGTGTGCACGAGTGTGTGTGTGTGAGTGTGCACGAGTGTGTGTGTGTGAGTTTGTGCGTGTGTGTGTGTGCGAGTGTGTGCGAGTGTGTGCGTGCGAGTGTGTATGAGTGAGTGTGTGCGAGTGTGTATGAGTGAGTGTGTGAGAATGTGCGCGAGTGTGTGTGCGAGGGTGTGCCAGTGTGTGCGACTGTGTGTGTGTGACTGTGTGTGAGTGTTTGAGTGTGTGCCAGTGTTTGTGCAAGTGTGTGTGCGAGTGTGTATGAGTGAGTGTCCTCGAGTGTGTGTGTGCGAGTATGTGCGAGTGTGTGCGTGCGAGTGCGTGAGAGTGTGTGCGAGTGTGTGTGTGCTTGCGAGTGCATGCGAGTGTGTATGAGTGTGTGCGAGTGTATGCGTGCGAGTGTGCGTTAGTGTGCATGAGTGTGCGCGAGTGAGTGCGAGTTTTTGCGAGTGTGTGCGAGTGCGTATGAGTGAATGTGTGCGACTGTGTATGAGTGAGTGTGTGTGAGTGTGTGTGAGTGTGCGTGAGTGTATGCGAGTGGGTGTGTGTGAGTGTGCGTAAGTGTGTGCGAGTGTGTGTGTGTGAGGTTGTGCGAGTGTGTGCGAGTGAGTGTGTGCGAGTTACTGTGAGTGTGTGCAAGTGTGCATGACTGTGTATGAGTGAGCATGTGCGAGTTTGTGTGAGTGAGTGTGTGCGAGTGTGTATGAGTCAGCGTGTGCGAGTGTGTGCTAGTGTGTGTGTGCGAGTGTGTATGAGTGAGTGAGTGCGAGTGTGCTAGAGTGTGTGTACAAGTGTGTGCAAATGTGTGCATGTGAGTGTGTGCGAGTGCGTATGAGTGAGTGTGTACGAGTGTTTGCGAGTGTGTTTGAGTGTGTGTGAGTGAGTGTGTGGGATTGTGTGTGAGTAAGTGTGTGTGAGTGTGTATGAGTGAGTGTGTTAGAGTGTGCGTGAGTGTGTGCGAGTGTGTATGAGTGAGTGTGTGCAAGTGTGTATGAGTGAGTGTGTGCGAATGTGTATGAGTGAGTGTGTGCAAGTGAGTGTGAGTGTGCGTGAGTGTGTGCGAGAGAGTGTGTGTGAGTGTGCGTAAGTGTGTGCGAGTGTGTGTGTGTGAGGTTGTGCGAGTGTGTGCGAGTAAGTGTGTGCGAGTGTGTGTGAGTGTGTGCAAGTGTGCATGACTGTGTATGAGTGAGCATGTGCGAGTGTGTGTGTGTGAGTGAGTGCGAGTGTGTATGAGTCAGCATGTGCGACTGTGTGCTAGTGTGTGTGTGCGAGTGTTTGCGAGTGTGTGCGACTGTGTGTGTGCAAGTGTGCATGAGTGTGTGTGTGTGAGTGTGCATGAGTGTGTGTGTGTGAGTTTGTGCGCGTGTGTGTGCGAGTGTGTGCGTGCGAGTGTGTATGAGTGAGTGTGTGCGAGTGTGTATGAGTGAGTGTGTGAGAATGTGCGCGAATGTGTGTGCGAGGGTGTGCCAGTGTGTGCGACTGTGTGTGTGTGACTGTGTGTGAGTGTTTGAGTGTGTGCCAGTGTTTGTGCAAGTGTGTGTGCGAGTGTGTATGAGTGAGTGTCCTCGAGTGTGTGTGTGCGAGTATCTGCGAGTGTGTGCGTGCGAGTGCGTGAGAGTGTGTGCGAGTGTGTGTGTGCTTGCGAGTGCATGCGAGTGTGTGCGAGTGTGTGCGTGCGAGTGTGCGTTAGTGTGCATGAGTGTGCGCGAGTGAGTGCGAGTGTTTGCGAGTGTGTGCGAGTGTGTGTGCGAGAGTGTGCGAGTGTGTGTGCGCGAGTGTGCGAGTGTGTATGAGTGAGTGTGTGCGAGTGTGTGTGTGCCAGTGTGGGCGAGTGTGTGCGACTGTGTGTGTGCGAGTGTGAGTGTGTGCGAGTGTGTACGTGCGAGTGTGCATGAGTGTGCAAGTGTGTGTGAGTGTGTATGAGTGTGTATGAGTGAGTGTGTGTGAGTGTGTGTGAGTGTGTGCTTGTGAGTGTGTGCGAGTGTGTGCGTGCGAGTGTGCGTGAGTGTGCATGAGTGTGCATGAGTGTGCACGAGTGTGTGCGAGTGTGTGCGAGTGTGTGTGTGCGAGTGTGTATGAGTGAGTGAGAATGAGTGTGTGTGTGCGAGTGTGATCGACTGGGCGCATGTGAGTGCGTGCGAGTGCATGTGATTGTGTGTGAGTGTGTGCGAGTGTGCGCAAGTGTGTGTGCGAGTGTGTATAAGTGAGTGTGTGCGAGTGTGCGTGAGTAAGTGTGTGTGAGTGTATGCGAGTGTGTGCAAGTGTGAGTGAGTGTGTGTGAGTGTGTATGAGTGAGTGTCTGCGAGTGTGTATGAGTGTGTATGAGTGAGTGTGTGCGAGTGTGTCGGAGTGTGTGTGCGAGTGTGTGAGTGAGTGTGTGCGAGTGTTCTCGAGTGTGTCTGTACGAGTGTGTGCGTACGATTGCGTGCGAGTGTGTGCGCGTGTGTGCGAGTGTGTGCGTGCAAGTGTGCATGAGTGTGCGAGTGTGTGTGAGTGTGTATGAGTGTGTATGAGTGAGTGTGTGCGAGTGTGTGTGAGTGTGTGCGAGAGTGTGTGCGAGTGTGTATGAGTGAGTGTGTGCGAGTGTGTGCAAGTGTACAAGACGGTGTGTGAGTGAGTGAGTGTGTGTGTGTGAATGTGTGTGAGTGTGTGCGAGTGTGTATGAGTGAGTGTGTGCGAGTTTGTGCGTGTGAGTGAGTGAATGTGTGTGAGTGAGTGTGTGCGAGTGTTCTCGAGTTTGTCTGTACGAGTGTGTGCGTACGATTGCGTGTGAGTGTGTGCGAGTGTGTGCGAGTGTGTGCGTGCGAGTGTGTGCGAGTGTGCATGAGTGTGCGAGTGTGTATGAGTGTGTATGAGTGAGTGTGTGTGAGTGTGTGTGAGTGTGTGCGAGAGTGTGTGCGCATGTGAGCGAGAGTTTGCGAGTGTGTATGAGTGAGTGTGTGCGAGTGTGTGCAAGTGTGCACGAGGGTGTGTGAGTGAGTGAGTGAGTGTGTGTGTGAATGTGTGTGAGTGTGTGCGAGTGTGTATGAGTGAGTGTGTGCGAGTTTGTGCGTGTGAGTGAGTGAATGTGTGTGAGTGTGTATGAGTGTTTGTGAGTGTGTGTGAGTGTGTGCGAGTGTGTGTGCGAGTGTGTATGAGTGAGTGTGTGCGAGTGTGTGTGTGCGAGTGAGTTTGTGTGAGTGTATGTGAATGTGTGCAAGTGTGTGCGAGTGAGTGAGTGTATGTGAGTGTGTGCGAGTGTGTGTAAGTGTGTGCAAGTGTGTGCGAGTGAGCGAGTGTGTGTGAGTGTGTGTAAGTGTGTGCGAGTGTGCGCGAGTGTGTGCGAGTGTGTATGAGTGAGTGTGTGTGAGTTTGTGTGAGTGTGCATGAGTGTGTGCGTGTGAGTGAGTGAGTGTGTGCGAGAGTGTATGAGTGAGTGTGTGTGAGTGTGTGTGAGTGTGCATGACTGTGTATGAGTGAGCATGTGCGAGTGTGTGTGAGTGAGCGTGTGCGAGTGTGTATGAGTGATCGTGTGCGAGTGTGTGCTAGTGTGTGTGTGCGAGTGTGTATGAGTGTGTGAGTGCGAGTGTGCTCAAGTTTGTGTACAAGTGTGTGCAAATGTGTGCATGCGATTGTGTGCGAGTGTGTGCGAGTGCGTATGAGTGAGTGTTTGTGAGTGTGTGTGAGTGTGTATGAGTGAGTGTGAGTGAGTGTGTGGGAGTGTGTGTGAGTAAGTGTTTGTGAGCGTGTATGAGTGAGTGTGTTAGAGTGTGCGTGAGTGTGTGCGAGTGTGTATGAGTGAGTGCGTGCGAGTGTGTATGAGTGAGTGTGTGCGACTGTGTATGAGTGAGTGTGTGCAAGTGAGTGTGAGTGTGCGTGAGTGTGTGCGAGTGAGTGTGTGTGAGTGTGCATAAGTGTGTGCGAGTGTGTGTGTGTGAGGTTGTGTGAGTGTGTGCGAGTGAGTGTGTGCGAGTGTGTGTGAGTGTTTGCAAGTGTGCATGACTGTGTATGAGTGAGCATGTGCGAGTGTGTGTGTGTGAGTGAGTGCGAGTGTGTATGATTCAGAGTGTGCGAGTGTCTGCTATTGTGTGTGTGCGAGTGTTTGCGAGTTTTTGCGAGTGTGTGCTAGTGTGTGTTTGCGAGTGTGTGCGAGTGTATGTGAGTCTGTGCGATGACTGTGTGCGAGTGTGCACAAGTGTGTATGAGTGAGTGTGTGCGAGTGTGTGCGAGTGTGAGTGTGAGTGTGTACGAGTATTTGCGAGTGTTTTATGAGTGAGCGTGTGCGAGTGTGTGCGAGTGTGTGCGAGTGTGTGCGAGTGAGTGTGTGCGAGTGTGTATGAGTGTGTATGAGTGAGTGTGTGCGAGTGTGTGTGAGTGTTTGTGAGTGTGTGCGAGTGTGTGTGCGAGTGTGTTTGCGAGTGTGTGCGAGTGTGTGTGCGAGAGTGTGCGAGTGTGTATGAGTTAGTGTGTGCGAGTGTGTGTGTGTGCCAGTGTGGGCGAGTGTGTGCGAGTGTGTATGAGTGAGTGTGTGCGAGTGTGTGTGTGTGCCACTGTGGGCGAGTGTGTGCGAGTGTGTATGAGTGTGTGTGTGCGAGTATGCACGAGTGTGTGTGCGAGTTTGTTCGCGTGTGTGTGCGAGTGTGTGTGAGTGTGTGTGTGCGAGTGAATATGAGTGAGTGTGTGTGTGTGTATAAGTGAGTGTGTGCGAGTGTGCGCGCGTGTGTGTGCGAGTGTGCGACTGTGTGTGTGCTACTGTGTGCGAGTGTTTGAGTGTGTGCCAGTGTTTGTGTGAGTGTGTGCGAGTGTGTGTGCGAGTGTGTATGAGTGAGTGTGCGTGAGGGTGTGTGTGTGAGTGTGTGCAAGTGTGTGCGAGTGTGTGCAAGTGTGTGTGAGTGTGTGCAAGTGAGTGTGTGCAAGTGTGTATGAGTGAGTGTGTGCGAGTGAGTGTGTGCGAGTGTGTATGATTGAATGTGTGCAACTGTGTGCGAGTGTGTGGGAGTGAGTGTGTGGGAGTGTGTGTGAGTGTGCGTGCGAGTGTGTGCGAGTGTGTATGAGGGTGTGTGTGGGTGTGTGTGCGAATGTGTATGAGTGAGTGAGTGTGCTCAAGTGTGTGTGCGAGTCTGTGCAAATGTGTGCATGCGAGTGTGTGCGAGTGGGTATGAGTGAGTGTGTGTGAGTGTTTGCGAGTGTGTGTGAGTGTGCGTGAGTGTGTGCGAGTGTGTATGAGTGAGTATGTGCGAGAGTGTATGAGTGAGTGTGTGCGACTGTGTATGAGTGAGTGTGTGCGAGTGAGTGCGTGTGAGTTTGTGTGAGTGTGTGCGAGTGTGTGTGAGGTTGTGCGAGTGTGTGCGAGTGAGTGTGTGTGAGTGTGTGTGAGTGTGCATGACTGTGTATGAGTGAGTGTGTGCGAGTGTGTGTGAGTGAGTGTGTGCGAGTGTGTATCAGTCAGCCTGTGCGAGTGTGTGCTAGTGTGTGTGCGAGTGTGTGCGAGTGTTTGTGAGTGTGTGCGATGAGTGTGTGCGAGTGTGCACGAGTGTGTATGAGTGAGTGTGTGCGAGTGTGTGCAAGTGTGAGTGCGAGTGTGTACGAGTATTTGCGAGTGTGTATGAGTGAGTGTGTGCGAGAGTGTGTGAGTGTGTGCGAGTGTTTGCGAGTGTGTGCTAGTGTGTGTGTGCGAGTGTGTGCGAGTGTGTGCGAGTGTGTGCGATGAGTGTGTGCGAGTGTGCACGAGTGTGTATGAGTGAGTGTGTGCGAGTGTGAGTGTGTATGGGTATTTGCGAGTGTGTATGAGTGAGTGTGTGCGAGTGTGTGAGAGTGTGTGCGAGTGTGTGTGCGAGTGTGTGTGTGCAAGTGTGTATGAGCGAGTGTGTGCGAGTGTGCGTGAGAGTGAGTGTGCGAGTTTGTGTGTGTGTGTGCGAGTGTGTGTGAGTGTGTGTGCGAGTGTGTGCGAGTGTGTGTGAGTGAGTGTGTGCGAGTGTGTGTGTGCCAGTGTGTGCCAGTGTGGGCGAGTGTGTGCGACTGTGTGTGTGCGAGTGTGCACGAGTGTGTGTGTGTGAGTGTGCACGAGTGTGTGTGTGTGAGTTTGTGCGTGTGTGTGTGTGCGAGTGTGCATGAGTGTGCGAGTGTGTATGAGTGTGTATGAGTGAGTGTGTGCGAGTGTGTGTGAGTGTGTGCGAGAGTGTGTGCGCATGTGAGCGAGAGTGTGCGAGTGTGTATGAGTGAGTTTGTGCGAGTGTGTGCAAGTGTGCACGAGGGTGTGTGAGTGAGTGAGTGAGTGTGTGTGTGAATGTGTGTGAGTGTGTGCGAGTGTGTATGAGTGAGTGTGTGCGAGTTTGTGCGTGTGAGTGAGTGAATGTGTGTGAGTGTGTATGAGTGTTTGTGAGTGTGTGTGAGTGTGTGCGAGTGTGTGTGCGAGTGTGTATGAGTGAGTGTGTGCGAGTGTGTGTGTGCGAGTGAGTTTGTGTGAGTGTATGTGAATGTGTGCAAGTGTGTGCGAGTGAGTGAGTGTATGTGAGTGTGTGCGAGTGTGTGTAAGTGTGTGCAAGTGTGTGCGAGTGAGCGAGTGTGTGTGAGTGTGTGTAAGTGTGTGCGAGTGTGCGCGAGTGTGTGCGAGTGTGTATGAGTGAGTGTGTGTGAGTTTGTGTGAGTGTGCATGAGTGTGTGCGTGTGAGTGAGTGAGTGTGTGCGAGAGTGTATGAGTGAGTGTGTGTGAGTGCGTGCGAGTGTGTGCGAGTGTGTGTGTGCGAGAGTGTATGAGTGAGTGAGTGCGCTTGTGCTCGAGTGTATGTACAAGTGTGTGCTAATGTGTGCATGCGAGTGTGTGCGAGTGTGTGCGAGTGCGTATGAGTGAGTGTGTGCGAGTGTTTGCGAGTGTGTGTGAGTGTGTGTGAGTGAGTGTGAGTGAGTGTGTGGGAGTGTGTGGGAGTAAGTGTGTGTGAGTGTGTATGAGTGAGTGTGTGCAAGTGAGTATGTGTGAGTGTGCATGAATGTGTGCGAGTGAGTGTGTGTGAGTGTGCGTAAGTGTGTGCGAGTGTGTGTGAGGTTGTGCGAGTGTGTGTAAGTGAGTGTGTGCGAGTGTGTGTGAGTGTGCATGACTGTGTATGAGTGAGCATGTGCGAGTGTGTGTGAGTGAGCGTGTGCGAGTGTGTATGAGTGATCGTGTGCGAGTGTGTGCTAGTGTGTGTGTGCGAGTGTGTATGAGTGAGTGAGTGCGAGTGTGCTCAAGTTTGTGTACAAGTGTGTGCAAATGTGTGCATGCGATTGTGTGCGAGTGTGTGCGAGTGCGTATGAGTGAGTGTTTGTGAGTGTGTGTGAGTGTGTATGAGTGAGTGTGAGTGAGTGTGTGGGAGTGTGTGTGAGTAAGTGTTTGTGAGCGTGTATGAGTGAGTGTGTTAGAGTGTGCGTGAGTGTGTGCGAGTGTGTATGAGTGAGTGCGTGCGAGTATGTATGAGTGAGTGTGTGCGACTGTGTATGAGTGAGTGTGTGCAAGTGAGTGTGAGTGTGCGTGAGTGTGTGCGAGTGAGTGTGTGTGAGTGTGCATAAGTGTGTGCGAGTGTGTGTGTGAGGTTGTGTGAGTGTGTGCGAGTGAGTGTGTGCGAGTGTGTGTGAGTGTTTGCAAGTGTGCATGACTGTGTATGAGTGAGCATGTGCGAGTGTGTGTGTGTGAGTGAGTGCGAGTGTGTATGATTCAGAGTGTGCGAGTGTCTGCTATTGTGTGTGTGCGAGTGTTTGCGAGTTTTTGCGAGTGTGTGCTAGTGTGTGTTTGCGAGTGTGTGCGAGTGTATGTGAGTCTATGCGATGACTGTGTGCGAGTGTGCACAAGTGTGTATGAGTGAGTGTGTGCGAGTGTGTGCGAGTGTGAGTGTGAGTGTGTACGAGTATTTGCGAGTGTTTTATGAGTGAGCGTGTGCGAGTGTGTGCGAGTGTGTGCGAGTGTGTGCGAGTGAGTGTGTGCGAGTGTGTATGAGTGTGTATGAGTGAGTGTGTGCGAGTGTGTGTGAGTGTTTGTGAGTGTGTGCGAGTGTGTGCGAGTGTGTGTGCGAGTGTGTTTGCGAGTGTGTGCGAGTGTGTGTGCGAGAGTGTGCGAGTGTGTATGAGTTAGTGTGTGCGAGTGTGTGTGTGTGCCAGTGTGGGCGAGTGTGTGCGAGTGTGTATGAGTGTGTGTGTGCGAGTATGCACGAGTGTGTGTGCGAGTTTGTTCGCGTGTGTGTGCGAGTGTGTGTGAGTGTGTGTGTGCGAGTGTATATGAGTGAGTGTGTGTGTATAAGTGAATGTGTGCGAGTGTGCGCGCATGTGTGTGCGAGTGTGCGACTGTGTGTGTGCTACTGTGTGCGAGTGTTTGAGTGTGTGCCAGTGTTTGTGTGAGTGTGTGCGAGTGTGTGTGCGAGTGTGTATGAGTGAGTGTGCGTGAGGGTGTGTGTGCGAGTGTGTGCGAGTGTGTGCGTGCGAGTGCGTGCGAGTGTGTGCGAGTGTGTGTGTGCGAGTGTGTACGTGCGAGTGCATGCAAGTGTGTACGAGTGTGTGCGAGTGTGCGCGAGTGTGCATGAGTGTGCGTGAGTGTGTGCGAGTGTGTGCGAGTGTGTGCGAGTGTGTGCGAGTGCGTATGAGTGAGTGTGTGCGAGTGTGTGTGTGCAAATTTGTGCGAGTGTGTGTGCGAGTGTGCGTGTGCGAGTCTGTATGAGTGAGTGTGTGCGAATGTGTATGAGTGAGTGTGTGCGAGTGTGCGTGAGTGTGTGTGTGCGATTGTGTGCCAGTGTGTGCGAGTGTGTGCAACTGTGTGTGTTCGAGTGTGTGCCAGTGTTTGTGCGAGTGTGTGTGCGAGTGTGTGTGCGAGCGTGTGCGAGTGAATGTGTGGGAGTGTGTGTGTGAGAGTGTGTACGAGTGAGTGTGTGCGAGTGTGTGTGTGTGCGAGTGTGTGCGTGCGAGTGTGCATGAGAGTGCAAGTGTGTGTGAGTGTGTATGAGTGTGTATGAGTGAGTGTGTGTGAGTGTGTGTGAGTGTGTGCTTGTGAGTGTGTGCGAGTGTGTGCGTGCGAGTGTGCGTGAGTGTGCATGAGTGTGCATGAGTGTGCATGAGTGTGCACGAGTGTGTGTGAGTGTGTGCGAGTGTGTGTGTGCGAGTGTGTATGAGTGAGTGAGAATGAGTGTGTGTGTGCGAGTGTGATCGACTGGGCGCATGTGAGTGCGTGCGAGTGCATGTGATTGTGTGTGAGTGTGTGCGAGTGTGCGCAAGTGTGTGTGCGAGTGTGTATAAGTGAGTGTGTGCGAGTGTGCGTGAGTAAGTGTGTGTGAGTGTATGCGAGTGTGTGCAAGTGTGAGTGAGTGTGTGTGAGTGTGTATGAGTGAGTGTGTGCGAGTGTGTATGAGTGTGTATGAGTGAGTGTGTGCGAGTGTGTCGGAGTGTGTGTGCGAGTGTGTGAGTGAGTGTGTGCGAGTGTTCTCGAGTGTGTCTGTACGAGTGTGTGCGTACGATTGCGTGCGAGTGTGTGCGCGTGTGTGCGAGTGTGTGCGTGCAAGTGTGCATGAGTGTGCGAGTGTGTGTGAGTGTGTATGAGTGTGTATGAGTGAGTGTGTGCGAGTGTGTGTGAGTGTGTGCGAGAGTGTGTGCGAGTGTGTATGAGTGAGTGTGTGCGACTGTGTATGAGTGAGTGTGTGCAAGTGAGTGTGAGTGTGCGTGAGTGTGTGCGAGTGAGTGTGTGTGAGTGTGCATAAGTGTGTGCGAGTGTGTGTGTGTGAGGTTGTGTGAGTGTGTGCGAGTGAGTGTGTGCGAGTGTGTGTGAGTGTTTGCAAGTGTGCATGACTGTGTATGAGTGAGAATGTGCGAGTGTGTGTGTGTGAGTGAGTGCGAGTGTGTATGATTCAGAGTGTGCGAGTGTCTGCTATTGTGTGTGTGCGAGTGTTTGCGAGTTTTTGCGAGTGTGTGCTAGTGTGTGTTTGCAAGTGTGTGCGAGTGTATGTGAGTCTGTGCGATGACTGTGTGCGAGTGTGCACAAGTGTGTATGAGTGAGTGTGTGCGAGTGTGTGCGAGTGTGAGTGTGAGTGTGTACGAGTATTTGCGAGTGTTTTATGAGTGAGCGTGTGCGAGTGTGTGCGAGTGTGTGCGAGTGTGTGCGAGTGTGTGCGAGTGAGTGTGTGCGAGTGTGTATGAGTGTGTATGAGTGAGTGTGTGCGAGTGTGTGTGAGTGTTTGTGAGTGTGTGCGAGTGTGTGTGCGAGTGTGTGTGCGAGAGTGTGCGAGTGTGTATGAGTTAGTGTGTGCGAGTGTGTGTGTGTGCCAGTGTGGGCGAGTGTGTGCGAGTGTGTATGAGTGAGTGTGTGCGAGTGTGTGTGTGTGCCAGTGTGGGCGAGTGTGTGCGAGTGTGTATGAGTGTGTGTGTGCGAGTATGCACGAGTGTGTGTGCGAGTTTGTTCGCGTGTGTGTGCGAGTGTGTGTGAGTGTGTGTGTGCGAGTGAATATGAGTGAGTGTGTGTGTGTGTATAAGTGAGTGTGTGCGAGTGTGCGCGCGTGTGTGTGCGAGTGTGCGACTGTGTGTGTGATACTGTGTGCGAGTGTTTGAGTGTGTGCCAGTGTTTGTGTGAGTGTGTGCGAGTGTGTGTGCGAGTGTGTATGAGTGAGTGTGCGTGAGGGTGTGTGTGTGAGTGTGTGCAAGTGTGTGCGAGTGTGTGCAAGTGTGTGTGAGTGTGTGCAAGTGAGTGTGTGCAAGTGTGTATGAGTGAGTGTGTGTGAGTGAGTGTGTGCGAGTGTGTATGATTGAATGTGTGCAACTGTGTGCGAGTGTGTGGGAGTGAGTGTGTGGGAGTGTGTGTGAGTGTGCGTGCGAGTGTGTGCGAGTGTGTATAAGGGTGTGTGTGGGTGTGTGTGCGAATGTGTATGAGTGAGTGAGTGTGCTCAAGTGTGTGTGCGAGTCTGTGCAAATGTGTGCATGCGAGTGTGTGCGAGTGGGTATGAGTGAGTGTGTGTGAGTGTTTGCGAGTGTGTGTGAGTGTGCGTGAGTGTGTGCGAGTGTGTATGAGTGAGTATGTGCGAGAGTGTATGAGTGAGTGTGTGCGACTGTGTATGAGCGAGTGTGTGCGAGTGAGTGCGTGTGAGTTTGTGTGAGTGTGTGCGAGTGTGTGTGAGGTTGTGCGAGTGTGTGCGAGTGAGTGTGTGTGAGTGTGTGTGAGTGTGCATGACTGTGTATGAGTGAGTGTGTGCGAGTGTGTGTGAGTGAGTGTGTGCGAGTGTGTATCAGTCAGCCTGTGCGAGTGTGTGCTAGTGTGTGTGCGAGTGTGTGCGAGTGTTTGCGAGTGTGTGCGATGAGTGTGTGCGAGTGTGCACGAGTGTGTATGAGTGAGTGTGTGCGAGTGTGTGCAAGTGTGAGTGCGAGTGTGTACGAGTATTTGCGAGTGTGTATGAGTGAGTGTGTGCGAGAGTGTGTGAGTGTGTGCGAGTGTTTGCGAGTGTGTGCTAGTGTGTGTGTGCGAGTGTGTGCGAGTGTGTGCGAGTGTGTGCGATGAGTGTGTGCGAGTGTGCACGAGTGTGTATGAGTGAGTGTGTGCGAGTGTGAGTGTGTATGGGTATTTGCGAGTGTGTATGAGTGAGTGTGTGCGAGTGTGTGAGAGTGTGTGCGAGTGTGTGTGCGAGTGTGTGTGTGCAAGTGTGTATGAGCGAGTGTGTGCGAGTGTGCGTGAGAGTGAGTGTGCGAGTTTGTGTGTGTGTGTGCGAGTGTGTGTGAGTGTGTGTGCGAGTGTGTGCGAGTGTGTGTGAGTGAGTGTGTGCGAGTGTGTGTGTGCCAGTGTGTGCCAGTGTGGGCGAGTGTGTGCGACTGTGTGTGTGCGAGTGTGCACGAGTGTGTGTGTGTGAGTGTGCACGAGTGTGTGTGTGTGAGTTTGTGCGTGTGTGTGTGTGCGAGTGTGCATGAGTGTGCGAGTGTGTATGAGTGTGTATGAGTGAGTATGTGCGAGTGTGTGTGAGTGTGTGCGAGTGTGTGCAAGTGTGCACGAGGGTGTGTGAGTGAGTGAGTGTGTGTGTGAATGTGTGTGAGTGTGTGCGAGTGTGTATGAGTGAGTGTGTGCGAGTTTGTGCGTGTGAGTGAGTGAATGTGTGTGAGTGTGTATGAGTGTTTGTGAGTGTGTGTGAGTGTGTGCGAGTGTGTGTGCGAGTGTGTATGAGTGAGTGTGTGCGAGTGTGTGTGTGCGAGTGAGTTTGTGTGAGTGTATGTGAATGTGTGCAAGTGTGTGCGAGTGAGTGAGTGTATGTGAGTGTGTGCGAGTGTGTGTAAGTGTGTGCAAGTGTGTGCGAGTGAGCGAGTGTGTGTGAGTGTGTGTAAGTGTGTGCGAGTGTGCGCGAGTGTGTGCGAGTGTGTATGAGTGAGTGTGTGTGAGTTTGTGTGAGTGTGCATGAGTGTGTGCATGTGAGTGAGTGAGTGTGTGCGAGAGTGTATGAGTGAGTGTGTGTGAGTATGTGTGAGTGTGTGTGAGTGTGTGCGAGAGTGTGTGCGCATGTGAGCGAGAGTGTGCGAGTGTGTATGAGTGAGTGTGTGTGCGAGTGTGTGCGAGTGTGTGTGCGAGTGTGTGCGAGGGTGTATGAGGGTGTGTGCGGGTGTGTGTGCGAGTGTGTGTGCGAGTGTGTGTGTGCCAGTGTGTGCCAGTGTGGGCGAGTGTGTGCGACTGTGTGTGTGCGAGTGTGCACGAGTGTGTGTGTGTGAGTGTGCACGAGTGTGTGTTTGTGAGTTTGTGCGTGTGTGTGTGTGCGAGTGTGCATGAGTGTGCGAGTGTGTATGAGTGTGTATGAGTGAGTATGTGCGAGTGTGTGTGAGTGTGTGCGAGAGTGTGTGCGCATGTGAGCGAGAGTGTGCGAGTGTGTATGAGTGAGTGTGTGCGAGTGTGTGCAAGTGTGCACGAGGGTGTGTGAGTGAGTGAGTGAGTGTGTGTGTGAATGTGTGTGAGTGTGTGCGAGTGTGTATGAGTGAGTGTGTGCGAGTTTGTGCGTGTGAGTGAGTGAATGTGTGTGAGTGTGTATGAGTGTTTGTGAGTGTGTGTGAGTGTGTGCGAGTGTGTGTGCGAGTGTGTATGAGTGAGTGTGTGCGAGTGTGTGTGTGCGAGTGAGTTTGTGTGAGTGTATGTGAATGTGTGCAAGTGTGTGCGAGTGAGTGAGTGTATGTGAGTGTGTGCGAGTGTGTGTAAGTGTGTGCAAGTGTGTGCGAGTGAGCGAGTGTGTGTGAGTGTGTGTAAGTGTGTGCGAGTGTGCGCGAGTGTGTGCGAGTGTGTATGAGTGAGTGTGTGTGAGTTTGTGTGAGTGTGCATGAGTGTGTGCGTGTGAGTGAGTGAGTGTGTGCGAGAGTGTATGAGTGAGTGTGTGTGAGTGCGTGCGAGTGTGTGCGAGTGTGTGTGTGCGAGAGTGTATGAGTGAGTGAGTGCGCTTGTGCTCGAGTGTGTGTACAAGTGTGTGCTAATGTGTGCATGCGAGTGTGTGCGAGTGTGTGCGAGTGCGTATGAGTGAGTGTGTGCGAGTGTTTGCGAGTGTGTGTGAGTGTGTGTGAGTGAGTGTGAGTGAGTGTGTGGGAGTGTGTGGGAGTAAGTGTGTGTGAGTGTGTATGAGTGAGTGTGTGCAAGTGAGTATGTGTGAGTGTGCATGAATGTGTGCGAGTGAGTGTGTGTGAGTGTGCGTAAGTGTGTGCGAGTGTGTGTGAGGTTGTGCGAGTGTGTGTAAGTGAGTGTGTGCGAGTGTGTGTGAGTGTGCATGACTGTGTATGAGTGAGCATGTGCGAGTGTGTGTGAGTGAGCGTGTGCGAGTGTGTATGAGTGATCGTGTGCGAGTGTGTGCTAGTGTGTGTGTGCGAGTGTGTATGAGTGAGTGAGTGCGAGTGTGCTCAAGTTTGTGTACAAGTGTGTGCAAATGTGTGCATGCGATTGTGTGCGAGTGTGTGCGAGTGCGTATGAGTGAGTGTTTGTGAGTGTGTGTGAGTGTGTATGAGTGAGTGTGAGTGAGTGTGTGGGAGTGTGTGTGAGTAAGTGTTTGTGAGCGTGTATGAGTGAGTGTGTTAGAGTGTGCGTGAGTGTGTGCGAGTGTGTATGAGTGAGTGCGTGCGAGTATGTATGAGTGAGTGTGTGCGACTGTGTATGAGTGAGTGTGTGCAAGTGAGTGTGAGTGTGCGTGAGTGTGTGCGAGTGAGTGTGTGTGAGTGTGCATAAGTGTGTGCGAGTGTGTGTGTGAGGTTGTGTGAGTGTGTGCGAGTGAGTGTGTGCGAGTGTGTGTGAGTGTTTGCAAGTGTGCATGACTGTGTATGAGTGAGCATGTGCGAGTGTGTGTGTGTGAGTGAGTGCGAGTGTGTATGATTCAGAGTGTGCGAGTGTCTGCTATTGTGTGTGTGCGAGTGTTTGCGAGTTTTTGCGAGTGTGTGCTAGTGTGTGTTTGCGAGTGTGTGCGAGTGTATGTGAGTCTATGCGATGACTGTGTGCGAGTGTGCACAAGTGTGTATGAGTGAGTGTGTGCGAGTGTGTGCGAGTGTGAGTGTGAGTGTGTACGAGTATTTGCGAGTGTTTTATGAGTGAGCGTGTGCGAGTGTGTGCGAGTGTGTGCGAGTGTGTGCGAGTGTGTGCGAGTGAGTGTGTGCGAGTGTGTATGAGTGTGTATGAGTGAGTGTGTGCGAGTGTGTGTGAGTGTTTGTGAGTGTGTGCGAGTGTGTGTGCGAGTGTGTTTGCGAGTGTGTGCGAGTGTGTGTGCGAGAGTGTGCGAGTGTGTATGAGTTAGTGTGTGCGAGTGTGTGTGTGTGCCAGTGTGGGCGAGTGTGTGCGAGTGTGTATGAGTGAGTGTGTGCGAGTGTGTGTGTGTGCCAGTGTGGGCGAGTGTGTGCGAGTGTGTATGAGTGTGTGTGTGCGAGTATGCACGAGTGTGTGTGCGAGTTTGTTCGCGTGTGTGTGCGAGTGTGTGTGAGTGTGTGTGTGCGAGTGTATATGAGTGAGTGTGTGTGTGTGTATAAGTGAATGTGTGCGAGTGTGCGCGCGTGTGTGTGCGAGTGTGCGACTGTGTGTGTGCTACTGTGTGCGAGTGTTTGAGTGTGTGCCAGTGTTTGTGTGAGTGTGTGCGAGTGTGTGTGCGAGTGTGTATGAGTGAGTGTGCGTGAGGGTGTGTGTGCGAGTGTGTGCGAGTGTGTGCGTGCGAGTGTGTGCGAGTGTGTGTGTGCGAGTGTGTACGTGCGAGTGCATGCAAGTGTGTACGAGTGTGTGCGAGTGTGCGCGAGTGTGCGCGAGTGTGCATGAGTGTGCGTGAGTGTGTGCGAGTGTGTGCGAGTGTGTGCGAGTGTGTGCGAGTGTGTATGAGTGAGTGTGTGCGAGTGTGTGTGTGCAAATTTGTGCGAGTGTGTGTGCGAGTGTGCGTGTGCAAGTCTGTATGAGTGAGTGTGTGCGAATGTGTATGAGTGAGTGTGTGCGAGTGTGCGTGAGTGTGTGTGTGCGATTGTGTGCCAGTGTGTGCGAGTGTGTGCAACTGTGTGTGTTCGAGTGTGTGCCAGTGTTTGTGCGAGTGTGTGTGCGAGTGTGTGTGCGAGCGTGTGCGAGTGAATGTGTGGGAGTGTGTGTGTGAGAGTGTGTACGAGTGAGTGTGTGCGAGTGTGTGTGTGTGCGAGTGTGTGCGTGCGAATGTGCATGAGAGTGCAAGTGTGTGTGAGTGTGTATGAGTGTGTATGAGTGAGTGTGTGTGAGTGTGTGCGTGCGAGTGTGCGTGAGTGTGCATGAGTGTGCATGAGTGTGCATGAGTGTGCACGAGTGTGTGTGAGTGTGTGCGAGTGTGTGTGTGCGAGTGTGTATGAGTGAGTGAGAATGAGTGTGTGTGTGCGAGTGTGATCGACTGGGCGCATGTGAGTGCGTGCGAGTGCATGTGATTGTGTGTGAGTGTGTGCGAGTGTGTGCAAGTGTGTGTGCGAGTGTGTATAAGTGAGTGTGTGCGAGTGTGCGTGAGTAAGTGTGTGTGAGTGTATGCGAGTGTGTGCAAGTGTGAGTGAGTGTGTGTGAGTGTGTATGAGTGAGTGTTTGCGAGTGTGTATGAGTGTGTATGAGTGAGTGTGTGCGAGTGTGTCGGAGTGTGTGTGCGAGTGTGTGAGTGAGTGTGTGCGAGTGTTCTCGAGTGTGTCTGTACGAGTGTGTGCGTACGATTGCGTGCGAGTGTGTGCGCGTGTGTGCGAGTGTGTGCGTGCAAGTGTGCATGAGTGTGCGAGTGTGTGTGAGTGTGTATGAGTGTGTATGAGTGAGTGTGTGCGAGTGTGTGTGAGTGTGTGCGAGAGTGTGTGCGAGTGTGTATGAGTGAGTGTGTGCGAGTGTGTGCAAGTGTACAAGACGGTGTGTGAGTGAGTGAGTGTGTGTGTGTGAATGTGTGTGAGTGTGTGCGAGTGTGTATGAGTGAGTGTGTGCGAGTTTGTGCGTGTGAGTGAGTGAATGTGTGTGAGTGAGTGTGTGCGAGTGTTCTCGAGTTTGTCTGTACGAGTGTGTGCGTACGATTGCGTGTGAGTGTGTGCGAGTGTGTGCGAGTGTGTGCGTGCGAGTGTGTGTGAGTGTGCATGAGTGTGCGAGTGTGTATGAGTGTGTATGAGTGAGTGTGTGCGAGTGTGTGTGAGTGTGTGCGAGAGTGTGTGCGCATGTGAGCGAGAGTGTGCGAGTGTGTATGAGTGAGTGTGTGCGAGTGTGTGCAAGTGTGCACGAGGGTGTGTGAGTGAGTGAGTGAGTGTGTGTGTGAATGTGTGTGAGTGTGTGCGAGTGTGTATGAGTGAGTGTGTGCGAGTTTGTGCGTGTGAGTGAGTGAATGTGTGTGAGTGTGTATGAGTGTTTGTGAGTGTGTGTGAGTGTGTGCGAGTGTGTATGAGTGAGTGTGTGCGAGTGTGTGTGTGCGAGTGAGTTTGTGTGAGTGTATGTGAATGTGTGCAAGTGTGTGCGAGTGAGTGAGTGTATGTGAGTGTGTGCGAGTGTGTGTAAGTGTGTGCAAGTGTGTGCGAGTGAGCGAGTGTGTGTGAGTGTGTGTAAGTGTGTGCGAGTGTGCGCGAGTGTGTGCGAGTGTGTATGAGTGAGTGTGTGTGAGTTTGTGTGAGTGTGCATGAGTGTGTGCGTGTGAGTGAGTGAGTGTGTGCGAGAGTGTATGAGTGAGTGTGTGTGAGTGCGTGCGAGTGTGTGCGAGTGTGTGTGTGCGAGAGTGTATGAGTGAGTGAGTGCGCTTGTGCTCGAGTGTGTGTACAAGTGTGTGCAAATGTGTGCATGCGAGTGTGTGCGAGTGTGTGCGAGTGCGTATGAGTGAGTGTGTGCGAGTGTTTGCGAGTGTGTGTGAGTGTGTGTGAGTGAGTGTGAGTGAGTGTGTGGGAGTGTGTGGGAGTAAGTGTGTGTGAGTGTGTATGAGTGAGTGTGTGCAAGTGAGTATGTGTGAGTGTGCATGAATGTGTGCGAGTGAGTGTGTGTGAGTGTGCTTAAGTGTGTGCGAGTGTGTGTGAGGTTGTGCGAGTGTGTGTAAGTGAGTGTGTGCGAGTGTGTGTGAGTGTGTGTGAGTGTGCATGACTGTGTATGAGTGAGCATGTGCGAGTGTGTGTGAGTGAGCGTGTGCGAGTGTGTATGAGTGATCGTGTGCGAGTGTGTGCTAGTGTGTGTGTGCGAGTGTGTATGAGTGAGTGAGTGCGAGTGTGCTCAAGTTTGTGTACAAGTGTGTGCAAATGTGTGCATGCGATTGTGTGCGAGTGTGTGCGAGTGCGTATGAGTGAGTGTTTGTGAGTGTGTGTGAGTGTGTATGAGTGAGTGTGAGTGAGTGTGTGGGAGTGTGTGTGAGTAAGTGTTTGTGAGCGTGTATGAGTGAGTGTGTTAGAGTGTGCGTGAGTGTGTGCGAGTGTGTATGAGTGAGTGCGTGCGAGTATGTATGAGTGAGTGTGTGCGACTGTGTATGAGTGAGTGTGTGCAAGTGAGTGTGAGTGTGCGTGAGTGTGTGCGAGTGAGTGTGTGTGAGTGTGCATAAGTGTGTGCGAGTGTGTGTGTGAGGTTGTGTGAGTGTGTGCGAGTGAGTGTGTGCGAGTGTGTGTGAGTGTTTGCAAGTGTGCATGACTGTGTATGAGTGAGCATGTGCGAGTGTGTGTGTGTGAGTGAGTGCGAGTGTGTATGATTCAGAGTGTGCGAGTGTCTGCTATTGTGTGTGTGCGAGTGTTTGCGAGTTTTTGCGAGTGTGTGCTAGTGTGTGTTTGCGAGTGTGTGCGAGTGTATGTGAGTCTATGCGATGACTGTGTGCGAGTGTGCACAAGTGTGTATGAGTGAGTGTGTGCGAGTGTGTGCGAGTGTGAGTGTGAGTGTGTACGAGTATTTGCGAGTGTTTTATGAGTGAGCGTGTGCGAGTGTGTGCGAGTGTGTGCGAGTGTGTGCGAGTGTGTGCGAGTGAGTGTGTGCGAGTGTGTATGAGTGTGTATGAGTGAGTGTGTGCGAGTGTGTGTGAGTGTTTGTGAGTGTGTGCGAGTGTGTGTGCGAGTGTGTTTGCGAGTGTGTGCGAGTGTGTGTGCGAGAGTGTGCGAGTGTGTATGAGTTAGTGTGTGCGAGTGTGTGTGTGTGCCAGTGTGGGCGAGTGTGTGCGAGTGTGTATGAGTGAGTGTGTGCGAGTGTGTGTGTGTGCCAGTGTGGGCGAGTGTGTGCGAGTGTGTATGAGTGTGTGTGTGCGAGTATGCACGAGTGTGTGTGCGAGTTTGTTCGCGTGTGTGTGCGAGTGTGTGTGAGTGTGTGTGTGCGAGTGTATATGAGTGAGTGTGTGTGTGTGTATAAGTGAATGTGTGCGAGTGTGCGCGCGTGTGTGTGCGAGTGTGCGACTGTGTGTGTGCTACTGTGTGCGAGTGTTTGAGTGTGTGCCAGTGTTTGTGTGAGTGTGTGCGAGTGTGTGTGCGAGTGTGTATGAGTGAGTGTGCGTGAGGGTGTGTGTGCGAGTGTGTGCGAGTGTGTGCGTGCGAGTGTGTGCGAGTGTGTGTGTGCGAGTGTGTACGTGCGAGTGCATGCAAGTGTGTACGAGTGTGTGCGAGTGTGCGCGAGTGTGCGCGAGTGTGCATGAGTGTGCGTGAGTGTGTGCGAGTGTGTGCGAGTGTGTGCGAGTGTGTGCGAGTGTGTATGAGTGAGTGTGTGCGAGTGTGTGTGTGCAAATTTGTGCGAGTGTGTGTGCGAGTGTGCGTGTGCAAGTCTGTATGAGTGAGTGTGTGCGAATGTGTATGAGTGAGTGTGTGCGAGTGTGCGTGAGTGTGTGTGTGCGATTGTGTGCCAGTGTGTGCGAGTGTGTGCAACTGTGTGTGTTCGAGTGTGTGCCAGTGTTTGTGCGAGTGTGTGTGCGAGTGTGTGTGCGAGCGTGTGCGAGTGAATGTGTGGGAGTGTGTGTGTGAGAGTGTGTACGAGTGAGTGTGTGCGAGTGTGTGTGTGTGCGAGTGTGTGCGTGCGAATGTGCATGAGAGTGCAAGTGTGTGTGAGTGTGTATGAGTGTGTATGAGTGAGTGTGTGTGAGTGTGTGCGTGCGAGTGTGCGTGAGTGTGCATGAGTGTGCATGAGTGTGCATGAGTGTGCACGAGTGTGTGTGAGTGTGTGCGAGTGTGTGTGTGCGAGTGTGTATGAGTGAGTGAGAATGAGTGTGTGTGTGCGAGTGTGATCGACTGGGCGCATGTGAGTGCGTGCGAGTGCATGTGATTGTGTGTGAGTGTGTGCGAGTGTGTGCAAGTGTGTGTGCGAGTGTGTATAAGTGAGTGTGTGCGAGTGTGCGTGAGTAAGTGTGTGTGAGTGTATGCGAGTGTGTGCAAGTGTGAGTGAGTGTGTGTGAGTGTGTATGAGTGAGTGTTTGCGAGTGTGTATGAGTGTGTATGAGTGAGTGTGTGCGAGTGTGTCGGAGTGTGTGTGCGAGTGTGTGAGTGAGTGTGTGCGAGTGTTCTCGAGTGTGTCTGTACGAGTGTGTGCGTACGATTGCGTGCGAGTGTGTGCGCGTGTGTGCGAGTGTGTGCGTGCAAGTGTGCATGAGTGTGCGAGTGTGTGTGAGTGTGTATGAGTGTGTATGAGTGAGTGTGTGCGAGTGTGTGTGAGTGTGTGCGAGAGTGTGTGCGAGTGTGTATGAGTGAGTGTGTGCGAGTGTGTGCAAGTGTACAAGACGGTGTGTGAGTGAGTGAGTGTGTGTGTGTGAATGTGTGTGAGTGTGTGCGAGTGTGTATGAGTGAGTGTGTGCGAGTTTGTGCGTGTGAGTGAGTGAATGTGTGTGAGTGAGTGTGTGCGAGTGTTCTCGAGTTTGTCTGTACGAGTGTGTGCGTACGATTGCGTGTGAGTGTGTGCGAGTGTGTGCGAGTGTGTGCGTGCGAGTGTGTGTGAGTGTGCATGAGTGTGCGAGTGTGTATGAGTGTGTATGAGTGAGTGTGTGCGAGTGTGTGTGAGTGTGTGCGAGAGTGTGTGCGCATGTGAGCGAGAGTGTGCGAGTGTGTATGAGTGAGTGTGTGCGAGTGTGTGCAAGTGTGCACGAGGGTGTGTGAGTGAGTGAGTGAGTGTGTGTGTGAATGTGTGTGAGTGTGTGCGAGTGTGTATGAGTGAGTGTGTGCGAGTTTGTGCGTGTGAGTGAGTGAATGTGTGTGAGTGTGTATGAGTGTTTGTGAGTGTGTGTGAGTGTGTGCGAGTGTGTATGAGTGAGTGTGTGCGAGTGTGTGTGTGCGAGTGAGTTTGTGTGAGTGTATGTGAATGTGTGCAAGTGTGTGCGAGTGAGTGAGTGTATGTGAGTGTGTGCGAGTGTGTGTAAGTGTGTGCAAGTGTGTGCGAGTGAGCGAGTGTGTGTGAGTGTGTGTAAGTGTGTGCGAGTGTGCGCGAGTGTGTGCGAGTGTGTATGAGTGAGTGTGTGTGAGTTTGTGTGAGTGTGCATGAGTGTGTGCGTGTGAGTGAGTGAGTGTGTGCGAGAGTGTATGAGTGAGTGTGTGTGAGTGCGTGCGAGTGTGTGCGAGTGTGTGTGTGCGAGAGTGTATGAGTGAGTGAGTGCGCTTGTGCTCGAGTGTGTGTACAAGTGTGTGCAAATGTGTGCATGCGAGTGTGTGCGAGTGTGTGCGAGTGCGTATGAGTGAGTGTGTGCGAGTGTTTGCGAGTGTGTGTGAGTGTGTGTGAGTGAGTGTGAGTGAGTGTGTGGGAGTGTGTGGGAGTAAGTGTGTGTGAGTGTGTATGAGTGAGTGTGTGCAAGTGAGTATGTGTGAGTGTGCATGAATGTGTGCGAGTGAGTGTGTGTGAGTGTGCTTAAGTGTGTGCGAGTGTGTGTGAGGTTGTGCGAGTGTGTGTAAGTGAGTGTGTGCGAGTGTGTGTGAGTGTGTGTGAGTGTGCATGACTGTGTATGAGTGAGCATGTGCGAGTGTGTGTGAGTGAGCGTGTGCGAGTGTGTATGAGTGATCGTGTGCGAGTGTGTGCTAGTGTGTGTGTGCGAGTGTGTATGAGTGAGTGAGTGCGAGTGTGCTCAAGTTTGTGTACAAGTGTGTGCAAATGTGTGCATGCGATTGTGTGCGAGTGTGTGCGAGTGCGTATGAGTGAGTGTTTGTGAGTGTGTGTGAGTGTGTATGAGTGAGTGTGAGTGAGTGTGTGGGAGTGTGTGTGAGTAAGTGTTTGTGAGCGTGTATGAGTGAGTGTGTTAGAGTGTGCGTGAGTGTGTGCGAGTGTGTATGAGTGAGTGCGTGCGAGTGTGTATGAGTGAGTGTGTGCGACTGTGTATGAGTGAGTGTGTGCAAGTGAGTGTGAGTGTGCGTGAGTGTGTGCGAGTGAGTGTGTGTGAGTGTGCATAAGTGTGTGCGAGTGTGTGTGTGTGAGGTTGTGTGAGTGTGTGCGAGTGAGTGTGTGCGAGTGTGTGTGAGTGTTTGCAAGTGTGCATGACTGTGTATGAGTGAGCATGTGCGAGTGTGTGTGTGTGAGTGAGTGCGAGTGTGTATGATTCAGAGTGTGCGAGTGTCTGCTATTGTGTGTGTGCGAGTGTTTGCGAGTTTTTGCGAGTGTGTGCTAGTGTGTGTTTGCGAGTGTGTGCGAGTGTATGTGAGTCTGTGCGATGACTGTGTGCGAGTGTGCACAAGTGTGTATGAGTGAGTGTGTGCGAGTGTGTGCGAGTGTGAGTGTGAGTGTGTACGAGTATTTGCGAGTGTTTTATGAGTGAGCGTGTGCGAGTGTGTGCGAGTGTGTGCGAGTGTGTGCGAGTGTGTGCGAGTGAGTGTGTGCGAGTGTGTATGAGTGTGTATGAGTGAGTGTGTGCGAGTGTGTGTGAGTGTTTGTGAGTGTGTGCAAGTGTGTGTGCGAGTGTGTTTGCGAGTGTGTGCGAGTGTGTGTGCGAGAGTGTGCGAGTGTGTATGAGTTAGTGTGTGCGAGTGTGTGTGTGTGCCAGTGTGGGCGAGTGTGTGTGAGTGTGTATGAGTGAGTGTGTGTGAGTGTGTGTGTGTGCCAGTGTGGGCGAGTGTGTGCGAGTGTGTATGAGTGTGTGTGTGCGAGTATGCACGAGTGTGTGTGCGAGTTTGTTCGCGTGTGTGTGCGAGTGTGTGTGAGTGTGTGTGTGCGAGTGTATATGAGTGAGTGTGTGTGTGTGTATAAGTGAGTGTGTGCGAGTGTGCGCGCGTGTGTGTGCGAGTGTGCGACTGTGTGTGTGCTACTGTGTGCGAGTGTTTGAGTGTGTGCCAGTGTTTGTGTGAGTGTGTGCGAGTGTGTGTGCGAGTGTGTATGAGTGAGTGTGCGTGAGGGTGTGTGTGTGAGTGTGTGCGAGTGTGTGCGTGCGAGTGCGTGCGAGTGTGTGCGAGTGTGTGTGTGCGAGTGTGTACGTGCGAGTGCATGCAAGTGTGTACGAGTGTGTGCGAGTGTGCGCGAGTGTGCATGAGTGTGCGTGAGTGTGTGCGAGTGTGTGCGAGTGTGTGCGAGTGTGTGCGAGTGTGTATGAGTGAGTGTGTGCGAGTGTGTGTGTGCAAATTTGTGCGAGTGTGTGTGCGAGTATGCATGTGCGAGTCTGTATGAGTGAGTGTGTGCGAATGTGTATGAGTGAGTGTGTGCGAGTGTGCGTGAGTGTGTGTGTGCGATTGTGTGCCAGTGTGTGCGAGTGTGTGCAACTGTGTGTGTTCGAGTGTGTGCCAGTGTTTGTGCGAGTGTGTGTGCGAGTGTGTGTGCGAGCGTGTGCGAGTGAATGTGTGGGAGTGTGTGTGTGAGAGTGTGTACGAGTGAGTGTGTGCGAGTGTGTGTGTGTGCGAGTGTTTGTGTGGGAGTGTGTATGAGTGAGTGTGCGCGAGTGTATGTGTGCGAGTGTGTGCGAGTGTGTGCATACCAGTGCGTGCGAGTGCATGCAATTGTGTGCGAGTGTGTGTGTGAGTGTGTGCGAGAGTGTGCGAGTGAGTGAGTGTGTGTGAGTGTTTGCAAGTGTGTGCAAGTGTATGCGAGTGTGTTTGAGTGTGTATGAGTGAGTGTGTGTGAGTGCGTATGAGTGAGTGTGTGCGAGTGTTTGCGAGTGTGTGTGAGTGTGTGTGAGTGAGTGTGAGTGAGTGTGTGGGAGTGTGTGGGAGTAAGTGTGTGTGAGTGTGTATGAGTGAGTGTGTGCAAGTGAGTATGTGTGAGTGTGCATGAATGTGTGCGAGTGAGTGTGTGTGAGTGTGCGTAAGTGTGTGCGAGTGTGTGTGAGGTTGTGCGAGTGTGTGTAAGTGAGTGTGTGCGAGTGTGTGTGAGTGTGCATGACTGTGTATGAGTGAGCATGTGCGAGTGTGTGTGAGTGAGCGTGTGCGAGTGTGTATGAGTGATCGTGTGCGAGTGTGTGCTAGTGTGTGTGTGCGAGTGTGTATGAGTGAGTGAGTGCGAGTGTGCTCAAGTTTGTGTACAAGTGTGTGCAAATGTGTGCATGCGATTGTGTGCGAGTGTGTGCGAGTGCGTATGAGTGAGTGTTTGTGAGTGTGTGTGAGTGTGTATGAGTGAGTGTGAGTGAGTGTGTGGGAGTGTGTGTGAGTAAGTGTTTGTGAGCGTGTATGAGTGAGTGTGTTAGAGTGTGCGTGAGTGTGTGCGAGTGTGTATGAGTGAGTGCGTGCGAGTATGTATGAGTGAGTGTGTGCGACTGTGTATGAGTGAGTGTGTGCAAGTGAGTGTGAGTGTGCGTGAGTGTGTGCGAGTGAGTGTGTGTGAGTGTGCATAAGTGTGTGCGAGTGTGTGTGTGAGGTTGTGTGAGTGTGTGCGAGTGAGTGTGTGCGAGTGTGTGTGAGTGTTTGCAAGTGTGCATGACTGTGTATGAGTGAGCATGTGCGAGTGTGTATGTGTGAGTGAGTGCGAGTGTGTATGATTCAGAGTGTGCGAGTGTCTGCTATTGTGTGTGTGCGAGTGTTTGCGAGTTTTTGCGAGTGTGTGCTAGTGTGTGTTTGCGAGTGTGTGCGAGTGTATGTGAGTCTATGCGATGACTGTGTGCGAGTGTGCACAAGTGTGTATGAGTGAGTGTGTGCGAGTGTGTGCGAGTGTGAGTGTGAGTGTGTACGAGTATTTGCGAGTGTTTTATGAGTGAGCGTGTGCGAGTGTGTGCGAGTGTGTGCGAGTGTGTGCGAGTGAGTGTGTGCGAGTGTGTATGAGTGTGTATGAGTGAGTGTGTGCGAGTGTGTGTGAGTGTTTGTGAGTGTGTGCGAGTGTGTGCGAGTGTGTGTGCGAGTGTGTTTGCGAGTGTGTGCGAGTGTGTGTGCGAGAGTGTGCGAGTGTGTATGAGTTAGTGTGTGCGAGTGTGTGTGTGTGCCAGTGTGGGCGAGTGTGTGCGAGTGTGTATGAGTGAGTGTGTGCGAGTGTGTGTGTGTGCCAGTGTGGGCGAGTGTGTGCGAGTGTGTATGAGTGTGTGTGTGCGAGTATGCACGAGTGTGTGTGCGAGTTTGTTCGCGTGTGTGTGCGAGTGTGTGTGAGTGTGTGTGTGCGAGTGTATATGAGTGAGTGTGTGTGTATAAGTGAATGTGTGCGAGTGTGCGCGCGTGTGTGTGCGAGTGTGCGACTGTGTGTGTGCTACTGTGTGCGAGTGTTTGAGTGTGTGCCAGTGTTTGTGTGAGTGTGTGCGAGTGTGTGTGCGAGTGTGTATGAGTGAGTGTGCGTGAGGGTGTGTGTGCGAGTGTGTGCGAGTGTGTGCGTGCGAGTGCGTGCGAGTGTGTGCGAGTGTGTGTGTGCGAGTGTGTACGTGCGAGTGCATGCAAGTGTGTACGAGTGTGTGCGAGTGTGCGCGAGTGTGCATGAGTGTGCGTGAGTGTGTGCGAGTGTGTGCGAGTGTGTGCGAGTGTGTGCGAGTGCGTATGAGTGAGTGTGTGCGAGTGTGTGTGTGCAAATTTGTGCGAGTGTGTGTGCGAGTGTGCGTGTGCGAGTCTGTATGAGTGAGTGTGTGCGAATGTGTATGAGTGAGTGTGTGCGAGTGTGCGTGAGTGTGTGTGTGCGATTGTGTGCCAGTGTGTGCGAGTGTGTGCAACTGTGTGTGTTCGAGTGTGTGCCAGTGTTTGTGCGAGTGTGTGTGCGAGTGTGTGTGCGAGCGTGTGCGAGTGAATGTGTGGGAGTGTGTGTGTGAGAGTGTGTACGAGTGAGTGTGTGCGAGTGTGTGTGTGTGCGAGTGTGTGCGTGCGAGTGTGCATGAGAGTGCAAGTGTGTGTGAGTGTGTATGAGTGTGTATGAGTGAGTGTGTGTGAGTGTGTGTGAGTGTGTGCTTGTGAGTGTGTGCGAGTGTGTGCGTGCGAGTGTGCGTGAGTGTGCATGAGTGTGCATGAGTGTGCATGAGTGTGCACGAGTGTGTGTGAGTGTGTGCGAGTGTGTGTGTGCGAGTGTGTATGAGTGAGTGAGAATGAGTGTGTGTGTGCGAGTGTGATCGACTGGGCGCATGTGAGTGCGTGCGAGTGCATGTGATTGTGTGTGAGTGTGTGCGAGTGTGCGCAAGTGTGTGTGCGAGTGTGTATAAGTGAGTGTGTGCGAGTGTGCGTGAGTAAGTGTGTGTGAGTGTATGCGAGTGTGTGCAAGTGTGAGTGAGTGTGTGTGAGTGTGTATGAGTGAGTGTGTGCGAGTGTGTATGAGTGTGTATGAGTGAGTGTGTGCGAGTGTGTCGGAGTGTGTGTGCGAGTGTGTGAGTGAGTGTGTGCGAGTGTTCTCGAGTGTGTCTGTACGAGTGTGTGCGTACGATTGCGTGCGAGTGTGTGCGCGTGTGTGCGAGTGTGTGCGTGCAAGTGTGCATGAGTGTGCGAGTGTGTGTGAGTGTGTATGAGTGTGTATGAGTGAGTGTGTGCGAGTGTGTGTGAGTGTGTGCGAGAGTGTGTGCGAGTGTGTATGAGTGAGTGTGTGCGACTGTGTATGAGTGAGTGTGTGCAAGTGAGTGTGAGTGTGCGTGAGTGTGTGCGAGTGAGTGTGTGTGAGTGTGCATAAGTGTGTGCGAGTGTGTGTGTGTGAGGTTGTGTGAGTGTGTGCGAGTGAGTGTGTGCGAGTGTGTGTGAGTGTTTGCAAGTGTGCATGACTGTGTATGAGTGAGAATGTGCGAGTGTGTGTGTGTGAGTGAGTGCGAGTGTGTATGATTCAGAGTGTGCGAGTGTCTGCTATTGTGTGTGTGCGAGTGTTTGCGAGTTTTTGCGAGTGTGTGCTAGTGTGTGTTTGCAAGTGTGTGCGAGTGTATGTGAGTCTGTGCGATGACTGTGTGCGAGTGTGCACAAGTGTGTATGAGTGAGTGTGTGCGAGTGTGTGCGAGTGTGAGTGTGAGTGTGTACGAGTATTTGCGAGTGTTTTATGAGTGAGCGTGTGCGAGTGTGTGCGAGTGTGTGCGAGTGTGTGCGAGTGTGTGCGAGTGAGTGTGTGCGAGTGTGTATGAGTGTGTATGAGTGAGTGTGTGCGAGTGTGTGTGAGTGTTTGTGAGTGTGTGCGAGTGTGTGTGCGAGTGTGTGTGCGAGAGTGTGCGAGTGTGTATGAGTTAGTGTGTGCGAGTGTGTGTGTGTGCCAGTGTGGGCGAGTGTGTGCGAGTGTGTATGAGTGAGTGTGTGCGAGTGTGTGTGTGTGCCAGTGTGGGCGAGTGTGTGCGAGTGTGTATGAGTGTGTGTGTGCGAGTATGCACGAGTGTGTGTGCGAGTTTGTTCGCGTGTGTGTGCGAGTGTGTGTGAGTGTGTGTGTGCGAGTGAATATGAGTGAGTGTGTGTGTGTGTATAAGTGAGTGTGTGCGAGTGTGCGCGCGTGTGTGTGCGAGTGTGCGACTGTGTGTGTGATACTGTGTGCGAGTGTTTGAGTGTGTGCCAGTGTTTGTGTGAGTGTGTGCGAGTGTGTGTGCGAGTGTGTATGAGTGAGTGTGCGTGAGGGTGTGTGTGTGAGTGTGTGCAAGTGTGTGCGAGTGTGTGCAAGTGTGTGTGAGTGTGTGCAAGTGAGTGTGTGCAAGTGTGTATGAGTGAGTGTGTGCGAGTGAGTGTGTGCGAGTGTGTATGATTGAATGTGTGCAACTGTGTGCGAGTGTGTGGGAGTGAGTGTGTGGGAGTGTGTGTGAGTGTGCGTGCGAGTGTGTGCGAGTGTGTATAAGGGTGTGTGTGGGTGTGTGTGCGAATGTGTATGAGTGAGTGAGTGTGCTCAAGTGTGTGTGCGAGTCTGTGCAAATGTGTGCATGCGAGTGTGTGCGAGTGGGTATGAGTGAGTGTGTGTGAGTGTTTGCGAGTGTGTGTGAGTGTGCGTGAGTGTGTGCGAGTGTGTATGAGTGAGTATGTGCGAGAGTGTATGAGTGAGTGTGTGCGACTGTGTATGAGTGAGTGTGTGCGAGTGAGTGCGTGTGAGTTTGTGTGAGTGTGTGCGAGTGTGTGTGAGGTTGTGCGAGTGTGTGCGAGTGAGTGTGTGTGAGTGTGTGTGAGTGTGCATGACTGTGTATGAGTGAGTGTGTGCGAGTGTGTGTGAGTGAGTGTGTGCGAGTGTGTATCAGTCAGCCTGTGCGAGTGTGTGCTAGTGTGTGTGCGAGTGTGTGCGAGTGTTTGCGAGTGTGTGCGATGAGTGTGTGCGAGTGTGCACGAGTGTGTATGAGTGAGTGTGTGCGAGTGTGTGCAAGTGTGAGTGCGAGTGTGTACGAGTATTTGCGAGTGTGTATGAGTGAGTGTGTGCGAGAGTGTGTGAGTGTGTGCGAGTGTTTGCGAGTGTGTGCTAGTGTGTGTGTGCGAGTGTGTGCGAGTGTGTGCGAGTGTGTCCGATGAGTGTGTGCGAGTGTGCACGAGTGTGTATGAGTGAGTGTGTGCGAGTGTGAGTGTGTATGGGTATTTGCGAGTGTGTATGAGTGAGTGTGTGCGAGTGTGTGAGAGTGTGTGCGAGTGTGTGTGCGAGTGTGTGTGTGCAAGTGTGTATGAGCGAGTGTGTGCGAGTGTGCGTGAGAGTGAGTGTGCGAGTTTGTGTGTGTGTGTGCGAGTGTGTGTGAGTGTGTGTGCGAGTGTGTGCGAGTGTGTGTGAGTGAGTGTGTGCGAGTGTGTGTGTGCCAGTGTGTGCCAGTGTGGGCGAGTGTGTGCGACTGTGTGTGTGCGAGTGTGCACGAGTGTGTGTGTGTGAGTGTGCACGAGTGTGTGTGTGTGAGTTTGTGCGTGTGTGTGTGTGCGAGTGTGCATGAGTGTGCGAGTGTGTATGAGTGTGTATGAGTGAGTATGTGCGAGTGTGTGTGAGTGTGTGCGAGAGTGTGTGCGCATGTGAGCGAGAGTGTGCGAGTGTGTATGAGTGAGTGTGTGCGAGTGTGTGCAAGTGTGCACGAGGGTGTGTGAGTGAGTGAGTGAGTGTGTGTGTGAATGTGTGTGAGTGTGTGCGAGTGTGTATGAGTGAGTGTGTGCGAGTTTGTGCGTGTGAGTGAGTGAATGTGTGTGAGTGTGTATGAGTGTTTGTGAGTGTGTGTGAGTGTGTGCGAGTGTGTGTGCGAGTGTGTATGAGTGAGTGTGTGCGAGTGTGTGTGTGCGAGTGAGTTTGTGTGAGTGTATGTGAATGTGTGCAAGTGTGTGCGAGTGAGTGAGTGTATGTGAGTGTGTGCGAGTGTGTGTAAGTGTGTGCAAGTGTGTGCGAGTGAGCGAGTGTGTGTGAGTGTGTGTAAGTGTGTGCGAGTGTGCGCGAGTGTGTGCGAGTGTGTATGAGTGAGTGTGTGTGAGTTTGTGTGAGTGTGCATGAGTGTGTGCGTGTGAGTGAGTGAGTGTGTGCGAGAGTGTATGAGTGAGTGTGTGTGAGTATGTGCGAGTGTGTGTGAGTGTGTGCGAGAGTGTGTGCGCATGTGAGCGAGAGTGTGCGAGTGTGTATGAGTGAGTGTGTGTGCGAGTGTGTGCGAGTGTGTGTGCGAGTGTGTGCGAGGGTGTATGAGGGTGTGTGCGGGTGTGTGTGCGAGTGTGTGTGCGAGTGTGTGTGTGCCAGTGTGTGCCAGTGTGGGCGAGTGTGTGCGACTGTGTGTGTGCGAGTGTGCACGAGTGTGTGTGTGTGAGTGTGCACGAGTGTGTGTTTGTGAGTTTGTGCGTGTGTGTGTGTGCGAGTGTGCATGAGTGTGCGAGTGTGTATGAGTGTGTATGAGTGAGTATGTGCGAGTGTGTGTGAGTGTGTGCGAGAGTGTGTGCGCATGTGAGCGAGAGTGTGCGAGTGTGTATGAGTGAGTGTGTGCGAGTGTGTGCAAGTGTGCACGAGGGTGTGTGAGTGAGTGAGTGAGTGTGTGTGTGAATGTGTGTGAGTGTGTGCGAGTGTGTATGAGTGAGTGTGTGCGAGTTTGTGCGTGTGAGTGAGTGAATGTGTGTGAGTGTGTATGAGTGTTTGTGAGTGTGTGTGAGTGTGTGCGAGTGTGTGTGCGAGTGTGTATGAGTGAGTGTGTGCGAGTGTGTGTGTGCGAGTGAGTTTGTGTGAGTGTATGTGAATGTGTGCAAGTGTGTGCGAGTGAGTGAGTGTATGTGAGTGTGTGCGAGTGTGTGTAAGTGTGTGCAAGTGTGTGCGAGTGAGCGAGTGTGTGTGAGTGTGTGTAAGTGTGTGCGAGTGTGCGCGAGTGTGTGCGAGTGTGTATGAGTGAGTGTGTGTGAGTTTGTGTGAGTGTGCATGAGTGTGTGCGTGTGAGTGAGTGAGTGTGTGCGAGAGTGTATGAGTGAGTGTGTGTGAGTGCGTGCGAGTGTGTGCGAGTGTGTGTGTGCGAGAGTGTATGAGTGAGTGAGTGCGCTTGTGCTCGAGTGTGTGTACAAGTGTGTGCTAATGTGTGCATGCGAGTGTGTGCGAGTGTGTGCGAGTGCGTATGAGTGAGTGTGTGCGAGTGTTTGCGAGTGTGTGTGAGTGTGTGTGAGTGAGTGTGAGTGAGTGTGTGGGAGTGTGTGGGAGTAAGTGTGTGTGAGTGTGTATGAGTGAGTGTGTGCAAGTGAGTATGTGTGAGTGTGCATGAATGTGTGCGAGTGAGTGTGTGTGAGTGTGCGTAAGTGTGTGCGAGTGTGTGTGAGGTTGTGCGAGTGTGTGTAAGTGAGTGTGTGCGAGTGTGTGTGAGTGTGCATGACTGTGTATGAGTGAGCATGTGCGAGTGTGTGTGAGTGAGCGTGTGCGAGTGTGTATGAGTGATCGTGTGCGAGTGTGTGCTAGTGTGTGTGTGCGAGTGTGTATGAGTGAGTGAGTGCGAGTGTGCTCAAGTTTGTGTACAAGTGTGTGCAAATGTGTGCATGCGATTGTGTGCGAGTGTGTGCGAGTGCGTATGAGTGAGTGTTTGTGAGTGTGTGTGAGTGTGTATGAGTGAGTGTGAGTGAGTGTGTGGGAGTGTGTGTGAGTAAGTGTTTGTGAGCGTGTATGAGTGAGTGTGTTAGAGTGTGCGTGAGTGTGTGCGAGTGTGTATGAGTGAGTGCGTGCGAGTATGTATGAGTGAGTGTGTGCGACTGTGTATGAGTGAGTGTGTGCAAGTGAGTGTGAGTGTGCGTGAGTGTGTGCGAGTGAGTGTGTGTGAGTGTGCATAAGTGTGTGCGAGTGTGTGTGAGGTTGTGTGAGTGTGTGCGAGTGAGTGTGTGCGAGTGTGTGTGAGTGTTTGCAAGTGTGCATGACTGTGTATGAGTGAGCATGTGCGAGTGTGTGTGTGTGAGTGAGTGCGAGTGTGTATGATTCAGAGTGTGCGAGTGTCTGCTATTGTGTGTGTGCGAGTGTTTGCGAGTTTTTGCGAGTGTGTGCTAGTGTGTGTTTGCGAGTGTGTGCGAGTGTATGTGAGTCTATGCGATGACTGTGTGCGAGTGTGCACAAGTGTGTATGAGTGAGTGTGTGCGAGTGTGTGCGAGTGTGAGTGTGAGTGTGTACGAGTATTTGCGAGTGTTTTATGAGTGAGCGTGTGCGAGTGTGTGCGAGTGTGTGCGAGTGTGTGCGAGTGTGTGCGAGTGAGTGTGTGCGAGTGTGTATGAGTGTGTATGAGTGAGTGTGTGCGAGTGTGTGTGAGTGTTTGTGAGTGTGTGTGAGTGTGTGTGCGAGTGTGTTTGCGAGTGTGTGCGAGTGTGTGTGCGAGAGTGTGCGAGTGTGTATGAGTTAGTGTGTGCGAGTGTGTGTGTGTGCCAGTGTGGGCGAGTGTGTGCGAGTGTGTATGAGTGAGTGTGTGCGAGTGTGTGTGTGCCAGTGTGGGCGAGTGTGTGCGAGTGTGTATGAGTGTGTGTGTGCGAGTATGCACGAGTGTGTGTGCGAGTTTGTTCGCGTGTGTGTGCGAGTGTGTGTGAGTGTGTGTGTGCGAGTGTATATGAGTGAGTGTGTGTGTGTGTATAAGTGAATGTGTGCGAGTGTGCGCGCGTGTGTGTGCGAGTGTGCGACTGTGTGTGTGCTACTGTGTGCGAGTGTTTGAGTGTGTGCCAGTGTTTGTGTGAGTGTGTGCGAGTGTGTGTGCGAGTGTGTATGAGTGAGTGTGCGTGAGGGTGTGTGTGCGAGTGTGTGCGAGTGTGTGCGTGCGAGTGTGTGCGAGTGTGTGTGTGCGAGTGTGTACGTGCGAGTGCATGCAAGTGTGTACGAGTGTGTGCGAGTGTGCGCGAGTGTGCGCGAGTGTGCATGAGTGTGCGTGAGTGTGTGCGAGTGTGTGCGAGTGTGTGCGAGTGTGTGCGAGTGTGTATGAGTGAGTGTGTGCGAGTGTGTGTGTGCAAATTTGTGCGAGTGTGTGTGCGAGTGTGCGTGTGCAAGTCTGTATGAGTGAGTGTGTGCGAATGTGTATGAGTGAGTGTGTGCGAGTGTGCGTGAGTGTGTGTGTGCGATTGTGTGCCAGTGTGTGCGAGTGTGTGCAACTGTGTGTGTTCGAGTGTGTGCCAGT
The DNA here is from genome assembly GCF_046119375.1 of Phyllobates terribilis. Taxonomy (NCBI): domain Eukaryota; kingdom Metazoa; phylum Chordata; class Amphibia; order Anura; family Dendrobatidae; genus Phyllobates; species Phyllobates terribilis. Next base: position 2,321,168 of record NW_027362901.1, read on the forward strand.
GTTTGTGCGAGTGTGTGTGCGAGTGTGTGTGCGAGCGTGTGCGAGTGAATGTGTGGGAGTGTGTGTGTGAGAGTGTGTACGAGTGAGTGTGTGCGAGTGTGTGTGTGTGCGAGTGTGTGCGTGCGAATGTGCATGAGAGTGCAAGTGTGTGTGAGTGTGTATGAGTGTGTATGAGTGAGTGTGTGTGAGTGTGTGCGTGCGAGTGTGCGTGAGTGTGCATGAGTGTGCATGAGTGTGCATGAGTGTGCACGAGTGTGTGCGAGTGTGTGCGAGTGTGTGTGTGCGAGTGTGTATGAGTGAGTGAGAATGAGTGTGTGTGTGCGAGTGTGATCGACTGGGCGCATGTGAGTGCGTGCGAGTGCATGTGATTGTGTGTGAGTGTGTGCGAGTGTGTGCAAGTGTGTGTGCGAGTGTGTATAACTGAGTGTGTGCGAGTGTGCGTGAGTAAGTGTGTGTGAGTGTATGCGAGTGTGTGCAAGTGTGAGTGAGTGTGTGTGAGTGTGTATGAGTGAGTGTTTGCGAGTGTGTATGAGTGTGTATGAGTGAGTGTGTGCGAGTGTGTCGGAGTGTGTGTGCGAGTGTGTGAGTGAGTGTGTGCGAGTGTTCTCGAGTGTGTCTGTACGAGTGTGTGCGTACGATTGCGTGCGAGTGTGTGCGCGTGTGTGCGAGTGTGTGCGTGCAAGTGTGCATGAGTGTGCGAGTGTGTGTGAGTGTGTATGAGTGTGTATGAGTGAGTGTGTGCGAGTGTGTGTGAGTGTGTGCGAGAGTGTGTGCGAGTGTGTATGAGTGAGTGTGTGCGAGTGTGTGCAAGTGTACAAGACGGTGTGTGAGTGAGTGAGTGTGTGTGTGTGAATGTGTGTGAGTGTGTGCGAGTGTGTATGAGTGAGTGTGTGCGAGTTTGTGCGTGTGAGTGAGTGAATGTGTGTGAGTGAGTGTGTGCGAGTGTTCTCGAGTTTGTCTGTACGAGTGTGTGCGTACGATTGCGTGTGAGTGTGTGCGAGTGTGTGCGAGTGTGTGCGTGCGAGTGTGTGTGAGTGTGCATGAGTGTGCGAGTGTGTATGAGTGTGTATGAGTGAGTGTGTGCGAGTGTGTGTGAGTGTGTGCGAGATTGTGTGCGCATGTGAGCGAGAGTGTGCGAGTGTGTATGAGTGAGTGTGTGCGAGTGTGTGCAAGTGTGCACGAGGGTGTGTGAGTGAGTGAGTGAGTGTGTGTGTGAATGTGTGTGAGTGTGTGCGAGTGTGTATGAGTGAGTGTGTGCGAGTTTGTGCGTGTGAGTGAGTGAATGTGTGTGAGTGTGTATGAGTGTTTGTGAGTGTGTGTGAGTGTGTGCGAGTGTGTGTGCGAGTGTGTATGAGTGAGTGTGTGCGAGTGTGTGTGTGCGAGTGAGTTTGTGTGAGTGTATGTGAATGTGTGCAAGTGTGTGCGAGTGAGTGAGTGTATGTGAGTGTGTGCGAGTGTGTGTAAGTGTGTGCAAGTGTGTGCGAGTGAGCGAGTGTGTGTGAGTGTGTGTAAGTGTGTGCGAGTGTGCGCGAGTGTGTGCGAGTGTGTATGAGTGAGTGTGTGTGAGTTTGTGTGAGTGTGCATGAGTGTGTGCGTGTGAGTGAGTGAGTGTGTGCGAGAGTGTATGAGTGAGTGTGTGTGAGTGCGTGCGAGTGTGTGCGAGTGTGTGTGTGCGAGAGTGTATGAGTGAGTGAGTGCGCTTGTGCTCGAGTGTGTGTACAAGTGTGTGCAAATGTGTGCATGCGAGTGTGTGCGAGTGTGTGCGAGTGCGTATGAGTGAGTGTGTGCGAGTGTTTGCGAGTGTGTGTGAGTGTGTGTGAGTGAGTGTGAGTGAGTGTGTGGGAGTGTGTGGGAGTAAGTGTGTGTGAGTGTGTATGAGTGAGTGTGTGCAAGTGAGTATGTGTGAGTGTGCATGAATGTGTGCGAGTGAGTGTGTGTGAGTGTGCTTAAGTGTGTGCGAGTGTGTGTGAGGTTGTGCGAGTGTGTGTAAGTGAGTGTGTGCGAGTGTGTGTGAGTGTGTGTGAGTGTGCATGACTGTGTATGAGTGAGCATGTGCGAGTGTGTGTGAGTGAGCGTGTGCGAGTGTGTATGAGTGATCGTGTGCGAGTGTGTGCTAGTGTGTGTGTGCGAGTGTGTATGAGTGAGTGAGTGCGAGTGTGCTCAAGTTTGTGTACAAGTGTGTGCAAATGTGTGCATGCGATTGTGTGCGAGTGTGTGCGAGTGCGTATGAGTGAGTGTTTGTGAGTGTGTGTGAGTGTGTATGAGTGAGTGTGAGTGAGTGTGTGGGAATGTGTGTGAGTAAGTGTTTGTGAGCGTGTATGAGTGAGTGTGTTAGAGTGTGCGTGAGTGTGTGCGAGTGTGTATGAGTGAGTGCGTGCGAGTGTGTATGAGTGAGTGTGTGCGACTGTGTATGAGTGAGTGTGTGCAAGTGAGTGTGAGTGTGCGTGAGTGTGTGCGAGTGAGTGTGTGTGAGTGTGCATAAGTGTGTGCGAGTGTGTGTGTGTGAGGTTGTGTGAGTGTGTGCGAGTGAGTGTGTGCGAGTGTGTGTGAGTGTTTGCAAGTGTGCATGACTGTGTATGAGTGAGCATGTGCGAGTGTGTGTGTGTGAGTGAGTGCGAGTGTGTATGATTCAGAGTGTGCGAGTGTCTGCTATTGTGTGTGTGCGAGTGTTTGCGAGTTTTTGCGAGTGTGTGCTAGTGTGTGTTTGCGAGTGTGTGCGAGTGTATGTGAGTCTGTGCGATGACTGTGTGCGAGTGTGCACAAGTGTGTATGAGTGAGTGTGTGCGAGTGTGTGCGAGTGTGAGTGTGAGTGTGTACGAGTATTTGCGAGTGTTTTATGAGTGAGCGTGTGCGAGTGTGTGCGAGTGTGTGTGAGTGTTTGTGAGTGTGTGCAAGTGTGTGTGCGAGTGTGTTTGCGAGTGTGTGCGAGTGTGTGTGCGAGAGTGTGCGAGTGTGTATGAGTGTGTATGAGTGAGTGTGTGCGAGTGTGTGTGAGTGTGTGCGAGAGTGTGTGCGCATGTGAGCGAGAGTGTGCGAGTGTGTATGAGTGAGTGTGTGCGAGTGTGTGCAAGTGTGCACGAGGGTGTGTGAGTGAGTGAGTGAGTGTGTGTGTGAATGTGTGTGAGTGTGTGCGAGTGTGTATGAGTGAGTGTGTGCGAGTTTGTGCGTGTGAGTGAGTGAATGTGTGTGAGTGTGTATGAGTGTTTGTGAGTGTGTGTGAGTGTGTGCGAGTGTGTGTGCGAGTGTGTATGAGTGAGTGTGTGCGAGTGTGTGTGTGCGAGTGAGTTTGTGTGAGTGTATGTGAATGTGTGCAAGTGTGTGCGAGTGAGTGAGTGTATGTGAGTGTGTGCGAGTGTGTGTAAGTGTGTGCAAGTGTGTGCGAGTGAGCGAGTGTGTGTGAGTGTGTGTAAGTGTGTGCGAGTGTGCGCGAGTGTGTGCGAGTGTGTATGAGTGAGTGTGTGTGAGTTTGTGTGAGTGTGCATGAGTGTGTGCGTGTGAGTGAGTGAGTGTGTGCGAGAGTGTATGAGTGAGTGTGTGTGAGTGCGTGCGAGTGTGTGCGAGTGTGTGTGTGCGAGAGTGTATGAGTGAGTGAGTGCGCTTGTGCTCGAGTGTGTGTACAAGTGTGTGCAAATGTGTGCATGCGAGTGTGTGCGAGTGTGTGCGAGTGCGTATGAGTGAGTGTGTGCGAGTGTTTGCGAGTGTGTGTGAGTGTGTGTGAGTGAGTGTGAGTGAGTGTGTGGGAGTGTGTGGGAGTAAGTGTGTGTGAGTGTGTATGAGTGAGTGTGTGCAAGTGAGTATGTGTGAGTGTGCATGAATGTGTGCGAGTGAGTGTGTGTGAGTGTGCTTAAGTGTGTGCGAGTGTGTGTGAGGTTGTGCGAGTGTGTGTAAGTGAGTGTGTGCGAGTGTGTGTGAGTGTGTGTGAGTGTGCATGACTGTGTATGAGTGAGCATGTGCGAGTGTGTGTGAGTGAGCGTGTGCGAGTGTGTATGAGTGATCGTGTGCGAGTGTGTGCTAGTGTGTGTGTGCGAGTGTGTATGAGTGAGTGAGTGCGAGTGTGCTCAAGTTTGTGTACAAGTGTGTGCAAATGTGTGCATGCGATTGTGTGCGAGTGTGTGCGAGTGCGTATGAGTGAGTGTTTGTGAGTGTGTGTGAGTGTGTATGAGTGAGTGTGAGTGAGTGTGTGGGAGTGTGTGTGAGTAAGTGTTTGTGAGCGTGTATGAGTGAGTGTGTTAGAGTGTGCGTGAGTGTGTGCGAGTGTGTATGAGTGAGTGCGTGCGAGTGTGTATGAGTGAGTGTGTGCGACTGTGTATGAGTGAGTGTGTGCAAGTGAGTGTGAGTGTGCGTGAGTGTGTGCGAGTGAGTGTGTGTGAGTGTGCATAAGTGTGTGCGAGTGTGTGTGTGTGAGGTTGTGTGAGTGTGTGCGAGTGAGTGTGTGCGAGTGTGTGTGAGTGTTTGCAAGTGTGCATGACTGTGTATGAGTGAGCATGTGCGAGTGTGTGTGTGTGAGTGAGTGCGAGTGTGTATGATTCAGAGTGTGCGAGTGTCTGCTATTGTGTGTGTGCGAGTGTTTGCGAGTTTTTGCGAGTGTGTGCTAGTGTGTGTTTGCGAGTGTGTGCGAGTGTATGTGAGTCTGTGCGATGACTGTGTGCGAGTGTGCACAAGTGTGTATGAGTGAGTGTGTGCGAGTGTGTGCGAGTGTGAGTGTGAGTGTGTACGAGTATTTGCGAGTGTTTTATGAGTGAGCGTGTGCGAGTGTGTGCGAGTGTGTGTGAGTGTTTGTGAGTGTGTGCAAGTGTGTGTGCGAGTGTGTTTGCGAGTGTGTGCGAGTGTGTGTGCGAGAGTGTGCGAGTGTGTATGAGTTAGTGTGTGCGAGTGTGTGTGTGTGCCAGTGTGGGCGAGTGTGTGTGAGTGTGTATGAGTGAGTGTGTGTGAGTGTGTGTGTGTGCCAGTGTGGGCGAGTGTGTGCGAGTGTGTATGAGTGTGTGTGTGCGAGTATGCACGAGTGTGTGTGCGAGTTTGTTCGCGTGTGTGTGCGAGTGTGTGTGAGTGTGTGTGTGCGAGTGTATATGAGTGAGTGTGTGTGTGTGTATAAGTGAGTGTGTGCGAGTGTGCGCGCGTGTGTGTGCGAGTGTGCGACTGTGTGTGTGCTACTGTGTGCGAGTGTTTGAGTGTGTGCCAGTGTTTGTGTGAGTGTGTGCGAGTGTGTGTGCGAGTGTGTATGAGTGAGTGTGCGTGAGGGTGTGTGTGTGAGTGTGTGCGAGTGTGTGCGTGCGAGTGCGTGCGAGTGTGTGCGAGTGTGTGTGTGCGAGTGTGTACGTGCGAGTGCATGCAAGTGTGTACGAGTGTGTGCGAGTGTGCGCGAGTGTGCATGAGTGTGCGTGAGTGTGTGCGAGTGTGTGCGAGTGTGTGCGAGTGTGTGCGAGTGTGTATGAGTGAGTGTGTGCGAGTGTGTGTGTGCAAATTTGTGCGAGTGTGTGTGCGAGTGTGCATGTGCGAGTCTGTATGAGTGAGTGTGTGCGAATGTGTATGAGTGAGTGTGTGCGAGTGTGCGTGAGTGTGTGTGTGCGATTGTGTGCCAGTGTGTGCGAGTGTGTGCAACTGTGTGTGTTCGAGTGTGTGCCAGTGTTTGTGCGAGTGTGTGTGCGAGTGTGTGTGCGAGCGTGTGCGAGTGAATGTGTGGGAGTGTGTGTGTGAGAGTGTGTACGAGTGAGTGTGTGCGAGTGTGTGTGTGTGCGAGTGTTTGTGTGGGAGTGTGTATGAGTGAGTGTGCGCGAGTGTATGTGTGCGAGTGTGTGCGAGTGTGTGCATACCAGTGCGTGCGAGTGCATGCAATTGTGTGCGAGTGTGTGTGTGAGTGTGTGCGAGAGTGTGCGAGTGAGTGAGTGTGTGTGAGTGTTTGCAAGTGTGTGCAAGTGTATGCGAGTGTGTATGAGTGTGTATGAGTGAGTGTGTGTGAGTGTGTGCGAGTGTGTGTGAGTGTGTATGAGTGAGTGTGTGCGAGTGTGTGTGAGTGTGTGCGAGTGTGTGTGAGTGAGTGTGTGCGAGTGTTCTCGAGTGTGTCTGTACGAGTGTGTGTGAGCGTGTGCTTGTGAGTGTGTGCGAGTGTGTGCGTGCGAGTGTGCGCGAGTGTGCATGAGTGTGCATGAGTGTGCGCGAGTGTGTGCGAGTGTGTGCGAGTGTGTGTGTGCGAGTGTGTATGAGTGAGTGAGAATGAGTGTGTGTGTGTGAGTTTGATCGACTGGGCGCATGTGAGTGCGTGCGAGTGCATGTGATTGTGTGTGAGTGTGTGTGAGTGTGTGCAAGTGTGTGTGCGAGTGTGTATAAGTGAGTGTTTGTGAGTGTGCGTGAGTAAGTGTGTGTGAGTGTATGCGAGTGTGTGCAAGTGTGAGTGAGTGTGTGTGAGTGTGTATGAGTGAGTGTGTGCGAGTGTGTATGAGTGTGTATGAGTGAGTGTGTGCGAGTGTTCTCAAGTGTGTCTGTACGAGTGTGTGCGTACGATTGCGTGCGAGTGTGTGCGCGTGTGTGCGAGTGTGTGCGTGCGAGTGTGCATGAGTGTGCGAGTGTGTGTGAGTGTGTATGAGTGTGTATGAGTGAGTGTGTGCGAGTGTGTGTGAGTGTGTGCGAGAGTGTGTGCGCATGTGAGCGAGTGTGTGCGAGTGTGTATGAGTGAGTGTGTGCGAGTGTGTGCAAGTGTGCAAGAGGGTGTGTGAGTGAGTGAGTGTGTGTGTGTGAATGTGCGTGAGTGTGTGCAAGTGTGTATGAGTGAGTGTGTGCGAGTTTGTGCGTGTGAGTGAGTGAATGTGTGTGAGTGAGTGTGGGCAAGTGTTCTCGAGTTTGTCTGTACGAGTGTGTGCATACGATTGCGTGTGAGTGTGTGCGAGTGTGTGCGAGTGAGTGAGTGTGTGTGAGTGTGTGCGAGTGTGTGTAAGTGTGTGTGAGTGTGCGCAAGTGTGTGCGAGTGTGTATGAGTGAGTGTGTGTGAGTTTGTGTGAGTGTGCGTGAGTGTGTGCATGTGAGTGAGTGAGTGTGTGTGAGTGTGTGCGAGAGTGTATGAGTGAGTGTGTGTGAGTGCGTGCGAGTGTGTGCGAGTGTGTGCCAGTGTGGGCGAGTGTGTGCGACTGTGTGTGTGCGAGTGTGCATGAGTGTGTGTATGCGAGTGTGTATGAGTGTGTGCGTGCGAGTGTGTATGAGTGAGTGTGTGCGAGTGTGTATGAGTGAGTGTGTGAGAGTGTGTGCGAGTGTGTGTGCGAGTATGTGCCAGTGTGTGCGACTGTGTGTGTGTGACTGTGTGTGAGTGTTTGAGTGTGTGCCAGTGTTTGTGCAAGTGTGTGTGCGAGTGTGTGCGAGTGTGTATGAGTGACTGTCCTCGAGTGTGTGTGTGCGAGTATGTGCGAGTGTGTGCGTGCGAGTGCGTGAGAGTGTGTGCGACTGAGTGTGTGCGAGTGTGTGCGTGCGAGTGCATGCGAGTGTGTACGAGTGTGTGCGAGTGTGTGCGTGCGAGTGTGCGTTAATGTTCATGAGTGTGCGCGAGTGAGTGCGAGTGTTTGCGAGTGTGTGCGAGTGTGTATGAGTGAGTGTGTGCGACTGTGTATGAGTGAGTGTGTGCAAGTGAGTGTGTGTGAGTGTGCGTGAGTGTGTGCGAGTGTGTGTGTGAGTGTGCGTAAGTGTGTGCGAGTGTGTGTGTGTGAGGTTGTGCGAGTGTGTGTGAGTGAGTGTGTGCGAGTGTGTATGAGTCAGTGTGTGCGAGTGTGTGCTAGTGTGTGTGTGCGAGTGTGTGCGAGTGTTTGCGAGTGTGTGCTAGTGTGTGTGTGTGCGAGTGTGTGCGAGTGTTTGCGAGTGTGTGCGATGAGTGTGTGCGAGTGTGCACGAGTGTGTATGAGTGAGTGTGTGCGAGTGTGAGTGCGAGTGTGTATGAGTATTTGCGAGTGTGTATGAGTGAGTGTGTGCGAGAGTGTGCGAGTGTGTGCGAGTGAGTGTGTGCGAGTGTGTATGAGTGTGTATGAGTGAGTGTGTGCAAGTGTGTGCGAGTGTTTGTGAGTGTGTGCGAGTGTGTGTGCGAGTGTGTGTGCGAGAGTGGGCGAGTGTGTATGAGTGAGTGTGTACGAGTGTGTATGAGTGAGTGTGTGCGAGTGTGTGTGTGTGCCAGTGTGGGCGAGTGTGTGCGAGTGTGTATGAGTGAGTGTGTGCGAGTGTGTGTGCGCAAATTTGTGCGAGTGTGTGTGCGAGTGTGCGTGTGCGAGTCTGTATGAGTGAGTGTGTGCGAGTGTGTATGAGTGAGTGTGTGCGAGTGTGCGCGAGTGTGTGTGTGCGATTGTGTGCCAGTGTGTGCGAGTGTGTGCAACTGTGTGTGTTCGAGTGTGTGAGTGTGTGCCAGTGTTTGTGCGAGTGTGTGTGCGAGTGTGTGTGCGAGCGTGTGCGAGTGAATGTGTGGGAGTGTGTGTGTGAGAGTGTGTACGAGTGAGTGTGTGTGAGTGTGTGTGTGTGCGAGTGTTTGTGTGGGAGTGTGTATGAGTGAGTGTGCGCGAGTGTGTGTGTGCGAGTGTGTGCGAGTGTGTGCATACGAGTGTGTGCGAGTGCATGCAATTGTGTGCGAGTGTGTGTGTGAGTGTGTGCGAGTGTGTGCGAGTGAGTGAGTGTGTGTGAGTGTTTGCAAGTGTGTGCAAGTGTATGCGAGTGTGTTTGAGTGTGTATGAGTGAGTGTGTGTGAGTGTGTGCGAGTGTGTGCGAGTGTGTATGAGTGAGTGTGTGCGAGTGTGTGTGCGAGTGTTTGCGAGTGTGTGTGAGTGAGTGTGTGCGAGTGTGCTCCAGTGTGTCTGTACGAGTGTGTGTGAGCGTGTGCTTGTGAGTGTGTGCGAGTGTGTGCGTGCGAGTGTGCGCGAGTGTGCATGAGTGTGCATGAGTGTGCGCGAGTGTGTGCGAGTTTGTGCGAGTGTGTGTGTGCGAGTGTGTATGAGTGAGTGTGAGTGAGTGTGTGGGAGTGTGTGTGAGTAAGTGTTTGTGAGCGTGTATGAGTGAGTGTGTTAGAGTGTGCGTGAGTGTGTGCGAGTGTGTATGAGTGAGTGCGTGCGAGTGTGTATGAGTGAGTGTGTGCGACTGTGTATGAGTGAGTGTGTGCAAGTGAGTGTGAGTGTGCGTGAGTGTGTGCGAGTGAGTGTGTGTGAGTGTGCATAAGTGTGTGCGAGTGTGTGTGTGTGAGGTTGTGTGAGTGTGTGCGAGTGAGTGTGTGCGAGTGTGTGTGAGTGTTTGCAAGTGTGCATGACTGTGTATGAGTGAGCATGTGCGAGTGTATGTGTGTGAGTGAGTGCGAGTGTGTATGATTCAGAGTGTGCGAGTGTCTGCTATTGTGTGTGTGCGAGTGTTTGCGAGTTTTTGCGAGTGTGTGCTAGTGTGTGTTTGCGAGTGTGTGCGAGTGTATGTGAGTCTGTGCGATGACTGTGTGCGAGTGTGCACAAGTGTGTATGAGTGAGTGTGTGCGAGTGTGTGCGAGTGTGAGTGTGAGTGTGTACGAGTATTTGCGAGTGTTTTATGAGTGAGCGTGTGCGAGTGTGTGCGAGTGTGTGCGAGTGTGTGCGAGTGTGTGCGAGTGAGTGTGTGCGAGTGTGTATGAGTGTGTATGAGTGAGTGTGTGCGAGTGTGTGTGAGTGTTTGTGAGTGTGTGCGAGTGTGTGTGCGAGTGTGTTTGCGAGTGTGTGCGAATGTGTGTGCGAGAGTGTGCGAGTGTGTATGAGTTAGTGTGTGCGAGTGTGTGTGTGTGCCAGTGTGGGCGAGTGTGTGCGAGTGTGTATGAGTGAGTGTGTGCGAGTGTGCGCGAGTGTGTGTGTGCGATTGTGTGCCAGTGTGTGCGAGTGTGTGCAACTGTATGTGTTCGAGTGTGTGAGTGTGTGCCAGTGTTTGTGCGAGTGTGTGTGCGAGTGTGTGTGCGAGCGTGTGCGAGTGAATGTGTGGGAGTGTGTGTGTGAGAGTGTGTACGAGTGAGTGTGTGTGAGTGTGTGTGTGTGCGAGTGTTTGTGTGGGAGTGTGTATGAGTGAGTGTGCGCGAGTGTGTGTGTGCGAGTGTGTGCGAGTGTGTGCATACGAGTGTGTGCGAGTGCATGCAATTGTGTGCGAGTGTGTGTGTGAGTGTGTGCGAGTGTGTGCGAGTGAGTGAGTGTGTGTGAGTGTTTGCAAGTGTGTGCAAGTGTATGCGAGTGTGTTTGAGTGTGTATGAGTGAGTGTGTGTGAGTGTGTGCGAGTGTGTGCGAGTGTGTATGAGTGAGTGTGTGCGAGTGTGTGTGCGAGTGTTTGCGAGTGTGTGTGAGTGAGTGTGTGCGAGTGTGCTCCAGTGTGTCTGTACGAGTGTGTGTGAGCGTGTGCTTGTGAGTGTGTGCGAGTGTGTGCGTGCGAGTGTGCGCGAGTGTGCATGAGTGTGCATGAGTGTGCGCGAGTGTGTGCGAGTTTGTGCGAGTGTGTGTGTGCGAGTGTGTATGAGTGAGTGAGAATGAGTGTGTGTGTGCGAGTGTGATCGACTGGGCGCATGTGAGTGCGTGCGAGTGCATGTGATTGTGTGTGAGTGTGTGCGAGTGTGTGCAAGTGTGTGTGCGAGTGTGTATAAGTGAGTGTGTGCGAGTGTGCGTGAGTAAGTGTGTGTGAGTGTATGCGAGTGTGTGCAAGTGTGAGTGAGTGTGTGTGAGTGTGAATGAGTGAGTGTGTGCGAGTGTGTATGAGTGTGTATGAGTGAGTGTGTGCGAGTGTGTCGGAGTGTGTGTGCGAGTGTGTGAGTGAGTGTGTGCGGGTGTTCTCGAGTGTGTCTGTACGAGTGTGTGCGTACGATTGCGTGCGAGTGTGTGCGCGTGTGTGCGAGTGTGTGCGTGCAAGTGTGCATGAGTGTGCGAGTGTGTGTGAGTGTGTATGAGTGTGTATGAGTGAGTGTGTGCGAGTGTGTGTGAGTGTGTGCGAGAGTGTGTGCGCATGTGAGCGAGTGTGTGCGAGTGTGTATGAGTGAGTGTGTGCGAGTGTGTGCAAGTGTGCAAGACGGTGTGTGAGTGAGTGAGTGTGTGTGTGTGAATGTGTGTGAGTGTGTGCGAGTGTGAATGAGTGAGTGTGTGCGAGTTTGTGCGTGTGAGTGAGTGAATGTGTGTGAGTGAATGTGTGCGAGTGTTCTCGAGTTTGTCTGTACGAGTGTGTGCGTACGATTGCGTGTGAGTGTGTGCGAGTGTGTGCGAGTGTGTGCGTGCGAGTGTGTGTGAGTGTGCATGAGTGTGCGAGTGTGTATGAGTGTGTATAAGTGAGTGTGTGCGAGTGTGTGTGAGTGTGTGCGAGAGCGTGTGCGCATGTGAGCGAGAGTGTGCGAGTGTGTATGAGTGAGTGTGTGCGAGTGTGTGCAAGTGTGCATGAGGGTTTGTGAGTGAGTGAGTGTGTGTGTGTGAATGTGTGTGAGTGTGTGCGAGTGTGTTTGAGTGAGTGTGTGCGAGTTTGTGCGTGTGAGTGAGTGAATGTGTGTGAGTGTGTATGAGTGTTTGTGAGTGTGTGTGAGCGAGTGTGTGTGCGAGTGTGTATGAGTGAGTGTGTGTGAGTTTGTGTGAGTTTGTGTGAGTGTATGTGAATGTGTGCAAGTGTGTGCGAGTGATTGAGTGTATGTGAGTGTGTGCGAGTGTGTGTAAGTGTGTGCAAGTGTGTGCGAGTGAGTGAGTGTGTGTGAGTGTGTGTAAGTGTGTGCGAGTGTGCACGAGTAAGTGTGTGCGAGTGTGCTTGAGTGTGTGTATGAGTATGTGCAAATGTGTGCATGCGAGTGTGTGCGAGTGCGTATGAGTGAGTGTGTACGAGTGTTTGCGAGTGTGTTTGAGTGTGTGTGAGTGAGTGTGTGGGATTGTGTGTGAGTAAGTGTGTGTGAGTGTGTATGAGTGAGTGTGTTAGAGTGTGCGTGAGTGTGTGCGAGTGTGTATGAGTGAGTGTGTGCAAGTGTGTATGAGTGAGTGTGTGCGAATGTGTATGAGTGAGTGTGTGCAAGTGAGTGTGAGTGTGCGTGAGTGTGTGCGAGAGAGTGTGTGTGAGTGTGCGTAAGTGTGTGCGAGTGTGTGTGTGTGAGGTTGTGCGAGTGTGTGCGAGTAAGTGTGTGCGAGTGTGTGTGAGTGTGTGCAAGTGTGCATGACTGTGTATGAGTGAGCATGTGCGAGTGTGTGTGTGTGAGTGAGTGCGAGTGTGTATGAGTCAGCATGTGCGACTGTGTGCTAGTGTGTGTGTGCGAGTGTTTGCGAGTGTGTGCGACTGTGTGTGTGCGAGTGTGCATGAGTGTGTGTGTGTGAGTGTGCACGAGTGTGTGTGTGTGAGTTTGTGCGCATGTGTGTGCGAGTGTGTGCGAGTGTGTGCGTGCGAGTGTGTATGAGTGAGTGTGTATGAGTGAGTGTGTGAGAATGTGCGCGAATGTGTGTGCGAGGGTGTGCCAGTGTGTGCGACTGTGTGTGTGTGACTGTGTGTGAGTGTTTGAGTGTGTGCCAGTGTTTGTGCAAGTGTGTGTGCGAGTGTGTATGAGTGAGTGTCCTCGAGTGTGTGTGTGCGAGTATGTGCGAGTGTGTGCGTGCGAGTGCGTGAGAGTGTGTGCGAGTATGTGTGTGCTTGCGAGTGCATGCGAGTGTGTACGAGTGTGTGCGAGTGTGTGCGTGCGAGTGTGCGTTAGTGTGCATGAGTGTGCGCGAGTGAGTGCGAGTGTTTGCGAGTGTGTGCGAGTGTGTGTGCGAGAGTGTGCGAGTGTGTGTGCGAGAGTGTGCGAGTGTGTATGAGTGAGTGTGTGCGAGTGTGTGTGTGCCAGTGTGGGCGAGTGTGTGCGACTGTGTGTGTGCGAGTGTGAGTGTGTGCGAGTGTGTGCGTGCGAGTGTGCATGAGTGTGCAAGTGTGTGTGAGTGTGTATGAGTGTGTATGAGTGAGTGTGTGTGAGTGTGTGTGAGTGTGTGCTTGTGAGTGTGTGCGAGTGTGTGCGTGCGAGTGTGCGTGAGTGTGCATGAGTGTGCATGAGTGTGCATGAGTGTGCACGAGTGTGTGCGAGTGTGTGCGAGTGTGTGTGTGCGAGTGTGTATGAGTGAGTGAGAATGAGTGTGTGTGTGCGAGTGTGATCGACTGGGCGCATGTGAGTGCGTGCGAGTGCATGTGATTGTGTGTGAGTGTGTGCGAGTGTGCGCAAGTGTGTGTGCGAGTGTGTATAAGTGAGTGTGTGCGAGTGTGCGTGAGTAAGTGTGTGTGAGTGTATGCGAGTGTGTGCAAGTGTGAGTGAGTGTGTGTGAGTGTGTATGAGTGAGTGTGTGCGAGTGTGTATGAGTGTGTATGAGTGAGTGTGTGCGAGTGTGTCGGAGTGTGTGTGCGAGTGTGTGAGTGAGTGTGTGCGAGTGTTCTCGAGTGTGTCTGTACGAGTGTGTGCGTACGATTGCGTGCGTGTGTGTGCGCGTGTGTGCGAGTGTGTGCGTGCAAGTGTGCATGAGTGTGCGAGTGTGTGTGAGTGTGTATGAGTGTGTATGAGTGAGTGTGTGCGAGTGTGTGTGAGTGTGTGCGAGAGTGTGTGCGAGTGTGTATGAGTGAGTGTGTGCGAGTGTGTGCAAGTGTACAAGACGGTGTGTGAGTGAGTGATTGTGTGTGTGTGAATGTGTGTGAGTGTGTGCGAGTGTGTATGAGTGAGTGTGTGCGAGTTTGTGCGTGTGAGTGAGTGAATGTGTGTGAGTGAGTGTGTGCGAGTGTTCTCGAGTTTGTCTGTACGAGTGTGTGCGTACGATTGCGTGTGAGTGTGTGCGAGTGTGTGCGAGTGTGTGCGTGCGAGTGTGTGTGAGTGTGCATGAGTGTGCGAGTGTGTATTAGTGTGTATGAGTGAGTGTGTGCGAGTGTGTGTGAGTGTGTGCGAGAGTGTGTGCGCATGTGAGCGAGAGTGTGCGAGTGTGTATGAGTGAGTGTGTGCGAGTGTGTGCAAGTGTGCACGAGGGTGTGTGAGTGAGTGAGTGAGTGTGTGTGTGATTGTGTGTGAGTGTGTGCGAGTGTGTATGAGTGAGTGTGTGCGAGTTTGTGCGTGTGAGTGAGTGAATGTGTGTGAGTGTGTATGAGTGTTTGTGAGTGTGTGTGAGTGTGTGCGAGTGTGTGTGCGAGTGTGTATGAGTGAGTGTGTGCGAGTGTGTGTGTGCGAGTGAGTTTGTGTGAGTGTATGTGAATGTGTGCAAGTGTGTGCGAGTGAGTGAGTGTATGTGAGTGTGTGCGAGTGTGTGTAAGTGTGTGCAAGTGTGTGCGAGTGAGCGAGTGTGTGTGAGTGTGTGTAAGTGTGTGCGAGTGTGCGCGAGTGTGTGCGAGTGTGTATGAGTGAGTGTGTGTGAGTTTGTGTGAGTGTGCATGAGTGTGTGCGTGTGAGTGAGTGAGTGTGTGTGAGAGTGTATGAGTGAGTGTGTGTGAGTGCGTGCGAGTGTGTGCGAGTGTGTGTATGCGAGAGTGTATGAGTGAGTGAGTGCGCTTGTGCTCGAGTGTGTGTACAAGTGTGTGCAAATGTGTGCATGCGAGTGTGTGCGAGTGTGTGCGAGTGCGTATGAGTGAGTGTGTGCGAGTGTTTTCGAGTGTGTGTGAGTGTGTGTGAGTGAGTGTGAGTGAGTGTGTGGGAGTGTGTGGGAGTAAATGTGTGTGAGTGTGTATGAGTGAGTGTGTGCAAGTGAGTATGTGTGAGTGTGCATGAATGTGTGCGAGTGAGTGTGTGTGAGTGTGCATAAGTGTGTGCGAGTGTGTGTGAGGTTGTGCGAGTGTGTGTAAGTGAGTGTGTGCGAGTGTGTGTGAGTGTGTGTGAGTGTGCATGACTGTGTATGAGTGAGCATGTGCGAGTGTGTGTGAGTGAGCATGTGCGAGTGTGTATGAGTGATCGTGTGCGAGTGTGTGCTAGTGTGTGTGTGCGAGTGTGTATGAGTGAGTGAGTGCGAGTGTGCTCAAGTTTGTGTACAAGTGTGTGCAAATGTGTGCATGCGATTGTGTGCGAGTGTGTGCGAGTGCGTATGAGTGAGTGTTTGTGAGTGTGTGTGAGTGTGTATGAGTGAGTGTGAGTGAGTGTGTGGGAGTGTGTGTGAGTAAGTGTTTGTGAGCGTGTATGAGTGAGTGTGTTAGAGTGTGCGTGAGTGTGTGCGAGTGTGTATGAGTGAGTGCGTGCGAGTATGTATGAGTGAGTGTGTGCGACTGTGTATGAGTGAGTGTGTGCAAGTGAGTGTGAGTGTGCGTGAGTGTGTGCGAGTGAGTGTGTGTGAGTGTGCATAAGTGTGTGCGAGTGTGTGTGTGTGAGGTTGTGTGAGTGTGTGCGAGTGAGTGTGTGCGAGTGTGTGTGAGTGTTTGCAAGTGTGCATGACTGTGTATGAGTGAGCATGTGCGAGTGTGTGTGTGTGAGTGAGTGCGAGTGTGTATGATTCAGAGTGTGCGAGTGTCTGCTATTGTGTGTGTGCGAGTGTTTGCGAGTTTTTGCGAGTGTGTGCTAGTGTGTGTTTGCGAGTGTGTGCGAGTGTATGTGAGTCTATGCGATGACTGTGTGCGAGTGTGCACAAGTGTGTATGAGTGAGTGTGTGCGAGTGTGTGCGAGTGTGAGTGTGAGTGTGTACGAGTATTTGCGAGTGTTTTATGAGTGAGCGTGTGCGAGTGTGTGCGAGTGTGTGCGAGTGTGTGCGAGTGTGTGCGAGTGAGTGTGTGCGAGTGTGTATGAGTGTGTATGAGTGAGTGTGTGCGAGTGTGTGTGAGTGTTTGTGATTGTGTGCGAGTGTGTGTGCGAGTGTGTTTGCGAGTGTGTGCGAGTGTGTGTGCGAGAGTGTGCGAGTGTGTATGAGTTAGTGTGTGCGAGTGTGTGTGTGTGCCAGTGTGGGCGAGTGTGTGCGAGTGTGTATGAGTGAGTGTGCGCGAGTGTGTGTGTGTGCCAGTGGGGGTGAGTGTGTGCGAGTGTGTATGAGTGTGTGTGTGCGAGTATGCACGAGTGTGTGTTCGAGTTTGTTCGCGTGTGTGTGCGAGTGTGTGTGAGTGTGTGTGTGCGAGTGTATATGAGTGAGTGTGTGTGTGTGTATAAGTGAGTGTGTGCGAGTGTGCGCGCGTGTGTGTGCGAGTGTGCGACTGTGTGTGTGCTACTGTGTGCGAGTGTTTGAGTGTGTGCCAGTGTTTGTGTGAGTGTGTGCGAGTGTGTGTGCGAGTGTGTATGAGTGAGTGTGCGTGAGGGTGTGTGTGCGAGTGTGTGCGAGTGTGTGCGTGCGAGTGCGTGCGAGTGTGTGCGAGTGTGTGTGCGAGTGTGTACGTGCGAGTGCATGCAAGTGTGTACGAGTGTGTGCGAGTGTGCGCGAGTGTGCATGAGTGTGCGTGAGTGTGTGCGAGTGTGTGCGAGTGTGTGCGAGTGTGTGCGAGTGTGTATGAGTGAGTGTGTGCGAGTGTGTGTGTGCAAATTTGTGCGAGTGTGTGTGCGAGTGTGCGTGTGCGAGTCTGTATGAGTGAGTGTGTGCGAATGTGTATGAGTGAGTGTGTGCGAGTGTGCGTGAGTGTGTGTGTGCGATTGTGTGCCAGTGTGTGCGAGTGTGTGCAACTGTGTGTGTTCGAGTGTGTGCCAGTGTTTGTGCGAGTGTGTGTGCGAGTGTGTGTGCGAGCGTGTGCGAATGAATGTGTGGGAGTGTGTGTGTGAGAGTGTGTACGAGTGAGTGTGTGCGAGTGTGTGTGTGTGCGAGTGTGTGCGTGCGAGTGTGCATGAGTGTGCAAGTGTGTGTGAGTGTGTATGAGTGTGTATGAGTGAGTGTGTGTGAGTGTGTGTGAGTGTGTGCTTGTGAGTGTGTGCGAGTGTGTGCGTGCGAGTGTGCGTGAGTGTGCATGAGTGTGCATGAGTGTGCATGAGTGTGCACGAGTGTGTGCGAGTGTGTGCGAGTGTGTGTGTGCGAGTGTGTATGAGTGAGTGAGAATGAGTGTGTGTGTGCGAGTGTGATCGACTCGGCGCATGTGAGTGCGTGCGAGTGCATGTGATTGTGTGTGAGTGTGTGCGAGTGTGCGCAAGTGTGTGTGCGAGTGTGTATAAGTGAGTGTGTGCGAGTGTGCGTGAGTAAGTGTGTGTGAGTGTATGCGAGTGTGTGCAAGTGTGAGTGAGTGTGTGTGAGTGTGTATGAGTGAGTGTGTGCGAGTGTGTATGAGTGTGTATGAGTGAGTGTGTGCGAGTGTGTCGGAGTGTGTGTGCGAGTGTGTGAGTGAGTGTGTGCGAGTGTTCTCGAGTGTGTCTGTACGAGTGTGTGCGTACGATTGCGTGCGAGTGTGTGCGCGTGTGTGCGAGTGTGTGCGTGCAAGTGTGCATGAGTGTGCGAGTGTGTGTGAGTGTGTATGAGTGTGTATGAGTGAGTGTGTGCGAGTGTGTGTGAGTGTGTGCGAGAGTGTGTGCGAGTGTGTATGAGTGAGTGTGTGCGAGTGTGTGCAAGTGTACAAGACGGTGTGTGAGTGAGTGAGTGTGTGTGTGTGAATGTGTGTGAGTGTGTGCGAGTGTGTATGAGTGAGTGTGTGCGAGTTTGTGCGTGTGAGTGAGTGAATGTGTGTGAGTGAGTGTGTGCGAGTGTTCTCGAGTTTGTCTGTACGAGTGTGTGCGTACGATTGCGTGTGAGTGTGTGCGAGTGTGTGCGAGTGTGTGCGTGCGAGTGTGTGTGAGTGTGCATGAGTGTGCGAGTGTGTATGAGTGTGTATGAGTGAGTGTGTGCGAGTGTGTGTGAGTGTGTGCGAGAGTGTGTGCGCATGTGAGCGAGAGTGTGCGAGTGTGTATGAGTGAGTGTGTGCGAGTGTGTGCAAGTGTGCACGAGGGTGTGTGAGTGAGTGAGTGAGTGTGTGTGTGAATGTGTGTGAGTGTGTGCGAGTGTGTATGAGTGAGTGTGTGCGAGTTTGTGCGTGTGAGTGAGTGAATGTGTGTGAGTGTGTATGAGTGTTTGTGAGTGTGTGTGAGTGTGTGCGAGTGTGTGTGCGAGTGTGTATGAGTGAGTGTGTGCGAGTGTGTGTGTGCGAGTGAGTTTGTGTGAGTGTATGTGAATGTGTGCAAGTGTGTGCGAGTGAGTGAGTGTATGTGAGTGTGTGCGAGTGTGTGTAAGTGTGTGCAAGTGTGTGCGAGTGAGCGAGTGTGTGTGAGTGTGTGTAAGTGTGTGCGAGTGTGCGCGAGTGTGTGCGAGTGTGTATGAGTGAGTGTGTGTGAGTTTGTGTGAGTGTGCATGTGTGTGTGCGTGTGAGTGAGTGAGTGTGTGCGAGAGTGTATGAGTGAGTGTGTGTGAGTGCGTGCGAGTGTGTGCGAGTGTGTGTGTGCGAGAGTGTATGAGTGAGTGAGTGCGCTTGTGCTCGAGTGTGTGTACAAGTGTGTGCAAATGTGTGCATGCGAGTGTGTGCGAGTGTGTGCGAGTGCGTATGAGTGAGTGTGTGCGAGTGTTTGCGAGTGTGTGTGAGTGTGTGTGAGTGAGTGTGAGTGAGTGTGTGCGAGTGTGTGGGAGTAAGTGTGTGTGAGTGTGCATGAGTGAGTGTGTGCAAGTGAGTATGTGTGAGTGTGCATGAATGTGTGCGAGTGAGTGTGTGTGAGTGTGCGTAAGTGTGTGCGAGTGTGTGTGAGGTTGTGCGAGTGTGTGTAAGTGAGTGTGTGCGAGTGTGTGTGAGTGTGTGTGAGTGTGCATGACTGTGTATGAGTGAGCATGTGCGAGTGTGTGTGAGTGAGCGTGTGCGAGTGTGTATGAGTGATCGTGTGCGAGTGTGTGCTAGTGTGTGTGTGCGAGTGTGTATGAGTGAGTGAGTGCGAGTGTGCTCAAGTTTGTGTACAAGTGTGTGCAAATGTGTGCATGCGATTGTGTGCGAGTGTGTGCGAGTGCGTATGAGTGAGTGTTTGTGAGTGTGTGTGAGTGTGTATGAGTGAGTGTGAGTGAGTGTGTGGGAGTGTGTGTGAGTAAGTGTTTGTGAGCGTGTATGAGTGAGTGTGTTAGAGTGTGCGTGAGTGTGTGCGAGTGTGTATGAGTGAGTGCGTGCGAGTGTGTATGAGTGAGTGTGTGCGACTGTGTATGAGTGAGTGTGTGCAAGTGAGTGTGAGTGAGTGTGTGCGAGTGAGTGTGTGTGAGTGTGCATAAGTGTGTGCGAGTGTGTGTGTGTGAGGTTGTGTGAGTGTGTGCGAGTGAGTGTGGGCGAGTGTGTGTGAGTGTTTGCAAGTGTGCATGACTGTGTATGAGTGAGCATGTGCGAGTGTGTGTGTGTGAGTGAGTGCGAGTGTGTATGATTCAGAGTGTGCGAGTGTCTGCTATTGTGTGTGTGCGGGTGTTTGCGAGTTTTTACGAGTGTGTGCTAGTGTGTGTTTGCGAGTGTGTGCGAGTGTATGTGAGTCTGTGCGATGACTGTGTGCGAGTGTGCACAAGTGTGTATGAGTGAGTGTGTGCGAGTGTGTGCGAGTGTGAGTGTGAGTGTGTACGAGTATTTGCGAGTGTTTTATGAGTGAGCGTGTGCGAGTGTGTGCGAGTGTGTGCGAGTGTGTGCGAGTGAGTGTGTGCGAGTGTGTATGAGTGTGTATGAGTGAGTGTGTGCGAGTGTGTGTGAGTGTTTGTGAGTGTGTGCGAGTGTGTGTGCGAGTGTGTTTGCGAGTGTGTGCGAGTGTGTGTGCGAGAGTGTGCGAGTGTGTATGAGTTAGTGTGTGCGAGTGTGTGTGTGTGCCAGTGTGGGCGAGTGTGTGCGAGTGTGTATGAGTGAGTGTGTGCGAGTGTGTGTGTGTGCCAATGTGGGCAAGTGTGTGCGAGTGTGTATGAGTGTGTGTGTGCGAGTATGCACGAGTGTGTGTGCGAGTTTGTTCGCGTGTGTGTGCGAGTGTGTGTGAGTGTGTGTGCGAGTGTATATGAGTGAGTGTGTGTGTGTGTATAAGTGAGTGTGTGCGAGTGTGCGCGCGTGTGTGCGAGTGTGCGACTGTGTGTGTGCTACTGTGTGCGAGTGTTTGAGTGTGTGCCAGTGTTTGTGTGAGTGTGTGCGAGTGTGTGTGCGAGTGTGTATGAGTGAGTGTGCGTGAGGGTGTGTGTGTGAGTGTGTGCGAGTGTGTGCGTGCGAGTGCGTGCGAGTGTGTGCGAGTGTGTGTGTGCGAGTGTGTACGTGCGAGTGCATGCAAGTGTGTACGAGTGTGTGTGAGTGTGCGCGAGTGTGCATGAGTGTGCGTGAGTGTGTGCGAGTGTGTGCGAGTGTGTGCGAGTGTGTGCGAGTGTGTATGAGTGAGTATGTGCGAGTGTGTGTGTGCAAATTTGTGCGAGTGTGTGTGCGAGTGTGCATGTGCGAGTCTGTATGAGTGAGTGTGTGCGAATGTGTATGAGTGAGTGTGTGCGAGTGTGCGTGAGTGTGTGTGTGCGATTGTGTGCCAGTGTGTGCGAGTGTGTGCAACTGTGTGTGTTCGAGTGTGTGCCAGTGTTTGTGCGAGTGTGTGTGCGAGTGTGTGTGCGAGCGTGTGTGAGTGAATGTGTGGGAGTGTGTGTGTGAGAGTGTGTACGAGTGAGTGTGTGCGAGTGTGTGTGTGTGCGAGTGTTTGTGTGGGAGTGTGTATGAGTGAGTGTGCGCGAGTGTATGTGTGCGAGTGTGTGCGAGTGTGTGCATACGAGTGCGTGCGAGTGCATGCAATTGTGTGCGAGTGTGTGTGTGAGTGTGTGCGAGTGTGTGCGAGTGAGTGAGTGTGTGTGAGTGTTTGCAAGTGTGTGCAAGTGTATGCGAGTGTGTTTGAGTGTGTATGAGTGAGTGTGTGTGAGTGTGTGCGAGTGTGTGTGAGTGTGTATGAGTGAGTGTGTGCGAGTGTGTGTGTGAGTGTGTGCGAGTGTGTGTGAGTGTGTATGAGTGAGTGTGTGCGAGTGTGTGTGTGAGTGTGTGCGAGTGTGTGTGAGTGAGTGTGTGCGAGTGTTCTCGAGTGTGTCTGTACGAGTGTGTGTGAGCGTGTGCTTGTGAGTGTGTGCGAGTGTGTGCGTGCGAGTGTGCGCGAGTGTGCATGAGTGTGCATGAGTGTGCGCGAGTGTGTGCGAGTGTGTGCGAGTGTGTGTGTGCGAGTGTGTATGAGTGAGTGAGAATGAGTGTGTGTGTGTGAGTTTGATCGACTGGGCGCATTTGAGTGCGTGCGAGTGTATGTGATTGTGTGTGAGTGTGTGTGAGTGTGTGCAAGTGTGTGTGCGAGTGTGTATAAGTGAGTGTTTGTGAGTGTGCGTGAGTAAGTGTGTGTGAGTGTATGCGAGTGTGTGCAAGTGTGAGTGAGTGTGTGTGAGTGTGTATGAGTGAGTGTGTGCGAGTGTGTATGAGAGTGTATGAGTGAGTGTGTGCGAGTGTGTCGAAGTGTGTGTGCGAGTGTGTGAGTGAGTGTGTGCGAGTGTTCTCAAGTGTGTCTGTACGAGTGTGTGTGTACGATTGCGTGCGAGTGTGTGCGCGTGTGTGCGAGTGTGTGCGTGCGAGTGTGCATGAGTGTGCGAGTGTGTGTGAGTGTGTATGAGTGTGCATGAGTGAGTGTGTGCGAGTGTGTGTGAGTGTGTGCGAGAGTGTGTGCGCATGTGAGCGAGTGTGTGCGAGTGTGTATGAGTGAGTGTGTGCGAGTGTGTGCAAGTGTGCAAGAGGGTGTGTGAGTGAGTGAGTGTGTGTGTGTGAATGTGCGTGAGTGTGTGCAAGTGTGTATGAGTGAGTGTGTGCGAGTTTGTGCGTGTGAGTGAGTGAATGTGTGTGAGTGAGTGTGGGCAAGTGTTCTCGAGTTTGTCTGTACGAGTGTGTGCATACGATTGCGTGTGAGTGTGTGCGAGTGTGTGCGAGTGAGTGAGTGTGTGTGTGTGTGCGAGTGTGTGTAAGTGTGTGCGAGTGTGCGCGAGTGTGTGCGAGTGTGTATGAGTGAGTGTGTGTGAGTTTGTGTGAGTGTGCGTGAGTGTGTGCGTGTGAGTGAGTGAGTGTGTGTGAGTGTGTGCGAGAGTGTATGAGTGAGTGTGTGTGAGTGCGTGCGAGTGTGTGCGAGTGTGTGCCAGTGTGGGCGAGTGTGTGCGACTGTGTGTGTGCGAGTGTGCATGAGTGTGTGTATGCGAGTGTGTATGAGTGTGTGCGTGCGAGTGTGTATGAGTGAGTGTGTGCGAGTGTGTATGAGTGAGTGTGTGAGAGTGTGTGCGAGTGTGTGTGCGAGTGTGTGCCAGTGTGTGCGACTGTGTGTGTGTGACTGTGTGTGAGTGTTTGAGTGTGTG
The DNA here is from genome assembly GCF_046119375.1 of Phyllobates terribilis. Taxonomy (NCBI): domain Eukaryota; kingdom Metazoa; phylum Chordata; class Amphibia; order Anura; family Dendrobatidae; genus Phyllobates; species Phyllobates terribilis. Next base: position 2,343,328 of record NW_027362901.1, read on the forward strand.
CCAGTGTTTGTGCAAGTGTGTGTGCGAGTGTGTGCGAGTGTGTATGAGTGACTGTCCTCGAGTGTGTGTGTGCGAGTATGTGCGAGTGTGTGCGTGCGAGTGCGTGAGAGTGTGTGCGACTGAGTGTGTGCGAGTGTGTGCGTGCGAGTGCATGCGAGTGTGTACGAGTGTGTGCAAGTGTGTGCGTGCGAGTGTGCGTTAATGTTCATGAGTGTGCGCGAGTGAGTCCGAGTGTTTGCGAGTGTGTGCGAGTGTGTATGAGTGAGTGTGTGCGACTGTGTATGAGTGAGTGTGTGCAAGTGAGTGTGTGTGAGTGTGCGTGAGTGTGTGCGAGTGTGTGTGTGAGTGTGCGTAAGTGTGTGCGAGTGTGTGTGTGTGAGGTTGTGCGAGTGTGTGTGAGTGAGTGTGTGCGAGTGTGTATGAGTCAGCGTGTGCGAGTGTGTGCTAGTGTGTGTGTGCGAGTGTGTGCGAGTGTTTGTGAGTGTGTGCTAGTGTGTGTGTGCGAGTGTGTGCGAGTGTTTGCGAGTGTGTGCGATGAGTGTGTGCGAGTGTGCACGAGTGTGTATGAGTGAGTGTGTGCGAGTGTGAGTGCGAGTGTGTATGAGTATTTGCGAGTGTGTATGAGTGAGTGTGTGCGAGAGTGTGCGAGTGTGTGCGAGTGAGTGTGTGCGAGTGTGTATGAGTGTGTATGAGTGAGTGTGTGCAAGTGTGTGCGAGTGTTTGTGAGTGTGTGCGAGTGTGTGTGTGAGTGTGTGTGCGAGAGTGGGCGAGTGTGTATGAGTGAGTGTGTACGAGTGTGTATGAGTGAGTGTGTGCGAGTGTGTGTGTGTGCCAGTGTGGGCGAGTGTGTGCGAGTGTGTATGAGTGAGTGTGTGCGAGTGTGTGTGCGCAAATTTGTGCGAGTGTGTGTGCGAGTGTGCGTGTGCGAGTCTGTATGAGTGAGTGTGTGCGAGTGTGTATGAGTGAGTGTGTGCGAGTGTGCGCGAGTGTGTGTGTGCGATTGTGTGCCAGTGTGTGCGAGTGTGTGCAACTGTGTGTGTTCGAGTGTGTGAGTGTGTGCCAGTGTTTGTGCGAGTGTGTGTGCGAGTGTGTGTGCGAGCGTGTGCGAGTGAATGTGTGGGAGTGTGTGTGTGAGAGTGTGTACGAGTGAGTGTGTGTGAGTGTGTGTGTGTGCGAGTGTTTGTGTGGGAGTGTGTATGAGTGAGTGTGCGCGAGTGTGTGTGTGCGAGTGTGTGCGAGTGTGTGCATACGAGTGTGTGCGAGTGCATGCAATTGTGTGCGAGTGTGTGTGTGAGTGTGTGCGAGTGTGTGCGAGTGAGTGAGTGTGTGTGAGTGTTTGCAAGTGTGTGCAAGTGTATGCGAGTGTGTTTGAGTGTGTATGAGTGAGTGTGTGTGAGTGTGTGCGAGTGTGTGCGAGTGTGTATGAGTGAGTGTGTGCGAGTGTGTGTGCGAGTGTTTGCGAGTGTGTGTGAGTGAGTGTGTGCGAGTGTGCTCCAGTGTGTCTGTACGAGTGTGTGTGAGCGTGTGCTTGTGAGTGTGTGCGAGTGTGTGCGTGCGAGTGTGCGTGAGTGTGCATGAGTGTGCATGAGTGTGCGCGAGTGTGTGCGAGTTTGTGCGAGTGTGTGTGTGCGAGTGTGTATGAGTGAGTGAGAATGAGTGTGTGTGTGCGAGTGTGATCGACTGGGCGCATGTGAGTGCGTGCGAGTGCATGTGATTGTGTGTGAGTGTGTGCGAGTGTGTGCAAGTGTGTGTGCGAGTGTGTATAAGTGAGTGTGTGCGAGTGTGCGTGAGTAAGTGTGTGTGAGTGTATGCGAGGGTATGCAAGTGTGAGTGAGTGTGTGTGAGTGTGAATGAGTGAGTGTGTGCGAGTGTGTATGAGTGTGTATGAGTGAGTGTGTGCGAGTGTGTCGGAGTGTGTGTGCGAGTGTGTGAGTGAGTGTGTGCGGGTGTTCTCGAGTGTGTCTGTACGAGTGTGTGCGTACGATTGCGTGCGAGTGTGTGCGCGTGTGTGCGAGTGTGTGCGTGCAAGTGTGCATGAGTGTGCGAGTGTGTGTGAGTGTGTATGAGTGTGTATGAGTGAGTGTGTGCGAGTGTGTGTGAGTGTGTGCGAGAGTGTGTGCGCATGTGAGCGAGTGTGTGCGAGTGTGTATGAGTGAGTGTGTGCGAGTGTGTGCAAGTGTGCAAGACGGTGTGTGAGTGAGTGAGTGTGTGTGTGTGAATGTGTGTGAGTGTGTGCGAGTGTGAATGAGTGAGTGTGTGCGAGTTTGTGCGTGTGAGTGAGTGAATGTGTGTGAGTGAGTGTGTGCGAGTGTTCTCGAGTTTGTCTGTACGAGTGTGTGCGTACGATTGCGTGTGAGTGTGTGCGAGTGTGTGCGAGTGTGTGCGTGCGAGTGTGTGTGAGTGTGCATGAGTGTGCGAGTGTGTATGAGTGTGTATAAGTGAGTGTGTGCAAGTGTGTGTGAGTGTGTGCGAGAGCGTGTGCGCATGTGAGCGAGAGTGTGCGAGTGTGTATGAGTGAGTGTGTGCGAGTGTGTGCAAGTGTGCACGAGGGTTTGTGAGTGAGTGAGTGTGTGTGTGTGAATGTGTGTGAGTGTGTGCGAGTGTGTTTGAGTGAGTGTGTGCGAGTTTGTGCGTGTGAGTGAGTGAATGTGTGTGAGTGTGTATGAGTGTTTGTGAGTGTGTGTGAGCGAGTGTGTGTGCGAGTGTGTATGAGTGAGTGTGTGCGAGTGTGTGTGAGTTTGTGTGAGTTTGTGTGAGTGTATGTGAATGTGTGCAAGTGTGTGCGAGTGATTGAGTGTATGTGAGTGTGTGCGAGTGTGTGTAAGTGTGTGCAAGTGTGTGCGAGTGAGTGAGTGTGTGTGAGTGTGTGTAAGTGTGTGCGAGTGTGCGCGAGTGTGTGCGAGTGTGTATGAGTGAGTGTGTGTGAGTTTGTGTGAGTGTGCATGAGTTGGTGCGTGTGAGTGAGTGAGTGTGTGCGAGAGTGTATGAGTGAGTGTGTGTGAGTGCGTGCGAGTGTGTGCGAGTGTGTGTGTGCGAGAGTGTATGAGTGAGTGAGTGCGCTTGTGCTCGAGTGTGTGTACAAGTGTGTGCAAATGTGTGCATGCGAGTGTGTGCGAGTGTGTGCGAGTGCATATGAGTGAGTGTGTGCGAGTGTTTGCGAGTGTGTGTGAGTGTGTGTGAGTGAGTGTGAGTGAGTGTGTGGGAGTGTGTGGGAGTAAGTGTGTGTGAGTGTGTATGAGTGAGTGTGCATGAATGTGTGCGAGTGAGTGTGTGTGAGTGTGCGTAAGTGTGTGCGAGTGTGTGTGAGGTTGTGCGAGTGTGTGTAAGTGAGTGTGTGCGAGTGTGTGTGAGTGTGTGTGAGTGTGCATGACTGTGTATGAGTGAGCATGTGCGAGTGTGTGTGAGTGAGCGTGTGCGAGTGTGTATGAGTGAGCGTGTGCAAGTGTGTGCTAGTGTGTGTGTGCGAGTGTGTATGAGTGAGTGAGTGCGAGTGTGCTCGAGTTTGTGTACAAGTGTGTGCAAATGTGTGCATGCGATTGTGTGCGAGTGTGTGCGAGTGCGTATGAGTGAGTGTGTGTGAGTGTTTGTGAGTGTGTGTGAGTGTGTATGAGTGAGTGTGAGTGAGTGTGTGGGAGTGTGTGTGAGTGAGATTGTGCGAGTGTTTGCGAGTGAGTGTGTGCGAGTGTGTGCGAGTGTTTGCAAGTGTGCATGACTGTGTATGAGTGAGCATGTGCGAGTGTGTGTGTGTGAGTGAGTGCGAGTGTGTATGATTCAGAGTGTACGAGTGTCTGCTAGTGTGTATGTGCGAGTGTTTGTGAGTGTTTGCGAGTGTGTGCTAGTGTGTGTTTGCGAGTGTGTGCGAGTGTATGTGAGTCTGTGCGATGAGTGTGTGCGAGTGTGCACGAGTGTGTATGAGTGAGTGTGTGCGAGTGTGTGCGAGTGCGAGTGTGAGTGTGTACGAGTATTTGCGAGTGTTTTATGAGTGAGCGTGTGCGAGAGTGTGCGAGTGTGTGCGAGTGTGTGCGAGTGAGTGTGTATGAGTGTGTATGAGTGAGTGTGTGCGAGTGTGTGCGAGTGTTTGTGAGTGTGTGCGAGTGTGTGTGCGAGTGTGTTTGCGCGTGTGTGCGAGTGTGTGTGCGAGAGTGTGCGAGTGTGTATGAGTTAGTGTGTGCGAGTGTGTGTGTGTGCCAGTGTGGGCGAGTGTGTGCGAGTGTGTATGAGTGAGTGTGTGCGAGTGTGTGTGTGTGCCAGTGTGGGCGAGTGTGTGCGAGTGTGTATGAGTGTGTGTGTGCGAGTATGCACGAGTGTGTGTGCGAGTTTGTTCGTGTGTGTGTGCGAGTGTGTGTGAGTGTGTGTGTGCGAGTGTATATGAGTGAGTGTGTGTGAGTGTGTATAAGTGAGTGTGTGCGAGTGTGCGCGCGTGTGTGTGCGAGTGTGCGACTGTGTGTGCTACTGTGTGCGAGTGTTTGAGTGTGTGCCAGTGTTTGTGTGAGTGTGTGCGAGTGTGTGTGCGAGTGTGTATAAGTGAGTGTGCGTGAGGGTGTGTGTGCGAGTGTGTGCGAGTGTGTGCGTGCGAGTGCGTGCGAGTGTGTGCGAGTGTGTGTGTGCGAGTGTGTACGTGCGAGTGCATGCAAGTGTGTACGAGTGTGTGCGAGTGTGCGCGAGTGTGCATGAGTGTGCGTGAGTGTGTGCGAGTGTGTGCGAGTGTGTGCGAGTGTGTATGAGTGAGTGTGTGCGAGTGTGTGTGTGCAAATTTGTGCGAGTGTGTGTGCGAGTGTGCTTGTGCGAGTCTGTATGAGTGAGTGTGTGCGAATGTGTATGAGTGAGTGTGTGCGAGTGTGCGTGAGTGTGTGTGTGCGATTGTGTGCCAGTGTGTGCGAGTGTGTGCAACTGTGTTTGTTCGAGTGTGTGAGTGTGTGCCAGTGTTTGTGCGAGTGTGTGTGCGAGTGTGTGTGCGAGCGTGTGCGAGTGAATGTGTGGGAGTGTGTGTGTGAGAGTGTGTACGAGTGAGTGTATGCGAGTGTGTGTGTGTGCGAGTGTTTGTGTGGGAGTGTGTATGAGTGAGTGTGCGCAAGTGTGTGTGTGCGAGTGTGTGCGAGTGTGTGCGAGTGAGTGAGTGTGTGTGAGTGTTTGCAAGTGTGTGCAAGAGTATGCGAGTTTGTTTGAGTGTGTATGAGTGAGTGTGTGTGAGTGTGTGCGAGTGTGTGTGAGTGTGTATGAGTGAGTGTGTGCGAGTGTGTGTGTGAGTGTGTGCGAGTGTGTGTGAGTGAGTGTGTGCGAGTGTGCTCGAGTGTGTCTGTACGAGTGTGTGTGAGCGTGTGCTTGTGAGTGTGTGCGAGTGTGTGCGTGCGAGTGTGCGTGAGTGTGCCTGAGTGTGCATGAGTGTGCGCGAGTGAGTGCGAGTGTGTGCGAGTGTGTGTGTGCGAGTGTGTATGAGTGAGTGAGAATGAGTGTGTGTGTGCGAGTGTGATCGACTGGGCGCATGTGAGTGCGTGCGAGTGCATGTGATTGTGTGTGAGTGTGTGCGAGTGTGTGCAAGTGTGTGTGCGAGTGTGTATAAGTGAGTGTGTGTGAGTGTGCGTGAGTAAGTGTGTGTGAGTGTATGCGAGTGTGTGCAAGTGTGAGTGAGTGTGTGTGAGTGTGTATGAGTGAGTGTGTGCGAGTGTGTATGAGTGTGTATGAGTGAGTGTGTGCGAGTGTGTCGGAGTGTGTGTGCGAGTGTGTGAGTGAGTGTGTGCGAGTGTTCTCAAGTGTGTCTGTACGAGTGTGTGCGTACGATTGCGTGCGAGTGTGTGCGCGTGTGTGCGAGTGTGTGCGTGCGAGTGTGCATGAGTATGCGAGTGTGTGTGAGTGTGTATGATTGTGTATGAGTGAGTGTGTGCGAGTGTGTGTGAGTGTGTGCGAGAGTGTGTGCGCATGTGAGCGAGTGTGTGCGAGTGTGTATGAGTGAGTGTGTGCGAGAGTGTGCAAGTGTGCAATAGGGTGTGTGAGTGAGTGAGTGTGTGTGTGTGAATGTGTGTGAGTGTGTGCGAGTGTGTATGAGTGAGTGTGTGCGAGTTTGTGCGTGTGAGTGAGTGAATGTGTGTGAGTGAGTGTGTGCAAGTGTTCTCGAGTTTGTCTGTATGAGTGTGTGCATACGATTGCGTGTGAGTGTGTGCGAGTGTGTGCGAGTGAGTGAGTGTGTGTGAGTGTGTGCGAGTGTGTGTAAGTGTGTGCGAGTGTGCGCGAGTGTGTGCGAGTGTGTATGAGTGAGTGTGTGTGAGTTTGTGTGAGTGTGCGTGAGTGTGTGCGTGTGAGTGAGTGAGTGTGTGTGAGTGTGTGCGAGAGTGTATGAGTGAGTGTGTGCGTGCGAGTGTGTGCGAGTGTGCGTGCGAGTGTGTATGAGGGTGTGTGCGGGTGTGTGTGCGAGTGTGTGCGAGTGTGTGTGTGCGAGTGTGTATGAGTGAGTGAGTGCGAGTGTGCTCGAGTGTTTGTACAAGTGTGTGCAAATGTGTGCATGCGAGTGTGTGTGAGTGTGTGCGAGTGCGTATGAGTGAGTGTGTGCGAGTGTTTTCGAGTGTGTGTCAGTGTGTGAGTGAGTGTGAGTGAGTGTGTGGGAGTGTGTATGAGTGAGTGTGTGCGACTGTGTATGAGTGAGTGTGTTAGAGTGTGCGTGAGTGTGTGTGAGTGTGTATGAGTGAGTGTGTGCGACTGTGTATGAGTGAGTGTGTGCGACTGTGTATGAGTGAGTGTGTTAGAGTGTGCGTGAGTGTGTGTGAGTGTGTATGAGTGAGTGTGTGCGAGTGTGTATGAGTGAGTGTGTGTGAGTGTGTGCGAGTGTGTGCGAGTGTGTATGAGTGAGTGTGTGCGAGTGTGTGTGCGAGTGTTTGCGAGTGTGTGTGAGTGAGTGTGTGCGAGTGTGCTCCAGTGTGTCTGTACGAGTGTGTGTGAGCGTGTGCTTGTGAGTGTGTGCGAGTGTGTGCGTGCGAGTGTGCGTGAGTGTGCATGAGTGTGCATGAGTGTGCGCGAGTGTGTGCGAGTTTGTGCGAGTGTGTGTGTGCGAGTGTGTATGAGTGAGTGAGAATGAGTGTGTGTGTGCGAGTGTGATCGACTGGGCGCATGTGAGTGCGTGCGAGTGCATGTGATTGTGTGTGAGTGTGTGCGAGTGTGTGCAAGTGTGTGTGCGAGTGTGTATAAGTGAGTGTGTGCGAGTGTGCGTGAGTAAGTGTGTGTGAGTGTATGCGAGGGTATGCAAGTGTGAGTGAGTGTGTGTGAGTGTGAATGAGTGAGTGTGTGCGAGTGTTTGCGAGTGTGTGTGAGTGTGTGTGAGTGAGTGTGAGTGAGTGTGTGGGAGTGTGTGGGAGTAAGTGTGTGTGAGTGTGTATGAGTGAGTGTGCATGAATGTGTGCGAGTGAGTGTGTGTGAGTGTGCGTAAGTGTGTGCGAGTGTGTGTGAGGTTGTGCGAGTGTGTGTAAGTGAGTGTGTGCGAGTGTGTGTGAGTGTGTGTGAGTGTGCATGACTGTGTATGAGTGAGCATGTGCGAGTGTGTGTGAGTGAGCGTGTGCGAGTGTGTATGAGTGAGCGTGTGCAAGTGTGTGCTAGTGTGTGTGTGCGAGTGTGTATGAGTGAGTGAGTGCGAGTGTGCTCGAGTTTGTGTACAAGTGTGTGCAAATGTGTGCATGCGATTGTGTGCGAGTGTGTGCGAGTGCGTATGAGTGAGTGTGTGTGAGTGTTTGTGAGTGTGTGTGAGTGTGTATGAGTGAGTGTGAGTGAGTGTGTGGGAGTGTGTGTGAGTAAGTGTTTGTGAGCGTGTATGAGTGAGTGTGTTAGAGTGTGCGTGAGTGTGTGCGAGTGTGTATGAGTGAGTGCGTGCGAGTGTGTATGAGTGAGTGTGTGCAACTGTGTATGAGTGAGTGTGTGCAAGTGAGTGTGAGTGTGCGTGAGTGTGTGCGAGTGAGTGTGTGTGAGTGTGCGTAAGTGTGTGCGAGTGTGTGTGTGTGAGGTTGTGCGAGTGTTTGCGAGTGAGTGTGTGCGAGTGTGTGCGAGTGTTTGCAAGTGTGCATGACTGTGTATGAGTGAGCATGTGCGAGTGTGTGTGTGTGAGTGAGTGCGAGTGTGTATGATTCAGAGTGTACGAGTGTCTGCTAGTGTGTATGTGCGAGTGTTTGTGAGTGTTTGCGAGTGTGTGCTAGTGTGTGTTTGCGAGTGTGTGCGAGTGTATGTGAGTCTGTGCGATGAGTGTGTGCGAGTGTGCACGAGTGTGTATGAGTGAGTGTGTGCGAGTGTGTGCGAGTGCGAGTGTGAGTGTGTACGAGTATTTGCGAGTGTTTTATGAGTGAGCGTGTGCGAGAGTGTGCGAGTGTGTGCGAGTGTGTGCGAGTGTGTGCGAGTGAGTGTGTATGAGTGTGTATGAGTGAGTGTGTGCGAGTGTGTGCGAGTGTTTGTGAGTGTGTGCGAGTGTGTGTGCGAGTGTGTTTGCGCGTGTGTGCGAGTGTGTGTGCGAGAGTGTGCGAGTGTGTATGAGTTAGTGTGTGCGAGTGTGTGTGTGTGCCAGTGTGGGCGAGTGTGTGCGAGTGTGTATGAGTGAGTGTGTGCGAGTGTGTGTGTGTGCCAGTGTGGGCGAGTGTGTGCGAGTGTGTATGAGTGTGTGTGTGCGAGTATGCACGAGTGTGTGTGCGAGTTTGTTCGTGTGTGTGTGCGAGTGTGTGTGAGTGTGTGTGTGCGAGTGTATATGAGTGAGTGTGTGTGAGTGTGTATAAGTGAGTGTGTGCGAGTGTGCGCGCGTGTGTGTGCGAGTGTGCGACTGTGTGTGCTACTGTGTGCGAGTGTTTGAGTGTGTGCCAGTGTTTGTGTGAGTGTGTGCGAGTGTGTGTGCGAGTGTGTATAAGTGAGTGTGCGTGAGGGTGTGTGTGCGAGTGTGTGCGAGTGTGTGCGTGCGAGTGCGTGCGAGTGTGTGCGAGTGTGTGTGTGCGAGTGTGTACGTGCGAGTGCATGCAAGTGTGTACGAGTGTGTGCGAGTGTGCGCGAGTGTGCATGAGTGTGCGTGAGTGTGTGCGAGTGTGTGCGAGTGTGTGCGAGTGTGTATGAGTGAGTGTGTGCGAGTGTGTGTGTGCAAATTTGTGCGAGTGTGTGTGCGAGTGTGCTTGTGCGAGTCTGTATGAGTGAGTGTGTGCGAATGTGTATGAGTGAGTGTGTGCGAGTGTGCGTGAGTGTGTGTGTGCGATTGTGTGCCAGTGTGTGCGAGTGTGTGCAACTGTGTTTGTTCGAGTGTGTGAGTGTGTGCCAGTGTTTGTGCGAGTGTGTGTGCGAGTGTGTGTGCGAGCGTGTGCGAGTGAATGTGTGGGAGTGTGTGTGTGAGAGTGTGTACGAGTGAGTGTATGCGAGTGTGTGTGTGTGCGAGTGTTTGTGTGGGAGTGTGTATGAGTGAGTGTGCGCAAGTGTGTGTGTGCGAGTGTGTGCGAGTGTGTGCGAGTGAGTGAGTGTGTGTGAGTGTTTGCAAGTGTGTGCAAGAGTATGCGAGTTTGTTTGAGTGTGTATGAGTGAGTGTGTGTGAGTGTGTGCGAGTGTGTGTGAGTGTGTATGAGTGAGTGTGTGCGAGTGTGTGTGTGAGTGTGTGCGAGTGTGTGTGAGTGAGTGTGTGCGAGTGTGCTCGAGTGTGTCTGTACGAGTGTGTGTGAGCGTGTGCTTGTGAGTGTGTGCGAGTGTGTGCGTGCGAGTGTGCGTGAGTGTGCCTGAGTGTGCATGAGTGTGCGCGAGTGAGTGCGAGTGTGTGCGAGTGTGTGTGTGCGAGTGTGTATGAGTGAGTGAGAATGAGTGTGTGTGTGCGAGTGTGATCGACTGGGCGCATGTGAGTGCGTGCGAGTGCATGTGATTGTGTGTGAGTGTGTGCGAGTGTGTGCAAGTGTGTGTGCGAGTGTGTATAAGTGAGTGTGTGTGAGTGTGCGTGAGTAAGTGTGTGTGAGTGTATGCGAGTGTGTGCAAGTGTGAGTGAGTGTGTGTGAGTGTGTATGAGTGAGTGTGTGCGAGTGTGTATGAGTGTGTATGAGTGAGTGTGTGCGAGTGTGTCGGAGTGTGTGTGCGAGTGTGTGAGTGAGTGTGTGCGAGTGTTCTCAAGTGTGTCTGTACGAGTGTGTGCGTACGATTGCGTGCGAGTGTGTGCGCGTGTGTGCGAGTGTGTGCGTGCGAGTGTGCATGAGTATGCGAGTGTGTGTGAGTGTGTATGATTGTGTATGAGTGAGTGTGTGCGAGTGTGTGTGAGTGTGTGCGAGAGTGTGTGCGCATGTGAGCGAGTGTGTGCGAGTGTGTATGAGTGAGTGTGTGCGAGAGTGTGCAAGTGTGCAATAGGGTGTGTGAGTGAGTGAGTGTGTGTGTGTGAATGTGTGTGAGTGTGTGCGAGTGTGTATGAGTGAGTGTGTGCGAGTTTGTGCGTGTGAGTGAGTGAATGTGTGTGAGTGAGTGTGTGCAAGTGTTCTCGAGTTTGTCTGTATGAGTGTGTGCATACGATTGCGTGTGAGTGTGTGCGAGTGTGTGCGAGTGAGTGAGTGTGTGTGAGTGTGTGCGAGTGTGTGTAAGTGTGTGCGAGTGTGCGCGAGTGTGTGCGAGTGTGTATGAGTGAGTGTGTGTGAGTTTGTGTGAGTGTGCGTGAGTGTGTGCGTGTGAGTGAGTGAGTGTGTGTGAGTGTGTGCGAGAGTGTATGAGTGAGTGTGTGCGTGCGAGTGTGTGCGAGTGTGCGTGCGAGTGTGTATGAGGGTGTGTGCGGGTGTGTGTGCGAGTGTGTGCGAGTGTGTGTGTGCGAGTGTGTATGAGTGAGTGAGTGCGAGTGTGCTCGAGTGTTTGTACAAGTGTGTGCAAATGTGTGCATGCGAGTGTGTGTGAGTGTGTGCGAGTGCGTATGAGTGAGTGTGTGCGAGTGTTTTCGAGTGTGTGTCAGTGTGTGAGTGAGTGTGAGTGAGTGTGTGGGAGTGTGTATGAGTGAGTGTGTGCGACTGTGTATGAGTGAGTGTGTTAGAGTGTGCGTGAGTGTGTGTGAGTGTGTATGAGTGAGTGTGTGCGAGTGTGTATGAGTGAGTGTGTGCGACTGTGTATGAGTGAGTGTGTTAGAGTGTGCGTGAGTGTGTGTGAGTGTGTATGAGTGAGTGTGTGCGAGTGTGTATGAGTGAGTGTGTGTGAGTGTGTGCGAGTGTGTGCGAGTGTGTATGAGTGAGTGTGTGCGAGTGTGTGTGCGAGTGTTTGCGAGTGTGTGTGAGTGAGTGTGTGCGAGTGTGCTCCAGTGTGTCTGTACGAGTGTGTGTGAGCGTGTGCTTGTGAGTGTGTGCGAGTGTGTGCGTGCGAGTGTGCGTGAGTGTGCATGAGTGTGCATGAGTGTGCGCGAGTGTGTGCGAGTTTGTGCGAGTGTGTGTGTGCGAGTGTGTATGAGTGAGTGAGAATGAGTGTGTGTGTGCGAGTGTGATCGACTGGGCGCATGTGAGTGCGTGCGAGTGCATGTGATTGTGTGTGAGTGTGTGCGAGTGTGTGCAAGTGTGTGTGCGAGTGTGTATAAGTGAGTGTGTGCGAGTGTGCGTGAGTAAGTGTGTGTGAGTGTATGCGAGGGTATGCAAGTGTGAGTGAGTGTGTGTGAGTGTGAATGAGTGAGTGTGTGCGAGTGTGTATGAGTGTGTATGAGTGAGTGTGTGCGAGTGTGTCGGAGTGTGTGTGCGAGTGTGTGAGTGAGTGTGTGCGGGTGTTCTCGAGTGTGTCTGTACGAGTGTGTGCGTACGATTGCGTGCGAGTGTGTGCGCGTGTGTGCGAGTGTGTGCGTGCAAGTGTGCATGAGTGTGCGAGTGTGTGTGAGTGTGTATGAGTGTGTATGAGTGAGTGTGTGCGAGTGTGTGTGAGTGTGTGCGAGAGTGTGTGCGCATGTGAGCGAGTGTGTGCGAGTGTGTATGAGTGAGTGTGTGCGAGTGTGTGCAAGTGTGCAAGACGGTGTGTGAGTGAGTGAGTGTGTGTGTGTGAATGTGTGTGAGTGTGTGCGAGTGTGAATGAGTGAGTGTGTGCGAGTTTGTGCGTGTGAGTGAGTGAATGTGTGTGAGTGAGTGTGTGCGAGTGTTCTCGAGTTTGTCTGTACGAGTGTGTGCGTACGATTGCGTGTGAGTGTGTGAGAGTGTGTGCGAGTGTGTGCGTGCGAGTGTGTGTGAGTGTGCATGAGTGTGCGAGTGTGTATGAGTGTGTATAAGTGAGTGTGTGCGAGTGTGTGTGAGTGTGTGCGAGAGCGTGTGCGCATGTGAGCGAGAGTGTGCGAGTGTGTATGAGTGAGTGTGTGCGAGTGTGTGCAAGTGTGCACGAGGGTTTGTGAGTGAGTGAGTGTGTGTGTGTGAATGTGTGTGAGTGTGTGCGAGTGTGTTTGAGTGAGTGTGTGCGAGTTTGTGCGTGTGAGTGAGTGAATGTGTGTGAGTGTGTATGAGTGTTTGTGAGTGTGTGTGAGCGAGTGTGTGTGCGAGTGTGTATGAGTGAGTGTGTGCGAGTGTGTGTGAGTTTGTGTGAGTTTGTGTGAGTGTATGTGAATGTGTGCAAGTGTGTGCGAGTGATTGAGTGTATGTGAGTGTGTGCGAGTGTGTGTAAGTGTGTGCAAGTGTGTGCGAGTGAGTGAGTGTGTGTGAGTGTGTGTAAGTGTGTGCGAGTGTGCGCGAGTGTGTGCGAGTGTGTATGAGTGAGTGTGTGTGAGTTTGTGTGAGTGTGCATGAGTGTGTGCGTGTGAGTGAGTGAGTGTGTGCGAGAGTGTATGAGTGAGTGTGTGTGAGTGCGTGCGAGTGTGTGCGAGTGTGTGTGTGCGAGAGTGTATGAGTGAGTGAGTGCGCTTGTGCTCGAGTGTGTGTACAAGTGTGTGCAAATGTGTGCATGCGAGTGTGTGCGAGTGTGTGCGAGTGCGTATGAGTGAGTGTGTGCGAGTGTTTGCGAGTGTGTGTGAGTGTGTGTGAGTGAGTGTGAGTGAGTGTGTGGGAGTGTGTGGGAGTAAGTGTGTGTGAGTGTGTATGAGTGAGTGTGCATGAATCTGTGCGAGTGAGTGTGTGTGAGTGTGCGTAAGTGTGTGCGAGTGTGTGTGAGGTTGTGCGAGTGTGTGTAAGTGAGTGTGTGCGAGTGTGTGTGAGTGTTTGTGAGTGTGCATGACTGTGTATGAGTGAGCATGTGCGAGTGTGTGTGAGTGAGCGTGTGCGAGTGTGTATGAGTGAGCGTGTGCGAGTGTGTGCTAGTGTGTGTGTGCGAGTGTGTATGAGTGAGTGAGTGCGAGTGTGCTCGAGTTTGTGTACAAGTGTGTGCAAATGTGTGCATGCGATTGTGTGCGAGTGCGTGCGAGTGCGTATGAGTGAGTGTGTGTGAGTGTTTGTGAGTGTGTGTGAGTGTGTATGAGTGAGTGTGAGTGAGTGTGTGGGAGTGTGTGTGAGTAAGTGTTTGTGAGCGTGTATGAGTGAGTGTGTTAGAGTGTGCGTGAGTGTGTGCGAGTGTGTATGAGTGAGTGCGTGCGAGTGTGTATGAGTGAGTGTGTGCAACTGTGTATGAGTGAGTGTGTGCAAGTGAGTGTGAGTGTGCGTGAGTGTGTGCGAGTGAGTGTGTGTGAGTGTGCGTAAGTGTGTGCGAGTGTGTGTGTGTGAGGTTGTGCGAGTGTTTGCGAGTGAGTGTGTGCGAGTGTGTGCGAGTGTTTGCAAGTGTGCATGACTGTGTATGAGTGAGCATGTGCGAGTGTGTGTGTGTGAGTGAGTGCGAGTGTGTATGATTCAGAGTGTACGAGTGTCTGCTAGTGTGTATGTGCGAGTGTTTGTGAGTGTTTGCGAGTGTGTGCTAGTGTGTGTTTGCGAGTGTGTGCGAGTGTATGTGAGTCTGTGCGATGAGTGTGTGCAAGTGTGCACGAGTGTGTATGAGTGAGTGTGTGCGAGTGTGTGCGAGTGCGAGTGTGAGTGTGTACGAGTATTTGCGAGTGTTTTATGAGTGAGCGTGTGCGAGAGTGTGCGAGTGTGTGCGAGTGTGTGCGAGTGTGTGCGAGTGAGTGTGTATGAGTGTGTATGAGTGAGTGTGTGCGAGTGTGTGCGAGTGTTTGTGAGTGTGTGCGAGTGTGTGTGCGAGTGTGTTTGCGCGTGTGTGCGAGTGTGTGTGCGAGAGTGTGCGAGTGTGTATGAGTTAGTGTGTGCGAGTGTGTGTGTGTGCCAGTGTGGGCGAGTGTGTGCGAGTGTGTATGAGTGAGTGTGTGCGAGTGTGTGTGTGTGCCAGTGTGGGCGAGTGTGTGCGAGTGTGTATGAGTGTGTGTGTGCGAGTATGCACGAGTGTGTGTGCGAGTTTGTTCGTGTGTGTGTGCGAGTGTGTGTGAGTGTGTGTGTGCGAGTGTATATGAGTGAGTGTGTGTGAGTGTGTATAAGTGAGTGTGTGCGAGTGTGCGCGCGTGTGTGTGCGAGTGTGCGACTGTGTGTGCTACTGTGTGCGAGTGTTTGAGTGTGTGCCAGTGTTTGTGTGAGTGTGTGCGAGTGTGTGTGCGAGTGTGTATAAGTGAGTGTGCGTGAGGGTGTGTGTGCGAGTGTGTGCGAGTGTGTGCGTGCGAGTGCGTGCGAGTGTGTGCGAGTGTGTGTGTGCGAGTGTGTACGTGCGAGTGCATGCAAGTGTGTACGAGTGTGTGCGAGTGTGCGCGAGTGTGCATGAGTGTGCGTGAGTGTGTGCAAGTGTGTGCGAGTGTGTGCGAGTGTGTATGAGTGAGTGTGTGCGAGTGTGTGTGTGCAAATTTGTGCGAGTGTGTGTGCGAGTGTGCTTGTGCGAGTCTGTATGAGTGAGTGTGTGCGAATGTGTATGAGTGAGTGTGTGCGAGTGTGCGTGAGTGTGTGTGTGCGATTGTGTGCCAGTGTGTGCGAGTGTGTGCAACTGTGTTTGTTCGAGTGTGTGAGTGTGTGCCAGTGTTTGTGCGAGTGTGTGTGCGAGTGTGTGTGCGAGCGTGTGCGAGTGAATGTGTGGGAGTGTGTGTGTGAGAGTGTGTACGAGTGAGTGTGTGCGAGTGTGTGTGTGTGCGAGTGTTTGTGTGGGAGTGTGTATGAGTGAGTGTGCGCAAGTGTGTGTGTGCGAGTGTGTGCGAGTGTGTGCGAGTGAGTGAGTGTGTGTGAGTGTTTGCAAGTGTGTGCAAGAGTATGCGAGTTTGTTTGAGTGTGTATGAGTGAGTGTGTGTGAGTGTGTGCGAGTGTGTGTGAGTGTGTATGAGTGAGTGTGTGCGAGTGTGTGTGTGAGTGTGTGCGAGTGTGTGTGAGTGAGTGTGTGCGAGTGTGCTCGAGTGTGTCTGTACGAGTGTGTGTGAGCGTGTGCTTGTGAGTGTGTGCGAGTGTGTGCGTGCGAGTGTGCGTGAGTGTGCCTGAGTGTGCATGAGTGTGCACGAGTGAGTGCGAGTGTGTGCGAGTGTGTGTGTGCGAGTGTGTATGAGTGAGTGAGAATGAGTGTGTGTGTGCGAGTGTGATCGACTGGGCGCATGTGAGTGCGTGCGAGTGCATGTGATTGTGTGTGAGTGTGTGCGAGTGTGTGCAAGTGTGTGTGCGAGTGTGTATAAGTGAGTGTGTGTGAGTGTGCGTGAGTAAGTGTGTGTGAGTGTATGCGAGTGTGTGCAAGTGTGAGTGAGTGTGTGTGAGTGTGTATGAGTGAGTGTGTGCGAGTGTGTATGAGTGTGTATGAGTGAGTGTGTGCGAGTGTGTCGGAGTGTGTGTGCGAGTGTGTGAGTGAGTGTGTGCGAGTGTTCTCAAGTGTGTCTGTACGAGTGTGTGCGTACGATTGCGTGCGAGTGTGTGCGCGTGTGTGCGAGTGTGTGCGTGCGAGTGTGCATGAGTGTGCGAGTGTGTGTGAGTGTGTATGATTGTGTATGAGTGAGTGTGTGCGAGTGTGTGTGAGTGTGTGCGAGAGTGTGTGCGCATGTGAGCGAGTGTGTGCGAGTGTGTATGAGTGAGTGTGTGCGAGAGTGTGCAAGTGTGCAATAGGGTGTGTGAGTGAGTGAGTGTGTGTGTGTGAATGTGTGTGAGTGTGTGCGAGTGTGTATGAGTGAGTGTGTGCGAGTTTGTGCGTGTGAGTGAGTGAATGTGTGTGAGTGAGTGTGTGCAAGTGTTCTCGAGTTTGTCTGTATGAGTGTGTGCATACGATTGCGTGTGAGTGTGTGCGAGTGTGTGCGAGTGAGTGAGTGTGTGTGAGTGTGTGCGAGTGTGTGTAAGTGTGTGCGAGTGTGCGCGAGTGTGTGCGAGTGTGTATGAGTGAGTGTGTGTGAGTTTGTGTGAGTGTGCGTGAGTGTGTGCGTGTGAGTGAGTGAGTGTGTGTGAGTGTGTGCGAGAGTGTATGAGTGAGTGTGTGCGTGCGAGTGTGTGCGAGTGTGCGTGCGAGTGTGTATGAGGGTGTGTGCGGGTGTGTGTGCGAGTGTGTGCGAGTGTGTGTGTGCGAGTGTGTATGAGTGAGTGAGTGCGAGTGTGCTCGAGTGTTTGTACAAGTGTGTGCAAATGTGTGCATGCGAGTGTGTGTGAGTGTGTGCGAGTGCGTATGAGTGAGTGTGTGCGAGTGTTTTCGAGTGTGTGTCAGTGTGTGAGTGAGTGTGAGTGAGTGTGTGGGAGTGTGTATGAGTGAGTGTGTGCGACTGTGTATGAGTGAGTGTGTTAGAGTGTGCGTGAGTGTGTATGAGTGAGTGTGTGCGAGTGTGTATGAGTGAGTGTGTGCGACTGTGTATGAGTGAGTGTGTGCAAGTGAGTGTGTGTGAGTGTGCGTGAGTGTGTGCGAGTGAGTGTGTGTGAGTGTGCGTTAGTGTGTGCGAGTGTGTGTGTGTGAGGTTGTGCGAGTGTGTGCAAGTGAGTGTGTGCGAGTGTGTGTGAGTGTGTAGGAGTGTGCATGACTGTGTGTGAGTGAGCATGTGCGAGTGTGTGTGAGTGAGCATGTGCGAGTCTGTATTAGTCAGCGTGTGCGAGTGTGTGCTAGTGTGTGTGTGCGAGTGTGTATGAGTGAGTGAGTGCGAGTGCATGTGATTGTGTGTGAGTGTGTGCGAGTGTGTGCAAGTGTGTGCGAGTGTGTATAAGTGAGTGTGTGTGAGTGTGCGTGAGTAAGTGTGTGTGAGTGTATGCGAGTGTGTGCAAGTGTGAGTGAGTGTGTGTGAGTGTGTATGAGTGAGTGTGTGCGAGTGTGTATGAGTGTGTATGAGTGTGTATGAGTGAGTGTGTGCGAGTGTGTCGGAGTGTGTGTGCGAGTGTGTGAGTGAGTGTGTGCGAGTGTTCTCAAGTGTGTCTGTACGAGTGTGTGCGTACGATTGCGTGCGAGTGTGTGCGCGTGTGTGCGAGTGTGTGCGTGCGAGTGTGCATGAGTGTGCGAGTGTGTGTGAGTGTGTATGATTGTGTATGAGTGAGTGTGTGCGAGTGTGTGTGAGTGTGTGCGAGAGTGTGTGCGCATGTGAGCGAGTGTGTGCGAGTGTGTATGAGTGAGTGTGTGCGAGTGTGTGCAAGTGTGCAAGAGGGTGTGTGAGTGAGTGAGTGTGTGTGTGTGAATGTGTGAGTGTGTGCGAGTGTGTATGAGTGAGTGTGTGCGAGTTTGTGCGTGTGAGTGAGTGAATGTGTGTGAGTGAGTGTGTGCAAGTGTTCTCGATTTTGTCTGTACGAGTGTGTGCGTACGATTGCGTGTGAGTGTGTGCGAGTGTGTGCGAGTGAGTGAGTGTGTGTGAGTGTGTGCGAGTGTGTGTAAGTGTGTGCGAGTGTGCGCGAGTGTGTGCGAGTGTGTATGAGTGAGTGTGTGTGAGTTTGTGTGAGTGTGCGTGAGTGTGTGCGTGTGAGTGAGTGAGTGTGTGTGAGTGTGTGCGAGAGTGTATGAGTGAGTGTGTGTGAGTGCGTGCGAGTGTGTGCGAGTGTGCGTGCGAGTGTGTATGAGGGTGTGTGCGGGTGTTTGTGCGAGTGTGTGCGAGTGTGTGTGTGCGAGTGTGTAGGAGTGAGTGAGTGCGAGTGTGCTCGAGTGTTTGTACAAGTATGTGCAAATGTGTGCATGCGAGTGTGTGTGAGTGTGTGCGAGTGCGTATGAGTGAGTGTGTGCAAGTTTTTTCGAGTGTGTGTGAGTGTGTGTGAGTGAGTGTGAGTGAGTGTGTGGGAGTGTGTGGGAGTAAGTGTGTGTGAGTGTGTATGAGTGAGTGTGTTAGAGTGTGCGTGAGTGTGTGTGAGTGTGTATGAGTGAGTGTGTGCGAGTGTGTATGAGTGAGTGTGTGCGACTGTGTATGAGTGAGTGTGTGCAAGTGAGTGTGTGTGAGTGTGCGTGAGTGTGTGCGAGTGAGTGTGTGTGAGTGTGCGTTAGTGTGTGCGAGTGTGTGTGTGTGAGGTTGTGCGAGTGTGTGCAAGTGAGTGTGTGTGAGTGTGTGTGAGTGTGTGCGAGTGTGCATGACTGTGTGTGAGTGAGCATGTGCGAGTGTGTGTGAGTGATCGTGTGCGAGTGTGTATGAGTCAGCGTGTGCGAGTGTGTGCTAGTGTGTGTGTGCGAGTGTGTATGAGTGAGTGAGTGCGAGTGTGCTCGAGTGTGTGTACAAGTGTGTGCAAATGTGTGCATGCGAGTGTGTGCGAGTGCGTATGAGTGAGTGTGTGCGAGTGTTTGCGAGTGTGTGTGAGTGTGTGCGACTGAGTGTGAGTGAGTGTGTGGGAGTGTGTGTGAGTAAGTGTGTGTGAGTGTGTATGAGTGAGTGTGTTAGAGTGTGCGTGAGTGTGTGCGAGTGTGTATGAGTGAGTGTGTGCGACTGTGTATGAGTGAGTGTGTGCGACTGTGTATGAGTGAGTTTGTGCAAGTGAGTGTGAGTGTGCGTGAGTGTGTGCGAGTGAGTGTGTGTGAGTGTGCGTAAGTGTGTGCGAGTGTGTGAGGTTGTGTGAGTGTGTGGGAGTGAGTGTGTGCGAGTGTGTGTGAGTGTGTGCAAGTGTGCATGACTGTGTATGAGTGAGCATGTGCGAGTGTGTGTGTGTGAGTGAGTGCGAATGTGTCTGAGTCAGCATGTGCGAGTGTGTGCTAGTGTGTGTGTGCGAGTGTTTGCGAGTGTTTGCGTGTGTGTGCTAGTGTGTGTGTGCGAGTGTATGTGAGTGTGTGCGATGAGTGTGTGCGAGTGTGCATGAGTGTGTATGAGTGAGTGTATGCGAGTGTGTGCGAGTTTGAGTGTGAGTGTGTACGAGTATTTGCGAGTGTATATGAGTGAGCGTGTGCGAGAGTGTGCGAGTGTGTGCGAGTGTGTGCATGTGAGTGTGTGCGAGTGTGTATGAGTGAGTGTGTGTGTATGTGTATGAGTGAGTGTGTGCGAGAATGTGTGTGTGCTAGTGTGGGCGAGTGTGTGCGAGTGTGTATGAGTGAGTGTGTGCGAGTGTGTGTGTGTGCCAGTGTGGGCGAGTGTATGCGAGTGTGTATGAGTGTGTGTGTGCGAGTGTGCACGAGTAAGTGTGTGCGAGTGTGCTCGAGTGTGTGTACGAGTGTGTGCAAATGTGTGCATGCGAGTGTGTGCGAGTGCGTATGAGTGAGTGTGTGCGAGTGTTTGTGAGTGTGTGTGAGTGAGTGTGAGTGAGTGTGTGGGAGTGTGTGTGAGTAAGTGTGTGTGTGTATGAGGGAGTGTGTGCGAGTGTGCATGAGTGTGTGCGAGTGTGTATGAGTGAGTGTTTGTGAGTGTGTATGAGTGAGTGTGTGCGACTGTGTATGAGTGAGTGTGTTCTAGTGAGTGTGTGTGAGTGTGCATGAGTGTGTGCGAGTAATTGTGTGTGAATGTGTATGAGTGAGTGTGTGTGAGGTTGTGCGAGTGTGTGCGAGTGTGTGCGAGTGAGTGTGTGCGAGTGTGTATGAGTGAGTGTGTGCGAGTGTGCATGACTGTGTATGAGTGAGTGTGTGCGAGTGTGTGCGAGTGTGTGTGCGCGTGTTTATGAGTGAGTGTGTGCGAGTGTGCGTTAGTGTGTGTGTGCGAGTGTGCGTGTGCGAGTGAGTGTGAGTGTGTGCGAGTGTGTATAAGTGAGTGTGTGCGAGTGTGTGTGTGTGATTGTCTGCGAGTGTGTGTGAGCGAGTTTGTATGAGTGAGTGCGTGCGCGTGTGTATGAGTGAGTGTGTGTGAGTGTGTGTGTGTGAGTGTGTGCGAGTGTGTATGAGTGACTGTGTGCGAGTGTGCATGACTGTGTATGAGTGAGTGTATGCGAGGTTGTGCGAGTGTGTGTGAGTGAATGTGTGCGAGTGTGTAAGAGTCAGTGTGTGCGAGTGTGTGCTAGTGTGTGTGAGTGTGTGCGAGTGTTTGCGAGTGTGTGCTAGTGTGTGTATGCGAGTGTGTACGAGTGTGTGCGAGTGTTTGCGAGTGTGTGCTAGTGTGTGTATGCGAGTGTGTACGAGTGTGTGCGAGTGTGTGCGATGAGTGTGTGCGAGTGTGCACGAGTGTGTATGAGTAAGTGTGTGCGAGTGTGAGTGCGAGTGTGTACGGGTATTTGCGAGTCTGTATGAGTGAGTATGTGTGAGTGTGTGAGAGTGTGTGCGACTGTGTGTGTGAGTGGGTGTGCGAGTGTGTATGAGCGAATGTGTGCGAGTGTGCGTGATAGTGAGTGTGCGAGTGAGCGTGTGCGAGTGTGTATGAGTCAGCGTGTGCGAGTGTGTGCTAGTGTGTGTGTGCGAGTGTGTATGAGTGAGTGAGTGCGAGTGTGCTCGAGTGTGTGTGAGTGGGTGTGAGTGAGTGTGAGTGAGTGCGTGGGAGTGTGTGTGAGTAAGTGTGTGTGAGTGTGTATGAGTGAGTGTGTTAGAGTGTGCGTGAGTGTGTGCGAGTGTGTATGAGTGAGTGTGTGCGAGTGTGTATGAATGAGTGTGTGCGACTGTGTATGAGTGAGTGTGTGCAAGTGAGTGTGAGTGTGCGTGAGTGTGTGCGAGTGAGTGTGTGTGAGTGTGCGTAAGTGTGTGCGAGTGTGTGAGGTTGTGCAAGTGTGTGCGAGTGTGTGTGAGTGTGTGCGAGTGTGTGTGAGTGTGTGCAAGTGTGCATGACTGTGTATGAGTGAGCATGTGCGAGTGTGTGTGTGTGAGTGAGTGCGACTGTGTATGAGTCAGCGTGTGCGAGTGTGTGCTAGTGTGTGTGTGCGAGTGTTTGCGAGTGTTTGCGAGTGTGTGCTAGTGTGTGTGTGCGAGTGTATGTGAGTGTGTGCGATGAGTGTGTGCGAGTGTGCATGAGTGTGTATGAGTGAGTGTATGCAAGAGTGTGCGAGTGTGTGCGAGTGTGTGCGTGTGAGTGTGTGCGAGTGTGTATGAGTGAGTGTGTGCGAGTGTGTGTGTGTGCCAGTGTGGGCGAGTGTGTGCGAGTGTGTATGAGTGTGTGTGTGCGAGTGTGCACGAGTAAGTGTGTGCGAGTGTGCTCGAGTGTGTGTACGAGTGTGTGCAAATGTGTGCATGCGAGTGTGTGCGAGTGCGTATGAGTGAGTGTGTGCGAGTGTTTGTGAGTGTGTGTGAGTGAGTGTGAGTGAGTGTGTGGGAGTGTGTGTGAGTAAGTGTATGTGTGTATGAGGGAGTGTGTGCGAGTGTGCATGAGTGTGTGCGAGTGTGTATGAGTGAGTGTGTGCGAGTGTGTATGAGTGAGTGTGTGCGAATGTGTATGAGTTAGTGTGTGCGAGTGAGTGTGTGTGAGTGTGCATGAGTGTGTGCGAGTGATTGTGTGCGAATGTGTATGAGTGAGTGTGTGTGTGTGTGAGGTTGTGCGAGTGTGTGCGAGTGTGTGCGAATGAGTGTGTGCGAGTGTGTATGAGTGAGTGTGTGCGAGTGTGCATGACTGTGTATGAGTGAGTGTTTGCGAGTGTTTGCGAGTGTGTGCTAGTGTGTGAGTGTGTGCGAGTGTTTGCGAGTGTGTGCTAGTGTGTGTATGCGAGTGTGTACGAGTGTGTGCGAGTGTGTGCGATGAGTGTGTGCGAGTGTGCACGAGTGTGTATGATTAAGTGTGTGCGAGTGTGAGTGCGAGTGTGTACGGGTATTTGCGAGTGTGTATGAGTGAGTGTGTGTGAGTGTGTGAGAGTGTGTGCGACTGTGTGTGTGAGTGTGTGTGTGCGAGTGTGTATGAGCGAATGTGTGTGAGTGTGCGTGAGAGTGAGTGTGCGAGTGAGCGTGTGCGAGTGTGTATGAGTCAGCGTGTGCGAGTGTGTGCTAGTGTGTGTGTGCGAGTGTGTATGAGTGAGTGAGTGCGAGTGTGCTCGAGTGTGTGTACAAGTGTTTGCAAATGTGTGCATGCGAGTGTGTGCGAGTGCGTATGAGTGAGTGAGTGCGAGTGTGTGTGAGTGTGTGCGAGAGTGTGTGCGCGTGTGTGTGAGTGTGTGTGTGCGCGTGTGTGTGAGTGTGTGTATGCGAGTATGTGTGAGTGTGTGTGCGAGTGTGTGCGAGTTTGTGTGTGCGAGAGTGTATGAGTGAGTGTGTGCGTGTGAGTGAGTGAGTGTGTGTGTGAGTGTGTACGAGTGTGTGCGAGTGTGTGAGAGAGTGTGCGAGTGCGTGGGTGTGAGTGAGTGTGTGTGAGTGTGTACAAGTCTGTGCGAGTGTGTGCTAGTGTGTGCGAGTGTGTGCGAGTGAGTGTGTGTGAGTGTGTGCGAGAGAGTGTGTGCGAGTGTGTGCGAGTGTGCACAAGTGTGTGCGAGTGTGTGCGAGTGTGTATGAGTGAGTGTTTGTAAGTGTGCTCAAGTGTGTGCGTGTAAGTGAGTGTGTGTGCGAGTGTGTGTGTGCGAGTGTTTGAGATTGTGTGTGTGTGATTGTTTGCGAGTGTGTGCGAGCGAGTTTGTATGAGTGAGTGTGTGCAAGTGTGCGTGATTGTGTATGAGTGAGTGTGTGCGAGTGTTTGCGATTGAGTGTGTGCGAGTGTGTATGAGTTAGTGAGTGTGTGTTTGCGAGTGTGTGTGCGAGTGTGTGAGAGTGTGTGTGTGATTGTCTGCGAGTTTGTGCGAGCGAGTTTGTATGAGTGAGTGTGTGCGAGTGTGCGTGAGTGTGTATGAGTGAGTGTGTGCGAGTATTTGCGAGTGAGTGTGTGCAAGTGTGTATGAGTTAGTGTGTGAGTCTGTGCGGTTGTGTGCAAGTGTGTATGTGTGAGTGTGTGCGATTGTGTGGGTGGAGTGTTTATGAGTGAGTGTGTGCGAGAGTGTGTGCGAGTGTGTGCGTGCGAGTGTGTGCGAGTGTGTGTGTGCGAGTGTGTACGTGCGAGTGCATGCAAGTCTGTACGAGTGTGTGCAAGTGTGCGCGAGTGTGCATGAGTATGTGCAAGTGAGTGTGAGTGTGCATGAGTGTGCGTGAGTGTGTGCGAGTGTTTGCGAGTGTGTGCGAGTGTGTATGAGTGAGTGTGTGCGAGTGTGTGTGAGTGCGTGCGAGAGTGTGTGCACATGTGTGTGAGTGTTTGTGTGCGCGTGTTTGTGAGTGTGTGTATGCGAGTGTGTGTGAGTGTGTGTGGGAGTGTGTGGGAGTATGTGTGTGCGAGTGTGTATGAGTGAGAGTGTGCGAGTATGTGCGTGTGAGTGAGTGAGTGTGTGTGTGAGTGTGTACGAGTGTGCAAGTGTGTGCGAGTGTGTGCGTGTGAGTGTGTGTGTGAGTGTGTACAAGTGTGTGCGAGCGTGTGCTAGTGTGTGCGAGTGTGTGCGAGTGAGTGAGTGTGTGTGAGTGTGTGCGAGAGAGTGTGTGCGAGTGTGTGCGAGTGTGCGTGAGTGTGTGCGAGTGTGTGCGAGTGTGTATGAGTGAGTGTGTGCGAGTGTTTGCGAGTGAGTGTGTGCGAGTGTGTATGAGTTAGTGAGTGTGTGTGTGCGAGTGTGTGTGCAAGTGTGTGCGAGTGTGTGTGTGATTGCCTGCGAGTGTGTGCGAGCGAGTTTGTATGAGTGAGTGTGTGCGAGTGTGCGTGAGTGTGTATGAGTGAGTGTGTGCGAGTGTTTGCGAGTGAGTGTGTGCGAGTGTGTATGAGTTAGTGAGTGTGTGTGTGCGAGTGTGTGTGCGAGTGTGTGCGAGTGTTTGTGTGATTGTCTGCGAGTGTGTGCGAGCGAGTTTGTATGAGTGAGTGTGTGCGAGTGTGCGTGAGTATGTATGAGTGAGTGTGTGCGAGTGTTTGCAAGTGAGTGTGTGCGAGTGTGTATGAGTTAGTGAGTGTGTGTGTGCGAGTGTGTGTGCGAGTGTGTGCGAGTGTGTGTGTGATTGTCTGCGAGTGTGTGCGAGTGAGTTTGTTTGAGTGAGTGTGTTCGAGTGTGCGTGAGTGTGTATGAGTGAGTGTGTGCGAGTGTTTGCGAGTGAGTGTGTGCAAGTGTGTATGAGTTAGTGTGTAAGTGTGTGCGAGTGTGTGCGAGTGTGTATGTTTGAGTGTGTGCGATTGTGTGGGTGGAGTGTGTATGAGTGAGTGTGAGCGAGTGTTTGTGTGCGTGTGTGTATGAGTGAGTGTGTGTGAGTGTGTGCGAGTGTGCGCGAGTGTGTGCGAGTGTGTGCGAGTGTGTATGAGTGAGTGTGTGTGAGTTTGTGTGAGTGTGTGTGAGTGTGGGTGTGTGAGTGAGTGAGTGAGTGAGTGTGTGCGAGTTTGTGCGAGTGTGTGCGAGTGTGTATGAGTGAGTTTGTGTGAGTGTGTGTGAGTGTGTGCGAGTGTGCGTGCGAGTGTGTGCGAGTGTGTGCGAGGGTATATGAGGGTGTGTGTGGGTGTGTGTGCGAGTGTGTGTGAGTATGTGTGCGAGTGTGTATGAGTGAGTGTGTGCGAGTGTGTTTGAGTGAGTGTGTGCGAGTGTGCTTGAGTGTGTGTACGAGTGTGAGCAAATGTGTGCATGCGAGGGTGTTCGAGTGCGTATGACTGAGTCTGTGCGAGTGTTTGCGAGTTTGTGCGAGTGTGTGTGAGTGAGTGTGAGTGAGTGTGTGGGAGTGTGTGGGAGTAAGTGTGTGTGTGTATGAGTGAGTGTGTGCGAGTGTCCATGAGTGTGTGCGAGTGTGTATGAGTGAGTGTGTGCGAGTGTGTATGAGTGAGTGTGTGCGACTGTGTATGAGTGAGTGTGTGCGGGTGAGTGTGTGTGAGTGTGCATGAGTGTGTGTGAGTGAGTGTGTGCGAGTGTGTATGAGTGAGTGTGGGTGAGTGTGTGTGTGTGAGGTTGTGCGACTGTGTGCGACTGTGTGCGAGTGAGTGTGTGCGAGTGTGTATGAGTGAGTGTGTGCGAGTGTGCATGACTGTGTATGAGTGAGTGTGTGCGAGTGTGTGCGAGTGTGTGTGCGAGTGTGTATGAGTGAGTGTGTGCGAATGTGTATGAGTGAGTGTGTGCGAGTGTTTGCGAGTGAGTGTGTATGAGTTAGTGAGTGTGTGTGTGCGAGTGTTTGTGCAAGTGTGTGCAAATGTGTGTGTGTGATTGTCTGCGAGTGTGCGCGAGCGAGTTTGTATGAGTGAGTGTGTGCGAGTGTGCGTGAGTGTGTATGAGTGAGTGTGTGTGAGTGTTTGCGAGTGAGTGTGTGTGAGTGTGTATGAGTTAGTGAGTGTGTGTGTGTGAGTGTGTGCGAGTGTGTGCGAGTGTGGTGTGATTGTCTGCGAGTGTGTGCGAGCGAGTTTGTATGAGTGAGTGTGTGCGAGTGTGCGTTAGTGTGTATGAGTGAGTGTGTGCGAGTGTTTGCGAGTGAGTGTGTGCAAGTGTGTATGAGTTAGTGTGTGAGTGTGTGCGAGTGTGTGCGATTGTGTATGTGTGAGTGTGTGCGATTGTGTGGGTGGAGTGTGTATGAGTGAGTGTGTGCGAGTGTGTGTGTGCGAGTGTGTGTGCGAGTGTTTGTGTGCGAGTGTGTATGAGTGAGTGTGTGTGAGTGTGTGCGAGTGTGCGCGAGTGTGTGCGAGTGTGTGCGAGTGTGTATGAGTGAGTGTGTGCGAGTTTGTGTGAGTGTGCATGAGTGTGGGTGTGTGAGTGAGTGAGTGAGTGTGTGCGAGTTTGTGCGAGTGTGTGTGAGTGTGTATGAGTGAGTGTGTGTGAGTGTGTGTGAGTGTGTGCGAGTGTGCGTGCGAGTGTGTGCGAGTGTGTGCGAGGGTGTATGAGGGTGTGTGAGGGTGTGTGTGCGAGTGTGCTTGAGTGTGTGTATGAGTATGTGCAAATGTGTGCATGCGAGTGTGTGCGAGTGCGTATGAGTGAGTGTGTGCGAGTGTTTGCGAGTTTGTGCGAGTGTGTGTAAGTGAGTGTGAGTGAGTGTGTGGGAGTGTGTGTGAGTAACTGTGTTTGTGTATGAGTGATTGTGTGCGAGTGTGCATGAGTGTGTGCGAGTGTGTATGAGTGAGTGTGTGCGAGTGTGTATGAGTGAGTGTGTGCGACTGTGTTTGAGTGAGTGCGTACAAGTGCGTGTGTGTGAGTGTGCATGAGTGTGTGTGATTGAGTGTGTGTGAGTGTGTATGAGTGAGTGTGGGTGAGTGTGTGTGTGAGGTTGTGCGAGTGTGTGCGAGTGAGTGTGTGTGAGTGTGTATGAGTGAGTGTGTGCGAGTGTGCATGACTGTGTATGAGTGAGTGTGTGCGAGTGTGTGTGAGTGTGTGTACGAGTGTGTATGAGTGAGTGTGTGCGAGTGTGTGTTAGTGTGTATGCGAGTGTGCACGTGCGAGTGAGTGTGAGTGTATGCGAGTGTGTATAAGTGAGTGTGTGCGAGTGTGTGAGAGTGTGTGTGTGATTGTCTGCGAGTGTGTGCGAGCGAGTTTGTATGAGTGAGTGCGTGCGAGTGTGTATGAGTGAGTGTGTGAGAGTGTGTGAGGTTGTGCGAGTGTGTGCGAGTGTGTGCGAGTGAGTGTGTGCGAGTGTGTATGAGTGAGTGGGTGCGAGTGTGCATGACTGTGTATGAGTGAGTGTGTGCGAGGTTGTGCGAGTGTGTGTGAGTCAGTGTGTGCGAGTGTGTGCTAGTGTGTGTGAGTGTGTGCGAGTGTTTGAGATTGTGTGCTAGTGTGTGTGTGCGAGTGTGTGTGAGCATGTGCGAGTGTGTGCGATGAGTGTGTGCGAGTGTGCACAAGTGTGTATGAGTGAGTGTGTGCGAGTGTGAGTGGGAGTGTGTACGGGTATTTGCGAGTTTGTATGAGTGAGTGTGTGCGAGTGTGTGAGAGTGTGTGCGAGTGTGTGTGCGAGTGTGTGTGTGCGAGTGTGTATGAGCGAGTATGTGCAAGTGTGCGTGAGAGTGAGTGTGCGAGTTTGTGTGTGTGTGCGAGTGTGTGTGAGTGTGTGCGATTGTGTGGGTGGAGTGTGTATGAGTGAGTGTGTGCGAGTGTGTGTGTGCGAGTGTGTGTGCGAGTGTTTGTGTGCGAGTGTGTATGAGTGAGTGTGTGTGAGTGTGTGCGAGTGTGCGTGAGTGTGTGCGAGTGTGTGCGAGTGTGTATGAGTGAGTGTGTGCGAGTTTTTGTGAGTGTGCATGAGTGTGGGTGTGTGAGTGAGTGAGTGTGTGCGAGTTTGTGCGAGTGTGTGTGAGTGTGTATGAGTGAGTGTGTGTGAGTGTGTGCGAGTGTGTGCGAGTGTGCGTGCGAGTGTGTGCGAGTGTGTGCGAGGGTGTATGAGGGTGTGTGAGGGTGTGTGTGCGAGTGTGCTTGAGTGTGTGTACGAGTATGTGCAAATGTGTGCATGCGAGTGTGTGCGAGTGCGTATGAGTGAGTGTGTGCGAGTGTTTGCGAGTTTGTGCGAGTGTGTGTGAGTGAGTGTGAGTGAGTGTGTGTGAGTAACTGTGTTTGTGTATGAGTGATTGTGTGCGAGTGTGCATGAGTGTGTGCGAGTGTGTATGAGTGAGTGTGTGCGAGTGTGTATGAGTGAGTGTGTGACTGTGTTTGAGTGAGTGCGTACGAGTGAGTGTGTGTGAGTGTGCATGAGTGTGTGTGATTGAGTGTGTGTGAGTGTGTATGAGTGAGTGTGGGTGAGTGTGTGTGTGAGGTTGTGCGAGTGTGTGCGAGTGTGTGCGAGTGAGTGTGTGCGAGTGTGTATGAGTGAGTGTGTGCGAGTGTGCATGACTGTGTATGAGTGAGTGTGTGCGAGTGTGTGCGAGTGTGTGTACGAGTGTGTATGAGTGAGTGTGTGCGAGTGTGTGTTAGTGTGTATGCGAGAGTGCACGTGCGAGTGAGTGTGAGTGTGTGCGAGTGTGTATAAGTGAGTGTGTGCGAGTGTGTGAGAGTGTGTGTGTGAGAGTGTGTGAGGTTGTGCGAGTGTGTGCGAGTGTGTGCGAGTGAGTGTGTGCGAGTGTGTATGAGTGAGTGGGTGAGAGGTTGTGCGAGTGTGTGTGAGTCAGTGTGTGCGAGTGTGTGCTAGTGTGTGTGAGTGTGTGCGAGTGTTTGAGAGTGTGTGCTAGTGTGTGTGTGCGAGTGTGTGTGAGCATGTGCGAGTGTGTGCGATGAGTGTGTGCGAGTGTGCACAAGTGTGTATGAGTGAGTGTGTGCGAGTGTGAGTAGGAGTGTGTACGGGTATTTGCGAGTGTGTATGAGTGAGTGTGTGCGAGTGTGTGAGAGTGTGTGCGAGTGTGTGTGCGAGTGTGTGTGTGCGAGTGTGTATGAGCGAGTGTGTGCAAGTGTGCGTGAGAGTGAGTGTGCGAGTTTGTGTGTGTGTGCGAGTGTGTGTGAGTGTGTGTGCGAGTGTGTTCGAGTGTGTGTGCGAGTGTTTGTACGAGTGTGTGTGTGCGAGTGTGTATGAGTGAGTGTGTGTGAGTGTGTGTGAGTGTTTGTGAGTGTGTATGAGTGAGTGTGTGCGAGTGCGTGCGAGTGTGTGTGTGCGAGTGTGTGCCAGTGTGGGCGAGTGTGTGTGACTGTGTGTGTGCGAGTGTGCACGAGTGTGTGTGTGTGAGTTTGTGCTCGTGTGTGTGTGAGTGTGTGCGTGCGAGTGTGTATGAGTGAGTGTGTGCGAGTGTGTATGAGTGAGTGTGTGAGAGTGTGCGCGAGTGTGTGTGCGAGTGTCTGCCAGTGTGTGCGACGGTGTGTGTGTGACTGTGTGCGAGTGTTTGAGTGTGTGCCAGTATTTGTGCAAGTGTGTGTGCGAGTGTGTGCGAGTGTGTATGTGTGAGTGTCCTCGAGTGTGTGTGTGCGAGTATGTGCGAGTGTGTGTGTGCGAGTGCGTGAGAGTGTGTGCGAGTGTATGTGTGCGAGTGTGTGCGTGCGAGTGCATGCGATTGTGTACGAGTGTGTGCGAGTGTGTGCGTGCGAGTGTGCGTTAGTGTGTATGAGTGTGCGCGAGTGTGTGCGAGTGTTTGCGAGTGTGTGCGAGTGTGTATGAGTGAGTGTATGCGACTGTGTATGAGTGATTGTGTGCAAGTGAGTGTGTGTGAGTGTGAGTGAGTGTGTGCAAGTGAGTGTGTGTGAGTGTGCGTAAGTGTGTGCGAGTGTGTGTGTGTGAGGTTGTGCGAGTGTGTGCGAGTGTGTGCGAGTGAGTGTGTGCGAGTGTGTGTGAGTGTGTGCAAGTGTGCATGACTGTGTATGAGTGAGCATGTGCGAGTGTGTGTGAGTGAGTGTGTGCGAGTGTGTATGAGTCAGCGTGTGCGAGTGTGTGCTAGTGTGTGTGTGCGAGTGTTTGCGAGTGTGTGCTAGTGTGTGTGTGTGAGTTTGTGCGAGTGTATGTGAGTGTGTGCGATGAGTGTGTGCGAGTGTGAGTGCGAGTGTGTACGAGTATTTGCGAGTGTGTATCAGTGAGTGTGTGCGAGAGTGTGCGAGTGTGTGCGAGCGAGTGTGTGCGAGTGTGTATGAGTGTGTATGAGTGAGTGTGTGTGAGTGTGTGCGAGTGTTTGTGAGTGTGTGCAAGTGTGTGTGCGAGTGTGTGTGCGAGTGTGTGCGAGTGTGTGTGTGAGAGTGTGCGAGTGTGTATGAGTGAGTGTGTGCGAGTGTGTATGAGTTAGTGTGTGCGAGTATGTGTGTGTGCCAGTGTGGGCGAGTGTGTGCGACTGTGTGTGTGCGAGTGTGTATGAGTGTGTGTGTGCGAGTGTGCACGAGTGTGTGTGTGCGAGTTTGTGCACGTGTGTGTGTGCGAGTGTGTGTGTGCGACTGTGTGCGAGTGTTTGAGTGTGTGCCAGTGTTTGTGCGAGTGTGTATGAGTGTGTGCGCGAGGGTGTGTGTGCAAGTGTGTGCGAATGTGTGCGTGCGAGTTTGTGCGAGTGTGTGTGTGCGAGTGTGTACATGTGAGTGCATGCAAGTGTGTACGAGTGTATGCGAGTGTGCGCGAGTGTGCATGAGTGTGCGTGAGTGCGTGTGAGTGTGTGCGAGTGTGCATGAATGTGCGTGAGTGTGTGCGAGTGTTTGCGAGTGTGTGCGAGTGTCAATGAGTGAGTGTGTGCGAGTGTGTGTGAGTGTGTATGAGTGAGTGTGTGTGAGTGTGTGCGAGTGTTTGTGAGTGAGTATGAGTGAGTGTGTGCGAGTGTGTATGAATGAGTGTGTGCGAGTGCGTGCGAGTGTGTGTGTGCGAGTGTGTGCCAGTGTGCGCGAGTGTGTGCGACTGTGTGTGCGAGTGTGCACGAGTGTGTGTGTGTGAGTGTGCACGAGTGTGTGTGTGTGAGTTTGTGCTCGTGTGTGTGTGAGTGTGTGCGTGCGAGTGTGTATGAGTGAGTGTGTGCGAGTGTGTATGAGTGAGTGTGTGAGAGTGTGCGCGAGTGTGTGTGCGAGTGTCTGCCAGTGTGTGCGACTGTGTGTGTGTGACTGTGTGCGAGTGTTTGAGTGTGTGCCAGTATTTGTGCAAGTGTGTGTGCGAGTGTGTGCGAGTGTGTATGTGTGAGTGTCCTCGAGTGTGTGTGTGCGAGTATGTGCGAGTGTGTGTGTGCGAGTGCGTGAGAGTGTGTGCGAGTGTATGTGTGCGAGTGTGTGCGTGCGAGTGCATGCGATTGTGTACGAGTGTGTGCGAGTGTGTGCGTGCGAGTGTGCGTTAGTGTGTATGAGTGTGCGCGAGTGTGTGCGAGTGTTTGCGAGTGTGTGCGAGTGTGTATGAGTGAGTGTATGCGACTGTGTATGAGTGATTGTGTGCAAGTGAGTGTGTGTGAGTGTGCGTGAGTGTGTGCAAGTGAGTGTGTGTGAGTGTGCGTAAGTGTGTGCGAGTGTGTGTGTGAGGTTGTGCGAGTGTGTGCGAGTGAGTGTGTGCGAGTGTGTGTGAGTGTGTGCAAGTGTGCATGACTGTGTATGAGTGAGCATGTGCGAGTGTGTGTGAGTGAGTGTGTGCGAGTGTGTATGAGTCAGCGTGTGCGAGTGTGTGCTAGTGTGTGTGTGCGAGTGTTTGCGAGTGTGTGCTAGTGTGTGTGTGTGAGTTTGTGCGAGTGTATGTGAGTGTGTGCGATGAGTGTGTGCGAGTGTGAGTGCGAGTGTGTACGAGTATTTGCGAGTGTGTATCAGTGAGTGTGTGCGAGAGTGTGCGAGTGTGTGCGAGCGAGTGTGTGTGAGTGTGTATGAGTGTGTATGAGTGAGTGTGTGTGAGTGTGTGCGAGTGTTTGTGAGTGTGTGCAAGTGTGTGTGCGAGTGTGTGTGCGAGTGTGTGCGAGTGTGTGTGTGCCAGTGTGGGCGAGTGTGTGCGACTGTGTGTGTGCGAGTGTGTATGAGTGTGTGTGTGCGAGTGTGCACGAGTGTGTGTGTGCGAGTTTGTGCACGTGTGTGTGCGAGTGTGTGTGTGCGAGTGTATATGAGTGTATATGAGTGAGTGTGTGCGAGTGTGTATGAGTGAGTGTGTGCGAGTGTGCACATGTGTGTGTGCGAGTGTGTGTGTGCGACTGTGTGCGAGTGTTTGAGTGTGTGCCAGTGTTTGTGCGAGTGTGTATGAGTGTGTGCGCGAGGGTGTGTGTGCAAGTGTGTGCGAGTGTGTGCGTGTGAGTGTGTGCGAGTGTGTGTGTGCGAGTGTGTACATGTGAGTGCATGCAAGTGTGTACGAGTGTATGCAAGTGTGCATGAGTGTGCGTGAGTGCGTGCGAGTGTGTGCGAGTGTGCATGAATGTGCGTGAGTGTGTGCGAGTGTTTGCGAGTGTGTGCGAGTGTCAATGAGTGAGTGTGTGCGAGTGTGTGTGAGTGTGTGCGAGAGTGTGTGCGCGTGTGTGTGCGCGTGTGTGTGAGTGTGTGTATGCGAGTATGTGTGAGTGTGTGCGCGAATGTGTGGGAGTTTGTGTGTGCGAGTGTGTATGAGTGAGTGTGTGCGTGTGAGTGTGTGTGTGAGTGTGTACGAGGGTGTTCGAGTGTGTGCGAGAGTGTGCGAGTGTGTGCGAGTGTGTGCGTGTGAGTGAGTGTGTGTGTGAGTGTGTACAAGTGTGTGCGAGCGTGTGCTAGTGTGTGCGAGTGTGTGCGAGTGACTGAGTGTGTGTGAGTGTGTGCGAGAGAGTGTGTGCGAGTGTTTGTGAGTGTGCGCGAGTGTGTGCGAGTGTGTGCGAGAGTGTATGAGTGAGAGTGTGTGCGTATGCTCAAGTGTGTGCGTGTAAGTGAGTTTGTGTGTGCGAGTGTGTGTGCGAGTGTGTGCGAGTGTGTGTGTGTGATTGTCTGCGAGTGTGTGCGAGCGAGTTTGTATGAGTGAGTGTTTGCGAGTGTGCGTGAGTGTGTATGAGTGAGTGTGTGCGAGTGTTTGCGAGTGAGTGTGTGCGAGTGTGCATGAGTTAGTGTGTGTGCGTATGCTCAAGTGTGTGCGTGTAAGTGAGTTTGTGTGTGCGAGTGTCTGTGCGAGTGTGTGCGAGTGTGTGTGTGTGATTGTCTGCGAGTGTGTGCGAGCGAGTTTGTATGAGTGAGTGTTTGCGAGTGTGCGTGAATGTGTATGAGTGAGTGTGTGCGAGTGTTTGCGAGTGAGTGTGTGCGAGTGTGCATGAGTTAGTGTGTGTGTGTTTGCGAGTGTGTGTGCGAGTGTGTGCGAGTGTGTGAGAGTTTGTGTGTGTGATTGACTGCGAGTGTGTGCAAGCGAGTTTGTATGAGAGAGTGTGTGCGAGTGTTTGCGAGTGAGTGAGTGCAAGTGTGTTTGAGTTAGTGCGAGTGTGTGCGAGTGTGTATGTGTGAGTGTGTGCGATTGTGTGGGTGGAGTGTGCTATGAGTGAGTGTGTTCGAGAGTGTGTGCGAGTGTGTGCGTGCGAGTGAGTGTGTGCGAGTGTGCACGTGCGAGTGCATGCAAGTGTGTACGAGTGTGCATGAGTGTGCTTGAGTATGTGCGAGTGAGCGCGAGTGTGCATGAGTGTGCGTCAGTGTGTGCGAGTGTTTGCGAGTGTGTGCGAGTGTGTATGAGTGAGTGTGTGCGAGTGTGTGTGAGTGCGTGCGAGAGTTAGTGCACGTGTATGTGAGTGTGTGTGTGCGCGTGTGTGTGAGTGTGTGTATGCGAGCGTGTGTGAGTGTGTGTGTGAGTGTGTGGGAGTTTGTGTGTGCGAGTGTGTATGAGTGAGTTTGTGCGAGTGTGTGCGTGTGAGTGAGTGAGTGTGTGCGTGAGTGTGTACGAGTGTGTGCGAGCGTGTGCGAGTGTGCGCGAGTGTGTGCGAGTGTGTGCGAGTGTGTATGAGTGAGTGTGTGCGAGTTTGTGTGAGTGTGCGTGAGTGTGGGTGTGTGAGTGAGTGAGTGTGTGTGAGTTTGTGCGAATGTGTGTGAGTGTGTATGAGTGAGTTTGTGCGAGTGTGTGCGAGTGTGTGCGAGTGTGTGCGAGGGTGTATGAGGGCGTGTGCGGGTGTGTGTGCGAGTGTGTGTGCGAGTGTGTATGAGTGAGTGTGTGCGAATGTGTATATGTGAGTGTGTGCGAGTGTGCTTGAGTGTGTGTACGAGTATGTGCAAATGTGTGCATGCGAGTGTTTTCGAGTGCGTATGAGTGAGTGTATGCGAGTGTTTGCGAGTTTGTGCGAGTGTGTGTGAGTGAGTGTGAGTGAGCGCGAGTGTGCATGAGTGTGCGTGAGTGTGTGCGAGTGTTTGCGAGTGTGTGCGAGTGTGTGCGAGTGTGTATGAGTGAGTGTGTGCGAGTGTGTGTGAGTGCATGCGAGAGTGTGTGCACATGTGTGTGAGTGTGTGTGTGCGCGTGTGTGTGAGTGTGTGTATGCGAGTGTGTGTGAGTGTGTGTGTGAGTGTGTGGGAGTTTGTGTATGCGAGTGTGTATGAGTGTATGTGCGCGTGTGTGTGAATGTGTGTATGCGAGTGTGTGTGTGAGTGTGTATGAGTGTGTGCGAGTGTGTGCGTGTGAGTGAGTGTGTGTGTGAGTGTGTACAAGTGTGTGTGAGCGTGTGCTAGTGTGTGCGAGTGAGTGAGTGTGTGTGAGTGTGTGCGAGAGAGTGTGTGCGAGTGTGTGCGAGTGTGTATGAGTGAGTGTGTGCGAGTGTTTGCGAGTGAGTGTGTGCGAGTGTGTATGAGTTAGTGAGTGTGTGAGTGTGAGTGTGTGCAAGTGTGAGCGAATGTGTGTGTGATTGTCTGCGAGTGTGCGCGAGCGAGTTTGTATGAGTGAGTGTGTGCGAGTGTGCGTGAGTGTGTATGTGTGAGTGTGTGTGAGTGTTTGCGAGTGAGTGTGTGCGAGTGTGTATGAGTTAGTGAGTGTGTGAGTGTGAGTGTGTGCGAGTGTGTGCGAGTGTGTGTGTGATTGTCTGCGAGTGTGTGCGAGCGAGTTTGTATGAGTGAGTGTGTGCGAGTGTGCGTGAGTGTGTATGAGTGAGTGTGTGCGAGTGTTTGCGAGTGAGTGTGTGCAAGTGTGTATGAGTTAGTGTGTGAGTGTGTGCGAGTGTGTGCGAGTGTGTATGTGTGAGTGTGTTCGATTGTGTGGGTGGAGTGTGTATGAGTGAGTGTGTGTGAGTGTGTGTGAGTGTGTGCGAGTGTGCGAAGTGTGTGCGAGTGTGTGCGAGTGTGTATGAGTGAGTGTGTGCGAGTTTGTGTGAGTGTGCGTGAGTGTGGGTGTGTGAGTGAGTGAGTGTGTGTGAGTGTCTGCGAGTGTGTGCGAGTGTGCGTGCGAGTGTGTGTGAGGGTGTATGAGGGTGTGTGCGGGTGTGTGTGCGAGTGTGTGTGCGAGAGTTTATGAGTGAGTGTGTGCGAGTGTGTATGAGTGAGTGTGTGCGAGTGTGCTTGAGTGTGTGTACGAGTATGTGCACATGTGTGCATGTGAGTGTGTGCGAGTGCGTATGAGTGAGTGTGTGCGACTGTGTTTGAGTGAGTGCGTACGAGTGAGTGTGTGTGAGTGTGCATGAGTGTGTGTGATTGAGTGTGTGTGAGTGTGTATGAGTGAGTGTGGGTGAGTGTGTGTGTGAGGTTGTGCGAGTCTGTGCGAGTGTGTGCGAGTGAGTGTGTGCGAGTGTGTATGAGTGAGTGTGTGCGAGTGTGCATGACTGTGTATGAGTGAGTGTGTGCGAGTGTGTGCGAGTGTGTGTACGAGTGTGTATGAGTGAGTGTGTGCGAGTGTGTGTTAGTGTGTATGCGAGAGTGCACGTGCGAGTGAGTGTGAGTGTGTGCGAGTGTGTATAAGTGAATGTGTGCGAGTGTGTGAGAGTGTGTGTGTGAGAGTGTGTGAGGTTGTGCGAGTGTGTGCGAGTTTGTGCGAGTGAGTGTGTGCGAGTGTGTGTGAGTGTGTGCAAGTGTGCATGACTGTGTATGAGTGAGCATGTGCGAGTGTGTGTGAGTGAGTGTGTGCGAGTGTGTATGAGTCAGCGTGTGCGAGTGTGTGCTAGTGTGTGTGTGCGAGTGTTTGCGAGTGTGTGCTAGTGTGTGTGTGTGAGTTTGTGCGAGTGTATGTGAGTGTGTGCGATGAGTGTGTGCGAGTGTGAGTGCGAGTGTGTACGAGTATTTGCGAGTGTGTATCAGTGAGTGTGTGCGAGAGTGTGCGAGTGTGTGCGAGCGAGTGTGTGCGAGTGTGTATGAGTGTGTATGAGTGAGTGTGTGTGAGTGTGTGCGAGTGTTTGTGAGTGTGTGCAAGTGTGTGTGCGAGTGTGTGTGCGAGTGTGTGCGAGTGTGTGTGTGAGAGTGTGCGAGTGTGTATGAGTGAGTGTGTGCGAGTGTGTATGAGTTAGTGTGTGCGAGTGTGTGTGTGTGCCAGTGTGGGCGAGTGTGTGCGACTGTGTGTGTGCGAGTGTGTATGAGTGTGTGTGTGCGAGTGTGCACGAGTGTGTGTGTGCGAGTTTGTGCACGTGTGTGTGCGAGTGTGTGTGTGTGAGTGTATATGAGTGTATATGAGTGAGTGTG
Source organism: Phyllobates terribilis (assembly GCF_046119375.1). Taxonomy (NCBI): domain Eukaryota; kingdom Metazoa; phylum Chordata; class Amphibia; order Anura; family Dendrobatidae; genus Phyllobates; species Phyllobates terribilis. Next base: position 2,379,315 of record NW_027362901.1, read on the forward strand.
TGCGAGTGTGTATAAGTGAGTGTGTGCGAGTGTGCACGTTTGTGTGTGCGAGTGTGTGTGTGCGACTGTGTGCGAGTGTTTGAGTGTGTGCCAGTGTTTGTGCGAGTGTGTATGAGTGTGTGCGCGAGGGTATGTGTGCAAGTGTGTGCGAGTGTGTGCGTGCGAGTGTGTGCGAGTGTGTGTGTGCGAGTGTGTACATGTGAGTGCATGCAAGTGTGTACGAGTGTATGCGAGTGTGCGCGAGTGTGCATGAGTGTGCGTGAGTGCGTGCGAGTGTGTGCGAGTGTGCATGAATGTGCGTGAGTGTGTGCGAGTGTTTGCGAGTGTGTGCGAGTGTCAATGAGTGAGTGTGTGCGAGTGTGTGTGAGTGTGTGCGAGAGTGTGTGCGCGTGTGTGTGCGCGTGTGTGTGAGTGTGTGTATGCGAGTATGTGTGAGTGTGTGCGCGAATGTGTGGGAGTTTGTGTGTGCGAGTGTGTATGAGTGAGTGTGTGAGTGTGTGTGTGAGTGTGTACAAGGGTGTTCGAGTGTGTGCGAGAGTGTGCGAGTGTGTGCGAGTGCGTGCGTGTGAGTGAGTGTGTGTGTGAGTGTGTACAAGTGTGTGCGAGCGTGTGCTAGTGTGTGCGAGTGTGTGCGAGTGACTGAGTGTGTGTGAGTGTGTGCGAGAGAGTGTGCGCGAGTGTGTGCGAGTGTGTGCGAGAGTGTATGAGTGAGTGTGTGTGCGTATGCTCAAGTGTGTGCGTGTAAGTGAGTTTGTGTGTGCGAGTGTGTGTGCGAGTGTGTGCGAGTGTGTGTGTGTGATTGTCTGCGAGTGTGTGCGAGCAAGTTTGTATGAGTGAGTGTTTGCGAGTGTGCGTGAGTGTGTATGAGTGAGTGTGTGCGAGTGTTTGCGAGTGAGTGTGTGCGAGTGTGCATGAGTTAGTGTGTGTGCGTATGCTCAAGTGTGTGCGTGTAAGTGAGTTTGTGTGTGCGAGTGTGTGTGCGAGTGTGTGCGAGTGTGTGTGTGTGATTGTCTGCGAGTGTGTGCGAGCGAGTTTGTATGAATGAGTGTTTGCGAGTGTGCGTGAATGTGTATGAGTGAGTGTGTGCGAGTGTTTGCGAGTGAGTGTGTGCGAGTGTGCATGAGTTAGTGTGTGTGTGTTTGCGAGTGTGTGTGCGAGTGTGTGCGAGTGTGTGAGAGTTTGTGTGTGTGATTGACTGCGAGTGTGTGCAAGCGAGTTTGTATGAGAGAGTGTGTGCGAGTGTTTGCGAGTGAGTGAGTGCAAGTGTGTTTGAGTTAGTGCGAGTGTGTGCGAGTGTGTATGTGTGAGTGTGTGCGATTGTGTGGGTGGAGTGTGCTATGAGTGAGTGTGTTCGAGAGTGTGTGCGAGTGTGTGCGTGCGAGTGTGTGTGTGCGAGTGTGTACGTGCGAGTGCATGCAAGTGTGTACGAGTGTGCATGAGTGTGCTTGAGTATGTGCGAGTGAGCTCGAGTGTGCATGAGTGTGCGTCAGTGTGTGCGAGTGTTTGCGAGTGTGTGCGAGTGTGTATGAGTGAGTGTGTGCGAGTGTGTGTGAGTGCGTGCGAGAGTTAGTGCACGTGTATGTGAGTGTGTGTGTGCGCGTGTGTGTGAGTGTGTGTATGCGAGCGTGTGTGAGTGTGAGTGTGAGTGTGTGGGAGTTTGTGTGTGCGAGTGTGTATGAGTGAGTTTGTGCGAGTGTGTGCGTGTGAGTGAGTGAGTGTGTGCGTGAGTGTGTACGAGTGTGTGTGAGTGTGTGCGAGAGTGTGCGAGTGTGTGCGAGTGCGTGCGTGTGAGTGAGAGTGTGTGTGTACAAGTGTGTGCGAGCGTGTGCTAGTGTGTACGAGTGTGTGCAAGTGAGTGAGTGTGTGTGAGTGTGTGCGAGAGAATGTGTACGAGTGTGTGCGATTGTGCGAGAGTGTGTGCGAGTGTGTGCGAGTGTGTATGAGTGAGTGTGTGCGAGTGTTTTGCGAGTGAGTGTGTGGGAGTGTGTATGAGTTAGTGAGTGTGAGTGTGCGAGTGTGTGTGCAAGTGTGTGCGAGTGTGTGTGTGTGATTGTCTGCGAGTGTGTGCGAGCGAGTTTGTATGAGTGAGTGTGTGCGAGTGTGCGTGAGTGTGTATGAGTGAGTGTGTGCGAGTGTTTGCGAGAGTGTGTGTGAGTGTGTATAAGTTAGTGAGTGTGTGTGTGCGAGTGTTTGTGCGAGTGTGTGGAGGTGTGTGTGTGATTGTCTGCGAGTGTGTGCGTGTGAGTTTGTATGAGTGAGTGTGTGCGAGTGTGCGTGAGTGTGTATGAGTGAGTGTGTGCGAGTGTTTGCGAGTGAGTGTGTGCAAGTGTGTATGAGTTATTGTGTGAGTGTGTGCGACTGTGTGTGAGTGTGTATGTGTGAGTGTGTTCGATTGTGTGGGTGGAGTGTGTATGAGTGAGTGTGTGCGAGTGTGTGTGTGCGAGTGTGTGTGCGAGTGTTTGTGTGCGAGTGTGTATGAGTGAGTGTGTGTGAGTGTGTGCGAGTGTGCGCGAGTGTGTGCGAGTGTGTGCGAGTGTGTATGAGTGAGTGTGTGCGAGTTTGTGTGAGTGTGCGTGAGTGTGGGTGTGTGAGTGAGTGAGTGTGTGCGAGTTTGTGCGAGTGTGTGTGAGTGTGTATGAGTGAGTGTGTGTGAGTGTCTGCAAGTGTGTGCGAGTGTGCGTGCGAGTGTGTGTGAGGGTGTATGAGGGTGTGTGCGGGTGTGTGTGCGAGTGTGTGTGTGAGTGTTTATGAGTGAGTGTGTGCGAGTGTGTATGAGTGAGTGTGTGCGAGTGTGCTTGAGTGTGTGTACGAGTATGTGCACATGTGTGCATGTGAGTGTGTGCGAGTGCGTATGAGTGAGTGTGTGCGACTGTGTTTGAGTGAGTGCGTACGAGTGAGTGTGTGTGAGTGTGCATGAGTGTGTGTGATTGAGTGTGTGTGAGTGTGTATGAGTGAGTGTGGGTGAGTGTGTGTGTGAGGTTGTGCGAGTGTGTGCGAGTGTGTGCGAGTGAGTGTGTGCGAGTGTGTATGAGTGAGTGTGTGCGAGTGTGCATGACTGTGTATGAGTGAGTGTGTGCGAGTGTGTGCGAGTGTGTGTACGAGTGTGTATGAGTGAGTGTGTGCGAGTGTGTGTTAGTGTGTATGCGAGAGTGCACGTGCGAGTGAGTGTGAGTGTGTGCGAGTGTGTATAAGTGAGTGTGTGCGAGTGTGTGAGAGTGTGTGTGTGAGAGTGTGTGAGGTTGTGCGAGTGTGTGCGAGTGTGTGCGAGTGAGTGTGTGCGAGTGTGTATGAGTGAGTGGGTGCGAGTGTGCATGACTGTGTATGAGTGAGTGTGTGCGAGGTTGTGCGAGTGTGTGTGAGTCAGTGTGTGCGAGTGTGTGCTAGTGTGTGTGAGTGTGTGCGAGTGTTTGAGAGTGTGTGCTAGTGTGTGTGTGCGAGTGTGTGTGAGCATGTGCGAGTGTGAGCGATGAGTGTGTGCGAGTGTGCACAAGTGTGTATGAGTGAGTGTGTGCGAGTGTGAGTGGGAGTGTGTACGGGTATTTGCGAGTGTGTATGAGTGAGTGTGTGTGAGTGTGTGAGTGTGTGCGAGTGTGTGTGCGAGTGTGTGTGTGCGAGTGTGTATGAGCGAGTGTGTGCAAGTGTGCGTGAGAGTGAGTGTGCGAGTTTGTGTGTGTGTGCGAGTGTGTGTGAGTGTGTGTGCGAGTGTGTTCGAGTGTGTGTGCGAGTGTTTGTACGAGTGTGTGTGTGCGAGTGTGTATGAGTGAGTGTGTGTGAGTGTGTGTGAGTGTTTGTGAGTGTGTATGAGTGAGTGTGTGCGAGTGCGTGCGAGTGTGTGTGTGCGAGTGTGTGCCAGTGTGGGCGAGTGTGTGTGACTGTGTGTGTGCGAGTGTGCACGAGTGTGTGTGTGTGAGTGTGCACGAGTGTGTGTGTGTGAGTTTGTGCTCGTGTGTGTGTGAGTGTGTGCGTGCGAGTGTGTATGAGTGAGTGTGTGCGAGTGTGTATGAGTGAGTGTGTGAGAGTGTGCGCGAGTGTGTGTGCGAGTGTCTGCCAGTGTGTGCGACTGTGTGTGTGTGACTGTGTGCGAGTGTTTGAGTGTGTGCCAGTATTTGTGCAAGTGTGTGTGCGAGTGTGTGCGAGTGTGTATGTGTGAGTGTCCTCGAGTGTGTGTGTGCGAGTATGTGCGAGTGTGTGTGTGCGAGTGCGTGAGAGTGTGTGCGAGTGTATGTGTGCGAGTGTGTGCGTGCGAGTGCATGCGATTGTGTACGAGTGTGTGCGAGTGTGTGCGTGCAAGTGTGCGTTAGTGTGTATGAGTGTGCGCGAGTGTGTGCGAGTGTTTGCGAGTGTGTGCGAGTGTGTATGAGTGAGTGTATGCGACTGTGTATGAGTGATTGTGTGCAAGTGAGTGTGTGTGAGTGTGCGTGAGTGTGTGCAAGTGAGTGTGTGTGAGTGTGCGTAAGTGTGTGCGAGTGTGTCTGTGTGAGGTTGTGCGAGTGTGTGCGAGTGAGTGTGTGCGAGTGTGTGTGAGTGTGTGCAAGTGTGCATGACTGTGTATGAGTGAGCATGTGCGAGTGTGTGTGAGTGAGTGTGTGCGAGTGTGTATGAGTCAGCGTGTGCGAGTGTGTGCTAGTGTGTGTGTGCGAGTGTTTGCGAGTGTGTGCTAGTGTGTGTGTGTGAATTTGTGCGAGTGTATGTGAGTGTGTGCGATGAGTGTGTGCGAGTGTGAGTGCGAGTGTGTACGAGTATTTGCGAGTGTGTATCAGTGAGTGTGTGCGAGAGTGTGCGAGTGTGTGCGAGCGAGTGTGTGCGAGTGTGTATGAGTGTGTATGAGTGAGTGTGTGTGAGTGTGTGCGAGTGTTTGTGAGTGTGTGCAAGTGTGTGTGCGAGTGTGTGTGCGAGTGTGTGCGAGTGTGTGTGTGAGAGTGTGCGAGTGTGTATGAGTGAGTGTGTGCGAGTGTGTATGAGTTAGTGTGTGCGAGTGTGTGTGTGTGCCAGTGTGGGCGAGTGTGTGCGACTGTGTGTGTGCGAGTGTGTATGAGTGTGTGTGTGCGAGTGTGCACGAGTGTGTGTGTGCGAGTTTGTGCACGTGTGTGTGCGAGTGTGTGTATATGAGTGTATATGAGTGAGTGTGTGCGAGTGTGTATGAGTAAGTGTGTGCGACTGTGTATGAGTGAGTGTGTGCGAGTGAGTGTGTGCGACTGTGTGCGAGTGTTTGAGTGTGTGCCAGTGTTTGTGCGAGTGTGTATGAGTGTGTGCGCGAGGGTGTGTGTGCAAGTGTGCACGTGTGTGTGTGCGAGTGTGTGTGTGCGACTGTGTGCGAGTGTTTGAGTGTGTGCCAGTGTTTGTGCGAGTGTGTATGAGTGTGTGCGCGAGGGTGTGTGTGCAAGTGTGTGCGAGTGTGTGCGTGCGAGTGTGTGCGAGTGTGTGTGTGCGAGTGTGTACATGTGAGTGCATGCAAGTGTGTACGAGTGTATGCGAGTGTGCGCGAGTGTGCATGAGTGTGCGTGAGTGCGTGCGAGTGTGTGCGAGTGTGCATGAATGTGCGTGAGTGTGTGCGAGTGTTTGCGAGTGTGTGCGAGTGTCAATGAGTGAGTGTGTGCGAGTGTGTGTGAGTGTGTGCGAGAGTGTGTGCGCGTGTGTGTGCGCGTGTGTGTGAGTGTGTGTATGCGAGTATGTGTGAGTGTGTGCGCGAATGTGTGGGAGTTTGTGTGTGCGAGTGTGTATGAGTGAGTGTGTGAGTGTGTGTGTGAGTGTGTACGAGGGTGTTCGAGTGTGTGCGAGAGTGTGCGAGTGTGTGCGAGTGCGTGCGTGTGAGTGAGTGTGTGTGTGAGTGTGTACAAGTGTGTGCGAGCGTGTGCTAGTGTGTGCGAGTGTGTGCGAGTGACTGAGTGTGTGTGAGTGTGTGCGAGAGAGTGTGTGCGAGTGTTTGTGAGTGTGCGCGAGTGTGTGCGAGTGTGTGCGAGAGTGTATGAGTGAGTGTGTGTGCGTATGCTCAAGTGTGTGCGTGTAAGTGAGTTTGTGTGTGCGAGTGTGTGTGCGAGTGTGTGCGAGTGTGTGTGTGTGATTGTCTGCGAGTGTGTGCGAGCGAGTTTGTATGAGTGAGTGTTTGCGAGTGTGCGTGAGTGTGTATGAGTGAGTGTGTGCGAGTGTTTGCGAGTGAGTGTGTGCGAGTGTGCATGAGTTAGTGTGTGTGCGTATGCTCAAGTGTGTGCGTGTAAGTGAGTTTGTGTGTGTGCGAGTGTGTGCGAGTGTGTGTGTGTGATTGTCTGCGAGTGTGTGCGAGCGAGTTTGTATGAGTGAGTGTTTGCGAGTGTGCGTGAATGTGTATGAGTGAGTGTGTACGAGTGTGTGCGAGTGTGTTCGAGAGTGTGCGAGTGTGTGCGAGTGCGTGCGTGTGAGTGAGTGTGTGTGTGTACAAGTGTGTGCGAGCGTGTGCTAGTGTGTACGAGTGTGTGCAAGTGAGTGAGTGTGTGTGAGTGTGTGCGAGAGAATGTGTACGAGTGTGTGCGATTGTGCGAGAGTGTGTGCGAGTGTGTGCGAGTGTGTATGAGTGAGTGTGTGCGAGTGTTTTGCGAGTGAGTGTGTGGGAGTGTGTATGAGTTAGTGAGTGTGAGTGTGCGAGTGTGTGTGCAAGTGTGTGCGAGTGTGTGTGTGTGATTGTCTGCGAGTGTGTGCGAGCGAGTTTGTATGAGTGAGTGTGTGTGAGTGTGCGTGAGTGTGTATGAGTGAGTGTGTGCGAGTGTTTGCGAGAGTGTGTGTGAGTGTGTATAAGTTAGTGAGTGTGTGTGTGCGAGTGTTTGTGCGAGTGTGTGGAGGTGTGTGTGTGATTGTCTGCGAGTGTGTGCGTGCGAGTTTGTATGAGTGAGTGTGTGCGAGTGTGCGTGAGTGTGTATGAGTGAGTGTGTGCGAGTGTTTGCGAGTGAGTGTGTGCAAGAGTGTATGAGTTATTGTGTGAGTGTGTGCGACTGTGTGCGAGTGTGTATATGTGAGTGTGTGCGATTGTGTGGGTGGAGTGTGTATGAGTGAGTGTGTGCAATTGTGTGTGTGCGAGTGTGTGTGCGAGTGTTTGTGTGCGAGTGTGTATGAGTGAGTGTGTGTGAGTGTGTGCGAGTGTGCGCGAGTGTGTGCGAGTGTGTGCGAGTGTGTATGAGTGAGTGTGTGCGAGTTTGTGTGAGTGTGCGTGAGTGTGGGTGTGTGAGTGAGTGAGTGTGTGCGAGTTTGTGCGAATGTGTGTGAGTGTGTATGAGTGAGTTTGTGCGAGTGTGTGCGAGTGTGTGCGAGTGTGTGCGAGGGTGTATGAGGGCGTGTGCGGGTGTGTGTGCGAGTGTGTGTGCGAGTGTGTATGAGTGAGTGTGTGCGAATGTGTATATGTGAGTGTGTGCGAGTGTGCTTGAGTGTGTGTACGAGTATGTGCAAATGTGTGCATGCGAGTGTTTTCGAGTGCGTATGAGTGAGTGTGTGCGAGTGTTTGCGAGTTTGTGCGAGTGTGTGTGAGTGAGTGTGAGTGAGCGCGAGTGTGCATGAGTGTGCGTGAGTGTGTGCGAGTGTTTGCGAGTGTGTGCGAGTGTGTATGAGTGAGTGTGTGCGAGTGTGTGTGAGTGCATGCGAGAGTGTGTGCACATGTGTGTGAGTGTGTGTGTGCGCGTGTGTGTGAGTGTGTGTGAGTGTGTGTGTGAGTGTGTGGGAGTTTGTGTGTGCGAGTGTGTATGAGTGTATGTGCGCGTGTGTGTGAATGTGTGTATGCGAGTGTGTGTGTGAGTGTGTATGAGTGTGTGCGAGTGTGTGCGAGAGTGTGCGAGTGCGTGCGTGTGAGTGAGTGTGTGTGTGAGTGTGTACAAGTGTGTGCGAGCGTGTGCTAGTGTGTGCGAGTGTGTGCGAGTGAGTGAGTGTGTGTGAGTGTGTGCGAGAGAGTGTGTGTGAGTGTGTGCGAGTGTGTATGAGTGAGTGTGTGCGAGTGTTTGCGAGTGAGTGTGTGCGAGTGTGTATGAGTTAGTGAGTGTGTGTGTGCGAGTGTGTGTGCAAGTGTGAGCGAATGTGTGTGTGATTGTCTGCGAGTGTGCGCGAGCGAGTTTGTATGAGTGAGTGTGTGCGAGTGTGCGTGAGTGTGTATGTGTGAGTGTGTGTGAGTGTTTGCGAGTGAGTGTGTGCGAGTGTGTATGAGTTAGTGAGTGTGTGAGTGTGAGTGTGTGCGAGTGTGTGCGAGTGTGTGTGTGATTGTCTGCGAGTGTGTGCGAGCGAGTTTGTATGAGTGAGTGTGTGCGAGTGTGCGTGAGTGTGTATGAGTCAGTGTGTGCGAGTGTTTGCGAGTGAGTGTGTGCAAGTGTGTATGAGTTAGTGTGTGAGTGTGTGCGAGTGTGTGCGAGTGTGTATGTGTGAGTGTGTTCGATTGTGTGGGTGGAGTGTGTATGAGTGAGTGTGTGCGAGTGTGTGTGTGCGAGTGTGTGTGCGAGTGTTTGTGTGCGAGTGTGTATGAGTGAGTGTGTGTGAGTGTGTGCGAGTGTGCGCGAGTGTGTGCGAGTGTGTATGAGTGAGTGTGTGCGAGTTTGTGTGAGTGTGCGTGAGTGTGGGTGTGTGAGTGAGTGAGTGAGTGTGTGCGAGTTTGTGCGAGTGTGTGTGAGTGTGTATGAGTGAGTGTGTGTGAGTGTGTATGAGTGTGTATGAGTGAGTGTGTGCGAGTGTGTGCGAGTGTGTGTGCGAGTGTGTGTGAGTGAGTGTGTATGAGTGTTCTCGAGTGTGTCTGTATGAGTGTGTGCGTACGATTGCGTGCGAGTGTGTGCGAGTGTGTGTGTGCGAGTGTGCGCGAGTGTGCATGAGTGTGCGAATGTGTGCGAGTGTATATGAGTGTGTATGCGTGAGTGTGTGCGAGTGTGTGTGCGTGTGTGCGAGAGTGTGTGTGTGCGAGAGTGCGAGAGTGTGTGCGAGTGTGTGCGAGTGTGTGTGCGAGTGTGTGCGATTGTGTGTGCGAGTGTGTGTACGAGTGTGTGTGTGCGAGTGTGTATGAGTGAGTGTGTGTGAGTTTGTGCGAGTGTTTGTGAGTGTGTATGAGTGAGTGTGTGCGACTGTGTATGAGTGAGTGTGTGCGAGTGCGTGCGAGTGTGTGTGTGCGAGTGTATGTGCGAGTGTGTGCCAGTGTGTGCGACTGTGTGTGTGTTACTGTGTGCGAGTGTTTGAGTGTGTGCCAGTGTTTGTGCGAGTGTGTGTGTGAGTGTGTGCGAGTGTGTATGAGTGAGTGTCCTCGAGTGTGTGTGTGCGAGTATGTGCAAGTGTGTGCGTGCGAGTGCGTGCGAGTGTGTGCGAGTGTGTGTGTGCGAGTGTGTGCGTGCGAGTGCATGCGAGTGTGAACGAGTGTGTGCGAGTGTGTGCGTGCGAGTGTGCGTTAGTGTGCATGAGTGTGCGTGAGTGTGTGCGAGTGTTTGCGAGTGTGTGCGAGTGTGTATGAGTGAGTGTGTGTGAGTGTGCTCAAGAGTGTGCATGTGTGTGCGAGTGTGTGGGAGTGTGTGTGTGCGAGGGTGTGTGAGTGTTTGCATGTGAGTGTGCACGAGTGTGTGCGAGGGTGTGCATATGAGTTTGCGCGAGTGTTTATGAGTGAGTGTGTGCGAGTGTGAGTGAGTGTGTGAGTGAGTGTGTGTGCGCGAGTGTGTGCGAGTGTGTATGAGTGAGTGTGTGTGAGTGTGTATGAGTGTGTGAGAGTGTGTGTGTGCGAGTGTGTGTAAGTGTGTGAAAGCGAGTGTGTATGAGTGAGTGTGTGTGAGTGTGCGCGAGTGTGTGTGTGCGAGGTGTGCGAATGTGTGCATGTGAGTGTGCGCGAGTGTGTGCGAGTGTGTGCTAGTGTGTGTGTGCGAGTGTGTGCGAGTGTATGTGAGTGTGTGCGATGAGTGTGTGCGAGTGTGCACGAGTGTGTATGAGTGAGTGTGTGCGAGTGTGTGCGAGTGTGAGTGTGAGTGTGTATGAGTATTTGCGAGTGTGTATGAGTGAGTGTGTGCGAGAGTGTGCGAGTGTGTGCGAGCGAGTGTGTGTGAGTGTGTATGAGTGAGTGTGTGTGAGTGTGTGCGAGTGTTTGTGAGTGTGTGCAAGTGTGTGTGCGAGTGTGTGTGCGAGTGTGTGCGAGTGTGTGTGCGAGAGTGTGCGAGTGTGTATGAGTGAGTGTGTGCGAGTGTGTATGAGTGAGTGTGTGCGAGTGTGTGTGTGTGGGCGAGTGTGTGCGAGTGTGTGTGTGCGAGTGTGTATGAGTGTGTGTGTGCGAGTGTGCACGAGTGTGTGTGTGCGAGTTTGTGCGCGTGTGTGTGCGAGTGTGTGTGCGAGTGTATATGAGTGTATATGAGTGAGTGTGTGCGAGTGTGTATGAGTGAGTGTGTGCGAGTGTGCGCGTGTGTGTGTGCGAGTGTGTGTGTGCGACTGTGTGCGAGTGTTTGAGTGTGTGCCAGTGTTTGTGCGAGTGTGTGCGAGTGTTTGTGCGAGTGTGTATGAGTGTGTGTGTGTGAGTGTGTGCGAGTGTGTGCGTGCGAGTGTGTGCGAGTGTGTGTGTGCGAGTGTGTGCGAGTGTGTGCGAGTTTTGTGTGTGTGATTGTCTGTGAGTGTGCGCGAGCGGGTTTGTATGAGTGAGTGTGTGCGAGTGTGCATGAGTGTGTATGAGTGAGTGTGTGCGAGTGTTTGCGAGTGAGTGTGTGCAAGTGTGTATGAGTTAGTGTGTGAGTGTGTGCGGGTGTGTGCGAGTGTGTATGTGTGAGTGTGTGTGATTGTGTGGGTGGAGTGTGTATGAGTGAGCGTGTGCGAGTGTGTGTGTGCGAGTGTGTGTGCGAGTGTTTGTGTGCGAGTGTGTATGAGTGAGTGTTTGTGAGTGTGTGCGAGTGTGCGCGAGTGTGTGCGAGTGTGTATGAGTGAGTTTGTGTGAGTTTTTGTGCGTGAGTGTGTGTGTGTGAGAGAGTGAGTGAGTGTGTGCGAGTTTGTGTGAGTGTGTATGAGTGAGTGTGTGTGAGTGTGTGCGAGTGTGTGTGAGTGTGCGTGCGAGTGTGTGCGAGTGTGTGCGAGGGTGTATGAGGGTGTGTGCGGGTGTGTGTGCGAGTGAATGCGAGTGTGTGTGCGAGTGTGTATGAGTGCGCGTGTCCGAGTGTGTACGAGTGAGTGTGTGCGAGTGTGCTCGAGTGTGTGTAAGAGTGTGTGCAAATGTTTGCATGCGAGTGTGTGCGAGTGCATATGAGTGAGTGTGTGCGAGTGTTTGCGAGTTTGTGCGAGTGTGTGTGAGTGAGTGTGAGTGAGTGTGTGGGAGTGTGTGTGAGTAAGTGTGTGTGTGTATGAGTGATTGTGTGCGAGTGTGCATGAGTTTGTGCGAGTGTGTATGAGTGAGTGTGTGCGAGTGTGTATGAGTGAGTGTGTGCGACTGTGTATGAGTGAGTGTGTGTGAGTGTGCATGAGTGTGTGTGAGTGAGTGTGTGCGAGTGTGTATGAGTGAATGTGGGTGAGTGTGTGAGGTTGTGCGAGTGTGTGCGAGTTTGTGCGAGTGAGTGTGTGCGAGTGTGTATGAGTGAGTGTGTGCGAGTGTGCATGACTGTGTATGAGTGAGTGTGTGAGTGTGTGCGAGTGTGTGTGCACGTGTGTATGAGTGAGTGTGTGCGATTGTGTGAGAGTGTGTGTGTGTGATTGTCTGCGAGTGTGTGCGAGCGAGTTTGTATGAGTGAGTGCGTGTGAGTGTGTATGAGTGAGTGTGTGTGAGTGTGTGTGTGTGTGTGAGGTTGTGCGAGTGTGTGCGAGTGTGTGCGAGTGAGTGTGTCCGAGTGTGTATGAGTGAGAGTGTGCATGACTGTGTATGAGTGAGTGTGTGCGAGGTTGTTCGAGTGTGTGTGAGTGAGTGTGTGCGAGTGTGTATGAGTCAGTGTGTGTGAGTGTGTGCTAGTGTGGGTGAGTGTGTGCGAGTGTTTGCAAGTGTGTGCTAGTGTGTGTGTGCGAGTGTGTGCGAGTGTGTGCGATGAGTGTGTGCGAGTGTGCACGAGTGTGTATGAGTGAGTGTGTGTGAGTGTGAGTGAGAGTGTGTACGGGTATTTGCGAGTGTGTATGAGTGAGTGTGTGTGAGTGTGTGAGAGTGTGTGCGAGTGTGTGTGCGAGTGTGTATGTGCGAGTGTGTATGAGCGACTGTGTGCGAGTGTGCGTGAGAATGAGTGTGCGAGTTTGTGTGTGTGTGCGTGTGTGTGTGTGAGTGTGTGTGAGTGTGTGTGAGTGTGTGTGCGAGTGTGTGTGAGTGTGTGTGAGAGTGTGTGTACGAGTGTGTGTGTGTGAGTGTGTATGAGTGAGTGTGTGTGAGTGTGTGTGAGTGTTTTTGAGTGTGTATGAGCGAGTGTGTGCGAGTGTGTATGGGTGAGTGTGTGCGAGTGCGTGCGAGTGTGTGTGTGCGAGTGTGTGCCAGTGTGGGCGAGTGTGTGTGACTGTGTGTGTGCGAGTGTGTGTGTGTGAGTGTGCACGAGTGTGTGTGTGCGAGTTTGTGCGCGTGTGTGCGAGTGTGTGTGTGCGAGTGTGTATGAGTGAGTGTGTGCGAGTGTGTATGAGTGAGTGTGTGCGAGTGTTTGCGAGTGAGTGTGTGCGAGTGTGTATGAGTTAGTGAGTGTGTGTTTGCGAGGGTGTGTGCGAGTGTGTGCAAGTGTGTGCGAGTGTGTGCGAGTGTGTGTGTGCGAGTGTGTACATGCGAGTGCATGCAAGTGTGTACGAGTGTATGCGAGTGTGCGCGAGTGTGCATGAGTGTGCGTGAGTGCGTACGAGTGTGTGCGAGTGTGCATGAATGTGCGTGAGTGTGTGCGAGTGTTTGCGAGTGTGTGCGAGTGTCAATGAGTGAGTGTGTGTGAGTGTGTGTGAGTGTTTGCGAGTGTGTGCGAGTGTCAATGAGTGAGTGTGTGTGAGTGTGTGTGAGTGTGTGCGAGAGTGTGTGCGCGTGTGTGTGTGTGCGCATGTGTGTGAGTGTGTGTTTGCGAGTATGTGTGAGTGTGTGCGCGAATGTGTGGGAGTTTGTGTGTGCGAGTGTGTATAAGTGAGTGTGTGCGCGTGAGTGTGTGTGTGAGTGTGTACGAGGGTGTTCGAGTGTGTGCGAGAGTGTGCGAGTGTGTGCGAGTGCATGCGTGTGAGTGAGTGTGTGTGAGTATGTACAAGTGTGTGCGATCGTGTGCTAGTGTGTGCGAGTGTGTGCGAGTGACTGAGTGTGTGTGAGTGTGTGCGAGTGTTTGCGAGTGTGTGCGAGAGTGTGCGAGTGTGTGCGAGAGTGTATGAGTGAGTGTGTGTGCGTGTGCTCAAGTGTGTGCGTGTGAGTGAGTTTGTGTGTGCGAGTGTGTGCGAGTGTGTGTGTGTGTGATTGTCTGTGAGTGTGTGCAAGCGAGTTTGTATGAGTGAGTGTGTGCGAGTGTGCGTGAGTGTGTATGAGTGAGTGTATGCGAGTGTTTTCGAGTTAGTGTGTGCGAGTGTGTATGAGTTAGTGAGTGTGTGTTTGCGAGTGTGTGTGCGAGTGTGTGGAGTGTGTATGAGTGAGTGTGTTCGAGAGTGTGTGCGAGTGTGTGCGTGCGAGTGTGTACGTGCGAGTGCATGCAAGTGTGTACGAGTGTGCGTGAGTGTGCGTGAGTATGTGCGAGTGAGCGCGAGTGTGCATGAGTGTGCGTCAGTGTGTGCGAGTGTTTGCGAGTGTGTGCGAGTGTGTATGAGTGAGTGTGTGCGAGTGTGTGTGAGTGCGTGTGAGAGTTAGTGCACGTGTATGTGAGTGTGTGTGTGCGCGTGTGTGTGAGTGTGTGTATGCGAGCGTGTGTGAGTGTGTGTGTGAGTGTGTGGGAGTTTGTGTGTGCGAGTGTGTATGAGTGAGTGTGTGCGAGTGTGTGCGTGTGAGTGAGTGAGTGTGTGCGTGAGTGTGTACGAGTGTGTGCGAGAGTGTGCGAGTGTGTGCGAGTGCGTGCGTGTGAGTGAGTGTGTGTTTGAGTGTGTACAAGTGTGTGCGAGCGTGTGCTAGTGTGCACGAGTGTGTGCAAGTGAGTGAGTGTGTGTGAGTGTGTGCGAGAGATTGTGTGCGAGTGTGTGCGAGTGTGCGTGAGTGTGTGCAAGTGTGTGCGAGTGTGTATGAGTGAGTGTGTGCGAGTGTTTGCGAGTGAGTGTGTGCGAGTGTGTATGAGTTAGTGAGTGTGTGTGCGAGTGTGTGTGCAAGTGTGTGCGAGTGTTTGTGTGTGATTGTCTGCGAGTGTGTGCGAGCGAGTTTGTATGAGTGAGTGTGTGCGAGTGTGCGTGAGTGTGTATGAGTGAGTGTGTGCGAGTGTGTGCGAGTTTGTGTGTGATTGTCTGCGAGTGTGTGCGAGCGAGTTTTTATGAGTGAGTGTGTGCGAGTGTGCATGAGTGTGTATGAGTGAGTGTGTGAGAATGTTTGCGAGTGAGTGTGTGCAAGTGTGTATGAGTTAGTGTGTGAGTGTGTGCGAGTGTGTGCGAGTGTGTATGAGTGAGTGTGTGCAAGTGTGTGTGTGCGAGTGTGTGTGCGAGTGTTTGTGTGCGAGTGTGTATGAGTGAGGGTGTGAGAGTGTGTATGAGTGAGTGTGTGCGACTGTGTATGAGTGAGTGTGTGCAAGTGAGTGTGAGTGTGCGTTAGTGTGGGTGTGTGAGTGAGTGTGTGCGAGTTTGTGCAAGTGTGTGCGAGTGTGTATGAGTGAGTGTGTGTGAGTGTGTGCGAGTGTGTGCAAGTGTGTGCGAGGGTGTATGAGGGTGTGTGCGGGTGTGTGTGCGAGTGTGTATGCGAGTGTGTATGAGTGAGTGTGTGCGAGTGTGTATGAGTGAGTGTGTGCGAGTGTGCTTGAGTGTGTGTATGAGTATGTGCAAATGTGTGCATGCGAGTGTGTTCGAGTGCGTATGAGTGAGTGTGTGCGAGTGTTTGAGAGTGTGTGCTAGTGTGTGTGTGCGAGTGTGTGTGAGCATGTGCGAGTGTGTGCGATGAGTGTGTGCGAGTGTGCACAAGTGTGTATGAGTGAGTGTGTGCGAGTGTGAGTGGGAGTGTGTACGGGTATTTGCGAGTGTGTATGAGTGAGTGTGTGCGAGTGTGTGAAAGTGTGTGCGAGTGTGTGTGCGAGTGTGTGTGTGCGAGTGTGTATGAGCGAGTGTGTGCGAATGTGCGTGAGAGTGAGTGTGCGAGTTTGTGTGTGTGTGCGAGTGTGTGTGAGTGTGTGTGCGAGTGTGTTCGAGTGTGTGTGCGAGTGTTTGCACGAGTGTGTGTGTGCGAGTGTGTATGAGTGAGTGTGTGCGAGTGCGTGCGAGTGTGTGTGTGCGAGTGTGTGCCAGTGTGGTCGAGTGTGTGCGACTGTGTGTGTGCGAGTGTGCACGAGTGTGTGTGTGTGAGTGTGCACGAGTGTGTGTGTGTGAGTTTGTGCTCGTGTGTGTGTGAGTGTGTGCGTGCGAGTGTGTATGAGTGAGTGTGTGCGAGTGTGTATGAGTGAGTGTGTGAGAGTGTGCGCGAGTGTGTGTGCGAGTGTCTGCCAGTGTGTGCGACTGTGTGTGTGACTGTGTGCGAGTGTTTGAGTGTGTGCCAGTATTTGTGCAAGTGTGTGTGCGAGTGTGTGCGAGTGTGTATGTGTGAGTGTCCTCGAGTGTGTGTGTGCGAGTATGTGCGAGTGTGTGTGTGCGAGTGCGTGAGAGTGTGTGCGAGTGTATGTGTGCGAGTGTGTGCGTGCGAGTGCATGCGATTGTGTACGAGTGTGTGCGAGTGTGTGCGTGCGAGTGTGCGTTAGTTTGTATGAGTGTGCGCGAGTGTGTGCGAGTGTTTGCGAGCGTGTGCGAGTGTGTATGAGTGAATGTATGCGACTGTGTATGAGTGATTGTGTGCAAGTGAGTGTGTGTGAGTGTGCGTGAGTGTGTGCAAGTGAGTGTGTGTGAGTGTGCGTAAGTGTGTGCGAGTGTGTGTGTGAGGTTGTGCGAGTGTGTGCGAGTGTGTGCGAGTGAGTGTGTGCGAGTGTGTGTGAGTGTGTGCAAGTGTGCATGACTGTGTATGAGTGAGCATGTGCGAGTGTGTGTGAGTGAGTGTGTGCGAGTGTGTATGAGTCAGCGTGTGCGAGTGTGTGCTAGTGTGTGTGTGCGAGTGTGTGCGAGTGTATGTGAGTGTGTGCGATGAGTGTGTGCGAGTGTGCACGAGTGTGTATGAGTGAGTGTGTGCGAGTGTGTGCGAGTGTGAGTGCGAGTGTGTACGAGTATTTGCGAGTGTGTATGAGTGAGTGTGTGCGAGAGTGTGCGAGTGTGTGCGAGCGAGTGTGTGCGAGTGTGTATGAGTGAGTGTGTGTGAGTGTGTGCGAGTGTTTGTGAGTGTGTGCAATTGTGTGTGCGAGTGTGTGTGCGAGTGTGTGCGAGTGTGTGTGCGAGAGTGTGCGAGTGTGTATGAGTGAGTGTGTGCGAGTGTGTATGAGTGAGTGTGTGCGAGTGTGTGTGTGTGCCAGTGTGGGCGAGTGTGTGCGACTGTGTGTGTGCGAGTGTGTATGAGTGTGTGTGTGCGAGTGTGCACGAGTGTGTGTGTGCGAGTTTGTGCGCGTGTGTGTGCGAGTGTGTGTGTGCGAGTGTATATGAGTGTATATGAGTGAGTGTGTGCGAGTGTGTATGAGTGAGTGTGTGCGAGTGTGCGCGTGTGTGTGTGCGGGTATTTGCGAGTGTGTATGAGTGAGTGTGTGCGAGTGTGTGCGAATGTGCATGAGAGTGAGTGTGCGAGTTTGTGTGTGTGTGCGAGTGTGTGTGAGTGTGTGTGCGAGTGTGTTCGAGTGTGTGTGCGAGTGTTTGTACGAGTGTGTGTGTGCGAGTGTGTATGAGTGAGTGTGTGTGAGTGTGTGTGAGTGTTTGTGAGTGTGTATGAGTGAGTGTGTGTGAGTGTTTGTGAGTGTGTATGAGTGAGTGTGTGCGAGTGCGTGCGAGTGTGTGTGTGCGAGTGTGTGCCAGTGTGGTCGAGTGTGTGCGACTGTGTGTGTGCGAGTGTGCACGAGTGTGTGTGTGTGAGTGTGCACGAGTGTGTGTGTGTGAGTTTGTGCTCGTGTGTGTGTGAGTGTGTGCGTGCGAGTGTGTATGAGTGAGTGTGTGCAAGTGTGTATGAGTGAGTGTGTGAGAGTGTGCGAGTGTGTGTGCGAGTGTCTGCCAGTGTGTGCGACTGTGTGTGTGACTGTGTGCGAGTGTTTGAGTGTGTGCCAGTATTTGTGCAAGTGTGTGTGCGAGTGTGTGCGAGTGTGTATGTGTGAGTGTCCTCGAGTGTGTGTGCGAGTATGTGCGAGTGTGTGTGTGCGAGTGCGTGAGAGTGTGTGCGAGTGTATGTGTGCGAGTGTGTGCGTGCGAGTGCATGCGATTGTGTACGAGTGTGTGCGAGTGTGTGCGTGCGAGTGTGCGTTAGTGTGTATGAGTGTGCGCGAGTGTGTGCGAGTGTTTGCGAGCGTGTGCGAGTGTGTATGAGTGAATGTATGCGACTGTGTATGAGTGATTGTGTGCAAGTGAGTGTGTGTGAGTGTGCGTGAGTGTGTGCAAGTGAGTGTGTGTGAGTGTGCGTAAGTGTGTGCGAGTGTGTGTGTGAGGTTGTGCGAGTGTGTGCGAGTGTGTGCGAGTGAGTGTGAGTGTGTGCAAGTGTGCATGACTGTGTATGAGTGAGCATGTGCGAGTGTGTGTGAGTGAGTGTGTGCGAGTGTGTATGAGTCAGCGTGTGCGAGTGTGTGCTAGTGTGTGTGTGCGAGTGTTTGCGAGTGTGTGCTAGTGTGTGTGTGCGAGTGTGTGCGAGTGTATGTGAGTGTGTGCGATGAGTGTGTGCGAGTGTGCACGAGTGTGTATGAGTGAGTGTGTGCGAGTGTGTGCGAGTGTGAGTGCGAGTGTGTACGAGTATTTGCGAGTGTGTATGAGTGAGTGTGTGCGAGCGAGTGTGTGCGAGTGTGTATGAGTGAGTGTGTGTGAGTGTGTGCGAGTGTTTGTGAGTGTGTGCAATTGTGTGTGCGAGTGTGTGTGCGAGTGTGTGCGAGTGTGTGTGCGAGAGTGTGCGAGTGTGTATGAGTGAGTGTGCGAGTGTGTATGAGTGAGTGTGTGCGAGTGTGTGTGTGTGCCAGTGTGGGTGAGTGTGTGCGACTGTGTGTGTGCGAGTGTGTATGAGTGTGTGTGTGCGAGTGTGTATGAGTGTGTGTGTGCGAGTTTGTGCGCGTGTGTGTGCGAGTGTGTGTGTGCGAGTGTATATGAGTGTATATGAGTGAGTGTGTGCGAGAGTGTATGAGTGAGTGTGTGCGAGTGTGCGCGTGTGTGTGTGTGCAAGTGTGTGTGTGCGGCTGTGTGCGAGTGTTTGAGTGTGTGTGTCAGTGTTTGTGCGAGTGTGTGCGAGTGTTTGTGTGAGTGTGTATGAGTGTGTGTGCGAGGGTGTGTGTGCGAGTGTGTGCGAGTGTGTGCGTGCGAGTGTGTGCGAGTGTGTGCGAGTGTGTACATGAGAGTGCATGCAAGTGTGTACGAGTGTATGCGAGTGTGCGCGAGTGTGCATGAGTGTGCGTGAGTGCGTATGAGTGTGTGCGAGTGTGCATGAATGTGCGTGAGTGTGTGCGAGTGTTTGCGAGTGTGTGCGAGTGTCAATGAGTGAGTGTGTGTGAGTGTGTGTGAGTGTTTGTGAGTGTTTGCGAGTGTGTGCGAGTGTCAATGAGTGAGTGTGTGTGAGTGTGTGTGAGTGTGTGCGAGAGTGTGTGCGCGTGTGTGTGAGTGTGTGTGTGCGCGTGTGTGTGAGTGTGTGTTTGCGAGTATGTGTGAGTGTGTGCGCGAATGTGTGGGAGTTTGTGTGTGCGAGTGTGTATGAGTGAGTGTGTGCGTGTGAGTGTGTGTGTGTACGAGGGTGTTCGAGTGTGTGCGAGAGTGTGCGAGTGTGTGCGAGTGCGTGCGTGTGAGTCAGTGTGTGTGTGAGTATGTACAAGTGTGTGCGAGCGTGTGCTAGTGTGTGCGAGTGTGTGCGAGTGTGTGTGCGAGAGTGTGCGAGTGTGTATGAGTGAGTGTGCGAGTGTGTATGAGTGAGTGTGTGCGAGTGTGTGTGTGTGCCAGTGTGGGCGAGTGTGTGCGACTGTGTGTGTGCGAGTGTGTATGAGTGTGTGTGTGCGAGTGTGTATGAGTGTGTGTGTGCGAGTTTGTGCGCGTGTGTGTGCGAGTGTGTGTGTGCGAGTGTATATGAGTGTATATGAGTGAGTGTGTGCGAGAGTGTATGAGTGAGTGTGTGCGAGTGTGCGCGTGTGTGTGTGTGCAAGTGTGTGTGTGCGGCTGTGTGCGAGTGTTTGAGTGTGTGTGTCAGTGTTTGTGCGAGTGTGTGCGAGTGTTTGTGTGAGTGTGTATGAGTGTGTGTGCGAGGGTGTGTGTGCGAGTGTGTGCGAGTGTGTGCGTGCGAGTGTGTGCGAGTGTGTGCGAGTGTGTACATGAGAGTGCATGCAAGTGTGTACGAGTGTATGCGAGTGTGCGCGAGTGTGCATGAGTGTGCGTGAGTGCGTATGAGTGTGTGCGAGTGTGCATGAATGTGCGTGAGTGTGTGCGAGTGTTTGCGAGTGTGTGCGAGTGTCAATGAGTGAGTGTGTGTGAGTGTGTGTGAGTGTTTGTGAGTGTTTGCGAGTGTGTGCGAGTGTCAATGAGTGAGTGTGTGTGAGTGTGTGTGAGTGTGTGCGAGAGTGTGTGCGCGTGTGTGTGAGTGTGTGTGTGCGCGTGTGTGTGAGTGTGTGTTTGCGAGTATGTGTGAGTGTGTGCGCGAATGTGTGGGAGTTTGTGTGTGCGAGTGTGTATGAGTGAGTGTGTGCGTGTGAGTGTGTGTGTGTACGAGGGTGTTCGAGTGTGTGCGAGAGTGTGCGAGTGTGTGCGAGTGCGTGCGTGTGAGTCAGTGTGTGTGTGAGTATGTACAAGTGTGTGCGAGCGTGTGCTAGTGTGTGCGAGTGTGTGCGAGTGACTGAGTGTGTGTGAGTGTGTGCGAGAGAGTGTGTGCGAGTGTTTGTGAGTGTGCGCGAGTGTGTGCGAGTGTGTGCGAGAGTGTATGAGTGAGTGTGTGTGCGTATGCTCAAGTGTGTGCGTGTAAGTGAGTTTGTGTGTGCGAGTGTGTGTGCGAGTGTGTGCGAGTGTGTGTGTGTGATTGTCTGCGAGTGTGTGCGAGCGAGTTTGTATGAGTGAGTGTTTGCGAGTGTGCGTGAGTGTGTATGAGTGAGTGTGTACGAGTGTTTGCGAGTGAGTGTGTGCGAGTGTGCATGAGTTAGTGTGTGTGTGTTTGCGAGTGTGTGTGCGAGTGTGTGCGAGTGTGTGAGAGTGTGTGTGTGTGATTGTCTGCGAGTGTGTGCGAGCGAGTTTGTATGAGAGAGTGTGTGCGAGTGTTTGCGAGTGAGTGAGTGCAAGTGTGTTTGAGTTAGTGCGAGTGTGTGCGAGTGTGTATGTGTGAGTGTGTGCGATTGTGTGGGTGGAGTGTGTATGAGTGAGTGTGTTCGAGAGTGTGTGCGAGTGTGTGCGTGCGAGTGTGTGCGAGTGTGTGTGTGCGAGTGTGTACGTGCGAGTGCATGCAAGTGTGTACGAGTGTGCATGAGTGTGCGTGAGTATGTGCGAGTGAGCGCGAGTGTGCATGAGTGTGCGTCAGTGTGTGCGAGTGTTTGCGAGTGTGTGCGAGTGTGTATGAGTGAGTGTGTGCGAGTGTGTGTGAGTGCATGCGAGAGTTAGTGCACGTGTATGTGAGTGTGTGTGTGCGCGTGTGTGT